>NC_143579.1:170798098-173311710 GCF_048544385.1 Mastigoproctus giganteus | reverse complement strand
CTTGTGTTGACATTATAAATAAAAAAAATAAATATAATCTTTATTGTGTACAAAGAATGTATACAATTTACCCTTCACGGCAGGAATGCCAGGGGCTTCACATTGGCTGGTGTACAAAGGCCTTGAGGACGGGGCCCACATCGAGGTTCGGGTTCATCCCCCAGGGCCAATAATATAATACGTTTCAGTTAAATTATTCACAATATTCATAAGAATGTTATACAGTATTTTTGACATTATATACAATATTATACAGATATCCTATTTAAATTTATTATATTGCGACATTACTGTGCAGTTTGCCTGGATGAGAGTAGGTCATCAAGAATCTCCCTCCGGTATTTGCGGTCCTTGACAAATTTGTAGAGGTCGCCTTCGATTGCTTGGACTGTGATAAGCATCTGCTTGGGGAGAAAGCGGTCGCTAAGGGCTAGTCTGTTATGGTTGGATATAAGTGTTGGAGATGATCTCAGTCCGGGTTGAGGGATCCTCCAGCTGCACAGTTCCCATATGCTTGGCTCTGAGGTTATTCCAGTGGTCATTTTGACAGTTAGGGTGAGGCGTCTTTCCATTATAAGGTTTGGCAGTCGTGCAAAGTTCAGTGCGGTTGCCATCGCAGTTGTTCTTTGCTGTGTGACCCAACGAAGGAGCCAGTATTCGGGAGGAGTACACACGCTTGATATTCGTGGGGGCTGCAGATGCCCATATTTCTGAGGCGTATAACACGACGGAGTATACAGAGGTGTATACGTACCGCCGAGTCACATCCAAATCCTTAACGTGAAGTAGTTGTTGTTTGGTAATCCACCGCATTTTGGAGAATTTTGTTATGAGCTTGTCAATGTGGGGCTTGAAGGTCAGTTTGCAATCGAAAACTACTCCCAAGTCTGTATGTGTATTTACCACTGGAAGGAGAATGCCATTTAGAGAAACTTGGACTTCAGTGGGTTGGTGCTTCAACGAAAAGACAATTTGGGCTGATTTTGCAGGATTAATAAGTAGTCCAAATTGATGGAGATAGGATTCTAAATCGTGTAGCTTTCGATTGATCTTTTCAGTAATTTTTGAGATATGTTCCCCCGGGTTAATCTGGGTGTGTAACTTAATATCGTCAGCATAGCAAATTATATCTTCTCTCTCTTGAACAAACGGAATAATGACTGCAGTAAATAATGCTCCGGAGAGGACTCCGCCTTGGGGAACTCCTGCAGTGATTTTTCTTGAGATTATCTCTTGTTCTGCTGTAAGAACAATGATTCTATCTGATAGCAGGGTTGTTATAAACCACAACAAGTCACCTTTTATATGGAAGTAATTTTCTAGGAGGTGAACGAGTGAGGGAATGTTGATTGAGTCGAAGGCGGCTTCCAGGTCGACATACGTAACGGCAAGTTCTGCTTTGGCTTCTAGTGCACTGAGAATGGTGCTGGTTATGGAAGTTAAATTGGTGACTGTGGATCTTCCGGTAATGGCATAGTGAATTTGTGGGGGTTTGTGAGGCATGATTTGATTTGTGATGGTTGAAAGTAATGCCTTCTCCATAAGTTTCAAGAGGCTGGAAGAGCGAGAGATTGGCCTGAACTGTTTAATGAGGGATGCAGATTGGCATTTAGGATGTGGTCTCACAGCACATCTGTTCCAGAGAGGGGGGAAGTAGTGCTGCGTTAAGATACGGTTAAAAATTGAGAGTAGTGGATCGATGATAATAGCTGAGAAGAACCAGTTTTGACATAGGGGCTAAGGGTAACATGTTTGATCCTAGTGAGAATCGTCAAAATATTGATGCTACAGTAAAATAAAGAATTGGAATGTGTTCTTCGTCCAATATTACATAAGGGGGGCGTCCCTCTCCAGTGAAATGAGTAAGATTTGATTGATTGTGGCAGACTTCCAAAGTTAGGCTGCGCTGAGGGGCAGTGCTAGATTAGCTGTCAGCACTTGACGCCCTAGGCAAATCATGAAGTCAGCGCCCCAAAAACTCCAAGGGAAGTATACGCTGTAAGTACTGCGCCCCTCAGAGCTCTGCGCCCTAGGCGACTGCCTAGTTGGCCTAATGATAGCACTGGTCCTGGCTGCACTATTCACTTTCCCGTCAGTGGCGACATGGTGACCTGGCCATTGACAAAGATGTTGAACTAAAAACGATCAGAACTTGCGAGTAAACCCTGGAAACACAAACGTTTTTTACCAATGGATTCCATTGTTCTTGCCAAGCACTGCCGCCGTTACTAATTCCACGAAGAAAGTAGGTCGCCGCCCCGAGCGGTCATTCGCCAAAGTTAGGGAAGGTTCAGAGAGGCGAATAGTGTAGTGTGTTTAGTGTCAAACGGCACCAGCGGTCCCCCCATCTTCACATGCTATACATTGTGGGTGTGAAACAGAACACTGTCAATGCCAAAGATTTAAAAGTATATGGATTTTGTATTTGTGTAGTGTCGTGTGCCGTTGTTCATCTGGTCATTTAGCCCCTGGACCCCTAATGGGACCCAACGTCGCCCTACTCCACCCCGTGGAGGCAGACCAGGTGCACCACTATTATAGTTATTTACTCTGGCAGGTCCTGTCACCTAATTTCCTGAGATTTCAGTGGCAAGAACCTAAAAAAAAAAAACAAAAAAAAAAAAACGCTATGGGTAGGGGTCAGCCAAAACAAAGGGAGTACTAGTTAAGCGATTTGATGTTAAGTTTTTGGGTGTAGGGCTCAAACAATTTGGAGTTGATTCGTATGCTAGTTGTATGTTAGAGAAGGGGAGGGTGACTGAAGACTGGGGGAAAAAGATAGAGATACGGGGTCCATAGAGAAGATGACCCAAAGTCATTGGAGCAGGCCCATGCCCCACCAGAGTGAAAAAGAGGGGTCGCGAGGGAGGACACCAGGGATAAACGCCCCCTCCCGCCTGGGAGTGGAGGGAAAGGACCACGCAAGGGAGCATAGCTACGGAGGCCTAATGGCAGCAGCTGAGCTGTGCTGGCGGGTTCTGTCACTTCTGGGACGAAGGAAGGAGAGGACTGTAATATCTAGGAAGTTTCTTACTTTGACCTTGAATGTTGTGTTTGGGTGCCTAACCCGTCTACCAGTGAAGCCAGACTGCGCAAACTCGGTAAAGGCGGCGTAGCGCTGCTCGTCCATTATAATCGGGTGCTCACAATGCCGGGGATTTTCTTGGATTTTAGTGGCAAACCTTAGCCAGAACTCGTCATATTCATGGCAATCATACATTACGTGATCCCACATTTCTTCAGTCCCGCAGTGACACAGTGGATCATCTTCAATGCCTAGTGATGTTAGCTTCGGTTTAAAGGGGTCCGTGGCCTGTCAATAGAAATGTAGTATGGAGGCCTGGTGAGTACCAGGGGCATGCCCATGAATCACCAGAGAGGAATGTGGGGGCGGCGGAAGGGAGAGGGGACAGTGAGGCCATCTACTCCCCATGTCCAGGGAAGGGGTAGTGTTTGAGTTGCATGGAAAACTTGATCGTGGTATTATGGATCTTAATTTGCGGTGGTCGGTTTGGGTGGGGATGACCTCTCAGCAAGATAGAGTAGGTTTTTGTTGGTGATAGTGTATAGTGTGTTCGTGTCTAACGGCACCAGGGGTTTCCCCCATCTCCGCGTTGCTTTCATTGTGGGCGTAACAGTTCACTGTAAAGGCCAGAGATTTAAGTGTATGGATATTGTATGAGTTTAGTGTTGTGTATCGTTGTTCTTCTGGCCATTTAGCCGCTAGGCTCCTGCTGGGGCCTAACGTTGTCAACACTATGCCTTGTGGAGGCAGACCAGGTACACTAGTATTGAAATATTTACTCTGGCAGGTCCTGCCACCTAATTTCCTGAGATTTCAGTGGCTAGGACCTAAAAAAAAAATATATATATATAATAAAATAAATAAAATTTTTGCTCAGTGGGGGTTAAGAAAATTGAGTAGAAAGGCCAAATGAGTTTAGTGTGAACGCAATTTAAATTTAGTCATTATTAAATTTTAAGTTATGTGGGGTATACACTTGCGTATTAGGTAGAGTGGGGGGAGCCAGAAGGTTGGGGGGAAAGATAGAAATGTGGGGATGATAGAGAAGGCGACCCTAGATAATCAGTGGGGCAGGCCCATGCCCCACCAGGCAAAGAGAGGAGTGGCAAGGAGGTGAGGGGACGTAAAATGCCGTCCCCCCTGTCGGGGGAGAGGGGAAAAGATGGGAGCATGGTTTGAGAGCCAAGATGGCCAGCAGCAAGCTACAGTTGGTCTTCAGTGGTATCGATGTTGCCATTTGTGATATCACTCATGGGACCAGGTCCTGTCCAGTTTAGTCAAGTCAGTTCTTGTCCTTTATTAAGTAGGTCCAGTTGTTTCCTGGTTGTCATGTATTGGGTTCAGTTGTGTTCCATTGCGGCGAGCACTCTTCTTCTTGCGAAGAGCGCTTGGGCGTAGCAGGAGAAAGCCAGGTACTCTTGTTTTGTATCCAGTATGTTGTGCTCCCGTCCTCTAGGATAATATAGGATCTTTGTTATTAGGATGTTGCGGAGGTCGTCATAAAGCTGGCAATCTTTACAAATATCTTCTTTCGTCTTCTCAACCTCCAAACCAAGCACAGTACTAAGTACTATAGGTTCTAATACCTCTCGTGTTTGGGGTTCACATAAAAAAAAAAATCGTACATTAGATGTTGCCAGCTCTCCACACCGCTGAAAACACAGGTAGGGTCCTCTTCAATTCCCAAAAGAAAAGATTGGCGTTGATGGCGCCATGTCCGGAGAGAAGGTATGCTGCATGGAGTCCAGGTGAGAACCACGTTGGGAACTTAGGGTAGATCCTGCCGACGTCAGGTATAAACTTTCTGGTTATCTCCCCTGTATGGGAGTTTGTCCATCTCTCTTGCCACACCTGCAGCAGGTGAGCGTAGAGCCTCTTCTTTTCAGCGGTGCGGTTATTTGCTGGGTTAGTTGTATGTCCGAGACAAGTCTTTGAGGTGCCCTTTGCCAGATGGTAAAGTAATCCTTTGCCCACAATCTCCAGGTCAAGGGGGAGAACTCTGGTCAGGACCTGTAAAGCGTGGGTGGGTGCTCACCATGCTGCAGGCACAAGAAGTAAATAGTAGAATCGATCTTTGGGTTGAGTCGATGATACGTCGGTTGACTGCGATAGTAGCCTTGTGATACCATACGCCAGAGGCATATGTGATGATAGGTATGAATATGGCTTTGTAAAAGATATGTAGCGTACGCCGGCCAAGGCCCCAGTCCCTTCGAGCTACCCTAGCAACGAGGGAAGCATATTTCTAATCTTGGTTCGGATGTTTTGTAGGTGGTCTTTGAAGGATAGGTTGTGGTCTAGGATGACCCCTAGATACTTGAGTTTGGAGAATTTTATTGTCGTCTGGTCTATCTTAATTTGAGGAGGTCGTCGTAGGTCCAAGTTCCCTTTCAGCAAGGCTGAGTTGGTTTTTTCCGGTGATATTCTCAGGTGATTCTGTTTTGCCCAGTTCTGCAGTAGCTCCAAGGCCAGGTTTGCAGATTCTTCCAGTTTTGCCCTTGAGTTCGCCGAGACGGAGAGAATGAGGTCATCGGCAAATGCTTCAGCATCCACTTCTCCAAGGTCCGAGACGAGGAAGCTGTCCAAGACGACATTCCATAGGAATGGTCCCAGGACCGAACCCTGCGGGCAGCCCCGGTGGATGCTTCTAGACAGGGTCTGATAGGGCGCATTCACTACTATGAATCTGTTGGATAGGTAGTTCTGTAAGGTCTGATAGAGGTTGCTGTGAAGATTTTCCGCTCTAAGTGTGGCCAGGACGCTCGGCCACCAAAGTGTGTCGAATGCCCCAGCGAAGGCCACAGAGATCACCAAGAAGTATTTTCAGTTTCAGTTCTCCACTTTCCCCAGGAAGTGCTGGTGGGCATCTATGGCAGAATGACCCTGTCGAAAGCCAAACTGGTTGGGCGTTGTTAGTCCTGCAGTATCGTAGTGATGTTGGAGACGAGCATGTAATAGGCGCTCGAAGAGCTTGCTGACCCCGGAGAGCAAGGCTATAGGCCTGTAAGAGTCTGGGAGGATAGGCGACTTGGAAGGATTTTTTTGATAAGTTTGACATTGACAAACTTCCAAGATGTTGGAAATGCTCCTGCCTGGAGGCATTTGTTGTAAAGATTTAGCATCAGGTCAGGGCATGTTCCACTGTCTTTTTAACAATTTCTGGTTCTAGCAGGTCTGGCCCTGGGCATTTATTTCCTGTGATAGTTGATGCTGCTGCAGTTAGCTCCTCCCTGGTGAAAAGCATTTCCATTGCTTGGTTATTGTAGGTCGCATTATCTTGGCACATTTTCTTCTGATCATCAGTCAACGGTTGAAAGACCACGTCAAGAATATTGTTTATGGTGCTTTCCCAGTTTGTAATCATGCACCTTCTAGAGTTCTAGTAGTAGCGATCACCACAAACAAGCTCCCTCTCCCCGAGGGAGCTTGTTTGTGGTGATCTTGTAGACTACCCCCAGGGATCGTTATTGCCAGTAGTTGTGAACAATCGCTGCCAAGTCTCCTGTTTTCAGTGACGTATCTGCGCGGTGTAGGCATTTCTCGCTTCTCTGTACTGCTGCCGTAAGGCCTCCACTTCTGCAGCTGGCCAAGATCTTCTGGCCCTTTGAAAAGCCTTGCGTCGGATCTGAGTTTCCTTTCTAAGGTGCTGCAGGTCCCGGTTCCACCATGGCACTGTACCCGGGGCTGGGTGTTTCCTAGGTATTGCAGCTTCACAGGCCTGAGTGATGAGGGCTGTTGTCTTTCGCTGAAGGAGTTCCGGGTTGCTAGTGGTCTGCAGTTCAGCATTATGTTCCTGTAAGGCAACTGAGATTTCAGTCTGGAAGGTGTTCCAATTTGCTTTCTGAATAGCGTACCTGTGCTGTATTTGTCTTGGTACTGGGTTCCTAGTTAGTGAGCGGGTAAGCTGGAAGGTTATGGCACAGTGGGTCGGAGGTGGTCCAGGCATCTTGGACCGACCACCCAGTAATATTGCTGGCTATATTTCTGGAGGCCATGGTGACATCTATAGTTGACTCCTACAAAGTATTCCAGAAGGTCGGCAGGTTGTGTGTGAGGTTTAATACCGTTACTGGTGCGCTTGCCAGGAACTCCTCTAGTTTTTGACCGTTCCTTGTGCTCGGTCGATCAGGTGTGTGACTGTGCCACACCGGGGATCTGCAGTTGGCGTCTGCGCCAATGATTATTTTCGAGTTTGGAAAGGGGTTGATTACCGTGTGAAGGTAATTTATGACAAAGGTGATATCCTCACCTGGGCGGCAGTACAGGGCCACAACATAAAGGGCTCCCAGGGCGGTAACAATGGGAGCACATGCGGCCCAAGCAGTGCAGAGGTGTGTAATTCTGGTAGCTGTGATGTCTGGATTCCGGATGACAATGGCTGCCCAGGGAGTCTCATCCTCCGCCTGGATGATCTTGTATTTCAGGGGATACCTCTGGACCATTTTCATGTGGGCATATGGTTCTTGCAAAATTAAGACGTTAATGTTCTCCTCTTCAGCTTTAAGTTGTAACTGATCGGCCACTGCCCTGGCCCTTTGTGCGTTTATTTGTATGAACTTAACCTCAGTGGTGTTGTACTCCTTAAGTCGTGTCCCCATAATCGAGACTTGCCTGGTATAAACTCTTAGCCTTAAGGTACACTGGGCATTTGCTGTCTCTTATGGAGTGCGCAGAGTTCATTTTTAGGCCTTCACAATTAGTACAAACTGGTTGTGTGCTTTTATTTGGGCAGTTGTTATAATAATGGCCTTTTTCAGAACAGTGACCACAGGTTGGTGCCATTTGTGTGCAAGTATGTGTAGTGTTGCGATATCTGCAACAACGGAAGCATTTGAGCACACCCACGTGCTCGCGGAAGCGGTGGCTGCTCCAGTTTATAAAGATCCTTGTCTGTCCTTTCAGGGCCTGCCAGGCGACAGGGGTAAGTTTCACAATCCAGTTGGTGGATCTAGCGTCTTTAGATTTGTAGGAGTACTTTGGGGTGAGCAGGTTGTGGGCGTAAGAGTTAGGTAGGGTTGTTGTTGTTGTTTTTTAGGAGCATTAGCAACTAAGGCCATATTGCTCCGGGATATGCGGTGGTCATTCCCCGACCTTTCCACATCCTCCGTATTTGGTGGTGACGGGCTCGAACCCCGGTCTAATCAAGAAGCGTGTGCTACGCACTGCTGCTCCTTCCCACCTGGCTACGGAGGCGCCTAGTTAGGTAGGGAGTTGGAGAAATTTCTCTGGTAGATCTCGTCTGCCAACTGGTTTGGTGTCAGATCATTTTCTAAGTCATATATTGTTATGGACGGTCCTTTTCGCTTGGGTAAGGCCTAGTTCTAGGATTTTTGGGTTATTGATGATCATTTCTGCTTCTTCCTTTATCTCCGTCTCTATTAGTATGCCGGTGTTTCTGGTCTTCCTAACTACTTTTATCCTCGTTGTCTTGAGGTCATTGCTTAGATTGGTGATTACTTGTGTCTTGAGCTCTTCGCTGGATTGCGTTTCGTCTGGTGTCACAGGGCGTAGAACGACCTGTGACACCAGACGAAAGGTGTCACAGGTCGTTCTACGACCTGTGACACCTTTCGTCTGGTGCGGTTCTCAGCGCTTGTGCGTAGGAAGGGGCACGCTGTGGCATTTGATTTGCCTTTCCCTCCCAGTAGGACTCCAACTTGGCAGTTGCTTTGTCATATTCCGATTGTGTAGACGAGAATAGTCTCCAATTTGCTCCATAAGGAGACGATTTCGGCGCGGAGATTTGTTGTAACCCTGTTTTGCTCTTTGAACAAGGTCTCTAATGTCGTCCTAAGAGTGAGCACCTGTTGCAGGACGGGCCCCACTCGCAGTGCGGGGTCCAGAGCATGCTCCTCCTCCACGCAGTCGCACTGCTGGCTCCTTTGTTCAGTTTGTTCCTTGGATTCAGATTGAGATCTAGTTTCTCTCTCAGGTTTTGGGATTTCTACCTTCTTGTTGTGCTTTTTTGGAACTGGAGCAGGCTTTTGGCTTTCCACATCGCCTGTTATGTCTACAGTCTGAACAGTTCCAGAGGGGTTTCCTTGCTTACTTCTGAGCGGTTTGAGTTTTGTGAATGCGTTTTCATAAAGTTCGGAAGAGCGAGGTTCCGGATTATCGGGACTTGTTTGATTTATCCTTGTAGAGCAGTGAAAATTATGATATTTGGTGGTCGCCGCAAGAAGCTGCGATGATTTGGGACCACAGGGAGTTGCGCTGAAGATTTGGGCTGATTTCCACTGGTCGTGTGTGTGTGTGGGGGGGAAGAGCTCAGATTAAAAAGGGCCCTAGAGCAGCGGGGGTTTTCTTTTCCTTGCGATTTTCAGGGGCGCTGATCACAGAAATCACAATTATTTCGATGTAGGAGCAATAGTAGGGAAGCTGAAGTCCTTCCATATAATGTCTAAGGGAAGAGTGGGGGGAGGGGATCTTGAAGGCACATTTTAGTTCACTGTACAGTTCACAGAATGTCTCAGAGTTAATAGAGCACAGTCCTACCCTATAGTAGCACGGGGGGGCACCAATTCTAGAACAGGGCGCTTTTAACGGTAGACCCAGTCACAAGACAAATCAAAATTGACTGTGGCCAGAATTCAGTGATTCCGGTTTGGTCATAAGTTGTTGGTGCAAATAGGGTAAAACCATTCCTTAATAGAGGGGGGGGGGGGCCTTTCTCTATGTTTTTTGTGCTCCCTGAAAGTTTCTGATCTACCGTAGCTGAGAACCAAAGTTCCGAAAATCGGTCAAAAGTCAGTCGAGATCGCTGGCTCGACGCGAGTTGTGACCACGTGGTGCTAACATAGCATTAATACCAAGTGAAGAGAATGAAAAAATGCTCACTCTTATTGCTAAGTACATTATCGGTGTATCTATAATTATAAATATGGACGTTTAATATTGGTTAAGGCTGCGTACACAAACTCACAGCCAAATTTAACTGAGTTTTAAGCACGTGCCAGTGACGGCAGGACAAAGGGAGATCTTCTTTGTTGTGCAAGGTGTTCCTGCGAATGTACCTAGGAAAATTTTAAATTACTGTATACAGTTTGTATTTTTTGTATGTATTTATTTGTCTTGGGCGGCACCTGGAACGTTAGTTCATCTCCGCCTCGTTAACTTATACAACTATACAAAGGTTAAATACTGTACAAAAGAAAACCTCAACAGATTGAGGTACACACAGATAATTTCAAAGTAAACAATGAAAGTAATTTTATGCATATTAACTTAAAAAAAAAAAAAAAAAAAAACAAGCTCAAAGAAAATAATTAAGGATAACAGTACCATTCAACCGACAAAACTTTGCACAAGCCCAGAAGCAGGCACAAACCTTAAAAACAGTTGAGGTTAAATCCAGTAAGTCCTGCAGTCATTAGTAGCAAAGTCACAGTCAATCACCAATAACAGAGTCACAGTCAATCACCAATAATAGAGTCACAGTCAATCACCAATAACAAAGTCACAGTCAGTTAAAGCCATCCGAGCAAAGGAGCACAGGAATTTTCATCGCCAAATTGAGTTGCAGTTGTAGGACACTTGTAGAGTTTCAAAAAAAAAAAAAAAAAAAAAAAACACAACACACACACAGAGCACAAGTCCAGAGTTGTAGATCTTGTTGAGAAAATGGGCGTCATTGCAGTGAAGGTGAGTCTTGAGCTGAATTTGAAACATTCGCATGTGTAGTCATTGCAGAAAGGATTGCGAGCCTTTTATTGAAGGTTGCCTTAGCAAAATCCTGAGGAGCGCGGTAACTCGTGGCATTTGATACAAAATTAAGTTCCAATCCTGATGAAAAGTTGGGAATTGCATTCTGCAGAATTACTCGAAATTCATTGTATGAGGGACAAGAGTACAACACGTGCTGCCAATCTTCCACACCGCCACAATGGCAGAGTTCCGTAGGAGACGAGCGAAATTTAAACAATTTCTTATTTAATGATCCGTGTCCTGATATCAAATAGGAGGTAAACAAGTCAAGGCTAAACCAGACTGTAGATTTTTTATCCGTAAGAGAGTAACTTCAGGAAAAAACTTACGCGTTACACTGCCCAGTGTTGTCATCCCACCTATCCTGCCATAAGTTGATCAACTCTTGCCAAATTCTTTGTCGTTCGGCTTTAACATTGATTTGAGTGTTAATAGAAATACCAAGGATCTGAGTGGGAATCTGACGTTTCAGGCGATAACATAAGCCTCTTAGCCGACCGGGCTAGCCGGGTGGGTAAAGTGCCTACCTAGCAACCCAAGGGTCGCGGGTTCGATTCCCGCCTCGGGCTTGGATCAAAGTACTGCAAAAAACTTTGGGAGGTGCATTATGGCCACAGAAGCCTATGCGCCAACAACTACCAAAAAAAAAAAAAAAAAAAACATAAGCCTCTAAAATTACATAGAGATCGAGTGGTAACGTCCCGGCTAAAACCTGTAAAGCAGGTGTTGAAACTGTTTGACAAATTTTCAAAATACAAAGTACCATTGTACGCTGGATTGACATCAATTTTGATTGAAATTGTACAGTCCGCACCCTATGGAACCAAACGCCAGCAGCATAGGTAACCATAGGGAGAAACACGGAGTTATAGTAGATTCTTAAACATCTTCTAGAAAGACCCCACTCAGTTCTAGAAACTCTGACAAGAGCGCCGGTGAAATTTCTGATCTTAATTCGCAGATTGGATAAATGAGGGAGAAAGTTTAACTTGCTGTCAATAGTTATTCCCAAAAGTTTAATTTCCGTTATTAGAGGTATTTGTCTGTTGTTTATTTTAACTCTTGGTGGTCGACGAACATCCAATTTAGAGCCAAGGATCATAATTTTTGTCTTGGTAGAACTAATTTTTAACTTATTTTCAGCTGTCCATTGTTGAAGATAAGATAGAACTTTCTCAGCGGATATTTCAATAGAAGACCTTGAATTTCCACCAACAAGCACTGTCAAATCATCCGCATATGCCATGATCTTCACGTTGTCAAAAGTTCGGGTAATCCAACCTTGCAGGACAAAGTTCCAGAAAAGTGGTCCCAAAATGGAGCCTTGAGGACACCCTCGAAAGATCCGACGCAAAATTTGTCTGTACTTAGATCTGGCGGTGATAAATCTGTTAGAGAAATAGCTCTTAATTAGAAGATAAAGTTGCTGGGAACATTCGGCATGACGTAAACGTTCGAGGGCACTTTCCCACCAAAGGGAATCAAAAGCACCCTCGAAGTCAATAAAGATAGCAAGAGTATACTTGAAACTGGAGTGTTCAACAGAAGAAATGAAGTCTACAAGGGCGTCCTCGCAGGACCTTCCAGGAGTGAATCCGTATTGATTAGGCGCAATTAATCCCCGTTGCAATAACAAGTTATTTAATCGCAGGGCAATTAAACGTTCTAATAGCTTTCCAAGGTTGGCCAATAAAGCTATAGGCCGATTAGACCTCGGTTCCTGGGGGGGGGGGGCTTGTCAGGTTTCGTAATCAGCTTGATAAGGGCTGTCTTCCACAGATCTGGGAAAGTGTCCAACTCGATAGCACTAAAAGGCTCAGTCTTAATTGAAGAATCGTACAGAGAATTAGCAGAACGAATATTAGTGTGAAAATCAGAGTCGGAGCTCACATTGTCCTGTAGAAAAAGATTATCTAGAATAATGTTTACAGAATCCGTCCAGTTAGTGGTCTCCAGACCATTTGTATATGATCGATCCATACACTTCTTGTGTAAATAATTTATTTCTTACAATTTTATAAAGTAGCCCCCACGGGTCTGCATTACCAGAGTTGTGCACAAATTCTGTCCACGTTTCCTTCTTCCTGGTAGCAATTGCCTTCACATAACGTTTCTTGAGATCAACGTAATTATTATAAAAGATGCGAACATCAGCCTGAGATAAATGACGATTGCGCTGATAGGTGCGTCGAGCGTGGTGGACCTGTTTCCGAAGCAAAAATAATTCTGACGACCACCAGGAACAAGTTTTGGAATTGACACGTTTTTTCCTTGATGATTTATATGATGCATTAATCAAAATTTTTTGAATTTGTGTCGCAGCTTCAGACACAGACATGGCGTCAAAATGAGAGTTAGTCAGTCAGTTTGGAGAAATCAGCATTTACAGAGTATTCAAATATGTCCCAATTAATGTTATTAATTGAGAAGCGAACGTACTCAGGCACACAGATACTCGAATTTGAGGGACGAGAAGGTATGGAGACCGAGAAAGAAATTGCCCGATGGTCACTTGTTGTCCAGTTAGGCTGTACAGTCCAATCGTTGATAGCTAGATTACAGAAGGAATTTGAAAAAGTGATATCAATATTTGATTCTCCGGAGACGCTGGAGAACGTAGTGATAACTTGTTATCAATGTCAGAGATAACAAGCAAGTATTAATTTCCATATCAGCATATTGCATTGGGAAGTCAGTCTATGAACAGTGCCCGCTGAACAATGGGGGGGGGGAAGTAGCTTGGGACGCTAAAGTCCAAAATTTTATGCTGTAGGCTTACGCTCTACATACACTACAAGCTATCATATGCAAAGTTTAAATACACTCATATTTTCGTTAATTCTCTAAAGGAAATTTATACAAAGTCACCTGGTGATCCCGTTTCTTTAGTTCTTTAAGATTAAGTCACTGGCGAATGGTAATTCAATGGTTATCTGCCACAAAATTTACTATTTATCAGGAGTACTCATAAACGTGACCGCACGGTAGAGAGTGGAGGTATCGTAATTGCGCACACCGATATAATGCACCCCGATCTAACGGTTTACACTGTACACAACGGTTTTGTTGGTGATATTTGGAGGTTGTTTTGGGCAGCCCACTCTTGTAGGGTCGCGAGGGCCTGGTTTCTCAATGCCTCCAGCTGTGTTCTGGAGTCCGCGGCCAGCAATAAGACAAGATCCAAGATCCTCCACCATGACCACGTTCCAGAGCAGTGAGTCCAGTGCAGAGCCCTGCGGACAGCCTCTATGTACCTAGCACGTTGTTTGACAGCTCGGACTGTGATTTTTCTATTTGAGAGATATTGCCTTACACAGTTGTGCAGGTTTGCCTTTCTGAGCCTGCCTAGGATGCTCGGCCACCATAAGGTGTCGAACACCCCAGCAAAGTATTTTTGGTTGCAGGTGTTTGCAATAGTGATGTTGTTCAGGGCGTCAGTAGTGGTTGCCTCGTCTGAAGCCGAATTGATTGTTTGAAGCGAGATTTACATCGTATAGTTTATCTCAATTGTTTGTCGCAGAAGGTATTCCATTGTCTTGCTTAAGACAGATAATAGGTCTATAGGATGGAAGGAATCAGGTAGGTCCTGTTTCTTCGTCGGATTTTCTAGGATTAGGCGTACGCTGGCTGTTCTCCAATCAGTTGGGAACCGTCCCAGGCGGAGGCAGTGGTTGATTAGATTCAGGAGTAGTTCCAGGGCATATTCGATTGTATTTTTTATGATTTCCGGCTCCAAAAGGTCCAGGCCTGGTGTGTTCTTGTTTCTTATTTATTTATTATTATTGATTATGAATACATATTTTAAAATCAAAGGCTGTACGCATGGTCTTTGAACATTGAGAATTAGTGCATATGGGCCTAGACCCTGGAGGCACGTATGGGATGAAGTTGTTAATGTATGTATGTCTCCTTGTTTCTAATTTTCTGGGCTGCATGGTTGAGGTCTAGTTGTGTGAAAGGTTCTTCAATCCGATCCAACTGGTATTGTTCGTTGTCCTCACAGAGCTGGATCTGTTCATGCATGGAAGGCAGTTGCGAGTGTTTGAAGACAGTATTTATTATGTTGTTTATGGACTCTTGCCATGTTGTCGTTGGTTGTGCGGATGACCTCACCCCAGGGGAGTTTGTTTGTAGTGATCTAGTAGACCACCCTCTAGGGTTCATCGTTTCCCAAGGTGGTGAAAGGGTGCTCCCATGAATTTTTCTTCCTCTCCCTGATTGTTGAGGTGTATTGATTCCTTGTTTCTCTGTAGGACTGTTTCAAGGCTTCAATCTCAGCCACCGGCCAGGATCTGCGTGCGCGCTGGAAGGCACCGTGTTTTGCATTCATTTCTCTTTTCAGGAGGTTTTGCAGCTCTTGGTTCCACCACGGGACATCACTTGGTATCGGTTTCTTTCGCGGGGTGGCAACATTTGCAGCATTTGTGATGATCTTTGTTATGGCTCATTGATGGAGGTCTGGGCAACCAGCCTGTGGATCCTGGGCTTGGAGTGCTTGGGCGCCAGTGATTAGGTTTTCTTGGAAGAGGGGCTTTTGCCAAAGAGTATCTTTCCATTTGTTGTCTGGGAATGATTGTGCGATCTAGGGATCTTAGCATTTGGAACGTTATTGCACGGTGGTCTGATGTTGACCAGTTGTCTTGTACAGTCCAATTGGAGATGTGTTGCTAGTGATCTGGTTGTGAAGGTGACAGCGATGGTCGCCTCCCAAAGGGTTCTGGAGAAGGTAGGTAGGTTATTTGCTTGGTTTAGAATTTTATGGACTGTTTGCAAGATATTCCTCCAGGTATTGCCCGTTCATTGAGCCGCTACGCCCTTGATTTCACTGAACTAGCTGGGTGAACGGCGGTTCACGTCAGCACTGATGAGTATTCCAGCGTTGGGCAGCTCGGTGGATAGGGTTTGTAGGTAGGCTATGGTCGGATGAATGTCGTCTCCAGGTCTGGAGTGTATAGAAACAGCGTAGAATTCGCCGACAGGGCTGATGTGTGCACAAGCCGCCCAGGAGAGGCAGAGATGGGATATTCTGGTAACTGTGAAGTCTGGGTTACGTACCAGGATTGCAACCTTGGTGTGTCATCCTGGCATTGCACAATTTTATAGGTGTTTGGGTATCCTCTCACTTCCTTGGCACGAGTGTAGGTTTCTTGTAGCAGAAGGATATCTATATTTTCTTCGTCCGCTTTGAGGCGTAGTTGGCTTGCAACTGCAATTGCCCTTTTTGCGTTGTTTTTGTAGGAAGTTAACTCTTGTTATTATATTGTTTACGGTAAGTATCCATAATTGATTCTGGACTGGTGGAAGCTTTGTTTTTAAGTAGACTGGGCATTTATTATCTCTGGTGGAGTGTGACTGTTGCAAGTTATGCTCTTTACAGTTTATGCAGATTGCCTCTTCTGATTTGTTTGGGCATGTATTAAATTCATGGCCCTTTTGTGCGCAGTGGCCACAAGTTGGTATTTTTTGTGCACAGGTGTGGCCGAAACGGCAACACTGTAAACATTTGGGCACAGCCACGTATTCCTTGAAGCGGTGGCTGTCCCAGTTTATAAAGACTGTGTTCTCTCGTTGTTATGGCTTGCCAGGCTTTTGGGGCCAGTTCTACCACCCAGTTGGTTGCCGGTACCTGTTCGGGATTTGATCAGGTGTTTTGGTTTTATGAGAGTCGCTGGGTAATCATTCGGGAATGTCATCTGTAGGTTTCTTTGGTAGAGTTCGTCTCTAAATGTGGAATTATCCAGATCTTTGCCAACATCAATTATTATAATTGATGGGCCTTTTTTCCTTTGGGGTCTCCACAACTAGCCCCATGGTTGGAATTTTGGCATTTTTTTAGGATTTTTGTGGCGTCATTCTCTGTTTCTGTCTCGCTGATAAGCCTTGTGTTTCTAGTTTTTCTTATTGACTTTATTTTTCTGATTTTCAGGTCGCCTGTAAGGTTTATTATCACTGTGTCCTTTATCTGTTCACTTGTTTGTGTGGCCTTTTGTGGATGCTGGCTTTAGCAGGGCCAGGTGGGGGTTTGGGAGGAGAGGCCTCTTTTTCGTCATTGTTGTGGTTTTGAGGTGGTGTGGGATTTTGTTTGTTTGGATTCCTTAGCGTTTCAGTGTATGGACACGGTGTGGCATTTTTTTCGCCCCTACATTCCATGTATGCCTCTAGTGTTCCTTTGTTTTTTTTCCGATTTGGAGTGAACGGAAAGCAGTATGGTTTCCATTTTGGTCCATAAGCCAACAAGGTCCCCACGGAAGGCTGCGGTGATCCTATTGGAGGTTTCCTTGAGTTTGCTCTCAATTTGGAGACGAAGCTTCATGACTTGTTCTTGAACTGTTCCTTCAGGGAGGGTTGGGTCAATAGCCGGTGTCACTGTTTGTTGTTTTCCTTGCCATTTTCTGGCTGAGTATCTTGGTTGTCTTCAGGCTCCTTAGCCTAACTTTGCGATCTAGTTTACCTTTTCCAATTTGGGGACTACGTTTTTTTTTTTTTTTTTTTTTTTTATTCTTTTTCTTTGAGGCCGATGGCGGTCTAGTGTTTTCAGTTTCATCCACTATCTCTATTGTCGACTGGCAGTCAGAAATTGTGCCGGTGTATTGGGCACATAGTCGTTCTTGTGTTTCCACATTGGATTTCCTTTAGAATTTTCCATGTCTGGTTAGTTGTCCAATTTTCGGTTAAACGGCATGGTTCCGGATAATCAGGAAGTGGAGTATGCCAATTTGAAGACGAATGATGGTAACCACAAGTTCCTGTGTGGATTTAGTGCAGAATAGTCCCGAAAAGTTTCGGGCTAACTTTCTCAGAAACACTAGGGAGGGAGGGAGGGAGGGAGAAACACCCAGATGCAAAAGCCCCTAGAGCAGCGGGGAAACTTTCTTTTGGGGGTTTTAGGGGTCGAGAAAAACAGTGGTGATATTATTTTGGTGATCAGATGCACGGGAGCAGAGTTGGTCCTTCTCCATGGAAAGTCTATGGCGGGGGGGGGGGGGCGGAGAATTCTTGAAATACATATTTCTTGAGCGAATTCGGCAGTAAAGCGTTTAGGGCTGAAGCCTCAAGCTATGGAAAAGTCTAGACTATGTATAAGTATAGTGCAAAAGCATCAATAATACATAGCCAAATCTGAATTAACAGAATGTTAGCAAAACGGCATCGTTTTGAGTTATATCTCATATTGTGAATACCTTCACAACGAGTTGCCATGATATTGCACTACTTCGAATAAGTAACGCTTCACCTGAGGAGAAGGCTAATGTTACTTATTCTCAGATGGATACCACCACCCAGACGGCACCGTTTCTGGGCTATTTGGCCCTTCTTCGGTGGATGGGTAGGTACCCAAGTGATGCAGTGATATAACTTAAAACAATGCCGTTTTGCTAACATTCTGTCAATTCAAATTTAGCTATGTATTATTGATGCTTTTGCACTATACTTATACATAGTCTAGACTTTTCCATAGCTTGAGGCTTCAGCCCTAAACGCTTTTAGTCTAAACACATCATACACCATCAGGCATCTCTCATATTGTGGAGTTATACTTTATAACTGTTTTGCCATCATTGCATCACTCGGGTACTTACCCACCCACCGAAGAAGGGCCAGATAGCCCTGAAACGGCACCAGGGGGAAGCCTGATGATGTCCGGAGTTTCCAAGAATAGGTAAAATCCTTCTCCACAGGGGAAGCGTTGCCTATTCGAGGAGTTTTTGAGTGGTGTGAATTGAAGTTACTGCCCCTTTCATTCTTCTACACCGTTTCTTTTCCTCTTCCACTCCTACTATTACTTTCCCTCTACTTTTTTGCTTTTCTAAGTCTAATAGGGACAAGTGGATAGTCGAGTTATTATCCCACACATATACAAAATAGCCCCGAAACGGTGCCGTCTGGGTGGTGGTATCCATCTGAGAACAAGTAACATTAATCTTCTCCTCAGTTGAAGCGTTACTTATTCGAAGTAGTACAATATCATGGCAATTCGTTGTGGGTATTCACAATATAAGATATAACGCTAAAATTCTGTTAATTCAGATTTGGCTATGTATTATATTGATGCTTTTGCGCTATACTTATACATAGCGAATTCGGCAGTTAATGGCACAATTTGATGGGGAACTCTTCCAGCTCAGTTTTCACTAGTTGGGGGCAACTCCCCAGTCAAGGTGTCAGGTGGAAACGCGGCCTCCGCGTTATATCGGCAGCCTCTCTATAGCCCCGTTGTCAGCCACATGGTGATCATGCGGTCTGGCAACAAAGGATACATATAATAACGCTTCAATCCGACTTCCCAGAAAAAAGGCAAAAGTTTCTCACCAGCGAGATCTTCATTTCTCTATCTTCTTATGTGAATACTTTTCGTGGGTTAGATAGCACTTACAATACATATTTACGGCCAGAAATCACGGAGCTGAAAAATACGCGACCAGACAAAGGGATGTTTAGGTATAGGTATGTTCAGGGTCAGACGGCTCTGGGGATTTCTCCCATCTCCACGTATGTTCTATGTATCGAGTGATAGTACCCTGTCTCTTCCAGAGGTTTAAAAATAATGTATGGGTCATGTGGTATGTAGTTTGCTGTGCCCATTGCTCATCGGGCCTGTTGGCCGTCGAGCCCCTAATGGGACACGGCGTTACCTCATACCTAGCGACGGGGCCGCCAGCCGGGTGTATCAAGAGACTAATTATACTCTTGCAGGTCCTGCCACTTACTTTCCTGGGATTTCGGTGGCTAGAGTGCGTAGCACACGTTTCTTGATTTGACTGGGGTTCGAGCGCGTGACCACCAAATACGGAGGATGCGGAAAGGTCAGGGAATGACCACTGCATATCCCCGGAGCAATATAGCCTTAGTTGCTAATGCTCCTAAAAACCAAATAACAACAACAACATTTCAGTGGCTAGGACCTAAAATAAAGGTTGGAGCGATCGCGGTTGATTTCGGTAAAACTACATTTAGAAAGGTCTGCATGGGGTTTTATGCTGAAAGAACTATTTCTAGAGAGCCTAAAAGGTTGGGCAAAATTTGATGTGATTTTTTTAGGTAGGTGGTAGACGTCAGAGTGCCCGGCGCATGGATGACTGGACTCAGGATATACCAGCAGAACATCTCCCATAGCATGACACCACCGCTACCGGCTCATTTTCTTCCCACGGTGCATCCAGGTACCATCAGTTCCTCAGGTAAACGACGCACACGTACCCGGCCGTCCACATGGTGCAACAGAAAACGTGATTCATCGGACCAGACGACCTTCTTCCAATCACCCAAGGCCCAGTTTCATGTTCCCGTGCCCATTGTAGGTGCTGTCGCCAGTGAACAGTGGTTAGTTTGGGCACTCGGAGCGGCCTGCGGCGACGTAGCCCCATTTTCAGCAGGTTTCGATGTACTGTGTGTTGTGACACATTACTTCCATCACCACCATTCTAATTACCGGCGAGTTGCGCCACAGTCGCCCTTCTGTTGCCACATACCATCCGGGACAGCCTTCGCTTACCTCGAGCATCGATGAGCCGTGGTGATCCAACACCTCGCCAGTGGTTCGTGGGTTTCCCTCCTCGGACCACTTCCGGTAGGTACTAACCACTGCTAACCGTGAGCATCCCACCAGCCCTGCTGTTTTGGATATGCTCCGATCCAATCGTCTATCCATTACAATTTGGCCTTTGTCAAACTCGCTTAAGTCCGCTGCCTTTCCCATCTAAAGAACAAGAGTAACACTGATTAACGGTGCTCAGTATCAGGTGTTTTTTATACCGTCCCGACCCGCGCACGCGCCGTGGTTCACTTGTAGTTGCTTCGATTTGCATAACGACTCTCTGGTCATAATGTTTTGGCTCATCGGTGTATACTGCAATTACAGCATGGATTTGTTACGGGACGATCTTGTCTGACCAATCTTACTGGATACTATGCTGCACTAAGGAACTGGAAGGAAAAAAATAATTTTGATATCATATACTTGGACTTCAGAAAATCTGTTGATAAATTTTGCACATAAAAGACTGCTGTACAAATAGGAACAATGTGACATTAAGGGCAAGTTACTGCTCTGGATAAAGGGATGGGAGAAGATAGAGGGGTAGTTGTTAATGGACCAACTCTTCATGGACTAATTTATTACTGTAGTCCCCCAGGGTTCAGTTCTGGCCCCCTTTGTTGTTTTCTGTATTTATTAGTGATGTTGATGAAAATATATCACGTTTAATGTCTAAGTTTGCAGACGGTTGGCAGGGTATTTGTTAATGACGGTAATCAGGGTAAGTTACTGAAACTAGGTCTGCAAAAAAAGTAGATAGATGGTCTGAGAAATGACAGTTGAAGCTTAACATCGACGAATGCAAGGTACTGCAAATGGGTATCAGTAATTCCAGATTAATGTATCAAATGTGTGGTACTAAACTCAGGGTAGTGGAATATAAAAAAGACCTGGGGGCTCTCTTAACGCCATGCTTTCATCAGATTTGTAGTGTTTTCGCCCGAGATCGGTGGTGACCAACCTGGTAGTTTGTTTCTATTGAACTCGATGGTGGAAACTGGGTTTATGTCACTTACATCGACCTTTCTAGGGACTTAGATTCTCTGTTACCATACACGGTTAAGGTACAAATTGCAACAGTACGGCATTTAAGTGTCAAGGTTGCCAGAAGTTGGTTGGGGCCGTCTAAATACAATAAAAAAAATTCTAATAATAAAGTACGGTATTTACGTATCCTTTAATATACTGGATATCTATGTCACTTGGAGGAGAAGTGAACAGATCAAGTTTGCAGGCTGTTATTTAAAATATTTCCCATACCTAACAGCAATTGCTCAAGGGTACACGCTTGGGCCCATCTTATTTAATTTATATGCTTAATGAACTTACTAAAATTAATATTTCGCAGGGTGTTAGGCTTAGTTTACTCAGATGACAGATATTTATCTCTGGTCATGATATGGATCAATGATACCTTCTTCAAAATTCCCTACAGATTCTTAGTATTTGGTATTATTAGTATTTTGAGAACTTTCGTTGAGCCCAGAAAAAACTGTCTTTCACTTCAGTTATACTATGAATCAAATTCCATTAAGAGAAGGTGTCAACCGTTTAATAAAACTTAACTTTCTGATTGTTTGTAATGTAATATTATTTACATTATAAATGCTTACATCTCTGTAAGCTTACATAACTGTACTCTTACTAATTCACTATTTACCCAGTAATCCTTCCAACACTAGAATTGGAAAGCCGGTTCGAAATACAAAATTCAACCTATTTAAAAAAAAATAAAAAGAGTACAGTACAAACTAACTAGAGTAATGAAGTAGATGTTAAGACAGGATAGAATTTATACTGTACTTACAATAACAGTTGCTATTATTAAAAGCTATAATTTTCTGTTTATACTCCGGCACGACATCCAAGTCGGTAGAGTTTACAATAAATCATCAATACAAATATTTATCGTATTGAGTAGTCACGGGTTTGAACCCCCGGTCTACTCAAGGAACGCGTGCTGTGCACTCTCGCTCCTGACCACTGGGCTACGTCCCTTGTTTTTATCTAAACAAAGTATCAGCTTAAACCATTGGCCCTGTGAAGGAATATATACAAGGCTTAAAATTTTATATTTAAAATAATCAGTAGCAAATGTTTAAATAATTCACTTATACCATATTTGAAGCTTAAACTACTTGTGCACTACACCAGCCTCCCCACCCCCAAACACACTAACCTAAAATTCAGAACTGGTTATGGGAGACCATTTCCAATGAATTACCTTCTAGATTTAATCAGTCAGCATAATTTGTACCGTTTCGCTAGATTTGCACACTTTTTAAAATAATTGAAAGAGCTTAATTCGGGTCATCACTAAGATTATGTGAGTAGGGCTTGATTTATTTTATAAGAACGGTATCAGACGATGTAACACATTGTAATTGGGTGTACGCACCTAAATTTCGAAAAGACGATACACTTAGGCCTTTTAGCCTTAGTTATCTTGCCTCTAATCTGTACAATCCAATTATTCCCATGTGGAAATGGCTTGAGTTCAAATCCAGGTTCAACGGGTGGACTCTTTGACTTTTTTAACAGCTTGTCGAGTTAGTCCTTCTCGGGAAACGGGGCACAGTTATTTTGTACACTTTTTTTTTTTTTTTTTTTTTTGTTATATTAGGTGGTGTCGACCAAACCCACCAAAGAATATAAGCTATTATAGACATAACATATAGATTCCGCGTAACATTAGTTGCTTTGGCTCTTAACAGACTCCAGCCAACCACATGACGAGACGTAGCTGAGTGATTAGCACACGTGATTCAGTTGACCGTGGTTCAAGCTCATGTGACTGTTAAATATGGTAATTGATTGTATTCATTGTTAAGGTGATTAGTTGCAGACTTCTTTACCCTACTAGTCGTTTCAGATTATGAACAGAACAATAGATGAAATTATTACTCGTCCGTTCTTATGTACGTTAAGATATTAGTGATATTTTTCTCACATTGAACAGAGGTAGGATTACTTCTCACCCTTTTTCTTAGGTGGGATCCTAGTTGATGTAATTCCGCTTTGTCATCTGCAGTGATTTGGAACTCTCTCTTGCTGGTAGTCTTAATGAAGTTAAGGATTAAAGGAGTTGTCATCCAACAGTACTTCCTCTTCATTCTCGTTAGTCTTAATAACTGATTAATGGAGTAGGCACGTGACCTAGAGAAGCGCAAAGGCTATTAATAATGAGCCATAATACCCTTATAAAAACGCTATCAATTTCGTCGGCGCGGAATCCTGTCCACTCGTGTAGAAATAGAACAACAATAGAACGCCATTGATTTTAATTATTGTTTCTAGTCCCGATATTAACGTTCACTGCCTTCCTATCACTCTCCATCTCCAAGGTAACCACCATCATCTGATTTGAGAGCACCTGTTCGTGTGCGTCAGTCTCCTTTTGCCTAGCAACGGCGAAGACTACCACAACGTACAACGGAGCCAAGAAAACGGTAGCAGCGTATTCTTGTAGTGCGCTTTCCTCGTGCCTTGCAAAAATTTACCTCGAGCAGTACAATGACAGAGCTGTAATATCTCTCTAGACGAAAGGGCAAGCTTTCCGTAAGAGTCGAGACGGGGAGGAGGGAGCTTTCGTAGCACGGAATCTAAGGGACTTCGACATTCGAGACTCGTCCTCCAAATACAGAGGAATGTACAGTCTCCCTCCAATGCCGACAGATAGGAGGTAGTTCGAGCAACGACAACGGTGGTGTCAGGATGGGATGCACGTCATCTACTTCCGTGGAAAATGAACCTGGGAAACGTCATTCCCGTGGCAACTTCACGCAGATACAAATTAATAGTAAGTGCTGCTTCAGTCTCGCTCTCTCTACACTTCCAAATGCTACTAGTTTAACGCTCTGCTCACCTACCGGTCTTCTTAATATCTCATTTTGTTTACGATAATGGATTTAGTTAACACGATAATTAATTTTATTTGGGTAAATTGGGGGGACTAAATTTTCATGAAATGGAGAGAAATCGTATTTGTGCTCCGCTTAACACAATCATGCTGTCAACTACGTTAGCGTGCTGATTACTTATTATATGAGAAATCATTATTGTCCATTTCCAAGTTCACATAGCTGAAATGTGTTTAATGAATCCATTATTACAATTTACTAACCATTGTTTACGCACACTATATGTAATAAAATAATGCTTGAGTTGTACGGTGTATAAATGAGAGGTTAGAAATATATTACAGTATCGATATCTTCGTCAAGGTACGAACCCTGAAGTAGTTTGTGATCACTTGGGGCGACAACTTTGACCACAACCTTTCTCATTACCTTTTTATGGAAACGTTTCCGGGAGAGCAGAAAGCGGTATAATTACTGTAAGAAAAAGTTTCACATCTAGCAAAATTCGGCACTATTGCCTGCACTCAAAAGATCTCTGCTATAGCGGACTTTCTCTACTATTACAGGGGATTCAAAATTCCCGCAACTCAGATATCAATAATTAAAATTAATTTTTTTTACTATTAGATTATGGAGTCAGTTAATTATAATAACTAAAATGATAATAAATGCTAAAAGTCCATCTTCTTGAATATGTGAAGACTCTTCCTCGTATTCGATGACACATTTTGTAATGGTTGAACGTCTGTGTTCTCAGTTTCATTCAGTATATACTGGTTTTCGGTTCATTCAAGTGTGGGAATTATTTTATACACTTTGCCTTTCAATAGTCTCATAAATAATAATCTGAGGACTTGTGGATGTCAAATTTTTAGAAATAAGACGATCATCAAAAAAGTTTCTTAGAATTGTTTCATTGCATGCATGACCTGTCGCCCCGCCTTGCTGAAGCCAACAATAATGTTCATTATTGTCGAGTAGGCAGAAGTAAATAATAAATTACAATTTACAAGTAGTGTATTAAAACCTGGTATAAGGGTTTCCATTAACTGTATTCTCGAAATCTCAGCGACGTGAAATGGAACCCTCACCCCCCATTTTTTTTTTTTTTTTTTTTTTTGAGGATGTGAGGGCGTTTCAGGGAAAAAAAATTCACTACTACCTAGCCTAATGTTTTCGCTACTGACGTAATCGCTGAAGCGTCATCACTGAGAAAACACGGTCCAAAATGCGAATTCCATTCCGATTATAAAGGCGAAAAACCAGGGACAGTAATGCAGTTTTTTTTGTTTTTTTTTTATCAGCCTACTTAAATAACTTCATTAATTTCTTTTGAAATCATGCATTACATGAATATGAAAGGAATGCAGATCTTAACTTTTTAACAGCATTTGTTTTACTTGAATAAGACATACCTGTTTGCAGAGCGGAAGTCTTAGTCAATTTTTGGGCAACAGCAGTAACCATTAATTAACTTTGTAATATCAGTAATTAAACTCACGCAATCAATTGACTTTGATCTTCATGTTTTTCTTTACAATCCAGTTCCCCCCCTTTTTTTTACGAACTCTGCTTGTTTTACGAAAATTTGTTATTAATTGTGAAAATGATTTATTTAGTATTAAATCGGGATATTTTTCTTTATTTCGACTTTGACGTTTTTGAATGCGATTTTGAAAGTATTGTTCAACCATAAACGCACATTCAGACGGGAAACATGTCATGACTTCTCACAAACAGACCTGTATGGATGAATTTGTGTAGGTGTAACCCGAACAGTCATTATTTTGCATGCAGTGGTACAGCGTTGCCGCCTATGTAGTTTTCTAAGAATTGCGTATGGTTACCAAAAGAAGAGAAATTAGCCTTTTAAAGCGCGAATTTTGAATCGCCCGGCCCAAACCTTTTCTTGTAGTTTACCGTAAATTCCAACGTATTTAACTGGTACAGTATTTTAATACAGATTATTGGTACAATTTTAGAAGGATTTCATTTTCTATGACTGCTTTCAAAGTCCGTCATGAAAACAAAACCTACAGATCTGCCTCTCTAGCAGATATGTATGCCCTGGTCAAACTCTAGGTCAGGCATATCAAGCTATTTTGTACCACGGGCATATAAGCTATTTTGCACTAGGCTGAGGGCCACATTCCTTCAATATTCAAAAAATAAACAAAATACCATTTTTGGAATTACTGTATTTAGTATATAGATAACCTGTTTTGTATCCTATTAGTTTTTAAATTAAAAATACTTTACAATATTTAATAAAAAATAAACAATAAACCACAGTTTATTATTATATCATTTTTAGAGGACTTGGCATCGTTTTTCACAAAGCTGATCATCAAAATTTGGTTGAATGTCTTGAGCTGATCTAATCTTTAAGATTGATATTAGATGGTGATCGGTTAATCTTGACCTTTCTGGGGTTTTGTTATTTTTTATCGAAGAAAACAGTTGCTCGCATAAGTATGTGCTCCCGAACATAGCCAGTATATTCGTAGCGAAAGATACCATTTTTGGAAATCGATCTGCGGGTAAATAAGTATAAAAGTGTGGAATTCCAACTTCCGTATATTTTTGCTTTAGCAAAGAGCCACATTGGATTTAATTAATTCCATTTGTAAGCTCTCATCAACAATTTCAATATCAATAGACATAGGCGAAGTAAAAAGACGAAACTGTAATTCACAGTTTTTGAAATCAGAAAATCTATCGAACTCCATTTCTAGCAACTTCATTTGGTGTGTATATTCTGTAAATTTTAAGTCAGGCGATTTTAGCAACAGAGACCGGCAACTTTTAAAATGACAAGTTTTCTTTTTCTATTTGTTTGCGCCAAATAAGTGTAAGAGTGTAAAAAAAGTAATAATTTTTCTTTGAAAACATTAATATTATCAAATAACATTGTAACAATGTGATGTTTTCCTTGAAGCTTAAGATTAAGTTGGTTAAGATGACTTATAATGTCAACTGCGGTTTGTAGTACTCGAAGTTGCAGGCTGAGGCTTAAAAATGAAACATTGTCCTATCTTTAATCTCTTTTTTCGAGCGCTGCATTGAAAATTGCTTAAATGTAAAAAGATGTACAATGGATAAAGATCCATTGTACATCTTTTAATTCAGTACTCGAAGAATCGTTTTAAGACTTGGACTCGAATTTCTGTATAATAGGGTAGATCAGTGTGTTCACTTTCTATTATCTTCCAGAAATGAAACAAATTGTCGATGATTAAGCACACGTGCTGGAATAAAATTTATAATTTTGGAGACTTTTTTTTTTTTTTTTTTTTTAGCACTCGTCCGATATTTAAACCTTGAAACATAATTCTTGCTGGTGAATAATGCAATGATAATGTTCGAAATGATTATTACCATGTTGTTTGCATGTTTCTTTTAGTTTTGCAACGACACCCTTAGTAATACCCGTCATGGCAGGTGCGCCAACAATTGCAAGACAAACCAACTTGTTCAATGGTAATTTATATTTATTCAGAATTTCCATGAGTGCACCAAAAATATCAGCTCCAGTGGTTGTATCATACATAGGAATAATTTCTAAAAGCTCTTCACTTACTTTCAAGTTCACATCACACCCACGAATAAAAATGGCCAGTTGAGCATATCTCGAATGTCTATACTTTCGTAAATTGCAATAGAATAAGCTTCAAATGTGGATATCATTGAATTGAGCTGATTTCTTAAATTCTCAGTTATTTCATCGATCCTATTGGCTACTGTGTTTTTACTTAAGCTTAACTTTTGAAGCTTTTTTACTTTCTCTAGACACAACACTTCCGCTACTTTAATTAAACACTGACTAATAAAATCTCCTTCTGTAAAAGGTTTTGATTTGCTTGCAATTAAATGTGATAACAAGTAACTGGCTTTTACAGCTGCTGTATTTTCCTCAGAAGGTTTGTATTGAAATCAATTCTTAAAAAACAGCAAACAAGTTTTGCTGTGTTTTAAGAATTGATTTCAATTCTTAATAGTCTAGCTCCCATTTCTCTTGGAAGTTACGGCGTTCTTCTTCGATTGTTCTTTTCTTACTCATTTATTATTATGCATCTTTTTAATTTAATACAAATAAAACACAAAATTAACTGCACACAGTTAAAAAAATAATTCACGAATATACAACTGAGCAAACACTTTGCGGTTTGTAGTACTCGAAGTTGCAGGCTGAGGCTTAAAAATGAAACATTGTCCTATCTTTAATCTCTTTTTTCGAGCGCTGCATTGAAAATTGCTTAAATGTAAAATTCGAAATAAATTATGTGAAAATAAACTTGATTAGTATTTTTTTTCCATTTCTTTTAATAAAAAAAAAAAGATTTTCAAGAAATTTTGGCGAGCTGCAGTCTTTTTGTTGGAGGGCCGCGTGTTTGACATGCCTGCTCTAGGTGATATAATTTGGGTATGCTGTATTGTTGTATTTATGTATCTACGACTATGTATTTATGTAATCAGAGGTTGTTTTCGGCCATGTATTGTCTAACTCATTTGATTACACTGTACATAAATTGTAAATAGTATGGCAATATTTATTTATTATTATAATGTAACCCGTGCCCTCTAGCTGTAAAGGGACATTTTTTTAAAATAAATTGATATTAATAATAATAAAGTATACATCCTGTTAATAACATATTTCAAAGACTGAAAGATATAAACAGGATGTACACAGTTTTAGCTTCTCTTCCCCCCCCACGCCCAGTTTATATGTGACTCCAGGATTTCTGTTCCCCAAATGCCATAACCTTGCATTTGGAAGTGTTTTGAACTTTAGTTGCCATTTTTCGTTCCACGTTCCTTGTAATTCCCTGAGATTTATATTTGCATCCTCTGGTTTGGGCTCTTCCCACAAGGAAGAGCAGACCTTCCTCATTCATTTTACTTTTACTCAACTGCTTTGCTTTGTACACTTCACTTATACTTCTCCTTAGATGTCTGGCTGTAAAACTTTGCAGTCAGCACTTTCTGGGCCGTTCTTCAATATGTGCATCGCTTTTTACTTGTCACCAATCTGGTGTCCTTCCTTGAAACCTCTCCAAAAGTTCTGTCTTTTTCAGATGTGGTCTCCAGATTCAAATACAATATTCTAAATGTGGTCTGATCATCGTCTTACAAAGAAGATATTGACGTCCTTTCCTCAGTTATCAAAGGCCCTATAAATCATAAACAGAACACCGTGCGTCTTCCTAGTCGCTCGTTTACGCTGCATGGAAAATTTGATGCCAGATTGAATCATACCACTGAAGTCTTTTTCGTCTTAAACCACTTTTAGCTCCTCCCTAACTTATACGTGTCTCCAGAATTTCTGTTCCCCAAATGCATACCTACATTTAGAAGCATTCAATTTTAGTTGCCATTTTTTTCTGACCATATTCATATGCAGCCAATCCAAGTTTTTTTTTTTTTTTTTTTTTTTTGAAGCAGCATGGCCTGGCGCGTTGCCACCGTTAGATAATGCCGTATCACAACGTCATCAGTGAGCTAAAATGTTGTGCTAAGTGGGCCGAGGGTAAAGGTCAAGAGCTTTATTTAAGCCTCCGTAGCCGAGTGGTCATGGACCGGAGTGCAGTAGCACACGCTCTTTGAGTAGACCGGGCTTCAAGCCGCTGACTGCTGAATACGGTCGATCTGCCAACCCGCACTGGACCAGCGTGGCAGATTATGGTCCATTTCCCTCAGCATGAATTGTTGAGGAGGCTTCCATCCTGCAGTGGGTTGATAATGGATGCACTTTACCTTTTTTTTTTACTATTAGTAGTAGTGCTTTTGTTCTTGTTATTTGTACTGTTGTGAATATTATAAACTCGATATAAATTTTGTGTTTGTGATGCTTTTTATCTTGTGATATTTCATCTCATAAAAACGCTTTGAAATTTTTAATAATGCCTGGAAATTGTGAAGTACACATCTTTGGCTTTCCTTTGAAGAATACTGTTTCAACTAACAAATGGTTGAAAGCTATACCAAGGAAAGACTTTGTGCCATTTGAACATTCCAAGTTTGCTAAAATAAGTTTGTTGTACGGTAATAATAGTTATCTTGAATAGTGGTATTTTAACAGCAATGAAACGATAGTATATAAACGATAGATTGTGTGAAAAAATGTGTGTTTAATCACACAATTAGCTATCAAAAGGAAATGAAACAGATATATTCTTGTCAGAACTGCGGCTTTTGTGGTTTCATTTATATATAAAATATTCATTTCTATTGGATACACTGAAGAAAAGTGTGACCTCAATTCACAAAGGAGGATCAAAGAGCGACGTAAGTAATTACAAACCTGTTAGTTTAACTTCTGTTCCGGGAAAATTAACGGAGGCCTGGTCAAAGAAGCACTGCAGGATCATCTAGACAAGACTTCAGTTATAGTTCAGACACAGCATGGGTTTAAGTGGAAGTCTTGTCTGACCAATTTGATTGGATACTATGATGTAGTCACAAAGGAACTGGATGCAAAGAATAATTTTGATATCATATACTTGAATTTTAGGGAAGCTTTTGGTACTGTAGCACATGGAAGACTACTGTACAAATTGGAGCAATATGGCATTAAGGGCAAGTTGCTACAATGGATAAATGGATGGTTGAGTGGGAGAAGACAGAGTGGTAATCAATGGACACTACTCTTCGCGGACTAATGTTATTAGTGGAGTTCCCCAGGGTTCAGTGTTGTGTCCATTGTTTTCTGTAATAATGATATTGATGACGGTATATCAGGCTTAATGTGTTAGTTTGCAGACGATACGAAGGTTGGCAGGGTTGTTAATGATAGTACGCTACTGCAACAAGATCTAGAAAAGTTGAGCAGATTTACTGAGATGTGGAAACGGAAGTTTAACATTGACAAATGCAGAGTACTGCATATGGGTAGCAGTAACTCCAGAGTAATGTATCAACTGTGTGGTACTACACTCAGGATGGTAGGGAATGAAAAGGACCTGGGGGGTAATTGTGAAGTCAGATATGAAGTTTTCTGAACAGTGCAGACTGTCTGCAATAGTAGCTCATGGGTTTTGTCAATGATATACAGGAATTTTTCTAGCAGGGGCAAGGAGGTGATTATCCCTTTGTATAAGGCAATGATCTGGCTACACCTTGAGTACTGTATACAGGTCTGGAGGCCTCATTTTAGGAAGGATGTAGAGCTGCTGGAACGAGTACAGAGAACGGCAACAAGATTAGTGAACGGAACAAAGGGTTGCTCTTACGAAGAAAGGCTTAAGTTTTGCAGATTACAGTGTCTGGAAACTAGGCACATCTGTGAGGTGATCTGATTGAGGTGTATAAAACCTTGAATGATTTGAGCAAGCTCAATACTGATGGGATTCTTTCTCTTGACAGATTAATCACCTGTGGGGACATAAATTGAAATTGAGGAAATTTGCCTTTCGCCAGCGGGTGATTGATTGCTGGAACAAATTTCCATCTGTCGTTGTTAAAAGTGGACAGCTTAAATAAATTCAAGGCAGAACTGGACAAACATTTGGAGCGAATGGATGGTTGAAATGGGAATGTTTTGTTTTTTTTTTTTTTTGCTTATACAAAGGGTACTAGGAAAGTTTTGCAATACAGCTTTGTTTATTTAATTTTTTCAAAGTAATTTCCTCTACATTCAATACACCTCTCCATCCTCCGAAACCAATCTTTAAACCAGTTCTGCCAAGTTTCACTAGGGAGTAAAGCACACTCGTTGTCCCAAGCCCGTAGAAGGTCCTCATCACTGGAAAACCGCCTCCCTTTTAGCTTCATTTTCACATGAGGGAACAGTGCAAAGTTGCAGGGAGCAAGGTCTGGACTGTAGGGAGGGTGCTCGAGAAGTTTCAGTCCTGTCGTGGTCAAATATTCGGTGCAGGCTTTGGCGCGGTGAGCTGCAGCATTATCGTGATGGAGGTACTAGGTGTCCATTCTTGACTTTGGCCGCAGGTTCTTCATAGATCCAATGACTTTAGGCAGGCATTGTTCAGTATACCACTTAGCTGTGACTGTCTTCTGCGTGTCCAAAACGACACTTTCCACAATTCCACTCGATTTGAAAAATACAGCTATCATTTTCTTCTTTACAGATCGGGATTTTCTGACAATTACGGGTGTGTCGTCATCATCAAAGACCCAAACTTTGTTTTGAGCCTTGGTCGGCAGATCGTAATAGTACAGCCAAGTCTCGTCACCTGTCACGATGTTGTTCACATACCGAGATTGTCCCTTATCAAACTTTTTTAACATCTCCCGGCACCAAGTCGCACGTCGTGTCATCTGCTCTTCAGTCAGTTGATGCGGCACCCAGAGAGAACAAAGTTTCTTAACGTGCAAATGATCTTGCAGAATCGAACGAATTGCTGGTGCATTTAGGCCCAAAGTATCCTCTATCTGTTGGTAGGTCACTCGCCTGTTTTCGTCAAGCATTTTCCTCACAGCAGTAACGTTTTCCTCCGTAACTGACGTTCGTGGCCTTCCCGGCCTCTCAGAATCCTCCAGAGTGAAATTTCCCCTTTAGAATTCTCTATACCACCTGAATATCGTTGTACGATGTGGACAATCATCATCTAGTGCAAGAGTCATTTCTTCTAAGCACTGGTCTATGGTTAAACCACGCACGAAATTATACCGCAAAACTGTCCTTATCTCATTTCGCGACCACGATGCCATCGCAAGCACTTTACACTCTCACTACTAATGAATAACTGAGCCCATCGACTTGGCGCGGCGGCTACTATGCACATATGAACATGTCTCAACATGCAGCAACAAGCAGCTTCCTGTGATTCATTGTTGCGTCATATTGCAAAACTTTCCTAGTACCCTTTGTATAGTATCAGCTGTATACAGCAAGCTTATACAACTGATACTCTATAAGCTTGCTTTCTTGCATTCGTTATATGTGTCTACTAATGCTAATGATACCATTATCAATATTTTGCTCAACAATTTTTGTAAAATGAAAAATTATATATTAAAAGCAACACAAACTTAAACTTCAAGCATTGAAAAATAATTTCTGTTCAACTATAGTAATCAAATTATTAGATTTAATGAATAAATGTATACATTAGTTGGATTACAAATTAAATGCAAAACATTCAAAATGTAATAAAATAGTTAACTATAAAATGTGTCATCTTCATATTTTTAAATGTTATGATTAAAAAAATTATCACGCTTAAGTATTAAAACTAATTATTTATTTATTTATTTATTTATTAATTATTTCATTTTTTTTCGTATTGTCCCTTGCAATTTTAATTAGTTTTCCATTAAGCACAGAAAATAAAATAATTTACATTCAACTCTTGCTTTCGCTTCTCAATTCTCTGCAGGGATGTAGCTTTATGTACTTCTTATGGCCCACTTATGATGACGTCAAGCACCCATTGATCAGGCTTTATCTAACGGTGGCGACCTGACGCGGAATATTAACCACTCTTTCTACCTTCAAATCATAAGCACACTAGCTTTGGTAGCTTCCCTTGGACATTTTCGTCGGCAAGGACGTATTCAGGGGTGGGCAGAGGGGGAATAATGCCCCCCCAACCAAACATTTGAAATTAAAGAAAAAAGAATGCAGGAGACTTTCTAAAAAAAAAAAAAAAAAAATCAAAAGCCTGGTCATCGTACCCCCTGGCGCCATTAGACATCAGTCTTTACACTTTATGAGAACTAAAAACAGGAAAAGACTCAACACCAGTCTCTGAGGATCCCCACTTGTTATTCGCCACCTTTCTTCTTATAAAATGGCTGAATCAACTGAAAACAGAGTCGGCATCCAAACTTATTAGAATATCTTCTCACTCCAAACCTTGGTTCAAATCCCACCTTAAACCATACTTTAAAAATAATCAAAAATGCCACAGACAGTGGAAGAAATATGGCACTTCATCAGCACACATAAAATATAAAAAGAGCAGAGCATTGTTTCAACTCAAAAAAATTCAGTCATACAAAAATTATGTTATGTCCAAGCTAAAGAGCACTTTCTGCAAAAACAACAGCTACCTTACAGCACATGATCTATTTTTGAATGGATAAGATGCAATATGGAAACAAGCAATTCTGACATTTGCACTAAAGGTATACAAAACAGATTCATAGCACTCAATTCTTATGAACAAACAGACAAAGTGCAACATGATGTGTCTCCGGGTCAAGCCCTGCTAATTAACCAACTTGTGAACAAGAATACAGTTCAGCGTGCAGTTAACCAAATACGCCCTGATAGTAGTGAAGCTCCTGACGGCATCCCTGGTTTTACTATTAGATTGTCCAGCGTATACATCATTGATTCGTTAGTGCATATCATTTCCAGATGCATCTCCCAGTCATTCTTTCCAAGACAATGGAAAACTTTCAGGATTACGCTGATTCCTAAAAAAGCTTGCAGAAATAACCATCCCGGCAATCGGCCAATTGCTGTTTCGTCAGTAATTACTAAAATTATGGAAAAAATTATGCTCCCATATTTTCAACATGCAATCTTCGCTAATGCACCTGTCAATATGCATTTTGGTCCTAGAGGGCGCTCCACAACAACAAGCCTAGCTGACACCATTGTACGCATCCAAACTGCATTTCAAGATAAGGCACAATGCGATGTATTTTATTTTGACATCAAAGGCGCTTTCGACAACGTAGATCTCAAAAAAGCTTTTGAAATACTAAAAAATCATTTTCTCGTTGACACAATGATTATTTCCCATCTTCAATACAGCCTAAATCGCAGATTTCTCCTCTTCCCCACTAGTACTGACAGTATTCTCGTCGCAACCTCACAGGCATTCCTCAAGGTGCCGTTCTCTCCAGTACGATATTTTCAGCATCTCTTCAACCACTTTTATAAGAAAATCCAAATCTACTGGCATATACCGATGATTTAAAGTTATCTATAATCTCCAAAGCCAGTGATGATATTCGCAAAGTTATCAATAATGCGAATTCACAGATTTATGAAATCATCAAGTACCTGACAGATCTCAATCAATCTGAATATAAATGCAAGCAAATCCACTCAAATTACTTATTCCCTTCAGAAACAACCCAACCACATAGAAATAAAAATTGCAGATGTCCCAATCCCAAATGTATATGCTTACAAAGACCTTGGAGTTGTTTTTGATAAAAATCTCTCCTTTAATGCCCACTATTTATATGTTGCTCAAAAAATTCAAAAAGCAAACTGGTTAATCAAACAAGAAGCAGCAGCGATTCCAAGACAGAAAAACAGTCATTAAGCATGTTCAAAGATGCATCTTTCCCATTCTGTCCTATACTTCCAAAATCTGGTCTGGTGCTCCTCAAGTAACCGTAAAGAAATTCCTTGCCCTAGAATATTGGGTTCTTAGATGGCCCAATAGTAAGCTTCGTTTTCCCCATACAATATCCAGGCAACAGCTTTATGAAAATCGAAAAACAAAGCCTCTACAACAGATGATCAGCGAGTCTGGAGTCATTCTTCTTGCAAAGTTAATCACTTCTGCATGCGACGCACCAAACTTAGCCAATATAATAGCTGCCTCCAACAGGGAAAATTCAAGAAACCAGCGATTCAAATCCAACCTCTCCAGGCTCAAACAAATGGACATAATGTTCCCCAATGCATCCCTTCACCTCATAAATCATCACAACATTGATTGCAACAGGTTAATCAACTCTGAAGCCTACAGGAGTCAGATCTCCGATAAAATGAAGAAAAATAATCCAGCCTAGTAATTGCAACTGAAAGACAAATGTCCTATTCTGCAGATTCTTTTTTAACTCATAACTATAATTCCTAGTCATTGTTAACGTCTGTATGAAATCTGCTATGTACATATATTAGATTATTTTATGTCATTCCCATTGTATTATTACCTGCCCCTAGCCATGTGCTGTGATGGGCTTGCTGTATTTGCAATAAATGAATATTTATTTATTTATTTATTATAATGAACCTCTACCAGATCGCCAGTCAGACGTCAGTCGAATTTCTACAATAGTCACTACCCGACACATGATACAAAGTAAGACTATACCCCGTAGAAGATCTACTAGGATACAGATAAAGCCATTATCCACAGGGAAGATTTTTTTTATCAGAATGTTAGGAGCATACGAAACAAGTTTGGACACATTGGAACAGATGCTCTTGTCACGGTCTGCTGATGTTACCTGGCTCCAACCACATCAAGAGTCTCTAGTCGCTGCTGACGCTGCTGGATACAAAGCCTACTTCAATCCAGATCTCCGATCAAATAATCTCGGTCGCCTACTCTGATTCAGAGCTTTATGAGGCATTACCTGTCCCTTTAAAAGTGTCCACACAGCACTCTTAGATATAGCAGTCGTTTACATTCCACCTGTCCCTAGTCTAAAAATGATAAATAATGTAGTAGACTGGCTTCTCAACAAATTACATGTGTCAGCCACCCATATAGTATGTGGAGATTTCAACCTTCCACCATAGCTGAATAACCTGCTGGACACCATGTTAAATAAACTACAGCCATGCTCCATCTCTCTTATCAATGACCAACCTACAAGAGGTGAAAATAGACTTGACCTAATTCTGTCTTCTGGTAAATGTATAATTGATGTACCCCCCGCCTCCCGAAATGTTCTTTCCATCCGATCATAGCCCAGTTGCAATGCTCATAATGCTACCGTATGTGGACTTCAATGTCAAGGAAAAAAATAAGAACCAGCTTGTCACTTCGCCAGCCTTTCTGGACCCAAATAAATGCTTATTTGCTGCCAGCTGTATCCCGTGGGAATGAAATGTGATGCCTTATTTGCAACAACTCTCTTAACCAGTTGGATCAACTCTATTACAGAATTTGCGGCTTCCAAAGTAGTAAGGATATCATCAAAATCGAAAACATGGTGGAACTCTAGCCTAATTGCATTGTTTAAACTAAAGCAAACTCTGCACAGAAAATGGAAACTGTCTAATGACACACAAAATAGAATTAACTACTCGAGGGCCAGAGCAATATTTAATAGGGAAAAATCTAGATCAATCAACCGCTACATGCAAGACACACTTGAAGGGGAAAGCTACCTCGTTGCACACATAAAAGTGACACAAATCAAGGGCTTGACAAAGAAGGACCACATCAGCAGATTCTCCAGCATATATCATGAGTCTCAAGTCAGGGAGTTTGAGTGGGATCAATTAGTTGACAATGAGATGGAGTCTGTTCTTATCACTAAAGAAGCACTAATACAGAGTATTAACTCCCTCAGGGCAACTAAGACAGCTGGAGTTGGAGTCCCCCACTTCATGGTCAAGTGTCTCAGCCCTTACCTAATTGAACCACTCCAAGCAATTTATAGCTCTATCCTTGCTTGCCGAGTTTTTCCTGAGAACTGGAATAAGTACGCTGTAATTCCAATGCCGAAAATTACAAAGCTTAACCTTGTGGAGCACTATAGGCCAAATCTACTGCAACTGCATCTACCCTGTTAAAAGTACTGGAGAAAGCTATATTGCCAAAGTTGTCGAATCAGATACTGGCTGGGCAGCCTCAAGAAATTCATTATTCAATAACTGCAAAATCAACAATTACTAACCTCCTCACAGTTCAAGCCGCGATACTAAACGCTTTCCAAGCTAGAAAGGAAATTGCAATAATTTATGCTGATCAGCCTTCGATAGTCTGGATGTACATGCCTTACTTTATCTGCTCCAACACGCCTTCCAAATAAAAGGAAATTTGCTGAAGTTCCTACAGGTCCTACTTACTTGTCGGTCCATTTATTACCGCATAGATAGTAAGATCCTCCAAAGCCAACTCCATGCCAGTTCCACAGGGTGGAGTCTTATTTGGACTCCTCTTTACCGCCATGATGATCCCGTTCTGCAAGGGTAGGGATGATGTATGCACTTATGCAGACGATATTAAGATCCTAACACACATCCAACCGTCCATGACCAATAGTGCATTGTGTGAACAGATTAATTATAAGCTTCTGAACTTATTCGTGTACTTAGACAAATTTGACTTGGCCCTAAATCCGCAGAAGACTGTAATCATGGTGTACTCGCTCAAAAAATTGCCTACACTCGTACACCTGAAACTTAATGGCAAACCTATCCCAGTTGTTGAGACGTATAGAGATCTGGGAGTAACATTTGATACTAAACTTACGTTCAAGTCTCATATTGACCTGATTGTAAAGAAAATGAACTACTTACGTTGGGCAACAAAACGGCACCTCTTGCACATGAAACAGACTACAACAACCGCACGATATTTAAGAACCACAGTGTATTCGGCCATTTTGTATGACGCCGAATTGTGGGCGTCAGCCACCCCTACCCACATTAGGAGAATATATGCGAGAATATATATGAATTCTGGCTGCTGAAGTGGGCAAACCATAAGCACCATCTCCCTCAACAGTTAAGAACCACGCAGCTCTCTGAGCAGCTTAAACTGCAGCGTTTACCAGACATCATTGCCTGGAAACGATTAATAACCACAATCAAAATGATGACTGGCACGATATCATCACCATGCTTCTAGCAGCTTTGTCAGTGGCACATCCCGCCATCTGCATTAAGAGGCACAAAATCCTTGAGAATGAAGACCAACAGTCTGAAGATGGCCGACAGGTTTATACCTGCCAGTGCGTTAGAATCAATTCAGTTCCTAACACATATTGGAATTGACCTACTAAGGCTCATAGAAGATTCGAAATATATGAAACAAACCGCAGTATGGTCTTCTGAGGCTACTGTTGCCTAGTAGTTGTGTGAATTTCTGTCAGGAACTGTGTGTACGCAATTGAATAGTGTTTATCTCGCACAGGTTGATTCAGTGGATGTGATATTAAGATGAACTTTTGTATTACAATTGCCAGGACTCTTAGACAGAAATGTAGTGATGAGTAATGCAGTTTATATTTCATCTTTTCGTGTATATTTAACCTTTCTTGCATATTTTAGACATACTTTTATTCATGTTTTATGGTAATCCCCTGGCATTTTCTGCCGTGAAGGGAATTTGTTACTTACCAATGTACACCTATATTTTAAATTTGGTACGACAAATAAAGATTTATTTCTTTAGACCTACAATAACCAGTTAAGGGACCTATTGGATTTACTTTCTTATTTCACTTATTCGCGTATGAGAACTCCATACCCCCATTCATAGCTTTCTTTGCTAGTGCTTTCTCATAATCAACTTTCGCCCGTCTTACCCATCACTGGCTTCGTTACATATTTCCTTAGAATGTTTATACAAATCGGAATCTCATGCTTGTTTCTTTTGCTTAGCTAAACTTTTGATCTTACCTGTCATCCATTTTGGTACCATACATTTATTGAATCTGATCACTGGTCAAATGCGTATGTGGCTTTGATGATAAATCCTTTGAACGTTTATCATAGCGCGTTTGTAACTGACACTCCAGTTAATCAAGCCCAATTAATATCTTATTCCATTATAGTCACCTCTCTTGAAATTGAATCTCTTGCCTTGACCTTTGATTATCTAGGTTTCTTTAGATACAGTCCATTTTATAGAATTTTGGTTACTGCCTGCTATTGGTTCTCTCACTCAAGTTTTTGATACATTTAGGCGCCTTAGTGAGATAAAAGCAATCAGAAGTAATTACACAGCGATTCATAGTATAATGATTGATAAAATAGAGGATTACGTAAGGTAACGAACAAATTTTTTTTTGGACTGCTTCAATTTTGTTAAAGTCTGTGTAAAGATCCCATATGAGTGAGATGAATTCAAGGATTGGCAGAACAATAGTTTTATAAAGGACAACAGCATATCTGTAGTTTTTGAACTTGTACGTGTTCCGTTTGATAAATCCCAGTGTTTTGAATACTTTGTTGGTGATTTTAAGGACATGGGCATCAAATTTAGTACTGCTGGAGAAGAGAATCCCCAGGTCGTTAACTTGGTCATACTTTTCGATGATCACAGAGTTAATAAGGTACTCCGTATTTGTTAGTTGTGGAGATTTGCAGAATGAGAAGAGATTACTTTGCACTTCGAGGGGTTAGCAGACAAGCCATTCAGAGAGAATTTATTGAGGGCGCATTGAAGCTGTTGAGAACCGGTAATCTCCTTCACTGCTGAGTAGTGAAGATCATCTGCATAGGGAGCAACTTCAACATTGGAGATGCAGATGAAAGAAGGAAGTTCATTTATGAAAACAGTGAAAAGTAGAGGACCTAGGGGGGGAAGGGGGGAGCCTTGAGGTACTCCACTTAGTGGTATAAAATGGTCCCAGTTCACTTGATTGATGATAACGCTCAAGGAACGATGCATTATATAGCTCCTTAGCCGGTCGAAGTGAGAGGCTCTTTAGGCACTTCAGATCACAATTTGGTGATTCTCTCTTCTCCCATGGAACCTATATTTAATGGCTATACCCAACCTCGTGTTGTTTGGCATTACAAGAATGCAAAATGGGATGACCTGCGAGACTTCTTTTCCTTGGTCGGATTACTGTTTCAAAACTTCTGATGTCAACGTTTGCTGAGATCGTGTCAGTGAAATTATTCTTGCAGGAATGGAATCCTTTATCCCACACTCCACTTTAAAATCTCGTCCTTAATCTAAACCTTGGTTTTCCAATAAATGTTCTAAGGCTGTTCAAGAGAAGAAGGTTGCATATCATAATTGGCTTGTTTCTAATTCTTCAGTTCCATTTTCTGCCTACACCGAAGCTCGCAACAATTGTAAAGCAGTTATTAATCAGTCCAAACTAGAGTTTGAACAGGCTAAGAGAGTAGAAAACTTGCTTCTTGCCCTAATGGTAGCCGAGAATTCTGGTCTCTTGCCAAAGCTATTGGCCGCAACTTTTGCCCATCTCTGCTCCCACCTATGTCCAAACCAGATGGTTCTGTTGTCACTTCAGCCAAGGATAAAGCTGACCTGCTAGCATCCCATTTTTCTTCCAGCTCATGTATTAATGATCTTGGTAAAACACCTCCCACCATTCCCAAAACGCTCCATTCAATGCCTCCTGTGGTCTTCCGTCAAAAGGATATCAGAAGGATTTTGATGAATCTTGATGCTAAGAAAGCTCCAGGTCCTGATGGTATTTCTCCAGTTGTTCTCAAAACCTGTGCTCCTGAACTTACTCCTATTCTTTGCCGCCTTTTTTCACTTTTTTATTCCAGAGGTGTTTTTCCTTCTGCTTGGAAATTTGCTCATATCCAGCCAATTCCTAAAAAGGGTGACAAATCCCTCCCATCCAATTACCATCCAATTGCAAATACTTCTACTCTTTCTAAAGTAATGGAGAAATCAATTAACCGCCAACTTTTAAACTACCTAGAAACCTTCCGTCTGATCAACGATCGCCAGTATGGATTCCGTCAGTGTCGATCCACTGGTGATATTCTGGCTTATATTACCCATTTATGGACTAATTCAATGGAAAGGTTCGGTGAAACACAAGTAGTTACTCTTGACATCTCAAAGGCTTTCGATCATGTTTGGCATAAAGGTCTTCTAAAGAAGCTTCCATCTTATGGTTTGCCAACTGTTTTTAATAATTGGTTATCCTGTTTTCTCTCTGATCGCTCACTGAGGGTAATGGTAGATGGCTCTCTGTCTTCTAACTTCTCCACTAATGCCGGTGTCCTCCAAGGTTCAGTTCTTTCCCCCATTCTTTTCCTCTTGTATATTAATGACCTTCTTCCATTGACTGGAAATCCTATCCATAGTTTTGCCTATGATAGCACATTGCATTCCACTTTCCATTTTGAGAAACCTTGTCCTGCACAATCAGCTTCAACTTCTCGAAATTCTGCTACCAATTCCTTAAATGCCGATCTTCGGGTAATTCTCCAGTGGGGAAAAGACAACTTAGTTGATTTCAACCCTTCTAAAACTCAGTCTTGTCTTATATCTCTCAAAAAGGATTCTTCTGCTCCTATGCTTATCTTTAGTGACACTACAATTTCTAGGCAAAATGATATATCTCTTTTGGGGATTACCCTGACTTCTAATCTCTCTTGGCACAAGCACATCACAAATATTGCTTCCTCTGCATCTAAAAAACTTGGTTTTCTCTTTCGCTCTCGGCGTTACGTTTCTTCCAAACAGCTCACTCTTTATAAATCGAAAATCCGCCCTGCCATGGAATATTGTTCCCACATCTGGGGTGGTGTCCCCAAAACCTCTCTCTCTCAGGCTTCTTGATTCCATTCAGAAGAGGGCAGTTAGGTTAATTAATGATTCATCTCTGACAGAGTCTCTCCACTCGCTTTCTCATAGACGTACTGTTTCTGCTTCATGCCTCTTCTACGGATACTTCCATGGGCACTGTTCGTCTGAATTGGCTTCTATAATTCCCGCTCTCTCTTTCAAAACAGTCCGAACACGTGCCGCCACCAGCCTACATCCACTTACTGTCCAACTTCAAACCCACAGAACCAACTTTTCATCTTCCTCATTTATTCATTCAACTGCCGTTTTCTGGAACAATCTTCCTTCATACGTATTTCCTGAAAATTACAATCTACAGAAGTTCAAGTCTAATGTCAACAAATATCTTCTTTCGTCTTCTCAACCTCCAACCCAAGCACGGTACTAAGTACTATAGGTTCTAATACCTCTCGTGTTTGGGGTTCACATAAAAAAAAAAAAGAGAGCAAAGGGTCATGGATACCATTTAGCTTAAGTTTTTCCAATAGTTGTTCGTGCGGGACTTGATCAAATGCCTTAGATATATCTGTGTAAACTGCATCAACTTGAAGGTGGTTATCAAGAACTTCAGATGTGTATTGCCAGAAAGGAAGCAAATTTGTGACTACCGACTTGTTACTGCAGAAACCATGTTGATTCTGATCAATGAAAGGCCTGAAGCATTCGAAGAGATGTTTGTGTACTGCTGGGTCAAAGAGTTTAGTTAGGCTGTTTTACAAGGATATAGGTCTGTAATCAGTTACATAATTTTTATATCACCTTTTTGGAAAATTGGAATTATATTGACCTGCTTAGGATACTTCCCCAGCCTGAGGGACAAGTTGAAAATCCGAAGTATGAGAAGGTTTTAAGGTAGTGACAGTTATTTTACAAAATAAACCAGAAATGTCCAGGAATGGGCCTCTAGTATACTCATTTTTCATGCTTTTTTTAATGCTGACTATCTTGAACTGACTGTATATACTGTATTACATATTGTAAGGTTTAATATGAGCGTTTTCACTTCTTTGCGGAGTTAGCTGAGTGTTTTATAGTATCGACTGCCACCTGATTGCTTATACTTGTTCGTCTAGAATTCTTTGGATTTAATTTTATGTATTAATCGCTGTTATACCAGTGTGGGTAGATAGAGCGCGCCGTCAGATGGGATTGACAGTACTATCGAAGGACGGTCTAAACCGACCTTAATGGCGGCGAAGGGGTGTGAACCGGTGGGGTGGGACGTGCGCAAACGTTTTTGTTTATACTGTTTTAATTTTTTGTCCGTAGATGGTGTTAGTGGTATTTTATTTTCTTGAGGTGGATTTTATCTCTGATCTGTCTGGCTGGTGGCTCGGCGCTTTTCTTCTGAGCTACTGGGTTCTTTGAGAGAATGAGAGTAAATGTGATAGTTGAAGATAGCAGTCTGTGACGTCAAAAAAGTTTGTGAATCTGTAATTAGGCTTGCGTTTTGAATTGTGGATATTACTATAAATTGTCGGATGGGTTCGTCTGGTGCGAAGTCCAACGTTGGCCCGCAGGCGAAGATCGTTTGCAAAGTTAGTTATAATTTTTGTTCCGGCAAGGAGGGGTCCAGAGGGGGTTCCGGTTGTTTTTCATCGCTGGCATCTCTCTGGCTTGGCTGGTTAACTTGGATTTCTTTTGGTTCTTTCAGTTCGGTTTGCGAGCGCGTCTCCCACTCCAACTTGAGCACTGTTGGCTTTCTATATTTCCTCTTGTCAGTCTTTGGGGCTCCAGTGCGTGGATTATCCTGGTTTTCTGTGATGATAGGGTCATCGTTAGGATTCAGGCTTTCACTCCATGTTGTGTAAAATCCGGATTTTCGAGACTGGCCCGTTTAGCGAGGTTTCGTAGGTTTCCTGTTATAGAGCCCGTAGGTCGGTAGAGATTGACACCTGTCGAGTATTTCTAAGTGAAATAGGGGCTGAGCAGTCAGTCAGCAAAGATTTGGGCTGACCCCCACTGTGTTCAGATTGAGGTGGGGGGGGGGGAACAGCCAACGGTTAAAATTCACCTAGAGGAGTGGGACTAATTTCCTGTGACGTTTCTAGGGGTGGCAAGAAACGATGGTGGCATCTAATATATGCTGTATGTACACTGTGGAAAAGTTTACGTAACACCCTGGAAAATTTATGATGGAGGGGGGGGAACACAAACATCGTCATTCCTTGGTAGTTTTGCGTTTAAATCGGCGAAAAAATGGGACTCTGACTTGGTCAAAGGTTACCCACAGTTTGGAAGCACCCCAGTCAAGATCCTTTAGTAGTCAAGATCCTGGTAAATACCCCAGGAATTTCATAAAACTATGCTCACCACAATGTTCCATATGTTGATAACCTGCTGTGTGTAGAAAGCGTTAGCTGTAGACTGGAAAAAATACACATTTTAGAACTAAAAATCAGGAGCGCGAAATAACGTGTCCACATGTAACGGCGGCCATATTGGCGAGTTGGACGCTGTATAATATGCGTTAACACGTTGTGCAGCTATCCACAAGCCATTAATAACCCCGACTAATGCCAGACACCGTCTAGCTTGGTCTAAGCCCCGCCGTTCTTGGATCAGGAAATTTAAAATAACAGCTAAAAAGCAGGGCACTTTTTTTAACTTGACTGACGTATTGCATGAGCATACGCGAAATCTCTAGCTTGGATATGTATGTTTATGTATGTGGCCTGTTTGTAGCGGCTCCAGGACCTGGGTCCATTTCCGCAAATTCTCTATCTTGACTACAGAATCTGTGTAATCAGGGCTTGAAATGTGAGCAGCCAACACCTGGGCAACCGCTACCTGATGCCCGTCCCAGGGCACGTGGAGCCGGACATAATCAACTATCTGCGCTTCGGTAGTGCGCTAAAATCCCGCATCCACTGGAGGTAGTGCAATACCAGTGGATACCAGCAATCCCGTACTCAGGATGCCCAGTCCTGAGTGCCAGCAGGGAAAAAAAAAATAATAATAATAAAAAAAATAAAAATAATAATAAAAAAATAAATGTCAATTAATAATAATAAATAAATATTTAAAAAAAAAAAAAAAACCACCAGTGGTTGATATCTCTGAACAACCTCAGAGATTAAAAGAATTCAAGTCCAGGATGACTGGTAGGTGACACAGGAAACAGCTCAGAAGAATTTGTTGACTTATCCAGGGAGGTGAAGCATCTGCATTCTTCTGCTGAAGACGTCGCTGGTGAAGATTTGAAGGGCTTAAAAGTTAGTCTCATTTTCAATTAAGGCTTTAAGATTGACTTCTGAGATGTTCTGAACCTTATTTTTAAGTGTTGTCCGTTGTTCTTCGTAGTTGGGACAGGACAATAGGATGTGGTTCCAGGATTCCTCTTCCCCACAGGAGCAATGAGGATTTGTCGCCAGTCCGAATTGAAACAGTTTCGCTTTAAGAGCGCCATGTCCTGTTACGATGTGCTCATGGATGGGTAGAACCAATTACAATGTGGCTTATTCATGGCAAAGGTGACATCCGAGATAAAAAGTCTGGTGACCGCTCCAGTGGGACTTTCATCCCATCTAACCTGCCAAAGGGAGAGGAGTTTATTCCATAGGCTTTTTTTCCTGTTTGATATTTGTAGCAGGATTGCAGTCTATTCCAAGGAGTGAGGTTGGTAGGCCTTTTTTGTGTTTATAGATGAAACCTCTTTAAGTTATATACAGGTCCAGGGGAAGGGGCCCCAGATAGAACCTGCAGTGCATTAGTTGATGTTGTTCTTGTTACTCGGTGTGCTGCAAGCAGCATAGTTCTTTGCATGGAAAGGAGTTTGGCCCGGATTTTACTGTTAGTGACCCTATGGAACCAGACCCCAGCAGCATAGGAGGCAATTGGCAAGAACACAGCTTTATAGTAGAGAGAGATCGAGTTCTTTTTGTGAGTCCCCAGTCTGAACGGGAGATCCTGATGACGGCTGCAGTGAAGGCTTTGGTTTTGTTTGCTGAACTGTTCACGTGTGGTCGGAAACTGAGCCTGTCGTCCAATATTATGCCAAGGTGTTTAGTTTGTGCAACATATGGAATTTGCTTCCCCTGAATAAGCACTTTAGGGGGTCTGCGGTAATCCAACCTGTTTTTGAAGATCATTAGCTTTGTTTTTGTGTTTGATATTTTTAATTTATTTGTGAGGGTCCAGTTTACCAGGTCATCCAGGACAATTTTTGCACTGTCCTCAAGGGTTCTCCTGGATCTTCCTGCAATGCAAATAATCAAGTTGTCTGCATAAGCGAAATTGACGCAGTTGTCAAAGCTTCTGGTGAGGCACTGGTCAAGTACGGAGTTCCAAAGGAGTGGTCCTAGCACTGACCCCTGCGGGCAACCTCTGTTTATAAATTTTGAATATAATAGGTGTTGGGCAGTGACCTGAATTGATCTGTTACTGAAGTAGGATCTTATGACTTTGTAAAGATATTGATTGCAGTTTGTCAGTCTAAGGGACCTGAGGGTATCAAAAGCACCCCCAAAATCCACAAAGATGGCCATCTCATAGACTGCTGTAGAATGTGTACAGTGTTTTACAAGGGCTGCTATGGCATCTTTCGCGGAGGATCCTTTCTTGAAGCCATACTGCGAGTTGGATGAAAGATTTTGTGAGTTTAAGATAGTTTGGATTCTGGGACCAATCTTTCTTTCAAACAGCTTTCCCAGGTTGGCTAACAGAGCGATTGGGCGGTACACTCTTGGATCGGTATTAGGTTGTTTCTGTAATTCTTCCAATCATCGAAGAGAATCGAATCCAGTCTTCTCCAAACGAGTGGCATATGCCGATCTATCATGCCGCATGAGTGGAATTGTAAAAAAAAAAAAAAAAAAAAAAAAAATGCACAGGCATAATAATGTCGTGAGTCCGCTTTTCATTTTTGGAAAGTAGACTACAGTATAAGGAATCTGAAGCCATTATGCCAATCGAGAAATTAGCTTTATTCGTCCACTTTTGACATAGTAAGTTTATTTATTAATTTTCTTAGCTTCTTAAACAGCTAAATAAAGTTTAAAACTTTTCGTTGATTATATTCACATAAACTAAAATAACGAATTTTTCACTACCTTGAGTTCTAAACATAGATAGATTGACTGACTTCCTGTTTCAGCTTAATCACCAGCCTCTTTATATCTGCTAATCAGAGTTCCTTACAATTGTAGAACAATACATTCTTGTTAAGTGTGTACGTTCTCTCCTTCCCTCTCTTACTTCCTCACTCCTATCTACTTACTTTTCCCATTGTTTGAGGAACTCAGTATTGGTTCTAGTACCAGTCTTTGTTTGCTAAGCAACTAAATGGAGAGAATTAATACATAATTATTTGCTTGCGTGGATTTTTCAGCTAATGACATTCCATCGAAGCTTTCAGGAGGGAATATCCGACATCTTTCATTTCATAAACAGCATACTGAGCTCATCAAATTGAATTCATCTAACGACAATATGAAATTTTCAGTTTCTTTTTCTCGTACCACTAACTATTTTGTATTAATAATATCATGATACAGTGCGGATCCAAGTAACGCTTGGTGATAAGGATATGAACTTTAAGAATGTAATGCCAGTTAAAAAAAAAAAAAATGAAATACAATTTAAAATAAAAATGATCAAGGCCACTGCAGCGTATAGTATTTATAACATATATTTATGAATAAAATGTTATTTTATTTATGACATTTAAAAAAGACAAATGCTTCAATAACGAAATTTATTATCAAAAACACTATATAATTTACATGCTTACATGTTTCTATACTGTATTTATTTTGTTTTCCGGTGGAAAACAAAATAAATACAGTATAGAAACATGTAAGCTGTATAGTCATTTTATTAGCTATAAAGTCGTGTGGATCCAATTAGTTCCCATATCAGTTCACCAACAAAACTGGATTGGATAGAATCTCGCACACTTCCAAAGAGGTATGATTATTGGTGCGTGTTTAACTACAGCAGAGGGGCAGAGTGCAGCTTCATTTGTTGAGTATCCAAAACCTAGCGCCATTTGAGTCTTTAATGAATGGAAAATTTCCAGGAAAAAAATTCATGAACAGACACGACTGCGGCCAAAATTGTAAGGTAACGAGCGAGGTGCTTGACGTCTGGAGAGGATTAGCAATTGTTATCATCGCCAAAAGGTGGGACAATAAATTCTGTATTTAATGCGGATCATAAGGCATCAATAACCGCACCACGCGGAGTACGGTTAAAGAAGTAGGAGACTCTTACAGAAGCCACTAATCTCGGACAACAGCATTAAAATACGGTTTCGTTGGTGTCAGAAACGCAAAGGTTGAACGCAGGTGGATCTAAGATAATTTATGCCAACTCTGACAATTTTTTAAGACGTAGAACCTGTCTTTTAGACTCGGTTTGGCACCCTTCTCCATCTCACCGTCCTACCATTTTTTCTCTCTCTCTCTTTTTGCAAAAAAAAAAAAAAAAAAAAGGAATTTGGCGAATTCTGCTTATTTTCGCTAATTCTTGTATTGTATCCAGATGGGACTTAGAGGGGAACAGGTATCCTGTGTGTTATCAGACACTCAGCCTAAAACACTGATGGATCCAATATCTCTCTATTACAGAAGATTTAGGAGAAGTCCGGTTGGCCTGCCTCCCTAAAATCCACTCATGCACACCTTCTCGATGGTAAGCCCTGTTACGTCACTTAGGTGGCAACGAACGTGTAGAGTGGTTCTTTCAAGACGCCTGGTCAGCGTGAAGAGGAAAAGACCAAACCCTCCAGCAATGAAAGCACAACAATACAAATGGCCCTCAGTCCACAGCAGCTTTCACTCTCCCTCTTACGGCAGCGAGAGGATCAGAGTGGAAGCAGAGGGTGCTAAGAATCTCTGGGTACGACCAGGCTGCCATGCACGGAAATTGAACTTGGCCTGTTATAACGTACGATCACTCATCGGTGAAGACAGGATATTAGAGCTGGAAAAGGAATTAGAAAATGTGAATTGGAATATCATCGGTTTGGCTGAAACAAGAAGAAGAAATGAATCACTTATAAGTTTATCAAGTGGAAATCTGCTGTACACCAATGGAAACAGTGAAAGGAGTGAAGGTGGAGTTGGGTTTCTGGTCCATAAAGATTTTAAAAACAACATTTTGGAATTCAAAAGTACATCACCAAGGGTGTCAAGACTAATATTCAAGATTTCTAATAGGTACAAGCTAAAGATTATAATGATTTATGCACCAACATCGAGCCATGATGATGAAGAGGTTGAAGAAATGTACACTGAAATTGAGAGTCTTCTAGATGAGCAGAAAACTCACTACACTATTATTATGGGGGACTTCAATGCTAAGGTTGGAAAAAGGCAAAACAGCGCAGAAAGAGGAACTATAGGAAATTTTGGAATTGGTGAAAGAAATAAAAGAGGTGAAAGACTTGTGGAATTTGCAGAATCTCAAGGACTGTCAGTAATGAACACTTTTTTCAAGAAAAGGGTGAACAGAAAGTGGACATGGAAGAGTCCAAATGGATTAACAACTAATGAAATCGACTTCATCCTCACCAACAGAAGATATATTGTGAATGATGTTACCGTCCTGAATAAGGTAAATGTTGGAAGTGATCACAGAATGGTAAGATGTACATTTGATATAGATGTAGGAAAGGAAAGGAAAAAACTGACTCGAGTAAATAATACAAAGGTCTTTGAAATAACAGAGGAGGAGAAAAAGCAGTATGTACTGGAACTTAAGAACAAGTTTGAGCTTCTGCAGACTGCCCAGGACCAAGATATCGACGAGGAATATTACAACTTTCTGAAAATGATAAAGCCCAAGAAACCTATAGGGAAACAGAAATCCAAAGAAGAAAAAATTAGTCAAGAAACACTTGTCATGATGAACCAAAGACGACAAATGAAGAGCAAGAAAAACACTGACAGGGAGAAAATTGAGTATACTGAGGTATGCAAAGCCATTAGAAAGAGACTCAGAGAGGACATAAGAAGATTTAACACAAGAAAAGTAGAACAAGCATTAAGGGAAAACAAAGGATTTAAATCAGCAGCCATGAGCAGTAATACAGAAAGACAAATGATACTGAAACTGAAGAATAGCGATGGTGTACTTATAAACAGCAGAGAAGGCATAATTCAAATAGTAGAAGACTACTATAGAGAATTATACAAGGAGCGAGGGAATGATACCAGCAGTGGGGAACATGGATTGCAAAGTAGCAACACATACGACATACCCGATATTCTTCCTGATGAGGTAGAACATGCATAGAAAATGAAGATGAAAATGAAGAACATGCATAGAACATGGTAGAAAATGAAGAATCGGAAAGCCCCAGGGGAAGATGAAGTTACTGTAGAGTTGTTAAAATTGGGAGGAAGAGACATAACACAAAAACTGGCAAGGCTCTTCACAAAGTACATTAGAAAAGGTGTGATGCCTAAGCAGTGGAATAATGCAATCATAGTTTTGCTGCATAAGAAAGGAGATAAATCAGAAATCGGAAATTATAGACCAATTAGTTTGTTATCCCATATCTACAAGTTGTTCACAAGGGTCATTACTAACAGATTAGAAAGAATACTTGATGAGAATCAACCGAAAGAGCAAGCTGGCTTTAGGAGAGGATTCTCAACTATGGATCACCTTCACGTAATATCACAGCTAATGGAGAAAGCAAATGAATATAAAACACCATTATGCCTGGCGTTTGTGGATTATGAAAAGGCGTTTGACTCCATACAGCATAAGGCAATGTTCCGGGCACTGGAAAGACAAGGCATAGATACTCCATATATTATGATTTTGAAGAAAATATATGAGAGTGCTACATCCTTTATTAGACTAGACAAAGACAGTAGCAAATTTAAAATCGAGAAAGGAGTTCGACAAGGAGACACAATATCTCCGAAGCTGTTTACTGCTGCCCTTGAGGAAGCTTTCAGAAGATTAGACTGGTCGCAGAAAGGAGTCAATGTGAACGGAGAGTACCTAAACCATTTACGATTTGCAGATGACATTGTGGTCATAAGCCACGATCCCAAAGAATTAGAGGAAAATCTTAATCAGTTATGCACAGTTAGTAAGGATTTTGGACTAAAGATGAATATGGCTAAAACAAAAGTAATGATGAACAAGTATGCCACGGAAAGGGAAATAATGATAAAAGGTGGAGTCATATACTTATCTGGGACAAGTTATTAGCTGTAATAATGATAAATGGCTGGAAGTGAAGAGAAGAATAAATTTTGGATGGATAGCATTCAGGAAATATAGTCACATACTGAAGAGCAATATTCCAGTTTGTCTGAAACGTAAAATAATGAATCAATGTATACTCCCCACCATGACTTATGGAAGTGAAACTTGGGCACTCACCAAAAGAATGCAAGAGAAGCTAAGAACTACACAGCGAAGAATGGAACGAATTATATTGGGAATCAGACTGTTAGATAAGAAGAGAAACACATGGATTAGGCAGCAAACTCAAGTAAAGGGCATTCTTATCAAAACTAAAGAACTAAAATAGTCTTGGGCACGACACATAGCTCGAAGACATGATGGCAGATGGACTAAGAAAATAACAGAATGGTACCCAAGAGGAGCTAGAAGAAAACCTGGAAGACAAAGGCGGAGATGGATAGATGAAATTCATGAGTTTTTGAGTAGTAAATGGATGGCCAGTGCTCAAAACAGAAGGAACTGGAAAGTTGCTGGAGAGGCCTTCATCCTGCAGTGGATTGAAAATGGCCGATGATGATGATGATCCAGATGGTAGATGTCAGGGTTGAAAAAAAAAAAAAAACACGGCCAATTGTAACATATTATTAATCAATTGTAGATTATTTTGCCGGTTAATAACTAATTAAAATATGTCATTTTAAGGTCTCGGCCGGCCCCTTTAAAAAGAATTTTGGGTCTGGGTATTGCATACCCCCTTAATCCCTCCCATCGTCGGGCCTGGCCCTAGCCCTTTAATCCAGCCTTGCTAATTCTAGAATCAGGGCTGGATTAAGAAGCCCCACCCAGGTATCGAAATGGAAAATTTAACGAAACCGGAACGTTATTAATAAAATATCTTATTTTAAATGATCAGTCATGTACATGATATTCCTGATCCCTGTGACGAAAAAGAAGATGTTCCTGTGCGCATCGGTCCATTCTGAGCCCTGGCCGCACCCAGCTCGTAAGTGATAATGCCAAGAAATTGACATTTGCTTATTATTGTTTTCTCCTTTTAAAATAATATATAAAAATATGGAAGAGAACATTTTCTTGTTTTAGCAAAAATCTTCTCTCACTGTTAGTTGATGATTACTGGAGATCGGATTATAAGAATTTCCATATGTGCAGTGCCTTTTTTGAGTATTTTAATTAGTCTATATACGAGTTTTGTTATGTAGTACATAACATGAATATTGCTGGCAACGTTGCATATTTCGTTAATTTGGTCAGTTTTTCAGATGTTAAACTTGGAAACCCGATTTCAGCCAATAAAAACAACCCAAAATTATAAATAACGTTAGCGTGGGAAAATATGTCAACGATGTATTGCTTTAATTCCTGTCCTATCAGTTAAAATGGATGAAAGTATAGTACATTAAAACCTTGATTCACCGGACTATATTGGGGCAAGGTTTGTCCATCAAATCCCATTATCCGTTAAACTCGGAAGAAATGCGTATGAGGGCCGTTTAAAAAGTTAAGCCCTGATTATGAAGAGGGTATTTGAGGAGTCTAGTAGCACGTTACTTTTCAGCATATGTCGTCGTTGGAGTCAATACACTCTTGACACGGATGCTATAATCCGTTGATTCCAGCTGCTAGGAAAGTTGTCTTTATTCTCTAGGAATGTATCCACTACAGCAATGATGTCACTGCGAAAATGGATGACAGCCAGGTATACAGAAGGCCCGACTTACGGATTTTCGACTTTACGTTAAGTTTTGGCTGGCCGGTGCAAACTTAAATTCGTAGAAACGTATTCTGCATCCCGTAGGCATAAATAGAAGTACATGTATGGGGAAAATATCGTAATGTGCACCCAATAACACCTTTTTTTTTTGTTTGTAATTCGTTCCAAGTCCTTGGAAGTTAAATTTCGCTATATTACTAAGCTCTCTAAAAGGTCATATTTATAATGGAAATTGCACTACACTTTCGTCGTTATCATATGTTCCCGTTATAAGAATCAATTTTGAACGCCTTTGTGATATTTTTCTAAAGCACGTTTCTGGAGGTCACGAACAAAGAACAGTAAAAACATTTGCACTTTCCGGTTTATTGGGCTTTTCTGTTAGTGCATATAATTATAAACGGGTAGTAAACTCGATCTTATTGCATTTGCGATAATACCGATAACTGCAATTGCGTGGATTTTTACGCTATTATGGTGAAATGGTTTTCCTTCACTGAAATCTTCAATCATATAAAAAACAGATTTCCAGAAACTTCTCTTCATTCCTATTTGCGTATTACAATGATGAAGTACGAACCAGGATAAATTTTGTCATCAATTGCAAGGGAATTAGATCTCGCTGTTTCAACAGTGAATACTATTTTATAGGACAGTGCATGTATAAAAGAACATATCAAAGGATCATCGCATTTAACATCAATAGTGATCACTAAACAGCGTTCAGGTGCTATATCGAAGATGGAACAGCTGTTAATAATATGGATGGAAAATCAGATTCAGAAGCGAGTGCCCCTGAGTCTAATGACCATTCAAGCAAAAGCAACAAGTATTTATAAAGATATTAAGGATAAGTACGGCGAACCTCAGCCCAGGTTCGTGGCAAGCAACGAGCTGCTTTCCACAACGTTAAAGTATGAAGGTGAAGTCGCCAGTGCTGATTCTGCAGTTGCAGAGAAATTTTGTGCTGTGTTCGAAAAAATTATTCATGAAGGCGGCTATTGAATGCAGCAAATTTTTAACGTTGACGAGACTGCTCTGTATTGGAAAAAAATGCCGGATCGAACATACATTGCCAGAGAGGAAAATACAATGCCAGGTTTCAAGGCATCAAAAGATAGGGCCACGTCTTGCTTGGGGCTAATTCAGCTGGAGATTACAGATTAAAACCTCTGCTTGTGTACCATTCTGGAAATCCTCGTGCATTTAAGGGCATAAATAAAGCCACCCTACCCGTACATTTCCGATCGAACCAGAGAGCATGAATAACAATATCTCTCTTTGAGGTTTGGTTTAAATGTTGCTTCATTCCCGAGGTTGAAAAATATTGTAAAGATAACGACGTTCCTTTCAAGATTTTGCTTCTGGTAAATAATGCTCCTGGACATCGTACGCATCCAGATGATTTCAAATCGAATGCGAGAGTCATATTTCTACTGCCAAACATCTCTTCGCTCATCCAACCTATGAATTAGGGTGTTATTTCGAATTTAAAAGTATACTTTTTACGCACAACGTTTGCTCAGGCATTGTCCGCAGTAGATCATGGGAAAAAAATTTACGTTAAGAGACTTTTGGAAATCTTACATTATTTACCAAATCTTAAACATTAATAAGGCCTGGACGGAAATTACTAAAAGTTGTTTAAATGGCGCATGGAAGAAAACATGCCCACGGTAAAAGGCTTCGAAGGATTTGAAAAAAAGACAAAGCATACAAAGAGGTTACAGAGCTACTTCAGTTGGAAGTTGATGCCGAAGACGTGGAGGAGTTAGAGGAAGAAGAGAAGGAATTATCTAACGAATAACATATGGACTTGCAGGCAGCAATAGTGAAAGAAGAAAATACTGACGACGCTCAAGATGAACCAAATGAGCAGCTGAGATGCTTCATCGCCAGAGAGATGACAATAGCAATTCGTGAAATTGCATCGTCAATGGCGAGGTTTGAGAAGATGGATCCTGATAGCGAACGATTCAAAGTTAACAGAAGGGTGAATGATATGTTTTCTTGCTACAAACATATCTATGATGAAAATAAAAAAGCCACCGTCCAGTCATCCATTAATATGTTCTTTCGTAAGATTGAGCGGCCGACCCCTTCTAAATTTCCACAGCCCTCAACCTCCACACGGATGTACTGATCAGCTGAAGACGTCGATTCTGGCAACGATGCTCGAGAGGTAAACCTTACTGACGTTATTCCTGTCTCCTCTTTTTTTTTTGTAATTTTAAAATTTTTGAAATTTTTTTTAAATTGCAAGCTTTTGTAATTTTTCCTGTGCATGAGATAAAAAATTGAATAACTACAATATATAATTCTATTTAAATGTTCGTGGAACATTTCTTTTTTGATTCAATGAATTCAGCGAGCACAGTTGCGAGTGCTGCACAAGCATGTGGGAAATTTCTCGAATTACGTAAAATTCGACTTACGTAACGTTCCGCGGAAACTAACCCTTACGTAAGTCGGGAAGTTTCTGTATATTCGAACTAGGAAATAGGTGAATGTCCGATGGTGCTAGATCTGGTAATATGGGAAGGATCGAAGATTTGAAAGTCATGTTCATGCAGTGCAGCCATGGCCATGACAGATTGTGCGCAGGCATGTTGTCCTGGTGCAATAAAACTCATTTTATGAGTTTTCCACAGCATTTTTCTCTGATGTTTTCATGCAAACACCTTACAAGGTCTGTGTAATAAGCCCCATGTGACTGTCTGGTCTTTCTGAAGATCACAAGTAATTTATTAGCATTCCGAAAAACTGATGACACCACCTTGCCAGCATAAGGAATCAACTTTGTTTTCTTTGGGGGGCGGGGAAGAAGAGCCGTGTTTACAATGTTTGGACTGCTCTTTTGTCTCTGGATGAAAGCGATGGACCCATTGTCATAAACTTTCCAAGGAAATTTGCTGTACTTGTAAACAATGAAAATGTCACTTGACAATCCTTGTGCATTTTTGATCTGCTGTCAATAACCTTGGGACTCATCATGCGGACACCTTTTTCATAGAAGTACCTTTGTTTTTATGTAGTACACATGTTCAGAGCAGATGCTCATGATGCTGGCAATGTACCGAACTGTCACTCGTTGATCGCTGATCACTAAGATATGCACACTGTCAACAACTTCTGGAATGATGGACGTTGCAGGTCTTCCACAGCATGGGTCATTGTCCAGACTCTTCCTCCCTCGTTTAAATTTTGTTCTCATTTCTTAACCATGAAAAGGAAGGGACAGCCTCCCCCAGTGTCCTCATGAATTCCTTTTGGCATTAGTCACTTTTTTCCCAAATATTGGATGACTGTACGTTGATTGATTTTGTTCATCTTTCCTTATTCACACAACTTTTTTGACTTCTGGACCTGTACAGGAATTGCCCGACTTACGTAAAGATTACGTTCCGCAGAACGCTACGTAAGTCGGAATTTCCCCCATGCTTGTGAAGCACTCGCAACTGTGCTCGCTGAATTGATTGAATAAAAACATAAATGTTCGACGAACATGTAAATAGAATTATTTATTGTATTCAATTTTTTATCTCATGCGGGAAATTTACAAAAGCATGCAATTTAAAAAGTTTTCAAAATTATAAAATTACAAAAAAAGAGAGGAGACAAGCATAATGTCAGTAAGTTTTACCTCTCGAGTATCGTTGCCAGAATCAACGTCTTCAGCTGATGAGTACGCCGCTGTGGAGGTTGAGGGCTGTGAAGATTTAGAAGGGGTCGGCCGCTCAACCTTACGAAAGAACATTAATGGATGACTGGACGGTGGCTTTTTTTCTTTTCATCGTAGATTTCTTTGTAGCAAGCAATCAAGCATATCATTCACCCAGTGGTGGGATTCAAATAATTTAACAACCGGTTCGCTGCCCTAATGACCGTTCCAAGTATAAAAAACTATATACCGAAAGGTAGTTTATTATTTCATGCAGTTAATACTTAAATAAGAACAATAAAAGAGGTCCACAAAACTAGATTATGTTATAAGAAGAGTTTTAAAATATTATTGAAAAAATATTAAATAATATCTGACAAAAAACAATAAAACTGTTCTTTAAGATATTTCCATATTGTTTCTTGATTGGCGTCCTCGCTTGCAATTTTCTTCGCTTTTATCCGAGCATCATCGGCTGAGTGATTTATCCTTAACCACTGTAGGCGTAGGATCCCATTCCTTTAGAGGTAGACCGATTAGACTAATAGTCATTGTGTTTGATATATTAGAAACAGTTAGGCGACTTCTCTTCTCTGAACATATTATGTTCATCTTTGAAAAACCCCTTTCCGCTTCTGCATTTTAGCTCTTTGAACACTTTCAGGATAATTCTGAAATTGCATAATTCTGGGAATTTTTTAAAACGCTTTCCAAGAAATCTCGATAATCATTAATATCAATTTGATAATTAAAAATGTCATTAAATACGAGCAATTGTTCTTCAGCTGCTTTCCATGGAACTAGTACTTCTTCAATATTCCAATAATCTGGCTCCAAAAAATTGAGAAATTGTAATTTATTCCTATTTTGATATTAGCTACAACTTGCTTTTAAATGTTCACAATCCATTAGTCTTTTTTTTTTTTTTTCAAATTCATTACGATGTTTTCTAAAAGTCTTTCCCGAGGAAGCCCGAGACAAATCGATGATTTTCTACAAATTTTATATTTTTGAAGGTTTCTGAAGTAATTAATTCATCAATTTTTTTTTTTTTCGTATGGACCCTTTTCCTTTCCAAGCATTTGAAATGCTTTAATAGATCTTATCACGAGTTTTTCAGCCTTTATTATGTCTATATTTCTTGCTTGCAGTGCATTTGGAAGAAGAGAAATTTCGTTTAAAATATCAATCAGCAATGCCAAATCAGTTATAAAATGTATATTTTCAAGACGGGCAGCCATACCTAAGTACTTTTTATTTGAATAAAAATAGTGATGTAGCGCTGGATAAGCGGGCCACACAGCTAGGGTTGACCTTAAACCACAGGCAGCCCATCTTGGTCCCAAAACTCTACCAATCTTTATAATTTCAATTCCAAGTTGTTCGGATATTTTGGAAAGTTCAATTTGGTTCTTATTGGATTGATGAAAAATAGTATATATCTTATCAATAAATATTTTAAAATGATTTACTTGCTTTGTTTCCTTTATCGAATCATCTAAAACAAGATGGAGGCGATGATTTAAACAGTGCCATATTATTATGTTTGGAAACGCTTTTGCAATGCTAGTGCTTACTCAAGATTTTCTTCCAAGCATAATGCTGGCACCATCGGAGCAAAATCCTATTAAATTTTTTTTCTAGGTAGTTCTTAGTAAGCCCAACATTATTTAAACTTTCCATAACTGAAGAATGTATTGTCTCTGCATCTTGTTTTTCCAATTCAACTAGTTCAACGAAAATTGTTCTGCAGATGTAACTGAATCCAAGGCCAATTCTAATACAACAAATTCTGATTTTGGTTTCTTATTGAAAAAAATCTGTCAGACTCTGTTCCCTTTTCATCCTTTTAAGGGCTACTGCAAAAAAATTTTAAAAATGTTTTATTTTAATATATTATGGAGCAGGAGCGGATATGTGCCAATATATTTGAATATTTTTACTGGTTCTGTCCACGTGTGGTCATATCATAAACTTTTATAAACAAAGCACTATGCTTATACCATTGATAAACATCAGTCAGAACATACATTTTCTTCATTTTATCGATATTAAACGAAAATTTCTTGCTGAATTAATAAATGGCATAGAATACCAGGCGCCCACCTTAGAGAGAACCCTGATCACAAGTGCCATTTTAACAACCGGTTCGCCGAACTCAACAAAAAATTAGATATCGGTTCTGCCGAACCGGCTGAATCCCACCACTGTATTCACCCCTCTGTTAACTTTTAAGAATCGTTCTCTGTAAGGATCCATTTTCTCAAACCTCGCCATTGCCGATGCAATTCCACGAAATGCCATCTCTCTGTGATGAAATGTCTCGGCTCCTCATTTGGTTCATCTTGACCTTCGTCAGCATTTTTCCTTTCACTATCGCTGTCTGCAAGTCAGTAAGTTCTTTGTTAGATAATTCCTTCTCTTCTTACTCTTAACTCCTCCACGTCTTTGGCAGCAACCTCCAACTGAAGTATCTCTGCAACCTTACTGCATGATCACAGTAAGGGTACAGGTAACCCAACTAGCTGACTCAGCATGGAAAATCGTTGATGGAAGACAATACACAATTCCTGTGAGAATATCTCAAAGAGACATCTCCAGAATAGACAGAAACAGACCACAGAGGCAGAAAGTACTAAAGAATATCCCCAGATGTTAATTGCCTGGCCCTCTTCTATCAGAATCCCTCTAGCATCCGTAATAAGCTCGAAACTGCAGAAGAGCTTTTAATCTCACACAATTATGATGTGTTTGCATAACAGAAACTTGGCTTGACCATAAAGAAGAACATTTTCCATTTGCAGTCTCGGCTGGTTATAATATGATTCTTTGCTCCCAACAGGACAAAAGAGGGGTGGAGTGGGACTTTTCTATAAAACACCACACGTGGTTGTAACAAAGAATTACAAAAGCCATTCCAATAAGTTCGAAGGCCTAATTGCGTCATGGCAATTTAAATCAGCCCGCATTGATATTGCATTTATTTATACACCCCTCAGGACCCAATGCTGAAACTATCAATGAGATAACTAATTGGCTCATTCATGGGCTTCGTCCGTCGGCAAGGCACGTAATCTGTGGAGACTTCAACTTATCCATTCAACTTGTGCCTTGCCGATTGATGATGATCAGATTGAAATGCAGTTTCTGCTATTGGATCAAGTTCACAGTCGCTTGATGATAGCACAAGATCAAGATAGTTGTCACCCCTTGTCGGGAGCTGATCATATGCCAATTTTCATTAACTTGTCTTTTCCGACTCCAAATTACAATGTCTCGACTAGGGTCCACACAAAGGTAATAACCAGCCCGAAATTAATCAACACTAGTAAATGCCTTGAAGCAGCCACTGCAATTCCTTGGAATGCACTTCAGCAGGGTGACAGTCAACTTGCCTTAGATCTGTTAACTAGCTGGCTAGTCACAATTTCTAAATTTGCAGCCTCAAAGAAAATAAGGATCTCGAAACGCACGAGAGGATGGTGGGGACCCCTGAGCTCAGCAACAGCTTTAAGATTAAACACAAGCTCTACAAACAATGGAAAAGAACAGGACATATCCCAGACTGAATTGCATACTCTAAAGTACGAGCAAGCTTCAATCGACTCAAGTCTCAAGCCATAAAACACCACGGTGAAGTCACACTATGTAAGGGTGCCCCATCATAACCAGAGAAACACTGTGATCTATCCTCACAGCTCGATCCTGACGTCAGGATGGACTTTATTGCATGATTTCAGCGAGGTAACCATGAGTTCAGTGATGTTACTCTGCTTGATAATGATGTGCCCAGAGATGTACTGGCAACAATCTTAATCACAAGACACGACCTTATATCTGCAATTAATCAATTGCCTGCAACTGGTGCTGCAGCGATTGATGAAGTTCCACAGTTTATCATAAAATATTTGAGTCCATATCTAATTGATACCCTCTTAACAATTTTTAATAACATAGTAAAATGAGAATTTTTCCATCCAACATGGAATGTGTATTCCGTCAGGCCATTCCCAAAGATTTCCCAGCCAACTGAAGCCAAGCGCTTTAGACCCATCTCTCGCTCCTCGTGTTTACTGAAGCTGCTTGAGAAAACAGTACTGAAAACGCTTACCACACACATCCTTCCTCACAGGCCACATCAAATTCATTATGCGTTGCATGACAGATCAACAATTAGTAATCTGCTTATGACCACCAATGCCATCCTTGGATCGTTTGAGGAGAAAGAAGAAATTGCTATCACATACCTGGATCTACAAGCGGCGTTCGATAGTGTCAACATCCCTGCCTTGCTTAAGTTCCTTCAAAATTACTATCATATCACAGGCCAAGTATTGAAGTTTCTGACATCTCTTCTTCAGAATAGAACCATCAAAATGTCCATAGGAAAGCAGACGTGCCGCAAGAGGGAGTCTATCTGGAATTCTTTTCACAGCTATAATTAACTCGCTAGCACACAACAGACCAGATATGTCATCATATGCTGATGACTTGAAGCTCTTAACAAAAATAAAATCAACCGATGAAGCAATAGACACAACAGCAACCATCAACAAGACTTTATTAGAAATAAAGCAGTACCTCATGAGATTTGACCTGCAAATTAATCCTGCATAATCCGCCATCATAGTCTTCTCACTGAAACCCACACCAACCATAATTCAGCTGGCAATAGATGGAGTCTTGATCCCCTACGTCGAAAAGCAGAAAGACCTGGGTGTGACCTTTGATCGAAAATTAAGATTCCATCATCACATTGAAGAACTCTGTGATAAATTCAACAGGAAACGGTGGATTGCCAAGCAGCACTTGCTACATATTCATAACACGAATCTGATAAGAACTTACATTAGGACGATGATCTTCGGAGGTATACTGTATGGGGTAGAGTTGTGGGGCTCGGCCGCAGACACAACAATCAAACCATTGAACACCGCAGAATACTGGCTCCTGAAGTGGGCTACATGGAAGTTTCATCACCCACCACAACTTCGCACAACACCGATAGCCAAAGCACTGAATTTAACCAGATTCGCAGCCTTAATGAACGAAAGAAGACTAATCTTCACTATCAAAATGATCGCTGGAAGAATCGCAGTGCCCAAAATTTGGGACACCGTGTGCTGGAGAATCCCTCAACCAGCACACAGCTCCACTCCCAAGCTTCTTGTTCTTCCGTTGAGGTTTCATTTTAAAGATTGGTTCCTCCCTTATCAGAAGCTCCATCTTGCTCAGTCTTTGAACGCCGACCTGTGCAAAATTGTTGCTGACAAAAAGTACAGACGGCGCATCCTGGATCTGCACGTGTGTTCCACAACCATTAACTGATGTGTGATCGCTCCGGCTCAGCAAGAATTTCAGGGAAACTTGAATTCAAGAAAACTGTCCCATTTTATTTTAATTTATTTTATTATTTTATTTTGATGTGTTATTGTATTTTATTTTTAGCTAAATTCAATCTGTTGTATGTTATTTATTTATCCTATTATATATTTATTACATTTCCGGTGAGATGATATCTCTGCCGCTTGTTAACCCCTGGCTTAGTGGCGTGAAGGGTTTGTAAAGGTAGGGCACCTGTGTGCCTAGGAACCTTAGAATAAAGATCATATTTTATTTATTTATTTACAATCATATCTGTAACCTCTTCATATGATTTGTCTTTTTCAAATCCTTCGAAGCCTTTTACATACCGTGGGCATATTTTCTTCCATGCACCATTTAAACAACTTTTAATAATTTCCAACCAGGCCTTATTAATGTTTTAAGATGGCGTGGTATACATTAAGATTTCCAAAAGTCTCAACGTAAACCTTTTCTCATCTTCTATTGCAGACAATGCCCGAGCAAATATTGTGCATAAAAAGTATGCTTTTAAATTCGAAACACCCTAATCTATAGGTTGCATGAGCGAAGTCATGTTTGGCGGTAGAAATATGACTCTCACGATTTTAAATCATCTAGATGCGTACGATGTCCAGGAGCATTATTTAACAGAAGGAAAATCTTGAAAGGAACGTCGTTGTCTTTACAATATTTTTCAACCTCGGGAATGAAGCAGCATTTCAACCAATCCTCAAAGAGAGATATTGTTATCCAGGCTCTCTGGTTCGATCGGAAATGCACGGGTAGGGTGACTTTATTGATGCCCTTAAATGCACGAGGATTTCCAGAATGGTACACAAGCAGTGGTTTTAATCTGTAATCTCCAGCTTCATTAGTCCCAAGCAAGAGTGCGGCCCTATCTTTTGACGCCTTGAAACCTGCCATTGTATTTTCCTCTTTGGCAATGTATGTTCGATCCGGAATTTTTTACCAATACAGAGCAGTCTCGTCAACGTTAAAAATTTGCTGCATTGAATAGCTGCCTTCATCAGTAATTTTTTCCAACTTATCACAATTTCTCTGCAGATGCAGAATCCCCCTTCAAAGTCGCCCTTCAATTTGATGTCCCAAGTAACAGAACTGTTGATAAGAAGGGGGTGAAAACTGTAACTGTGAAGACAAGTGGACATGAAAAGAGCCATTATACAGTTGTTCTAGTTTGTTGTGCTGATTGTCCATGTTCATGACAAGGGTTGGATGGATCAGGATGGGATGAAGATCTGGTTTGAGAAAGTTTGGAGCAGGAGACCAGGTGGGCTCTTACGCAAACCTGTCCTATTGGTGCATGATCAGTTCAGGGCACACAACAAAAAACACAAAGATTGCTGCAGAGCAAAAAACAAAACTTGCCGTCATACCTGGAGGCTTGACATCCAGCTCCAACCACTTGATGTCAGCATTAACAAACCCTTCAAAGCTGCCATGAGAGACGAATGAAACCTATGGATGAAGTCTTCTGGGGACAATTTGACACCAGTAGGAAGAGTGAAGAAACCAACTATAGGAGAAGTTTGTAACTGGGTGAAAAGATCCTGGGATGATATCAAGATTGAGATCGTTGTCAAGTCATTTAAGAAGTGTGGCATTTCAAATGCCACAGATCAGGCCAGGGCAAACTATGGCCCGTGGGCCACATGCGGCCCGCAGCACATTTTTGTGCGGCCCGCGAGCTTTAATTGTATTTTCGAAAAAAGTTTACTTATTTTATGCTTTTGCGATGCCTTTTTGAAAAATAAATTTGTATATGTAATAAATTATAGAATTTGTCGACTTGTAAATTGTTTTATCATCTCTGTATTGTTCAAATTGAGATGGAATTTGAAATTATGCGCGAACTGGAGCAAACCAATGGGCGATTTTATAACGGTATAATTTGCGATTATAAACTAACTGCGCAAAACTACGGTAACAGACAACCGGTGACGATGACAACGGCTTTGCTGCTGTGGCAGAGTAGTAGGATAGGACTGCTGACTGGCCGCAGTTCCAATCTGTTTTCTCTGATAGTCATCCTGCAGTTAGTTTTTTTGCGTTATCTTCAGTTATGATCTTGGTGCCAGTAGTGATAAAAATAATATTTACGCCCTTTTAAAAATGAATAAAAAACGAAATATTCAACGAGAGCATTGTATCTTCAATGAAGAGTGGAACACAAAATATTTTTAAGATGAGCCTATTTGTCTCCTCTGCCTGGAGAGTGTCTCAGTGTTGAAAGAGTACAATATTAAAAGACATTTCACTACTAAACATTCCGAATATGGAAGCGAGAAAGAAAACTGCCAATGGATTGATTCAAAATTTATCTAGACAACAAAATTTGTTTATGTGGGTAACTAAGGAACAAGAAGCTACTCTAGAGGCAAGTTTTGTTATTTCTCATATAATTTCAAAAAGCAACAAGCCTTTTACTGATGGAGACTATATTAAAGAACGTATGACTGAAGCTTGTGGAATTATATGTCCTGACATTAAACACAAATTTGAGAACATAAGTTTATCTCGGCAAACCGTAGTAAGAAAAATTGAATGTATCGATACAAATTTGAATGAGCAATTATTATCAGTATTAGAATCCATAACATGGTACTCGATAGCTCTCGACGAAAGTAACGACCAAAAGAATACTGCGCAGTTATTAATTTTCATACGTGGATGTACCTCTAATTTTGAAATTATTGAAGAGCTTCTTTCAATGGAACCTCTCAAAGGCCAAACAACGGGAGCAGATATATTTGAAAAAGTTGAAAAATGCTTAACAAGATATAATTTACAATGGAACAAAATGGTAAGCATAACAACTGACGGAGCACCAAGTTTGACAGGTAAAAAGGTTGGAGCGTTAAAGAAAATTCAGGATAAAATTTGTGAAAATTATCCTGATTATAATTTAATTACACTTCATTGTATTATACATCGACAAGTATTATGTAAAAATGCGTTAAAAGTTGAACATGTCACATCTTGTATTATTAAACTATTAAATTTAATATGATCGAGGGGCCTGAAACAGACAATTCGTTAATTTTCTTCAAGATATTGAATCAGAGTACACAGATATTCCTCATTATAGCCAAATTCAATGGCTTAGCTTAGGAAAAGTTCTTCGGTGAGTATGGGATCTTAAAGATGACAATTTATTTTTAAAACTGAAAAATATTATGGACTTTCCCGAATTAACTGATAATAACTGGATTTGTGATTTTGTGTTTACCCTGGGCATCGTGACACACTTAAATACTTTCAACACCGTGTTACAAGGGAAAAATTTATAGGCCCATGATATGGTAAAAAGTTTGAATGGATTTAAATTAAAACTCCAGTTTTCCTTCGACATTTATTAATTAACAAGGTAGACCACTTTCCAACCATGAAGTTGCTGAAGATTCCAGAAAATAAATTTGAAAAATATTGCGAAATTATCGGCGCTTTGAATGGCGACTTTTCACAAAGATTTGGTGTCTTCAGAAAAATTGAGACAAGTTTGGCAATAATGCGCGACCCATTTTCAATAGAAATTGATAGTGCACTGAATGAACTACAGCTTCAGATTATAGATCTGCAGTGTGATACTGATTTAAGGGAATTGCACAGTCGTGAGGAAACCTGTAAATTTTACAATACTCTTAATTCGGACAAATTCAACGAACTTAAAGATTTTGCCCGAAAAATGTTGGTTACCTGCATATGTGAACAAACATTTTCCATCATGAATCTAAATAAAAATTCTTTACGATCAAGCAACACCAATGAAAATTTACAAGCAATTTTAAGAATCTCAACTACAAAATTAACACCCGAAATTAAAAAAAAAAATGGTAAAAGATGTAAAGCAGTTCCATTCATCTCATTAAATTCTTGGTTGTTAGAAAATAATTTTTTGTTATATTTCTTCATGATAACAAATAATATATATCTTTATGTAATACATTTTTTTTTTTCAAATTTCGGGCCTCAAAATTAAGGTGCATCTTATACATGGGGAAATACGGTATTTTTTTTTTTTTAGCAATACACCTTTGCTTGTAATATGGCCTTCCCACATCCAAAAATTATGAAAATTTACCTGGAGATAAAGAAAGCAATTCTGCATCCACTAGTATGGTCCACGCAGTCCGAGGTCTGGGTAATCAGATATTATTAGCCCAGGTGGAGGAATAGCTAACCCTGGTGCCCATCCCTGCCATTTGGACCCCAGCTTGGATCTACTACCCTGTCTATGCAAGCGTGCCAAAAGTAAGAGGAGAGAATATCATAAGGCAATCTCTCAACACAAATTTAATGCATGGAAAGAATTGGTTTTTACTACTGGAAATAGTGAGCCATGGGGATTGTTTAAGTTAACCAGAAACAAGTTGAATGTTAATAATTTAATTAATACTGTGTATTCAAATGATACTGAGTCTATTGATTGGTACTCTACAATTTTTGCTATTACTAGTACTTTATTTTCCCTACAATTGTAGGGAAGATAGTGTACATCAGCAACAAATTAGACAGGGGAATGAACAGTGTACTGGATCATCTGAGATGGAGTTGTTTAATATTGATGAAGTGAAATTTGTATGTTCCAGTTGGGGATAATAAAACAGCAGGTTTAGATTTGATTGAAAATAATTGTGTTAAAACTTTTGTTGAGTTGTGTCCAGAAATAATGGTTAATATGTATAATAAGTGTTTATTGAAAGGAATTTTTCCAGGGTTTTGGATAATTGCTCTCCCATTGCTTTGTTAGCAAATTTGGGCAAAATACTGGAAAGATTGTTGTTAAGGCTAGAGAAATTGTTCAATGAAGAAAATCTTCATTTTAAATATCAGTATGGTTTTAAGAGAAATAGCTCAACAGACGATGCCATACAAGATTTTATTAATTTTAGTGTAAATTCTAGTGAGAAATATGTGCTAGCGTATTCATAATTTCGAAGGAGGATTTGATACTGTATGGTATCAAAGTGTTCTTTCTTTCATTAAGAGAATTAAATTGTCCTGATTTGTTATATCAAATTATTAAAAGTTATTTAATGGATAGGCAGATTACACTACACCCAACATGATACCTCCAGCAAATCAATGGTTGTTTCTGGTCAAGTTTTATGTATAGAATTTAAAATAAATCATAAAAATTTCCTATCACATCTCAGTTTTAAGATATAGATAGATAACTGGATTCTGTATAAAGATATCATTACTGTTTGAAATAGAATTTTTAAACTTATTAATTTTTGGTTGGGTTTGTTTATTGGGCTAAAAGTTAAGCAAGTACATCATTACTGTTCTTGCAATATAGTATATTTTGATTTTAATGCACTTTTCCAAACAAGTCGTCGATATTTTTATTAATTTTATTACACCATTCACCTGTTCAATATATAGCGATGATAAACTGCACACAAGTATCCACCTTCTGTTCAAATAGACCAATTGCTTTTACTGTTTTTAGGTTAATGCATTGTTAAAATGGAGAAGACAAAGCACAGAAGTTGCGTCAATCGCCCAGACAATTTCTGCTATGTTTGTGGACACTTAACCCCAAAAACTCAGAGGAAGAAAATATACACTGTCACAAAAGTTGCAGCATATTCATTGTACTTCGGTTGCAAGATTGGTGACCAAGAAAAAAATTGGGCTCCACATATCTGTTGTATTACTTGTACAACGAACTTAAGGCTGTGGTTTTATAGCAAGCTGGTTGCATTACTTTTTGCCGTCTGTATTGTGTGGCACGAGTCCAAGAATTATTTCGACAACTGCTATTTCTGCATGACAAAAATAAAAGGTATTTTCAAAAAGAGCAAGCACTGCATCAAATATTCAAATATCCTGTCAGCAATTAGGCCAGTGCCACACGATAAAGAACTTCCAGTACCTGTGCCACCAAAATCTTGGGGTATTGGAAGTAGTGATGAAGGTACAGAAGAAATCATTTTACCAGATGTCGCAGAACCATGTACTTCACATGATCTGGACTACGAGCCAGAAAAAGAAAAGGCCTCACACTACATTGAACATGAAGAATTAAGCTACTTGATCAGAGACTTGGGCTTACCCAAATTGATGAATATATTTCCGGCAAAAGCAATGTAAATTATGTTCCATTGGTTGATCCACAAAAGGTTTTTCTTCCCTCTTTACACACCAAACTTGGACTGATTAAGAATTTCACTAAGGCACTGGATAAAGAAAGCAGAGGATTCATATTTACCGAAAATGTTTCCAAATTTATCTCATGCAAAGCTGAAGGAAGGAATTTTCATAGGTCCTCAAATAAGAAAGCTCCTAAAAGATGAAAACTTTCAAAGAAACCTGAATGATTGGTAATTGGTTACATGGAGATTTTTCGAGGCTGTGGTACAGGGATTCCTCAGAAAGAGAAAAGAAGAGAATTATGAGCAACTGGTGACAAACTTGCTGAAATGTTATAAGAACATGTGGTGCTAAATGTCACTGAAAATGCATTTCCTTCATTCCCATCTGAATTTCTTTCCTGAAATATAACAAATGTCAGTGATGAACAAGGAAACCGCCTCTACCAGGATGTATCTGCAATGGAAAAATGATACCAAGGTCGCTGGGACTCTATCATGATGGGAGATTACTGTTAATTCCTTAAACGGGAAAACAATCTGGAGTATAAAAGGAAATTATTGAGAGGGAAACCATGTCTAAGTAGTATATATGTGTGTAATAATTAAAACCATGTATGGCGATATTGTATAAAAACAAGGAATTTAAAAAATGCGTACATCTTTTGATGTAGACATGACAGAAATAAAAGATTGATGTTTTCATAATCAGGGCATTAATTTTGTTCAGAATAACCAACTTTCGTTCCAGAGGCATGACGAAAAAAAAATTTTGTCGGGTAGTGTTATTATAAGATCCCAACATCTAACACTCAATAGAGTTATTGATCTCGGTTGTCCACAGGGATTCCATAAATATACTGTACTGGTAAGCAATCCTGTCACTGTATTTCAATATAAAATGTGTATGTTGCCAATGAAATTTAATTTCTAGTACAGTGTTGAACCAAATAAAAAACACGCACCTTTATTTTTGTGAAACTCCTGTGGTTTTTCAACAAAAATCTGTTTGCTTCTGGCTTATTTGATCTCCAGCTTTTCAAAAGTGAACTCTCTGGCTTGGCAGTGTTCTGGCACCTTAACCACTCGGCCACACTGGCTCAAAAGTGAAAAGGTTGCAGCTATGTATTCACAGTATGTACGTGAATACATACTGTGAATAACAACAGCAGCTGTCTGCACATCACCTGTGTTCATTCTCTTTGTAGAAGTTATTGAACTGCTGCTATCGGAAGACAACTGGCACTGCTACTACATACATATAATATAAGATCCACAAGAGAACATTCTACTTGGTAAATCCAGTTCTCCTCAAGATAGAAACCGTTGATTGTATGTGGTGGTGTAAACGAATCTCTAGACACCTGACTTCAAGGACCATTGATAACGCGTAACTAAAACATAGATAACCATCTTATTTCTTCTTAAATTTGTTTAATTATCCACTTCCATAACACCAGATGTAAGCGTTCCAACAATCAATTACCATCTAGCTGAAACTAAATTCCTGCAGATGTATCCTGCAATCATCTTTTGTCAATTTACATTTATGACCCTTTGTGTGTTATCTTAGTAAGAATATAGAGTAAAATCTCCTCACAGATGTTGATGTCTAGTTCCCAGACATTGCAAATTACAGAATTGTCACCTTTCTTGATAAGAATACCCTTTTGTTCCCCCTTGATAATCTTGGTGCCCTTCTCTGCATCCTTTCCAACAGATACACATCCTTCCTAAAATAAGGCATCCAGATCTATATAAAGTACTTAAGATGTGACCTTACCATTGCTTTATACAGGGAATAATTGCCTCCTTATCCCTGCTGGAAAAATTTCTGTATATCATTGACAAAACCCCATGGGCTTTCCTAGCAGCACATCTGCACTGTTTGGAGAATGATTGCATAATTACTCCAAATCTTTTTTGATTTATGTTCATTTGAGTGTGGTACCATAGAGTTAGTGAGTTAATCTGGAATTAATGCTCAGTATTGCAAATCTATTACCTTTTGAGGGAAAAAAAAAAATTTATATATCACATGAAGAAAATTTGGCAAGTATGGCAGATGGGGTCTGTGGTGATGGAGTACTTTGTAAGAAATTCCTGAAGTGCTCAGAAAAGCATGAAGTGTATGGGGCATACACTTCATGTATGCCCCATATCACGATGCAGGCGATAATTTCCCAAAACGCAGTATAATGGGTGTTTTCTCTGAACAGCATTGTGCAATTTTCATAGGAATGTTCAGCGTTCATGGTTTGGTGGCCATGCAGGACAAATTCATAATGAACACTAACCCTTGATTTAAAAATGCAATAAGGATTAGTTTCACTTTCGATTGAGATTGTTTTTGGCCTTGGAGAAGACGTTCTTCCATTGCAAGGATTGGGACCTTTGTTTCTGAGTCATAGCCATACAGCCATAAGAGGATGAGAAATTCAAGAAAACATATATAAATGTGTTTCGGACTCTAAAGCTGTTGAACGATTTAGAACTCTTCCAGGCTTAATGAATGAACCATGTTTGAACAGACTAAGTGACAGCAATGTTGCCAATGGATCAAGAGGACTTTGTAAATTATAAATTTGTATTCAATTGTTTTATATATAATATGGTTCTGTACCAAAAACTCCATTTGCAAACAAATGTAAATTTAAATGATCCATACAAACCATTTTATTATAATTTTACCTTTACTATATTTATTTACCATTATTTTAGTTTTATTATAATCTTACATTTCATTATAATTCTATTGTCATAGAATGTAAGCCCTGTTAGCAGCCTGCTGTTTTGGGGAAAAGCCATTTGGTATAAATAATAAATAAATTTGTCACCAGTAATTAATGGAGTAAACAAAGTCTAGTTAAGCAGCAGCATATTAATGAAGATCTTGAGACAAGAACTATCTGAAGTCATCAGTGAGAATGCAAGGCACAAACTTGACTGAAATGCATAACATTCCCAAATGCGGTGTTAAAATCAGTTTATATTTCCATGAGAAATGCCAGTTTTATTAGCAACTTTGTGGATGGTTAAAATCTATGGGTTGCTAATAAATAAAATAAAACATTGTTTTTTGTAGTTTAGGGGAAACCAGGAATTACTTCAATTGAAAGGCTACCCTGTGAACTTTGTGAATTATTGAAAAGTCTAATCAGCATATGGCATCCTCTCTGAAAATAAAATTGTTCTGAACATGTTGTGGGTTTCTGAAACAAAAATCAGAAATGATTGTATGCAAGTTCGCTGTTCCGTAAAATCACTCATTTTAAAATGTTATGAAATACATAAAAAAAGCTATTCAATCCACTTTAATTTAGACTGACTTCGGTATAGACAAGTCTTAACATGTTGAACTCTCACTATGATGCCACAATTTAAAAATATATCAGTGCTCAAAATTTTCAATCATTAGCATTAGTAGAAGAATATGATGCAAGAAAGCAAGATTCTGCAGCATCAGCCAACAAAAAAAAAAAAAAAAAAAACCTCTCCCATTTCACCCCTCCGTTTGTTCCTAATGCCAGTCCAGCTCAGCCTTAAATTTATTTAGGCTATCAACTTCCACAACAAAAGATGGAAGTCTGTTCCTCCAATCAACTACCCACTGGCTAAAGGCAAATCTCTGCACATCTGTTCTATAACTGTCTTTCCTCAGTTTGAATCTATGACCTCTCAAGTTCTTAATCTGAGCAAGAGGAAGAATCCCATCAGCATTCAGCTTGATTGACCCATTCAAAGCCTTATACACCTCAATCAGATCATCTCGCAGGTGCTGCAATTTGCAGAACACAAGCCTTTCTTGGTAAAAGCATCCGTTTGTTCCCCTCACCAATCTTGTTGCCCTTCTTTGTACTCTTCTAGCAACTCTACATCCTTCCTAAAATGAGGCCTCCAAACCTGTACACAGTACTCTAGGTGTGGCCTGACCATTGTCTTGTACAAAAGGATAGTTACCTCCCTGTCCCTGCTAGCAAAATTCCTATATGTCATCGACAAGACTCCATTTGTTATTTGGTTTTTAGGAGCATTAGCAACTAAGGCCATATTGCTCTGGGGATATGCGGTGATCACTCCCTGACCTTTCCGCATCCTCCGTATTTGGTGGTCATGGGCTCGAATCCCGGTCTAATCAAGAAGCGTGTGTTATCCACTGCTCTTCTGCCCACCTGACTACGGAGGCACCTGACAAGACTCCATGAACTACCCTGGCAGCCTGTCTACACTGGTCAGCAAACATCTGACTGCACAATTACCCCCAGGTCTTTTCACTTTCCACTTCCCTGAGTGTCATACCACACAGTTGGTACGTTTCTCTTGGGCTATTGTTACCCATATGCAGTACTTTGCATTTGTCAATGTTAAACTTCATTTGGCACTTCTCAGCCCATTTGCCCAACTTATCTAGATCCAGTTGGAGTAGTATACTGTCTTCACTGTCGTTAACAACCTTGCCAATCTTTGTATCATCTGCAAATTTGGACATTAATCCTGATATACCTTCATCAATATCACTGATGAATACACAAAACAACAATGGACCCAGCACCGAACCCTGGGGAACTCTACTAATAACATTTGTCCATGTCCATTGATTACCACTCTGTCGTCTCTCACTCAACCATCCCTTTATCCATTGTAGCAACTTACCCTTAATGCCATACCTCTCCAATTTGTACAGCAGTCTTCCATGTGCAACAGTATCAAAAGCTTTCTTGAAATACAAGTACTGTATATGATATCAAAACTATTTTTGGCATCCAGTTCCTTTGTGACCACATCATAGTATCCAATCAAATTGGTGAGACAAGATCTCCCTTTAACAAACCCATTCTGTGTCTTAACTATTACTGCAGTCTTGTCTAGATGATCCTGCAATGCTTCTTTAACCAGTGACTCCATTATTTTCCCTGGAACACAAGTAAACTAACAGGTCTATAGAGTTACTTGTCACCTTTTGAACCCCCCCCCCTTTTGTGAATTGGGGATACATTTGCACACCTCCAGTCCATGGGACCTCCCCTAAGCCCAAGGAAGCTCTCATAATTAATTATGGCTAAGGGTTTGCTTACTTCCTTTGCTGCCTCCTTTATTATAACTGGGAAGATCCTGTCTGCCCCAGGTGCCTTCCTTGCATTTAACTTCAACAATTTCTCCTCCACTTTGCTCTCAGTTATTACAAAATCAGTTAGCTCCCTGTTAGAGTTTGATAAACTTCTGGCATTCCCCTCACTGAATAACTCTTCATGTGTGAATGTAGGATGCAGAATATTCATTCAGTTTATCAGCTACCTGAGCATGATCATCAATAGTCAACCCATCTATGTTAAGTGGTCCAATCTGATTCATCCCTTTCCTTCTAGAGTTTATATAAGTAAAGATCTCTTTGCATCCTTTGCCAAAGATTTCTTGTAATCTGCCTTCACCTGCCTAACTTTGTTAACTCTGTTAACTTTGCCTAACTCTGTGACTTGACAAGCTAATAACAAAATCTCACCCATTATAAAATAGTTTGTGGTTCAATCATTGCATTGATATCACTAAGTTGTTCATTTCATGTGTCTTTCCTTTTACAGTGCTCATTTTTTGACTGCAGTTGGATGGATGCATATTTGCATTAAAGCAAAAAAAAGTGAAAGTTTGTTTTTATGCAAGTTTGCATTCCAGCAGCAAACTTGTTAAAGAACCTTTAACAGTTTAAACCAAGTATTTTTACATTTTTAAGAAAAGCAACTTGTATCATATTATTCAAAGCATGGGTATTAAACTCAGAAGTCCTCATGGACATACACCAGTTCTTGTGGGGGTTAGTAGGCCACTAACATAAACAAAATCCTCCATTGGCATTACTGAGAGAAATATATTAAACATTTTTCACATATTTCCCCTTCCACAAAAATACTATCTCATGATGAACATTTATCTACCTGATGCCGACCGGGTTAGCCAGGTAGGTAAAGTGACTGCCTGGCAACCCACAGGTCGCGGGTTCGATTCCTGCCTCGGGCTGGATATCATGATGGTGCCGAACCAACCAGTTGGTTGGATATCCTGGCCACGATACACGAAGGAAGCAAGAAAAAACTGGTTCATTCGTGTATTGATCACATCATACGAAATAAATAAAAAAATCTACCTGATATGAAAGTAGTGGTTTTTTTAATGGCTGTATGACGTATTTATGAACATGCAGTGATGATTTTTTGGTCCTTGCAGGTAGTGCTGTGAAGGAAAGATGATAAAAGCTGATGTTTATTTAGAGTTGATATAAAAAGATACATGAAGAAAATGCCTAACCTGTCTGAATTCCAAAGAGGTCAAGCGATTAGTGCAAGTTTAGCAGGGGCATCAGTGAATAAAACTGCTGATTTGTTTAATGCAACAGCTATATCAAAAGTGATGTCTGAATTCAAGTATGGAAAAACAAAATCTAATTAGTCGAATTGTGGCAGAAAATTGAAGCTGACTGAAAGAGATTGCCGGACACTGAAAAGGATTGTAGCCCGAAAACATAAAACTACTGTTTAGTTTTATGTGCAGAACTTAATGTGAGTCTCAGCAATCTAGTTTCTAGCAAAACAGTTTGGCGAGAACTTCATGAAGGTGAAATTTATGTTAGAGCTGCTATTGCCATTTCTGGCATTACTGATGGTAATGCCAGAAATAGGATGCAGTGGTGTAAGAAGCACAAAAAATAGACACTTGGTGATCGGAAACATAGTTTCAGACAAAGCATCATTCACATGTTTTCCAACATCAGGGAGAGTTTAAGTGCATCATCCTAACTGTCTTATGCCAATCATCAAACACTGAAGTGCATCAAAAGGTTTAGGCAGTGATATCTTGGTATTCTTTAGATCTTATCATCACCTTGAATGGGTGAATTACTACCACTGATTACCTTGATATTCTGAATGATCAGGTTCATCCCATGGTGCAAACGTTGCTACATAATGTTTCCCACAAACAGTGCATGTTTCAAGATGATAATTCTCCAATACACACACACACACACACACACACACACACACACACACACACACACACACACACACACACACACACACACACACACACACACACACAGCCAAATATGTCCAGTCAGTTTGAGGAGCATGAAATCGAGGCTACTTCCATGGCCTGCAAAATTATCATATTAAAATGTTATTCAGCGACTGTAGACAAATTTGGAGAAGAGAGTGAGAAGCATATTTCCTCCACATTTATCACTTAAGGAGTTTGAAATGTCTCTTCATGAAGAATGGTCCAGTACTGAAGGGCTTGCCTAAACGTTAGAAAAATGATTTGTAATGAGTTTTTGCCTCGTATCTTAATCTTAAGAGGAAGCCAACTGAGCTTCATTACACTGTTTAGTTGGAAATTGTGAAGACATCCTGTTTAAAGCTGGCCCAGATAAGTAACTTGTATTCAACAGAAAGGAATTTCTTATTATTAGAAGGTGCCACCAATCACCAAATTTCCACATTACATAAGTGTATGATATGGTTTTATGAAATTTGGTTGAGTGGTACCTTCTCACAGTCTCCTTACTGTTGAGTGCTGGCTGCTTACCTGGACTCATCTAAAAACAGGATCTCAATTCACAATTTGTGATACTTGCTATAATACAAAATGAGCATCAAGACATTGTAAATGGAAATAATATTCACAGGTTTGTCCTCAGTAAGAAGGATAAATTTAAAAGGGACAGTTTCTTAATAAGGGAAATATAAAAATGCATTTTGGAGTTGGTCAGTAGTCTGAAATGTTTAATAACACTTGTAAAAAGGTTGTTAATGGCTCCACTATTAATAATTGTGATTTTAATATCAGTCATGTTAATCAGAGGAACTCCTTAAAATAAGGAAGGGGTGGTTAAAGGTGAAGAAAAAAAATTAAAAAGAGAGAGTACCTTCTTGTAAATTCTGGCAACTACCAAGATGTATTCAAAGAACCAAAAAAAAAAAAAAAAAAGTCAGGAAGTGAGATGGCAAAATTCCATCCCATCTAGAGTGGTGATTAAGCTAATGCATTAATAATGATACACCAACATTGCTCAGCATTGATGAACAGCAACATTAAATTGACCTGATACTATTCCTCAAATTGATTTAATAGAATTCTGATAAAGAATGATCATATTTCATCAATATTTTATCATATTTTATCAATTTTTATAAAGAATGATCACCAGTTATTAAACTTCACTGTCATGAGATCCTTAGAATAAGACATGTAATTGCTCTTGTCTTAATATTTATCGTTTAGAATACAATTGTTTAGAATACAATATATGTTTTAATATTAATAATGTATTTTGGCAAAGTCTAAGTTGCACAATATTTATTTTTTTTCTTCTTTTAGTTTTTAATAATGAAAATGAATGGAGATAAGCTGGAAATTATCAGGTATCCATGGCTTACTTTGATATACTATCTCTTTATGAATGTTAATTTCTAACCATGATTATCCGAAAATAAAGGTATGCTCTATGAGAAAAAAACTTTATCATTTGATTTTGTGTTTTCATCTTGTATAATTTTTTGATATCAGTTAAAACGAAGAATTTAAGTCCGATGTTAACCCTTTTGCCGAATATTATCACTTGTATTACAAACAATAGATATGTACTGTATTTTTTTAACTTTAGTAGCAGTTGAAATTACATTGATATCACAGGAGTAGTGAGGTTATATGGTGCCCAGGGGTAGTGCATTATATTTTGCTCCCCAATAAATAGTGCCATCTGTCGCCCTCATGGCACCTCTGTAGACTGGCACCCAGTGATACTCCCTCCAATTGTTGTGCCCCTCTTAATGTTGTTAATGCATTGATAATTTATTTTTAGGTGTTATGGCAGGTGTATTTTCACTGGGTTGGTGTTCCTCTGTGCACCATTAATAACACTAGCCAACAAAAAATGTTTTTTGTCATGCCTCCGCAATGAAAATATGTGATTCTGGAGGAAATAAACGTGCTGATTCTGAAAATCAGCATAAAAAGTTTATCACATCTACATCAAAAGATGTACTAACATTTAATGTTAAAATAAAGGGATATATATACAATGGTGAGCTCTGAATATTTTAACAGTGGGCTCGCAGTTTTGCCAACTTTTTTATGTGAAACATCCTTGGGGTATCTACCGAGTAAATCTGATCAGTCACAGAAGTGACGTCATCCACCAGAGGCGTTTCCCATGCTCACACGATTGGTCTGTGCCGAGAACTCGCTAGTCATGTGATTAGAGTGCGTGACACAATTTTTGTGACTGCTACGATATCTCGAGTTCTAACTTTTTAGAATTTTTGAATAGTATGACGTCACAATATATGAATGTCACAACACAATGTATGAAGTATGATTGCAACAATACAAATATTTGTCAAAAATTTCTTTTTTTGTCTTGCATTTTCGTTACATTCCATTGTTAGGTGCCCCCAAAGCTGCATATGTCGTTTCAACTACAAGGTTGGGTACCTCAATTGATACTGTTTTCCAGAGACATTTCGATATGTTGTAGTCACAAGTATATGTCTCTGACTTTAGTTATCACAAATCCATCATATCTTGTCTTCCAGAAATTAGTGAATGAGCAATAAAATATTTACAATACAAAAGCTCTTTCATTTCGTAATCAATATATACAAATCAAAATACTTACAAGAAATGCGTAGAATGTTTCACATAAAATCATTATAAACTCCAGGGGCTCACATCTGGTGAGTATGGGCTTGGCGCACCCAGGGTCCTGAGCTAGATATCATCATCTCTTTTTTGCTGGTTCAGCATAAGCCACAAGCTTCCTTGCACCATATGGCTATTATTATTAATAATAATATGTATAAGTATAGTGCGAAAGCATCAATAATACATAGCCAAATCTGAATGAACAGAATATTAGCAAAGCGGCATCGTTTTAAGTTGTAGTGCATAAGAAGTAGTGCAATATCATGGCAACGAGTTGCCATGATATTGCACTACTTCGAATAAGTAACACTTCACCTGAGGAGAAGGCTAATGTTACTTATTCTCAGATGGATACCACCACTCAGACAGCGCCGTTTCAGGGCTATTTTGTATTTGTGTGGGATAATAACTCGACTATCCAGTTGTCCCTGTTAGACTTAGAAAAGCAAAAAGGTAGAGGGAAAGTAATAGTGGGAGCGGTAGAGGAAAAGAAACTGTGTAGAAGAATGAAAGGGACAGTAACTCCTTCAACTCACACCACCCAAAAACTCAAACTCCTCGAATAGGCAACGCTTCCCCAGTGGAGAAGGCTGTTGTTGTTGCCTATTCTTGGAAACTCTGGACATCATCAGGCTCCCCCCCCCGTGCCGTTTCAGGGCTATTTGGCCCTTCTTCAGTGGGTGGGTAGGTACCCGAGTGATGCAGTGATGGCAAAACAGTACAGTTATGAAGTATAACTCTACAATATGATAGATGCTTGATGGTGTATTAGTATTAGTATTAGTAACGGCCGCATGGTGCAAGAAAGCCTATGGCTTATGCTGCACCAGCCAAAAAAAAAAAAAAAAATCCGAACAAAACAATGATAAAAACAAAAAAAAAAAAAAAAATAATAATAAATAAATAACTAAATAATAATAATTAATAAATAAAAAAAAATAAAATAAAAAGGAAATTAAACCTATCATCCTATGTGCTTCCCTTACCCAAAAGTACTATCCAGATGACCTTTGAATTTCCCCAAACTGTCGGCCTCTACCACCCATGAAGGCAACTTATTCCAGTAATTTATAACTCGCTGGCTAAAATAGAACTTCCTGCAATCTAATCTAAACATTTCCCCCCGTAACTTGAATTTATGTCCCCTAGTTCTAGCATCATTTATAATCTTGAAAATTTTGTCCTCATTCATTTTACTGATGCCTCTCAGAGCCTTAAACACCTCAATCAAATCTCCTCTAAGGTGTCTAGTTTCCAAACTCTGCAACCCACATATTCGAAGTCTTTCTTCATAGGGACGCCCTTTTGCCGATCTCACCAGGCGAGTTACCCTTCTTTGCACCCTTTCAAGAAGCTCGATGTCTTTCTTCAGGTGCGGTCTCCATACTTGAACACAGTATTCCAAGTGTGGTCTAACATAAGCCTTATATAATGGGATTATCACGTCCCTATCTCTACTTGCAAAAGTTCGATAGATCATCGATAGGACACCATGGGCCTTCCTTGCAACCTGTTTACAATGCTCAGAGAATTTCATGTCTGACCGTATCGTAACACCCAAGTCCCTTTCCTCCAGTACTGGCTTTAGTTGAACTCCACCAAGTGAATAAGTTTTTTTGGGATTACTGTTTCCCAGGTGTAATACCTTACACTTTGTTGGATTAAAGCACAGCTGCCATTTTTCTGACCATTCCTGAAGTCTATCTAGGTCTCTCTGAAGAAGCTCAGCTTGACAGTGATCATTAACTACTCTCCCAATTTTAACATCATCTGCAAATTTAGACATCACGCCCTCTATCCCTTCATCAATGTCGTTTATGAAAATTAAAAACAACAGTGGTCCTAATACTGATCCTTGGGGAACCCCACTTCTTACATCAACCCAATCTGAGGAATAGCCATTTATCACAACCCTCTGCCTCCTGCCCTGAAGCCATCCTTCTATCCATCTAAGGATTTTCCCAGTGATTCCAACCTGTTCCAGCTTATAAAGCAACCGCTCATGTGGGACTGAGTCAAAAGCTTTGCTGAAATCTAAATAAACAATGTCGAAATTATTCCCTAAATCCAGCTCGTGAGTGACCCTTTCGAAATAGCGAACCAGATTTGTTAAACATGATTTTCCCTTTACGAAACCATGCTGAGTATCCTTGAGAATTTCAATTCGATCCAAATGATCCTGAATTCCACCCTTGATCATTGCCTCCATGATTTTCCCTACTACTGAAGTCAGACTGACAGGTCGATAATTTCCAACTTCACTTTTAGAGCCACCCTTATGTATGGGAGATACATTTGCACTTTTCCAATCCAAGGGAATCTCCCCAGAGTCTAATGATGCTCGCATAATTAGCCTCAATGGTTCAATGCATTCGCTTGCTGCCTCTCTTAAGATTATAGGGTATATTCCATCAACTCCAGGAGCCTTACTGGTCTGTAGGCTCGAAAGTTTTTTCATTAAATAATCTTGCGAAATTTCAATATCATTAATTACATATTTTTTAACTTCGCTCCCACAATTTCCCTTTGCCACAAAAGGCTTTTCATTTGTAAATATCGATGCAAAATAACTGTTGAGTTCATCTGCAACGGCAGCTGGTGTATTTATTACTATCCCCTTTCCCTTACATAAAGGTCCGATCTGGTTTGTCCTGCTCTTCTTGGCATTTATATATGTGAAGAATTCTTTATCCCCCCTCTTTGCTCTGTTTGCTAGTGATTTCTCATAAACTGCCTTTGCCTGTCGAACCTTTTCTGTGGCTCTATTACACATCACCTTGTAGCTGTTATAGGCTTCAGTACTTTTTATTGCTCTGTAACCTTTCCATGCCACCTTTTTCTGCTCAAGTAATGCGGCAACTTCACTAGTCATCCAACTTGGAACCCTCCTCGTGGAGTATTTTTTTAATGGTATATACGCATTCAAGGCATCTGTGATTAATGTTTTAAAAGCGTACCACAGTTCAATTGTATTCATTCTCTGCGCGATATCTACCCAGTTAATAGAGGCCATGTAGTACCTTAAGGCATCGTAATTTCCTTTTCTGAAATTAAAACCCACTGTTTGTGTATGATGTATTTAGACTATAAAGCGTTTAGGGCGTAAGCCTCAAGCTATGGAAAAGTCTAGACTATGTATAAGTATAGTGCGAAAGCATCAATAATACATAGCCAAATTTGAATGAACAGAATATTAGCAAAGCGGCATCGTTTTAAGTTATATCTCATATTGTGAATATTTGCTAATATTCTGTTCATTCAGATTTGGCTATGTATTATTAATGCTTTCGCACTATACTTATACATAGTCTAGACTTTTCCATAGCTTGAGGCTTACGCTTTATAATAATAATAATCTACTGTACATGCTTGGCACACACACCACTTTTTATTCTTTATTTTTTTACAACTAGGGATATATAATGGATACATTTTTTTTCATGATAAAATTTTAATATTGCCAATAAGATTTGTCTTCTAAAAATAACAAGAAATATTTCCCAAATCACAAAACATCCTACAATATAAAAACGAATATTACATTTAAAAAAAAAAAAAAAAAAAAAAAACCTATTCTAGAAAAGGTACACAAAAATCACAGATTACATAAAAAAAATGATTACACAAATATTCTAGAAAAATTTATTCTAAAAACTGCCACATAGAATTTACTTCTTATATTAATATTTGTTATAGACCTTCTGCTTTGCTCAATAGCTGAGCAATGATTACGGAGGAAAGATGTGACATGATGATCTGGATCAGTTTGAAGCAATGGTTTTCCATTAAGATGTATGGTCATCATATATGATAAGTGTCAAAGATATTCTTTTTATTGTTGCAATATTATTCATTACACTGAAAGCTTTCATCTTCAGCACTGCTAATCACAATGGCTTCAATATTTCTGACTTTTTAAATTGAAAATGGAATTTCACTTGATTTTAAAGATAAACTGTCTTCAACAAAATCTCTAAAATCATTAATTTTGATTTCATATTTTATTAGAAAACTTAAAATTTCATATTCATTTCTCACATGGAGACAAAAGTCCTTCCACATTCCATGTTGCCAGGTAGCATATATTTAAAATTTCTTTCAATTCCTCATCGTAAATTATATCATTATTTTCTTTATTTAATTTAAAATTACTGTACTATACTGATCCTTTAAGGATAAAACAATGCATTTTAATAACTTGTGTCAGGAGGTAATTTTTTAAATGTGTTCTTACTTTCGATTTTGATTCCTTCAAATTCTTTTGACTTCAACATGCTCTCAATTTTAGCTTTATAATTTCCTTCAGAATTTTTCAAATTAGCAATAGCATTGATAGAATAATTAATTTATCTGCTTTTGCTATAGTGATGCTGTGACTTTGTAAAGCTTCTGAAAGGTAAGAGAGCTTGTGCAGGTTGTCAACCATTAGTGCTAACTTGTTAAGATATTCTAGATTTAAAAGTCGGTTTAATAATCCCGAATATTTAACATTCTGATTCAAAATGTTTGCACAAAGTGGGATAATCCCTCCAAACCGCAATTGCCTTGTCAAGCTACAAGCTGCCCATCGTGGCCCGAACACACAACCAGCCTTTATAATTTCCACTTCAAGTTCTTTAGCAATCATCCTTAAATTATGCTGGTTTTTTGGAGATTGGTGATATAATGCATACAGTTTTTTTTTTTTTTTTTTTTTGTTTTTTTTTAAATTATTGCCTATATTCCATTATATTTTGGAACATTTTCTTCACAGTGAAGGCCTCAACGCAGTTTCAAAATCTGCCAACATTCCATCTTTGGAAAGTTTATTTAATACCTTAGTTGCCTTTGTCCCCCCCCCCACCCGACGATGTTGCTGCTATCACTAGTTCTTTGAATACTGTCCTAACTATCGAAATCACTGGGGTATTCAGCTACTGTGACTATGTAAACTTGACAGGAGAAATTTACTGAAAAGTGTAGATCACTCACTTCTCCAACAAAAAACAGATGACTGCTTGCTGGAGTAAAGGGGAACCACAACACAGTTTGGCCAGAGGCTGTTATCTATGTCGGGAATACAACTTTTCGGTAGGTGGCTGCATTGGTTTTACGGGCACCAGTAACGTTACGGAATGGTAATCCCTTTAACTCTTAATTTGCACTTTCTAAGGCCAGATGTGTGAACAATACATACAAAGTTAAGTCTCTCGTTATCCATTTGTTATATGGAAATTTTCTTCATTCAATGGAAACTATTTTAAATGTAATTACAGAATTCAAAAAAAAAATTGCTATAAAGAAGTTCATTATACAGATGTTGGACTGTAATTAAATCAAACATGAAGCAATTTTAAAACACATAACTGGCCGATTGCGCAATTAAAATGCAGGGGATGGGGCCCACCCACCCCACTATAGTCCTGGCTCTGAATACTCAATAATTTAGAGGATTTCATTTGTAAAATAAATGATCGTTTCAACAATGGGCTCGCAAAATTTCCAGAAAAAATAACAATGGGCTCTCATGAGCCCTTGCGAGCCCACAATAGCTCACCACTGGATATATACGTATAATTCAAGTTTGTAATACAAGTGTAAAAAAAAAATTTTTTTTTAAATGCATTCTCTAGGGGCTGTTTATGTTTGGAGGATAGATGTACAACCCTGAGAACATGTCATGATCAGTTAATCCTTGGAAAACATTGTCACAGCCACCAAAAATGCTGTGCTCTCTTCAAATTGTAAATTATTGCATCAGAATTTAAACCTAAGAACACAGGTAGAAGTCTGATTATGTTTATCACAAGAAAACAGAGGCCAGAATCGATTGCTAAAATTAAGAAAATTAGTTCATATCTGTTAAAATAAATCAGTGTCATACATTACTGACTAGATTATGCAAAATTGGCATATTTTCCCAAAACGTAATTCCCTCTATATTTAATAACTCTGATGTGATGTGAAACTATCATGGTGATTTTTGAAATCTACGCATAAAAATTGGTTAAAAACAGCGTTTAAGTTCTTGGAGGCAAAAATCTTGTTGGCTAGTGTAATAAATTAAATACATTAAGGATAAAAATACATAGAGTATCAGTGTTAAGGAATATTTTTAAGTGAGATTATACTCTTATCTTAAAAATTGCTCCACTAGTATTTTGCTTACTAGGCTTGAGCACCATACTTGTATATAGAGATAAAATGAGACTTGTTAGTGGAGGGCATGGAATCAGTAGATTATCTCCACATGGGACTAGTCCAATGGCAGATGGAATATTAGGATATACAATGCCCTTCTTACTCTTTGCACTGTATCCCTCTACATTAACTAAGCAAAAGTAACAGCCATCACAGTAGTTTGTAGGCTCCTGCAAAATCATGAGAATTGCAAATGGCATCCCCTCCTTTTTATGATCTTTCTACAATCTCAATGCTTCATCACAGATTTGGAAAACTTTATGTAGAGCCCATTGTTTATCTTGGTCACCAGTTTTGCTCCAAAATAAGCACAACACACAAGTTTTTTTTACAAATTCTGTAATATCTTGTCTTTGTTTGAGGACTATATAACTTCTACAAATAAAAAAAAGTTTGGATTGTTTAAACACTTGCATGAAGACATTTTAGTCACTTTTCAGCAGAAGTTTGACACAATAACCTCAATTATAAACTGAGCATACACTGATAAAAACTGCTGCATGCATGGAGCTTTCAAGATTAAGAAACAAATGATTGATGATGTAAACTAAATCTTCACATGTTGCCAACATGTGGAGATATAGTTTACAAATTCCCAGCATTTACTCCTAACTTAATACATTCAGTAATACAACTCATGACATCAGCTTTAATGGTAGATGTCAATTGGCATATTTTCCCAAAACGTAATTCCATCATATTTTGGGAAAATTTCTATCATGTACCTTTTTTTTCAGAAGAGTCTGAAAAAAAGGTACATGATAGAAAAAAAAATGAGTAACATTTCTGAAATCAGCATAAAAAACTGAGTTAAAAACAGCTATTAATTTATAAACATCGAAAACCATATAAACTGGTTTTAGTAGACATTTACTATCTAGAGAGAAGTGTTGAAAGTAAACCGATTTAAACAGCTTTTTTTCCTTGTGGTATGCGTCAGTTGAAACTAATGCATAAATTGGAACTTATGGTGAAAGCTATCCTAAACAGGCCAAGCAGGTTGATAATTCTATGCATGCTATCCTAAGTTGTTCATGTTTCACTCTTCTTGCTTGAAATGTTTAGATTTTCAAACATTTACAATGTTTAAAAATTTGAACATAGCTCTTCAATCCAACATATATCCCACATCTATATATTGAGGTTATTACTTGTAGTTATGTTAAAGAATGTTACTTTTAATTTTATCTTAACAATGGCTTTCAAATTTTCCACTTCTTTTGGAAATCAATTACAATGGTAGGCTAAACCAGAAGGATGATTCTGATTTAGTCTTAGGCATGTGCCAAGGTCATGAAGAGTCTAAAACAAGAGAAGGTTCTGTTCTTTTGTTTGGTGAAAAAATACTTTTGTTGAATGTGATTACAGTAAAATCTTGTTTATACGAACTCGGTTTATACAAAGTACTCGTTTATATGAAGCACATACCATTCCCCTGCGAAAGGATAGGCTTTTCTATGTAAATATATTCGTTTATTACAAAATTCGGTTAATATGTATTACAAAGTTCTTTTTCACCCTGTGAGAAATAAATATTGTAATTTTGTGTGTTTAATTCAAATGTTGGCAGAGTGATTCGATTATTGCTCCCTGCCACCTGGCTCCCTACTTCCCGAAGGATGGCACTGACTTGTTAGAAATTAGTTTTGTGTAAACAAAAGCAGTTTATGGTAGCTACAACATAAAGGGCACTCTGAAAAACACCTTTCTGAAGGATGAGTTGTTAAATTAACAAAAGAATAAAAAGTTTTTCTAAGTTGCACTCCCTCACTCTCCATGGGAATAAGGTCAGTTGCAATTGTTACCCCAGTTCAAAGAGTCTTTTGCTATCGTATATAGCAATCTATTTTTTGTGCAATTTTATCTGAGATGATGTCTTTTTTGGAACTTATGTCTTTAAATTAATGTTTATATTAAATTTTATTTAGCAGTGTTATGGTGACAAAATGTAGACGGATGGAATTAAGCCTGGAAATTAAACTAAAAATTATACAAGAGGCTGATAGGATGGAAAGAAGAAAAATGGACATTGCAAAGGAATACAACATCCCTTGCCGACTGGGCTAGTCAGGTGGGTAAAGTGCCTGCCTGGCAAAAACTTTGGGAGGTGCATTACTAACAAAAAAAAAAAAAAAAAAAAAAAAACACAACATCCCTTTACCTACTTTATCTACAATACTGAAAAACCAAAAAAGACTTGAAGTGTGTGACACTGAAATAGCGATGAAAAACATGAAACGAATTTGTGGTGCAAAACATGAGGAGCTTGAAACAAAACTTTTCAAATAGTACCAACAAATGCGTGCATCTAATTTGCCAATATCAGGTCTGATTTTGCAAGAAAAGGCAAATTATCTAGCTCAGCAACATGGGATTAGCAACTTCAAATGCAACAGTGGCTGACTCCAAAGATTTAAAGACAGGAATAACTTGGGTTCGCGAAATGTTTGCGGTGAGTCTGGATTAGTGGACAAAGAAAAGGCTACAGACAGATTGTGTTCTGTACGGTCCATCCTTGAAAAATATGAGGCAAAGGAAATTTTTAATCTTGACAAGACAGGTTTATTTTATAATTTGCTGCCAAACAAAACATTTGCTGTTCGAGGAGAGTCTTGTCATGGTGGAAAATTAAGTAAAATTAAGTAAATTAAGGAATATTTTGATGATTCTAGACCGTTGTACAGTGCACATTCTGCCGAGACACTTAAGTTGACAAATATACAGCTGTTGTTTTTACTCCCAATACCACCAGTTTAATGCAACCACTGGATCAAGGCATTATTTATAACCTCAAGAGAGCATATAGAGCCCGCTAATAAGGTACTTGATCCGCAACATAGAAGGAGGGAACAATTTGCAGCCAAATTGGAATGTCTTGGATGCTATCCATAATCTTGTTATTGCTTGGGAAAGTATTACATCAAGTGTAATAATCAACACTGCTTCAGAAATAGTGGCTTTGGAGAGAACATCATTGAAAAACACGGTCCAGCAGACAAATGTGATAGCAACAGTGAGGAATGGAGGAATTTGAAGGAGTATATGGATTTTGTTGGCGACTTTGAAGAGTTTGTGAAGGTGGATGATGAAGTTGCTACCACTGCAACACCAGAAGAACTGCTGGGTACCAAACAAAACGATGTTTTTGTTACCAGCAAAAGTGAAGAATTGCACACACACTGCCATCTAAAAAAGATGCCAAAATGCATTGAATATAATAGAGAACGTGTTGGCCTGCAGTAACATTGATAAAGAAACAACTATTGCATTTGATAACGTCTGTGCTGTAGTTAAAAATGCATATAGGACAAAAACTGTGCAAACAACATTGGATTCTTTCTTTAAATTAGATTAATTTATTAAAAAGTTAATGGTTTATATGTCTCCTTTTATATTAAGATTGTAATTCTTTTTACTGTGATACTAAAATATTGTATATATCAAAATATATACTGTACAATATTTTCATTTCCATTAATATTGCTTTTCTCTTAGTTTATCTTACAAATAAAATAAAATCTTTTAAAAAATATGTTATTCCTATTACTGTATTGTTAGACAAGGCTTTTGTTATTATTTTATTAATTTATTTTTGATATTATTATTATTTATTATTATTCTTAGATATACAGTATATACCAAAAAAAAAAAAAAAAAAAAAAAAAGGTAAAATTTTGACACTTTTGAGGGACCTTGTTATTACAAAATGTGAAAATTTAGGTCCCTTGAACTTTGTATTAACGGATTCCACTGTACATGGTGCACAAGTTCTCATTAAAAAATTATCTTATGAATGCTGAGGTAGCACAGATTTGATAACGTGATAGTGCATCATTATCAATTTTGAAAGTTTTTGTGGATAAGTTTCCAGTACTCTTATTGTTATTAGAAATAAAGAAATAGATGAGCAGTAGATTTTTTTTCAGCATCAGTTCTGCCTGTTTTTGATGTAACAATTGTTTAGAGGCTATTAAGAAAGAAGAAAGCATTGATATGTGGTCCTTGGTTGGGGAACAACTTCACAAGGAAGTTTGAAATGTAACAAATTATCTCAAATCATGCTCAGAATTTTAAGTTCTTCATAGCAGTGCCGAATGTGAGAAAAAATTCAGCCAGGTCAGAAAAACAAAAACTGAGTTCATTTATCTTTCTGAAAGCTTTAGAAATGCTCCTGACAAACAAGTCTAGATAACAGGACCATTCAGAAAATTTTGACTCAATGTTTCTGCAGAGGGCAAAGCCTACAACAGTATCTATCTTGAAGCAATCAAAATCGGTTGTCTAATAGAACATACAAACAGAAATCCACAGACAGAAAAATGTTACGTTAGGTAATGTTTAAAAGTATAGTGGTACGTCCTATGGCCGTATTTTGCTAGCAAAATTTAATTTTTGCTAAATTGTTGATATATAAAAAAACCTCCTGCTTTTTTTTCAGAAATATCCTGTTTTTTGGGAAGAACAGTTTATTTGCAAAAAATCTCCTGTTTTCTCCTTACTTATAAAACCTGATCTCCAGCTTTTTGAAAGTCAAAGGTTGGCAGCTATTTATATTGTCTGCTGCTCATTTCAGAGAGATCTGGATTCAATTCATGTTGACAACTAGAAGAATTTTTTAAGTTCACTTCTAGCTAGCCTTGATATCAAGTGAAGGGAATATGATGTACCCCCCCCCCTCATGAGTTATCCTTGGTTTTTCAGCCCACATAACAGGGAGTTTGTCCCACAAACACATCTACAGAACAATACATAAAATGGATGCTTGAAAACCTCTGGTGCTGTTAAAATAATAATATGAATTTCTTTTTTTTGTATGTATGAACAGAGTACGTAATAAGTATGTACAAACAGAACCAGGCTTTTATCCAGCCTACCCAACTCTGTCTACAGACAGAGTTGGATAGGCTGGGTTTTCATGAGAGGGGGCTCACAAGCTGCTCATAACACCAATGAATGCCAAACACTGCTTGGAGTGGTGCACTACTAAAATGGAGAATGTTGAGGTCTGACAGTAGAGAATGAGAATGCTATTTATCATAACACATCATCACAACAACAGTTTTGGAAGAGGAGAGCATGGTGAGGGTGTTTTTCATAATTCAAAATGAAAGTGATTGTCTCAGTGCCACCAACCAGGGTCGGATTTAAACTTCTTGCGTCCCTACACTATAATGTGTATGAGACTGTCATCTCTTACTTGTGACAATATTAAAAGGATTTTTTAAGATGGAGCAAGGCCCCTATATAATGTAAAGCCCTAAGCTGTAGCTTGCTTAGCTTATATGTAAATCCAACCCTGCCACCAACCTTCAGTGGCAGATTATTTATATTGTTTTGAACTTATGTATAGTACCTACAATTTTCTTCACATCAATGTCAGTCCTGAACTGAAACCCACAGAAAACACTTTTGGGATGAACTGAAATGCTAAATCAGGAAGCTGAGGCTTGATGTCAAAACTACTATTAGCCTGACTGCAAATATTGTCCACCTCCACTACATGAAAAGGATCCAATAAATACCCTATTCACTTTGTAACCATCCTGCTATTTTAAAAGGTTTCATTGATATTATTCATTTTGCTGCCCCTAAAAGCTGATGCCTTTATGCAGTGTCTTGCAGACCATCTTAATATGAATCCAACAAGACAAGTGGACTACACAATAAAAAAAAAAAAAAAAAAAAAAAAAATAAATTGATATAGAAAAATAAGCAATTTAATAATCATATTAATTTAGAAATTTGGTTCTTATTTAAAAATTAATCTTCCTTGCTTTTATGTTAGAGGATATTAGAGCTGGAAAAGGAATTAGAAAATGTGAATTGGAATATCATCGGTTTGGCTGAAACAAGAAGAAGAAATGAATCACTTATAAGTTTATCAAGTGGAAATCTGCTGTACACCAATGGAAACAGTGAAAGGAGTGAAGGTGGAGTTGGGTTTCTGGTCCATAAAGATTTTAAAAACAACATTTTGGAATTCAAAAGTACATCACCAAGGGTGTCAAGACTAATATTCAAGATTTCTAATAGGTACAAGCTAAAGATTATAATGATTTATGCACCAACATCGAGCCATGATGATGAAGAGGTTGAAGAAATGTACACTGAAATTGAGAGTCTTCTAGATGAGCAGAAAACCCACTACACTATTATTATGGGGGACTTCAATGCTAAGGTTGGAAAAAGGCAAAACAGTGCAGAAAGAGGAACTATAGGAAATTTTGGAATTGGTGAAAGAAATAAAAGAGGTGAAATTTGCAGAATCTCAAGGACTGTCAGTAATGAACACTTTTTTCAAGAAAAGGGTGAACAGAAAGTGGACATGGAAGACTCCAAATGGATTAACAACTAATGAAATCGACTTCATCCTCACTAACAGAAGATATATTGTGAATGATGTTACCGTCCTGAATAAGGTAAATGTTGGAAGTGATCACAGAATGGTAAGATGTACACTTGATATAGATGTAGGAAAGGAAAGGAAAAAACTGACTCGAGTAAATAATACAAAGGTCTTTGAAATAACAGAGGAGGAGAAAAAGCAGTATGTACTGGAACTTAAGAACAAGTTTGAGCTTCTGCAGACTGCTCAGGACCAAGATATCGACGAGGAATATTACAACTTTCTGAAAGTGATAAAGCCCAAGAAACCTATAGGGAAACAGAAATCCAAAGAAGAAAAAATTAGTCAAGAAACACTTGTCATGATGAACCAAAGACGACAAATGAAGAGCAAGAAAAACACTGACAGGGAGAAAATTGAGTATACTGAGTTATGCAAAGCCATTAGAAAGAGACTCAGAGAGGACATAAGAAGATTTAACACAAGAAAAGTAGAACAAGCATTAAGGGAAAACAAAGGATTTAAATCAGCAGCCATGAGCAGTAATACAGAAAGACAAATGATACTGAAATTGAAGAATAGCGATGGTGTACTTATAAACAGCAGAGAAGGCATAATTCAAATAGCAGAAGACTACTATAGAGAATTATACAAGGAGCGAGGGAATGATACCAGCAGTGGGGAAGATGGATTGCAAAGTAGCAACACATACGACATACCCGATATTCTTCCTGATGAGGTAGAACATGCATTGAAGAAAATGAAGAATCGGAAAGCCCCAGGGGAAGATGAAGTTACTGTAGAGTTGTTAAAATTGGGAGGAAGAGACATAACACAAAAACTGGCAAGGCTCTTCACAAAGTGCATTAGAAAAAGTTTGATGCCTGAGCAGTGGAATAATGCAATCATAGTTTTGCTGCATAAGAAAGGAGATAAATCAGAAATTATAGACCAATTAGCTTGTTATCCCATATCTACAAGTTGTTCACAAGGGTCATTACTAACAGATTAGAAAGAATACTTGATGAGAATCAACCGAAAGAGCAAGCTGGCTTTAGGACAGGATTCTCAACTATGGATCACCTTCACGTAATATCACAGCTAATGGAGAAAGCGAATGAATATAAAACACCATTATGCCTGGCATTTGTGGATTATGAAAAGGCATTTGACTCCATACAGCATAAGGCAATGTTTCGGGCACTGGAAAGACAAGGCATAGATACTCCATATATTATGATTTTGAAGAAAATATATGAGTGCTACATCCTTTATTAGACTAGACAAAGACAGTAGCAAATTTAAAATCGAGAAAGGAGTTCGACAAGGAGACACAATATCTCCGAAGCTGTTTACTGCTGCCCTTGAGGAAGCTTTCGGAAGATTAGACTGGTCGCAGAAAGGAGTCAATGTGGACGGAGAGTACCTAAACCATTTACGATTTGCAGATGACATTGTGGTCATAAGCCACGATCCCAAAGAATTAGAGGAAAATCTTAATCAGTTATGCACAGTTAGTAAGGATTTTGGACTAAAGATGAATATGGCTAAAACAAAAGTAATGATGAACAAGTATGCTACGGAAAGGGAAATAATGATTGAAGGAGCAGTAATTGAAAAGGTGGAGTCATATACTTATCTGGGACAAGTTATTAGCTGTAATAATGATAAATGGCTGGAAGTGAAGAGAAGAATAAATTTTGGATGGATAGCATTCAGGAAATATAGTCACATACTGAAGAGCAATATCCCAGTTTGTCTGAAACGTAAAATAATGAATCAATGTATACTCCCCACCATGACTTATGGAAGTGAAACTTGGGCACTCACCAAAAGAATGGAAGAGAAGCTAAGAACTACACAGCGAAGAATGGAACGAATTATATTGGGAATCAGACTGTTAGATAAGAAGAGAAACACATGGATTAGGCAGCAAACTCAAGTAAAGGACATTCTTATCAAAACTAAAGAACTAAAATGGTCTTGGGCAGGACACATAGCTCGAAGACATGATGACAGATGGACTAAGAAAATAACAGAATGGTACCCAAGAGGAGCTAGAAGAAAACCTGGAAGACAAAGGCGGAGATGGATAGATGAAATTCATGAGTTTTTGAGTAGTAAATGGATGGCCAGTGCTCAAAACAGAAGGAACTGGAAAGTTGCTGGAGAGGCCTTCATCCTGCAGTGGATTGAAAATGGCTGATGATGATGATGATGATGATGCTTTTATGTTTGCAAAATCACTAATTAGTTTTCTTAAGATGCATTTTAACAACTATTCTGTGTTCAAAGCAAGGTAATTTTATCTGGATTTGCATACAGAATGGTTTTTTTTTTTTTTTTTTTTTTTTTGTCTTATTTTCATTTTACAAAATGATCTTTCAATACTAGTAACTGAAAATGTAAGAAATAATGTATGTTTGCTCTACACTATTTTATAATAATAATATGATTTGATATAGTTTTATTTCTATTATATTTATGAAAAAATAATTAAGTTTATAGATAATACAATATCTAAATTTGCTTCCAGCTTCTGAATACTTTGCCTTTTTCATAGTAATTAACCAGTTTTGTCGGGAAAGACATTCCCTTCACAGTCCCATGCTGATTCGTTTAAGGTTTCATTCCCATCAAGTTTTTGCATTGTATTTTTAACCACTGGTTCCATTAACTTATTAACCACAGAAGTTAAACTCAACAGTTTCATCTCTCCAACTTGCTTCTACCGCTTATAAACGTGTTCATTTGCACTTCTCAAGGAATCACCCCAGAGTCTAGTGATGATCCGAGTAGCAATCCTAATGGTATAATGTAGTCCCTTATTGGATCAGCCTCATCTACTCTAGGTGCTTTACTCTCAGCTTCGATAGTTTTTTTGCCAGGGTTTCTCAGAAATCATTATATAATTAATCTTTACAGCGATGTAGTTCTTTTTCTCTGTATATAACTTGTTCAGATGTGTTTCCAGTCATAGGAAATGTTGAAAAGTATCTGTTTAATTCATCTGCAACTCTGACTATTTTCTAAGATTCATTTCATACCTGCAAGGGCTACTATTTTTCTTTTTTTGCATTAATACATGAGGAAAAACTGCTTGACCCTGTTCTCTCTCTCTCTCTCTCTTTGATGACACTCAGATTTCTTGTCTAGAAATCTGAGTGTTATCGAAGATAAGCATAGGACCAGAAGAATCCTTTTTGTGAAATAAATATGTAATATGTAAGACAGGACTAAATTTCAGAATAATTGGAGTTAACTAAGTTATCTTTTCCCCACTGGAGAATTAACTAGAGCATTTAAGGAATTAGTAGTGGATATTCAAGAAGTTGAAGCTGTTTGTGCAGGGCACGTTTCCTCAAACTGGAAGGTGGAATGCAATGCGCTGTCATCAGCAAAACTGTGGATAGCATTTCCAGTCAATGGAACAAGATTATTAATATACAAGAGGAAAGGAGTGGGAAAAAGAACTGAACCTTGGAATACCAGCATTAGAGGAGAAGTTAGAAGATAAAGAGTTTCCATCTAACATCACCTGCAGCAAGAGGTCAGAGAGAAAACTGGATACCCAATTACAAAAACAGTCCACAATCCATAAGATGGAAGTTTACTTAGTACACCTTTGGGCCAAACACAATCACAAGCTCTTTGAAATGTAAAGAGCAACTGCTTGAGTTCTGCTCAATTTTACATTCAGTTTGTCCATAACATTAGCCAATATATCACCAGTGGAATTAACACTGACTGAATCTGCATTAGTGATCACTGATCAGATGGAAGATTTCAAGAGATTTAGGAGATGGCAGTTAATGGATTTCTCCATTACATTAGAAAAAGCAGAAGTGCAATGGGACAATAATTGGATGGGAGGGATTTATCACCCTTTTTAGAAACTGGATGGATATTACAAATTTCAAAGCAAAAGAAAAAAAAAAAAACTAGTGGAATAAGAAAGTGTAAAATGGAGACACAGAACAGGAGTAAACCCAAGAGCATAAGTATTGAGAAAAAAATGAAGAAATACCATCATGTGTGAATGTAGATGCAAAATATTCATTTAGTTTGTTAGCTACCTGGCCAGGATCATCAACAGTTTAACCATCAATATCAAGTGGACCAATCTGATTCATCCCCTTCCTTCTAAAGTTTACATAAGTAAAGAACTCTTTGCTGTTTTTCTTTGCATCCTTTGCCAAAGATTTTTTGTAATCTGCCTTTGCCTGCCTAACCTCCTTTGTGACATGGTTACAGACCAGCTTATATATCTATCATAGGCTTCCATGTCACCTGATAATTTATATGTATCTCATGCATTTTTCTTCTCTGCCACATGTCTAATTAGTTCATCTGACATCCATTTAGGCTTAAATCGTGAACAGTATTTCTTAGTTGGCATGAAAAGCCTAGTAGCTTCCAAGATTAATTCTTTGAATGCTTCCCATTTTGAATTTGCTGTTGGTAACATCATCAGTTGGTCCCACCGTATAGAATTTAAATACTGTCTCACACCACCGTAGTTACCTTTACGAAAGCAAAAACCCTTCCCTTTACCCCTGATAGTAGTCGCCTCTTTGAGTAAATCCCACTTCAGCACACTGTGATCACTGCCACCTAGTGGTTCCTTTATCTGCAGATTCTTAATGCATGAAGAATCACTACTGATAAGCAGATCAAGAGTATTACTCCCTCTAGTTGCCTCCCGAACATGCTGCTGTAGAAAACAATCATCCAATAAATCCACAAAAAAGCCTTGCTAGTCTGCGAGTTACCAACCCACAAATTCCAGTCAATCTCCAGGAAATTAAAATCCCCCATTATAAGACACTGATTTACTGGCCACTCTGTTTCTCTGTACAGTTGTTTATTATACTAATCAGAGTCATTGGCCTATAACACACACAGTCCTCTCAATTTTGCTTTCCCGGTGCTTATGTCACAACAAACTGACTCAACACTGCACTGTCCAGCCATGTTGACTGGCTGTACTTCGTTGGATTTTATCTGTTTCTTAACCAATAACATAACCCCTCCTCCCTTCCTGTCCATCCTTTCTGTACACATTGTACTCACCGAATTCCAGTTCTGCATTCCTTATATCTGTGTGACACCACATCTCTGTTATAGAAGCAGTGCAAGAATCACTTTCACCTCTGCCAGCGGCTACTGTTAATCTATTAGTCCATGTATCCGCCCCCCCCCCCAAGCTAGCAGTTTTCCAATCCTCCTAACTCTGCCTTGATAGCATCAGCAAATATTCTTGCACCCTTTCTATTTCAGCATGCTCCATCCCTGTAGATATTTTCCAAGGATTGCTCCCAAGTTGTGGTGAGCACACCCTGTGGTGTCCTAGTGGATGTTAAAACTTCACCTCTGTGGAGTTTGTCGATGGTGACTTCTAATTCATCACCCAGTGGTCAGCATTTCCTTTGTGGAGACCAAGCCCCACCATGATCTTTTTACTTTTCCTGATAGTTTCAGTTAAACGATTCCTGGCATCTCTGCAGTGCTGCCCAAGCACCTCAACTTCTGCAGCCGGCCAGGTCCTCCATGCTCTTTGGCAGTCTTTCCTTCTTTTAATTACTTCTCTCCTTAGTTGCTAAATCTCAGGGGTCCACCAGGCAGTGGGTTTTTTTCTTTTTATAGCTGTTGCACTGGCACTTGTAATAATTTCTGTTACCTTGCATTGGTATGAGTCAAGATCACTCCATTGGTCCAGCAATTGTTGGTTATTTTCTACCGTTGCAGTTAAGGAATTCCTGAAGAGCTCCCAGTTTGCTTTAGTTATGGCAAATCTATTATGGAGTTGTTTGATTGGCAGTGTTCTTGTTAGAGTTCTGGTAATTTGAAAGGTTATAACACAGTGATCTGATGTTGTCTGTGAGCCTTGCACCCTCCAGTTGGTCACGAACGGCACGATACTTCCTGTCGCAAGAGATGTTAATTGTGGACTCCCAAAGGATGTTGCAAAAGGTCGGGAATGGGTATGGTTCATTAAGGATGGAGATCTGGGAGCCAGTGACGAACTTCCCCATTCTTGTTACCCTGCTGTCCAGCGTTGGTAGGACTAGGTTGGTAAGCAACAGTTTACGTCTGTACCAATTATTATCTTTGGATTCGGGAGTATATCAAGGTGTTGTAATTAATTGCAAAAGTGATCTCTTCTCTGGGCCTACAATGTAGTGAGACAATGTAAAAAGCACCCAAGGCTGTAATAACGTGGGCACAGGCAGCCCAAGCTGTACAAAGTTGTGTAATTCTGGTGGCAGTGATATGTTGGTTCCTGATTACGACAGCCACCCAGAGGGTGTGTCCACATTCATCTGAATTGTCTTGTAGGTCAGGGGACAGTCCCTAACACTTTTCACATGCACATATGGCTCCTGGAGTATGACAATATCAGCATTTTCTTTGTCTGCTTTGACATGGATCTGGTCTGCCACTGCTCTGGCCCTCTGCACATTTAGTTGAAAGATCTTAATCACAGTCGTGTTAAACTTTTTAATACATATCCCCATAATTGATTCATCCTTGGTGTAAACGTCTGGCCTTTAGGTAGGTTGGACACTTGGGATCCCTGATTGAATGGTTGTGGTCTGTTCTCAGTGACTTGCAATTTGTGCAGACTGGCTCTTTGGGTTTGTTGGGCATGCACTGTAATCATGCCCTTTCTCAGAGCAGTGACCACAGTGGAGGTGGTTTGCATGCATGTGTGTGTGTTTGAAGCACTTGGGCACAGCCACATGCTCCTGGAAGCGGTGGCTTCCCCATTCTATTTAGATCTTGGCTTGATTCTTTATTACCTGCCATGCCATTAGAGAGAGCTCCACGATTAAGTTTGTACTTATGCCGTGCCTGGATTTAGTAGACTATCTTGGCATTACTAGATTGTGTGGTTCTGCATCAGGGAGTGTTTTGCAAATTCCTCTGATATATTTCTTCTGTTAGGTGTTGTGGTGAGTTTTCTTTGCTGATGTTAAAAATGACCTGAAACGGTCCATCTTTTAGGTGACTTGGCTTTGAGTCCAAGAGTTGCAATCTTGGGATTCTCAATGATGCTTTGCACTTCTTTTTCACTCTGTTTCAATTACCACTCCCACATTTCTCATCTTTCTAATTCCCTTAATTCTTGTTTGCTTTAAGTCCTTTTTCATGTTGGTCATTATCTTGTCTTTTATATCCTCAGTAGTACAGGTTTCTTCTGTATCCTTTGGTCAGAATCATTATGTTCAGTGTTGGTAGAAGCGGTTTCTTTCCTGCTGCTGGTTGTCCTCAGCGCGTCAGAATAGGAAAGAGAATGCTGTGGCATTTGTTTATCTTTCTTCTAGTAAGGCATCAAGTTTTTTCCTGTTCCAAATGCTCTGTGTGAGAAGGATTGTCACTAACTTGGTCCATAATGTGACGATGTTGCCACAGAGAAAAGTAGTAATCTGGCTGGTTGACTTTTTCATAAGAGTTTGTAGTTTTGTCCGCAACACAAGTACCTGTTCAAACACAGTACCTCTGGCAGGGTAGTATCCAAGGGCACAGATGATTGTTGTTTGGGTTATTATTGCTTGTTTCTGCTTGCTTTGTTGAATCACAGGGAAACAACAATTCTCAAATTCTTGAGGAATTTGAGAATTGTTGTTTCCCTGTGATTCCTTTGGTTCAGACTGTCTCTGTTTCTCACGATCAGTCTTGGGTACAACCATCTTCTTATACTTTTTCTTTGAGGTTGGGGCCATCTGAGTCCTCAGTCTCATCTAACATCTTGACTTTAGGGACACCTTGGGATTGACTTTCCCTCTCCTCCTGGCACACAAATGTTTCTTCCATGATAATTTGGATTACTGATTATAGTTTGGATAAATGGGATGTCTGTGTATCCTTTGAAAATGGAATAAAAATGTTGCTGATTGATACAAACCACAAGTTCGTGGGTTAATTTGTAGCTGCACAGCATAGCAACATGTCACACAGGGAGGAAAGCCCAAGTGAAGAAGTAGCCCTAGAGAAACCAAACTACTTTCTTTTGGGGTTTCTAGGGGGCACAGAATTCACTGGTAACACTAATTTTTACTTCAAATGAGCAGGTGCAAAGTTGTACATCTCCCATGTTAAGTTTATGGCAAAGGGAGGGCCTTAAAACACATCACAAAATCATGCAAAAACTGCAAAATCACTCTGTGGTGTAGTGGGACAATGGAATGTAGTGAGAGCAGGTGGTTCTGGAGGGAATTTTTTTTTTTTTTTTTTTTTTTTTTTGATTTGGTAGTTGTTGGCGCATCGGCTTCTGTGGCCATATTGCACCTCCCAAGGTTTTTGCAGTACTTTGATCCAAGCCCGAGGCGGGAATCGAACCCGCGACCTTTGGGTTGCCAGGCAGGTACTTTACCCACTCGGCTAGCCCGGTCGGCTCTGGAGGGAAACTACTGTCAGAGGCAGTATAGTGTAACCAAGTAGCACCCGCTAAGGAAGGCTTGGCAGCAAGTGACTTTCAGCCAGTCAGACAATGGCAGCAGTTCGCTTCACTTTAGCAAGGTCATTCATAGAGAAATTAAAAGTTACTTGCTTACTATAAGTCTGGCACTTCCATAACTTATATAGTTATGGAAGTGGAGAACTTTTGACATACTTATTGGAGAGCTTTTGACATCCTCTACATGATTGATATCCATCAGAATGAGTTACAACTAGATTTACCACTGAAATTAAGTCACTTTAGGGAGTACAATTTGCCATCAACTTGTACTACCGGCCACCTCTTTGTAAGAAGTAATGAGATCTTCCACCAGCTGCCTGTAGTTGCTGGCTTTAATATTTCCTAGAAAACCAGTCGAAACATTTCAAAAGGCTTTCCACACTGATTTCTCGCTATCACTAAGAACACATTTGAACTGTTCGTCTTCGAAAAGGAAAATAAAATAATTATGAAATTATATGGAGTTAGGAAGACTATCCGCTTATCATTATTTATTATTTTTTTTTGTAGCCAGCTGGATTTAAGCTACAGTAGAGCTTAGATTTAACAGGAACTACACGGGGATAAGGCCTGTCCACTAACTGGAAACAAATACGTCTCTAAAGTTGTACTACGAAATAAAAAACACTACATGTTGCAATATTTTATTTTACATTTTTTTTTTAATGAAAACTCCAAACACGAAAGGTATCAAAACCTATAGTACTTAATACCGTGCATGGGTTGAAGGAGAAGTATGGGGGGGGGGGGTGCCAGAAACTTTGCTCTAGAGACTAAACATGGGTTTCACCACTTCAAGCCTCCAATAAGCAAAGTGGTGGTATTTCACCGGTTAATGAAAGTCATCTACCACATTTAACTGTCATTGAAAAAAGAAGACCTTGAAATCTTTCTGTGTTGTATAGTGGCACCAGAAGTTACAAAGCTTATTTAGTCTGAAGAGTTCTGGAGTAACTTGTCAGAAGATCAGATGGCTCTACTAATGTCTGACATTCTTGGCAGCTGATGAAAGGCGATGATTAGGAAAATTTTAACACCCCCCCCCCTTTTTGTGCCAGAATTATATATATATATATACGGGTTACCGAAAGTCACGCATACAGATCCCGAATTCCTTTTAACCAGTGCTCAAATTGCAAAATGATAACAACCGGAACGCTAATATTTGGCAGCAAATATAAGATTTTAATTTTTATAATACAGTCGAGCATTATAAAATAGTTGTAACTAGTTCTGATATGCAGACACCACAATTATTATTTATTTATTCTCAAGATATTTTGTTTCATACAATATTTCGGCAAAAAAAGGTGCGGTTTGGGTGGTGGCACTCAACTAAGAATAAATAGTATACTGTACACTTCTCTTCCTGGGGAAGTGTATGGAACTCACAATATGAAATACGTATTATTTCGTATGAAATACATACTTCACAATATGAAATACGTACTGCATAACAATCCCTTTTGTGCAAAATTTGTTTTCTTTAAATTGTACAACTACGCACAAAATGATACTACTGGCCTACCAGTACGACTTTTGTATATATTTCTGTAGCCTAAAGCTTTTGCTTGGAAACTGCACAGCATGCTTCTATATTAACTCACCAAATTGCCAGTTTGTGTTCAATTAATGTCATTAATTCCCACATGAATAATAATACTCTATTTAGCCCTCCTTAAAAATTTATAACTGGTTTGTGACACTACTCAATTCTTGCAGGAAGACAACCTGATTTGCAAAAAATATTACCAGTTTTCTTTACAAAAGAATTCCCCAATAAAATGACATCCTTTTGAAGCCAAAGCAGTGTGCATGACAATTTTTCCTGAGGCATGAAGCAGGAGTGTGTAACCTGGCAGTTTACTAAATCCCGGTGAGTCCCCAATTTCCTTTTTGCTCTGGGGAATCAACTCACTTCGTCAGAGATTTAATCCCAGCAGCAAATCTACAAAATACTAGCTTCTGTTTGCAACACTCTGGGACGTAGAAGAGAACCAGCTGAATTAGGATTATCTACAGTGAACTTGGAATACACACCACACACAACTAACTCGTCACTCACTGGGCAAATCACTTGCAGTCATGTAAATCCTGTGTTACTGCCCTCCAAGTCGCTCTTGTATTATTATTAAAGTACAATGGAAAAAATAATATCCCAATATAATCAATACAGTACTACCTATATTGCAATTTAAAAAAGTTGCCTTATTTGTGGACCAATGTAAGCACCTGCCTTAATCTTCTCTGTTCTTGGGAATTTCTCTTGCAAGTATATGAATGCAGGACCGCTCACTTCCAAAGCCTTCATGAAATTTTTTATGAGCCCCAGTTTGATGTGGAGTGGTGGAAGCAAAACTTTATTTGGATCTACCAGAGGTTCAAATGCTGTGTTCCTCATTCCAGGTGTTAATGATTTTTGTTGAGACCAACTCCTCTTCTCGTAGTGCATATCCTTGGCACGACAATCCCACTTGGAGAGAAAGCAACGATACTTAGTGTAATCCTTTTGTAGTTCTAAAAAAATGGTGATTACCTTTAAATCACCACATATCTGCGACTCATACTTCTGATAGTGTACACCTAAGAGGATGTTCTCCATGTTTGTGTATGTTTCTTTTTCATGGACAGCATATGCAAGAGGTATTGAAGGTAGCGTATTTCCATTGTGTAATAACAGTCTGAAGGCCGTGTTATTACACAATGGAAATACGCTAAATTTATAGATGCTGCTAACCTTAGAAGCATCTATAAATAGTTGCTATTCTTTGGGAATGTACCTCATATTCATTTCTGCCATTACACCATCAACATTCTTACAAACGGCGAGTTCGCCTTCTGTTTGATAGAATTTATCATAGTCTTTATTTCGAGTACGAAATTACTGCCTTATTCTTCGGCAGTTCAAGTTCCCTAATGAGGTCATTAAGCTTAACTCTCTGTGGTTCCCTTGACGTAGATGGCTGCTGTACTTCGTTGTGTGTATATTAAGTTGATGTTCATCAGTATCTTCATCAGTGCACAGAAAAATGGTCGGGTGATTCAGGAATAGGTAGTATTTCACCAGGAGGCACGGGATGAATTGCAGTGGTATATTTGGGTATATCACTGCCCACTTTTTCTTCATTATCATCCCTTTTCTAATAGGAGGCACCATACAAAAGTAAGTCTGTGATGTGAGCAGTGTTGTAACTAGAAAAATTGGGCCACAATGCAAAGTTCAGTTCACCCTGAAAATATCTAGTAGTATTATACTTAATAATAATGACCCTCAAATAAGTGGGCTGCTTTTGACTTTGTCCCCTGCAGTCGAAAATCCTTAAAAAAAAAAAGCAGGTATGCTGATACCATTCCACCTCTATTCACTGCAGTTTCACTTGTGCTGTGTAGCTAGCTAACAATAAACATGCTTCGTGTGAAAAAAAATTATTTTTCGTAGACATTAAATTTTATCATAAATATAACTAAAAAATTACATTTTTACTCAAAAAAATTGCAATGTTTCACTGCATTGGCAAAGTTATGCCACTGGACTGAGTCCCTCCATATCATGGGCACTGCGAAAGGCATAAAATGTCCCTTTCGATTCACCCATGGGTCGAGTTTTGATGAACAGGTAGTGCAGCATATGCATCAGTTCTTGTCACCTACTTTACACCCAAAGTACAAGAAGTAGCCTTTTTTTTTTTTATGGCTCGAGTTAAGGGATGCTTTCTTGAAGTTAACACGACTTCTCCACATATGTAACAGAAGTCATCTGGACTATTCACACAATTACAGGGTACATTAATTTTACACAACTGTGCAAAAAGTAGGCATCTCACAGAGAACAAATCACCCAGGACCTTGCCTTATTTGAGGATTACTGCAACAGAGTTGAAGATGTATTTGAGGCAACAACAATTTATCACGTGATGCAGAACGAGGTGACAATTGCCGATCATGGGATGTGATAAGAGCGTGGTGTTACCGAAACTGCAGTGTTGCCATGCATTTTGCCGAGAGCGGTAGTCAATGACGTAGAGAAACTCGCTAATATGAGACCTCAACTGTAATTCGAAAACAAGAGCCAATCGACAAATTTTAATGTGATTTTCGTGTTCAGCAGCATGAAATCAGTCAAAATTGGGTATTTTTATTTTCATATTTTACGAGTTGACCGGTGTTATTACAGGGGATGGACATATGTGGGAAGTTTTTTTTTTTTTTTTTTTTTTTTGCTGATGCTTTGGAAGCTTGCTTTCTTGCATCATTTGCCACTACTAATACTACTTGTCTAGGTTGATAAAGGTACACGGTGCTCCGAAAGCTTCTTTTTTATATTTTGTTTTTATCTCTACGTTTTATTCCTATTCTTAATAAGTTTCTGATAGCTTCATTTTTAATAGCTTTATTTTATACCTTTACGTTTTGTTGGTTGTAACAAGATTTGTTTCCTTATAAAAAAATTAGATTGAGTCAAGTCTAGGCTATGTGCAAGATGAGGCAAGACTTTCCCTAGGTATGCTCCTTCTCTTTCTCCCCTTATCTGAGCCATACTTGTAGTGTGTGTGTGTGGCCTGGCATTATCACAGTGTTATGTGATTTAATGTTGTTTTAGAGCCTTCCTTTTTTGTTTCTTAACTTTTAACTTTATCATGTGTTGGCAATATCTTACCTTAATTATAACTTTTCTCTAAAAAAAAATAATAAAATAAAATAAATGAAAATTGGGCCTTCTCTGTCTGAAAACAATGGCCATAATTTTTTTGTAATCTATCGGTCAGAAATTTTTGCTTCACTGGAGATGATGGATGTATTCACTCCATACACTAGCATTTAAAATAAGGGTTATAATAGAAGATCCAGGTCTCATCACCTGTTATCATGCCTTTATTAAAAAAAAAATATATATATATCTATGTTGGTTCCATGGAGCAGAAGGGGATTGGTGAATAACATCATGTGAAATGAAAAAATATAATTTAAGCTTAATCAAATCAGTTTTATTTTATTGTTATTTTCATTTACAATCAACAATAAAGGTTTGTGGTAACAGTGCATGTTTGCACTGTTCTTTTCGATGTTGATGGCTGGACATCTACCTCTAATTGATCTTGCTCACATTTACGCTTATCACTCTCTCTCTCTTGCATTCTGCCACCAACATTGGTGCTTGCTTTTCAACGTTTATATTTGTGATTTTGTCCAAATCTTTGAACATGTTTAGTTGATGTAACTTTTGGGGTTAGACGTTTCACTTTTTGTGACAGCCTGAGCGCTGTAGGATACCCCCAGCATAGATGTTATTCGTGTCAAAAAAAAAAAAAAAAACCCCTTTAAAGTTATTGCACTCCTAAAATAGGTTTTGCAGATTTCCTGCCTGGAGCATTTAATTTCTCTTGTAATCAGCTTCAATGTTTATTTGCAGCATATGTTCCTAATACAGTGGCTCCCAAACCGTGCTTCACAGATCCCAAGTAATCTGTGGATAGTTTCTGTAATAGCTACTTTGAATTTTACTTATTTTCTTAAACAAAATCTAAATATCATTACAGACTGGATGTCACACCTGATATGAGAATTCTGTTGAATTCTCATATCAGGTGTGACATCCAGGTGTGTAGAATCACTCCTAACTTAAAGGATTTTGTGAGATGAAAAACCATTCTTCATACTGGTGCCTATGAGATACTGATTGTTTACTCAAGTAGTGACAGTTTATTATTCAGTTATGTTGCATATAATAAATCAGTTCTGAGATATAAATTTTTAATTTTGGATACCTATTGTCCAGACACCCTATATTTAAGAATGATCCGTAGTTATTTTTTAAATACAAAAGGGTCTGCAAGCAAAAAAAGTTTGGGAAGCACTGATCTAATGTGTCTAAAATGTTAATACATTCCACTCCTCTTTGAACACCCTAGTGTTTCATCATTGTATATATGATTATTACTCTGCCTTTTTGAATCATTTCTTCTAAAACCATAGCATTTCCTTTAGTGCAGACAGACCAGCCTTCTTCTGCTACTTGGCTGGTCATGAATTTCAGTGGCACTTCTTTTTAAAACATGCAAAAGCCATCTATAAACATTGCTTATATTGTTAGTGTCTTCTTGAATATACTTTAAATTAAGTGAGGGAAGATGACAGCAGTTTATTATTATTATTAGCAATATGGTGTAAGGAAGCTTGAGGCTTATACTGCACCAGCCAAAAAAAATTTCGAGTTAGAGAGAGAGAGTCAGTCAAAAGTAGAAGGGAATCACCAAGTAAGAGAAGAATGATGATGATATTCAGCTCAGGACCCTTTAGCTGATGCTGCATAAGCTTGCTTCCATGCAACATTTTGCAAATACCAAGACTAAAACATGTCACTGATATGTATGCAACAATGATTAGTCAAAACATACAGACTTCAAAATGGCATCTTTCCATTAGCAAAGTAATATGAATTGAGTATAAATGCCAACACTTGAGGCACTGGATGTAAACAAAATGACAGTTAGCTAAAAGATTAACCAAAAAAAAAAAAAAAAATTCATACTCATATTTATGCTTTGAAAATTCAAATTAAATATTAACTACAAAGAACATATAAAAAAACTAGATATGAGGATACATACTACATGTAGAGGGAGGGAGGAAAATACTGGCATCAATTATTACATTCAAGATTGTATTTGGGAAACAAAATAAGATTTTTTATAAAGTTACTGGCAATTTAGTAAGGGTATATACATAATAAATGGTGATCATTTTAAATAAGAACCCAAGAAATGCAAATTACTTAGTAAGAATAAAAGAGCACAAGAGACATGAAATTTGTTAAGTAACATTCTTTAATCTTTGATGTTATTTAATTTGAAGGATTTACATGGACTTGCTGCCAATCTCTCCTTAACCTGTGTGAAATGTTTCTTGGTCACAACAGTCTGTGTGTGAACAAGAATCACATTCCAGTCTCAGTGAACATTTTCATAAGCTACAATATTGCAATTTTGCAATATGTAAGCTAAGGAAAAGATTTTGCAGCATTCTTTACGTGAAATTATTTGCATTTTCATTCAAACTAATCATCCTATTTATAATTCATTGTCTGCTGTGACTAATATTATATTAACTCTATAGGTTATACACGAACTGCCATTAATTTTAAGATACACAAGACAATTTCAAAATCTGATGCCAGCTTTATGTTTGGCATCCCTACTCGAACCTTTTTTCCAAGAAAAATGTACCTCTGATGATTGCCTACGTGTACTTGTATATTTAGAATTTGTACTGAGGCAAATAACACCAGAGAGTACAGGTATGGTCACATGGCTGTAATGAGGGATGAAAACTGCCAGTTTGCAGGAGGTAAAGGGAGAGGGAAGAAGAGGGAAAAAAAAAAAAAAAGCCCAGGGTGAAGACATATTTCTGGAGCTGCTGCAACAGATAAGTTTTCTTTGAAATTTTGTCATATTTTTGATTAGTTAAGGTATTAATTTGTGTTTTACATATAGATTAAATAGGCTTAGTAGCATTCATTAGCTTATTTATTTATTTTTTAATTTAGCTAGTGATTTTGTAAATTACATCTTGCTACTCATACCACTATCGTATCAGTGTTTTGGCAGGATTTTCGTAGTGTAACCAGTAGCGCAGAAGAATATTACGGTTTTAATTGTAATAAGTATTTTGAATAGTTGTAATCACTCTTTGGGCATACCAAAATAACATGGTACGTTGCTTCTATTGGAATAAGTAGCAGCCTGGAAAGCGAGGTATATGGGGATTGCAAGGACTGCTGGGAGTCATCATGGAACAAGTAAATACATGGGTGGTGTTTGGGTAACTAAGAGTAAGAACAGGTGCGTGAATACCAATGCTAGAAGTATAGTAAATAAATTTGATGAACTTGAGGAGCTGGTGAAGACATAAAAGGCTGATGTTGTGGGATATCAAACATGGTGTCACACAGATAAGTAATGCAGATGAGGAGGAGTGATGCTGTTAGTTAAGAAACACATAAAATCTAAGGAAGTGTATCCAGTTGACATGGGTGGACACAGTGTTGAGTCAGTTTGGTGTGACATAAGCACTACAAAAACCAAATTGAGATTAGGAGTGTGTTATAGGCCTAATGACTCTGAGTATAACAAACAATTGTACAGGGAAATAGAATGGGGGATTTTAACTTCCCAGATATGTTAATGTGGCAATCAGATGGAGTAATACTTCTGATCTGATTATCAGCAGTGATTATTCATGTAGTAAGAATCTGCAGATAAAGGAACCACTAGGTGGCAGTGATCACAGTGTAATGACATGGTATTTACTTAAAGCTGTAACTGCCATCAGGAGAAAGGGGAAGGGTTTTTGTTTTTGTTAAGGTGACTACAGTAGTCTAAGACAGTTTTCAAATTCTATTCAGTTGGATCAACTGATGATGTTACCAACAGCAAATTTTAAATGGGAAGCATTCAAGGAAGTAATCTTGGAAGCTACTAGGCTTTTTTTTTCAAACTAGAAAATGCTGTTCTAGGTTTAGGCCCAAATGGATGTCAGTTGAAGCAATGCGACTCGTGACAGGGAAGAAAAATGCATGGGATGCATATGAATTATCATGCGCAAAAACCTATGACAGATATAAGCTAGTCGGTAATCAAGTCACAAAGGAGGTTAGGCAAGCGAAGGCAGATCATGAGAAATATTTGGCAAAGGATGCAAAGAAAAACAGCAAAGACTTCTTTTACTTATATAAACTCTAAAAGAAAGGGGATAAATCAGATTGGTCCACTTGATATCAATGGTCTGATTGTGAATGATCATTCTCAGATAGCTACCAAGCTAAATGAGTATTTTGCATCTACATTCACACGTGAGGAGTTATTCAAGGAGGAGAGGGCCAGATGTTTATCAGACTGTAACAGGGAGTTACAAAATCATTTAATAACTGAGAGAAAAGTGGATGAGAAATTGTTGAAGTTAAACATAAGAAAGGTACCTGGGGTGAATGGGATCTATCCAGTTATATTAAAGGAGGTGGCAAAGCAAGTAAGCAAACTCTGGTTAAAGCATTGCAGGATCATCTAGACAAGACAGAAGTAATAATTCAGACCCAGCATGGGTTTGTTTGTTAATGGGGAGTCTTGTCTGACCCATTTGATAGGATACTATGGCGTGGTCACAAAAGGAACTGGATGCAAAAAATAATTTTGCTTATGATACTGTTGCACTGTACAAATTGGAGTAATATGGCATTAAGGGCAAGTTGCTACAGTGGATAAAAGAACCAGGAATAGGATGAATCAGGCTAGTCCACTTGATAATAATGGTTTGACTGTTGATGATTCTGCTGACAAACAGGATTTTGCATTGAGTGGGAGAAGATAGAGTGTGGTAATCAATGGATACTGTGCTTCGTGGACTAATGTTATTAGTGGTGTCCCCCAGTTTTGTTGTTTTGTACATTTATCAATAATACTGATGAAGGTATGTCAAAGTTTGCAGATGATACAGAGGTTGGGAGGCTTGTTAATAACAGTAATGACAGTATGCTGCTGCAACAGGATCTGGAAAAGTTAGGCAGATGGGCTGAGAAGTGGCCACTGAAGTTTAACATTGACAAATGCAAAGTACTGCATATGGGTAGCAGTAACCCCAGAGAAATGTACCAACTGGTGAAATGTAGCCACTGGTTAAAGAAGCACTGCAGGATCATCTAGACAAGACTACAATAATAATTCAGACACAGCATGGGTTTGTTAAGGGGAAAGTCTTGTCTGACCAATTTGATTGGATGCTATGATGTGGTCACAAAGGAATTGGGTGCAAAAAATAATTTTTATATCATATACAGGGTGGCCATAATTAAAGTATCCCTATTAAGAGCTCTCTGTAGGTCTAAGTAATAAGTGGAATTCCACAAAAATTAGTAAGTAAACTATTCAAGGCATGGGGAGAAGGATCCTGTGGAAAAAAAAAAAAAAAAAAAGTTCCAAAATCTGCTAATAGGGGATAATATGGTGCTGTACAAGAGGAAAGACATGACAAAGTACCAACAAATAAATAACTAAGACAAACCTTAATGAAATTACAAATTTTTATTTGTGCTCTTTGCAAAAAACAAAGGAACAACTAAACTGCCAGAGGAAATGGTTTCACAGCTCCATACTCACTCACAGCTTACTCCCGATGGTGGAGTTGGTTTTCGATGTGATTACCATTGTTCTGTATCAGAAATTGCATTTGATGTACAGTGTGCTCCACTGTGCAATGTAACATCTCTGGAGTAATGTTCCACACATGTTGCGTTACGTTGTTCTTTAAGACAGCCAGGTTAGGGTCACTTCCTCAATAGACATTGGCCTTGAGGTGATCCCACAGCCAAAAATCATGTTGTAAGGTCAGGTGAAAGTGGTGACCATGCAATGGGAAACTAATGACACTTTCTGCAGTAAAGTGATGCTGGAGATGCTGCAGTACTGGTCATGCGTAAGAAGAGCAGCCCCATCTTGCCTAAAAATTGTCTTATCCAGGCATCCTCTTTGCTGGAGTTGAGGAATAATGTTAACAGTAAACTTACAGAATACACGTGCGATGTTCGTGTTGTGCCTTTATAGCTCTGCTGCTGGGAAAATTAAATTAACTCAGATTTATGCAAATTTTCTGCTCTCTTAGGTGCCTTATTTTTTAGTTTGGGTTTAAAACTTCAGTGCAATTAAGTTTTTCTGGTTTTTTTTTGCAAAGAGTACAAATAAAAATTTGTAATTTTATTAAGGTTTGTCTTAGTTATTTATTTGTTGGTACTTTGTCATGTCTTTCTTCTTGTACAGCCCCATAATATCCCCTATCGGCAGATTTTGGACCTAATTTTTTTTTTTTTTCCACTGGATCCTTCTCTCCATGCCTTGAATAGCTTTCTAATTTTGGTAGCATTCCACTTATTACTTAGAGAGCTCTGAATAGGGATACTTAAATTATGGGCCCCTGTACTTGGATTTTAGGAAAGCTTTTGATACTGTTACACATGGAAGACTACTGTACAAGATGGAGCAGTATAACATTAAGGGCAAGTTTCTACATTAGATTAAAGGAAGGTTGAGTGGGAGAAGACAGAGTGGTAATCAATGACCACTGCTCTTCATGGACTAATGTTATTAATGTAGTTTGCAGGGGTCTGTGTTGGGACCATTTTTGTGATCTGCATTTATCGGTGATATTGATGAAGGTATATTAGACTTAATGTCCAAGTTTTCAGAGAATGCGAAGGTTGGTAGGGTTGTTAATAACAGCATGTATGGTACACTGCTGGACAGGATCTAGAAAAGTTGGGTAGATAGGCTGAGAGGTGGCAACTCAAGTTTAACATTGACAAATGACTAAAGTTCTCTGAGCAGTACAGACTGGCTGCCAGAGCAAGTCATGGAGTTTTGTCAATGATATATAGGAATTTTGCTAGCAGAGACAAGGAGATGATTATCCCTTTGTGTAAGGCAGTGGTCAGGCCACATCTTGGGTACTGGATACAGGTCTGGAGCCTCATTTTAGGAAGGATGTTGAGTTGCTAGAACGAGTACAGAAAAGGGCAACAAGATTGGTGGGAGGAAGAAAGGGGTGCGCTTACGAAGAAAGGCACCTGTGAGGTGATCTCATTGAGGTGTATAAGGCCTTGAATGGTTTGAGCAGGCTCAATGCTGACGAGATACTTTGGCTTGCTCAGATTAAGAACCTGAGGGGCATAGATTCAAATTGAGGAAAGACAGTTGTAGAATAGATGTGGGGAAGTTTTCACTTAGCCAGCGGGCAGTTCATTGCTGGAACAGACTTCCATCTGTTTTGTGGAAGTTGATAGCTTAAATAAATTTAAGGCTGAACTAGACAAACTTTTCTTTTTTGGATGATGCTGTATAAGCTTGCTTTCTTGCATCATATGTCTCAACTAATGCTAATGCTAAGATCCAAGTATATGATATCAAGATTATTTTTTGCGACCGGCTCCTCTGAGACCGCACCATGGTGTCCGATCAGATTTGTCAGACGGGGCTTCCCCTTAACAAACCCATGCTGTCTGAATTATTATTGCAGTCTTGTCTAGATGATCCTGCAATGCAACTGGATAGATCCCACCACCTGAGGTGCCTTTCTTGTATTTAACATCAACAATTAGGGTTGAATTTGAAAGTGTCTGCAATTCTGCCCAGACACGATAGGAGGGAGTATATGATGAGAGCCCTGTCGATCAATTCGGCCCTGGAAAGATTGTGCAAGGCTCAAGGGGTAGAATTTTTTTCAGCCTGGTCTGTATTTGTTAACAGGAGAGACTGCTTCTACAGAGATGGGATACACTTAAACAGAAAGGGTGCAAGAATGTTTGCTGATGCTATCGAGGCAGTGTTAGGTGGGTCGGAAAACTGCTAGATTGGGGGGATACAAGGACTAATAATAAATGAACAGTAGCCACTGGCAGAGGTGAAAGTGATTCTTCCACTGCTTCTATTGGAATGAGCCGTAGCCTGGAAAATAAGATGCAGGATATTTCAGAGACTGCTGGGAATCATAGGGATACAAGTAAACACATCGGTTGTGTTAGGGTAGCTAAGAAAAAGAACAGGTGCATGTATACTTGAGTGTACACCAATGCTAGGAGTTTAGTAAACAAATTTGAGGTATTGCTCAAAACATCAAAGGCAGATATTGTGAGGATTTCAGAGACATGGTGTCACACAGATATAAGGAATGCAGAACTGGAATTTGGGGAGTACAACGTCTACAGAAAGGATAGACAGGATAGGAAGGGGGGAGGGGTTATGCTATTAGTTAAGAAACACATAAAATCCAAGGAAGTGAAGCCAGGTCGACACTGCTGGACAGTGCAGTGTCGAGTCAGTTTGGTGTGACATAAGCATTGGGAGATCAAAATTGAGAGTAGGAGTGTGCTATAGGCCTAATGACTCTGATGAGTATAATAAGAACCTGTACGGGGAAATAGAGTGGGCCAGTAAATCAGAGTCTTATAATGGGGGATTTTAATTTCCCAGATATTCACTGGAATTTGGGGCTGGTCACTCACACACTAGCAAGGCTTTTGCGGATTTATTGGATGATTGTTTTCTACATCAGCATGTTCGGGAGGCAACTAGAGGGAGTAATACTCTTGATTTGATTATCAGTAGTGATTCTTCATGCATTAAGAATCTGCAGGTAAATGAACCACTAGGTGGCAGTGATCACAGTGTGCTGAAGTGGGATTTACTCAAAGAGGTAACTACCATTAGGGGTAAAGGGAAGGGTTATTGCTTTCGTAAAGGCGACTACGATGGACTGAGACAGTATTTAAATTCTATACAGTGGGACCAACTGATGATGTTACCAACAGCAAGTTCAAAATGGGAAGCATTCAAAGAACTTATCTTGGAAGCTACTAGGCTTTACATACCAACTAAGAAATATTGTTCAAGGTTTAGGCCTAAGTGGATGTCAGATGAACTAATGAGACATATGGCAGAGAAGAAAAATGCATGGGATACATACAAATTAACACGTGACACAGAAGCCTATGATAGATACAAGTTGATCTGTAACCAAGTTACAAAGGAGGTTAGGCAGGCGAAGGCAGATTACGAGAAATCTTTGGCAAGGGATGCAAAGAAAAACAGTAAAGAGTTCTTTACTTATGTAAACTCTAGAAGGAAGGGGATGAATCAGATTGGTCCACTTGATATCGATGGGTCAACTGTTGATGGTCATGCTCAGGTAGCTAACAAACTAAATGAATATTTTGCATCGACATTCACACATGAGGAGTTATTCAGCGAGGGGAATGCCAGAGGTGTATTCAAGTCTGGCAGTAAGCTAGAGAATCTTGTAATAACTGAGAGTAAAGTGGAGGAGAAATTGTTGAAGATAAATACAAGAAAGGCACCTGGAGTGGTTGGGATCTATCCAGTTATATTAAAGGAGGCAGCAAAGGAAGTAAGCAAACCCTTAGCTATAATTATGAGAGCTTCCTTGGACTCAGGGGAAGTACCCATGGACTGGAAATGTGCAAATGTGACCCCAATTCACAAAGGAGGATCAAAGGGCGACACAAGTAATTATAGACCTGTTAGTTTAACTTCTGTTCCCGGAAAATTAATGGAGGCACTGGTTAAAGAAGCACTGCAGGATCATCTAGACAGGACTTCAGTTATGGCTCAGACACAGCATGGTTTTGTTGAGGGGAAGTCTTGCCTGGCCGGTTTGATTGGATGCTGTGGTGCGGTCACAGGGGAGCTGGATGCAGGGAATGACTTTGATATTATATATTTGGATCTTAGAAAGGCTTTTGATACTGTTGCACATGGAAGACTGCTGCACAAATTGGAGCAGTGTGGCATTGGAGGCAAATTGCTGCTATGAATAAAGGGGTGGCTGAGGGGGAGAAGACAGAGAGTGGTAATCAATGGACACTGCTCATCATGGACTAATGTTATTAGTGGAGTCCCTCAGGGTTCAGTATTGGGTCCGTTATTGTTTTCTGTATTTATAAATGATATTGATGATGGTATATCAAGCTTAATGTCCAAGTTTGCAGATGATACAAAGGTTGGCAGGGTTGTCAAGGACACTATTGACACTATGCTACTGCAACAGGATCTGGAAAGGTTGAACAGATGGGCTGAGAGGTGGCAAATGAAGTTTAACATTGACAAATGTAAAGTACTACGTATGGGAAACAGAAACCCCAGAGCAACGTATCAACTCTGTGGTACTACACTGACAGTGGTAGAGAATGAAAGAGACCTGGGGGTGGTTGTGCAGGCAGATATGAAGTTTTCTGAGCAGTGCAGACGGGCTGCAAGAATAGCTCATGGTGTATTGTCGATGATATATAGGAATTTTTCTAGCAGGGATAAGGAGTTGATTATTCCCTTGTATAAGGCATTGGTCAGGCCACACCTAGAGTACTGTATACAGGTCTGGAGGCCTCATTTCAAGAAGGATGTAGGGGTGCTGGAACGAGTACAGAGAAGGGCAACAAGATTGGTGAATGGAACAAAGGGGTGCTCTTACGAAGAAAGGCTTAAGTTTTGCAAATTACAGTGTCTGGAGACTAGGCAGCAGCGAGGTGATCTGATTGAGGTGTATAAAGCCTTGAATGGTTTGAGCATGCTCAATGCTGATGGGATTCTTCTTCTTGCTCAGAATAATCACCTGAGAGGGCATAAATATAAATTGAGGAAAGACAGATGTAGGATAGACGTGAGGAAATTTGCCTTTAGCCAGCTGGTGGTTGGTTGGTGGAACAGACTTCCATCCCTTGTCATGGAAGTTGATAGCCTAAATAAGTTTAAGGCTCAGCTGGACAGGTATTTCGAATGAACAGAGGGGTAAAGTGGAAGTGGTTATTTTTTATTTATTTATTTTTATTTTATTTTATTATTTTATTTTTTGGCTGATGCTGCATAAGCTTGCTTTCTTGCATCAAATGCCTCTACTAATGCTAATGCTAAATGCATACACTGAAATGACAGAATTCATAGGATACCTGATTCCTATACAATGCGACACTCATCTCTCTCGCTAGTGGACAAACCAACTGCTTGGGAGGTACATAGGTACACTGCATCACTACACTCATGTAGATGGTAATTCAATGTCAGTATGGATAAATGTCGTGAGTTAATTGACTTTGAAAGAAGGATGATAGTGGGTGTCCGATGCATGGGTCACTCTGTTGCAGAGGTGGTACAGGAATTGCACTATTGCCGCTTGAAATCAAGATAGTATTGGGAATATGCCATTTCCAGAATAACAGCTCATCGTGGACAGTGTAAAGTGTGTCAGTTGTCTGATGGCACCAGGGGTTTCCCCCATCTCCACGTTGTATTCTTTGTGAGTGACACAGAACTCTGTGGAGTGGTCTGTTGTGTAGCGGTATATGTTCTGTTGTTTCTCTGACCATTGGGCCCCTATTGGGACCCACTGTTGCCCACACTTTGCCACGAGAAGGCAGGTCAGGCACCCAATAGATTAAGTACTCTGCGCTTGCGATGAGGTTATTAGAAATTAGGTAGTGGAGCCTGCGCTTGCATGAAGGCTTCACTACGTAATTTCCAAGGATTTCAGTGGCAAGGCCTAAAAAAGGGGGGGGGCAGAGATTTACAAGAAAAAGGTAGAATTTAGACGCTGATTAGAATTTGGCGGCATTGTTAAGGGGTGTACTCGGTCGGTTTAATGAGGGGGAGAGAACAGATACTCTATCGATGCCTACTCTAGGCAGGGAGGAGAGGAGACGGAGACGGAGACTCCGGTCTCCTCCCTCCCGGGGATGGGGGTTTAAAGGGAACTGGGTTAGAGTACCCAGTTCAGATCACCAATGGTGTGTCGGCAGCAAAGTCACAGAATGTCTTCGTCGGTGTCATGTCCAAGTAGTGTCTAATCCAGTAGGAAGGTCAAGCTGCCCATCCCACTCCAGGGGTGGGATATGTTAGTTGGCAGTGGGGAACCCACCAGGCGAAGGAGTGGGAGAGAAACACTTTTATTTCATTCATAGCTTATCGTGGACAGCGCTATAGTGGAGAAAGGTGGTAGATGAACGTTGCTGTCAATGTCTGGCTTGCATTGCTTCAGCCAATTGGGGAGCAACAGTGGCACAAATCACTGCTGACTTTAATGAGGAATGTGCCTGAAATGTCTCCACCATGACCATCAGGCAATCATTAGCTGCAATAGATTAGGGGAGCTGCTGATCCATCAGTCTCATTGCTAACACGACACAGGACTCTACACTTCAACTGGGTGAAAGAACATTGCCACTGGACCTTGGATGATTGGAGATGGGTCTCCTGGCTCCAGTTATTTGAAGCTGACAGGAGGGTGCTTATCTGGTGGAAATCACACAAAGCTATGAGCCCATCATGTCAACAAGGAACTGTTCAGGCAGGTGGCCAGTCAGTAATGGTCTGGGCTGTGTTCAACTGGCACACGTTGGGCCCTCTGGTATGTCTAGCTGCATCTCTGAACAGTCCAGGTTACATGACCATCCTTGCAGACTATTTGCCTTCCTTCACCCACAGGGAACTGGACTCTTCCAGCAGAACAATGTGCCTCCTCACAGAGCTGTGCTGACTAGAATATGGTTCAAAGATCATTCTGCAGGTTATACCATCATGGAATGGCCTCCCTGTTCATCGGACACGAACCCTCTGGAGCATCTTTGGGATGCTGTGGAAAAGTTCATTCGAGCTCTGAACCCTCCACCTGGGAATGTGATGGAAATATGGACAGCAGTGCAATGGATGGAAATATCTGTGGAATGCTTTCGTGTACTCAATGTCTCTCCATGTTACTGCCCTTATCTGGGCGAAAGGTAGGCCAACGAGTTCTTAGGTAGGTATCCCATGATTTCTGTCCACTCAATGTACTGCATATGGGTAGTTATAACATATCAGTTGTGCAGTACTACAGTTAGGGTAGTGGAGAATGAAAAAGACCTGGGGGCAATTGTGGAGTCACATAAGATTTTCTGAGCAGTGCACAGGGACTGCAAGAGTAGCTCATGGGGGTCTTGTCAATGATATATAGGAGTTTTGCTAACAGGGATAAAGAGGTGATTATCTCCTTGTATAAGGCAGTGGTCAGATCACACCTAATACTGCATACAGGTCTGGAGGCCTCGTTCTAGGAAAGATGTTGAGCTACTAGAACAAGTACAGACAACGAGATGAGTGAGTGGAACAAAGGGTTGATGTTAGGAAGATAGGCGTAAGTTCTGCAAATTGCAGCATCTGGAGACTAGGCACCTGTGAGGTGATCTGATTGAGGTGTATAAGACCTTGAATGGTTTGCGCAAGCTCAATGCTGATGGGACAAATTCAAATTGAGGAAAGACATTTGTAGAAGAGATGTGCGGAAATTTGCCTTTAGCCAGCGATGGTTGATTGCTGGAACAAACTTCCATCTGTCGTCGTGAAAGTTGATAGCTTAAATAAATTCAAGGGTGAACTATACAAACTTTTGGAGTGAAATGGGAAGGTGTGTTTTTTTTTTTTTTTTTTTTTTTGCTGATTGCGTATAACTTGCTTTCTTGCCATATGCCTCTACTAATGCTAAAACATCATACATTTCTGCAGTTCTGGGAGTCAAAAATGATTGTGGTAGGTTGATACCTTTTCAACTTGTTTTTCCTTGATTTGTGATCAAAAACAAATCATACTAGGAAAGGGGGAGTAAGCATTTTTAGATGGAGTAATGTTTCATATCTGTGGAATCGATTGAGAAATATGTCTTCACTAAATTTTGTTGTGGACAATTTAAGTTTCTAGGATAGTAAAATAATAATATACTTTTTTTTTATTCTAGTGATTACAACTAAGTTGCTGTAGAGGAAGATGTATCTTTCTAAATATATGAAAATGCTCACCTATAAATTCATAATTTACTCAACATGGTTTGTTATCTGTCTTTTGCAGTCATTGAACCCAGCAAAACATCCTCCCTTTGCAGCTCTCCTAGTGCAGAAACTCCCAAAGATCATGATGATTCACCAAGCTGTCAAACTACATCTCGAGGTGTGACATCATTTCAGAACACAGACATGGCACGCTCTACATCCTGTGCAGCAGAACTGTGTGTAACAAGTGCTTTCAGCAACAGTCAATCCAAACATAAAAGAAGAAAGAAGAGCTTCTGAATAGTATTTTCAACAGGTACAAAGCCCAAATGTAAAATCCATCAAGTTGTCAGCTTCTGCTACAAATTCCTCCATAACAGCAGTGTGCACTTTGGATCGACGACAAAACTAACCACACAGAGGGAATGAAATGGAAACAACTTTATTTTGTCAAAATCAAAGCCACTAGCTGATAAATCATTAATGTCAATATTTCTCATTTCCAGTCTCGAGAAATTTGGATATAGCAGATATTTATTACTGAAGAGAATACTTTCACTCATTGACTGATTATTAGACAACCCATGCAAAAAAGTAGAGTAAATCTAAGGTAAAAATGTAAAGGAATATATATTTATTTCATAAACAAATGTTATGTTAGCCTGTCATTTTGTACTGTTATTAACAGTTGTTTTTTTTTCTTGTTCCTTGCTCTAACTTGCTTTACACTGTTGAATTCCAATATATATATATATAAAAAAGTAAGTCTGCTTTCCTTTGCTTTTATTTTATAAATAATCAGAAATAATACAGCATTAATTTTATTAACCATGTTGGTGCTGTGGAATGTTTGGTATAAAGTAGTTTCAATCCCACCAAAACTGATAAACAAACCTTTAGGACACATACATAATTCACAAGTATTCTTACTACTCTATATGATAATACCAATGTTATATATTTAATTTCATGTCCACATGAATGATTCCTGATGTCTGGTCTTCATGGAAGCTTTGTGCCTATTGTTTGAGTTCACAGTTCATTGATATAAACTGTCAGATTAATCTTCAATTCATACTTTGTGAAATATGAGAAAGAGCTTATGTCAAAAGTGATTCCGTATAGTTTTTTATGTCAGGATAGATACATGGATTTGGAGGAATCCATACATATATCTTGACATAAGACTTCATTCTGAGTGCTACTCCTCACAGACATGTAAGAGTATCTTGCTTAGAGCAGGCAGAACATCTCTTAAAATATAAATTTTTGGTTGTGCATCACTCAACTTAGATGATCATGTAATTTTAGATTAAATAATTTCGGACTTTGTAGATTTCTCCCAAGTTCATAATGTTTCAAGGTAAGCCTGCGTTCAATTATGTTTATAAAAGTGTGAAGTTGCAAAATTAAATTTGAGTGGTTACATGTGAATCACCCCAAAATAAATAAGGATATTATAACCATTTTATAATAAGTAACATAATGAAGCAGGCAGGGGATTTAATTTTATTGGTGTGACCCTTGCACAGAAATTTCTACTTGGCAGTTATTTTATGAAATGGTTTCCCTAAAAATCTATGGCAGCTTTTGGCCTATGTCTGTGCATGTATATTATATATGTGCGTACACACACAACTAAAAAATATCTTTGTTAGGCATTATTAAAATCCCATCTCACTGTGGAGTTGCCAACTCATATACTATACCCAGGAAGTGTGAATTCCTTATTCTACATGTTAACTACAAAGTGTTTCATCTAAATATTCTTTAAAAATCTGTCTGAATATACAGATTAAAATAAAATGTACATTTCATGAATATAATATTTACACATAAAATATAAAAACTGTTTGATTAAAATAGATAAAATCAGAATAAAATATGGTAAAAATGGTAGTTTTCAACATCAAGCCCCTGTCAACATAAATTCGTTAGAGCAGGGGTGGCCAACAAGAGGATTGCGATCTACCAGTCGATCGCGGCTTTAATTTTGGTTGATCACGACGAATTTTAAATATATGTATAAAATAGATTAGTCAAAATCTAAATGTTATTATTGTTACGTGCCCCACTGCATAAGCTTATTACAAATCTGTTGAACTACGTGACTACTCTTGTCACTGCACAGCCGCTAGGCTTGTCAAGTGAAAATTCACCCAGTTATGTTGTGGAGAGCATAGTGTATGTGTTGAATTCTTATTTACTTAATTACTTAATATTAATAACTGGCCAGTACCTATACGTTAATTTAATACCCTTTGATTTAAAATGAATACTACAAAAAAAAGTAAAATGTATCATTTTCAACAAGAGTGAGAAACAATGTTTTTTTGTAATGATAAAAGAAAAATGTTGTTTTGAATTGCAATGCTTCCGTGGCAATACCTAAAAAAGGAAATTTAGAATGGCACTTCAACGCACACCATGGTAAATACCAATCGGATTTTCTGCCTAATAGTGACCTTAGAAAAAACAAATTAAAACAATTAAATCCAGATTATTTGCACAACAAAATTTCTTCATGACACCTAATTTAAAATCTAAAGCAATAATTGTATCATCATTTGAAATCAGTTGTCTTGCAAAAAAATGCAAACTAATGGTCAATTCATTAAAGACGCATTTTTAGAAATGAATTGATGGCTGGAACAACGTTGGATGTGACTATTTTGGCAAAGTTTTTTTTTTTGTGGAATAACGTTGGCTGTGACTCACTGAATCCGGAATGTGTAAAGTTTTAGTTCTCAAACTCACTGGTAGATAGTGATAAATCGGTTTAAAGAGCGCATGTCTCGATTTCAGGTTGTGGAGCAACGTTGGATGTGTAACAGTGTGCCAGAGGTTACAATTCATTTTGGTTTCGGTTCTGTCAAGTTTGTTGCTAAAATGCAGGTATCTAATAGTGATTTAGACAGTATTAACAACCGTAAAAACGGGTGTTGAACATCACGGAGTGGAAACACAAAAAGCGTAAATGTTTGAAAGACAGTGGTAAAAGTTACATGAATCGGCGTATGGGAAAAGTTGTTCCGGATAAAAAGCCACTGTCCAGTCCTTGATGTTGTTTAGCAACGTGCAAGAAGTCAGGGTGCAGTGACCTCACCCTTCCATGGGTCCTTGATTTATTCCGACAGTTTCATGAGGTAAGTTACAATGAACAAACCCTTTTACTGCTCAAGTTAATTACCTTATGAGAGCCAAAAAGAAGACGTCCAAATAAAACAGATTTGACTTCAACACAATTGGCTGGTTTTGATTATAGTCTCAATGGAAAGCCTGTTTGCCAGACGACATTGTGCAACGTATTTACTATCTCCCTGAGACGAGTACAGATATTACAACAACAAATGAAAGACGGGGAGGTCGCACCAAAAGATAAAAGGGGATTGCATTTCAGCCGTCCACACGCTGTTGATGCAGTTGTAAACTCGAATATCAGAGAGCATACTTGCAAACAGTGCAATAAAAACTGTGCCCGCCTGATCCTAGCTCACAACGAAGAAGAGCGGAATAAGATTGAACAAGAAAGTCTTATTCATCACATGAAGGCTGACCAAGCATATAAAACCCTTGCCAATGATTCAAAAAATGCGAATTTCATCTCACTTTGCATTGACTTACAACAGGTTTTATTTACGCCCATATTAACGCACTCTGATGTTTACTATCAGCGCCAATATTCGACGTACAATCTATGCATCCACAATATGACAGAAAATCAGGCTAACGTGCTCTTATGGCATAAAAGCTTGGCCAAGCGTGGATCTAAAGAAATTGGATCGTGCATATTAAAATATGTGATCTCATCATACGAGACTCTACCCATTGGCCAAGAAAGAAAACTGATTGTGTGGTCTGACCGCTGCACGGGTCAGAATAACAACTGGAACATCATTAAGTTGTGCCGGTACTTGATATCATTACGTTACTTCACTGAGATACATCATACATTTTTAATCACTGGGCACAGTTTTTTGCTCTGTGACAGGGACTTTGCACTTATTGAGCGTGCTAAAAAAAGACAAACCTCTTGTCCCTTCAGACTGGAAGTCAGTCATTGCGAATGCCAAGATAAACAGGCCTTTCATGATCACTGAAATGAGCCAGGCCGACTTCAAAGATCTCGACTATATTACCCCCAGAAAAATCAAGACAGAAATAAAGATCACTCAGTACATGTGGTTGAAGATGACCCAGTTACTCTCAACTTAAGAGAGAGACACAAAACACGTTGAGGCCATGGCACCATGACACTGTTTTCCCAGCGAAACAGAAGGTGATTAAGTACTGTGAACTATCACTATTATACTCAGCCCCTCTTCCAATCTCAAAAGCGAAAAAGAAAGATATCATGGACATGACAAAATACCTAATGGACCCTACACACTGCGAGTTTTATGAAAATATTCCAAGTGCATGAGAATATCCGATTTTAATGTTTGGATCTGATGTGTGTGCTATTTCTGAATTTTAATTTTTTAAATTTCATTTCACTTAATTCAATGCAATTGCGAACAATATTAAACTTTCCTCTGTGTTTTTATTAAAAATTTCAAAAAAAAAAATTCTATTTCTTTTTTTTTTTCCTTTGTTGGAAAACGTTTATTACAATGGAACAACGTTGGATATGAGATTTCCTTGACAACTATGTAGCTTTTATTGCGTTCCCATTAAATTGGCTCTCCTGTAAAATTTGCAATTTGTAACATCCAACATTGTTCCAGCCACCAATATAAATAACAGATTCTCTTTAAAAACAAAAGTGTTATGGACATACAGCTCAATTACTCTTATTTATTCATATGGTTTTCGGTGATTTTGCCACTAGAGGTCTTGATATACTTAGCGTATTCAAAAATTTTATCGAAAAAATTAAATTACCGCTATTTAAGCTCTAATCAATAACAACAGATGGAGCTAAAGCAATTTTTTATTTTTATTTTATGATGTGAGCAATACATACACAAAGGAACCAGTTTTTTCCTGCTTTCTTCGTGTATTGTGACCATGAGTTCCAACCGGATAGTGCGGTGCCATCGTGATATCCAAGCCCAGGGCGGGATTCGAACCCACAACCTTTGGGTTGCCAGGCAGGCACTTTACCCACCCAGCTAGCCTGGTTGGTGCTAAAGCAATGGTGGGGCATCTTAACAGATTCATCGCATAGTGCAAACGGATGATGAATTCCCAGATTTTCTGAGTTACCACTGTATCTCATCAACCAACATGTGTTAGTCAGCAAGAGATTAAATACTAAAAGTATTATGGACATAGCTTTCAAAATCATGAATTCCATCAGAGGACAATCTCTTCAAAGGAGACTTTTCAAAATGCAACTCGATGAAAATTAACCAGATCTGATGTGGCTGAGTTGGAGTAAGTTTCTACAGATATTTCAAAATTTGCTGAATGAAATAAAAAAATCTGCTGATCACAAGGGAGATGATTATCAGCAGCTACAAGATATGGAGTGTTTGTGTGATCTGGCTTTTTTAACAGATTTTCCAGTAAATTAAGTGATTTGAATTTGGAATTACAAGGAAAAATTAAAAATGTGGGTGATGTGATCAGTAGTATTTCTGCATATAAATATCAATTTTTGGCAATAGCTCAGGATCTCAAAGAAAAAAAAAAATTCAATAATTTTGCAAATATGCAAGATCATTTGCAAAAATATCCTGTTTCTGAATTTAATAGTGAGAAATATATTCTGAAATTGAGAAAGTTGTGGATGATATTGAAACCAGATTTAGTGGTTTTAAAACAATTGCAGACATTGTGAAATATATTTCTCATCCATTTAATGTTGACTTAGATACAAAACAAATTGCACAAAAAATCGTCGAGATTTTTCACTGAGAAAATATTACTTGAAAATAAAATTATTACATTCCAAAACAATATCTTCCTAAAAGCCAGATCAGAAAAAGACTTTTGGAAATATGTTTGCCGGAAAAAATACTCAAATGTACAAAAAAAAAAAAAAAAAAAAAATGCAGTGAACTTTGAAATTTCTGCTTTGGTGCCATATATCTATGTGAATCGACACTTTCGTATTTTAAACGAACAAAGATGAAGAATCACTCTACTCTTACGGACTTGCATATAGATTCTTTACGATTGGCCTTATCACAGTATATCCCCGATTTTGAAAAGGGTTTCACCCATCTCCATGTAGTATACATTGTCGTGTGATACAGTACACTGTAAAGGCCGGAGATTTAAAAGTGTATTAGTTGTCTGACGGCATCAGGGAGTTTTCCCCCCCATCTCCGCATTGTATTCTTTGTGAGTGACACAGAACTCTGTGGAGGCCAGAGATTTAAAAAGTGTGTGGGGAGTGGTCTGTTGTATAGTGTTATGTTCTGTTGTTTCTCTGACCATTTAGCCATTAGGCCCCCTATTGGGACCCACCGTTGCCACGGGGAGGCAGGTCAGGCACCCAGTAGATTATTTAAGTACTCCGGCAGGCCCCGCCACCTAATTTCCAAGGACATTCTGCGGCTTTGCTTCCGACAAGGCAAAGAGAGAGTGAATGGGAATGAGTGGAAGAGCAATTACATTTGCCCTTCCACTCATTCCCATTCACTCTCTTTCCCTAATTCTAGGTCACTCTTTCTTTCACCAAAACTGCCATTTATTCCCTTTTATCATAATTCCTAGTTCACTCAGTGCCCAGCCTATTCATTCTGTCTTTCATTCATTCTACATTGCATTCCTTTGCTACTAGCTTACTGATATTTTTCAGCTAATCTGCTTCCCTGGCTGTCTGTACATCGCCCTAACCTACGTGGTTACTTATTTAGCATGGGCCACAGGTTCCTACACATGGCAGGGTAGTCCTGGGGAGTTTTGTCATGTCAGGGTGCAGAATACTACTATCCTGACAATTTTTAAGTCATTGTCTGGGCATGGTGGGAAACTTGGGCAATTTTAACTATTCATTATTGTTTAATTTCTGGGGGGATGAATTGCCATTCTTTGGACAGTTTGCACATTTCACACTTTCTGTGTGAAAGATGTAAAGACTTTATAATTTTCCTCTTCTATGATGAACAGATGTTCTTCTCCCCTGGGAAGGGAGCCAATCTGTGCTATTAGCTCTGTTCTGGGGGTGTCATATATTATACATTCATATAGAATGTGTGCCCAGTCTTCATTCTCGCCACAGGCACAGTTTGGGTCATCAGTCAGCCCTAAGGAGGTTAGTTTCGCCTTTTGGGAGCCATGACCTGTCAACATAAATGTTGCAAAAAGTCCAGGGGCATACCACTTAGGTGGCTTTAGGCTAACAATTGCCACCTGTGGCAGAAACCTTTTGGTAACCAGACCTCTGGTTTCCTGCTCCCACTTTGTTTGCCATAGCTCATGGAGCTTTGTGGCTTTTTTTTTTTTTCAAATGCCCTTTTTAAATCTATAATATAAGCCTCTTTTGGCTACCTCCAGGTAAAGTGGGAGAGCTCCAGCCAGCAACTGTAGTGCAGGTGTGCTTACTGTAAGACATGCTGTGGTAATAGTGAGTGGTATTGTCCTTAGTATCGATTTTAATTTATTCCTATTTCTTACTATGGCCGAGCGAGTGAACTATGCACCAGTTCCATAGGTGATAGCAGGTAGGAACATTGCACGGTATATGATTGCCAGAGTCTTTCTTTTGAGCCCCCAGTCTGCTCAACTGATCCTGGCAATCATACCTGCATAATTTCTCACTTTCTTCACCAAGTAGATCAAATGGGGGTAAAAAGTTAATTTTGAATCAAAGACTACTCCAAGTTATTTTAGTTCTGTTACCATTTTTATAGTAGTTGTGTTAATTTTGATTTGTGGACAACTTCTTATGTCCGCATTGCCTTTTTAGAAGTATGCTCACATGTTTGAGCACATACTCAAAATATCAAGTGATATTTGGAGCATGTGCATTTGTGCCCACTCCTGCAGCTGCAAGAGGGTGGCATTTGATCTTTGCTCTACAACCACATGCATGTTAACTTTTACGAGGAAAATCATGTCATCTGCAAAGGCCAGGCCTTCTACGGGACCCAGATCCAAAGCCATAAATTCGTCCAGAACAATGTTCCAGAAGAAAGGGCCAAGGATTGAACCCTGCAGGCAGCCTTCATTCACAGAGCATGTCAATTCCTGAAACCTTGTGAGTACTGAGACACTTCTGTCTGTAAGGTAGCTGTTTATTACCTTATAGAGGTTTTGTGGAGCATTTGTCTGGCAGAGTCTCCTAAGGACACTAGGCGGTAAGAGTGAGACAAATGCCCCAGCAAAGTCAATGGAGATTGCCAGCATATATTTCTCCTCTGAGTTTTTAACTGTTGTCAGCATGTGGTGCATGGCATCCTTCGTAGAGTTGCCCTGCTTAAAATCATACCGATTGTTACAATGTAAACCTGCTTCCGTGTAGTATTGAGCTAATCTACTATACAAAGGGTACTAGGAAAGTTTTGCAATACAGCTTTGTTTATTTAATTTTTTCAAAGTAATTTCCTCTACATTCAATACACCTCTCCATTCTCCGAAACAAATCTTTAAACCAGTTCTGCCAAGTTTCACTAGGGAGTAAAGCACACTCGTTGTCCCAAGCCCGTAGAAGGTCCTCATCACTGGAAAACCGCCTCCCTTTTAGCTTCATTTTCACATGCGGGAACAGTGCAAAGTCGCAGGGAGCAAGGTCTGAACTGTAGGGAGGGTGCTCGAGAAGTTTCAGTCCTGTCGTGGTCAAATATTCGGTGCAGGCTTTGGCGCGGTGAGCTGGAGCATTATCGTGATGGAGGTACCAGGTGTCCATTCTTGACTTTGGCCACAGGTTCTTCATAGATCCAATGACTTTAGGCAGGCATTGTTCAGTATACCACTTAGCTGTGACTGTCTTCTGCGTGTCCAAAACGACACGTTCCACAATTCCACTCGATTTGAAAAATACAGCTATCATTTTCTTCTTTACAGATCGGGATGTTCTGACAATTATGGGTGTGTCGTCATCATCAAAGACCCAAACTTTGTTTTGAGCCTTGGTCGGTAGATCGTAATAGTACAGCCAAGTCTCGTCACCTGTCACGATGTCGTTCACATACCGAGATTGTCCCTTTGCAAATTGTCAAACAGCCAAGTCTCGTCACCTGTCACGATGTCGTTCACATACCGAGATTGTCCCTTTGCAAATTGTCCCTTTTCTTATCAAACTTTTTTAACAGCTCCCGGCACCAAGTCACACGTCGTGTCATCTGCTCTTCAGTCAGTTGATGCGGCACCCAGAGAGAACAAAGTTTCTTCACGTGCAAATGATCTTGCAGAATCGAACGAATTGCTGGTGCATTTAGGCCCAAAGTATCCTCTATCTGTTGGTAGGTCACTCGCCTGTTTTCGTCAAGCATTTTCCTCACAGCAGTAACATTTTCCTCCGTAACTGACGTTCGTGGCCTTCCCGGCCTCTCAGAATCCTCCAGAGTGAAATTTCCCCTTTGGAATTCTCTATACCACCTGAATATTGTTGTACGATGTGGACAATCATCATCTAGTGCAAGAGTCATTTCTTCTAAGCACTGGTCTATGGTTAAACCACGCACAAAATTATACCGCAAAACTGTCCTTATCTCATTTCGTGACCACGATGCCATCGCAAGCACTTTACACTCTCACTACTAATGAATAACTGAGCCCATCGACTTGGTGCGGCGGCTACTATGCACGTATGAACATGTCTCAACATGCAGCTTCCTGTGATTCATTGTTGCGTCATATTGCAAAACTTTCCTAGTACCCTTTGTATATTAGTCTTTCATATATTTTCCCTAGTACAGGGAGTAGGGCTATTGGTCTATATGATTTGGGATCAGTAGGTGGGTTCTTGGGGTTTTTGAGAATTAATCTTAACACAGCTTTTTTCTTTTTTCCATATTTTTCGGAATATACCTTCTGTCATACAGTTATTGTATAGTGGTATTTATTTTTCTGGTGCTATTTCTGCTAATTTTTTGATAATCTCAGCCTGTAAGAGGTCAAAACCTGGGCATTTATTGTTTTTGGTTTTAGATAGTGCTATTTCTAAGTCTTGTATAGTAAACAGAGGTTCAGTATTGGCATTGTCATATTCAGTGTTTTCTTTTATAATGTCTAGCTGGGTGGGGGAATGTTCCCCAGTTTCAGTCTGAATAATACCATCTAGAATGTTATTTACAGAATCTGCCCAACACAGGGTTGGGGTTCCATCTGGTTTAATAGCTTCCAAGACATCTCCTCTTGGCAGCTTGTTGGTCACTATTTTGTAAACAACTCCTCAAGGGTTATTGTTTCCAGTAGTTCCCACCAAGTGCCTCCAGCATTCCTTTTTCTTGTCTCTTATGAGGGCTGTATACTGATTCCTGGGAGATTCTATAAGAATCTCTCAGTGCATCCACCTCATTTTGTGGCCAAAGATGTTCTGGCTCTTTGAAAATTTCTCCCCGCTTGGTGTACCCTTCTCCTGAGTATAGTCAGTTCAGGGCAACACCAGGGGACTGCCTGCTTCCTCGGCTTTTTCTGTGGAATAGACAGGTTTGCTGTTTTGTTAAAATGTTTGTCACAGTCAGTGCTTGTTGTCAGGGCTACAGTTGCCTGATCTAGACCACTCATTTTCCTGTTTTTGCAGCTCAGCTGCTGTATGTTCTGTGAAAATCTGCCAGTTTGCCTTTTTGAGGTTTATAACTTATCCAACAAGGAGTGTTAGGTTATTTGTAATTGCCTGTTTAGTTTGAAGGTTCTATGATCTGATGTGGTCCAGGCTGGCTGGACACACCAGTCTGTAATTTTATAGGCTATTGAATTGGTGGCAAGAGTGACATCAATCACTCTCCCACATGGTACTGCTAAAAGTTATTAGGTTGATTTATCACTTGAAAGGGTGCGGTGGCTATAAAATCTGACAATACCTGGCCATTGTGTGTGTGCCTGCTCTGTCTTCTGTATGGCTATGCCATAAGGCTGACCGGCAAATATCAGTGTGTGACATCAGCACACACACTGATATTTGCTGTAGGTAGCAGGTCTGTGACTGCTTTTAAATATTCTATTGTAGGATTTATATCTTTGTCAGGTCTGGAATAAAGTGAAATAACATAGAACTGTCCCACGACACTAGTGATATGATGAGCACACACTGCTGTTTAGGGAGCAGAGGTGACCAACCTTTGTAACTGTAAGGTTAGTGTTTTTAACTACTATTGCTGTAGAATTGTTTGTTTGTTTTAGTTTGTTTTGTTTTATGGCGCATTAGCATCTAAGGCTAATTGCTGTAGAAGGGACACCCGAGGTGCATTCTATGATTTTGTAGTTTCTTGGGTATCCTCGAACCCTACCCATAAGTGTGTATGGTTCTTGGAGTACCAAGATGTCTATGTCATTTTCTTCTAATTTGAGCTTGATCTGATCTACAACAGCTCTTGCTCTTTGAGCATTCAATTGGATGGGATTTAGAGCCCTAGTCACGTTTATATTTCAATCTGGCCCATAATTGGTCCTAGATTGTATAAGTTTTACCATTTGTTTATAGCAGGGGCATTTGTCATCCCCATTGCAGCATGGCTGACAGTCAGGTAGCACTTTTTTGGCTGCTTAGACTTACTTTTGCAGCTTTTGTAATTGTGGCCAGTGATTGCACAGTGACCATAGACAGGTTGTTTTTGACTGCAGTCCCTGGCAGTATGACAATACTTATGACATTTAAAACACTTTTGTATGGGGAAGTGTTCCCTGAATCTATGGCTGGTCCAGCCAGCATAGATTTTCTGTTGTTCCTGCAGTGTTTTCCATATTTTAGGTGTGATTTCTGCTATTATGTTAAAAAATCCATTTCTGTTGCTTTTGTTCCTCTGTTTAGAAGGAATTCAGCAGCACATTCCTCTATTGTCATTATGCTATTGAAGTTTTTACAGTATATATCCATCATTAGGTCTTTTTCTAATATTGCCTCTAGTACATCAAAAATTAAGATGTGAGGATTTTTTTCTTTTGGGTTTTCTGTTTTAAGCCCAAGTTTTGTGACTTCAAGGTATTGCCTATATCCTTTTTAAATCCTCTTTATTTTCTACTTTCAATAGCACCCCATTTTCTTTCACTTTTCTCATACTGTTAATTTTTATGTCCTTTAAGTAGGGCTTTAGTTGTCATCACTGTTTCTTTGACAGCCTCGCTGGATTTGTGGGCTGAGTCAGACATTGCTTTTAGTATGACAGTGTTTGTTTCTTTATTTCTGGATGTTTTCTTTGTCTTGTTAACCTCTTTCAGTATGTAGCCACTGTTTTATTTGCCCTTGCTACTTAATGTGTTGATCTCTTTGTAATTATAATGTCACAGTTTCTACTTTGGCTTTTAAAACTCTGTTTTCTGTGTTCAACTCTGACTCTCTGCTCCAAGACTGTCCAGCAGTTGACTCTCTGTAGTCTTGTTGCAGATGTTATTCTATTTGTTTGCTCGTGGAGAAAGTCTTCTAGGTATAGTTTTAACACACTTATTTGTTTGATTAGGTCTTGAATCTGGTTAATGGTGTCAAACCTTATTTCTTCTTCTGTTTTGTTCCCTGTATTTTCATTACTATCTTTTTCTTTGCATTCTTTATTTTCTGTTTGATTTCTCCCTTTTTTTGCCCTTTTCATACCAAGGGGGCTGAGGGACATGCTTCAGTGTCTTTGTTATTTATTTGCTCATTATTGTTGGGGGTGGGGTTCTTTTCCTTAAAACTCTGATATCTGAGTCTGGGATATCCTCTATATTTAAGTCAGGGTTGTATCCTGGTTTCTGCATTTTTTTGTCCATATTATATTGTTTCTTCCGTTGGGAGAAATAATTTGATGTGTCTGTTCAAAAACAATATGTGTCTGTTCACATACTATTTTCACTGTATTGTGCAAGGACAAATGGAACTTCACTGAGAAATAAAAAAAAGTCTAAATGAATAAATGCTACTTAATTCACAACGACACTACATGGGCATTTTCACTTGAGAAGAAATCACGTGGCATTAGTTTTTCAGAATGCCCTCATATTTAAAAATCTATGAGTGACAGTGGAAATGACTGCAGTAATAAACACAAACCTCCCAAGAAGATAAAGGAATTATACATATGTTTAAAGATTATGGAAATTTCTGTCCAGTTAGGGGGGAAAAAAACCCATAATATATAAAGCAAGTTACAAAATTTGTTAAAATCAAATCATGCCACCTAGCACTCCAGGACTCTGCTCTGGGATGATGAATGTGGACATTCTTCAAATACATACTACTGAAATTTTCCTATATTGTAAAATGCAAGCCAAAATTTTGTGCGGCATCAAAGTGTAAACCAAAGTTTCCAAATTCAGCAGACAACCACCTTTGAAAACATGTGGTTGTTCCTGAAGGTGACATTAATAGTTTGATAAATTCCAAAAAGCCACCATATACAGTAATGCCAGAATAACTCTGATTATGAACCTGAGGGGGCATAAATTCAAATTGAGCAAAGACAGTTGTAGAATAGATGTGTGCAAATTTGGCTTTAGCCGTGGGTAGTTGATTGCTGGAACAAACTTCCATCTGTCATTGTGGAATTGACAGGTAAATCCATTAACTGCCAACTCCTAAACTATCTATAAACCTTCCATCCGATCAACTCTCAAAGCAATTCTGTCAGTGTCAATCCACTTGTGACATTCTGCGTATGTTACCCATCTATGGATTTTGGTTTTTTTTTTTTTTTTTTTAGGAGCATTAGCAACTAAGGCCATATTGCTCCGGGAATATGCGGTAGTCATTCCCTGACCTTTCCGCATCCTCCGTATTTGGTGGTGACGGGCTCGAACCCCGGTCTAATCAAGAAGCGTGTGCTACGCACTGCTGCTCCTTCCCACCTGGCTACGGAGGCGCCCACCCATCTATGGACAAATTCAATGTAAAAGTCTGGTGAAACTCAAGCAGTTGCTCGTGACTTACCTTTCAAAGCTTTACATCATGTTTGGCATAAAGGGTCTGCTAAATAAGTTTCCAACTTATGGATTGTTATACATTGTTGTTGTAAATGGGTATTCTTTTTTCTCTCCGACTGCTGCTCACTGCAGGTGATGGTAGATGGCTCTCTATCTTCTAACTTCACCATTAATGCTGGTGTTCCCCAGGATTTGGTTGTTCCTCCCACTCTTTTCCTCTTGTATATTAATAACCTCCCATTGACTGGAAATCCTATCCATAGTTTTGATGATGATAGCACATTGCATTCTACCTTCCAATTTGAGAAACCTTGCCCTACACAAAGTTTCACCTTCTCGAATATCTACTACCTTTTCCTTAAATGCTGATCTCCAGTGGAGAAAAGATAACCTAGTTAATTTCAATCGTTCTAAAACTCAGTCCTGTTTTATATTTTGAAAAAGGAATTTTCTGCTCCTATGCTTATCTTCAACTAGATTTCTAGACAAGATCATATATGAATTGATGGCTGGAACAACGTTGGATGTGACTATTTTGGCAAAGTCTTTTTTTTGTGGAATAACATTGGTTGTGACTTGCTGAATCAAAATGTGTAAAGTTTTAGTTCTCAAACTCACCGGTAGATAGTGATAAATCGGTTTAAAGAGCGCATGTCTCGATTTCAGGTTGTGGAGCAACGTTGGATGTGTAACAGTGAGCCAGAGGTTACAATTCATTTTGGTTTCAGTTCTGTCAAGTTTGTTGCTAAAATGCAGGTATCTAATAGTGATTTAGACAGTATTAACAATCGTAAACGGGTGTTGAACATTGCGGAGTGGAAAGACAAAAAGCGTAAATGTTTGAAAGACAGTGGTAAAAGTTACGTGAATCGGCGTACGGGAAAAGTTGTTCCAGATAAAAAGCCACCGTCCAGTCCTCGAGGTTGTTTACCAAAGTGCAAGAAGTCAGGGTGCAGTGACCTCACCCTTCCATGGGTCCTTGATTTATTCCAACAGTTTCACGAGGTAAGTTACAATGAACAAACCCTTTTGCTGCTCAAGTTAATTACCTTACGAGAGCCAAAAAGAAGACGTCCAAATAAAACAGATTCGACTTCAACACGATTGGCTGGTTTTGATTATAGTCTCAATGGGAAGCCTGTTTGCCAGAAGACATTTTGCAACGCATTTACTATTTCTCTGAGACGAGTACAGATATTACAACAAAAAATGAAAGACGGGGAGGTCGCACCGAAAGATAAAAGGGGATTGCATTTCGGCCGTCCACATGCTGTTGATGTAGCTGTAAATTCAAATATCAGAGAGCATATTGCTTCTTTCCCAACTGAAGTTAGTCACTACAGTAGAAATGCTTCATCGAAACTTTTTTTGAGCCCTGACTTAAACTTAACTAAAATGTATCGCCTATTTCAAGAAAAGTACCCTGACAGTCCTGCAAATTCCACAAAGTACAGAAAAATTTTCAAAAGAGAGTTCAATTTGCGATTTGGTGCACCGCTGTCAGATACTTGCAAGCAGTGCGATAAAAACTGTGCCCACCTGATCCTAGCTCACAACGAAGAAGAGCGGAATAAGATTGAACAAGAAAGCCTTATTCATCACAAGAAGGCTGACCAAGCATATAAAACCCTTGCCAATGATTCAAAAAATGCGAATTTCGTCACACTTTGCATTGATTTTATTTACGCAGATTTTATTTACGCCCATGTTAACGCACTCTGATATTTACTATCAGCGCCAATATTCGACGTACAACTTGTGCATCCACAATATGACAGAAAATCAGGCTAACATGCTCTTATGGCATGAAAGCTTAGCCAAGCGTGGATCTAAAGAAATTGGATCGTGCATATTAAAATATGTGACCTCATCATACGAGCCTCTACCCATTGGCCAAGAAAGAAAACTGATTGTGTGGTCTGACCGCTGCACAGGTCAGAATAACAACTGGAACATCATTAAGTTGTACCGGTACTTGATATCATTACGTTACTTCACTGAGATACATCAAAAATTTTTAATCACGGGGCACAGTTTTTTGCCCTGTGACAGGGACTTTGCACTTATTGAGCGTGCTAAAAAAAAGGCCAAACCTCTTGTCCCTTCAGACTGGAAGTCAGTCATTGCAAATGCCAAGATAAACAGACCTTTCATGATCACTGAAATGAGCCAGGCCGACTTCAAAGATCTCAACTATATTGCCCCCAGAAAAATCAAGACAGAAATGAAGATCACTCAGTACGTGTGGTTGAAGATGACTGCAGATGACCCAGTTACTCTCAACTTAAGAGAGACACACAACACGTTGAGGCCATGGCACCATGACCCTGTTTTTCCAGCGAAACCAAAGGTGATTAAGTACTGTGAACTACCACTATTATACTCAGCCCCTCTTCCAATCTCAAAAGCGAAAAAGAAAGATCTTATGGACATGACAAAATACCTAATGGACCCTACACACCGCGAGTTTTATGAAAATATTCCAAGTGCATGAGAATATCCGATTTTAATGTTTGGATCTGATGTGTGTGTGCTATTTCTGATTTTTAATTTTTTAAATTTCATTTCACTTGATTCGATGTTTTTTTATCGAATTCTAATGTAAGTGTTCAATGTAATTGTGGACAATATTAAACTTTCCTCTGTGTTTTTATTAAAAATTTCAAAAAAAAAAAAAAAATTCTATTTCTTTTTTTCCCTTTGTTGGAAACGTTTATTACAATGGAACAACGTTGGATGTGAGATTTCCTTGACAACTATGTAGCTTTTATTGTGTTCCCATTAAATTGGCTCTCCTGTAAAATTTGCAATTTGTAACATCCAACGTTGTTCCAGCCACCAATACATATATCTATTAGAGATTACTCAGACTTCTAACCTCTCTTGGAATAAGAACATCACAAATATTACTTCCTCTGCATCTAAAAGACTGGATTTTCTCTTTTGCTCTACTCTTAGCATTACTCTAAACAATTATTTCTTCACATATATAAATGCAAAGAAGAGAAGGACAAATCAGATCAGACCCGTATGTAATGGATGTGGGATAGTATTAGATACACCAGCTGAAGTTGCAGATGAACTCAATAGTTACTTTGCATCAATATTTACAGAAGAAAACCCCTTTGTGTCAATGAGAAATTATGGGAGTGAAGTTGAAAAAAATGTAATTAATGATGATGAAATTTCACATGTTTATTTAATGCAAAAACTTTCAAGCCTATGGGCCAGTAAGATTCATGGGGTTGATGGTATATACCCTATAAACTTGAGGGAGATGGCAAGTAAGTGCATTGAACCATTGAGGCTAATTATGAGAGCATCACTGGACTTGGGAGTGATTCTGTTGGATTGGAAAAGTGCCAATGTATCTCCAATACATAAGGATGGTTCTAAGAGTTAAGTGGGAAATTACTGGCCGGTTGGTATAACTTCAGTAGCAAGAAAAACCTTGGAGACAAAGATCAAGGGTAGAATTCAGAATTATTTAGATAGAAATGAAATTCTGAATGATATTCAGCATAGTTTTGAAAAGGGAAAAATCATGTTTTAATTAATCTGGTTAGCTATTTTAACAGGGTCACTCGAGAGCTGGGGAATAATTATTCCCTAAGAGACTTAGGGAATAATTTCGACATTGTTTATTTGGATTTTAGCAAAGCGTTTAACTCAGTCCCACATCAGCGGTTACTTTATAAGTTGGAATCATAGGGAAAATCCTTAGCTGGATGGCTTCAGGGCAGGAGACAGAGGGTTGTGATAAATGGTTATTCCTCAGATTAGGCTGATGTAAGAAGTGGGGTTCCCCAAAGATCAGTATTAGGACCACTGTTGTTTTTGATTTTCATAAATGACGATGAAGGGATAGAGGGCATGATGACTAAATTTGCAGTTGATATAAAGATTGTAGAGTAGTTAATGATCACTGCCAAGCAGAGCTTCTTCAGATTGACTTACATAGACTTCAGGGATAGCTTTAATCAGGCAGCTTAGCTTTAATCCAGCAAAGCATAAAGTATACACCTGGGAACAGTAACCCCAAAATAACTTATACGCTTGGTGGAGCTGAACTAATCAGTAGTGTAAAAAAGGGACTTGGGGTTACGATATGATCAGACATGAAGCTCTCTGAGCAGACAGGTTGCAAGGAAGCCCATAATGCCATATCAATGATTTATTGAACAATTGCTAGTAGAGATAAGGACACCATAATCCCATTATATAAGGCTATTGTTAGACCACACTTGGAATACTGTGTTCAGGTAAAGAAAGAAAGAAAGACATTGTGCTTCTTGAAAGGGCTCAAAGACAGTAACTTGCCTGGCTGAGGTTGGCAAAAGGGCATCCATATGAGGAAACACTTCAAATATGTGGGTTGCACAGCTTGGAAAATAGGCTCCTCAGAGGAGTCTTGAATGAAGTGTTTAAGGCTCTGAGAGGCATAAGCAAAATGAATGAGGACGAAATGTTCATGGTTATAAATGATTCTAGAACTAGGGACCTAGGAATGTGTGGCGCCTCTGTAGCCAGGAGCGGCAGTGCGTAGCACACGCTTCTTGATTAGACCAGGGTTCGAGCCCGTGACCACCAAATACGGAGGATGCGGAAAGGTCAGGGAATGACCACCGCATATCCTTGGAGCAATATGGCCTTAGTTGCTAATGCTCCCAAAAACCAAATAACAACAACAACAACTAGGAATGTGGTGGGAGGGTGACTACTGTTGAAGATCATTATCCAGAGGGTGGCCTTGGTGATGTTGTGAGTGAGGCTTTATCTACAAATTGCAACTTCATTCAGAAGTGGTTGGCTGTTAGGGAACTTCCACGCAGTGGCCCTCCAGCTGTTCTCTTTGACAAATTTGGTATTAGTGCTAGGAATGTTGTAAAAGCTGTACATAAGGTTGTAAAGTTGTGATGTGGGACAGGGAAAGTTTTTAAAGTTCCTTTCCAGATGATGACCAGGTTATATTGGTCATCATCAAACAATATTTCATGTTACAGGGGGAGATCTTTAGACTGGATTGTAGGAAGTTTTATTTTAGCCAGCGAGTTATAAATTACTGGAATAAGTTATCTACATGGGTGGTAGAGGCTGACAGTTTGGGGAAATTCAAAGCTACAGAAGGAGGGAAACGCATAGATTGTCTATTTCCTTTTCTCTTATTAATTTTTAAAAAAATTTTCTTCTTATTATTATTTTGTTATTTAATTTTTTTTTGGTGCAGCATAAGCCTTATGCTTTCTTGCACCATGTGGCCATTGTACAAATCTAAAATCAACCTTAACACGAACAATATTTCCTGTTAAGGTGTATTTGAGATTTGTACAGAGTGAGTAGCTGTTCAGAACAGTTCCACTGGTACTGTTCTTCTGAATTGGCTTCTACAATTTCCCCCTCTTCCAAACTTGTAAAAACATGTCACAAATAATCAGCTTCCTTTTACTTTGAATTTCAAACTCACAGAACTAACATTTCTTCTTCCTCATTTATTCCTTCAACTTCTGTTTTCTGGAATTAAAAAAAAAAAAAACAAAGCAATAACAAAATCACCTCCCATTGCTCCATGAAATCAAGTGGTTTAATATAGGTTCTTAATTTAACTGTCAAAATCTGAAATGCTGACTGGCTTTGCAAGCATCTTAAGATTTTGCTTTATTTAAATATGAATTGCATGTTTTTTTTTATTCATTTTTTTATTTAACTAGAATCACTCAGTGATCACTGAATTATGATCATCTACCTTATACTGTGTTGGGCCAAATGACATGTCCATACACCTCACTTCCTGTTTCAAAAAAAAAGTCTCACAGCTGTTCAATTGGATTGAGGTCAGAAGAATTTGGAGGTCAGTCAAGATGGGTGATATCTTCACTGTGTTCAACCACTCGTGCACAATGCAGGTCCAATGACACAGTGCATTATCATCTTGGAAGATCCCTTTTTCTGCCCCGAGAAAATGCAACACAGTAGGATGCACTTGGTCTCCTAAGAGACCAAGTGCATCCTGTTTCACTGCTGGTAGACCTCACCAATGAAACATTGCTGGCAAAACATGTACCATATTAAGCAACCACTAACCCCCAACCTACCTGGATAGTGGGCACTATGTACGATTGGTTCATTGACTCGTGTTTCTTGCACCACACAAAGGCATCTACCAACATGTTGAACCAGGTATTTGGACTCATCTGACCAGCACACTCATGTCCAGTCCCCCAGTATCTAACCAGTGTGTTGTTGACACCACAGCATTCATCATCAATGGTGATCAGCAGTGAGGAGAGGATTTTTCCTGGGTTGTATGCTGTAGAGCCCCTTAAGTGTGCAGTGCATCTTCATTTGGGATATTGTTCTTGCCTTCCCTGTATTGTATTGTGATATCAGCTCTTGCATGTGACTTGCCATTCAAACCATAAAATGTGCTGCATCCTTTGCTCACCACAAGCATCCACATTGCATAATCCTTTATGATTCTGTTGATGGGGGATGGTTTAACCCATTTGACGCCATTCTTTGTATGCCTTAGCCACAGTGGGCCATAAGCAGCTGATAAGACATGTTGTTTCTGATAGGAAGCACCTGACACATGAGCTCCCACAATCATGCCTCTTTTGAAAGTCCATGATATCTTTACTTTGTCCCATAACTGCTACTTTATCAATTTGACTTGCACGACCAGATGCAAATTACCACCCTAGATTATGAAGCTCTTCAGTTTTTTATACTGCAAGCTGTGGCATAATCCATTAAGAATGGGGTGATCATAATTCAGTGATCACTGAGTGCATGCATGTTCTGTTTTACATATCAATATATTATAAATTACAAGAAATCAATTTTTTTGGACTTAATTTGCATATACACGTGCTGTCTCCAAAGCATTAGTGCGAGCTGTCTTGTCTTGCTGTGGAGCTTTGGCTTCACAGAAATTAAATGTGAAACGCTGACAAAAATACAGATGTTCACAATTAGTCTGATAGGTGCCACACAAGTAAGTATCTGTGTTTCAATTCATGGGATGGATGATTTTAAATTCTAATAAAAACAATCATTATTGGTTTCTCTAATTTATTTTTGTTCAATATTTTGTAAAGGAGTTCAGCAAACCACAATTATTAGCACTTACACAGACTCTCAATTTACCAGGATCAGATTAACCAGGACTATAGTCTGTTGCATCAATTGTTGTGTTCCATTGCACTACAAAAGGACAAATTTTGTTTTGTTATTTATGTCAGAATTTTTTTTATACTAACTTTTTTTTTGTTGTTGTTTAGAAATCGCGAAAATGATGGGCAAACGCGAGAGAATTAAACAAAAGCTTGAAATTGTTCAAAAGTTTGAAAATAGTGCATCCGTTAAATCTCTAAAGAACCATTATAATGTTGGTGACCCAACCATAAGCGTTATTTTAAAAAATAAAGGGAAACTAAATAAAGGGTCTATGATTTAAAATGAACATCGTAAAAAATAAAGAGAAGCATCGTATTGGTCACACGAGTAGCACATGTTAAATTTTTTCATCTATCGCCATACTTTTTACATAGGCTGCTGAACATTTTTTGATAAAGTAAGTCCCCTACTTATGTAGTTCGGACTTATGCTACGTTATTTATATGACTGAAGATTTCAGTGAAGGGGGACACATATTTCACTATAATAACTTATAAACCCACAGAATTCCAGCTATTCATATTATCGCAAATGCAATAAGATCAAGTTTATTACCTGTTTATAATTAGATGCACTAACAGAAAAGCCCAGTAACCCAGAAAGTGCAAATTATTTTTATCTATTTATGGTAGTGACCTCCAGAAATGTGTTTTAGTAAAATGTGAGCTCGCGTAGGGTGATAATAGTGAGTTTTTGTCTTAACCCTGTGAAGTTCTTGTCAGAAAATTTAATTTTGACTGTTATCATGGTGCCTACTAAGAGAATAAGTAACAGCGGTAATAGTAAATCTATCAAGAAAAGGAAAGCGGTTGAGTTGAATCAGAAAATTAAAATAATAAGGATGTATGAAAATGGCCATACATTAACAAGTATCGCGCAGAATTCAGATTTGTCAGTGGCAACGGTGAACACAAAGGAGAAAGACAGAATACGAAAGCGATCGGCACCAATGAGGTCAACTATAATAACCAAGGCTACAAAATACAAATCAGTTTTCACAGTACAATAACATGTGTTTTTTCTTCCTTTATGTTTTCTTTTCTTATGTACCACTCCGGCTACTTCACCGCTGTCCCCAGATAAAGTTTTTAATTGAACTAATTAAAAATATATAACTATTTTTCTTCATTCTTCTGAGGATATTATGTGATTTTTGTAATTTTGGCATATCAGGAATATAGAAGCAATATTTTTTTAGTCATTCCCGAGTTATGTAAAACTCGACTTGCGTCAGAACGTATCTCTTACGTATGTCGGGAACTTACTGTATTTTTGGATTAACTGGGAAATTTTTTTTACCATTTATCTCGGAAAATCGAGAGTCTACTGTATGTTTTAATCAATCAAAAAACTAAACATTAATTTTTTAAAATAAAAAAAGGTGTCCCACAGGCACTAAGTAAGCTTAGCATGATGTGCCATAAGAGCGTCTTGTTCCATTTAGAGTGGAAGCAACTAATGGTTAATAGCTGTTTTATGAAATGGGTTACAGAAATCTCTGTGGAAATGATTTCAAAATCACTTAGGAATATTATTATTTTTTTAATTACAAAGTTTTTAAAAAAATTTGCTTGGCAGTTTAAATAACAATAGCATTTCAGCCAATGAAATGCAAGTGTTATCAGCTATTTTTTCCTTCTCCATTTCATTTCAATAACTGCAAAACTTCACCTGTTAACCGTCTTGTTTGCTTCTCAGATACTTTCGTGAATGTCTTTATCCTAGCCAGGAAATGCTAGATTGACTATTGCTTCATGGGTTGGACCTAACAATTTTATATTAGTCCAGAACCTAAAATAAGAATAAAAACTTCATTATTCTACATTGCTTATTGATCTTATTATTCATCACTTATAATATTTTATATCCCCTGTTTATTTTTAGTGCATGTGATGTGCATTTACACTGCTTTATATTATAGTGAAGTTTTCACTTTATGAAGTGTTTTATCCTGGCAGTGGTGGCACCTGGTTTGACAGACCCCCCCCCCCAGTGAAATATCTATTGTATGTCAATTGCCAATTAAGAATTAGCGGCAGTAACTCCATCTACCTTCATAATTATGTATATAGTTTTACTTAGTAATTTTGGAAGCAACATGTTTTCTTGGAGTTATTTTGCCAAAAGGTGCTGACCCTACACCACTTTTGGTGTCATTGCTTCTTTTTTCATCTTTGTGTAAACAGGAATGGTTCTTCTTGTTTGACAGTCCACACTTTTGTTACAGAAAGTCAAAAACTGCATTTTATTTGTAATACAAAGAGTTATCATTTAATTTGCAGACTGGTGCAAGATCTTATCTTAACTGCCATCATCTGAATCTTCTGTGGATTTCTCCTTCTCAAAATACTCTCCCTTGAACTTTACACACTTTCGCCACCATCGTACCTACGTCTTAAATGTTCTTGCAAGCCATTTTTTGAAAGACTGCAAAGTGCTTCCATTGTGGCTCTGTGAGCATCACTGTTGGATGCAAAACACTTGCCTTTCAGCGCTTTATTCAGACGTGGAAACAGGAAGAAATCACACGGGCTAAGTCCAGTGAAAGGGGTATGTGGCAGAACCTTGGCCCCTAGGGCAGTGATCACTGCCTGCACAATATTAGCAGTATGGGACCTGGCATTGTCTTGATGGAGAAACAACTTCACACCAGAAAGTTTGGTCACACCAGAATATGGCCATCCTACCAAGACACTCATCACCATATGCTTCATCTAGCTTTTTAACTGTTTCCAATGCATTTAAGCCCAATCTGTACAGAAATGGTTCACGGCACACAAGAGTGAATTCACCCTAAGTGACCAGGTGACCACCACCTAGTGTGGTGGTCACCTGGTCTCAATCCAATTGAGCAGCACCTGGGATGAGGTGGAATAAGCCCTTCACAGTAGAAATCCATAACTGTGGGAAACAATGAAGTTAACACGAATCAACAGAATTCAAGCTGTTCTGAGGGCTATAGGGGAACATATGATTTATTAGGTAGGTGTACCTAATAAAATGGCTACTCAGTGTATTGCAGAATAGTAAGTAATACAAATAAAGTAGATATAAAAATTAGGTAACAATTGATATATACCATGCATGCACACACATGTATGTATTTGGTAATAAGAGGTGTGATAAAAAAAATTCAATGTTATTGAATAATGTTTGGCTACTCATCTGGACATAGTAAAAGAGTAATTCATAAGAACACAAGAATCACCTGTTTATAATAATTCATATAATGTTAAAACCAGCTTTCAGACAAAATGACATGTCATTTGAAGACTTTTCAGTGGTTTGCAAAGTTTAAAGAACTGCTTGTGCATCCAAGGTGATCCTTGCTCTGGTCATGCTTCAACGTAAATACCAATGATTTAATTGTTCATGATCAGGAGTGATTGACATTTAACTATCTGTGAAGATGTTAATGAAATTGGTATTTCTTATGGAGCCTCTCAATCAATTTTAATACGAGGTGTTAGGCTTCCTTGCACCATATGGCCGTTACTAATACTAACTTTTCACTGCCTGTAATCATCAGTGAGGATGCAAGACAATTTTACTGAAATGTGTTACATTCCCACACCTTGTATTAAAATTGATTGGAGGCCTCATAAGAAATACTAATTTCATTAGCATCTTCAGAGATAGTTAAATGTCAATCACTCATAATCATGAACAATTAAATTATTACTATGAACAATACTAACTAGGTTGCACCAACCAAAAAAAAGAGTAAAATAAAATAAATATCTAATAAATAATAAAAGAAAAGGAAAGAGACAACTTATGCATTTCCCTCCTCCCGTAGGTAACTATCCAGCTGACCTTTGAATTTTGGGAAAATTCAGACTGTCACCCTCAACCACCCAGTAATTTATAATTCGTTGGCTAAAATAAAACTTCCTGCAATCCAGTCGAAACCTCCCCCAACTTGAATTTATGGCCCATAGTTCTAGAATCATTTATAAAAGTGAAAATTTTGTCCTCATTCATTTTACTTTTGCTGCTCAGAGCCTCAATCAAATCTCCTCTAAAGTGCCTAGTTTCCAAGCTGTGAATGCACATATTTGTGGTCTTTCCTCATATGGACACCCTTTAGCCAATTTTACCAGGCAAGTTACCCATCTTTGGATTCTTTCAAGAAGCTTGATGTCTGTTTTTTTAGGTGCAATCTCCATACTTGAACACAGCATTTCAAGTGTGGTCTAACAATGGCCTTATATAATAGGATTATGACGTCCCCATCTCTACTAGCAAATGTTCGTTAAATCATCGATAGGACGCTATGGGCTTTCCTTGCAACTTTTCTACAAAGTTTGGAAAACTTCGTGTCTGATCATATCGTAACTCCAAGTCCCTTTCTTCCACTACTGATTGGTTCAATTCCAATAAGTGTATAAGTTATTTTTGGGTTACTGTTCCCCAGGTGTAAGACCTTGCATTTTGCTGAATTAAAGCATAGCTTCCACTTTTCTGACCATCTCTGAAGTCTATCCACATTACTCTGAAGAAGCTTTGCTTGGCAGTGATCATTAACTACTCTACCACTCTTTACATTATCTGGAAATTTAGACATCACACTCTCTATCCCTTCATCAATGCCATTTATGAAAATCAAAAACAACAATGGTCCTAATTCTGATCCTTGGGGAATGCTAGTTCTTACATCAGCCCAATCTGAGGAATACCATTTATCACAACCATCTGTCTCCTGCCCTGAAGCCATCCTACTATTCAACTAAGTATTTTCCCTGTGATTCAAACCTGTTCCAGCTTATAAAGTAACCGCTCGTGTGAGACTGAGTCAAATGCTTTGCCGAATTCCAAAAAAACAATGTCAAAACTAGTCCCTAAATCCAGCTCATCAGTGACCCTGTCAAAATAGCTAACCAGATTTGTTAAACATGATTTTCTCTTTACAGAACCATGCTGTGCATATTTCAGAATTCCATTTCTATCTAAATGATCCTGAATTCCAACCTTGTTCATTGCCCCCATGTGATTTTCCCTACTACTAAAATTAGACCGATTAGTTGGTAATGTCCCACTGCACTCTTAGAACCACCTTTATGTATCAGCGATACACTGGCACTTTTCCAATTCAACGGAATCTCTCCAGAGTCCAGTGATGCCCTCACAATAATTCAATTGTATTTGCTCTCTGTGAAATATCTACCCAGTCAATAGATGCCATGTAGCACATTAAGCCTTTGTAATTTCCTTTCCTGAAATTATAACTGTTTCCTTTGCTTTGCCTTTAAGTTGACAAGTTTTTTGGAAATTCTTGTTTTTTTGATTTAACATTAAATTGTGTTAAAAAAAAATAGTTTAACAGTTCTAGTCATGTTTTATGTTATTTTGAAATTAGCTAGAAATTTTGAAATTATTCATAGATCTTTTATATTGGTGATTTTGTGTGAATATCAATGTGTCTCAGTAATTTTTTCATGGCACCCCTAGGCCAAAAGAAATACCTAACAGTTCCATTTATTAAGAAGTCAGGTCCAAACAACTTAATGTTGAAACTCTGAACTACCTTGAGCTAGTCGTTTGCACAGTGTCCGATATATGTCAAGTAGCGCTGTTTTAGGGATGCACCAATAAGCAAATTGGCCGATTACCGGTTAATCGGCCTTAGCTTATTGACTTTCACATACAGTTCATTGATTAATGCACTCATAATATGTGCTTATTGTGACTCAATTTTTTTCTAGATTCTTCGTGATATAGGTAAAATCAAGGTAGATATACACCAATGAAAACAGGAGACAAAATCTGAAGCAAGATAGCATATATCATTTTATTAAATTTCTAGTTTAAAAATAATTGCGATTAGCATCATTGCACTTTGCGACTAAAAGGGTATTCGAGATAGGAAGGGGACGGATGGTCTCTCCGAGGCACATAAAGTACGCTAAAACACAATGTATTTTATATATATTTTTAATTATTTTATTCTGATGGCTATTATTAATTCATATTAAAATCAATCTTCCCTGTACAATTATATGAGATAATAAATCTGTGTCCCTTTTTTAATCACTCATGCAATCATGAGAATGCCATTAAAGAGGCTCTTACCAGGACTTCATTCGCTACAAAAAAGTCTGCGACAGCATATATCTCAGAGTTATGCTTCAAAAAAGTCTGCGACAGCATATATCTCAGAGTTATGCTTTCGAAGTTTACTGTTTTCGTGTAGTGTCTAAAAATGTCATCTAAAAGCTAACATTTCTAAAATTCTAATCTAAATGTAATCAATTTTTTTCAGTTCTTTAATAAGAAAAAAATTTATTTCTTTTAGAAATAATCATTAATCACCCTAATGGTGCCAAGTATTGTGTGGAAGTCTTTTAAGGTAGACCCAAGAGATATAACTCACTGCATATGCAGTTTGTGTGATGCTAGTACAGTTAATCTGGATCGAAAGACAAATTCGTTCACAGTTGAGTACTTTGAAAGACACATGGGATTTAGAAGGCAGATAAGTAACGCATGCTTATTGACTGTGCAGGGAGAGAAATGGAACATGCATTACATTGTCTTGCGTGTTGTTCAATATCGTTGTTGACTCTGAGTCGGACGGATGCTATTGCTTATATCGCTTCATTTGCATACTTCTTTGTATGTATATATGTACGTAAGTTAACATCTTTTATATAATTACGGGTTCTAAAGAATTAAAAAGTTAAATAAAAAGAAAACACTCTACTTTAGCTATCATTAACTTGAAAATGGTGTTCCTGGGAAAAAAATTGCTGAAAAATTTGGTATTGTCCAACAGATATTAACAAAAAGAATCTATAAAGACATTCCCTTTAAAATTTGATGTGGGGAGTGATAAAAGCAGTGTATTAAATAGAGAGACATTAAAAAAGCCAAAAGAAGTGTTGCTGGAAAAAGCTGTATTTAAGTGGTATTCAAAGGAACAATCAAGTTGGGTTGGTTTGCGAAGCCAGTGACACTTAATAAATGTATAAAAAGACAAAATACAATGTAAAAACTATTGTCTTTTTATAGTTTTTAAATAAAGGCTCTACAATGATTGTTTTATTTATTTTCATCAGGACTACCTATATAATTTTCCATTTATTTTTGTTCTAAGTTTTTTTTTTTTTTTTTTGTCTTTTAGGGCTATCTTTTGCTTCACTAATGCAGATTCTTGTGTAATCCGTATACCCCCCCCCCCCAATTACTCCGGATTAGTGAGGGTTTACTGTATATCAAGGGGAGGAAAAACAGTTAAAACCTTTACATCTAATATGATGAATCATCTTAGGAAGTTCCATCCTTACGAAATAACAAAGGAAACAGAATCAAATAAATTGAAAAGGACTTGTACAGAAGCTGGGTGTTCAAGAACAAGTAACAGCACCTATGAGCCTCCTACTAAAGTACAACCTACCTTGTAAGCTGTATTAGTAAAAAAAAAAAGTTATGGAATATTAATGATCATAGGGCCAAAGAAATTCGCTACACAATTGGAGAAATGATAGCTGTTGATCTGCTACCATATTCTTTGGTATCGGACACTGGATTTCAAAAATTGTTAAAGATCTGTCCCAAGTACTACATCCCAAGCAGGAAGTATTTTACTGAAAATATTATACCAGATATATTTCAAAAAGTCAAAACAAAAAATTCAAATATCTCTTGAGAAAGTCAAGTACATTTTTTTAATCACAGATATTTGGACAGCTAGTACAAACAATTCTCCTTTTTTTGAGTGTGACACATCACTGACTTTCAAATGATTTTTTAACAACATAGGGCAGTTCTAAGCATTGCTCCTTTTAGTGGCTCCCACACAGCTGTTAGAATCAGTGAACAGTTAAGCAAAACTCTTGAAGATATAAGCTGACAAACAATAATATCTTCCTGGCATTGCGAAACTGGAGCAAATATGGTAGCTGGAGTTAATAATTGTGGTTTACAGTTGCAACCATGCCTTATATACACACACACACTAAAACTTTCAATAAACGAATCCATATTTGCCCAGAAGACAGTGAAGAATATTATTACAACTAGTAAAAATATTGTAAAACACTAACCATTCTGCTTCAGTAGTTAATAAGTTAACAGAATTACAGGATAAACTAGATTTAAAAAAAACATATCTTAATTCAAGATGTGTCTACGCATCGGAATTAAACATATACATGCTGGAAAGATTTTTAGAGCAAAGAAAAGCTCTTTTGACATATGCTGTGGATAACAACATCCCTGTAGAGTCTTGTTGAGAAAATAGTTCAACTTTTAAAGCCATTTGAAGAAATTACTAAGGAATCAAGTAAGAGAGAATCCACCATTTCAATGATCATCCCAACAATTCAAACTATTAATCTGTTTTTATCAAAGGCTATACAAAGTAATAATTTCAGCGGAATTTGCACCACAACTGAAGAGCTTAGATCTTCAATTAAAAGATTTTCTACTTATTTGGAAAACAAATCTTTGTGCCTATCTTTTTTCATAGATCCTAGATTCAAGATGAGATTTCAGAAAAGTGATATGGGTATTAGAAGCTGTGGGCAAAATAGAGCATAAAGGAGAATTCAGAGAAGTTATTTCATGAATGAAGAATCAGCAATATCAAAAGAAAAGGAAAAAGCATTAATTGTACTTGCTCAAGAGAAATGCATCATTATTTGAATTTACCATTATTACCGGAAACTGATGACCCTTTCTTGTGGTGAAAAATTTACAAGAAACCTTTCCTCTTTTTTGAGTAAATTAGCTTTAAAATATTTAAGTGCACCACCTTCTTCAATCAAAAGTGAAAGAATATTTCAGTACAGGTGGAAATATATATAGCCTGCAAGAAATAGGATATGTCCTGAAAATGGAAAAACCTCTTAAAGTTGCTGCATTATAATTTAAGAGTAATGGAATTTGATTATATTCATTAAAACTGTTTTAAGTTATTTACTTTTTTAAATGTTCCAACACGTTTTTCTTAATTGTAGTACAATAGTGCAAAAGCTAAACATTTGTGTATCAAAGAAGCTGTGTTTATCAAAGTTATTTCATTTTGTGTTTTTTATTAATGAAGCTATGTGTTTATCAAAATTACTATTTCATATCTTTTGTATTTGTTGTATCAATAAATAGTCAAATCAGCATCCAGACACTGAAAATGAAGGCAACAGTGAAGAAAGAAAAATTATTACTATAATACAATCCACTGGCAAAACTAACTGATGATTCTCTTGAAAGAGATGAAATAGTAGAAATATAAGTGACAATTAAATTTAATGACAACCGATTAATCGGCCAAAAGAGCCGATACGGCCAATTACTGATTAATCGGTGCATCTCTACTGTTTTCTTCAAAAATTTAAAATGTCCCACCACACCACTGGAGTTCACTGGGGCACTGCAACACACAGTTTGGGAACTGCTGGTGTAATACAAATAAAGTATTACTTTATTAGTATGGTCCTTGAGGTTGTCACAGACATTCTCTCAGATATGCCAGACAAGCTGTACTTGCTACCTGGGAGTCTAAAACGCTGATGGAACTGATATTCGGGTGACACTCAAGTCAAGTGGACCCAATTTTGGCGAAGTCTGGACGGTCTGTGACAGCCAAATCCTCTGCTTGCACCTTCACGCTGAAGGGACTGTTAGTAATCCTGGGTATAACCTCCATGCACAAGTACATGGTGGGTGACCACCCAGGTGTGAACCAACGTAAGTAGGGGTCGAGGTGTGGCACCCACACCACATGGAGGAACGCCGCCCCTCTATGTTACCAGGCAGTACTAGGTGGTAGATGACTCTCATCAACCGGTGAAATACCACCACTTTGCTTATTGGAGGCTTGAAGTGGTGGAACCCATGTTTAGTCTCTAGAGCTGAGTTCCGGTCAACCCTTCCCTATCTCTTCCATCATGCAGTATGATTGATGACTTTTGATGTTATGATGAACGCCGTGGCGAGATCCAATATTCCTTACATTTCGAGGGTACAGCTCTAAACGGTGTTCGCAGGCCGGCCGCTAGTTAGTAAACCAGACCGACCTTTTGGTAACTCTCTAGGAAACTTCCGGATCAGCTAGTGTATCTAGTCACTCTACCAGATAGTGACTGGAGGGAGTCCGAGTAGTGTGTATGCAGGGAGCATTGTCGAGGCCACGTTATGTCAAGGATCTGGGTATATTCTTACCACATGTACGCCATATCCAAAAATTTCATTACTTCATACAGCATGTCCCATCCACTTTTTCTTACTATTGAATACACCATGAATTGTCAAACTAATAGAGCAAGCTTATCTGCGAAAAAATCTAAACCTCCCAAGGACTTCCTAATTCATTTCACAAATATAAGTGGTCTCAATTTTCATCTCAACGATGTCCATTTCCACTTGCAGTCTGCTAAACCCCATGTACTTTTTCTGACAGAATCTCAGTTATAAGTTGATTCATCTACTGCTCATCTCAGATGCCCAAATTATTCGCTGTATGATTCCTTTCGCCTCAAAGGTGGTACTTGTGCATATGTCCATTCTGATATTCCCTGTCAGAGACTTCACAATTTGGAATCTCCTCTCTTTGATCTTCTCTGGCTTAAAATCTCTCTACCTCATTGTGTAAAATTCATCTGTTGTCTCTACCGTTCTTCCAACTCCACTAACCACTTGGAGCTCTTTGACTTCCTCTCTTTGCAACTTGACTTTCCCCAGTCCAACTTTCCTAACAGTGAGGTAATTTTCCTTGGTGATTTTAATGTTCACAACTCCAGCTGGCTTCCGTTTTCTAGTCACACCGACCCAGCAGGTCGAGATGCTCAGACTTTTGCAATTACTAATGACCTAGCACAGATTGTTCATTTACCTACAAGAATACCGGACAATCCTAATCATACAGCCAATACGCTTGATCTTTTTCTCACAAACAACCCTTCTAAGTACACGGTCAAAGTGAGAGGTGCTTTAGGCACTTCATATCACAACTTGGTGATTGTCTCTTCTCCAATGGAACCTTTATCTCATGGCTATTCCCAACCTCGTGTTGTTTGGCATTACAAGAATGCAAAATGGGATGACCTGCGAGATTTCTTTTCTTCTTTTCCTTGGTCGGATTACTGTTTCAAAACTTCTGATGTCAACGTTTGCTGAGATCGTGTCAGTGAAATTATTCTTGCAGGAATGGAATCCTTTATCCCACACTCCACTTTAAAATCTCGTCCTTAATCTAAACCTTGGTTTTCCAATAAATGTTCTAAGGCTGTTCAAGAGAAGAAGGTTGCATATCATAATTGGCTTGTTTCTAATTCTTCAGTTTCATTTCTGCCTACACCGAAGCTCGCAACAATTGTAAAGCAGTTATTAATCAGTCCAAACTAGAGTTTGAACAGGCTAAGAGAGTAGAAAACTTGCTTCTTGCCCTAATGGTAGCCGAGAATTCTGGTCTCTTGCCAATGCTATTGGCCGCAACTTTTGCCCATCTCTGCTCCCACCTATGTCCAAACCAGATGGTTCTGTTGTCACTTCAGCCAAGGATAAAGCTGACCTGCTAGCATCCCATTTTTCTTCCAGCTCATGTATTAATGATCTTGGTAAAACACCTCCCACCATTCCCAACACGCTCCATTCAATGCCTCCTGTGGTCTTCCGTCAAAAGGATATCAGAAGGATTTTGATGAATCTTGATGCTAAGAAAGCTCCAGGTCCTGATGGTATTTCTCCAGTTGTTCTCAAAACCTGTGCTCCTGAACTTACTCCTATTCTTTGCCGCCTTTTTTCACTTTTTTATTCCAAAGGTGTTTTTCCTTCTGCTTGGAAATTTGCTTATATTCAGCCAGTTCCTAAAAAGGGTGACAAATCCCTCTCATCCAATTATTATCCCATTGCAATACTTCTATTCTTTCTAAAGAAATAGAGAAATCAATTAACCGCCAACTCTTAAACTACCTAGAAACCTTCCATCTGATCAACGATCACCAGTATGGATTCCGTCAGTGTCGATCCACTGGTGATATTCTGGCTTATGTTATCCATTTATGGACTAATTCAATGGAAAGGTTCGGTGAAACACAAGTAGTTGCCCGTGACATCTCAAAAGCTTTTGATCGTGTTTGGCATAAAGGTCTTCTAAACAAGCTTCCATCTTATGGTTTGCCAACTGTTTTTAGTAATTGGTTATCCAGTTTTCTCTCTGATCGCTCACTGAGGGTGATGGTAGATGGCTCTCTGTCTTCTAACTTCTCCACTAATGTCGGTGTCCCCCAAGGTTCAGTTCTTTCCCCCACTCTTTTCCTCTTGTATATTAATGACCTTCTTCCATTGACTGGAAATCCTATCCATAGTTTGCAGATGATAGCACATTGCATTCCACTTTCCATTTTGAGAAACCTTGTCCTGCTCAATCAGCTTCAACTTCTCGAAAATCTGCTACCAATTCCTTAAATGCCGATCTTCAGGTAATTCTCCAAACAACTTAGTTGATTTCAACCCTTCTAAAACTCAGTCTTGTCTTATATCTCGCAAAAAGGATTCTTCTGCTCCTATGCTTATCTTTAGTGACACTCCGATTTCTAGGCAAAATGATATATCTCTTTTGGGGATTACCCTGACTTCTAATCTCTCTTGGCACAAGCACATTACAAATATTGCTTCCTCTGCATCTAAAAAACTTGGTTTTCTCTTTCGCTCTCGGCGTTACTTTTCTTCCAAACAGCTGCTCACTCTGTATAAATCGCAAATCCGCCCTGCCATGGAATATTGTTCCCACATCTGGGGTGGTGCCCCCAAAACCTCCCTCAGGCTTCTTGATTCCATTCAGAAGATGGCAGTTAGGTTAATTAATGATTCATCTCTAACAGAGTCTCTCCACTCGCTTTCTCATAGACGCACTGTTTCTGCTGCATGCCTCTTCTACAGATACTTCCATGGGCACTGTTCTTCTGAATTGGCTTCTATAATTCCTGCTCTCTCTTTCAAAACAGTCCGAACACGTGCCGCCACCAGCCAACATCCATTTACTGTCCAACTTCAAACCCACAGAACCAACTTTTCATCTTCCTCATTTATTCATTCAACTGCTGTTTTCTGGAACAACCTTCCTTCATACATATTTCCTGAAAATTACAATCTACAGAAGTTCAAGTCCAATGTCAACAAATATCTTCTTTCGTCTTTTCAACCTCCAACCCAAGCACAGCACTAAGTACTATAGGTTCTAATACCTCTCGTGTTTGGGGTTCACGTAAAAAAAAAAAAAACAAAAATAAAGTATTACTTGATAGTGTAATACAGGTGGGCCTCGTTTAACGCGATTAATTCATCCCGCGAGCACATCGCGCAAAACGGAAACTTGTTAATCGAATATCATAACCAATAGGAAAAATTATAATTGGTCATTGACCTTCTGGAATGTCCATAAAGAATTTTTGTTCACAGTTTCAGCATTTCTTATTAAGTTGTTTGGACCTAACTACTAAACGAAACTGTTAGGTATTTCTTTTGGTCTAGGTGCGCCTTGAAAAAATTACTGAGCAATTAAAGGCGCCGTGAACCGAGAAACTTTGGAAACCTCTGACATAAAATACACAATGAAGAAATTACTGTTGCGGAAATATTTGAATAGTGTTGACTTTCTCGTTTCATCAATCAATTTCCGATAGCTGACAATCTTTTCTGGGCCCTGACGAAATAAATATCGCAGAGAACATCAAACCTTTTGTTTGAGATTCTATGGGATACGAAAGATTTCATCTAATTCTTTTACCGTTATCTCCTTCGTGGTAACATTTTCATCTGGCTCATTTCAAAATTTGAATTTTTAAATGAAAGTCTGCATTGACTTTATTAGCAGGAGACAAACACGTCTTCTTCCGATGGTTGATGGAACACACCAAGGCGGGCAGCAGGCAAACGTTTGTTTATTGATCGTACGACTTGCGGTAAGTGTAACACGTGATTCAAATCTTTTTCAACTATTGCATAAAAAAAAAAAAAAGATCGCGTTAACTGGAAATTTGCATTGTGTAAAGTGAAAAGTGGTATCATTTTTCAAATAGCGTTAATCGAACTCGCGTTATGCGATGCTTAGCTGTATATATCATTGGATTTAGGTAGCTATCAGTTTAGTGCAGTATTCTTAAATTAAGAATTTAAACGAAAATCATGCCTTAGACTAGAGCAGCAAAGCAATGAGCTCAAAGTAGCAGGGGTGCTGTGGCTTGGGGAGAAATGAAGGGAGCATTTCTCCTATGATTCATGACCTTATGAAATATGCTACTTGTGCAAAGTTTGCAGACTATCTGGAATGAGAAATAATTCACCAAGGGGGATGTCACTGTGCATGTTCAGTCCAAGAATATGTAATTAGGCACGAATACTTGTTCTGATGGGTGTTTATGAAAGCTTGAAGAACAGAGTGGATTCCCTCAAAGGAAATGGGAGAAAAACCAAGCTCTCAACTTCTCTACTCTAAAATGCCAGATGTCTTGATTGTGCATCAGCCACAGCAGCAATCCCCAAGGGAGTATGCACTGATCCAGTGCATACTCCCTTGGGGATAGTTATTGTCAGGGAAACAGGAAATATATTGGACAAAAAGGATAGGTGGAATAGGATTAGGGACAAAAGTAGATAACATCTTTTAAGGGCACAAAAGATATTGTTGGTAAGAGGAGATCTGAAGACTTAAGTACAAGGTTGAGTAAAAGTCGTGCGTTACAATTAAATTTGAAAGTGGCTGCAATCTTGTACAGAAATGAGAGCAGGGAGTACATATTCGGAGCACTGTCAATCAATTCAGCTAGGGGAGGGGGAGTACTTTTTCTGACCATGGTCTGTGGTTGTTAACAGCATTAGGCCTAGCTGTATTTTAACTGTTTTTAAAGGGACAGGATACACTTACATAGAAGGGGTGCAAGAATATTGGCTGCTGCTATCAAGGCAGTGTTAGGTAGATTGGAAAACTGATAGCTTTGGGAGTACACAGAAAAATATATCAACTAGAATGCAGTTAATAGACGAAACTGATTCTTGCACTGCTTCTATTGGAACATGCAGTAGCATGGAATTTCAAGCTCTGCTATGGGTTATTATGGAACTAGTAAATATGTGGACTGTGTTTGGGTAACTAAGAGTAAAAACAGCTGCATGTACAATTGCATGTACACTAATGCTAGAAGCACAGTAAATAAATTTGGTGAATTTGAAGTACTGATTAAGTCATCATATGCAGACATGGTGGTATCGGAGATGGTATCACTTGGATATAAGGGATGCAACATTTGAATATATGAAGTAAAATGTACACAGAAAGGAGAGATGGGGAGGTTATGCCCTTAGTTAAGAAACATTAAATCAAGGGGTAGAATTTTTCTCAGCCTGGTCTGTGCTCATTAACAGGAGAGACTGCTTCTACAGGGATGGGGTACACTTAAATAGAAAGGGTGCAAGAATATTTACTGATGCTATCAAGGCAGTGTTAGGTGGGTCTGAAAACTGCTAGCTTGGAGGGATACATGGATTAACAGTAGCCACTGGCAGAGGTGAAAGTGATTCTTGCACTGCTTCTATTGGAATGAGCAGCAGCATGGAAAACAAGGTGTGGGGGATTTCAGAGACTGTTGGGAGTCACTACGGAACAAGTAAATACATGGGCTGTGTTAGGGTAGCTAAGAATAGAAACAGGTGCATGTATACTTGCATGAACACCAATGCTAGGAATTTGGTAAATAAATTTGATGAATGTGAAGTGTTGGTCAAGTCTTAATTTTTCACTTCCTGTCATATTTGCTCCAACTAGCACAATGATTCTTTCTTTGCTTTGTTTTCTGCCAAAACATTTATCATCCTTAAAAGCAAGTGTTCTATTTGGTAAACACTTAAAGAATAAACCCATTTTGTCAGCATTAAAAACATCCTTACGCTCATATTCTTCCAAAATCTTCTTTAAGGTATTGTTCGTCCAACTGTTGCAATCTTCTTGGCTTACATTAACACTTTCTCCACAAAAAACCTTTTCAACAATTCTGTGGCGCTTCTTAAATTTATCTAGCCGCCCAGTGCTCGCATTAAATTCTGTATGTCCAAGGGACTGTGCAAATTTCAGAGCTTGTTGCTTAATTATTAGGCCTGATATTGGGATATTCTTTTCACGTATCATTTGCACCCATTTTAGAACAGCTTTATCAACATCTCCGTATATACACAACTTAATTCGCTTCTTGTCTGCTCCTCCTTCAATTGCATTTAAAATTGATTCTCGATTTTTTTAAAATCGTAGATAAACTGCTTGCAGATATGCCATATTTCTCCACAACATCTTTTTTCTTAAAACCCTGGTCAATATCATAACAATCTTTGCTTTATCATTAATATTTAAACACTTTCTCTTCAACATTGTTTTTGCAATTGTAAAAATTACTGGATTGCAGCTCTTGCCGATACATACACCACAAACTTTGCTGCGCTGGCCATATAGTGAATTGTTAGTACCGTACCGCCTACTCAATGATGTTCGCATGCCAATTCAACAGTATCACTCACTTTGTGAATTTCTTTTATTCTGCTTTCATTCATATATACACGAAAGAAAATTTATGATTAACGTATGCTGTATGTTACTTTTCAGAAAAAAAAATAATAAAATACAAGAGCATATAGCCTATGTGATTGATGACGAACGAAATAATAAAAAAAAAAATTCATGAAACCATCTACTGGGAGTCCGGTTAGACGAGAACGGGCATATCGTATAATGATTGATAGGAAGGTCATGTGGTACAGTTGAGGTGAGAAGCGAACGTCACTCAGTAGGCGTTACTAAAAACTGACTATGGTAGCATTCTATGTATTGCCACCGCAGCAGCATGCTAAAGGTTTAACCGCAGTGAATTTAATTTTTCACTGCAGTGAAATTTCGGAGGGAAGGAGGCAGTATATTTGAGCGGCTGTTTAGCAGTAAATGCTTGAAAATCTTCAAAAATGCTTTTACTAATTTTTTTAAAAATTAGTTATAGAGAGACTAACACTTCATTATATGGGGTTAATTTTACATGTAATTTCGTTTCAAGGTGCAATGTTTTGCGAAAAAATTCGTAATATAGAGAAATTCGTTAAATAGAAGTTCGTAATAGAGAAGTTCCACTGTAGTTGAAGCTTACATAAAAAAGGCACCTTGGGTATATGGGATCCATATACCCAATGCAAAGCAGCAATCCAAGGCAGCAAAAAAGGTAAGCAAACTGTTAGCTATAATTATGAGAGCATCTTTGAATTTAGCAGAGGTCCCTATGGACAGGAGAATGTGAATTCCCCAATTCCTGTCTAGATGGTCCTGGGCCATCTAGACAGGAATGCAATTATATTGCAGTCACATGGATTTGTTAAGGGGTGATATTGTCTGATCAATACGATTGGATACTATGGTGCAGTTACAAAGGAAATGGATGCAAAAAATAATTTTGATATATATTTGGATTTCTGGAAAGCTTTTGATACTGTTGCACATAAAAGACTACTGTGCAAATTGGTGCAGTACTGTAGTAAGGGCATTTATTAATGCTGATGAAGGTATATCAGACAATCTCTAAGTTTTAGATGATAAAGATTGCCAGGGTGGTTAATAACAGTAATCATGGTAAGCTACTACAACAAGATCTAAAAAAAATTAGGCAGATGGGCTGAGAAATGGCAGCTGAAGTTTAACATTGCCAAGTGTAAGTTGCTGCATATGGTAGTAGTAACATACTGTGTGGTACTGCACTTGGGGGAAGTGGAAAATGAAAAAGACCCAGGGTTAATTGTGCAGGCAGATATGAGGTTCTCTAAGCAATGCAGCCAGGCTGTCAGGACAGCTCAAGGAGTTTTGTCAATGATATAAAGTAACTTTGTTAATAAGTACAGGTAACCCTCATTTAACACGGTAGTTCGGTTCCTAAAAAATTTTGTGTAATGCGAAACTGTGTTATATGGGACTAAGAACCAGTATAAAAAGGGGGTTAGGTTCCAAAAGCTAACAAAAATAGACCATTTTTTTTTATAACTATTGGAAACTTAATTTTTATAGTAGTTATAACTTAATATTTTAACATTTAATATTTATATTGTATTATAATTTTTAATATTTATTTTTTATAATTTAAATTGTATTTATAATATTTAATTTTAAATATTTTTATAACAGTAGTAACTTAAATAGTAATAACTGAACAAACGTCTTATCTTAAAAACTGTGATACTTATATGTCAGATAATGTACGTTCAATTAATTTTCTTCCTCTTCATCGCTGCTATGCACAATCTCTTCTGCAGCATCTAGAAATCATGTACCTTCTGCTCTCTTTAAAGTGACAATTTTTTATGGTCTCAAACACAAGTTCAATAGCACAGAACCTAACCCAGGGATCTCCCAAAAAAATACAGTGGACCCCAGCTTTAAAGTTATAAAGCACAAATTTAACTTTATTATCTTACCAATTAACAAGGTTAAATGATACGTGAAAATCGGAAGAATATTAGAATATTTTTCAGTTAACAAAATAAAAATAAATTTACACATACGTACATAGCTTAATTAATACATACTGTAATATGTACATGCTAACTAATTGATATTTCTGTTCACTGACTTTTATTTATTATTATTTTTTTGGTTGTAAAATTTAAAACAGTAAAAATGATAAAGCAATTAATAACAAAGAACACGGCATGCACAAGTGAGATATGGAGTAATGAGTTTCTGAAAATTTATTTTTGTTTTTTATATAATTGAATATTTCATGGAGGGGAAACACATTTCACCATAATAATGAGAAAACCCACAGAATTCCACCTATTGCTACTACCACAAATGCAAGATCAAGTTTACCACCTGTTTATAATTGATTACACTAAGAGAAAAGTCCAATAAACCGGAAAGTCCAAATTGGTTTTATTTTATGATAATGACCTCAAGAAATGTGCTTTAGAAAAATATCACAAAGGCAATAACAACTAGCGAGTCAACAGCGGGGATTCACAAAAAGGAATGGAAATGTTGAAAATTACATCTAACATAATAGCAGGGTTTCCCCAGCACAAAAATACCGTGTTCTGCAAGATTTACTGTAATTCTCAAACCGTGTTAGAGTGAAACCATGTTATGCGAGGATTGCCACAATTTATCAATCGTGTTAGAGCAAAACTGTGTTGTAGAAGTACCATGTTATACAGGGGTTGCCTCTATAAGGAGGTAGTTATCCCATTGTACAGGGCAATGGTTGGACCACATCTTGAGTACTGCATACAGGTCTGGAGGTCTCATTTTAGGAAGGATATACAGATCTGCTGAAACAGGTGCAGAGAAGGGCAACGAGATTGGTGAAGGGAATGGAAAAGTGGTCTTAAAAAAAAGGCTACAGTTCTGCAAATTGCAGCATCAGGAAACTAGATACCGCTGAGATAACTGATTGAGGTGTTTCAAGCTTTGAATGGACTGAGCAAGCTAAATATTGATGGCATTCTTCCTCTTGCTCAAAAGAACAAGAAAAATTATTGGAGGGGATGCGGGAAGTTTTTTTTTTTTTTTTGTTGGTTGATGCTTTATAAGCTTGCTTTCTCACATATACCATCACTACTACTAACTAATAATGATGTCAAGATCTTTGTCAATGTACTGCTGCAGACACACACTTTGTTTCTTCCAGCATTATGGCAATTCTTGGAGGTATGGCTATGAACTAGAAATAAATGTCCAGTCCTCTCAATGGAAGACAGCCTTTTCCTAGGCCCAAGAAAAAGGAGGCCCAAAAATAGCAAGGCAGTCTGGATTAAAGTGAAAATCATGGTCGTATTTTTTTGACTCACAGGGTATTATTTGTTATGAATTTATCCAATATGTTCAAAGACTGGAAGATATAAGCTAGTAGGTAATCAAGTCACAAAGAAGGTTAGGCAGACAGATTACGAGAAATCTTTGGCAAAGGATGCAAATAAAAACAGCAAAGAGTTCTTTACTTATGTAAACTCTAGAAGGAAAAGGATGAATCAGATTGGTCAACTTAACATACATGGTTTGACTATTGATGATCATTCTCAGGTAGCTGATAAACTGAATGAGTATTTTGCATCTACATTCACACATGAGGAGTTATTCAAGGGAGAAATGCCAGAAGTTCACCAAACTCTAACAGGGAGATAAGTGATTTTGTAATAACTGAGAGCAAAGTGGAGGAGAAATTGTTGAAGTTAAACATAAGAAAGGCACCTTGGGGTGGATGGGATCTACCCAGTTATATTAAAGGAGGCAGCAAAGTAAGTAAGAAAACCCTTAGTCATACTTATGAGAGCTTCCTTGGATTCAGGGGAGGTCCCCATTGACTGGAGGTGTGCAGATATATCCCCAATTCACAAAGGGTGTTCAAAAGGTGACATAACTATAAAGGCACTGGTTAAAGAAGCATTGCAGAATCATCTAGACAAGACTGCAGTAATAGTTAAGACACAGCATGGGTTTGTTAAAGGGAGGTCTTGTGTGACCAATTTGATTGAATACTATGATGTGGTCCCAAAGAAACTGGATGCAAAAAATAATGTTGATATCATATACTTGGATTTCAGGAAAGCTTTTGATACTGTTGCACATGGAAGACTGCTGTACAAACTGGAGCAGCATGGCATTAAGGGCAAGTTGCTACAATGGATAAAGGGATAGTTGGGTGGGAGATGACAGAGAGTGGTAATTAATGGACACTGCCACTGCTCTTTGTGGACTAATGTTATTAGTGGAGTTCCCCAGGGTTCGGTGCTGGGTCCATTGTTGTTTTGTGTGTATTCATCAATGATACTGATGAAGGTATATCAGGCTTAATGTCCAAGTTTGCAGATGATAAAAAGGTTGGCAGGGTTGTTAACAACAGTAAAGACAGCATGCTAATGGATCTAGATAAATTGGGCAAATGGGCTGAGAAGTGGCAACTAAAGTTTAACATTGACAAATTCAAAGTGCTGGATGTGGGTAGCAGTAACCCAAGAGAAACATACCAACTCAGGGAAGTGTAGAGTGAAAAAGACCTGGGGGTAATTTTGCAGTCTGATATGAAGTTTGCTGACAGTGCAGCTGGGCTGCCAGAGTAGGCCATGGAGTCTTGTCAATGATATATAGTAATTTTGCTAGCAGGGACAAGGAGGTGATTATCTCATTGTACAAGGCAATGGTTAGGCCACAGCTTGAGTACTGTGTAAAAGGTCTGGAGGCCTCATTTTAGGAAGGATGTAGAGTTGCTAGAGCAAGTACAAAGAAGGGCAACAAGATTGGTGAGGGGAACAAACGGGTGCTACTACCAAGAAAGGCTAAGGTTCTGCAAATTGCAGCACCTGGAGACTAGATACATGATCCGATTGAGGTGTATAAAGTGTTGAATGGGTTGAGCAAGCAATGCTGATGGGATTGCTCAGATTAAGAAACTCAGGGGGGCATAGATTCAAATTGAGGAAAGACAGTTGTAGAATGTGAGGGTGGTTCAATAAAGAATCGCTCTCACCTACTTCCATATATTGCAGAGTGTGGAAGTAGTTGAAGTAATGATATTTTGTGGGTAGCATCATACATATTTCTGTACTAAAGGTGTAAAATTTCAGCCCTGTGTCTTAATTTGTTTTTCTCTTACAGAGCTGAACGTGTGACAAAGTAGCATCATGGACAAAGTTCAAGCCAGAGCTGTAATCTGGTATCTGTTCTTGAAGTGGAAATTACCTAAATAAATCCCCGAGGAGATGACTGCTGTATATAAGGATGAAACCCCATCCTATGGCATTGTGAAGCACTGGCATAGACAGTTTAGGTCGGCCGCCTCCATAGCCAGGTGGGCAGGAGCACCAGTGCGTAGCACACGCTTCTTGATTAGACCGGGGTTCGAGCCCGTCACCACCAAATACGGAGGATGCGGAAAGGTCAGGGAATGACCACCGCATATCCCGGAGCAATATGGCCTTAGTTGCTAATGCTCCTAAAAACCAAATAACTAACTAACTAACTAACAGTTTAGGTGTGGTCGGACATTGGTAGAATCTGAGCCCATTCCAGGCTGTCCCCATTCAGCCATTGATGACAACAATGATCAGAAAAGTGGAGTTGTTAATCATGGGATTGCCGGATATCTGTACGTGAATTGTCCCAGGAGGTGAAGATTAGTGTGGGCTCTGTTAAAACAGTCCTTCATGACCAGCTCCATTTACGAAAATTGAGCGCAAGATGGATTCCCCGATTATTGACTGGTTTCCAGAAGGCTGATCGACAACAGAAATCACAAGAATTTAACCCTGTTTCAAAAAAATGAGGAAGATTTTTTTTCTCTCATCTAATCACTCAGGATGAAAGTTGGATACACCATTTCGACCCAGAAAGTAAAAAGCAGTCCATGGAATGGCGACATCGTGGTTCCCCCACCCCCCAAGAAGGCAAGGGTCCAAGCGTCAGCAGGAAAGGTCTTGCTGACAGTGTTTTGGGATGAGAAAAGTGTAATAATAACTGATTACCTGCTGAAAGGTAGAACAGTTACAGGTGCCTATTATGCCAACTTACTCACATAATTATGGGAGAAAATCAAAACATGTAGGTGTGGCATGCTGTCCAAAGGTGTAAGAATGCTTCAAGACAATGCCCCAATTCACACTTCTGAAATTGCAACAACACAAGCGGCCACTTGTGGATATGAAATACTGCCCCTTCCAGCCTACTCACCCGATCTTGCACCATCTGACTTCTTGGCTCCTTCCCTCAAATCATTTCTTCTTTGGGACCCACTTCCCTGATGACGAGACACTCGTTTCTGCAACAGAGTCATGGTTCAAAGACCAATCTCACCACTTCTAAAAAACTGTATCTATAGCCTCATCCATCGATGGGAAAAATGTGTAAATCTGCACAGTGGCTATGTAGAGAAGGACTAAAACCTGTGCCAAGAATCAACAGGCTAGCACATCTCCAGCTAGGTCAGGGCGATTCTTTATTGAACCACCCTTGTTGATGTACGGAAATTTGCCTGTAGCCAGCAGGGGTGGTTGATTGCTGAAACAGACTTCCATCTTTTGTTGTGGAAGTTGATAGCTTGAATAAACTTAAGGCTAAGCTGGACAGGCATTTTGGAGTGAATGGATAGGAGGGTTTTTTTTTTTTTGGCTGATGCTGTATAAGCTTGCTTTCTTGCATCGTATGCCTCTGCTAATGCTATGTGGTGCTACAATTGCTTGATGCTATTCAGAGGGGAAAAAAAAAAAACTTATGTTTCATGAAGACATCCCTACACACCCAATACTTTCCATTCAAGAAATTCTTGCAACACACTCCATTTCTGCAGTCTACCATCTACACCAGGGATAGCTAATCAGGAATGCTTCCAGAGGTTGCCAAAGTGAATTGGCATGTACAGTGTCAAGGAGAGTAATTCAAATGAGATCCATCTGAATAACCAGTAAACTTCATTTCCTGAATGTTAGTTTGGTTTCTAAATACTTTGATTGCACTTTGTATATTCTAAACAGAAATAAGGACTCATATTGCTCATAGTGCTGAATTTATAAATTTGAAAAATGGAACAAATTAACACATTTTGTTTACATTTTTATATTTATAATGCTTTTCTTTTTCTGAAGAGTTAATAAAAGTTGTCTTGTTAAAAATGAGAGGGGTAAAAAAAAAAAAAGTTATTAAATATGAGCTGTTTATTACAAAGTTACATTTAATAAATAATAAATTAGAATTTTAAAATTAGAATTAAAAAAAAATCTTTGTAGAAATAAAAGATTTTGGGGTCTGCCAAGTGGGAGGGAATGAATGCCTGAACAATATTGAATGCTGAAAATGAATTTGCAGTTAATTACTAAATAACTCTGCAAATTAAAGTGAAACACTGAAATCTACTAATTTTCTGCTTAATCCCAATGTAAACTGCTATGTAGAGAACCAAAATTTGGCAACTTTTGTATCCCAAGCTTTCCAGAGAAACCCTTTCCTGGAATACTTATTAAATACTTTACCAAACATATGGTCTGGTTTCCTATTAAAAATTCCACATATAGAGTATCTCTATACAAAATCTGTCACTTTAGCAACAGAATGAAATTGTCCAGTATTTCAGAGACACTAATAAATATGTCTTACTGATATGGATAACAGAAGATAGAGTGGTCATTAATGGTCACTGTTCTTCTTGGACTAATGTTATGACAGAAATCAGGGCATGATACTACAAGACCTGGATAAATTAGCCACATGGACTCAAAATAGCAGTTCAGGTTAAATATTGATAAATATACGGTACTACATTTGGATGGTACCAAACCCAAGGTAGTGGAGGGTGAACAGAACCTAGAGGTAATGGTATAGTCTGATGTAATTTCTCTGAGCAGTGTAGACAGGCTATCAGGACAGCTCATTGAGTTCCATCAGAGATATACAGAATTTACAGTAGGGACAAAGAGGTGATTACCCATTGTATGAGACAATGGGTAATCTTGAGCATTGCATACTGGTTTAGAATCATTTTAGGAAGGATATAGATTTGTTGGAACAGGTGCAGAGAAGAGCAATAATATTAGTTGGGTAGAAGAGGGTACTACTCTTAAAAGAAAGACTTCAGTTCTGTAAATTGTGGCCATCTCGAAGATCTGACTGAAGTGCTTTAAGGCCTTGAATTGTTTGAGTAAACTAAATGGCAATGGCACTTCTACTCTTTTTGATATGACACGCAAGAGGGCAAATTTAAAATGGAAAAGAATGGTTGCAGGAAAGATGTGTGAATTTGTTTTCATCCAGAATGTAACTGATTGCTGGAATAAACAGCTCACTTCACTGCATCCTTCTGTCTCTACTAATAATAATACATAATGAACAGGCAAAATGCTGAGTAACCTAATTATTCATTATTTTAATTAAGTGTGTAACACCACAGGGTAATTACGTTCACTTAGGGTGTGAAGTTGTCCTTAATGGTTCAAAGCTGAAGTGATTTAGGATGAGAACACAGCACAAAGTCTCATCTATGGTATTTAAAAAAAGGGGGACACCATATTCACCTATAGTGGTCTTACTTTTCCAATGAAGTTTCAAGTGGCAGCTTACCCATATTACAGATACAATTCATATTTATATATTAGCAGTTAGCAGTAAACACGTATATAAATTTGTTTATGAAATTTCTTTTCACAAAGGTAGGCCAATGTTATGAGTAAGGCATCACTTCAAATTTAATATACATTCATCTGTCACTGAGAATAGGAAAAACATTCAGCTTTCAGTACAGATGATGGTCTTCCCTGAGGTAATAAAAAGACTAAGGTATGTGGACTGTCTGCCATTTATGGAACATTCATAACTGATTGGTATTGGTGGTAGAAGCCTACTCCTGGTAAGGTAGTTCCAAAGGGAGTTGACAGCCCAGGGATTCTGGGCTGTCAACTCCCAGGGACACTGCATCCTTCTGTCTCTACTAATAATAATACATAATGAACAGGCAAAATGCTGAGTAACCTAATTATTCATTATTTTAATTAAGTGTGTAACACCACAGGGTAATTACGTTCACTTAGGGTGTGAAGTTGTCCTTAATGGTTCAAAGCTGAAGTGATTTAGGATGAGAACACAGCACAAAGTCTCATCTATGGTATTTAAAAAAAGGGGGACACCATATTCACCTATAGTGGTCTTACTTTTCCAATGAAGTTTCAAGTGGCAGCTTACCCATATTACAGATACAATTCATATTTATATATTAGCAGTTAGCAGTAAACACGTATATAAATTTGTTTATGAAATTTCTTTTCACAAAGGTAGGCCAATGTTATGAGTAAGGCATCACTTCAAATTTAATATACATTCATCTGTCACTGAGAATAGGAAAAACATTCAGCTTTCAGTACAGATGATGGTCTTCCCTGAGGTAATAAAAAGACTAAGGTATGTGGACTGTCTGCCATTTATGGAACATTCATAACTGATTGGTATTGGTGGTAGAAGCCTACTCCTGGTAAGGTAGTTCCAAAGGGAGTTGACAGCCCAGGGATTCCCCAGACAGTGATGCCACTAAATCAGCCTGCTCTGTACTAATACATAGGAGAGAAAAAAAAAAAAAAAAAACATTTACTGTAATCAGAGCTTCAGTTTTTATTGCTTTGTTGCCTTATTGTTTTTTATGCATTTGCAGTGATTGAGATTACATAACATCTCAATTGTTTTGAACTCTGACACATTGTGTGTCCAGTTACTGCTGTTGCTTCATAAAGGTTGTTGGTGTCATTACTGCACAGTCTTTATTTTACAGTTCAGCATTAAATCTTTTCTACTTCTTAATTTAATATTTTCTTGATTTGTTTTTAATGGTTTGCATGGATTTTCAGCAATGTTATGCTACAATTTCTTGAAGAAATTGTAGGCAACCAAATTAAAGTATTTCATACTGCTTGATTTTAATGTTTTCTTTCTGCACATTTCAACTTTTTTTACATAAACTTTTCTGCTCTGCATTAGTAAACAATGCTGAACAGTTGTATTTCTGTTTCATTGGTTATTATCAATAAAGCTGTGTCCCAAAATGATCACAATGTGGATATATTTGTGTGATGCAAAATAGCACAAATCATCAAACTACAAATCAGCTGTCAGAAGTTTCCAGTAATATTGGCTGGTAGAGTGCATTATTTATGTACAGAGATATTTTCATTTCAAAGATCGTCTAATGTACACATTTAATTTTAAATAAGTCTTCAGGAGAAAAAACAAAAGGAACTTTATTGTGACACATACACAATCTTGCCAAAAGTATACAGACACCATAAATTTTATTATTAACCGCTTACCTCTGTTTTTTTTTTTTTTTTTTTAATTTTTTTACCTGGCTATCCTTTATTTAGTAACACAAATTCATCTTGAGTCTGAATGTAGCAAGGCATACTCTCCATAATGTCAACATAAATCCCAGGATTATGAAGAAATCAAAGAAACAGTAATCACTACATGCTTGTGGTGTTAGCTGAGAGCCAGATAATCCAAACTGACTATAGCATAATCATAATGTTTGCTGGTTGAAGCTTTCTACCAGTTGGTCCCAACATGTGCCAGTTGAACACGCCCAGGTATTACTGAAAAATTCCACTAGCACTAGAGAACAGTTATGAATACAAGATTATTATAGAAAGTAGAAGCGCTTAACAACTTCCTACTAAGCATCCACATGCAAAACTGGTGAATCAATGTCATCACTTCAGAACACCAAACTCCATTAGGTGACAGTCACTTGGATCTCCAAGAATCAGGCAATATGGGACAAAATATCTTTCTAGACCTAATCATAGAAACTATTTGTGTAAATTCCATTGCCTAACCTGTTCAGATTCACAGGCACACTATGAATCTCAGTGGATTTTTACCCAAATTTTGGACAAGAGTATTTCCTCTTTGGGGGGAGGATATGTTCCACACTGGTAGCTTTTATAACTGAATATGTGACAGCACAATTGTATAAAAAAAAAATAATGTTCTTGGGGGCTTTAGCCTGCTCAGTGGTAACACCTATCAATGATATGATCATTACTTTTTTTAACCAAGTACATTCTTATATCTCTCAATTTCATGGGCAGTGAACTGAACTTAGGCAAGAAGTCAACTGTTAATTCTGTACACTGAGTGGACAGACAACATGGGATACCTACCTACCTAGTAACGGTAGGCCCACCTTTTTGCTTGGATAAGGGCAGTCACTAGTTCAAGAAAGAGTTCCAGAGGTATTTCCATCCATGCTTGCTGTACTGCTCTCCATAATTCTGTTGCATTCCTGGGTGGTGGATCCAAGCTCGAACAGACCTTTCCACAGCATCCCAAAGATGCTCCACAGGGTTCATGTCCGATGAATGGGGAGGCTATTCCATGGTGGTAAAATCTGCAGAATGCTCTTCGAACCATGTTCTAGTCACCACAGCTCCGTGGGGAGGCACATTGTCTTGCTGGAAGAGTCCATTGCCCTGTGGGTGTATGATGACCATGAAGGGATGCAGATGGTCTGCAAGGATGGGCACATAAGCTGGACTGTTCAGAGATGCATCTAAATATACCAAAGGTCCCAACGTGTGCCAGTTGAGCAAGTCCAAACCATTACCAACAATCCACCTGCCTCAACAGTTCCTTGTTGACATGATGGGTGCATAGCTTTGCGCGGTTTTCGCAAGATACGCACCCTCCCATCCGCTTGAAATAACTGGGAACAGGACTCACTGGACCAGGAGACCAGTCTCCAATCATCCAAGGTCCAGTGCCGATGTTCTTTTGCCCAGTTGAGGAGCAGAGTTATGGGTGGCTGGCACCCATAACCTATTATGGCTAATGATCGCCTGATGGTCTTGGTGGAGATGTTTCTGGCATCTCTCTCATTGAAGTCGGTGGCAATTTGTGCCACTGTTGCTCTCCAGTTGGCTGAAAGAATGCGAGACAGACTTCGATGGCCACGTTCATCCACCACTTTTCTTTGTCCACAGTGCTGTCCACGATAAGATGTTATTCCGGAAATGGCATATTCCCGATACATTCTCTTGACACTGTCAAAAGGAAGCTGTCTGTACCACCTCTGCAATAGAGTGACCCATGCTTCGGGAATACACTATCATCCCTCTTTCAAAGTCTGTTAAATCACAACATTTATCCACACTGTCATCGAATCACCGTCTATGTGAATGCAGTGGTGCACTGTACCTATACGCCTGCCAAGAGGTGGGTTTGTCCACTAGAGAGAGAGAGAGATGACAGTTGCCCCTGGAACCAGTTATCCCATGAATTCTGTCCTTTCGGTGTAGATGGAAGGACAGAATTCATGACTATTACTATAACATGCAGACTCATTTAATTAATAAAACTATGTCCAAACACTTAGTTTGGACATAGTTTGCCTCTACAATTTTTTGCATCTTATATGACAAATTAATTGTTTACATGTACATGCTGTTGAAAAATCATGAGTTCATATATCAACAAATGTCCAGATAATTTTAGAAGGGCAGTATGTGTGTGTGTACATAAAATTTCTAAATGTAATTTATTACTTACTTCAGTCTTTTTCATTACTTGATTCACTGTCTGAATGCAAATCACTTTCTATCTTCTGATCTATGAAGAAACACCAGTAAAAATGGACTGTCCAAATAAAAGATAACTGATATAAATGAAACTAAAAAGTCATTTATGCAAAAAGTTTCTATTATATTTCATAAAGATATGTTAGAATGTCACAGAATCCAACAGGTGTATATGATTAGACAGTGATGAATTAATGAATACTGTCTTTTATTTCCAAAATAAAAAAAAATATTTAAGCACGAACCGGTTAGTCTCAATTCACTGTACATATACTTAAAACAAAATACAAGCACTCCTCGATGTACATACTTAATTGGTTTTTTTTCATGTACGTAAGCGTGTTTTGTACATAAGTCCAATATCGACCTCATAGACACTAAATACATGTTTATACGGTACAACACACAGAGATTATAACCTCCCCCCCCCAACAAACTTCAGGCTGTATGTACAGTATGTTTACAACATTTTGTGATTTATAACAAAGTTAAATTAGGCTGAAAAAATATAATGAATAAGAATGTAGAGCACAGTACTGTATAGCATATAAACAAGACAATATACAAGAACAAAAATAAACAAGAGGTTTTTTTTTGGGGTTGCAAAATTTAAAACAGTAAAAAAGTTAAGCCATCAATTAGACACACAATTTGCACCTAACAGCAAGTGAGATACAGAGTACAAGTTTATGAAGCTTAAAAAATAGGAATGAAGAGAAGATTCTGAAAATTTGTTTTTTATATGATTGAAGATTTCATGGAAGGGTTAAACACATTTAAAAACCCACAGAATTCCAACTATTGGTAATAATATACAGATGCAATAAGATTAAGCTTACTGCCTGTTTATAACAGAAAAACTGAATAAACTGGAAAATGCAAATTGTTTTTGTTTTATGTTTTATGGTAGTGATCCCCAGAAATGTGCTTTAGAAAAATATGAAGGCATTCAAAATTCATTCTTATAGTCTTATAACCAAACACAACAATAAACTGTCGTGGAGGAGAATTTTTTAAAGGAGCATCAGCAGGCAAGGTCATACTGCTCCATTTATACTGGTAAATTGTGTGTGTGTGTGTTGTGGTCTATTCTATTTGCTGGATGAAAAACCAGAGTTTCCGGGACAATAAACAGTGAAACTGTAGCGTATTTTAATGTTTGGATTTTTTTTTTTTTTTTGAAATTTGATTCCATAAAGCAGCTGACTCTAGTGAACATGTTAACCGGTGCACACTTATTTCAGGCACCTACTTACAATCATCTCCGAACAAACCATGTAGTCCTTCCTTTCATCCAGTAACAGTGTTTATAAACATGTTGGCCACGTGTTTTGTTTTTGCATTCTTTAGTTAAAAGTGATTTTTGTGTTGTGCTTATTTTACATAATTTTATATAAAACTAAACAATTTCCTTATAAAAATGACTTTTTAGAGAGATAAATAGCTCATTTATACAGTTGAACTTGGTTATAACAAGTATTAAGGGACTAACAAAATTTCCTCATTATAACCATTACTCACAATAACAGTGATAAGTTAAATCTACTTACTATTTTTTTTAATTCTCAAACTTGATAAAAAGATGATTCAAAAAACAAAAGAAATATTAGTGAGAGAAAAAATAATGTATAAGTATATACCTACATATTATTTGTAATTTTAAAACCATACAAAATAATAATAAACACTATTATTTGCACATACAAGCACCACCATGCGAGTCTTTTTTTTTTTTTTTTTCTGCCATCATATGTTCCCCCTTTGAATTTAAATGTATTGTCAGGTATGAAATTATAAAAAAGTCCTGTTTTGTCGGTGTTGTAGATGTCTTTGTTATCGAAACCTTTCCTGATTTCTTCCCAAACATGGTCAATCCATTCAATTTGCCATTAGTGGATCTGCAGATCCACTAATGGCAAATTCTCCACTAATTTTTGCATTAACAATGTTATGTCAGTTTTTAAATCAATCCAGCCAACTACTGTTACATACAAAATCGATACATCCAAATTGTTAAGCAAGTTTTTTCCGCTTGAGCCTTCAAGATTGGACTGTCCAATCTTGAAGAAATCCAGCACTTCTTTGTGTAGGGAACCATTGAAGCAATCCTTCCGTTTTTTTTTTTTTTTGTTTTTTGTCCTGTGCCAATATGCAAGAATGTTTATTCTACCACAGTGTCAACAGTATTGAACAGGACATGGAAAACTTTTTACACACCAATATTTTTTGCACCACATTCTAACTCGAATAATTTTGACTTTTTCAAGAATCGAGAGACTTTGTTTCTAACTGATTTTACTTTAAAATGACGGTAAAGTGATCTACATACAAACAATTATCATTTCCAAAATTCTTAGAAGTCCCAAAATAAATTTGATTCAGTGAATACAAGACAATCTGTAAATAGGGTAATGCAACCATATAAATTACAAGCAGAATGCTAATGCACTATTGTATAGCCCCCATCCCCAAAAGAATAAGGTCAGATTATAAACCAGCCCCTAATCTGATGTGGGTGGTCATAAAAGCTAAGTCGCCCCTTTTATTTTTGTCTTTTCCAATAATTGGGTTTTTTCGACTACCCGAGCAATACAGAATGTTTCTGCATAATTACCAAAATTTGTACGTATGTGTAAATTAAAATCATTATGGCTTTTTGCTCATTACAGCCATGATCTCATTATTTCCACACTCGTTATAGGAAAAATTTCAACTTCTGAGGTCTTGGAACAAATTACCAAAAAACAATGTGTTATTGGGTTACGTTACGATATTTTCACGATACAATTGTGTCTCTGAAATGGATTAATATCATAAAGCGGGGGTCCACTATATACAGCAGCTGATTTTGGCACCTCACACAGTTCAAAATTGTTGATATATTATAATATACAGTATTTTTTATTAATTTTAGGAAACTTTCTATGTATCTACAAGTTGTAAGTAGAGGAGCACCTGTATATATATTTAAACACACACACACACAGCCCTACCATTAATATCCAGACACCTGCATATCTACAAATAACCTTATTTACAGGTAGCATCTGGTCTCTGTGCAAAGCTTTCCACCAATTTTTTTGTAAATGTTTGATATTTTAGCCTTCAAAGCAGCAACTAGTTCAGATTTGTTCTTTTTGGCAGTTTCTCATCACATGCATCTGACAATCCAATTGATCCCAGAGGTTTACTATAGGATCAATGTAGGCTAAGGCTTTTTGTTGGCCAGTCCAACCTTTGACCCTCATGTCCTAAACCCAGTTCATCACAGTGCAAGCAGTATGATGCTTTTCACGCGAAAGCACATCCATTGGTCTGTGGTCCAAGAAGAGCAGGTCTTAGCCTAAGCTAAGGCCTGCTGTTTTTCAGACAGCATCTAGCATTAGTTGGGATGTTAGTGGCTCATGGACAACTGCACGACCATAGAAACTCATATCATGCAGTGTACTGTACACTGTACTGGTGCTGACATATCCTAATTGTCCCACTGAGGGCCTGTGTGTGTGTGTGAGTGCTGCAGCAACTTTGACCTGAGTTTGAGGAAGATGATTCTTTTCAGAGCTTCTGTCACATTCTATCAGCACTGGAGGTTTTTTTGGGTCATTCCGTGACAGTTCCAGAACTGTTCTGCTTCAACTTGCAGATCACATTACCAATTATCAACCTAAGGATCTTCAGTGCTATCGAAATGTCGCTACAGACCAATTGCAGCAGCACCAAAGATCCTTAGGTTGATAACTGGTGCTAATTGGCCTATTATCATTCCACACTAGAAGTCTAACTCCATTAATTGCAGCATCTTGTAATCACTATCATACTACTGTCTCCTCAAAGGCCTACAAGCATATTTATAGTTGTTTGACACATGGTGCTTGTGTAGGACATGACCAACTATCGACAGAGCAATGTTCAGATATTAATGGTAGGATAGTACGCTTGTTTGTTTGTTTTGGAATTTTTTAGGTGCATTGGCATCTATGGCCATAGTGCACCAGTAGGATAGTACACATATGCGCAGAAAGATATGATACATGAAAATGTAATTCAAGCCCAAACCAACAGGCTGGTACAGATTAGTAACACCCTAGAACAAATAATCCAAACATTATCCAGGTCCATTTTAATAACAAATATGCCTATAAAATTCCATATGAATGCTGCCATTTATGCTACAGTAAGTAAACTGCACCAAAACTTTAGTCCAAACAGAGTCACTTATGGTGTCTGGCATCCTCATTGAAATGATTTTCTTATATGCATTTCCCAGGTTTATTTGCACTCAGATGAGGCTTGGACTGCATTGTAACTTATACAAAAAAAAAAAAAAAAAAGAAAAAAAAAAAATCCTTATTCCTCTGTTTCTTTGGTCTATATACAGGGTGTCCCATAATCAAGTGCACTTTTGAAAAAATCATAATGAAAAAAAAATATGCATTTTAAAAAACAATTTATGAACGATATTCTACACTTAATGGAAAATTATTTTCTAATAAATCAGTCAACTACTGAGTTCCAGGCACTCGGGATGAAGGGTTTCCTAGTCACAAATGGTCGTTAGTGTAGTATCTCAAATAGAGAGCTTAATGGTAATTGAAAAAAGTTTCTGGTACTCGGGCTTGGCCTAAAACTGAGGAACTAACGAAAATGTTGTCTATTTGAGTTGTTGTGAATGACAAGGGTGGGACAAGTGACTCTGACTTCTTTCTGGAGAAGCGATTAAAGCCTTGGGGAAGAAGCAACTGGCAGGTGAGGGCCGTGCAAGACTCCATGAAGGTGCCTCTCCACCACTGGCGTCTCAACACTGACTCTCTGAGTATCTCCTTGCTGGGACAACTCCAGCTTTGAAAATTGTTAAAAAATACTTCTTGTCGCAAATTTTATAAATGACCTTTATAGAATTATTAACTAACTATTTAGCAACCTTTTTGTCACCAAAAAAAGTAATTTTAACACAAAAAGTAAATGATAGATTTCAATTGGAATAGTTTTCCCTTGAAAAGCATCGAATAATACATAGCTAATGTGATTTTTAAATTTTTAGCTCCATTAGCGAAGGAAATGGAGGGAACACAAAAATTACATTTTGCTCTCTGGCGCTGCCATTTTTAATTTTAAAATTATATTTTAAACGTACTCGCTGAACTCTTTCCAACAGTGTATAAGCTATAGGTTGTCGATAACATTTTTTATCTCCCCCATATCTCAGACAAATTTTTGTCAACAATGATCAATATGGCGTTACGTTGGCCCACACGATATACATGCCCACACAAAATTTCAAGTCAATAGATTGAGTGGTTCCAGATGTACAATGCTGTGACAGACGGACAGACAACCGAGTGACATTACAAGGGTCCTTCGTTAGACTCCGGACCCTAAAAATCAGATCATTGAGATGATGTCTCTCCCAATGACGACACTCTTCAAAACTAACCCTCAAATTTTCGAAGATGTGGTGACACATTACCAGCATAATGCTTGCGATTTTGTGGCAGATATTTACTTTTAATTGCTCCCTTGTTGTTGGATTATTGGAGTAAACACGGCTCTTCAGATATCCCCACAAACAAAAATCAAGTAGGAATAAATCAGGACTTTTTGGAGGCCAGTTGATGTCACCTTTACTACATGAGAAAATAATGGGAGAAAATTGAGTATACTGAGTTATGCAAAGCCATTAGAAAGAGACTCAGAGAGGACGTAAGAAGATTTAACACAAGAAAAGTAGAACAAGCGTTAAGGGAAAATGAAGGATTATTATCAGCAGCCATGAGCAGTAATACAGAAAGACAAATGATACTGAAACTGAAGAATAGCGATGGTGTACTTATAAACAGCAAAGAAGGCATAATTCAAATAGCAGAAGACTCCTATAGAGAATTATACAAGGAGCGAGGGAATGATACCAGCAGTGGGGAAGATGGATTGCAAAGTAGCAACACATACGACATATCCGATATTCTTCCTGATGAGTTAGAACATGCATTGAAGAAAATGAAGAATCGGAAAGCCCCGGGGGAAGATGAAGTTACTGTAGAGTTGTTAAAATTGGGAGGAAGAGACATAACACAAAAACTGGCAAGGATCTTCACAAAGTGCATTAGAAAAAGTTTGACGCCTGAGCAGTGGAATAATGCAATCATAGTTTTGCTGCATAAGAAAGGAGATAAATCAGAAATTATAGACCAATTAGCTTGTTATCACACATCTACAAGTTGTTCACAAGGATCATTACTAACAGATTAGAAAGAATACTTGATGAGAATCAACCGAAAGAGCAAGCTGGCTTTAGGACAGGATTCTCAACTATGGATCACCTTCACGTAATATCACAGCTAATGGAGAAAGGAAATGAATATAAATGAATATAATCCACAAATGCCAGGCACCATTATGCCTGGCATTTGTGGATTATGAAAAGGCATTTGACTCCATACAGCATAAGGCAATGTTTCGGGCACTGGAAAGACAAGGCATAGATACCCCATATATTATGATTTTGAAGAAAATATATGAGTGCTACATCCTTTATTAGACTAGACAAAGACAGTAGCAAATTTAAAATCGAGAAAGGAGTTCGACAAGGAGACACAATATCTCCGAAGCTGTTTACTGCTGCCCTTGAGGAAGCTTTCAGAAGATTAGACTGGTCGCAGAAAGGAGTCAATGTGAACGGAGAGTACCTAAACCATTTACGATTTGCAGATGACATTGTGGTCATAAGCCACGATCCCAAAGAATTAGAGGAAAATCTTAATCAGTTATGCACAGTTAGTAAGGATTCTGGATTAAAGATGAATATGGCTAAAACAAAAGTAATGATGAACAAGTATGCCACGGAAAGGGAAATAATGATTGAAGGAGCAGTAATTGAAAAGGTGGAGTCATATACTTATCTGGGACAAGTTATTAGCTGTAATAATGATAAATGGCTGAAAGGCAAGAGAAGAATAAATTTTGGATGGATAGCATTCAGGAAATATAGTCACATACTGAAGAGCAATATCCCAGTTTGTCTGAAACGTAAAATAATGAATCAATGTATACTCCCCACCATGACTTATGGAAGTGAAACTTGGGCACTCACCAAAAGAATGGAAGAGAAGCTGAGAAGTACACAGCGAAGAATGGAACGAATTATACTGGGAATCAGACTGTTAGATAAGAAGAGAAACACATGGATTAGGCAGCAAATTCAAGTAAAGGACATTCTTATCAAAACTAAAGAACTAAAATGGTCTTGGGCAGGACACATAGCTCGAAGACATGATGACAGATGGACTAAGAAAATAACAGAATGGTATCCAAGAGGAGCTAATAGAAAACCTGGAAGACAAAGGCGGAGATGGATAGATGAAATTCATGAGTTTTTGGGTAGTAAATGGATGGCCAGTGCTCAAAACAGAAGGAACTGGAAAGTTGCTGGAGAGGCCTTCATCCTGTAGTGGATTGAAATTGGCTGATGATGATGATTACTACGTGAAATGAGTTTTTCTGGGAACAGTTCGCAAACCACTGGTAATGTTACATTTGATGTGTGACAAGGCACTCCATCTTGGTGGAACCATGTCCTGGTATTGTATCCTGGAAATTCCTGCAGTTGTGGAGTCAGAAAATCTCTCAGCATTCTAACATAATATTCAGAATTAACCCTTACAGCAAGGGTTAATTCTAACATAATAGAAAGTTAATTCTGGATGTTAACTCGTCCAGGCTGCTTGGGTCTTCAAAGAAGTACGGGCCGATTATTCCAGAAGCTGACACTGCAGCCCAAACAGTAACTTTAGGACAAGACAGTGCTCTCTGGTGTTTCAGTCTTGGATTATTCTCACTCCAATAATGATAATTTTGTTTGTTTACATGTCCATTCACATGAAAATGAGCCTCATCAGAGAACAAAACGTTGCCAAATTCAGTAAATCTTTCGAACATTTCGTTGGCATAATTTAGCCTTGCAATGAAGTCTGACTCTTTCAAACCTTGAACCAATTGTATTTTGCAAGGGTGCAAAGTCAAATCTTTCTTCAATATTCAGTGTACAGATGTTCTGGGCAAGTTTAATTCTGCAGCACGTTTCTGAACTGACTGGTGCAGATTCTGGCATATTGAAATGTTTAAGTGCTCTGCATTCTCATCACTTCTTGAAGTTCTTGGACGGCCCGGCGGTTGTTGATTTATTGTTGAACCAGTTTCTTCGAATCTCTTGACTCATGATTTGATCAGATTTATACTTGGCCTTTCACTAATGTCATGTAATAGTGATCACGAAATCTATGTCTAACAGTAATGATCGAATTATTGTTTTGGTAAAATGTATGTACACAAAATGTGCACTCTGGTCCTGTGAAGCGATCCATTGCTACTAAATTTCCAAGAACTGGTCTAATAGTAGGGACTAGCCATGCACTCCCTCACCATTAATTTTCAAGTTATAAAGAAAACAAAGGTGCAATTCGTTATGGGACACCTTGTATATGCACTAATTTTTCCAGTAACTCCTTTTGGATTAATATTAGAAAATATATTAACTATCCTTGGCATCTCTAATAAAAAAAAAATACAAATGCACTAGACCTTCCATGTGCACAATGAATTTTTAGATACCTGTATTTTTTGTATTCAAATTCAGATATATGCAAATTTTATAAAAAAAAAAAAAAACCTGACGAAATCATTGTTAAAAAATTGTTCACATAATGTAAGTTGTCACGTGCCATTCTTTCAAAATATGTAGTGACTAGTCATACTAATAATGCTACTGGTACATGATATTGTGGATCTGCTATGCTGTGTAGACATCTGGCCTGCATTTGAATGAGAAACAATGCCGAATGTTAAAAAAATTAGCCTAACGCTGGAGGTTCTATCGAACCTCCAGCGGTAGGCTACGCATTGGTGACAGGACAAAAGTTTGACAACTGGTTCAAAAGGACTTTTGTAATAGAAGGCACAGTAGTTAATTGATCATAATGACTCCCCAAGTCATTTGAATACTTGGAAATCATTAAAAAAAATGTTAAGGTTGTGTTTTTGCCCCTGAATGCAACTTCATTGATTCAGCCAATGGATCAAGGCATCATTTCCACATTTAAAAAAAATTATATTTAAAGTGAACCTTTAATGTAATGTTCGATGTCTTGGAAAATCCAGAGGGTAAATCTTCATGACTTTTTAAAGTCTTACACAATCATGGTGCATAGACAGGCATAAAAGAATCCACAATGAATGTTTGTTGGAAGATACTGTGGCCAGAATGAGTTCACATGCAGCAGCTGTCAGCAGTGGGCATCCAAGCAGCAGTTGTGGAAAACATTGCCGAATTTGGCAGCAGCTGTGGAAAACATTGCCGAATTTGGCAGCAGCTGTGGAAAACATTGCCAAATTTGGCAGCAGTTGTGGAAAACATTGCTGAATTTGGCAGCAGTTGTGGAAAACATTGCTGAATTTGGCAGCACTTGGAAGATGGCTTGGTGGAAAAGGCTTTGATGACATCATGGAAATTGAAAAGGAGTTGTCTGTGGAACTGTTAGAATATGAAGCAAAAATGAAGAAAGAAGAGGATGACGTTGCACCTCTTAACTATTTTCAACCTACAGCTGCTAAAGATGTTCCAAGATAGGACAGACTTTCTGCAGAATCTTGATGCTAACTATGCTTGCGGAAATTTGATGAGATGTTAACAGTGCACTGGTTCTGTATAATCTAATGCTAGCTGAACTGAGAAGGATGCCCGACAGCCAACACTAATGGAGTTTTCAGTTGACCAAACAATGTTTCCGAACAAGGAAACTTCTGGCACAGTATTCCCATCGGCAATGGACTCTGATTAGTATCTAAATATGTAGTTTTTTTTTAGTTTTTAATTAAATAAACTTGTTTATTCTAAACTTTTGTTTTTATCATTTCCTATTTATATTACCTTACATAATTACGTAATTAATATTAATATCACAACTTATGAAAAAACTTGCAAAGAAATTTGAAATAGATGTCATACACCAATAACAAAATGTTGTTGAGTGAGGCTTTGCTTCGAGAATAATACTATGGTCACTAATAATAACAGTAACTAGTACCTCTGCTAACACTAATATAATATAATACTAATATTTACTGGACTAGGTGGTAGGGACTCTTGTCAACTGGTGCAATACCATCACTTTGCTTATTGGGGGCTTGAATTGGCAAAGCCCATGTTTTGTCTCCTGAGCAAAGTTTTTGACATCCCTCCCATCTCCTCCAACCCATGCACACTACTACTAATACTAATTAGTATTAGTAACCAGTGCAATACCACAACTTTGCTTATTGAAGACTCGAAATGGTGATACCCATGTTTAGTCTTCAGAGCAGTATTTCCAGCATCCCTCCCCACGTCTCCTTTTACCCATGCAAAATGGTACTAGTACTAATACAAACCAGTACCACTACTAATAATAATATAACACTAATAATGTGGGGATATTTTGTTGTTGGAACAAGTCAATTACATTCTTTACCATGATATATTCTAAAAACTAATAGCTTTATTATGTTATGATGCAAAAGGTACAGGATGTTTATAATTTAAGTGTGTCACTTTAACTATAACAATCCTGTTTAAGGTGTAGTGACAAAGACAAAATTTTACAAAGACTGACATTTACAAGGATTAACAAGAGGACTACTTTTCCAAAACAGGCTGTCTGTGCAAAATGAGAAAATTCAAATAAATAGGTAACTTATATGTAGTTCACAGCAGAAATGCCCCCCCCCCCCACAGTTACAGTGGCTGTTGCTGTGACCAATGGTGCAACATTGAAATCAATATTCAATAGACAACCACCTGCAATGTTCTTTGTACCAGTACCACTACTAATAATAATATAACACTAATAATGTGGGGATATTTTGTTGTTGGAACAAGTCAATTACATTCTTTACCATGATACATTCTGTAAAAGATCCACGTGTTGCAACAACTGGCATTAACTAATCCACACTGACATAATGACTTTTCTTTATGGTTTCTGGCATGGATGGAGGTTGATATCATATAGCTGGGGAACATCTCGTGGACTGATATGATTCATTTCCAGTTAAGTGGTGGTGAATATACCCATAATTGTCAGTGTGGGAATCATCAACACCAGCTGTTATCAAAAATTTTACTGTAAATGTGCACAAAACAGTGGACAATAGAGAGAGGTGTGGGTTTACAGTAAAATTCATAATTGGATTTTTCTTAGAGATTTACACTCTCATGGTCCACAGATATGTACCGTGGCAACTAAGCATTACTACAACCTTATCTTTACAGTTATTAAAACTTTAAATATCATTTTCTTTATCACAGTGCTGATTTTCAGATGAGAGGAAACTACTATTTTTATGCAGGATAGGGCTTCTCTGAATGTTGGTCAGCCAGTAACTCAGCTACTTCATAAAACATTCGATGATGACAGATCATTTCCTGTCACTTTGGGGACACTTGATGACCTTAATCTCCAGATGTCAATCTTTGTGACTTTTGGTTATGGGTATATCTTGAGGACAGAATGTAACAAGATCATCAAAAGGAATGTCATTGACATTCCCCATGACAACATATTTCAGGTAACAGTCGACCATGCCATGCACACTCCCAGCACATAGCAAATGCAAGTGGTCTCCATATTGACCATCTCAATCTTCAAACTGACTAGTTCATCTAAACACTACTCCTACCAGTTGCACTCAGTGCAAGTTGTCTCCTTGTGGCAATTTTTGGAACATTTTTTTTTTTTTGCTGGATAGTGTACATTTCAAATTTGTGGCTAAAGGCATATATAATGATATACTGTTACACTGCTGGCAATATTACAGCTGCCATGTCACCAAACTTGACTGTCTGACAATATGGAAAGATTAATTCTATCTACAGATAGATTTTCTTACTTTACTATTCTATGTTACATGCAGCCATTGCAATGAAAATCTTAAGTTTAAAACAACAGTAAACAAATTTAAAATAACCCATATACTTACCATTGGTCAAGCCATTTCTGAATTCTAGGAGTGTGACCTTCCTACATTTTACTTTTAACAAAAATTTTGCATCCTTTATGAATTTTCAGTACTACTGCAGCAGGTCTACTTATCTTCCTTTTAAACCGCATTCGAAATTTATACATCATAGGTAGCAGACTGCAGCTTGTTGAATCACAGTACCCATACTGCACCTTCCTGTGGTTGGTAAATTCAGTTATGATTACAGTTTTTGATCATGCAGCCATCTACCGTAGAGTGCACTTTTCCGGCTGGTAAAAAAAACCCAACAAACTAGAAGATAACCTCTGTGAGGTCCATTTGAAAAGTTTATGACCTAAGTATGAAAGGGTAGCAGTACTGTATAAAAAATTTCTGTACTTAAATACTTAATATGTCAAATAGTAACCCGCCAAGTTTAAATAGTTTAAATAGTCTTTTTTTAATTATAGGTCCTGAAGTCAAAAAAGCTGTGGATAAGTAAAGATATCTGGGAAAAAAAGGGCCTAATGCCAAAGGCAATTCATGAGGATACAATTACAACACTGGAAAAGGATGTCCCTTCCAAAATTTAAACGAGGGAGGAAGAGTCTGGAAGGTGACTCATCAAAGACATGCAACATCCATCATTCCAGAAGTTAACAGTGTGTATGATCTGTTGATGAGTGATCAATAAGTGACAGTTCAGTACATTGCCAGTATCCTGGGCATCTGATCTGGACATGTGTACTACATAACAGCAGAGGCTCTTGCTATGAAAAAAGTGTCAGCATGATGGATCCCAAAGTAATTGACAGCAGATCAAAAATGCACAAGTGTTATTAGGTGAACATTTTCATTGTTTACAAGTAGAGAAAATTTCCTTGCAAAATTTGTGATAATGGATCCATCACTTTAGTCAGAGACAAAGGAGTGGTCCAGACAGTGGAAACGCAGCTCTTTTTCTCTTCCCAAGAAAACCAAGTTGATTCCTTCTGTTGGCAAGGTGCTGGCATCAGTTTTTTTGGAATGCTAATAAATTGCTAGTGGATTATCTTCAGAAAGGCCAGACAGTCACAGGGGCTTATTACACAGACCTTGTAAGGTGTTTGCATGAAAACATCAAGACAAATCAAGCTGTGGCAAACTCAGCAAATGAGTTTTATCCATCAGGACAACATGCTTGCTCACAAGTTTGTCATTGCCAAGGCATCTTTGGACTATCCCCCATATTCATCAGATCTAGTACCATGGAACTTTCATCTATTTCCTAATTTGAAAAAATACCTGGTTGGAAACCATTTTCCCACCAACAGTGATGTCTTTGCTGTAGTGGTTGCATTCCTGGAATCCCAAGAGAAAACTTTGCAGCTGGAATCAACACATTATAGCATTGGTGATAAAAGTGTATTGACACCAAAGGGGACTGTGTTGAAAAACAACATGTTATCAGGTTCCTCAAATAAACCCTTCTACTCAGGCCACAAAAGTTTCAAACACCTCTCTGGAAGTGGTTTCAGATTTGTATCATATTCACAAAATCCTCATGGGCCACTGGTCAAAATTATCTGTACAGTTCATTTTTACTTTTTTTTTTTTCTTTTTCTTTTTCTTTTTAAATTCTAGAAATAGCATCTCAGTTTTGTCATTAATACACTCACCAACTCATGAGCTGGTGAGTGTATTAATGACATACATCTAATCCATGGCCATTTCAAATCTAATCAGTATTACTGTAAAGACCTTGACCAACGAAAATGCATGTGTGTGTCAATTACTCTTGAAGGTGTCCTGCCTAGGGAGATTGATAATATGAAAAGGACACCTATTAAAGTTTCTGAATCCGTATTAAAGTGCCCACTTTGGAGAATTCATCTAACATGTAATTTCTAATACTTCTGCCAGAGTGACCACAATAAGCAGTATCCCTTTTTAGCTAGGTGTCTATTAAGGGAGGTTTCACTGTATTAGCTTTTAATGAACTTCAAGTTCTTTTATTAATCTTAACTGCTTTTTGAATTGAGAGATGATATCAGTCCTGGGCCATAATGTAAGCATCACTATAAATGAAAATATGAAGAACGATATTTTATTTTATTTTATTTTTTTATTTTGTTTATGGCTAACTGAGCAATTACAGCAAACTATTCTCAGGTGTCTATCATGGTTATATTCTTTGATGAAATTAAGAGAAGAATTCAGATCAGATTTTAATGCAGTTTTACTATTTTTTGCAAAAATAAAAATACAGAGAAACTCTATGGTAAGCTCTAGTACAATAGGAAGACAGAGAAGGGATAAAATCGAGTCAAAAAGAGTCTCATCATAAATCCAAAGAGTTGACACCGTTCAAGAGCAATGCATGATGATGTTGCAATCCTTAAAATCTGGCAACAAAGTGCCAGATTTTAAGGGGAGAATATAAAGAGCATTACTATTTGTGTGGGAACTAATGATATTAAATGCACACGGCTAACAATTGGTTGGATAAATATAGAACCATGCTAAAAAATGCCACGAGTTAGATCAGAAAGCAGACACATCTGTAATTGTTTCCAAGCACAACAGAGGGGCTCTATGCTGAAAACCTTTTGAATTAATTCAAGGCTTAAAGGAAACCTGCATGGCATTATTTTTTGGAGGATAGAGAAGGTTTTTATGAGTGTGGCCCACCTAATAGAAGGAATCTGCTGAGATGGGACACACATGAACAAAGGTGAGGCAAGGATCATTGCCTCAATCGATACTGGATCAGTATCAATGAGGAGACTTGAAGGGTCCAAGAAACTGCTAGTTTGGGGAGGGGAACAGGGTAATGTACAAAGTAATATGTTTTTTTTTTTTTTTGTTAGTTGTTGGCGCATCAGCTTCTGTGGCCAAATTGCACCTCAGATTTTTTTTTTGCATTTTCTACTCTGATCCAAGCCCGAGGTGGGATTCGAACCCGTGACCTTTGGGTTGCCAGGCAGGCACTTGACCCACCTGGCTAGCCCGGTCGGCCAAAGTAATATGTACACACATTTGTGGCTGAAAGAGCCAACATTTACAAGATGTATGGAGGATAGCGACATTTCAGACAAATAGAAAGGCTAATGCTAAAGAAATAAGCCTAAATAGCTTCAAAGGGGCTATGTCAGGATAATAAACTACACAAGAACACTTAGTCTTAATTGTATTTATAGTAATGTCAGTAGCACTGTCAACAAAATAAACAAATTTGAACTTCTGATTAGTTAAATAATGCTGACATAATAGAGTAAGGAAATGTGGTGCCCCCCAGAAATAGGGGAGGATGAGTTTCTATAATGTATTTACAACAGTCTCTGACTGTTGCTTTAAAGCAATTCCATAATTCTAATGTATTCAACATCCTCTACTATCTGCCTAGGTTGATATGGGCCATGTAGCTCTTAAACTGTTATAGTCCCCTTTCCTGAAATTAAAACACATGCCTTTACCTTTAACAGTTGCACCTTCTTTTTTCATCTTAAACTAATGACTTCATGATTGCTTAATGCTAATGGTTCGTCTACTGTGAACCCTATGATTAATCTGGTTTGTGGGCAATGATCAGGTATGGGGCATCCTTACCCCTAGTATATTCTTTAATATTCTGATAGAAATTATAATAAACATCTAGTTTATTTAAAAACTTTGTCCTTGAGAGAGAGACAGAGTTTCCCTTTCACTTGCTTTGGTCAATAAGGGGCAAATTGATATCACCCATAAAAATACATTCATACAGTGCTGTAGTCGTAAAATTAGCAGAAGGTAATACTATGTGAATGTTACGTATGCAGAGTGTATACTGTGCTTATTAATAGAATTCCAGAGGGTATACGGCATATGCTGTATATATATATACACACACACCGGGTGGTTATAAAATAAGTTTCCCTATCCAGGAGGCCCTAGTGTCGAAACGGTTAGAGATAGCGCTGTGAAAATCAGTGGGTATGTCATTTAGGGTATGGGAAGCGATTTGTAGAAGAAAAAAAATTAGTTCAAATTTCTGTCACTAGGGGGAGAAATTGGCACTGTAAACATGAGATGGAATACTTAAATTGGAATTAGATTTTAATATCAGAACTTATAAATCTACAGATATTGTTCTATATGCTTTCCTTCACTTGAGATGACATTCTGAAAATTGAAGACTGCGTGCGACGCAGTTTCACGTAGCATCTCATTGGGGATGTTGGCTACATGCTGTTTAATGCTTGCTTTTAAATCAACGAGCTTCTATATGCTGCCACGGTAAACTATCTTTCAAGTATCCCCATAGCCAGAAATCACAGAGATTGAGATCTGCTGATCGGGCTGGCCAGAACTGCAGAAAGTCTAGAAATATGATCATTTCTGAATGTTGAACGGAGCAGTTCCTTCACTTGTTGACCAGTGTGGGGGGGGGCACCATCTTGCATGAACACTATGGTCTCCAAGCATTGCCTTTCTTGCAGAGTGGGAATAATGTGATCTCTTAGAAGAGTGCAGTACTGTGCACTAGTTACCTTACAGGGCCATGAGGTGTAGACTCTTCAAAGAAAAATGGTCCGATTATAAACTCTGCTGTGAATCCACACCATACTGTAACGTATGGACTTTGTAGTGGTCTTTCATGTGCAGCAGATAGACGAGAAGTTCCCCACATTCAGCAGTTTTGTGCATTTACACCCCAATGAAGAGGGAAATCAGACCTCATCAGACCACAAGATCATTCGAGCCCATGTATCGTCAAGTTGCATATGAGCCAGAAGTCATAGAGCAAAGTCTATTCGTTGTTGCTGATCAAGAGACTTTAGTTTTTGCACTACATGAATCTTTTATGGGAACCAGTGTAAAATTATTCGAAGCACTTTACGTACAGTAGACCAAGGAAGGTTCGAGTCTCTTGACACACCTCTGGCACTACTGACTGGTAGTGTTTCGCATTCTGACCTGGAGGCCATTGCAACCGCCACTTCATCCACTACCTTTGTTCCGATACATGGTCGTCCCCTGCCTTGAATTGCATCTAACTCCCCTGTCACTTCACATTTCTTTATTAGTTTTCGAAGCCCCCACCGATGTTAAAGGTCCTTTACACAAACCTTTTAAGTTTCCCATGTTGACTTAGTGCTGCATTAGTGTTACTATTAGTCTGGTCTTTTTTACTAAAAGAGCATCCTTTTTTGTAAGAGCCATAATGATTATTGATGGTGGTTTTGGCCTTTCTGCTTTTATCTAACAGGATGTCATTTACATAAGCAGCATGTCTTGAAGTAAATGACAACTTTTTCATATGTGGGGGTCCTAAATGACACACCCACCGATTTTCACAGTGCTAAATCTAACCATTTTGACACTAGAGTCTTCTAAAAAGGGAAGCTTATTTTATAACCACCCAGTATATATATTTATATATATGGCAATATATTAAAAATAATAAAACTAAGTATTGCCTAAGAATCAAATTCTAATGAATTTATTTTTTAATTTTCAGTAAATTAAAAATATAGGTGGCAGATCAAAGTCTACCTTCGACTCTAATCAACTGGTGCAATACCATGACTTTGCTTATTGGAGGCTTTAAGTGGTGCAACCCATGGTAACTTTCTAGGAGGCCTCTGGATCAGCTAGAGTATAATCTTGCTACCTCTACTGTGCCAGATAGTGACTGGTGGGGATCCAAGTAGTTACGCCATATCCAAAAATTTCATTACTTCATACAGCATGTCCCCTCCCCCCACCTTTTCTTACTATTGAATACACCAAAATTGTCAAACTAATAGAGAAAACTTATCTGCAAAAAGATCTAAACTTCCCAAACACTTCCTAGTTAATTTCACAAATATACACGGTCTCAGTTCTAATCTCACTGATGTCCATTTCCACTTACAGTCTGCCAAACCCCATGTACTTTTTCTGACAGAATCTGTTATCGGTTGATTCAACCACTGCTCATCTCAGTTTCCCAATTTATTCGCTCTATGATTCCTTTCACCTCAAAGGTGATACTTGTGCATATGTCCATTCCGATATTCCCTGTCAGAGACTTGGTAATTTGGAATATTTTCTGGCTTAAAATGTCTCTACCTCATTCTGTAAAATTCATCTTTGTCTCTACCATTCTCCCAACTCCACTAATCACTTGGAACTCTTTAACTTCCTCTCTTTGCAACGTGACTTTCTCCAGTCCAACTTTCCTAACAGTGAGGTAATTTTCCTTGGTGATTTTAATATTCACAACTCCATCTGGCTTCCAATTTCTAGTCATACAGACCCAGCTGGTTGGGATACTGAGGCTTTTGCAATTACTATTGACCTCACACAGGTTGTTCATTTACCTACCAGAATACTGGAGGTAAGGCAAGGCTTTTGACCGTGTTTAGCATAAAGGACTTCTAAACAAGCTTCCATCTTATGGTTTGCCAACTGTTTTTTTTGTAATTGGTTATCCAGTTTTCTCTCTGATCGCTCACTGAGGGTGATGGTAGATGGCTCTCTGTCTTCTAACTTCTCCACTAATGCTGGTGCCTCCCAAGATTCAGTTCTTTCCCCCACTCTTTTCCTCTTGTATATTAATGACCTCCTTTTATTAACTGGAAATCTTATCCATAGTTTTGCTGATGATAGCACATTCCATTCCACTTTCCAGCTTGAGAAACCTTGCCCTGCTCAATCAGCTTCAACTTCTCAAATATTCGCTACCAATTCCTTAAATGTCGATCTCCAGGTAATTTTCCAGTGGGGCAAAGACAACTTAGTTAATTTCAATCCTTCTAAAACTCAGTCCTGTCTTATATCTTGCAAAAAGGATTCTTCTGCTCCTATGCTTATGTTTGGTGACACTCCAATTTCTAGGCAAGATAATATCTCTTTTGAGGATTACCCTGACCTCTAATCTCTCTTGGCACAAGCACATTACAAATATTGCTTCCTCTGAATCTAAAAAACTTGGTGTTCTCTTTCGCTCTCGGTGTTACTTTTCTTCCAAACAGCTGTTCACTCTGTACAAATCGCAAATCTGCACTACCATGGAATATTGTTCCCACATCTTTGACTATGCCCCAAAACCTCTCTTGGGCTTCTAGATTCCATTCAGAAGATGGCAGTTAGGTTAATTAATGACTCATCTCTAACAGAGTTTCTTCACTCTCTGTCTCATAGATGTAATGTGTCTGCTGCATGCCTTTTCTACAGATACTTCCATGGGCACTGTTCTTCTGAATTGGCTTCTATAATTCCCACTCCCGTTTTCAAAACAGTCCGAACATATGCCGCCACCAGCCAACATCCATTTACTACCTAACTTTAAACTCACAGAACCAACTTTTTATCTTCCTCGCTTATTCATTCAACTGCCATTTTCTAGAACAACCCTCCTTCATACGTATTTCCTGAAAATTACAGTCTACAGAAGTTCGAGTCTAATGTCAGCAAATATCTTCTTTCGTCCAACCCATGTGCAGTATTTAGTACTATAGGTTCTAATACTTCTCATGTTTTGGGTTTTCATAAAAAAAAAAAAATTAAAAAAAATATAAAAATTGTTTTTTCCAAGTCTTTCAAAAACCAGAAGAATAGTACACTATTCACCTAAAAAAATCCAGAGGGTACATGGTGCATACATGCATTTACCCTCCACTACAGCACTGCATTCACACTTGCTCTCCCCATTTCCTCTTCATGTAGATGCTCTTTTCATACTCTGGCACCCACAATCTTTTCCTTTTACCTATCACGCTCAGAATTTTATTACCTACTGAACCACCATATCTATGCTATGTAGGTCGACTAACTCTGCACTCTTGTACCCACGTGGTCAACGGATTGCATTCAGTTTTCCTAGGGTTGGTCATAATTCAGTGATCACTCAGTATATATACACGTGACCCCCACTTAACGCTGATAATTTGTTCCCAAAAAACAGAGCGTTAAGTGAGTGCCGTATTCCCGCAATGTAACATATGTATTTGTGAGTCACGGTATATGCCATAGGATATTTCCTAATCAATAATAAACGATAGCAAAAAGATGCACAAATATCAGTCAAAATATTTAATATTAAAAATTTTAACATATAAAAGATTCTCGATTACATACGTATATAATTATGTGGTAAGTAACTACATTACATATCAAAATTTATTAATCCAATGGCTCTGGGCTGCTGAGTTTTCGTAACTTTGGTCGATTTTGGGTTGTACTTTGGCCATCTTCCTAGTAAACTGAAAGGGGTTTTACTTTAAAAACTCCACAGCGTTACCACCCAACAATAAAGTCAACCGATCCTTTACCGCTTTGAAGCCTGGCATGTTTTTTCTTTTCTTCTTCTTTGATATTAAACTCCTTTTAGGCATTTGTTTCCAAAAAAGTCCTGTTTCATCTATGTTAAAAATTTGTTGAGAAGTTTTAACACCTCTTCAATAATTTTTTGAAAGTTTCAGCTCCTTCTTGATCTGTGCTTGCGGCTTCTCCCTGGATTTTAAATCTAGCTTACCAGCCCTTATTAGCTTTAAATGGTTCCACATTTTTTTTTTTAAAGGTGAGCTATCTTCAGATCATCACATAGGCTAATTGCTTTTTCTTTAATAATATTTAACTTAATGGAATTGTGCGATGGATATTATCTTCAATAAAATTATTTAATAGTCTCTCCATTTCGATTATAATAACTGGTCTAGTTGCTTGCAGTGGAACAGCTGTCTTTCCCGCTGCTAAAATGAATTCTTTATTTTTTTATAATTGTTCTTACAGTTGAACCTGTCAGTCCTAAATTACTGCACACATCCACTTGTCATTGAACGGAATCGATTTGCTTCAAAATGTATAATTTAATTTTCAAATTCAGTATTTTTCTTACCTTAGTAGGCTTCACACCGCGTCCAGACATTCCTTTTTAATTCTTATCCACCATTATTAATCTTCGAAAATGTAACTGCGGTGCATTAATTATGATACAATGTTCGAGTAATCTGTCCGTTGACGAAGATGTCTAACACTGTACCGAGTGATGACTAGACTTCGGATAAATGCATATAACGCAAATATTACAAGCAATATACTTCATCATATTTTAAAATGTTGATCGTAACAAGTCACCATAGTGAAATTAAATTAGCGTGGGAGAAAATTTCACTGAGCGTGGGAAACTTTGCTATTCATTTTCAAGCTATCGACTACATCACATGAAACGTTTTCGTTAAACATGCCAAAAATTATTCTGTATGCTGGTAAAAGAGCATTATAGTGAGTTGTGACAGCATTAGAGTGAGATATGGGTTATAACATAAAAACAGCATTACAGCGAACCACGTTATAACGAGGGCCTGCTATATACATAAATATACAGGGTTGTTAAAATTAAAGTATCCCTATGTAGAGGGCTCTGGAGTGAGTTCTAAGGCTTGTACTGAAGAGAATTTTTTTTTTTTTTTTTTTATGAGAACCCCAAACACGAGAGGTATTATAACCTATAGTACTTAGTACCGTGCTTGGGTTGGAGGTTGAGAAGACGAGAGACGATATTTGTTGATATTGGACTTGAACTTCTGTAGATTGTAATTTTCAGGAAATACGTATGAAGGAAGGTTGTTCCAGAAAACGGCAGTTGAATGAATAAATGAGGAAGATGAAAAGTTGGTTCTGTGGGTTTGAAGTTGGACAGTAAATGGATGTTGGCTGGTGGCGGCACGTGTTCAGACTGTTTTGAAAGAGAGAGCGGGAATTATAGAAGCCAATTCAGAAGAACAGTGCCCATGGAAGTATCTGTAGAAGAGGCATGCAGCAGAAACAGTGCGTCTATGAGAAAGTGAGTGGAGAGACTCTGTTAGAGATGAATCATTAATTAACCTAACTGCCCTCTTCTGAATGGAATCAAGAAGCCTGAGAGAGGTTTTGGGGGCACCACCCCAGATGTTCTTAGTACCGTGCTAATGGAATATTGTTCCAGATGTGGGAACAATATTCCATGGCAGGGCGGATTTGCAATTTATACAGAGTGAGCAGCTGTTTGGGAGAAAAGTAACGCCGAGAGCGAAAGAGAAAACCAAGTTTTTTAGATGCAGAGGAAGCAATATTTGTAATGTGCTTGTGCCAAGAGAGATTAGAAGTCAGGGTAATCCCCAAACGAGATATATCATTTTGCCTAGAAATCGGAGTGTCACTAAAGATAAGCATAGGAGCAGAAGAATCCTTTTTGCGAGATATAAGACAATACTGAGTTCTAGAAGGGTTGAAATCAACTAAGTTGTCTTTGCCCCACTGGAGAATTACCTGAAGATCGGCATTTAAGGAATTGGCAGCAGATTTTCGAGAACTTGAAGCTGATTGAGCTGGACAAGGTTTCTCAAAATGGAAAGTTGAATGCAATGTGCTATCATCGGCAAAACTATGGATAGGATTTCCAGTCAATGGAAGGTCATTAATATACAAGAGGAAAAGAGTGGGGGAAAGAACTGAACCTTCGGGGACACCGGCATTAGTGGAGAAGTTAGAAGACAGAGAGCCATCTACCATCACCCTCAGTGAGCGATCAGAGAGAAAACTGGATAACCAATTACTAAAAACAGTTGGCAAACCATAAGATGGAAGCTTATTTAGAAGACCTTTATGCCAAACACGATCAAAAGCCTTTGAGATGTCAAGAGCAACTACTTGTGTTTCACCGAACCTTTCCATTGAATTAGTCCATAAATGGGTAACATAAGCCAGAATATCACCAGTGGATCGACACTGACGGAATCCATACTGGCGATTGTTGATCAGACGGAAGGTTTCTAGGTAGTCTAAGAGTTGGCGGTTAATTGATTTCTCCATTACTTTAGAAAGAGTAGAAGTAATTGCAATGGGACGATAATTGGATGGGAGGGATTTGTCACCCTTTTTAGGAACTGGCTGGATATCAGCAAATTTCAAAGCAGAAGGAAAAACACCTTTGGAATAAGAAAGTGAAAAAAGGCGGCAAAGAATAGGAGTAAGTTCAGGAGCACAGGTTTTGAGAACAACTGGAGAAATACCATCGGGACATGGAGCTTTCTTAGCATCAAGATTCATCAAAATCCTTCTGATATCCTTTTGACGGAAGACCACAGGAGGCATTGAATGGAGCGTGTTAGGAATGGTGGGAGGTGTTTTACCGAGATCATTAATACATGAGCTCGAAGAAAAATGGGATGCTAGCAGGTCAGCTTTATCCTTGGCTGAAGTGACAACAGAACCATCTGGTTTGGACAGAGGTGGGAGTAGAGATGGGCAAAAGTTGCGGCCAATAGCTTTAGCAAGAGACCAGAATGCTCGGCTACCATTAGGGCAAGAAGCAAGTTTTCTACTCTTAGCCTATTCAAACTCTAGTTTGGACTGATTAATAACTGCTTTACAATTGTTGCGAGCTTTGGTGTAGGCAGAAAATGAAACTGAAGAATTAGAATCAAGCCAATTATGATATGCAACGTTCTTCTCTTGGACAGCCTTAGCACATTTATTGGAAAACCAAGGTTTAGATAAAGGACGAGATTTTAAAGTGGAGTGTGGGATAAAGGATTCCATTCCTGCAAGAATAATTTCACTGACACGATCTGAGCAAACGTTGACATCAGAAGTTTTGAAACAGTAATCAGACCAAGGAAAAGAAGAAAAGAAGTCTCGCAGGTCATCCCATTTTGCATTCTTGTAATGCCAAACAATACGAGGTTGGGAATAGCCATGAGATAAAGGTTCCATTGGAGAAGAGACAATCACCAAGTTGTGATCTGAAGTGCCTAAAGGACCTCTCACTTCAACCTTGTACTTAGAAGGGTTGTTTGTGAGAAAAAGATCAAGCATATTGGCTGTATGATTAGGATTGTCCGGTATTCTTGTAGGTAAATGAACAATCTGTGCTATGTCATTAGTAATTGCAAAAGCCTCAGCATCTCGACCTGCTGGGTCGGTGTGACTAGAAAACGGAAGCCAGCTGGAGTTGTGAACCTTAAAATCACCAAGGAAAATTACCTCACTGTTAGGAAAGTTGGACTGGAGAAAGTCAAGTTGCAAAGAGAGGAAGTCAAAGAGCTCCAAGTGATTAGTGGAGTTGGGAGAACGGTAGAGACAACAGATGAATTTTACACAATGAGGTAGAGAGATTTTAAGCCAGAGAAGATCAAAGAGAGGAGATTCCAAATTGCCAAGTCTCTGACAGGGAATATCAGAACGGACATATGCACAAGTACCACCTTTGAGGCGAAAGGAATCATACAGCAAATAATTTGGACATCTGAGATGAGCAGTAGTTGAATCAACTGATAACTGAGATTCAGTCAAAAAAAGTACATGGGGTTTGGAAGACTGCAAGTGGAAATGGACATCGTTGAGATTAGAATTGAGACCACGTATATTTGTAAAATGAATTAGGAAGTCCTTGGGAGGTTTACATCTTTTCGCAGATTAGCTTGCTCTATTATTTTGACAATTCATGGTGTATTCAATAGTAAGAAAAAGTGGGTGGGACATGCTGTGTGAAGTAATGAAATTTTTGGATATGGCGTACACGTGGTAAGAATATACCCAGATCCTTGACATAACGTGGCCTCGACAATGCTCCCCGCATACACACTACTCGGACTCCCTCTAGTCACTATCTGGCAGAGTAGAGGTAGCAAGATTATACACTAGCTGATCTGGAAGCTTCTTAGAGAGTTACCAATAGGTTCAGTCCGGTGTACTAACTAGCGGCCGGCCTGCAAACACCGTTTTAGAGCTGTACCCTCGAAATGTAAGGAATATTGGATCTCGCCACGACATTCATCATAACCTCAAAAATCATCAATCATACTGCATGATGGAAGAGATAGGGAAGGGTTGGCCGGAACTTAGCTCTAGAGACTAAACATGGGTTCCACCACTTCAAGCCTCCAATAAGCAAAGTGGTGGTATTTCACCGGTTGATGAGAGTCATCTACCACCTAGTACTGCCTGGTAACATAGAGGGGCGGCGTTCCTCCATGTGGTGTGGGCGCCACACCTCGACCCCTGCTTACGTTGGTTCACACCTGGGTGGTCACCCACCATGTACTTGTGCATGAAGGTTATACCCAGGATTACTAACAGTCCCACCATCGTGAAGGTGCAAGCAGAGGATTTGGCTGTCATAGACCGTCCGGACTTCGCCGAAATTGGGTCCACTTTGACTTGAGTGTCACCCAAATATCAGTTCCATCAGCGTTTTAGACTCCCAGGTAGCAAGAACAGCTTGTCTGGCATATCTGAGAGAATGTCTGTGACAACCTCAAGGACCAGAATGTCTGTGACTACCTCAAGGACAACCTCAAGAACAGGTACAATAAAGAATGCGCTTGCCATTTATTGGGAAAAAAAAAATAGTAAAAAAAAAATTTGTCACTGTATGGCACATAAATCTTAGTTATGATTATGCAAATAACTTACATTATTTGCATAATCATAAGTTATTTCCACAGTGCCACTACTCAGCTCTACTGTACTGTATAAAAGCAAAGCAGTCTCTTCAAAATCATACAGTAGATGTTTGCCTGCACTACAGCAGCCATGCCAACAAAGTTGAAGGAAAAGGCGTTATTAGTGAAGCTGTACTATTAGAACAGCAACAATGCAGCTGTGGCTATCAGAGAATTCCGGCATCAGAAGTGCATATGGCACAACCTATGACTATTTGTGCTGTCCGCAAAATGATTGTGAAATTTGAAGCGACAGGACATCTTGGTGTTCAACCAGGTAGAGGTCGAAAACGAATGGACTCCTCTCGTGTGAAGATGTGGCTATGGCTGTCGTGGATTTATCAAGTCAATCTCCATGTGGTAGTGCAAGTGTGCCAGCTGTTTCTCGTGAAGTGACCATGCCGTATTCCACAGTAAGGCGGTAATGCGTCAGGTGTTGTGGTACTATCCTTACAAGATGCACATGCTACAGCAGCTAAAGCATGGTGATGCAGATATTCGTTTCACATATGTACTTCAGTTTCTGGCGCGAATGACAGTGGATATCACCTGGCCATGGAACATCCTTTGGAGTGATGAAGCCCACTTCTGTTTAAATGGACAAGTGAATATGCACAACTGTCACATTTGGGCAACAGAAAACCCTTGAATTATCCAAGAGGTGCTGTTGCATTCTCCAAAAGTGACAGTGTGGTGTGGAATTTTGGCCACATTCATGATTGGGCCATATTTTTTTTTTTTTTTTGAACAGGTAACACTGACTGGACCTGTTCCATCACTGGACAACGACATCATGAATTATTGGCAAATTTTGCAATATCAGAGCTGCAACAATGCCTTCCGGATACCATATTGATGAATGAAAAATGAATGGTGTGCCACCCCACATCCACCATTGTGTCCAAAGATTGTTATGGCAACACTTTACAGATGAACGGGTCATCAGCCGTTGTTTCCAGACATCTTGGCTACCCCGATCACCGGACCTTACCCCATGTGACTTCTGGTTGTGGGGTTTTTTGAAGAACCAGGCGTATCAGGAAGAATGTCGAAGTCCGGCAAATCTGAAGGACAGCATTAGACATCATGTGCTGGCTATTCCAGTTGACATGTTACATTCTGCTGTAGAAAATGCTGTCCTTCGAACAGAAACTGTTGCTGACCAAAATGGAGGCCACATTGAACAATTGTAGTGCTGTTCAAGTGATTTGTATTGCCACAGTGCCACATAGTGACAAATTTTGCAACTAATTTTTTTTTTTCCAATAAATGGAGAGCACATTCTTTATTGTATGAAATTTGGACAAATTGAAATCTGTCTAAATTTCTCTTCAGTATGAGCCTTAGAACTCACTCCAGAGCCCTCTACATAGGGATACTTTAATTTTAACAAACCTGTATATAAATCAAAAATTTAAAAACGTGTGCGTGCATGTGTGAGGCTTATATATATACAGGAAATTTCCCTTTTATTCTCTAAATAAACTAAACTGTATATATATATATTATAAAACAGCTTACCAATTGATATACGCTGTAACGTACCATTCATCAAATCATTCTAATCTTTCCAAATTATTTGTTGATTGTTGTTGTTGGTGTTAGAAATTGTTGGTGTGATCTTTTGTTTGATGTGGCTGTCAATAACTAAATGATACCCTTGTCTGAGTAATGATTTGACATAGGGAACTGCATCAAACTCTTTCAACCATTTCCCCATTAAATTTATAATCATTAGGTGACTTGTAGTCTCAATAAGCAGAGAATTTCATGGTGCTGAATCCTCTCTCAGCTTCTGCTGAACTAACAGCAATTACATTCAAAATTTTTCTACCCCTTATAATACTGTCTCAGACTTTTATATATTCAATATCTCTGTTGTTGTTGTTATTTGGTTTTTAGGAGCATTAGCAACTAAGGCCATATTGCTCTGGGGATATGCGGCGGTCATTCCCTGACTTTCCTGCATCCTCCGTATTTGGTGGTCACGGGCTCGAACCCTGGTCTAATCAAGAAGCGTGTGCTATGCACTGCCACTCCTGCCCACGGAGGCGCCAACATCTCTTTTATCGACTAAGTCACAAAAATCATTTATTGGAATGTCATATTTAAGTAGTTGGCTAAATTTTATTAATTTTTGTTCACCTTCAAACAACGAACACATTTTCATATACTTTATTGCTTTATTCTTCTGCTTCACTTTTGTAATTTCCTTTATTTAGTTTTTATTAAAAACTATAAGAGGAAACCTCACACCTTTATGTACGACCAGAATTCTCTCAACTCTCACGGTAGAAGGATTAAGAAGAAATGGAAAACCCACAGAGAAAAATCTATAAATTTCCTAAATTTCACTTTAACTACAGCTGATGAGAAAACACATTTTAAAATTTATAGGAAACCGACAAATACTGGAAAATTTTTACACCGTTCTAGCTATCATCCATTCACATATAAACGGAGCATTATTTTTAATCAGTTTTACAATGCATATAAATATAGCTCTATTCAGGAGTCATTACTAGATGAACTTATGGAACTTGCGAAAAGATTTCTAAATAGGTTACACATTTGGTACTATTATGAAGAAAGACAACAAGCAAAACATAAACTTGAGACTGGTATAATGAATAACAGGTCTGAGCAGAAACATTTTATTAAAGTTCCATATATACAGCGCCTCCGTAGCCGAGTGATCAGGAGCGGGAGTGCAGTAGTTCACATTCTTTGAGTAGACCGGGGTTCAAGCCCCTGACTGCTAAATACGGTCGATCTGCCAACCTGCACTGGACCAGCGTGGCAGATTATGGTCCAATTCCCTCAGCATGAATTGTTGAGGAGGCTTCCATCCTGCAGTGGGTTGATAATGGCTGCAGTTTACTTTTATATACAGCACTGGTACAAACAATTCATTAATATCTTTAAGAACACCGAATTTAAGATTATTGCCAAACTGACTAGTAAACTCTGTGATGTTTTGAAGCATAGAGCGCTCAGCTCTGTTTCAACCATGGATGCACACAATGTTGTTTATAATATTACTTGCAGTGAATGCAATTCTGCGTGTATTGGTTCAACACAAAATTATCTTTCGATGAGGGTACAACACCATATAGCAACATAATAATAATACAATAATAATACAACACATTACTATCAATGATAGCCATGTGTTCCTTTTTAATGAAGCGAAAGTTTTAAATACACAACAAGAATATATTAAGTTATTAATTACTGAAACTCTGAAAATTAGGTTAAACGAGAATTAATTCCATTAATGTCCATAGGCCTTATACTATTTCGGACTTGTGGACTTTTACGCGCATGTGTAAACGGTAATTCACACATTGGTTAGTATAAATAATCTTGTATCAAGGATGAGAGGTTTATGTATACAAAAGGGTGGACATCATTCACGAAAAACACTACTTCTTGTGAACACGGAATCTACCTGAATAAGATTGGTCCCTTATAAGAAGTTTAGACAATTTTATGTTTTTAGATATTTTAATTCGATGTACATTTATCTCATGTTTCTTAAGGATTAATTTGACAATTGTTTCAGTTCTCATGTTAACATGCGATATTGGTTGAGTTTTTTTGGGGGGGGCGTTGATGGCTGTCGGCTTCCCCTGGCTTTTTTTGATGCGTTATGTTGGGGATGAAAATTGAACACATGACAATCTTTTAATACATATCTTAATTTAATAAATTAAATTAAGCTACGCTATTATATTGTGTACATATCTATTTATATAATTTTAATGTAGTTTTTGTAATTGAGTTTATTTAATATTAAATATGGGACATTTATTCGTATAATCATATAATGACAATTCTTCTATCGTGAGGGTTGAGAGAATTCTGGTCCTACATAAAGGTATGAGGTTTCCTCTTTATAGTTTTTAATAATAACTCTAGTAGGATATATCGAGCTTTACTGCTCTTACAATCTTAACTAGTAATTTATTTAGTTTTGTACGTTCAATCATTTTTATCGTTCGTCAAATTAATCTGTCAGCTTTAATAACTGAAACATTTCTTTCTCCTAGAGCTAAAGAAAATATCGACATCTCTGTAAGAATGTCATTTATTAAAGACAAATCTTCAAAAATTTTTTTGCTTTCCACATGTTTAACTATTTTCATTTCATAGTTTCTGTTAAAGTAAATACAAGGCTTGATACGATTTTCAAACTACTTTTGCAGCTATAGCACTACAGACTGCCCATCAAGGTCCAAATATGTACTCTTCCAATTTCTAGCTCTTCAGATACATTATTTAATTCCCTATGATATTTATTTGATGTATGGTAGTAAACATGAAGTTTATTGAGAAAAGATTTAAAATGATTTACATCTTTTATTGCATCATCCAGAGATAATTGAATATGGTGACTTAGACAGTGTGCCAAATTAAAACATCTGGAAAGTTTTCTAAAATTTTAGCTGAAACTCCAGACTTTCTCCTTAGCATTACATTGCCACCTTCTGTACAAAATCCAATAAGGTTTACATGTAAATATTTCTCACTGAAACCGTTTACTTCAAGCACCACACTAAAATTTGATAAATTATTTTGGCTGTTGTTCCTTCTGGCTCCACGGATCAACAGAAACCATTACACTATCTTCAAAGTCATGAATTTTGCATTTTAAATAAATAGTTAAAACACCGTCAATAATGATTTAAATTTTACTCCCTTGTTTTATACATTTTCCAAAAAGTTGTTTTCTCAATTCAGTTGATAGATGTTTTGCAACAAGCAGGACCATAAATCTAGATTGCAATGATTTACTCATATTGATATTATTCTATTTTTTTTGAAGTTTTGTTAAGTATTTCATAACCGAAAATGGTGTATTATTTTAAATTATACAATAGATAGTGTTAAAAATTCTGATAGTACTTTCTAAATGTTTTTCATGAACTTTATCGACACGTTGACAAAATATTTTTTTTTGGAATTTTTATTATTTCAAATGCTTTACTATGTGAAACTGATTCACGATGTTCTTTTAATTTTTTCCTTATCGATAATTGCAAAATTTCTTTATTTGAACCATGAGCTTTAACAGAACAAGATTGCCATTCGGATGAAATATGTAAGCGTTTAGCACTGTCAACATGGAAAGAATCAACTTTTGGGCACCATTTGAACCCAACATCACTAGCAATAATAAGCCACTCGTATTTTTTGTTAAAATAATCAAGTTGTTTTTCATTCCAGAAATACAAATTATTTGTTTTATTTTGTTCTGATTCTTGCACAATACCAAAAGATATTTCAGGCTGCAGTTCATTATTAATATGATTTCTTCTTTTTTATCCTGCAGATTCAGAAGATTCATGTTTATATTTACATTAAAAAACTTTTCCAAACTTTGTTATCTCTTCATTGTGGATGTTCGTTTTTAATATTTTATTATAAATTCTTGAATTTATATATATATCAAACCACTACACAAAAATTAACTCATAATACTTACACAAGATTTCAAATGCACTAATGATGAAACCAAAGTAAAAACCAAACTATTTAGAAGCAGTAGCAATTACGTAATTCAACGTTAATGATAACTTGGTGAGTCCCCTAAAGAATGTGCAATGCAGCTGTGCTGCCAACTGTCAGTACATAAATAGTGATACTGCAGCTGAGTTGCGAGTGCAAAATTATGAGTGCATATTAGAATTTATACTATTAATTAATTTTACTGCTTATCATAGTTATTATTATACTATTTAACAACCAGTATGGAGTTGTTAAACATTTTAACAACCAGAACCAGTGCATACCAGCTGAATTTCAATGCAGCTTGGTGCAGTGAGCAAAGATCAGGATGAAAGATTTCACCAAGATATCAAAACTATGAAAGAAAGATAACAGGGTAAGTCAAATGAAGAAATGATGGCAGACTACTGTTAATGTTTGAAAAGGGATTTGATTTGGTTTCCAAATGATGAGCATAAATGTTTCTGATAAAAGTCATCCCTGTGTTAAAAAAAAGAAATGTTTGATGACTAAATAAAACACTGATTTAGAAAGATGACTCAGTGCTTGTGTATATAACTCTTTGTCAATAACACTGATGAATATTCAAAATATAAATATTTTGCTACAGGCAGTAATTTTTATTTTTTGTTTTGTGAAAAAAAAAAAAAAAAAAAATTGACACGATAGAGCAAATTTAAAAGAACCAACATCTAAAAATTGTACAAATTCACCTATTTGCAAATTTTTAAAAGAAAATGCATACTGATATAATATTCATGTCTCATACAATAGATCTGATACCCAAAAAGAGCAAGGTTTCCAAAGTGGGTATTGCCAAATTTTGAACATCATATTGGCACTGTTTTCATTCACTCAATACACTAATATAACAAATTTGGGGGGGGTCATTCAAATGAAAACTATAAAACGAACACTAAGCATATTATGCAAAAACCAATGAAAACATATCGTCACATCAGAAATGCATAGGTAGAAATGCAATCTGTAATCTGATTTTTGAATGCAGAAAGAATAAAACTGTTGAAATTTAATGCAGGAACTTGGCTCAGTATGAACTGTGTATGACTTAATGGCAAGTCTATGAGTGGGTGAATGAATAAGTTTAAGAAAGATATTGAAAGCATTGAGGATTTTCGTTGACCAGGGGGCAAGCACACTGTTGTGATACCACAAGCTATATAACTATGGCTTCTGGTATCACAACCATCACGTTACTATTCAAGAAATTGTCATGGCATGCAAGATAAGTACTGGTTCAGCACATACTATTGTTAGCAAGGGGTTGTGCCTTTGAAGTTTTTTTTTTCAACATTCCCATATATATTACCATAGACCAATAGTTTCACAATTGGTCTATGGTAATCAATAAAATACCCGACGATAGCTGTACTTGAATGGGTCATCATTCTGGATAAGTCATCTGCTGATGAACCCCCAGCAGCTAAACGTGCCCTGAAGAGCTCACAGATTGCTATTATTTTTACGTCTGATGCAGTTAATCCTATAGATGTTAAAAGGGCAGCAGACTCCCTTATATGACACTGTCACAGAAGATAATATAGATAAAGTTCCAAACTTGTTTTTTTAAACTACTGTTTTCATTATAATACCTTGTTTTAAGTCTGACAGGTCTCCAAGTCATAGCCATCCCTAACACAGAGGAGGTCCAGTTTCCTAAGACCCTCCTCAGTCTGGAAATGAAGTTCCTTTCGGACCTCCCATCCTTTGTGGCTGAGCCTATTCTCAATTATATTTACAATAGCATTGTGTCTTTTTCCTTGCACTCCATGTGTTCTATGGCACCTTTGTATTATTTGGGCAAAGAACTCAGTAGCCACTCAGCTACTGAGTTTAACAAGAATATATCTAGTCTACTGCCAGTACACAATGATCTTTGTACAATTATTAATTAATGCATTAAAACTGTACCACTTTTATATCTTCACATGCTTCATACATGGTGGCCAGTGAGCACTGAAAGAAGATGCATTCTTTTTCTTTGAAAACTAGTAACTGCATAGTTGATTTTAGATGCCGTTGGTTAAGCTTGTGCTTAGTACTGCACATCTTCCCTCTCCCTTACTCTTATTTACAGTTTTTTTTTTTAACTTGAAGTAAAGGAAGATGCATACCATCATCTTAATGCTTACCACCAATTAAAAATAATGAACAAAAAAGGGTGGTAGCAAATAAATTCTGGGAGGAGTATCGAACTATTTTTGTCAAATACATAATGGATTAGCATCAAAAAGACATGTAATACAGGTCAGTTTCAATGGCACAACAAATAAAATTTTATTTTAGTAAAATGCAGTTGTGAACTTAATTATGAATAAACTTAGGTATAATAATAAATACCTGTTTTGTGGCTGTTTGCAAATCATGATAATAGCCTAAACTAGAAAGGAATAGTCAGACAGGTGCACGATTCAATGCTATTTTACAGATTTTTGAGTAAAGTCACTGTTGAAATTAAATGACGACTGCAAGACCATGAATAATTTAGTCAAGCTGGCTTTATAAGTTTGCTTGTTATCTTATGGGGTAAGAACTGTAAAAGTTGTAGGCTTAATGTTTGCCTAACAATGCAAAGGCCATCAAAAAGATGAGTCAGATTTTTGGAAAATCTGCCACTTCTTTTTGATGTCCTTGGGCATTGAATGAATAAATCAGAGGTTCCTAAACTTTCTCAGTTCACGGCACCCTTAGTGTCCCAGTAATTTTTTCATGGCAACCCTAGACCCAAAGAAATACTTAACACAGTGGTTTTCAACCTTTTAATATATACCTATATAATAATTTTATTCTTTATATAGAGGTACTAAATAAAGATCAATTAAAGATCACAAAATTAAAGAGATATGGTACAATGGATACCATACACCTTTTTATAATGAAATAAATGTATAAATTTCAAAAAATAATAATAATATCTTTAAGTAATTTAAACCGAAATTACACGGCACCCCGGTTGAAAACCACTGGAACAAATGTTCAGCATTCCAAAATATTCATTAAGCAAAAAAAAAAAAAAAAAAAAGGATTGCACACCTGAAGCAAGCATCATATCCACTACTCCATCTTCCATCTCTCAACTCGTGTCTACAACCACACTTTTTAATTATGATTTTCAGCACTAGTTTCTTCAAACTATTATTACATGAATTTGCTGCCCAAAATATACATACTACTAAAGCAAACGTTTATTGAGTACCACTGAACTGTCCAAAAAAAAAAATTAAATACCTTCGGAAGCTGACATCTGCTGCTTCAACTTTTTCTGCTCTTTTCTTCTTAATCTGAAAAATATAACAAAAACTTACTCAAACATAATTTACAACTACAGTAAGACCCCCGTATCTGCAGGGGATATGTTCCAAGACCTACCATGGATGGCTGAAACTGAGGATATAAGCGAACACCCGCTGACCCCATATATAATGCGATTTTCTTGAACATACGTATAATAAAGTTTAATTGATAAATTAAACAAAGAAATGTTAGATTTCCAGACTGAACTTCATAAGAAGTCATATGCAGAGGTAGTGTAGCAGGATCTCAAGTTGGTTGATCCTGTTGTCATCCAGAATAAACCAAGATCCAAACAGAGGACTGACAGTGCAAGTCTGGATAGATCCTTATCAGTTTCTAGAGGTGTGCCTGATCCTCAGTATCTGATTAGTTTTAGGCCTACTGAGGACTCTTCCTTGAGTTCGAGTAAGGATATAAAGCAGAAGGTGACTCAAGTCATTAAGCATGACCACAAGGAGATGAAAGTAAAAGGTATCCGTCTCCTTAGGAATAGGAGGATCCTTGGAGACCACAAATTCGGTCGATGCTAATAGGATCTATTCTGCTTCTGCTTTGAAAGAAATAGGTCTTACAATGGAGAAACCTCGGTTATCTGATCCAACAGTGTTAATATATGGTGTCCCTCGTGAATATTGCATCAAGGAGGAAATACTTGATGATCTTTTTGTTAAAAACTTAAAAGACTATGGTTTCTTGCAGGATGAAGTTAAAAGACGAGGTGACTTTCAGATTTAGTTCTGGATCGGGTGCAAAGGTGGTTAAATGGGTGGTTGCATGATGCGGTATATTTTAGATACTTTAGTCCAACTGAGGAACGGATGGAAATTCGTTGCCATTACGAAGCAAAACTGCTCTTAAACTTATGTTTGGAGGATAGATTTACATTAATACTTGGAAAACCTCAACACAGCCTACAAAAATCCTCACCAAAAATGCTAAGTGTACTCTCTTCAAATTCTAAATTATTGCATCAGAATTTGAACCTAAGAACCATAGGTAAAAGTCTGATTATGTTTATCACAAGAAAACCGAGGCCACCACATAACTTTCCATTTTGCTAAAATTAGCAAAATGGAAGGGAATTAGCTTATATCTGTTAAAATAAATCAGTATGTCATACATTACTGACTAGATTATGCAAAATTGGCATATTTTGGTAAAACATAACCCCCTCTATATTTAATAACTGTGGCGTGATTGTGAAGCTATCATGGTGATTTTTGAAATCTAAGCATAAAAATTGGTTAAAAACAGCATTTAAGTTCTTGGAGGTAAAAATCGTGTTGGCTAGTGTAATGCTTACTAATGATATAGTACTTATTCATTTAATCACTTTATTCCCTCTTGTTGGAAGAACATTCTGATCCCTTGTTGTAAAGGAATATCATCCAGAAAATCCATCGAGTAATTCTGTAACCTATGCAAGTACATTTCGGCAGTAATGCTTGTCAAAGAAATAAGGATCAATTATTAGACCATCCCATATTCCAGCCCGCTGCTGAATCTGAGCCAGTCAGCAAAGCCCAACTCTTTGATGTCACTGTCTAGAAACCATTCTGTATGACCCTGGCTGTATGGTGGTGTTGTGATGACAATGACAGAGCCTGTTTCATAGTACTGCCACACTGTAGTAGCACATAACTGTCCAAAACTTCCAAGTCGATCATGAACTTCATGGTTTCAGGCACTACCACCAACAAACCAAGTCCAAATCAGGAGGTACAGTAAATAATGAGTTAAAATGGGTTTATGACTAAAGCCTTATGCTATAAGAGCTATATAATGTTATTACACATGGAGGGCATAGCCTCATTCTCGATAAAGTGTTGGGAAAACTGTACTAGTTACTGCATCGATCTTATACTGTGGAGACACTGCCACAAGCTACCCTGGTATTGCAATATTCTAAATAAAATAGCAATATAATTCTCCACTGGAGGGAGCAGCGTGTTTTTTTTTTTTGCAGTAGTGTAATATGGAGTGAAATGCCGCGAATACCGAAAACGCGAATACTGAGTTATGGCTCCCATAGTAATAAAGGGGTTCCGTTCCAAAGTATGAAATATATAAGAAAAACTAGTCTAAAATTTTGTCTATGTATGTATATGTATTAATATGTACCTTCATAATATGACTATGTACATAGACAGTACATAGTGAAATGTAAGCATAAGGCATCGAAATGAAAATAAGAAACAATTTAATATTAAATGTAATATTTATTAGAAATTTCAAACAAATCTTTCAAACCAGCGCCTTGGCTAACTAAAAAACTTATTCCGCCAGTGCTTTTACCAGTTTCACTAAAGTGTTGATAAAGTAGTTTTGCCTTTTCACGAATGATGAGTGAACTTAAGGGAATTTTAATTTGAGTTCGGTCTTCTATCCACAGATTTAAAGCCTTTTCCATTTTTTCTAATTTAATACCACGAGTTACAGAGCAAATTTTTGAAGCAATTAGGGCGTTTTCACGGACACTATGGCGGATTTTTTCTTCCGATTTTTTGATTGATCGTACCGTTGACTCATTGATTTTATAATGTTTTGCCACTGAGAAGACACTTTCACCATTAGAAATTTTGTCTAATAATTCAGTTTTATTCACTAATGTCATCACCTTCTTTGATCTTTTCACATTTCACTTGTTATTCGTAGCCATATTTTTGTACGGGTTAGAAAGAACTTGTCCACAATAAAGTCACTTTCTTTCGTTAAACCACTCGAAAAAGTCTGTTTTACACTGCAAAACGGTAGATTTATCACTTTTGTAAGCATATCAATTTATAAATTGATAAATTTATTAAATTTATAAGCGTATAAATTAAAAGCAAACGACGAAACCTTCCATGACAAGCGCATAACACATACCGAACAAGGATTAGCGAGAAACATCCACGCTCGCGACTTTGTCACTCCTCTCCCCCCAACCCACTGAGCGCTGTTTTGACCGGGAAAAATAATTTTAGCCACGCCCATGTTTTTTTATGGCGGAAAATATTCACGGCGCTTTAAAATTCACATTTTTTTAGGTTTCATTTTATATTAAATCGGCGATCCCGAATACGCGAAAACAGATACCGCGAATAGCGGGGGTTTACTGTATATAGCTCTTGTAGCAAAAGGCTTTAACCATATACCCACTGAACTTCATTTTATCCCATAATGTGCAAGATGAATTTTCTTGCATCTCACATACTGTGGATATTTCCTGTCACTGGGTTGTTTAGATCTTTGCCATGACTACTTACCTCCCAGAAAAGAACAGAAACCCAAGTCTGATGAGTAGACGTCTAAATTAAAAAAAAAAAAGACCTTTATCAGAGGCTTTTTCTTGAGATTGAGTTCCCCCCACCAACAAATTAAAAACTGGGTTTGGATAGTGACGGACATACTTTAAATAAAACAGCAATATTACCCCTCCACTGGAGCAGTGAGTTTTATTTGCAGTTGTACAATACCAAGGTAATTTACAGTACGGTGCTTTTAAAATATGGGACTATAGTATTAGTAGAGAAAAATAATGCAAGACAGCAAGCTCATACAGAATCATGAAAAAAAAAAAATAAATAAATAAAAACCCACCCTTCCCACATCATCTATTCGAACCCTCTAATAATTTTAGTTATGCCTTAAATTTATTCAAACTACAGTAAGACCTCCCGTATCTGAGGGGGATACATTCCAAGACCTACCGTGGATGGCTGAAACTGTGGATATAAGTGAACACCTGCTGAATCCATATATAATGTGATTTTCTTGTACGTACATACGCATAATAAAGTTTAATTGATAAATGAAATACACAGTAATACATTACCAACATTAAATAATGGTAATAATAAAGTACAGCAGACTCTCGATTTACCGGGATTGGATTAACCGGGACACTTCAAGAATCCAAATAAAAAAATAAAAAAAAAAAAACAATCAACCAGAAATTATAAAATTCAAGTAATAACTAGAATAGGTATAAACAGATATTTTGCAAGTCGTAAATAAGTGACACGAAGTGCCATTATAAGTCATCATTGGGAGATTTGTGTACTGATTATCTTGCAACTCCCCCCCTACACACCTACTGCTCAAAAAAAAAAAAAAAAAAAAAAAAAATGAAGGAAAAAAAGAGACCAAATGTTTATTTGATTTAGTGCGTTGCGTCGATTGTTGTGTTCTATCGCACTGCAAAAGGACAAACTGTGTTTTGTTATTTATGTTAGGGATGTCGGAATTTTTTTTTTTATAGTAATTTTTTTTTTTTTTTTTGTTTAGAAATTGCGAAAATGATGAACAAACACAATAGTTGTGCTTTCAAATTAAACAAAAACTTGAATTATTCAAAAGTTTCTAAACGGTTAATCCATTAAATCTCTAAAGAACCATTACAATGTTGGTGACCAAACCATACCATAAAAACATTGTAAAAAATAAAGGGAAACTCGGTATTGGACATGTGAGTAGTACGTGTTAAGTTTTTTTGTTTTTTTTCCCTTGGTTAACTGTGGGTAACTGAATCAGTGGATACGGGGGCACAACTGTGTATATATATATATATATATCACCAGATGGAAATTTGTTGCAACAATCAACCACACACTAACTAAAGACAAATTTCCCATAACTAACCTGCAGCCACTCTCCCTCGTGTGTTGTCTGCATTCAGCATACTCAATCAATTCAAAGCCTTAAACGCCTCAACCAGAACTCCTCATAGGTGCCTAGTTGCAAGAAGCTGCAATTTTCAGAAATTAAAGCCTTTCTTCATAAGAGTACCATTTTGTTATCCTCACTAATCTCATTGCCCTTTTCCTGTACAGTCAGTCCTCGTATAGCACGATAGTTGCGTTCCTAGAAACCCTCGTGCAATGCAAAATCGTGCAATATAAACAACAGGCCCTATGGGAAAAATAGGGTTAGGTGCCAACCACCCAAGATTGAACACACATTTGTAACCAAAACATTACTAAATACAATAAATAATCGTAATAAAATACTTACATATTTTATTACGACTATTACGTAATAAAATATTGCTAATGCTTTTGCTTCTATCGTAAGCAAACTTGTTTTTTGTTTGATTTTCTATCCAAACGGATGACAGCCATTCCATCTCTTCCAATTCTTTGTGTCTTAATCTAATGGATTTTAATTACACTTTGTGTTGTTCCTGCTATGAAAGTTGTTTTTATTTTCTCTGCATTCTTTGTAATTATCGGCGTTGCCTCATTTAGGCCTGTAGCATGTGCAATATCACACGGTCTTTCATTTCGCTCAAAGCGTTTCACAATTTCATATTTTTTCTCTATCAACAGAGGCGGACTGGCCATAAGCCTTACCGGGGAAACCCCGGTGGGCCGGTGTGATTTTGGCCATAAACCATAGTATGAAGCCACTATAAATTTTCCGGGGTAAGAATTTTTGACCCAGTCCGCCTCTGTTTATCGATACAGTATTGCTTCTCTTTTTCTCTCTGAATCTGCAGTGTCTTCACCAGGACGCTTCATTTTCACACCTTTTAATTAAGTATTTTCTCATTTTTAGGGAATAAAGCACAATTACAAAACGAGGAGGCACACTTGATACACATAAACAAAGCTGCGCGCATGTAGCAACTGAATAAACAACACCGTAAAGGCAGAGATTAACACCTCACATTTTACTAAAGCACATTTCTAGGGGTTACTACCATAAAACAAAAACAATTTCCAGTTGTGTTTCTGTTAGTGGAATCTGTTATAAACTGGTAGTAACTCGATCTAATTGCATTTGCGATTATACCGATAGCTGGAATTGTGTTGGTTTTTACGTTATTATGGTGAAATGTGTTTCCCCTTCACTGATATAAAAAACAAATACATTTTCAGAATCTTCTCTTCATTCCTATCGTGTTGCGTTCAGTTGGGGTGATTCTGCGTTCGACTGCCATTTTTTGTAAACACAAAGGCGAATCGTGCATAAGCGAATTCGGTTCGTGTTATATAAGATATCGTTCCCCTATTTATAAATCATGTATGATCGAATTCGTGTAGTGTAAACACGATACGAGGACTAACTGTACTTGTTCCAACAGATCAACATCCCTCCTTAAAAGGAGACTTCTAGACCTGTATCCAGTACTCGAGATGTAACCAAACCATTGCCTTATGCAACAAACAAAATTCCTGTATATCACTTGATAAAATTCCAGGAGCCAATTTGTACGGCTATTCTGGTAGCCCATCTGCACTGCTCAGAGAACTTCATGTCTGACCATAATTACCCTGAAGTCTTTTCATTCTCCACTAGTCTGAAGTCTACAGTAATGTCAAGAGTGTTGTCAATAAAATGGCTGAATTTGAACTCCTGGTTATGACAACTAATGCTGATATAACAGGACTAATAGAAACATGGTGCCACCCAGAAATTGATGATGAAGCTTACACTACAGTATGTATAATATATTTAGGAAATATAGGGAAGATAGAAAGGGTGGAGGGGTCATGCTTCATATAAAAAGCAGCCTGAGTACAAAAATGGCTTTTGCTGAGTCTGAAGTTACATCTGCCAGCATAGAATCTATTATTGAATTAGTTGTAAGCAAAGGAACAATGAGAGTGGGAGTAATCTACAAACCAGAACACTGTGAAGAATATGACGAGAGTCTTTACATGCAGATGGAATGGGCAAATAAGCACAAATGTCTTATTATAGGCGACTTCAATCTTGCCCAATCATTTCCAGAGTTGATTGGAATAAGTGGAGGGAAACTCACAATGGGGAAAAACTTTTAAGTAAACCAGATGATTATTATTTGTACCAGCACGTTAGAGAAAGTAGTAGGGACAAGAATATTCTTGACCACATCATTACTAAAGAATAATATGACATCACAGGGCTCAAAATACAGGAACCATTGTCAGGAAGTGATCGTGCAATCTTTAGTTGAAAGATGAAGAAAGATGTTGAAGTAGTTAAAGGCAAAGGCATGTGTTTCAACTTCAGAAGAGGGGACTTTGCTAGTTTAAGGAGCTATATGGTATCAGTGAATTTGGCAGATTGTTGAGGGATGGTGACTACATTTGAATTATGGAATACTTTTAAAGCAAAATTCATAAAAGCTGTGAACGCATACATACCTTTAAGAAAATATTGCAGGAGGATACCGAAATGACTGCAGAGCTGGCTTGTCAAATAGAGCAGAAAAAAATAGCATGGCACAGTTACAGAGCAATGAAAAATACTGAAGCCTACCACAGATACAAGTTGATCTGTAATAGTATCATAAATAAGGCCAGGGAGGCAAAGGCTGCATATGAGAAAGTATGGCTAGGAGAGCAAAGAATGGCGGCAAGGAATTTTTCATATGTGAACACAATGCAGAAGAAAGTTAATCATATCAGACCCTTGTGTACTGGGTGTGGGAAAGTCTTAGATAACTCAGCTGATGTTGCAGAGAATTTGATAGGTACTTTGCATCGGTCTTTACTGACAAAACACCCTTCGAGCCAAGAAAAGGCTGAGCAATATAAAATTAGTGATGTCATAATTGCAGACAACTGTTTATTAGAAAAACTAATGAGCATAAAGGCAAGTAAGGATCCTGGAGTTGATGGCATATAACCTGTAGTTTTGAGGAAGAGTGCGAGGAAGTCTATTGAACCATTGAGGTAAATTATGAGGGTATAATTTGGAGTCAGGAAAGATTCCTTTGGATTGGAGTTGTTGTTACAGGGTTTTAGGAGCATCTGGGATTACGGCCATATTGCTCCGTGTATACTGTCTTTAAATTTTGTGTGAACGAAAAACCTGAGTATCTGGGAGAAAAAGCATGCAACTCTTGCCCAAGACCGACTAACTGAGCCAGACTGTGAAAAAGGTCCATAATAAAAATTGCTCGTCATCAACGAGACTCGAACTGAGATCTTTTCCACCTGGTGCGGGCTACCCATGAGGATTGGATAAGTGCCAGCATATCGCCAATACATAAAAGCAGTGAGCGTATTTGCCAACTTCTAAGAGTTAGTCTGACTCAATGGTGGGAAAAATCTTAGAGGCAGTGATTAAGAGTGCAATCTAGGGATATTTAGATAGATAAGTTAGTTAAACACGATTTTCCTTAAAGGAAAATCGTGTTTAACTAACTTAGTAGGCTATTTTGACACAATTAATCATGAGCTGGATTTAGGGAACAATTTTGACATAGTTTATTTGGTTATTAGCAAAGCATTTAACTCTGTCCCTCATGAGAGTTTACTATATAAGCTTGACAGGTTGGAATTACTGGTAAGATTCTAAGCTGGATTGCTAGGTGGCTGCAGTGCAGAAAGCAGAGGATTGTAATTAATGGATATTCTTCAGATCGGTGTAATGTTGGGAGTGGGATCCCTCAAGGATCAGTTCTTGGACCACTGCTTTTTCTCATTTTCTGAGAAAGGAATAGAAGGCATGAGGTCAAAATTTGCGGATGATATAAAGATTGGCAGAGTTGTTAATGATCAAATGCCAAGCAGCACTCCTCAGGATGACTTAGCTGATATGAAGTTTTCTGAACAGTATAAACAGGCAGCCCAAGAAAGCCCATGGCGTCCTTTCGATGATTTATCGAACATTATCCTGTAGAGATAGGGAAGTCATAATCCCACTGTATAAGGCAATTGTAAGACCACATTTGGAATACTGTGTTTAAGTATGGAGACCTCACCTGAAAAAAGACATTCTTGAAAGGGTTCAAATTTGGGTAACTTGAATGGTGAAATGGGCAGACGGACAAGTGTATGAGAAAAGATCCTATTAAGGCACCTCAGAGGTGACCTGATTGAGGTTTATAAGGCTCTGAGAAGGTTTAGCAAAATGAATGAAGGTGGAATCCTAACTGTTCTAAACAATTCCAGAACTAGGGGTCATAAATTCAAATTACACGGCTTGAGGTTAAGATTAGTTTGTAGAAAGTTTTCTTTTAGCCAGCAGACTGTTAATAATTACGTGAACAAGTTTCCTTCGCAGGTAGTAGGCTGACAGTTTGAATAAATTCAAAGGTCAACTGGATAGTTACATGCGTTAGGAGGGAAGCATATAATTTGCATTTTCTTATCTACTTGGGTTGTTTTTTTTTTTTTTTTTGCCTTGTGGCTTCCTTGCACTATATATCGTAAACATCATTACTATTAGTGTTTATTACATGGTATGTTATTTTTGATTTAATACTACCCACATACAGTACCAACCTTTCATTTGTTAATGATAAATATGATTATTACTTCTCGACCCATGTGCTTAATTTTTTCTAGCTCTTGTGACAGAATACCCTAATTTGTCTCATTAACTATCCTGCCAACCTTTCTATTATCTTGCACATCACCTGGGATCAATGAGACCCCTACACAATATTTCAGCAACTCACACTCTTTATCTACTCTGTCCACACAGCCGAAACTCCTAAAAGCTGTTTTTGAAAATGTACTATTTGATTTCACTATTTTGAGGCTAATGACCTTTCCAGGTCATTAGCCTCCAAATACCATGAGGCAATCAGTGACCATTTTTCCCAGAATCGTACAGCTAGTAAGAGCAATAGGCTGGGTCATAGTTGTTTGGTATTTAGCTCCTTTCGTAGTTTAGAAAAAAGCAAAGTACAATTAATTGTCTTATGCCATGAATCCAGAAACTGCCCTTTAATATAGATCTATTGTAGACACAGAGCAGGAGATCCAGATTCTGACGAAAGATGTGTAATCACCCCATAATAGATATAATCTGATTTGCAGGCATTCATCTGTGAGATGAAGTGCTGCTTTAAAGATGCTGTTCTGTAAAAGACAGGTTATAGTCCTCAAAAGCATTGAAAGAAAACTGCCTTCACATTTTTTTTTAAGAGCCAGAAACTCTGGAGAGTATGTTTCAGATACTTTAGTGTTGGCAATTGCAGATGGATCTGCATTGCACATCCATTATGTATTAGTAGTGGTAAATGATCTTGTATAAAGCAAGCTTATACAGCATCGGCAAAAAAAAAAAAAAAAAAAAACACTTCCCATATTGCCTGTCCATCCCTGCCAATAGTTTGTCTAGTTCTTCCGTGAATTTATTCAGACTATCCACTTTCACAACAACAACAGATGGGAGTTTGTTCAAATAATCAACTACCTGCTGGCTTAAGGCAAACTTCTGAACATCTATTCTGCAACCATCCTTCCTCAATTTGAATTTATGCTCCCTTGTGTGTAGTCTGAGCAAGAGAAAGAATGCTATCAGCAGGGAGCCTACTCAATCCATTCAAGGCCTTAAACACATCAATCAGATCTCGCAGGTGCCTAGTCTCCATAGGCTGCAATTTGCAAAACCTTTTTGAAGTCTTTCCTACCAAGAACCTTTTTTGTTCGCCCCAGCAATCGTGTTGCTCTTCTCATAATATGTTTCAACAGATCCACAACAAAATTCCTCTATATCATTGACAAAACCGCACGAGTTGTTCTAGCAGCCTGTCTGAAATGCTCAGAGAATTTTATTAATGGCTGACAATTAAAAGCTTTCCTGAAATCTAACTATATGGTGTCAAAATTATTTTTTGGCTCCATTTCTTTGTTACTGAGTCATAACATCCAATCAGATTGGTGAGACAAGATCACCCCTTAACAAATCATACTCTGACTGCAATATGAGATTCCTGTCTAGATTATTCCGCATTACTTCTTTAACCAGTGACTCCATTATTTTCCCTGGAACAGAAATCAAGCCAAAATGTCTTTAAATTACTCATGTCTCTCTTTGATCCCCATTTTTACAAATGGGGATCAAATGTAATGTGGAAATGTATCCCCATTTTACAAATGGGAATACATTTCCACATCTCCAGTCCATAGGGACCTCCCCCCCCCCAAGCTAGGGATGTGCTCATAATTGTGGTTAAAGGTGTGCTTAACCACAGTTATGCTTTTGCTGCCTCCTTTAACATAACTGGATAGATCCCATCCACTCCAGGTGCCTTTTTTCGTTAAGCTTCAACAATTTCACCTTCATCTCGATTATCACAAAATTATTCAGCTCCCCTCCAGAATTTGACTCACTTCTGGCATCGCCATCCATAAAAAATATGTCATGTGTGTGTGTGTGTGTGAATGCAGATGCAAAATACCCATTCAGTTTGTCAGAATCATCAACAGTTAATCCATTCATATATATTGTTACTGTGGTTCAACCCCTTTCTTCTACTGTTTACATAAATAAAAAAGTCTTTACTACTTTCTTTGCATTCTTTGTCAGAGATCTCATAATCTGCCTTAGTTTGTCTAGCCTTTATGTGGTTAATATGTACCCCGTGCATTTTCTTTCCTGTCACTAGTCTCATCAGTTCGTATGATATCTATTGTTAACAAGTCAATTTTGTTTGATTTTTAATTATTATTCTGTAATTTTTAATTGTGTTTGTTACATACACAGTTCATTCACTGTTCAGTTTATGCTATTATATATATATATGATAGAATGCCAGTTATCTGGAATAATTTGAAAGGCTGATTTTTCTTCTTTTTATTAATGGTAGTACACTGGTGTGCAAAACTTAAGGACCTGTAGCTTCTCATAGGAGTGGCCTGGATATGGGAAAAGCATACTAAAGGAACTTTGTGAGGTACAGAAATGATGAAGGAAACAACACCGACATGACAACAGAAACAAAACAATACAGAGGGACTTTATTCAAAAATGGCAACATAGCACAGGCAGAATGATACAGATGCCAAAGATGGAACAAAGGGAAGAGCTGGTCCTCAGTAGGAGATATGGCCACCCCTAATGTCAATACAGGCTTTGCACCACCTGTCTATACTTAGAACAATGTTGTTGATATGTTCTTGCGGTAACATCGTCCATTACTCCGTCAGCACCATCTTCAACTGGTGAACATTTTCTGGTGGGTGTGGACGTGCTGCTAGGCATCTCCCCAGAGCGTCCCTTATGTATTCAATGGGATTTAGAACGAGGGAATGGGCAGGCCAGTCCATACAAACAATATCCTCACTTTCCAAAAGCATATCAACAGCTGCGGTGTGATGGGTTGTGGCGTTATCATCCATAAACGCGAATTCAGGGTAAATGGCACCTAGGAACAGACGCACATGGGGAAGGATTACCCCAGTACAATAGCATGCACCAGTTACAGTACCACCATCCAGTATCTGGAGTTTTGCATGTCCATCCAAGATAACGCATCCCCAGATGAGAACACCTCAACTGACATATTGATCCCTTTCAGTGATGTTTGTGGGGTGATACTGTGTGTCAACCCCTTGCCAGATTAGCTGACGTCCAGAATCGCTGCTGAGACTAAATCAACTCTCATCAGTAAAGAGTACCTTACCCCATTCCAGTCCTTGTGTTCGATGCACCACTGTAAACGGTGTCTCCAATGGGGCAGGTGTTAAAGGGACACAGCGTACTGGCCATCGTGCGAACAGTCCACCCTTGTGGAGTTGCGTGGCCACAAGTAAACCATCCGGTGGTTTTCTTATGGACTATCGAGGATTGGAAAACAGTTGCTTGGTCTGACAAGTTGAAGTTCCTGGTGCATCATGTTGATGGAAGGCTAAGAATTTGGTGAAAACAACATGAATCCGTGGACCCATCATGTCTGACGATTACTGTGCAAGGTGGTGGGGAATGTTTTCTTGGCACACGTTGGGTCCATTGATACCCATAGATTCACATCTGAATGCCACATCGTACCTAAACATCGTTACTGACCAAGTGCATCCGTTCACATTGACAGTTTATCCTCAGTCAGATGGTTACTTCCAGCTAACATAATTAGCTAACATATGTTATGTTAGCTAACATATACCACTTTACCATCATTTGGAATTGCTATCATATACTATCTTACTTTCTTTTGGAATTGCTATCTTATACTACCTAACTATCATTCGGATACGGTTATGCTGGACGACGACAACAGAAATGGACAGCTCGTTAATTATGGTTGATACATTGAGAGGGTTATCCCTCGATAAAGTCCCTTTCAGTGTATCTATTTACCTATAATTAACTTAATTTCAATTTTAATATAATTTTATATGTAAGGTTTACCTTACTTTGTATTGCATATTTATATTTTTTTCCAGGTTGCCATTGGCGCGTACATAGGATTTTTATGTTTCTTGGGCCGTTACATCGTACTGGTTTTTCTTGGTTTGCACTATAACCTGCAAATTTTTGTGTAAATTACACCATTAGCCTGCCGACCGGGCTAGCCGAGTGGGTAAAGTACCTGCTCGGCAACCCAAAGGTCGCGGGTTCGATTCCCGCCTCGGGCTTGGATCAAAGTACTGCAAAAACCTTGGGAGGTGCAATATGGCCACAGAAGCCGATGCGCCAACAACTACCAAATCAAAAAAAAAAAAAAAAAAAAAAAACCATTAGCCTCTACCCCTATTACTAACATCTTTAACAGATATTATACTTAGACTATATTAAATAATATACTTAGACCATATTAAATAATATATATATATTTACACCAATGAGCCAAAACATTATGATCAGCATGTTATTATGCAAATCAAAGCAACTGTAGGTGAACTACGGCATATGCACAGGTCTGGACACTATAAAAACAGAAAATTACTGAGATCAGTTAATCAGTGTTACTCTTGTTCTTCAGATGGGAAAGGCAGCGGACTTAAGCGAGTCTGACAAAGGCCAAATTGTAATGGCCAGATGAGTAGGTCAGAGCATATCCAAAAGGGCACAGCTGGTGGGGTGCTCACAGTCAACGGCGGTTAGGACCTACCAAAAGCGGTCCGAGGCAGGAAACCCACGAACCGCTGGTGAGGTGTTGGTCAACCATGGCTCATTGATGCTCGGGGTGAGCGAAGATTCTCCCGGATGGTATGTGGCAAAAGAAGGACGCCTGTGGCACAACTCGCCAGTAATTGGAATGCTGGTGACGGGAGTAATGTGGCACAACACACAGTACGTCAAACCCTGCTGAAAATGGGCCTGTGTAGTCCCAGGCCACTCTGAGTGCCTAAGCTAATCACAGTTCACAAGCACAGCACTTACAATGGGCATACGAGCATCAAAACTGGACCTTGAAATGGTGCAACAGGAAACGTGAGTCCGATGAATCATTTCCTGTTGCACCATGTGGATGGCCGAGTATGCATCTGTCGCTTACCTGGGGAAGTGAAGGCGCCTGGATGCACCATGGGATGAAAACAAGCCAGCAGTGGCAGTGTCACACTTTGGGCAATGTTCTGCTGGGATACCCTGGGACCTGTCATCCATGTGCGGGGCACTCCAACTTCTACCACCTACACCCTTTCATGGCAACAGTCTTCCCCTCTGACGGTTCCATCTTTCAGCAGGATAATGCGCCCCGCCACACTGCCCGGATTGTTCGAGACTGTTTCACGGAACATGTGCAAGACTTCCAGGTATTGCCCTGGCCTCCAAATTCCTCAGACATTAGTCCCATCAAGCATCTGTGGTTTGTGTTGGAATAGCAAACCTGATCTGCAGCATCTCAACCATGGACCTTACAGGAGTTAAAGGATCTGCTGGTTACATGTTGGTACCAGATACCACAAGACATTTAGAAATCTTGTAGCATCCATGCCTCACCAGATGCAAGCTGTTTTGGCTGCATGTGAGGACCAAAATCATATTAGGTAGGTGGTCATAATGTTTTGGCTCATTATATATATTACAGTGTATGTATGTATATATATTACAGTATTTATTGAACTGAATAACAAAGGAATCATATGACTAATGAAAATTTAATAAGAATATGGAATATAGGTATTCAGAGTAAAAATATACTTATAGAGCCATAAGGCTAAGTATTTTAGGTAACCTGAGTTGGGCTTCATTGTTATACCCTATAATTAAACACAAATTATAATAAAGTACAATAAAATAATATAATAATAAAAATAAAATGATGATGAAGCAAATTACTGATAAAAGGATACATTGAATGAAATGCTAAGCAGGGCTAGCTCCACTCAATTATCAGTAATTTACTTCATTATAATTTTATTTTTATATTATAATTTGTGTTTAATTATAGAGTATAACAATGAAGTCCAACTAAGGTTACCTAAAATACTTGGCCCTATGACCTTATGGCTCTATAAGTACATTTTTACTCTAATACTTCTATTCCATATTCTTATTAAATTTTCATTGGTCACCTGATTCCCTTAGTATTTAGTTCAATAAATACTGTAATATATGCTTTACAGACTGATGTAATATTACATCAGATGGCATTATCTGATCTGATGCACTTCTTCTATTCTGCTTATTCTATAATTCTATATTTTTCCTACATTTTTATCAGTTATTTCAATATACCCTGCCAACCCTGGTTGGCAGGGTTGTTAAGGACACTAATGACAGTACGCTGCTGCAACAGGATCTAGAAAAGTTGAGCAGATGGGCTGAGAAGTGGGAAATGAAGTTTAACATTGACAAATGTAAAGTACTACATATGGGAAGCAGCAACCCCAGAGTGACATATCAACTGTGTGGTACTACACTGACAAGTGGTAGACAACGAAAAGGATCTGGGGGTAATTGTGCAGGCAGATATGAAGTTTTCTGAGCAGTGTAGACGGTCTGCAAGAGTAGCTCATAGTGACTTGTCAACGATATACAGGAATTATTCTAGCAGGGATAAGGAGGTGATTATCCCCTTATATAAGGCAATGGTCAGGCTACACCTTGAGTACTGTATACAGGTCTGGATGCCTCATTTTAAGAAGGATGCAGAGCTTTTGGAACGAGTACAGAGAAGGGCAACACGACTGCTCTTATGAAGAAAGGCTTAAATTTTGCAAATTATAGTCTCTGGAAACTAGGCACCTGCAAGGTGATCTGATTGAGGTGTATAACCTTGAACGGTTTGAGCATGCTCAATGCTGATGGAATTCTTCCTCTTGCTCAGACTAATCATTTGAGAGGGCATAAATTCAAATTGAGGTTGTTGTTGTAATTTTGGTTTTTTTTAGGAGCATTAGCAACTAAGGCCATATTGCTCCGGGATATGCGGTGGTCATTCCCTGACCTTTCTGCATCCTCCGTATTTGGTGGTGACGGGCTCGAACCCCGTTCTAATCAAGAAGCGTGTGCTACGCACTGCTGCTTCAAATTGAGGAAAGACAGTTGTAGAATAGATGTGCGGAAGTTTGCCTTTAGCCAGCAGGTAGCTGGTTGATGGAACAGGCTTCCATCTTTTGTTGTGGAAGTTGATAGCCTAAATAAATTTAAGGCTGAGCTGGACAGGTACTTGGAATGAATGGAGGGGTGAAATGGGAGCGTGTTTTTTTTGGCTGATGCTGCATAAGCTTGCTTTCTTGTATCATATGCCTCTACTAATGCTAATGCTATATAGTCCTCTGGTTGCCTGTAGCGGGAATCTACAGGCAACCAGAGGACTATATAGCATTTCTATATATCTATGAATTTCTACATTTCTATGAATAAAGAATTTTATTATTATTATTATTATTATATATACACATAAAAATAGGTTAGATAAGTGTATAGATAGTGGTGCTGACCTGTCAGGTATAGATACACTTAATAACATTAAAAAGTGCCTGAAAAATAAAAGCGGATTGCATAATATTTAAATAAAATTAAATGAAAATATATAAATGGTACTTAATGCTGTAGGTCCTAAGATTTTAATTATGTCAAGAAGAAATGGCAGCCAAAACCAAAGGAAACACAGCAATAAGCAAGGCCTCTTGTTTCTGTTATAATGTATACACAGCAGACAACAAAACGAGCGTATGTATACATCATAGCTGACCCGACAGAGATCAAAAAGAAAAGGAATAAATAACAAAACCAGTATAATACTAAAGGAAATAAAAAGTAAAAAGCAAAATTATGCTAAATTTAAAACCAATTAATTCCAGATAAAGAAAAATTGAAATGCTACATTACGCTAAAATTAAAACCAAGTAATTCCAGTTAAAGAAAAATTGAATGAACAGCAAAGCCCTACTTGAATTTTAACAAAGAAAGTGTAATTTCAAGATGGAAGAATATAGCAGGATATGACAACTTACTGCCGGAGCTGCAGGAGATGGTGAGGGAAGCAAACACAAGGCTGTAAAGGAGACCAAAGAAGTTAGCCAAAAGTTCTGGCAAATTTATAACAGTTAAAGCAACCCTGAGATCTAACAAAGTCGCAGTGAAAAGACTCTAAACTTTGTTGTAGAAGAAAAAAAGAAGCGATAGCAGAAAAATAGTATCTCGAATATTGCTTTCAGCCAGCCTAATCGCACACGAGATATAAGATGTAGTGTTTAAGGACGGCAAAAAGTAATTGGAAGAAGGGGAATATAGTAGTGCTCTGGCAGTCTGGGGTTGCATAACCATTACCTAAAGGAGGTCCTTGGACCTCCTTATGCCTTATATGCCTCCTTATGCCATATGCCTTGTGTTTAAGTCAGTAATGGTATTTCTTTTACAGATATGAGAAAGAATAATGTCAAAAATAAAAATAAAGACGACAAAACAGTTGGCAAGACATGACAAGCAAAGCATAACAAAATATAATACTCCTGAAGTTAGCCAATCTGTGGCACCTCAAGGCCTTTGGTCCTTGAGGTTGTCACAGACATTCAATCAGATATGCCAGACAATTATACTTGCTATCTGGAAGTCTAAAATGCTGATGCAACTGATATTCGGGTGACATTCAAGTCAAGTGGACCCAATTTCGGTGAATTCCGGACAGTCTGTGACAGCCAATTCCTCTGCTTGCACCTTCATGATGGTGGGACTGTTATTAATCCTGGATATAACCTCCACGCACAAGAACACTGTGGGTGACCACCCAGGTATGAACTAACGTAAGCAGAGGTCAAGGTGTGGCGCCCACACCACACAAAGGAATGCCACCCCTCTGTGTTACCAGGCAATACTAGGTGGAAGATGATGCTCATCAACCAGTGCAATACCACCACTTTGCTTATTGGAGGCTTGAAGTGGCGGAACCCATGTTTAGTGTCCAGAGCTAAGTTCCGGTCAACCCTTCCCCATCTCTTCCATCATGCAGTACGACTGATGACTTTTGAGGTTATGATGAACATCAAGGCGAGATCCAATCTTCCTTACATTTCGAGAGTACAGCTCTAAAATGGTGTTGGCAGGCCAGCCGCTAGTCAGTACACCGGACCGAACCTATTGGTAACTCTTTAGAAGGCTTCCGGATCAGCTAGTGTATAATCTTGCTTCCTCTACTCTGCAAGATAGTGATTGGAGGGAGTCCGAGTAGTGTGTATACAGGGGACATTGTCGAGGCCACGTTATGTCAAGGATCTGGGTATATTCTTACCATGTGTAGGCCATATCCAAATATTTCATTACTTTGTAGAGCATGCCCCCCCCACTTTTCCTTGCTATTGAATACACCACAAATTATCAAACTAATAGAGTAAGCTTATCTGCAAAAAGATCTAAACCTCCCAAACACTTCCTAGTTCATTTCACAAATATATGTGGTCTCAATTCTAATCTTAACTATGTCCATTTCCACTTGCAGTCTGCCAAACCCCATGTACTTTTTCTGACAGAATCTCAGTTATCGGTTCAACTACTGCTCATCTCGGTTTCCCAAATTATTCCGTTTATGATTCCTTTCGCCTCAAAGGTGGTACTTGTGCATATGTCCATTCCGATATTCCCTGTCAGAGACTTGGTAATTTGGAATCTCCTCTCTTCGATCTTCTCTGGCTTAAAATCTCTCTACCTCATTGTGTCAAATTCATCTGTTGTCTCTACCATTCTTCCAACTCCACTAATCACCTGGAGCTCTTTTGATTTCCTCCCTTTGCAACTTGACTTTCTCCAGTCGAACTTTCCAAACAGTGAGGTAATTTTCCTAGGTGATTTTAATGTTTACAACTCCAGCTGGTTTCCGTTTTCTAGTCACACGGACCCACCTGGTTGAGATGATAAGGCTTTTGCAATTACTAATGACCTTGCACAGATTGTTCATTTACCTACAAGAATATTGGACAATCCTAACCATACAGCCAACATGGCTGATCGTTTTCTCACAAACAACCCTTCTAAGTACACGGTCGAAGTGAGTGGTCCTTTAGGCACAACTTGGTGATTGTCTCTTCTCCAATAGAACCTTTATCTCATGGCTATTCCCAACCTCGTGTTGTTTGGCATTACAAGAATGCAAAATGGGATGACCTGCGAGATTTATTTTCCTTGGTTGGATTACTGTTTCAAAACTTCTGATGTCAATGTTTGCTCAGATCGTGTCAGTGAAATTATTCTTGTAGGAATGGAATCCTTTATTCCACACTCCACTTTAAAATATCGTCCTTTTATCTAAACCTTAGTTTTCCAATAAATGTCCTAAGGCTGTTCAAGAGAAGAATGTTGCATATCATAATTGGCTTGTTTCAAATTCTTCACTTTCATTTTCTGCCTACACCAAAGCTCGCAACAATTGTAAAGCAGTTATTAATCAGTCCAAATTAGATTTTGAACAGGCTAAGAGTAGAAAACTTGCTTCTTGTCTTAATGGTAGCCGAGCAATCTGGTCTCTAGCCAAAGCTATTGGCCGCAACTTTTGCCTATCTCTGCTCCCACCTGTCAAAACCAGATGGTTCTGTTGTCACTTCAGCCAAGGATAGAGCTGACCTGCTAGCATCCCATTTTTCTTCCAACTCATGTATTAATGATCTTGGTAAAACACCTCCCACTATTCCCAACACATTTCTTTCAATGCCTTCTACGGTCCTCCCTCAAAAGGATGTCAGAAGGATTTTGATGAATCTTGATGCTAAGAAAGCTCCAGGTCCTGATGGTATTTCTCCACTTGTTCTCAAAACCTGTGCTCCTGAACTTACTCCTGTTCTTTGCCGCCTTTTTTCACTTTCTTATTCCAAAGGTGTTTTTCCTTCTGCTTGGAAATTTGCTCATATCCAGCCAGTTCCTAAAAAGGGTGACAAATCCCTCCCATCCAATTACTTCTACTCTTTCTAAAATAATGGAGAAATCAATTAACCGCCAACTCTTAAACTACCTAGAAACCTTCTGTCTGATCAACGATCGCCAATATAGATTCCGTCAGTGTCGATCCACTGGTGATATTCTGGCTTATATTACCCATTTATGGACAAATTCAATGGAAAAGTTCGGTGAAACACAAGCAGTTGCTCTTGACATTTCAAAGGCTTTTGATCGTGTTTGGCATAAAGTTCTTTTAAACAAGCTTCCATCTTATGATTTGTCAATTGTTTTCTGTAATTGGTTATCCACTTTTCTCTCTGATTGCTCACTGAGGGTGATGGTAGATGGCTCTCTGTCTTCTAACTTCTCCACTAATGCTGGTGTCCCCCAAGGTTCAGTTCTTTTTCCAATTTCCAAGGTCCAATTTCTAGGCAAAATGATATATCTCTTTCGGGGATTACCCTGACTTCTAATCTTTCTTGGCACAAGCACATTACAAATATTGCTTCCTCTGCATCTAAAAAAACTTGGTTTTCTCTTTCGCTCTCAGTGTTACTTTTCTTCCAAACAGCTGTTCACTCTGTACAAATCGCAAATCCTACCTACCATGGAACATTGTTCCCACATCTAGGGTGGTGCCTCCAAAACCTCTCAGACTTCTAGATTCCATTCAGAAGAGGGTAGTTAGGTTAATTAATTAATCCTCTCTAACAGAGTCTCTCCACTCGCTGTCTCATAGATGTACTGTTTCTGCTGCATGCCTTTTCTAGATACTTCCATGGGCGCTGTTCTTCTGAATTGGCTTCTATTATTCCCGCTTTCTCTTTCAAAACAGTCTGAACACGTGCTGCCACCAGCCAACATCCAATTACAGTCCAACTTCAAACTCACAGAACCAACTTTCAACTTTTCGTCTTCCTCGTTTATTCATTCAACAACTGTTGTCTGGAACAACCTTCCTTTGTATGTATTTCCTGAAAATTACAGTCTACAGAAGTTCAAGTCTAATATCAACAGATATCTTCTTTCGTCTTCCCAACCTCCAACCCAAGCACGGTACTAAGTACTATAGGTTCTAATACCTCTCGTGTGTTTGGAGTTTTCATTAAAAAAAATTTTAAAAAAGGCTAAAGGATATATGACTATACAGTATTGTAAAAGCCTGAATTAAGATAGAGATCAACCGGCAATTACACTGTTAATATCAATATTGTTGTCTATAAGTTTTTTTTAAATTTCACGATATTCAGTGCTTTTCTAAAATGATGGTAAAGGAAGGCTGAAGGGAAACTACTGTATAAATTATGGAGTAATTTGATAGTATCTAAAAACAGATTGTTGTTATTACATATAGTGGCAGTTCTGATGCATTGAATGCAATTTTTTGAAATGTAGGAGAGCCAATGGGTGAATCTTACTGCATTGAAGTTAAAAGCATTTCTTTTATTATATATGTTAATTGCAATTTGATGGCTATTGATATTAATATCCAGGTCTAAGTAGTTAGCTGAAAAGTCATTGTTATTAGTTCTCTCCAGAGTAAGTTCTGGAGGATAAATACCAGCAAAGTCCTATATAAAAGTAGGGTAGTTGAATACTAACAAGTCATCTATATATCTTAAATCTTTATATCTGAGGGTAGGGAGGTCTCAGACCAGTATTGGTTAGCTAAGACACAACTAATGGGGCTACCCATAGGGATACCTTTGGTTTGTAAGTATACAGTTTTGCTATCAAATATGTAATTATTTGAAATGCAGAGATTTATGAGATTTTTCCAATACACAGAATTACAACTAATAATGTGTTTATAGTTATTGTAAATTTCATTCATGACTGATTTTAAGTTGGAGGTCTTTAATTGTCTATGCTGGTGAATAGACAATTAAAGTCAAATGTTTGAACATGAGTGATGTGGCCATTATTCAGAGCATTAATAACTGGTATATTATTATTAATTATTCTGCTATCAGGAAGGATGTCCATAATAGATTTAAGTAACAGGTCTAGTGTTGCCAGGTTTTTGAGTGCAACTTAAGTGATGAACCTGAAACCTGTGGGGTTTTGTGGAACTTAGGTATGAAGTAAATATAAGGAAATTTGTAATTATTAATGTTAATTTTTAATTTCTTGCTGAAAGCAATTAATTTCTTAGTAATTATGCCGTTGTTATTAGTTATGTACTTGTAATAGATGTCACTGGAATTCAGTTCTGCATTTAATGTTTGGAAATAAAAGGCTTTACAGATAATTGCATAGTTGCAGGAGGCTTTATCCACAGGAATGATGACAAAATGTTTGTGTATATCTGCCAATTGTTGTTTAATATGGAAAAATGGAAATTCAATCTAGTAGATGGTTGCACATGTGGCATACATGTCTTATATTGATATAGTATATTAGCTAGTACAGAATTAATTCATAATTGGAAAGCTTCAATGGGGATGTTATGATGGTAAGAAATCTTAAAACAGAAGTTAAGCAAATCTTGATATAACTGTTTATTGAAAAGTGTGAAGCTGATTTTAGAGTATAACCTGTATTTGAAGCCATAAGACATGATGTTTCTTAGTTCTTGGTTTGGCACTCCGTAGCCAGGGGGACAGGAGCAGCAGTGCATAGCACATGCTTCTTGATTAGACCGGGATTCGAGCCCGTGACCACCAAATACGGAGGATGTGGAAAGGTCAGGGAATGACCACCGCATATCCCCGGAGCAATATGGCCTTAGTTGCTAATGCTCCTAAAAACCAAATAACAAACAACACCAAACAATAACAAGTTCTTGGTTTGGTTTAATATTTAAATTGCCTGTTATGATATGACCAAAGTGTGTATCAACAAAAGGTTGGAAATTAGGCTGATGGCAAATACATCCATTGGAAACAGGCTCAAGATCAAATTTATCCATGTTAGTGGCTAGATGTTTATAATTACAGGCTATGAGTCCAAATGGTTTAGCATATGTGAATCTAGATATAATGTTAAAATTCTGGCATCCAGCAGGAAGTCAGCCAGCCAATTTATTAATGTAGCTATTAACATTGAAGTTGTCCAAACATGAACTGTATTTAAATATGATGGTAGTATTATTTTATCTTCGCTGTTCAGGTTGATGCTGGATTTTAATTTAAATTTACAAATGTCTACTATTAGGTGAAGTGTTTAGATGTGAAATTAAAGGTGGGGATGGACCTGTAAAGAGCCTTTAGGATGCTATGTTTAGTACAAAACAGCAGATCATGAATCATCTGTACATTAAACTAACTGTTGTCTCATTCAGCTGGACTTGGTGCATCATGGCCTTAGTCGTCCTTGTGCCATAAAAAAAACCAAAATCAAATCAAATCAAACCCAGTCAGTGACAGTTTGTTGAAAGTCACCTAGAGTGTATTTATGCATAAAAATAATGGCACTATTGGGTTTGTGTTTCTTATAATGTCTGAATTTACCAACGCCTTTGATTACTTAAAATTTGTCACATATGCGAATTTCTGTAATGTTATTCGTGATGATTTTGTGATTAAACTTATTATTGAGTCCATATGGATAAAGAATTTTTAACTTTAGCATGAATAATTCTTCCTGTCTATTTCTGGTGCTTGGGTCAGGTACTGATGCTAGGATGGAAATATAAATGTTTGTAAAGCAGTGCGACTGGAAGTGATTGTACTCAATTTCTCGTTCAGAGTTATGGTTATTGTAATTCTTGATATCTGATCAATGTAGGTTAAGCTTGAGGAAGTTTATTACCAGTCTGTCCTACATTTTTCATATTGCAGGTAAGGTAAACTACATTGCTGCATTTGCAGAATATAGGTTCATCAGTGCTGTTTGAAACATGCTGTGGGTGCATGTAAGACAGATTGTTAGAACATTTTTTAAATTTTAAATGGCAGTGGGGATGACCGGAATCGGAGGTTGTAACCTCAACATAATAAATAAATTTTCTGTTTTTATACTCCGGCACGACAACCAAGTCAGTAGAGTTTACAATAAATCGTCAATACAAATATTTATCGTATTTAGTAGTCGTGGGCTTGAACTCCGGTCCACTCAAGGAATGCGTGCTATGCACTCTCGCTACTGACCACTCGGCTACGTCAGGCCTAGAAGCATTGGATGCCGTTCTGCTCTGTGTGGTGTGCTGAATGAATATGTTGCTACAGAGCATAAGCCCCCTGGCATTTATGCTTTGTACAGCTCCTCAACACAGGGCTTGAAATTGCACTTTCTTTGTTAAAATTCAAGTAGGGCTTTGCTGTTCATTCAATTTTTCTTTAACTGAAATTACTGGGTTTTAATTTTAGTGTAATTTAGAATTTAAATTTTTCTTTATCTGGAATTAATTGGTTTTAAATTTAGTGTAATTTTGCTTTTTACTTTTGATTTCCTTTAGTATTATACTGGTTTTGTTATTTATTCCTTTTCTTTTTGATCTCTCTGTCGAGTCAGCTATGATATATACGTATGCTCGCTTTGTTCTCTGCTGTGTATACATCATAACAGAAACAGAGGCCTTGCCTATTGCTGTGTTTCCTTTGATTGTGGCTGCCGGCCCTTCTTGACATAGTTAAAATCTTAGGACCTAGAGCATTAAGTACCATTTATATATTTTCATTTAATTTTATTTAAATTTTATGTAATATGCTTTTATTTTTCAGGCACTTTTTAATGTTTTCCAATGTAGTTACACTTGACAAGTCAGCACCACTATCTATACACTTAACTAACCTATTTGTCTATACAGATAAACCTTTGAATAACACACTAGTTAAGTTTCTACAAATCTTGTGTAGTGCAAAACCACGTTATACAAGACTAAGAACCAATACAAAAAGGGTGGTTACGTTCCAAAACCTAACAAAAATACATATTTTTTTATAACTATCGGAGGGCGCCTCCGTAGCCAGGTGGGAAGGAGCAGCAGTGCGTAGCACACGCTTCTTGATTTAGACCGGGGTTCAAGCCCGTCACCACCAAATACAGAGGATGCAGAAAGGTCAGGGAATGACCACCGCATATCCCGGAGCAATATGGCCTTAGTTGCTAATGCTCCTAAAAACCAAATAACAAGAACAACAATAACTATCGGAAACTTAATTTTTATTAAAAAATAGTAATAACTGAACAGACGTCTTACAAACATGTCAGATAATATACATTCATTTAATTTTCTTCCTCTTCATTGCTGCTCAGCACAATCAAACAAGAACGTTTTCTCTGTTTCAGAATATCTTCACCTTCTGAACTTTCTTCTGCAGCATCTAGATTTCGTGTATTTTCTGCTCTCTTAAAAAAAATCAGTAATTTGGGCTTGCTTGCATTTCCTTTATAGATCGCTGTATTTTTCATGGAATGGAGCTAAGCATTTTTGAAGCTCTCTTTTCAACTTTGTGCTCCTTTCAGTCGAAGGATCTGCATTCAAAAAATAAGATTCCAATTGCTTTGCTAAGTTTATGCCTTCCTGTATGCTTTTTAGTGTAAAATTTGGAATTTTCACCTACACTATCATCTTCTGAATTGATTTGGTTCACCTCTGATTTTTTTTTTTTTTTTTTGCTGGCTTCCAGGTCTGAGCAACCTGGGAGCAGGATTGCTGGCACTCACCGGTATTGTACTACCTCTGGTGGGTGCAAGATTTTGTGCACATAAGAACATATAGGACAGTAGAACCAGACTGGTTTCATCTTGCCTGGGGATGGGCACCAGGCAGCAGCTGCCCAGGTGTTCGCTGCTCCCTGGTGGTGAAGTGGCCTAGAGTTTCTACACCAACACAGAGAACTAAGGTGAAGATGGGCTACTGCCTTGGAGCCACCATGACACACACACACACACACACACACACACACACACACACACACACACACACACACACACACACACACACACACACACACACACACACACACACACACACACACAGGATGATGGAAATGTATATATAATTGTATATAAATCTATGTACGTTTTGTATATATATGAATGTATGTAAACTGCGTGTACCTCTGATGCCATTTCCGCCGAATCCGCTTCAACAGCGTCTTTTTCTACCAGTAATTCTTGAACATCTTCAGTAGTCATAACATCAAAATCTTCTTCTCCTACTGACTTAGCAAGTTCTACTAATGCACTGATTCTGTTTTCTGTCAGTTCAACTAAATTTCCTGAACGAACAAACTCTGGCCATACATTTTGACGCACACGCATAATAATGTTGACGGTTTTACTTCTTTCAGTGACAAAGCTATGATTCTGATACAGTCCACAATTGAAAAATGCGTCCATGCCTCCATCACTTCAGTAGATTCAGAATAAATTTTTCCAAAATCCATTGTAACAATTTTTTGTTTTTATTTACACCTTTCATTGCACGAGGATTAGAGGATCTACAAACTAGCATAGGTATTATCATGTAATCTCCTGATGCGTTACTGCACATAAGTAATGTTACAGGATCTTTTGATGCCTTAAAACCTGGTGCAATATTCTCTCTGTTTTTAAATAAACGTTCTGTTTATGATTAAAAATGCCCAACAGAATGTTTTAAATAAACGTTCTGTTGGGCATTTTTTTTCCCACCAAAGACCTTTCTTGTCAGCATTGAAAACTTGATGTGGTGTGTATCCATGCTCTTCAATAATTTTTTGAAATTCCTCTGCATACTTCTTGGCAGCTTCATTATCAGCTGATGCACTTTCCCCTTCAATTCTTATGTTATATAATGATAAGCTGTTTTTAATACCCTCATGGGTAGCATTAGTTGGTAGGATTGCCATTCTACCCACACTGGATGGAAAAGACCCAAGTTCAAGTCCAGTCAATGACTGGAGTAATTTTTATGGGCCTTTTTCACAATGTGACTGAGTTAGTCAGTCTCAAGAAAAGGTAGCATGGTTTTTTCTCCGGGAAATTCGGGCTGTTTGTTCAGCAAACAGAAAATTGACCTCATAACATGCAATTTACAGACAATATACACGGAACAATATGGCCTTAGTTGCCAATGCTCCTAAACCCAATAATTATATTGCAGTTTAATGGGATCTGTTTTTTACTGCTATCGTCAATCCAAATACTGACTGCTTTTTCCATTTTCTCAATTATTGGCACTTGGGGACAAGCTGCCGTATTTGCCAAAATGAACACTCCTGCAGCAACAGCAGTTCTAATTTTCTGTTCTTTTTTTTTTTTTTTTTTTTATGGTCTGGATTGTTGCTTTATTTAAATTTAAACTTTTTTAAGATGATCCAAAATTGGTATCTTTGATTCTAGAGAAAAAGTTTCTTTTGAGCGGAGCTTCTTTACTTTCCTTAGGCATAATTTAAGGCTGGAATTTAATTCACAACAAAGAAATTATTCAAATACGGTTTTGAAAAACAAAGTTTAGTAATACGTACCCAGAAAACTTTATAAACAATTAAAAATAAAAACCAAAATAAGCTTATAAAAACCTTAAAAGTCACAAACTGCACATTTCGAAGTCACAATTTTTTATGGTCTCAAAAAAGCACAAGTTCAATAGCACAGAACTTAACACGAGATTTCCCAACAAAATAAAATAGAGGGTTACCAATAATTTTTTTGCATAACGACTAGAGTCAAAAAGCAGGGATTCACCAAAAAAATGGAAAGTTGAAAGATTACATCCAACAACATGAAAGATTACATCCACTGCACAAAAGTTCAAAAATACCATTTTATCTGAGGTTTTCCGCAAATCTCTAACTGTGTTAGAGTGAAACCATATTGTAGATGTACCATGTTATATAGGGGTTGCCTGTATTTCTTTGCTCTTTTTCCTGTATCTCTGCTCTATTACTTATATTTCCTGTCTTATATTCATTATGATCATTGGGTTCTTTCTATCAGTGGCCCGAGTCCACGAAACTTTTATCTTTGTCATTTTCTTCCTTTTCCTTTTATATATTGTATATTTTCTATATATAGCATGTATATACACTAGGCAATCACAGAATTGTGACCATCTACCTAATACCATGTTGGCCCACTGAACAGCTATTTTTTTAGGCACTGACTCCACTAGATGTCTGAACACATCCACAGGGATCTGCAACCATGCTGCTTGCAAGTTGATTAGGTATAATAGATGATAGTTGTGTCCATATGCTTTACTTATGATTACAAAACATCCCACAGGTGTTCAAACAGATTAAGGTCAATTGAATTTGGAGGCCAATCAAGATGGGTAATATCTTAATTGTGTTCCTCAAACAATTTGTGCACAGTGGAGGCCTGATGACATGATGCATTACTGAGAGCTGACAGTAAATCTCACCAGTGAAACGTTAGTCCATAAGCACCAGGGGTCTTACTTCTTACTACCAAAACATGCCCCATATTAAGCAATCACCACCACCTGACTGGATAGTGGGCACCATGCACACTATCCAGTCAGGTGGATAGTGGGCACCAAGCACAATGGGTCATGGACTCATCCGACCAGCACACTCAGTTACAGTCCTCCATTGTCCAACCAGTGTACTGTTGACACCACAGCATTTGCTGTCAATGATAATCAATGGTGAGGGGAGGGTGTCTCTTGGGTTGTCTGCTGTGGAATTCCATGTCTGAATGTGCAATGCATCTTCATTTGGTATATTGTTCTTGCATTCCCCATACTGTATTGTGATGTTAGCTGCTGCACTGTGATCTGCTGTTCAGCCCATACGTGCTGCACACTTTGCTCACCACAAACACCCACCTTGCATAATCCTTTACAGTTCTGTTAGCAGGAGGTGATTTGACCTGTTTGACACCATTCTTTGTACACCTTAACCACAGTGGGCATTGAGCAACTGACAAGACATGTCACTTCCGATATGGAAGCACCTGACACATGAGCTCCCATAATCCTACCCGTCTGAAACTCATTATTCTTTACTATGTCCCATAACTGCTACTTTATCATTTTGACTTGCACGACCAGATTACCACTGCTTTAGTGTACAAAGCTGTTTGGCTTTTTATACTGCAAACTATGTGGCATAGTCCATTACGGATGGGGTGGTTACAATTCAGTAATCACTGAGAGTGTGTGTTAAATCAATTTTATTTTCTGTAAAAGTATTTTGCACCTTTGCATGATGGGGTGAAATATTGTCCTGATGTAATCAAATGTGATTCAGTTCATGTGTACATTTATTCTGAAATGGCAAAACGTTTTCTTTAGAATCGATTTGTATGAGTTTCGTGTCACTATAATGCCCTTAGGAACATAGGTGTAAGGATTATTCCATCAGTATTCCAAAAAACAGCAACCATCATTTTCTCTACACTTGTAATAACATGCAACTTTTTTGGGTGGTGGTGACTTGCCATGCTTCCACTGGGCAGGCTGAAGCTTGGTTTCAGCATTTCAGTATCATGGTACTAATAGTAATAATAATAGGAAAAAAAAAAAAAAAAAAAAAAAAATTGTGACACATTAATGGTTGGACAATAAATGTTTGAAAGAATGAAGATTGTGGTTTATCCTATACATCCACTCATCACAAAATATAAAGGATCCTTGATAGAGAAAAGTTGTTTAGATATTGCACAATTCCAAGTAAATGTAACATTCTAAATCACATATTTATAGTTTTTCAGTTTGTTACTATAAAATGTTTAGTGAAAAAAATTAATGATAATTTATTCTTTTATCATTATTCTTGTATTGAGAGTATTTACCTTTTAGCTCTTTTCTTTGCAGTTTTCTCCTCTGATATTTTCCTGTTATCTTCTAATTTCCAATGATATTCGTCATCTAACTGGTCCTGCAAAAGCAGTTTGATATTTTATAATTTTAAACTTATTAATGGAAACTGTTATGTGGTACTAATTAAGATAGGTTATCTCATGATATATGATTTACTGTACTTCTTTAGGTTGTAGTACAGGGTCATCCATCTACTACTGATAATCTAAGAATCATAAAAAAAAAAGGTTCTGTTAAGGAGAGAGATATTATCTGCCCAATATGGTTAGGTATTAAAAAGTATTCACAAATAAATTGGATGCTAGAAATAACACTAAAATTATTTACTTAGATATTAAGAAGGCTTTTGGCACAGTTCCATGTGAACAACTTGTGAATGAATATAGGGACAATTGTAGAAGTTGATAGCTTAAATAGATTCAAGGCAGAACTTGACAAACATTTGGAGCGAGGGGATGGGTGAAATAAGGGTTTTTTTTTTTTTGGCAGATGCTATATAAGCTTGCTTTCTTGCATCATGTGCCCATGCTAATGCTAATTAACTAGAAGAAAAAGAATGGCTATAAATGACAGTGTCCTGAACAGACTATTTCTACAAGTCTTTGGTCCTTGAGGTTGTCACAGACATTCTCTCAGATATGCCAGACAAGCTATACTTGCTAGCTAGGAGTCTAAAACGCTGATGGAACTGATATTCGGGTGACACTCAAGTCAAGTGGACCCAATTTCGGCGAAGTCTGGATGGTTTGTGACAGCCAAATCCTCTGCTTTCACCTACGCAATGGTGGGACTGTTAGTAATCCAGGGTATAACCTCCATGCACAAGTACATGGTGGGTGACCAACCAGGTGTGAACCAATAAGCAGGGGTCGAGGTGTGGCGCCCTCACCACATAGAGGAACGCCGTCCCTCTACGTTACTAGGCAGTAGTAGGTGGTAGATGACTCTCATCAACTGGTGAAATACCACCACTTTGCTTATTGGAGGCTTGAAGTGGTGGAACCCATGTTTAGTGTCCAGAGCCAAGTTCCGGTCAACCCTTCCCCATCTCTTCCATCATGCAGTACGACTGATGACTTTTGAGGTTATGATGAACATCAAGGCGAGATCCAATCTTCCTTACATTTCAAGGGTACAGCTCTAAAACGGTGTTCGCAGGCCGGCCGCTAGTTGGTACACCAGACCGAACCTATTGGTAACTCTCTAGGAGGCTTCCGGATCAGCTAGTGTATAATCTTGCTACCTCTACTCTGCCAGATAGTGACTGGAGGGAGTCCGAGTAGTGTGTATGCGGGGAGCATTGTCGAGGCCACGTTATGTCAAGGATCTGGGTATATTCTTACCATGTGTACGCCATATCCAAAAATTTCATTACTTCATACAGCATGTCCCAACCACTTTTTCTTACTATCGAATACACCATGAATTGCCAAACTAATAGAGCAAGCTTATCTGCGAAAAGATCTAAACCTCCCAAGCACTTCCTAATTCATTCCACAAATATACGTGGTCTCAATTCTAATCTCAACGATGTCCATTTCCACTTGCAGTCTACCAAACCCCATGTACTTTTTCTGACAGAATCTCAGTTATCGGTTGATTCAACTACTGCTCATCTCCGATGCCCAAATTACTCGCTGTATGATTCTTTCGCCTCAAAGGTGGTACTTGTGCATATGTCCATTCCAATATTCCCTGTCAGAGACTTGGCAATTTGGAATCTCCTCTCTTTAATCTTCTCTGGCTTAAAATCTCTCTACCTCATTGTGTCAAATTCATCTGTTGTCTCTACCGTTCTTCCAACTCCACTAACCACTTGGAGCTCTTTGACTTCCTCTCTTTGCAACTTGACTTTCCCCAGTCCAACTTTCCTAACAATGAGGTAATTTTCCTTGGTGATTTTAATGTTCACAACTCCAGCTGGCTTCCGTTTTCTAGTCACACCGACCCAGCAAGTGGAGATGCTGAGGCTTTTGCAATTACTAATGACTTAGCACAGATTGTTCATTTACCTACAAGAATACCAGACAATCCTAATCATACAGCCAATACGCTTGATCTTTTTCTCACAAACAACCCTTCTATGTGCACGGTCGAAGTGAGTGGTCCTTTAGGCACAACTTGGTGATTGTCTATTCTCCAATGGAGCCTTTATCTCATGGCTATTCCCAACCTCGTGTTGTTCGGCATTACAAGAATGTAAAATGGGATGACCTGCAAGATTTCTTTTCCTTGGTTGGATTACTGTTTCAAAACTTCTGATGTCAATGTTTGCTCAGGTCGTGTCAGTGAAATTATTCTTGCAGGAATGGAATCCTTTATCCCACACTCCACTTTAAAATCTCGTCCTTTATCTAAACCTTGGTTTTCCAATAAATGTGCTAAGGCTGTTCAAGAGAAGAATGTTGCATATCGTAATTGGCTTGTTTCTAATTCTTCAGTTTCATTTTCTGCCTACACCAAAGCTTGCAACAATTGTAAAGCAGTTATTAATCAGTCCAAACTAGAGTTTGAACAGGCTAAGAGTAGAAAACTTGCTTCTTGCCCTAATGGTAGCCGAGCATTCTGGTCTCTTGCCAAAGCTATTGGCCAGAACTTTTCCCCATCTCTGCTCCCACCTGTCTAAACCAGATGGTTCTGTTATCACTTCAGCCAAGGATAAAGCTGATCTGCTAGCATCCCATTTTTCTTCCAACTCACCCACCATTCTTCATTCAATGTCTCCAGTGCTCTTCCGTCAAAAGGATGTCAGAAGGATTTTGACGAATCTTGATGCTAAGAAAGCTCCAGGACCCGATGGTATTTCTCCACTTGTTCTCAAAACCTGTGCTCCTGAACTTACTCCTGTTCTTTGCCGCCTTTTTTCACTTTCTTATCCCTAAGGTGTTTTTCCTTCTGCTTGGAAATTTGCTCATATCCAGCCAGTTCCTAAAAAGGGTGACAAATCCCTCCCATCCAATTATCGTCCTATTGCAATTACTTCTACTCTTTCTAAAGTAATGGAGAAATCAATTAACCGCCAACTCTTAAACTACCTAGAAACCTTCCATCTGATCAACGATCGCCAGTATGGATTCCGTCAGTGTCGATCCACTGGTGATATTCTGGCTTATGTTACCCATTTATGGACTAATTCAATGGAAAGGTTCGGTGAAACACAAGTAGTTGCTCTTGAGATCTCAAAGGCTTTCGATCGTGTTTGGCATAAAGGTCTTCTAAACAAGCTTCCATCTTATGGTTTGCCAACCGTTTTTAGTAATTGGTTATCCAGTTTTCTCTCTGATCGCTCACTGAGGGTGATGGTAGATGGCTCTCTGTCTTCTAACTTCTCCACTAATGCCAGAGCCCCCCAAGGTTCAGTTCTTTCCCCTCACTCTTTTCCTCTTGTATATTAATGACCTTCTTCCATTGACTGGAAATCCTATCCATAGTTTTGCCGATGATAGCACATTGCATTCCACTTTACATTTTGAGAAACCTTGTCCTGCTCAATCAGCTTCAACTTGTCGAAAATCTGCTACCAATTCCTTAAATGCCGATCTTCAGGTAATTCTCCAGTGGGGCAAAGACAACTTAGTTGATTTCAACCCTTCTAAAACTCAGTCTTGTCTTATATCTCACAAACATGATTCTTCTGCTCCTATACTTATCTTTAGTGACACTCCAATTTCTAGGCGAAATGATATATCTCTTTTGGGGATTACCCTGACTTCTAATCTCTCTTGGCAGAAGCACATCACAAATATTGCTTCCTCTGCATCTAAAAAACTTGGTTTTCTCTTTCGCTCTCGGCGTTACTTTTCTTCCAAACAGCTTCTCACTCTTTATAAATCGAAAATCCGCCCTGCCATGGAATATTGTTCCCACATCTGGGGTGGTGCCCCCAAAACCTCTCTCAGGCTTCTTGATTCCATTCAGAAGAGGGCAGTTAGGTTAATTAATGATTCATCTCTAACAGAGTCTCTCCACTCGCTTTCTCATAGACGTTCTGTTTCTGCTTCATGCCTCTTCTACAGATACTTCCATGGGCACTGTTCTTCTGAATTGGCTTCTATAATTCCCGCTCTCTCTTTCAAAACAGTCCGAACACGTGCCGCCACCAGCCAACATCCATTTACTGTCCAACTTCAAACCCACAGAACTAACTTTTCATCTTCCTCATTTATTCAATTGAACTGCCGTTTTCTGGAACAACCTTCCTTCATACGTATTTCCTGAAAATTACAATCTACAGAAGTTCAAGTCCAATGTCAACAACTATCTTCTTTCGTCTTCTCAACCTCCAACTCAAGCATGGTACTAAGTACTATAGGTTCTAATACCTCTCGTGTTTGGGGTTCACATAAAAAAAAAAAAAAAAGTAGGCTCCCCCAAGGTTTTGTTATAGGATTCTTTTTGATTTTGATATTCATTAACAATACTGTTAGACTATCACAAGATTCATGTCAAAATTTTCGGATGATATTAAGCTGGGCGGGTTAATAAAAAGCAGATAATGCTGTTGCCACAACAAGTCTTCCTCTGGTACAAATCAACTGTCAGAGTGCGTGATGAATAGTGTACACATGTGTGGGGGCATCATTTCAGGGAAAGATGGCCTACTTGAACGGTACAAAAGGAATACAACAAAAGTAATTGTGGATTGCAAAGTGATATTATATGGCTACCAGAATTTGTGACTTAAAAAAAAAAAAGCTAGAGATGAGACCATGCATTTGCAAGCAGGAGAAAACAGGGGTTTTTTTTTGAAAAAAGCAGGCAGCTTTTTCAAAATCCACACTGTTATTTGGTACTAATTAAGTGGTAATTAAATTTCCCTGACAATGTATGCATTTATATTAAAATACATATGTTGTCAATGAAAATGAGGATTGTTTTCCAGTACAGTATACCTTCAAATATTAACTTACCTATGATTTTTCTGTATGCAGATTTCTGTTTGGATATTCTATAAAGACATCAATTGATTTTGATTGTATTAAAGAATGATTCTGTTGCAGACTTAATCCTCCTGAGAAATGCTGAGTCATTGTTTTGTTCATAAAAATGGTCCTGCCCAGACTTTGCTGTCAGGAGCATTTCCAGAGCTTCAACAGAAAAAGAATGTTTGAAATCGGCTTTTGCTTTTCTAAAATGGTTGAATATTCTCTCTCACTGAGCACCGTTAAGAGGAGTTGTTAAATAAAAAATTATCTCAAAACTTTAATGACTTGAGATAATTTGTTTTAGAGGCAGTCTTCACCTTAGGTTGATCTGCACTTGCATCACTACCAAACTGCCACCTATGTTATTGCTTGTGATTTATCGAAAGTTACTGTCACATTTCAGTGAATGAGAAGTCTGGACCTGCTCTTATTAATGCCATGTGAAAAAAAACTCCAAAAGTGAATTTTTAATTTTATTCTCTTTTATCTATGTACTGCATTTTAAAAAATATAAATGATGCCGTGAAAAGGCATTTGGAGGAATAAAAAAAAAAAAAAAAAAAAGTGTTAACTGGTTTTGAAATACCATAAAGTTGCTTTAAGTGATTACTGCAACGGGTAAGAAAGCAACACTGATAATTGCAAATTTATTTCTGTGGGGATCTTGACTAACAAAAACAATGCATTGATATGCACATAATACTGACTGAATATCATAGCTATCAGTCAGTCCACATCTTGATGAGTTGCAATGTTAAAGGTTTGTTAATCTTTCATTTAATTAACTAATATTTCATCCTTAAAAATGAAATAAAAGGAAGAGTCAGTGCTATTCTACATAAATGTAGCAGAAAGATCACAATATTAGAAGGGGACAAAAGTGATAACACTTGGTGAGATCGGACTGTTGAAGCCTAAGATCAGAAGGCAACTGAACTTTGCTTACACAACAGTGCAAACAATTCTTAAAGAAAAGAACCATTACACTGTTGAAATTAAATGTGCAGCTCACTGTAATCAACACAACAAAAATTATTGCTGAGATGGGATAACTTGATTTTTTTGGATTGAAAACCAAACTGAACAGCATGTGCCTTTAACCATGCCCTCATTCAGACTAAAGCTGTCTTTTTAAGACAGTGAAAATCTGCATGGATGAAAATTTTATTGCAAGTAAGGAATGATTTATGCAATTAAAAGCTAGATATGGCTTAGATAACAGAATGCAAAATTAAACTGGTGGTGCTCATAAATAGGCAGCTAGATTTTCCCCTAAGAGACTGGTAGAAATCATTTAAGGGGATGTCCCAGACAAAGTCTTCAATGTTGATGAGCTTTATATGTAAATTGCTATTTTGGAAGAAGATTCCACCAAGCTACATTTGATATTTATTAAGAAATATATATATTTCTGAATAAATGTCAATTCTTACATGTGTTTATATCAAAGGTGTTTCATATCATGTGGGCTATACTTTAATGATCAATTCAGGACCTAAAAACTGAAAAAAGTTTATATAAATATATGCTTGAAACTGCTTAGCTTCCAAGTTATAGTCCATTTTGTATTCTGGAAATTATCCAGTAAAAAAAAACAACTGATGGTGTCTGGGTAGGCAAATTACAAGAACATAGGTTAGAAGACTAGATAACTACAAAAGTTTATTACTATTCCAGTGTGAATGGTATGAATTTACTTTTAATCTGGCAGTAGTTGTGCAAAATCTGTAAGGTGCTGAATTATGGGTTCAAAATTAATGAATGAAACCTTTTCTACCTTCTCTGCACAACCATTTTTGCAAATTTATGCTTTCTAGTCATGCAGCACATCAGGTTCCACTCTGATGGTGCACTGAATGATTGTGATTCTAGCTCAAAGTTACAGCCTTGTAATCCTGAGCAATAATGACTAGTTTTGCTTTCAGTGTCTCATAAACATGTTGCTCATATATGTAGTTTGAAATTGGTGTATTAGTTGACATGTATTGGAGGTATTTGCTACAAAAAGTAGTTCCTCTTTGTTTTATATTTAATTGTTGTACAAAATGTGTTTTTTCTCTTGATTATTTTTACTGCTGTAAAATGATTTCTTCAATTATTATCTGTTTATTCCTTTGTTTATAAAAAGACATTAATATGTAGACAAATGTTAAATATTAAATTTCACATTCTTAATGGTTTTCTGAACTGGAAAATGGAAAGGAATGTTAGTTTATTTGTAACTGTTGTAACTTTTGTTTTTTCATTTTCAGCAGTATTAATACTTTTTTTTAAAATAACATGCAGAAAACACAGCATTATTTTAAATATTTAAAAGAAAAAAATAAATAAAGTTGGGCACCTGTCAGTTTCTACACAGCTGTATTTGTAACAAACAGTAGTCTGAACAGCAGTGGATTAAATATTATTTTTACTGTTTATAATTACAACTTATTACCATAAAATCATTTCAAATTGCAGTTCAGAAAAAAAAAAAAAAAAAACCCTTAAAATTTTTTAATCTATTAATTGATAGTGTGCATTGAAGTGAGGAGGCTTATTCAAACAGAGCCAAATGACAAACACACAGCTCATATACAAACTTTCCAGTTATAATGCAACCACAGCAAGACCTCTTGTACAGTCAGCTCTCGTATAACACATGTTTACACTACACTACACGAATTCGATCATACACGATTTATAAATAGGGTTTGATTTTGATTTGATATGGCGCATTGGCAGCTAAGGCCATAATGTATAAATAGGGGAACGATATCTTATATAACATGAACCGAATTCGCTTATGCACGATTCGCCTTTGTGTTTACAAGAAATGGCAGTCGGACACAGAATCACCCAAACCGAACGCAACACGATAGGAATGAAGAGAAGATTCTGAAAATGTATTTATGTTTTTTTATATCAGTGAAGGGGAAACACATTTCACCATAATAATGTAAAAACCAACACAATTCCAACTATCGGTATAATCGCAAATGCAATTAGATCGAGTACTGTCAGTTTATAACAGATTCCACTAGCAGAAACACAACTGGAAATTGTTTTTATTGTTTTATGGTAGTAACCCTAGAAATGTGCTTTAGTAAAATGTGAGGTGTTAATAGTGTATCTCTGCCTTTACAGTGTTGTTTATTCAGTTGCTACAAGCGCGCAGCTTTGTTTATGTGTATCAAGCATGCCTCCTCATTTTGTAATTGTGCTTTATTCCCTAAAAATGAGTAAAATACTTAAAAGGTGTGAAAAAGAAAGTGTCCTGGTGAAGACACTGCAGATTCAGAGAGAAAAAGAAAAGCAATATCGATAAACAGAGGCGGATGGGTCAAAAATTCTTACCCGGGAAAATTTATAGTGGCCTCCTATTATGGTTTATGGCCAAAATCACACCAGCCTCCGGGGTTTCTCCGGTAAGGCTTATGGCCAGTCCGCCTCTGTCGATAGAGAAAAAATATGAAATTGTGAAGCGCTTTGAGCGAAATGAAAGACCATGTGATATTACACATGCTGCAGGCCTTAATGAGGCAACACCGAGAATTACAAAGAATGCAGAGAAAATAAAAACAACTTTCATAGCAGGAACAACTCAAAGTGTAATTAAAATCCATTAGATTAAGACACAAAGAATTGGAAGAGATGGAACAGCTGTCATCTGTTTGGATAGAAAATCAAACAAAAAACAAGTTTGTTTACAATAGGAGCAAAAGCATTAGCAATATTTTATTACGTAGGCTAACCTATTGTGTTTGGTAATGTTTTGGTTACAAATGTGTGTTCAATCTTGGGTGGTCGGCACCTAACACTTTTTTCTCATAGGGCCTGTTGTTTATATTGCACGAGGGTTTCTAGGAACACAATTATCGTGCTATACGAGGACTGACTGTACTCGGAAAGGCTTCTGTATCATTGTTTACCAAATAAGATGACCTTTCAGAGAGCAGACAAGCATGTTGGAGTTACGGGATCATTCAATAAGCAAGTTTCAGATGGTGATAGATCATTCATCACAAGAACTGTTACACTGGAGAAGTTTTTTTTTTTGTTAGTTGTTGGCACATAATGTGCCAACAACTAACATTGCATTATGTGCCACAACTTCTGTGGCCATAATGCACCTCCCAAAGTTTTTGCATTTTACTCTGATCCAAGCCCAAGGCAGGATTCGAACCCGCGACCCAAAGGTTGCGGGTTCGAATCCTGGTCGGCCACTGGAGAAGTGGGCCCTGAACTGAATAGAGGAAAATCCGGATGACAGCATCCAAAGGATAGTAGAAGCAGAAGAGGGGTTGTAGGATACACAACTGTGTGGAGAATTTTGCAGAAATGATAGTTTATCCCTATCACATTCAAAGATTACAAGGTCTACTGAAGCTGATTTCCCACCATGAGAAACCTTTTGCTTAGCTCCTATAAGTATGCTCTTTGATCCTCTTCTCCCCCCCCACCCATTAAAGTATTATTGTTTTGATGAAGCTGGTTTTGCAAGAAATGGCTTGACAAATTTTTCACAACATTCATGATGGGCAGAAGAGAATCCACACTATCATCCAGTCAAGGGTCCAGCAACAATTTAGAACTTAAAAGCTGTTACTGTAATGTGTGAGAAAGCAACACTGATAATTGCAAATTTGTTTCTATGGAGATCTTTACTAGCAAAAACATAATGCATTGATATGCACATAATACCAACTCAACATCACGAGAACTGACTGAATATCATAGATATCAATTCAGTTCTCATCATGATGTGAACTGACTGATAGTCCACATCTTGATGAGGTCCAGTGTTAAAGGTTTGTTGATCTTTCAATTAATATATCATCTTTAAAAATGAAATAAAAGGATCAGTGCTATCGTATATAAATGTAGCAGAAAGCTCACAATACTAGAAGTGGACAAAAGTAATAACACTTAGTGAAGTGAGAGTGGACTGTCACTCTCACCAAGTGTTATCAGACAGTAATTAATGCTGATTGCTTAATAAGGTCCTTTTGTTCTGCCAGCAAGATTAGCCAGAAAATCATAATCTGATTTTTAAGGAATGATTTAAGCAATTTACTAGATGAAGTTCCTCTTGCTGTGTGACATTTGCAGTTTACGCGTGGTGGTTCCTGCCCCATTTCAGTCAAGTAACTAGAAACTATTTGGATGAGCATTTCCTTGATAAATGTATACGGAATGAAGGCCCCATTTCATGGCCTGCTCGCTCCTTGGACTTGAATCCATTTGAATTTTACCTGTGGGAGTATCTGAACATCTGAAATCCATCATTTATACAACAATTGTTACCGAAATGTAAAACAAGGATAGCAGCAAATCTGAACAATACCTTAAATATTTGAATGCATCAGGCAGTCCATGATGCATGTTCAGGCTTGTAATTTAAGAGCATAGCAGTCATATTTGAGGACTTCCTTTGATGGTAAGGTAAATGATAGCTTTGATGATAAACTGATAGCTGTCTGACCACAAAATAAGCTGTAACATTGGAAATGGAGCAATTTCAGGCATATATTTATATAAAAGTTTTCAATGTTTTCAGGTCCTGACTCAATACTCAATACATGAAAGTACAGTTCATGTTATGAAACGCATACAGCAAAGTCTATAAAGTGGAGGAATTCAATAATCACATTTTATAAATTAATACTTTAAGTAATTATGATTACAGATATCAAAAATACTTTTAAAACATATCATTATATATCTAATAAATCTAATATCTAATAAAATAATAAATCTAATAAGTTATAGTATCAAAATTATTATTTTTTGCACATTACTGTCAAACATTCCTTATACATGATTTTTACAAATTGAACAAACAGTTAATTTTCTGCTTTCTTGTATGAGCACATATTACACTGCTTTTCTGTTTTACTAGGCATTTTGTCTGGTTCTCTTTCTGTTTTCTTTTATATCCTGTATCTGAGGCTTCTGGTTTAGTGAAGTTAATGATTTTCAAAATTCTAAAATAAATTTATGTTGCTTGCATGCTTTCTTTTTTACATTCACATATATAAATTTTTTAATTATGTAGACATTTACATAGCTGGCAATGCTCTACATTTATGATGTAGAATCTATATTTTTTACTTGATGTGACACATCTTAACATGCATCAAGCACGAAAAGTTTCTCCATCATTTTATTTCAAAAATTCAGTTTTTCTCCGTCCTTTCTCTTTTCACAAAAATAAATAAAACTACGTCAGAACTAATTTTTATTTTTTTTTAATTTTGCAAATGTCTGCTTATTTTCATGAATGAATTGGCAGTCAGGTTTGCTGTGCTATTCTTATCTTGCAAAATAGAAATGTATAATAATAGGGTTTGTTTTGCACAATCATTTCATGGTATTTATATAATGCAGTCATCATTTCATGGTTTTTATATAATGCAATCATCATTTCATAGTATTTAATAGTGCAAAGCTAATTAACACTGTCTTTCAGTAAGGCACCAGAGAAATACAATGTAAAAATTTCAGATTTATTTATTATGAAAAGTAAAATCTGAAAAAAGGTACATGTTTGCCTTATGTACTGTATGCAAACCTAATTTATCAATTTCAAGCAGCGAGAAACATGACGTAATCAGTAAACAAATAAGCATAAAAATGGTGTGTAGCACCATAGAAAGAAATGCAAAAATAGATTTCTAGTGATAATAATATCATATCTCCCGTGTTCCAGGAGATTGGGTACAAGGTTATCCGCGTGTTGGAGAAGATTTTCCAGCTCCAGCAAATGCTAAGTTTTTTATAAATATTTAGCCATTTCATTGATTTAATTGTTACATTAATTTATTTTCTGGAAGTAGCTTTATAGTTCTAGTCACTCTCCTTGGTTTAATTTGAGTTTAGACAGCGATTTTGAAAGTTAATACTTAGTGTCCGTACATTTTACAGTTCGTGACTTTCCGCCATTGTTATAGTATATTAGATCGATACGGAATAGTTCGGATACGATATATCCGAACTTGCTAGTATAAGGTTTAACATCAAATTGGTTTAACGTGAAAACGTTTAACATAACACTGTCATAGAAATCTGTTAACTTAGTATAGTATTATCAATTAATCAATAAAATTTATAAATCTAATTAAAATTCATTATTAATTAAATTGTACTTAAATGGAATCATGGCTCAAACTAGAGCAGCAAAGCAATGGGCACAAAGTAGCAAGAGTGCTTTCGGACCGAAGGGGACAATTCTCCAACGTATCACAGTCTAAAAAAATGTGTGAAATTTTTGCAGACCTATCTGGAGCAGGCCATGATTTAGCCAAGAAGGATGTCTTTGTGTGTGTGTGTGTGTGTGTGTGCGTGCGTGCTAGGTGCAGAGAGTGTGAAGAAATTAGGCATCAACTCATCGTTTGGATGGGTTTCTATGAGAGTTTAAGGTGTAGGGTACATGTCTTGAAGAAATTAATATGAGGGACCCATGAAGCTCTCAGCTGCCCAACTCAACAGCAGAGCTCACTCCTGTGCATCAGGCAACACAGTGGCAATCTCCAAGGCAGAATGCACTGGTCTCACAGGGGCTACTTATTGTCGGTGATTCTACTGTCAGGGAGACGAGAAATATATTATGCAAAAAGGATAGGTGGAATAATGTATGGACCAGGGTATGTCTGCAAGGGGCAAAAGTTGATGATTTGTACAGCAGATATCTTTTAAGGGCACAAAAGGTGATATTGCTATACTCGTTGGCACTTATGACCTTAAGAGTAAGAGATCTACAGATTTACTTAACAAGTACAGGTCAATGTTAAAAAAAAGTTGCAAGTTAGGGTTAAATTTGAAAGTGTCCGCAATTCTTTCTAGCCCTGATAGGAGGCGTATATGATAAGAACCTTGTCAATCAATTCGGCCCTGGAGAGATTGTGCAAGGCTCATGGAGTAGAATTTTTTTCAGCATGCTCTGTGCTTCTAATAGGAGAGGCTGCTTCTACAGGGATGGGATACACTTAAATAGAAAGGGTGCAAGCATATTTGCTGATGCTATCAAGCCAGTGTAAGGTGGGTCGGAAAACTGCTAGCTTGGGGTGATTCACAGACTAAAAGATCAACAGTAGCCGCAGGTAGAGGTTAAAGCGATTCTTGCACTGCTTCTATTGGAATGAGCAGCAGCCTAGAGAGCAAGAACTGCTGGGAGTCAGTATGGAACAAGTAAATACATGGGCTGTGTTAGGGTAACTAAGAGTAAGAACAGGTGCACATATATTTGCATATACACAAATGCTAGAAGTATAGTAAATAAATTTGATGAATTTGAAGCGATGATCAAGACATCAAACGCAAATATTCTTGGGATATCAGACACATGGAGCCACACAGATATAAGCAGTGCAGAATTGGAATTTGGGGAGTACAATGTGCACAGAAAGGATAGACAGGGTAGGAAGGGAGGAGGAATTATGTTGCTAGTTAAGAAACACAAAATCTGAGGAAGTGCATCCAGTTGACACTGGTGGACAGTGCAATGTTGAGTCAGTTTGGTGTGACATAAGCACTGGCAAAGTGAAAATGAGAGTTGGAGTGTGTTACAGGCATAATGACTCTGATGAGTACATTGAACAATTGTGCAGAGAGATAGAGTAGGCCAATAAATCAGAATGTTTTGTAATGGAGGATTTTAACTTTCCAGATATTGACTAGAACTTGTGAGTTGGTCCCTTGCACACCAGCAAGACTTGTGGATTTATTGGAGGACTGTTTTCTGCAGCAACAGAAAGTTCGAGAGGCAACCAGAGGGAGTAATATACTCTTGATCTGATTATCAGCAGTGATTATTCAAGCATTAAGAATTTTCAGATAAAGGAACCACTAGGTTGGTTGGTTTGGATTTTATTGTTGCATTAGCACCTAAGGCTATAATGTGCCAAAACCAGGTCATAATAAAAAATTTAAGCTTTCAGTGACCTAATTAGTTAGGTCACCATGTCAAGATATATAATAACATAGGTATAAAAAGTAGAAAAGATATATCAATAAAGAAATAACAATAAAAGGTAAATTTTAAATACAAGTAAAAAAAGCTTACTGATTTTAAATAGCTAAAAACAGCAGACATATGGTCATCATTGGATAAAATCTGACTGAGTGTATAAGGTTCAGCCGGATGACTAAAAGCAGTAAAATATAAATCACGTTCATGTCTAAAACGTGTACACCTGGTTAAAATGTGACAAATAGTTAAAATGGTGCCACGATTCTCACACAAAGGAGTTATGTGCCCTCAGCAGAAATGCACGTGTAAGATGACTGTGAGCTATGTGGAGGCAAGCTAGAACAACTTTCTCTCTGAGGTTCCTGTACAAACTAGACTGCCAGTGTTGGATTACAGGCTTTATCTGATAGAGTTTGTTTGTGACTTGCTTGTGCCAAGATTGTTGCCATTTGGAGAGTAATTTAACATGTTAGCTGCCTATAGTTTGTATAGGGGATTAACAGGCAATAAGTGTTGTGGGTTCTGGTGACCTGGCCACAGCATCTTCCAGTTCATTTCCCCTTATCCCAATGTGGCTTGGAATCCAGCAGAAACAAAGTTGAAGGAACACTCAGACAGAGAATGTGGCGGGTGCCTCCATAGCCAGATGGGAAGGAGCAGCAACGTGTAGCACGCACTTCTTGATTAGACCGGGGTTCGAGCCTGTCACCACCAAATACGGAGGATGCGGAAAGGTCAGGGAATGACCACCGCATATTCCCGGAGCAATATGGCCTTAGTTGCTAATGCTCCTAAAAACCAAATAACAAACAAACAGAGAATGTGGCGTCTGCTAAATCCAGTTCACGAATAGATGAGGATTATACCTCATCCCTGATAAAGCCTGCAGTGTACTTAGAGTCAGTGTACACCATACACCTTTGATACTTATGGGTTTTAATGTAGTCCAAGGCTAACTCTATAGCATACAACTCAGCTTATATATACTACATCCTTGGGGAATCTTCCCAGATATAGTACGACCTGGAAAGATAGTAGCAAATCCAAATAGAAAACTCCAACTTCGAGCCATCAGTGAAGACAGGCAAGAAGTCAGAATATTCGGTTTGGTGGGCAGCATAGAGTTGCTGATAGACAGAAGATGGAGTTATGGCCTTACCCCAATTTTTAATAGAGAAGTCGCATGATGGTAAGTGAGCATGACTGGGGGGGGGGGGGGGGTAAGTGGTTGTCTTGGTGACTGGGCATCATTGTCTACCATGATGTTGAGCTCTCTGAGCAGCTCCTGGACACAGATACCAATAGGACGGTTGGCAACCTTGTGTGTTATATAGATTTTCCCACCGTGGCTTGAAAAAGGATGTCCACGTAGAGTTGTCTAGCAGGATTTTAATTCAAAGGTATATTTTAAAGACAACTGCTTTCGTTGGAATGACAGTAGTGGTTCAGTTGCTTCAACATATAAACTCTGGATAGGGGATGCTCTAACTGCTCCAGTAGCAATACGAATGGCTTGGTGGTGAACTGGGTCTAGCCACCTAAGTATGCTGTTTCTAGCCAATGAGTAGACTTGGGACCCATAGTCTAATTTAGATCGGACAAGCGAATGATAAAAGCAGAGTAAAGTGAAGCGGTCTGTTCCCCATTTATTGGAGGAGCAGCATGTAGGAGGTTCAACCCCCTCATGCACTTTGTCCGCAGTTGATGGATATATGATAAAAATGTCAACTTCTTATCAAAAACGAGCCCCAAGAATTTTGTCTCGGGTGCTGCTGGAATGATGTTTTGTCTGAGTTTAAATTCCGGTTCAGGGCGAAGGGTTCGTTTTCAACAAAAGTGTACGCAGACGTTCTTCTGTGGCAAGAACATAAAACCATTAGCCACTGCTCAAGAGTTGATGTGGTCAATGATATGCTGCAAGTGTCTTTCAATGACCCTCATATTGCACGACTGCAAAAAGATAGTCTACAAAGAGGACACTGTTTACGGTTGGAGGAAGTTGTTCAGTAATAGAGTTAATTTTGATAGCAAAAAAAGTAACACTTAAAACTGATCCTTGTGGAACTCTCTCTTTTTTGACAAAATGGCCGGAAGAGGATGGATCCTACATGAACTTCCACTCTGCCGGGAAGCTTTTTATAAAGAGGGCAATGTGTTCCCCTAAGACTAAAGTTATATGTCTTTTAAAATTCCATATCTCCAAGCCGTTTCATACGCTTTTTCCATATCAAAGAAAACCGACACCTGGTACTTGCATTTCAGGAAAGCATTACAAACTGATGTTTCCAAGCAGATTGTCGAGTGTTGACCTGTTCCTTTGGAAGCTACACTGTATCCTGGAAAGGAGGTCATTAGCTTCTAAATACCACAAAAGGCGAGCATTGACCATTCTTTCCAGGATCTTGCACAAGCAGCTCATCAGAGCAATAGGATGGTAATTTTTTGGTATTTTTGGATCCTTTCCTAGTTTCAGAAAGGGAAGGATGGTTGCCATGTGCCTTGAGTCTGAAAACGTCTCTTCAATATAACTTCTATTATGGAGACAGAGCAAATGATTCATGGATTCGGAAGAAAGGTGTTTAATGATCTCATAATGGATGTCGTCTGGCCCAACAGCACTTGCCTTGAATAGTGAGAGTGCTGCTTTCAGCTCTCACTGTGTAAAGTGCTGATTGTAGTCCTCACAATTGTTAGAAGAAAGTGTCAGGTGATTTTTTCTCTGATCTTTGTACGAGAGCGAGGAACTCTGGGGGGGAGGGTACGATGTTTCTGAAGACAGGCAGTACAATTTCCTATTTTTGCCTCCACTTTTGTAGGTTAAGTGCTTACTTAAATCAAAATAGACATTTATAAAGTTTAAATATATTATTTTTTACCCATTTGGAATTTGTAATGGTCATGATTTCTATTTCAAGCAGTTAATTTATAAGAAAAGTAGTGAAGTACATTTAGATAAGTAAAAATTCACAATTTTTGGAAAAAAGGAACATGAAAACACGACATGCTACGAACTTTCTACTGTCATTTTTGTGTTCAGCACATGCAATTTAGCTAAAATCAATTGATTTCGTTCATGTTATCGAAAAAAAGTTTAAAATTGTTGGCTGAAAAATGTTAGGCAAGTTAATGTTTAAATAATCTTGGACTGTATTTTAATATAAAAGGTCTGTTTTGAAAGTGAAATTTAATTTATAGTGCAGTGTGGACTTAAAAAAAAATCCCCTGCTTTTTATAAAAAACTCCTATTTTCTTCTGTTTTAACCCAAAAACTTCCTGTTTACAAATGCCTGATTCCAGCTTTTTGAAAGTCAAAAGCTGGCAGCTATGCATATAATATGCTTGTGCCAACATTAAGTAAAATATAATTAGTGGCCACTGCGAGTCAAAATGTGTCACGATATATAAATATCAAATCAACTGTTCCATTGTGTCCACTCCTTAGTTTTTAAAGTTAGAATGAGGTTATATTCCTTCTTTTCTGCATTATCAACATTCCCATTTCATGCATAGTACTCAGCACAAATTTTTGGCAGTATGATACTAGCACTGCATCTTTATTTGGAATTCAAAATTAAGTCATAACAAAATCTGGTGCTTATAGCTCTTTTTACGCATAGCGCAGTAGTTCTTAGAAAGTAAATATCTCACTAAATCTAAACTAAGAAAAATTATTACATATTTCTACTGGTGTTTTCAATTTCTTTCACTAAAAACAAGAAATAGCCTTTTCACTTTTTTGCTACTCTATTTCTTCACCAACTTCTTTGTATACTTCAAAAACTCCATTTTTGAAATATACAAGTATTATTGACACAAATTGTCCATATTTTTATTCCATATTCTTCTGATTTAGATGGTATGTTAAAACGGACACTGGCCTCTGAATGTAACCGGCTGCTTACCTACAGCATCTTTCAGTTAATTGTTCCACATTTCAAATCAGTTTCTTACTGGTGCCTATGTCTTTAGAATAGTGCTAGAGACAAGCAGCAGCATCACTAAATTGTAGGGGCCCCTCAATATATTTCTATTCATTATTTTTCAAAATATTCGTTTATCATGCCTTAACTCTAAAACAATTTTAGATCCTCATTTTCTGATTTATATACTTCTATCAGTATAATTTACATATATTTAATAAAATTCCAAAAAAATTCTTTCAGTTAACTACTATGCACATTTTTCTCCTTCTTTATTAGTCCATTTACAAATTTTGTGCAAACTGTTTCAAAAAAATAAAATGGAAGTATATTTTATTGAATCTACTTCTCTGTTAGCATATCTAATAAGATAAACTTCTTATAATTTTTGATACATATATACCATTAAGTATATATATCACTATCTTCATCTGTAGAGCCTTACTTTGTTCACTTCTATTTACTAACAATTTTTTCATCACTGTCAGATGAAAATAAGATGACAATTCAAGGAGACATTCTTAAATGAGTGATATAATTAAGTTTCATGATACAGGTGATCCCCGATTAACGCTGATAATTCATTCCATAAAAACAGAGCGCTAAGTGAATACGCGCTAAATGAGCGCCACATTCCCATAAGGTAACATATGTATTTGTGAGTTGCGGTCGGTGCCATAGGATATTTCCTAATCAATAATAAATGGTAGTGAAAAAATGCACAAATGTCGGTTAAAATATTTAATATTTAATATTCAAATATTTGTACATATAAAATATTCTGCATTACATACATATATAATTATGTGGTAACTATTTACGTATTAAACTTAAAATTCCAATTAAAATCATGAAAAATGTGTCGATTTTAGCCCTCTTCCAAATAAACTAAAAGGGGTATTAATTTTAAATCTCCCACAGTGTTACCATCCAACAATAAAGTCAACCGATCCTTCGCTGCTTTGAAACCTGGCATGTTTTTTCATTCTTTCAATATGAAACTTCTTTTAGGCATTCGTTTCCACAAAAGTCCTGCTTCATTATGTTAAAAACTTGTTGAGAAGTATAACACATAATACTCTTCTTCAATAATTTTAACAAGTTCTTTTTTGAAAGTTTCGGCTCCTTCATCTGCACTTGCGACTTCTCTCTGGATTTTAAATCTATTCAACCAGCCCTTACCAGTTTTTAATGGTTCCACATTTTTTTTTTTTAGATGAGTTTTCTTCAGATAATCATATTGTCTAATCTTTCTCTCTCTTTTTTTATAATATTTAACTTAACTGAATTCTGCATTGGATATTATCTTCGATAAAATTAGTTAAAGTCTTTCCATTTCAATCCTAATAGCCGGCCTAGCCCTAGTTGCTTGCAGTGGAACAGCTATCTTTCCCGCTGCTAAAATTAATTCTTTATTTTTTTATAATTGTTCTTACAGTTAAACTTACAAGTCCTAAATTATGGCATACATCCGCTTGTCGTTGACCGGAATCGATTCGCTTCAAAACGTCTAATTTAATTTTCAAATTCAGTCTTTTTCTTACATTTATAGTGTTCGTACTGCACCCAGACGTTGTTGCTGTTTCATTCCTATCGGCCATCATTAACTATTCGAAAATGTAACTGCGTTGGTTACGATACAATGTTCAAGTAAACTGTCCGTTACGCACGATGTCTAATACTGTACTGAGTGATGACTAGACTTCAGATAAATGCATATAACGCAAATATTACAAGCAATATACTTGATCATTTTTTAAAATGTTTATCTGGGAACTACACAGCAAGTCCTTGAGGTTGTCACAGACATTCTCTCAGATATGCCAGACAAGCTGTACTTGCTACCTGGGAGTCTAAAATGCTGATGGAACTGATATTTGGGTGACACTCAAATCAAGTGAACCCAATTTTGGCGAAGTCCGGATGGTCTGTGACAGCCAAATCCTCTGCTTGCACCTTCACGATAGTGGGACTGTTAGTAATCCTGGGTATAACCCTCATGCACAAGTACATGGTGGGTGACCACCCAGGTGTGAACCAACGTAAGCAGGGGTCGAGGTGTGGCGCACACACCAAATGAAGGAACGCCGCCCCTCTATGTTACCAGGCAGTACTAGGTGGAAGATGACTCTCATCAACCGGTGAAATACCACCACTTTGCTTATTGGAGGCTTGAAGTGGTGGAACCCATGTTTAGTCTCTAGAGCTGAGTTCCGGTCAACCCTTCCCTATCTCTTCCATCATGCAGTATGATTGATGACTTTTGAGGTTATGATGAACGTCGTGGCGAGATCCAATATTCCTTACATTTCGACGGTACAGCTCTAAACGGTGTTCGCAGGCCGGCCGCTAGTTAGTAAACCAGACCGACCTTTTGGTAACTCTCTAGGAGACTTCCGGATCAGCTAGTGTATAATCTTGCTACCTCTACTCTACCAGATAGTGACTGGAGGGAGTCCGAGTAGTGTGTATGCGGGGAGCATTGTCGAGGCCATGTTATGTGAAGGATCTGGGTATATTCTTACCACATGTATGCCATATCCAAAAATTTCATTATTTCATACAGCATGTCCCACCCACTTTTTCTTACTATTGAATACACCATGAATTGTCAAACTAATAGAGCAAGCTTATCTGCGAAAAGATCTAAACCTCCCAAGGACTTCCTGATTCATTTCACAAATATACGTGGTCTCAATTCTAATCTCAACGATGTCAATTTCCACTTGCAATCTGCCAAACCTCATGTACTTTTTCTGACAGAATCTCAGTTATCGGTTGATTCAACTACTGCTCATCTCAGATGCCCAAATTATTCGCTGTATGATTCCTTTCGCCTCAAAGGTGGTACTTGTGCATATGTCCGTTCTGATATTCCCTGTCAGAGACTTGGCAATTTGGAATCTCCTCTCTTTGATCTTCTCTGGCTTAAAATCTCTCTACCTCATTGTGTCATATTCATCTGTTGTCTCTACCGTTCTCCCAACTCGACTAATCACTTGGAGCTCTTTCACTTCCTCTCGTTGCAACTTGACTTTCTCCAGTCCAACTCTCCTAACAGTGAGGTAATTTTCCTTGGTGATTTTAATGTTCACAACCCCAGCTGGCTTCCGTTTTCTAGTCACACCGACCCAGCAGGTCGAGATGCTGAGGCTTTTGCAATTACTAATGACCTAGCACAGATTGTTCATTTACCTACAAGAATACCGGACAATCCTAATCATACAGCCAATACGCTTGATCTTTTTCTCACAAACAACCCTTCTAAGTACACGGTCGAAGTGAGAGCTCCTTTCGGCACTTCAGATCACAACTTGGTGATTGTCTCTTCTCCAATGGAACCTTTATCTCAAGGCTATTCCCAACCTTGTGTTGTTTGGCATTACAAGAATGCAAAATGGGATGACCTGCGAGACTTCTTTTCTTCTTTTCCTTGGTCGGATTACTGTTTCAAAACTTCTGATGTCAACATTTGCTCAGATCGTGTCAGTGAAATTATTCTTGCAGGAATGGAATCCTTTATCCCACACTCCACTTTAAAATCTCGTCCTTTATCTAAACCTTGGTTTTCCAATAAATGTGCTAAGGCTGTCCAAGAGAAGAATGTTGCATATCGTAATTGGCTTGTTTCTAATTCTTCAGTTTCATTTTCTGCCTACGCCAAAGCTCGCAACAATTGTAAAGCAGTTATTAATCAGTCCAAACTAGAGTTTGAACAGGCTAAGAGTAGAAAACTTGCTTCTTGCCCTAATGGTAGCCGGGCATTCTGGTCTCTTGCCAAAGCTATTGGCCGCAACTTTTGCCCATCTCTGCTCCCACCTCTGTCCAAACCAAATGGTTCTGTTGTCACTTCAGCCAAGGATAAAGCTGACCTGCTAGCATCCCATTTTTCTTCCAGCTCATGTATTAATGATCTTGGTAAAACACCTCCCACCATTCCCAACACACTCCATTCAATGCCTCCTGTGGTCTTCTGTCAAAAGGATAGCAGAAGGATTTTGATGAATCTCGATGCTAAGAAAGCTCCTATTTCTCCACTTGTTCTCAAAACCTGTGCTCCCGAACTTACTCCTATTCTTTGCCGCCTTTTTTCACTTTCTTATTCTAAAGGTGTTTTTCCTTCTGCTTGGAAATTTTCTCATATCCAGCCAGTTCCTAAAAAGGGTGACAAATCCCTCCCATCCAATTATCGTCCCATTGCAATTACTTCTACTCTTTCTAAAGTAATGGAGAAATCAATTAACCGCCAACTCTTAAACTACCTAGAAACCTTCCATCTGATCAACGATCACCAGTATGGATTCCGTCAGTGTCGATCCACTGGTGATATTCTGGCTTATGTTACCCATTTATGGACTAATTCAATGGAAAGGTTCGGTGAAGCACAAGTAGTTGCTCTTGACATCTCAAAGGCTTTTGATCGTGTTTGGCATAAAGGCCTTCTAAACAAGCTTCCATCTTATGGTTTGCCAACTGTTTTTAGTAATTGGTTATCCAGTTTTCTCTCTGATCGCTCACTGAGGGTGATGGTTGATGGCTCTCTGTCTTCTAACTTCTCCACTAATGCCGGTGTCCCCCAAGGTTCAGTTCTTTCCCCCACTCTTTTCCTCTTGTATATCAATGACCTTCTTCCATTGACTGGAAATCTGGAAATCCTATCCATAGTTTTGCCGATGATAGCACATTGCATTCAACTTTCCATTTTGTGAAACCTTGTCCTGCTCAATCAGCTTCAACTTCTCGAAAATCTGCTACCAATTCCTTAAATGCCGATCTTCAGGTAATTCTCCAGTGGTGCAAAGACAACTTAGTTGATTTCAATCCTTCTAAAACTCAGTCTTGTCTTATATCTCGCAAAAAGGATTCTTCTGCTCCTATGCTTATCTTTAGTGACACTCCGATTTCTAGGCAAAATGATACATCTCTTTTGGGGATTACCCTGACTTCTAATCTCTCTTGGCACAAGCACATTACAAATATTGCTTCCTCTGCATCTAAAAAACTTGGTTTTCTCTTTCGCTCTCGGCGTTACTTTTCTTCCAAACAGCTGCTCACTCTGTATAAATCGCAAATCCGCCCTGCCATGGAATATTGTTCCCACATCTGGGGTGGTGCCCCCAAAACCTCTCTCAAGCTTCTTGATTCCATTCAGAAGAGGGCAGTTAGGTTAATTAATGATTCATCTCTAACAAACAGAGTCTCTCCACTCGCTGTCTCATAGATGCACTGTTTCTGCTGCATGCCTCTTCTACAGATACTTCCATGGGCACTGTTCTTCTGAATTAGCTTCTATAATTCCCGCTCTCTCTTTCAAAACAGTCCGAACACGTGCCGCCACCAGCCAACATCCATTTACTATCCAACTTCAAACCCACAGAACCAACTTTTCATCTTCCTCATTTATTCATTCAACTGCCGTTTTCTGGAACAACCTTCCTTCATACGTATTTCCTGAAAATTACAATCTACAGAAGTTCAAGTCCAATGTCAACAAATATCTTCTTTCGTCTTCTCCATCTCCAACCCAAGCGCGGTACTAAGTACTATAGGTTCTAATACCTCTCGTGTTTGGGGTTCACATAAAAAAAAAAAAAAATCACTGTACTGCAATTAAATTAGCATGCAAGAAAATTTCACTGAGCATGGGAAACGTTTTAATGCTGTTTTGCTATTCGTTTTCAAGCTATCGACTCCATCAAATGAAACGAATTCGTTAAATATGCCAAAAATGCAATCTGTCAAAGAGCATTATAGTGATCTATGACAGCGTTATAGTTAGATATGGGTTATAATATAAGAACAGCGTTATAGCGAATCAATCGTAAAGCGAACCGCATTATAACGGGGGTCTGCTCATAATCAATATCACTCATTTGAGAATGTGTTCTAATTCTTTTTCACTTTTATATCCATATTAAAAACAAACAAAAAAAAAAGTGTTCTTTAGAAGTTTAACATTGACAACTTGCATTTATTATACTCACGTATTTAAAAAAAAATAATAAATTTTCTGTTTATAAAACAAACAGCACCGTATTTAGCAGCCACAAGCTTGAACCTCAGTCACTTAAGCACGTGTATGATGCACCCATGAAACTGACCACTCGGCTACAGCAGCCTTATTACACGGTCAGTTATAGTCTTTTAATGTAATATAACATGTCAAATATGATGCAATATTCATAAATATATTATGATTTAATGCTAATTTTGCATATTTCTATGAAAACTATAATTTTAATATATTATGAATAAGCATTATCCTAATATAATAAAAAGTCAAGTAAAATCATCACTCTAATACACCTTCAATTATATTTTTGTTATTAAAAATTACTTTTGAGTCTACCAGACCCGTCTGGTAATTCTAGGGTTAACCAGAAAAGAACAGACAACCCCTGTTATTTTGGTTCAAATGCTTCAGGTGATTTCAAGCTAAAACCTTTGTTGAAAATCCAACAGCACACAGGTTTTATATTAAAGAGAGAGACTTTCTACCATCCAGAAATCTAATTCAAGAGTCTGGATAACTGGTACCCTTTTTAAGTTGTTGTTGTTGTTTTGGTTTTTAGGAGCATTAGCAACCAAGGCCATATTGCTCCGAGATATGCGGTGGTCAATACCTGACCTTTCCGCATCCTCCATATTTGGTGGTGACGGGCTCGAACCCCGGTCTAATCAAGAAGCGTGTGCTACGCACTGCTGCTCCTTCCCACCTGGCTACGGAGGCGCCCCCCTTTTTAAGAGAAAATTTGTATTAGTATTAGTAGTAGCAAATGAAGCAAGGCAGCAAGCTCTGTCTAATTATTCCTAAAATTTATTCAAACTTCCCACTTCTGCAGCAGATGGAAGTTTGTTCCATCTAGTGTTGTGGAAGTGGATTGAGCAGTTCAAATTTTTTTCCAGTTATCAGAATCACTTAACATTTAAAACACTGTTGCTGCTGGACAGTGCCTCTGGGCATCCACACCTTACTTTTGCAGACTATAACATCATGGTTTGCTCTCCTCCTCCCTTCCCGCAACAGCATTGTTCCATCCCATGGAACAGGGAATAAGTTCTTCTTTTACGACATGTTACCTGAGAAGAAACCTTTGCTCAGGCTATCAAACCAACAAGCCAGAATAAAACCCTGAAAGAATTTTGGAAAGGATTCAACATGCCAGATGCAGTGAAAAATACTGGAGAGTCTTGGAAGCAGATTAAAGAATCCAACCTTGGTGGCACCTGGGGCAAACTGTGATCAGCAACTGTTTTTGATTTTCTGGGATTTGAATAATGACCAAATGGAAGAAATCACATTCTGGAGATGGTTCGGTTCAGTTAGAAGTTCAAGCAGATGACATCAGAGGAAGTCTGATGATCACATCACGGGTTCAAGAGAGTTAGTTGTCCAAAAGGTACAATGACAACCAAGCAGATGAATGAGGCCATTAAACATTTAGAAGCTGCCCCAAATTTCTCTGGATACATTCTTCAAAAAGGCATCAAATGAATTTCAATCTCTCTAAAAGCTTCCCCAAAGAAGTCAAACAAAATCTTCTAAAAATGCCCTTTCAATGCCATAATCATGAAAAAAAGTGTTCCTTTCTTCTTTAACTTCAAATATAATGTATACTATTTGGTCTGAATCAAATCAGAAATTGAGAATAATCAGAAGAAGAAGATTATAAACATTATCACTGTACTTTATATATGATTGCAAGTTGATTAAATATGCTTATTACATCCATTATGTATAAACAGTTACAAATGACACCCTTAGTCAAACAATCCTCTTTAATTACATCACTGTTTATATGGAAAGATTGGTTTTGACTTGGAACACTTCTTGTAACCTGCATTAATTCCAAGGACTACCTGTATTTCAAGCTTCCTTGTGCACTTGTCAGTTACCAACTAAGGACTTCTGAACATCTTTTTTCTTAATAGCATCTGGTAGATTCCCACACTGAACTTGAGACAATTGATACAGCAGGAGCACTGTACATGGGCACTACAGCTGTGTATGAATAGATCAGAATCACTTCTAATTCAGTCTGCTATGCTAATCAACTTCCAAAAGGAAAGTGAAAGATTTAACAATTGTTGGTATAACAAATTTAAACGTATTCTTCACCATATCTAGGAGTAATAAAAAAATGTTCTTGATTATACTTTGGCATGACCATCAGCTCAGGAGTTTACAAGAAATCATGAATATAATCACCAATTGTATTTAGCAGTTATGAGCTTGAACCACAGTCCATTCAGAGTGTGTGTGCTACTGCTGCCGCACTCTCGCTCCTGACCACTCGGTTACGTCAGTCCTAAAAGTAAATGAATGTGAGGCACGCTTGATTGAAGATCTATGCTTGAAATGTAAAAATGTAGGAATAACATTTAAAAGAAACAAACATGATACGTTATTCAAGGAAGAAAGAGAAACATGAATAGATCTTCAAGACATGAAAGGTTAACCAGCCTAGAGTTATATGCTTGCACAAGAATCTTGTTTGTTTGTTATTTGATTTTTAGGAGCATTAGCAACTATGGCCATATTGCTCCGGGATATGTGGTGGTCATTCCCTGACCTTTCCGCATCCTCCGTATTTGGTGGTGACTGGCTCGAACCCCGGTCTAATCAAGAAGTGTGTGCTATGCACTGCTGCTCCTTCCCACCTGGCTACGGAGGCGCCACAAGAATCTTGTGCAAGCAATAATGCTTCTATTATCTTTATCACATCCATCTGTCTGTACATAACAGTTCGACTCCCAGTACATGGATATTCACAAAATATTTTACTTGGCCTGTTAAAAAGATTTGTCTAGCCATCAATTTTATTAAAATCAGACCAACAGAAATCTGACAATTATTATGTCTTCATTCATCTGTCTGTATGTAATAACTCAACTCTCAGTGGATGAATTTTCATGAAATTTTATATTTGGCTCTTCCAGAATGATTTGTCAAGCTCTCCCAAATTTCATTAAAATAAGACCAATAGAAATATGGCAATTATTATTTCTCTTTTTCATGCATATCCCATAGGATATTTGTATACAATATATTGTAGCTGAGGAACTGGATATTATTTTTGTTGCCATGCACTGATTGGAGGAACAAAGGATAATATTGCAAATGCACAGAATGCAATACTCTGTTTTGTGCAAACAAGTCGCCACTTTTTCCATTTATTTATTTTTTTTAATAAATCATTTTTTAATGATTTATTTAAAAAATGTGCCTGAAATGTAATGCATTGTGTATATTAATTTGTGGCAACTTATAGACAAATCCAGTCACTCCAAGTACTGCCCATGCTGCTAGTAATTTTTTAAATCATACCACATCCCTATAGAAAGACAAATCTACTATACATTTAAAAATCTGAGTACCACCAGGAAAGCTGCTTCAAAGTTTACTAGCTTCTCATCAAGGTGGTGGCCTCTTTTAGTGAGTGTATGCTGAAAGTATAGTATATGGTTCTCATTAAAAAGAGTGGGTTTAAGATTTAGAGAAACTAGAGCATTAGTCAAAAGTTTAGAAAAAGGAACCATCAACAATGACAAGCACTAAGGGAGAAAACTGGTTACCCAACAGAAAACAACAAGATGGAAGTTTTTTGAGAAGACCTTTTATGCTAAACATGGTGAAAAGCCTTATAAGTGTCAGGAGCAAATACTTTGATTTCTCCAAGCTTTTCCATGTGATTTGTCCAGAAATGAGTAGAAATATCACCAGTCGATTGACAGTGATGACAATCTATATTCTATATTGGTAATTGCTAATCAGATGAGGAGACTGTGATTTAGAGCTGGCAAATGACGGACTTTTGCATTACTTTTGAAAAAGTTTAGATAAAGATAATAATTTGAGGGGAGATTTTATCACCTCCCCCATTAGGAAATGGCAGGATTTGAACATATTTTTATGCAGAAGTAAAACCACAGGCATTAAGGAGTATAAAACACTATTGAAATTAAGAAGTTGACCCTTTTTTATGACAGGAGTCAAGTCTGGTACAAAAGTTAAAAACAAGTGGAAAATGCCAACAGAACCTGGATATTTTTTGGCAAATAGATTATTTGGGATTGTTCTAAACTTCTGTAAAGAACTGATCTGCCCATGAGATCTCTGACCTGAATCTCACCATACATATGGGATGTCTAGTCTCAGCTTTTGATCATTTCCCATAATTTTCATGAGTTACAAATTATTCTCCTAGAAGAGCATGCTTCAGTATCACCAGGACTATTGAAAATTCACATGAACAGTCATCATTAACAGCCCAATGTCCAGACAGCCCCTGGCTGTCTGGACAATAACCCCTTATTAAGCTCTCAAACTTCTGGCAGGTAATCACATTCAGATATGTGAGCTAATTTTCATAGTTTAGATATGGCTACTTTACTCATAAGTTCACAAATGGTCCTGATGTATTATTTCCTAATTAATTTTGACACCAAATTTCATTTTCATTGACTTCAATCAATTATTTTGCAAATTATTGCAGTTGTCATCAATACCTCCACTGTGTTAATTGGTATATGTCCAATTCAGCTCTCACTGTAGTAAGGTCAGAGAGGGAACTTTGAGTCATAGCAGTTGGCTGAAAATTTTTGAACAGCTCCTCTCTCTCTCTTTTTTTTTTTTTTTTTTTTTTTTTGAGATCACTAATGATTATCAGAACAGCTAGTAAGTATTAGTGGACAGTTCAAAGCATTTTTGTGTTAGGAAAAGTAACCTGATTTATCAAAAGATTATACTAGACAAAAATTCCTCTAGGAGGCACCAAAAGGTGTTACAAATAAGTTTCAAATCAGAATCAATGCTGAATTCAGTTATAACAATGATACAGAGAATGAAATATAATGGCAGATAAATTTGCCTATAAATGTACCACTGCAGTGAGCTCAGAGATTGCTTGACCATTCAGAATGTTTGAAGTCTCCACAATATTCTTTAAATTATAACTATACAGCAGATTTTCATACTGTTTAATTTAAGTGATGTTATTCTTTCCAAGGTCCCAGATCATTTTTCATTTGCCTTGGTTTATTTAGTTCATTATAAAATAAGGAATGAAGTCCAGCTGTTAAGTAGTTATTTCAATTATATTTTACAATCAATATAGTTTGTGCGTATTATATTCATTTAGATACAAAATTAAGATTCACTGATAAAAGTATACTAGGCTACTTCATATACCCAGTATTATGTCTTTGTGAAATTTGATAAAATGACCAGGGATGTAACAGTCAATCCAAGTTACAAATGCACTAACTTTGTAAGCTATTCCATCTATATGTTTCTGTCGAGCATACTCTTTTCTTCTAAGATGTCGGTATACATGGAATTCTCCACTACCAGCTCCAGCACTAGATCCTACAAAATAAACATATTTAATTTCATTCCCTTAGACAACAAGATGAAAGTAAAAAAAAATTAGAATTATATAAACAAGAAAAAAAATTAAGTTATTTTACATTTATATCTTGTTTAGTCACTACAAAAAAAAAAAAAAAAAAAAGATGATGGCTACTCCTCTAGTTACAATATTTCTGCTTATTTCAGTTTTGGTTTTGTTGCAACAGCATTAGTTGTGCACCAGTTTTGTCAGTTTATTAAGCATGTGATATTAACAGTTTATAAATTGTATCCAAATCATTTCAAATATCCACAAGTGAGAAGGTTATTGTTATTTGGTTTTTAGGAGCATTAGCAACAAGGCCATATTGCTCCAGAGATATGCGGTGGTCATTCCCTGACCTTTCAGCATCCTCCATATTTGGTGGTCATGGGCTCGAACCTCGGTCTAATCAAGAAGCATCTGCTACGCACTGCTGCTCCTCCCCACCAGGCTACGGAGACGTCACAAGTGAGAAGGTAAGAAAGGATCCTAACATACATTAGTGTCCTATATGTGCAGTGTGTGTGTGTGTGTGTGTGTGTGTGTGTGTGTGTGTGTGTGTGTGTGTGTGTAGACAGCAATCTCCTTAGAAGTGAAATTAGAAGTATTAAAGCAGATGCTAAGAAATGTGGGTTGGACGTGGGTTGAGCAATTAATTTACCAGAGGGTATACAAAAATTTTTTCCCCGACCAGGTTCATGTCCCAGGAGGTTGGGATTTGGAACATATATTACTCTTTCTCTATGTAGTCACCACCCAAAGTGATACATTTCTTCCATCTTTTGCAACACTTTCTTATGCCATTTTTGTAGGTCTCACTTTGCTCTCAAAACCATGCTTCTGTTGTGGAAATTACCTCTGCATTGCCAAAAAACGCTTTCCATGCAGAAATGATTTCAGCTGTGGAAAGAGAAGGTACTAAGTCAGGGGAATAAGGTGGATATGGCAAGATGCAAAGTCCAAACTTCATATCTTGCCACACCTGCTTTCATTATGAAGAAAGAAGTGGCTGCCCACTTCTTTCCTCATCACTAAGTATTCCACGTCACATTTCCTTAATTGCTGCATGCAATTGCTTCAGTAATGTGCATTGGTGATGGTATCCTTCTCCGGGTAATGCCCATCTCAACCCAGCAAACCGACAGCAACACATTCCCTGCAGACAGTTGCGTTCTGGAATTTTTGGGAGTTCGTGATGATGGATGTTTCTATTGTTTTGAAACCTGTTTTGTTTTGTTTCTGGGTCAAAGTGACCCAAAGTGATGTATCCATACACACCAATTTCGAAAAAACAGGCTAAATTGATCTCTGTGTGACATGCTGATGGTGGTAAAAAGAAAGTTGACAGTGTTGCTGGTTTCATGTAAAGAGAGAGAGTAGGTAAAGGGGCATTACTTCTTCACATTAATGCAATACAAACGTCTTTGAGAACACTTATATTGAGCAACAGTTAGCAACTAGTAATGACCCTGTCTATACATATCTATTTAAAAAAAAAAAAAAAAACGACGAGTTGCTATATGTTGTAATGCATTCCTTTTAGAATAAGTTGGTAACTGCAATTATAGTTCCTTTCAGTTCTACACAAATGTAAGTTTCACCATTTCTTTTGGAGAACTCTAATCTCACCCAGATACTAGTAAATCAAAAATGGAGGAAGAGAGCCAACAAACAACAGAAGTGAATTTATCAGCCCCCCCCATTTGGCTAATATCGTGGGTTACCTTGGGCTTGTGCCAATCGTTTTTGGCAAACATGATGAAGGCCCTTCTGTTGTTTGAAATTTTGGAAAATGTTGGTGAATTAGCATTCTGACAAGATAAGGAATTGATTGCAGTAATAAAATCGACCGTGGTTTCGCAGTGGACTTTTTGGCCAATTCTCTTGAGTTATGCAGGGAAATGAATTATATGTTTAAGAATGCCTTTTTTGCGCAGTTTGAGAAAAGGGAACCAAATACCTATCTCTACCCATTTGCAACTGCTATTCAAGGCCCGTCAGAATCTGTGGCCTGTTACAGTTTGCAAGTGAAAAATTTAGCTCGATTAGCATTTAAAATGCAAGGAAATTCTCCTGAAGCTTTAGCCATATTGGATCAAGCAATGATGGCACAATTTCTCAGGGGTATTTCAGTTAAGATTAGAAAAATGGTACGGTACTTTCACACAACCCTTTAACTTTTTCACAAGTGGTCGAAATTTCTCGCAGGGAAGAGATAAACGATCAGCTTACACAATCAAAAAAATGTGCCTTCATGTTATCAGTAGACAGGTAAAGAACGATGAAGTTTGGGATCACGAGCGAAGCAGTTTGGAACATATTCTTAAAACTATGCAAGACCAAATACAAGACCTGCAGCAATTGTTAAGACATTATCTGTAAACAACACGACCCTTAATAATTTGCCACTTTGAATCAAAAATTTCAATCTCAAAACGAAAATACTGTGGATCATTTTCCCCTCCCCGCAATCATGAGGCGCTAAGCTTAACTTATTCACAGACGGAAAGTCTGTTACCAGATGGCACGACCTTGAGGGCAGAGGTCATTGACCACTCAGACAGACGCTTCGCTGCGCCATGCTATCGAAAACTCCGTGAACACCAGGAAACAGGGAAGCGGCATTTCATTTACGGCAGTCGATCATGTGACTACCAGCTGACACCAATGTCACCCACTCGCCCGTGTACAAACCACAGAGCACATAGGTATACTGCGTTACCAAAAATTGGGGCGTACTATGCTAACAAGCAGAGTTACAATTTTAATGGAAACCGGGATAGAATTGCAGATAGAACATATTATAATAATCATAATAGGGGTAATACGAACTCTTATTCTAGGTCAAGAAGGGGAGTATCTAGGAATGAGTTTAATCAGAGACAAACTCAACCTAAAATGATTTTGGGCAAACAAATCAATTATACCAATGCTGGAAGTTACAGGCATGATAGACAGAAATTTATGACTTAGAAGGGGTTCTGAACAAAGTAGAGGGAATTTTCAATACAATAAAACCCTTTTACCTCGTCGTAACCTCAATGAAATTGATAAACCATATGTCAGTAGTAGAAACACACAACATGGGGTTTCATTTTGGAGGATACCACTAAATTATCTGTGGTATTAGGATCTGTTCAGAACATTGAGGCGCCTCCGTAGCCAGGTGGGCAGGAGCAGCAGTGCGTAGCACACGCTTCTTGATTAGACCGGGGTTCAAGCCCGTGACCACCAAAATACGGAAGATGCGGAAAGGTCAGGGAATGACCACCGCATATCCCTGGAGCAATATGGCCTTAGTTGCTAATGCTCCTAAAAAACCAAATAATAATAACAATAACAGAACACTGAAGCCAGATATCTTATAGACACTGGGGCAAGTGTCACCTTAATGAATACAGATTTGTTTAATAAAATTAGGTATGACAGATAATTAGACCCAAGGTCTCCAGAGCTAACCATAACCGGCGTTTCAGGCAATATTGTGCCTATACATGTTGAAGTAACAGCTAATCTTAAATTAGATAGCGCGACTTTTCGGGAGAATGTTTTTGTAGCTTCTGGAGATTTTAAAGGTCAGTATGACGTAATATTAGGATTAAATGTGTTAAGGAGGTTTTCATTGATGAGAGACCTAGGTAAAGGAATAGTGCACTCAGTTCCATTGAAGATTTGTGTAAGAGAGGAAGGTATTTGGGAACAGTTTTTGGGTTCCACACCCACTGTAGCTAAACTTACCTGTAAGCATGTGCTTTCAGCATCTACAGAAAGGGTATTAATAGTATATTGTGACCAGCTTGCTGTTCCTACTGAACAACTAGTATCAGCAGAACCTAATTCTAATTTGAGTCAGGACGATTTGGCAGTGAGAAAAGTCTCAGTGCTTATTGCGAATTTGAAGACTGTGCCTCTTCACTTTCCAGAAAGGCATGGGAATTGCTAATCTTGAGAGCCTTAATAACCATCCAGTTAACTTTATAGATGAGGAAAAAGATGACAAAAGAACATCTCCTGTGACTATAGAAGACTTTGAGCTTGGTCATCTGGGAGATGATCAAAGACACCAATTGTCAGACTTATGTAAATACAAGGATGTGTTTGCCAAGTCGCCAGCCCAGCTAGGTAATTCAAAGGTCTATAGACACAGAATTAGAGGCATATTATAACCAAAGTAGCTTATGCGCCATCAAACCCCCATAACAACTAACCAACCAACACAGAATTAGATTGACTGACAACATCCCAGTTAAGCAGAGAGCCTATAGAATTCCTTATTTGTTGGAGCAGGAGGTTCAGAAACAGGTTCATGATCTTTTAGAGACAGGTATTATTGAGTCCAGCAACTCCCCATATTCAGCACTGATTGTTTTGTTGAAGAAGAAGAAAGATGGATCGTATCGTTTATGCATTGATTTCCGTAAGCTCAATGTAAAGACCATTGCGGACAATTTTCCAATCCCAAACGTGTGAAATTTTGGATGTGGCTAGGCAGTGCACATTATTTTAGTTCGTTAGACTTGTAAAATGGATTCCACCAAATCAAGGTCCATCCTTCAGACCGGCATAAAACAGCTTTTACTACAGGGGAATCGTTATTTCAATACAAGAAAATGTCATTCAGACTGAAAAATGCTCCGAGCTCATTTGTTCGCGCTATGTCCTTGGTGCTACAAGATTTGAAAAGAGACTCAATCTTTGCATACTTGGATGATATCGTCATTGTATCTAGTGATTGGGAATGACACCTTATGAAACTAGAGAAGGTCTTCAAGCATTTAAGAGAATACGATCTTAAGCTGAAGCCTAAAAAATGTGAATTTCTGAAACAGCAGTTGAAGTATTTGGGCCATCTTGTTAGTGGGGACGGTGTCTGCCCAGATCCAAATAATGTCGCCACAATCTGAGAGTGTTGACCTCCAAAGACAGTTAAACAGGTCCGATCATTTCTTGGGATGGCAGGATTTTACAGAAAGTTCATCCTAGAGTTTGCTGAAATAGCTCACCCATTTACGTAGATTACCAAGAAAGATACTTCTTTCACTTGGGACAGTTCCACCCAACAAGCCTTTGATAAGCTGATAACTGCTTTGATAACACAGCCTATGTCGATTTATCCGGATTTCACAAAACCGTTTTTTGTGTCTAGTGATGCATCCAGCTATGCCGTAGCTGGACTTTTGGAACAGCAAGTAGGTGAAAATTTGAGACAGCCTGTTGCTTATACTTCCAGACTGTCGAAGAAATAGGAGATTATGTATAGCACCACGGAAAAGGAAGCGTTGGCAATAGTTTTCACAGTATTACAGTTCAGGCCTTGCTTCACTCTAATAACGGACCATCAACCGTTGAGCTACATACTCCATCTGAAAAATCCGTCACCTCGTTTAGCACGTTGGAGCATGTTACTACAAGAATTCAACTTCAAAATTTTATACAGACCTGGCCGAGTTCATTCAAATGCAGATTTTCTTTCCAGGCCAGTGTTAGAGGAAGACAAAAAGCAGAAAAGGTCAGAGAAACCAAGGACTACGGAATTAGTCGCTCCCATATCAGCCGATGTAACTTTTGAGTCATTGGTTATGCCACAACAGCAAACCAGAACTTTGATTAAAACCCTTCAAAGAGGCGACCCGAATCTGAAGAAGTTAATTGAATAGCTAGAGGGAGAACTTCAGGCATCAATGAAACTTCCAGATTCATTTTATTTGAGTGAAAATGTGAAAATAGGATATTATATCATTTTTCTTTATCTGACCCTGCAGCTACACGAGCAAGGCCATTAGAACAGTTAGTAGTCCTTGTTGGCTTGAGATCAGAAGTATTGAAGTCATGTCACGACAACGCTCTCAGTGGAGGACATATGGCACTGCAGAAGACATTGCAAAAACTTAGGAAAAACTTTCTGGATAGGTATGTATAGTGATGTCAAGAACTAAAGTCAAGTCATCCATCCTGTATGGAGCGTAAAGGATACAATCCTAAGGCCAAAGCGGCCCTGATGAGAGTCCCTGTTGAAAATTCTCCGTGGATAAGAGTGTCCCTGAACATTTTAGGACCTCTTCCAACATCCTTGAAAGGTCATAAATATCTATTAATGGTAATAGATAATTTTACACGTTAAGCTGAAGTGATTCCACTCCAGACTCAAAAGGCGGACGAAGTGGCCACAGCTTTTGTCAACAATGTGGTCTCGAGGTATGGAATTCTTAAATACATAGTAAGACATTGCAAAAACTTAGGAAAAACTTTTTCTGGATAGGTATGTATAGTGATGTCAAGAACTAAAGTCGAGTCATCCGTCCTGTATGGAGCGTAAAGGATACAATCCTAAGGCCAAAGCGGCCCTGATGAGAGAGACTGTTGAAAATTCTCCGTGGGTAAGAGTGTCCCTGGACATTTTAGGACCTCTTCCAACATCCTTGAGAGGTCATAAATATCTATTAATGGCAGTAGACAATTTTACACGTTACGCCGAAGTGATTCCACTCCAGACTCAAAAGGCGGACGTAGTGGCCTTAGCTTTTATCAACAACATGATCTCAAGGCATGGAATTCCTAAACAGACCAAAGTAGTAACTTCATGTCTTCATTGTTACGGCAAGTGTGTGAGAAACTGAATATCAATCAACTCCACCCTCAGTGCAATGCTAAAGTAGAACGTCTGAATCGCACATTAGCAACAATTTTGTCACATGTAGTCAACAACGCTCAATCGTATTGGGATGTCATGGTACTCATGGTTGTTGCTGCATATCATGCTGCAGCCCACAGTTCCACGCAGGAATCTCCCGACTTTTTGATGTATGCAAGGGATTTGGTGTTGCCCTCTGATCTATGGCACACCCAAGTAAGACCTTCTTAAGTGTCTTTGGAAAATTACTCGGAACAGATGTGTGCATGTCTTCGGGGAACTTATGAGATTGTTTCTCAATACTTGGAAGAAGAAGTGCAAATGCAAGAACATAGAGCATCAACAGTCGTAGACAAGAATATCCGTGTAGGAAGCCTCATTTTATCTTTTTACTCCTAAGGTAAAGGTAGGTGCTACAAAGAAACTGGCTCGTTTGAACACAGGTCCTTATCGAGTGATCAGTCACACCTCACCAGTTAATTTTAGGATACAGCATCTACATAACCCTAAAGATAGTCAGCAAGTGCATATAGATCGATTAATGAAGGTGGTTGATTGTAAAATTTTTCCCGAACTTAGAACAGTGGAATCAGAAGATACGAAACTTCCAGATCAAACGTGTACGGAGACAACACTGAAAGGAACGTGGATTTTTGACGATCCTGAGGTGGAAGTGTGCGATTGGATCCCACCTATAGACCCTAGACCAATAGTAACTCAACCAACTATAACTGTAAGCGTTCCAGCATCAATTCCTTGGTCGTCTCTCCTGTCGAGGAATCAGAACCAATCAAAGCTAGAACAGTCTACAAATTCAAAAAGAACCGCACAGGTACCTACCCAGTCCCATAGATATAATTTACATAGTTGCGACCGTATGACTCATATCCCACAGGAGGTGACCGTAACACCTCAGTTGCAGAATGAAGTATTAGTGCCAGAGACAGCTTCTGTTGTAACAGCAGAAGCAGAAGATGGTATTCCCGTAGATGAAACTGAAATGGAAAAGGTTGTACCCCCAGATCAAAGTGATAGGGCGTAAGGGGATGCAGATAAGGTAGAACAACCAGATACACTAGAGAGAACAATACAGTGGATGTTGGGTCCACTTGCATCCAGAATGGATCTACAGAACGATGACAGAGGTTTTGATTTAGCGGGTTTACTCAGAGATGCTTGGAAGTGAAAAAAAAAAAGAAAAAAAAAAGGGGGATTTTGCTTTGTTTTGTTATCACAAGAGAGCAAATTGTCTCAAACATTGAGTTTCGTGAAAATGTAACCAACATGTGAGGAGAATGTTCTCTGTTAAAAGAAAAAATATATATACAGGGTGTTTCAGTTAAACGTTTCAGAACTTCTAAGAGGGGTAGGGTACATCCTGACAACTCGAAATCATATAGCAATGTGGGGTCGGAAATGCTTTCCTGAAGCGGTGTTGTACACAGAAGCATCATAAAGAAAAGAGATCGTAAGTGAGAAATCGTTTTAATAATACATGAAAAGAAGCAAAAGGTACATGGATTAAAGTAAGTGTTCGAAGTTTCTTCCACGGGCTACAATGCACGCCTCACATCTCCGACGCATGGACATCCAAACAGTCTGGAATACTCCAGGCGAATTTCGAATTTCTTCGGCAGCTACTGCGATTCTTGCAACCAGCTCCTCAGCATTGTCAACAGGGGTGTCATAAACTAGCGATTTCATATGACCCCAGAAATAAAAATCAAGACATGATAGGTCGGGTGACCGAGCAGGCCAACGCACGGGACCACCACGTCCGATCCACTGTTGACCAAATGTGACATCCAGGTAGTTACGAACATCTCCGCTATAATGGGCAGGGGCTCCATCGTGTTGGAACCACATTGTCTGTTGCGTCGATGCAGAAATCTGTTCATCTCTCAAAAGTTGTGGCAATACTTGCTGCAGAAAGATCAAGTAGATAGGTCCGGTTAGACGACACGGTAACAGGTAAGATCCGATGAGGTGATCTCCCATAATACCGGCCCATTCATTGACCGAAAATCGAATCTGTGCTGCACGACGTCGCACGACGACTTCTGTGTACAATACCGCTTCAGGAAAGCATTTCCAACCCCACATTGCTATATGATCTCGAGTTGTCAGGATGTACCCTACCTCTCTTAGAAGTTCTGAAACGTTTAACTGAAACACCCTGTATACAAAGGGTACTAGGAAAGTTTTGCAATATGACGCAACAACGAATCACAGGAAGCTGCTTGTTGCTGCATGTTGAGACATGTTCATACGTGCATAGTAGCCGCCGCGCCAAGTCGATGGGCTCAGTTATTCATTGGTAGTGAGAGTGTAAAGTGCTTGCGATGGCATCGTGGTCACAAAATGAGATAAGGACAGTTTTGCGGTATAATTTCGTGCGTGGTTTAACTATAGACCAGTGCTTAGAAGAAATGACTCTTGCACTAGATGATGATTGTCCACATCGTACAATGATATTCAGGTGGTATAGAGAATTCCAAAGGGGAAATTTCACTCTGGAGGATTCTGAGAGGCCGGGAAGGCCACGAACGTCAGTTACGGAGGAAAATGTTACTGCTGTGAGGAAAATGCTTGACGAAAACAGGCGAGTGACCTACCAACAGATAGAGGATACTTTGGGCCTAAATGCACCAGCAATTCGTTCGATTCTGCAAGATCATTTGCACGTGAAGAAACTTTGTTCTCTCTGGGTGCCGCATCAACTGACTGAAGAGCAGATGACACGACGTGTGACTTGGTGCCGGGAGATGTTAAAAAAGTTTGATAAGGGACAATCTCGGTATGTGAACAGCATCGTGACAGGTGACGAGACTTGGCTGTACTATTACGATCTGCCGACCAAGGCTCAAAACAAAGTTTGGGTCTTTGATGATGACGACACACCCGTAATTGTCAGAAAATCCCGATCTGTAAAGAAGAAAATGATAGCTGTATTTTTCAAATCGAGTGGAATTGTGGAACGTGTCGTTTTGGACACGCAGAAGACAGTCACAGCTAAGTGGTATACTGAACAATGCCTGCCTAAAGTCATTGGATCTATGAAGAACCTGCGGCCAAAGTCAAGAATGGACACCTGGTACCTCCATCACGATAATGCTCCAGCTCACCGTGCCAAAGCCTGCACCGAATATTTGACCACGACAGGACTGAAACTTCTCGAGAACCCTCCCTACAGTCCAGACCTTGCTCCCTGCGACTTTGCACTGTTCCCGCATGTGAAAATGAAGCTAAAAGGGAGGCAGTTTTCCAGTGATGAGGACCTTCTACGGGCTTGGGACAACGAGTGTGCTTTACTCCCTAGCGAAACTTGGCAGAACTGGTTTAAAGATTGGTTTCGGAGGATGGAGAGGTGTATTGAATGTAGAGGAAAAAATTAAATAAACAAAGCTGTATTGCAAAACTTTCCTAGTACCCTTTGTATATATTTTTTAAACGTGCGAATGAGGTGAATCTTTCGCCTGGAAGGAGAGAATGGAGAGTGAAAGAGGGAGTAAATGAGAATTTACTTTTCTCCACTTTCCTTATATTGATTCTTCGTAGGCCACCTTACCACGAAAAGATCTATAGGATGTTCATGCAGATGATTAGGATAATCTGGGCCATCTTCCTTGCCCGTTTGAGATGGTGGTGGGAGGCAGTAGCCAGAGAAGGCCCCGCAGAAGAGGAAAGATCAGGAAAGGATGAGACAGGCAATATGGCAGAAGATATGGAGAATTCAGCTTCTACCCAACCAACACCCACTTTTCTCCCTTCATTTTCCACATCCAACGCCCATCTTAGCAGAGCAAAACTGGTACAATACCCCTAGCAGTTGTGTAAACACTGGAAAAGATGTCAAAATTTTGCTCCCCAGATATAATCAATGCTTCCCGAGCCACGCATCTACAAACACAGAACTATCGGGTTATGCTCCTTCCCTGAAGCGCAGAGCCACTGATCAAGACCCTTTCGCCCAAAACACAGTTGACGTCATGCTTACCTCGGGGAAGAGACCAGACACCAGGAGTTCATAGTCGAACTCCTGGTGTCTGAACGACACTTCAAATCTGAACGACAGATTTGAAGTTCATATCTCCCAAAGTTGTTTGGTGTTGTGGAGCGTCCCTTTCAACTGGTCCTGATTCGCTCTTCCCTCTCTCAGATGTCATCCTGACGTGGACCTATCCCAACTCCAGTTCCAGCCAACAATCGGGTCACGGTAGACGTCCAGTTCTGCAGGGATGCTGAAGGTGTGCTCTCACCGGAGAAGATCGCTATAATTTGTTGTAATGGCCAATATTTATGGTTCGAAAGCAAAGAGTTTTCACAGCACCCCACTTTGGTTCATGGTTCAGACCCATTACCAAATCTTACCAGGTGATCTTCACAGGAGTGGAGAGAGCAAAATTCCTTCGAGAAGTAATTTTGCTCTCTCCTAGGACCCAAAACCGTCACTGATATCAGCAATTTCTCCTGCCCTGATAAGGACTCATTGCAGTATCAAGAAGACTCTTGATTTCGATATTATTGGGACCATCCCACCACCCACTGCGCTGTGCGAGCCACAAACCTGTATGCTCGATGGCTCGAGCGTGAGGGACTTGCAGTGAAAAGATGTAGTCCCGTCCAGTCGGGAGAGTTTATTCTTAATGTCGCTACACAACACCCAATTATTATATACCTCTACACTCTCCAGGACGTGGACTGCAAATTAGAGATGAGCAAGATACCATAGGAGAATCACACGAAGAACGTAAAAGTGTCAGTAACTCACATCACTAGCTAGAGGCACATAAGGTGTCTTTCCATTGCTTATTAATGTTAAGAGCATAAGAAAAGATGATCTGTGCTTATATTTAGCTTATATGTATATTTCTGCTATAGTTTGATAATAAATTATGTTTTGTTTGAGTATCCCTGCCTCAGACCTATTCTCTTGCTGCACAACCATAACATAAGTTTTAGAATAAAGAACTATTATTGCGGCACGTCAAGATCTGACTATAACAGATAGGGTCTTGTAGTGAAAAACACAATGCTGGTCGAAGCTGCAGGTTCTATTCCCTATGCGGCTGAATAGATCTTTAGAGCTCGAGATCACTGTCCTATTATAAAAAGCCACTAGACAGTCACGTAAGTTCATTGGTGTTTTCTTGAATATGCTTCAATTAAGATTTTTTTAGCATCCAAACCATTCCCGATACTTAGGCATACTGCGTGGCATTTCGGGTATACATAGAGATAAAGCCCAGCCCAGCCCAGCATAGTAATGAATATTCCCCCAAAACGCCAGGGTAACATATTACATTTTTCTCTATCTTCTACACATCCTGAAATCTTTACTTTGAGGGCAGTTTTCATGTTGGGAAAGAAGTCTGCTGGTGCTAGATCAAAAGAGAAAAATGGATGTTTGAGCTATGCATTGCCACATTTCATCAGAAATGTCTTTACAACAAATGCGGAATGGTCGGCAGCACTGTAGTGGGAAAAAAGAACCAGTATTTTCTGTGTGGTTCGTCACTCCATCATTGAAAGGCTGACTGACTTTAATTATGTTAAACTCTGCCAGATGTATGATATTCCAGTCAGCCTGATCAATCTTCCAGTGGGATAATTTAAAATGAGGATGCGGTCCCCCACTAAGTAAAGAGATTATCACAATGTAAATGATCACTTCCATATGGGTGGTGTTCTCCTCCACCTTATAAGTGGACGAAGGAGTGCACACAGAAAGATCAATGACAGAAAACATGAGTAGGTATGTAGGTGTTAATTCCCATATTTAAGAGGGAGAGGTCATTGTCAGTGAGCACATGCTCCATTAAAAAAGTACATCCTCCACGAAGTGCACTTCAGTTGAGTGTAATAATCTGAATACTGCTATTATTAGTCATAATATAAACAAAGGTGAAGAAATTTTTAAAAAGTGAGGGCATTTAAAAAAAAAAAAAAATTCTTTCAATTTTTTACTATTTATCTTTGTTTATATTATGACCAGTAACAGCAGTATAAAAAGACTATTGCACTCAAATGCACGTCGTGGAGACGTTACTTCTTTACGATTCCCACTTTTAGGAAAACTTTTTAGTTTTCCTCACTACCATTTTAGTTTTCCTCCCCCTTTCCTCACTACTTAAGCAGCAGATCTATGAAGAGGAAAATTACCTTTATAATGATATTTCTAACATTTTTGTATTATCAGTTGGATAACTAGATGCAACACCAATATTAGAGTGAAATTATCATCAAAATATAAAATCACAATTTAAAAAAACATTCTCTACATCTATTTATGTATTATTTGATTCAATTTTATCAACTGATGGATCTGAATTCCAGAGAATTTCTTTGGCTTTTGCAAGCCCATTTTGGACAATGGCATATGAGAACAATCCCCTTGAATATTCAAAACTTTTTTGTGGTGCTGCTTATTATAAACTGTCTACAATTAGTTGAAACACAATTAAGAAATGGCAACATGTACTGAAAAACTTAAGACAATTCCTACATTAATGGACACATTAATATACGAATTAAAGTTCTTAAGTGACCTTCAAAACATCATCTCTTTATGTATTACCCCAGAGCCTACACATTTGTAAATCTATGTACTTACTCGTAAAAAATAAAACTAAAATAAGGCTAAAAAATATATAAATAAATCATTCCAGGAATTTTAAATATAGGGTTTTCATATATTGATTGCTAATCCATAAGTGAAATTTGAAAAACAAATTTTCACTTATGGATTAGCAATCAATTTATTCTTTAAGATGATTTTTCATTTATATGTTTCCAAACTCAAGTTATAAAAATAATGTTCATAAAGCCACTAAAGCTAAGTACAATAGACTTTCAGAATAAAAGTTCTTAAGTGACCTTCAAAACATCATCTCTTTATGTATTACCCCAGAGCCTACACATTTGTAAATCTATGTACTTACTCGTAAAAAATAAAACTAAAATAAGGCTAAAAAATATATAAATAAATCATTCCAGGAATTTTAAATATAGGGTTTTCATATATTGATTGCTAATCCATAAGTGAAATTTGAAAAACAAATTTTCACTTATGGATTAGCAATCAATTTATTCTTTAAGATGATTTTTCATTTATATGTTTCCAAACTCAAGTTATAAAAATAATGTTCATAAAGCCACTAAAGCTAAGTACAATAGACTTTCAGAATACCGGCACCTCTGAGGATTCGGGGTGCCGCTATTTCGATTTTTCTGTTATCTAGAAAGTTTTATTTTTAATATATTTAATGCAGAAATAATGAGGCTAAACAAAAAATGGAGAGATTAAGAATGCAATTTTATTAACTGCACATAAAAAACATAAACATGTTGACGATCCAATGTTATATTCTGCCATTAATACACTTCTACTTGCACCCCATTCTACTTTCGTTATTATATCAAGTTTAGTTTGTGCAAGTAACACAGTGGTATCATCATCGTACTCCCCACACAAGATGGAAAAGGCCCGGTTTCAAATCCCGTCAATGATGCAAGAAAGGCCAAAGTTTAAATGCCATCAATGATGCAGGAACTTTTATAAATATACACTTACAGACATAAAAGATTGTGTCTATAAATGTATATGAATTAACATAGGTATATTAAATGGGTATATGAATTAATTTTCCAGGTGACCCTAATGTAATAGTTTGGATTATATCAAGTTTGTTACTAAGCTTTAATGTTGTTCTTTTCTTCTCTGTATGAGGTTTATTAAGTTTAGTAGTCATAGTGAGGGGTTTTTAATTTAAAATAAATGTAAAACAGCAGTATAATCCATGATAACAGTACAGAATTCACTTTCAAAATGGCAAATGTAAAACAAATACAGTAATCACACAATTTGCTGTTTTCTTTTTTTTTGGCACGGCAAGACATCTGAGCTGTAAAGTGAAAGTGTAAAGTGTGTTTAGGGTCAAACGGCACCAGGGGTTTCCCCCATCTCCGCGTAGTTTACATTGTGGTGTGATACAGTTCACTGTAAAGGCCAGAGATTTAAAAGTATATGGATCTTGAGGTGTGTGATGTTGTGTACCGTTGTTCTTCTGGCCATTTAGCCGCCGGACCCCAGCTGAGGCCCGACGTTGCCCACACTTCGCCCCGTGGAGGCAGACCAGGTACACTAGTATTACAGAGCTGTGTGTAAACATCCGACCTCAATGTGCCGTTAGCTTAAATGTTCTATTTGGGATGCCGTTATTTTGACAGTCTACTGTATGAAGTATGCCAAAGATATACTTACCCATAACATTCCTTACAAATTCAGGTGGTGCTGAAGGCTTTTTGGCTTTTGGACCCTCAGAAATAATAACAGGCTTGTCCTAGAGGAGGATGATTGGAAAATGAAAAAATGTTTAAAAATTAATATTCGATGTAATAAGATCAAAAAGTGATAAATTTTCATTTTTACAACTTAGGAAATCTGCAGTTTGACTCTATTAGAATATCATAAAATCATACAATTAGTGGAAAGGTTTGTTGTAATTTTTTTTTAAAAAAGTAAATAAAAAAAACGAAATTCTACCTGCTCAGGGATTACTGTAGTCTCCAAGTGGAAACCGTAACAGTAATCTCCCGAACAAGCTCCAAAGGGGGTGTTCTCCAAATGTCTGAAGTTATGTGAATTGTTGAGCTATTTGGATGTTGCTGCAGTTTATTATTTTGAACAAGATTAATCTAATTAGATAATATCTAAGTATGCTACACCTTCCTTACAAGAAATTTATATTTGTAATGTCATTTTAAATTCAGCAAAGTATACTTTTAAAATTTTCTTTGTGTAAACAAAAAAAAACATAAAAGAAATAAAAAAAAAAAAAGGATACGTTTAGAACACTTAAATGTTCTAAAATGTATCCTTCAATTCATTTTAATTAAATAATTATTTTATTTGTTTTATTTGTTTTATTTTTGTTCAATTACATAGCACCAGTGAAAATTTTTGCATTTCGAGACTTTTCTGAAATGCAAAATTCGAAAGAATTAAAAAAATTCTGCAAATACTGTACATACAAATGAAAAAAAAATAATTATTTGTTTTCTTAAGAAAAAAAAACAAACAAGAGTTCCTAACACTTATATGTTCAGCCTTCTCCTCTTGGTGACACTCATAGTCTATTCATATTTGCAAATATCAAGTTCACTCAAAATATCAAATATCAAGAATACATAGTGGGGGGAACCCTTCCCACATCACCTGTCCATCCTCTCCGAATAATTTGTCTAATTCCTCCTTAAATTTATTTAAACTATCAACTGCCACAACAACAGATGGAAGTTTGTTCTAACAATCAATCACCTGCTGGCTAAAGGCAAACCTCGGCACATCTAACCTGCAACCATCCTTCCTCAACTTGAATTTATGCTCCCTTGGGTGTGCAGTCTGAGCAAGAGGAAGAATAGCATCGGTGGGGCTAGCTTGATCAATTCAAGCTTTAAACACCTCAATCAAGTCATCTTGCAGCTACCTAGTCTCCAGATATAATTTACAGAACTGAAGCCCTTATTGGTAAGATCACCCTTTCATTCTTTTCAGTCTTGCTGCACTTCTCTGCACCCATTCCAGCAGTTCTACATCCGTCCTAAAATGAAGCCTCCACACCTGTATGCAGTGCCCAAGATGAAGCCTAACCGTTGCCTTGAACAATGGGAAAATCACCTCCTTATCCATGTTAGCAAAGTTCCTGTATATCACTGAAAAAAACCCATGAGCTGTCCTGGCAGCCTGTCTGCACTGTCAGAGAACCTCACTTCTGACTGCATAATTACTTGAAAGAACAGTCTTTCATGTGCAGCAATATCAAAAGCTTTCCAGAAATCCAAGCACAGCAGACTCTCGATTTACCAGGAAGCAGATTAACCGAGCCACTTCAAGACTCCAAATATAAAAAACTAATAATAATAAAAAAAAATCAAACAAAAATCATGAAATTCAAATAATAACTAGAATAGGTATAAACAGATGTTTCGCAAGTGGGAAATAAGCGACAAGAAGCGGCATTATAAGTAATCATTGGGAGATTAATGTACTTATTATCTTGCAACCCCGCTGCCTTCACACCTGCCGCTCAAAAAAAAAAAAAAAAAAAAAAAGAAAGAGAGAACAAATGTTTAGTTTGTTTCAGTAGGTCGCGTCGATTGTTGTGTTCCACTGCACTGCAAAAAGACAAATTTTGTTTCATTATTTTTGTCAGGGATGTCAAAATTTTTTTTTTGTTTAGAAATTGTGAAAATGGTGGGTAAACGCAAACGCTCTTTCAGTTAAACAAAGACTTGAAATTATTCAAAAGTTTGAAAACGGTACATCCGTTAAATGTTTAAAAAACCATTATAACATTGGTGACCAAACCATACGCAACATCGTAAAAAATAAAGGGAAGCTATTAAATTTAAAATCAACATCGCAAAAAATAAAGGGAAGCATTGTAGTACGTGGTAAGTTTTTTTCTGTTTTTTTTATCTATCGCCATATTTTTTTATGTAGGTTGCTAAACATTTTTCAGTACAATAAGTCCCCAAATTACCCAACTACGGATTTACGTAAATTTTTTTTTACTCAATTTTTCTTCTTTTAGGATTGTAAAAGTTAAAACAAACAAAATAATAATAATAATAAGCTATCAATAACGACGATCGTGGCTTGCACAAGTGAGATACGGAGTAACAAGCAAAACAAATAGGAAAGAGAAGATTCTTACAATTTATTTACGTTTTTTTTTTTTTTATGACAAGATTTCAGTGAAGAGGACACAAACTTCACCATAATAACATAAAACCCACAGAATTCCAGCTATTGGTATTTTCACAAATGCAATAAGATAGAGTTTACTACCCGTTTATAATTAGATGCACGAACAGAACAGCCCAAAAACCCGGCAAGTACAAATTGTTTTTATTGTTTTACGGTAGTGACCTCCAGAAATGTGCTTTAGTAAAATGTGAGCTCGCATGGGGTGATAATAGTGAGTTTTCGCCTTAACCCTGTGAAGTTCTTTACAGAAAATTTCATTTTGACAGTTATCATGGAGTCGACTAAGAGAATAATTACAGCAGTACTAGTAAATCTACGAAGAAAAAAGAAAGCGATCGATTTGGATCAGAAAATTAACTAATAAGAATGTATGAAAATGGTCAGAGATTAACGAGTATTGCGCTGAATTCAGATTTGTCAATAATAATATAGTAGCAATACGTTATTAGATATCCCCAAGTTGTGTAAAACTCGACAAAGTAAGAAGTTACGTCTTACCCATCTATAGTCCTGCATTACTTCTTTAACAAGACTCCATTATTTTTTCTGGAACAGAAGTTAAGCTAACAGGTCTATAATTACACATGTCACCCTTTGTTGTGGATCCCCCCTTTGTGAATTGGGGATACAACTGAACATCTCCAGTTCATAGGGCCTTCCACTAAATCCAAAGATGCTGTCATAATTATGGCTAAGGGTTTGTTTACCTCCTTTGCTTCCCGTAATATAATTGCATAGATTCTGTTCACTCCAGGTGCCTCTTTTATGTTAAACTTCAACGATTTCTCTTCTGCTTTGCTCTCAATTATCAAAAAATCATTTAAAAATCTAGCTCCCTGTTAGATTTTGATGAACTTCTGGCATTCCCACCCTAAAGAACCCCTAGTGCCTGAATGTGATTTAACCCCCTCCCACTGTTAATATAAGTAAAGTCTTTGCTCCTTTCTTTGCATTCTTTGCTAGAGACTTATCAATATCCACTGGCCACTCATGTCAACTGGATGCAGTGCCTTAGGTTTAATATGCTTCTTAACTAAAAGCATAACCCCACCCTCCCTGTTGTCCTCTTTGTCACACACATTTAATCTACTTTTTTGTAGATTAAATGTGTGGGATGTTAGGTCACCTGTGTAAACTGTGCAGTAACTGAGTAAATGGTTGTGACACATTTATATAAAAAAAATAACTGTCCAATAGTTTTCCTATTTAGGTGCACCTTTGTCCTGCCTGTGTTGTTGTTTGGTTTTTAGGAGCATTAGCAACTAAGGCCATATTGCTCCGTGATATGCGGTGGTCATTCCCTGACCTTTCCACATCCTCCGTGTTTGGTGGTAACAGGCTCGAACCCCGGTCTAATCAAGAAGCGTGTGCTATGCACTGCTGCTCCTTCCCACCTGGCTATGGAGGCGCCTTCCTGTCTGTGCAAATGATGAATGTAAATGTGTGAGAGAATGTGGCCCTATATGCTGAAAATGCATCTGTCCCTAAATATGTCTAAAATAAAATGTATGTCAGGTGCATAAGTGGACGGAGCAAACATAGAGGGTGTGTTGTTCTAACAGGCCTCCCTATTTAGACTGCAATGAGGGTATCTTATCAGAAAACCCCCAACTTTCTGTCATGCCTCCTTGTTCATAGGCATGGCATGGGATCTGCTGACACTGACTTCAGCTGGCCTAACCAGATTGGGATTTGTAACAGAGAAGCACTGTGCACCCACAGTGCAATCTTCCTATCCCATATAGGGCATTCTGACCCTATGACTTCATTCCCCCTTTAATACCAGTATCCTTTCAACACCTTCCCACCCAAACTTTTCACCTAGAGGACTCTACCTATACCCAGCCTACTTCCTTGTAGTAGTGAATGGGCAACGGGAGTCTCACTAGGGCCCCATGGCTAAACAGGAGGAACAACATACTAGCACAAACCAACACTAGACTATACAGAATAAACCAACACTCACACCATCTCTGGCTTTTTCAGGGTTTGTATTGCAACACAGAGTTGGGGGGGGGGGCGGTGCTGCTTGACAAGAAACACTATACACTATGTCCTTTTTGTACACACTGTACTCCCCATATTAGAATTCTGCATCCTTTATATCTGAGTGACACCATATGTCCAATACCCACACAATGTCTGCATCTGATGATTTAATCAGTACTTCAAATTTATCGAATTTATTTACTATGCTCCTAGCATTAGTATACATGCAAATATACATGCACATGTTTTTATTCTTAGTTACCTAACACTGTCCAGGTATTTACTTGTTCCATGATGACCCACAGCAGGGTTTCAAATCTCTTACACCTTGCTTTCCAGGCTGCTGCATGTTCCAATAGAAGCAGTGCAAGAATCACTTTCACCTCTACTTGCAGCTCTAGTTAATCTATTAGTCTGTATATCCCTCCCTCAATTTTCTGATCCACATGTCACTGCCTCATTAGCATCAGCAAATATTCTTGTCTCCTTATATTTAAGTGTATCCCATCCCTGTAAAAACAGTCTCTCCTGTTAACAAGCACAGACCATGCTGAGAAAAATTCTACTCCACAATTTTGCACACGCTCTTTTATGGCTGAATTGACTGACAAGACTCTCAACATGTACTCGCTCCAACCTTGTGTGGGAACAACTGCAGACACTTTCAAATTTAATCCAAACTCGTGACTTTTGCCCAACACTGCCCTGTATTTGTTAATTAAGTCCTCAAACCTCCTACTCTTAATATCATTAGTGGCAACATGTACAGATAGAGCAGATGGCTCTACATGTACATATTGAGCCAATATCATTTTTTAAGGGTACAAAAGGTGATAATGTATAATAGTATCACCTTCTGTGCCTTTAAAAAATGATATCTGCTCCACATCATCTACTTTTGCCCTGGCAGGCTTACCTTGGTCCTATTCCATCTATCCTTTGCACAATATACAGGAACTCCCCGACTTACATAAGGGTTGCATTCCGCAGAACGCTATGTAAGTCATATTTCACGTAAGTCGGGGAATTTCCCCCATGCTTGTGCAGCACTCGCTGAATTGATTGAATCAAAAAAGAAATGCAAGACGAACATGTAAATAGAATTATTTATTGTATTTATTCAATTTTTTTATCTCATGTGCAGGAAAAATTACCAAAGCGTGCAATTTTAAAAAATTTAAAAATTATAAAATTACAAAAAAAAAAAGAGGGGAGACAGGCATAATTGTCAGTAAGTTTTACCTCTCGAGCATCGTTGCCAGAATCAACGTCTTCAGCTGATAAGTACGCCACTGCGGAAGTTGAGGGCTTTGGAGATTTAGAAGGGGTCGGCCGCTCAACCTTACGAAAGAACACATTAATGGATGACTGGACGGTGGCTTTTTTCTTTTCATTGTAGATTTCTTTGTGGCAAGCAAGATTATCATTCACCCCTCTGTTAACTTTTAAGAATCGTTTGCTGTCAGGCTCCATCTTCTCAAACCTTGCCATTGGCAATGCAATTTCAAGAAATGCCATTCCATCTCTCTGGTGATGAAGCATCTCGGCTCTTCATTTTGTTCATATTGAGCTTCGTCAGCATTTTCTTCTTTCACTATCGCTGCCTGTAAGTCAATAAGTTCTACGCTAGATAATTCCTTCTCTTCTTCCTCTATTAATTCCACGTCTTTGGCATCAACCTCCAACTGAAGTAGCTCTGCAACCTTTACATATTTTCTGTGGGCATATTTTCTTCCATGCGCCATTTAAACAACTTTTAGTAATTTCTGCCCAGGCCTTATTAATGTTTAAGATGGCATGGTAAATATTGTAAGTTTCTCAATTAATAAATATTAATTTAGAAACTCCAATACATATTCAACAACAATTTCAATAATACAAATAAATTTTCCAAAAAAATACTAGTAAACAGAGTTTTGGAAAATGAATTTGTGAAGGTATGATGGAAACAAGTTGCAACAAGTGCCAAATTTTCTTTTCACTGTTTGCATCCACATATTCTTCATCAGTTAGCAGATACTGCTCTGCATTTTCCATGTCCGAAATTTGAACCTCATCATTATGAAGGTCAATGAAGTTCTGCTTTGTCTTATTGACAGTGAAGTTCAATGATAACTATTTTGAAATGAATAAAATATTCGCTAATTGAGTAACTGCTTTTTTTTTTTTTATTATTATTATTTAGAATGTTTAAACTGGAAGCAATCTGATGTGTTGCCAGTTTTAATTTGGAAGATTAAAGCACAGAATTATCCAGATGTGTTCCTTCTATTTCGGATACAAGGTTCGATCAAAAAAGGTAACTGAACCTCATAATTCTTCGTGAATGCACAGTAGTAGACAAAAGATTGTGAATAGGGTAAAAAGAAACATCTTTTGAGAATGTGCACACTGAGTTTTAACTTATTGTGTGGCAGAATGCTGAACTGGCATTAACACTCTTGTTTTTTTCATTTGTCACATGCACTGAAATAATGAAATTTGAACAATGATTTTGGCTGTAAACCCGGAAAGTCAGTCACAGAATGCTATTTACAGAGATGATGCAATGGGAAAAAAAAAAACAGTTTAAGTGTTTTAAAAAGTTTCACGAGAGAAATTTTTCACTCTAAGATGAAAGAGGCGGTTGACAATCGAAACCATGAAATAATCAGAACATCAATAAGTCTAAACCAGGGATTCTCAACAGGGGCAAATCACCCCCAAGGAGGCAAAATAATCATGGGTATTTCGATGGTTTGTGGCCCTCAAGTTCAATCCTACCCGACGACATCTTATTCCTTAATATTAGTCTGCACAGGTAGCACACAATGGTATCATCACCGTCCTCCCCACACCAGATGGAAAAGACCTGGCTTTGAATCCCATCGATGACATGAGGAACTTTAATGGACGAAAAACCCCAGAAACTGGGGTTTTTTGTCCAGCAAAACAGGCAAATCGACCATAGAGCACACAGCACAGCAGATGAATTTAATTATTCGGGTGGCCTAAAAAAAATAGTATAGTTTAGTTTTTACTTATTCCTTAATATTTGATTTCTCTCATTGGGTTTCCTTTTCCCCCGAGACAAGTGATTTTTAACATATAAGTATATTATATTAGGAGTGAGTGAGAAATTTTGTTAAAGGAAAGTAGTGGGCATGATTTAATTTAACCACCTTTGATTTTCGTAGGCATTAAATGCCTAAGTGCTTTCAGAGGTAATGATTCTGAAAACCTTGCTGTTTCGGGCCTTTCTGACAGTTGCGACCTTGGCGGCAGCGTGGTGGGCATGGTTTATTTATTCTTTTGTTCCATTGGTCAATATATGAGGCATGGATGGGATGAGGAAATGTTTCAGTCTATTGTTTTTACTTTCTAAGTGACAATTAGTATTGATTTATTGTTTCCTTGTGGAAGTTGTTTTATTTTTGATCCCCAGTACTTTTGTGAGTGACATGGGCTATGAGAGTTAAATAAAAATAGTTTATATTTTATTATTTAATTCTTTGTAGTTATTCAACCCATCATCAATCATGTCAAGTGCTGGAAAGACAAAGTGTCAACAGTATCTGGATGAATGAATATCTAGCTTATGGTTTTATTGAAAGCCCATTCAACTCAAGACAGACTATGTGTCATATGTGTAATAGTTTTTTCAAATGAGGCTATGAAACTATCAAGACTTTTAAATCACTTAAAAAGGAAACATCCTGATAAAGTTGGTAAACATTAGCATTAGATGCAAGAAAGCAAGCTTATAGAGAATCAGCCAAAAAAAAATATTTTAAAAATTTAAAACAGAATATTGAGCAATATAACACTGTTCCTTCCGTATTTAAAAAGAACACACAAGCAAATGACAATGGAATAATTGCGTCTTATAAAATTTCAGAAATGATTGCAAAAACTGGTAGTACTCATACAGTTGCTGAGATGTTATACGACCCGCATTAAAGACTAATTTCAACAGTGATGCACCAAAATGTCTCTTATATTAAAAGCATTGCCATTGAGCAACGATTCAATACGAAGACGAATTAATGAGAGGTCAGTTAAGGTTGAAGAGCAACTAATTGACAAACTAAAAACGAGAACATTTTCTATCGAGATTGATGAATCCACAGTTAATGACAATAAGGCTCTTTTAATGGCATACGTTTGTTTATTTCAGTGATGATTTTAAATTGCAATAAAAGATGTTTGTAAAATCTATAGAAACTGACTGTACTGGAGCATCCATTTTTGCTGCTGTAAAAACATGGTTTAAGGAAAAACAAGTACCATTTAAAAATTTGGTATCCTGTTCCACTGATGGTGCTACCTCCATGGTTGAAAGACAAAGGGTTTTATAGCCCACCTAAAGGAAGTATGTCCAAAAGTGAAGTTATTGCAATACACTGTATCGTGCACTGACATCATCTGATTGCAAAAAAATATTAGTCCAGTTCTTTTTCAATCTCTCAGTATAGTTATTAAAACCATAAATAAAATAAAGTCACATAGCAATATGATTGCCTTTTCAGAAAATTTTGTGTTGATAATGTAGAATAGTATGTGAGGCTTCTTTTACATACAGAAGTCAGATGGCTTTCTAAAGGAAACCGTAACAAGATTTGTAAACCTTTTTGATACAATAATTAGTTTTTTAGAAAGCGAAGGAAACACAGATTTAGCAAAGGAAATCAGTAAGCACAAAAACAACTTATACTATATGGCTTGGATATTTTGAAAACTTAATGAAGTATCACTTCAACTTCAAGGGAAATTAATTATGGTGATAGACTGCAAATGCATATTAAAAGCCTTCACTAAAAAACTGGAAATATTTGAAAGCAATTTTCATGGTATGCAAGAGTTAGCTGAAATCAATGAATCTCTCACTGAGAATGATCTTAAGAATTATTCAGATCATTTATGTTCTTTAAAAGGTGAAATGAAAAATAGATTTTCAGATTTATTTGTTTTGAAATGAAGCCAAGGATGTTAGATCCAATTAGATGTGATTTTGGGTGTGCTAGTGAAAAAATTCAAGAATTCATTGAATTAAAATGTAACAAAGAATGCAAGTATAAATTCAAAAGAGGTGGAATAGCTGAGTTGTGGGGATCAAAAGCAACTAAACTTCTTTATCCAACAATGTAATCTGAAATGGCCAAAGTACTTAGTTTTCGACCGTCTTATATGGTTGAAAGTGGTTTTAGTTCAGCAAATAACATATTAACAAAGGAAAGAAACAGAACTGATATGTGTTCAAGAGGAGATATTAGAATTAAACTTACTAACATCATACCGAACATTGAACTTTTAGCTAAGCATCGGGCTCAGAGATCCCATTGAATAAAAGGAGTAAGTATAAAGTATTTTCTTGTTTAAAATTTCATGGGGGGGGGATTAAGAAAAAATTGTGTAAAAAAAGCCCTTTAGGGGGCAATAATTAAAAAAGGTTGAGAAACACTGGTCTAAACTATCATTAATTAGGTCACCAACTGAGTTGAGATAATGCTGAGATGTCTCTTTCCTTTGGTTCAGGAAATTTTGAGTGAGGATTCAAGCACAAGGCAAGGAAACTTCAAGTTTGTTCCACACATTCTCACTCAAGATCAAACAGTATAGAGTCCTCATTTCATCTGCATGTTTAACAAAATTATAATAGGTGATGAGTCTAGCATATATGGATGACCCAGAGAGCAGAGTTCAAAGCTCCCAATGGAAAGCCAAAAAACATACAACAGTCAAAATCACATGTGAAAGTCATGGCTACAATTTTTTGACAAAGGAGGTAGGAGATGTTATAAAAATTTGTTTATAACATCTCATTGTGACATTGTGCCACATCACTTGCCATCCAGCAATTTTTGACTGACAAAAACATTCCCATCATGCCATACTCACTTTATTCACCTCAGATGGAAATCCAATAAACATCGCCTTGAGGCATTCAAGAAAGACTTCCAATAACATTTTGATCAGTGGAAGGCATGATGGAACTAGTGTGCAGTTACAGAAGGAATTATATTGAAAAGTATTAACCTTCCATCAATCATGCCCTCAATTTAACAAAGACACTCATATGGAATGTGTGATACCACTTTGTTTTAATTATAAAAATTTAATTTTTAATCTTTTTTACTAAACTAAAAACAGTGATCTGTTAATTATAATTTGCTAAACACAAAATATCGAATGTAAATAAATTAAACCAATAACAATAATAGTTTTTATTGTATTTTTTTTTTTAATTTTCAAGGTCACTGATCCGACCAGACAGAAACCCACATGCCTGCATGGTATCTGACAGAAGAAAATGTGAATGTCTGTATTTTTGTCAGCTCTCTGCATTTGGCCAGTGAAATCAAAGCACTAAAGCACGATCATGCACCTTTCACTGGCATCTCGCAAATGCCACATGGAAATGGCCTAGAACAGTGGTGTCCAACCTGTTCCAGTACAAGGGCCATAATGAAAGTGATTTGTTTCGCGGGCAGCACTGAGTGATTTGAGAAAAATTAGTATGCTTACATTTTCCATATCTTTTTACACGTAAAAGAAAGTTTCTATTTTTATGTTACCGTTTTTTTATTTTCAGGCTATATATATAAGAAATGCAAATTCCCAACACTTTTATGTGCAACAAATCTAGGAGTGATTTATTTTTTAGATTTCATTTAAATTATAAAAATATGACTTACTTTTGTTTTTTTAAAAAATACTATACTCTTTTGTTTTTTTTAAATACCTTACTTTTGCTTTTAAATGCTCACTTTCGAAAATTTACGACTGAAAAGGATCACTGCTTTTCGATATTAATGTGAATAAATAATGAAAATTTAAAATATTCACGAATTTTATTAATTCCAATACACAACATTTACTGAGATGATTGAGGCTAAATGTTTTTAGATAATCGTTCAAAATTTGACTTGACACCAATTCTCAATATAGAATGAAGAAACTCATCTGTTATTCTGTTTCTTTTTAAATATTTATTTTATTTTATGCATGAAACAATTTGTTTGCAAACTTTGTTGATCTGAACAAAGTAGCCGTTTTCATGGCATTTTCTTTTATTAGCAGAAGATCTTCAGATGGGAGAGTCTTGTACAACCCAGGGAGTTTTCATATACAGGCACTCCCCGGCTTACATAATACTTGACTTGCGGAAATTCAACTTTACGCAAGTTTTTGCCATAAATTTTCATGCAAACTTTAAAAAATTGTGGAAACATATTATGAAAATATTGTAATGTAAACCCAATAACACTGTTTTTTTTTTTTTTTTTTTTGGTAATTCGTTCTAAGACTTCAGAAAGTGAAATTTTCGCTATATAACTAAGCTATTTAGCTCTCTAAAAGGTCATTTTTATAATGGAAATTGCACGCTTTCATCATTACCATATGTTCAGTTATAAGAATCAATTTTGAATGTCTTTGTGATATTTTTCTAAAGCAAATTTCTAGAGTTCACAACCACAAAACAATTTGCAGTTTTTGGTTTAATGGGCTTTTATTTTAGAGTAGACTTCACTCGTAGTAGTAGTAGTGGCATGTGATGCAAGAAAGCAAGTGTATGAGCTTATGCAGAAGCGAGTGCCCGAGTTTAGGGGCTAACCAAGCAAAAGCAAGAAGTATTTATGAAGATATTAAGGATAAGTATGGCGAACTCCAAGCCAGGTTTGTGGCAAGCAAAGGGTGGTTTAATAGGTTCAAACATCGCGCTGGTTTCAAAAACATTAAAGTATGCAGTGAAGTCGCTAGTGCCGATTCTGCAGCTGAAGAAATACAAATAAAATTTGAAATACAATTCTACCATAAAATTATTAGCATTTGGAAATTTAAAAATCATTTTAAAAAATAAAGTTTTAAATACGGGATTCTGCATCAAGCGTTCCAGTTTAAGCCTCTGGAGGTCCAATGCAGTTTTTGGTACAACTACAGTTTGTTCTTTTATCTTGTCCTTTTCGCTCGATTCATCATTTTTATGATCATTATTATTATTCACAATCAACTGAGAAGACTCCATGTTTACTTTAAAAATTACTTAGAAATGAAACAAAATACACTAGCAACAAACACAAAATCACCAAGCGACACAAACAAATAACAGAATAGTATCGTACTCTGTGAAAGGAGTACTTCTCTGTACTGTATAATTCAAAAGCGCCACCTGACATACAAGTAAGACACTCTAGAGTAAAAACTTTAAGAATTATCCGACAAGGTAATTTATCCGGGTGTGATCCAGTGGAATGACAGGGACTATCGGAAGTCCCGAAAGTCCACGTGTCACATCACGGTTTACGCAGCCGGTACAGTTGATATCATGATCCAATTTTGCAACCAGCACAGATCAATATGATATGAGCGATAATAAAAAGAGTGCACCGCTCTGTACAACGTTGTACGTTAATAATAGTGTTCAAAGAAAGTGCATCACCTAGGAATTTCACATTTCTAACCGGTTTTCGCGATAGTATGTTACATAAATGACTAGCATCACAAATAGACGTATAAACAAAAGATAATTATTAATAGTTAAGGCAAAGCTAAGTAATATTTGACAGGTGCCCTCAAAATATTCCAAAATGGGCATTTGCAACCTTTATACAACAGTTTTGGTAAACATGACAATTATGGCTGAATTGTTATCAGAAGCCCTCAGTTTGCTTCAGTTTATCATTTTAAATGGAAAACAAAATGAAAAGTTCACCATGTGAAAACTAATATTTAGTTCAACTGCTTCTGGCCTTGATGACAGCAGCACACCGTCAAGGCACTGACAAGATCAATTTCTGAAGATAATCAACTCGTAGTTCGTGGTTCCAAACATGAATTATGGCTTCCTGCAGTTCACGAAGGGTCTTTGGTTTCTTTCTGGCGACTGCAGATTCCACACGATGCCAACAGTTCTCTATAGGATTCAGATCCGGGCTGTTTCCTGACTAGCTAAGAGTTGTAGTGGACCGTTTTTCCAACCATTTTTTTTTTTTCACCTGTAACAAATGTAACAGACATTTGTTACAGGTGATTACTGTCGAACCTCTAATGGAGAAATGAAGCTAAAGTAACTACAGAAGTGCCTACTTATACTTTTCGCCCGATGACAAGGAGTAGAGTTGTCCTGAAAGATGCAGTTACTTGACAGGTTGAAATGGTCTCTAACGGTTGGTAGCAATTTGCTTTCCAATATAGCCAAGTATCCATTGGCATTTTCGGAACATTTTATAAACTGCAGGTGACCTACTTCGTGATATGAAGTGCACCCACACATCATTTGGCTGGTAGAGAATTTAACTGTAGACACCATACAATCTGGATGGTATTCTTCACCACGTCTACTGCAAATCCTGTTGACTCTCATCAGAGCCATGCAGGTTGAATTTCTTCTCATCCGAGAAAATAACTGGCATCCCCTGCTCGGGGGACCATTTGACATGCTCCTTACAACAAATTAGTCGGGTCACTTTCATTTTTTTTTGTGTGACGAGGGGCTTCTTCTTAGGACTACAGGCTACAAGTCCATTTTTGAAGAGGCGTCTTCTGACTGTTAATGCACTTGCTACCACTCCTGTAGTTCTTCCCATTCTTTTTTCAGCTCAGACAAAGAAGCTTTACGGTTTCTAAGGCATAAGCGCTTAAAAACGTGGTCCTCTTTTGGCGTAGAGACTCGTTTCCATCCGGTTCCTTTTTTCCTATGAGCAGAACCAGTATTCTTGAGTTTGGAAATAAATCTGCTCACTGTCGACTCATTACAAGACACTCTATAAGCAATGTGACGGGAAGAACACCTTTCCTCACGTAAAGCAACAATAACACTCTTTCTTCGTGAGGTCAGCTGCATGTAACTCGCCATCCTGACACAAGCAGGGAATGACTGCAACTCTTGCAGAGCGTGCTTATATAGCTGAAAGTTACAGCTGATGCAATATTACGTCATCACCGACGCGTGTTAATCTTACTGATGCAATCTGTAAGAAATATTGCCATATAATTATACTTTCCAAATTATTTTGATAGCGAACGACAATTACAATTTTAAGGGGCGATGCACTTTCTTTGAACACCAGTGTATATGTTCTACGGTCGCCCCTAGACATAAGTCCAAATCCACCTAGTGCCATTGTCAAATATAAACAAAACTATGTGAATGGGCCTGAATGAGTGTTGTGTAGGGTTTATATAGTACGTGTGGTACCTTTCAATATACATTTGTTATTCTCAATTTACAGACAAAATACATTCCATGTATTTTGTCTGTAAATTAATGCCATACTGCTCCATTTTGTACAGTACTTATATCAAAACTTTCGTTAAATTGAAGTATATTATATAAAAATTATTTTTTGCATCCAGTTCCTTTGTGACGACATCGTTGTTTCCAATCAAATTGGTCAGAAAAGACTTCCCCTTAACAAACCCATGATGTGTCTGTACTATATCTGCAGCGTTGTCGAGATGATCTTGCAATGCTTCTTTAACCAGTGACGCCATTATTTTCCTGGGAACAGAAGTTCAACTAACAGGCCTATAATTACTTGTATCATCCTTTGATACCCTTTGTGAATTAGGGAATCATTTGTACATCTCCTTTCAAGGGAAATCCTGCAATGCTTCTTTGACCAGTGACGCCATTATTTTTCTGGGAACAGAAGTTCAACTAACAGGCCTATAATTACTTGTGTCACCCAGGGCCGGATTTAGGTATTTCGGGGCCCCTAAGCACAAAATTTTTTGCCCCCCCCTCCAAAAAGTTTAATTTTAAAAAATCTAAAAATACACTTATTACTATCTCTTTATATATAATAAATATAAATACATATGCGACAAAGAAAAAAATTACTTACAAAGTTAAAAATATATATTACATTTCCCATTTAAATACATTCATTCACATCAAAATCATTATAACATTTTTTTTCTACTTTTGACGGTGGAAAATTGGTCGATTATATCGTTGAAGCAAAGAGTTCGCAGCTTATGGTGTTTCATACTTAGAACACTTAAGTCGACTAATTTTTCCTGAGACATAGTCGTGCGCATATAGTTTTTTATTCTTTTCAGTTTACTGAACAATCGTTCTCCAGTGCAGTTCGATATCATCAAACTTAAATAGAAACGTAAAATCGTTTCAGTGTTCGGAAATGCTAGAAAAATGTTGTCCTTTCATATAAGATGGTACAGCTCTTCGTGATTGAACTTGTTATTAGGGCAGGTGTCTTTCACATACGTAAAAAAATTTAAAATTTCAACAGTAAAATAAGTATTTAGACCTTTTTTAATATTTCTTAAGCAGCTGATTTACGTTATTTCTCACAACAGATTCTTTTGTTTTCAAGTCAATCAAAAATGAATACGTAGTAGTAGTAGTAGTAGCAGTGGCACGTGATGCAAGAAAGCAAGTGTATGAGCTTACGCAGCATCAGCCAAAAAAAAAAAAAAAAAATCACACCATTCCCTCCAAATATGCCTGTCCAATTTCTCCTTAATTTTATTCAACTTATCAACTTCCACAACGACAGATGGAAGTTTGTTCCAGCAATTAACCACCCGCTGGCTAAAGGCAAATTTCCGCACATCTATTCTACATCTGTCTTTTCTTAATTTGAATTTATGCCCCCTTAGGTTCGTAATCTGAACAAGTGGAAAGATCCCATCAAACATCCTTCAGCATGCTCAACCATTCAAGGCCTTATATACCTCAATGATCACCACGCAGGTGCCTAGTCTCCAGCCACTGCAATTTGCAGAACTTAAGCCTCTCTTGGTAAGAGGCTTAAGTTCTGAAATACTTTTGTAATCTACGTGTAATACGTGTCCGAAATACTTTTGTAATCTACAGACCGTGTTTTCAAGTTTACCAATAACGAATCCATTATCGGATTCGTTATTGGTAATTCGAAATTTTTATGTTATGTTATTCGAAGTTTTCTTTTGGGGTTATCAATAACATCAGGTGCGTTGCCATCATAGTTACTTTTTGTTTTATGTCTAGACGCTAAGCTACCGCCGAATCATTATGTCGGGAGCTAAGTCTTGTAATTTTGCCAAATAAAATCTAAAGTAATCGACATCTTTTCGTGGGAAATTATGGGATTTTTTTCCGGGATCCCCGATGGGTTGGAGCCCGGGGAAAACCGGCCCCCTAAGCTACTGCTCATTTTGCTTATACGCAAATCCGGCCATGGTGTCACCTTTTGATACCCTTTTGTGAATTGGGGAAACATTTGAACATCTCCCTTCAGAGGAAATTCCTTAAATCCAAGGATGCTCTCGTCATAATGGTGAAGGGTTTGCTATCTTCCTATACTGCCTCCTTTAATATTACTGGATAAATACCATTCATCCCAGGAGCTTTCCTATGTTTAATTTCAACATTTTTTTTAAAAAATTTTGCTCCCTGTTAGAGTTTGATAAATTTCTGGCGTTTTCCTCCCTTAATAACTCCTCATGTGTGAATGTAAATGCAAAATAGACGTTCAGTTTGTCAGCTCCCTGAGCAGGTTCACCAACAGTCGATCCACCCATATCATCCTTTCCCTAAGATTTCTCCATAATCTGCCTTCGCTTGCCTGGCCTTCATTGTGACTTGATTACAGCCTAGAATGAGTGTCTAAATTTTTTAAAAAGATTATCTACCATAATCTTTTTTAAAAATTTTCTCTTGCTAGAGGGCGTTAGTGGTATTTTCAATTTAATTTTTATTTTTTTCCTTAGTTGATGTTGATCCTGAGTTGTTGGTGCTGGTATCTCGATGTTTTTCCTCTTGACTTCTTATGTGTGGTATTTGAATGTATTGGTTGTGACGTCAGAGGCAGGACTTGCAATATTTTTGAACATAAATTATGTGACAGTGCATACTTAATTAGGAAGATGCATTCTGGGATGAAAATTTCGTGAGCATGTTGGGGACGTTTCCATAGCCGCCACCAAGCGTCAGCTATGGGACCGTCCGTCTGCGAAGCACGCATGATATTTGTGCAGGATGAAAAACCTTAAACTTAGAATTAATTGGTATTAAACGCATTCCTATTTTAACAGCGACATGACCACCACGATGTTTGATGACCTCTTCCTTATGCGGGGTGGATGAAAATCCTCGACTCAGAAGAATTTTTTATTTACAAAGTTATTCTGTTGTTTGAACCACCTGAAATTAAATATTGTGCATGCGTGTCCCTTTTTTCAAGTGTGTTTTCTTAAACTTTCCAAAAGTATTAAGACGGCAGTTATTATTGTCAGCAGTTAGTTTTAAGTTTATTTTTCTATCCATAGTACTTACTCTTAGTAACCACAGGCACTGATAAAATTTACAAAAGCAAGTTATCAATAAATACACAAAACTAGTTAACAACTTAATAAGGTCATTGTCACTAGAGGTTTTGCTTAACAATCATGCAGTGAAAAACTGAAAACAAAAACTCACCAGGTCGATCAAAAGGTAAACGCGAAACCAGCATTGTGCAAGTGTATTCTCGAATCGTATTCGACACGATAGTGTGATTATTTGGCTACGTTCCAAGATTTTGTGGTTTTTCACTATATCCACTGGAAACGAGCTCATCTTCATGGTAACTTCAGCACAAGGATAGAATAGCATTAGTAGAGGCATATGATGCAAGAAAGCATGTTATGCAGCATGGTCGCCGTAGCCTAGTGGTCAGGCGCGCGGGTGCATAAGTACACGTGCCTTGAGTGACCGGGGTTCAAGCCCGTGACTGCTGAATACGGTGCTTTTTCTTGTATTCTGTCTATCTTGTGAAATCATTTGGTCGTCCGAGTATAAACAGAAAATTTATTTTATTTATCAGCAAAAAAAAAAAAAAACGCTCCCATTTCACCCCTCCGTTCGTTCCAAATACCTGTCCAGCTCAGCCTTAAATTTATTTAGGCTATCAACTTCCACTACAAGGGATGGAAGTCTGTTCCACCAACCATCTACCCGCTGGCTAAAGACAAACTTCCCCACATCTATCCTGCATCTTTCTTTCCTCAATTTGAATCTATGCCCTCTCAGGTGATTATTCTAAGCAACAGGAAGAATCCCATCTGCACTGAGCATGCTCAAACTATTCAAGGCTTTATACACCTCAATCAGATCACCTCGCAGGTGCCTAGTCTCCAGACACTGTAATTTACAAAATTTAAGCCTTTCTTCGTAAGAGCAACCCTTTGTTCCATTCACTAATCTTGTTGCCCTTCTCTGTACTCATTACAACAGCTCTACATCTTTCTTAAAATGAGGTCTCCAGACCTGTATACAATACTCAAGGTGTGGCCTGACCATTGCCTTATACAAGGGGATAATCACTTCCTTATCGAGTCTAGAAAAATTCCTGCATATCATTGACAAGACACCAGAGCTACTCTTGCAGACCGTCTGCACTGCTCAGAAAACTGCATATCTGCATGCACAATTATCCCCAGTTCCTTTTCGTTTTCTATCACTGTCAGTGTAGTACCAGAGTTGATACGTTGCTCTCGGGTTACTGCTTCCAAAATTTAACAAATGTAGTACCTTACATTTGTCAACGTTAAACTTCAATTGCCACCTATCAGTCATCTGCCCAACTTTTCTAGATCCTGATGCAGCAACATACTGTCATTAGTGTCCTTAAAAACCCTGCCAACCTTCGTATCGTCTGGAAACTTGGACATTAAATTTGATATACCATCATCAATATCATTTATAAATACAAAAAATAACAATGGACCTAACACCGAACCCTGATGGACTCCACTAATAAAATCAGTCCACGATGAACAGTGTCCATTGATTACCACTATCTGTCTTCTCCCACTCAACCATCTCTTTATCCGTAGCAGCAATTTGCCTCCAATGCCACACTGCTCCAATTTGTTCAGCAGTCTTTCATTGGCAAGAGTATCAAAAGCCTTTCTAAGATCCAAATACTGTATATATCAAAATTATTCCTTGTATCCAGTTCCTTTGTGACCCCATCATACTATCCAATCAAATTGGTCAGGCAAGACTTTCCCTTAACAAAACCATGCTGTGTCCAAGCTATAACTGAAGTCTTGTCTTAATGATCCTGCAGTGCTTCTCTAACCAGTGCCTCCATTAATTTTCCTGGAACAGACGTTAAATGTACAGGTCTACAGGGTGTCTCAAAAATATTGGTATAAACGTTTAGGGGAGGTAGGTAACATTTAAAGGAATGTAAATCGCATAGGAACCCATAACCGGAAACGTCACGGGAGAGTAGTAGTAGCAGAGGCACAAGAAGCAGAAATGACACAAGGCAGTAATTAGTGACAAACTTTTGACATAATATTAACAATGGAGTACAAGATGGATACATTTCATGATGTTACAACAGATGCTAGAAGTTTCCACCATGAGACGAGATGCATGCGTGACACCGACGCAGCATGGATTGGCGGACATGGTGATCACACCTGGAGTTTCTTTGACAGTAGCAGCAGCGCAGATGAGTCTCGCCACAAGATCCATTTCCGTCTCCACAGGCGATTCATACACGATAGATTTGAGGGCCCCCCACAGAAAGAAATCAAGGCTCGATAAATCAGGTGAGTGTGGTGGGCCAGGCAACGGGTTCCCCCGGCCAATCCATTGGCGCCCAAAACGCTTGTTCAAATGGTCACAAACACATCTTCCATAATGGGCAGGCGCCCCGTCATGTTGAAACCAAATGTTGCATCTCACATTTGCTGGAACATCGTCAAGTAACCCTGGTAGAACTTGCTGAAGAAAGATCTGATATTTAGCGGAGTTCATGCCGGATGGTAACAGGTATGGGGTGACTAAGCAGTCACCGACCATACCTGCCCACATATTTATTGCGATGTTGTGCCGCACACCGTGTGGGCCCTCTATTAATCCATACACTAGGTGTATGTCTGCCAGCTCACGGTTCGTATATCGATGCATGCTCTTCGTGTGATGACTACTGCATGAATGAGTAAACCAGAAATTCTCCCTCTCGCGAACTGATGAACAGCGCCGTGTATTGACTTATGGTGACGTTTCCGGTTATGGGTTCCTATGCAATTCACATTCCTTTAGATTTTACCTACCTCCCCTAAACCTTTGTACCTATATTTTTGAGACAACCTGTATAATTACTTTGTGAAATGGGGTCACATTAGCACATCTCCAGTCGATGGGTAACTCCAGAGTCCAAAGAAGCTCTTATAATTTTGGCGAAGGGTTTTCTTACTTCCTCCTTTAATGTAACTGGATAGATCCCATCCACCCCGCATGCCTTTTTTACGTTCATCGTCAACAATTTCTCCTCCACTTTCCTGTTATTACAAAATCATCTAACTCACTGGCAGAGTTTAATTCATCTCTGGCATTCCCCTAGTTGAATAACTCATGTGTGAATGCATATGCAAAATACTCATTTAGTTTGTTAGCCACCTGAGCAGGATCATCAACGGTTGAACACTCAAAACACATTGGACCAATCTGATTCATCGTTTTCCTTCTAGAGGTTACATAGGCAAAGAACTCTTTGCTGTTTTTCTTTGCAACTTTTGCCAAAGATTTCTCATAATCTGCTTTTGCCTGCCTAATCTTCTTTGTGATTTGGTTACAGATTAACTTATATCTATCATAAGCTTCCATATCACCCATTAATTAGTAGTAGTAGCATGTGATGCAAGAAAGCAAGCTTATGCAGCATCAGCCAAAAAAAAAAAACGCCGTTCTCTCCAAATGTTCCTCTGTCCAGTTCCTTCTTAAATTTATTTAACCTATCAACTTCCAAAACAACAGATGGTAGTTTGTTCCAGCAATTAACCACCCGCTGGCAAATTTCCGCACATCTATTCTACATCTGTCTTTTATTAATTTGAATTTATTCCCCCTTAGGTACGTAATCTGAACAAGTGGAAGCATCCCATCAGAATTCAGCATGCTCAACCCATTCAAAGCCTTATACACCTCAATCAGATCACCATGCAAGTGCCTAGTCTCCAGCCACTGCAATTTGCAGAACTTAGGGATCCTCTTAGCAAGAGGATCCCTTCATTCCCCTCACCAATCTTTTTGCCCTTCTCTGTACACGCTCAAGTAAATCTACATCATTCCTAAAATGAGGCCTCCAGACCCGTACACAGTACTCAAGGTGTGGCCTGACCATTGCCTTATACAGAGGGACAATCACTTCCATTCCCCTGCTAGCAAAATTCAAATATATCATGGACCAAATCCCATGACCTGCCCTGGAAGCCTGTCTGCATTGCTCAGAGAACTTCATATCTGATTACACAATTACTCCCAGGTCTTTTTCATTTTCTACCTTACGTGTAGTTTCACACAGTCGTTAAGTTTCTCTGGGTCTGGGGTTACTTCTACCCATATGCAGTACTTTGCATTTGTCAAGGTTAAACTTCAGTTGCAACTTCATAGCCCATCTGCCCAAATTTTCTAGATCCTGTTGCAGTAGTTCACTGCCATTACTATCATTAACAACCTTGTCAACCTTTGTACCATCTGCAAACTTCGACACTAAACCTGATATACCTTCATCAGTATCATTCATAAATATACAAAACAACAGTGGACCCAACACCAAACCCTGTGGGACTCCACTAATAACATTAGTTAACCAAGTGCAGCATCCATTGATTACCACCCTATCTTCTCCCACTGAACCATCTTTTTATACTTTGTAGCAACTTACTCTTAATACCATTACGTTCCAATTTATACAATGGTCTTCCATGCACAACAACAGTGTCAAAAGCTTTCCTGAAATCCAAAGATATGATATCAAAATTATTTTTTGCATCAAGTTCCATTGTAACCACATAATATCCTATCAAATTTGTTAGACAAGACTTTCCCTTAACAATTCCATGCTGTCTGAATTACTGCTGCGGTCTTGTCTAGATGATCCTGGAATGCATCTTTAACCAGTGACTCCATTATTTTACCCGGAACAGAAGTTAAACTAACTGGTCTGTAATTATTCGTGTCACCCTTCGAACCCCCTTTGTGAATTGGGGATACATTTGCACATCTCTAGTCGGTGGGGACCTCCCCCGAGTCCAAAGGATGCTTTCATAATTATGGCTAAGGGTTTGCTTAGTTGCTTTGTCGCCTCCTTTAATATAACTGGATAGATCCCATCCACCCCAGGTGCCTTTCTTATGTTTAACTTCATCAATTTCTCCTCCACTTTGCTCAGTTATTACAAAATCATTAAGCACACTGTTACAATTTGATAACCTTCTGCCATTTTCAAACCTTAATAACTCATGTGTGAATGTAGATGCAAAATACTTATAATGTAGATGCAAAAATGCTTCCCAGTTTGTTTGCTATCTGAGCAGGATCATCAACAGTCGAACCATAGATATCAAGTGGACCAATCAAATTCATCCCCTTCCTTTTACTGTTTATATAAGTAAAGGAATCCTTGCTCTTTTTCTTAGCATCCTTTGCCAAAGATTTCTCGTAATCTGCCTTCGTCTGCCTAACCTCATTTGTGACCTGATTACAAACTAGCTTATATGTGCCATAGGCTTCTGAGTCACTTGATAATTTGAAGAAAAATGCATGGTATATGCATACCATGCATTTTTCTTCTCTGTTACGAGTCTCATTAGTTCATTTGCCTAAACCTTGAACAATATTTCTTAATAGGTATGAAAATTTTAGTAGCTTCCACGATTAATTCCTTGAATGCTTCCCACTTAGAATTTACTGTTGGTTAGATTGTCAGTTGATCCTACTGTAGAGCATTTAAAAACTGTCTGAGACCATTGTATTCACCTTTACGGAAGCAAAAACCCTTTCCTTTTCCCCGATGGTAATTATATCTTTAAGTAAATTCCACATCAGTACACTGTGATCACTGCCTCCTAGTGGTTCTTTTATCTGCAAATACTTAATACACGAATGATCACTGCTGATAACCAGATCAAGAGTATTACCCTCTCTGGTTGCCTCTCGAACATGCTGCTGTAGAAAACAATATTTATGTTCCCATGCATTTTTCTTCTGTGCACATGTCATTAGTTCATCTGACATCCATTTAGACCTAAACTTTGAACAATATTTCTTAGTCGGTATATAAAGCCTAGTAACTTCCAATATTAATTCTTTGAATGCCTCCCATTTTGAATTTTGCTGTTGGTAACATCATCAGTTGGTCCCGTCAAATAGAATTTAAATAGTCTCAGACCACCGTAGCTGCCTTTACGAAAGCAAAAACCCTGCCCTTTACCTCTTTGAGTAAATCCCACTTCATCACCCTGTGATCACTGCCACCTAGTGGTTCCTTTATCTGCAGATTCTTAATGCATGAAGAATCACTACCGATAATCAGATCGAGTATTACTCCCTCTAGTTGCCTCCCGAACATGCTGATGTAGAAAACAATCATCAAATAAATCTACAAAAGCCTTGCCAGTGTGCAAGTGACCAACCCACAAATTGCAGTCAATATCTGGAAATTAAAATCTCCCATTATAAGACTGATTTACTGGCCCACTCTATTTTTCCGTACAGTTTATTATACTCTTCAGTGTCATTAGGCCTATAACACACTCCTACTCTCAATTTTGATCTCCCAATGCTTAATGTCACACCAAACTGACATCACTATCCAGTGATGTCGACTGGCTTCACTTCCTTGGATTTTGCGTGTTTCTTAACTAATAGCATAGTAGCCCGTCCTCCCTTCCTATTCACATTGTACTCCCCAAATTCCAGTTCTGCATTCCTTATATCTGTGTGACACTGTCTCTGATATACCAACAATATCTGCCTTTGATGTTTTGAGCAATACCTCAAATTCATCAAATTTATTTACCAAACTCCTAGCATTGGTGTATACTCACGTATACATGTACCTGTTCCTATTCTTAGCTACCCTAACACTACCCATGTTTACTTGTACTGCAATGACTCCCAGAAGTCTCTAAAATACCCTACATCTTGTTTTCCAGGCTGTTGCTCATTCCAATAGAAGCAGTGCAAGAATCACTTTCACCTCTGCCACTGGCTACTGTTAATCCATTAGTCCTTGTATTCCCCCCAAGACAGTTCATCAGATCATCCAATTTTCTTTTGAATATGCAGCTTCTTTCAATGTCTGGATCTATATCCAGACATTGAAAGAAGTGTGTCTGAAACTAGTTTTGCTAAAACTTTTCACTTTCCATTTATTGAAATATTACATTTTATTTTAATTCACTTTTTAGAGTAAGACCTTGTTTACGGTAGTAAGAATATGTATACATGGGAACAAAAAAAATTTTAAATCCAAAATAGTGCATAAAAGTATGCACCATGTGTTTGTGGATTACCATAAACTGAAATGCTTGTGATAAACTGCATAACATGGCACATGGATTTTGTGCATGTAATTTGGAATTTTCATGTGCCTAATGGCAAAAAAAGTGTCATGTGACTCAAAACGTGCATAGTAAGATGGCATGTTACAGCAGGATGAGCAGTGCGTGAAAACTTGTATCTTCTAAAATTCTGTCATATTTCTTTGGAAACTGAGAACAATGCTGTTCCTCACATAGCAACTTTCACATATTTTATTGACTACTAACATGACAGTCAATTTGCTGACATAATAAACAATTGCAAATTTTTTCAGCACAACAGCAAAATAGTTTTACTATTTCAGCAAATGGGTCAAAACAAATCAAAAAGATTTGCAATTGTAAATCTGATGAGTTGGTAGAGATGCAGTAAGGTATATATAATATCAAGAACAGGTACACAATCAATGCCATACACCGATAACAAAAATGAATCAAGATTACTAACAAAATTTCAAGACATCATGCATGAGATAAACTGTTTCTGCGGTACCCCACCGAGTAACTAAACAAAGACAAAAAAACTAATGAAACAGGCATGCTAGATTTTGGTTCTATATTCCACCAGCATCGTCAGCCTATACTGTGCATCTGCATATGTGTTTATGAGATGTCATACGGCATAGTAATTTCTTGACCAATCAGCACATGAAACTGCCTGATGAATGGCTGAGTGACATTTGGCATTAAATTAACCAACTCCCATTTGACAATCTGAATCTGAGTTATTTTTTGAAAAGAAATCACAAATATATTTTTTCCAAAAAATGGTGGGCTCTGGAACTTTTTTCAGTACTATTTTTGTAATATAAATGTAGACTGAAATTACCAAACTTTCAGTAATGAATGCAAAAATCCATGTTGAGTGTAACTAATTGTTCACTGACTAGATTTGTGAAAGTGCACTAGATGAAGCAATTTTTCAACTTACTTAACAAGGAAAATTTGTTCCTTTTAAGTAACTTATTTCTGGATAACAGACTGCTTTCTTTTGCAATCTGGATAATTCCATATGAATTCTAACGACTATGGCATATCTTTTTCATGTTTGCAATTGACTTTACAGCACAACCTACTTTTGATTTGTTTGTGCATTATACGTTATTTTAAAAATTCATCTGTTTCCCTGATCATATAAATGTAGGTTAAAGTAAATATATTCATATTTAGCAAAAAAGAAAATTAACTTTCAGCATACTAAATAAATCCTTATTTAAATATTATACTATGAAAAGTGGGCTAAACACAATAGCTTGAACAGAACAAAACAAAATGAATACACAGTATCTGCTACACCAAGAATTTCTGGTGAGTAGTATAATAAATTGTCAATACTTGTGTTCAAAGTAATGATCACCATTGTACATAGATTGCATGTTGTTGAAGGAAGTCACTTTTCCATTTTTACACAAATATAATGTAGGTTACCATTATATTTGTGTTGAACTATACTTTCTTACATAAAATCTTGCATTTATTTAGGTCAAGGAATTTTCGGTTCATTCTTAGAAAATTCAGGGCAAAAGAGAAAAGGATCAGTTGGAAGTTTAAATTTCATTATTGCTCATCTTCAGTCTTGTAGGATTCACTCTAGGGGCATACATTCATTTTTAATATTTGATCAATGTCCATAGTATCTGGAATAAATTGGATATTTTGATTAATATTTTTCTTCAATGACACATTGATGTACTTGCTATTTGAAGATTAATTTGTAATGTCCCTTTGTTGCAATCTGGAGATAATGGTTTATTTTCATCAAGATGCTGTAAAGTTGGAGAGAATAATTTGTTTACTGGATCCCTTTGTAGAATTTACCATTTAATATCATTTATTTGAAAGGCGGTGGAAATTCTCAAATTCAAATGCCTTAAAAGTATTTTGTTTATTTATTTCCCTATAGAAGGTGAACAATTTTGATTTGGGAGATGATACATATCTCATTATTTAGCAAATTGGTGTTTTGAAACGTTAATCCTAATATGTACTTATCATTATAGGTGATTTTAAATCTTAGTGACTTTAAACTTCTGGGCTGTTAAATTTTAATTCTGAATTTTTGAAGGAAGATTTTAATGGTACGAGTTAAGCTTCAGTTCCTTCTCTCACAAGAAATGATTTGTGCCTCAAACAGATTCTGTGATAATACTTTCACAGAAAACATTTCAACATTGCATTTGCATCCAATCATTTTTGCCTATGATTTTAAAGACAAATCACAAAGTAATTGCAATTTTAATTTAATGTTCCCCCCATCTGAGCTAATATTTAACTCAAATTATACAGCCAATGTTAACCACACATTTTATGCAAATATAACTGTGGCACATGTTATCTTCTCTATGTATCAGTGATGTATGCTATCATTTTGAGCATGGTATTCAGTTCATTTCACTTGAGACTAAGTTAAAGGTTGCTCACTATTCTAATCTCTCTAAACCCTGGTGGTCTGAAGAGCTCATAGGGCTATTTAAGAAGCAAGAGATATTTAAATTAGAAAAAAAATTACACCCCTCTGTCAACATTTTTATTTGGAAGCTAGATATGCCAAAATTTTGTGATTGAGAATTACTGTGATTCTAGAGCCAAAAATTGGGTAAACAATTTTTTTTTTTTTTTTTTGAGTAATCTGAATGTGATGCTTCCTGATTTCATGAGTGGTCTTCACATTTTACATTTCAAAATGGAGTCATATTTGGATTACAACTTTGTAAGTTATTGGTTTCTTCCGCCATGTTAAAATCTTTACCATATATCTCAATCATTTCTTTCTGTCAAATCCCCAACTTTTGTGTTAAAGCAGTTAACACATTTACTCTCTTGGGCTGATGGTCTAGTTGTATAATAAAATATTTGAGCCTGGTTGTTTTACAAAGGATTGATCATTCAAGATAATTCTAATTCCAAAGTAGGGAAACTTCAATGAGGTTCAGAACATCTTCAGTTTCCATCTGTTTCCCTGACTGAAGATCCCATAGAAATTAATACATTCATATCTCTCTCTACTTAAATTTTTTTCAATCATTTGGGATCATGCCTTCAAGGCTGGTTTTCAAGATTGACTGTCTTATTTGAACCAACTTGTAATTAACCACAATACTTGGCAGAGTAAGAATGATCTTCACATATAGTTTCTGACTTAAATTCAGCAGTCATTGGAGTACAGCTTCTATCTTTAACCAACTTATGACTTTTTTTTTAAATATCATTGGTCCATTTTTTATTTTGATTAATGCTATTTTGTCTCATAGGAGTGTAATGTTTCAGGGTTTAATGCACATTCTCAACTAATATAAACAAGATGGTCCGCTTTCCACCACTTTATTTTCTGCAGTCTCGCTTCCTTTCTTGACATGTAACAACAAATTTGTCGCCTATGCCAATAATTTTTTCTGTAGGACTGAGGCATCCCCTTAACTGGAATTGTTAGTACTTAGAGAAGTTGGTTTAAAAAGACTAGTGTCTGCTGTTGTTATTTACATTACTTCAGTTTTTCCAAAGGCCCCCTTAATCTGGAAATTGAAATCTGCTCTTCCCCTATTCGAACGAAAGAATGTTTTCTTAGGGTGGTTTTTGATTCTAGGTGATCATCTAGAAATCTGGATATCTTGCAATATGATTGTTAAGGTTAATTTAAATAAGGTTAATAAAAATGAGATGACTGATAACTGTCAGAAAGTATTTTCTGGATTTTATAACAATTGAACTATATGTTTCAGATGTACTGGGACTTTTAAGACATTCTAATAATTCACTGATCATAGAAGCTGAATTTTAGTTAAAATGGATTAACCTGGCTTTACATATTCAGCATCGACAATTGAGATAAGCCAAATCTTTGCATTACTTATATAACAAACTTTGGAAATGTGTTATGCTGAAGTTGACCTTCAAAATCCTCAGGGGAAAAGATGCACTCATCCATCCTTGTCTCCTTTTCTAGAATTAAAAATGCAGACATCTTATTCCTTAATGGTGGAATACAGTTACTGAATGGTGTAAATATTGACAATGACATTTGGAATAATATTACATTATATTAAAAATAATATTCTGTTTTCAGTTTGACTGCAAACTCCCTAATATTTGACAGTGTAATGAATATTAAGTATTAATTTATTTGGCAATAATAGATGGGTGTATGTGTGATCAGATACTGAGATCACACATACTATGATCTCAGTATCTGTTGCTTGCGTAATTCACACCATGCAGCAACTTCATCATTTTCCATTTCATAATTTTTTTCTATACAGTAAACCCCCGCTATTCGCGGTCGCTGATTTAATATAAAATGAAACCTAAAAAAATGTGAATTTTAAAGCAGCGTGAACATTTTCAGTCATAAAAAAACATGGGCGTGGCTAAAATTATCTTTCCCGGTCAAAACAGCGCTCAGTGGGTGGGGGAGAGGGGTGACAAAATCGCGAGCGTGGATCTTTCTCGCCAATCCTTGCTCAGTATGTGTTATGCGCTTGTCGTGGAAGGTTTCGTCGTTTGCTTTTAATTTATATGCTTATAAATTGAACAGATTTATCAATTTATAAATTAACATGCTTCCAAAAGTGATAATTCTACCGTTTTGCAGTGTAAAACAGACTTTTTCGAGTGTAATGGAAGAAAGTGACATTTTATGTGGACAAGTTCTTTCTAACCCGTACAAAAATATGGCTACGAATAACAAGGGGAATGTGAAAAGATCAAAGAAGGTGATGACTAGTGAATAAAATTGAGTTATTAGATAAAATTTCTAATGGTGAAAGTGTCTTCTCAGTGGCAAAACTGTTATAAAATCAATGAGTCAATGGTACGATCAATTAAGAAATCGGAAGAAAAAATCCGCCGTATGTCCGTGAAAACACGCTAATTGCTTCAAAAATTTACTCTAACTTGTGATGTTAAATTAGAAAAAATGGAAAATGCTTTAAATATGTGGATAGAAGACCGAACTCAAAATAAAATTCCGTTAAGTTCACTCATCATTCGTGAAAAGGCAAAACTCCTTTATCAACACTTTAGCGAAACTGGTGATAGCACTGGTGGGATAAGTTTTTTTGCTAGCAAAGGCGCTGGTTTTTTTTTTTTTTTTTTTTGATTTGGTAGTTATTGGCGCATCGGCTTCTGTGGCCATATTGCACCTCCCAAGGTTTTTGCAGTACTTTGATCCAAGCCCGAGGCGGGAATCGAACCCGCGACCTTTGGGTTGCCGGGCAGGTACTTTACCCACTCGGCTAGCCCGGTCGGCGCGCTGGTTTGAAAGATTTGTTTGAAATTTCTAATAAATATTACATTTAATATTAAATTGTTTCTTATTTTCATTTCAATGCCATATGCTTGCATTTCACTATGTACTGTCTATGTACATAGTCATATTATGAAGGTACATATAATATACATAGACAAAATTTTAGACTAATTTTTCTTATATATTTCATACTTTGGAACGGAACCCCTTTATTACTATGGAAGCCATAACTCAGTATTCGCGGCATTTCTCAGGAACGTAACCCCCGCGAATAGCGGAGGTTACCTGTATATTAAAAAAAGTAAGAGATTACCTCAATCTTTTTTTTTTAAATATATCAAAAAATCGTGGAAGTTATTGAGCCTTGCAGCTCTGAAATTTTTTTCACACCCCGAACCACACTCCCATTGCTTTAAACACCATAAACACTAACTTTCTCGTCTTTTTAATTTGTCACAATCACAAGGGTCCCACCAGTACAAACTATTGTGATTATACTGTGTATATGTACAGACATTAGGCCTTAAAATGTAGGAAAGGATTCTTCCATCCAGTGCTGCAAATATGCTAACAAATGAAACACTTTTCTTTTAATCAAAGCTATAAACACACTTATCTGAACCAGTTTTGCATATCGATTTCAAGTATTTTTTTTTTCCCTAGCAAGTGTAGTTTTCACAATATGCTTGCTGATAATGTCAGTACACATTTATTACAAAACACGAGATGGTCAGAATTGCATTTTTATCACTTTTACAGTTTAATCAAAATACATTTTATATGCATAGTTAATATAATACAGTACACTATTGTAAAAAAGATGTTTGTTCATAAAAATTCATATCTTTAAAAATGTTGCGCAGATGACTTCATTTGGTACACTTTGCTTGGAATGTTGTGCTATATCTGGCAGCAGTCTGCCAAAGTGCATTCTTTCTCTTTCCAGAACCCTTGGTAATTATATTCCATTGACTTCATGGCTTGATGGAATCATTCACCATGCCAATGTTTTCAGAGACATACAACATCCAATTTTTTATATGCATTGGGCAGTTTCTGAACTTCATCACTGCACGTGGGAGCCTTGTGGTCATCCAAAAAGTTTCTACAATGCCATTTGTAAGACTGCCATTCTTTTAATTCTAATACATTCAACGCTTTCTAATTTGAGGCACCTCTTTCACTTTTGTGGAACTAATCTTTGGAAATTTCTCACTTAAAAAATGAAATCCTCTCGAATTCATCTTAACCACTACTTCCACAAAATTCTTTGTTAGGCCAAGATTAATATGAAGGGGTAGAAGGAAAATCTTAAATGAATCCAATCCAAGAAAATATTGCACACTACTCATTTCTGGCTCATATATGCCTCTTTGATTCCAGTTATCTCTGATATAGGGCTCTGAGGTAGAATGGCTGTTCCACTTGGCATAGGAAACAATATTTTGTGAATCCTTCTTGCATGCCCATTAATATATTAATGACTTTGAGGTGACTGCAGATATTCAATTGATGAGTGCTGTATTAAATTATGTAGCCTAGTGTCTTCATGTTATAGTATGTTTCCTTTTGATGAACAGAGTGGACAATGGGGACAGATGATTTTTAAGTTCCCATTATGCAAGAGAGAGCAGGCCTCCTTAGCAGAGTGGTCAGGAGCAGGAGTGCAGTAGCACACACTCTTTGAGTAGACCGAGGTTTAAACCCCTGACAGATAAATATGGTCAATCTACCAGCATGGCAAATTATGATCCATTTCCCTCAAAATGAGTTGTCGAGGAGGCTTCCACCCTGCGGTGGATTGTAATGGCTGCAGTTTACTTTTATTTGCAAGAGAGCAGCTTTTAAACTACCTGTAAGGAGCAAAAAATTAATTCAGATATTATTTGTACTTCTCACAATTCCTCAAGAACCCCATTGTGCACAGTACACAAGAACTTACAGTGAACAGTATGCTCTGCTATCATGAAATAGCAGAGCATACTGTTCACTGTAAAGAATGTCATCAAAACTTAGTTTCTTTTTCTATGGTAAGGCTCCTTGACATTCCTTGTAACCAATTGCTTCTGATCTGGTTTTTAGGCATGAAGTTTGGCTTTTGGCTTTATCTTTAGAGAGGGTTATAGGTCTAACGAGTCATTCAATTCATTTTAGGTAAACAGCTCCAGATGCATGTCTCTTCGTCAGGTGTGTACTCAGGATTGGCTGAAGTTCTCTAGTCTCTGCCAGTTACACCTCACTGAATTTCATTTTGTCTTCTAAAGAATCTAGTCCATGCTATGGAGGTACCAGAAGAGGCATATTGTCTCATCACTGAATCCAGATTCAAACAAAAAAAATTGCTTACTTCTTGCTGAGAAACCAGTTAAATTCACATTACAAAATTAACAATCACCATTGTGGTCTTTTGTCTCCCTCAATTTCATGGATATTTCACAAATGGCATTGACTTTTTTCTTTTGTTCAACTAGTCATGTAATCCACTTGAAAACAAATGGTACAAATAACACATGATGCTCATGTGTTATTTGTACCTTTATTGGTCACCTAGAAGATATTCCATTTGAAAGGCTTATGGAAACATACTTTCTAGGCAGTAGACTATACACAATTAATTTATTTTGAAAATACATCTCTTCTTATTCAGTAAGTTCTGTTTTAAAATAAAATTAAATATAGCTCAAAGATAAGAGTTACACCACCTCCCCAGCCATTGGGAGGTGGGTGTAACTCTGCTATTACATAGCATTTATTAGTTGTCTAGCCCTTATTCTAAATACATAAGTTGCAAATGTTAGAGCAGGCAAAAAAAGATCTTATTCTGAACAACATAGGCACGTCCTATCAGTATACAAGTTGATCTCTCTCTCTCTCTAATTCAGCTCTTAAGTCTACATAATTGCCATATTCAATAATAACATAAATAGCAGACACTGAGGTATCCCAATACACAGGCTATGTTCTATCAGGAGAAAAGTAGCAATTAAGCCATATTGCAACCATGGGCTTCTTTTAGTTTCCATGATTCTAACATTAGGAAAGAAACTATAAGTTTGTATAACTGATTCGTCTTTTTTTGTCAAAATATTAAATCACTCAATTATTCTAACTTTCTCGTATGTTCCTCCATTCTAGGATAAAGTTCACACTCCTCGGGACAGGACCTGATGCCATGAATTTTTGTAAAAATATTTTCTATATGTCTTTTGATACAATACAGATGTTCATATCTAACTATAAGAGGTCAGAAAGAAGCCCCCCACTTCAATCACTTGTTGTTGTAGGGTTTTAGGCACATCAGCAACTTATACCACATTGTGCTGTACATAATGTCCGTAAATTGCATGTATTCTATAGCTAATTTGCTGGATGAAAAACCCAATTTAAAAATCATATTATCCTTGCCTGGGACTGACTAACTCAGCTAAGTTGTGAAAAAGACTCATAAAAATTTCTCCCATCATTGATGGGATTCAAACTAAGATCTTTTCCACCTGGTATGGGGAGGATGGCATTTATACCAACTGTACTAAACACAAGGGTGCAATCACCTGCAAGGCATCAGTAGACAGTGTGCAATATGCTCTGGTTGTACCTAAAAGTGTGAATATCTGAGAGGCAAACAGCATTTCTTAATAACAGAATGGCCTACTCTTAAAAACCAAGCTTCAGAAGAAAAAGAGTACAGGGACAAACAGACAGTTATATAACAAATTTAAAGAACAAACCCTTTATGCCCCACTCAATCCTTAATAACTCTTCTCAGCTTGGCATATGAACTTTAATTTTAGAGTTTAAATGCACCTCCAGGTGCATCTCTTTTAAACTGAGCATGTTAAACACAACCCCAAATCTTGCAAGTCACATCCCTCAGGAAGACTGGGAGATTCTTATAATGGGGGATTTTAACTTTCCAGATGTTGCCCAGAATTTGTGGGTTGGTCACTCACACACTATCAAGATATTTGTAGATTTATTGGATGACTGTTATCTACAGCAGTATGTTAGAGAAGCAACAAGAGGAAGCGATACTCTCGATCCGGTTATCAGCAGCAATTCTTCAAGCATTAAGAATTTGCAAGCAAAAGACCCAATAAGTGGAAGTCATCAGTGTACTAATGTGGAATTTTAATTAAAGACATAACCACTGTCAAGGGTAAAGGGAGAGGGTTTTGATTTCGTAAGGGTGACTACAGTCGTCTTAAGACAGTTTCTAAATTCTATGCAGTGGAAGAAACTGATGCTGTTACCAATAGCAAATTCTAAACAGGAAGCATTCACATTTAAAATTTGCTGGGAAGTAATCACAGGAGCTACTAGACTTTTCATTCCAACTAAGAAATACTGTTTAAGGCTTAGACCTAAATAGTTGTCAAACGAACGAACTGACACAAAGAAAAATGTGTGGGAGCATAGAAATTGTCAGGTGATACAAACAACCAGCTCTATTCAGGCAATACAAGGTGATTCAGGTGATACAAGCCTATGGTATATATAAATTAGTCCGTAGTCAAGTCACAAAGGGAGATCAGGCAAGCTAAGGCAGATTATGAGAAGTCTGGCAAAGAACAGCAGCAGAGTTCTATGCTTATGTTAACATTAGAAGGAAGGGGCTGAATCACATTGATCCACTTGATGTCAATGGGTTAGCTATTAATGACCCTGCTCAGGTTGCTGACAATTTTAACTTCACACATGAAGAATTCTTTAGAGAAGGGGATGCCAGAAGTTAATCAAAATCTAACAGAGAGCTAAATGATTCTGTGATAACCAAAAGGAAATTGGAACAGAAATTGTTGAAGCTAAACATAAAAAAGGTGCCTTGGCTGGATGGAATCTATCCAATTATATTAAGGGAGGTAGCAAAGGAGGTAAGCAAACTCTTAGCCATAATTATGAGTGCATTCTTGGATTCAGGGAAGGTCCCTTTGGATAAGAGATGAGGGAATGTATCCCTAATACACAAAGGGGGATCATCAAAAGGCGACATGACTAATTACAGACCTGTTAGCTTAATATCTGTTCATGGGAATATAACAGAGTTCTAGACAGGAATGCAATTATATTGCAGTCATAGCATGGATTTGTTAAGGGACAGTCTTGGATGCAGTCACCAAGGTATTTTTATATCATATACTTGGATTTCAGGAAGCCTTTTGATATTCTTGCATATAAGACTTGTTAAAAGTGGAGCAATGTGGCATTAAGGACAAGTTACTGCTATGCATTGTTGAATGGGAGAAGATTGAGTGTGGTTATCATGGGCACTGCTCTTTGTGGATTAATGTTATCAGGAGTCCCCCATGGTTCAGTGCTGCTGGACACGTTCTGCTATAACGCGGTACATGCTTTCCTAAAAAAATCTCCGCGTTATGATATTTTGGGCATTAAAAACAACAGGGCTTATGGGGAAAACAGGGATGGAGTAGAGCACTAAAAAAAAAAAAGTGTTCAGCCTGGTAAATAAAACACTAAAAAAAGTTAGAAACCCTGTAAAATTGCTAACACAGGTTTAAACATTTTAAATTTCTAATAAATAAATAAATATTACATTGTAATGTATACATACAAAGTGATATTTCTGTTCAGTGACATTTTTTTTTTTTTTTTTTGGATTGTGAAACTTAAAACAGCAAAAAAGATAAGCAATCAATAACGACTAATACGGCATGCACAAATGAGACATGGAGTAACAAGTTTACAAAGCTTAAAAAATATGAATGAATAGAAGATTCTAAAAATTTATATATGTTTTTTATATGATTGAAGATTCCGTGGAAGGGGAAACACATTTAACCATATTAATGTAAAAACCCATAGAATTACAGCTATCAGTGCAATTATTGCTTTTGCAATAATAATTGCAAACGCAATAAGATCGAGCCTACTACCCACTTATAATTAGATTTTACTAACAGAAAAGTCTAATAATTTTTACTGTTTTATGGTAGTGACCTCCAGAAACGTGCTCCTCTGCTCATGCTATCTCGTCTCATGAAATTTCTGTTCGAATAGAAAAATGTCAGCTCCTGAAAACATGAGTCGGCCTACAATATTACCTGTTATCTTGTGAATACAGTGAATGACAACAGTATGTCTCTGACCAATAATAACTACAGTAAATGGGAAATATAGCCCTCACACATTCGACATATTTAAAGCTTCGCAAACTTGTATGTACTGCTGCGCAGGTCGCTACATTCAGCTTGGTGCTACTCACAGATGAAATCGTGCATAAGCCATTGCGAAAATCAGTCACGTTGAAGCAAATTTTCATTGCAAAAATGCACGTTATAACAGAACTGACTGCATTTATTAATGATATTGATGAAACTATATTGGGCTTAATGTCTAAGTTTGCAGATGATGCAAAGGTTGGCAGGGTGATTAATGACAGAAATCAAGGTGAGCTACTGCAATAAGATCTAGGAAAATTAGGTCAATGGGCTGAGAAATGGCAGTTGATGTTTAACATTGACTGCATATGGGTATGAGTAATCCTAGATTAACATAACAATCAGATATGAAATTCTCTGAGCAGTACAGGTTAGGACAGCTTTGGGGTTTCATCAATGATATACAGACACTTTGCTAGTGGGAATAAGGAGGTAATTATCCCCTCATACAAGGCCCTGGTTAGGCCACATCTTGGGGGTACTGTATACAGGTCTGGAAGCCTCATTTTCCTAAGGATGTAGATTTGCTGGAATGAGCAGAGAAAGGCAACCAGACTGGTGTAGATCTGACTGAGGAGTTGAAGGTCTGAAATGAACTAAGTAAGCTAAAAGGTGATGGCATTTTTCTTCTTTCTGAGACTACACACAAGGGAATGTAAATTCAAGTTGAGGAAGGATGGTTACAGGACAGATATGTGGAAGTTTGCCTTCAGTCAACTGGTGGTTAATTGTTGGGAAAAATTTATCTGTTGTGGAAGTGGGTAGTTTAAATAAATTCAAGGAAGAACTAGACAAATTCTTAGAGGGTATGGATGGGTGAAGGTGTAGATTTTTTGGCTGATACTTTATAAGTTTGCTTTCTTGCATCATTTCCCACTACTACTACTACTACTGACTCCCAGACTCCTTACTTCAGGGTGGTGATTCCTGCTCAGCCTGTCCTTAAGCAGAATGTGCACCATCTTTCTTAGATATTTCAAATTTATTACTTCTACCCCATGTTAAAAGTTTATCTAAAGAGTTGGAAGCTCTTGCTTCACCTCTGATCTTGAGTTTACATACATTACGAGATGATTAGCAAAAGCCTCCATCTAATTCAATCTGCAGAAACTCATTTGACACCATGTTCCAGGCAAAGGGTCCCAGAACTGAACTCTGTGAATAATCCCTAATAAATATTTCTAAATAAATCTAGTTTAATAAATACTTCTACAAATCTGGTTTGTAGCATGCTCTTCTTTCAAAGAAATAGTGACAAAACAGCAAATGTAAATTCTTAAGAGCATTCTGCTTTTTTTTTTTTATCCTTTTTAAGACTACCTCCCACAACATATCAAACACATCTTTAAAATCAAACAGCTCTAAGACATACCAACCACCACATTCCTCAACATATGCAGTGTGGCAATGAAGTTCCTGGACTGATGCAATTGCAATCATGTCTGGCAAGTTTGAAAATAAACAGAATAGGTGTGTTCTAGTTCAAACTTCCTCCAACAGGTGGTGATATAGAGATTGTCCAGTAGGCTGATAGGATGCAAGTAGCAACCAGTTTTGTTAGTAGCATTAATGTTTTGTGTCACAATTTTTTGAAACGGAGCAAAGAATGAATATCAAATTTTGCTTTAAACTGGGATAATCTGCAACAGAAATATTAAAAACTGTTTATGGCGATGAAACGTTAAGCCATAACAGTGTATTTGAATGGTATAAGTGGTTCAAAGACAGGTGCAAGGATATTCATGATGACCCAAGGAGTGGGCATCTATCAACCTCTCAAAACGAGGATAGAGTTGCAAAAATTTGGCAAATTGTGGCAAGAGATCGTCATTTGACTGAAATTGATGGATGAGTTGAATATGAATAAGGAGAAACTCATCAATTTTTGCATGAAGATTTAGGGAAAAGGAAGATCTGTGCAAAATTTGTGCTGCACAGCCTCACAGATGAGCAGAAGCCAAGAAAAGCATCATCATATGAATGTGAAGACTTCATCCAGACAATCCTAATTTCTTAGATGGTGTCACTGGAGATGAGTGTTGAGTGTTTTGGTATGACCTAGAGATGAAGCATCAGAGCATACAGTGGACTTAAAATCATCAGCAAGGCCCAAAAACGTTTTGTTTACAGAAGTCTAGAATCAAGATTATGTTGATCAATTTTTCGACAAACAGGGTGTAATACACAAGGAATTTGTACCTGAAAGAGAGAGAGAGAGAGAGAGAGAGAGAGAGAGAGAGAGAGAGAGAGAGAGAGAGAGAGAGAGAGAGAGTCAATGCTGCATTCTACATACTACTGAAGCGCATTCCTGAAGCCACAGGCGAAGCTGCAATTTTGAGAAAAGGTAGCTGGTTCATGATACATGACAACACCCTCACCCATTCCTCACTTATTTTGGAGACATTTCTGATGAAAAATGGCACTGTACCGATCAACCATCCACCCTACTCTCTCAATCTAGAACCAGCAGCTTTCCAAAGATGAAAACTGCACTCAAAGAAAAGAGATTTCAAGATAATAAAACACTCAAAACTTATGTTGGTATTATGTTTATTTCCAGTTTGGAAATAAAATAAAAATACCAATGTAGGTTTCTTTATTATCTTCAAACAACACAGTTTACCTATGCATCATGCCACTCAAGGAATATCTTAGATTTTAGGGTGTTAAGGACATAAGTAATTAAGCTGAACATGATCTCTTTGGACATCTTTACCAACTCTTTTCTGATGTAATAAGTGCATTCAATCAAGTGGTGATTACACTGAATAAAAACAAAACCATTTTTGAGCTCCTTCACTTTGTGTTCTTTTTATTGCACTGGTCTGGGGAACTACATTGCCAAACTTCATATTTCAGTACCCTGATTATGGCATCCTCATAAAACTTATCTGGCTAAATCCATGCTGCTTATCTGAGTCTAAATTCAATCATATCTAATCAACACTTTTTCACAGATTTCTGCCATAACCAGGAAAAGAGCAATTGGCCAGTAAGACCCAGGGTGGCATGGAGATCTATCAGGGTTCTTTTAATTTTTAATATGGCAGCTTTCCACTCACATAGTGCAACAGAAGTTGTATGTATCCAGAAGCACTTTAGGTAAAGTGTGAACGTACTAGAGTAGCCAAAATATAACTGATAAATTGTATGAACATCCATCATGATTATATGCAATTGTGATTTAGTTAGGAAAAAGACATGCACACGCGCGCGCGCACACAGTTTGTTGGGGTGATTTTTACACTCTCGAGGCATGAAAATGAATGTGTTTCAATAATTCTCCAGATATTATCTGAAACAATTCGTATAACTAAATCATGAAATAACAAGATTATTCAAACAATAAACAAAAGTAATAAACAGATAATAATTATATTCATGCAATGGACTTAACTGCAGATCGTCAACTGAACTGGTATGTGGGTAGTATAACCAGTCTTATAAAATACACACACACAAAAGAAAAATAAATAAATAAAAACAGACCAGATTGTTGAATCATGCCTAAACTTAGAGTTAAAATAATGAACCATAACATTAAATAATAACTGAAATCCAGCTTAACATAAGTGATTTTATTTTCAAGAGTGGACAAAAGTTACAAAACTTCTATAACATAAAGCAAAAGTTTATTTAATGAAATGCAATGCTCATAAAAGCAATTTTGAATTTGGTAGAACCATATTACTGAAATATTTGTCTGGTAAAAAAAAAAAAAACTGGCATGGCGCTTTCCTAAGTAATTATAACAACTAAAAAATATATCTACATTTATGATGCAGTCTGCATCTAACCATATTTATCACTTTCAGCAGTAATATGCTGCTGAAAGTAGTAAATTTGGTTCTGACTTAATCAGTCCTACTTAGGTGACTGAATAAATAATAACTACTATTTCTGCTGCTTGGCAAGTTCTCTTTCTTTCTTCTTCATCTCTTTTTTGCGTCCTTTCATAAAATATTCTTTCTCTTCTGGATTCATGTTTTTAAGAACATTCACTACGACCCCTGTACCTACTGTTGCACCACCTTCACGAATAGTAAACCTTTGACCGTGTTGTAATGCCATGGGCTTTATCAGTCTTATTTTAATTCTGTATAATAAAAAAAAAAAAAAAAAAAAATCATATGATCAAATCAAATGTATGAAATATTGAAACAAATAATTGCATATGGAACAGATCTATAACATTTAAAATGCAGGTAATTTTGAAAAATGATTTCTTTGGGTTGAAAACTGTTCCACAGGAAATCTGGTCAAATGTTAAACCTTCCTACAAATCCTTGATCCATTCGATAGTATAGCATTAGAGTACAAATGGCCCAAGCTTAAACTTTTCTTTCAATATTGCAATAATATTAAATTAACAGCATTGTGCTGCATTGGCCAAACTCATCTTGTTATTTGGTTTTTAGGAGCATTAGCAACTAAGACCATATTGCTCCAGGGATATGCGGTGGTCATTCCCTGACCTTTCCGCATTTTTTTTTTGTTGGTCATGGGCTCGAACCCCGGTCTAATCAAGAAGTGTGTGCAATGCACTGCTGCTCCTGCCTACCTGGCTATGGAGGCACCCAACTCATCTTGTAAACTGTATGTTATAGTTTCAGTTTAGATGTCTATAAATAAATAATAAAAGGCTTATAATTGACTGGAATTTGTGGGTTGGTCACTCACACACTAGCAAGGCTTTTGTGAATTTATTGGATGATTGTTTTCTACATCAGCATGTTCGGGAGGCAACTAGTGGGAGTAATACTCTTGATCTGATTATTAGTAGTGATTTTTCACGCATTAAGAATCTGCAGATAAAGGAACCACTAGGTGGCAGTGATCACAGTGTGCTGAAGCAGGATTTACTCAAAGAGGTAACTACCATCAGGGGTAAAGGGAAGGGTTTTTGCTTTCGTAAAGGCGACTACGGTGGTCTGAGACAGTATTTAAATTCTATACAGTGGGACAAACTGATGATGTTACCAACAGCAAATTCAAAATGGGAGGCATTCAAAGAATTAATCTTGGAAGCTACTAGGCTTTACATACTAAGAAATATTGTTCAAAGTTTAGGCCTAAATGGATGTCAGATGAACTAATGATACATGTGGCAGAGAAGAAAAATGCATGGGATACATATAAATTAATGGGTGACATAAGCTGGTCTGTAACCAAGTCACAAAGGAGATTAGGCAGGCAAAGGCAGATTATGAGAAATCTTTGGCAAAAGATGCAAAGAAAAACAGCAAAGAGTTCTTTACCTACGTAAACTCTAGAAGGAAAGGGATGAATCAGATTGGTCCACTGGATATTGATGGTTCAACCATTGATGATCCTGCTCAGGTGGCCAACAAACTAAATGAGTATTTTGCATCTACATACCATATTTACATATGAGGAGTTATTCAAAGAGGGGAATGCCAGAGGTGAATTAAATTCTGGCAGTGAGCTAGATGATTTTGTAATAACTGAGAGAAAAGTGGAGGAGAAATTGTTGAAGATAAACACAAAAAAGGCACCCGGGGTGGATGTGATCTATTCAGTTATATTAAAGGATGCAGCAAAGGAAGTAAGCAAACCCTTAGCCATAATTATGAGAGCTTCCTTGGACTCACGGGCAGTACCCATGGACTGGAGATGTGCAAATGTGACCCCAATTCACAGAGGAGGAACAGACGGCGACACAAGTAATTATAGACCTGTTAGTTTAACTTCTGTATCAGGGAAATTAATGGAGGCACTGCTTAAAGAAGCACTGCAGGATCATCTAGACAAGACTTCAGTTATAGCTTGGACACAGCACGGTTTTGTTAAGGGCAAGTCTTGTCTGATCAATTTTATTGGATACTAAAAAGTCTCCGTAGCCGAGTGGGCAGGAGCGGGAGTGCAGTAGCACACGCTCTTTGAGTAGACCGGGGTTCAAGCCCCTGACTGTTGAATACGGTCGATCTGCCAACCCGCACTGGACCAGCATGGCAGATTATGGTCCATTTCCTTCGGCATGAATTGTTGAGGAGGCTTCCATCCTGCAGTGGGTTGATAATGGCTGCACTTTACTTTTTACTATGTGGTCACAACAAAGGAACTGGATGCAGGGAATAACTTTGATATCCTATATATGGATCCCAGAAAGGCTTTTGATACTGTTGCACATGGAGGAAAATTGTTGCTATGGATAAAGGGATGGTTGAGTGGGAGAAGACAGAGAGTGGTAATCAATGGACACTGCTCTTCGTGGACTAATGTTATTAATGGAGTCCCTCAGGATTCAGTGTTGGGTCCATTGTCGTTTTCTGTATTTATAAATGATTTTGATGATGGTATATCAGGCTTAATGTCCACGTTTGAAGACAATACGAAGGTTGGCAGGGTTGTTAAGGACACTAATGACAGTACGTTGCTGCAAGAGGATGTAGAAAAGTTGAGCAGATGGGCTGAGAGGTGGCAAATGAAGTTTACCATTGACAAATGTAAAATACTACATATGGGAAAGCAGTAACCCCAGAGTAACATATCAACTCTGTGGTACTACACTGACAGTGGTAGAGAATGAAAAGGATCTGGGGGTAATTGTGCAGGCAGATATGAAGTTTTGTGAGCAGTGCAGATGGTCTGCAAGAGTAGCTCAAGGTATCTTGTCAATGATATACAAGAATTTTTCTAGCAGGGATAACAAACTAAATGAGTATTTTGCATCTACATACCATATTTACACATGAGAAGTTATTCAAAGAGGTGAATTCCAGGAGGTGATTATCACTTTATATAAGGCAGTGATCAGGCCACACCTTAAGTACTGTATACAGGTCTGGAGGGCTCATTTTCAGAAGGATGTAGAGCTGTTGGAACGAGTACAGAGAAGGGTAACAAGATTAGTGAATGGAACGAAGGGTTGCTCTTACAAAGAAAGGCTTAAGTTTTGCAAATTACAGTGTCTGGAGACTAGGCAGCTGTGAGGTGTATAAAGCCTTGAATGATTTGAGTATGCTCAATGCTGATGGGATTCTTCCTCTTGCTCAGAATAATCACCTGAGAGGGCATAAATTCAAACTGAGGAAAGACAGTTGTAGGATAGATGTGCAGAAGTTTGTCTTTAGCCAGCGAGTAGTTGATTGGTGGAGCAGACTTCCATCTGTTGTGGAAGTTGATAGCCTAAATAAATTTAAGGCTGAGCTGGACAGGTATTTGGAACGATCGGAGGGAAGAAATGGGAGCATTTCCCTCCCCCTTTTTTTTGGCTGATGCTGCATAAGCTTGCTTTCTTGCAACATATGCCTCTACTAATGCTAATTCACTCATATATCACAATATGATTAAAATCAAAAATCTCCATACATTACAATATGTTTACAAGCTTTCAAGACTAAGCATCATCAATTGGCAAATCAGAATAACACATAATATGAGGGTGTACCCAAAAGTTCTCGGACTGAGTCGATAAAAAGAATTAGGCTTGCTTTTGTTATTGATTATAGTTGTCCCCTTCAAAGTAGTCCCCCTGTAAGTTTATGTACCGTATAGTGTTTCCATCACTGCTAGAAACACTGTAAGAACTGATTTTTTGAGTTTGCATTCTGGACTCCCTTGCAATTCTTCTTCAGTTTCTGGGAAGTCCTGGAAGTCCGATAGTTTTCCTATTTAGGTGCACCTTTGTCCTGTCTGTGTTGTTGTTGTTGTTTGGCTTTTAGGAGCATTAGCAACTAAGGCCATATTGCTCCGTGATATGCGGTGGTCATTCCCTGACCTTTCCGCATCCTCTGTATTTGGTGGTGACGGGCTCGAACCCCGGTCTAATCAAGAAGCGTGTGCTACGCACTGCTGCTGCTCCTTCCCACCTGGCTACGGCGGTGCCATTATACCTCTGGAACGAAAGTTAGTTATTCTGAACAAAATTAATTTCCTGATTATGAAAATATCAATCTTTCACTTCTGTCACATCTACATCAAAAGATATACGCATTTTTTAAATTCCTTGTTTTTATACAATATCAGCATACCTGGTTGTAATCATTACACACAATATATGTTACTTAAACATGTTTCCCGCTCAATGATTTCCTTTTATACTCCAGATTGCTTTCCCATTTAAGGAACCAACAGTAATCTCCCATCATGGCAGAGTCCCAGCAACCGTGGCATCGTTTTTCCATTGCATATACTTCTGGTGGAAGCGCTCTCCTTGTTCACCACTGATATCTGCTAAGTTTTCAGGAGAGAAATCCAGCTGGGAATGAAAGAAATGCATTTTCAATGACATTCGGCACCACATGTTCTTGTAACATTTCAGCAAGTTTGTCACCAGTTGATCATAGTTTTATTTTCTCTTTCCGAGGAATCCGTGTACCACAGTCTTGAAAGATCTCCATGCAGTCAGTTCAACACCATTCAGGTTTCTGTGAAATTCTTCATCTTTTAGGAGTTTTCTTATTTGAGGACCTATGAAAATTCCTTCCTTAAGCTTTGCATGAGATAAATTTGGAAACATTTTCAGTAAATATGCAAATCCTCTACTTTCTTTATCCAGTGCCTTAGTGAAATTCTTAAACAGTCCAAGCTTGAGGTGTGAAGGGGGAAGAAAAACCTTTTGTGGATCAACCAATGGAACATACTTTACATTGCTTTTGCCGGGAATATATTCATCTCTCTTGTCCCAGTGTTGTGCGACGTAGTGTTTGGCTGTTGCACGACTATCCTACAAACACAGGAAACAACAGTATTTAGTGAAACCACCTTGAAACCGAACAAGCAGTCCAATCACTTTGAGATCACCACAAATATTCCAATCATAGTCATTGTAACATATAGCAGCCAGAATCTGGTACATACTATCTTAAGTTTCTTTCAGGCCAACAGCATGAACAAGAGGAATTGATGGTAAAGTATTTCCATTGCGAAGCAATACTGCTTTCAAACTTAGCTTTGATGCATCAATGAACAAACGCCATTCGGAGGTATTATGATCAATGTTCAGTTCGTGCATAAGACCAACAATGTCTTTACAGACACACATGTTGTTTTCCATTGCAAAATATCTTTAAAACTCTTCATTTTGCTTATGGTATATTGTAATGTTTGTACCTTTGGCGAGTAAGTCCACTGTTGTAGTCTGCATCCGAGTAATTCAGCCTTCTCTTTGGGTAAGCCCAAGTCTCTGATCAAGTCGCTTAATTCTTCTTGTTCAATGTAGTGTAGGGCCTTTTCTTTTTCTGGCTCATAAGTCCAAATCATGTGAAGTACATGGTTCTGCGACATCTGGTAAAACGATATCTTCTGTACCTTCATCACTGCTTCCAATATCCCAAGATTTTGGTGGCACAGGTACTGGAAGTTCTTTACTGTGTGGCACTGGCCGAATTGCTGATGGGATAGTTGGATATTTGATGCAGTGCTTGCTCTTTTTGGAAATGCCTTTTATTTTTGTCATGCAGAAATAGCAGTTGTCAAAATGATCCTTGGGCTCGAGCCACAGCATAGGGACAGCAAAAGGTAATGCTCTCAGCTTGCCATATAACCACAGACTTAAGTTCGTTGTGCAAGTAATACAACAGATATGTGAAGCCAAATTTTTTTTCTTGGTCACCGATCTTGCAGATGAAGTACAATGAATATGCAACTTTTGTGACATTGTATATTTTCTTCCTCTGAGTTTTTTGGGTTAAGTGTCCACAAACATAGCAGAAATTATCTGGGTGATTGATGCAACTTCTGTGCTTTGTCTTCTCCATTTTAACAATGCATTAACCTAAAACCAGTAAAAGTAATTGGTAAATTTGAACAGAAGGTGAATTCTTGTAGTGTAGTTTATCATACACTATATATTGAACAGTTGAATGGTTTTCCTCCAAATTAATAAAAATACTGACTTGTCTGGAAAAGTGCATCACAATCAAAATATACTATATTGCCAGAACAGTAATGATGTACTTGCTTAACTTTTAACCCAATACACAAAACCAACCAAAATAAGTTAAAAATTTCATTTCAAACAGTAATGATATCTTTATACAGAATCCAGTTATCTATCTATCTTAAAACTGAGACATGATTTTTACGATTGATTTTAAATTCTATACATAAAACTTGACCAGAAACAACCATTGATTTGCTGGAGGTAAAAATCATGTTGGGTAGTGTATTTAATTGCAAAAGCTTTGTATATTAGTAAAATGTTCTTAAGAAGCTACATATACTTGTGTCTTTGAAAATGTTGTATGGACCAAATTAATTGTACTACCAAAATATAATTTTGGTCATGAATTGAATATTTCCTGTTATTGTTATTAACAATGGTGCCTAAGTGACTACAAGATGAAAATACTAAAGAAATACTGGTTTGATGGAAGTGGTAGATGACTTTCATCAACCGATGAAATACCACCACTTTGCTTATTGGAGGCTTGAAGTGGTGAAACCCATGTTTAGTCTCTAGAGCAAAGTTTCCGGCATCCCTCTCCCCATACTTCTCCTTCAACCCATGCACGGTACTAAGTACTATAGGTTTTGATACCTTTCGTGTTTGGGGTTCTCATAGAAAAAAAAAAAAAAAAAAAAAAAATCAGACTATCTGAGCATGGAACAGAAAAATGACCACCTTTCATTAACTGTAAGAAGAGGTTAATCTGAATAGGGTTAATAAATTTATTAGAAACTCATTCTGTTGTGTCATTAATAATGATTACCAGGGTATAATATTTTTAAAAACATTGCTGTTATACACTATCCTCCAAAAAGTATCCAGACTTTTTGGAGGGCAGTGTATTTTCACAGTCCACCAACTCAGACTGATATAAAAGGAAGTGTATGAGCAACTAACTTGTGTAACTGATACCTTCCTTTTATAAAAGCTGTCTGATTTCAAGGTGGATGTTACTGTCAGATGTCATATTATTGGCTTGTTAAATTTGTTCCTTAAGTATTGAAAGTTGACCGGCAGTGATAACCGGATGTTATCACAAAATGGAAGCGAGATGATACGAGTACCAATATCATCTAGCAACATAAAGGAACACCACTGAAGCGCTCATTCCACATGAACAGGGTAGGGTAGTAACAACAATCTCATCAGACATCCCTGCAAAACATTAACCAGTAGTTTAAGGCATCAACAGGGATTGAGATTTGTATGGACACCCCTCTGTATGGAGCCTCCACAGCCTTGGTCTTCATGGGAAAGCAATAGTGCATACACCAAACACTACCAACCTCAATCAGTAGTCTTGCATTGCATGGTGTAATAAACACTGCAATTGGTCCACAGAGTAGTATTGTTATGTTATTTGGTTTTTAGGAGCATTGGCCATATTGCTAATGGCTAATTAGCCCCCAGTCTAATCAAGAAGCGTGTACTATGCACTGCTGCTGCTCTTTCCCACCTTGCTACGGAGGCGCCCCACAGAGCAGTAAAAATCAGTTCTTCTATGGAGTTATGAATCTCACTACAACCTACTCCAATTGGGTGGATGAGGAGGATGTGTACAGAACATTTGTTGCTGGGGCATTGTGCCAATAATGAAGTTTGAAGGAGGTAGAGTTCATATTATGAAGTGCTGCTCTTTATGGTATAGCCTAGGACCTTTGGTGGTTGTGTACAGAAACCATGAAACTGTGGCCATTCTTTGGTATACACCCAGGTTTATTTCAATAGGATAATGCCCCAAACCACTGGTGCTGTTTGAGAATGGTTAAAATTTTATACCATTCACAAACCATTATAAAATTTTATACCATTTAATCCCACTTTTATTCAAGTATAAAAGTGGAATGGCAAGTGCAGAGTCCCGGTTTGAATCCTACAAAACACCACTCTCTCTGGACACTCTTGTTTTCACAGTCCATTGAATCGAGTTAGATAAACAAGTGATTCAGACTGGTATATATGGAAGAAGGGGGGGGGGCTTCATAACATTTCTTTAGTGGAAAGCCAACCCAGCAGGAGTGCAGACTGGCACCCTACTTAATTTAGTGGTGCTGGTAGCAATGTGAGACAGGTGTGTCTGGGTACTACTTGGAGGGTAGCATACACTATAATTCACTCTGGAAATCAATTAGCATCTAAGAATACTTAACATTTGTAAAATGAATATGAAGAATACATAGAACTGAACTCTTAACTGCCAGTGAGGAATGTAGTGTAATACATAAACTGCTCTGTACTGATTGGTTTTCTACAAATTTTAGTTTTTAGCAAATTATCCCCATAAAAATACTCTAATTAAGAAACAGACATTAGAACTGGAAGAAAATTAGTCTAGTTTTCTTCCAGTTCTAATGTATATTGAATTATACATTAGACTTGGGTGAAAGGAGCTGCCCAAGAACAAACTGTTTACCGATTATTAAAATATTAATGTTGAAAAAAAGTCTCCAGTTAGGGTTAAATTTGAAAGTGTCTGCAATCCTACCCAGACACGATAGGAGGGAGTATATAATGAGAGCCTTGTCAATCAATTCAGCCCCGGAGAGATTGTGCAGGGCTCATGGGGTAGAATTTTTCTCAGCGTAGTCTGTGCTTGTTAACAGGAGAGATACACTTAAATAGAAAGGGTGCAAGAATATTTGCTGATGCTATCGAGGCAATGTTAGGTGGGTCAGAAAACTGCTAGCTTGGGGGAATTCACAGGCTAAAAGAATAACAGTAGCCACAGGCAGAAGCAAAAGTGATTATTGCACCATTTCTATTGTAAAGAGCAGCAGCTTAGAGAGCAAGTTGCTGGGGATTTCAAGGGCTGCTAGGAGTCATCATGGAACAAGTAAATACATGGGCTATGTTAGGGTAACTAAGAGCAATAAAAGGTACATGTATACTTGCATGGAGACCAATGCTAAAAGTATAGTAAATAAATTTGATGAATTTGAAGTGCTAGTTAAGACATCGAAGGTGGATACTGTTGGGATATCAGAGACGTGGTGTCACTCAGATATAAGGAATGCAGAATTGGAATTTGGGGAGTACAATGTGTACAGAAAGGATAGGAAGGAAGGAGAGGTTATGCTGTTAGTTAAGAAACACAAAGTTTAAGGAACTGCATCCAGTTGACATAGATGGAGAGTGCAACGTTGAGTCAGTTTGCTGTGACATAAGCACTGGGAAAGCAAAAATGAGGGTAGGAGTTTGTTATAGGCCTAATGACTCTGATGAGTACAATGAACAGTTATACAGAGAAATAGAGTGGGCCAATAAATCAGAGTGTCTCATAATGTGGGATTTCAACTTTCCAGATATAGACTGAAACTTGTGGGTTAATCATTCGCATTAGCAAGGCTTTCGTGGATTTATTGGATGATTGTTTTCTACAGCAGCAGCATGTTAGAGAGAGGAAACAAGAGGGAGCCACACTCTTGATCTGATTATCAACAGTGATTATTCCTGCATTAAGAATTTACAGATAAAGGAACCACTAGGTGGCAGTGATCACAGTGTACTGATGTGGGATTTACTTAAAGATGTAACTACCATCAGGAGTAAAAGGAAGGGTTTTTTCTTTTGTAAAGGTGACTATAGTGGTCTCAGAAATTTTTTAAGTTCTATACAGTGGGACCAATTGATAATGGTACCAACAGCAAATTCTATATGGGAAGCATTCAAGGAAGTAATTTTGGAAACTACTGGGCGTTTTGTTCCAACTAAGATATACTGTTCAAGATTTAGGCACAAATGAATGTCAGATGACTAATGAGACTCATGGCAGAGAAGAATAATGAATGGAATGCACATAAATTATCAAGCGACATAGAAGCCTATGGTAGATACAGACTAGTCTGTAATCAAGTCACAAAGGAGATTAGACAAGCGAAGGCAGATTATGAGAAATCTTTGGCAAAGAAAAATAGCAAAGCCTTCTTTACTTATATAAACAGTTTGACTGTAGAAGATCATTCTCAGACAGCTGCTAAACTAAATGACTATTTTGCATCTACATTCACACATGACAGTTATTCAAGGAGGAGAGGCCAGATGTTGATCAAATTCTAACAGGGAGTTGAATGATTTTGTAGTAACTGAGAGCAAAGTGTAGGACAAATTGTTTAAGTTAAACAAAAGAAAGGCACCTGGGGCAGATGCAATCTATCCAGTTATATTGAAGGAGACAGCGAGGGAAGTAGGCAAACCCTTAGCCATAATTATGAGAGCATCCTTAGATTCAGAGGAGGCCCCCATGGACTGGAAATGTGCAAATTATCCCCAATTCACAAAGGGGGGTTGAAAGGGTGAAGCAAATAATTATAGACCTGTTAGTTTAACTTCTGTTCAGACTCATGAGACTCATGGCAGAGAAGAATAATGAATGGAATGCACATAAATTATCAAGCGACATAGAAGCCTATGGTAGATACAGACTAGTCTGTAATCAAGTCACAAAGGAGATTAGACAAGCGAAGGCAGATTATGAGAAATCTTTGGCAAAGAAAAATAGCAAAGACTTCTTTACTTATATAAACAGTTTGACTGTAGAAGATCATTCTCAGACAGCTGCTAAACTAAATGACTATTTTGCATCTACATTCACACATGACAGTTATTCAAGGAGGAGAGGCCAGATGTTGATCAAATTCTAACAGGGAGTTGAATGATTTTGTAGTAACTGAGAGCAAAGTGTAGGACAAATTGTTTAAGTTAAACAAAAGAAAGGCACCTGGGGCAGATGCAATCTATCCAGTTATATTGAAGGAGACAGCGAGGGAAGTAGGCAAACCCTTAGCCATAATTATGAGAGCATCCTTAGATTCAGAGGAGGCCCCCATGGACTGGAAATGTGCAAATTATCCCCAATTCACAAAGGGGGGTTGAAAGGGTGAAGCAAATAATTATAGACCTGTTAGTTTAACTTCTGTTCAGACTCATGAGACTCATGGCAGAGAAGAATAATGAATGGAATGCACATAAATTATCAAGCGACATAGAAGCCTATGGTAGATACAGACTAGTCTGTAATCAAGTCACAAAGGAGATTAGACAAGCGAAGGCAGATTATGAGAAATCTTTGGCAAAGAAAAATAGCAAAGACTTCTTTACTTATATAAACAGTTTGACTGTAGAAGATCATTCTCAGACAGCTGCTAAACTAAATGACTATTTTGCATCTACATTCACACATGACAGTTATTCAAGGAGGAGAGGCCAGATGTTGATCAAATTCTAACAGGGAGTTGAATGATTTTGTAGTAACTGAGAGCAAAGTGTAGGACAAATTGTTTAAGTTAAACAAAAGAAAGGCACCTGGGGCAGATGCAATCTATCCAGTTATATTGAAGGAGACAGCGAGGGAAGTAGGCAAACCCTTAGCCATAATTATGAGAGCATCCTTAGGTTCAGAGGAGGCCCCCATGGACTGGAAATGTGCAAATTATCCCCAATTCACAAAGGGGGGGGGGTTGAAAGGGTGAAGCAAATAATTATAGACCTGTTAGTTTAACTTCTGTTCTGGGGAAAATAATGGAGTCACTGGTTAAAGAAGCATTACAGGATCATCCAGACAAGACAGCTGTTTGTTATTTGTTTGTTTTTGGTTTTTTTTTTAGGAGCATTAGCAACTAAGGCCATATTGCTCCGGGAATAAGCGGTGGTCATTCCCTTGACCTTTCCGCATCATCCGTATTTGGTGGTGATGGGCTCGAACCCCGGCCTAATCAAGAAGCATGTGCTACGCACTGCTGCTCCTTCCCAACTGGCTACGGAGGCGCCCAGACAAGACAGCAGTAATAATTCAGACAGCATGGGTTTGTTAAGGGGAAATCTTGTCTGACCAATTTGATTGGAGACTATGACATGGTCACAAAGGAACTGGATGCAAAAAATAATTTTGATATCATATACAGTGGATTCCAGTTATTTGGGCCACCGGTTAATTGGGGCAGCCGTTTATTTGGGGCAAATCTTAAAAAACAAAAACCAATCGAGAAAATAGCCAGGGTTTACTTCGCTTAATTGGGACAAAATGCCATTTAATCGGGGCAGGAGACCTCGGCACTGGAGATTACCCTACGATTGTCTCCGACCGTACCACATAGTTCTGTCGGATTTCTGGAGGTCACAACCATAAAACAATTAGCAGTCACCTGTTTATTGGGCTTTTCTGTTAGTGCAATCTATCATAAACGGACAGTAAACTCGATCTTATTGAATTTGGGGTAATACCGACAGCTTGTTTGTTTGTTTGTTATTTGGTTTTTAGGAGCATTAGCAACTAAGGCCATATTGCTCCGGGGATATGCAGTGGTCATTCCCTGACCTTTCCGCCGTATTTGGTGGTGACAGGTTCGAACCCTGGTCTAATCAAGAAGCATGTGCTACGCACTGCTGCTGCTGCTCCTTCCCACCTGGCTATGGAGGCGCTTATACCGACAGCTGCAATTCTGTGGGTTATTATGGTAAAATGTGTTTACACTTCCATGGAATCTTCAATCATATAAAAAAAATAATTTTCAGAATCTTCTCTTCATTCCTATTTTTAAAGCTTCGTAATTTGTTACTCCATTCTCACTTGTGCATGTTGTGTTACTTGCAATTTGTGTGCCGTGTTCTTTGTTACTGATTGCTTATCTTTTTACTGTTTTAAATTTTAACCCCCACCCACAAATGTCAGTGAACAGAAATGTCAACTAGTTAGTATGTACATATTACAGTACATATTAATTATTCCGATTATCACGTATATTCTTCCGATTTTCACGTATCATTTAATTTTTTAATTGGTAAGGTAATAAAGAGTAAATTTGTGCTTAATATATCTTTACTTTAATAGCCTGTGATAATATTCCTCCTATTTTCGCTAATTAGAATTGCTGTTTAATGAAATTAAAATTCAATTCACAAACATGATCAGAGTGACCGGCGCTTACTACACATCGTATAGTGAACGGTACTTTACTGTGGTGAGTTCGTCGTAACATGATTTGATTGTACAGTGAACTAATTGTAAGGGGGGGGGGGGTAAAATGTATTTTTAACTATTTACGTGAAACTTCAGATAATTGGGGCAGCCGCTTAATCGGACCAAAATGCACTAGTCCCGATGTGTCCCAAATAACCGGAATTGACTGTACTTGGATTTCAGGAAAGCTTTTAATACTGTTGCACATGGAAGACTACTGTACAAATTAGAGCATTATGGCATTAAGTGCAAGTTGCTACAGTGGATAAAAGGATGGTTGAGTGGGAGAAGACAGAGAGTGGTAATCAATGGATACTGCTGTACGTGGACTAATGTCATTAGTAGTGTCCCTCAGGGTTCGGTGCCGGGCCCATTGTTGTTTTGTATATTTATCAATGTTATTGATGAAGGTATATCAAGCTTAATGTCAAAATTTGCAGATGATACAGAGAAAGGTTAAGTTCTGCAAATTGCAGAACTTAAGCAGGTTGGCAGGGTTGTTAATAACTAATAATGGTATGCTGCTGCAACAGAATCTGGAAAAGTTGGACAGATGGTCTGAGAAGTCGCAACTGAAGTTTAACATTGACAAATGCAAAGTACTGCATATGGGTAGCAGTAACCCAAGAGAAATGTTTCATTCTCCACTACCCTGAGTAGTAGGGAATGAAAGAGAGCTAGGGGTAATCATGCAGTCAGATATGAAGTTTTCTGAGCAGTGCAGACAGGTTGCCATAGTAGGTCATGGGGATCTTGTCAATGATATACAGGAATTTTGCAAGCAGGGACAAGGAGCTGATTATCCCCTTCTATAAGGCAACGGTCAAGCCCAACCTTGAGTACTGTGTACAGGTCTGGAAGCCTCATTTTAGGAAGGATGTAGAGTTGCTAGAATGAGTACAGAGAAGGGCAACAAAACCAGTGAGGGGAACAAAGAGATGCTCTTATGAAGAAAGGCTTATGTTCTGCAGATTGCAACTTCTGGAGGCTAGGTCCTGCGAGGCGATCTGATTGAGGTGTATAAGGCCTTGAATGGATTGAGCAGACTCAATGCTGATGGGATTCCTCCTCTTACTCAGATTACAAACCTGATGGGGCATAGATTCAAACTGAGGAAAGACAGTTGTAGAACAGATGTACGGAAATTTGCCTTTAGTTGATTGCTGGAACAAACTTCCATTTGTTGTTGTGGAAGTTGATAGCTTAAATAAATTCAAGGCATAACTAGACAAACATTTGGAATGAATAGATCAGTGAAATGGGAAGGGTTTTTTTTTTTTGGCTGATGCTGTATAAGCTTTCTTTCTTGTATCATATGCCTCTGCTAATGCTAACATCTGCACAGTGTGTACATTCATATATTCTTTATATGCATGGGGCACCTGATATTTGTTAGTGGTACCCTACTTCTCTACTGCTAACAAATGCAATTTTTCCAAAAAAGGCTGAAACATCTAGCTTGGAATAACAGAGTGGTAAGTTTGGTATATTAGCTAAGTTTAACTTAGTGCCCTTCAGGTAACACAGCCCACACACATTCAATAATAAAATCCATCTCATTTAATGAAAAGTGAGATGAAAAAAGCATTTTCCTGTACCTTAAATGTAATGTTTATATTTTCTTAAATATTTCAATGACCTTTTATAATTGCCTGTTTCTCTACTGCACCCTATACATTAGATATGCAGATGTTTTAATACTTTGTAACCAATGATATGAACAACTTGTTCTTGGAACACAGTTCCTTTAACCAGTCAAAAGCCAAAATAATAGAAAACCCTTTAATTGCTAGAGGGTGATGAGATTTAAAATGCTGTTAATTTCCACATTTTAAATCTCATCACCCTTTAGCAATTAAAAGTTCAGTTTTCAATTGTGTTCAAAAAACTACCAGAATGAATTATAGTGTATAACATTTTCAAATAGATTATATCCTGGTAACCTTATTAAAGAATTTCCTATATATTTAATAATGCTATGAATATAATCTATTCTAATGGCTCAAAGAAATTATTCTTCTAAACCATGTTCAGTTAGAAGATTGAAACAAGTATTTCATCAAACCTATATTTCTTTGGTATTCTCATCTTATGGTTGGTATTTTCATCTTATGGTCATTTAGACAATATGGTAAATAACAATAACAGGAAATATTCAATTAATCATGAAAATAATATATTTTTTTATACGAGTTTCTTTCAGAATGGCTGTGAGTATAAATTGATTATTTGAGGTCTTGACTACATGTGGCCAAATCTTGTTAAGGCAGAGGAGGCTCTGCTATATAACAGCCAATGCTGATTTGTAATACATGTTTTACATGTTGATTTGAATGTTAAAAACAGTAGTACTCACTTGGCATCTTCACCTGGCATTAGCATCTCTTTTCCATAAAGTTCTATTTCTGATGTACAGTCCCACGTCTTGGAAAACATTTGACGTCGAGCATATGGCAAAACTGGCATATCATTACCTCCTTCACTTTTGTTTAGAACATAAATCTAATAAAGAATATCATATGAATAAATTGCATATTTTCTATTAAACTATCCATGTTTAGTTCAGTCTTAATAATTACAAATAATATAAACACAAGGTTCATTATTACAGATGACTCATGACAAAACTGCTAAAACAAGTTTCATTTAATGTACTATTAATTCAATAACATTAACTACAGGAATTTATTATGGTAATAACAAGTTTTATAAATTGAAATGAGAAATGTAATTTGATTCAAATGTGTTTTTAAAGGTATGTGTTTTTTGAAAGATGAAGATTGGACAACTAACCAAGTAGGAAAGCGAAAAAAAATAAATTCTTGTTTTTTATTTTTGGCCTGAACAAATATTAGCATACTGTAGAAGATAAGATTTTTTTAAGAAGATAAGGATTTTTTTTTTTGTTTGCAGATTTCTGAGACATCAATATCAATTGATTATGATTGCTTCTAGAGAGATACTATTGCAGACGTTGCCTCTTTAGAAATGTTGAGTCAAAGTTTTTTTTTTTTTTATAACAATAGTGTAGCTGTTTAGAAGTGGCTATCAACATCACATTCAAAGCTTCACCATAATAATTTGTAATTGTTTTTTTTTCTCACCTGGCTGAATATTCTCTTACACTCAGCATTGTTATGAAGAATGGTTAAAATACTAAGCACGACTTTGGATAATCTGTTATATTTCAAATTTTCATGTGCACCTGTCAGTTCATACTGAAACTGCAAAATATCTATTTCTTTATTTTCAACAACAGAAGTACTGGAAGCTTTTTTTTTCTTCCCCCCTGCATAATCAATTGAAAATTAATTTTTTTTTTACCATATGTATAAAGCAGTTTACTGTAAAGGGTATAATACTGATCAGTTAATTATCTATTAGTCTGTTTTGACATTCATAACACATTCCCCCTGAAAAACCTGCTAAATAAAGTTTGCCTAAAATAATTTTTTTTTTGACTAACCAAATGACTACAGCAAGCCATTCTCAGGTGTTTATTACAGCCATACAAATATGGCTGTAATAAACAGAATTTTTAAAAAATTCCAATTTTAATGTACTTTTACTAAAATTTTACTTTTATTAAAATTGAAATTTTTGTTATGTAGGTTTCATGACAAGGGCAACTATGGCCAAGATGTGTCTGTTAAGAGTCACTGTATTTAATTTTAATGAATTATGGATATATCAAAGTGTATGTATTATTCTAAGATATTTAATATACATAAAAAGTTCACTTAGGCTTGCTTTGTCACCAAGTATATGGATGAGAGTAAGAGGAGCGTGCAAGTTTGCTAATGTTTGGAAGGGTGTGGTATGGGTGGCTGAATAAGATGGACAATCAATCAGAATGTGCTTAATGTGCTTTGTTCTGTCTTCCAGATACAACCCACAATGTGGGTTGTATCTGGAAGACAGAACAAAGGATCTTCTCCTAGAAACAGATATTTGTGTGTGCTAGGAAGGTATGCCGAATATGCATCTTGTCAATATAACTTCTTCCCATCTATCTGTCAGTGAACTAGAATGCCTTAAACAGATTTTTTTTTATTCTGCATAGTTCAATCCATAGTTGTTCTCTCCAAAGTTGTGTCCAAATGGAAATATATCTGGCATGAAAGACATCTCTATAATCTGTATAAGGTATGAACTGAAGGTTACAATGTGTATAAAGATCTGGATTTTTTTTGCTGCATGGCCTGCATGGTTATTATATCTTGGTATTCCAACATAGCTGGGGATCCAACAGATAGAAACTTGTTCTTCTTGCTTTTTGGAAATCTCGAATTTATTTTTTGAGATGTTGATTCAAGTTCTTTGAGGAATATTTGCTATTCTGTAGCGTTACTATTTCAGTATACGAGCGGTTTCCAAAATGTAAGGTAACACATTTTTTTCCCTTAATAATAGTGAAAGGGAATGAGCTGAACGCGGTGGACAGATAGACCTGTTAATAACGTTCAAAAGGACTGCCAGTGGTAAAATGGCAGCTACTGTGAGTGTGTGGTCCAAAACAGGTGTTCGTGAAGTTATTCGTCTTTTGCAAGCAAAAGGGTCTTCACAAAAGGTGGTGACAAAGAAGCAGGTGTGTTTTTGGTGCAATGAATTTAAAGTGGGCTGTGTTGACACTGAAGATAGACATCAGGCGGGCAGGCGTTCATCGAGGAAGACAGAAGACAACATTTCGCACATTAAGGGCATCGTTCTTAAAAAAACAGGCAAGTGAAATTACACAAATAGTGAATGTGCGTAAGTAGACTGTTCACAAAATTGTTCACGACGTCCTTAGCTTTTGAAAGGTGTGTTGCTACTGGGTGCCCTGACAATTGTCAGAGGAGGACAAAGCAAAACACGTGGGGATGTGTCTGGAGAACCTGCTGTGATACAGAAACGAAGGAGAGGATTTTCTCGCTTGCATAGTCACAGCAGACGAAATGTGGGTTCATCATTTAACCCTGGCAAACAAGATTCCATGACCTGGAAACATCCACAATCTCCTGTGTGCAAAAAATTCAAAACTGTTCCCAGTGTCCAAAAAGTCATGGCCACGTGTTTTGGGATCGCCAAGGCATTCTCTCTCTGTTGGTGGATTTCTTGCCAAAGGGAGGAACAATCAATGCACAGCTTTACTGTGCAATATTGGAAAAATTGAAAGCCAACATTCGATGCAAACGACCAGTACTCCCGAGAAGCGGCGTGATTTTGTTGCACGACAATGCAACTCCACACACACACACTGCCCACACCACTTGTGAGTGGTTGTGCTGTAATTGTTGGAAAACCCTGTCACATCCCCCATACAGCCCAGACTTCCATTTGTTCAGCCCTCTGAAAAAACACATCTCTAAAGCATTTCACCATGGATGAGGAAGTTCATCAGGCAGTGTGATGTTGTTTACCGTGTGTCAGCATGGACTTCTTCAGTCTTGGTCCTTGAGGTTGTCACAGATATTCTCTCAGATATGCCAGACAAGCTGAACTTGCTACCTGGGAGTCTAAAACGCTGATGGAACTGATATTCGGGTGACATACAAGTCAAGTGGATCCAATTTTGGCGAAGTCCGGATGGTCAGTGCCAGCCAAATCCTCTGCTTGCACCTTCACGATGGTGGGACTGTTAGTAATCCTGGGTATAACCACCATGCACAAGCACTGTGGGTGACCACCCAGGTGTGAACCAACGTAAGCAGGAGTTGAGGTGTGGCGCCCTCACCACATGGAGGAATGCCACCCCCTGTGTTACCAGGCAGTACTAGGTGGTAAATGACACTCATCACCGGTGCAATACCACCACTTTGCTTATTGGAGGCTTGAAATGGTTGAACTCATGTTTAGTCTCTAGAGCTAAGTTCCGGTCAACCCTTTCCCAACTCTTCCATCATGCAGTACGACTGATGACTTTTGAGGTTACGATGAACATCGTGGCGAGATCCAATCTTTTTACATTTCAAGGGTACAGCTCTAAAACGGAGTTCGTAAGCTGGCCACTAGTTAGTACATGGGACCGAACCTATTGGAAACTCTCTAGGAGGCTTCCGGATCAGCTAGTGTATAATCTTGCTACCTTTACTCTGACAGATAGTGACTGGAGGGAGGGCGAGTAGTGTATGTGGGGGGGACATTGTCGAGGCCACGTTATGTCAAGGATCTGGGTATATTCTTACTAAGTGTACGCCATATCCAAAAATTTCATTACTTCATACAGCATGCCCCCCCCCCCCCCACACACACCTTTTCTTACTATTGAATTCACCATGAATTGTCAAACTAATAGAGTAAGCTTATCTGTGAAAAGATCTAAACCTCCAAAACACTTCCTAATACATTTCACAAATATACGTGGTCTCAATTGTAATCTCAACGATGTCCATTTCCACTTGCAGTCTGCCAAAGCCCATGTACTTTTTCTGATAGAATCTGTTATCGGCTGATTCAACTACAGCTCGTCTCAGTTCGCCAAATTATTCGCTGTATGATTCCTTTCACCTGAAAGGTGGTACTTATGCATACGTTTGTTCTGATTATCCCTGTCAGCGACTTGGTAATTTAGAATCTCCTTTTTTCAATCTTCTCTGGCTTAAAATCTCTCTACCTCATTGTGTCAAATTCATCTATTGTCTCTACCATTCTTCCAAATCCACTAATCACTTGGAGCTCTTTGACTTCTCTCTGCATCTTGACTTTCTCCAGTCCAACTTTCCTAACAGTGAGGGAATTTTCCTTAGTGATTTTAATGTTCACAACTCCAGCTGGCTTCCGTTTTCTAGTCACACCGACCCAGCTGGTTGAGATGCTGAGGCTTTTGCAATTACTGATAACCCTGTACAGATTGTTCATTTACCTACAGGAATACCGGACAATCCTAACCATACAGCCAACGTGATTGATCTTTTTCTCACAAACAATCCTAAGTACATGATCGAAGTGACAGGTACTTTAGGCACCTCAGATCACAACTTGGTGATTTTCTCTTCTCCAATGGAGCCTTTATCTCATAGCTATTCCCGACCTTACTGTTTGGCATTACAAGAATGCGAAATGAGATGAACTGTGAGATTTCTTTTCTTTGTTTCCTTGGTCGGATCACTGTTTCAAAACTTCTGATGTCAATGTTTGCTTAGATCATGTCAGTGAAATTATTCTTGCAGGAATGGAATCCTTTATCCCACACTCCACTTGAAAATCTTGTCCTTTATCTAAAACCTTGGTTTTCCAATAAATGTGCTAAGAATGTTCAAGAGAAGAACATTGCTTATCGTAATTGGCTTGTTTCTCATTCTTCAGTTTCATTTTCTCCCTACACCAAAGCTTGCAACAATTTTAAAGCAGTTATTAATCAGTCCAAACTAGAGTTTGAACAGACTCCGAGTAGAGAACTTGCTTCTTGCCCTAATGGTAGCCGAGCATTCTGGTCTCTTGCCAAAGCTATTGGCCGCAACTTTTGCCCATCTCTGCTCCTATCTCTGTCCAAACTAGATGGTTCTGTTGTCACTTCAGCCAAGGATAAAGCTGACCTGTTAGCATCCCATTTTTCTTTCAACTCACGTATTAATGATCATGGTAAAACACCTCCAATCATTCCCAACATGCTCCATTCAATGCTTCCTGTAGTCTTCAGTCAAAAGGATGTCAGAAGGATTTTAACAAATTTTGATGCTAAGAAAGCTCCTGGTCCCGATGGTATTTTTCCACTTGTTCTGAAAACCTGTGCTCCTGAACTTACTCCTGTTTTTTGCCGCCTTTTTCACTTTCTTATTCCAAAGGTGTTTTTCCTTCTGCTTGGAAATTTGCTCATATCCAGCAGTTCCTAAAAAGGGCGACAAATCCCTCCCATCCAATTATCATCCCATTGCATTTACTTCTACTCTTTCTAAAGTAATGGAGAAATCAATTAACTGCCAACTCTTAAACTACTTAGAAACCTTCTGTCTCATCAACGATTGCCACTATGGATTCCGTCAGTGTCGATCCACTGGTGATATTCTGGATTATGTTACCCATTTATGGTTTGTTTGTTTGTTATTTTGTTTTTAGGAGCATTAGCAACTAAGGCCATATTTCTCCGGGAATATGCGGCGGTCATTCCCTTGACCTTTCCGCATCCTTCGTATTTGGTGGTGATGGGCTCAAACCCAGGTCTAATCAAGAAGCGTGTTACCCATTTATGGACTAATTCAATGGAAAAGTTCAGTGAAACACAAGCAGTTGCTCGACATCTCAAAGGCTTTCGAACATGTTTGGCATAAGGTATTCTAAACAAGCTTCCATCTTATGGTTTGCCAACTGTTTTTTGTAATTGGTTATCCAGTTTTCTCTCTGATCTCTCACTGAAAGTGATGGTAGATGGCTCTATCTTCTAACTTCTCCACTAATGCCGGTGTCCCACAAGGCTCAGTTCTTTCCTCCACTGTTTTCCTCTTGTATATTAATGACCTTCTTTCATTGACTGGAAATCCTATCCATAGTTTTGCCGATGATAGCACATTGCATTCTACTTTCCATTTTGAGAAACTTTGCCCTGCTAAATCAGCTTCAACTTCTTGAAAGTCTGCTACCAATTCCTTAAATGCCGATCTCCAGGTAATTATCCAGTGGGGCAATGACAACTTAGTTGATTTCGATCCTTCTAAAACTCAGTCTTGTCTTATATCTTGCAAAAAGGATTCTTCTGATTCTATGCTTATCTTTGGTGACACTGATTTCTAGGCAAAAAATCTCTCTTTTTGGGGATTACCCTGACTTCTAATCTCTCTTGGCACAAGCACATTACAAATATTGTTTCCTCTGCATCTAAAAAACTTAGTTTTCTCTTTCGCTCTCTCAGCGTAACCTTTCTTCCAAACAGCTGTTCATTCTGTACAAATCTCAAATCCGCCCTACCATGGAATATTGTTCCCACATCTGGGGTGTGGGAACAATCCAAAAACCTGTGGGAACATCCAAAACCTCTCTCAGGCTTCTTGATTCCATTCAGAAGAGGGCAGTTAGGTTAATTAATGATTCATCTCTAACAGAGTCTCTCCACTCGCTTTCTCATAGACGTACTGTTTCTGCTGCATGCCTCTTCTACAGATACTTCCATGGGCACTGTTCTTCTGAATTGGCTTCTATAATTCATGCTCTCTCTTTCAAAACAGTCCAAACACGTGCCACCACCAGCCAACATCCATTTACTGTCCAACTTTTCATCTTCGTTGTTTATTCATTCAACTGTTTTCTGGAACATCCTTCCTTCATACATATTTCCTGAATATTATAATCTACAAAAGTTCAAGTCCAATAGCATTGTCAACAAATATCTTCTTTCGTCTTCTCAACCTTCAACCCAAGCACTGTACTAAGTACTATAGGTTCTAATACCTCTCGTGTCTGGGGTTTACATAAAAAAAAAAAACAGTACTGGTATTGATAAACTGATCCATCATTGGGACAAGTGCATCAATAAAACTGAAGACTTTGTGGAGAAGGAGTGCATATTCACTTTTTTTTTGTGTGTAATTTCAACTTCGTATTATTAAACGTCATAGAGAGAAAAAATGTGTTACCTTACTTTTCAGAAACCCCTCATATATCAGGGTAGGAAGAAGCTGGTTCTCGATAATACCATCCAGTGCCAGTTTAATAGCATACAGTTCTGCTGTGAAAATACTGCAAATGTGAGGCAAGGAGATGGATGTAGTGTAGTCTGGAAAAACTACTGCTACACCTACTGAGTTGTTTGATTTTGATCCATCCTTGTAAATTTCATGATTGTTTCTATGTTCAAACCTGTGCAGTCCATGAAGCTTCTGAAGAATGATTGAAAATATGTCCTTTTTCTTCTAGTTTGTGAGATATGATATGGACAGAGTCAGCAGGCAAAGGGTTCTGAATTTATATCTACTGTAGAAATATGATGGAAATGTATTTCCCAAACTTGAACTAAGTGGCTGAGATGCAGTCCTACTACAAATGAAAATAAACCTACTGATTTATTTTCATTTACTTTGTAATCATAATTAATCGTCAACAGGAGATCATAATAATGGACCAGTTTGGATGTGACGGTTGACTGTATATTTTTGCTGCACACATGCAAAGTAGATAATCTCAACGAAGATGCAGCAGAGGTTCTGATGCATCTGCATATAAGCTGTAAATTGGTGAAGTTCTAAAGGCTCCCTATTGCTATGCGGAGAGCACTATTATGAAGTGTCTAGGTGCTGTAGCATGCTCTCTCCTGCTGAAGCATATATATAGAAGATCCATAATCCAATCAAGATCTAATCAAAGTTTTATATAATTGTAGTAATGTGTACCTGTTGCTCCCCACGGCATTGAAGATACTGTGCACAAGATGTTAAGTTTTGAGAGGCAGCTAGTTCGAAGTCTCGGCGCCTCCGTAGCCAGGCGGGAAGGAGCAGCAGTGCGTAGCACATGCTTCTTGATTAGACCGGGGTTTGAGCCTGTTACCACCAAATACGGAGGATGCAGAAAGGTCAGGGAATGACCACTGCATATCCCGGAGCAATATGGACTTAGTTGCTAATACCCCTAAAAAAAAAAAAAAAAACCAAACCAAACAGTTTGAAGTCTCAATATATGTTCATGAAAGTTTAGTTTCCGATCTAATGTTAAGGCTAAAAAGGAGAAATTTTGAACAACAGGTAGAGAGAAGTTATTTAAATATAAAGCTGGTTCAGGGTGAATACCACGGATTTTACTGAAATGTATAACAGCAGATTTTTTTTTTTTTTTAGATATTCTGTATCTGTTATTTTTTGTCCATGCTTTTTATTTTATTTATGGATAACTGGAGCTGTCGCTGAATCGTGTTCATGCTTTGTGATTGAAATGAAATGGAAAGATCATCTGCGTACATTAGATTTCCAGTGAAGATGGTATAACCTTTGTGATATTGTTCACCCTAAGGGCAAACAGGGTTGCACTTAATACTGAGCCTTGGGTGACTCCTTCCTGTTGTATGTGTATTGTAGATAGATAGCCTTTATATTGTACTCTAAATGTACTGGCAGTAAGGAATTTCTCTATAAATTGGAGAAGTTGTCCTCTGTATACTAACTGAAATAGATCTCATAGGATTCCAAATCTCCCCGTTGTGTTAAAAGACTTTTCAAGATCTAGATTTATCATCACCATATGCTGCTTTCTTACAAATGAGTTTAATATTTGTTTCCATTTTGACATGTAGCTCATGCATCGATCTATTCTTCCTGAATCCAAATTGGTGGGGTGATAAAACAAACCCTTTTTCTGGCAACCACATAAATCTGTTATGCGCCATTCATTCAAGGATTTTTCCTAAGCAGCTGGTCAATGAGACAGAGCGATAGTTATATGCAGTGTTTGAGTTGTAAAATTAGCAGAAGGTACACTGTGAATGTTGCAAATGCAGAGAGTATACTGTGCTTACTAATTGAATTCCAGGTGGTATATGGAGTATACCACGCACACGTCCTTCAAAAACCAGAAGGTATATGCTATTGACCTAAAAAAATCCAGAGGATATACAGCATATACCCTCCACTACAGCCCTGGTTATATGTATAGGATCTTTTCTGGGTTTGGAAATGCAAGGAAAATTGCATGCCGCCATATGGATGGATACAAATTGTTCAGAAAAACTATCATATAGGGCTAGTAGGATATTCAGAGAATCAGAGTTTGGGTGTTGTATCATAGTATAATAAATGTCATTGGGACCTGGTGTGTTATTAGGCAAATTTGTCATGGTTATAAGTAATTCCTCTTTTAGGAATGGTAGATTATATGAATGAGATATAGTGGTAGAGAAATTCAACTTACTCCATTCAGCTTGTTCTTTATAGTTTTGAAAATCAGTGCTATAGCTTGTAACAGCAGATGTAGAAGCAAAGGATTCAGCCAGAATTTCTGATATCTCATCTGTTGTGGAAATGTCCTGCCCTTTCCAATGGAAGATTGGAGATTGTACGTTTAGATATCTTCTACTCAAAATCAAATTTTTTCCACACGAAACCAGTACTCTAATTCCTAGTAAGTGTGGAAGCAAGCATGATCCAGGAATTTTTCTTTGCCTTTCTCTGTATTTGCCTCACTTCAGCCTTGGCTTTTTTACATGCAATCAAATTGATTGTAGTTGGATATTTCCAGAATTCATTTCATTCACAATTTTGTTTTGTTTTTGTCATTGCATATTCTGCATTCCACCAACGGCTGTACTGTGATTGCCTTGCCTTACTCATTTGAGGTATTGTAGCTTTTGATGCTTCTAACATTGGTCATTGATATACATGTCAGCAGCATCATCTATTCGCAGGGTTTCTATAAATTGCTTATCCAGCTTGATTAATTTCATATATTTACTCCAATTAGCTTTTTTAAAATTCCATACTGTTCTGGTTTCTTTGTAAGTCAATTGTGTCTATATGGAACATACTATCAGAAAATTACCATTTTTTGATAGTATGTTCTGTGGTAAGGATCATTTAATACAAACCATTCTATATTGGGATAAATTGATGGAGAACATATTAAGTCTATTATGATATCTGTAGCCAAACTGATATAAGTGTTCAGTAAATTCAGGTGTTGATCTTCTAAGTAAGTTTTGATCAAGTTACTTCTACTGTCTATGTGAGAAGATCCCTACAAATGATGATACGAATTCATATTTCCTATGAGGCAATGGGGAGGTTGTAGCTGCATAGTAAGATTGTTTAATTCCGATCTGGAGAGAGGAAGATAAAGGGATGTGATAGAACTGAAAGGATTGTGATAGAAATTCCAATGGCTATTCTCACTGCTAATGCTTCTAAGTTGGTTTTTAATGTTATTTGCTTAGCTGGTATATATATTTGTATTCACCAAAATTGCCACTCCTCCTTTGGCAGTTGCTTTATCATATCTGTCACTCAGGAAAAGTGTATAATTCTGAAATGTGGGTGAAGATAGAGGTGTTAGATGGGTTCCTGAAGGCAAATACAGACTGGTTTATATTGCTGAATAATATCTTTTATTTCATCCGATTTTTCACTTAAAAACGACAGTTCCATTGTATAATATGCTGTATTATTTAAGTCTCAACACTATTTGTTGATCTGACTGAACTTTTGAGTTTTTTTGTTTATCATATTTGAATGTCTTTCTTCAGAAAAATAGGATTGGGTGTATCAATATCTTCTTCAGGGTGCAGTTCTAGTACATTCTCTGCCTGTTCATCCATATCCATTTCGTCTATGTTTGTATATTTCTGATTGCACTGTTTACTAGATGCTATCTGCCTTGTTTTCGAAGATGTTAATTTCTGTTTCCTGCTTTCCAGGCACAGAAATATCCTGCTGTTTAGCACTGGATGTTTCATGTGAAGTTGTTTTTGTAATTAATAGTATTTTACTCCAGTCTATCATTTGATTTGGAGGTACTGTCACTTCCATTGAGTGGTTATAGTTTGCTGTCATTTCACTGCTGAAGCATAGGAGCGTAAAGGTTTGGTTGCAAGTATCTGTTTCCTTGCTTCCAGATAAGACACTTTATTTTCTATCTTGTATTTCTGTATTAGTTTTCCAAATTCCACATATTTCCATGACAGTTTAGACAAAGTGGTGAAGTGGAGGTGCAGCTTCCTTGATCGTGTTATTTTGATCCACAGAGCGGAAAGATGGGATCACTCTGACATGTCACCTGAGAGTGTCCGTATCGCTGACAGTTGTAACACTTTATCGGATTCGGTATATGTGGGCGGATATTGCAGTCTAAATATCCTGCTTTAACTGAATGGAGGAAGAGAAGGATTGTTAAAAGTAAGAATAACAGATCACATTGGAGTGAGAATGTCATCTTTCTTCATCATTATCTTCCTAACATGTATTACTTGTTAATCTGTTAGCTCACGTAGCAGCTCTTCCTCTGACACCATTAAAAGGTCCCATTCTGTAATAGCACCTTCTGATGTATTCAGGGAGCTATGTGGGGTAATTTCAATTGATAGTCTTGCAAAGGTCTTTGTTTTAAGCAATTTCTCAGACTGATGACTTTAAGGTTTCTACTAAGAGATCACCTGATCATAGTCATTTTATCATTTTTGGTGAGATTATCATGGACTCTATAGTCTTCTGAAATAAGAATGGGTATAGTTTCTCAATGGGTCGTGTTGTTAAGGAATGTATCACCAAGAAGGAAGGAACAGTAAGCTGAGAAGCGTTTATTTTCATTCTTTTAGCCTTTTAGAAGTGTTTATTTTAATTTTTCCCAGGTTAAAAGAATGAAAATAAACAATTTTCGGCTTGTGTTTCATCACCTATATTGGAGTTAACTTTCTCCATTCTTTTATTGTTAGTTTGGTCCATTTTTAAACTCCTTTTAGTCTTGGGTGATGTCTTTTCACCCAGGCCTAGCCCCACCATGAGTAGTGACACCAAGTGATATATATAGAAGGTTAGTAAAAAAAAGGTTACTTTCCTTTCTGGAAACTTCTTCCTTTAAGAAAGAAAACTCTTATTATATATTGAAAAAAAAAAAAAAAAAAAAAAACCGAAGGAAAATGTCTAAACTCAAAAGAAAATTTGTCTCTCTAAAGTAATCCTTTTAGTCTTGGGTGATGTCTTTTCACCCAGGTCCAGCACCACCATGAGTAGTGACATCAAGTGATATATAGGTTAGTAAAAAAAAAAAAAAAAAAAGGTTACTTTCTTTTCTGGAAACTTCTTCCTCTAAGAAAGAAAACTCTTATTATATATTGAAAAAAACGGAAGGAAAATGTCTAAACTCAAAAGAAAATTTGTCTCTCTAAAGTAATCACAGTAGAAATCACATAGAAGATCACTTAGCCTCCAGCTTTGCTTGGCACCTGGGGCATGAAACTTTTGTGAAAAGAATAGACACAAAAAAATTACCATTATTGAAGACTAAGAAGGGATTCAAATTGAGTCAAAAAGCCAAATTCTCCACTGTAAGCCTGGAGAGTTGATAGCTACGGTTATGAAATTCTTGTTTATCTGTAGAGCAAGCAATGTAAAATAAAGTGACATAAATCTATTTCCATAAATCATGGAAACAAATTTGTTTTCAAAAATCATATTTCAGTATGCAACTAACTTCACAAACATATAAATTTCAGAAACAACAAGTGGTGTAAATGTAAACAAGTAGTACAAAACAAGCAAGATGTGTGCATTGTGTATTTCATTGACAGAATTTAGATCTTTTACAAATGGCTTTGTGATACAGTCCAATTTTACAATTGGATCATGTCAAAAGGGAATTTTTTTTAATGACTAACCAAACAAATAACAGCAAGACATGCTTAGGTGTTTATTACAGCCACATTTGTTAATGAAAATAAAAATAAATCTGCAGAATTTTTAAAAAATTCCAATTTTAATGTACTTTTACTAGAATTTTACTTTAATTAAAACTGAAATTTTTGTGAAAAGAATAGACAGAAGAACTGTTTGACTCAATTTGAACCCCTTCTGCAAGACTGAGAAGGGATTCAAACTGAGTCAAGAACACAAATTTTCCATCGTAAGCCTGGAGAGTTGGCTACTACAGTTATGAAATTCTTCATCTGTAAAGCAAGCAATGTAAAATAAAGTCACATAAATTTTCATTTCCAAAAATCATGGAAACAAATTTGTTTTCAAAAATCACGTTGCAGAATGCAATTTAACAAACACAAATTTTAGAAACAAGTGGTGTAAATGTAAACAAGGGCACAAGACAGGCAAGAAATGTGCATCATGTATTTCACAGACAGAACTTAGATCTTATACAAATGGCTTTGTGATACAGCCCAATTTTACAATTGAATCGTGTCAAAAGTGAAGTGTTAAAAAAAAAAAAAAAAAAAAAAAAAAAAGCAAGAAAAATTGATTGTCTTTATTTTTTGGCACATTGGTTAGTACACCATAATATCAAACAAGTTAGTTAATGCATGCAGTGTATATTTCAGGGGCATTAACAAATAGTAATAATACATTTATATATATAAAAAAAAAGCAACAACTTTCATGCACAAATCAAGAGCATTTTGTTCCACCATATTGCTCATTCATTCCCCCGATCAGTGCACAATAGCAAACAATATCCTCCAGTGCTTCGGTTAAAATATATGGTATATAATGGCCTATGTGGTACGTATGGGGGGAGGGGGAAATAGCTGTCCAATTTTAATAAAATTTGGGGTTGCTCAACAAATTTTTCTAAATGAGTCAAATATAAAATTTTGTGAAAATACATTACAGTAGAAAAGATTAGGGTGGTTTGGCCATGTGAAGAGAATGGAGGACGACAGATTGCCCAGAGGAACAGACAGATTGCCATGGAGAAGGAAAAAGAGAGGAAGACCAAGAAAGAAATACAGCAGCCATAAAATAGAAGAGGACTGGTGGATGGAGATTGGAAAGATAGAAGGAAAAAAAAAAAAAAAGGAATAAAGAAATGACTTTTCGATGTTAGGTTGAGGAGAACTGTTGTAATAACAGAATAAATCCTAAGAAGAAGTGAAAATCCATTCATTAGGAGTACAGGTATTACACACGGATGGGCAGATGGATATGGTGAAGACAATGGACACTTTACACATACAGTAGACTCTCAATTTTCCAGGATAGATGGTAAAAATAAAATCCAGGATAATTGATTTCTCGGTTAATCCAAAAATATTGAAAAATGTTCGGCAACGTACCTAATAAATATGGCAATAGATAAAACATGAAAAAACTTACCAAGCACTACTCACATTTCCAATACGGTGCAAGTATAAAAACATGCCTATAGGTAATGATGTATGCTTGCATTGGCCGCCAAAGGCTGCTGACGGGGGTGCATAATAATTTTCACAATATTTTTTACAACTTCTGTTTTAACTTAAAAAGTCTACTGATATCTTTAAAACATGTTTTGATTTTAACATAATATTTTATATTTTAATTTTAAGAAAAATAGGAGAGATTAGCAAAAATCAATTCACTTAGAAAAATACAAAAGTATAGACTTGTTTTTTGACCTTTTGCAACTTTTTGATGATTGGCGCTTTGAATATTTCTTAAAACCATTTTTTCCACCAGAACACTATCATTTAGCTGCTCCAGGTAGTCAAGAAGTGCTTCTGCGTGGTTTAAAGCAACACTGTGGCTAAATTTTTTGTGACAATATCAATTCTTCTTCAGGTTCACATCATTATTTAGTGGTGGTGCAGCAATAGTTACATGACATAAAATTTCTTCATCATTTAAACTTCATGACCAGCTAAATCTTCATCAGAATTAAGCCAATCATGAATTGATTGCTCATCAACATCCCTGTTCCCCAATTTGTTGAAAATTTCGCAACATTTCTGGTACCAGATCCTCACAGTTTTCTTCAAATCCTAGGAATCCTTAATAGTTTACCAGTAAAATCTTATGCCAAGACCTCTTTAAGGTTATGCATTTTATTGATTTCCATGCTGCTGAAATTTCGTAAATTGAATCCAATACAGTCAGGTTTTTCCAAAATGTCAGTCAATAGTTAGACATTTCCAATACAATCCTGTTTCATTGGCATTGTAAATTTGCTCTGGCACAAGTTCATTGGTTTCAATAATGAAACCCCATCAACCACCCAGAGAAGATGCAGTAAAATCACCCTGCAATTTTAATTTGTCAAAAAATATATATATTTTGCCTCGTCTCTTCTGCTGTTTGTTAGCTAAACTACAACAACACCACTGCCTTGTCGATGTCGTGGTATGTAGACTGTTTCATCATTTTTCTGATAGACATGCCTTTAACGCTATCAGATGTGTCCGCAAAATCTAATAGCTTCCCTTTATTTTTTATGATGTTGCATATGGTTTGGTCACCAACATTATAATGGTTCATTAAAGATTTAATGGATGCCCTGTTTTCAAAATTTTGAATAATTTCTAGTTTTTGTTCAATTGAAAGTACAACTCTTTTGTGTTTACCCTCATTTACGCAATTTCTACACAAACAAACAAAAAAAAAAAAAAAAAATTGACATCCCTGACATAACAAAACAAAATTTGTCTTTTTGCAGTGCAAGAGAACACAATAATCCACGCAACACGCTAAACAAGCTAAATGTTTGTGCTCTTTCTACAGGTTTTTTGAGATGCGGGTGGGAAGACAGCAGGGGTTGTGGGAACAGGTACATTCAACCCCAATCACGACTTATAACACCGTTTCTTGTTGCTTATTTACGACTTGCAAAACATCTGTTAATTTCCTATTCTACTTATTATTTGAATTTTATGATTTCCGGTGGATTTTTTTTTTTTTTTAAATTTGGAGTTTCAAAGTGTCCCGGTTAACCTGATTGTAGTAAATTGAGAGTCTGCTGTATATGCTAATACACCTGAAAAAAGTTGGTGGCCTCACATATAAACATTTCCTTTAACATCATAATAATTAATGTGTTAACTAACATGGCAAAATAATGAAACTTATAAAAGAAATCCAGGAAACCTATGTAAAACAAATTAATATATAGACATAAAAAGAGCTGAGGCTTTTATGCAATAATCAATGTATACCCTAATATACATTAATGCTTTGCACAAATGTATATATACAAAATATTAAAACAACTGACAGGAAGAAATCAGAATCTAACTAATGCAAAGAATAATGAGGTTGTTGCAGCAATTGTTTAATGGCACAATGGCTACTATTCCAAACTGCACCTGTTAATGTGGAGTGATGATCAGCATATGGAGAAAAATAGGTTTAGAAGTGGGCAGGTAAGTTGTTCATATTAGGCAAGGAAAACCTGCTAAACTAGTATGATTTCCAATAGTACAACTTAGTTGCAAAGGTTAACATTGGTTAAGGCTGTGACTAGAATGATGCAATTTTGGCAGAATGGTAATGGGCAATTTCAGTGAGAATAAGTTTAACAATAAGTAAAAAACGGAAATGCATGCAGAGTGGGGATGGTAGGATCCTCTCCCCCGCAGCAAAGGGAGATGTGTTAAATTCATACGACCAATTTGTGCAGTGGCCAACACCACTCCTTCATGACTAAATTAAACTTAAGTTCTTATTTTTATTACCTCCTTAATATTAATCATAGTTTCAGACTATGAACCTAGATCTGCATAGCTATGGACTCTTGTTTTATTTCAAGAAGCTTAACATACATCTGAGCATGACATACACCGAGGAGGCAAAACATTATGACCACCTACCTAATATGATGTTGGTCCTCCACGTGCAGCCAAAACAGCTTGTACCCGGCGAGGCATGGACGCTACAAGATTTCTAAATGTGTCTTGTGGTATCTGGTACCAACACGTAACTAGCAGATCCTTTAACTCCTGTAAGGTCCGTGGTTGAGATCTGCAGCATCTCAACCACGATGCAGCATCTCAACCATCTCATCCAACACAAACCACAGATGCTTGATGAGATTGATGTCTGGGGAATTTGGAAGCCAGGGCAATACCTGGAAGTCCTCCTCGTGTTCCACAAACCAGTCTCGAACAATCCGGGCAGTGTAGCATGAAGCATTATCCTGCTGAAAGATGGCACCGCCAGAGGGGAAGACCATTGCCATTAAAGGGTGTACCTGGTCAGCAATGATGTTTGGGTAGGTGGTAGACGTCAGAGTGCCCGGCACATGGATAACTGGTCCCAGGGAATCCCAGCAGAACATCGCCCAAAGCAAGACGCCGCTGCCACCGGCTTGTTTTCATCCCGCAGTGCATCCAGGCACCATCACTTCCCCAGGTAAATGACACACATGTACCCAGCCGTCCACATGGTGCAACAGGAAATGTGATTCATCAGGCCAGATGACCTTCTTTCAATCACTCAAGGTCCAGTTACGATGCTCATGTGCCCATCGTAGGTGCTGTTGCCGGTGAACCGTGATAAGTGTGGTCGCTCAGAGTGGCATGCGGCTACGCAGCCCCATTTTCAGCAGGGTTCAATGTACTGTGTGTCGTGACACATTACTCCCATCACCAGCATTCCAATTACCAGCGAGTTGTGCCACAGCCCCTTCTGCTGCCACGTATCATCCAAGAGAGCCTTTGCTCACCTCGAGCCATGGTTGTCCAACACCTTGCTGGCAGTTCGTGGGTTTATCTTCCTCAGACCACTTTTGGTAGGTACTAACCATGGCTGACCGTGAGCACCCCACCAGCTGTGCCTTTTCGGATATGCTCTGACCCAGTTGTCTGGCCACTACAATTTGGCCTTTGTCAAACTCGCTTAAGTCCGCTGCCTTTCCCATCTGAAACAAGAGTAACACTGATTAGCGGAACTCAGTATCAGGTTTTTTAATACCGTGTCCCGACCCTCACACGTGCCGTAGTTCACCTGCAGTTGCTTCGATTTGCATAACAACTCACTGGTCATGATGTTTTGGCTCATCGGTGTATATAAGTTCCACTTGTCAACATTATTTATTAATGGCTTATAATCTACTTAAGGAACTGGGATTGAATTGAAGTCAGTGAAATATTTTGATGCCTTATTTGCATATTCATTTCCATCTATTCCAAAGTGACCAGGAATTCTGAAAAACTAGACAGTTTATTTTCATCAAGATAAAGTAGCCAAGAACTAATCTGGGTCAAAACAGATGGAGAGTTTGAGATTTATTTTGTAATGCCATCACTACACATATTTTTTATAATTGAATATATTAGTATTAGAAGCATTAGTAGTAGCAATTTATGCAAGAAAGCACACTTATAAAGAATCAGCAAAAAAAAAAAAAAAAAAGAAAACACTTGACCATCCATACCCTCCAAGCACTTGTCTAGTTCTTCCTTGAATTTATTCAAACCATCAACTTCCACAACAACAGATGGAAGTTTATTGCAACAATCAACTACCCACTGGCTGAAGGTAAACTTCTGCACATTTATCCCGCAATCATACATCCTCAATTTGAATTTATACCTCTGTATGTAGTCTTAGCAAGAAGAAGAATGTCATCAATATTTAGTTTACTCAATCCATTCAAGGCTTTAAACACCTTAATCTGATCTCCTCACAATTTCCTAGTCTCCAGATGCTGCAGTTTGCAGAATTGAAGTCTTTCTTGGTAACAGCACCTTTTTTGTTCCCTTTGCCAATCTGATTGTCTTCACAAATCTGATATTATACAATAAAAAAAAATAAAAAAAATTATTAAGAAGAGACAAATGACCACAGCTCAGCCGGAAACCACTGCATTAAGCAGCAATAAGACGGAATCACTGATTGTAGCTTGTAGCTGCTCCTGTGTATAATAATGTGTATAAAGATAATAATGATTTCTGTCAGACACTAACCAAGCTGTGGTTAAAATCAAATCGTTGTTTATAGTGTAGGAAATTTAATTCCGTATAAATAACAAACTACATACACTGAAAAGTTAAAATTTAGTGCACAACAAATAATGTTAATGAACAGTTAATTTTCTGTATCACAAACTGAATGTACTCATTAACCAATCTGCCCTCCATATCTGCTATCATTTTCCATCAAGATATATCACACTGTAATACAAGCAACTCAAAGAGAGTATGAAGGTTGGTACAGTTGTTAATAACAGTAAGAACGGTACACTACTGAAAGAGGATGTAGAAAAGTTGAGCAGATGGGCCGAGAGGTGGCAACTGAAGTTTTACATTGACAAATGTGAATTCTGCATATGGGTAGCAGTAACCCCAGAGTAACATACCAACTGTGCAGACTACACTGAGGGTAGCGGAGAATGAAAAAGACCTGGGATAATTATGCAGTCAGGCTGCTAGAGTTGCTCATGGGGTCTTGTCAAGGATATATAGGAATTTTGCTAGCAGGGATAAGGATGTTTTATCTCCTTGTATAAGGCAATGGTCAGGCCACACCTCAAGTACCGCATACAGGTCCGGAGGCCTCATTTTAGGAAAGATGTTGCGCTACTAGAACGAGTACAGAGAAGGGCAATGAGATTAGCGAGTGAAACAAAGGGTTGTTGTTACAAAGGTAGGCTTAACCTGCAAATTGCAGCATCTGGAAACTAGGTGTGTGTGTGTGTTATTTGGTTTTTAGGAGCATTAGCAACTAAGGCCATACTGCTTCAAGATATGCGGTGGTCATTCCCTGACCTTTCCGCATCCTCCGTATTTGGTGGTGACGGGCTCGAACCCCGGTCTAATCAAGAAACGGGTGCTACGCACTGCTGCTCCTTCCCACCTGGCTACGGAGGCGCCAAGGAGACTAGGCATCTGTGAGGTGATCTGATTGAAGTGTATAAGGCCTTGAATGGTTTGAACAAGCTCAATGCTGATCAGATTCTTCCTCTTGCTCAGATTCTGCACCTGAGGGGGCATAAATTCAAATTAAGGAAAGACAGTTGTCGAATAGATGTGTGGAAATTTGCCTTTAGCCAATGGGTGGTTGATAGTCGGAAAACACTTCCATCTCTTGTAGTGGAGGTCAACAACTTAAATAAGTTCAAGGCAGAACTAGACAAACAATTGGAGTGAATGGATGAGTGAAATGAGATGATTATTTATTTATTTATATTTTTTTTGGCTGATGCTATATAAGCTTGCTTCTTGCATCATATGCCTCTACTAATGCTAATACCACAATCAGATCACCCTGCTGGTACTTAAGTCTTCAGACACTGCTATTTGCAGAACTGAAACCTTTTTAGGTAAGAGCACCTATTTCTTCCCTTCATCATTCTGGTTGCCCTTCTCTGCGTCCAGAGCTGAATTTATTATTATTATTAGCCTTATGGTGCAAGGAAGCCTGGGGCTTATGCTGCACCAGGCAAAAAAAAAAAAAAAAAAAAATTTCTGAACTACCCTGAGAGAGAGAGAGAGAGAGAGAGAGAGAGAGAGAGAGAGAGAGAGAGAGAGAGAGAGAGAGAGAAGTAAAAGGGAATCACCAAGAAAGAGAAGAATGATGATATCCAGCTCAAGGTCCTGGGTGTGCCAAGCCCATACTCACCAGATGCCCCTGGGGTTATTTTTTTAAACTTGTTCACTGTGATAATATTAAAAAAGAATTTTTAAGGTGGAGTGAGGCCCCTTGTAATATGAGGCCTTAAGCTGTAGCCTGTCTAGCTTATGTATAAATCTGACCCTGTCTGCACCTGTTCCATCAGATCTACATCCTTCCTGAAGTGAGGCCTCTAGACCTGTATACAATACTCTGGATGTGGCCTAACCACGGCCTTGTATAAAGGGATAATCATCTCCTTATTCCTACTAGGAAAGTTTCTGTATATCAATGACAAAACCCCATAAGCTATTCTGGCAGCATGTCTCCACTACTCAGAGAATTTCATATCTGATTGCACAATTAAACCCAGGTTTTTTTTTTTCCCATTTTCTATTACACTGTGTGGAACTACACACTTCTGATTGTAGCTACACACAGTTGATAAGTTACTCTGGAATTACTGCTACCCATATGCAGTACCATACATTTGTCAATGTTAAACTTCAACTGCCATTTTTCTGCCCATCGACCTAATTTTTAAAAATCTTGTTGCAGTAGCATATCTCCATTATGTCGTTAACCACCCTGCCATGCGATATATCAACTACAAACTTGAACATTAAAAGCCTTATATACCTTCATCAATAACAATGGGCCCAGCACTGAAGCCTGGGGAACTCCACTAACATTAGTCCACAAAGAGTAGTGCCCATTGATAATCACTCTCTGTCTTCTTCTGCTTAATCATCCCTTTATCCATAGAAGTAACTTGACTGTAATGCCATATTGCTCTAGTTTATACAGAGGTCTTTTATGTGCAACAGTGTTAAAAGCCTTCCTGAAATCCATGTATATGATATCAAAATTTTTTGGATCCGGTTCCTTAGTGATTGCATCATAGTAATCTATCAGAACGGTTAGACAAAATCACTGCTTAACAAATCAATGCTGTGACTGCAGTATAATTGCATTCCTGTCCAGATGGTCCTGCATTACTTCTTTAACCAAGACTCCTTTATTTTCCTTGGAACAGATGTTAAGTGACAGGTCTCTAATGACTCATGTCACCTTATAATCCTCCATTTGTTATTGGGGTTACATTTGCACATCTCCAGTCCATAGGGAGATCCCTATTGACTGGAGAAGCATAGCTCTGCTTATATAACTATGTATTGAAATGATGCATTAGTACTACCAGTACAATACTGTGTGAATTCCAAAGTCTGAAGTTTAATGTCTCTAAACTTATAATAATGAATATTAATGATATTCAAAAGCAATACCTGAGCTTCAAAGTGATCACATTCTTGCATGGTTCCTGGTTGGCACACCATCATTCCTCTACGAATGTCCGTTCTTTTTACAGCTCGAAGAAGAGTACCTATCTGATCACCAGCCAATGCTTCCTCTAATATCTGACGATACATCTCAATACCTTAAAATTTATTATTAAAAAAAATAAACACACAAAAAAAAAAAAAAAAACACATTAGGATTATCTGTTTATTGAATGTATATAAAGATTCAAAAGATACACTCAACCTCACACAAATCTTTCAATCTCAGGACCTGATCTTGAAAGTTTCTAGATTTCTGGTGGTCATATCAGAGTTAAAGTATAGTACTGTACCAAATGCAGTTTTTTTTTTTTTTTTTTTTAATGAGAGAATGTAACTTACTGTACACAGAAATTATAATAAATACAGCACATAAAGAAAAGTACACAGTAAAATGAAAATAAAATAATTTTCCTTAAAAAAAAATATATATATTTATCATACTTTGTATTAAGAGAAATTACATGGAAATAATTAAACAATATCAAGTTTCAACACAATCCCTTCACAAACGTCCCAATGTCAAGTATCTCTGACAATAGAATCATTTCCACAATAGGTAAGGACCTATATATGTACAGTGGAACTTCTCTATTACGAACTTCTATTTAACGAATTTCTCTATATTATGAATTTTTTCGCGAAACATTGAACCTTGAAACGAAATTACATGTAAAATTAACCCCATATAACGAAGTGTTAGTCTCTCTATAACGAATTCTTAAAAAAAAATCAGTAAAAGCATTTTTGAAGATTTTCAAGCATTTACTGCTAAACAGCCGTTCAAATATACTGCCTCCTTCCTTCCGAAATTGCGCATTAGCATCCAGAATTAAATAATCATCCTTTTAGTGAACGCTTGTGACTACTATTGATGCCCGTAGGAGGGGCTTTGTTTCATTTTTGTTACAGTTATTAAACCAAATGGGTTTTCTTAAAAATGGTCGTAAACTTGACAATAAATAGGGTAAATTTGTAAATTGATGTTGGCTCATGGGAAAACAAAATTTGCTGCGGTAAACTTTTAGCATGGTGCGGCGGCAATACATAGAATGCTACCATAGTCAGTTTTTAGTAACGGCCACTGAGTGACATTCGTTTCTCACCTCAACTGTACCACGTGACCTTCATGTCAATCGTTATATGATATATCCGTTCTCGTCTAACTGGATTCCCAGTAGATGGTTTTCATGAATTTTTTTTTTTTTTTTTTTTTTATTTCGTTCGTCATCAATCACATACGCTATATGCTCTTGTATTTTTTTTTTTCTTTTCTGAAAAGTAACACACAGCATACATTAATCATAAATTTTCTTTCGTGTATATATGAATGAAAGCAGAATAAAAGAAATTCACAAAGTCTTATATTTCTTCAAAGTGAGTGATACTGTTGACTTGGCAAGTGAACGTCATTGAGTAGGCGTACCTGTACTAACAATTCATGGCTATATGGCCAGCACAGCGAAGTTTGCAGTGTATGTATCGGCAAGAGCTGCAGGTGGGCAGGAGCAGAAGTGCATAGCACACGCTTCTTGATTAGACTGGGGTTCGAGCCCATGCCCACCAAATACGGAGGATGCGGAAAGGTCAGGGAACGACCACCGCATATCCTCAGAGCAATATGGCCTTAGTTGCTAATGCGCCTAAAAACCAAATAACAAACAAAACAAGCTGTATAAAAGTTATACCAGCCCATGTTCAGTGGATAACTACTATTTTAATTTATATTTAAAAAAAAAAAAAAAAAGCGTAATTTTAAAATGTATTTACCCTAATCCTAACCATCAATTACAAATTTAATACAGGTCATATAATCACAAACAAACAGATTAACTGATTCCAATAAAGCATATATAATTATTACCAACAGACTAACCAAGAAAACAGACCAGATGGTGCCCCGGCCTCCTACAAAGCGGCCCCTGGGCAGACTACACATACTTTCTCATGCCAACTACCTGAGTACACAATTAACAGCTATAGTGTTCACAGATAAATACCTATATATTTTATAATTTACTCTGATGCATACTCGTTGGGCTTTGGGTCCAAATCCCAGTTTGCAGCTAATTACAAACAAAATTAATTAATAATAAATCAACAATTAAATTTTATTTGCTTTATTACATTAGGGCATTCAAAACTAAACACGAGTACATAGTGAGCAAAGCTGTTATTGAGACTACAGAAACGAGTGTGCATGAGACATTCATTTAGTATGGCTATCTGTCTGCTCAAAGCCCCTCAGGAAGTAGCAGAGAGATGGCCATGTGAGTGAATGTTACCTTCCTAATTCTTAGCTATTTTCCTAATCTTTCTAGACTTGTTCTTTAATAATTCACTATTCTACACTATTCTTTATTCTCTTTCTCCTCTAACTTTAAACTTCTAATGCTTTCAATTTTATTGTAAATTTTATATTTATATATCTCAACTTGATTTCATGTTAATTGTTAACATAGAACAATAGGCAAACCAGCAACTGTTAGAACTATGCCTAGCCAGTTAGTTAGGCCTTAATTACTGGTAATGCCTCCCACCCAAAATTTACACTATCACTTGCAAAACAAAAATCAATCAGAACTTTGACCTAATATACCAATGCACATATAATGTTTAATTGTTTAATCCTACAATAGCATTAACGCCGCATAACCGCAGAATTATCACAACCGAAAATTTAATTAAAATAGTACATAGGCTTAAAAGTAGCATTTAAGTATATATATATATATATATATATATATATGCATGCCAAAAAAAAAATAAATAAATAAAATAATAATAATAATAAAAAAAAAAAAAAAATGTTCCATTTGAATGCTCAGTGGTAAGTTTATTTAATCCCTTCCCAGTAAATAAATTTAATTCCCAGTGATATGCTTTTTATGTATATTTCTAATTTATATCACTTTGTTCAATTTATCTGTCAAAAGAATCAAGGAATAGTTGGGAGAAAAAAAAATACATCTGGATTTGATCATGTATACATAAAATAAAAAAAAAGTACCACAATAAACTCTTTTTTATTCATCATACCACTGGTTTAACTTTTGTCATTGAGGTTATCTGATTTACAATGTCAGTCAGTTGTTTGCAATTGCATCAATTACTGAACTTCGAATTTAACAATTAACTCATTAAATTCTGATTATTATCATAAACTTGATTCCTGTTAATCCTGTTTGAAGATACATTCCAGAATGGTTCTGATAATGTATAACAGATTATGAATGTTTTATGCAAACTGGTTCTAATAAAGGGGGGGGGGGGTTGAAAATTTTTTGACATTAAGCTATTGACTTTACAGTAAATATGACACATTTACAAATTTCAACAAGAGCACCTTCATACTTTTATTAAGGATCAACTATTACTTGAACTGGGAAAGAGATGACACAAGTTAGTTAATCTATGCAGTGTGTTACATTTTAGACACATACATTTATCACTTTTCATTTTTATTCCACTTTTATTTCTTAAATAATAGAAATGGAAAGTATATAATTAATTATTTTGTTAGCAATTAATTACTAACTGACTAACTAAGAATACATAAAAGTAATTGTTTTCACACCACTGCAGATATCCTCACATTGTAATATTCACTTCATGTTTTGTAATACTTTGTAATAACAGCGCATGAAATACAACATGTATTAAACATCGTCATAGTATGCTGTCAATGCTTTTGTAATGCAGTTTGCATATTTCTTTCTGGAATTTAATAACAATTGAAAAATAACGTCTTTAACATATCTACTCCAATTCATATAAGAAAACAGATTTATATATATATATTTAATAAACTGATAATTAATAATGATAACATTTAATAAACAGATTTATATATTTAATAAACTGATAACAAAAACATGACTTTCTCAAAACACAACTTTTATGCAAGAACCAAGAACATTTAATTTCTGCATATCCACCATATTGCCATTCATTCCTCCAATCAGTGGAGGAGAATGGGCATTACTTCAGTTACAATATATGGTATATGGATAGCCTACATAATATGTGTAGGGAAAAAAACAAATAATAAATAAAATAATTTCCATTTATTCTTTTGATTTTAATGAAATTTGGGATGGCCCAACAAACCTTTCCAAAAAACCCAAATATAAAATTTCATGAAAATCTCTCCACTGAGAGCTCAGTTATAGGCAGGAGGACGGACAGACGAAAGGACACACATGGTAAAAACAATACACACTTATGCATATACAGGAACTCTCCGACTTATGTAAGGGTTGTGTTCCACGGAACGCTACGTAAGTCGGATTTTACATAAGTCGGGGAATTTTCCCATGCTTGTGCAGCACTTGCAACTGTGCTAGCTGAATTGATTGAATCAAAAAAGAAATGTTCGATGAAACATGTAAATAAAATTATTTATTGTATTTATTCAATTTTTTATCTCATGTGCAGGAAAAATTACAAAAGCGTGCAATTTAAAATTATAAAAAAAAAAAAAAAAAAAAAAAAAGAGAGGAAATAGGCATAACGTCAGTAATCAGCTGAAGTTTTACGACTTCAGCTGATAAGTACGCTTGTGGAGGTTGAGGGCTGTGGAGATTTAGAAGGGGTCGGCCGCTCAACCTTATGAAAGAACATTAATGGATGACTGGACGGTATCTTTTTTCTTTTCATCGTAGATTTCTTTGTACCAAGCAAGCATATCATTCACTCCTCTGTTAACTTTTAAGAATCATTCGCCGTCAGGATCCATCTTCTCAAACCTTGCCATTGCCAATGCAATTTCACGAAATGCCACTGCCATCTCTCTGGTGATGAAGTATCTCGGCTCCTCATTTGGTTCATCTTGAGCTTCTTCAGCATTTCCCTCTTTCACTATCACTGCCTGCAAGTCAATAAGTTCTTCGTTAGATAATTCCTCCTCTTCTTCCTCTATTAACTCCTCCACATCTTTGGCATCGACCTCTAACAGAAGTAGCTCTGCAACCGTTACATATTTTCTGTGGGAATATTTTCTTCCACGCACCATTTAAACAATCTTTAGTAATTTCCTCCCAGGCCTTATTAAAGTTTAAGACGGTGTGGTAAATATTGTAAGATTTCCAAAAATCTCTTAATGTAAAATTTTTCTCACCGTCTACTGCAGACAATTTTTTTTTTTTTTTTCAGTTAGTTGTTGGCGCATCAGCTTCTGTGGCCATAATGCACCTCCCAAGGTTTTTGCAGTACTCTGATCCAAGCCAGCTGCAGGATTCGAACCCGCAACCTTTGGGTTGTCAGGAAGGCACTTTACCCACCCGGCCAGCCTGGTCGGCAACTGCAGACAATGCCTGAACGTAAATAGTATGCTTTTAAATTCGAAATAACACCCTGATCCATAGGTTGAATGAGTGAAGTCGTGTTTGGCGGTAGAAATATGACTCTCACATTCAAATTGAAATCATCTAGATGCGTAGGATGTCCAGGAGCATTATCTAATAGCAGAAAAATCTTGAAAGGAATGTCATTGTCTTTACAATGTTTTTCAACCTCGGGAATGAAGCAGCATTTAAACCAATCCTCAAAGAGAGATATTGTTATCCATGTTCTCTGGTACGATCGGAGATGCATGGGTAGGTTGGCTTTATTGTTGCCCTTAAATGCACAAGGATTTCCAGAAGGGTACACAAGCAGTGGTTTTAATCTGTAATCACCTGCTGCATTAGTCCCAAGCAAGAGCACGGCCCTATCTTTTGATGCCTTGAAACATGGCATTGTATTTTCCTCTTTGGCAATGTATGCTCGATCAGTCATTTTTTTCCAATACAGAGCAGTCTCATCAACGTTAAAAATTTGCTGCGTTGAATAGCCACCTTCATCAATAATTTTTTCCAACACATCACAAAATTTTTCTGCAGCTACAGAATCAACACTGGTGACCTCACCGCATACTTTAACGTTGCGGAAACCAGTGAACCTATTAAACCACCCACTGCTTGCCACGAACTTGGGGCTGGGGTTCACCGTACTTATCCCTAATATCTTTATAAATACTTCTTGCTTTTTTTTTGAAAGTTCGTTAGACTCAGGGGCACTCATTTCTGAATCTGATTTTACATCCATATTATTAACAGCTGTTCCATCTTTGATATAGCACCTGAACACTGTTTTGTGATCACTGTTCATGTTAAGTGCATTGATCCTTTGACCTGTTCTTTTATACGTACACTGTCCTTTTAAATAGTATTCTCTGTTGAAGCAGTGAGACCTAATTCCCTTGCAATAGATGACAAACTTTGTCCTGCTTCATACTTCTTAAATCATTTTCATCTTCATTTCTAAATAAATTTTTTTTCATTTTCTGGCACTGCCACCACTTGCACTTTTCGTTGGTCGCATAGGAATGAAGAGAATTCTGAAAATTTGTTTTTTTTATATGATTGAAGGTTTCAGTGAAGGGAACATATTTCACCATAACAGCATATAAACCCACACAACTGCAGTGTTTGGGATTACTGCAAATATAATAAGATCGAGTTTGCTAACCCATTTATAATTACAGATGCACTAACAGAAAAACCAATAAACCGGAAAGTGCAAATTGTTTTTATTGTTTTATGGTTGTGACTTCCAGAAATGTGTTTTTTTAAAATATCACAAAGGCATTCAAACTTGATTCTCATAACAGGAACATATGATAACGATGAAGGGGCAGTGTAATTTCCATTATAAATGTGACCTTTTCGAGAGATAAATAGCTTAGTAATACAGCAAAATTTTCAAATTCCAAGGAATTGGAAGAAATTACAAGAGAAAAAAAACTGGGTTACTGGGTTCACATTACGATATTTTCACAATACTTCCATTTATTCCTACGGGATGCAAAATACGTTTCCACGATTTTTTTTAAGTTTGCACCAGCCGCCAAAAACTTACGTAAAGTCAAATTTCCATAAGTTGAGTATTGCGTAAGTCAAGAAGTTAGTCAAGTAAGTTACAGTTAGTAAGTCAAGGTATACATGAAGGGGGGGGGGGGGGGAACAGAGAGATAGAGTGAAAGAAAGACAAGACAAGACATAACATAACTAGTCAATTTTAATTGTGCAGAGAACACGAGAGAGACAGAGAGAATGTAAATTATCCCCCGTAAAGAACATATAAATGAATCCTTTTCTTTTAAAATGACAGTGAAATCTGAGGAAATTACCTGTAATTACTGTTTTGTACTTTTTATCATAGCCAATTATTTCACATTCTGTTCCCTTTTTTAATCTTCCAGTCTCTAGTCTTCCAGTTGCCACTGTTCCACGACCTACCAAAAATGTTAAACTTTCATTTTCAAAATCACTTATCAATAATACCATGCATTACATCTAATAGTTTATGTATTGAAATTTAAGTTATATAAATAATGTAAGTTTCAAATATGCTTGGAATGTACTGTCATTTTGGAAATTCTTAATTACAAATAATGAACATGATATATCTTGATATATATAGGAAGCTTGGGATTAATTTATGTATTTGGCCATGCAAACCAAATGTATGAAAGTCTCAAAGAATAACATAGTAGTATTAGTATTATCCATAGCGTGCAAGGAAGCCACAAGTTTTTGCTGCACTGGACAAAAAAAATCCAGTACATAAGAAAATACACATCATGAGCTTTCTTCATCATGCAAATAGCTATCCAGTTGAACTTGGAACTTTTTTTCCAAATTGTCAGCCTCAACTGCAAAGGCAACTTATTCTAGAATCAACAACTTGCTGGTTCAAGGACAACCTAATCTAAACCTCTTCCCCTGTAATTCATACGGTCACCTGTTTTCCAACTCTCCATGAGAATTCCCTTTCTTTGGACCTTTTCAAGAAGCTCAGATGAGGTTTTATGCGTTGTATGGTGGAATTATAACAAATATTTATTTATTTTTTTTTTTTTTTGATTTGGTAGTTGTTGGCGCATCGGCTTCTGTGGCCATATTGCACTTCCCAAGGTTTTTGCAGTACTTTGATCCAAGCCCGAGGCGGGAATCGAACCCGCGACCTTTGGGGTTGCCGGGCAGGTACTTTACCCACTCGGCTAGCCCGGTCGGCTATAACAAATATAACCTCTCTCTATCTCTACAGGATATCGTTTGATAAATCATTCTAAAGATACCATGGGCTTTCCTGGCCACATATTTATATACTGCTCAGAAAACTTCTGATATGCCAATACTATAACTCCCAGATCCATTTCTTCCTCTACTGTTTTCAGTTCGACCACACCAAGGGTATAAAGTTATTCTGGTGTTGCTATTTCCCAAGCGCAAAACCTCGCATTTTGCTGCATTAAAACAAACTTTTTCGACCATTCTTGAAGGCTGTTCAAGTCATCCTGAAGTAGCACTTCTTGGCACCGATCATTAACAACTCTCCCAATCTCTACATCTGTAAATTTCTGCATCACACTCTTTATCCATTTTTCGATGTCATTAATGAAAATTAGAAACAACGGTGGTCCTAGAACTAATCCTTGGGAGAACCAACTTCTGGTGATACACCAAACTGAAGAATATCCATTAATCACAACCCTCTGCTCTGCAGCTAACCTGCAATCCTTATAACCATTCCAGGAATCCCAACATGTTCCAGCTTATACAGTAACCTCTCATGAGGAACTGAGACATTTAATTCAGTTCCCCATGAGATCGCTAAAATCCAAATAAAAATTATGTTTAAATTGTTCCCTATATCTAGCTTATGAGTAACTGTGTCAAAAGAGAGCACCAAGTTAGCTGAACATGATTTTCCTTTAATAACATGTTGTGTATGCTTCAGAATGCCATTTCTATCTAAATGCATCTTGTTCAGTGCCTCCAAGATTTTCCCTACCACTGAAGTCAGACTAACTGGTCTGTAGTTACTGGCTTTATTCTTAGAACTGCCTTTATGTATTGGTGATATACTGGCACTTCTCTAATCCAAAGATGCCCTCATAATTAACCTCAAGGTTCAATACACTCTCTGGCCATCTTTCTGTTTGTTCCAGAGAAAATAATGGAATCATTGGTTAAAGAAGTGATGCAGGACCACCTGGACAGGCACACAATTATACTGCAATCACAGCATGGATTTGTTAAGAGGCAGTCCTGTCTAACCAATCTGATAGATTACTGTGATGCAGTGACAAAGGAACTGGATGCAAAAAATAATTTTGATATCACATACTTGGATTTCACGAAGGCTTTTAAGTGTTGAATATAAAAGACTGCTATAAAAACTGGAGCAATGTGGCATTAAGGGCAAGTTACTGCTATGGATAAAGGGATGATTAAGGGGAAGAAGATAGAGTGGTTATCAATGGGTATTACTGCTCTTCGTGAACTAATGTTATTAGTGGAGTTCCTCGGGGTTCAGCGTTAGGCCCATTGTTTTCAATATTTATTAATGATACTGATGAAGGTATATCAGGCTTAACGTCTAACTTTGCAGATAATACAAAGGTTGGCAGAGTGTGGGGGGGGTGAGCTACTTTAGGATGAACTACTGCAACAGGATCTAGGAAAATTGGGTTGACTGGCTGAGAAATGGCAGTTGAAATTTAACATTGACAAATGCAAGGTGCTGCATATGGGTAGCAGTAACTCCAGAGTAACTTATCAACTGTGTAATACTATACTCAGGGTAGTGAAGAATGAAAAAGACCTGGGGGTAATTGTGCAGTTAGATATAAAGTTCTCTAAGCAGTGCAGACATGTACCGAGACAGCTCATGGGGTTTTGTCAATGATAAACAGAAAATTCTGGCAGGGATTAAGAGGTGATTATCCCTTTGTATAAGTCTATGGTTAGGCTGCATCTTGAGTACTGTATACAGGTCTGGAGGCATCACTTTAGGAAGGACATAGATATGCTTGAACATGTGCAGAGAATGGCAACCAGAGTGGGAAGGGAACAAACAGGTGCTCAGAAACTCCAGAGTAACTTTTCAACTGTGTGATACTATACTCAGGGTAGTGAAGAATGAAAAAGACCTGGGGGTAATTGTGCAGTCAGATATAAAGTTCTCTAAGAAGTGCAGACATGTACCAAGACAGCTGATGAGATTTTGTCAATGATAAACAGAAACGTCTGGCAGGGATTAAGAGGTGATTATCCCTTTGTATAAGTCTAGGCTGCATCTTGAGTACTGTATACAGGTCTGGAGGCATCACTTTAGGAAGCACATAGATATGCTCGAACATGTGCAGAGAATGGCAACCAGAGTGGGAAGGGAACAAACAGGTGCTCGCATCTAGAAAGGCTTCAGTTCAGAAAATGCAGTGTCTTGAGACTAGGCACCTACAGGGAGATCTGATTAAGGTGTTGAAATAATCCTTGAATGTACTGAGTAAGCTGAAAGTTAACGCCAGTTTTCCATTTTGTTGAGATCACACCAGAGGACAAAAATTATCTACCTAAAGTACTAACGGCATTTTTCCATTTTGTTGAGATCACACACACTAGGGGACAAAAATTATTTACCTAAAGTACTTCCCATAGTTATATTTCATGATTTATCATGTTCAAGTTGAGCAAGAATGGTTGATTGTTGGAACAGTCACCCACAACAACAGGCTTCTACCTGTTGTTGTGGAAGTATATGGGTTGAATAAATTCAAGAAATAGACAAATTTGTGGATGGTACACAGGTAGGTGAACTTTATAGGTTTTTTTTGCTGATCTTGTATAAGCTTGCTTTTTTGTATCATTTGCCATTACTACTACTATTTCTGGGTATATTACATCAACTCCAGGATGTCTTACTTGCCTTTAGGCTCTAACTTTTTCTAATAAATAGTCACTTGTAATTTCAAAATCACTAATTTCAGATGGCTCGGCCTCAATTGCACAGCCTCTCCTCAGCATAAATGGTCTTCTATTAGTAAAGACTGATGCGAAGTACCTATTCATGTGGGAAAGTCTTAGATAAGACTTAGATAAGTCTTAGATAAGACTTTCCCACACTCAGTGCACAAGGGTCCAGTCATTTGTATTCTTCTTTGTATTTACATATATGAAAACCCACTGTCCCCATTCTTTGCTCTCTTAGCCAATGCTTTCTCATACTCACCCTTGGCCTCCCTAACCTTATCTGTGGTACTATTACAGACCCAGACCAACTTTTAGCTGTTGTAGGCTTCAGTAATAGTAATAGAGGCATGTGAAACAAGAATATGAGCTTATGTAGCATCAGCAAAAAAAAAATCACATCACCATTCCCTCTAAATGTTTGTCCAGTTCCACCTTGAATGTATATAAGCTATCAACTTCCATAATGACAGATGGAAGTTTGTTCCAGCAATTAACCACCCGATGGCTAGAGGCAAATTTCTGCACATCTATTCCACAACTGTCTTTCCTCAATTTGAATTTATGCCCCATTAGGTTCATAAACTGAGCAAGTGGAAGAATTGCATCAGAATTCAGCATGCTCAACCCATTCAAGGAATTATACACCTCAATCAGATCACCTCGCAGGTGCCTAGTCTCCAGCCACTGCAATTTGCAGAACTTAAGTCTCTCTTGGTAAGAAGATCCCTTTATTCAGTACTTTGTCATTGCTCTGTAACTTTCCCATGTTGTCTTCTTTAGCTCTACTTGACTGACCAGCTCAGTATTCACATTCATCCTGGCATCTACTTCGTTCTATATTTTGTTAATGGTATATATGCATTCATCGCTTCCATGATTTACTGTTTTGAAGGTATTCCATAATTCTAATGCATTTGCCCCCTTCCACAATCTGCCTAATAAATAGATGACACGTAATGCCTTAAACTGCCACAGTCCCCTTTTCTGAAATTAAAACTTGAGATTAACTTTTACTGGAACATCGTTCTTCAATTTCCAACTAACTACTTTGTGATAACTACCTGCCAGTGGTTTCTGTACTTTAAGCCCTGTGTTGTCATCAGATTCGTGAGTAATGATGAAGTCTAGAATATTCTTACCCCTAATATTTTCTCATACGTGCGGGAGTAAATAATAATCAGCTAGTTTATTTAAAAATTTTGTTCCCTTTGTGTTACAAAGGGCAGATCAAAGTCATCCATAATAATGACACTTGCTTGTCTATTCCATCTGAGAGTAGAGTCTTGTCATACTCTTCACATTCTTCTGGTCTGTAGATTACTCCCACTCTCATTATATCTTTGCCCAACTTACCCACACCACACAGATTCTATGCTGGCAGAAGTAACTTCTAACTCAGCAAAAGCTTTTTTTGTGCTCAGTCTGCTTTTATAAGACACATGACCCCATCATCCCTAAATACATTACACATACCATAATGGAATTGATCATCTCCAATTTTCAGGAGGCAAGATGTTTCTGTTAGCCCTTATTAGGTTAGGACAACTAATGTCAGCATTAGTTGTCCTAACCAGGAGTTTGAATTTAGCCATTTAATTGATAATACTCCTAACATTACAGTAGACACAATTAAGACTAAGTATTCTTCTATAGTTTACTATCCTGCCACACCCCTTGAAGTTATTTAGGCTTGTTTCTTGAGCTTTATCTTCCTGCTCATTTGAAATGTTGCTACCCTCAGATCTTGACATCAGCTGTTGCAGCAACAAAAAAAAAAATTCTTGAGGTGGGTGCAAGCATCACTTTGATCCATATCACATATCAGATAAACATGGATCTATATTACCCTTCTCCCCCCCCATAACTAGCAGTTTCCCTGAACCTTTAGGGTATCCTCCATGATACTGGCAAAAATTCTTGCACCACCTTCATTCAAATGAATATAGTCTCGACAAAATAGATTCCTTCTACCCACAAGTGCGAGCCATGCTAATAAAAATTTCCCCCTGCATAAAAATATTGCCAAGTGATATCAAAAGTTTTCAATGTTTGAATTGACAATGACTAGATGTCTCTTAACTGTCATTCGTTAGAATTTTGGTTTCTGTATACCATCTTTTCTAATGTTCTACCTAAATAGCTTGTAAGTGAAACTGGTCTATAATTATGTAGAAGAAAGCAATTCTTTTCTGCTTTGAAAAGGCTACAACTGAGTGATACCAGAACAATAGGGGAGGAGGATAAATATTTGATAATGCATTCGGTGCATAATGATTCTGGCACTATTTAATATTGGAATAATTACAAAAACCTCTTCCCCAGATCCCTTTGCTGTTAGCTAAGGTGTCGGTGGGACAGATTCTGGTAATAAAATATATTTAAAAAAAAATGACTAAAATTGCAATTTGATCATTTTTTACACGTATGACTACATCATCCTTTAAAAAAAATTGCAATTATTGTACAAACAACATTAGAAAATTATTACAATTATTACAATTATTTTAGTGTACCGGTGGTGAATATTTCGCCAAGACTGTAAAGAAAGTATTTAAAAAATAGATGTTTTGAAAATCATTAGGAAACTTTTAGTGCAAAATAAAATCTACTGGGAAAGGAACTAGGTAAAAAACTTGTTTAGTCTGAGTTATTCAAGTACCCATGGTGAAATTTTGTCAAAACTGTAACTAAACTGCTGTTCGACAGTTTTGTAATGGAACTGAAATTTTCTTAATGGAAAAATAATGGAAATTTTGAAAACGGGTAAGAAAACTTTACTGCAAATTGTTTTTTTTTTTTTTCTCCTGCTAAACCTATTGTAAAAGAATCATGTAAAAATCTTGTTTAGTTTGAGTTATTCAAATTCAAAGAGTATTACAGACAGACAGGCATAAGCAAATTATTATAAAGATTCTTCAAATACTATACATTCCACTCGACTCATACAAAAAAGTCTGATTATATGAGAAACAAGAGACAGAGATTAATAGAAAAAATGATTTTGTATTGTTTGGCATATATTTCAAATTGCTGAAAGATTCTGATCACGCACAGGGCATGAACACTGCTAAAATAATACACAAACAGTACGACACCACACTGAAAAGTTTCGAAAAGGAGTTGCAAACCTCAAAGATAAGGACCACAATGGATGCCCTACTGAAGGTGATGACAATGGCTATCTGAGTCTCTCAGGTGAAACCAATCGAAAACTAGACTTTTCTCACACATATTATACCACTTCTTTTAACATATCAATTTCTTCTTGGAAAATAATTTTGCCAGGAAGACACTGCTTTCATGCAGTTCACTGATTCAAGAAACCCAATTTATTTTTTTTTAAATGGTATAAATTCATTAAATTGGAAAAAAGTGTTGGTTGTAGTGGAACTCATTTTTGATTAATATACTTTATTTTGAGCAAGGATATGAGGTCCTATGAGTTTCAGTTAAAAAAAAAAAAAACAACAAACTTTCATAACACCAAATAAGAAAACAGAGTAAAAATACTGCATCAATTCAAATAGTATGCACCTCCTGAAATATATCTTATAGTAAAATTTCATTTCATAACATCACTACACAGTAGATTTAAGTAAAAAATGTGAATAATTTAATTAGTAAAATAAAAAAAAAACAAAACAAGGATAATGGTTTACCTGGTATAGAATGCACATGTTCTATGGGAAGTAAAAAAGGCTTATCTAAATCTCTAACTGGGGTAGGTATATACTGATCCACTACCTCTAAAAGTTTGAGTATAGAATTTTCACCAATTTCAGGACTTGTTCCCTAAATAAAAGAGAGAGAGAGGGAGAGAGAGAAATAAAAAATAAATAAATATATATATATATATATATATATATATATATGCTCAATTTTTTTTAACATTTCCTGACTGCATCCAAATACTCATCAAAAATCTTGCTTCAGGAAATGTTAGACTTTTTTTTTGTGTAATGTAAGCCTGCAATCATTATGACACAGAAATCAACCAACATCTGCAAGTAGCCAGCCAGCATGAACATTACAACACAAAAGCCTGGATCAACAGTTTCAGGACTGCAGTTTTATTTAATCAAATTTAATATTTACAAATAACTACACATCAATTTTTTTTTCAAAATAATGACTTTGTATTTTAATATTTTTTTCATGCTATATAATTCCAATAAAGCATCTTTGAATTTTTTTTTTGAAAGTTTCTTGATTTAATTTTTCATAGCTACCATAACTTTTGCTTCTTTAGAAAATCATTGACCCTTTAATGAGTTCTTTTGTTTTGGGGATCAAGAACAATCAAAATAACATGGCACAGAGTGATATGAATAAGAAACAATGTTTTTTTAATACTGTAGATTGTCTGTATGTTCAACTAAATTTAAAAACTTACCTAATGTGTGATGTTTGTGGACCTATCTAGAACAGGATATGACAGCACCAAGGGGGATGTCTTTTTGTATATTCAGTGAATAACATAAAAACATTAGGCATGAATTCAGCATACTAATGGGCATTTATGAAATGCTTGAAGAACAGGGTGGATGCCCACAAAGAATTAAGCACATCAAGCTCTCAGCTCCTCAACTCAATGCGAGATCCCTCACTGGTGCATCAGGCATAACAGTGGCAATCCCTAAGGCAGAATGTGCTTGTCCCACAGAAGGTAGTTATTGTCAGTGACTATTATCAGAGAAATGGGAAATATATTGTACAAAAAAAAAAAAAAAGATAGGTGGAATAGGACTAGGGTATGTCGGCCAGGGGCTAAAGTAGATGACCCTGTAGAACAGGTATCATCCTTTAAGGACATGAAAGGTGATACATACAAGTGATAAAGGAGATCTGAGGATTTACTTAAGTGCAGGGCAATGTTGGGAAAAAGGCACGAGTTAGGATTATATTTGAAAGTGTCTGCAATCCTACCCAAACAAGACAGGAGAGAGTATATGCTGAGAGCTTTGCCAATTAATTCAGCCCTGGAGACTGGTGCAAAGTTCGTGCTATACTCAGTGTTGTCTGTGCCTGTTAACATGAGACTGTTTTCACAGGGATGGGATATACTTAAATAGAAGGGGGTGCAAGAATATTTGCTGATGCTATGGAGGTGGTGTTTGGTGGATTGGAAAACTGATAGTTTGAGCTTGTGGAGGGGTGGTACACAGACTAGCAGATTAACTAGAGCTGCAGAAAAAAGTTAAAGCAATTCTTGCACTGTTTCTATTGGAACATGCAACAGCCTGGAAGGCAAGATGTCAGGGATTTAAGTCTTGCTATGGGTCATCATGGAACAAATAAATACAGTCTGTGTTAGGATAACTAAGAGCATAGTAAATAAATTTGCTGAATTTGAAGTACCAATTAAGCCATCAAATGCAAACAGTGTGGAGATAATGGAGGCATAGTGTCACTCTGGCATAAGGAATGCAGTATTTGAATACATTCTTTCCGTACACATTTTCAATGTATACAGAAAGAATATGTATTTTTTGTAAGTGTGTCACCTACAATGTCAGTTCAACCCTGCTTCATGCCACTGTGAGAATACAGATCACCGCAGAGAGCCAAGCACATGATTAGTGTTAAGTTTGTGTGAACAGTGAGTGTTGTGTTATGCTGGCCACCTGGCTACCCAGAAGTATCAATCAGCTGGAAAACTGTTTCTGAGTACTCAATCTCCACCATGCCACAGGAAGGTGGGCCAGTTCTGCTATAACACACCGAGTGTCTCATTAGAGAGATATCTGTACTACAGGAGGAAAGGAGTGCAATACCTCTAGCGAGAATAACTTCCCTGGTGGCCAAAATTAGGAAGAAAAAGAGGAGGGGAAAAAAAAAGGAGGGTACAAAGACTCATTAAACAATACCATCTAAATAGAATTATCCAAGGAAGGATAATTAAAAAAATATATGAAAAAAAAAACAAAAAAAAACACTAAGTAGTAGATCTTTCATTATTAACACTATTTATAGCAGACTTCTTGTGCGTGAAAACACTTGGAGAAAAAGTAGATTTCGTTGATACTTAATGATGTACAATCATGTAGGGTATGACTCCAGTTTTCTTTGCTGCCACAGAAAAGTGTTGGTTTGTAGTTTTGTGGTGCAAAAGCTGCTTTGACTATATTGCGCCAAACAGAAAGAGGTCAATGTTATGGGAACTGAGGAGAAAATTTCTCATTCAATGACCCATGCTCGGATCAAAAAGGATGTCTCAGGACTGAACAAAAGCCAAGCTCTAAATTTTTTGTTTAGAAGAAAGGTAACATTAGGAAGAAATTTTGGAGAAGCAGAGGCTGAAAGATAGGAGGGATTCAGTTATGCTCTTGGTTAAGAAGCATATTAAATTAAGTGCAATGTTCAGTTGGTTTGGTGTGACATAAGCACTGAGAAAAAAATGAGAAAGAGTATGATAGGCCCACTGATTGTAATGATTATAGCAAACAACTATACAGAGAAATAAAGTGGGCCATTAAGTGACAGTATCTTATAATCAGAGATTTTAACTTTCCAAATATTTATGGAACTTGTAGGCTGGGGACTTGCAGATTATTAGGGAGACAACAAGAGGAAGCAATACTTTTGGTCTGATTATCAGCAGCATTTTTTCAAGTATTAAGAATCTGAAGGAAAATAACACTCTGGGTGGCAGAAATCACAATGTGCTGGCGTGGAATTTACTTAAAGACAATTACTCTCAAAGGTAAAGGGAAGGGATTTTGCTTTTGTAAGGGTGATAACATTGGTCTGAGAGTTTTGAATTCTATACAGTGGAACCATCTAATGTTCCCAACAGCAAATTCTAAATGGAAAGCATTCAGCGAAGTAATCAAAGAAGCTACTAGGCTTTTCATAACAACTAAGAAATATTGTTCCAAGCTAAATGGATGTCAGATGAACTGATGAGACTTCTGGCAGAGAAGAAAAATACATGGGATGAATATAAATTATCAGGTGACACAGAAGCCTATGGCAGATGTAACCAGTCTGTGATCAAGTCATAAAGCAGGTTAGTCAGGCTAAGACAGATCACAAGAAGTCTCCACAAAGAATTCTAATAAAAGCAGCAAAGACTTCTATATTTATATTACACACAATGTGCTTGCATGAGTTGATGAATGTAGTGTCCGTTTATACTCTTCATGCCAGTTATAGATACTTCTTGACCGTACAACATGATTCAAGTACCAATGGATTCCTCTTCTTCCGCCTAACATGGATGAACCTTCATCTCTGTCATCAAACAAACATGTATTTCATAATTTTATATTTTTGCTAATGCTTCCATTACATTAGCGCATACAGACAGCAAACACTATTGCCCTAAAGGCGTATGGTGACAATGTGGTGAACCTTGAGAAGTCACAAAGCCCTGTGCTTTGAACTCCTCAGGGGACAGCAAACTTCCCTATTCCCTCAGCTCTAAAAACTCCCCTCTCAGCAGAAAATACAATAGCTGCCCTGATATCAATACTAATCCTCAGAAGTGCACATAAAAAGTATAACCTGTCTTATTCTGGCTCCCAAAGGCAAAGCATTGTTAAATACCTAAAGTACAAGCAGTTTTAATTCTTGTAAGTGGTTTTAACTCTTCGCAGAAAAGCAATTAGTCAGATAAATTTCAACCTAAAGGCAAAATATGGCAGAATCAGAAATTTTAACAAGCCATCCCACTTGCTTCCATTGTAAAGTAGATCAGGAAGCAGTAATCCAATGTACGTCATGTTGACAATTTTACTGTGCAGCCTGTACCAAATGCGATATAAAGCAGTTCAACAAGCAATGACGTCAAAAGTACATTTGCCTGTTCTGCAAAGAAAGTAAAGAACAAAGGACAAATGTAGCAGAATGTGTGGATATCCAGGATGACTCGGAGGTAGAAAATAAAGAAACAGACGTCCAAACATCAAACTTTAGTTAGACTCCATTGCAAGTCAAACCTGGCCACTTCAATCCTTGGCCCTTTCTTCTGGAACATTGTTCTGGATGAATTTCTAACCTTGGATCTGGGCCCTGTGGAAAGCCTGGCCTTTGCAGACATGATTTTCCTTGTAAAAGGTAACACATGAGTAGTTGTAGAGCAAAGATCAAATGCTGCCCTCTTGCAGCGGCAGGAATGGGCGCAAATGCACATGCTCAAAATATCGCCTGACAAAACAAACAAATACTTCTAAAAGGCAATTTGGACATAAGAAGACATCCACAAATCAATATTAACACAACCACTATAAAAATGGGAACAGAACTAAAATATCTTGGAGTAGTCTTCAATTCAAAATTAACTTTTTATCCCCATTTGACCTACTTGGCGAAGAAAGTAGGAAATTATGTAGGTATGATTGCCAGGATGAGTCGGGCAGACTGGGGGCTCAAAAGAAAGACCCTAGCAATCATATACTGTGCAATGTTCCTACCTGTTATCACCAATGGAGCCGGTGCGTGGTTCACCTGCTCGGCCATAGTAAGGAACAGGAATAAATTAGAATCGATACAAAGGACAATACTTCTAACCATTACCAGAGTATGTCGCACAGTGAGCGCACCTGCACTACAGTTGTTGGCCAGAGCTCTCCCACTTTACTTGGAAGTAGCCAAAAGAGGTTTGTATTATAGACTTAAAAAGGGGCATACCCACAGAATTTCTGGGGATAGCCCTTGATACAGCCAACACTTTCAATGCTGAAAGAAAAAGAACAGCCACAAAGCTCCATGAGCTATGTAAACAAAATGGGAGCAGGAAACCAGAGGTCTAGTTACCAAAAGGTTTCTGCCAAAGGTGGCAATGGTCAGCCCAAAGCCACCTAAGCGGTATGCCCCTGGACTTTTTACAACATTCATATTGACAGGTCACGTCTCCCTAAAGGCAAAACTAACCTCCTTAGGGCTGACTGAAATTGCACCTGAGGAAAGGGTGAAGACTGGGTACATATTCTATATGAATGTATAATTTATGACACCCACCCCCCCCAGAACAGAGCTAATAGCACAGACTGGCCTCCTTCCAAGGGGAGAAGAACATTTATTCATTATAAAAGAGGAAAATTATAAAGTCTTAACCTTCACACAGAAAGTATTAGAAATGCGCAGAACTATCCAAAGTATGGGAATTCAGCCCCTCCCAGCAATTGAACAATAATCAATAGTTAGAATTACCCACGTCTCCCACCACGCCCAGATGATGACCTGATAACTGTCAGGACAGCAGTATTCTGTGCCCTGACATGACAAAACATGATTGACCTAGGTACTCCCCAAGACTACCCCACCATGTGTAGGAACCTGAAGCCCCCCACACCGAATAAGTAACCACATGGAGGAGGGAGATGTACAGTCAGCCAGAGAAGCAGATTAGCTGAAAAATATCAGTAAGCTGGTAGCAAGGGGGATGCAATGTAGAATGAGAGAAGAATGAAAGACAATGAATAGGCTGGTCACTGAGTGAATTAGAAATTGTGGAAAAAGGGAATAAATGAGAGTTTTGGTGAAAGAAAGAGTGAATGAGTGTTGTGGTGAATGGGAATGAGTGGAAGAGCAAATGTAATTGGCTGAAAGACTACAAAGTTAATAATAACTCACACCACTTTATATATATTAACGAACATTTACTAACAACACAAACACTGCATTCTTCCCTGGCCTGCAAAAAAACTTGTGGCTAGGCCTGCACCGCTTGGCTTAACTGCCCATATCGAGTCTTGGCTGACTTCTACTAATTTGTTTCAGGTTTTGTGTATATGTTTTTTGCCACCGTATAATTCTTTATATATTAATGGTAGTGTTTAATTTTGTATGACTTTATCACAGTAAAGCCATACTATTCCAACCGTGTTTCTTTTTCCAACGCTAATTAAAAATTATCTCCATGCACTTGTATTCTAAATACAACCATAGAGATCACTATTTTCCCACTATTTTGAATTTCTTCGCAGCTTATTATTAAGTCCGATTCGCTGCTATAAATTTCTTTATCATGTAGATATATTTGCTCATTTGGTTGAAGCCTGCATGCATTCATCTACTCTACTCAATTTGTGCACTTCATCTCCCCACCAGCTCATTTTCACTTTGCATTTCTTGACATACTCCAGATATCGTACACTTTCACTGTCTTATCATACTTTCTTTCTAGGCATGTTTCAACACACATTTTTCCTTTCAATACAAGCATTTGGTATTAGCTCCCTTTTTAATAACTTTTTCTATGCTTTTTATTTTTTGCTGTCTAATTCTAAAGTTCTTCCCATTCATTAAACTATTAGTGTAATATGAGGGTGATACAAACATTCCTACAATCCTACTTCTATTGCTATTTTTCGTCTTTATTTATTTAAAATACTCCTTTTTCCCTTCCCCATCCTTAATTTAATACCTCACCCTTATAGCATTTGCTTGTTCTAAATCTATTTTTAAAATACATTGATTTCCTATCTATGCAAAATTAAATCCTACACTAAATTCTACATATTTATATTAAACATATTGATATTAATCATTTTTATCCCAACTCGATACTTATTTTTACCTAAATAAATTACACTGCGTTGGGACTACCTTGTCCATGCTATATTAGAGAGTGCTAATTTCATTTTCGTTGCTTTTTTGACCTTCACTTTTCTTCTACTACTATGAACAAGTATAGAAATGCAGTTCCTGATACATGGTCAGGTGTAGTCCCTTGATGAAATACCTGATCATGTATCAATATTTATTTCAGCTGGCATCAGGTCAAGCATTTTTGCATTGCCTATATTAGACCTTTTACTAAAAATGTATCCCCCCATATCTGATGACAGCTATACCATTTTTATTTTTGTTATTTTCATTTTATTTGCGTTTTATTAGTATTTTGATGTATTAATTTTACTTTACAGTTACTCCACTTTATATTGGCTTGTCAATTCAGCCCATAATTTTTTTAATTCATTATAACTTCTAAGATATTAACTTTCTTTCACAAATCTACTCTTCTTTTTCTACTTTATTCACTCTTCTAGTTACTGGCACTTTGTGTAACTTTCACATCCAATTATGCATACTTAATTCAATATATTAATACAACTTATATATATACACTCTTGCATGCTTTAAAGCTGCTTTGCACTTTTACGTGCATCTGTCATATCTGATTTATTATTCTTGCATTCACTGAAACCACTTCATCAACTGTATGTCTTTTCATATGTAACTCTTTAAACATTACCTTTAAGGGGATACATTGAATACCCACTCACTTACACACACACACACACACACACACACACACACACACACACACACACACACACACACACACACACACACACACACACACACACACACACCTAGTTACATACAAATGACTTACGTACATCTTGCAGATACGTACAAAGCACAAAGCCTGTTGCTGTGTTTGTTTATAAGAATCAATTTTGAATGCCTTCGTAATATTTTACTAAAGCAGATTTCTGGAGGTCACTACTATAAAACAACAAAAACAATTAGCAGTTTCTAGTTTACTATGCTTTTCTGTTAGCACAATCTATTATAAACGGGTAGCAAACTATCTTATTGCATTTGTGGAATTCTGATACGGTTTTTACATTACGTTATTATGGTGAAATGAGTTCCCATTCACTAAAATCTTCAATCATATAAAAAACATAAATAAAATTTCAGAATCTTCTCTTCATTCCTATTTTTTGAGCTTTGTAAAGTTTTTACTCTGTATCTCACTTGCATGTATCGTGTTAGTTGCAATTTGTGCATTCCGTGTTCTTTGTTATTGATTGCTTATTTTTTTGCTGTTTTAAATTTTACAACAAAAAAAAAAAAAAAAGTCAGCAAACAGAAATATCAATTAGTTACACTATTAATTAAGCTATGTATGTAAACGTAAATTTACTTTTATTTTGCTAACCTATGGGAAATATTCTTCCGATTTCCATGCCTCATTTAATTTTGTTAATCAGAGGAAGTAAACTGTAAATTTGTGCTCTATATCTTTACTTTGATAGCCTGTGGATATTATTTCTTCTATTTTCGCTTATTAGAATAGTTGTTTAATACAATTAAAATTCACTTTGCAAAGGTGATCACAATAACCGGCACTTACTACATATCGTATAGTGAATGGTATTTTATTTTGAAGAGTCCATCATAAAGTGATTTGATCGTAGATTAAATTAAATTATGTATTATATTTAGATTAAATTAGTTTTGAATAAATACTGTACTTAGATGAAAATAGCTTAATCTCTACATTATTATTCATTGTATGTTTTTTCAGCCTCATTGAACTCGGTTACAAATCTTAAAATGCTGTACATGATGAAGTTTGTTGGGGGTTATAATCTCAGTACGTACTATACTGTACTATACTTGTAGATACAAATCTACAAGACCGAAGTTGGACTTATGTACATGAAAAAAAAAAAAAAAAAAAAACTTTATTAAATACGTAAGTCGGGGAGTGTCTGTATATATGAAATGCAATATAGAATCTCACGAGTATTAAAACGTAGTTTCAGTTGATGGATAAAAATAAATAAGCAAATGTATGACAGATGCACCAAACCATGCAAAGCAGCAGTAAAGGATGCAAAAGTAAACACATGTAAGAATTGACAAGTCTGGTAGAGTTTGCACAGATGGAATTGAAAAATAAACGAAGTGCTATGTTCTAGAAAGGTAAGGATAGCAGAAAAAAAGAATGTAAATATCGTATAAGTTATGATGAATTAAGAGAATTATAGGCTGAATTGCAAAGCCAATTAGAGGTAAGGGTACTGCAAAGTAAAATGATTAATACCAAATGATTAAACAAAATAAAAGGTGGGATAGCTATCATCAGATGAGGACAAATTTAGTTATAGGTCAAAAACAGGGATAGCAATGAAAAAATCTAATTTCAGCTAAAGTAAATATAGATACGTGTTAATGATATAAAAATTAAGGTAAGACTAAGGATAAAGCTAAAATAAAATATAAATAAGCGTTTTCAGAGTAGGAAAAAAAAAAAGTTTTTCGATTTTATGTTAAGTTAAGTAAATTTTGGAAAAAAAAAAAAGTAGTGTTGGAATTTGGTGGAAATTAGATTTTAGAACAAGCACATGGTATAGGGCAAGGTATTAAAAATAAGGATGGGGAAGGGATAAAGGAATAATTAAATAAAGACGAAAATAGCAACAGAACGAGGATAGTTGGAACGTTCGTGTCACCCTCATAATGCAATTTGCCACACACATCTGATGATAGCTATTCTACCTTTTATTTTATTTGTTTAATTATTTTACTTTGCAGTTCCCTCACCTCTAACTGGCTTTGCAATTCAGCTTATAATTCTTTTAATTCATCATAACTTAATATGATATTACGAACCTAAGGGGGCATAAATTCAAATTATGAAAAGACAGATGTAGAATATAGATGTGCGGAAATCTGCCTTTAGCCAGCAGGTAAAGCGGGTAATTGCTGGAACAAACTTCCATCTGTCGTTGTGGAAATTGATAAGTTAAATAAATTTAAGGAGGAACTGGACAGGCATTTGGAGGGAATGGTGTGATTTTTTTTTTTTTGGCTGATGCTGCATAAGCTCATACACTTGCTTTCTTGCATCACATGCCACTACTACATACATACATATTATATATATATATTTTTTTTTTATTTATTTATTTTTTTTTTTTTTCCACTTAATTAAACTCTTAGTTGAAGCCAACTATGTCTTTTAGTGCTCTTGGAGCAGCATATGGGACAGCCAAGTCAGACACAGGAATTGCAGCCATGGCTGTAATGAGACCAGAACTTATAATGAAGTCTGTAATTCCAGTAGTTATGGTTGGTATCATTGCTATATATGGGCTGGTAGTTGCAGTACTCATAGGAAATGCTGTGAAGGAACCTTATAGTCTCTATAAGTAAGGCAATTAACAAGTTTTAAAGATACTGCTAAGATTCATGCCTGTTCTAAATTATGTACTCTATTAATGATGTCCGAGATTGGCAAATACATTGACATAGGTTAAGGGTCCATGGAAAAGTTTTTGGCTGGGTTCTCAACTTGCAGGTTATTTTTGTATAAAATATATTTTAGCATTAATGCAATCTATTTTATAGTTTAACTAGCCATTAAGAAATATACAGATAATTTGATTGTAGAGTTTTGGGATGTTCTTAAGGGTGATTTTTATTTTTGGTCGAACTTTGTAACCCCCCCCCCCCTTTTTTTTTTTTTAACCAGTATTACATTTTGAATTACGGTTAATACTGGTTGTATGGCTGTCAATAAATATTGTTTTAAATTTTCTTTTGTTACTCAGTATATGCATCTAGTTGTTAAAAGGAAACCTCACTAGACATCAAAACAACTTCAAGTTAAATTTAGTTCCATAATGATTTGACCTATTCCCATAAGCTTTGTTATTAAGCCTAGAAGTATTCCTTTCACTAGGTTTACTTACTGTAAGTGCATCGTCCCCTCCATTTTTAGCAGTCATCATTGATCTTTACAGCCATTCTCAACATTGTGGTAAAACTGTGGCATGCAAAAATGTATGATATTTAAAAAAATCAGTGTAAAAGTTTCTACTGAAGTTAGAGATATATGTATAGTATACCAATTGATTCCACAGTTAAATTTTCTGTTTGCTGAAGGTAAAATAACCATTTGCCTATGTGTGGTATGAGCAGATGTGGTGATCTCAACTTGATATGTCCTTATATAGTACATGCACCATGCAATTCAGTGTCTTAATTTTGTTTTGAATGCAATATTCACTAAACTATCAGAGCATCATATATATAATTTACTTTGTGTTATTTTTTTCTTTGTAATCATAATTTGGCTACTGAACTTTTAGCTTTGCTTTTGTCATTTCAGTAAGAGATATCAGCATGTGTAAGTTAAAATTTCTCTTAGTCAATCAGATTCTGGTTCAACAGATATTTACTATTTATCAGATAATATTAGTTCACAAGAGATGATAATGATTTTATTGCAACTGGACAATTCTGTGTTGTGAATTAAGCATGGAAAATTTTATTTAAGAGAGACTGGAAGCAGAAAAGTTTCAAACAGATGCATGTTTCAACCCTTTCAACCCTTCCCTATCTCTTCCATCATGCAGTATGATTGATGACTTTTGAGGTTATGATGAACGTCGTGGCGAGATCCAATATTCCTTACATTTCGAGGGTACAGCTCTAAAACGGTGTTCGCAGGCCAGCCGCTAGTTAGTACACCGGACCGAACCTATTGGTAACTCTCTAGGAGGCTTCCAGATCAGCTAGTGTATAATCTTGCTACCTCTACTCCGCCAGATAGTGACTGGAGGGGTCCGAGTAGTGTGTATGCAGGGAGCATTGTTGAGGCCACGTTATGTCAAGGATCTGGGTATATTCTTACCACGTGTACGCCACATTCAAATATTTCATTACTGCATGTCCCACCCACTTTTTCTTACTACAGAATACACCATGAATTGTCAAACTAATAGAACAAGCTTATCTGCGAAAAGATCTAAACCTCCCAAGGACGTCCTAATTCATTCCACAAATATACGTGGTCTCAATTCTAATCTCAACGATGTCCATTTCCACTTACAGTCTGCCAAACCCCCATGTACTTTTTCTGACAGAATCTCAGTTATCGGTTGATTCAACTACTGCTCATCTCAGATGCCCAAATTATTCGCTGTATGATTCCTTTCGCCTCAACGGTGGTACTTGTGCATATGTCTGTTCTGATATTCCCTGTCAGAGACTTGGCAATTTGGAATCTCCTCTCTTTGATCTTCTCTGGCTTAAAATCTCTCTACCTCATTGTGTCAAATTCATCTGTTGTCTCTACCATTCTCCCAACTCCACTAATCCCTTGGAGCTCTTTGACTTCCTCTCTTTGCAACTTGACTTTCTCCAGTCCAACTTTCCTAACAGTGAGGTAATTTTCCTTGGTGATTTTAATGTTCACAACTCCAGCTGGCTTCCATTTTCTAGTCACACCGACCCAGCAGGTCGAGATGCTGAGGCTTTTGCAATTACTAACGACCTAGCACAGATTGTTCATTTACCTACAAGAATACTGGACAATCCTAATCATACAGCCAATACGCTTGATCTTTTTCTCACAAACAACCCTTCTTAAGTACACGGTTGAAGTGAGAGGTCCTTTAGGCACTTCAGATCACAACTTAGTGATTGTCTCTTCTCCAATGGAACCTTTATCTCATGGCTATTCCCAACCTCGTGTTGTTTGGCATTACAAGAATGCAAAATGGGATGACCTGCGAGACTTCTTTTCTTCTTTTCCTTGGTCGGATTACTGTTTCAAAACTTCTAATGTCAACATTTGCTCAGATTGGGTCAGTGAAATTATTCTTGCAGGAATGGAATCCTTTATCCCACACTCCACTTTAAAATCTCGTCCTTTATCTAAACCTTGGTTTTCCAATAAATGTGCTAAGGCTGTCCAAGAGAAGAATGTTGCATATCGTAATTGGCTTGTTTCTAATTCTTCAGTTTCATTTTCTGCTTACACCAAAGCTCGCAACAATTGTAAAGCAGTTATTAATCAGTCCAAACTAGAGTTTGAACAGGATAAGAGTAGAAAACTTGCTTCTTGCCCTAATGGTAGCCGAGCATTCTGGTCTCTTGCCAAAGCTATTGGCCGCAACTTTTGCCCATCTCTGCTCCCACCTCTGTCCAAACCAGATGGTTCTGTTGTCACTTCAGCCAAGGATAAAGCTGACCTGCTAGCATCCCATTTTTCTTCCAGCTCATGTATTAATGATCTTGGTAAAACACCTCCCACCATTCCCAACACGCTCCATTCAATGCCTCCTGTGGTCTTCCGTCAAAAGGATATATGAGAAGGATTTTAACAAATTTTGATGCTAAGAAAGCTCCTGGTCCCGATGGTATTTCTCCACTTGTTCTGAAAACCTGTGCTCCTGAACTTACTCCTGTTTTTTGCCGCCTTTTTCACTTTCTTATTCCAAAGGTGTTTTTCCTTCTGCTTGGAAATTTGCTCATATCCAGCTAGTTCCTAAAAAGGGTGACAAATCCCTCCCATCCAGTTATCATCCCATTGCAATTACTTCTACTCTTTCTAAAGTAATGTAGAAATCAATTAACTGCCAACTCTTAAACTACCTAGAAACCTTCCGTCTGATCAACGATCGCCAGTATGAATTCCGTCAGTGTCGATCCACTGGTGATATTCTGGCTTATGTTACCCATTTATGGACTAATTCAATGGAAAGGTTCGGTGAAACACAAGTAGTTGCTCTTGACATCTCAAAGGTTTTTGATCATGTTTGCCATAAAGGTCTTCTAAACAAGCTTCCATCTTATGGTTTTCCAACTGTTTTTAGTAATTGGTTATCCAGTTTTCTCTCTGATCGCTCACTGAGGGTGATGGTAGATGACTCTCTGTCTTCTAACTTCTCCACTAATGCCGGTGTCCTCCAAGGTTCAGTTCTTTCCCCCACTCTTTTCCTCTTGTATATTAATGACCTTCTTCCGTTGACTGGAAATTCTATCCATAGTTTTGCCGATGATAGCACATTGCATTCCACTTTCCATTTTGAGAAACCTTGTCCTGCTCAATCAGCTTCAACTTCTCGAAAATCTGCTACCAATTCCTTAAATGCTGATCATCAGGTAATTCTCCAGTGGGGCAAAAACAACTTAGTTGATTTCAACCCTTCTAAAACTCAGTCTTGTCTTATATCTCGCAAAAAGGATTCTTCTGCTCCAATGCTTATCTTTAGTGACACTCCGATTTCTAGACAAAATGATATATCTCTTTTGGGGATTACCGACTTCTAATCTCTCTTGGCACAAGCACATTACAAATATTGCTTCCTCTGCATCTAAAAAACTTGGTTTTCTCTTTCGCTCTTGACGTTACTTTTCTTCCAAACAGCTGCTCACTCTGTATAAATCGCAAATCCGCCCTGCCATGGAATATTGTTCCCACATCTGAGGTGGTGCCCCCAAAACCTCTCTCAGGCTTCTTGATTCCATTCAGAAGAGGGCAGTTAGGTTAATTAATGATTCATCTCTAACATCATCTGCTAGGTGGTAGATGACATCTGCTAGGTGGTAGATGACTTTCATCAACCGTTGAAATACCACCACTTTGCTTATTGGAGGATTGAAGTGGTGAAACCCATGTTTAGTCTCTAGAGCAAAGTTTCCGGCATCCCCCCCCCCCATACTTCTCCTTCAACCCATGCACGGTACTAAGTACTATAGGTTTTGATACCTTTTGTGTTTGGGGTTTTCATTAAAAAAAAAAAAAAAAAACACCCTTCGAGACAAAATATACACAAATTTTTGGTTTGCCAATGGGATTAAGCCTGAGCGGCCTGATATCAGAAATCTATCTCTCAACGGATTGAACGTATACATTTGACCCTTTTCTATCCAGTATCACATAATATGGGGGGGGGGGATATTTAGACGATGTTCTAGTTATTACCGATAGTGGCACTATCCAAGACATTTTACATTCATTTAATAAATTCATTTTAGCCTCAAATTTACAACGGAGAGGGAGAATACGGTACGAAGTTATTAAAATTTCTAAATTTCACATTTACTCGGGACGCAAATAAAATGCAATTTAGCATCTATCACATACCTACAAACATAGGTATGCTTCTGCATTATAACAGCTATCACCCCATTCACCAACAAAAGATCGATTATCTTTAATCAATTTCTCAATGCTTATGAATATTCAACGACAGAATCTGCTCTGGGCTCAGAAATACAAATATTAACCAGCAGATTCTTAAACAGGGGTTACCACTTGCTACAATAGACAGAATTAGGGTACAAGCTAAGGATACGATAGAATAGGTAAAAATATACCAACCAACAATAGTAACAGCAAAAAATACTTTATTTCTGTCCTATATGTTGAACAGTGGCACAAACAACTTAACAGATTCTTTAAAGATACCAAATTTAAAATTGTAGCCAGGCCAATACAGAAATTACGCACTATACTGAACAATCACTCAGTCCTTTCCCCATTCGCAACACAAATAAATGACCTAGTATACAACATTTTTTGTGGTGATTGTGACTCGTCTTATCAGGGTTCTGAATTTTCGTGTTAATCAACATGCTGCTTCAGTTCGTGCTTCTCGTCAGTAGTGTCAGAATTAGCCTTTCATGCCGTTAATGAAAAACACTTTTTTATTTAACGAGGCCAAAATACTTAATGTCCAATGTAATTATAAGAGACTGTTAATTGCAGAAACCGTCGAAATAAAATTACACAAGAATTCTATTAATGTTCGCGGACCATATCTAATCTCATATTCGTGGTCTTTTATGCACATGCGCAAAGACAAATAATCCCTATTTAAGTTCCATTGCTCACCCCTATTTGGTAATTTTCATTCCCGTGATCACGACATACGGTCGAAAAGCACTGTCACCTTCAGAAAGGAAAAATCGTTTTTGGAATCGTTTTGGAAAGGAGAATCGTTTTTTTTTGTTAAATTAATTTTTTATTTAGTTTTAATTGCGTTAAATTGATATTTAATTGTGTTAATTTGATTTTTAATCATTTCTTATCATAATGCAAGATTTTCGATTTTTTAATTGTTTTCATTTTAATTTCTGGAAATTATCATATGGAAGTGTTCTACGTATCATACTGAGGAAAACTTCTTGTATTCTTTTACAAATATTGATATCAACGTAGAACGTATTGAGCATTATAGCTCTGGTTCATACTATCAAATGTGTGAACAAATGTAGTTGTAATACCAGATATAACAATGTGAAAATGGGCAAATATAAAACGTTGTTATTTGGTTTTTTTTTTAGGAGCATTAGCAACTAAGGCCATATTGCTCCAGGGATATGCGGTGGTCATTCCCTGACCTTTCCACATCCTCTGTATTTGGTGGCTCATGGGCTCAAACCCCGGTCTATTCAAGAGGCGTGTGCTACGTACTGCTGCTGCTCCTACCCACCTGGCTATGGAGGCACCCATATAAAATGTATAAAATAAAGCAGATAATTATTTTTTTCCCTCCTTTTATGAAAAAAAATAAAATTATTATTATTATGAGGCATACGATGCAAGGAAGTAAGCTTAAAAAGAATCAACCAAAAAAAAAAAACCCTCCCACAACACTTGTCCACGTCCAATTATTTGTCTAGTTCTTCGATGAATTTATTCAAACTGCCCATCTACACAGCAACAGATAAACGTTTGTTTGAACAAGTCAACCACCTGTTGGCTGAAGGCAAAAAAAAAATCCTCACATCTAACCTGCAATTGTCCTTCCTCAACCCATTCAAAGCCTTAAAACTGTGATTAGATAACCTTGCAGGTGCCTAGTCTCAAGGGACTGCAATTTGCAAAACTGAAGCCTGTCTTGGTAAGACTGTCTTTTCATTTCCTTCAACAATCCTGTTGCCTTTCTCTGCATCCATCCCAGCAGATTTATATCCATCCTAAAATGAGGCCTCCAGACTTGTATGCAGTATTCAAGATGCAGCCTAACCATAGTCTTATACAATGGGATAATCACTTCCTTGTCCCTGCTACCAAAGTTCCTGTATATCATAGACAAAATGCCACGAGTGTCCTCACAGCCTGTCTGCACTGCTCAGAGTACTTCTTATCTGACTGCACAATTACCCCAATGTCTTTTTCATTTTCCACTGCTCTGAGTATAGTACAGTGGTCTCCGACAGTTTTTAAATTCTGTACAGTGGGATCAACTGACGATGTTACCAACAGTAAATTCTAAGTGGGAAGCATTCAAGGAATTAATCGTGGATGCTACTAAAAGTTTCATACCTATTAAGAAATATTGTTCAAGGTTTAGGCCTAAATGGTTGTCAAATGATCTAATGAGACTCGTAACAGAGAAGAAAAATGCATGGGATGCATATAAATTATCAAGCGACTCAGAAGCCTATGGCAGATATAAGTTAATCTGTAATCAGGTCACAAAGGAGGTTCGGCAGGCGAAGGCAGATTACGAGCAATCCTTGGCAAAAGATGCTAAGAAAAACAGCAAGGATTTCTTTACTTATATAAACTCTAAAAGGAAGGGGATGAATCTGATTGGTCCATTTCACATCGATGGTTCAACTGTTGATGATCCTGCTCAGATAGCAAACAAACTGAATGAGTATTTTGCATCTACATTCACACATGAGGAATTATTAAGGTTTGAAAATGGCAGAAGGTTATCAAATGTCATATTGTAGCAGGATACTTAATGATTTTGTAATAACTGAGAGCAAAGTGGAGGAGAAATTGTTGAAGTTAAACATAAGAAAAGCACCTGGGGTGGTGGGATCTATCCAGTTATATTAAAGGAGGTGGCAAAGAAACTAACCAAACCCTTAGCCATAATTATGAGAGCATCCTTGTACTCAGGGGAGGTTCCCGCGGACTGGAGATGTGAAAATGTATCCCCAATTCACAAAGGGGGATCGAAGGGTGACACGAGTAATTACAGACCAGTTAGTTTAACTTCTGTTCCGGGTAAAATAATGGAGTCACTGGTAAAAGATGCATTGCAGGATCATCTAGACAAGACTGCAGCAATAATTCAGACACAGTATGGGTTTGTTAAGGGAAAGTCTTGTCGCACAAATTTGATAGGATATTATGATGTGGTTACAAAGGAACTGGATGAAAAAAATAATTTTGATATCATATATTTGGATTTCAGGAAAGCTTTTGACACTGTTGCGCATGAAAGACTATTGTACAAATTGGAGCAGAATGGTATTAAGGGTAAGTTGCTACAATGGATAAAAGGATGGTTAAGTAGGAGAAGACAGAGGGTGGTAATCAATGGGTGCTGCTCTTCGTGGACTAATGTTATTAGTGGAGTCCCACAGGGTTCGGTGTTGGGTCCACTGTTTAGTTTATTTATCAATGATATTGATGAAGGTATATCAGGCTTAATGTCGAAGTTTGCAGATGATACAACGGTTGGCAGGGTTGTTAATGACAGTAATGGCAGTGTGCTACTGCAACAGGATCTAGATAATTTGGGCAGATGGGCTAAGAAGTGGCAAATGAAGTTTAACCTTGACAAATGCAAAGTACTGCATATAGGTAGATGTAACCCCAGAGAAACGTACCAACTGTGTGGTACTACACTTAAGGTGGTAGAAAATGAAAAAGACCTGGGAGTAATTGTGCAGTCAGATATGAAGTTTTCTGAGCAATGCAGACAGGCTGCCAGGGCAGGTCAGGGGTTTTGTCAATGATATATAGGAATTTTGCTAGCAGGGAAAAGGAGGTGATTATCCCTCTGTATAAGGCAATGGTCAGGCCACGCCTTGAGTACTACGTACAGGTCTGGAGGCCTCATTTTAGGAAGGATGTAGATTTACTTGAGCGTGTACAGAAGGGCAACAAGATTGGTGAGGGGAATGAAGGGATCCTCTTATCAAGAGAGGCTAAGTTCTGCAAACTGCAGTGGCTGGAGACTAGGCACCTGCGCGGTGATCTGATTGAGGTGTATAAGGCCTTCAATGGGTTCAGCACGCTGAATTCTGATGGGATCCTTCCACTTGTTCAGATTACCAACCTAAGGGGGCATAAATTCAAATTAAGAAAGGACAGATGTAGAATAGATGTGCAGAAGTTTGCCTTTAGCCAGCGGGTAGTTAATTGCTGGAACAAACTTCCATCTGTCGTTGTGGAAGTTGATAGGTTGAATAAATTTAAGGCGGAACTGGACAGGCATTTGGAGGGAATGGTGTGATTTTTTTTTTTTTTTGGCTGATGCTGCATAAGCTCATACATTTGCTTTCTTGCATCACATGCCACTACTACTACTACCACACAATTGATATGTTTGAAATTACTGCTACCCATATACAGTACCTTGCATTTATCAATGTTAAAATTCAACTGTCATTTCTCAGCCCACTGGCCTAAATTGTTTAGATCTTGTTGTACCATCTTCAACCATTTTCAATCCACTGCAGGATGAATGCCTCTCCAGCAACTTTCCAGTTCCTTCTATTTTGAGCACTGGTCATCCATTTACTACCCACAAACTCATGAATTTCATCTATCCATCTCTGCCTTTGTCTTCCAGGATTTCTTCAAGCTCCTCTCGGGTACCATTCTATTATTTTCTTAGTCCAGCTGTCACATCATGTCTTCGAGCTATGTGTCCTGCCCAAGACCATTTTAGTTCTTTAGTTTTGATAAGAATGTCCTTTACTTGAGTTTGCTGCCTAATCCATGTGTTTTTCTTCTTATCTAACAGTCCGACTCCCAATATAATTCGTTCCATTCTTCGCTGTGTAGTTCTCAGCTTCTCTTCCATTCTTTTAGTGAGTGCCCAAGTTTCACTTCCATAAGTCATGGTGGGGAGTAAACATTGATTCATTATTTTACGTTTCAGACAAACTGGGATATTGCTTTTCAGTATGTGACTATATTTCCTGAATGCTATCCATTCAAAATTTATTCTTCTCTTGACTTCCAGCCATTTATCATTATTACAGCTAATAACTTGTCCCAGATAAGTATATATGACTCCACCTTTTCAATTACTGCTCCTTCAATCATTATTTCCCTTTCCGTGGCATACTTGTTCATCATTACTTTTGTTTTAGCCATATTCATCTTTAATCCAAAATCCTTACTAACTCTGCATAACTGATTAAGATTTTCCTCTAATTCTTTGGGGTCGTGGCTTATGACCACAATGTCATCTGCAAATCGTAAATGGTTTAGGTACTCTCCATTCACATTGACTCCTTTCTGCGACCAGTGTATTCTTCTGAAAGCTTCCTCAAGGGCAGTAGTAAACAACTTTGGAGATATTGTGTCTCCTTGTCGAACTCCTTTCTCGATTTTAAATTTCCTACTGTCTTTGTCTAGTCTAATAAAGGAGATAGCACTCTCATATATTTTCTTCAAAATCATAATATGTGGGGTATCTATGCCTTGTCTTTCTAGTGCCCGAAACATTGCCTTATGCTGTATGGAGTCAAATGCCTTTTCATAATCCACAAATGCCAGGCATAATGGTGTTTTATATTCATTTGCTTTCTCCATTAGCTGTGTGAAGGTGATCCATAGTTGAGAATCCTGTCCTAAAGCCAGCTTGCTCTTTTGGTTGATTCTCATCAAGTATTCTTTCTAATCTGTTAGTAATGACCCTTGTGAACAACTTGTAGATGTGGGATAACAAGCTAATTGGTCTATAATTTCCAATTTCTGATTTATCTCCTTTCTCATGCAGCAAAACTATGATTGCATTATTCCACTGCTTAGGCGTCACACCTTTTTGAATGCACTTTGTGAAGAGCCTTGCCAGTTTTTGTGTTGTGTCTCTTCCTCCCAATTTTAACAACTCTACAGTAACTTCATCTTCCCCCGGGGCTTTCTGATTCTTCATTTTCTTCAATGCATGTTCTACCTCATCAGGAAGAATATCGGGTATGTCGTATGTGTTGCTACTTTGCAATCCATCTTCCTCACTGCTGGCATCATTCCCTCACTCCTTGTATAATTCTCTATAGTAGTCTTCTGCTATTTGAATTATGCCCTCTCTGCTGTTTATAAGTACACCATTGCTATTCTTCAGTTTCAGTATCATTTGTCTTTCTGTATTACTGCTCATGGCTGCTGATTTAAATCCTTTGTTTTCCCTTAATGCTTGTTCTACTTTTCTTGTGTTAAATCTTCTTATGTCCTCTCTGAGTCTCTTTCTAATGGCTTTGCTTAACTCAGTATACTCAATTTTCTCCCTGTCGGTGTTTTTCTTGCTCTTCATTTTTCGTCTTCGGTTCATCATGACAAGTGTTTCTTGACTAATTTTTTCTTCTTTGGATTTCTTTTTCCCTAAAGGTTTCTTGGATTTTATCACTTTCAGAAAGTTGTAATATTCCTTGTCGATAACTTGGTCCCGAGCAGTCTGCAGAAGCTCAAACTTGTTCTTAAGTTCCAGTACATACTGCTTTTTCTCCTCTTCTTTTATCTCAAAGACCTTTGTATTATTTACTCAAGTCAGTTTTTTCCTTTCCTTTCCTACATCTATATCAAGTGTACATCTTACCATTCTGTGATCACTTCCAACATTTACCTAATTCAGGATGGTAACATCATTCACAATATATCTTCTGTTAGTGAGGATGAAGTCAATTTCATTAGTTGTTAATCCATTTGGACTCTTCCATGTCCATTTTCTGTTCACCCTTTTTTTGAAACATTTTCTGTTCACACAAAAAAGGTGTGAACATTTTCTGTTCACACCTTTTTTGAAAATGGACATCTTCCATGTCCATTTTCTGTTCACACTTTTTTTAAAGTGTTCATTACTGACTGTCCTTGAGATTCTGCAAATTCCACAAGTCTTTCACCTCTTTCATTTCTTTCACCAATTCCAAAATTTCCTATAGTTCCTCTTTCTGCGCTGTTTTGTCTTTTTCCAACCTTAGCATTGAAGTCCCCCATAATAATAGTGTAGTGGGTTTTCTGCTCATCTAGAAGACTCAATTTCGGTGTACATTTCTTCAACCTCTTCTTCATCATGGCTCGATGTTGGTGCATAAATCATTATAACCTTTAGCTTGTATCTCTTAGAAATCTTGAGTATTAGTCTTGATACCCTTGGTGATGTGCTTTTGAATTGCAAAATGTTGTTTTTAAAATCTTTATGGACCAGAAACCCAACTCCACCTTCGCTCCTTTCACTGTTTCCATTGGTGTACAGCAGATTTCCACTTGTTATAACAGTTTACCATAATTATTGTTATTAACCAACCTCAGTATCATCTGCAAACTTAGACATTAAGCCAGATATACTACCACCAATATCATTCATAAATACAGCAGACTCTCGATTTACTAGGATCGGTTTAACCGGGACAGTTCAAGATTCCAAATATACATATATATATTAAAAAAAAAACACCAACCAGAAATCATAAAATTCATTAATAACTAGAATAGGTATAAGCAGATGTTTTGCAAACCGTAAATAAGCAACAAGAAGCGGCATTATAAGTCGTCAGTGGGAGATTAGTGTACTATTATCTTGCAACTCCCACTGTCTTCACACCCACCACTCAAAAAAAGAGAGAAAACAAATGTTTAGTTTTTTTTATTGCGTCGCATTGATTGTTGTGTTCCGTCGCACCACAAAAAGACAAATTTTGTTTCGTTATTTATGTCAGGAATGTCAGAATTTTTTTTTTGTAGTTAATTTTTTTTTTTTTTTTTTTTTGTTTAGAAATTGTGAAAACAATGGGTGAATGCAAAAGAGTTAAGCTTTCAGTTAAACAAAAACTTGAACTTATTCAAAAGTTCAAAAACGGTACATCTGTAAAATCTTTAATGAGTCATTATAATGTTGGTCACCAAACCATATGCAACATGAGCTCCCAGTTACATTTGTTTCTAGGGCAAACACTCATTTCTTCAGTGACTCAAATTCTTCTTGTAACGTACCAAGTTGTAATCTGAGATAAGTACACTCCATACATCAGTTGCAAATAAAAAAAAAATTGCCAGATGTGCTAGGACTACCTACTACATTAGCCTTAGAATACATGCCACAAGCTATAGTCACAACCCACGCCCGAAATTGCCATAGGCATTTCTGTTTGAGTCCTGATGTAACTGGACTTTGTATTATAAGTGGATCTTGTAGCAACCATAATTCAAGTAAAATCTGACTTTTACAGAGATTACGAAATTTATATTTACAATACATTATAGAATTTATGTTAACAAAATACTGCAGTAATTAAAATGTTGGCAAAACTAAAATCACTAAAGAAGTTAAATTTAAGCTACTGAATGAAAGTTACGATATTTCTGCCAAAATATTGATAACAGAGGCCATCTGAATATTAAGCAGTTGCTTTCCAAATGCTTTACAAATTTAACTTACAATATGCTAAGATTTAAATTAAAACAGTATTACAGAAATTATACTGCTGACAAAACGTTTAACCACAAGTGAAATTAAATTTAAGCTCTTCATGGAAATGTAACCTCACAACCACTATTCTGCATGTAGGTGATGTATACAATGTTAGCACCAAGGTGGTTTCATAAGAATTGTACATGGTTAGCAAAATGAGAGAAACTAACTGTCATTCTGGGTTCCATGAATAACCCTTTATATATACAGGGCTTATTTGTAAAATGTAAACTTCTGGAATGCTGAGGAATCCTCCTAGAAAAGAGTGAGGAGATTGCAATAGCACAGAATACTGAATTTCCTACATATTTATTATGAAAATTATCAAAAATTGGCAGTCTAAACAGAAAGAAAGAAAGGAAGTGGATGTCCAAAAATATCTTCTGCAGCGCGACAAATTTCTAATCCACTTCATGTCTAAAACAGAAGATTCTCATCGACAGATCTCAAAACAGCATGGAGGAGGATAAAGATACAGGAGTAAAGGGAGGCACTGCTACATATGTAGATGCCTTTTCTCATCAGAATCAGTATCATGTCATCCAAGAAAAAAAAAGCCACTTTTGATGCAAAAAATGAAAGCCCAGCATCTAAAGAGCAAAAGAGCATGCTAGTTTGTCTGAGAATCGTGGAAATGTGTTATTTATTCTGATAAATCAAAGTTCAACTTGTGTGGTTCAAATGGCCAGCAGACCGTTAGACGAAGAAGAGAAGAAAAGAATTTCATCCTGCTGTATCATCTCTACAGTGAAACATTCTGCATCGCATGTGATATAGGGCTGTATTTCACGTAGAGAAGTTGGTCATCTTGAATTTGTGAAGGATACAGTGAATGCTGAGGTATACAAGGACATTGAGAGAAAATTAATTTCCACAATCATAAATCACTAATGGTATTGCTGCCAATTTCATTTTTCAGGACATCTCTACTCAATGTAATAAGGCCAAAACTAAGTACTACTTCGTAAAATTAGCAAAAATTTTAAATTTACAAACCATCACAATCTTGCTTAAATAGATGTCTTTACTGTTCGCAGGTGCAAAAATGGTTGACACATAAATCAATTCACACAATAACATGACCTGTGAACAGTCCAGACCGCAATCATATTGAAAATTGTTGGAACAAAATAAGTGTTTCAGTAATGCAAAAGAAATCCAAAAGCACCTGGAGAGTTAGCAGTCAGCAAAGCAAGAGTAAGTCAACAAAAAAGAAATGTTTTTATAGAATTTTTGGTATTATATGAACCATAAATAACACTCTTCTTTTGGAGAAAAGTACTTATTTCATTGTATATACCCATAAATATAAAAGTAAATTTTTATGCCAATAAGTTTCATGTGTATTGTTATTACTTATGTTCTTTCAGCTATTTCTAAAAGAATAGCTGCCAGCATAAGGACAAACAACTTAAAAAAAAATGAGTCATGTAATTTTTTTGAGCAATACTGTAGAAGATTGTAGATGATTCTAGAGTATTCTGCAATAATATAAATTGAGGAGTAAGAGCTATAACTTATAGAATCAAACACCTTTCATTCAGAAAGAGTGTGGTATAAGGTTTGTATGTTTTGTGATAAACACGATAAGAAATAAAGAAGTGAGGTTTTAAAAAAGAAGTGGTATTATACCTTTGTATAAAGAAAGTTATTTCATGAGAAGTACAGCCACTCCCCGATTAATGTAAGAGTTGCATTCCATGGAATGCTACATAAGTCGGAATTTCTCTAAATAAGCATTTAGGGAATTTTTGCACTTGCAACTATGTGTGCTGAATTTGATGGAAGCAAAAAAGAAATGTTCAAAGAACATGTCAATAGAATTATCCAATTTTTTTTATCTCATGCGCAGGAAAAATTACAAAAGTGTACAAAATTACAAAAATTTCAAAATTATAAAATTACAAAAATTTCAAAATTATAAAATTACAAAAAGAGAGGAGACAGGCATAATGTCAGCAAGTTTTACCTTTCGAGCATTGTTGCTAGAATTAACTCTCCAGCTGATAAGTACGCCGCTGCAAAAGTTGAGAGCTGTGCAGATTTAGAAGGGGTTTTTTCTAACACATCACAAAATTTCTCTGCAGCTGAAGAATTGGCACTGGTGACTTCACCGCATACTTTAATGTTTTGGAAACCAGTGATGCTTGAACCTATTAAACCATCCATTGCTTGCCACAAACTTGGCTTAGGGTTTGCCATACTTTTATTATCTTCATAAATACTTCTTGCTTGAAAGGCTGTTAGACTCGGGGCACTTGCTTCTGAATCTGATTGCAAAGGTGTTCAAAATTGATTCTTATAATGGAACATATGATACCGATAAAAGTGTAGTGCAATTTCCATTATAAAAATGACTTTTTAGAGAGTTAAATAGCTTCGCTATATAAAATAGTTATATAGCAAAAATTTCAGCTTCCGGAGTCTTGGAACAAATTACAAAAAAAAAAAAAAAAAACCAATGTTTTATTGGGTTCACATTATATTTTCATGATACCTCCATTTAGTCCTACGGGATGCAAAATACGTTTCCATGATTTTTTTAAGTTTGCAGCAGCTGGCAAAAACTTACGTAAAGTCGAATTTCAGTGAGTCAAGTATTACATAAGTTGGGGAGTTCCTACATTGCGTGCATAATAATGCAAGCACAAGGTAACACCATAACACTGATTTCTAACCGCAATCAATAAGTTATTGCACCTGAAATCCGAGATGAATTCCACAGGAACGGACAAACTCCCAAGTCTACATCTACTACAAAACTTCATCTTAAACAAGGAAGACTTCATGGTCATGCAGTGGTTCAAAAACCCTTATTAAAACTGGAAAATCGAAAGAAATGGTTGGCTTGGGCTAAGCCATCAACACGGATAAGTAAAGAGTGGAAAAATGTAAAGCGGACAAAGAAATCCCAGCATAGAGTTTGTGAGACGATCAACTGGGAAAAGAAAAAAAAAAAAAGGTTTGCACATGTTTAGTGTCTACAATCAAGTATAGTGGCAGTTCCATCATGATCTGGGGTAGTCTCTGTTATTCTGGAGTGGGCAACATCATCAGAATTGAAGGAATTTTAAAAAGAAAACTATAAAAATATTACTGAACATCAATGCTGATGGGATTCTTTCTCTTGCTCAGAGCACACACAAGGAGGCACAAAAATTCAAATTGAGGAGGACAGTTGCAAAATATATGTGCGAAATTTTGCCTTTAGCCAGCAGGCATTTGGTTGCTGGAACAAACTTCTATCAGTTGTTGTGGAAGTTGATAGCTTAAATAAATTCAAGGAAGAAGTACACAAATCATTAGAGGGAATGAATAGGTGAAAATGGGAGGTACTAGGTTTTTTTTTTTTTGGTAGGTGCTTTATCAACATACCCATCTATCTTACAGCCATCTAACACCAAAGTCTAAAGTTTGCTCCTGGATGATGTCAATGTACAAAAAACAAATAAGCCAATGTGTGTACCTTGTATGCACAAAATGTTTTATTTTATGTGAAAACATCCTTAGCTTGGAAGAGGTTAGCAAAATCAAAGCCAATAACCTAATTAGCCATTTGTTGAGTAATATGATGTCACAATCATACTTACTGCAGGAGCTATGATTGCAACAATACAAGTGTCATATCACATGACTGCAACAATTTCTTTTTTCATATCGTATTTTCATTACATTCCATTGTTAGGTGCTGCTATAGATGTTTTCACATCAAAAATTGTCTTTTTGCAGATGAATCATATTTCCTGCTATGCCATGTGGAGAGTATATGGAGGGTACAGCAACAAATTGTGGTGAAGAATCACTCCAATGTCCAAGTCCAACAGAAACAGGCAGGTGGCAGCAGTGTTTTGGTTTGGGGGATGTTTTCTTTGGAATCTCTTGGAGTCCTCATACCCCTAGACTGCAATCTGAATGCTCCTTATCCATTGTGGCTGATCAGATGAGATAGATGCGTTCCAACAGGATAATGTGTCTTGCTACGTTGCCAGTATTGTTCGAGAGTGGATTGTCAAACATGAAAGTGAATTCTAGGTGCTACCTTAGCCAATGAATTTGCCAGAAACAAATCGATAGAGCATTTCTGGCATTACGTGAATTAGCAGATCAAACATTCAGCTACTCCACCACAGGCTGTCATAGATCTATGGGATGCAAACCTGGCAACATGCTGAATACTTCTGGCAACATTCGGTGGTCTTATTGAGATGCCCGCCACGTGGTGGTGGTGGTGGTTGCAAGAGGACATACCCACTATTATTTAGGGGTCATAATGTTTTCACTGTCCAGTCAAAACGTGGTCATAATGGACAGATGTATTAGGTAGTTAAAAAACTGCTTGTTATACAGAGCTTAGTTTCAGGGCAGAAAAATGTGTTTTGCATCAGATTGCATAAAATGAGAAAAGTTTTGCTTCCCTCCCCACATTACATTGGACCTAATGAAAAACTATAGAAGTCATGAATAACATTGGCAATGGATCCCATTATTTAAAGAATAAATTCATTAAAAAAGGTGAGAGAAAATCAAAGAGGATATTTTTGTTCACCCACAAATTAGAAAACTTATACATGCATATCTGAGTCCAAATTAAACTGCTAAAAAAAAAAAAAAAGCAGCATGGAAATCTTTCAAATGTCACTGACAATTTCTGTGGCAGTGTTAGAGCAGAAATCATAGTGATATTGTTAAAGAAATGATGGATGACTTTAAAATGGTGGGCCACAATGTCTTTGAAAATCTGCTTCCTACATCCATATTTAGATTTTTTTCCCATCAAATTGAAGTGCTGTTAGTGAAGAAAATTGAAAATGGTTTTATAAAGAGATATCAAATATGAAAAAAAAAAAAAAATGCTTTTTGGGAAGGCAGAATCCAAATACGTTGGCCAACTATTGTTGGATTGATTTAGGAAACTCCAGATGTCAATTATAAAAGCAAAAAAGCAAAATAAAATATTTTGCGTTTAATATGTTACAGTATTAAGTACATTACATTTTATTCATACATAAATCTTTCATTTCCTTCTTCTACAAAATTGTGAGTAATGCAAAATTTAAGCTAAGATTTAATTAAATTGGTCACATTCAAATGTTTTAGAATTACCCATTTTGTTTTAGAGGAAAGAAGCAATTTTTGTTTTGTTGTTCAGCATTATTATAGCAAATAAATGAAATAAAATTTCTATTTATACTTTGCATGATCGGGCCCAGAAGAATTTACAATGAACAGTTACAATAATCTGTTCATTGTAGGTCACATACCAACACAGCATTTAACAATGGGCTGTACATTTTTTATGGCAATGTACAGATTCAATCTTGCCACATGCATGAGAGTATCCTCTTACGAGGCGCCTCCGTAGCCAGGTGGGAAGGAGCAGCAGTGCGTAGCACACGCTTCTTGATTAAACCGGGGTTCAAGCCCGTCACCACCAAATACGGAGGATGCGGAAAAGGTCTGGAAATGACCCCCGCATATCCCGGAGCAATATGGCCTTAGTTGCTAATGCTCCTAAAAACCAAATCACACACACACACACACACATCCTCTTACGTTACCTCAGGAGCAGAATAATACCTAATTTAAATCTGTTTATATTAATTAAAAACTGAATACCAATGCATTTTTTAATAAGTCAAAAATAAAACTTAATTACTTGGATGACAGTCTCAGTCAACTGAGTGTATCTTATGAATATAATCAGTAAACTTAATTACCTCTATTGCCTTTAGAGCAGACCCAACAACAAACGGTGTTTCATCACCTTCATAACCCATTTCTGATAATAATTCTCTAACCTCTATTTCCACTAGCTCTATCATTTCTTGATCTACCACATCAGCTTTGTTAATGAATACCACTACATGCTCAATTCCAATCTGCAAAAGAAAATAGACTACAGTTGTTGATTATCCATACAATGTGATATTAGTTCCATGGGAAAGGGGGGGGGGAAGGAGAATATATAACAAAATTAAACATTACTGTACAAGAAAAAGATAGCCTTGGTTTGTATCTAGCATTAAGCAAATAAAATTTTCTACTAAATGCATCAATCTTATATTGTGGAAGTACTTCACTGCAAGTGTGACAACATGTCTCCACAATGTGTACATAATATTTTCCCTCAGTAATGCACAACACACTTTTAATAATAATCAATGTTCCAAAATGACAAGTTATTACTGTTTATTTAAAATGTATGCCATTAGCCAAATAAATTTATGACAGTAACCAAACTTTATTTTAATTTAACACATCAAAACTATAGTAACTAATGGAATGTTTCCACCACTCCCCCTCCCCCTTAAAGCTCACACAAAATTGTTTTCAATGTGAACATTAGTTTTTTTCGTTTAAATCCATTTTAGAAGGAAAAAATACTTTAAAATTCTTAAACTGGAGGCTTGAAGTGGTGGAACCCATGTTTAGTCTCTAGAGCTAAGTTCCGGTCAACCCTTCCCTATCTCTTCCATCATGCAGTATGATTGATGACTTTTGAGGTTATGATGAACGTCGTGGCGAGATCCAATATTCCTTACATTTCGAGGGTACAGCTCTAAAACGGTGTTCGCAGGCCGGCCGCTAGTTAGTACATCGGACCGAACCTATTGGTAACTCTCTAGGAGGCTTCCGGATCAGCTAGTGTATAATCTTGCTACCTCTACTCTGCCAGATAGTGACTGGAGAGAGTCCGAGTAGTGTGTATGCGGGGAGCATTGTCGAGGCCACGTTATGTCAAGGATCTGGGTATATTCTTACCACATGTACGCCATATCCAAAAATTTCATTACTTCATACAGCATGTCCCACCCACTTTTTCTTACTATTGAATACACCATGAATTGTCAAACTAATAGAGCAAGCTTATCTGCGAAAAGATCTAAACCTCCCAAGCACTTCCTAATTCATTTCACAAATATATGTGGTCTCAATTCTAATCTCAACGATGTCCATTTCCACTTGCAGTCTGCCAAACCCCATGTACGTTTTCTGACAGAAACTCAGTTATCGGTTGATTCATCTACTGCTCATCTCAGATGCCCAAATTATTCGCTGTATGATTCCTTTTGCCTCAAAGGTGGTACTTGTGCATATGTCCGTTCTGATATTCCCTGTCAGAGACTTGGCAATTTGGAATCTCCTCTCTTTGATCTTCTCTGGCTTAAAATCTCTCTACCTCATTGTGTCAAATTCATCTGTTGTCTCTACCGTTCTCCCAACTCCACTAATCACTTGGAGCTCTTTGACTTCCTCTCTTTGCAACTTGACTTTCTCCAGTCCAACTTTGCTAACAGTGAGATAATTTTCCTTGTTGATTTTAATGTTCACAACTCCAGCTGGCTTCCGTTTTCTAGTCACACCGACCAGCAGGTCGAGATGCTGAGGTTTTTGCAATTACTAACGACCTAGCACAGATTGTTCATTTACCTACAAGAATACCGGACAATCCTAATCATACAGCCAATACGTTTGATCTTTTTCTCACAAACAACCCTTCAAAGTACACGGTCGAAGTGAGAGGTCCCTTTAGGCACTTCAGATCACAACTTGGTGATTGTCTCTTTTCCAATGGAACCTTTATCTCATTGCTATTCCCAACCTCGTGTTGTTTGGCATTACAAGAATGCAAAATGGGATGACCTGCGAGACTTCCTTTCCTTGGTCAGATTACTGTTTCAAAACTTCTGATGTCAACATTTGCTCAGATCGTGTCAGTGAAATTATTCTTGCAGGAATGGAATCCTTTATTCCACACTCCACTTTAAAATCTCTTCCTTTATCTAAACCTTGGTTTTCCAATAAATATGCTAAGGCTGTCCAAGAGAAGAATGTTGCATATCGTAATTGGCTTGTTTCTAATTCTTCAGTTTCATTTTCTGCTTATACCAAAGCTCGCAACAATTGTAAAGCAGTTATTAATCAGTCCAAACTAGAGTTTGAACAGGATAAGAGTAGAAAACTTGCTTCGTGCCCTAATGGTAGCCGAGCAATCTCGTCTCTTGCCAAAGCTATTGGCTGCAACTTTTGCCCATCTCTGCTCCCACCTCTGTCCAAACCAGATGGTTCTGTTGTCACTTCAGCCAAGGATAAAGCTGACCTGCTAGCATCCCATTTTTCTTCCATCTCATGTATTAATGATCTTGGTAAAACACCTCCCACCATTCCCAACACGCTCCATTCAATGCCTCCTGTGGTCTTCCGTCAAAAGGAAGTACTCCTGAACTTACTCCTATTCTTTGCCGCCTTTTTTCACTTTCTTATTCCAAAGGTGTTTTTCCTTCTGCTTGGAAATTTGCTCATATCCAGCCAGTTCCTAAAAAGGGTGACAAATCACTCCCATCCAGTTATCGTCCCATTGCAATTACTTCTACTCTTTCTAAAGTAATGTAGAAATCTTTCGCTCTCGGCATTACTTTTCTTCCAAACAGCTGCTCACTCTGTATAAATCGCAAATTCTCCCTGCCATGGAATATTGTTCCCACATCTGGGGTGGTGCCCCCAAAACCTCTCTCAGGCTTCTTGATTCCATTCAGAAGAGGGCAATTAGGTTAATTAATGATTCATCTTTAACAGAGTCTCTCCACTCGCTTTCTCATAGACGCACTGTTTCTGCTGCATGCCTTCTACAGATACTTCCATGGGCACTGTTCTTCTGAATTGGCTTCTATAATTCCCGCTCTCTCTTTCAAAACAGTCGAACATGTGCCGCCACCAGCCAACATCCATTTACTGTCCAACTTCAAACCCACAGAACCAACTTTTCATCTTCCTCATTTATTCATTCAACTGACGTTTTCTGGAACAACCTTCCTTCATACATATTTCCTGAAAATTACAATCTACAGAAGTTAAAGTTCAATGTCAACAAATATCTTCTTTCGTCTTCTCAACCTCCAACCCAAGCACGGTACTAAGTACTATAGGTTCTATAGTGTTTGGGGTTCACATTAAAAAAAAAAAAAAAAAAAAAAACTCCATTGAATAAAAAGCATACTTGTTTTTTTTGTTTTTTGGTTAGTTGTTGGCGTTGTTGTTGTTGTTTGTTATTTGGTTTTTAGGAGCATTAGCAACTAAGGCCACATTGCTCCGAGATATGCAATAGTCATTCCCTGACCTTTCCGCATCCTCCGTATTTGGTGGTGACAGGCTTGAACCCCGGTCTAATGGAGGCGGCAGTTGTTGCCGCATCGGCTTCTCTAGCCATAATGCACCTCCCAAAGTTTTTGCATTTTACTCTGATCCAAGCCTGAGGCAGGATTTGAACCCGTGACCTTTGGATTGCCAGGCAGGCATTTTACCCACCTGGCTAGCCCGGTCGGCAAAAAGCATTCAAAAAGATGCAAATTAATATTCAATATTAATATTAACTTAATTGAAAGAATTAATTTTCAGAGTCAGAAACAACTGTCATATAATGCTAACTCTCTACCAGTATAGTAGTAGTAGTGGCATGTGATACAAAGAAAGCATGTGTATGAGCTTATGCAGCATCAGCCAAAAAAAAAAAAAAAAAGAAATCACACCATTCCCTCCATATGCCTGTCCAGTTCCTCCTTAAATTTATTCAACCTATTAACTTCCACAACCACAGATGGAAGTTTGTTCCAGCAATTAACCACCCGCTGACTAAAGGCAAATTTCTGCACATCTATTCTACATGTCTTTTCTTAATTTGAATTTATGCCCCCTTAGGTTCGTAATCTGAACAAGTGGAAGGATCCCATCAGAATTCAGCGTGCTCAATCCATTCAAAGCCATATACACCTCAAATCAGATCACCGCACAGGTGCCTAGTCTTCAGCCACTGCAATTTGCAGAACTTAAGCCTCTCTAGGTAAGAGGATCCCTTCATTCCCTTCACCAATCTTGTTGCCCTTCTCTATACATGCTGAAGTAAATCTACATCCTTCCTAAAATGAGGCCTCCAGACCTGTACACAGTACTCAAGGCATGTCCTGACCATTGCCTTATACAGAGGGATAATCAACTCCTTTTCCCTGCTAGCAAAATTCCTATATATCATTGACAAAACCCCATGACCTGCCCTGGCAGCCTGTCTGCATTGCTCAGAAAACTTTATATCTGACTGCACAATTACTCCCAGGTCTTTTTCATTTCCTACCACATTAAGTGTAGTACCACACAGTTGGTACGTTTCTCTGGGATTACTTCTACCCATATGCAGTACTTTGCATTTGTCAAGGTTAAACTTCAGTTGCCACTTCTTAGCCCATCTGCCCAAATTATCTAGATCCTGTTGCAGTAGCACACTGCCATTACTGTCATTAACAACCTTGCCAACCTTTGTATCACTGCAAACTTCGACATTAAGCCTGACATACCATCATCAATATCATTGATAAATACCAGTATAGGGTTAGCTAATGCTAACCCTATACTGGTAGACGGTTAGCATTAGTAGAGGTATATGATGCAAAAAAGCAAGCTTATGCAGCAACAGCCAAAAAAAAAAAAAACACTCCAATTTCACCCCTCCGTTTGTTCCAAATACCTGTCCGGCTCAGCCTTAAATTTAATTAGGCTATCAACTTCCAAACAAATGATGGAAGTCTGTTCCACCAACCAACTACCCGCTGGCTAAAGGCAAACTTCCGCACATATATCCTACAACTGTCTTTCCTCAATTTGAATTTATGCCTTCTGAGGTGATTATTCTGAGCAAGAAGAAGAATCCCATCAGCACTGAGAATGCTCAAACCATTCAAGGCTTTATACACCTCAATCAGAGGTTCTGGTGAAACAGGTCCACTTGATGAAGTGGTCTTGAAGAAATCATCAAGCTTCAGTTGCCTTACACCTTGGTGCTGCTTCCTCATTACTGTAGATAAAAATTCTCTAAAATGTTCATAATAAGGAAGCACATCAGAGTCTGATGATAAATCAATATAAGGTATTATGTCATTTCATATGTTTTTTTTTTTTTTTTTAATGAAAACCCCAAAACGAGAAGTATTAGAACCTATAGTACTTAGTACTTTGCTTGGGTTGGAGGCTGAGAACATGAAAGAAGATATTTGTTGTTCTGTACTGTAATTTTCAGGAAATACGTATGAAGGTTGTTCCAGAAAACGGCAGCTGAATGAATAAATGAGGAAGATGAAACGTTGGTTCTGTGAGTTTGAAGTTGGACAGAAAATAGATGTTGGCTGGTGGCAGCATGTGTTCGGACTGTTTTGAGAGAGAGAGCGGTTCAGAAGAACAGTGCCATTGGAAGTATCTGTAGAAAAAGCATGCAGCAGAAACAGTACGTCTATGGGACAGCAAGTGGAGAGACTGTTAAAGATGAGTCATTAATTAACCTAACTGCCCTCTTCTGATTGGAATCAAGAAGCCTGAGAGAGGTTTTGGTGATTCTGCCCAGATCTGTGAACAATATTCCATGGTAGGGCAGATTTGCCATTTGTACAGAGCTGTTTGGAAGAAAAGTAAAACCGAGAATGATAGAGAAAACCAAGTTTTTTAGATGCAGAGGAAGCAATATTTGTAATGTGCTTGTGCCAAGAGAGATTAGAAGTCAGGGTAATCCCCAAAAAGAGATATCATTTTGCCTAGAAATCAGTGTCATTGAGCATGTTGAATTCTGATGGGATCCTTCCACTTGTTCAGATTACGAACCTAAGGGAGCATAAATTCAAATTAAGAAAAGACAGATGTAGAATAGATGTGTGGAAATTTGCCTTTAGCCAGCGGGTGGTTAATTGCTGGAACAAACTTCCATCTGTCGTTGTGGAAGTTGATAGCCTGAATAAATTTAAGGAGGAACTTGACAGGCATTTGGAGGGAATGGTGTGATTTTTTTTTTTGGTTGATGCTGCATAAGCTCATACATTTGCTTTCTTGCATCACATGCCACTACTACTACTACTACTACTATAAGCATAGGAGAGCAGAAGAATCCTTTTTGCGAGATATAAGGCAAGACTGAGTTTTAGAAGAATTGAAATCAACTAAGTTGTCTTTGCCCCACTGGAGAATTACCTGGAGATCGTTATTTAAGGAATTGGTAGCAGATATTCGAGAAGTTGAAGCTGATTGAGCAGGGCAAGGTTTCTCAAAATTGAAAGTGGAATGCAGGTGCTATCATCAGTAAAACTATGGATAGGATTTCCAGTAAATGGAAGAAGGTAATTAATATACAAGAGTAGGGTAAAGAACTGAACCTTGGGGGACACCAGTATTAGTGGAGAAGTTAGAAGACAGAGAGCCACCTACCTTCACCCTCAGTGAGCTATCAGAGAAAACTGGATAACCAATTACAAAAAACAGTTTGCAAACCATAAGATGGAAAATTGTTTAGAAAACCTTTATGCCAAACACGACTGAAAGCCTTTGAGATATGAAGAGCAACCACTTGTGTATCACCAAACTTTTCCATTGAATTTGTCCATAAATGAGTAACATAATCCAGTGGATTGACACTGACGGAATCCATACTGGTCATCATTGATCAGACCGGAAGGTTTCTAGGTAGTTTAAGAGTTGGCGGTTAATTGATTTCTCCATTACTTTAGAAAGAGTAGAAGTAATTGCAATAGGACAATAATTGGATGGAAAGGATTTGTCACCCTTTTTAGGAACTGGCTGGATATGAGCAAATTTCCAAGCAGATGGAAAAATACCTTAGGAATAAGAAAGTGAAAAAAGGCGACAAAGAAGGAGTAAGTTCAGGAGCTCAGGTTTTCAGAACAAGTGGAACCATCCAGGTACCATCAGGACCTGGAGCTTTCTTAGCATCAAGATTTGTCAAAATCCTTTTGATGGAAGACCACAGGAGGTATTGAATGGAGCATGTTGGGAATGGTGGGAGGTGTTTTACCAAGATCATTAATACATGAGTTGGAAGAAAAATGGGATACTAGCAGGTCAGCTTTATCCTTGGCTGAAGTGACAATAGAACCATCCAGTTTTGACAGAGGTGGGAGCAGAGATGGGCAAAAGTTCCAGCGAATAGCTTTGGCAAGAGACCAGAATGCTCGGTTACCATTAGGGCAAGAAGCAAGTTTTCTACTCGTAGTATGTTCAAAATCTAGTTTGGACTGATTAATAACTGCTTTACAATTGTTGCGAACTTTGGTGTAGGCAGAAAATGAAACTGAAGAATTGGAAACAAGCCAATTACGATATGCAACATTCTTCTCTTGAACAACCTTAGGACATTTATTGGAAAACCAAGGTTTAGATAAAGGATGAGATTTTAAAGTGGAGTGTGGAATAAAGGATTCCATTCCTACAAGAATAATTTCACTGACATGATCTGAACAAATGTTGACATCAAAAGTTTTGAAACAGTAATCCGACAAAGGAAAAGAAGAAAAGAAATCTCGCAGGTCATCCCATCTTGCATTCTTGTAATGCCAAACAATACGAAGTTGGGAATAGCCATGAGATAAAGGCTCCATTGGAGAAGAGACAACCAGCAAGTTGTGATTTGAGGTGCCTAAAGGACCACTCACTTCGACCATGTACTTAGAAGGCTTGTTTGTGAGAAAAAGATCAAGAGTGTTGGCTGTATGGTTAAGATTGTCCGGTATCCTTGTAAGGAAATGAACAATCGGTGCACGGTCATTGGTAATTGCAAAAGCCTCAGCATCTCGACCAGCTGGGTCGGTGTGACTAGAAAACAGAAGCCAGCTGGAGTTGTGAACATTAAAATCACCAAGGAAAATCATCTCACTGTTAGGAAAGTTGGATTAGAGAAAGTCAAGTTGCAAAGAGAGGAAGTCAAAGAGCTCCAAGTGATTAGTAGAGATGGGAGAACAGTAGAGAAAACAGATTTTAAGCCAGAGAAGATCGAAAAGAGGAGATTCCAAATTACCACGTCTCTGACAGGGAATATCAGAATGGACATATGCACAAGTACCATCTTTGAGGCAAAAGGAATCATAAAGCGAATAATTTGGGCAACTGAGATGGGTAGTTGAATTAACTAATAACTGAGATTCCGTCAGAAAAACTACATGGGGTTTGAGAGACCGCAAGTGGAAAAGGACGTCATTGAGATTAGAACTGAGACCACGTATATTTGGGAAATATATTAGGAAGTGTTCGGGAGGTTTAGATCTTTTCGCAGATAAGCTTACTCTGTTAGTTTGATAATTCATAGTGTATTCAATAGTAAGAAAAAGTGGGGGTGGGACATGCTGTATAAAATAATGAAATTTTTGGATATGGCGTACGCATGGTAAGAATATACCCAGATCTTTGACATAACGTGGCCTCGACAATGCTCCCCAGCATACACACTACTTGGACTCCCTCCAGTCACTATCTGGCAGGGTAGAGGTAGCAAGATTATACACTAGCTGATCCGGAAGCCTCCTAGAGAGTTACCAATAGGTTCGGTCTGGTGTACTAACTAGCAGCCAGCCTGTGAACACTGTTGTAGAGCTGTACCTCCAAAATGTAAAGAAGATTGGATCTCGCCATGATGCTCATCATAACTTCAAAAGTTGTTATCAGTCATACTGTATGATGGAAGAGGTGGGGAAGGGTTGAGTGGAACATAGCCCTGGAGACTAAACATGAGTTCCACCACTTCAAGCCTCCAATAAGCAAAGTGGTGGTACTGCACTGGTTGATGAGTCATCTACCATCTAGTATTGCCTGGTAATGCAGAGGAGCAGCACACCTCGACCCCTGCTTACATTGGTTCACACCTGGGTGGTCACCCACAATGTACTTGTGCATGGAGGTTACACTCAGGATTACTAACAGTCCCACCATCCTGAAGGTGCAAGCAGGGGATTTGGCTGTCACAGACCATCTGGACTTGGCCGAAATTGGGTCCACTTGACTTGAATATCACTCGAATATCCGTTCCATCAGCGTTTTAGACTCCCAGGTAGCAAAGTACAGCTTGTTCGGCATATCTGAGAGAATGCCTGTGACAACCTCAAGGACCAAGGATAATTTGTTATAAGGGATAATGTTATAAGGACTAGGGATAATTTGGTATATTTCAAGCTTCCTTGTGCACTTTTCAGTTTCCCCAACCAAAGACCACTGTACACCTGGCATCTCACACTGAAACGAACAGAACTGATGCTGCAAAAACATCTATTGCCCATCTACTTCTTTATCTTTAATGATGGCAAGAAGTACTGGAAACTTATCCACAAAAAAAAAAAAAAAAAAATATTACATTTGAAAATTATGCAACGTCAACTGATCAAAAATTTACTGCCTTGTAATTTATAAGAACAATTTTCCACAAGAGCTTGTTCACCAAGTACTCACATGCAGGAATAAAGTACTTCCTCATAGAACAAACGAAAAGAATTTTCAGACTCTCCATGACCTTTCCAGTAGAAAAAGATAATTCTGAATATGTAAGAATTATCTTTGCTTTCACGAGAAATCTGAGGTGTATAAGGCACTAAAAGGGAGACATCAAAATGTATGGCAGTGGAGCTTTCATACTGAAAAGAGAGACAACAAATCACTTTCACTATAAGCAGAAGTGTTACACCAATTTCACTATAAACTGAAGTGTTACAATGGGAGATTACTGTACAAGTTTGGTCTCCTTGAAAAGCCTGGCTTTTTTGTATCTTTTGGTATACATTAATACTATCATGAATGTGGCTACAATTAGCCACGTTTATAGTTTTTTCTGAGTGGAAAGATATACACTGCCCACTCAAAACATTATGATCACCTACCTAATAATGAGTGTCCTCTATAACACCTCTGAACACTAAAAGAAATTTGTTGTATCAGGATTGCATCCCATAGATCTGCAAGTGGGATGCAATTCCACAGTGGAGGATCCAAACACAGCATCTGTCAATCCACATAATCCGAGAGATGTTCTATGGGATTCATATCTGGTAAATCTGGCAACCAAAGTGGCACCTGGAAGTCACTTGTGTTCAGTGAACCAAACTTGAACGTTATCGGCAAAGTGGCCTTATCCTGCTGGAATGCACTTTTGCCATCCAGAAAAACAGCTACCATCAAGTGATGTACCTGATCACAACGGATAGGTATTTTTTAGAGTTCAGAGTGTGGTCAAGGGGTATGAGAGCTCCAAGGAATTCCCAGGAAAACATCCCCCATATCCAAATACTGCTACCACCTGCCTGTTTCTGTTGGACCAGGGCACTGGAGTGATTTCTCTCTCTACAGTTTGTAGCTTTACTCTCTATCTACCATCCAGACAGCATAGCAAGAAGCATGATTCATTGGAAAAGGCAACTTTTTTCCAGTTGTCAATGGTCCAGTGACACTGTTCAGATGCGAACTTTAGGTGTCATTGACGTTAGGTAGCCATAAGCACAGGTACCTTGACCAGGTATGGAGAAGGATGTGTTGAATTGTGGTTTTGGAAACACCACTGGTAGTACCCTGGTTAAAGTCTACGGTCAGCCATTCCATCATTTCTGTCTATTGGCTCACACAATGCAGAACAACCTATGTTCACTATTGGTGAGGCATGGGTACCCATCATTACCATAGCTGCATCTACTATCTGTCCACTCTTGGAATGCCTTTACTACAGCACTCCACAAGATTTTCAGTTTTTGTAATGCTGCCACCCTTCAACTGGTACCTGACAATCAACCCCCTTTCAAAGTCTGGCATATCACATCCCTTACCCATGTCTATCAAGTACTTCATATGGGATGCATACCATGAACCTGCAGAATCACATTTACTGGTTCTCACCATGACAAGAGTAACACCAGGTGGGAAAGAACCAAAAATTGCTAAAACACCCCACTCGTGTTTTGACTGGAAAGTGTATCTTATGTGTAAACTCTGAACTACTTACCTGGAGTTTCTTATATTTAATTTTCTTCACAAGAGTTCTTAGGTTCAGATTACAGAATGAAAATATCTTTTTCACTGTTTGTTTTTTTTTAATTATAAATTTTTTTTTTTACGTTTTTAATTTTATTTTTATGTAAGATACTAATATACAATTTTTAACCCAGCAGTGGTGGTGTCCCAATCATAACACACAATGGAGCAGCTCCTGACAGGCACCATTATTTCTTTTTATTTCAGAAAAAAAGTTTTCAGCTTTTATAAAATTCTGCTTGCAGTATATCCATGCTTAACCTGTTAGGCTAAGCATGGGTATACTGCAGGAGGTATATCCATTTGAGGGGGTATCAAAAAGTTTGTACACTGAGCTAGATTGTCTACATATTCAGTAACTAACATGTGAAATTTCATTCCCATAGCAGATCATACACCAGAGGTTGAGCCTGCAATCTGAGGAAGGACACTATGGTTGACAAAGTGGAGTATCACGCAGTGATCAAGTTCCTGCATTTGCAGGGTAAGAAAGCTCAGGAAATTGGCAAAGAAATAAAAGCTGTGTATGGGCAGAATTGTCCATCCTGTGACACTGTAAAAAAGTGGAAATGGGAGTTCTAGTGCAGTCGTACAAGTGTCTTTGACAAGCCAAGAGAAGGAAGGCCATCAACATCCACAGACAGTGAGATGGTTGAGCGGCAGACATGTGACAATTCATTTCATCACAAATGCTGTGGGAATTAGTTATAGATCTGCCCAAAACCATTTTACATGACCATCTGCACATGTCTAACTTCTCCACATGATGGGTTTCAAGACTGCTGAAGCCTTTACAGAAGCAATGTCGAATGCAATGTTCTCGCCAACTGTTGGATTTGTGTAATGCAGATGTTGAGAACTTTTTTGATCGGTTGGTGACAAAATGATATATTACTGGGTGTACAAGTATGATCTGGAGACTAAAAGACATGACAAAGCAGTGGAAACACACCTCCTCCCCACCTTCCAAAAAGGCAAAGACCACTCCATCTGCGAAGAAGGTGATGATGCCTGTGTTTTGTGACAAAAAGGGGTTATCCTGACAGATACCTTGTGGTTCCACCTTACTGGAATATACTACAGAAATCTTTTGAAAAAGTAACATGATGCTTTGGAGGTGAAAAGGCATGGAATGGTAACCAGAGGTGTCTGTCTTCTGTCAGAGAATGCATTGGCTCACATGACCATTACCATCACCAACTTTGTTGCCCGGTGTGGCTTCAAACTACTGCAGCACCTACCCCATTCTCATGATCTAGCACCATCACACTTCTTGTTTCGAGAAATGAAGAAACCATTGCATGGAAGCTGCTTTGATTCATCTCAGAAAGTCATCGATGAAATGGAATCGTGGTTTTAGGCAAAAAAAAGTGCAGACATTAAAGGCATTTAATGTCTGCATTAAATGATCAAGGCATTAAATAACTGATCCATAGATGGGAGAAATGTGTTACTATACACGTCAAGTACATAAAAAAGGATTAAAGTTCCTGTGAAGTTTGACCTTTCTAGGGCTATTATCTCTAGGTAAGGGTACAAACTTTTTGATACCCCCCCTGGTACTTTTATTAAATATAATTTTTTTAATTAAATTTAAATTTAAAGGATGTTTCTTATACTCATTATTTTAAAAAACAAAATCAAAATTATCAATTCTGTTAGAAAAAATGCTATAAAACATGAAACTAGTCATTTCTATTTTCAAGTTATAAACTGTTAACTGAGCAAAAATTCAAACTAAAGCAAGCACATATATTAGTTTTATCAATTTCACTTAACTCTATGTAAACAATGCATATGACTTCCAAAAGTACTGAATTAAAACTTTGTTATACTTAGAAAGCTAGATATAAGGAAAGAGCCACTAATCTCAAACCTACAACAGATATTTTCCAGGTAGACCTGTAAAACTGCACACCACCACTCCCAGGTTAATGCTTTTGATATTGTTTCAATTACATTATTAGATTTCGAAATAGAAGGGAAGGGGATGAGAGCATTAAATTTTTGTAAATTTTATGGAATTGATAAGGTTTTGTAATGTGTGGTAAAGGGATTTGAAAATCCTGAAAATCAATATGTTATATTCAGATGGCCCTTTTATACTTATTATACAAGTACTGGTTAAGTATGGTTTTAAAGTTTCATTTATAACAGAGCACATGCAACTAATTATGAGGAAAGCAATTTTCTGTAAAATATGTACTTTATAAAAAAAATTTTGATATATGAACCAGATCTATAATTCTCAATACGTTCTATGTTGATATCAATATTTGTAAAAGAATAAGAGTAACTTTTATTCTTTTACAAAAAAATTTTTAAAAAATTACTTTTTTATCGATAATTCTAATCAATATAATTTCTAACACACACAAATTATTTATATATGATAAAACTGTGGTCGTGTATGAATTATTCAACAGTGATTTTCTTGCACGTTACAGCCGACATGTTTATATTCACCTATAATAAGATACTGCTACTTAGTGCAGAAGGTGAGATAGAAAATCAGAGTCTCAAGATGAACTGAAAATGATCTACTGACTCATCTTCAATGGGCAGGTCACTAAATCATTTGTATCATTTAAAAATTTTTTTACAGATAATCAAATCTATAAAAACAAGCAAAAGATTGGCAAGATCCTATTGTATATTTTTTTATTACCTGCTTGGCAAGAATAAGATGTTCTTTAGTTTGGGGCATAGCACCATCTGTAGCAGCAACTACAAGAATAGCTCCATCCATCTGGTTTGTTCCTGTAATCATATTCTAAGAAATACATTAAAAGAATTACTTGCAATAAAATGTATCACTGAAACTATTAATATAATAAGTAACTAATTAATCTTTCTAGACAACATGAATTTTTTGAAATTGATTTGTTTTTAATATTAAGCAAATCCTGCATTCCAAATGTACAACATTCAGATAGAGGTAAATGATAAGCATAACTAAACTTAAGCTATGTGTCACTTGGTATAAAGGGGAGAAAAGTATTGTAAAATAAATTGAGTAACATTCATTTTGTCATTCTATAATGATGTAATAAGGATATTTTGTTAATTTACAATTTACATTATGCTTTATACTAATGACTGGTGACCCTTTTTTTAAAAAAAAAATACTGGTTGATCTATGATGTGTCAATTCAAAATTTTGAATAAAAAATAAAAAGCAGCAGCATTTATAATCTGCACATTTGGAATCATCTTATGTTCAGTAAATAAATTTCTTCCTATGATCACAGAGAGAGAGATCATCTATAATCATGACAACCATCCACAGTCAGAAGATTTCACAACTTCATAACTGTTTATGGCTGCTAATATACCAGCACCCCAATTAAGAATGGACCACACATTTTTTCATAGTGGTTTATGGAGCAACTCAAAACATATACCAGAATCACAGCAAGTTCAAACACATAGTTCACGGCTATACTCTTGTTGTTGTTGTTTGGTTTTTAGGAGCATTAGCAACTCAGGCCATATTGCTCCGAGGATATGCAGTGGTCATTCCCTGACCTTTCCGCATCCTCTGTATTTGGTGGTCATGGGCTCGAACCCCAGTCTAATCAAGAAGCGTGTGCTACGCACTGCTGCTCCTGCCCACCTGGCTACGGAGGCACCTGCTATACTCTTGTAGGCTACAATACCTCTATTTACATTCATAAACAATGAGCATAACCTGTTCTTAACACTCATCAGCTTACAGCAAATTTCAAGTAACCACACATTTTTATTTTATGAGAAGTACACTGAGAATCTGAAGAACAGCCTCCAGTGTACTATTTTCTGGCAACCTAATTTTTTAAAAATTCAATTGAAGTTTATTTATTTATTTTTTGGAGTTTAATTAGTGGGTCAGAAACCTTGTGGTGGTGTGTTACCCAGTGATCCATGGGTTATAGGTTGCCAACTACTGCTTTTATACAATGAACAAGTTCTTCCAACATGCATTCAAGGGTGAATTCTTTTGTGTAATTAAGTGATAGGCTTAGTTCTATAGTAGTAGATATGTTTACTTTGGCAACAATGTATTTTTCAGTGTATCATCTCAAATGTAATAGTAAATCACGTTGTTGTTGTTGTTGTTTTGGTTTTTAGGAGCATTAGCAACTAAGGCCATATTGCTCCAGGGATATGCGGTCGTCATTCCCTGACCTTTCCGCATCCTCCATATTTGGTTGTCACGGGCTTGAACCCTGGTCTAATCAAGAAGAGTGTGCTACTCACTGCTGCTCCTGCCTATCTGGCTACGGAAAGATCAGGGAATGACCACCGCATATCCCTGGAGCAATATGGCCTTAGTTGCTAATTTGGAAGTCAACTTCCAAAAATCTCAGGAAATTGACAAAGAAATAAAAGCTGACTATGGGCAGAATTGTCCATCCTATGACACTGTAAAAAGTGGAAATGGGAGTTCTAGTGCAGTCCGTAGTACTTTTTGCTTTTATTAAAACATACATGTTATTTGATTATAATATATAACATAATTTTAATATCCAATGAAAATGCAACTAAGTCTGAAATAATCTTTAAGGGCTCCAAGTTAGTGGAAGGGACAGAGAAAAATTAAACATGCAACTGATCAGTAGTATTGGTAACAGATCAAGTTCACATGTGCATCCTCCTTGAGAGTTCAAATGAGAGGGTGTTAGAGTTAAAGGTAACCTATGGTCTCAAGAAAGGATGATGACCACTGATCAGTTAAGTATGTGAAAGGACATATCAGAAACAATGAATAGCCTAGTGATGTGTAACATGCTTCAATAATTATACGGAAAGTACACTCCTGCTTAAAAGTTTGGAATCATATTTTAATTAAAATAGGGCCAACTTGTTTACCAATTTTTATTAAAATTCTTTCTATTATGTATAAAAATAGAAAAAAAAAAAATAATAATATTTAACATATATTTAAGACATTTCTAGAATATTTGAGAATAATTGAGGAAAAAATAGTGCCACAGTGTACAGTGGATACAATCAAGCACAGTGGTGGTTCCATCATGATTGACAGTTGCTTCTGTTTTCAGGCATGGGTGACATTGTCAGAATTGAAGAAATTTTAAGAAAAGAAGGCTATAAACATTCTTGAAACATAATGCAATTCCTCTGGACTTAAACTTTGTGTAAGCAATTTTATATTACAAGACAATGACCTGAAGCATAGCTTTAAGCTGTGCAGGGACTTTCTAACGAAACAACAGGAGGGAGTGTTGCAAATTATAGTGTGGCCAACCAAATCACCTGACTTGACTTAAATCCAATTGAGCTTTGAGATCATATAGGCCATCAAGTCCATGAAGTCTGCCCATCTTCACAAAATTTATGGGACACCTTGCAGGTTACTTGGAACAATGTTAGTCAAGACACTATTATAAAATTAATTGCCAGAATACCATGTCTGTGTAAGGCAGTGGTGGAGGATATTTTGATGAAAAATCAGTATAGTTACCTTATAATGTCATAGCTAATTTCAAAAAATCAATGAAACCTGTTGTTATATGCTGTAATCCCAGCCTTTTAGGCAGAAAACTGCGAGTGTAAATAATAAGAAAATACAAAGATTAAATTGTTTAAATAGTAATGGTAGGAGTGTCATAAATAAAATGGATGAATATGAGATACTGGTTAGGTCTAAAGATTCTGGTATAATTGGATTAACTGAAACTTAGTGACACCCTGACAGGAAATGATAAGTTTCATTTTTGAGCATATAATATGTATAGGAAGGACACAGAGAAGAATGGAGGGAAGGGGGGAGTTATTCTTCTGATAAAAAGGCTGGTCAAGTTGAGAGTGGGGGAGTATAATATATATCACAAGTCTCTATATGCAACTTTAATGAGCAAGTAAGCCTGAATGCCTTGTTATGGGGTATTTAAATATACAACCCACTGATTGGATGGAAATCAAGAACTAGCAACTCAACCTGTAGAGTAAATTTTCTGAATAAACTTGTATTTGTATCAACATGTTAGAGTGCACAAGGGACAGTAATATTCTCAATCTAGTCTTCACCAGGATTCAAATTATGCTACAAATAAGTTGATACAGGAACCATTAGCAGCAAGTGATCAGTGGCCTAAAGTGGACAATGGCAAGAAAAAGAGTTTTCATTTCAAGAAAGGGGAATGTTCCCGCACTCAAATGAGATGAAACATACAAGAGTGAAAGAACACTGGAACTATGGAATACACAAAGAGGATGCCAAAATCGATGAAAAAGGATTTAGCAAGCTTGACAGAGCAGAAGGGGCAATTATTGAATTACAGTGATATGCAGCTCAGATTCAAATAATAAATAATTATAAGTTGATCTGTAACAAGGGAGGGAATTACTGTGCTAAACTACAGAAGGGGTTAAGCAGGCAAAATCTGCATGAGAATGCACTGTCCAATAAAGTCAAGAATGATGACAAGCAGTTTCATGTGTTAAATATGAAGAGGAAAACAGTAAACCAGACCTCTTCCCAACAGAAATGGCAAAATCATAAATAATGTGCAACGGATGTTTTTGATCAGTTGAATTGACTTAACTTTGAAATCAGAACTTTGAATTCATTTTCACAGCATAAAGGTAGGGAAAGAAAAGGTTAAGGATTAGATGAGTCACTGTAGATGGGTTAGTCTAACCTCTATGACAAGAAAGATCAGTCTATGGTCAAAAGATGAACTGCAAGATCACCTTGAGAAGTATAATATCCTAAATAGATCATAACACGGAACTTTGTTTGAAACAACACGTTAATTACTATGAGAGTTGAATGCAAGAATGCATTCAACTCTCACATGCAATACTTGCACTTTGGCAAAGCACTTGACATGGTTCCATATGGAAGGTTGTTACACAAGCTGAAGTCTGTTGGGATTGTAGGCAGCACCCTGAGGCGGAGGCAGAGAGTTGTTATATTTTATGGTCATTCTTCAGAGTGGGCCAGAGTTACAATCCGGATTACTCAAGGTTCAGTGCACACAATTGCTTCTGATCTTGAATGATATCGATAAAATCGGTTGAAATTTGCAAATGATATAAAATTTGGAAGGATGATTAATGTAAATCAGGCTGATCTTCTTCAGAATGATATGGGCAGGCTTCACTGACAGTTAGAAAAATGACACTTACATTTTAATTTTGTCAAAACATAACGTTCTACATCTGGAATGTACAACAATAACTCGAGAGTAACTTATTCACTGGGTGGGGTAGAGCTGAAGGGCATAAATGAGGAAGGAGACATGGATATTTTGAAACATATAAAAGTTAGTATATAGCGTAAGCCAGGAAGGTGCAGGAAGTTATCCATACGTGTATGCTCCCTAGCCAACAGTGCTCCTGCACCCAAGGCTGCTCTCAGTGAACTTTGAAATCAGGCATAGCTTAGAAAATCTGCAGCACTCACCTTATTCTCCTGACTTCTCACCTTCAGACTTCCTCCTCCTTAAAATAAAGAAACCATTATGGGGCCAAAGATTTCAGACTGAGGGGGGAAGTAATTAAATGACAGCCTGGTTTTCTGCTAATAGTGAGGAGTTGTATTTAAGAGGCTTGGAAGAGATTATCCACAGATGAGAAAAATGTATGCATATTTATTTATGTAAATTAATATACATAAATATACACTGGTTAGATTAGGTTAAGTTATATGTTAGACTTGTAACTTACATTGGCAGGATGATAACAGATAAATATATACTGTAGTAAAATTTGAATATATTTAGGGATGTAAAAAAATTTCCAGGAAAGACTCTGATTATGTGGGCTACAGAACTTGGCAACCAGGCACCTCAGAGTTGACCTGATTGAATTTTATAAGGCTCTGAGAGGGATTAGAAAATGAATGAAGGTGGAATTCTCACTGTTCTAAATAATTCCAGAACCAGGGATCATAAATTCAAATTACACGGCTTGAGATTAAGACTAGATTGTAGGATTGTATTTTCTTTTAACCAGCGGGCTGTTAATAACTGGAACAGGTTTCCCTTGCAGGTAGTTGAGGCTGACAGTTTGAATAAATTCAAAGGTCAACTGGGTAGTTACCTGTGTGAGGAAGGAAGCATATAATTTGCATTTTCTTAACTATTTTTTTTTTGCCAGTGCAGCAAAAGTCTGTGGCTTCCTTGCACTATATGGCAAATACTATTACTACCTGTCATTGTGGAATTTGATATGGAGATGTGTGACTCAAGGAATAACTGGACAAACCTTTGGAGCAAACAGATAGGTTAAATGGGAAGCTTTTTTTTTTTTTTTTTTTTTGGCTGATACTGTAGTTGCTTTCTTGCATCATGTGCCTCTATTAATGCTAACAGCCATATCATAGACTGAGGTATGAAATTGGCGATGAAGATAGTGATACCAGACTGGAAAGATGGGGAATGATTTTGCTTTCCACTGCATCAGCAAAGGATGTATATTTCTTCAATCTTAAACAGTCCAAAATTCTGAATGATGAGACAAAAGGATGGACTTCAAGGAGATTTGGACAATAAAACTCACAATTAACATAAACAGAGGAGTACATGTGAGTATTAACCACCTGAATTTTTAGGTCAGATGCTTTTATTATAATGCATAGAATTTTTGTGATTCTTTCACTTAAAATGTTAAGCATCTTTTAGTTTTGTTGCAGATGTTTGTAAAAAATAATTGATTACTGTTCATTTAGTCAATACAATAAAGATAAAAACTGTACTGTGGGGAAATTCAATTAATTTCTTGCACATAAGGAATATCACTATTTTTGTTTTTGCTGCCATAAGTCTTATATGAGCTGTATATTAAAAAAAAAAAAAAAAAACCAACACTATTTTCTTTATTTATAATTTTGTGTATAATTGTACATTCCTACTAAAGTGAATATCCATAATCAACCAGTCCCACACAACCATTTGTGACTTTTTTTTCTTCAGCATAATTCCCACTGTTCCCTTCAGTTGGATAGGGCAACCAAAGTGCTCATGTCTTGGAAGAAAACTGAATGTGTATGCCCTAAAACATTTATGAATTATTTGTCACAGGAAGATCTGGAAGAAAGTATATATGCAACAAAAACTAAACATCTATCTAATAGAGGACAGTGAATCTACAAGAGAGGAATCAATTTATCTTACTGCTCACTTCTGGACAGAATCGAGGAATTTCAGTGCTGTGTTTTGAGGTTTTACAGCTATATGGCACACACAGAAACAATAGTCTTAAAATTCAAGAATGATGTTCATCGACTGCAAAAATTTCTGGATGCAGTTTCATAACCGAGAAGAAAGCCACATCACTAGATTGGGTGCTGACATTGTGTTCTTGAATGCTCCAGGATGCTGGACTTCAGTTTCTTACAGAACTGGCTTATGGATTTCTTTATTTTATTTATTTATTTTTTTTTGTCTTGGAAATGGATCCTAGCACTGTACTTGGAGACTTGCTTAGCAAACTTCCCTCTCCATTCTGTATGACACAGGAGGTAAGTAGGTGTGGTGTGTAAACACATGTGTGCTCAGAGTTCAGGTCTTGGTACTACAAGCATGGATGGCTCACAAGCTAGGAATGGTTTTGCAAATTCCTTAGTATGGTGACTAGCTTGCCCACAGTGAACTGATTCACACAGTACTAGATGTGAACTTTATCTTGTATCAATTATACCTTTGATGTATTGTAGGTTCGTGGGTTCATATGCACCGTGTATAGAAAGAAAAAAATGCAGAATAATTCAGGGAGGAAGTCCAACTCCCTCTACCTGAGCATTTACAGTGATAAAGAGATGTCAGTGTTTTGTATGTTGAGAAAGCAGAAAAACTTAAAATGGTTTATCTGCCACATACCAGACAATGGTGATGTCATCACAAAAATGGACTACAGCTTAATCATGTATGTGAAGGCAACTAGAGCAGCTGAACTGGAGGTCCACAATGCAAATTTTGCCAAAAGGTGGTATGGGGGCTGTCCATGCTAAGACCCTTTAGGAAATAGAAATAACTTGGTAACAGAAATGCAACTGGCCTACGTATTGTCTAAATGATGGTATGTTAAACCAATTTTTAGATCTCTTATGAGGAGGATGCTGGAAAACATCAAAGCCTGCTGCAAGTCTCAATGTTGTGTGGAAGCTTGTTTTGGTCTGCCAAGAAGTCTTTGGAGTCTGAACTGTTTCTACATTGGTTGTTATGGTGTTGAATATTACCGTGAGCAGCCATTCTATCAGCAACACTGTGCCATTTACCACTGACAATGGTGCAAGTTGCAACACTACCTTTATAACATAGCTGGCAACCTTTGAATTTTGAAAAGTAGAAGATTTATCAATTTTTCTAATTAAAAAACAAGATTTTTTTTTTTTTTTGACAGACTTTGATCATGAAATTTAATTTCACTGACAAGATACACATTTTATATTAAGATATAGCTACAGGATTTTTTTACTATTAGTAAGCACTGAAAAAGTGCCCACCCTGGGTGTGCCAAGCACATTCTCACCAGATGAGAGCCCCTGGTGTATACTTGCATGTACACCAATGCTAGAAGTATAATAAATAAATTTGAAATGCTGATCAAGGCATCAAAGGCAGATATTGTTGGGATATCAGAGACGTGGTGTCACACATATATAAGGAATGCAGAATTGTAATTTGGGAAGTACAATGTGTACAGAAAGGATAGGAAGGGAGGTGGGGTTATGCTATTAGTTAAGAAACACAAAATCTAAGGAAGGCCTCATTTTAGGAAAAATGTAGAGCTGCTGGAACGAGTACAGAGAAGGGCAACGGGATTGGTGAATGGAAAAAAAGAGTTGCTCTTATGAAGAAAAGCTTAAATTTTGCAAATTACAGTGTCTGGAGACTAGGCACATGCAAGGTGATCTGACTGAGGTGTATAAGGCCTTGAATGGTTTGAGAAAGCTCAATGCTGATGGGATTCTTCCTCTTGCCTGAGGGAACAAAAATTCAAATGAGGAAACAGTTGTAGAACAGATGTGTGGAAATTTGCCTTTAGCCAGCAGGTGGTTGATTGCTGAAACAAACCTCCACCTGTCATTGTAGAAGTTGACAGCTTAAATAAATTCAAGACACAATCAGACAAACATTTGGAGAGAATGGATGGGTGAAATGGGAAGGCTTTTTTTTTTTCTCTTCTTTTTTTTTGGCCGATGCTGTAGTAGTGGCATGTGATGCAAGAAAGCAAATGTAGAGCTTATGCAGCATCAGCCAAAAAAAAAAAAAAAAAAAATTCCACCATTCCCTCCAAATGCCTGTCCAGTTCCTCCTTAAATTTATTCAACCTATCAACTACCACAACGACAGATGGAAGTTTGTTCCAGCAATTAACCACCCGCTGGCTAAAGGCAAATTTCTACACATCTATTCTACATCTGTCCTTTCGTAATTTGAATTTATGCCCCCTTAGGTTCGTAATCTGAACAAGTGGAAGGATCCCATCAGAATTCAGGGTGCTGAACCCATTCAAGGCCTTATACACCTCAATCAGATCACTGCGCATGTGCCTAGTCTCCAGCCACTGCAATTTGCAGAACTTAAGCTTCCCTTGATAAGAGGATCCCTTCATTCCCCTCACCACTCTTGTTGCCCTTCTCTGTACACGCTCAAGTAAATCTGCATCCTTCCTAAAATGAGGCCTCCAGACCTGTATGCAGTACTCAAGGCGTGGCCTGGCCATTGCCTTATACAGAGGGATAATCACCTCCTTTTCCCTGCTAGCAAAATTCCTATATATCATTGACAAAACCCCATGACCTGCCCTGGCAGCCTGTCTGCATTGCTCAGAAAACTTCATATCTGCCTGCACAATTACTCCCAGGTCTTTTTCATTTTCTACCACCTTAAGTGTAGTACCACACAGTTGGTACGTTTCTCTGGGGTTACTTCTACCCATATGCAGTACTTTGCATTTGTCAAGGTTAAACTTCAGTTGCCACTTCTTAGCCCATCTGCCCAAATTATCTAGATCCTGTTGCAGTAGCACACTGCCATTACTGTCATTAACAACCCTGCCAACCTTTGTATCATCTGCAAACTTAGACATTAAGCCTGATATACCTTCATCAATATCATTGTTAAATATACAAAACAACAGTGGACCTAACACCGAACCCTGTGGGACTCCACTAATAACATTAGTCCAAGAAGAGCAGCACCCATTGATTACCACCCTCTGTCTTCTTGCACTTAACCATCCTTTTATCCATTGTAGCAACTTACCCTTAATACCATTCTGCTCCAATTTGTACAATAGTCTTCCATGCGCAACAGTGTCAAAAGCTTTCCTGAAATCCAAATATATGATATCAAAATTATTTTTTGCATCCAGTTCCTTTGTAACCACATCATAATCTCCTATCAAATTTGTCAGAGAAGACTTTCCCTTAACAAACCCATGCTGTGTCTGAATTATTGCTGCAGTCCTGTCTAGATGATCCTGCAATGCATCTTTAACCAGCGACTCCATTATTTTAGACACGAGTAATTACAGACCAATTAGTTTAACTCCCAGAACAGAAGTTAAACTAACTGGTCTGTAATTACTCGTGTCACCCTTCGATCCCCCTTTGTGAATTGGGGATACATTTGCACATCTCCAGTCCGTGGGAACCTCCCCTGAGTCCAAGGATGCTCTCATAATTATGGCTAACGGTTTGCTTAGTTGCTTTGCCACCTCCTTTAATATAACTGGATAGATCCCATTCACCCCAGGTGCTTTTCTTACGTTTAACTTCAACAATTTCTCTTCCACTTTGCTCTCAGTTATTACAAAATCATTAAGTATCCTGCTACAATTTGATAACCTTCTGCCATTTTCAAACCTTAATAATTCCTCACGTGTGAATGTAAATGCAAAATACTCATTCAGTTTGTTTGCTATCTGAGCAGGATCATCAACATCGATGTTGAACCATCAATGTGAAGTGGACCAATCAGATTCATCCCCTTCCTTTTAGAGTTTATATAAGTAAAGAAATCCTTGCTGTTTTTCTTAGCATCTTTTGCCAAGGATTTCTCATAATCTGCCTTTGCCTGCCGAATCGCCTTTGTGACCTGATTACACATTAACTTATATCTGCCATAGGCTTCTGAGTCGCTTGATAATTTATATGCATCCCATGCATTTTTCTTCTCTATTACGAGTCTCGTTAGTTCATTACATAACCATTTAGGCCTAAACCTTGAACAGTATTTCTTAATAGGTATGAAACTTTTAGTAGCTTCCACGATTAATTCCTTGAATGCTTCCCACTTAGAATTTACTGTTGATGACACCGTCTGTTGATCCCACTGTACAGAATTTAAAAACTGTCGGAGACCACTGTACTCGCCTTTACGGAAGCAAAAACCCTTTCCTTTACCCCTGATGGTAATTAAATCTTTAAGTAAATCCCACGTCATTACACTGTGATCACTGCCACCTAGTGGTTCTTTTATCTGCAAATTCCTAATACATGAATGATCACTGCTGATAACCAGATCAAGAGTATTACTTTCTCTGGTTGCCTCTCGAACATGCTGCTGCAGAAAACAATCATCCAATAAATCCACAAAAGTCTGACTAGTGTGTGAGTGCCCAACCCACAAGTTCCAGTCAATATCTGGGAAGTTAAAATCCCCCATTATAAGACATTCCGATTTACTAGCCCACTCTATTTCTCTGTACAATTGTTCATTGTACTCATTCAAGTCATTAGGCCTATAACACACTCCTACTCTTATTTTTGCTTTCGCAGTGCTTATGTCACACCAAACTGACTCAACATTGCACTGTTCATCTATATCAACTGGATGCACTTCTTTTGATTTTATGTTTTTCTTTATTAATAGCATAACACCTCCTCCCTTCCTATCCTGTCTATCCTTTCTGTACACATTGTACTCCCCAAATTCCAGTTCGGCATTCCTTATATCTGTGTGACACCACGTCTCCGATGTCCCAACAATATCCGCCTTTGATGTCTTGACCAACACTTCAAATTCATCAAATTTATTTACTATACTTCTAGCATTGGTATACATGCACCTATTCTTATTCTTAGTTACTCTAACACATCCCATATACCCACCTGTTTCACGATCTAGTGTCTGCTTTTCTATCATCACAAATGTTAGGACTTCCCTGGCATGCAGATCAGGTAAGGAATGTAACGAGTTGCCTGATTAACAGAATCAGGATTATAAATTTCTTTAGAAATTAAGCAATTTTTAGGCCAGTGTTAAAAATGTTGGACAATGGCTTGAATCAGCTCCAGGTATTTTCCTGCCTAAGGCACACCTGAATTTTGGCACACCATTAAGACACTGCTAGAATTCCTCTTTAGAGTTTTTCTCAATTTCCAGAAAATCTGAGTACCAAGTAGAGCCTAATCTAATTAGGATATAAAATCCAGAGGTTGTTCTAAGGAAAATATGTTTGAATTTAACATAATTAATATGGAGAAACTTAGAAAATGTAAAATGACAAGAAAATCAAGGAATATTTTTGTATATTTATATTCATTTTTATACTTTTTATATTTTGGCAACTCAAAAAATTTTTCTGCTTAAGGCCAGTGTCTAACTGGCCCACCCCATGAGTGGGACTTCAGTTTTTTGGATTGCAAAGTTTTCATACAAGATAGCAATATGGAAACTTCATTGAGGTAGCTAGACGTTTGAGTGGTTTTAATAAATTAAATAATGGAGATATCTTTTTTTTATTTTGTATACATGGCACAAATTAGGGGACATGTACTCGAATTAAAGAAAAGTAGTTAATAAATAAAATTAAGAAAATTCTCTTTTAGTCAAAGTGTTATTAATTACTGGAATACATTACCACCCACTCTTAGAACTGGAAACCTTATGTAATTTGAATAAAGTGTTAGAGACATGATTGAAACCAGGTGTTTTCTTTCTTTTTTTTAAGGTGCTAAATAAGCCTGACTTATTCAGCATCAACCTTATATTAATTTGCTTTTACTAATAGTAAAATTACAAACCATTTTCTTTGAAATTCTACTATAGAGAGGGGTCAGAGTTCCCTACAGAGTCCTGATAATATTTTAAACAGAAGTTCTAAAATAATTTCATACCTTAATATAATCAGCATGACCTGGACAATCCGTATGGCCATAGTGACGATTTTCTGTGCTATAACTAATATTAGTTGAATTAATTGTTATGCCTCTTTTCTTTTCTTCAGGAGCATTGTCAATTTCTTCATATTTTTTAAATACAGCTAGCTTTTTTTTTGAAAGCACTAGAAATATTAAAATAATAAATAAATAAATCTCATAATTTTCTTACAGGAAAACTAAAAGGTTAAAATCATCTATTAAAATGAAGTTCTAACAAAAAAAAAAAAAAAAAAAGAAAACAACAACAAAAAAGTGCATCCTAATGCACTTTTTGTTGTTTTTTTTTTATTTTCATAACTTATCACAACATGTTCATTTTGATATCTTGTAAGAATTTTTTCCCCCGTCCATTCTTTCAATAAGCAGAATGGTTTCACATAATTAATGCAATAATAACAAGAGATACCCCAAACTGTGCATAGAGATCAGAACTATTGTGTATTATCTAATAAAAATAATTTACCTCTGAATACTTAGGCAATATGCAACAACCTTCAAAAACCTGGAAATTTCAAAAATCCAGCAGTGCTGGATCGAGGATGCCAGATTTATGAGGTTCTACTGTAATTATCTTGTTATCAATTAATTGACTAACTAAAAATGCATAAAAGTGGTTGTTTTCACTTCACTGCATATACCTCCCAACATAATATTCACTCCATGTTTTATAATAGTCCTTATAATAAACAGCATATAAAATGCAACATTTATTTCAGGCTCTGTAATTTAATAAATTAAATAGATCAGAGTATACTGTAAACACTTCCATAATGCAATTTTAATTATTTCTTCCTGTATTTTAATAATAAGTGAAATATAAATGTATTTAATGTTTCTCCTGATTAATATAATAAGCAAATAGTAATGATCCACAAGTTATACATTTAATAAACTGATAATTAAAAATAACAAACAAAACACAATGACCTTCGTGCATGAGCTGACAACATTATGTAGAATTTTAGTATGTTCTAAACCATCTTTACAAATGAGGTCCTAGCAAAGACCGAAAATATATTATGCCTATCGTTAAATGTATTGTAACGATCATATTTACCTTTATTCTGGATCTATTGTAATTCATTCTCACAAAATCTAAGTTAAATACAGGAAAACTTCACATTTTAGAAATTTCGAATGATGGCATTCTTACAGACAACAGTCTAAAGATGGAAGACATGGAAATAAAATGTTTATTTAATGAGTCTTCTCTCAAGTAAGATGTATGTTATCAAGGTCATTATAAAAACACAATAAAGCTTTTAAGATAAAGAAGGCAAAGGAAATGTAAATTAAAAGAAAGTAAAAGTAAATTAAAAGAAGGAAGGTAAAGGTAAATTTAAAAATAAACATCAAAAGTTCTTAATGTTAACTTTTCTCTTTCAACAGAATATAGAATTCAGTTATTCAAAAAATATTCATTTCAACGGCTATAAAAATTAGCTTAGCAAGTGACCACTGGTAAATCTTAGGCTTTACCAGTTTGTTTTGGTTAGTAACATGGAATAAATTAAATGTTTAGATACCAAATTTACTTTGAAATGCAGTGTGACACTGAAGTTTTTCTCAGGACAGAGAGAGAGAGAGAGAGAGAGAGAGAGAGAGAGAGGATATCTGTTTATATTTCTAAAAGAGTTGTTTAATAATTACCGAAACTCAACATAAAACATGTCATGTGTCTTTTCAGAGGATACCATGGCTCCTAAATCTGTGTGTATTTTAGGGTAACTGAAATTTGCCAAACAAGGCAATGTCTTGATTTCAGAAATACCTTTTCTTCTATAATAGAGGTTAAAAGGGACACAGAAGGGAAAAGAAGATAGCTTAATTTATTGCATCACTATTTATATCTAATTAATTTATCCAGAAAATTTTTGATTTTCAGAAATTACACAATTTCAATCCTGCTCATTTGTTATATTGCCCATTCATTCCTCAATCAACACATGGCAGACAACAATATTCAGTGTTTCGGCTATGATATATGGTATATGGATAACCTAAGTGATATGTATGAGGGAAGAAAAAAAAAAAAAAAAAAAAAGGAAATAACTGCCAAAATTGTATTAGTTTGATTTTAATGAAATTTGGGATTGCTTGACAAATCTTCCATAACGAGTGAAATATAAAATATTCATTAGATAGTATGAATCAGAGCTGTAGTACTCAATACGTTCTACATTGATAATAATATTTGTAAAATAATAAGAGGAGTTTACCTCAATACAGTACGTAGAACACTTCCGTATGATACCCTCCAGAAATTAAAACGGAAAAAACAAAAAAAAAAAAAACCGAAAACCTACCGGTACATTAGAGTAAAATTAAATAATTAAAAAACCAATTTAACAAAATTCAAATCAATTTAAAACAATTAAAAATCAAATTAACGCAATTAAAAGAATTAATTATTTATATTATTTAATATAAAGAATTAGATTTAATATTTGGAGTAAAATATAAATAATTATTTAATTATTTATATTTTACTCTAATGTACTGGTAAGTTGTCGATTTTTTCGTTTTTTCCGTTTTAATTTCTGGAGGGTATCATATGGAAGTGTTCTACGTACTATATTGAGGTAAACTCCTCTTATTATTTTACAAATATTATTATCAATGTAGAATGCATTGAATATTACAGCTCTGATTCATACCATCTAATTCATTTTTTAAACTCTTATTGACTATTTCATTCACTTCCTGTCTCTCCAGTAGTAAACGATCCATACATACAATTATGGGAGATTTTTTGAATGGCTTGGTGCAAAATTACATTAAATCTACACTAAGATACTCGGCCCAAAGTTACCATATTTCTTTTCTAAAATAGGAAGGAAAATCATTTTGAATATTTTCGTTAGATTCTTTTAAATTGCATTAATTTGATTTTTAATTGTTTTAAATTGTGTTAAATTGGTTTCTTAATTATTTATATTTTACTCTAATGTACCGGTAAGTTGTCGATTTTTTCGTTTTTTCCGTTTTAATTTCTGGAGGGTATCATACGGAAGTGTTCTATGTACTATATTGAGGTAAACTCCTCTTATTATTTTACAAACATAAAATATTCATGAAAATTCATGTGCTGAGAGTCGAGTTATTACAAGTGGATGGACTGACAAACGTGGTAAAAGAAAAGTTTTACACATACAGTAGAGTGTTGAAAATACAAATGTCAATAATCCAAACAAGTCTGCATTTATTTTTTTTATGATGGTGCCATAAAATAATTACAGTAAGAGCCAGTTATTGTGATCACATTTATGAATTGAATTTTGATTCTTTTAAACGGCAACTGCAATAAGCAAAAATTGGAGGAATATTATCCTCAAGCTATAAAAAATAAAAAGATATCACAAATTTATACTTTTATTTTATCTTACCAATTAACAAAATTAAATATGTGAAAATTGGTAGGATATTATCTTCAGGTCAGTAATATAAAAATAAATTTATGCTTACATACATAGCTTAATTAATATACATACAGTACTAGCTAAACATAACACTTTGTAAACTGTTATTCAACTCACTTTGTAATCTATTTCTGTTCATTGACATTTTTTTTGGGTTGTAAAATCTAAAACAGGAAAAAGATAAGCATAAATCAATAACAAAGGAGACAGCATGCAGAAATTGTAACTAACACGATACAAGCAAGTGAGATTCGGAGTAAAAAGTTTACGAAGTTTAGATATAGGAATGAAGAGATTCTGAACATTTACAGACTTTCATTTTACCATACTGTAGTTATGGTCTTCATCTGTCTTTTAAAAGGTAGCAGAAATTTTTAACAAACAAATCGAAGATTGAGATTTTAAACAGATTTTCAAAAGAGAGAAAGAGGAACTTTGTCAGCAAAATTTTACAAGGTTGGAAAGACAAACTTAACAGAAATTAAAAACAACAAGGAAAAAATTTTAAGGTGTGCACTGAAACTTGATTCAGAATGGTGTAAAAAAAAGAAAGAAAAAAAATATGAGAACAACTAATGACTCATCCCACAAAGATGCTGTTTGTTGTAGTTGGGTTCTGGAAGCATCAGCAACTAAGTCCATATTCCTCTATGTATATTGTGTGTTCTCAGGCCGATTTTCTGCTTTGCTGGATGAAAAACCCAAGTTTCCTAGAGAAAAAGCCATGCTGCCTTCGCCTCAGACTGACTAACTCAACCACGCTGAGAAAAAGCCACATAAAAATTCCTCACATCGACAGGACTCAAACTCTTTTCCACCAGGTGTGGGGGAGTACGGCAGTCCTACCAACTATGCTACTCACAAGGGAAAAGACGTCGTTTATTTGAAATGAAGTTTAGGAGAACCCATAGCTGGACCTTTATTGTGTGAAAATGCAATGGATTTTAACAAAAAATAAGGCGGACTCTTAGATTTTAAAGCCAGTACAGGCTGGCTAAAAAAACTTTAAAATGTATGGCACAGCATTAGAGAACTTCACATTGAAGAGGAAATTTTAACTTATGATTTTGCTGCAGCAGAGTCATTTAAAAAACGTTTATTGATCTTATGGAAAGTGAAGGATATACGAAAGATGACATATACAACACTGACTGGTGTAGACTGAAAGTCACTGCCTCCAAAATCTCTTGCATCTTGCCATGAAACAGCTGCTCCTGGGTTAATTATTATTATTAGCCATATGGTGCAAGGAAGCCTGAGGCTTATGCTGCACCAGCCAAAAATAATTCAAGTTACCCAGAGAGAGAAGTAGAAAGGAATCACCAAGAAAGAGAAGAATGATTATATCCAGCTCAGGACCCTGGGTGTGCCAAACTCATACTCACTAGATGTGAGTCCCTGGGGTAAGAGCAAGTCACAGCTATATTTTGCACTAGTTGTCAATGGTACCCATGCTTTGTCATTGATTTTTCCATGAAAATCTAAGAAACCCCATTGTTTTAAAATGTCTCCTGCCTCCCTATGGCCCTTGTGAGTAGCATGGTTGGTAGATTCGCCGTCCTCCCGATAACGGGTGGGAAGAACTGGGTTCAAGTCCCATCAATGAAAGAGGGCACTTTTAACAACGTAGCTGAGTTAGTCAGTCTCAGGCAGGGGCGTATTCAAGGGTGGGCAGAGGGGGCATATGCCTCACCCTCAACCAAAAATTTGAAATTAAAGAAAGAATGCAGGAGGATTAAAAAAAAAAAAAAAAAAAAATCAAAACTTGGACGTCATACCCCCTTACGATGATACCTGGATATGCCACTGGTTTCGGGCAAGGGTAGCATGTTTTTTTTCTCCCGGAAAACCAAGTTTTTGATCCAGCAAACAGAAAATAGACCACAGAACACACAATTAGACAGTATATACGGAGCAATATGGCCTTTGTTGCTAATGCCCTAAAACCCAATAACAACAACAATAGTCTCCCTGTGAATTATAAAAAGAGTAAAAAATGCATGAATGAACTCAGAAGTGTTTACCAATTGGGTTACCAACAATTTTATTCCAAATGTCAAAAAGTACCATAAATAAGAAGGCAAATCATGGGCAAGGTCTGGACAGTGCGCCATCACACCCTTCAGCGGAAACATTAAACAAATATACGATGGATTTGAGGTCACGTTTCTTCCACCATACATTACCGCACTCCTCCAAACCGATGGATCAGGGAGTCACTGAAAAGTTGAAGATAATCTACAAAACAGAAGTCTTGCATCATTTACTTTTAGCAGAAAACAATGAAGAAAGCATGATAGTTTTTCAAAAAAGCTCAGTCTTGAGAGCTACTACGTGTTAGCTGAGGCATGCGAATCACTCACTGCATAGAATTTAAAAAATGCTTAGAAAAAACTGGCCTATTGCAGAAGAAACTGAAGGAGATGAACAGAATTGAACTGAAGATGAGGGATAATGAATGAGATGATAAACTTGTTTCAGTCAATCCCTGGGTGTGAAGACTGCAATGAAAGTGATGCAAGGGTGTGCTGGAAAATAATATTGATGCTACAAGGTTTCTTGTTTTAAATGAAAACAAAATTGTGAATGTGAAAGAAACTGGAGCTTCTGAAAATATGGACGAAGGATAAAATGACATGAACACTTGGTCTATGAATGCTGAATCACTCGCTGCACTAGAGACTGTGATGGCTTGGTACGAGTTGTTGTAGTAGGGTTTAAGGACTAAGGCCATATTGCTCTGTGTATACTGTCTGTAAATTGCATGTTCTCTGGTTGATTTTCTGTGTGCTGGATGAAAAACCTGCATTTCATGGAGATAAACCATACTACCCTTGCCCGAAAATGACTAACTCACCCACATTGTGAAAAAGCCCATGAAAATTTCTCACATCATCAACGGGACTTGAACTCAGGTCTTTGCCACCCAGTGTGGGGAGGACAATGATCCTACCAACTGTGCTACACACAATGGCTAGGTACGAGCAACAAACTGAATACTGTCCAATTCAACTACTCTTGCTGAAAACAGTGAGAGACCTGACAGCAAAGAAACTAAGTTTGAAAATGGTGCAGCAAAAAATAAGTAATTATTTTCATTAAAGGCCTATACATATGTGTTATTGTGACTGAAAATTCCAGTTGTTTTGTTACCTATGAATAAAAATAAGTATAACTTAGTGTTTTTATTTCTCAACTTTCTAAACCTTTTTTCCAGTTTCCAGAACAGTATTTTTGATAAGTTTGAATTACCTCCGGTCCTAATTAGTTTGGATTATCAACACTCTATTGTACATGTTAACACACTTAAAAAAAAGAAAGCCCACCCCTCAGTATTCTAGAATTTCAGGGATATATTTCAAAGCAGTAGCTAAAATAACAAAATTCACAGGCTTTTTTGTGTTCAATTTGGAAAGTTTTATTCCCAGTGAAGATTGAGTTTTCAACCTTAAAGCTTGGGCTTATGATCAACTTAAAGACATTATTAAACTTAAAATTAACCGTATAGTTGCCATATCAAAAAAAACCACAAAAGTAATTGAAAATTTTTGGACAGAAGGAAAGAAATAATTTAAAATGGCATACTTTATAATTACAGTCAAACTTGGCTATAATGAGCATGGAAATAACGAGATCACAGCCGCAATGAGCAAAAAGCCATAATGATTTTAATTTACACGTATTCCCACACAATCACTCACTGTTATAACAAGCATACTACACGAATATACCGTACAAATTTTGGTAACTATGCAAACATTTTTAACTGCTCAGGTGTTCGATAAAACCAAATTCTTGGAATAGACAAAAATGAAAAGGCCAAATTAGCCTCTACAACTTTTATGACCACCCGCATAGGATTAGCAGCCGGTTTATGCCTTGTCCTTCCTGGGACAAGGGCTATACAATAGTGCACTGGCATTCCGCTTGTCACATTACCCTATTTACAGATACGATAAAGTTATTTTGGAAACGGGATTTAAGAACTTTGTATGCATTTTGGGACTTCTAAGAATTTTGTATGCAATATCTGCAAAAAGGCCTCTAAGGTTGGGGTTATACATACCACAAGTTTAGACAAATACACCAACCATTTAAATAAACTGATTTAATGAAAAAATAATACTGGATAGTATACTAAAATGATACAATAAAAACTGTAAAATAATAATTTACAAAAACTGATTTACTTTACAGCAAAATAAAATTGAATTTACGAATTTAAAATGCATTAAAAATTGTAAATTTAAAAGTGATAAAACACCATTGAAGCTTTCGGGGGCATCCGCCTACTTTCTCAATGATAATGAAGTTCAAGCAACACAACCTTAAATATCAGGCTCATGGCACACGTGTCTGACCAGGCACATGTTCAACACTCCCTTCACGTGTGCTGGAACCGGAAATGGTCTGGGAGCATGGCAAATTAAAACGTTTATCTCTGGCAAGGACCGCAGCCTCCAAAAGGGGAGGGGGGGGGTGGAGCCGAACTCCCCTATCTCTATTCATCATACTATTGTTACCAGATGACCCAATCCACGAACTCTCCAGCCACTTGCGGTCCCAGAATCTATGTGCCCGGTCAAGGATGACAGCATTCTCAGGGGATACCTGATGTTGTTTCTCCCAATAGTGCTCAGCTATGGCGGACTTATTGAGTTCTGCGGTCTGTATAGCTCTCGTATGCCAGACGGTCCTTAAGTCGTCGTCCTGTCTCCCCCACGTACCATTACCCACAATCCGGGCATTTGATCTCATATATGACCCCACTACTAGAATGCCTAGTAATAGGGTCTGTGACACCACTGTGTGTAATCTCCGACCCGGGAGCTGCACACTGTGTCTGAAAGTCGCGAAGCATCCTCGCAATGTGATCTGACAAGCCCAGATAGTAGGGAATATAAACTGTGGTAAGCGGTGCAGGCAGAACTACCTGATTATGCTCCATTTCTCTATTATATTTATCAATTATCCTCTGGGGTAACCACATTTCATAAGATCCGTCATAAACTGCCTAATTTCTTTCTCTCCCTCCTCAGAGGTACTACAATGTGTCTTCACCCTACCCATACGTGCCCTAGCCACACTATTTTTATGTTGGGCAGTCTGAGCCAACTTATAATGCGTGTACTGGCCCCTACACATTGATTTCCTATAGACCTTGGTTCTAAGCCTGGAGCCTTCCCTGTACACCATTATATCCAGAAATGGTAGGGTGCCGTCTACTTCTACCTCTGAGGTAAATTGTATGAAAGGAGAGAGAAACCATTGAGAAAACTAACCACATCTTCCTCTCTCCCCTTTTTTTACTATAGTGAACGTGTCATCCACATATTGTTTCCACTTACACATAGGGAACTCCAACCTCGCCAAAAATTCTATTTCTCTAATTCTCTAATTAGAGAATTAGAGAAATAGAATTCTCTAATTCTATAGAGAAATAGAAAAAAAAAATCTCTAATTCTTCCATAGCTAAGTTTGCGACAATAGCGCTGATTGGAGAACCCATAGCTGTGCCGTGAACCTGCTTATACATCACTCCTTGAAATACCAAGATAGTACTTGAAAGACATAATTCAACACCACAGCATATAGCTTCCATATTTAGGTGAGATCTAGCACTTAAGGTATTATCCTTCTGTAAGGCCAACTCGACACATTCTACCCCATGCGCTATGGGGATACAAGTCCTCCCCTATATTTTGACACTTTACAAAATTCATGAACTCCACACTATCTTTAATGATCAACGTAGACCGACCCACTACCGGGGCAGTCAGCTGCACCAGAAATTTAGATACAGCATAAGTAGGGCTACCAATAGAGGAAACTATGGGTCATAGCGGAACATTTATTTTGTGCATCTTGGGCAACCCATAAAATCTGGGCAGCTGACACCTTATTGCATGCATGGACCAGTATTTCTCCTTTGAAATCTTCTCCGTTTTCAACCAGGATAGTAACATCTTATTCACACTGTTCTAAGCCAGCCAATGGGTTTCTATGAATAATCTTGTATGTATCACTATCACGTAATAAATCTAACACTTTCTTTTGGTAATCCTCCTTACTTAGTACAACAGTTGATCTTCCATTGTCTGCCGGTAAAATTACAATATCATCATCCCGTTTAAGTTCTTCTAACGCTTTCTTCTGTTTAAGGGTAAGATTTGAAGCAGCCATTTTTTCCTGGCTCAATATAGCAACGGTTTTAACATGAATCTGATTAGCAATGGATTCCGGTAATTTATTAATGGCCCTCTCAATACCCATGGTTGTTTCAGTTATTTCATAATACAATGAATGTGCTTATTGATGCAATAGTTAAGGATTATTGATAATACTTGCAGTTTTACTCCAATGGCATGATTAGTGTAGACTGTTTATTTAGCCATTAGAAATTGCTAAATAGCCAGAGCAAGTGATGTGCAGAGATTAAAGATGCTTTGTTAAAGAAGACTACTGGTGCTACTGGCTGCTGTCTATGCTTAACAGATTACTATGTGCTCTTGAATTTTATGTTGAAAATGTGATATTAAGAAGAGTTTTGATTTTCTTGGTGATCACCTTTTTAACGAAGTCACATAGCAGTAGGGTTGTGTTTTTTCACGATATCAGGTGATATTTATAGTATATTTAAACTACTTGAAGTAGTTTAAACTAAAATGAAGTAGTTTGGAAATTATAGACATGTTTATTTTTACAGTTGGAACATTCTTGGTTCTAATGGTCAGCTGATTGTTTGCCTATGCTACAGCATAGCATAAATACTTAACAGTTTATCTCTATAATTTAAAATTTATTCATTGGAGGCTAAGCCTGTACGAATTAATATGAAAATATTTTTAAGAAAATTCAAAAATCATTAATTGAAACAATTCGTCATTAGCTAGATATTGAGAGAGGAAGAGAGATAATAGTGCCACCTCACTGAAGATATGCCGACCGGGCTAGCCGAGTGGGTAAAGTACCTGCCCGGCAACCCAAAGGTCGCGGGTTCGATTCCCGCCTCGGGCTTGGATCAAAGTACTGCAAAAACCTTGGGAGGTGCAATATGGCCACAGAAGCCGATGCGCCAACAACTACCAAATCAAAAAAAAAAAAAAAAAAAAAAAACTGAAGATATAAAAAAAATTAAAGTGCAAAACTAATTGAATAATGCATATATTTATATATTTCATTTATCAATATAAAAAAGCTATAGGGCTGAATAAATTCTACGTTATAACGTTGTATAAAAAGAATAAGATTACCTCAATTTTTTTGCACAGAATGCTTCTAGTCAATCCTCTCCAAAAGTAAACGAACAAGACAAACGAATAAAATAATTTAATGAATTCTTTCACTTGCAGAGCCATGAATGATCCGATGCATACCGGAACTGAAAGCAAGAGCCCCAACTGATCCCAAAACACATTAAACCAACCCAATGAAAGTATGTGTACGAGAAGACGTTGTGTCAAAATAATTAAAACGGAAGAATTGACTATGGTAATAAATACTTTAAAAACATGACTATGAAATTTGGATGAGCACATTAAACAAAATTTTAAGATACTTGCTTTCTTTAAGCAGACTAAGCTTTTCGACTAATCATCTTGTTCACAGGTTGGAAATAATGCCCTGGAACAGAAGTTAAACTAACAGGTCTGTAATTACCTGTGTCACTCTTTGATCCCCTTTGTGAATTGGGGATGTATTTGCACATTTCCCGTTGTGGGGACTTCCCCCGAGTCCAATCATGCTCTCACAATTACGACTGGGGTTTTCTTACTCCTTTGCCACCTTCTTTAATATAACTGGATAAATCCCATCCACCCTAGGTGCCTTTCTTATGTTTAACTTCCACAATTTCTCCTCCACTTTGCTCTCACTCCACAGAATCATTTAGCTTTCTGTAGAGTTTAATAAGCTTCTGTGCTCTACTTCCCTACAGAATCCCTCATGTGTAAATGTATATGCAAAATACTCGTTCAGTCTGGCAGCTATCTGAGCAGGATAAAATTGGAAATTCAGACTAATTTGAAATTAGAGTCTGAATGTAGTGAATAGGCAACTTTTCTGATTTAAACAAGGGTATGGGTAGGAGATATATCTTAACAGATATATCCTCACCCATGCCCTTGTTCAAAAATCAGAAAAGTGAATGAACCATTAATGTGGAACATTTTTTTAATATTTTGGACTTTTATCATATCAGAGCAGCAAGAGTCCAAATTTCAGGCCTTTTCCAAAAAGAACTGGTAAAGCCTAGGATTTACCAGATTTTGGCAAGTATCTACTAGAATTATGTCAATGTAAATTTTAGTATTTCTCCAGTATGTATATCCAGTTTCATTGGCATCCTTCAGTATTTGCTTGGAGTTTTGGTTTTAGTTTCAGTCACTGTTTGTAGGAAATGAAGTAGTTTGGAAATTATTTTTTTAATAATAAAGCCTACTGTTTATAGATAATATTTTTTCTTATTATTATATAATCTTAAAATAAATAATATACAATCAAACTTGGCTACAACGAGCATCAAGGGACCAACCAAATACAAATCATATACAAATCAAAATACCTAAAAGAAAGAAACGCCAAGGATGTTTCACATAATACAAAACTACTCCACGTGCTCGGCACATACGCCACTTTTTTTATTTGTCTTTTTTTTTTTTTTTTTAATGTATCCATTAGGGAAATATAATGGATACATTTTTTTCATGATAAAATTTTAATATTGTGAATAAAAAATAACATGAAATATTTCTCATATCACAAATAACAAAAACTATCACACATTTCATAATATAAAAACAAATATTACATAAAAACCAAACTATTCTACAAAAGGTATACAAAAATCACAGATTACATGAAAAAAATTATTATACAAATATTCAAGAAAAATTTATTCTGAAAATTGCCATATAGAATTTACTTCTTTATTAACACATTTGTTGTCGATCTGCTTTGCTCAATAGCTGAGCGATGATTACAGAGGAATGATTTGACGTAATGATTGGAATCAAATTGAAACAACGGTTTTCCATTTAGATGTATAGTCATCATAATCTGCAACATGTTTAACTGTTACAATATTATTCATTATGCTGAAAGCTCGCCAGCTTCAGCATTGCTAATCGTAATGGTTTTAAAGATATTTTCTGGCTTTCTTAATTGAAAAGGGAATTTCACTCGATTTTAAAGATAAACTGTCTTCGACAAAATCTCTAAAATCATTCATTTTTATTTCATATTTTATCAGGAAACTTAAATTTCTTATTCGGTTTTCACCATCTTGCCACAGAGATGAAAGTTTGTTCATATTCTAAGATTCCGGGTAGCATAAGTTTAAAATTTCTTTCAATTCCTCATCGTCAATGGTATCATTATTTTAGTTATTTAATTTAAAATCACTCTGTTGCATTAATAACTTATCCTTTAAGGATAAAACAATGCATTTAATAACTTGTCACGAGGTAATTTTTTTGATTCCTTCAAATTCTTTCCACTTCAACTTATCTTCCTTCATGGATTAGGCGATCCACCTGTTCTGATATTGAAGAGGTCTGCCCATCTTTTCTTTGGTTTTCCTCTGTCTCTTTTTCCTTTTGCTCTATATGTATAAGCTAATTTAGGGAATCTATTATTTTCCATTCTTTCTACATGTTCTTTCCATCTTTTCTATATTCTATAATTTTGCCATTAATTGAGTAAATCTTTAATTCCTTTCTAATATTTATGTTTGGTATTTTATTTAATTTTGTACATCCTTTAACATATCTTAAAAATTCCATTTCTGCAGCTTGTATTCTATTAATGTCTTTGTTTCGGTATCCATGTTTCAGAACCATAAAGTAATGGTTTGCCATTACTTTGTAAAATTTCAATTGTGTTTCTTTCCTTGTTTTCTTAGCCAGAGAGTTCTTTTTATTGTTCCACATATATTTTGAAATTTTGCAATTTCTGGTTCATATCTTCTTCAATATCATATGTTATATCACATCCTAGATATTTAAAATGTTTTACTTGTGCTAATATTTTACTGTCTATAACTATTTTTGTTCTCACCGTATTTTTCCCTTTAAAAGCCATTGTTCTCGTTTTCATCATTGATATTTTAACTTTATATTCTTCTGTTATTTGGTTTAATTTAAATACAGCTCTTTGGAAATTATCTTCACTATCTTGAATAATTACTTGATCATCTGCAAATAACAGTGTATCAATCCTATTCTTTGTATTTAAATATATACCTGTATTAATTTCTTCTTTCCATTTACATATCATATCCTTGATATATATGTTAAACAGCGTTGGTGGCAAGCTACATCCTTGTCTAACTCCCTGATTTATTATACTTTCTTCTGTTAATTTATTATCTGTATCTATTACTATTTTTGTTTCTTGATATAAACTCTGTATTATTTTTGTAAGATGCTTTGGGTATCCTTTATTACTCAATATGTCCCATAGTTTTCGTCTGTTTACTAGATCAAATTTTTTCATAATCTATAAATGCTAAATGCGTTTCTAAATTAAACTCTTTTCATTTTTCTATTATTTGTTTTAATATAAATATATTATCTGTACATGATCTTTTTCTGAATCCTGCCTGTTCCTCTATTAATATTTCATCAGAGAATTTTAATTCTATTATTTAGCTATACATTTTATATACTGTATTCTTTGTATCATTTCTATTTCCTTTTTTAAATATTGAAATAATTTTTGCTATCTTCCATTCTTCTGGTATTTTATATTGTTCTCAACATTTATTAAATAAATTTAGTATCCTGTCTTTTAAAAAACTTCCTCCATACTTGATCAGTTCTGCATTTATACCATCCATTCCTACTGCTTTCCTATTTTTTGTAGCTTTCAATGCCATTTCCAATTCCTCCTTCGTTATCAGATCTATGTTACTAACTGGGTCTAAGTGTATCTCTTCTGTTTGATACGTTGGGTCTTTCCACAATTCTTCATAATGTTTTTTCCATTGTTCTTCCTTTGTTATATTTATTCTTGAAGTGTCTTTCTCTGTGCTATTCAAGTGTTTCATCATTTTATATGCCAAATTTTGTCCTCCATGAACATCATGTTCTATTGTGCTTATAAATCTATCCTATGACTCTGCTTTAGCCTTCCTTATTATATCTTTGGTTTTACTGTGTTCTTGTTTATATATTTCTTCATTCTCACTTGTCCTATTTTGTATATATTTAAGATTTGTACTGCTTTAGCTATTTCTTCATTCTATATCTTTACCCTCCCCCCCTCTTCTTATAATTTTTCCTGAATTGTCCTAGTGTCTCTTTTGCCATCTTTTGAATTATATTTCATATATTATTCCATTCTTCTTCTATTTGTTCTCTCTCCGATGTTTTACTTATTTCGTCTTTAATCCTTTTTTCATATAAATTTTGTATACTTTCTTCTTGAAGTAGATATACTTTATAACCCAACTCCTCCTTCCCCTGTTTAATAGTTTTCTCTTCTTCCATTTAGCCCATAACTCTATTTTTGAAGCCACTAAAAATGATCTGAATTAGTGACAAATGGGCCTGGAGTACTGGGGTCCATAGTTTAACAGATATTTATTTAGTGGACCACGCGCGACACTTTCGCCACCGCCTATGGCTAGAGTCACTAAACATAATGAACAACCCTAAGGCATTAAATCGCCAGAAAGGCATGCGTATACATCCAATCCTGGAGACAACCGTTTTATTGATGGATGATCACTGGCGCAAGGCAGCACACGTCCGTGCTACAACAATGACGAATGAGTAACGTGCCACACTTTGCTTGTAATGTATTCAAAAAATTCTGTCAGTTGAGAAAGGGACACGAGTTCCGAAAGCTACTGGAAATATTTTATTTTATTTTATTTTATACTGGGTATACTTTAAATAAATATCTGTTGATCTGAATTAATATCATATCCTCTACACACCCTAGTATCTCGACATTGTTTTGCTAATTTTTGATTTACTATTACATAGTCTTATTGATTGTGTACCTCTTGCTGACCATGTATATTTATGTATATCATGTTTTCTAAAAAAAATATTTATCTTTAAATTATTGAATGTTGCAAAATCTCTTAATTTATATCCATTTCCATTTACTTTATTTTCCCCATAACATCTCATAATATTTTTTATTGGCTTATTCCCTACCCGAGCATTATAATCTCCCAAAATAACTACATGGTCCTTTTTTATATTCTTATCTAGTTCTTTTTGTAACTCTAAATAAAATTTATGTTTCTTCCTCTTTTCCATCTTCTGGAGCATAAATTCCAATTATACATAAATAACCTCTGTCTAATTTAAATCTTACTGGTCTCAGACAGTTTTTAAATTCTGTACAGTGGGACCAACTGATGATGTTACCAACAGCAAATTCTAAGTGGGAAGCATTCAAGGAATTAACAGTGGAAGCTACTAAATGTTTCATACCTATTAAGAAATATTGTTCAAGGTTTAGGCCTAAATGGTTGTCAAATGAACTAATGAGACTCGTGGCAGAGAAGAAAAATGCATGGGATGCATATAAATTATCAGGCGACACAGAAGCCTATGTTATATATAAGCTAGTCTGTAATCAAGTCACAAAGGAAGTTAGGCAGGCGAAGGCAGATTACGAGAAATCTTTGGCAAAGGATGCTAAGAAAAACAGCAAGGATTTCTTTACTTATATAAACTCTAAAAGGAAGGGGATGAATCTGATTGGTCCACTTGATATCGATGGTTCGACTGTTGATGATCCTGCTCAGATAGCAAACAAACTGAATGAGTATTTTGCATCTACATTCACACATGAGTTATTAAGTGGAAATGCCACAAGGTTATCAAATTGTAACAGGGTGCTTAATGATTTTAATAACTGAGAACAAAGGGGAGGAGAAATTGTTGAAGTTAAACATAAGAAAGGCACCTGGGGTGGAGGGATCTATCCAGTTATATTAAAGGAGGCAGCAAAGAAAGTAAGCAAACCCTTAGCCATAATTATAAGAGCATTGTTGGACTCGGGGGGAGGTCCCCACGGACTGGAGATGTGCAAATGTGTCCCCAATTCACAAAGGGGGATCGAAGGGTGACACGAGTAATTACAGACCAGTTAGTTTAACTTCTGTTCCGGGTAAAATAATGAAGTCACTGGTTAAAGATGCACTGCAGGATCATCTACTAGACAAGACTGCAGCAATAATTCAGACACAGCATGGGTTTGTTAAGGGAAAGTCTTGTCTGACAAATTTGATTGGTTATTATGATGTGGTTACAAAGGAACTGGATGCAAAAAATCATTTTGATATCATATACTTGGATTTCAGGAAAGCTTTTGACACTTGCGCATGGAAGACTACTGTACAAATTGGAGCAGAATGATATTAAGGGTAAGTTGCTACAATGGATAAAAGGATGGTTGAGTAGGAGAAGACAGAGGGTGGTAATCAATGGGTGCTGCTCTTCGTGGACTAATGTTATTAGTGGAGTCCCACGGGGTTCGGTGTTGGGTCCACTGTTGTTTTGTATATTTATCAATGATATTGATGAAGGTATATCAGGCTTAGTATCGAAGTTTGCAGATGATACAAAGGTTGGCAGGGTTGTTAATGATAGTAATGACAGTGTGTTACTGCAACAGGATCTAGAAAATTTGGGCAGATGGGCTGACAAGTGGCAACTGAAGTTTAACATTGAAAAATGCAAAGCACTGTATATGGGTAGAAGTAACCACAGAGAAACGTAATGACTGTGTGGCTTAAGGAGGTAGAAAATGAAAAAGACCTGGGAGTAATTGTGCAGTCAGATATGAACTATCAATGCAGACAGGCTGCCAGGGCAGGTCATGGGGTGTTGTCAATGATATACAAGAATTTTGTTAGCAGGGAAAAGGAGGTGATTGTCCCTCTGTATAAGGCAATGGTCAGCCCACGCCTTGAGTACTGCGTGCAGGTCTGGAGGCCTCATTTTAGGAAGGATGTAGATTTGCTTGAGCGTGTACAGAGAAGGGCAACGATAGGCACCTGTGATCTGATTGAGATCTATAAGGCCTTGAATGGGTTGAGCACGCTGAATTCTGATGGGATTCTTCCACTTGTTCACATTACGAATCTAAGTGGGCATAAATTCAAATTGAGGAAGGACAGATGTAGAATAGATGTGGGGAAATTTGCCTTTAGCCAGTGGGTGGTTAATTGCTGGAACAAACTTCCACCTGTCATTGTGAAAATTGATAGGTTAAATAAATTTAAGGAGGAACTGAACAAATATTTAGAGAGGATTGTTTTGTAATTTTTTTTTTTTTTTTTTTTTGGCTGATGCTGCATAAGCTTGCTTTCTTGCATCACATGGCACTACTACTACTACTACTGTTATTATTCTATTATTTATAAATGTGTAGCTCTGTATTTTGGCTTTCCATTTCCGATTTATTAATATTGCTACCCCTCCACTAGCTCTTTCCTTTTGATCTACTCCACTGTATATCATTGTATAAGAATCATAACCTGTCGTACCTTTTAATTTTTTCTTTGTTTCTGTTATTACTGCTATATTTACTTTCTTCTGTTTTAAACGTTTAAGGAGTTCGACTTCTTTATATCCTAATTCTCCTATGTTACATGTTACAATATTTATTCCTTTTCGTTTCCCTTTTCCCTCCGAGTCGCATCCCTTTGTCCATCCGGTTTTCCTCTGAGCTTTGAGTTTTTATTATTTTTTACATGGGGAGGGAACCAGTCTCCTGCACAACCCCCAACCTGGAGGACCAGTATGTTACTCTTCGTCTGATCCCTACCCTTTGACCTGTCTGGCTAGGGTTGCCCTACCAGTAGTCTAGCTACCGCCAGCATAGCTCTCTGGGTCATCAGGATACTCAAGCCTCCTCACCGCGACAAGGTGGTAACATTTCGGGGAGGTTCCACTTCAACATGCTCTCAATTTTAGCTTCATAATTTCCTTCAGAATTTTTCAAATTAGCAATAGCACTGATAGTTCCAATAATTAATCTGCTTTTGCTATAATGACTGTGACTTTGTAACACTTCTGAAAGGTAAGAGATCTCCTGCAGGATGTCGATCATTAGTGCTAAATCATTAAGAAATTCCAGTTATAAAAGTTGGTTTAATAATCTCAAATTTTTAACTTCTGATTCAAAATGTTTGCACAAAGTGGGATAATTCCTCCAACCCACAATTGCCGTCTGCAAGTTACAAGCTGCCCATCGTGGCCCAAACACACGACCGATCCTAATAGTTTCCACATCAAGTTCTTTAGCAATCATCCTTAATTCGCACTGGTTTTTTGGAGATTGGTGATATAATGTATACAGTTTTATGTTTGTCTTTTTAATTATTGCCTGTGTGCCATTATATTTTAGAATGAAACGTTCGAAGGAAACCTTCACGGTGAAAGCTTCAACACAGAGTTAAAATCTGCCAACATTTCATCTCAGGAAAGTTTGCTTAATATCTTAGTTGTCTAATTTCCCCCCCTCCTCTACTTTTCTACTGTCACTAATTCTTTGAATACTGTGCGGATATTCAGCTACTGTGACCATGTAAACATAGACAAGAGAAATTTACTAAAACATGTGGATCACTCACTTCTCCAAAAAACATATGCCTGTTTGTCAGAGTAAAGGGAAACCACAACACAGGTTGACCACAGGCTATTATTCATGTCGGGAATCTTCTTAATCCCCTGACTGGCTATGGAAAGCATACTGACTAGCGAGACTTCTCGGTATGTAACTGCATAGGTTTTACGGACACCACTAACGTTGTGGAATGGTAATCCCTTTCACCTTTAATTCGCACTTTCTAATTGCCTAAATTGCCTAAAGGACAGAGGTAAGAACAATGCGTACAAAGTTCTCTCTCTCGTGATCTGCTCATTATATGGAAATTTTCTTCATTCAGCGGAAACTATTTCAAACGTAATTACCAAGGGGAAATTTAAAAAAAAAAAATTGTTATACAGAGGTCCCACTGTAATTAAATCAAAAATGAAGCAATTTTAAAATACATAACTGGTTGATTGGCCCATTAAAATTCTGGGGTTGGGGCCCCCACTTGCCCCTCCAGCTCTGGATACTCAATAATTGCATTCAGGATTTGATTTGTAAAATAAATAATTGTCTCAACAATGGGCTCACAAATTTTCAAAAAAATAAAAAATAAAATAATGGGCTCTCACAAGCCCCACTACAGCTCACCACTAGCCACACAAATAAAACTATTTACCTTTTGTAATTGCAGCAGTCAAAGAAGTTTTTCCATGATCAACATGACCTATTGTACCAATATTACAATGTGGTTTATCCCTCTGGAAGATTTTTTTGGCTCCTGCTACTGGAGGGACTGGAACTCCACTCGCTGCTGTTCTACTTGCAGTATAATAAAGACTTTGATGGAATCTATTACATACCAGCTGAAAAAACAATTTTCTAAATAAACATGTTCAACAATTTTATTGAAATTATCTTTAAAAAAGAAAAATAAAAATAAAAAATGAAACTTGAGCATTTGTGATAAACAATTAAAACAGTGCCAAAATTCCTGCTTTGCCACAAAACTGGCAAAACTTGCCAACGATGGAGAAATATCGTTCCGAAAAGAACAGACTTTGGCAAAAATATGATTGACAAGATTATGGTCTCATAAAAAAACAGAGGGGGGTCGGGGGTAAAAGACAATAAATATACCAATAATATAATAATTAAAAAACACAACGAAAAACCACTTTCGATTTAAGAAACATAAATATGAAGTTTATCAAGTACTTATCTTCTGTTACGATGCAATTACTTTCCTTGCTCATATCACGCATTCATTTTCAGCATTTATTGAATGTTTAGAGCCAAAATAAATGCTACATAGAAATCTTCAAAGTTATGAAAGCAAGTCCAAAATAAGTGCAGAAAAATAAATATTAGCCAAAAAAATTCACAGCAAATGGTTAGCACAAGGTGCAGCAGCTTTTCTGTTTGAATTGGCTGGGGTTCAAGAGCCCACATTACTGTTAAATACAGTTAATGATTATATTCATTGTAATAGAAAATTAATTATCTATTACCACCTTGACAACTACTCTGGACTAGTAGTCATGCTTAAGTATAAAAAGAAAATCTACACAGACGTTAACAAATCCACAAGCAAACTATTTATCATAATATTAATAGTATTCACAATATAGTTAGTGCAAAGAAGCCAGAGGCTTTTGCTGCACTGGCAAAAAAAAAAAAAATAGATAAGAAAACAAATTATATGCTACCTTCCATGCACAGGTAACTGTCCAATTGATCTTTGAATTTATTCAAACTGACAGCTTCAACTACCTGTGAGGGCAACTTGTTCCAGGATTCAACGACTTGCTAGCTAAAAGTAAACTTCCCGAAATTAAATCTAAACCCCTATAATTTCAATTTATGACCCCTAGTTCTGGAATTCTTTATAACAATGAGAATTCCACTTTAATTCATTTTACTAATCCCTCTCAGGGCCTTATAAGTCTCAATCGTGTCACCTCTGCCTGGTCGCCAAGCTCTGTAGCCCACATAATCGAATTCTTTACTCATATATGGTTATCCTTCTGGCAATCTCGCCATTTGAGCATTAGCAGAGACATATGATGCAAGAAAGCACACACATACATTATCAGTCAAAAAAAAACCCTTCCCATTTTACCCACCCAATCCACCAAAAATTTTTCTAGTTCTTCCTTGAATTTATTTAAGCTGTCAACTTCCACGACAGATGGAAGCATGTTCCAGCAATCAACCACCCACTGGTTAAGGCAAATTTCCGCATATCTATTCTACAACTGTCTTTCCTCAATTGGAATTATGCCTCCTCAGGTGCGTAATCTAAGCAAGAGGAAGAATCCCATCAGCATTGAGCTTGGTCAAACCATTCAAAGCCTTATACACCTGAATCAGACCACTTCGCAGGTGCCTCATCTCCAGACTACAATTCTTTGTAGTCTGAAGATGAGGCAGAATTTAAGCCTTTCTGGTAACAGTAACCTTTTGTTCCACTCACCGACCTCGTTGCCCTTCACTGTACTTGTCCCAGCAGCTCTGCATTCTTCCTAAAATGAGGCCTCCAGACCTATATGCAGTACTAGCAGTGTGGCATAACCATTGCCTTATAGAAGGGGATAATCACATATTTTTCCCTGCTAGCATAATTCCAGTATATCAACAATCCCATGAAATACTCTTGCAGCTTATCTGCACTGCTCAGAAAACTTCATACCTGACTGCACAATTACCACCAGGTCTTTTTCATACTCTAATTCCCTGTGTAGTACTGCACAGTTGGTATATTACTCTGGGGTTACTGCTACCCATATGCAGTACTTTTCACTTGTCAATGTTAAACTTCAGTTACCACCGCTCAGCCCATCTGCTCAATTTTTCCAGATCCTGTTGCAGTAGAATACTGTCATTAACAACCCTGTTAACCTTTGTATCACCTTCAAACTTGGACATTAAGCCTGATATACCTTCATCAATGTCATTCAAAAATACAGAAAAGAACAATGGGCCCAACACCAACCCTGGGGAACTCCACTAATAACATTAGTCTGGGAAGAGTAGCATCCATTGATTACCACTCTGTCTTCTCCCACTCAACCATCCCCTTTATCCATAGTAGCAACTTGCCCTGAAAGCCATACTGATCCAATTTGTACAGTAGTCTTCCATGTGCAACAGTATCAAAAGCTTTCCTAAAATCCAAGTATATGATATCAAAAATATTTTTTGTATCCAATTCCTTTGTGACCACATCATAGTATCCAATCAAATTGGTCAGACAAGACTTCCCATGTTGTGTCTTAACTATAACTGCAATCTTGTCTAGATGATCCTGCAATGCTTCTTTAACCAGTTACTCCATTATTTTACCCTAGAACAGAATTTAAACTAACAGGTCAGTAATTACTCATGTCACCCTTTGATCCCTCTTTTTGAATTGGAGATACATTAGCACATCTTCAGTCCATAGGGACCTTCCCCTAGTCCAAGAATGCTCTCGATCATGGCTAAGGGTTTCTTTATTTCCTTTGTTATCTCCTTTAATATAACTGGATTGATCCCAACCACACCAGTTATGTTTAATTACAATTTCTCCTACACTTTGCTTGCAGTCATTACAAAATCCTTTAGCTCCCTGTTAGTCTGATTAACATCTGGCATTCTCCTCCCTTAATGACTCCTCATGGGTGAATGTAGATGTAAAAACACTCATTCATTTTGTTAACTACCTGACCAGGATCATCAACAGTCGAACCATTGATATTAAGTGGACCAATCTGATTCATCGCCTTCCTTCTGGCGTTTACATAATCAAAGAAGTCTTTGCTGTTTTCCTTTGCATCCTTTGCCAAAGATTTTAGGCAGGCTTTTGGCCATAATTATGAGAGCATCCTTGAATTCAGGTGAGGTACCTATGGACTGAAGATGTGCAAATGTCTCACATGTTCACTTGCCTAGCCTCCTTTGTGACTTGATTACAGGCTAGCTAATATCTACCATAAGCTTGTGTCTCATAATAATTTATATGCATCCCATGAACTTTTCTTCTCTACCACGGGTCTCATTAGTTTATCTGACATCCATTTAAGCCTAAACCTTGAACAGCATTTCTTTTCATATGAACATTATGAAAAGTCTAGTAGCTTCCAAGATTAATTCCTTCAATGTATCTTATTTAGAATTTGCTGTTGGTAACATCATCAGCTGATCCCAATGTATAAAATTTAAAAACTGTCTGAGACCACCGTAGTCGCCTTTACAAAAGCAAAGACCCTTTGCTTTACCCCTGATAGTAGTTACATCTTTGAGTAAATCCTACATCAGTACACTGTGATCACTACCACCTAGTTATTGCTTTATCTGCAGATTCTTAATGCATGAATAATCACTGCTGATAATTAGTAACCAGAGGGAGCATTATTCCCTCTGGTTGCATCTCGAACATGCTGCTATAGAAAAATTATCCAATAAACCCCCAAAAGTCTTGCTAGTGTGCAAGTGACCAACCCACAAGTTCCAGTGAATATCTGGGATGTTAAAATCCCCCATTATATGTTATAGGACTAATGACTCATCAGTCATTAAGCCAACAACACACTCCTACTCTCAATTTTGCTTTCCCAGTGTTTATATCACACCAAATTGACTCAATATTGCAATGTCCACCTGTGTCATCAGGATACACTTCCTTAGATTTTGTTTCTGAACTAACAACATAATCCCTTCTCCTTTTCCATCCTGTCTATACACATTATACTCCCCAAATTACAATTCTGCATTCCTTATATCTGTGTGACACCACGTCTCTGAAAGCCCAACAATATTTGCAGGGGCGGCTTGTTGTTTGGTTTTTAGGAGCATTAGCAACTAAGGCTATATTGCTCCGGGGATATGCGGTGGTCATTCCCTGACCTTTCCACATCCTCCGTATTTGGTGGGCACAGGCTTGAACCCCAGTCTAATCAAGAAGCGTGTGCTACGCACTGCTGCTCCTGCCCACCTGGCTATGGAGGCGCCCCATAGGCACTGCAGCACCCCAGCTAGATATGCAGTGAACAGGGTTATATGAAATTTTGTGAAGAATGCAACGCAATGAATATTTATATTAACAGGACCTGCATATAGTACAGGCAGTTCCCGCTTTACGAGTTCCGGGTTTACGAGTTTTTTTTCTCAAGTATGAACAAAATCAAAAATATGAACATTAATTGCAAAAAACAAATGTTAAACATTCATAAATATTGCATTTCAAACCACGTGTATAGCTATACAATAAGTGTATCTCTCTTTACGATATTAATCAGTTCCAGAGACACACCATTGTATCGTTTAAAATATCGTAATATGAACCCAATAAATCATTGTTGTTTGGTAATTTGTTTCAATATCTCGGAAGTTAAAATTTTCGCTGTATAACTAAGCTATTTTTCTCTCGAAAATGTCATTTTTAAGGTCACAAGCTTGACCTTTAGGTCATATAAAAGGTCGTGAGCATGGTTTGTAAACTGTATTAGTTACCAATTCAAATCATTAAAATGCACTACACTTTCATCGTTATCATATGTTCCCTTATAAGAACAGATTTTAAACGCCTTTGTGATATTTTTCTAAAGCACATTTCTGGAGGTCACGACCATAAAACAATAAAAATAATTTGCACTTGCTGGTTTATTGGGCTTTTCTGTTTCTGCAAGCAATTATAAACGAATAGTAAACTCTATGTTCTTGCATTTGCAAAAATACCGATAGCTGGAATCGTGTGGTTTTATACATTATTATGGTGAAATGTGTTTCCCCTTGCCTGAAACCTTCAATCGTATAAAAAACAAAAAAATTTTCAGTATCTTCTCTTTTTTTAAAGCTTTGTAAACTTGTTACTCCACTCGAATCGTGTTAATTGCAATTTGTGTATGCCGTTAAATAATGATTATGCATGCAATTTTTTTTTTTTTTTTTATGTGAGCCCCAAACACGAGAGGTATTAGAACCTATAGTACTTAGTACCGTGCTTGGGTTAGGGTTGGAGAAGTATGGGGGGAGGGGGATGCCAGAAACTTTGCTCTAGAGACTAAACATGGGTTTCACCACTTCAGGCCTCCAATAAGCAAAGTGGTGGTATTTCACTGGTTGAAAAGAGAAGAAGATTATCTTGGAAACAAATGCCTCTTGAAGCATTTCTGAAGACGACGACTCCTTGTGCAACAAACCAACAAGTGCCGAGCCAATAATGAGTGATCAAGTGTGCCTTTAGTCGATGATGATAAAGAATAAATATTCTTTAACATTTGTAAGTCGTAAATAATTTCTCTATTATTATAATTCCCTTGATTTTACAGGCTACGTTTTCATTTTTTTCGATAAATCAATCATTGTTTAAACATAAACTAATTAGCTAACTAATTTCATTGTTGAGAACATAACCACTATTTTTAACCTTATGTCTATGGGAAATAAATTCCCGCTTTACGAGCATGCACTAGGAAAGAATTAACTTGTAAAGTCGAGAACTACCTATATGTGCATAGGTAGTTCTCGACTCTAGTCCTCTATTTCCATTAATCATTTCAATAATAAACGAATAAAAACACGAAATCGTTTCCAACTTTGAAGTTTAATTAACCATAGGCCTCACTGTGTTCCAGGAAATGGCACATTGTGCATTCCAGTGAATATCAGGTAGTTGGTTGCCATTGGCAACGAGCATGTTGACAACTTGCCAATATACATTTTTTATAGGTGAAACGAATCAAAGTCACTGTAAAGTGCACAGTGCAGATTTCATCGTTGACCATGATAGGTGTGTAGCCACAATGTCGGTGTCTTTTTGTTATTTGCCCAAACTCCCATTAAGTAACTAAATAACATCAGTGTTAAGTGAATACTCAAATTTTGTGGACAGTTTGAAATTCCTTTACATGGACATGACGAAAAAGACGATTCTAAAATCCAGGAGTATTGAGAGGATTAATAAATTTTGCCTGTACATTAGATTCCAATTTAAAGAACCATTTAGAAAGTAATGCAGCATTTAAAGGCATTTCAAAACTATTCAGAATGATATTCTTGACTGTTTGCTGCAAATATGCCGGGATGAAATAAAAAGATCATTTAAAGATTTGGCAATGGGTACTTGAGAAGTTGAAGCTGTTTGAGCAGGGCAAGGCTTCTTAAACTGGAAGGTGGAATGCAATGTGCTATCGTCAGCAAACCTTTGGATAGGATTTCCGGTCAATAGAAGAAGGTCATTAACACGTCGACTGCCAAATACGAGTTAATTAGTATTTGGTGATCTGGCCCAGGACCCCGCCTACGAGTTAACTCTGACTGGTATGACTTGCCTTTCAGGTGCAGCTATCAGTATATTTGTAGCAAATATGTGCAACTGATGGATAGTGGGCTTCAGGGATAAGAATGAAAAATCAACCATGGCATCAGAAAACAAAATTTATTCACAAAAAAAATATATTTTATTTACAAATACATAAAGAAAAGTGTATACTGTATTTCCCCATGTATAAGACACCTTTTTTTGGAAAAATTTGGGGTCTAAAAACTGGGTGCTTCTTGTACAGTGGTTGTAGATTTTTTTTTTTTTTTACTTGCATTTCCCGCTTTTTTGCGCTTGTTGTCTTTGCACTCATTGTTTCGCACTTGTTACTGGTATATTAGGTTACGTTTTGCTGCATTCTGCCCAGAAATGGCTCAGAAAAGATTTTCGTACAGTGCTGAATTCAAGTTAAAGGTGATCCAGTTTGCAAAAGTGAATGGAAATCGTGCTGCTGAACATAAGTTTGGTCCTCCTCCAACTGAGAAAACAATCGGAGACTGGCTACGGGAAGAAGAAATCCTACTGAAAACGCCACGGCAGAAGAAGGCCATTAGAGGCAAGTCAGCAAAATGGCCTAATTTAGAGAGGGAATTGAATGAGGAGCAAAGGGCAATTGGAATTCCTGTGTCCACAAAGATGGTTCAGCATGAGGCAAGAAGAATTGCTGATGAAAAAGAAGTTACTGATTTCAAAGGAGGACACAATTGGTGCTTCAGGTTCATGAAACGGAATGGACTAAGCATGCGTACATGCACCAGACTTGCCCAAACGATGCCTGAAAGCTATGAGCAGAAGGTCATTGAATTTCATCGTTTTGTCATTCAATGTCGGAAGACACATCAGTTTGAGTTGGGACAGATTGCAAATATGGACAAAGTCCCCCTTCGATTTGATGTCCCAAGTAACAGAACTGCTGATAAGAAGGGGGGTGAAAACTGTAACTGTGAAGACAAGTGGACATGAAAAGAGCCATTATACAGTTGTTCTAGCTTGTTGTGCCGACGGAACCAAGCTGCCTCCTATGCTGATTTTTAAACACAAACAATGCCAAAAGAAGACATTCCTCGAGGAGTGATTGTCCACGTTCATGACAAGGGTTGGATGGATCGGGATGGGATAAAGATCTGGTTTGAGAAAGTTTAGAGCAGGAGACCAGGTGGGCTCTTACGCAAACTTGCCCTATTGGTGCTTGATCAGTTCAGGGCACACATAACAAAAAATACAAAAATTGTTGCAGAGCAAAAAACAAAACTTGCCGTCATACCTTGACATCCCAGCTCCAACCACTTTATGTCAGCATTAACAAACCCTTCAAAGCTGACATGAGAGACGAATGGAACCAATGGATGAAGTCTTCTGGGGACAATTTGACACCAGCAGGAAGAGTGTAGAAACCAACTATTGCAGAAGTTTGTACCTGGGTGAAAAGATCCTGGGATAATATCAAGATTGAGATCGTTGTCAAGTCATTTGAGAAGTGTGGCATTTCAAACACCATAGATGGAACTGAGGACGAGGCAATACATGAAGACAGTGATTCGTCATCAGACACAGATAAGGAGAAGCTAATGGATGGGAGTTTTGTCAGTGATGAATTGTATGAATTTTATGATGAATAAAACTTGAGTTCAATAACTTTAGGTAATACATTTTTTTTCAAATTTCGGGTCCCAAAATTAAGGTGCATCTTATACATGGGAGCGTCTTATACGTGAGGAAATACAGTAACTAAAATTCACAATAATATTATAGTGTTTATTTATGATATTTCTTGAAACATTCCTCTACACCAGGGGTCCCCAACTTACGGCCCATGGGCTGAATCCGGCCCGCCAGATGATTTCATCCGGCCCGAAAGACCATTTCATCCGCCTCGTAAAATTTATTCTATAGAAATCTTTTTTGGTTGCTACATATCGTATATAAGGATATTTTTAATGAAAATATAATGTAAATGCATCCAAATATAATTTTGTAACATTGTTGCAACTCTATGCACTTCCACTTGGCAGCAGTGTTTCTTGCGATGTCAGAAATCCCAACAGTGCGAGTGCCGAAGGCTATAAGTTTATAGCCTCAAGTATTTCTGGCAAACACGAGTTGTCAAAAAGTGAAATAGTAAAGTTAAAATAAGCAACTGTTAAAACAATTGCTAAACACTAATCTAAATATTAATCAAGTAAGTATTAGTGAAAGAATTGTATGCAATGCGTTCTTTGCAGTTTCCAATGTAAAGACAAGTACGCATATTAATCTTTCTCCTGGTCAGCTATTCTCATCCAGACTGTAGTCGTCGGGCCGCTGCACCGATTATCATGCACAACAATTTATTAGTGCTATTTGTATAAATGCATATTATTATATTTAATTTTATTTAACTTTGAATTTTTAATTTTAATTTTAGCGAATCAAGATGTCAAGGAAAAGAAAAACTGATTCCGAGTGTCGTGTCTTCAATGAACTTTGGTCGATTAATTATTTTTTTTATAAGGGACAATAACCGATGCACCTGCCTTATATGTAAGGAAGCAGTTTCTGTGTTGAAAGAATATAATTTGAAACGGCATTTTACGACAAACGCAACTCTCCTTGAAGTTTACTATAAACTTCAAGGAGAGTTGCGAAACAAGAAATTACAAGAGCTGAGCTTTGATTTCAAGAGGCAACAACAACAGATGACATGTCTCACTAATCAGAATTTAAATTTAATTAGAGCTAATTTGCGAGCATCTCAAATCATTGTTGAAGAAGGGAGGGCTTTTACTGATGGCGAGTTTGTGAAAAGAGTGTGCCTATCAATTGCAAAAGAAATATGCCCTGATCAAGTTAAGCACTTCACTGCTATAAGTTTATCAGCGTCAACTTCAGCAAGAATCGAAGACTTGTCTGCTAATGTTAAAGATCAGCTGAAACAAAAAGTTACAGATTTTATAAATTTTTCAATTGCAATTGATGAAAGTGATGTTATTACCAACACAGCATAAAAAGCCATTATCAACCCACTGCAGGATGGAAGCCTCCTCAACAATTCATGCTGAGGGAAATGGACCATAATCTGCCACGCTGGTCCAGTGCGGGTTGGCAGATCGACCGTATTCAGCAGTCAGGGGCTTGAACCCTGGTCTACTCAAAGAGCGTGTGCTACTGTGCACCCGCTCCTGACCACTCAGCTACGGAGGCCTAACTGCTCAGTTACATGTACAGTATAAAAATTTTGAAGTCGCAGAAGAACGGGCTGCACTTGAAAGCTTGAAGAATAGAACCTATGGTGAAAACATATGTTATAGCGTATCAAAAGTGTTTGAAGACCTGCAGCTTGACTGAGAATTGTTGACAGCAATTACGACTGATGGTGCAAAGAATATGGTTGGAAAAAATATTGGTTTCATCGGCCATATTAATAAATATTTTGATTCCAAAAACATCGAAAGACCTATGCAATTTCATTGTGTTATTCACCAGCAATCGTTGTGCGGTAAATTTTTGTCTTCGAACTCAATCATGTCGACTATAATTAGCATTGTGAATTTTATATGCAAAAATGGCCTGAACCATCATCAGTTTAAAATTTTCTTGGAGGAAATCAAAAGCGAATATGGTGATTTGTTATATCATACGGAGGTGCGATGGTTGAGTCACGGTAATGTGTTAAAAAGATTTTTTCAACTCAGAACCGAAATAAACATATTCACGAACGAAAAATTAACACCAGTCCCAGAATTAACAGACTTTAAATCAGGGGTTCTTAACCTTCTTAGTTCCACAGATCCCTTCTCAGAATAATGTTTTTAAATGCATAAAATAAAATTACAAAAAAACCAGTTTAATGAAATAGTTACCAAAATTTAAAAAAAAAAAAAACATTATACAGTAATATATGTGTTACTTTCTTAACACATTGGATAATAATATAATATATTTAAAATATAGGAAAGTTGAAGTTAAATTTTATTTTTTAAGGACATATCAGTGTGAAGACTGTTGTTGTTTATCTTGAATAACAACATTAAACTGGTGTGGTGTGGTATTTGACAAGGCAACACGCATGTCATGTTGGACATCTAATCGATTTCGATTTTTTGTTTTCATTGTTACAAGTGCTGAAAATCCCGATTCGCACAGATATATTGTTGCAAATGGTATCAAAGCTTCCATACCTCGCTTTACAAGACGAGGATAGGCTTCTCTCAAGGATCACCAGAATTCTCCAAGGCTTTTTGAGGTAAACTCCAATCGTAGTAAGTTTTTTTGGCCTAAGATCAATGAGTTCATCTTTGGTTAAATCAACATCTTCGATACAGTTTATATCAGAAAGAAAAGGATTTCAGATCCATGGTTCAATTTTCATGCCATCAAGATAGAAATAACTTTTAAAAGAGTTCTGTAATGTTTCCAAGTGTACGCGCAGATATCTCTTTTCAAAAAAATTGAGAGAGAAGTTTGCATTTCAACTACATCTTGGTAAAGCACTTCCTGCAACAGTGGAAAGTTTGCAAGAATGTTGGTCTCTACTCTCTTCTTCCATACAGGTAACTTTAGCATTAGCGGCATTTGATGCAAGAAAGCAAGCTTATGCAGCATCAGCCAAAAAAAAAAATAAATAAATAAAATAAAAGAAATAAATAAAAAATAAATAAATAACCACTTCCACTTCACCCTCTGTTTGTTCGAAATACCTGTCTAGCTGAGCCTTAAACTTATTTAGGCTATCGACTTCCACGACAAGGGATGGAAGTCTGTTCCACCAACCAACCACCCGCTGGCTAAAGGCAAATTTCCGCACGTCTATCCTACATCTCCCTTTCCCCAATTTGAATTTATGCCCTCTCAGGTGATTATTCTGAGCAAGAGACAGAATCCCATCAGCATTGAGCATGCTCAAATCATTCAAGGCTTTATACACCTCTATCAGATCACCTCGCTGGTGCCTAGTCTCCAGACACTAATTTGCAAAACTTAAGCCTTTCTTCGTAAGAGCACCCCTTTGTTCCGTTCACTACTCTTGTTGCCCTTCTCGGTACTCATTCCAGCAGCTCTACATCCTTCTTGAAATGAGGCCTCCAGGCCTGTATACAGTACTCTAGGTGTGGTCTGACCATTGCCTTATACAAGGGAATAATCACCTCCTGCTAGAAAAATTCCTATATATCATTGACAATTCACCATGAGCTACTCTTGCAGCCCGTCTGCACTGCTCAGAGAACTTCATATCTGCCTGCACAACCACCCCCAGGTCCTTTTCATTCTCTACCACTGTCAGTGTAGTACCACAGAGTTGATACGTTGCTCTGGGGTTGCTGTTTCCTATATGTAGTACTTTACATTGGTCAATGTTAAACTTCATTTGCCATCTCTCAGCCCATCTGCTCAACCTTTCCAGATCCTGTTGCAGCAGCATAGTGTCAGTAGTGTCCTTGACAACCCTGCCAACCTTCGTATCGTCTGCAAACTTGGACATTAAGCTTGATATACCATCATCAATATCATTTATAAATACAGAAAACAATAATGGACCCAATACTGAACCCTGAGGGACTCCACTAATAACATTAGTCCAAAATGAGCAGTGTCCATTGATTACCACTCTCTGTCTTGTCCCCCTCAACCACCCCTTTATCCACAGCAGCAATTTGCCTCCAATGCCACACTGCTCCGATCTGTGCAGCAGTCTTCCATGTGCAACAGTATCAAAATCCTTTCTAAGATCCAAGTACAGTGAAACTTCTCCTAACGGACACCTCTCGTTAACGGACATCTCTCTACAACGAACATTTTCAAATTCCCCAACTCACCTCTATTGGTTTTAATGTGTTTGCAGCTTCTGTCTAGCGGACATTCTCTGTAAAGGACGCGGACAGGCAATCTGCACTGTTTCGTTTAGATTAGCACTTAATTTGATCTCCCAATAAAGGACAGACAGCGGGCGAGGTTACAGACCTTTTTCTAGGAACTTTTCTTCCACGTATTGCCTCAATCGTGTGTTTATTTTCTATTTCCGATTCTCTGAATTTTATCATGGTTTACGTCGCGGTTCTAAACACTTTTTCAAGAATTTAAGGCACGTGTAAAACTTCTGATGAATTTGGTGTGTGCAGGGGGGGGGATATGGTCAGCCTTTTGTCTTTTCAGTTTCAGTTTTCAGTTTTGTTCAGTGTCGTGTGAATTGCACAATGTCTTCTCTTAAACATTTAACTTTAAAAGATAAAGTCGAACTCATTAATGCGTATGATCGGCAAAAAACATAGTGTTCGCAATCTCGCTGCAAAATTCAAAATCGGGAAGACGGAGGTAAGCGACATCCTAAAGGAAAAAAATGAACTGCTCAAACAATTTTGGCAACACGGAAATGATCAGGTTCAAAAATCATTCCCGAAAATTGTTGGACTTCAAATTGACAACGTTATGTATGAGTGGTTTTGTCGCGAACGTGCTAAAAAAATTCCCATTAATGGGCCTATTATTAGGGAAAAGGCTTTGGAGGTTGTGAAATCTATGGGAGTAAATGAGTTCAAAGCTTCTGTGACAAGTTCAAAGAACTAGACAAAGGCTAGACAAGTTCAAAACTCGGCATAAAATTTCTCGGAAAACCGTAAGTGGTTAAGGTGGATCTCTTGAAACTGGGGTTGTAACAGAGTGGACTGTCAAATTGAAGATTTATGTCGTGATTTTGAAGCTAAGGATATTTACAACTGTGACGAAACAGGGTTGTTTTTTAAAGCTCTTCCTGAAAAAACAATGAGTCTAAAAAACGAAAAGTGCCAGGGCGGAAAATTTCTAAGTCTCCCAGCAAATATGCTGGGAGACTTTGAACAACCTCTTGTTATAGGAAAACCACAAATTCCTCGTTGTTTCAAGGGCATAAAGTTGAATCTTTTGAATGTTGACTGGAAGTCTAATAAAAAAGCGTGGATGACACGAGATATCATGAGCGAATGGATAAGTCACTTTAACCAAAACATGATTCGTCAAAACAGAAAAATTATTCTTTTCATGGATAATACTGCATCTCACCCGCACATTGAATTGTCCAACATTCAAATTGTTTTTCTGCCACCAAACACATCTGCAGAGTGTCAGACCTTGGATCAAGGGATAATAAAAAATTTTAAACTTCACTACAGAAAACGTGTTTTAAGACATCTCATTGCAAACATGATCGATGTAACATGTGCGAGTGACCTTGCAAAGAAAATCAGCATCCTAGATGCGATTCAATGGATTTCCTCTTCAGTAAACGCAATTAGAAAACAAACTCTCGTGAACTGTTTTATAAAGTCTGGCTTCTCAAACGCAAAAATTGAAGTTGTGAACAACAATGTGGAGCACCAAGAAGAACAAGAACTTCAACATCTATGGATAATGTACGATACTTCCGCTACAAGTGACCCTGGCTACAAAGATATAGACTCGAACCTCACTACAGAAGATGGTGCTATAGATATCAATGACATTATCATCGATATTTTTCAAGAAGTTCCTCATGAGGATGAAGAAATGGAAGAAGGTCATTAGCATTAGCATTAGTAGAGGCATTTGATGCAAGAAAGCAAGCTTATGCAGCATCAGCCAAAAAAAAAAAAAAAACCCGCTTCCACTTCACCCCTCTGTTCATTCAAAATACCTGTCCAGCTGAGCCTTAAACTTATTTAGGCTATCAACCTCCACCACAAGGGATGGAAGTCTGTACCACCAACCAACCACCCGCTGGCTAAAGGCAAATTTCCGCACGTCTATCCTACATCTGTCTTTCCTCAATTTGAATTTATGCCCTCTCAGGTGATTTTTCTGAGCTAGAGGAAGAATCCCATCAGCATTGAGCATGCTTAAATGCTCAATGCTGTCCGGTCATTCTGTCGAAGAACATATTAACGACGAACCACCAATGAAAATGGAAGAAGCACTCATACAAATCAATCGTTTAAAAATGTTTTTCGCCGCTGAAGAAGATACTAAAGGACTTTCGATGGTTTCTTCACTCCAAACAAATGTTGAAAACAAAATTATCATCCGGAAGAAGGTGCAGAAGAAAATAAGTGATTACTGTATGTATTTTTCTTAAGATAAAGTCATAATATGCATAGCACAATTGTATGCATATTATTTACAAAAATATTGTGCAAAATCTGTATATAATTTAATTTAATTTTACATTAAACGTTTAACTATTTTTCTATCCTTTTTTTTTTTTTTTCCTCCCTCAGAATTCTTGTTAGCGGACACTTCTCTCTAACAGACACATTTTCGTTCCCCATAGCTGTCCGTTAAAGGGAAGTTTCACTGTATATAATATCAAAGTTATTCATTGCATCCAGTTCTTTTGTGACTGCATCATAGTATCCAATCAAATTGGTCAGGCAAGACTTCCCCTTAACAAAACCATGCTGTGTCCGAGCTATAACTGAAGCCTTGTCTAGATGATCCTGCAGTGCTGCTTTAACCAGTGCCTCCATTAATTTTCCGGGAACAGAAGTTAAACTCACAGGTCTATAATTACTTGTGTCAGCCTTTGATCTTCCTTTGTGAATTGGGGTCACATTTGCACATCTCCAGTCCATGGGTACTTCCCCTGAGTCCAAAGAAGGTCTCATAATTATGGCTAAGGGATTGCTTACTTCCTTTGCTGCCTCCTTTAATATAACTGGATAGATCCCATCCACTCCAGATGCCTTTCTTGTGTTTATCTTCAACAATTTCTCCTCCACTTTACTCTCAGAGATTACAAGATTCTCTAGCTTACTGCCAGAGTTGAATACACCTCTGGCATTCTACTCATGTGTGAATGTCGATGCAAAATATTCATTTAGTTTGTTAGCTACCTGAGCAGGATCATCATCAGTTGACCCATCGATATCAAGTGGACCAATCTGATTCATCCCCTTCCTTCTAGAGTTTAAATAAGTAAAGAACTCTTTGCTGTTTTTCTTTGCATCCCTTGCCAAAGATATCTTGTAATCTGCCTTTGCCTGCCTAACCTCCTTTGTTACTTGGTTACAGATCAACTTGTATCTATCATAGGCTTCTGTGTCATGTGTTAATTTAGCATTAGCATTAGTAGAGGCATTTGATGCAAGAAAGCAAGCTTATGCAGCATCAGCAAAAAAAAAAAAAAAAAAAACCCACTTCCACTTCACCCCTCTGTTCGTTCAAAATACCTGTCCAGCTGAGCCTTAAACTTATTTAGGCTATCAACCTCCACCACAAGGGATGGAAGTCTGTTCCACCAACCAACCACCCGCTGGCTAAAGGCAAATTTCCGCACGTCTATCCTACATCTGTCTTTCCTCAATTTGAATTTATGCCCTCTCAGGTGATTTTTCTGAGCTAGAGGAAGAATCCCATCAGCATTGAGCATGCTTAAACCATTCAAGGCTTTTTACACCTCTATCAGATCACCTCGCTGGTGCCTAGTCTCCAGACACTAATTTGCAAAACTTAAGCCTTTCTTCATAAGAGCACCCCTTTGTTCCATTCACTAATCTTGTTGCCCTTCTCTGTACTCGTTCCAGCAGCTCTACATCCTTCTTGAAATTAGGCCTCCAGACCTGTATACAGTACTCTAGGTGTGGCCTGACCATTGCCTTATACAATGGAATAATCACCTCCTTATCCCTGCTAGAAAAATTCCTGTATATCATTGACAATACTCCATGAGCTACTCTTTCAGCCCGTCTGCACTGCTCAGAGCACTTCATATCTGCCTGCACAACCACCCCCAAGTCCCTTTCATTCTCTACCACTGTCAGTGTAGTACCACAGAGTTGATACGTTGCTCTGGGGTTGCTGTTTCCCATGTGTAGTACTTTACATTTGTCAATATTAAACTTCATTTGCCACCTCTCAGCCCATCTGCTCACCCTTTCCAGATCCTGTTGCAGCAGCATAGTGTCAGTAGTGTCCTTGACAACCCTGCCAACCTTTGTATCGTCTGCAAACTTGGACATTAAGCTTGATATACCATCATCAATATCATTTATAAATACAGAAAACAATAATGGACCCAACACTGAGCCCTGAGGGACTCCACTAATAACATTAGTCCACGATGAGCAGTGTCCATTGATTACCACTCTCTGTCTTCTCCCCCTCAACCACCCCTTTATCCATAGCAGCAATTTGCCTCCAATGTCACACTGCTCAAATTTGTGTAGCAGTCTTCCATGTGTAACAGTATCAAAAGCCTTTCTAAGATCCAAGTATATAATATCAAAGTTATTCCCTGCATTCAGTTCTTTTGTGACTGCACCATAGTATCCAATCAAGTTGGTCAGGCAAGACTTCCCCTTAACAAAACCATGCTGTGTCCGAGCTATAACTGAAGTCTTGTCTAAATGATCCTGCAGTGCTTCTTTAACCAGTGCCTCCATTAATTTTCCTGGAACAGAAGTTAAGCTCACAGGTCTATAATTACTTGTGTCAGCCTTTGATCCTCCTTTGTGAATTGGGGTCACATTTGCACATTTCCAGTCTATGGGTACCTCCCCTGAGTCGAAGGAAGCTCTCATAATTATGGCTAAAGGTTTACTTACTTCCTTTGCTGCCTCCCTCAATATAACTGGATAGATCCCATCCACCCCGGGTGCCTTTCTTGTGTTTATCTTCAACAGTTTCTCCTCCACTTTACTCCCAGTTATTTCAAGATTCTGTAGCTTACTGCTAGAGTTGAATACACCTCTGGCATTCCCCTTGCTGAATAACTCCTCATGTGTGAATGTCGATGCAAAATATTCATTTAGTTTGTTAGCTACCTGAGCAGGATCATCAACAGTTGACCCATCAATATCAAGTGGACCAATCTGATTCATCCCCTTCCTTCTAGAGTTTACATAAGTAAAGAACTCTTTGCTGTTTTTCTTTGCATCCCTTGCCAAGGATTTCTCGTAATCTGCCTTCGCCTGCCTAACCTCCTTTGTAACTTGGTTGCATATCAACTTGTATCTATCATAGGCTTCTGTGTCATGTGTTAATTTGTAAGTATCCCATGCATTTTTCTTCTCTGCCATATGCCTCACTAGTTCATCTGACATCCATTTTGGCCTAAACCTTGAACAATATTTCTTAGTTGGTATGTAAAGCCTAGTAGCTTCCAAGATAAGTTCTTTGAATGCTTCCCATTTTGAATTTGCTGTTGGTAACATCATCAGTTGGTCCCACTGTATAGAATTTAAATACTGTCTCAGTCCATCGTAGTCGCCTTTACGGAAGCAATAACCCTTCCCTTTACCCCTAATGGTAGTTACCTCTTTGAGTAAATCCCACTTCAGCACACTGTGATCACTGCCACCTAGTGGTTCATTTATCTGCAGATTCTTAATGCATGAAGAATCACTACTAATAATCAAATCAAGAGTATTACTCCCTCTAGTTGCCTCCCGAACATGCTGATTTAGAAAACAATCATCCAATAAATCCACAAAAGCCTTGCTAGTGTGTGAGTAACCAGCCCCCAAATTCTAGTCAATATCTGGGAAATTAAAATCCCCCATTATAAGACTCTCTGATTTACTGGCCCACTCTATTTCCCTGTACAGTTTCTTATTATACTCATCAGAGTCATTAGGCCTATAGCACACTCCTACTCTCAATTTTGATCTCCCAATGCTTATGTCACACCAAACTGACTCAACACTGCACTGTCCAGCGATGTCGACTGGCTTCACTTCCTTCAATTTTATGTATTTCTTGACTAATAGCATAACCCCTCCTCCCTTCCTATCCTGTCTATCCTTTCTGTAGACATTGTACTCCCCAAATTCCAGTTCTGCAGTGACACCATGTCTCTGAAATCCCAACAATATCTATCTTTGATGTTTTGAGCAATACCTCAAATTCATCAAATTTATTTACTAAACTCGTAGCATTGGTGTACACGCAAGTATACATGCACCTGTTCTTTTTCTTAGCTACCCTAACACAACCCATGTGTTTACTTGTACCCCAATGACTACCAGCAGTCTCTGAAATATCCTGCATCTTATTTTCCAGGTTGCTGCTCATTCCAATAGAAGCAGTGCAAGAATCACTTTCACCTCTGCCAGTGGCTACTGTTCATTTATTATTAGTCTTTGTATTCCCCCAATCTAGCAGTTTTCCAACCCACCTAACACTGCCTCGATAGCATCAGCAAACATTCTTGCACCCTTTCTATTTAAGTGTATCCCATCCGTGTAGAAGCAGTCTCTCCTGTTAACAAGTACAGACCAGGCTGAAAAACATTCTACCCCTTGAGCCTTGCACAATCTTTCCAGGGCCGAATTGATCGACAGGGCTCTCATCATATACTCCCTCCTATTGTGTCTGGGCAGAATTGCAGACACTTTCAAATTCAACCCTAATTCACGGCTTTTTTTCAACAGTGACCCGTACTTGTTAAGTAATTCCGCCGGTCTCCTAATCTTAATATCATTAGTGCCAACGTGTACAACTATATCACCTTTTGTGCCCTTGAAAGATGATATCCTCTCTACAACGTCATCAACCTTTGCCCCTGGCAGACATACCCTGGTCCTGTTCCACCTATCCTTTTTACAAAGCATGTTTCCCGTTTCCCTGACAATAGAGTCACCAACAACTACTAGTTCCTTTGGGACCAGCGCATTCTGCCTCGTGGGCTGCCGCTGTGTTGCGCGATGACAAGTGCAAGCTCTGGCATTGGTGTGGGCAGCTGAGAGCTTGATGGGCCCTAACTTTTAATCCTTCGAGGGCATCCACCCTGTCCTTCAAGCTCTCATATAGGCCCATAACAACGCTGAGTTGTCGCCTGATTTCCTTACACTCCTTGCATCGCGCACAAACAGACATCCCCCATGGCAGCATCATGTCCCGTACCCGACTGCTCCACAAACATCAAGCAAGTAGTGCATTTTAAAAGGCTGTGATTCAGAGGGCAACTGCCCCCCTCAGTTCTCCTCTGAGCCACAGCACTCCCATTAGCTTGAGCCTTTTGCTTTGCTGCTCTGGTATGAGTCATGATTTCGATTTAATTTCAATAAAATTTCGATTTCAGTACAAAATTAAAACCCTAAACTTGTATCCCAACACAGTTATAACGCTATATTTATGTTTCAGTATTGAGTGTTATCTAGGAAATCTCTTTATATAACTTCCGTATCACGTTAAGTATTAATTATTTATTTTTTAAATTATTTATGTTACGTAACCTAAGTCGTTATATGTATAGTTAAAGTACAATTTAATTGACAATGAAGTTCAACAAGATTAATAGATTTTACTGATTAATTGACAATATTATGTACTATACTATACTATATTAAGTTTATGCTATTTAGTTTGAGATATTTTGTATCGCGTTACAACGGCGGCAATTTACGAATGGTCAACACGTGGATTTGATACCCTTACTGATACTAAGTAATACCTACAAAATCTCTATCTAAGTTACTTTAAACAAGTATCGTAAATAGGAATATAAAGCTACTCTATAAAATAAGTTAATATGCCAATTTAAGCTAATAAAACAGAAATAAATCAGAAAAAACTTCTCTGTTCCAGGAGCGGCAGAAAGATACAGCCGCACAGGCTACCCTCGTTCTCCAAGTTTGCATTTCAACTACATCTTGGTAAAGCACTTCCTGCAACAGTGGAAAGTTTGCAAGAATGTTGGTCTGTACTCGCTTCTTCCATATTGGTAACTTAGCCAAGAAAGCTTGTAATATTTCAGTTGCATCCATAATGGTGACTTCATGACCTTGAATGGAAAGATTTATCTCATTCATATGGTGAAAAATATCTGCCAGGTAAAGTCAACCCATGGATAAAATCCTTCCTTTCAAAATTTTCCAAGAGTGGGTTTTCTTTCTTCCAGAAAAAGTGAAACGTCTGCCCTTAGTTCGAACAAGCGCTTCAAGACTTGTCCTCTTGAAAGCCAGCGCACTTCTGTGTGGTAGAGAAGCACTTCATATTCTGCTCCCATTTCTTGACAAAATCTTTTAAAAATACAATGATTCAGAGAACTTCTTTTGATAATAAAAGTTGATAACTTTTATGGCTGTTGACAATACTTCTTTCAGGGTTGTTGGAAGAGTCTTTGTTGCCAGTACATGTCTGTGTAAAAAGCAATGAGAGACGACAACTTGAGGAGCTTCTTTTTTCACTAAAGTAGCAAAACCAGATGTATTACCAAGCATCGCAGGAGCTCCATCAGTGCAAAGAGAATGAAGTTTTCCTTTCCATTCAAAGTTTCGTTTGTAAAAAAAACTTTTTACCATTTCGAAAACGTCGACGGCCTTTGTAGTTTCCGAAAGAAACTCACAAAATAAGAATTCTTCTTTGATGGTGTCAGCATGCACATAGCGAACAAAAACAAGGAGCTGGCTACATTGAGAAATGTCTGTAGTTTCATCCAATGGCATACTGAAGGGGAATGGCGAGGCTGCCATTTCCTCGATAACCTGCTTCAAAATATTAAAAGACATAACTATTCTAGAATGTATTACATCATTTGACAAGGGAACAGCTTCCAGTTTTTTTTTCTGTTCCAGTCCATAGACCAGTTCGACCATTTCCAGTGCACATGAATTTACTAAAGTCTCTCCAATAGTGTGGGGCTTCTTTTGCTTGGCAATCCGGTAAGCTACTTTATAGGATGCTTCAAGAAAAGGTTTTCGTGAAATGGCAAATCCAAGTTTTGGAAGTGTCCCTGCTTTTTCGAATTGAGATTTTTTCGCACGAAAAAAACAAGCATCTTTAGATGCATTTTCAGCATGGACAGACTTTCAGTTTTGCTGGCTTCATACTTCCGTTCGCAAGAATTTTTCCGCACAAAACACACTGCAGTATTTGAGTCCTGTCAAGTTCATTAATGCAAGTGAAACCAAATAATACATAGTTTTCATCATACTTTCATCATAAGTCGGGATATTACTGTACAGCTAATACAATTGTAATTTATTACATATATTCATAAGTGAAGGAAATTAATGAGTTGATTTTTTTCCCATCCAAGTTCACGGACCCCCTGAAATCCTTCCACGGACCCCTTGGGTCCCTGGTTAAGAAACCCTGCTCTAAATGGTTATTTGTTGTTGTTGTTATGGAGGCTTAATGGCACATAAGCTGCTATGGCTATAAAGTGCCTATTCAATTATTATTTTAAGAGATGAGGAATTTCCATAAAATCAAAAGAAAATCTGAAATCAGAAATTATTAAAAAGTCCAGTTTGCTTGAAGTCAAAAAATTCAGAAATATTTGTCTTATCACCAATGAGATTTTCAAGAGTTATTGGTTTACAAAGATTTATCAGTGAGATCAAGGATGAAGCTCTGTGTTGTTTATAGTAGGGGGCAGCCAATGAGAATATGTCTCACAGTCAAATTGTTAGAGCAATGTGTGCACTTGGTGGATCGTCTCCTGTGAGTAAAAAAAGATGTCAGATGAGTATGACCTATTCTTACCCCTGAAAGGACTACTTCTTGTCTTGATGTACGGACGGACACTGGAGTGCCAAATTTTCGGATCTTGTTTAAACTGAAATAGTTATTATTAGTCTGAGAGTGCCAGAGTGCTTTCCATTGTGATAGGCAAGCGGCATGAATGGTTAGTGCATAATCTGATGCTGGAACAGGGATATTGGTTAAATCTAAAGTAGTTGGATTTTTCGCAGCTTTATCGGCCAGTTCATTGCCTAAAATACCGGAATGGGCTGGAATCCAACAAAAAGTGACCAGTTGGTGGCGTTTTTTTGATTTGTATTAACAAGCTTCTGATTTCATCTAGAATAGGGTGAACTTTATCTGTGGAATTACACAGCGACGTGATTGAGCTGAGGGAATCAGTGTAAATAACAGATTAATCTGTTATTTACAGTGTAAATAATCAGAATAGAGATTTTCTAAATCTAGTTTTATTGCATATATTCAGCAGAAAAGATACTTGTATCTATCATAGGCTTCTGGTGTTTTGGTTGTGCAGATTGTTAATTCTGTATTCGGCAATGGAAATTATGTGATGATTTAGTCACAGAACTTCAATATCTTACAAAGAAGTTTACTGCTAGACAATATCCCTTACGACTAATTCATCACATAATTTCCATTACATAATTTTTACTTATTGGCATTTATAAGAAATAATAACTTACCAATGCAGAGATTTGTTTGGAAGCCAGAATTCTAAGAGATGTTTTCAATACTAAACAAATAAAAAAATATGAATTAATATTTCTATATGATAATCATTAACAAAAAGAAGACAAATTCAGTACACTGTTAAGCAATAATTTATTATCACTGATAGTTTTATAAATAATTAAAAATTTCCATTCTCAGAAAGGCTAGATGATATTTAGGATTGCAACCTGCATTTATATTCTTAAAGTATTCAGTAGTCATAACTCCATCCCAATAAGCACAAGGCAGAGAATACAAAGAATGCCATAATAGGAATGTTTTCAGCTTTGTGTGCAAAATTGCCTGTTCAAAAAAGGAATAGAAGTAGGAACAATGTTACAAAAGACTTCAGGTAAAACAGGAGGACCAGTTAGTATTAGTAGCAACAAACTTATACACCATCAGCAAAAAAAAAAAAAAACTTCCCATATCACTTGTCCACCCCTTCTATTAGTTTGCCCATTTCTTCCATTAATTTAATTAAACTCTGCACTTCCACAACACCAGATGGAAGTTTGTTCCAACAATCAACTACCTGCTGCCTGAAGACAAAAAAAAAACAACCCATACATCTAACCTCCAACACATCCTTTTTTACAGTTTGAATTTATGTCCCCTCATTGTTTATTGTCTCAGCAAGAGGAAGGATGCTATCAACTGATCTTATTCAACCCATTCAAAGCTTTAAACACCTCAATCAAATCTCCTCGCAGGTGCCCAGCCTCCAATTCCACAATTTTCAATGGACCCTGAAGCCTTCCTTGGTAAGACCAGCCTTTTCTTCCCTTTGCTGATCTCGTTGCCCTTCACAGAACCTGTTCCTCAGATTTACATCCTTCTTAAAATGAGGCCTCCAGACCTGCATGCAGTATTTCAGATACAGCCTAACCATTGCCTTGTACAATGGGATAATCGCCTGCTTATCCCTGCTGGAAAAATTCCTGGATATTTACTGATAAAACCTCATGACCTATTCTAACGCCTTATCATCACTGCTCAGAGAACTTGTCAGACTGCACAATAACCCACCCTCCAGGTCTGTATTTTTCATTCTTCGCTACCCTGAGTATGGAAGAATGCAGCTGATGTGTTATTCTAGGATTACTGATACCCTTATTTCTTGCATTTCTCAACGTTAAACTTCAATTACCATTTCTCAGCCCATCTGCCTAATTTTCTAGATTTTGTTGCAGTAGCATTTCCTGATTACTGTCATTAACTACCCTGCCAACCTTTGTATTAAATGGAAATTTAGACATTAAAGCTTGATATGCTTTCATCAACATCATTAATAAATGTTAAAAACAACAATGGATCTAGCACTGTACCCTGGGGGATTCCATTAATAACAGTAGTCGAAGAAAACAGCAGTGCCCATTGATAACCGCTCAATCACCAGAAACTCAACCGTCCCTGCAACCACAACAGTTTGTTTCGGGATTTATTAAGTGCATCAGCATCTGTAGCCATAATGCACCAGCCACAGCAGTAACCGGTCCCTAATATTACATTGCTCTGTTATATACAGCGGTCTCTTTTGTGGCACAGTGTCAACAGATGTTCTGAAATCTAAGTACACAAAGTCAAAATTATATTCCAGTTCCTTTGTTACTATGTCATAGTCCAATTGCATTTTTCAGACAAGATCACCCTTTAACATATATATGCTGTGACTGCAGTATAACTACATTCTTGTCTTAGATGATTCTGCATTACTTCTTTAACCATGACTCCATTACATTCTGTGGAATAGAATGTCAAGCTAACAAGTTATTACTTGTCTCCCCTTGATCCCCCTTTGAGAACTGGGGATACATTTTGCAGATCTCCTGTCCATGGGGTCAGGAGATCTGCAAAATCCAATTTGACACACTTCCAGCATTCCCATCACTAAAAAACAGCTCACGTGAATGTAGATGCAAAATACCTATTTAGTTTGTCAGAAAACTGAGCAAGATCATCAACAGTTAAACCATTTATATCCAGAAGACTAACGTGATTCATCCCCTTCCTTCTACTGTTTACGTAAGCAAAGAAGTCTTTGCTGCTTTTCTATGCATTATTCGTCAGACTTCTTGTAACCTGACTTAACTCCTAACCTCCTTTGTTACTTGATTACTTGCTAGTTCATATGTATTGTAGGTCTGTATCACCTGATAATTTATGATTCCCCAGGCATTTTTCTTCTCTGCCACAAGTCTCTTCAGTTTATCTGACTTCCATTTAGGTCGAAGCATCGAACAGTATCTCAGTTCGTATCAAAAGCCTAGTAGTAGCTTCTACAATTATTTAGAATTTGCTGTTGATAACTTCTTCAGTTGGTCTCGCTGCATAGAATTTAAACTGTGTGAGAATTGTAACCTTTATAAAAGCAAAGAATCTTCCCTTTGCCCTTGACTATAGTAATATCTTTTAAATAAATCTCACATCTACACAGTGATCACTGTCAACTAGTGGGACTTTTATCTGCACATATTTAATGCACAAAGGGGTGGTGCTCATAATCAGATCAAGAGTTTTGCTTACTCTTGTTGCCTCTCTAACATGCTAGTGCAGAAAACAATCATCCAATTAATACACAAGTCTTGATACTGTGCAAATGCCCAACCCACAAGCTATAGTCAATATATGGAAAGTTAAAGTCCCACATTATTAAGCGTTCCAATTTACTGATGTTAAAACAAAAGAGGATTGTTCTTTCTACTAACAAAAATTTCACCTCAATCAATAAACATTAAAAGTTTTTTAGCGTTAACTATCTATACTTGATTGCATGAAGTATTCTGCTCGCTCTCTCCCCCTGCGACAACATAATGCCTTGAAATTAGCATTAGTAGAGGTATATGATGCAAGCAAGCAAGCTTATACAGCATCAGCCAAAAAAATAATAAAAAATATCCCACTTCACACATCCATTCGCTCCAAAAGTTTGTCCTATTCTTCCTTGAATTTATTTAAACTATCAACTTCCTCAATGACAGATGGAAGTTTGTTCCAGCAATCAACCACCCACTGGCTAAAGGCAAATCTCTACAACTGTCTTTCCTTAATTTCAATTTATGCCCCCTCAGATTCGTAATCTGAGCAAGAGAAAGAATCCCATCAGCATTGAGCCTGCTCAACCCATTCAAGGCCTTACATATCTCAATCAGATCACCTCACAGGTGCCTAGTCTCCAGACGCTGCAATTTACAGAACTTAAGTCTTTCTTGGTAAAAGGACCCCTTTGTTCCCCTCACCAATCTTGTTGACCTTCTCTGTACTCGTGCCTCCTAAAATGAGGCCTCCAGACCTGTATGCAGTACTCAAGGCATTACCTGACCACTGCCTTATACAACGAACAAATGGATAATCACCTTTTCCCTACTAGCAAAATTGCATTAAACTCCACAGAGTGGTACACCCCTCCAATATGGCAAGAAGAAGCGGAGGAAAGCAGAGATCGACAGGTTGATTCCGCCCACTCACTGCATTCCCCCTCCCACTTCAGAAGGACATCACGTGACATGAAGGCACCTCCGTAGCCAGGTGGGAAGGAGCAGCAGTGCGTAGCACACACTTCTTGATTAGACCGGGGTTCAAGCCCGTCACCACCAAATACGGAGGATGCGGAAAGGTCAGGGAATGACCACCGCATATCCCAGAGCAATATGGCCTTAGTTGCTAATGCTCCTAAAAACCAAATAACAAACAAACAAACAAACGTGACATGATGTCATTGCAGTGGCAAATGCAAAATTCGTCATATCGTTTCGTAGCCACATTTGCTTGATTGCTCGTGTCTGTTTGCCATGTGTTTCCTCATGTCCTGTGTTTCAATATCCAGTTCATCGTGCAGGTAAACTTTTGTTGTTTAGCTGCCATGTGTTGCCACCACATTTTCTTATTCCTTGTTATTTTTTTATTTCTTTCATCTCTGTATTTTTAACCTTTGTTCAATCCCAATGGAGCAAGTGAGTGCTAAAATGTTGCATGGTTCGGAAAAGGATGGACGTAAAGCTGTGATTGAATGGTGCACGAGTGTGAATTTGACTGCTTCTCGGTACAAGTGTTTTAGTGTGGATGTTCGATGAAATTAGCTGAGGGAAAGGACGTTAAAGATGGATTTGAGTAGGTGTGTAGAAAGAAAAGGGCCAATCCTCATCAAGTTAAAAGATCTGTATGCAAGGGATTGTGGTTTTATGAAAGCAGATTAAGAATGATTGAGGTCCTTCTGCTCGCCTATTATTGGGCGGAGAAGTTACTGCGTGAATATGTTTTGAGTGAGTTGGGAGTGAGTCAAACCACAGTGAATGACTGGAGGAGTTTTAGTAGGAGCTGTGCTTGAAAGAAAGGAGTATGATAGACGGTGAAGGTGTGACTGTTGAAATTGATGAAAGTAAGTTTGGAGAGAGGAAGTACAATAGAAGAAAAGGACAATGGGCACTGGGTGTTTGGTGGGATTGAACGAGGCACATCAGTGTTTTTTCAGGGTCATTGAAAATTGGAGTAAAGAAGTCCTCCTGGACATCATTAGGACTTCCATTTTACCCGGAACGACTATAGTTTCAGACTGCTGGAAGTTGTATGATTGTCTAGGGAACGAAGGTTTTAAGTACACTGCGGTAAACCACTCACTTCATTTTACCGATCCTGAAAATGAAAGCGAACACCAACAGCATCAAGGGAACGTGGAGTGCTATTAAACAGCAACTGCCATTGAGAACAGTAGATTGACAGTTCAACCCGTACCTTGGAGAATATACACTGGTGTTCAAAGAAAGTGCATCACCCCTTAAAATTGTGATTGTCGTCCGAATAATGTTAAGTATATGGCAATATTTCTTATAGATTGCATCAGATAAGATTGACACGCGTAGGTGATGTAATATTGCATCAGCTGTTACTTTCAGCTATATATGCACACTCTGCAAGAGTTGCATCATTCCTTGATTGTGTTAGGATGGCGAGTTACGTGCAGTTGACGCCACGAAGAAAGAGTGCTATTGTTGCTTTACGTAAGAAAGGATGTTCTTCCCATCATATTGCTTATAGAGTCTTGTAATCAGTCAACAGCGAGTAGATTTCTTTCCAAATTCAAGAATATCGGTTCTGCTGATAGGAAAAAAAGGAACTGAACGCAAATGAGTCTCTATGCCAAAACAGGACCGCATTTTGAAGCGCTTATGCCTTAAAACTGTAAAGCTTCTTTGTCTGAGCTGAAAAGAGAATGGGAAGAACATATAGGAGTAGCAAGTGCAGTAAGTCAGAAGGCGCCTCTTCAAAAATGGACTTTTAGCCCATCGCCCTAAGAAGCCCCTCCTCACACAATAAAATGAAAAATGCATGATTAATTTGGTGTAAGGAGCATGTCAAATGGACCCCCGAGCAGTGGAAGTCAGTTTTTTCTCTAGGAAGAGAAGAAATTCAACGTACATGGCTCTGATGGGATTCACCGTAGATGTGAAAAATACCATCCAGACTGTATGGTGTCTACAGTGAAATTCTCTACCAGTCAAATGATGTGGGGGTGCACTTCATATCACTGAGTAGGTCACCTGCAGTTTATAAAAGGTTCCGAAAATGCCAATGGATACCTGGCTATATTGGAAAGCAAATTGCTACCAACCATTAGAGACCATTTCAACCTGCCAAGTAACTGCAACGTTCAGGACAACTGCCTCTAGCCAGGAAACAGCCCAGATCTGAATCCTATAGAGAACTGTTGGCATCGTGTGGAATCTGCAGTCACCAGAAAGAAACCAAAGACCCTTCTGGAACTTCAAGAAGCCATAATTCATGTTTGGAACCACGAACTACCAGCTGATTATCTTCAGAAATTGATCTTGTCAATGCCTTGACAATGTGCTGCTGTCATCAAGACCAGAGGCAGTTGAACTAAATATTAGTTTTCACATGGTGAACTTTTCATTTTGTTTTCCATTTAAAATGATAAACTGAAGCAAACTGAGGGCTTCTGATAACACTTCAGCCATAATTATCGTGTTTACCAAAACTGTTGTATAAAGGTTGCAAATGCTTATTTTGGAATAGTTTGAGAGCACCTGTCAAATATTACTTAGCTTTGCCTTAACTATTAATAAATATATTTTGTTTATACATCTATTTGTGATGCTAGTCATTTATATAACATACCATTGCGAAAAAGGGTTTGAAATTTGAAATTCCTAGGTGATGCACTTTCTTTGAACACTAGTGTCTGTAGCAGTGAAAACTGAATGATGACTTTCCTGAAGAGAGTATGGGAAATCTAAAAGCCTGCATACCAGGACTGATGAGGAGTTTTCTTTGTATTTCTGTATTCTTTTCCCATTTCACTAAACTAGTATTGTTTAGTTGCTAGATTCCATAACAAAAAAAAAAAAAAAATCCTCTTTTGGCAGATTTTGCACATACAAAGAGTAATTTTATTATTAATTGCACATGCTATTGTCTCGTTAACTATGCTAACAAAATCTGGGGTTTTTGGGTGGCAGCCCCCAAGTTTTAAAAAAATAAAAGCATTCCTTTTGAAACTGTGTATTTCAAAACAGCAATTTCATTGTTAACGCATGGGCAATCGTAAATGATGCAAGAAAGCAAACTTATATAGCATCAGCTAAAAAAAAAATAAATAAAACACCTTCCCATTTCACCCATCCAGTTACTCCAAATGTTTGTCTAGTTCAGGCCTTAAATTTACTTAAGCTATCAACTTCCACATCAGCAAATGGAAGTCTGTTCCAGCAATCAACAACCCCTCTGGCTAAAGGCAAACTTCCACAGATCTATTCTTCAACTCTTTCCTCAATTTGAATCTATGCCCCCTCAGGTACTTAATCTGGGCAAGCAGAAATATCCCATCAGTGCTGAGCCTGCTCAAACCATTCCAGGCCTTATACTCCTCAATCAGATTGCCTTGCAGGTGTCTAGTCTTCAGATGCTGCAACTTACATAACTTAAGCCTGTCTTGGTAAGAGATAAAAATACTTATTCAGTTTATCAGCTATCTAAGCAGAATCATGAACAGTCGAACCATCAACATTAAGTGGACTAATCTGATTCATCCCCTTCCTTCTAGAGTTTACATAAGTAAAGAAGTCTGTTGTTTTTCTTTGTATCCTTTGCCAAGGATTTCTTGTAATCAGCCATCACTTGCCTAACCTCCTTTGTGACTTGATCAGAATAGCTTATATCTGCCATAGGCTTTTGTGTCACCTGATAATTTAATGCATCCCACACATTTTTCTTCTCTACCATGAGCCTCATTAGTTCCTCTGACAACCATTTAGGTCTAAATCTTATAAAAGTATTTCTTAGTTGGTGTGAAAAGCCTAGTAGCTTCCAAGATTAATTCCTTGAAGGCTTCCCACTTTGAATTCGCTGTTTTAAACATCATCAGTTGATTGCACTGTACAGAATTTAAAAACTGTCTGAGACGACTTTAGTCACCTTTATGAAAACAAAAACCCTTCCCTCTACCCTTGATGGTAGTTACATCTTTAAGTAAATCCTACAGCAGTACACTGATCACTTGTGTTCGGGCATGAAGAATCACTGTTTGCATATGGTGAAAATTTCTGTTTTTGTTGTTTCTATTTTCTTGTTAACACATGTGCAATCGTCTAATGAAGTAATGTGGATTTAAAAAAGAAATATCATTTCTTTAGAGCTATTTTGCATTTATAGAGAGTAATTTTATCGTTAATGCTTAATTGCAGTAACAAAAGCAGGGACTTGGTGGCAGGCCCCAAGAATTAAAAAAAAAAAAAAAATTCTTTTGGCAATTTGTGCTTCTATACAAGCAATTTCATTGTTAATATAGTGCAATCATCTGGTAATGTTCGAGCGAGAAGAATCACTGGTTGCACATGGTGTTAATTTTTGTTTCTTGTTCTCAAAAAAAAAAAAAATTGCTGTTTTCATGTTATTTTTTTTTTTTTCATTTTAGCTCTGACAAATTTTTATGTCACGTGACATTTTGTCTTACCCAAATAATGTGCATTTTTGTTACTTGATTCTCCCAAAAAATGCTTCTTTTTTTTTTTTTTCGTTCTTTTTTCTTATTTTTCAGCTCCAACATACTGTTGTGTCACGTGACATCTGCCACATGCAGCAAGGAGAGGAGTGAGTGGGTGAAGTTACGACCGTACGTCACTACTTTACTTTCCCCCTCTTCTCCTCAACGCCATTTTATGTAAAACTCCAGGTGTACCACTCTGGAGTTTTACACAATTTCTGTATATCATTCACAAGACCCCCATGACCTGCTCTGAGAAAACCTCATATCTGATTGCACAATTACTCCAGGTCTTTTTCATTCATTATCACCCTGAGAGTAGTATCACGCAGTTGGTATGCTTCTCTGGAGTTACTTCTACCCATATTTGTCAATGTTAAACAACAGTTGGTCTCTATATAACGAAATCGATTGTTCTGTTGAAAAAAAATTTTTTTTAAACAGAAATTTCTGTTATAAAGAAATTTGACATTTTCAACAGTAAAAAATACTGTAAATTCAGAAATATAGTAAAAGATGGGAAATAAATCAGAAATAAGTGGGAATGAATTTTCTGTTATATTTTCTTCCCACTGAAGACCGATGCAAAGTTTCAAATGCTGCCAATATTTCTTGTTTGTAAGGTTTAATAGGGCGATTCCAAGTCAAGTGGCCTAATTTTGAAGATGTCCCTGCTCAACCATATTCAATTTTGTTGTTGAAACTTTGTGTAGATGTTTAAACAGGTTTACAAAGAAGATGTGCAAAAATTCAGTTAAAAATATAGTATGCTTAAGGCACCAGCACCTTTTTTGTGAGGTCACTTGTGTTACACGGAGCAAATCACAAAACATTTTCAGTTTTAAGTGCTACTGTTGCACAACACTGAGGGGTAATGCTTTTAAACTTGGTGTACCTAGTTAACTTTTGGCAGAGAATGCAAAACTTTTGGTGTCCAAGCTATAATGGGGTCTAAAACTGACACCAAAAATTTGTTACGACAAATTTAAGCAAGATTTTTGAAAGTCATAACTTTGAAATAAAAACCTTTGGTACTTTCTTCTTTGGGCATTCCATTTAACATCTGCATGAATTCAGCCTAACTAAATATGAGCTCTTATACTTGTTTGCTGGCTGAGATATTTTCCTTCAAAGATAGACTCAAAATTTAAAAGTCAAAATTTGACCTATCTTTAGGGGCAAATATTTTAAAGTGGGACACCTTCAATTCTCCTTCAATTTTTGCCACCATTGGAAAGAGCAGGTTTTAAGCAACAAGAACCATAGTTTTTTCAGTTTTGTGTTTTGCTGCTTAAGGCCTAAAAAATAGCCTTAAACAGTTTATATTTTCCGCATAATATTTGCATACTTATTTCATGAAGTTTCACATCTCAGGACAGAACTATTGCATTTACAAGAGTAAAATTTTCTGCAATTACTATGCCTTTTGGTTTAAGGAGAAGGGATATATTACCAAGGCACAAAAAGATCTGTATTTTTTTCAATGGGGGTGTAAATGGCAAGAAAAGAAATTGCATGGGCTTCTTCAGTGCAAGTTCCCAAGCCTGAAAAGTGGTCTTTATTCAAGATTCCAACATAAAGATGATGTTCTATTGGTTTCTAAGCTTGAAAGAAGTTATAACTGCAACAAAATTTATTTAAAACAACACAATACAATTTGAAATAAGCAAAGTGAGTGTGAAGATATTGGATCACTGCTTAGTAATGGACTGGAATTTTTCATTGGATGGTTGATATTAATACTTCAGGTGTATTGTTGTTGTTTTTGGCACTGGAAGATTGGCAATAATTTGTTGTTCAGTAATCCAGAAGACATCTTGTCTAGCAAGCCTTGAGCGAGCTGCTCCATGAGGATGGACGAAATTTACCAATACATCATGTTCTTCAAATGAAATTTCACAAATATTTCCAATCCACCAATTGTTGTCAAAAATACAGGCAATGTATTGGCCAGGTTGTAAATTAACAACTGGCACATATTTTTTTTTTTTTTTTTTTTACTTTACATATTGAATATTGATTTCACTAGTCTGATCTACATGAGATACAAATGATGATGGCGTGTCATTTGATACTCTGCAAACACAAATCTGTCTTGCATCAGTAGGAATGAAGTGATAATTTTCTCTTGTTCCAGCAATAGCATGACCATCTAATATGAATCTTTTCTCTTGAAATGGCCTTACTTGCTCAATTTCCTCTTTAGAAAAAAAACAGAATTTTATTCGTCACATGCTTGTCACAAAATTCAAACATGTTTCTTTGTGTCAGTATTTGGTTTTCGATTGGGTGTTGGAGAACTGCACGTGCTGCCAATCGTTTTATTGTTCCACCAATTTCATCACATGGTGACTTGCCATGGCTAGTGCTTTTTTCCAGGTATGGCCATGATTCCTTCTTCTGCTTTAAGTTTTCTAGCTTTCTTGACCATTCTTTCTGAGACACTAAACTCTTCCATTGTTTTCTTTATGGACCAACTAACTGGAGCTAGTGATAATATTTGAAGTTTTTCTGAATGACCTGATACCATCAACTTTTCTTTCAATTCTTTAAGCAGCTCATTGTAATTAAGCAATTTCCACACTGATGACTTGCACTTGGTTCCATGATGTCATTTGGATCCAAGCCACCAACCAATAGATGCAATTTTATTGGCAATTACATCTTATACTTGACTTGCCTTTCTTTTGGCATAGCCCTGTAAGTCTCTCTTAGCCATCTGCTGAAATTTCAGAGGAAAAATACCAATAATCATCAAACTTGTGTTCAAGCTTTTTCAGTCACATGCATTTTGTCATCATGGTCTGATCCAGATGAAGTTGATGTTCCTGTTGCTGCTTTTCGGCTGTTAGACTCTTTTTGGCATGATGGGCACAGCTTCTGGCCTGGTTTTATGTCTACCTTTGTTAGGTCTTTCAGGTAGTCTACCACTGACAAATCAATTGGTTGTAAACTTTTTTCACCATATGATTTTTCTTCAGGAAAGGATTGTAACATGAACGCTGCAAAAATTCAAATTTTGTCAAAAGCAAAGCTTCATGGTAGACAAATTGTGTCTTCTTCACCCAGTTTTAATCCACAACATTGACTTATCAGCTGTTGTTCTTCAAATTCTTTAAATAATTTTAACCCAGCTTTGCATGTATAGAATAGCACATGGCATTTAGAATTATCCATATGACTGATGGTGCACGAATCCAGCTTATCTCCAACAAAATCTTCTGATTCCGTGGCTTTCATGCTGACTAATAAGTGGACATTTCTACAAGCAATGAAAACTTAACTTTATTACATTCAAACAATAAAATATAGAGGACCAAAATAAACAAACTGTTCTTCATGAAGATAAAACATATTAATAAAAGCATGGTTCAATTATCAGCTATTTATACTTTTTTTGTATATTCCCGAGTTCTAGAATGTTCATCAGTTTTTTTGGAATTCTAGAAAATTCTATAATTCTTGGGTATTCTTCTAGAATATTCCAGAATTCTAGAATATACTCTATTTCTAGATTATTATAAACATTAGGCAGGATTAAGGAAGTCTTCAGCAACAAAAATGATCTCACAAAATAACAATACAGCACATAAAACTACTTGATGTTTAGGCTTAATTTTAAGCCCTCAAGTGCAAAGACACAAAACAATAAACCACGATCCTTGTAGCTGAAACTCTGCTCTTTCCAGCGTTGGAAAAAAATGAGAGAATTGAAGGTTTTCCACATTAAGATAGTTGCCCCTTAAGACATGTCAAATTTGACTTTCAAATTTTGAGTCAATCTTTGAAGGGAATATCTCAGCCAGAAAACAAGTATAAGAGCTGATATTTAGTTAGGCTGAATTCATGCAGTTGGTAAGTGGAATGTCCAAAGAAGAAGGTACCAAAGGTTTTTATTTCAAAGTTATGACTTTCAGAAGACTTGCTTAAATTTGTCGCAGCAAATTTTTGGTGCCAGTTTTAGACCGCATTGTAAAAAATGAAGGTTTTTGAGCCTGAACACCGAAAGTTTTGCATTCTCTGCCAAAAGTTAACTAGGTATACCAAGTTTCAGAGCACTACCTCTCACTGTTATGCAACGGTAACACTTAAAATTTTGAAAATTTTTTGTGATTTATTCTGCATAACACAAGTAACCTCCATAAAAAAGGTGTTTGTGCCACATATTTTGAACTGAAATTTCAAATTTCAAATTTTTTGAACCAAGTTTCAACAAAATTGAAGATGATCAAGCAGGGACCCCTAGGCCACTTGACATGGAATGACCCAATATTGTTATTGCCCTTGTTCCCTTTGTTGCCATCATTTTCATCCAGCTCATCATCGATATTGTCACTAGTTCTTTAAATATGCTCCAAAATGTTGTGGAGTCATTCGGATATTCAGCTACTATGACACCATGTCAACTCCTGAAAATTCGTAAAGAAAAATTTCTCCACTGATTCATCCCTAGTAGTTCATCCCTCTCATTGTTAATTGGTATTTTAGTAAAACCTGCTTTTGCGAAACAATTCTTAATTGTTGTTTCCACGAAATCTTGGCACCACTTTGGCAAACTCTGATATGCACATCCGAAAATCTATAACAGAATCTATAGGATGGTTGTTTCCTTTTCTCAGTATAATTTTTTTTCCATATGTGCCTTTCATAATGCATATTCAAATCCTTGGCCCACTGGCTGCAGTTTAGAAGACGTATTGAATGGGAAGAAAACAAGCTTCATGCTTGCAAGTTTCAAAATTACCGAGTGAAGGCAGGCAGGGTAGTTGTTGAAAATCAACATGATTTTTCTGTTTCTTTCATCATCTTTCTATAGAAATTTAAAATCCACTGTTCAAAAATTATTTTCAAAACTATTTCTTTCTAATGAGTATAGTCTTCTTCGATTGCAACTCCACTTTCATCAGAAATAACTTTATTGATTAAGTCATGCCACTCTTTATATTTGTCCAAGAACTGGCTTGGAATGTTTTATGCCCCAGAAAAGATGCACACTCCATAGCCTTTTCTTTTATTAATGGCCCTGGTATTGAACATATTGTGTCAATATACACATATTGATACATTCATACACATATTGATACATTCCTCAAACAGTTTTTCAGAATGGTTAACACACTATTGGTAGGAATACCAAATTTTAAAGTAATTTCTTTTTTTTTTTAACACCCCAAAATACACCACCACTTTTTCACACTACACTCAAGAATTTCCTCTTAGGCACTGTAAGGTCACTTGCACCGCAGCTAAAACAAAACCAATGTTGAGACCACTTATACCTACCATGTGAACAGAATGGTGAAATTTAATGAAAGTGTGAATTACTCATTTCTTCAAAACAATACATGAATTTCTGAGATGAAGGAAAATCACACTCTCCTAATTCTCTAATAGGATGTGTATGGTAGAAAACAGGTTGACCAGAGCCAATGTCCAGGTCAGAAATATGCCTTAATCTTTGCCAATGGCTGTGGACACGTAGATACAGTTGACCAGCTAGACTTCTCGGTACAGTAGTGTATAAGTTGTATAGGTTTTAGTTCTTTTTAGCTATCACTGACCCATGGCTAGGCAAAGGCCTCTCCCAAAACCTTCCATGTTTTTCTATGGTTGGCCACAAAAATGACAATTTTTCATAGTTGGCCAGTTTCCTCTTGCAGGGCTTTACTGGCACCACTAATTGTAGAATGTTTTAGCTCTTAATTTACAGAATTAATCCCTTTAGGATGTATAGGTTTTACTTCTTTTAGCCATTGTTGACCTACTGCAGGGCAAAGGTCTCTCCAAAAACTTTTTTTTTTTTGTATCCCATGCAGTGGTTAGCCAGCTTTCTCCTGCAGGTTTTTTATGGGCACCACTAAATTGTAAACTGCTTTAACTCTTAATTCATGGAATTAATCTCTTTAGCTCTTAATTCGTGCTTTCTACAGCATCAGCTCTACTGCCTAAAAGCCAGAGATGCACACAATGTGTACCCAGATCTCTCGAATTCAGTTTGTTATATGGAAATTTTATTCATTATACAGAAACTATTTTCAAATAATGACCAAAGGGAAATCAAAAAAGTTTGCGACATAGAAAAATTCGCTATATGAAAGTTCATTAAAGGGAGCTATGACTGTGTGTGTCCCTATGTAGAGGGCTCTGGAGCAAGTTCTAAGGCTAGTACTGAAGAGAAATTTAGATAACAGGTACAACAAAGAATGCTCTCGCCATTTATTGGGATAAAAAAAAGTAGTTACAAAACGGCACTGCGGCAATACAAATCACTTGAATGGGACTACAATTGTTCAATGTGTCCTCCATTTTGGTCAACAACAGTTTCCATTTGAAGAACAGCAGAACGTAACATGTCAACTGGAATAGCCAACACATGACGTCTAATGCTGTCCTTCAGATCTGCCAGAGTTTGACATCCTTCCCGATACACCTGGTTCTTCAAAAAACCCCACAACCAGAAGTCGCATGGGGTGAGGTCCGGTAACCGGGGTGGCCAAGATGTCTGGAAACAATGGATGATGAGCTGTTCATCTATAAAGTGTTGCCTTAGCAATCTTTGGACACAGCAATGGATGTGGGGTGGCGCACCATCTTTTTCATGAATATGGTATCCTGAAGGCACCAAAGTTGTTGCAGCTCTGGTACTGCAAAATTTGCCAACATTTCATGATATCGTTTCCAGTGATGGAACAGATGCGGGGTCCAGTCAGTGTTACCTGTTCAAAAAAATATGGCTGTAAATCCACACCACACTGTCACTTTTGGAGAATGCAGCGGAACCTCTTGGATAACTTGAGGGTTTTCTGTTGCCCAAATGCGACAGTTGCGCATATTCACTTGTCCATTTAAGCAGAAGTGGGCTTCATCACTCCAAAGGTTATTCCATGACCAAGTGATATCCACTGTCATTCGTGCAAGAAACTGAAGTGCGTATGTGAAACAAATATCTGCATCACCAGGATTTAGCTGCTGTAGCATGTGCATCTTGTAAGGATAGTACTGCAACACCTGATGCATTACTAGCCTTACAGTGGAATACGGCATGTCCACTTCACAAGAAACAGCTGGCACACTTGCACTACCACAGGGAGACTGACTTGATAAATCCACGACAGCCATAGCCACATCTTCATTTCAAAATGGCCACATCTTCATTTCAAAAACGAGTGGAGAGCACTCCACTAGTTTTCAACCTCTACCCGGTTGAACACCAAGATGTCCTGTCGCTTCAAATTTCACAATCATTATGCGGACAGCACAAACAGTGATAGGTCCATGCCTTATGTGCTTCTGATGCTGGAATTATCTGATAGCCGCAGCTGCATTGTTGCTGTTCTGATAGTACAGCTTCACTAACAGCGCCTTTTACAACATTGTTGGCATTGCTGCTATAGTGCAGGCAAACTTCTACTGTATGATTTTGAAGAGACTGCTTTGCTTTTATACAGTACAGTAGAGCTGAGTAGTGGTACTGTGACAATAACTTACATTATTTGCATAATCGTAACCAAGATAGTTACATGCCATATAGTGACAAATTTTGTAACTAATTATTTTTTTCCAATAAATGGCGAGTGCATTCTTTATTGTACCTGTTGTCCAAATTTCTCTTTAGTACGAGCCTTAGAACTTGCTCCAGAGCCCTCTACATAGGGATACTTCAATTTTAACAACTGTGTGTGTGTGTGTGTGTGTGTGTATATATATATATATATATCTCCAAGCATGAAAAAGCAAATATTAAATGTTATAATAAATATAAATATTATAATAAATATTAAGTAGTCACATAACCAATTAATGCCATCTAGGACGATTAAACATTAAATCGGTCTGTATAAATATGAATATGAGTTAAGTTGATAGTGGTAAGAGTTTTTAAAGGTAAAATATGATATACTAGCTTATCAGACAAACCATAAACCATGGCGGGTACCCAACGTGACCTGGAAAAAAATCAATCTATGCCGTGACATAAGCAATAAATTATAAACATATATAAAAAAAAATACCATTAAAATGTTAATTATGGCAATAAGATACATTGAAAGGGACTTTTTCGAGGGCTAACCCTTTCAATGTGTCAACCATAATTAACGAGCTATCCGTTTCTGTAGTCATCGTCCATGACTCGTCGGACGATGTCCATGACACAGTCATCAATGTATCAACCATAATTAACGAGCTATCCGTTTCTGTAGTCATCGTCCATGACTCGTCGGACGATGTCACAGTCATCGTCGGACGATGACTACAGAAACGGATAGCTTGTTAATTATGGTTGATACATTGAAAGGGTTAGCCGTCGAAAAAGTCCCTTTCAATGTATCTTATTGCCATAATTAACATTTTAATGGTATTTTTATATATGTTTATAATTTATTGCTTATGTCACGGCATAGATTGATTTTTTCCAGGTCACGTTGGGTACCCGCCATGGTTTACGGTTTGTCTGATAAGCTGGTATATCATATTTTACCTTTAAAAACTCTTACCACTATCAACTTAACTCATATTCATATATATATATATATATATATATGAAATATAATCGGTTATTATGTGAAGTAGTAATGAAAAATCGAAAATAAATAAGATATGACAAATGCACCTGAGCATGCAAGACAGAACAAAGGATGTAAGAGTTTATATATGTATGTTTCAATTAATAAGGCTGTTAAGTGTCAATTAAACAAAATACCAAAAGATAATAATAAAAGGATAACAAAAAAAATGAGAAATTGAAGGTGTGAAAAAGAAAGAAAGAATGTGAATATCCTATGTATCATAAAGCCAATAAGATAGGGTGACATGTAAAGTAAAAATGATTAAATTAATAAAGGTAATAGAAGCCAGCATCAGATTTGGGTGGGCAATTTGGCTATGAGGCATAAAAATAGGCAAATATGCAATAAAATCTGATGTTCGCTAAAGTAAATATTTTATACATGATCAGGTATTTCATCAGGAGACCACACCTGATCATGCATCAAGAACTGCATTTCTATACTTGCCCCATAATTGTGGAAGAGAAGAAATTTAAGAATAAACCAAGTGGGATCAAAAGGGGAAAGCAATATAACTCACACAAAGTATGGACAAGGTAGTCCCATACTGTATTAATATTATTATTATTAGCTATATGATGCAAGGAAGCCTAAGGCTTATACCGCACCAGACAAAAAAAATTCCCGAGTTACCCTGAAAGAGAGTCAAGAGTAGATGGGAATCACGAAGAAAGAGAAGAATGATGATATCCAGCTCAAGACCTTGGGTGTGCCAAGCCCATACTCACCAGATGTGAGCCTGGGATATATAATGAATTCAGTATGTACGTAAATTTGTGTCACATTTATGATTTCATTTTTGATTTATTTTATTTTTTGCATCTAATCCGGGATTTAATTATCAAGCTATCAGTAGGCAGGCAAGACAATTGCCTCTGGACACGGCACTTTAGGGGCCCGGCGTCTTTGGCTGTCTCCTCTTTTTGCAATTTAATTAAGTAGGTTGTTGTTGTGGAGGTTTTATGGCGCATAAGCTGCTTTGACAATAATGCGCCTATTAATTAAGTAGGGTCCCAACATGTTCTTTGCCTACGTGCCCGAAATAGGGTAGCTACGCTACTGGAAAATATATTTCATATATTTCCCAACCACCCTGCATATGCCGCATAATAGTTCTGTATAAGCGTGACCTCGCTTCGACTAAAAAACTTTCATGTGACATTTTTCATTTTGATAAAAAAGCATCTCAAATAAAACAGCAAGGCTCAGAAATACTCACATATGGAAAGTGGCACTGCTTTTCCCATATTGAATACTACTGCCAATACAAAATGCAACAGCCGAGATACTTTCCAGTTTTACCCTTGAATATACGCTATAAGCAAATATCATGTGCACAGAGTAGAAACATCTTCTCTATAATCCTATGGATGAACAGAGACACACATGAACAGGAATACCGCGCAACTATTACAGGAATACAGATTTATTATTTCAACATAAGCAGAGCCCAAAAGCGCGAATTCCTGATGAAAACTACTCTCGAGCCTTTCAAAGTTAGGGTTTTTTTTTTTTTTTTTTTTCTTGCTGGAGAGTTCATCAGAATTCAGAATATGATCTGTTACTTAGGACAATAGCATTAGCATTAGCAGAGAAAGAAAGTTTATGCAACATCAGCCAAAGAAAAAAAAAAAAAAAACCTTCCATTTCACCTCTCCATTCTTTCCAAATGCCTGTCCAGCTCAGCCAAAATTTATTTAGGCTAGCAGCGTCCACTAGAAAAGATAGAAGTCAGTTTCACCAATATCAACTAGCCGCTGGTCTTATACACCTCAATCAAATCACCTCGCAGGTACGTACAGCCCAAGCGCTGAAATTTGCAGAACTTAAGCCTTTCTTGGTAAAAGCACCCCTTTGTTCCCCTCACCAATCTTGTTGCCTTTTCTAGCAACTCTATATCCTTCCTAAAATGAGGCCTCCAGACTTATACACAGTACTATTGGTGTGGCCTAATCAGTGCCTTGTATAACAGGATAATCACATACCTGTGACTGCTGAAAAAATTCCTATATATCATTGACAAGACTCCAAGACCTGCCCTGGCATCCCCTCTGCACTGCTCAGCGAACTTATATTTGACTGCACAATTACCCCCAGGTCTTTTTCACTTTCCACTTCCCTGAGTGTAGTACCACACAGTTGGATCGTTTTTCTTCGGTTATTGCTACGCATAGGCAATACTTTGCATTTGTCAACGTTAAACTTAACTTGCCACTTCTCACCCCATTTTCCCACCTTACCTAGATCCAATTGGAGTAGCATACTACCTTTAATATTGTTTACAACCCTGCCATCGTGTGTATCATCTGCAAACTTGGACATTAAAACTGATATATCTTAATCAATATCATTGATAAATAAACAAAACAACAAAGGGCCCAACATCGAACCCTGGGCAACACCACAAATAACATTTGTTCACGAAGAGCAGTGTCCATTGATTACCACTCTCTGTCGTCTCCCACTCATCAATCCCTTTAAACATTGCAGCAACTTACCCCTATTGCCTTACCTCTCCAATTTGTACAGCAGCCATGTATGTGCAACAGTATCTTCAAAAGCTTTCCTGAAATGGAAGTATATGATATCAAAATTATTTTTGACATTCAGTTCCTTTGTGATCACATCATAGTATCGAATCAAAACGGACAGACAAGACCTCCCCCTAAGAAATCCATGCTGTGTCGTCACGATTACAGCAGTCTTATCTAGATGATCCTGCAATGCTTCTTAAACTAGAGATATCATTATTTTCCCCGGAACACAGGTTAAACTAACAGGTCTATAGTTACTTGTCTCACCTTGTGAATCTCCTTTGTGAATTGGTGATACATTTGCACAACTCCAGACCATGGGGACCTCCTCTGCGTCAAAGGAAGTTCTCACGATTATGGCTAAGGGTTTGCTTACTTCATTTGCTGCCTCCTTTAATATAACTGGATAGATCCAGTCCACCCACGTACCTTTTTTTTTATGTTTAACTTCAACAATTTCTCCTCCATTTTGCTCTCAGTTATTACAAAATTACGTAGCTGCATGTTATAGTTTGATAAACTTCTAGCACTTTCCTCATTGAATAACTCCATATGTGTGAATGTAGATATAAAACACTCATTCAGTTTATCAGCCACATGGGAATGATCATCAATAGTCAACTCATCTATGCTAAGTGATCCAATCTGATCCATCCCTTTCCTCCTAGAGTTTACATAAGAAAAGAACTCTTTGCATCCTTTGTCAAAGAAATCTCGTAATCTGACTTCACTTGCCTAACTTCCGTTCTGACTTGATTACAGACTAGATTATATCTGCCATACGCTTCTGTCTCACCGGATACTTTATATGCATCCCATACATTTTTCTTCTCTGCCACGAGCCTCATTAATTGATCTGACATCCATTGAGGCCTAAACTTTGAAAAGTATTTCTTAGTTGGGATGAAAAGCCTAGTAGCCTCCAAAATTAATTCCCTGAAGGCTTCACATTTAGAATTCAACGAGGTAACATCACACTGTACAGAATTTACATGATCCCACTGTACAGGATCCCACTGCACAGAATTTAAGAACAGTCTGTGACTCCTGTAGCCACTTTTACGAAAGAAACGCCTCCTCCATTTTGCTCTCAGTTTCCCTTTAGTCTTGATGGTAGTTACATCTTAAGTAATTCTCACATCAATAAATTTTGATCATTGCCACCCAGTGGTTCCTATACCTGCGAATTTTTAATGCATGAATAATCACTGCTGATAATCAGATCAAGGGTGTTACTCAATCTCGTTGCCTCTCGAATATTTTGCTGTAGAAAAGAGTCATCCAATAAATCCACAAAAGCTTGCTAGGGTGCAAGTGACTAGCCCACAATTTCCAGTCGATATCTGGAAAGTTAAATCCCCCATTATGACATTCCGATTTACTGGCCTGCCATTTCTCTGCACAATTGCTCATTATATTCATCAGATTCATTAGGCCTGTAACACACACACCAACTATTATTTTTCCTATTCATTTCACAAATATATGTGGTCTCAATTCTAATCTCAACGATGTCCATTTCCGCTTGCAGTCTGCCAAACCCCATGTACTTTTTCTGACAGAATCTCAGTTATCGGTTGATTCAACTACTGCTCATCTCAGATGCCCAAATTATTCGCTGTATTATTCCTTTTGCCTCAAAGGTGGTACATGTGCATATGTCTGTTCTGATTCTCCCTGTCAGATTTGGAATCTCTCTCTTTAATCTTCTCTGGTTTAAAATCTCTCTACTCATTGTGTCAAATTCCTCTGTTGTCTCTACCATTTCTCCAACTCCACTAATCACTTGGAGCTCTTTGACTTCCTCTCTTTGCAACTTGACTTTCTCCAGTCAACTTTCCTAACAGTGAGGTAATTTTCCTTGGTGATTTTAATGTCCACAACTCCAACTGGCTTCCATTTTCTAGTCACACCGACCCAGCAGGTCGAGATGCTGAGGCTTTTGCAATTACTAATGACCTTGCACAGATTGTTCATTTACCTACAAGAATACCGGACATTCCTAATCATACAGCCAATATGCTTGATCTTTATCTCACAAACAACCCTACTAAGTACACGGTCGAAGTGAAGCTCCTTTAAGCACTTCAGATCACAACTTGGTGATTGTCTCTTCTCCAATGAACCTTTATCTCATGGCTATTCCGAACCTCCTGTTGTTTGGCATTACAAGAATGCAAAATGGGATGACCTGCGAGACTTCTTTTCTTCTTTTCCTTGGTCGGATTACTGTTTAAAAATTTCTGATGTCAACGTTTGCTCAGATCATGTCAGTGAAATTATTCTAGCAGGAATGGAATCCTTTATCCCACACTCCACTTTAAAATCTCGTCCTTCATCTAAACTTTGGTTTTCCAATAAATGTGCTAAGGCTGTTCAAGAGAAGAATGTTGCATATCGTAATTGGCTTGTTTCTAATTCTTCGGTGTCATTTTCTGCCTACACCAATGCTCGCAACAATTGTAAAGCAGTATTAATCAGTCCAAACTAGAGTTTGAACAGGCTAAGAGTAGAAACTTGCTTCTTGCCCTAATGGTAGCCGAGCATTCTGGTCTCTTGCCAAAGCTATTGGCCGCAACTTTTGCCATCTATGCTCCCACCTCTGTCAAAACCAGACGGTTCTGTTGTCACTTCAGCCAAAGGTAAAGCTGACCTGCTAGCATCCCATTTTTCTTCCAGCTCATGTATTAATGATCTTGGCAAAACACCTACCACCATTCCCAACGCGCTCCATTCAATGCCTCCTGTCGTCTTCCGTCAAAAGGATATCAGAAGGATTTTGATGAATCTTGATGCTAAGAAAGCTCCAGGTCCTGATGGTATTTCTCCACTTGTTCTCAAAACCTGTGCTCCTGAACTTACTCCTGTTCTTTGCCGCCTTTTCTGACTTTCTTATTCCAAAGGTGTTTTTCTTTCTGCTTGGAAATTTGCTCATATCCAGCCAGTTCCTAAAAAGGGTGACAAATCCCTCCATCCAATTACTCTACTCTTTCTAAAATAATGGAGAAATCATTTAACCGGCAACTCTTAAACTACCTAGAAACCTACAGTCTGACAATGATCGCCAGTATGGACTCCGTCAGTGTCGATCCACTGGTGATATTCTGACTTATGTTACCCATTTATGGACTAATTCAATGAAAGGTTCGGTGAAACTCAAGTAATTACACTTGACATCTCAAAGGCTTTTGATTTGTTTGGCATAAAGGTCTTCTAAACAAGCTTCGATCTTATGGTTTGCCAACTGTTTTTTGTAATTGCTTATCCAGTTTGCTCTCTGTTCTCTCTCACTGAAAGTAATGGTAGATGGCTCACTGTCTTATAACTTCTCCACTAATGCCGGTGTCCCCCAAGGTTCAGTTCTTTCCCGCACTCTTTTCCTCTTGTATATTAATGACCTTCTTCCATTGACTGGAAATCCTATCCATAGTTTTGCAGATGATAGCACATTGCATTCCACTTTCAATTTGAGAAACCTTGTTCTGCTCAATCAGCTTCAACTTCTCGAAAATCTGCTACCAATTCCTTAAATGCCGATCATCAGGTAATCCTCCAGTGGGGCAAAGACAATTTAGTTGATTTCAACCCTTCTAAAACTTAGTCTTGTCTTATATCTCACAAAAAGGATTCTTCTGCTCCTATGCTTATCTTTAGTGACACTCCGATTAGGCAAAATGATATATCTCTTTTGGGGATTACCCTGACTTCTAATCTCTCTTGGGACAAGCATATTACAAATATTGCTAACTCTGCATCTAAAAAACTTGGTTTTCTCTTTCGCTCTCGGCGTTACTTTTCTTCCAAACAGCTGCTCACTCTGTATAAATCGCAAATCCGCCCTTCCATGGAATATTGTTCCCACATCTGAGGTAGTGCCCCCAAAACCTCTCTCAGGCTTCTTGATTCCATTCAGAAGAGGACAGTTAGGTTAATTAATCTCTAAGAGTCTCTCCACTCGCTTCTCATAGACGTACTGTTTCTGCTGCATGCCTCTTCTACAGATACTTCCATGGGCACTGTTCTTCTGAATAGCTTCTATAATTCCCGCTCTCTTTAAAAACAGTCCGATCACGTGCTGCCACCAGCCAACATCCATTTACTGTCCAACTTCAAACCCACAGAACCAACTTTTCATATTTCAACTTCTCATTTATTCATTCAACTGCCCTTTTCTGGAACAACCTTCCTTCATACGCATTTCCTGAAAATTAAAATCTACAGAAGTTCAAGTCCAATGTCACCAAATATCTTCTTTCATCTTCTCAACTTCCAACGCACACACGGTACTAAGTACTATAGGTTCTAATACCTCTCCAGTTTGGGGTTCACAACAAGGGATGGAAGTCTGTTCCACCAACCAACTACCTGCTGGCCCAAGGTAAATATCCACACATCTATCCTACATCTCTCTTTCATCATTTAAATTTATGCCCTCTCAGGTGATTATTCTGAGCAAAAGGAAGAATCCCATCAGCATTGAGCATGCTCAAACCATTCAAAGCTTTAAACACATCTATCAGATCACCTCGCAGGTGCTTAGTCTCCAGACACTATAATTTGCAAACCTTAAGCCTTTCTTCATAAGATCAACTTTGTTCCATTCACTATCTTGTTGCCCTTCTCTGTACTCGTTCAGCAGCTCTACATCCTTCTTAAAATGAGGGCTCCAGACCATTGCCTTATACAAGGGGAATAATCACCTCCTTATTCCAGCTAGAAAAATTCCTGTATATCCTTGACAAGACACCATGAGCTACTCTTACAGCCGATCTGCACTGCTCAGAAAACTTCATATCTGTCTGCACAATTACCCCTAGGTCCTTTTCATTCTCTATCACTGTCGTACCACACAGTTGATACGTTGCTCTGGGGTTACTGTTCCCCCATATGTAGTACTTGACATTTGTCAATGTTAAACTTCATTTGCCACCTCTCAGCCCATCTGCTCAACCTTTCCAGATCCCGTTGCAGCAGCATACTGTCAGTAGTGTCCTTAACAACCCTGCCAACCTTTGTATCGTCTGGAAACTTGAACATGAAGCTTGATGTTCCATCATCAATATCATTTATAAATAAAGAAAACAACATGGACCCAATACTGAACCCTGAGGGACTCCACTAATAACATTAGTCCTCGATGAGCTGTATCCATTGATTACCACTCTCTGTCTTCTCCTAATCAACCATCCCTTTATCCATAGCAGCAATTTGCCTCCAATGCCACACTGCTCCAATTTGTGCAGCAGTCTTCCATGTGCAAAAGTATCAAAAGCCTTTCTAAGATCCAAATATATATCAAAGTTATTCCCTGCATCCAGTTCTTTTGTCACTGCATCATAGTATCCAATCAAATTTGTCACGCAAGATCCAAATATGAACTTTGATATTTATATCTATCATAGGTTTCTTTCCCTTAGCAAAACCATGCTGTGTCTGAGCTATAACTAAAGTCTTGTCTTGATGATCCTGTAGTGCTTCTTTAACCAGTGCCTCCATTACTTTTCCTGGAACAGAAGTTAAATGTACAGGTCTATAATTACTTGTGTGAACCTTTGATCCTCATTTGTGAATTTGGGTCATATTTGCACATCTCCAGTCTATGGGTGCCTGCCCTGAGTCCAAAGAAGCTTTCATAATTATGGCTAAGGGTTTACTTACTTCCTTTGCTGCCTCCTTTAATATAACTGTATAGATCCCATCCACCCCGGGTGCCTTTTTTATGTTTATCTTCAACAATTTCTCCTCCACTTTCCTCTGTTATTACAAAATCATCTAGCTCACTGCCAGAGTTTACTCACCTCTGGCATTCCCCTTCCTGAATAACTCATGTGTGAATGTAGATGCAAAATACTCATTTAGTTTGTTAGCCACCTGAGCAGGACCATCAACAGTTGAACCATCAATATACAGTGGACCGATCTGATTCATCCCTTTCCTTCTAGAATTTACATAGGTAAAGAACTCTTTTCTCTTTTTCTTTGCATACTTGGTCATCTATTTCTCATAATCTGCCTTTGCCTGCCTAATTTCCTTTGTGACTTGGTTACAGACCAGCTTATATCTATCATAGGCTTCTGTGTCACGTGTTAATTTGTATGTATCCCATGCATTTTTCTTCTCTGCCATATGTCACATTAGTTCATCTGACATCCACTTAGGCCTAAACCTTGAACTATATTTCTTAGTTGGTATGTAAAGCCTAGTAGCTTCCAAGATCTTTGAATGCTTCCCATTTTGAATTTGCTGTTGGTAACATCATCAGATGGTCCCACTGTATAGAATTTAAATACTCTCTCAGACCATCGTAGTTGCCTTTATGAAAGCAAAAACCCTTCCCTTTACCCCTGATGGTAGTTACCTCTTTGAGTAAATCCCACTTCAGCACACTGTGATCACTGCCACCTAGTGGTTTCTTTATCTGCAGATTCTTAATGCATGAAGAATCACTACTGATAATCAGATCGAGTATTACTCCCTCTAGTTGCCTCCCAAACATGCTGAGGTAGAAAACAATCATCCAATAAATCCAAAAAGCCTTGCAGTGTGTGAGTGACCAATCCACAAAATCCAGTTAATATCTGGGAAATTAAATCCCCCATTATAAGACTCTCTGATTTACTGGCCCACTCTATTTCCCTGTACAGTTTCTTATTATACTCATCAGAGTCATTAGGCCTATAGCACACTCCTACTCTCAACTTTGATCTGCCAATGCTTATGTCACACCAAACTGACTCGACACTGCACTGTCCAGTGATGTCGACTGGCTTCACTTCCTTGGATTTTATGTGTTTCTTAACTAATAGCATAACCCCTCCTCCCTTCCTATCTTGTCTATCCTTTCTGTAGACATTGTACTCCCCAAATTCCAGTTCTGCATTACTTATATCTGTGTGACACCACGTCTCTGATATCCCAACAATATCTGCCTTTGATGTTTTGAGCAATACCTCAAATTCATCAAATGTATTTACCAAACTCCTAGCATTGGTGTACACGCAAGTATACATGCACCTGTTCCTATACTTAGCTACCCTAACACAACACATGTGTTTACTTGTACTGCAATGACTCCCAGCAGTCTCTGAAATACCCTGCATCTTGTTTTCCAGGCTGCTGCTCATTCCAATAGAAGCAGTGCAAGAATCACTTTCACCTCTGCCAGTGGCTACTGTTCATTTATTAGTCCTTGTATTCCTCCAAGTTAGCAGTTTTCCAACCCACCTAACAATACCTCAATAGCATTAGCAAATATTCTTGCACCGTTTATATTTAAGTGTATCCCATCTCTGTAGAAACAGTCTCTCCTGTTAACAAGTACAAACCTACAAACCAGGCTGAAAAAAATTCTATCCCTGGAGCCTTGCGCAATCTTTCCAGGGCCGAATTGCTTGACAAGGCTCTCATCATATACTCCCTCGTATCATGTCTGGGCAGAATTGCAGACAATTTCAAATTCAACCCTAATTCACGGCTTTTTTTCAACAGTGACCTGTACTTGTTAAGTAATTCCGCCAGTCTCCTACTCTTAATATTATTAGTGCCAATGTGTACAACAATAACACCTTTTGTGCCCTTAAAAGATGATATCCGCTCTACAATGTCATCAACCTTTGCCCCTGGCAGACATACCCTGATCCTGTTTCACCTATCCTTTTTACATACCATGTTCCCCGTTTCCCTGACAATAGAGCCACCAACAACTACTAGTTCCTGTGGGATGTAGATTTTTCTAGATGTTTCCTAGCATTGAGCATTCTTTCTAGAACCTTGCACAAGTAGCTGGTTAGAGCTGCAGGAAGATAATTGGTAGGTATTTCTGGATCTTTTCCTGGTTTAGGAAAGTCGTCACAATTTAGGAAAATTGTGATGATGACTTATTGTGAAAATTAATTGTGATGATTTGTTCAAAATTTAGGAAAGGCAAGTACAATTATCTTATGCCAATTGTCTGGAAATTGCTCAATATAAATTCTATTGTAGAGACAGAGCAGATAATCAATGGATTCTGAAGAAAGATGTTTAATCATCTCAGAAGGAAGACTTATATTATCAGGATTCATAGATTTTTTTAGTGATTCAGTGTCCAGGCTCGTGACCCACAATGGAGCCAAAAGGGATGCCCAATACCCACCAAGCAATAAATGCAATCAAGAATGGAATGCCAAGACTCTCCAGGCACCATACCCACGCCTCTGCCAGCCTGAATTCTGTATCTTAGAACATGAGGACAGTGGCATAGCATCAACATGGGTGATACTTGCACACAAACTCACCAGCCAACTAGTCACCTTGTTGAAGTAGGGGTCAAATTGGTGTGCTGAAGCTAGGCCCCTCAACCACCAGGATTCACCCCCTTCCACGGGTCACAGCACATGGAAAATTACACTGTGCTACCAAAAAAGTTTAAATTTTCTTTTGTTTTTGTTAAAGAAGGTTATGTGTGCTGCTGAGTTTATTTGAAAATTTCTGTTTTAGAAGTGAGCAGAAGAATGAAAAAAAATGATAAAAATACATATTTATATAATATTAGTTTAATTATCACAAGCAACATATATAATGCTGTAAACAATGTTCATTGATGAAGTGTTCAGTACAGTAGTTCCAGTGGAAAGCCTCACTTAAAAAAAAAAAAAAAATCGAAAAAAGAGCACAGTACGTACAAACATCAAAATGATGGTGTTGTTTTTTTTTAAAATATTTTTAAGGCCTAATTCAGCACACGGAACTTGCGAGCCATGCTGAGATGTGGAAAGCTGGACAGAGTTAAAAGAGAAATGTACAGGAATGGTATTGATGTGCTTGGAGTGGTGGTAGAGACATTAGCATTGGTAGAGGCATATGATGCAAGAAAGCAAGCTTATATAGCATCAGTCAAGAAAAAAAAAAAAAAAAAAAAAAGACTACTCATTTCATGCCAAAAGTTTGTCTACTTCTGCCTTGAATTTATTTAAGCTGTCAACTTCCACATCGACAGATGGAAGCTCGTTCCAGCAATCAACCACCGACTGGCTAAAGGCAAATTTCTGCACATCTACAACTGCCTTTCCTCAATTTGAATTTATGTCCCCCTCAGGTGCAAAAAACAAGAGGAAGAATTACATCAGCATTGAGCTTTCTCAAACTATTCAAGGCTTTATAAATCTCAACCAGATCACCTCACAGGTGCCCAGTCTCCAGACACTGCAATTTGCAGAACTTAAACCTTTCTTGGTAAGAGAAACCCTCTATTCTGCTCACCAATCTCATTGCCCTCCACTTTACTCGTTCCAGCAGCTCTACATCCTTTGTAAAATGAGGCCTCTAGACCTGTATCCAGTACTCAAGCTGTGGCCTGACCATTGCCTTATACAAGGGGATAATCACCTCCTTATCCCTGCTATCAAAATTCCTGTATATCATTGACAAGACACCATGAGCTACTCTTGCAGCCTGTCTGCACTGCTCAGAAAACTTCATATCTGACCACACAATTACCAACACATCTTTTTCATTCTCCACTTCCGAGTGTAGTACCGCACAGTTGGTATGTTACTCTGGGGTTACTGCTACCCATATGCAGTACTTTGCATTAGTCAATGTTAAACTTCAGATGCCACCTCTCAACCCATCTGCCCAATTTTTCTAGTTCCAACTTTTCTGTTATAGATTATTACTAAATGATTAATCAATATATAACAGTAATAGTTTCACTTCGCTGCACATATCGTCCAACATAATATCCAATCCACATTTTGTAATACTGCATAATCAACAGAGCGTGAAATACAACATGTTTTCAGGTTCTGTAATTTAATAAATTAAACAATCGTTGTATGCTGTCAATGCTTTTGTAATGCATTTATTATTTATTTCTTCCTGGAATTTAATAACAATTGAAATGTAACGCATATTTAATGTTTCTGCTGTGATTAATATAATAAGAAAATAATTACCAGTAATAACTCATGATTTAGTATTAGTTGGTTGGTTTAGTATTAGTATTCATAGTGGCAAATGATGCAAGAAAGCAATCTTATATAGCCTCAGCCAAGAAAAAAAAAAAAAACTTCCCATTTCACTAAAGATCCTCTCATAATTATGACTAAAATTTCATAGATAGAAAGTTTTTAAAGAGATATATATATAGGAATGAACAGAATCAAATGCATGAAATATGTTGAGGAACAATGGAAATGTTTACTTTTATAAAGAGCGGTTATTTATAAAGTGAATAAATACAGTAAGACAGAGTCCAATTTTTGGCAATACTGAATTTTATTTTTTCATAAAAGTATCTACGCAGATTTAACATTCGTTTTTAAAGTGACTGATGGCAATGGACCAGCAACTTGACGTTCTGGATAAAGAGAAGCATGAAGAAATTAGTTCTGATGGACTCAGAAATTTCGTGAAAGAACATCTGATTTTCTTCGCTTCCTTGTTTTTTTTTTCACTAAGCTTTTATATTATCAGGAAGTAACAGTTGGTTGATTCTTTTCCACACGACGGAATCACATGGCTCAATCTACAGTTATTGTCCTCAGATTTAGGATAAAAGAAAGAGACACAACAGATATGTGCATCTACAATGGCTGATGTCAAACAGCAATTAAAAGCAGTCAAATAAGAGTAATAGTGGAAAATACATTGATTTTACATACCTTTTTATGATAGGTTAATGATGATTTCTTACTGAATCATCTTTAAACATGAACCTACCAGGCCCATGCCTGGGTCTCTCTATTGGCAGGAGTTGATAGTCAAGCTTTTTTGTTTTTTTGTTTTGTTTTGGTTTTATTGGAGCATTAGCTACTAAGGCTATAATGCGCCAAGACCATGTCATTTATAAAAAAATTTTAACTTTCAGTGACCTAATTAGTTAGGTCACTATGTCAAGAAGTATAAGAAAAATGTAAATTTTATAAACGAGTAAAAATATTTATTGATTTTAAAAATCTAAAAATAGCAGACACATTGTCATTGTCGGATAAAATCTGACTGAGTGTATACAGCTCATTCAGATGATTAAAAGCAGTAAAACGGATATTACTAAAATCTGGACAATCAATTAAAATGTGTCTCATAGTTAAAATTGTGCCACAGGACACACACATAGGAGGGTCATCAGCCCTCAGCAAAAACGAATGAGTTAAATGACTGTGTCCTATGCGGGTCTGGGCAAGAACAACTTCCTCCTTACGATTCCTGCGCAGACTAGACTGCCACAGTTCAATTACAGGCTTTATACAATATAGTTTATTTCCAGTCTGTCTATTCCACGAGTCCTGCCATTGGGAGTGTATGTTTTGGTGTATTATTTGTCTATAGTCTGTATAGGGGACTGACAGGCAGCGATTATTACTAGGAATTGCTGATTTGGCTGCGGCGTCAGCCAAATCATTTCCCATAATCCCAATGTGGCTGGGAATCCAGCAGAAGCGGATATCATATTCACGTCCAAGGAGGAAGTGAATCTTCAGCTGAATACTAGACAGAACTGGATGAGGATTATATCTCACAGATATTAAAGCCTGTAACACACTGAGAGAATCGGAATATAAAATGAACCGTTGGTATTGGCATTCACTAATGTGATCCAAGGCTAACTCTATAGCATGCAGCTCTGCAGTAAATATACTGCATTCAGAGGGAATCTGCTCCGATGTAGTGGTGTCTGTAAAGACAGCAGCAGATCCCACATATGATTCCGACTTCGAACCGTCTGTGTAGACTGGCGCGAAGTCGGAATGTTCAGCTCGGTGTGCTGAATAAAGCTGCAGGTAGACCGATGATGGAGTGTCTGACTTTCCCCAATTTCTAAGGGACAAGTCACATGCCGGGACATGAGCATGCCAGGGTGGAAAGGGTTGCTTTGGTGTTTGGGCAACCTTGTCTACCTTGATATTAAGTTCTTTGAGTAGTTCTTGGAGACGAATACCAAAAGGACGATTGGCAGTCTTACCGGTGTTGTACAAATTTTCCCATCGTGGCTCAAAAACAAATGGCCACGTAGGATGGTCTGGCAGGGATTTCAGTTTTAAGGCGTACTTTAGAGACAACTGCTTACGACGAAGCGATAACGGTGGTTCGTTTGCTTCGACGTATAAGCTCTGGACAGGAGATGTTCGAAATGCTCCAGTAGCGATACGTAGAGCCTGATGATGGACAGGGTCCAACCATCGAAGGGTACTGTCTCTGGCTGAAGAATATACTTGGGACCCATAATCTAATTTGGATCGCACAAGTGCACGGTAAAGTTGTAGAAGGGTGCATCGGTCTGCACCCCAAGATAAAGAGGAGAGCGAGCGGAGCATATTAAGGCCTCTTGTGCACTTTGTGCGGAGTTGACGAATATGATCCAGAAAAGTCAGTTTTTTATTGAATATGAGTCCCAAGAATTTTGTGTTCGCTGCTACTCAAATAGCATTTTGTCCGAGCCTTAATTCAGGTTCAGGATGAAGATTACGCTTGCGACAAAAGTGTACGCAAACGGTCTTCTCCGGCGAGAACCTGAAGCCATTAGCAAGTGCCCAGGAATTCAGACTATCAATGGCTTTCTGCAGTTGTCTTTCAATAACCCTCATGTTGCACGACTGACAAAAAATGCTAAAGTCATCAACATAGAGGGCACTGTTTACAGTTGGAGGAAGTTGTTCTGTGATGGAATTTATTTTGATGGCAAAAAGCGTGACACTTAATACTGATCCTTGTGGTACTCCCTCCTCTTGGCTAAAGGAGCGAGAGAGTGAGGATCCCACACGAACTTGGAACGATCGTTTGGCTAAAAAGTTTTGAATAAAAAAGGGGGGATGCCCTCTAAGGCCTAGGCTATGTAAATCTTTTAAAATGCCAAATCTCCAAATTGTGTCATAAGCTTTTTCCATGTCAAAGAACACCGACACCAAGTGTTCGCGTTTTAGGAAAGCATCCCGGATGGATGCTTCCAATCTAATAAGATAGTCCAAAGTGGACCGGTTCCTTCGGAAGCCGCACTGGATGTTGGAGAGAAGGTCATTTGTTTCTAGATACCATATTAAACGAGAATTAACCATTCTCTCCAGGATTTTGCACAGACAGCTAGTCAGAGCAATAGGACGATAATTGGTGGTAACTTTTGGATCCTTTCCTGGCTTAGGAAAGGCAAGAACGATTGCCTTTCTCCAGGAGTCCGGAAACTGCCCTTCAGTAAAGATTCTGTTATACAGAAGGAGCAGACAATCCATAGATTTTGGTGAAAGATGTTTAATCATTTCATAATGGATGCCATCTGGTCCAACGGCACTTGCTTTGGAAAGAGCGAGGGCTCTTTCCAGTTCCTGAATAGTAAAATCCCCGTTGTAGGGATAAATGCTCTTAAATTTAAAGTTCAGTGCCTGTTTTTCGATTTTATATTTCAGGACCAGGAACTCTGGGGAATACGAAGATGTTGCAGAGATTAGCATTAGCATTAGTAGAGGCATTTGATGCAAGAAAGCAAGCTTATGCAGCATCAGCCAAAAAAAAAAAAACCCACTTCCACTTCACCCCTCTGTTCGTTCAAAATACCTGTCCAGCTGAGCCTTAAACTTATTTAGGCTATCAACCTCCATCACAAGGGATAGAAGTCTGTTCCACCAACCAACCACCCGCTGGCTAAAGGCAAATTTCCGCACGTCTATCCTACATCTGTCTTTCCTCAATTTGAATTTATGCCATCTCAGGTGATTTTTCTGAGCTAGAGGAAGAATCCCATCAGCATTGAGCATGCTTAAACCATTCAAGGCTTTATAAACCTCTATCAGATCACCTCGCCAGTGCCTAGTCTCCAGACACTGTAATTTGCAAAACTTAAGCCTTTCTTCGTAAGAGCACCCCTTTGTTCCATTCACTAATCTTGTTGCCCTTCTCTGTACTCGTTCCAGCAGCTCTACATCCTTCTTGAAATGAGGCCTCCAGACCTGTATACAGTACTCTAGGTGTGGCCTGACCATTGCCTTATACAATGGAATAATCACCTCCTTATCCCTGCTGGAAAAATTCCTGTATATTATTGACAATACTCCATGAGCTACTCTTGCAGCCCGTCTGCACTGCTCAGAGAACTTCATATCTGTCTGCACAACCACCCCCAAGTCCCTTTCATTCTCTACCACTGTCAGTGTAGTACCACAGAGTTGATACGTTGCTCTGGGGTTGCTGTTTCCCATGTGTAGTACTTTACATTTGTCAATGTTAAACTTCATTTGCCACCTCTCAGCCCATCTGCTCAACCTTTCCAGATCCTGTTGCAGCAGCATAGTGTCAGTAGTGTCCTTGACAACCCTGCCAACCTTTGTATCGTCTGCAAACTTGGACATTAAGCTTGATATACCATCATCAATATCATTTATAAATACAGAAAACAATAATGGACCCAACACTGAGCCCTGAGGGACTCCACTAATAACATTAGTCCACGATGAGCAGTGTCCAATGATTACCACTCTGTCTTCTCCCCCTCAACCACCCCTTTATCCATAGCAGCAATTTGCCTCCAATGTCACACTGCTCCAATTTGTGTAGCAGTCTTCCATGTGCAACAGTATCAAAAGCCTTTCTAAGATCCAAGTATATAATATCAAAGTTATTCCCTGCATCCAGTTCTTTTGTGACTGCATCATAGTATCCAATCAAGTTGGTCAGGCAAGACTTCCCCTTAACAAAACCATGCTGTGTCTGAGCTATAACTGAAGTCTTGTCTAAATGATCCTGCAGTGCTTCTTTAACCAGTGCCTCCATTAATTTTCCTGGAACAGAAGTTAAGCTCACAGGTCTATAATTACTTGTGTCAGCCTTTGATCCTCCTTTGTGAATTGGGGTCACATTTGCACATTTCCAGTCTATGGGTACCTCCCCTGAGTCGAAGGAAGCTCTCATAATTATGGCTAAGGGTTTGCTTACTTCCTTTGCTGCCTCCTTTAATATAACTGGATAGATCCCATCCACCCCGGGTGCCTTTCTTGTGTTTATCTTCAACAGTTTCTCCTCCACTTTACTCCCAGTTATTTCAAGATTCTGTAGCTTACTGCTAGAGTTGAATACACCTCTGGCATTCCCCTTGCTGAATAACTCCTCATGTGTGAATGTCGATGCAAAATATTCATTTAGTTTGTTAGCTACCTGAGCAGGATCATCAACAGTTGACCCATCAATATCAAGTGGACCAATCTGATTCATCCCCTTCCTTCTAGAGTTCACATAAGTAAAGAACTCTTTGCTGTTTTTCTTTGCATCCCTTGCCAAGGATTTCTCGTAATCTGCCTTCGCCTGCCTAACCTCCTTTGTAACTTGGTTGCATATCAACTTGTATCTATCATAGGCTTCTGTGTCATGTGTTAATTTGTAAGTATCCCATGCATTTTTCTTCTCTGCCATATGCCTCATTAGTTCATCTGACATCCATTTAGGCCTAAACCTTGAACAATATTTCTTAGTTGGTATGTAAAGCCTAGTAGCTTCCAAGATAAGTTCTTTGAATGCTTCCCATTTTGAATTAGCTGTTGGTAACATCATCAGTTGGTCCCACTGTATAGAATTTAAATACTGTCTCAGTCCATCGTAGTTGCCTTTACGGAAGCAATAACCCTTCCCTTTACCCCTAATGGTAGTTACCTCTTTGAGTAAATCCCACTTCAGCACACTGTGATCACTGCCACGTAGTGGTTCATTTATCTGCAGATTCTTAATGCATGAAGAATCACTGCTGATAATCAAATCAAGAGTATTACTCCCTCTAGTTGCCTTCCGAACATGCTGATGTAGAAAACAATCATCCAACAGAGATGTTAGAAAAAAACATTTCTGTGAAAAAAACAAACAAACAGAGATGTTAGAGAATGTTTCCCCGAGAGCATTGGCTATTGCAGATGGATCTGCAATAGCGCATCCATTATAATCTAGGATTGAAGAAGGGTGGGATGTATATTTTCCCTTCATTTTCCGGATTTTATCCCAGACTACCTTAGAGTTGGTAGACTGGTTAATAGATGATGTAAAACGGATCCACGATTCCTTTTGACTCTGACGGCGGATATATCGTCCTTTGGCTCGTGCACGTTTAAAGGCTATAAGGTTGGTCGTGGTAGGATATCGGCGGAATATCCCCCACGCTTTGTTTTGAGCCTTTTTTGCTGCTGTGCATTGTGAATTCCACCAAGGTTTAGGAAATGGTGGAAACCGGGCAGATGTTTTTGGAACAGCATTCGCAGCTGCTTGGACAGTATTTTCTGTGATGTACTTAACTGCATCATTGATAGGCTCTTGACTGACTGTGCTAAGATCAAAATTTTCCTGATGTTGGAAGGCAGTCCAGTCAGCCTGATCAATCTTCCACCGTGGTAACCTGAAGGGAAGACATGGTCTCCCGCTGTGTAACGAGGTTATCACAGGGAAGTGATCGCTTCCATATGGATTCTCCTCCACTTCCCAAGTGAGTGAAGGGAGTAGAGAAGGGGAGCAGATAGAGAGATCAATGGCAGAAAAAGTACGGGTAGGCATGTGGAAGAAGGTGTTTGTTCCAGTATTTAGAAGGGAAAGGTCATTGTCATTTAGCATATGCTCTATGATTCGTCCCCTTCCGTTGATGTTAGCACTACCCCACAGGGTGTTATGTCCATTCATATCCCCGAGAAGTAAGAAAGGGGGAGGCAACTGCGTTAGAAGATCATCAAGGTCTTCCTGGGAGATGTCAGTCCCAGGTGGCAAATAGATAGAGCAGACGGTTAATAAAAATCCCACCGTATGCTTCTATGCTAGTTGTAATTAGCATGGGCTGCACTGGGGTCCGCTTACCCACAAGGATAGCCACTCCCCCATGTACAGCACCATCCGCAATTCTATCCTTACGAAAAATTTTGGTGTTATGCATCGTGGGATCGTCATTTGCCTTTAGATATGTCTCCTGCAAGCAAAAGCAAACTGGCTCGTGCTTTTGCAGGAGGGCCTTGATGTCATCAATATTTCGCCGGAATCCATGACAATTCCATTGTAGGAATTTAGCCATTATTTTGGCTTGGTGGGTCCATCAGGCGGCTTCCGAGGTGCTGAGGGCTTACTTTTATCAGTCTTGGTTCTATCTTTTTTAGGAAAGAATGGACACGCTCTTCCGTGTCCATTTCTTCCTCCGCAAAGAGTTCCAAGACTGAATCTTCGGGTACCTCCTTCTGCTCGACATCCATCTTTTCTTGGGTACTAGGGGGGACTTCCCCTTTTTTATTCTTTTCTTTCATAGTTACCTTTGTTACTTGTGGAGCGTTAGGAGGTACCGATATAGGAGTGGCAGCTGATCGGTCCTTCTGCGCAGGTTTTTGAGAACTTAAAAGATAACGCGCAATGGGAGTGAAAGACTCCTTTGGAGGAATGGTCATGTCCGTCTGAGTTCCGACGGAACATCTCCCTGCTACCTTCTGGGCGTAGGTAGGTTTGTTGATATTAAGGGGTTTGACCGATTTCCTTGCCTCCTGCTATGATATATTTAGCTCTGCCTTCAGCCGTTGAATTTCTTTTTCTTCTTTCCACCTCTGGCATGCTCGTGAATAGGCCGGGTGTTCGCCTTCACAGTTAATACAGGTGGGTTTTGCGGCTGAACATGCTGTTGTTTCGTGGTCCTTTGCACCGCATCGAGCGCATGCAAGGACTCCACGGCAGGCCATTTGAGAATGTCCATACTTCTGGCATTTAAAACACTGTAAAGGGTTCGGAACGTATGGACGCACTGAACAGTTGATGTATCCAGCTTTAATCTCGTCAGGAGGTTTAGGAGAGTTAAAAGTCAGGATAACGCTCCTGGTTTTAACAATTTTTCCATCCCTTCGCGCAGTGATTCTCTTGACAGCAATGACTCCCTGTGGTTTTAATTCGGAGCAGATTTCCTCCTCGGTTACGTCGAGAAGGTCCCACTCCGAAATGACACCTCTCGATGAATTGAGTGTTCTGTGTGGTGTCACTGTTATAGAGATTCCTCCGATTGATGCTGTTCGGAGTAGATGTTCTGATTGCCTGTCATTTTTAGTTTCAATTAAAATGTCTCCAGAACGAAGCCTTTTAACTGATTTGGGTGAACCTGCTAACCCATCTAATCCTTTTTGAATTAAAAAGGGCGACATTTTACCAATCGGTGTCTCATTAGTAGAATGCATGATTAAGAACCTTGGGACTGGCCCTGATGGTACTTCTGTTCGCTGCCTTTTTTTAGCAATAATGCTATCTGGATCGTTATCTATGTTTTCAGATAGGGACCGGGTTGGGGTCCCTGAAGAAGTAAGTTTATCAGGATTCATATAGTTTTTTAAATTGTTCAGTGCCCCGGCTCCCCACCCACCACGGAGCCCAAAGGGACGCCCACTACCCGGCATGCAATAAATGCGCTCGGGAGTGGGACACCAGGGCTATCCAGACACCATACCCGCACTGCCGCCAACCTGAATCCTGTCCCTCGGACCATGAGGGTAGGGGCGTGGCATTGACACGGCTGACCCTCGCAGGCGAGCCTACTAGCCGATTGATCCTAGCTGGGCCTTCCAGGACCACCCGTCTTGTCGAAGCAGGGGCCAAAGTGGTGTATTGAAGCTGGGCCCCTCAACCACCAGGATCCCCCTTTCCGAATTTCCACGGGTCGCAGCGCACGGCAAACACACCGGATTCCATTGATGTAAGCCTGAAACCTGGGCTGTGGGCGTTGGATCCCAGTGATGCTAGTCTGGAAGTCCAGCAGCGTCACTGGGAGGTCCCCTCACCACGTACAGGTGCCCACATTGAGGGGTGATAGTCAAGTTAGCTACTAGTCTAAGGATCATTTGAAGGGTAGGTATTTTGAGAGATCAACTTAGCAGGAAAATAATCATTTCATTATAATGATCTTAAATATCATAAGAAATTATATTTATAAAAAAAAGTAGTCCTATATCCTATCCCCCGATGCAGACCTATGGACACCCCATATATATATATATACACAAAAGGCCTAAAATAGCGGAGTGTCAATGCATGAGTGCATAAGCTCAAGTTTTTGAGCTGACTATTTTTTGAGCCCATGTGATCGCTAAATACAGTTAACAATTATTCTTGTTAAAATGGCTATTAGTAAAGTCTTCTAACCCATGTCATTGTGCAAAAGTATCCACAGAACTCAACAGTTTGTTTGTTTGTTATTTGGTTTTTAGGAGCATTAGCAACTAAGGCCCTATTGCTCCGGGGATATGCGGTCGTCATTCACTGACCTTTCCGCATCCTCTGTATTTGGTGGGCGTGGGCTCGAACCCCGGTCTAATCAAGAAGCGTGTGCTACGCACTGCTGCTCCTGCCCACCTGGCTATGGAGGCATCAACTCAACAGTAGTAATAAATCTTAATGTCCAATTATTATAATAAACATTAGAAATAATAATACGTTATTAGGAATTTAAAAACACACACATATTAACCCAACAGAGAGCTCTTCGTAAACGATTTTACAAATATTAATTACAAAAAAAAAGGGCACTCCCTCATTCGGATGTCTGGGAGCACCCGATAGAATTAACACAGCCCTGGTTTAATAAAGTGGTTTATCATGGGATCGGCTACTGATTTATGGATGACAAAATATTTTCAAGGAGACACAAAAAAATCTGCCGGCAGTTGTAATATTCAAATTTTTATTAGTTTTCTGTAGTAGCTTTAGTTGTTTAGCAATTTGACTTCATTATCTTTGAAAAATTACATAAACATTCAAGTATCTTCTCACCAAACACATGCAAATTTAATGACAGTAAACTCTAAATAAGGGGTGCGACAAATATGTCAGTTAATTTAGGGGTTGCATAAAATATGCCAGATAATTTTGGAGTAAGGGCACAAAAAAATTTGGCACACACCACTAATAATATTAGTGGTTAATATTAATAATAATTAATATTAACCAGCATAATTCGATATGTTTTTTTTATGAAAACCCCAAACACGAGACGTATTAGAACCTATAGTACTTAGTACTGTGCTTGGGTTGGAGGTTGAGAAGACGAAAGAAGATATTTGTTGACGTTAGACTTGAACTTCTGTAGACTGTAATTTTCAGAAAATACGTATGAAGGAAGGTTGTTCCAGAAAACAGCAGTTGAATGAATAAACGAGGAAGATGAAAAGTCGGTTCTGTGAGTTTGAAGATGGACAATAAATGGATGTTGGCTGGTGGCGACACGTGTTTGGACTGTTTTGAAAGAGAGAGTGGGAATTATAGAAGCCAATTCAGAAGAACAGTGCCCATGGAAATATCTGTAGAAAAGGCATGCAGCAGAAACAGTTTGTCTATGAGACAGCGAGTGGAGAGACTCTGTTAGAGAGGAATCATTAATTAACCTAACTGCCCCTTGTGAATGGAATCTAGAAGCTTGAGAGAGGTTTTGGGGGCACTGCCCCAGATGTGGGAACAATATTCCATGGTAGGGCGGATTTGCAATTTGTACAGAGTGAACAGCTCTTTGGAAGAAAAGTAACGCCGAGAGTGAAAAAGAAAACCAAGTTTTTTTATATGCAGAGGAAGCAATATTTGTAATGTGCTTGTGCCAAGAGAGATTAGAAGTCAGAGTAATCCCCAAAGATAAGCATAGGAGCAGAAGAATCCTTTTTGCGAGATATAAGACAAGACTGAGTTTAAGAAGGATTGAAATCAACTAAGTTGTCTTTGCCCCACTGGAGAATTACCTGGAGATCGGCATTTAAGGAATTGGTAGCGGATATTCGAGAAAATGAAGCTGAATGAGCAGGGCAAGGTTTCTCAAAATAGAAAGTAGAATGCATTGTTTATGGATAGGATTTCCAGTCAATGGAAGAAGGTCATTAATATACAAGAGGAAAAGAGTGGGGGAAAGAACTGAACTTTGGGGGACACCAGAATTAGTGGAAAAGTTAGAAGACACAGAGCCAGCTACCATCACCCTTAGTGAGCGATCAGAGAGAAAACTGAATAACCAATTACCAAAAACAGTCGGCAAACCATAAGATGGAAGTTTGTTTAGAAGACCATTATACCAAGCACGATCGAAAGCCTTTGAGATGTCAAGAGCAACTGTTTCACCAAACTTTTCCATTGAATTTGTCCATAAATAAGTAAAATAAGCCAGAATACCACCAGTGGATCGACACTGATGGAATCACTACTGGCAATCGTTGATCAGATGAAAGGTTTCTAGGTAGTTTAAGAGTTGGCGGTTAATAGATTTCTCCATTACTTTAGAAAGAGTAGAAATAATTGCAATGGGATGATAATTGGATGGGAGGGACTTGTCACCCTTTTTAGGAACTGGCTGGATATGAGCAAATTTCCAAGCAGAAGGAAAAAACACTTTTGGAATAAGAAAGTGAGAAAAGGCGGCAGAGAATAGGAGTAAGTTCAGGAGCACAGGTTTTGAGAACAAGTGGAGAAATACCATCCGGACCTGGAGCTTTCTTAGCGTCAAGATTTGTCAAAATCCTTCAGACATCCTTTTGACGGAAGACCACAGGAAGCATCAAATGGAGCATGGTGGGAATGGTGGGAGGTGTTTTACCAAGATCATTAATACAGGAGTTGGAAGAAAAATGGCATGCTAGCAGGTCAGCTTTATTCTTGGTTGAAGTGACAACAGAACCAACTGGTTTTGACAGAGGTGGGAGCAGAGATTGGCAAAAGTTGCAGCCAATAGCTTTGGCAAGAGACCAGAATGCTCAGCTACCATTAGGGCAAGAAGCAAGTTTTCTACTCTTACAGGCTATTAAGTTTGCAGAACATACAGGCTATTAAGTTTGCAGATGATCAGGCCATTCTAGCATGTTTTCCTGCTATACTGCAAAAAATAATGAGACAACCAAATAAGAAAACTTTAAAGTATGAAATGAGGATAAACGTGAAAAAAAAAAAAAACAACAAAGGCAATGATGATTGGCAGAAGGGCAATTTCCTTCTGAATTGAGATTGATGGAGAAAGAGTAGAATAGGTAGATCATTTTAGGTATCTTGGGCTGTTATTTACACGACATTTCATGTCAAACAGCGATCCAACCAGTTTTGCAATGGCAAAACAATCTTTCAAAAAAAAAACTTTAATTGAATATACAGAAGATGTCACAGGAAATTAAGAAGATAATAATGACACATATCTGGTCGGTGGTGCTATGTGGAGCTGAGACGTGGATTCTTACAAAGGGAGACAAAAAGAAACTTGAGGCCTTCAAGATGTGGTGCTGGCACAAGATGGAAAAAATTAAATGGACTGAAAAAAGTATCAAATGAGGAAGTATTAGGACATGTCCAAGAACAAAGAAAAATACTAGACAGAATAAGATCAACCAGACTCAAATGGGTGGGATATGTGTTTCGACATGGTGGTTTTCTTCTGGATGCAGTGGAGGGGAGTATATCTGGTATACCTTACACAAATGGCACAGAAGAGAATGAGGTGGAGATGGAGCTCATCATAGGAACAGAACAGTCACAAGACTGAATTACTGGATGGAGGCCTAATTCATCACTGAGTATCTTCTTGGAAGTGAATCACCAAATTACATATTCTACTGAAAGGCTCTAGTACATAAATGTGTAATCTGGTTAGAAATAAATGACAACAGTAAAACAGGACTTGGCTCCTTTACTATGATAACACATATCCCTATGCATTATCACGATACACTCTAGATATATTTGGAAAACAATAACATTCCTGTAATTCCATATTCACCTATTCACACAATTTAGCCCCTACGAGATTTTTATCCCTTTCCAAAACCGAAATCTCAATTTAAAGGTATATTTGACAACAATGATGATATTCTGAAAACAATATGAAACCAGTGATCCATTCTGAAAGAAGAGTTTTAACCATGCTTCAGTAAATGGCAGAATCTCTGAAATAAGGGTATCTGGTTAAAGAAATGGGCTCCTATTCTATTCTGAAGATTTATATATATGACAATAGCCGTGTAAGTAATTATATTTGTATATTACTCAATTATTCTCAAAAGCTTCTGACAGATCCTTCTAAATTAAAACTACATTTCTTAAATTTGTTCTTTTTATAACTTCAAGCATTTTTTTCATCTAGTGTAGGTTAAAAATATATCCAGAAGATTTAAAAAAAAAGAAGATATTCAGAATGCATTTTTATTGTTTTATGAAAAGAAACTTACATATTATTCATATAATTTAATCAACTCATCACTCACTGCAGATGGAGTGAGAATACCAAGGTCTGTGAACAGCAACTTAATGTATGATGGGGGTGTGTAATCCACTCTTGGATGTTCCTTGGAAAGGTCATCTTTAGCATTCACTTTAGATGCTGCATACTGAAACAAAGAATCACAATTGTAAAAATCTTAATCTTTAACATAATTATAGCAAAAGTATAAAAGCGAGAGTTATACCCAATATAAATGAAAATTAGTTTCAAATATTTATATAATTATATTAAATAATTTTTAATCTTAAGAGTAAATAAATCCAATTCAAATGATGAATCATGTGAATGTTTTATATTTTATTAATATTTCTTAACAAAGAAATACTGTTTTGCCAATATATACAAGGGCAGTCAAATAGCACTTAGTACACAAGATTAAGTTTTAAAGGCACCCATGATAAGTTTTATAGCATGACAGAAGGAAAAAATGAGGTAATAATCTGGAGTACAAAAAAAAGCTTATATATCATTATCATCAATTATTCAAATAACATTACTGCAAAACAATAATGTTACCTGAATAGTTTAAATAACTTCTATTGATTTATAACCATTCAGAAATTGAGATAATTACAGCTATAAGGCCAATAACTAATATTAGTATTAGTAGTGGAAAATGATGCAAAGAAAAATCTTAATATGCATCAACAACAAAAAAAAAAAAAAAATCTTCCCACATTACCTGTTCATCTCTTCCAATAATCTTTCTAGACCTTCTTTGAATTTATTCAAACTACTTATTTCCACCACAACAACAATAAATGGAAGTTTGTTCCAACAATCAACTGCTTGCTGGCTGAAAGCACCCTTCCTTCCTTCCTTCCTCATTTTGAATTTAGGAATCCCCCCCCCATGTGCAGTCTGAACAAGAGGAAGAATGCCATTAGTATTGAGCTTGCTCAATCCATTCAAAGCCTTAAACAACTCTCAGATCACCTCGCAGGTACCTAGTCTCCAAATGCTACAATTTTCAAAACTGAAACCCTTCCTAGTAAGACCATCATTTTGTTCTCTTCACCAATTTTGTTGCTCTTCTCTGCATCTGTGTCAGCACATCTACATCCTTCTTAAAATGAGTTCTCCAGACCTACATGCAGTACTCAAGATGTGGCCTAACCAATGCCTTGCACAATGGTATAATCATTTCCTTATCACTGCTAGCAAAGTTCCTACATATATCAGTGACAATACCCCCCACAAGCTATCCTGGCAGCTTGATTGCACTGCTCAAAGAACTTCTTAAATTACTGCACAATTACCTCCAGGACTTTTTCATTTTCCACTAACCCGAGCCTGAGTGTAGAACCACGCAGTTGGTTAACCTGGGATTACTGCTAGCAATTGTCAATGTCAAACTTAGCTGCCATTTCACAGCCTAATTTTTCTAGATTTGTAGCAGTAGCTTACCTTGATTGTTGTCATTAACCAGCATACCTTTGTATCACCTATACACTCAGACGGTGAGCCTATTATATCTTTATCAATAAATACAGAAAACGACAATGGCCCAGCAATGGGTGCTAGGGGACTTAACTAATAACATAAGTCCAGATAACGAAGAGCAATGTCCATTAATAACCACTCTGAGGTTATTAATGGACATTGTAACTTACTTAGTAACTTACTCTTAATGCCACACTGCTCCAATTTATAAAGCAGTCTTTTACCACTCTGTTCTCTCCAACCTAACCATCCCTTTACCCATAGTAGTAACTTACTATTAATGCCACACTGCTCCAACTTATAAAGCAATCTTTTAGGTACAATAGTATCAAAAGCTTTTCTGAATGCCAAGCATATGATCACAACATATTTTGCATCCAGTTTCTTTGGCACTGCATCATAGTATCCAATCAGATTTATCAGACAAGCCCACCCCCCTTAACAAATCCCTGCTCTAAATGCAGTCACAGCAAGGATTGTTTAGAGGCAGGCTTGAAACTGCATTCCTGTCTAGATGGTGCTACATTATTTCTTTACCAGTAACTCTATCATTTTCCCTAAAATTGAAGTTACGCTAATTATGCCACCTTTTGAGCCCCCTTTGTGAATTGGGGATACAATCACACATCTAAAGTCCATAGGGAATCCAAAGATGCTCTCATCCTCCCCTGAATCCAAAGATGCTCTCATAGTTATGGCTAAGGGTTTGCTTACCTCCTTTGCTACTTCCCTTGATATAAATGGATAGATCCCATCCATTGCAAGTGTACTTTTTATATTTGGCTTCAACAATTACCCTTCTCTTTTCTCTCAGTTATTACAAAATCATTTAGCTCCCTGTTAGATTTTGATGAATTCTGGCATTCTCTCCTTAAAGAACTCCTAATATTTGACTGTAGATGCATAGTACCTGTTCAGTTTATCAGCAACCTGAGCAGGTTCATCAACAGTCCATCTCATCAATATCAAGTGGGCCAATATGATTCAACTCTTTCTTTCTGCTGTTTACTAGAGGACAGGTTACTGCCATTGCATCATATAATATCACAAAAGGTTGCCATGATATAATATCATGGCAACTTGTTGTGATGGTTTTCACAATATGAGATATAATTCAAATGATGCCAATTTATCGGTAGTTCAGTATGTATAAACCACAATGCAATTTCATAACCTAGTGAAACTTCCACATAGTTTGAGGCTTTAGCCCAAAAAATTACTTTAGTTCTACTGTTTACATAAATAAAGTCTCTACTCATTTTCTTTGCCAGACTTCCATAATCTACCTTAGATTACCAAACTTCCAGTGTGACTTGATTACAGACTAGTTTACATCTACCACAGGCTTCTGTATCACATGATAACTTATATATATTTCATACATTTTTCTTCTCTGCCACAAGTTACATATTTCATCTGATGTACATTGAGATCTAAGCCTGGAACGGTATTTCTTAGTTGGTATGAAAAGCCCAGTAGCTGCTACAATTACTTCTCTGAATGCTTTCCATTTAGAATTTGCAGTTTTTAAATTCTACACAGTGGGACCATCATCAGATGGTAACATCGTCTTTATTAAATTACGCATCAATGCACCGTGATCACTGCCACCCAGTGGGTCTTTTACCTGCTGATTCTTAATACACGAATTTTCACTGCTGACAATTGTTACCGAGATCAAGATTATTGCTTTTCCTTTTTTTATTTCTCTAACATGCTGCTGTAGGAAATAGTCATCCAATAAATCCAAAAAGTCTTGGTACTGAGTGAATGATGAACCTATAAGTTTCAGTCAACATCTGGAAAATTAAAATCCTCTATTATAAGACATTTTGATTTACTGGCCCACTCCATTTCTCTGTACAGCTGTTATACTCATCACAGTCATTATGCCTATAACACACTCCTACTCTCATTGTTGTTTTTCCAGTGCTTATGTCACATCAAACTAACTCAACATTGCACTGGATCCACCCTTAGATTTAATATGCTTCTTAACTAAAAAAAATAACCCCACCTTCCATGCTGTTCTGTCTGTCCTTTTTTCTACACACTGTACTCCCCATATTCAAATTTAGCATCACTTATGTCTAAGTGAAACCATGTCTCTGTTATCCCTACAATGTCTGCATTTGATGACTAAATCAGTACTTCAAATTCATAAAATTTATTTACAATGTTCCTAGTATTACTGCACATGCAAGTATACATGCACCTGTTCTTACTCTTAATTATCCCAAAACAGCCCATGTATTTTGTTTTACCAATGACAACTCAAAGCAGTTCTTTTAAATCCTTGACACCTTGCTTTCTGGGCCGCTGCATGTTCCAGTAGAAGTAGTGTGAGAATCGCTTTCACCTCAGCCTGCAGCTCTAATTAATGTATTACTAGTGTGTGTGTCTCCCCAAGCCAACAGTCCACTTGACACTACCTTGATAGCAGCAGTAAATATCCTTGCTTGTTTGTTTGTTATTTGGTTTTTAGGAGCATTAGCAACTAAGGCCATATTGCTCCGGGATATGCGGTGGTCATTCCCTGACCTTACTGCATCCTCCGTATTTGGTGGTGACGGCTCGAACCCCGGTCTAATCAAGAAGCATGTGCTACGCACTGCTGCTCCTTCCCACCTGGCTACGGAGGCAGCCTAAATATCCTTGCACTCCTTCTATTGAAGTGTATCTTGTCCCTCTAAGAACAGCCTCTCTTGTTAACAAATTTTTTTGATATTAACTAATAGGAAAAAAAAAATCATATAGTGCAGTGGTACTTAAATCTTATAGACCTCATTATTTTAACATTATTTATTTGGTTATTATTAGGCAGAGGTATGTAAATATAATTTATCTGGAAGCATATTTATATTTATTAAACACTTCGTTTATTTTGAAATTCAAGGTTTTAATTATTTATTTCACATAAAATAAATTTTGAAAGAAAAATTTATTTTACCTTGCTTAAAATATTATTGTTTTTAATAAGTACTTATAATTAATTTCAAGCTTTTTTTTTTTTTTTTTTTTTTTCAGACTTCCTGGACTTTGGAACCCATTTTGAAAATAGGTTATGCATATTTCATTTTTTTCCAAGATCGCTATTAAAACAGCATGTTAAGAAGTTAATATATCATATAAATAGAATGGAAGGGTCAAGGTTCTCTGCAAGCAATAATTCAAAATAGAATCAATCTAGCATTTTTGAATGAAATGTTTACATAATTTGTTTATTTATTGATAAAAAAAAAGAAAAAAAAAAGAGAAAAAATAATAAGATTATATTTTAACATTTCAAATAATGATATTAAACTGATATAAAATATTGTGAATATTTGAAACATTGTGTTTATTTGTGGGGCTTAGAGGGGAACAGGTATCCTGTGTGTTATCAGACACTCAGCCTAAAACACTGATGAATCCAATATCTCTCTATTACAGAAGATTTAGGAGAAGTCCGGTTGGCCTGCCTCCCTAAAATCCACTCATGCACACCTTCTCGATGGTAAGCCCTGTTACGTCACTTAGGTGGCAACGAACCTGTAGAGTGGTTCTCTTCAAGATGCTTGGTCAGCGTGAAGAGGAAAAGACCAAACCCTCCAGCAATGAGAGCACAACAATACAAATGGCCCTCAGTCCCCAGCAGCTTTCACTCTCCCTCTTATGGCAGCGAGAGGATCAGAGTGGAAGCAGAGGGTGCTAAGAATCTCTGGGTACGACCAGGCGGCCATGCACGGAAATTTAACTTGGCCTGTTATAACATACGATCACTCATCGGTGAAGACAGGATATTAGAACTGGAAAAGGAATTAGAAAATGTGAATTGGAATATCATCGGTTTGGCTGAAACAAGAAGAAGAAATGAATCACTTATAAGTTTATCAAGTGGAAATCTGCTGTACACCAATGGAAACAGTGAAAGGAGTGAAGGTGGAGTTGGGTTTCTGGTCCATAAAGATTTTAAAAACAACATTTTGGAATTCAAAAGTACATCACCAAGGGTGTCAAGACTAATATTCAAGATTTCTAAGAGGTACAAGCTAAAGATTATAATGATTTATGCACCAACATTGAGCCATGATGATGAAGAGGTTGAAGAAATGTACACTGAAATTGAGAGTCTTCTAGATGAGCAGAAAACCCACTACACTATTATTATGGGGGACTTCAATGCTAAGGTTGGAAAAAGGCAAAACAGCGCAGAAAGAGGAACTATAGGAAATTTTGGAATTGGTGAAAGACTTGTGGAATTTGCAAAATCTCAAGGACTGTCAGTAATGAACACTTTTTTCAAGAAAAGGATGAACAGAAAGTGGACATGGAAGAGTCCAAATGGATTAACAACTAATGAAATCGACTTCATCCTCACTAACAGAAGATATATTGTGAATGATGTTACCGTCCTGAATAAGGTAAATGTTGGAAGTGATCACAGAATGGTAAGATGTACACTTGATATAGATGTAGGAAAGGAAAGGAAAAAACTGACTCGAGTAAATAATACAAAGTTCTTTGAAATAACAGAGGAGGAGAAAAAGCAGTATGTACTGGAACCTAAGAACAAGTTTGAGCTTCTGCAGACTGCTCGGGACCAAGATATCGACAAGGAATATTACAACTTTCTGAAAGTGATAAAGCCCAAGAAACCTATAGGGAAACAGAAATCCAAAGAAGAAAAAATTAGTCAAGAAACACTTGTCATGATGAACCAAAGATGACAAATGAAGAGCAAGAAAAACACTGACAGGGAGAAAATTGAGTATACTGAGTTATGCAAAGCCATTAGAAAGAGACTCAGAGAGGACATAAGAAGATTTAACACAAGAAAAGTAGAACAAGCATTAAGGGAAAACAAAGGATTTAAATCAGCAGCCATGAGCAGTAATACAGAAAGACAAATGATACTGAAACTGAAGAATAGCGATGGTGTACTTATAAACAACAGAGAAGGCATAATTCAAATAGCAGAAGACTACTATAGAGAATTATACAAGGAGCGAGGGAATGATACCAGCAGTGGGGAAGATGGATTGCAAAGTAGCAACACATACGACATACCCAATATTCTTCCTGATGAGGTAGAACATGCATTGAAGAAAATTAAGAATCGGAAAGCCCCGGGGGAAGATGAAGTTACTGTAGAGTTGTTAAAATTGGGAGGAAGAGACATAACACAAAAACTGGCAAGGCTCTTCACAAAGTGCATTAGAAAAGGTGTGATGCCTAAGCAGTGGAATAATGCAATCATAGTTTTGCTGCATAAGAAAGGAGATAAATCAGAAATTGGAAATTATAGACCAATTAGCTTGTTATCCCATATCTACAAGTTGTTCACAAGGGTCATTACTAACAGATTAGAAAGAATACTTGATGAGAATCAACCGAAAGAGCAAGCTGGCTTTAGGACAGGATTCTCAACTATGGATCACCTTCACGTAATATCACAGCTAATGGAGAAAGCAAATGAATATAAAACACCATTATGCCTGGCATTTGTGGATTATGAAAAGGCGTTTGACTCCATACAGCATAAGGCAATGTTTCGGGCACTGGAAAGACAAGGCATAGATACTCCATATATTATGATTTTGAAGAAAATATATGAGAATGCTACATCCTTTATTAGACTAGACAAAGACAGTAGCAAATTTAAAATCGAGAAAGGAGTTCGACAAGGAGACACAATATCTCCGAAGCTGTTTACTGCTGCCCTTGAGGAAGCTTTCAGAAGATTAGACTGGTGGCAGAAAGGAGTCAATGTGAACGGAGAGTACCTAAACCATTTATGATTTGCAGATGACATTGTGGTCATAAGCCACGATCCCAAAGAATTAGAGGAAAATCTTAATCAGTTATGCACAGTTAGTAAGGATTTTGGACTAAAGATGAATATGGCTAAAACAAAAGTAATGATGAACAAGTATGCCATGGAAAGGGAAATAATGATTGAAGGAGCAGTAATTGAAAAGGTGGAGTCATATACTTATCTGGGACAAGTTATTAGCTGTAATAATGATAAATGGCTGGAAGTCAAGAGAAGAATAAATTTTGGATGGATAGCATTCAGGAAATATAGTCCCATACTGAAGAGCAATATCCCAGTTTGTCTGAAACATAAAATAATGAATCAATGTATACTCCCCACCATGACTTATGGAAGTGAAACTTGGGCACTCACCAAAAGAATGGAAGAGAAGCTAAGAACTACACAGCGAAGAATGGAACGAATTATATTGGGAATCAGACTGTTAGATAAGAAGAGAAACACATGGATTAGGCAGCAAACTCAAGTAAAGGACATTCTTATCAAAACTAAAGAACTAAAATGGTCTTGGGCAGGACACATAGTTCAAAGACATGATGACAGATGGACTAAGAAAATAACAGAATGGTACCCAAGAGGAGCTAGAAGAAAACCTGGAAGACAAAGGCAGAGATGGATAGATGAAATTCATGAGTTTTTGAGTAGTGAATGGATGGCCAGTGCTCAAAACAGAAGGAACTGGAAAGTTGCTGGAGAGGCTTTCATCCTGCAGTGGATTGAAAATGGCTGATGATGATGATGATGATGTTTATTTGTGGCATCATTTAGAATAAAAAAACTGTTATCATTTAAATGTTCAGCAGCTATTTTTTATTTTATTTTTATTTTTTTTAAATCTATACACTCTTCCCAGTAATGAGATTTCTCATTTATGTCTATAATATCTTTACTAAACTATTTCGATTTGTTTTTTAATAAAAATAATTAAACAGCAGAAAAAATATTTACATTGATCTAACATATCAATAAAAGGAATACATGCAGAAATCATTTTTCCAGACAATGTACTACACAACTGGTTATTAAGCTGTTATTAATAAGCTGGTTATTAAGCCATTCATGTGAAGATGTTGCATGTGAGTAAATCTTCAATAGCAACAGGCCTGTTGCTATCGAAAATTTCCAAGTTCCATGTAAAACTCACTCCATGAGTTTTACATTGAATTTTGAAATTTTGCAAAAATGAAAACATTGTATATATTATGTTTTAAAATATTAATTTTTTTCTTATTTTGACTTTACTACCCAATGCTAGAGTAAAATTTTCCAAAATGTATTCATATTTTAAAAATAATTATAAAAAAATTGCAAGAAAATTATTTTCTATACCTATGTGTCATTTGATTCAGTTTTATTAACTTCTGATTCTGAATTCCATATAAATTCTTCAATATGGCTTTTGCAAATTGAAGCTGTCAAGTGGGATCAAGAGATGCAATCTCCTTTGATTTTCAAAACTATTTTCACGATGCTATCTTTTATAAACCGTGTTTATAATTAGTTAGAAAGGGCCCCCCCTCATATTAATTTCTTCGAGGGCATCTACCCAACATCTCAAGCTCTCATAGGCACCCATTAGAACGCTGAGTTGACGCCTAATTTCTAGACACTCAGCACCTGGCACACACAAAGACATCCTCCTTGGCTAGATCAAGTTCTGTTCCAGAGAGTTCGGCAAACATTTCACAAGTTTCACCTTTTTTTAGGCTGTGACACGTTGGAGAATTGCTCCCTCAGTTCTTCCCAGAGTCACAGCACTCCTGCCACTTTGTGCCCATTGCTTTGCTGCTCTAGTCTGGGGCATGATATTTTAAATTAATAAGATCAATAAATTTAATTAATTAATTGTCAATACTACACTATCTAATAGAATCCTAAATGCACTGATGGGTATTATGCTATATATTTTTACATTAGAGCTACCTAGTTACCACAATTAAAAATTTGAATTCCCTACCACTCTCTATACAAAAACAATGGTTGCAAGATTCGAACGAAACAACGGTTTTAAGTATATTAAGTAGTAATTTACAAAAACTCTTATATAAATTAAAAATAACCAGCATAACTAGAACTATAAATCTACTTATAAAGTACAATATAAAATAACAATTACGTAAATAAAATAGCAAACACAACTTTTTCGGAACCTGTGTTATAGGCCAAATGACTCTGATGAGTATAATGAACAACTGAATAGAGAAATAGAGTTTGTCAGTAAATCAGATTGTCTTATAATGGGGGATTTTAATTGCCCAGATATTGACTGGAACTTGTGGGTTGGTCATTCACACACTAGCAAGGCTTAATTGGATTTATTGGATGATTATTTTCTACAGCAGCATGTTCGGGAGGCAATAGAGATCAACGGCTCTTGATCTGAATATCAGTAGTGATTCTTCATACATTAAGAATTCTGCAGATAAAGGAACCACTTGGTGACAGTAATCACAGTGTGCTGATGTGGGATTTACTCAAAGAGGTAACTACCATCTGGGGTAACGGGAAGGGTTTTTGCTTTCATAAAGGTGACTACAGAGGTCTGAGACAGTTTTTAAAGTCTATACAGTGGGACCAACTGATGATGTTACCAACAGCAAATTCTAAATGGGAAGCATTCAGAGAATTAAACTTGGAAGCTACTAGGCTTTTCATACCAACTAAGAAATATTGTTCAAGGTTTAGGCCTAAATGGATGTCAGATAAACTAATGAGATAGGTGGCAGAGAATAAAAATGCATGGGATACATATAAATCAACAGGTGACACAGAAGCCTCTGGTAGATATAAGCTGGTCTGTAATCAAGTACACAAAGGAGGTTAGGTAAGCAAAAGCAGATTACAAGAAATCTTTGGCAAAGGATAAAAAAAAAAAACAGCAGAGTTCTTTACTCATGTAAAACTCTAGAAGGAAAGGAATGAATCAGATTGGTCAACTTGATATCGATGGTTCAACTGTTGATGATCCTGTTCAGGTAGCTGACAAACTGAATGAGTAGATTACATCTATATTCACATATGATGAGCTATTCAGGGAGGGGAATGCCAGAGGTTTATTAAACTCTGGCAGAGTTAAATGATTTTTTAATAACTCAGAGCAAAGTGGGGGAGAAATTATTGAAGATAAACATAAGAAAGGAACCTGGTGGATGGGATATCTATTGAGTTATATCAAAGGAGGCAGCAAAAGAAGTAAGTAAACCCTTAGCAATAATTATGAGAGCTTACTTGGACTCAGGGGAAGTACCCGTGGAGTGGAGAAGTGCAAATGTCACCCCAATTCATAAAGGAGGATCAAAGGGTGACACAAGTAATTACAGACCTGTTTGTTTAAATTCTGTGCCAGGGTAAAATAATGGAGTCACTTGGTTAAAGAAGCTTTGCAGGATCATTTAGGCAAGACCGCAGTTATAGTTCAGGCACAGCATGGGTTTGTTAGGGGGAAGTCTTGTCTGACCAATTTGATTGGATACTATGATGTGGTCACAAAGGAACTGGATGCAAAGAATAATTTTGATATCATATACTTGGATCTTAGGTATGCTTTTGATTCTGTTCCACATGGAAAACTGCTGCATAAATTGGAGCAGTGTGGCATTAAGGGCAAATTTCTGTAATGGATAAAGGGATGGTTGAGTGGGAGAAGATAGAGAGTTGTAATTATTGGTCACTGCTCTTCGTGGACTAATGTTATTAGTGGAGTCCCCAGGGTTCAAAGTTGGGTCCATTGTTGTTTCTGTATTTATTAATGATACTGATGATGGAATCAGACTTAATGTCTAAGTTTACAGATGACACGAAGCTTGGCAGGGTTGTTAATGACACTAATGACAGTATGCTCCTGTAATAGGATCTAGAAAAGTTGAGCCGATGGGCTGAGAGGTGGCAACTGAAGTTTAACCTTGATTGCATATGGGAAGTAGTAATCAGAGAGTAACGTATCAACTGTGTGGTACTACACTGGGGGTGGTAGAAAAAGAAACGGACCTGGGGGTAATTGCACAGTAAGATATGAAGTTGTCTGAGCAGTGCAGACAGTCTGCAAGAGTATCTCATGGTGTCTTGTCAATGATATACAGGAATGTTTATCATGTTTAACCTCTAATGCAAAGCTCCAGCAACTGTTCCCCATTCATTCTTTCTATATTGCTATTCATCCTTTTTTTTTTTTTTTTTTTGCCAGACAGTGCTTGGCAAAGACAGACTTCTGTAGCTGCTGCAAGCCAATAAGTTTTCATTGAAATTTTATTGTATTTTTGATTAGTTAGTGTATTAATTTGTGTTTTAAAAATAGATTAAATAGGTTTAGTGGCATTCATTAGCTTATTTTTTAAATTTAGCTAGTGATTTTTTAAGTTACAACTCGCTACTCCTATCACTATTGTAGCAGTGTTTTAGGCAGGTATACTGTAGCGTAACCAGTAGCTCAGAAGAACAGTAAGGGTTTGAATTGTAATAATTAAGTATTTTGAAGGGTTTAATCACTTCTTGGGCATATATCTGTTGTATATTTTGATTAGTTAATGTATTAATTTGTGTTTTACAAATAGATTAAATAGGCTTAGTAGCATTCATTAGTGTATTTTTTAAAATTTAGCTAGTGACTTTGTAAGTTGCAACTCACTTGGTGTTTTGCTGGAATTCCATAGCACAGAAGAATAGTAGGGTTTTAACTGTAATAAATAGGTATTTTGAAGGTTTTAATAAATTTTTGAGCATATATCTTTTGTATTTAGCTAAGGATATAACTAATTTAGCATTGTGATCGCTACGATATAGTGTAACTTGATAACGTTTATCTCAAATTTGAGATATACTTAAAACTTAAAACTACTTAAAACTATATAGCGAAATACGTATTACTACATTAGCTTAGTTTGGTATTGTATAGTAAATAAAATTGATTAAATTTATTAACCTTATTAATTTTCATTGTTAATTAATTAAATTGCATTTAAACGGAAATCATGCCCCAGACTAGAGCAGCAAAGCAACATGCACAAAGTAGCAGGAGTGCTGTGACTTGTGGGAGAACTGCAGGGGGCAATTCTCCAACGTATCACAGTCTTAAGAAATTTGCAACTTGTGATATGTTTGCAGACCTTTCTGGGATGGGACATGATGTTGCCAAGGGGGATGCCTTTGTGTGTGCTCGATGTTAGCAATCTGAAGAAGTTAGGCACCAACTCAGCTTTGTTATTGGCCTTTATGAGAGCTTGAAGGACAGGGTAGATGCCCTCAAAGGACTCACATTGGGGGACCCATCAAGCTCTCAGCTGCCCACATCAATGCCAGAGCTTGCATTTGATCATCTGGCAACACAGCGGCAACCTTCAGGACAGAATGCGCTGGTCCCACAGGAGCTAGTCATTGTCAGTAACTCTATTGTCAAGGAGACGGGAAATATATTGTGCAAAAGGTATAGGTGGAATAGGAGCAGGGTACTTTGGCTGGGGGCAAAAGTTGATGACATTTAGAGCAGATATCATTTTTTAAGGACACAAAGGGTGATATTTTTGTACACATCAGCACCAATGACACTAAGAGTAGATCTGTGAACTTATTTAGCAAGTACAGGAATTTTCAGCAAGAATTTTTAGCAAGTACAGGAAAAATCCAAGTTGAAAAATGTCATGAGTTAGGGTTAAATTTGAAAGTGTCTGCAATTCTGCCCAGACATGATAGGAGGGAGTATATGATGAGAGCCTTGACAATCAATTCGGCCCTGGAGAGATTGTGCAAGGCTCATGGGGTAGAATTTTTCTCAGCATGGTCTGTGCTTGTTAACAGGAGAGATTGTTTCTACAAGGATGGGATACATTTAAATAGAAAGGGTGGAAGAATATTTGCTGATGCTATCGAGGCAGTGTTAAGTTTGTTGGAAAACTGCTAGCTTGGGGGAAATTCACAGACTAATAGATTAACGGTAGCCACAGGCAGAGGTGAAAGTGATTCTTGCACTACTTCTACTGGAATGAGCAGCAGCCTGCAAAGCGAAGTACTAGGGATTTCAAGGGCTGCTGGGAGTCATCACAGAACAAGTAAATACATGGGTTGTGTTAGAGTAACTAAGAGTAAGAATAGGCGTATGTATACTTGCATGTACACCAATGCTTCGAGTATAGAAATCAAATTTGATGACTTTGAAGTGCTGGTCAAGACATCAAAAGTAGATATTGTTGGGATATCAGAGATGTGGTACCAAATGGATATAAGCAGTGCAGAATTGGAATTTGGTGAGTACAATGTGTACAGAAAGGATACACAGAACAGGAAGGAAGGTGGAGTTATGCTGTTAGTTAAGAAACACAAAATCTAAGAAAGTGCATCCAATTGACATTGGTGGACAATGCAATGTTGTCAGTGTGGTGTGACATAAGAACTGAGAACGGGAAAATGAGAGTAGGTGTGTCTTATAGGCCTAATGAATCTGATGAGTATAATGAGCAATTGTGCAGACAAATAGAGTGGGCCATTGTATTATAATGGGGAATTTTAACTTTACAGATATTGACTGGAACTTGTGGATTGGTCCCTCACACACTAGCAAGACTTTTGTGAATTTATCGTATGACTGTTTTCTTCAGAAATATGTCCGAGAGGCAACCAAAGGGAGTAATACTCTTGATCTGATTATCATCAGTGATTCTTCATGAGTTAAGAATCTGCAGATAAAGGAACCACTAGGTGGAAATGATCAGAGTGTACTGATGTGGGATTTACTCAAAGATGTAACTACCATCAGGGTTAAAAGGAGGGTTTTTACTTTCATATAGGTGACTACAGAGGTCTGAGAGAGTTTTTAAATTCTATACAGTGTGATCAACTGATGATGTTACCAAGGGTGGATTCTAAATGGGAGGCCTTCGGGGAATTAATCTTGGAAGGTACTAGGCTTTTCATACCAACTAAGAAATACTGTTCAAGGTTTAGGCCTAAATGGATATCAGATGAATTAATGTGGCTCGTGGCAGAAAAGAGAATGCATGGGATGCATATAAATTATCAGGTGACAGAGAAGCCTACAGCAGATATAAACTAGTCTGTAATCAAGTTACAAAGGAGATTAGGCAAGCGAAGGCAGATTATGAGAAATTTTTGGCAAAGGATGCAAAGAAAACAGTAAAGAGTTCTTTACTTATGTAAACTCTAGAAGGAAAGGAATGAATCAGATTGATCCACTTAACATAGATGGTTTGACTATTGATGATCATGCTCAGATACCTGAAAAACTGAATGAGTATTTTGCATCTACATTTGCACATGAGGAGATATTCAAGGAGGGGAATGCCAGAAGTTTATCAAACTCGAACAGGAAGCTACATGATTTTGTAATAACTGAGAGCAAAGTGAAGAAGAAATTGTTGAAGTTAAGCATAAGGAAGGCACCTGGGATGGATGGAATCTCTCCAGTTATATTAAAGGAGGCAGCAAAGGAAGTAAGCAAACCCTTAGCCATAATTATGAAATTTTCCTTGGACTTGGGGGGGGGGAAGTACCCGTGGATTGTAAATGTGCAAATCTTTCCCCAATTCACATAGGGGCATCATAGGGTAACACAAGTAATTAGAGACCTGTTAGGATGATTTCTGTTCCAGGGAAAATAATGGAGTCACCAGTTAAGGAAGCAATGCAAGATCATCTAGACAAGACTGCAGTTATAGTTCAGACATAACATGGGTTTGTTAAGGGGAAGTCTTGTCTGACAAATTTGATTGGATACTATGATGTAGTGACAAAGGAATTGGATTCAAAGAATAATTTTGATATCATATACTTGGATTTTAGGAAAGCTTTTGTTACCATGGCACATGGAAGATTATTGTACAAATTGGAGCAGCATGGCAGTAATGGCAAGTTGGTACAATGGATGAAAGGATGGTTGAGTGGGAGAAGGCAGAGAGTGGTTATCAATGGACACTGATTTTCATGGACTAATGTCAAGCATGAGTCCAGCAGGGTTTTGTGCTGGGCCCTTGTTGTTTTCGGTATATATCATGATATTGATGAAGGTATATCAGGGTTAAAGTCTAAGTTTGCAGACGATAGAAGGTCGCAGGGTTGTTAATGCCAGTACACTACTGCAACAGTTGAGCAGATGGACTGAGAAGAGGCAACTGAAGTTTAACATTGACAAATGTAAAGTACTGCATATGGGTAGCAGTAACCCCAGAGTACTGTATCAACTGGGTGGTACTACATTCAGGGTAGTTGAGAATGAAAAGGTGGTAATTGTGCCATCAGATATGATGAAAAGGGGGTAATTGTGCAGTCAGATATGAAGTTTTCTGAACAGTGCAAAAAGGCTGCAAGAGTAGCTCATTGTGTTTTGTATAAGGCAATGGTCAGGCCAGACCTTGAGTACTGTACACAGGTCTCATTTTAGGAAGGATGTAGAGCTGCTGGAATGAGTACAAAGAAGGGCAAAGCAATTAATGAGTGGAACAAAGGGTTGCTCTTACCAAGAAAGGCTTAATTTCTGCAAACTGCAGCTTCTGGAGACTAGGTACCCGCCAGGTGTTCTTATCGAGGTGTGAATGGATAAGTGAAATGGGAAGGATGTTTTTTTTTTTTTGGCTGATGCTATATAAGCTCGCTTTCTTGCATCAAATGCCCTGCTAATGATAATGCTATAATACAGTTTGAGTCACATCTTTTGCAGTTGAAGGCATCATAGCAAGATCCAATATTCCATATATTTTGAGGATATAACTCTAATAGTTTTTCTAGACAAGCTGCTCTGAAACTCAACTGGACCAAATATTTTGGTAACTCTGTAGGAGGCATCTAGTTCAGATAGTGAATAATATCATTGCCTCTAATCTGCTAACTAGTGATTAAAGGGGAAGCTAATTATAGAATATATAGGGGAGGAATCATCAACAGCATATTAAGTCATGGAACTGAGTATATTCTTGCTGTGTGTATGCCATATCCAAAATTTTTATTAAGTAATACTACAATTAATAAATAATACAGGGATTACCTATTTAACTTCCCCAAACCATCAGCCTCAACCACCCATGAAGGCAACCTCTTCCAGAAATTAACAACTCACTTGCTAAAAGAAACCTAAGTCTAAATCAATTCCACCATTATTTGAATTTATGGCTCCCAAGTTCAGGAATCATTTAAAACAGCAAAAATTTCATCTTATTCATTTTACTTTCTCTTCTCAGAGCTTTATATACCTCAATTAAGTTTTCTCTAAGGTGCCTATTAACTAAAGCCCATAGCCATATATTCAGTCTTTCCTCATATGGATGTCCCTTTGACAATCTCACCAGGTGCACTGCCCATCTTTGAACACTTTAAAGATGTTCCATGTCTTTTGTTTAGATACAGTCTCCATACTTGAACACAGTATTCAAAGTGAAGTTTCCCAATTACTTATACAGTAAACCCCCGCTATTCGCAAGGGTTACGTTCCTGAGAAATTCCGTGAATACCGAAAACGCGAATACTGAGTTATGGCTCCCATAGTAATAAAAGGGTTCAGTTCCAAAGTATGAAATATATAAGAAAAAAAAATTAGTCTAAAATTTTGTCTACGTATGTATTACATGTACCTTCATAATATGATTATGTACATAGACAGTACATAGTAAAATACAAGCATAAGTCATCGAAATGAAAATAAGAAACAATTTAATATTAAATGTAATATTTATTAGAAATTTCAAACAAATCTTTCAAACCAGCACCTTTGCTAGCTAAAAAACTTATCCTGCCAGTGCTATCACCAGTTTCTCTAAAGTGTTGATAAAGGTGTTTTGCCTTTTCACGAATGATAAGTGAACTTAACAGAATTTTATTTTGAGTTCGGTCTTCTATCCACAGATTTAAAGCTTTTTCCATTTTTTCCAATTTAACATCACGAGTTACAGAGCAAATTTTTGAAGCAATTAGTGCATTTTCACGGACACTATGGCAGATTTTTTCTTTGGATTTCTTGATTGATCGTACTGTTGACTCATTGATTTTATAATGTTTTGCCACTGACAAGACACTTTCACCATTAGAAATTTTGTCTAATAACTCAATTTTTCTCGCTAATGTCATACTCCTTCTTTGATCTTTTCACAATTCCCTTGTTATTCGTAGCCATATTTTTGTAGGGGTTAGAAAAGAACTTGTCCACAATAAAGTCACTTTTTTTACCGTTAACACACTCAAAAAAGTCTGTTTACATTAACACATTGCAAAACAGTAGATTTTTCACTTTTGTAAGCATATCAATTTATAAATTGATAAATTTACTCAATTTATAAGCATTTAAAAGCAAACGATGAAACCTTCCACAAGCGCATAAGACATACTGAATAAGGAATAGATGGAAATATCCACACTCGCGATTTTGTCACCCCTCTCCCCCCCCCCCCCCCACTGAGCACTGTTTTGACCATGAAAGATGATTTTAGCCACGCCCATGTTTTTTTATGGCGAAAAATATTCATAACACTTTAAAATTCACATTTTTTAAGGTTCCATTTCATATTAAATCAGCGACCGCGAATACAGATACTGCAAATAGCAAGGGTTTACTGTACAGTGTGATTATGACATCCCTATTTCTAATAAAAAAAAAAATTGAATAAATCATCAATGGGACACCATGGGCCTTCCTTGCTGCCTGTCTACACTGCTTGGAGAACTTCACGTCTAAATATATCACAACTTATTTTATCATCATCAGCTGTTTGCAATCCATTGCAGGATGAAGGCCTCACCAGCAACTTTCCAGTTTTTTTTGTTTTGTGCAATGGCCATACTACCCACGAACACATGAATTTCATCTGTCAAACTCCGTTGTTGTCTTCAAGGTTTACTTTTATTTCCTCTTGGATACCATTCTGTTATTTTCTTAGTCCATCTGTCATCATGGCTTCAAGCTATGTGTCCTGCCCAAGTCCATTTCAGTTCTTTAGTTTTGATAAGAATGTCCTTTATTTGTGTTTGCTGCCTAATCCCTGTGTTTTTCTTCTTATCTAACAGTCTGATTCCTAATATAATTCATTCCATTCTTTTGGTGAGTGCCCAAGTTTCACTTCCATGAGTCATGGTGGAGAGTATACACCGATGAGCCAAAACATTATGACCAGTGAGTTGTTATGCAAATAGAAGCAACTGCAGGTGAACTATGGCATGTGTGTGGGTCGCGACACGGTACAAAAAACACCTGATACTGAGCTCCATTATCCAATGTTACTCTTGTTCTTCAGATGGGAAAGGCAGCAGACTTAAGCGAGTATGACAAAGGCCAAATTATAATGGCCAGACGACTGGGTGAGAGCACATCCGAAACAGCATGGCTGGTGGGTTGCTCACGGTCAGCCGTGGTTAGTACTTACAGAGTGTGGTCAAAGGAGGGAAAACCCACGAACTGTCGGTGAGGTGTTGGACGACCACGGCTCACTGATGCTCAAGGTGAGTGAAGGCTCTCGTGGATGGTACGTGGCAACAGAAGGGCGACTGAGGCGCAACTCGCTGGTAATTGGAACGTTGGTGATGGGGGTAATGTTTCACAACACACAGTACATCGAAACCTGCTGAAAATGGGGCTGCGTAGCTGCAGGCCACTCTGAGTGTCCATGCTAACCACAGTTCACTGGTGACAGTGCCTACAATGGGCACCCGAGCATCGAAACTGGACCTTGAGTGATTGGAAGAAAGTCATCTGCTCCGATGAATCACATTTCCTGTTGCACCATGTGGATGGCTGGGTATGTGTGCACTGTTTACCTAGGATAGTGATGGTGCCTGTTTGCACCGTTGGATGAAAACAAGCCGGCGGCGGCTGTGCAATGCTTAAGGCGATGTTCTGCTGGGATACCCTGGGTCCAGTCATCCATGTGCCGGGCACTCTGATGTCTACCACCTACCTACACATCATTGCTGATCAGGTACATGGCAACAGTCTTCCCCTCTGGCGGTGCCATCTTTCAGCAGGATGATGCACCAGGCCGCACCGCCCGGATTGTTCGGGACTGGTTCGCGGAACATGAGGAAGACTTCTAGGTATTGCCCTGGCCTCCCAATTCCCCAGACATCAATCCCATCGAGCATCTGTGGTTTGTGTTGGAACAGCAACTCCGATCTGCGGCGTTTCAACCACGGACCTTACAGGAGTTAAAGGATCTGCTGGTTACGTGCAGATCCTTTAACTGTTGATACCAGATACCACAAGACTCATTTAGAAATCTTGTAGCATCCATGCCTCACTGGGTACGAGCTGTTTTGGCTGCACGTGGAGGACAAACATCATATTACGTAGGTTGTCATAATGTTTTTGCTCATCGGTGTACAATTCATTAGTTTGTTTTAGACAAATGGGATATTGCTCCTCAGTATGTGACTATATTACTTGAATGCAATCCATCTGAAATTTATCCTTCTCTTGACTTCCAGCCATTTATCATTATTACAGCTAATCACTTGGCTCAGATAAGTACACGAATCCACCTTTTCAATTACTGCTCCTTCACTGATTATATCCCTTCCTATGGCATACTTGTTCATCATTACTTTTGTTTTAACCATATTCATCTTTATTCCGAAATTTTTACTAACTCTGCATAATTGATTAAGATTTTCCTCTAATTCTTTGGGATCATGGCTTATGATCACAATGTCATCTGCAAATAATAAATGGTTTAGATACTCTCCATTCACATTGACTCCTTTCTGGGAACAGTCTAATCTCCTGATAGCTTTCTCAAGGGCGGCAGTAAACAACTTCAAAGATATTGTGTCTCCTTGTCAAACTCCTTTGTCAATTTTAAATTTGCTACTGTCTTGTCTTTGTGTAGTCTAATAAAGGAGGTAGCGTTCTCATATATTTTCTTCAAAATCATAACATATGGGGTATCTATGCCTTGTCTTTCCAGTGCCAGAAACATTGCCTTAGGCTGTATGGAGTCAAATGTCTTTTCATAATCCACAAATGCCAGGCATAATGGTGTTTTAAATTCATTTGCTTTCTCGATTAGCTGTGATATTACGTGGAGGTGATCCATAGTTGAGACTCCTGTCTTAAAGCCAGCTTGCTCTTTCAGTTGATACTCATCAAGTATCCTTTGTAATCTGTTAGTAATTACCCTTGTGAATGATTTGTAGATGTGGGACAAGCTAATTGGCCTATAATTTCCAATTTCTGATTTAACTCCTTTCTTATGCAGCAAAATTATGATTGCATTATTCCACTCCTTAGGCATCACACCGTTCCTAATGTATTTTGTGAAGAGCCTTGCCAGTTTCTGTGTTATGTCTCTTCCTCCCAATTTTAACATCTCTACAATAACTTTACCTTCATCCAGAGCTTTCTGATTCTTCATTTTCTTCAATGCATGTTCTACCTCATCAGGAAGGATATTGGGTATGTTGTATGTGTTGCTAATTTGTGATCCATCTTCCCCACTGCTAGCATCATTCCCTCGCTCCTTATATAATTCTTTATAGTAGTCTTCTGCTATTTGAATTATGGCTTCTCTGCTATTTATAAGTACATTATCACTATTCTTTAGTTTCAGTATCATTTGTCTTTCTGTATTACTTTCTGATTTAAGTTCCTTGTTTTCCCTTAATGCTTGTTCTACTTTTCTTGTATTAAATGTTATGTCCTCTCTCAAGTCTCTTACTAATCTCCTTTGCATAACTCTGTACACTCAATTTTGTCCATGTCAGTGTTTATCTTGCTCTTTGTTTGTCATCTTTGGTTCATCATGACAAGTGTTTCTTGACTAATTTTTTCTTCTTTAGATTTCTTTTTACCTATAGGTTTCTTGGGCTTTATCACTTTCAGAAAGTTGTTGTATTCCTCGTCGATATCTTGGTCCAAAAAAGGTCTGCAGAAGCTCAAACTTGTTCTTAAGTTCCAGTACATACCGCTTTTTCTCCTATTCTGTTATCTCAAAGACCATCATATTATTTACTCGAGTCAGTTTTTTCCTTTCATTTCTTAAGTCTATATCAAGCACATCTTACCATTCTGTGATCACTTCCAACATTTACCTTGTTCAGGACGGCAACATAATTCACAATATATCTTCTGTTAGCGAAGATGAAGAAGTTGATTTCATTAGTTGTTAATCCATTTGGGCTCTTCCGTGTCCACTTTTTTTTTTTGCTCACCCTTTTCTTGAAAAAAAAAAGTGTTCATTACTGACATTCCTTCCATGAGATTCTACAAATTCCACAAGTCTTTCACCTCTTTCACCAATTCCAAAATTTCCTAGTTTCGCTTTCTGCACTGTTTTGTCTCTTTCCAACCTTAGCATTGAAGTCCCCCATAATAATGGCGTAGTGAGTTTTCTGTTCATCTAGAAGTCTTTTAATTTCGGTGTACATTTCTTCAACCTCTTTTTCATCATAGCTCAATGTTAGTGCATAAATCATTATAACCTTTAGTTTGTACCTCTTAGAAATCCTAAGAAGCAATTTTGACAACCTTGGTGATGTACCTTTGAATTCCAAAATGTTGTTTTTTATATCTTTATGGACCAGAAAGCCAACTCCACCTTGGCTCTTTTCACTGTTTCCATTGGTGTACAGCAGATTTCCACTTGATAAACTTATAAGTGATTCAGTTCTTCTTGTTTCAGGCAAACTGATGATATTCCAATTCACATTTTCTAATTCCTTTTCCAGCTCTAATATCCTAACTTCTTTTAATTCAACATCACCTGTTTTAATTCAACCTCATCTCACAAATTGTATAACTTATTTTGAGGTTTTATTTTATTTTATTTTATTAATAACAGGATACACAACAGGTAACCATTAACAGTGTATCTGAGATCAGAACAATAAGCATAATAACAATAATATGAACTCCAACAGGAAGATAAACATTGATATAGATTCAAACATTAAAATCATATGTACAAAAGAGGATTGCATTAAGTTAAGTTACCGGTAATACAAGTAATAATTAATCAGTTAGAGAATAGAAAAATAATAAAACACATAATACTAATAAACTACAATAAGTAGATCAGAGCTTTGCAGTTTAAGAGAAGAGGCAAACTTGTGGATGGAGTTCATCAGTGATTGGAAGTTGTCAAAGAAGTCAATGAGAGAGTCATTTGCTGATTCTATTCAGTGGACTGAACTTCATAAAGTCCATGGTGGCAGAGTCAAGGCGAAACGGTGTAAGGTTCCTGACTTGTCTACAAGGAGCATTGAAGTTGATTTTGCTAAGGATATCAGATGCTTCATAAGTTCCAGTGGTTACTTTGGCTAGAAGGGTGATGTCAGCAGTAACTCTTCTGGTGCACAGAGGCCACAGATGAAAGTAATCACATAGCGATTCATAATACACTGAGTGATAGAATAGAGGATTGCAGTACGTAAGGTAACGGACAAACTTTTTTTGGACTGCTTCAATTTTGTTGGTTAAAATCTTCATGTGAGGATTCCAGATGGGTGAACTGAATTCAAGGATTGGCAGAACAATAGTTTTATAAAGGATAACCACATATCTGTAGTTTTTGAACTTGTATGTGTTCCGTTTGATGAATCCCAGTGTTTTGAATGCTTTGCTGGTGATTTTAAGGACATGAGCATCGAATTTAGCACTGCTGGAGAAGAGAATCCCCAAGTCGTTAACTTGGTCACACCTTTCGATGATCACAGAGTTAATACTGTACTCCGTATTTATTAGTTGTGGAGATCTGCCAGATGAGAAAGAGATTACTTTGCACTTCGAGGGGTTAGCAGACAAGCCATTCAGAGATAGCCACAGAGAGAAGTTATTGAGAGCACATTGAAGCTGTTGAGAATCGGTAATCTCCTTCATTGCTGAGCAGATCTTAAGATCATCTGCACAGAGAGCAACTTGAACATTGGATGTGTAGATGAAAGAAGGAAGATCATTTACGAAAACAATGAAGAGAAGAGGACCTAAGGGGGAGCCTTGTGGTACTCCACTTAGTGGTATAAAACAGTCTGAGTTCACTTGATGATGATAACGCTCAAGGAACGATGCGTAATATAGCTGTGTAGCCATTTTTTTTTTTTTTTTTTTTTTATGAGAACCCCAAACACGAGAGGTATTATAACCTATAGTACTTAGTACCGTGCTTGGGTTGGAGGTTGAGAAGACGAAAGAAGATATTTGTTGACATTGGACTTGAACTTCTGTAGATTGTAATTTTCAGGAAATACGTATGCAGGAAGGTTGTTCCAGAAAACGGCAGTTGAATGAATAAATGAGGAAGATGAAAAGTTGGTTCTGTGGGTTTGAAGTTGGACAGTAAATGGATGTTGACTGGTGGCGGCACGTGTTCGGACTGTTTTGAAAGAGAGAGCGGGAATTATAGAAGCCAATTCAGAAGAACAGTGCCCATGGAAGTATCTGTAGAAGAGGCATGCAGCAGAAACAGTGCGTCTATGAGACAGCGAGTGGAGAGACTCTGTTAGAGATGAATCATTAATTAACCTAACTGCCCTCTTCTGAATGGAATCAAGAAGCCTGAGAGAGGTTTTGGGGGCACCACCCCAGATGTGGGAACAATATTCCATGGCAGGGCGGATTTGCGATTTATACAGAGTGAGCAGCTGTTTGGGAGAAAAGTAACGCCGAGAGCGAAAGAGAAAACCAAGTTTTTTAGATGCAGAGGAAGCAATATTTGTAATGTGCTTGTGCCAAGAGAGATTAGAAGTCAGGGTAATCCCCAAAAGAGATATATCATTTTGCCTAGAAATCAGAGTGTTACTAAAGATAAGCATAGGAGCAGAAGAATCCTTTTTGTGAGATATAAGACAAGATTGAGTTTTAGAAGGGTTGAAATCAACTAAGTTGTCTTTGCCCCACTGGAGAATTACCTGAAGATCGGCATTTAAGGAATTGGCAGCAGATTTTCGAGAACTTGAAGCTGATTGAGCTGGACAAGGTTTCTCAAAATGGAAAGTTGAATGCAATGTGCTATCATCGGCAAAACTATGGATAGGATTTCCAGTCAATGGAAGAAGGTCATTGATATACAAGAGGAAAAGAGTGGGGGAAAGAACTGAACCTTGGGGGACACCGGCATTAGTGGAGAAGTTAGAAGACAGAGAGCCATCTAGGGCCATGAGAGCAAAGGGTCACGGATACCATATAGCTTAAGTTTTTCCAGAAGTTGTTCGTGCGGGACTTTATCAAATGCCTTAGATATGTCTGTGTAGACTGCATCAATTTGAAGGTGGTTATCAAGGGCTTCAGAGGTATATTGCCAGAAAGGAAGCAAATTTCTGACTACTGACTTGCCACTGCAGAAAAAAATGTTGATTCTGATCAATGAAAGGCCTGAAGGATTCAAAGAGATGTTTGTGTACTGCTGTGTCGAAGAGTTTAGCCAGGCTGTTTTACAAGGTTATGGGTCTGTAATCAGTTACATCATTTTTATCACCTTTTTTGAAAATAGGAACTATATTGATACTGCACAAGTGCAAGACATTGCATTTTGCTGAATTATAACATATCTACCCCTTTTCTGACCACCCCTGAAGTCTATATAAGTCACTGAAATCTATATTGACATTAACTGTAAATTTTGGCATTGTGTCTGTATCTCCCCAGTCAATGTTATTTAAGAATATCATAAAGAACAATGATCCCACTACTAATCCTTGGGGAATACCACTTCTTAGTTAGTCCAATCTGAAGAATAATCATTAAGCACAACCTTCTGCCTCCGATCCTGCAGGCACCTTGCAATCCATCCAAGGATTTTGTCTGTGACTCCAACACATTCCAGCTTATAAAGTAAGCTCATATATAGGACTGAGCGAAATGATTTGCTGAAATCCATGCAAACAATTCCTAAATTATTTTCTACATTCAGCTCATGAATGACTTGGTCAGGTTAAGTTAGCTAATCACGTTTAACCAGGTTAGTTAAACATGATTTTCCCTTTACAAAACCATATTGCTTTCCTTCAGAATTCCACTTCAATCTAAATGATCCTGTGTTGCACTCTTGATCACTGTCTTCACGATTTTCTCTACCACTGAAGACTACTAGAACTACTAGTCAGTTATTGCCCACTTCACTCTTAGAACCACCTTTATGTACTGGTGATAAGCTGGCATATCTCCAAATCCAAGAGAGAGACTCTCTCCAAAGTCCAGTGATGCACTCATAACTTTAATGGTTCAAAACACTCTTGCCACCGCTCTCAAAATTACTGAGTATATGCCATCAACTCCAGGAGCCTTATTTGCCTTTAGTCATATAAGTTTTTCTAATAAGCAATATGCTCAAATTTCAATATTGCTAATTTCATGCTTCCCAGTTTCATTCGCCTAGTTTCTTCTCACCACAAAGGGTCATTCCTCCATAAATACCAATGCAAAGTATCTGTTCAAATCATCTGCAACATCAGCTGGGTCATCTAAGAATTTCCTGCTCCCATTATCCAAAGGTCCGATCTGTTTTATTTTCTGGTCCTTTAGGTACATCAGATTGCAACTTGGTGATGGCTCTTCTCCATGAATGGACACCCCCCCCCCTCTCTCTCTCTCATGGCTATTCTCAGTCCTGAGTTATTTGGCACCACAAGAATGCAAAATGGGATGATATGCATGATTTATATTCATCTTTTCTTTGTTGGGCTACTGTGTTACAACTTCTGATCCTAATGTTTTGTTCAAATTAGGTCAGTAAAATTAATCTTGTTGGGACAAACTCCTTAATTCCACATTCCAACCTAAAATGTTGTCTTTCACTTAAACCTTATTTTTCCAATACATGCTTGGGATGTTCAAGATGTTAAGATAAGAATGTGGCATAATGCAATCGGTTTGTATCCATATCTCCAGTTTCATTTTCTGCCTACACTAACGCTTTCAACAATTTTAAATTCTAAAATAAACCCATTCAAAATTTTCCTAAATTCTAAAATAAATCAATTCTCAATTTTGAAAAGTCTAAAAGTAAGAAATTTGCTTACTGTTCAAATAGTGGTCAGGCTATCTGCTCTCTTATCAAAGCTATCAAGAGTAGATTCTGTCAAAATATACTTTCAGGTTGTAAGTATACATCAGGTTGTAATTCCTATTACAACCTGATGGTTCTATTGCTTCCTCAGCTAAAGATAAAGTTGGTTATTAATATCCTATTTTTTCTTCTAACTTTTGTGTCAATGATCTTGATGAACCACCTCCTACCATACCAAATACACTCTACTCAAAGCCTCTCATGGTCTTCCAACAGGTTATCAGAGGAATTCTGAATAATATCGAAGCCAAAAAAGCTACTACAAAAAAAAAAGTGATGGCATTTCTCCACTTGTTCTTGAAAGCTGTGTTAGGAGCTTGTTCCTGTTTTATATCACCTTTTTTTACACCTTTTCCAATGGTATTTCTCTTTCTGCATGGAATTTTCTCACAAATCCCTTGGTTGACAACAAATCCCTCCTTTTCCAATTATCATCCCAAGCAACCTCTATTCTTTCTATTGGAGAAGTCCAATTAAAAAATATAAATGATGTAGATCAAAAGTAAATACTATACTGGAGGAATACAAAAATTCACACTAGCATAATCCTAAATGATTATATTTTTAAGTTTCTTTTTTTTTTTACTATTAGTAGCGGCAAATGTTGCAAGAAAGCAATTTTATAGAGCATCAGCCAAACAAAACTTACCCACTTCACCTCCATCCATCCCCTCCAAGGATCTGTCTGGTTCTTCCTGAATTCATTCAAACTACCCACTACAACAACAAATGAAAATTTGTTCCAACAATCAACCACCCTGGCTGAAGGCTAACTTCCACATATCTATTCTGTACCAACCTTCCTCAATTTTAATTTATGTTCTCCCCTCATGTGTAGTCTCAGCAAGTGGAAGAATGCCATCAACATTTAGCCTACTCAATCCATTCAAGGCCTTAAACACCTCAATCATATCTCCTTGCAAGTGTCTAATCTCTAGATGCCACAATTTGCAGAACTGAAGCTTTTCTTGGTAAGAGCAAGCTTTTGTTCCCTTCACCAATCTCACTGTCACCTGTTCTAGCAGATGTATATCCTTTCTAAAATGAGTCCTACAGACCTGTATATGGTATTCAAGATGTGACCTAACCGTGACCTTATACAAAAGGATAATCACCTCCTTATACCTGATAGCAAAGTTTCTGTATATTACTGACAAAACCCCATGACCTGCCCTTGCAGCCTGTCTGCACTGTGAGAGAACTGCATATCTGACTGTACAACTGTACCCCAGATTTTTCATTTTCCACTATGTTGGTTGTAGAATACAGTTTGTACATTAACCTGAGATTACTGATAGCCATATGCAGTAATCTCAGGTTAATGAAATTACTGCTAACCATATGCAGTACTTTGCATTTGTCAATGTTAAACTTAAACTGCTATTTCTCAGTCCATTGTTGCAGTAGCTTACTTTGATTACTGTCATTAACCATCTTACCAACTTTTGTATCATCTGCAAACTTAGAAATTAAGCTTGATATACCTTCATCAATATCGTTAATAAATATTATTAGCCAACAATGGGCCAAACATTAAATCCTGGAGGACCCAGCATTAAACCCAGGGGGACTGAGCATTAAATCCTGGGTCCCCCAGGATTAAATGCTTGGCCCATTGTTGACTAATAATATTACTCCACAAATGGATAATCACCTCCTTATCCCTGCTAGCAAAGTTCCTGTATATCACTAAGAAAACTCCATAAGTCGCTAGGCCAGCTCATGGGGTTTTGTCAGTGGGCTAATAACAATGGATTAATAACATTACTCCACAAAGAGCAGTGCTCACTGATAATAACCATCTTCTTCCACTTTTATTGTAGTCAGAACACCAAGGTGCCTATTAAGTGGTTAAATGGCAAAATGCTGATTTAATTCAGTTTAATTTAATGTAATAATCTATTTGTCCTGAAGAAGATATCCAGAGCATAGTTGAATATCTGCTGTCATTGATATATTAATTTATGCTATTGTTAAGTAAATTTTTATTAGACTAATTAGCAGATATAAAAATGGAAGCAGAAATGTGCCTTAATCCAAAATAAAATGAAATTTGAAAACCATACCTTAAATTTATTTGGAAGATCACGCTGATTTAAAGGATAAAGTCGAACAAATTTGAAACTTTCCACAAGAACATAAAATGGTTTTTTCAACTGATAAGCTGCCATGGCTATAAAATATGTTCCAATCTATATCAAACAAAATATTAAAATCAGAAAACAGTAAAGAAGAAGTATTTTAAAAAGTTATTACATAGGTTACATAAAAGTTATTACCTAGTTATGCATACTTCCAAAAGGTTCTTCTAAGAACTGATTGTATTGTACTAAAAATTATTAAAAACACTTATTTGTTAAATATATTGCTACAACCAAAAAACTGATAATATTTATTATATAACAATAATACAGAGAACTAAGTTGAAAGAAATAAAATAAAATGACAAACAGTGGCATTCAGGGCGATGTGCCCCTTTCCTCAGCTGAAAGTTAATGGTGGTACATATCCATTATAGAATAACAATATAAGAGTCGACTGGACATGAGCAAGAATCAAACGTCTGGAAAGCAAGACACGTGCAGGAGGTGGATTGTGCATGCATAAGCATTGTATAGAATGAAACAATAAATCAGTCACTGGGCAAGATCAGATGTCTAGTGTAGGGAATATAAACCACGTACACGAGACCAACGGCAGTGCTCTTCGCACTGAAAAATTGTCGATTGTATAATTGAGTGCATGTGTGCTCCCCTATTATGGTTCAAGGCACTATTGCAATTGGATATGTGCAGTGCCTCGTTTCAGAGGACGAAGTCATGATTTCCTTCGATGTGGTCTCCCCTTTTCACTTCTGTTCCAGTGCCGCTGGCCATTTCCTGCGCTAGACAACTTTTGGACGGAGATGCCAACTTGGGCGAGAGGACTTCACTCTCCACTGGTGATATTTGTATAGCCCTCAACTTGTGTTTGACTGGCAGCATGATCATATTAAACAACTCTCTGTTCCACCAAGTTCACGGCACCACTATGCGTGCCCCTGTCAGTTCTATCTTAGCCAATATTGCCATGGAAGAACTAGAGAGTTGAATATTTTCGAATCTCCCATTCCCATCACTCTCTAGTGTCAATATGTAGATGGTATCTTTATGATTGTCACTCGGGAATCAGAAGCTCAACTGCTTCAATATCTCTAGTGTCAATATGTAGATGGTATCTTTGTGTTTGTCACTCGGGAATTGGAAGCTCAACTACTCCAATATCTCTAGTGTCAATATGTAGATGGTATCTTTGTGATTGTCACTCGGGAATCGGAAGCTCAACTGCTCCAATATCTCTAGTGTCAATATGTAGATGGTATCTTTGTGATTGTCACTCGGGAATTGGAAGCTCAACTGCTTCAATATCTCTAGTGTCAATATGTAGATGGTATCTTTGTGATTGTCACTCGGGAATCGGAAGCTCAACTGCTTCAATATCTCTAGTGTCGATATGTAGATGGTATCTTTGTGATTGTCACTCGGGAATCAGAAGCTCAACTGCTTCGATATCTCTAGTGTCGATATGTAGATGGTATATTTGTGATTGTCACTCGGGAATCAGAAGCTCAACTGCTTCAATATCTCAACTGCTTGTCACCTTTCATCAAGTTTACTATTGTGCTAGAAGCAAATATATAATACCCTTTCTTTTCTGGATGTTTCAGTGCAGCGCGTAGGCACATGTTTCACAACTTCGGTTTTTAGAAAACCCATGTGTACAGGCCAATTTACAAACTACAAGTCGGCACATGCCACTGGTCATTTGCACAGTACAGCATGTGCCTTGTTTACCCACATTGGACCCATTCTGGCTCCATTGATACGAGACAAATAGAGACTTCCAAAGTAAGGAGAGATCTTTCTAAATGTGGTTATCCATCTCATATTCTGGATAGGTGTGAATTGCAGGCTCGTGAGCTTGTTGAACAACCTACTCCACCATGTGATAATGAGTTTACCTCAATTGCCTACATTCCCTACTACCCAAGCGTGTCAGAGCATTTTACCAGAATCTTGCACTCTTCCCACACCACATAAAGTGTGTGTGCAACCCCGAGGCTCACATCTGGTGAGTATGGGCTTGGCACACCCAGAGTCCTGAGCTGGATATCATCATTCTTCTCTTTCTTGGTGATTCCTTTCTACTTTTGACTCTCTCTCTCTCTCTCTGTCAGGATAACTCGGGATTTTTTTTTTTTTTCCTGGTGCAGCATAAGCCTCAGGCTTCCTTGCACCATATGGCTAATAATTAATAACTTCCTGGTAGGAAATTACGCTCTATTTCTAGGGTAAAAACACCCATCTCCTCCATCCTACATAGCAGTTCTGTGTACTGCATTATGCCCAGATTGTAGTGGTTGTTATGTGGGCAAAACCACTAGAAACTAAAAGATTGTGTCTCTGAACATGAGAGGGCTCTCCAATCTGCCGATTCAGGAGGCTCCGCTGTTGCTGAGCATTATTGGGTCGAACAACACAACCTTGATCCCTGATGTGATGTTGAAATAACTGACCACTCCTGTGACTATCGCCAAAGATCATGGTTTGAGGCACTGCACATATCTAATTGCAATAGTGTCTTGAACTGTAATAGGAGAGTATGAATGCACCCAATTATAGAATCGACCATTTTGCAGTGTGATGAGCACTGCCATTCGTCTCGTGTACGTGGTTTACATTCCCGACACCAGACATCTAATCTTGCCCAGTGACTGATTTATTGTTTCATTCCATACAACGCCTATGCATGCACAATCCACCTCATGCACAGGTCTTGCTTTCTAGACGTTTCATTCATGCTCACGCCCAGTCGACTCTGATATTGTTATTCATTAATGGATATGTATCACCATTCACTTTCAGCTGAGGAAGGGGCACATCACCCTGAATGCTACTGTTTGTCATTTTATTTTATTTCTTTCACTTAGTTCTCTGTGTTATTGTTATATAATAAATGTTATCAGTTTTTTAGTAATAGCAATATATTTAATGAATGATTATGTAACCCGAAACCCAAGGCCTTTTCTCTAGTAAAAATACTTAATTATATTATTGAAGAGATAAGAGGAACATGGAAGAAGTATTTTTAAAATCTGTTGAACGTGCAGGACAGCCAGCAAAAGGGACAAATGCAGGTTGATCATAAAAGAGGGGATGAAAGCGAAGATATGGAAAGAGAGCAGACAGACTTGACTTGGAATGATGTAGTGCAGGCATGAAAATACATCAAGACAGGTAAGCCTGCTGGTATGGATGAGATAAATGCTGACGGCTACAGGCGAGGCAGGGATAGCATGGACATAGATTGTTCCATAAGATCTGGGATGAGAGACATGGTTTTTTTTTTTTTTTTTTGTTAGTTGTTGGCGCATCGGCTTCTGTGGCCATAATGCACCTCCCAAAGTTTTTGCATTTTACTCTGATCCAAGCCTGAGGTGGGATTCGAACCCGCGACCTTTGGGTTGCCAGGCAGGCACTTTACCCACCTGGCTAGCCCGGTCAGCGAGAGACAGGTGCCAAAGGACTGGAAAGAAGGTGTGATCATCCCATTATTCAAGAAGGGGAACAGGAAAAAGTGTTCCAATTACAGAGGCATCACACTGACATCACATGTGAGTAAGCTATATGAGAGAGTGTTAGAGCAGAAGATAAGATAAATGATTGAAAATAGGATGGCCGAGGAACAATACGGCTTTTGGCCTGGCAGATTGATGGTGAATTTAATTTTCTTCATCAGGCAACTGATGGAAAAGTATTATGAACACGATAAAGAATTATGGATGGCATTTTTGGATATAAAGAAAGTGTTTGATGCCGTAAAGAGAGAAAAAGTGTGGGAGGTTTTAAGAAAGTTGGGGATTGAGGAACATCTTGTGGAGAGAATTGAGAATATGTGCACCAAAACAGTGAGCAAAGTAAGAACAGTGGTGGTGTTGATGGAGAGTTGATGGAGAGCTTCGAAATAACATCAGGTTTGAGGCAAGGAGGCATCCTGTCACCACTACTGTTTATAGCTATCAAGAATGATGTGCAATGTAGAGTGGTGGAACAACTTGGATAGGACCAGAAGAAAGTCATGCTCTTCGCATGACTTTCATCTCGCATGACCATGGAGAGCAGGGAACAAGTGCAACGGCAAGTTGATGTATGGGCTAGTATGGCCAATGAATTTGGACTGGTTTTCAGTCAGGAGAAGAGAGAAGTAATGATTCTAAAGAGGAGTGGCAAGCATGACAGATACATTACAATGGAAGGGAAACAGCTAAAAATGGTTAACAACTTCAAGTATCTAGGAAGCACCATTACAAAGACTGGAGTAACAGACGAAGAAATAAGTAGAAGGAATAAGTATAAGCGGGTGGGAATTTATTTCTATAGGCAGACGAGATCTGATTTGGAACAGGAACATACCACTGAAGTGTAAGAAGGCTATATATCAGGCCTATTATGTACCAATTCTGACTTATGCATCCGAAACTTGGACTATGAGTAAAAAGGATGAAAGCAGAATTCAGGGGGCAGAAATGAGATTTGTGAGGAGCATACTCAGAAAGACAAGACACGACAAAATCAGGAATGATGTGAATGAAAGGTCCCGTTTGAAATGGTTTGGACATGTCAAGAGGATGAACGAGAGGCATTTGCCAAGAAGAATGTTTGATTTACAATTAAGGGACAAAAGACCAAGGGGAGACCAAGAATGAGATGGCAGGACATGGTAAAGATCAATGTCATTAAGAGAGGAGGAAAATAGAGTGAAATCAACGACGGAGAGAAGTACAACGACGGAGAGAAGTACATGGACATGGCATGATGGGAGGCTTCATATGTCGACCTGTGGAATAGCGGAACGATGATAGATGATGATGATATATTATTGAAATTATTGTATTAAATTTCCATTAGTAAAAAAGCTAAGTTTCACTGATATTTTCTGCACAAAACATTCAAAGGTCAAATCCTTAAGGCCATCTGTTGAAACATCTGTATGATTTAAATAATGCAAGCTAAACCATGTGATTTTTTCCCTTAAAAACAAAACATTTACATTTAGTTGTGACATTTTATCCATTCCCTCCAACAGTTTGTCTAGTTCTTTGAATTTATTCAAACTACTGCCACAATAGCAGATGAAAGTTTGTTCCAACTAACTATCCACTAGCAAACTTCCATACATTTACCCTTCCACCATCCTTCCTCTATTTGAATTTATGCTCCCGTGTGTGTGTGTGTGTGTGTGTGTGTGTGTGTGTGTGTGTGTGTGTGTGTGTGTGTGTGTGTGTGTGTGTGTGTGTGTGTGTGTGAGCAAGAGAAGAATGCCATCAGTATTGAGTTTACTCAATACTGATCATTCAAAGCCTTAAACACCTCAATCAGATCATTTTGTAGGTGCTTAGTCTCCAGACATTGCAATTTGCAGAACTGAAACCTTTGTTGGTAAGACCACTTTTTTGATCCTCTTACTAATCTCACTGCCTTTTTCTATTTCTGCACCCATTCCAACAGATCTACATCCTTCCAAAAATAATGCTTCAAAACCAGTATGCAAGTATTCAAGATGCCTTATATAATGGAATAATCACCTCCTTATACCTGCCAGCAAAATTCCGGTATATTATTGACAAAATCCTCATTATCCTAACTACTTATTCTTTTCCATAGATCTTTTTCAGTTTCCATAACCCTGAATATAGTTAATACACAGTTGGTACCTTAATCTGAGATTAATACTATTCATATGCAGTACCACAGATTTTCAATGTTAAACTTCGATTACTATTTCTCAGCACACTGCCTAATGTTTCTAGATCTTGTTGCAGTAGCATACCTTGATTACTGCCATTAAACACCCTGACAACCAACATATCAACTGCAAACTTAGACATTAAGCCTGATATACTTTCTTCAATATCATTAATAAATGTAAAAAACAACAATGGGCCCTGCACTCAATCCTGAGGGACTTCACTATTAACATTATCCCATGAAAAGCAGTATCCATTGATAACCATTCTGTCGTCTCCCACTCCACCATTTTTTTATCCATAGCAGTATCTTTCCCTTAAATGCCACACTGCTGCAATTTGTATAGCAGTCTTTTAGGTCCAACATGTGTCAACAGCTTTTCTGAAATCCAAGTATAAAATGGGTTCCTACACATTTGAAAATGAAACTCTTGCTTTTATCACTTGGCATTCTTATTTATATTTAAAGGAAATAATCCTACTACTTATACTGATGCACATAAAAGAACACTACAAATTTATTTTTCCTTTATATTTTACACTTCAGTAAAAAGTGTTTTAATTAAATAAAGAACTGGGGTTATATTTCAACACAGGAGTTGAAACAAATGATTTGGCAACAGTATATCTTCTGTATTTAATTTTTCTGTCTTTTTGTTATTTCAAATGACAAGATTTTGGTTTGTGTTCATTTCAGAAACATCATCATTATCCACAAAGTTGCCTAAAATTACTAATTTTTCATTTTAATCAAAATAACATCACCAAAAAAATTAACAAGATATGCTATTTATTAAGGAATGCTGGGACACGACCTTGATGTTTTGAGACTACTGGTTTCTCATCATATGGGGGTTGGCCAATTGATAAAGTATAAAGATTAAACATGCAGCTAAATAGCGTGAGGAAGGAAAAATTTCCACTGAAACGTAAAAAAAAAGTTATGTAAATATTAAAACCTCGTAATTGGAAGAATTGGCCAATAACAGCCATTAAGAAAAGGAATAGGGTTATATTTCAAAGCAGAAGTGTTAAAAAAATTTTATAACAACATGTTTCTCTGCATTATATTTTTCTGGGGACAATTTGAGCATAAGCTGAAGTCTTGTTGCTCTCACCAGAAGGAACAAAATATTCACCAGACAATAAGGCATGCACACGCACAGAGAGAGAGAGAGAGAGAGAGAGAGAGATGCGGTGGTCATTCCATGACCTTTCCGCATCCTCCGTATTTGGTGGTGACGGGCTCGAACCTCGGTCGGTCTAATCAAGAAGAGTGTGCTACGTATTGCTGCTCCTTCCCACCTGGCTACGGAGGTGCAAGAGAGAGAGAGAGAGAGAGAGACTATTATAAAAAAGGACTTTAATTTCTAAATTACAATTATCAAGCAATTAATAATTTGCTGACAAGCATATAAGTGATGTAATAAGTAAACATATAAGTGGTGTAATAAGTAAAAAAGTAATAAGTGAAAAGCATATAATGTGGTGTAATAAGTAAACATTATTACACCACATTACCAAAAAGAAGTTTGTCCATACCTAAATGACAGTGTTTTCTGGAAAGTGGATTGGAGGAGGACCAATTCTGTGGATCCCTCTGATCTGACTCCTTTAGATTTTACCCTCTGGGCTGCAGATTGTGTTAGGTTTAGATTGGTGACAGGTGAATGTTTTACCTATGCCAGGAATCATTATGGAACTTCATGCATTTGTGAAGAATTGGCTGCTTTGACAGGGATGTATTGTGCCAAATATAGTATAAGTTGAATTACAGATGAGGCAGCTGCAAAGTAACTAAAGCTGCCCACCTTGAACACCAAAATTGAACACATTGAACACCAAAATTACTTAGACCAAATTTACTGTTTTGTTTAAACAATTTACAGAAAATGTTTGTTTTTTGGGGAATATTTAAAAATCACACCATAAAAAATAATTCCTCAATGATTTTTCAGGATTCAGTCGCATAAAAATAAATTGTTTCTAAACTTACAAATACAAAATTTGCCCTTGCATTTTTTAATTTTTTATAAAGTATGAAAGCAGAAGGGGGACACGAAATTTATAAATTAAATTTTTTTGTTTAAATTATAGAAAAACACTTATGATTCAAAAACAACTTTTGACAGGTTAAATCAATTAAAGTGTAAACTGCACTTATGTACTCATATGAAACTTCACCATGTACTCATAAGAAAATGAAATTGATTCAAACAGTGACAGCACCAAATATAAAAACATAAAAAACTTACTGTTATTTAAGGCAGATTAATCTCAGAACAGACAGTCAACACCTTTTATGTTAAGTAAAATAATATACAAAAAACATTAACATACTTTATTGATAATTCCTCCATTTTCTACTACACCTTCAGCTCCTACCATCACCAAATCAACATTCTCCAGAATATATCTAGGGGAATAAATAGATTGACTATACTTTGGTATTATAGTTAAGATGCCAATTATTCTGGACAATATCATTATGCCCAGAGAAGTTTCAACTCAACTAATATGGTTAATAATATAAAAAAGTAAAAAAAATTATGATACCAAATATCAAGAGAATAGTCAGACTTACATCCATTTTTTTTTTTTTTTTTTTTTTTTTAAACAAAATATAGTGGACTACAAGATATAAGGCCAGTAGGAACTTACAACAATCCTTAATTTTTGGACATAATGCATTCCTGAAAATGTCTGAAAGTCTAGCTATAGACTTGTATACTATAATGGGGGTTCCATTTCCAGAGAATGTAAATGGAATAAAATCCCCAATTACGGTAAAAAAAAAAAAAAATATATATATATATACTGTATATATATATATAAAGATTTTTTCCCACCTTTTCATTTTTGAGTGTTATTCAATGTACACAAAGCATTTTTTAATATTTAAAATGCTACATTTAGCATCAAATATAATCAGTAAAATTAATCTTAACTACTACTTTCTTACCTTAAAATCAAATTATCTCAGCTTATTGGTGATAGCATCTGTTAAACACAAGAAACGCATTTTAATGGTTGGATGAAGGGCTTGCTGATGGTGATTTTGCAGGGGATTAGACAGAAGATTTTAGAGTAGATCATGATGATGCAAATTTAGATGTTGAAGGCTCTTCTGCAGATTGATGGTGTCTCATGAGCTTTCTTGAAAATATGTCGAGAGAGAGAGAGTTAAATATGTGTTCTATTCTTTTCTTGGTAGATAAATCTATAACAAGATGCAGCTCTCTCAACATCTCTGTAGACTATTGAACTTCTTTCTGCATTAGGGTCAAATTCTTCCACAATGTTTAAAACTTCTCAAGGTAAGTGAAGGCTTCATTGAGGTTCTTCACAATCAGAATCATTGTGGGAGGACTTTTAATAATTTTTCAACTTGGTCTTCCGGTGATGCCTTATTTTCCTCTTGCACAGCAATCAGATCTTCACACACATAAAACAGGCTCTGAATGGAATGAAATCAATTCATCCAAATCTTCACTTCTAAGTTAGTTGATTTATAAGCTGAAGAACTTCCTATGTGACAACTTCACAGGTCTCTTCAAACCTTCAAAATTTGTAACTTTAGGAATAACTGCTTCAGCAGTCATTCATTGTTGATTCCTTTATTTAAGTCAAAATTTCCAATATTCTTGATAGTATAAGGAAGGTAGCTTGGACTATCTAGTCTATAGGCTGAATATCACAGGAGGTGTTTTTAGGCATAAACAAAACTTTAATTTCTGGATAACAGTTCCCCCAACCTTAATGAAAGTTGGTGCCCAGAAGCATTGTCTAAAATCAACAATGGCTTGAATGCTAAATCATTCCTGCTGTAACACTGTAACTCCTCGAACAAAATGAGCCCCAAAGCAATCCGTATGTTCAAATGAATAATGCAACATGCCTTTGACTTTCTCTTTAAAAGCTTTATGATTTTCTGAATGGTAGAGTAATATAGGGTTGAGTTTAAAATTACCTGCTACACTGCCACCAAGCAATGGCATGAACTTGTCCTTAGATATCTTATAGATGTCAACTTTTGACTTTTGAAAAGCTAGAGATTAGGTATTTATAAGGAGGAAAAACAGGACATTTTTTTTTGGATAATGCAGGAGGTTGTTTTAAAGTTTGCACTACATTAGAAATTAAATTTCACTGATAAAATACATATTTTATATTAAAATATAGCTATATGATTGTTTAACAGTACAGTATGCTTTTAAATATGTTACCTAACATTTTTCTGTCTGTAGATTCCTGTTTGGATTGTATCTTAGCCATCAACTGATTATGGTTACTTCAAGTATCCGTCACCACCAAATATGGAGGTTGCGGAAAGGTCAGGGAATGACCACCACATATCCCGGAGCAATATGGCCTTAGTTGCTGATGCTCCTAAAAACCAAATAACAAACAAACTTCAAGTATCTTTCTTGCAATGGTAAGCACATCTTCAGAAATTCTGAGTCAAACTTTCATGACAATGGCACTGCCATTCAGGCTTTGCTGTCAAGAGAATTTACAAAACTGCCAGAAAGAGATCTGAATCCAGTTTTTTCTTCACTCAATTTAATATTCTCTGACACTCAGCACTACTTTGAGGAATTATTAAAATGCTAAGAATGACTTTGGATAACATGTTATATTTCAATTCTTCCTTGTGCACTTGTCAGTTCCTCAACCAGGGACCACTCTACATTATTTTTTTGTTAAGTTGTATATTTTTTTGAGTTGTATAGCCAAAGCAGCACTATTTGTTTATGCTTTTAAGTGTTACAATGCCTATATAACAAAATTTCTTATACTGATTTAGAGATGTCATTAAACAAAACGACAAGTCCGACACTGCCAGCAACTGTTACCCACAAAGAGATGTTTGACAAAGGTCTATTCCTCTTTAGTATGTTCCATCTGATGAGAGTTCAAACTAGCCATTATAGTTGATAACTGCTCTGAGGAGATCCTCAAGAGACCCTTTACTAGCAACTTTTCACATTTCACATACTCCAGCTAAGAGAGTGCCAACCACTAACCTGCTGCCATACTTCTATGAATCCTCATGTAGGATCAAGAGCAGTTAAGAAATCCAGGCATAACATAGCTTTTGGAACCTCTAAAACATCCAGTCTATTCACAAGTCAATCAAACAGGATATCAGACAAGAAAAGCCTGTTCATCTCGAGGCCTTCTCCTAGGACTATCTCACAACAATTACTGATTCCATTTACCAAGAACTGAAGACCAAGGTGGAGGCTCACCAGCCACTTTCAAACAATTGTCACATGCATTTTATCATATAGTCAATGCACAGAACAGCTTTGATGCTGTTTGTGATCTTGCCATCTGGCCTACTGTAGTGATGATTCATCCATTCTATGCCAACCCACTCTCTCCTCCAACAATCTAATCCTGATGCCACCAGCCAAAAACAACAAGACTGACTGGTGACATAAATGCCACACACTCCACCAAGATTATCGACCTGCAACCTCTTTCTCTCTCTTCTGATGTGCAATGGTAGAAATGTACAGCTTGTCACTTCAAGCTCATTGCCTCTTCTGAAATAACAGCAATATTAGACACGAAAGCCAACTAAAATTTGCATAACATGTTAAAATCTGCTGTTATCTTTTATTAAAATGCTTGGAGCCTTCGAAATAAGCTTCATATCCTTGAGTAGATCCTCCTGTTACACCAGTATGATATTGGTTAACCCCCAAATACACCACACCACACTATAATACCTTGTGCCCAGGTACTACTTTCACCTCCTTTCCAAGTAGTTTCATGTGGGCATCTTTTTCCAAAATAATCTTATCTTGTCAACCTTAAAAATCTGACAAGTAGAATAACTGTCCCCTCCTAACAACTTTGGTAAACTTTTTCACAAATTCTAATTCAAAGTGTTTATTGGTACTAGCAGATTTTCCAGTCAATACAATATTGTGAAACCTAGCTCTATTCTTGAACCTATCAAACTAGCATTTGCATGCATGAAATCCTGGAGCAATAGTAGCACTTTTTTTTAAGCATTTCTTCCAATCCTATTAACTCATAACTCTAAACTGAATGATCGAAAGACTTACTGAAATGTTTAATGTTGGTCCTCAATCCATAATTTTAAAGATTTTTACATTTCCTCAAGACTTTGTCTTACCTTTTTTGACATAATAATCAACTGTATATTTTCAGCATGTCATACATGGTCTTTCATTTTACTCTTTACTTCATAACTGAATACATGATTGTATATTCAGTTGTGACTGAACTGACTTAGGTTTACTGAGCATCTGAGTGAGACTAAAGATTCAGTGCATTTAGCAAGCCTAATTATTTCAAGAGTTATCTCATTATATGAAGTTTGATTTCTGCACTTTTTATCATGAATATTGGCACTTTCATTTTTCCCTTTCCCATTCACTTTTATAAAATAAGAGAAAAATTCATTAAACTATTTTAACAATTAAAATAATTAAAAAATTGAGTAATTATTAAATAATAAATAATTGTTAAATAATTAACACTGATGTACAGACCAAGATGCCAATGATGCTGACACTGTTAGCAGGCAGGCCACACAATGTGGTCATTTGCAAAAGTTCATTCACTGGTTTACTGATAGCTTAAGATTGCATCTGAAAGTTGATTTAAGGTGTCAATACATAATGTCCAAAAGAATGAGTTATTCAAATGTCAAGTGTCTAAAAGCAAAGGACTGCCTGTATATCCTTTACAACACAAATTTATGCTCAGCATATGCTCAACCAGAAATGTCAGAAGTCAAGTGAAACACTTTAAATACAGAAACATAGACACAGTCAGTCACTGACCGACAACTGCAGTGTTCCTGTCTATAAAGTGGCAGGATCAAAGGGACAGGAGGGTGAGGTACAGCATGCTGTACTAATGCTGAAAGAGTGATGCAAAACAGCATCACTCTTAGTAGACAATACCTTACTGTACAAGAGGTGATAATGACTTTTTGGTATTAGAGAGGTTGTTCCACTGGATTTCACACTTACTTACAGATGAACACAAAAATGCAAAAATTTAGATTTGTTATAAGAAAGGTTTCAATAACATCCTGCCAAGGATGATGATTTCCAGTTTAACATGATTAGTGATGAAACTGGTTCCACCATTTTGGCCCAAAACCCTAGTGACAAAACATGGAATGGCATCACATTATATACTCAAAATAAAAAGGCCGGAACAGTACTATTGCTAGGGGAACCATCACCTAGTAGACGATTCCCTTAACTTGCAAGGCTGACGATAGTACTATTCTGGCCTTTTTATTTGGAGATATGACGTAACCCATTCCATGTTTTGTCACTAGGTTTGAACCATCTCCTAGGATGCTGAGGTCAGTTTTGGTCAATTTTTTGGACGCGTTAATAGGAGCCCACTTTATTCAGACATTCAAGAAACTACAACACTTTATGAAATAGGCAAAACTACTGCTGTTTGAAGGTTCAAATCATTAGCACAGGTGGCTGCAAGGTACTAGAGCAGACAAGGTACTATAGCAAGATTTTTAAGTTTATGCAGCAGTGACAAAAATATATGGATTGTTCTGATGATTTTGGTAAAGAAAGTAATGGGGCATATCTAATACCTACTGACAATATTTTCTCTCATTTCTTTTGATATGAAAACAAATACTAACTCAGCAGTGGTGGTACCACCTATTAGGACAATAAGGAGTCTAAATTTTCTTTTTAATTTAAACTTTCAAATTTTTAACTTTTAATTTCAACTTTTAAATTTTCCTTTACAATAAGGAATCTAAATTTTCTTTTTTATTTCTAAAAAGAAAGGTTTTTTTTTTTTTTTTTTTGTATACTGCTTGGAATACTAATGCTTGGCAGCTCATTAATGGATGGATTGCAATACTTATTAAATATGATTTTTTTCAATTAAAAAATGTCACAATGACAAAAAGCATCTTCTTTGAAACCCATTTTTAACATTTTGTGAGTTTCTGGTGCACTTTTTTGAAATAAAGTGAAAAAAGCTAAAACAAAATAATGCAAATTTGCTGCTGAATAAAATCACTCATTTTAAAATGCAACAAAACACATAAAACCTTCTATTTTTCACACAGTAATTCAGAATGACTACAGATAAATGGGTGATTCATGTGTTACTATGTCTAAATGAGTAACCAAACGCGACAAGTTGCAGTTTGCTACATCACAATTTCAAGATATAAAGTAAGGCCTCAAACTTTTTGGTCAAACCTGGTATGTAGAGTTAGTTGTTAAAATACTCTAAATCATGTTAATCCAATGCATAATAATGTACTTTTTTTTTTTTTTTTTTTTACATTTTTTAGTTTCCATGAAACAAAATTAGTATTTTTATTAATGCTGCTTTAAAAAAAATTATAATCATAAAATATACATATGACACTATTAGCTTCTTCCATTTTCAAGTTCATAATATAAGTGCCCAAATAACACTAGTCAACACGATTTTCCTCCAAGAACTTAAATGCTGTTTTTAACAATTTTTATGCTTTTAACAATTTTTATGATTTAAAAAATCACCATGATAGTTTCACATCACGTCACAGTTATTAAATATAGATGGAGTTACGTTTTACCAAAATATGCCAATCTAGCAAGTAATATAGATATACTGGTTTATCTTAACAGATATAAGCTAATTCTCTTAATTTTAGCAATTGATTCTGGCCTTGGTTTTCTTGCGATAAACATAATCAGACTTCTACCCTTGGTTCTTAGGTTCAAATTCTGATGCAACAATTTACAATTTGAAGAGAGCACACTTGGCATTTTTGGTGAGGATTTTTGTAGACTGTGCCAAGGTTTTCCAAGTATTAATTGGTTGTGACATATTCTCAGGGTTTTACATCTATCCTCCAAATATGTGGCCCACAACCCATGTGTTAGCAGTAAAATAATTTCAGACTACCTACCGATTCGCAAATATTTTTCCTTTCAGTGTTTTCACACGAGTGGAACTAGCAAGTTGCCACGTGTGTGTGTACCGTGTAGTGATAAAAATTGAATGTGTGTTATTTTTATATTGTACTGCTCAAAACTGAATTTACATTTTCATTAAATTCATTTAGTGCTACGATGAATAAGAAGACACATAAGAAGTGTATCAATCATCCAGACAATTGTTGTCATGTTTGTGGACGGTTTATTCCAAAGACTCAAAGGGAAAATATCTACGACATTACAAAACTTTGGTATTCTTTTTATTTCAGATGTAAAATTGGTGATCAAGACAAACCTTAGGAAGTGGTTACATGGCAACCTCAAAGCGTTAACTTTTGCAGTCCCTATGGTTTGGCGAGAACCATCTAATCACATTAGTGATTGCTACTTCTGTATAACAAATATATCTGGTAGGTCTAAAAAAAGCAAACACGCTATAATATATCCAATATACCTTCTGCAATTTGGCCAGTTCCACAGAGTGGCGATTTGCCAATACCAGTGTCCCCCAAAACTTGGGATAACAGTAGTGGGGAAGATAATAGTGATCAAGTTCAAGTTGAGGATTCCCAGGAAGCCTCCACTTCACAAGATGTCAACTGTCAGCCAGTAAGTTCAGTAAGTGAGGTACGTTTACTCAAACAAGATGAATTGAATTATTTGGTTTGAGGCTTAAATTTGCCAAAAGAACAAGCTGTTCTTTCAGCAAATTTAGAATCTGACAAGCTAGATTCTAACAAGCTGAACTGTTAGGTTCTAGGTTACAGTAGTGGAATGTACTTGCAGTAGGAACAAAGATTTCAGTGTTTCGAAAAAGACATGAAAAGTTTTCAAAATATTTTGCTACGGAGGACTATGTATTTTTGCAAAGATATTATTAGACTTTGAAAGAACTAGGTGTCGTGCATAAGTCAGATGAATGGCATTTATTCATAGATGCCTCAAAGTAAAGTTTAAAAGCAGTTTTGCTTCATAATGACAACGAATTTCCATCATTTCCTGTGTTTTATTCAGTTGGACTTTAAGAAAGTCATGAAAGTATGTCTAAGGTTATACATGCTATAAAATACCAGGATTATGGTTGGAACATATGCAGTGATCTTAAGGTTATTGGTTTGCAAGGGGGTTTCACAAAATACTGTTGTTTTTTTTGTGTTGCCGTGCAACATTGGAACAATATAATGTAAAATACAGGCAGTTCCCACTTTACAAGTTCCTGGGTTTAAGAGTTTTTTTTTTCAAGTATCAACAAATTCGAAAATACGATTATTAATTGAAAAAAATGAATGTTAAACATGCATAAATACTGCATTTCGAACAACGCACGTAGCTACAAAATACAGTGTACCCTGCTTTACGATATTAATCCATTCCAGAGACACCATCATATCATGAAAATATTGTAATGTGAACCCAATAACCCATTGTTTTTTTGGTAATTCATTCCAAAACTCAGAAGTTGAAAATTTTGCTATATAACTAAGCTATTTATTTCTCTAAAAGGTCATTTTATAATGTAAATTGTATTGGCTACCAATTCAAATCATGAAAATGCACTACACTTTCATCATTATCATATGTTCCATTACAAGAATCAATTTTGAATGGCTTTGTGATATTTTTCTAAAGCACATTTCTGGAGATCACAACCATAAAACAATAAAAATAATTTGCACTTTCCGGTTTATTGGGCTTTTCTGTTACTGCAAGCAATTATAAACGGGTAGTAAACTCGATGTTATTGCATTTATGTAAATACCAAGCACATTTCTGGAGGTCACGACCATAAAACAATAAAAACAATTTGCACTTTCCGGTTTATTGGGCTTTTCTGTTACTACAAGCAATTATAAATGGGTAGTAAACTCGATGTTATTGCATTTGTGTAAATACCAATAGCTGGAATTGTGTGGTTTTTTTATGTTATTATGGTGAAATGTGTTTCCCCTTTACTGAATTCTTCAATCATATAAAAAACATAAATAAATTTTCAGAATCTTCTCTTCATTCTTTTTTTTTTAAGCTTCATAAACTTGTTGCTCCATGCAAATCATGTTAGTTGCAATCTCATTTGCATGTATTGTGTTTGTTAGTTGCAATTTGCATCCCCTTAAAAAATACTTATGAATGCTATCATAAAATTTATAAAGAAAAGAGAAGATTATCTTGGAAACAAACGCCTCTTGAAGCATTTCTGAAGAAGACGACTCCTTGTGCGACAAACCAACAAGTTTTAGTTTCGATTTTATTGGCGCATTAGCAACTAAGGCTATAATGTGCCATAAAACCAACAAGTGCCAAGCCAATAGTGAGTGATCAATGAGTGTGCATTTAGTTGATGATGATGAAGAATAAACATTCTTTAACATTTGTAAGTCATAAATAATTTCTTTATTATTATAATTTGCTTGATTTTACAGGCTACATTTTCATTTCTTTGAATAAATCAATCACTGTTTAAACATAATACTAATGTTTAAACTAATGTTTAGATTGGACTGCAGGAAGTTCTATTTTAGCCAGCGAGTTATAAATTACTGGAATAAGTTGCCTTCATGGGTGGTAGAGGCCGACAGTTTGGGGAAATTCAAAGGCCATCTGGATAGTACTTTCGGGTAAGGAAGCGCATAGGATGATAGGTTTAATTTCCTTTTTATTTTTTTTTATTTTATTTTTATTTATTTATTAATTATTATTATTTAGTTATTTATTTATTTATTTATTTTTTGTTTTTATCATTGTTTTGTTCGGATTTTTTTTTTTTTTTGGCTGGTGCAGCATAAGCCATAGGCTTTCTTGCACCATGCGGCCGTTACTAATACTAATACTAATAAACTAATTAGCTAACTGATTTCATTGTTGACAACGTAACCCCTGTTTTTAACATTATGTCTATGGGACAATAATTCCAGCTTTATGAGCACTCACTAGGAACAAATTAACTCGTAAAGTCGGGAACTACCTGTATATTTCTTTAGTGCAATCAAACAAGGTTCTTCCTTCCACCCCTGCACATCAAACTTGGATTGATGAAAAATTTCATGAAGGGACAAGATAAAGAATGTACCGGATTTGCATACTTGAGAAGTGTGTTTCCTAATTTAACATTTAACATATGCCAAACTTAAGGAAGAAATTTTTGTAGGACCCCAGTTAGGAAACTCCTGAAAGACCATGTGTTTGAAACCCAGTTAAAGGAGGTTGAATTGGCAGCTTGGTGATCATTTAAGGCAGTAGTACATGGTGTCTTGGGTAATAGGAAAGAAGAACTATTAAATGAAATGTTGGTGTCTAATTTACTCAAGTGCTACAAAAACAATGGGCTGTCGAATGTCGTTGAAAATTTATTTTTTTCATTCCCATCTCGAATTTCCCCCCAAAAATCTAGGAGATGTGAGTGATAAACAAGGGGAGCAGTTTCATCAAGGTATTTCCATGAGCGGTACAAAGGTCACTGGATCCTGTAATGATGGTTCCTTGTGAGGGAGAGTAAGCAGGAATACAAGAGAAAATCCCTCAGTAGCAATTGTTTTTAAGGACAATTATATATTATTGAAATATAACTATTTCACTATGATTTATGATATTTTTCTGAAGTTAAATGAGTTATAGAGAATATATTTTTTACTCTTGTATTACAAATTTGAATTATATGTATACATCCCTTTATTTTAACATTAAATGTTAGTACATCTTTTGATGTAAATGTAATACTTTTTATGGTGATTTTTGGAATTAGTGAGTTTATTTCCTCCAGAATCACATATTTTCATTGCAGAGGTAAGACAAAAAATATTTTTTGTTGGCCAGTGTAATTTAATATCTATATATATATATATATATATAAGCAAATGGATTAGATAAGTGTATGGGTAGAAGTGCCGAACTGACAGGCATAACTACAATGGAAAAAAATTAAAAAATTAAAAGTGCCTGAAATAAAAGCAGATTACTTAAAAAATTATATAAATAAAATTAAATGAAAATATATATAAATGGTACTTAATGCTGTAGGTCCTAAGATTTTAACTATGTTAGGTCGTAAGATTTTAATTACGTCATCAAGGGCCAGCAGCCAAAACCAAAGGAAACACAGCTATAAGCAAGGCCTCTGTTTCTGTTATGATGTATATGTGGCAGACAGAAGAAGCAAGCAAACATATAGATCATAGCTGATCCAACAGATACCAAAAAGAAAAAGAAATAAAAAACAGAACCATAAACAAAAAATACTATAATACTAAAATAAATAAGTAAAATGCAAAATTAAGCTAAAACCAATTGATTCCAGTTAAAGAAAAAAATTAATAATAGTAAACCATCCTACCTGAATTTTAACAAAGAAAGCAAAATATCAGGAAGAAAGCAAATAGTCAAGATATGACAGCTTACTGATGAACCTACTGAAGAGAACATAACATAACAGGGCTGTAACAGAGACCAAGGAAGTAAGCCGATAGTTCCCAGCAAATTTATAACAGCTAAAGTAACCCCAAGTATAGGGGGAAGAAGATGTGAATTGGTCAAAGTGAACCATACACATGTGATGGGGGAGTAGGCAAATGAGCCAGCAAAGGGGAGAAAATTGGACACACAAAGTAACATTGAAAGACTAAACGTTGTCTTAAAAGAAAAAAGAAGTGATAGCAGAAAAACAGTATCTCAAATATTGCTTTCGGCCAGCCTAATGATACAGGAGATATAAGAAGTAGTGTATAAGAACAGCAAAAAGTAATCGGAAGAATGGGAATGTAGTGGTGTTTGGGCAGTTTGATTGATTTGGTAGTTGTTGGCGCATCGGCTTCTGTGGCCATATTGCACCTCCCAAGGTTTTTGCAGTACTTTGATCCAAGCCTGAGGCGGGAATCGAACCCGCGACCTTTGGGTTGCCGGGCAGGTACTTTACCCGGTCGGCGTTTGGGCAGTCAAGGATTGCATTACCCTTACCTAAAGTAGGTTCCTGGACACAGAACTAGCCATGTGCCTTGTGTTTAAGTCAGTAATGGTATTGTTATTACAAATATGAGACAGAAAAACGTTTAAAATGAACAATACAAATAAATATGACAAAACAGTTAGCAATACATAACAAATAAAACATAATACCCCCATAGTTAGCCAATCCGTGGGCACAGACTTTCTACACCACGAGACATGACAGAGCTTAGGGGATATATGACTATACAATATGTACACACCTGAACGTAAAAAGAAGATACAACCAGTAATTATGTTGTTAATATCAATATGTTTTTCAAATTTCATGATACTGAATATCATGAAATTTAAAAAACTTATTGATATTAACAACATAATTACTGGTTGACGTATCTTCTTTTTACATTCAGGCGTGTACATAATGTATAGTCATATATCTCCTAGCCTCTGTATTTTTGTATGTAGTGACTACTGAAGTAGATAAATTGGCATCATTTTAATTATATCTCATATTGTGAAAACCTTCACGAGTTGCCATGATATTGCGCTACCTTGAATAAGTAATGCTTCACCAATGGAGAAGACTATTGTTACTTATTTTTGGAGGATACGACCACCCATTTCAATGCTTGTTGGCCTCTCTTCAGGGGGTGGACAGGTACCCTAGTGTTGCAATAGAGACAACCCAGTTATGAAGTATAACTTCACAATATGAGAGATGCCTGGTGGTGGTGGTGTGCAGTGCAAAAATTTAGACTAAAAGACATTTTTTGGATAGCGTCTTAGATTATGAAGGAGTTTACTGACATACGGGTTAGTGCAATCACATCATTTTTATAAGTAGTACACTATACCAAGGTAGATGAATTGGCATCATTTTAATTATATCTCATATTGTGAATACTTTCACAATGAGTTGCCATGATATTGTACTACCTCAAATAAGTAATGCTTCACCAATGGAGAAGACTATTGTTACTTATTCTTGGTGGATAACACCACCACCACTCTAAACAATAAGAGAATAGACACTGTACACATTTAAAATAAACAGATTGAGAGCATGCTTGACTTTTAAGTGTAATGGATTTTTTTCCTCTATGTTTTCCTCTGTGCATATCTGCATTGATAAATAAATTAACTTTTATCTACAGCATTTCAAATTAAAATTTTAAATTGGATTAATAATCACAGTTCCTTGAAGTTTCAACATAATGCTAATATTAAATACAGATAACCTATGTTTTAAGTTTATAGCAAATTTTTAGGTTCCTGTCTCTTACCTTTATGACAGAAGAAATGGCAGAAAAGATAAATGTATGTAATGATTATAAATAATCAGGGGACACAGAAGCTACAGAAACAGTAAGTATAAACTAGTCTGTAATAAAGTTACTAAGGGGATTGGGCTGATGTCGGGTTTTAAGTGTATCAGTACTTAGACCATAATGCACCATAATGTAATATTCCTGTATAATTAATATTCATGTGTGTTCACTGAGATTTGCATGCTGTGTGAGCTGAAAAACCTGGAACAACTCATGTAAAAACTCTACTCCATCCAATTGAGATTGGCTAATTATAGCCCCAAATGAACAGGCCTTTAAAAATTCCTGCAGTCTATGACAGGACTCGAACCTCTCCAAATGAATTACAAAGGAACCACTATACTGCCACACAGGATGATCAGGCATACAAAGACAGATTACAAAAAATATTTGGCTAAGAATGCAAAAAAAAAAGTAAAAAAATTTTTTGCTTATGTTCACACTAGATTTGATTTTTAATGGTGCATTGACAGCTAAGGCCATCATCATCATGGCCTTAGCTGCCAATGCACCATTAAAAATCAAATTGAATCAAATCTAGTGTGAATTGGTAGCTAAGGCCATAATGCAGCAAGTCAAGTTCACACTAGAAGGAACAAGATGAAACAGATTGATCCACTGGATGTAACTAGAATAACAATTCATGATCATATATAGGTTGCTGAATACATAATTTTCATCTATATTCATGTACAAACTGAATACATAATTTTCATCTACATTCATGTACAAACTGAATACATAATTTTCATCTACATTCACATACGAAGAAGCTTTTAGTAATACCAGAAGTATACCTAATTCTGAGAGCTAAATGATCTGATAATAGCTGAAAGAGAGACAAGAGAAATTGAAGCTAAATGTAAAAAAGGCACCTGGAGATGATGGAATTATAAACTGAATTATAAATTGAAACAATCATTAAGTAATTGCCAACTTTTAACTTTCAAAAAGCTGGACATCAGGCATTTGTAAGCAGAAGAAAAACAAGAGGTTTCTGGGTCAAAACAGGCAAAAAACAGGATTTTTTTCAGAAAAAGTGGGAGGTTATTTTACAGTTTTTCAACAGTTACAAACTTCCATTCCTTGAAAAAACTTATTACAGGTGGGACACAAGTCTGGAAACTTACTAAAGAGAAGATTAACAAAAAACAAAGGAATCAACAAACCCAAATGTCATATTCAGTGAGCATACAGATCACTATCATAGTAACCATCAAATCAATTCTTCTGGACTATCAGCCTTCCACCCATATTTTCCTCCATGCTGCTCTACTTCCTATTAGATCTTTGGCCTTAGACAAGGCAAGCCTTCTTTCATCTGATGCCTGCTTGAAGTATTTAATGTGGCAGTGATCCAACTCCATCTTGGTTGCCTCTGAGCTATTTATCATTCATTTTTGCTTAAACAGCTGTTCTTAGCTGATCTCCCTTCTTTCTTTCTACATGTCCACACCATCTTATGTTTGCTTCATTTAACTTTCCCTGGATGCTTTTCTCAAAACTCTCATTTCTGAAGACTAATTTTTAATCGATTCCTTTATTTTATACAGCTCTCAGCCCCTTAGTTTAAAACAAGCTTAAAAGCTATTTTATAAACACCTAATTTTGTCTTTTGGCTAATTTCTCTTTTATTCCAAATAAAAGAGAAATTTTCCTGGTTTCCTGCTTTACTTATTACATTGCTTATTTCCATGTCAAATTTATCTTTGTTAAAGAATATTCCTAAGTATACAAAATTAATAATATGTTCCAATTTCTGATTACTTGGCTACACTTAATCAAGAGTTCCAGCAAAACCAGCTTCCACATGCATTTCAACCTACTCTTGTCACTCACATTCCATTTGTATTTGATAACACCACCACAATTTGAATGACAGTGATCATGTATATTAAAAAAGTATATTGTGTTTTTCTCTCTCTCTCTCTCTTTTTTTTTTTTTTTTTTTTCATATAAATATCTGATTTATTAACAACTGCTAGAGAGCTGGGAAATTTATTAGTAACATATGCTAGAGAGCTGAGAAAATTCAAATCAAAATTCAAAGGTTTCAATTTTCCCAGCTCTCTAGCAGATAACACAGTAGCCAACTTGGTATACACACATCCAACCATTTATACACAAAACCAGGATTCCTTAAAATAAAGTATTAAAATTGCTAAGGATTCTAACAGGTGCTTTTCAATTTGAAATTTTTTGTAATTACTACCTGAAACATTCTACAAATATAAAAACTACTATGATTGCACTGACTAGCTTGTAAAAAATTGTAAGTCAGTGTTAATGCAGTTAGTGAAACTTCAGTGAAATAAGTCCTCTATGTATTAAGATGTTTCACAAAATTATTAAATTAAGAGAGAAAAATTAACTTTTTTTAATGAAAACAAAATTCAACCAACATTACTGTTAACTGTGGAACACATTGTTATTGCTACTGACATTACCCTGCTGCTACATCCAAAATGAGAGTGCTTGGAATTCCAGCTTCACTTAACTTCTTATACATTTTTTCTCTATAAAAGAAAAAGTAACACATTAAAGGCAATACTTCATAAATGGAGACAGTAAATGCCAACGCTATTAATTATTTAGTTCTGGGTGATACATTTCTATTATGAAATCAAAATAATACACTCTGTTATGTTCTCCTACATTTAATTAATCTGTAAGCATTAACATATGTTTAGTACAAAACGTATCGTTATTTTATGCTGCCAAGACTAAGAAACACTTCTTCCACAGGAGAAGATTGCTTCTACAGGGATGGGATACACTTAAATAGAAAGGGTGCAAGAATATTTGCTGATGCTATCGAGGCAGTGTTAGGTGGGTCGGAAAACTGCTAGCTTGGGGGGAGACAAAGACCAATAGATTGACAGTAGCCACTGGCAGAGGTGAAAGAGATTCTTGCACTGCTTCTATTAGAATGAGCAGAAGCCTGAAAAACAAGATGCATGGTATTTCAGAGACTGCTGGGAGCCATTGCGGTACAAGTAAACACATGGGTTGTGTTAGGGTAGCTAAGAATAGAAACAGGTGCAGGTATACTTGTGTGTACACCAATGCTAGGAGTTTAGTAAATAAATTTGATGAATTTGAGGTATGGCTCAAAACATCAAAGGCAGATATTGTTGGGATATCAGAGACGTGGTGTCACACAGATATAAGGGATGCAGAACTGCAATTTGGGGAGTACAACGTCTACAGAAAGGATAGACAGGATAGGAAGGGGGGAGGGGTTATGCTATTAGTTAAGAAACACATAAACACCAAGGAAGTGAAGCCAGTCGACATCGCTGGAATAATTAGGTAATTAGGCCTAATGACGCTGATGAGTATAATAAGGAACTGTACAGGGAAATAGAGAGGGCCAGTAAATCAGAGAGTCTTATAATGGGAGATTTTAATTTCCCAGATATTGACTGGAATTTGGGGGGTGGTTAATCACGCACTAGCAGGGCTTTTGTGGATTTATTGGATGATTGTTTTCTACATCAGCATGTTCGGGAGGCAACTAGAGGGAGTAATACTCTTGATTTGATTATCAGCAGTGATTCTTCATGCATTAAGAATCTGCAGATAAATGAACCACTAGGTGGCAGTGATCACAGTGTGCTGAAGTGGCATTTACTCAAAGAGGTAACTACCATTAGGGGTAAAGGGAAGGGTTATTGCTTCCGTAAAGGCGACTACGATGGACTGAGAAAGTATTTAAATTCTATACAGTGGGACCAACTGATGATGTTACCAACAGCAAATTCAAAATGGGAAGCATTCAAAGAACTTATCTTGGAAGCTACTAGGCTTTACATACCAACTAAGAAATATTGTTCAAGGTTTAGGCCAAAATGGATGTCAGATGAACTAATGATGCATATGGCAGAGAAGAAAAATGCATAGGATACTTACAAATTAACACATGACACAGAAGCCTATGATAGATACAAGTTGATATGCAACCAAGTTACAAAGGAGGTTAGGCAGGCGAAGGCAGATTACGAGAAATCCTTGGCAAGGGATGCAAAGAAAAACAGCAAAGAGTTCTTTACTTATGTAAACTCTAGAAGGAAGGGGATGAATCAGATTGGTCCACTTGATATTGATGGGTCAACTGTTGATGACCCTGCTCAGGTAGCTAACAAACTAAATGAATATTTTGCATCGACATTCACACATGAGGAGTTATTCAGCAAGGGGAATGCCAGAAGTGTATTCAACTCTAGCAGTAAGCTACAGAATCTTGAAATAACTGGGAGTAAAGTGGAGGAGAAACTGTTGAAGATAAACACAAGAAAGGCACCCGGGGTGGATGGGATCTATCCAGTTATATTAAAGGAGGCAGCAAAGGAAGTAAGCAAACCCTTAGCCATAATTATGAGAGCTTCCTTCGACTCAGGGGAGGTACCCATAGACTGGAAATGTGCAAATGTGACCCCAATTCACAAAGGAGGATCAAAGGCTGACACAAGTAATTATAGACCTGGAAAGGTTGGAAATTATAGGATCTGGAAAGGTTGAGCAGATGGGCTGAGAGGTGGCAAATGAAGTTTAACATTGACAAATGTAAAGTACTACACATGGGAAACAGCAACCCCAGAGCAACGTATCAACTCTGTGGTACTACACTGACAGTGGTAGAGAATGAAAGGGACTTGGGGGTGGTTGTGCAGGCAGATATGAAGTTCTCTGAGCAGTGCAGACGGGCTGCAAGAGTAGCTCATGGAGTATTGTCAATGATATACAGGAATTTTTCCAGCAAGGATAAGGAGGTGATTATTCCATTGTATAAGGCAATGGTCAGGCCACACCTAGAGTATTGTATACAGATCTGGAGGCCTCATTTCAAGAAGGATGTAGAGCTGCTGGAACGAGTACAGAGAAGGGCAACAAGATTAGTGAATGGAACAAAGGGGTGCTCTTACGAAAAAAGGCTTAAGTTTTGCAAATTACAGTGTCTGGAGACTAGGCACCAGCGGAGTGATCTGATAGAGGTGTATAAAGCCTTGAATGGTTTAAGCATGCTCAATGCTGATGGGATTCTTCCTCTAGCTCAGAAAAATCACCTGAGAGGGCATAAATTCAAATTGAGGAAAGACAGATGTAGGATAGACGTGCGGAAATTTGCCTTTAGCCAGCGGGTGGTTGGTTGGTGGAACAGACTTCCATCCCTTGTGGTGGAGGTTGATAGCCTAAATAAGTTTAAGGCTCAGCTGGACAGGTATTTTGAACGAACAGAGGGGTGAAGTGGAAGTGGGGTTTTTTTTTTTTTTTTTTTTTTTTGGCTGATGCTGCATAAGCTTGCTTTCTTGCATCAAATGCCTCTACTAATGCTAATGCTAATGCTAATAAATATACTGCCTTTTATTTGTAATGCATACCAATACTCAGACAGCCATTTCAAATACAATTGAAGCTCAATATGAAGACATCCTCCAGAGGAATGAGAAAATGGTTGTTATATTGGAAGGGCATTACATCGATTGTTCATAAAATAGCATTAGGTTAATGAGGAATTGCCTGGGACAACCTGCCATTATTTCTGACAAATTTAAAAAGTGTGACGTTGTTTTTACCACCAAACGTAACATCAAAACTCCAGCCAATGGACCAAGGCATTATTAAAAATTTTAAATTTCATTATCGAAAGAGAATAATAATGAAGATTGTCAATGCGTTATCAGAAAACAGACACTTGGAGGTTACAATTAACCTTAGAGATCGCATCTCTGAACTGGCAAAAGTTTGGACAAGCATACTGAATACAATATTCAAAATTGTTTTTCAAAAACGGGATTTGCATTGAATACAGAAGTCGAACAACAACCAGACGAACAAGATGAATTGCCCCTTTCACAACTGAAAAACTTTTGGACATTATTAGAATCGTCCAGAAACATCGAAAATGAAATAACACTGGATAGTTATGTTTATGTAGATCAAGATCTGACTACAACAGAACATCCAAATGAAGATGAAATACTGCTGAACAGTGTTAGATGCAACCATGATCACAAAGAAATTAATGATGATACTGAAGACACATCAGAACAACCCATAGAAAATCCAACTCACGAAGAAATGATTCATGCTTTTAAAATCGTTCGTCTGGGTCTACAGTTTTGTGAAAATGTTCCTGATAATATTTTTAATGCTCTAAATAAATGTGAGTTTTTCTTTGAGAATCAGACATTTTTTAATTGTATTGTGCAAATGAAAATTACCGATTTTTTTAAATTTGTGATACTTACCAGCGAAAATTATGTAAATGTAATTTAAATAAGTATGTTTTTGAAATAAAATACATTAAAAATAAATGTAGATTCGTTTTCATTTTCTAATTAGATAACAATTTCTAATAAAAAAGATATTCTCTATATAGCGAAATTTGTCTATAATGAATTTTTTCACTGGATTTATTGAATTCGTTATAGGGAAGTTTGACTATATATATGTGTGTGTGTGTGTGTGAGTGTGTGTGTGTGTTTTTCTTTTTAATGGCGCTTTGACATAAGTATTATTGTGCATACAAATCTGATAATCAAGTTAGCCCAACTAGGTTATCTTAATTCAGCATGGTCTATACATATTAATTTTAAGAAGTATATTACTATATGATAATGAATTTTTCATTACACTTTACTGATGAATTTTCATTACTTTCAGCTAAAATTATGTTTAAGTCAATACTAATTTTAAATAACAATACATTTACATATATCATAATATTATAATATAGAACATTCCATCACATGGCCGTCAATCCCCTACTTTTTCGGGGGCTTTAAGTGGATTGACAGCCCATCTGATGTAATGTCTCATACCTACTCATTTCTGTTGTCCCTATACCAGTTTTGCCTTTTTGCTATATTAATTTAACTTTCAAATTTATATTTTAAATTTAAAATATTTCATTTACTTATTTTTATTTTAGTTTAAATCTTTATAATCATTCTCTACGGCAAACTGTGATAGGGGACACAAAGCCCAATGGATAAGTATCCAATATTGTGAAGGCTCTTACCTACTGTTACTGTCCTGAGGAAGTTGTAGTTTAGAAAGGAGTTATTTCCCGCCTTCTAATTGTTATATAGGTACCGAAGCTTTTTACTGCGCAGTTGCACTTTATACTGTGCCATGTTGGTGCATTAGCCTCAGGCCCCAACATCCTATGTTAATGTCTGCTGTGGGGTAGGGGGAGGTATGAGACATTACATCAGATGGGCTGTCAATCCACTCAAAGCCCCCAAAGAAGTAGGGGATTGACGGCCACGTGATGGAATGTTCTATATTATATTATGATATATGTAAATGTATTGTTATTTAAAATTAGTATTGACTTAAACATAATTTTAGCTGAAAGTAATGAAAATTCATCAGTAAAGTGTAATGAAAAATTCATTATCATATAGTAATATACTTCTTAAAATTAATATGTATAGGCCATGCTGAATTAAGATAACCTAGTTGGGCTAACTTGATTACCAGATTTGTATGCACAATAATATTTATATGTCAAAGCGCCACTAAAAAGAAAAAAAACAACACATACACTCACATATATATACAGGCACGTATAATGTCCAATTGGCATAATTACAATGGCATTAACGTTGCACATAAGTATTCATTAAACTATAAGCTAAAATCTAACCTATTATGCATACTAATGATAATATATATATATATAAGCCACTAGAGGGCTGGTATGTAGCAACTTGAATTTTGCACTCTGCAAATTTTACGTTTTATGTAAATTTTCTGCTCCCCTCAGTTCACTACATCCTGTAGTAAAATGTTTACTACCTCCTATTGTGTAACAGGCTGCATTTTTAATGATGTATGACATTATCAATTGGGTAATTTTACATTTTCTTTTCTTTGAATTCCCATTACCAGTCCCCCATCCATTCACCATTTACAGTGCACAAAATGCTCTCTGACAATTTATAAGTCACACAAACAACTCTCACATCTGGTGTACCCTCAACACACTACTACCTTAAGTGAAATTCTCACCTCACAGAAGCTCACTTGGCCCTATGCTATCCATTATCAGCTGAAATGGCAAAAACTATATGAAACCATTGCTAGCTCAATCCCACAAATCATGCAATGAATGCCAAAAATCTGCTTTGGCTACTCTTCACTGTAAAGGACCGTGCTCTTGTGAGCTCTGCAGGAAGAGTAGCAACATCTCAATATCCAGGCTTATGCCTTCAGCTTGTGCTCAGTTCCTTAGTACATCCTATTGTAATTCTAATGAAGCTAAAGGCAATTCCAGCAAATGAAATGCACATTCTCTCCTCACCAAAGTTTGCAGAGCAGATTATATGCTCTCACCTCTCTCTATGCCAGTTCTTAGTGGAATTGCTATTCAAGAAAATACCAATGATGGCTGTGACATATGGACTACTGTTTAATTTGATGCAAGCTGTTCTTTCGGTGTCTATAACAGACAGTCTTCTGATGGTGCTCTCCTGACTATAGCCAAATGTGACTCAGAAATAACCTCACCCTGAACATATCATGCATTAGGCCTACCAGAAGTTGCAGTGGCAAACTGCCAGAAGCCACTTGCATCATTAATGAGAAATGTATTCAAGCTATAGTCAAATTATCCTAAGAATATCAAAATTAAAGAGATTTCAGAAGATAATAGGAAACAAGAATACACAAATACGTTTGATGATTTTTCAGAGAGTGAAATATCATCAACCAACTCCAGCCAAATGTGGCATATAGTTGCTACTTGCCACAGCAACTACTCTATCAAAGCCCAAATCATTGATGCTAATTCAACTATAAACACAGCCCAAGAGAATAACCACACAAAAATCATGACAAACAGTAATCTCAACACCTCAAGAACAGAAAGCTGTTGGAAATGAATTCAAGCAAAACATGGAAGAAATACAAAATCAAATAAAACTAATGCATAACATAACTGACATTGCCCTTACAAACCAAGAGCTTCTAAAAAACAAAATACAGCAAATATCCAAAGATGAAGTAGGAACTGCAAATGGTCATCAAAACAGTGAAAGAACAAAATGGAAGTATGAGGAACTACCTCCAAAAACGGAGCCGTGGAGTGACTAACAATAATGAATACAGCCACACCCAGACTTATGTAAGCATTGCGTTCCACAGAACTTTATGCAAGTTGAATTTTATGTAAGATGATCAGTGCCAAGTGCCGCTCCTTCAGGATGACTTAAACAGACTTCAAAGATGCTCAGAGAAGTGGCAGCTATGTTTTAATTCTGCTAAATGCAAGGTCTTACACTTGGAGAATAGCAACCCACAAATAAATTATACATTTGGTAGGGTTGAATCAAAAACAGTGGATGAGGAAAGGGGCCTGAGAATTATGCTAGGATGTATGGGCAAATATGAAGTTTTCTGAACAGCATAAACAGGCAGCCAGGAAAGACCATGGTGATTTATCAAATACTATTCTGTAGAGATAGGGAGATCATAATCCCACTGTATAAGGTAATTGTAAGACCATATTTGGAATACTGCATAGAAGTGTGGAGAACTCATTACAAAAAGGACATTAAGCTTTTTGAAAGGGAGCAAAGAGGGGTAAATGGAATAGTGGGATTGGCAAAAGGACAACCACATGAAGAAAGACTCCAATTATGTTGGCTACAGAGCTTGGAAAACAGGCATCTCAGAGGTGACCTGATTGAGGTTTATAAGGCTCTGAGAGATATTAGTAAAATGAATGAAGATAGAATTCTCACAGTTATAAAGAATTCCAGAACTAGGGGTCATATATTCAAATTCAGTAATCCCAGAGTAACATATCAACTGTGTGGTACTACACTGACAGTGATAGAGAATGAAAAGGACCTGGGAGTCACATCAGCATTGAGCATGCTCAAACCATTCAAGGCTTTAACACCTCAATGAGATCACCTCAGAGGTGCTTAGTCTCCAGACACTGTAATTTGCAAAACTTAAGCCTTTCTTCATAAGAGCTGGGAGTAGTTGTGCAGGCAGATATGAAGTTTTCTGAGCAGCACAAACAGTCTGCAAGAGTAGCTCATGGTGTCTTGTCAATGATATACAGGAATTTTTCTAGGAGGGATAAGGAGGTGATTATCCTCCTTATTATCAATGGTCAGGCCACACTTTGAGTACTGTATACAGGTTTGGAGGCCTCATTTTAGGAAGAATGTAGAGCTGCTGGAGCAAGTGCAGAGAAGGGCAACAAGGTTAGTGAATGGAACAAAGGGTTGCTCTTATGAAGAAAGGCTTAAGTTTTGCAAATTACAGTGTCTGGAGACTAAGCACCTCTGAGGTGATCTCATTGGGGTGTTAAAGCCTTGAATGGTTTGAGCATGCTCAATGCTGATGGGATTCTTCCTCTTACTCTGAATAATCACCTGAGAGGGCATAAATTCAAATTGAGAAAAGACAGTTGTAGGATATATGTGCAGGCTTGCCTTTAGCCAGCGTGTGGATGATTGCTGGAACAAACTTCCATATGTCATTGTAGAAGTTGATAGCTTTTATAGATTCACAGCAGAACAAGACAAACATTCATTTGGAGCAAGTGGATGGGTGAAATTATAAGTTTTTTGTTTTGTTTTTTTGGCTGATGCTATATAAGTTTGCTTTCTTGCATTATGTGCCTTTACTAATGCGAATGCTAAAAAATTACAGGGGCTGAGGCTTAGATTAGACTGTAGGAAGTTTTCATTTAGCCGGCGAGTCATTGATAGCTGGAACAAGTTAGTTGCCCATGCAGGTAAAAAGTGCAGCCATTATCAATCCACTGCAGGGTGGAAGCCTCCTCAACAATTCATGCTGAGGGAAATGGACCATAATCTGCCACGCTGGTCCAGTGCGGGTTGGCAGATCGACCGTATTCAGTAGGCAGGGGCTTGAACCCCGGTCTACTCAAAGAGCGTGTGCTACTGCACTCCCGCTCCTGCCCACTCGGCTACGGAGGCCGGCTTTGTTAGTTGAGGCCAACAGTTTGAACAAGTTCAAGGGTCTACACTGCAGAGGTTCCCAAACTTTCTTGGTTCACGGTGCCCTTAATATCCCAGTAATTTATTCACGGCACCCCTAGGCCAAAAAAAATACCTTATTTAACACAATGGTTTTCGACCTTTTAATATATATCTATATAATAATTTTATTCTTTATATAGAGGTACTAAATAGAGATCAATTGTAGATCACCACAAAATTAAAAAGATACAGTACAATGGATACCGTACACCTTTTTATAATGAAATAAATGCATAAATTTCAAAAAATAATAATAATAAAATAATAATAATAACTTTAAGTAATTAAACCAAAATTACACGGCACCCCCTTTGAAAACCAATGGTCTACTGGATACTTACCTGTTTGAGGGGGGAAGAATACAATTTGTGTTTTCTTATCTACCTGCATAGGGTTTTTTTTTTTTTTTTTTTCCAGTGCAGTGAAAGCCTGTGGCTTCCTTGCACTATATAGTGAATACTATTACTATATATATTTGATACAACAGAACAACTGCTTCTCTCCCAATGTGCTGATTTTTTGATGTGTAAACATCTTTGGTGGCACCTATTAAATTTCAGACGGTAGTAAAATCAATTTGTCACGATTTTCCTTTTTGCAACGTGTAAATTATTATTATTAGCTATATGGTGCAAGGAAGCTAGAGGCTTTTGCTCCACCAGCCAAAAAAAAAAAAAGAGTTACCCTGAGAGAGAGAGAGAACAAGAGTCAGAAGTAGAAGGGAATCACCAAGAAAGAGAAGAATGATGATATCCAGCTCAAGACCCTGGGTGTGCCACGCCCATGCTCACCCTAGGCACCTCTGTAGCCAGGTGGGCAAGAGCAGCAGTGCGTAGCACACGCTTCTTGATTAGATCCGGGTTCGAGCCTGTGACCACCAAATACGGAGGATGCTGAAAGGTCAGCATGTCCTTGGAGCAATATGGCCTTAGTTGCTAATGCTCCTAAAAAAAAAAAAAAAACCAAACCATGCTCACCAGATGTGAGCCCCTGGGGTTATGACAACATTTCCGTTTCATAACAAAGAAAAACGGAGTCGGGGGAGAACATCGGGGGAGGTGATCTTGGATGTGTTCAGAGCTGGCATAAAACAGCTAGTTGGGGAAAAACGTTTATGATTCAGGGCATACTACTTAGGTGGCTTTGGGCTAATCATTGCCACCCATGGCAGAAACCTTTTGATAACTAGAGAAATGGATATCTTGAGGGCAGTGATATTGGATATGTTCAGAGATGGCATAAACCAGCCGGTTGCAGAAAAACATTTATGATTTGGAGCATACCACTTAAGTGGCTTTGGGCTAACCATTGCCACCCATGGCAGAAACTGTTTGGTAACCAGAGAAATGGATAACTTGAGGGCACTGTGCACAGCATTCCATCTATTACAAAGGCAGCCTTACCAGTTAAAGTGCAAGTAATGTAGGTGTTACAGTATCCGTCTATTACTGAAGCGGTTGTATATTTCCATCAAGAGGTGAATCATAAATGTTTTTCCATTTTTGATTCGCAAGCGAGATGGCACAAAGAATCATGAGAGGTGATCTTGTGTGTGCTCAGAGCTGGCATAAACCAGCTGGTTACAGAAAAGTATTTATGATTAGGAGCATACCACTTAGGTGACTTTGGGCTAACCATTGCAACCCATGGCAGGAACCTTTTGGTAACCAGAGAAATGGATATCTTGAGGGCAGTGATCTTGGATGTACTTGGAGCTGGCATAAACCAGCTCTGAGCATCCAAGATCATTACATTACATTACTTGCACTTCAGCCTTACCAGTTGAAACGCATGTAATGTAGTCATTACAGTATCCATCTGTATTACTGAAGCAGTTGTATATTCCCATCAAGAAGCAAATCATACATGTTTTTCCGCAACAAGCTGGGCCAGTCATGAATATTTGAATCGGTTCATGATTGGGAGATAACATATTCCAAATTACAAGTTGTTGTTGTTAAATTTGTTGGTGCATCAGCAACTTAGGCTATAATGCACTAATTACTGTCTAATATCTTCTGTGTTTGTCTTACACGTGATATGGTTTATATATTGTGATATTTATTTATCAATTTTAGAAAGAGAAAAATGTCATCCATGTCCTCATGATCTCCTAGAACAAGATGTAATGATAACTGGTTGCAGTTATACAAATTACAAGTACAAGTAGAATCTTTTGCTTGTAATTGGCCATTCTCATTAAGTTGTAGAAGTCCTCGTTGATGACCAACAAAAGACTTCTACAACTTTTGTTGTTTTATGTGTAAAACAACAAAAGATGTTTTACACATAAAACATCTTTTGTGCGTACAGGGTACACATGCAATTTTTTTTTTTTTTGTATTTCTGAAACCTGAATGGAGCAGATTGAGCAATTCCTCTCCTTGTCAGTCATGGATCCAGTCAGTCATGAATATTTGAATCGGTCTATGGCCTTTGAGGCAGCTTGGCTTATTCTCAAACACAGGATGGCAATTGCTGATGCAGCCAATCTGTATATCCTGACATCTCCAGATCACGAAGTCATTGATGAAGTCTCACAATGCCTTACAAACCACTGCAATGCATTGGTCACATGAGTTTTCTGTGGAGACTTTAATCTTTCTCCATAATAAAATCACCCGAAAGCTTGAAATTACAGTTGAAGTGCTTTATAGCAACTCTCTTTTTAACATTCTACATGTTATTATGTTCTATGTGGTTAGTCCCGGCCAATTTCTCATTAACCTGATGCTATTTTATGAATAATAGCATTAGCATTAGTAGAGGCATTTGATGCAAGAAAGCAAGCTTATGCAGCATCAGCCAAAAAAAAAAAACCCACTTCCACTTCACCCCTCTGTTCGTTAAAAATACCTGTCCAGCTGAGCCTTAAACTTATTTAGGCTATCAACCTCCACCACAAGGGATTAGCATTAGCATTAGTAGAGGCATTTGATGCAAGAAAGCAAGCTTATGCAGCATCAGCCAAAAAAAAAAAAAAAACCACTTCCACTTCACCCCTCTGTTCGTTCAAAATACCTGTCCAGCTGAGCCTTAAACTTATTTAGGCTATCAACCTCCACCACAAGGGATGGCAGTCTGTTCCACCAACCAACCACCCGCTGGCTAAAGGCAAATTTCCGCACGTCTATCCTACATCTGTCTTTCCTCAATTTGAATTTATGCCCTCTCAGGTGATTTTTCTGAGCTAGAGGAAGAATCCCATCAACATTGAGCATGCTTAAACCATTCAAGGCTTTATAAACCTCTATCAGATCACCTCGCTGGTGCCTAGTCTCCAGACACTGTAATTTGCAAAACTTAAGCCTTTCTTCGTAAGAGCACCCCTTTGTTCCATTCACTAATCTTGTTGCCCTTCTCTGTACTCGTTCCAGCAGCTCTACATCCTTCTTGAAATGAGGCCTCCAGACCTGTATACAGTACTCTAGGTGTGGCCTGACCATTGCCTTATACAATGGAATAATCACCTCCTTATCCCTGCTGGAAAAATTCCTGTATATCATTGACAATACTCCATGAGCTACTCTTGCAGCCCGTCTGCACTGCTCAGAGAACTTCATATCTGCCTGCACAATCACCCCCAAGTCCCTTTCATTCTCTACCACTGTCAGTGTAGTACCACAGAGTTGATACATTGCTCTGGGGTTGCTTTTTCCCATGTGTAGTACTTTACATTTGTCAATGTTAAACTTCATTTGCCACCTCTCAGCCCATCTGCTCAACCTTTCCAGATCCTGTTGCAGCAGCATAGTGTCAGTAGTGTCCTTGACAACCCTGCCAACCTTTGTATCATCTGCAAACTTGGACATTAAGCTTGATATACCATCATCAATATCATTTATAAATACAGAAAACAATAATGGACCCAACACTGAGCCCTGAGGGACTCCACTAATAACATTAGTCCACGATGAGCAGTGTCCATTGATTACCACTCTCTGTCTTCTCCCCCTCAACCACCCCTTTATCCATAGCAGCAATTTGCCTCCAATGTCACACTGCTCCAATTTGTGTAGCAGTCTTCCATGTGCAACAGTATCAAAAGCCTTTCTAAGATCCAAGTATATAATATCAAAGTTAGTCCCTGCATCCAGTTCTTTTGTGACTGCATCATAGTATCCAATCAAGTTGGTCAGGCAAGACTTCCCCTTAACAAAACCATGCTGTGTCTGAGCTATAACTGAAGTCTTGTCTAAATGATCCTGCAGTGCTTCTTTAACCAGTGCCTCCATTAGATATAACAACCTTCCGATGTAACGACTGTTTTCTCATTTCCCCGGGGTATCGTTATATAGAGCTTCAACTGTATTTGAATAACAAAATTTATTATTATTCAGATGATTAATTAAGTTAGATTCTAAGATTATTGGCAAGATTCTAAGAAGTAATGCAGGGTGGCTGCAGGGCAGAAGGTTGTGATTAATGGATATTCTTCAGATAGGTATAATGTCAGAAGGGTGGTCCCCCAAGGATCAGTTCTTGGACCACTGCTGATTCTGATTTTCATAAATGACATCTATGAGCAGATAGAGGGTGTGATATCAAAATTTGCAGATGTAGAGATTCGGAGAGTTGTTAATGATTGGCATCACACAGTGCTCCTTCAGAATGACTTGAACAGGTTTCAAGAATGGTCAGAAAAGTTACAGCCATGTTTTAATACAGCAAATTGCAAGGTCATACACTTGGAGAATAGCAACCCCCAAATAACTTATACACTTTTGTAGGGTTGAATTAAAAACAGCAGAAGAAGAAAGGGATCTGGGAATTATGCTATTCATGTTGTATGGGCAGATATGAAATTTTCTGAGCAGTGTGACCAGGCAGCCAGAAACTCCATAGTGTCATATCAATGATTTATTGAGCCTGCAGAAAGGAGGACCTGTCTCAAACACAGACCCTGCCATTGTGGCTAAAGTGGAATGGCTAGTCCTTGAAGACAGATGTGTGACTATACATTTTATGGCAAATGAAGTGAACATCCATATGTCTGTTTGCATCATAATACAAGAGTTCCTGCACACATCTAAGACAGCAGCCCAATGGCTTTCAAGATTGTTAGAGAGAGAGAATGCTGATGATTTTTTCGATCGAATTGCAACAATGGATGAATGCTGGGTACATCACTATGACTCAGAAACAAAACGGATGAGTAAACAATGGAAATGGTCATCTTCACCAATCCCCGAAAAAGACGGTTCACAATTGTCTGCCAACAAGGGTCATGTTGTCAGGTCAGACTTCTGGGACTCAAAGTATCATCCTTACAGGTAAAAAAAAAAAAAAAAAAAAAAAAAAGGTAAAGTGCAGCCATTATCAACCCACTGCAGGATGGAAGCTTCCTCAACAATTCATGCTGAGGGAAATGGACCATAATCTGCCATGCTGGTCCAGGTGGGTTGGCAGATCGACTGTATTCAGCAGTCGGGGCTTGAACCCCGGTCTACTCAAAGAGCGTGTGCTACTGCACTCCCACTCCTGACCACTCGGCTACGGAGGCCCCTCATCCTTACAGATTATCCCCCAAAAGGAAACAGTTTCTATAGTACTCCACAGCATCACTGTGGAGTACTATAGAAACCTTCTGGGAAAGTCAAGAGAGATTATCAGGATGCAGGAAGCTGTCTAAAAGTGTTTACCTCCTAGCCAAAAATACTTCTCCACACAAAGCTGCTCTCAAAGTAGACTATGTGATCATATATGACATTGAAAATCTGCAGCACCCACCTTATTCTCCTGACTTCTCACCTTCACACTTCTCCTCCCGAAAATGACGAAACCATTACAGGTCCACAGATTTCAGACAAATGAGTTATATTCAGTAGGCTTGAAAGAGTTCATCCACAGATGGGAAAATCTGTAGCTCTAGAGGGTAGCTATACAGAAAAGGATGAAATTGCTAGCCAATTCGTAAATCAAATATTTCTAAGTGAGAGTAAATAGTTACTGACCGCCCCTCGTACTTGACTCATCGACTGAGTGCAAGTGCATGCATACACAAACACTACTTTGTTATTAATATTAGAATAAATTTTAATTACATCTCAAATCCCTACTACACTAGTGAAATAATGATAGTTTTAAATTTTTGATGAAACCTAGTCAAGAGTGACTATGTTTCACTACTTACCCGCTCTTGTCTGGAGAGGACTCCGTCACATAAACATGAAATCGTTTTCTAGCTTGTGCAGCTTCTAATAAAGTATTACACACTACTCGAGAATAGGAATGAACAAGGATGGCCTAAAACAAACATTTAAAAAAAAAAAAAGTAATAAATGACTCATTCTTAATACTTGAGACTTTAAAATACTTATTCCATAAAATCAACATAATCAAAAATGAGCATTATAAGGTAAAATTTTAGTTTGTTTGAAATTTTGCTGTTAAAAGAAAAGCAAAAAAAATTGAGAAATCAAAAATGTTCATTTAATTTCACAGACCAACCTACCAATACAAGAGTGAATGTCCAGCTCAGACACCAGACTAAAAAATGTGTACCAAATATTTATTTATCAGTTAAATACAAGATATTCAATCAGATATCATGCAGCACCCACCTAGGTGCCCAGTACCAATTACCAGTACCCACCTGGGTGAGGGTAATTGGAAATTATCAAATGACACAGAAGCCTATGGTAAATATAAATTATTCTGTAATCAAGTCACAAAGGAGGTTAGGCAAGCCTGCCTTCACTTGCCTAACCTATGAGAAATCTTTGGAAAAGGATGCAAAGAAAAACAGCAAGGTCTTCTTTACTTTAGAAGGAAGGGGATGAATCAGATTGGTCCACTTGATATTGATGGTTTGCCTGTCGATGATCCTGGTCAGAGAGCTGACAAACTGAATGAGTATTTTGCATCTACATTCACACAAGGAATTCTGTAGAGAAGTGGGGGACAGAAGCTTATTAAACTCTAAGTGAGCTTAATGATTTTGTAATATATAATAACTGAGCACAGAGTAACTGAGTATATAGTAACTGTGTACAGGTAACCCCCATATAACATGGTACTTCTACAATGCAGTTTCGCTCTAACACGATTGATAAATTGCAGCAATCCTCGCACAACATAGTACACTTATATAACAAGGTTTTACTCTAACATGGTTAGAGAATTGCGGAAACCTCGAGCAAAACACAGTATTTTTGACTTTTTTTTGTGAGGGAAACCCTGCTATTATGTAGGATATAACTTTTCTACATTTCCATTCTCTTTTGTGAAGCACCGCTTTTGGCTTGCTAGTTGTTATGGGCGCCTCCGTAGCCAGGTGGGAAGGAGCAGCAGTGCGTAGCACATGCTTCTTGATTACACCGGGGTTCGAGCCTATCTCCACCAAATACGGAGGATGTGGAAAGGTCAGGGAATGACCACCGCATATTCACAGAGCAATATGGCCTTAGTTGCTAATGCTCCTAAAAACCAAATAACAAACAAATAAACAGCTAGTTGTTATGAAAAAAAAAAGGGAAATCCCTGTGCTAGGTTCAGTGCTATTGAACTTGTAGAAAAAAATCTATATTTCAAAGTTTTATTACTACTGGATAACGTGCCAGGCCATCCAAAAGATTTATGTCATCCAAATGTTGAAGAATATTCCTACCACCTGATACAACTTCTTTTATTTACCTTTAAAACTCATTACATCAGAATATCGTTTCAATGGACTTTGCAAAAAATTGATTCCGAATCTATTGAAGTGATGGAAGCAGGGAAACATTTTTCAACTGTGGACTGTGCTGGAATCATAGCTTTAGTGCTCAAAGTAAAATCAACTGTTAACATTGAGTGTTGGAAAAATATATGGTCAGAGTCAGTTCATTCAGGAAATATGGTCAAACCAGAAGAAAATGGAAACAATGCAATAATACAACTTGCTAAGTCAGTAGGAGGGGAAGGTTTTGATGATATGACTAGTGAAGATGTTCAAGAATTACTGGTGAAAAAGAGGCTGGCAAAGTGGATTTGGTGCAAATGGCATCGGAGGTAAACCAGATTAATTCAGAGGTGATAGAGCAGATGAAAATTCTGAAGTTCCAAATTTTACACTAAAAATGCATATGGGAAGTCATAAACTTAGCTGAGCAATTAGAATATTTTTTTGGATGCAGATCCTTCGACTGAAAGGAGCACAAAGTTCAAAAGGGAACTTCAAAAATGCTTAGCTCCATACCATGAAATTTACAACAATCTATCAAGCAAAAGCAAACAAACAAGATTACTGATTTTTTAGAGAGAGAGAGAGAGAGCAGAAGATACACGAAATCGAGATGCTGCAGAAGAAGTTCAGAAGGTGAAGATATTCTGCAACAGAGAAAATGTTCTCGTTTGGTTGTGCTTAGCAGCAATGAAGAAAAAGAAAATTAAATGAACGTACATTATCTGACATATTATGTACTTTGTAAGGTGTTTGTTCATTATTACTATTTTCAATAAAAATTATGTTTCTGATAGTTATTAAAAAAATGGTATATTTTTTGTTAGCTTTTGGAACGTAACCCTCTTTTTTGTACTGGTTCTTAGTCCCATATAACACTGTTTCGCACTACACAAGATTTTATAGGAACCTAACTACTGTATTATACAAGGGTTACCAAAGAAGGGATGGATATTTCCTACGCCAAACAGTAAAAGGAAAATAAGTCAGTCCCTGAAGAAGTTGAAGATTCTGAATCAAAATGAGAGAGAGAACAGAAGTCTCAGGGAAGAGATCCACAGAAAAATGGATAGAAAAATCAGAGAAATTTCATGCTTTAGATGTGGAAGGATTGGGCACTACAGTCAAAACAGCAGGGCAAATCCTGGCTTTGGTGATTCTTCTCAGCCAGCCCTAACATTCCAAAGGCAGAGACCAATAATAATTGGCCTCTGCCTTTAGAGTATGCTTTAAAGTATGGATTGGCAGCACGTACCGCTGCTGATCCATACTTTGTTTCTTCCATCATTACTAGTGATGAACTGTAGAAGTATGGCTGTGACCTGGAAACATAGTCCCAGTCCTCTCAATGGAAGACTCCATCTTCAACAAGACCCAAAAAAACAAGACAATCTCATTTATTGAACATGAAGATCATGCTTACAGTATTTTATAACTCACAGGTAAATCATTGTTCTCTATGAATTTGTCCTGCATGGTTAAAACGAGAACCAGGAATACTACGAAATAGCTGAACAGTGTTTATGATGCTCTTCAGAGAAGGGATCTGTGACTATCCACTGCAACAAGCTGATACGTTCTACAGAACTCAAGTTCAGCAGTACATAAAGTTTTGGAAACTGTGTAGTTACAAGAATATAATGTAATATTAATTCAGTAATATATTTCAGTTCAAATATTACTTTAATAATAGTTGCTATAAGATTTACTTCAAATACTTCATCTGAGGATATCACGAATTAGACATAGGTGACACTTGTGTTAGTCATGAATTCATCAGTTGTATAGCCATAGCGTGTATTCCAAGGTCAAGTCTAGTACAGGGGTCACCAAACTTGGCCCATGGGCCAGATCCAGCCCCACGAAAGAATTTTATCTGGCTTGCAGATATTTCAATTAGATCGCAAAAACTAATGTTATATTAATTCACAATAAAATTTATGAAAAAAACACATTTTACAGATTATTTTAACATTCGTTGGTTAATTAAGTGCTGACGCCTCTTTGTCATCAGCTTAGTCTTATTAGATATTAATTCTGTTATTTCCACTCAAAGCTATTCTTTGAAACATCGTTAAAATAATCTGTTAATCTTGACCCTGTCATTAAATACCAATAGGTGTTAGACACAGTAATTAGGGATTTCCTAATCAATTGCCAACCTGCACACCATCCCTGATTTGCAGAGTATGGGAGCAAAGGTCACCCTAGGCTTCCACTACACAAGAATCCCGGATCCACGACATACCTTGATATACCTTGATTGGTAAGATTTTGTAACAGCCTGCACATGAACCCTGATGTTCAGAGTATGGGAGCAAAGGCCACCACGGCTTCTACTATACAAGTACCCCAGAACACTATCCTATTAGTTAACGGAGTTAATCCCTCTGCTATAAATTAACTGCTGGCAGCCTGTATGCACATAAAGTTTCTGGTAGCATCGGCAAGAGAAGGCTGTCATGCTTTAGTAATTGTAACATATTGGTAATTGTAACTGTTTTATCCTAAAATATTCAAATTTGTAGCCCTTTCTGTTCTCTCCACAGCATGGTCTGATGATGGGTATGACAATATACCCAAAATGTCACCTTATTAAACTATATTAGAATTAATAATATAGTTTTATATTATAATAATGTAGTTTATTTATTATAATTATAATTAATTATTATAATTAATAAACTATATTATTAATTGCACATTATATGAATATAATAATAAACTTTACGTTAAAATATTTCATAAAATTTTAAGACACTTCAGTGCTTGCTTACTTCAATATTCACAAGTATTTTTTTTTTTTATTCGTGACCCCATAAAAATCATGTCAAAGTTGATGTCGAAAAAAAGAAATGTTGATGTTGAGTGTTGCATTTCTAATGAGCAATGGCCAATTAATTACTTTTTTTGCAAATGTCTTATTTGCAACAAAGCCTAGTCAGTATTCAGGGAATCTAATGTGAAACGTCACTACACCACAAAACATGCCTCAAATTATGATAAATTTAAGAAACTTTGTGGCAAAAAACAAACTCAAAGAACAAACCCAAACTTTTCAAAGTCAACAACAGAAGATTAGAACTTTTACTCATCAAAATTTATCTGCAGTTAGAGCTATTGTTGTTGTTGTTATTTGGTTGTTGACCATTGCCTTATACAGAGGGACAATCACCTCCTTTTCCCTTACTAGCAAAATTCCTGTATATCATTGACAAAATCCCATGATCTGCCCTGGCAGCCTGTCTGCATTGCTCAGAAAACTTCATATCTGACTGAACATTTACTCCCAGGTCTTTTTCATTTTCTACCACCTTAAGTGTAGTGCCACACAGTTGGTACGTTTCTCTGGGGTTACTTCTATCCATATGCAGTACTTTGCATTTGTCAAGGTTAATCTTCAGTTGCCACTTCTCAGCCCATCTTCCCAAATTTTCTAGATCCTGTTGCAGTAGCACACTGCCATTACTGTCATTAGCAACCCTGCCAACCTTTGTATCATCTGCAAACTTTGACACTAAGCCTGATATACCTTCATCAATATCATTGATAAATATACAAAACAACAGCGGACCCAACACCGAACCCTGCGGGACTCCACTCATAACATTAGCCCTCGAAGAGCAGCACCCGTTGATTATCACTCTCTGTCTTCTCCCACTCAACAATCCTTTTATCCATTGTAGCAATTTACCCTTAATACCGTTCTGCTCCAATTTGTAGTCTTCCATGTGCAACAGCTTCAAAAGCTTTCCTGAAATCCAAGTATATGATATCAAAATTATTTTTTGCATACAGTTCCTTTGTGACCACATCATAATAACCAATCACATTTGTCAGACAAGACTTTCCCTTAACAAACCCATGCGGTGTCTGAATTATTGATGCAGTCTTATCTAGATGATCCTGCAATGCACCTTTAACCAGTGACTCCATTATTTTACCGGGAAAAGAAGTTAAACTAACTGGTCTGTAATTACTCGTACCCTTCGATCCCCCTTTGTGAATTGGGGATACATTTGCACATCTCCAGTCCGTGGGGACTTCCCCTGAGTACAAGAATGCTCTCATAATTATGGCTAAGGGTTTGCTTACTTCCTTTGCCACCTCCTTTAATATAACTGGATAGATCCCATCCATCCCAGGTACCTTTTTTATGTTTAACTTCAACAATTTCTCCTCCACTTTGCTCTCAGTTATTACAAAATCATTAAGCACACTGCTACAATTTGATAACCTTCTGGCATTTTCAAACCTTAATAACTCCTCATGTGTGAATGTAGATGCAAAATACTCATTTAGTTTGTTTGCTATCTGAGCAGGATCATCAACAATCGAACCATCCATATCAAGTGGACCAATCAGATTCATCCCCTTCCTTTTAGAGTTTATATAAGTAAAGAAATCCTTGCTGTTTTTCTTAGCATCCTTTGCCAAAGATTTCTCATAATCTGCCTTTGCCTGCGTAACCTCCTTTGTGACTTGATTACAGACTAGCTTATATCTGCCATAGGCTTCTGTGTCGCCTGATAATTTATATGCATCCTATGCATTTTAATTCTCTGTCATGAGTCTCATTAGTTCATTTGATAACCATTTAGGCCTAAACCTTGAACAATATTTCTTAATAGGTATGAAACATTTAGTAGCTTCCACGATTAATTCCTTGAATGCTTCCCACTTAGAATTTGCTGTTGGTAACATCATCAGTTGATCCCACTGTACAGAATTTAAAAACTGTGTGAGACCACTGTACTCACCTTTACGGAAGCAAAAACCATTTCCTTTACCTTCGATGGTAATTATATCTTTAAGTAAATCCCACATCAGTACACTGTGATCACTGCCACCTAGTGGTTCCTTTATCTGCAAATTCTTAATACACGAATGATCACTGCTGATAACCAGATCAAGGGTATTACTCTCTCTGGTTGCCTCTCGAACATGCTGCTGCAGAAAACAATCGTCCAATAAATCCACAAAAGTCTTACTAGTGTGCGAGCGACCAATCCACAAGTTCCAATCAATATCTGGGAAGTTAAAATCCCCCATTATAAGACATTCTGATTTACTAGCCCACTATTTCTCTGTACAATTGTTCATTCGAGTCATTAGGCCTATAACACACTCCTACTCTTATTTTTGCTTTTGCAGTGCTTATGTCATCATCATCATCAATGTTTGATGATGATGATGACTCATTGCTTAAGAACGAATGGAGAATTTGTAAAACGAATTTGTTTGGCAATTGCAGAAGAAGTATATCTTGAGAAAGTAAAGAATTTTGCATCTGTAAGTTTATCTTAATGAACTGTAACAAGATAAATTGAAGGTTTAGGAGTCAATGTTCAAAATAAATTCATAGAAAAAGTTAGTGAATTCACACAATTTGCAATAGCAATTGATGAGTGAAGACACAACCCATACAGTTCAATTACTAATTTATATCCGAGGTGTAAATCAAAAGTTTGCAGTAAATGAAGAGCTAACTGTATTAAAAAGCTTGAAAGATACAAAAAATAGGTGAAATATAGTTTTAAGTGTGTGAGAAGCAACTGATGGCCTCAGATTGAATTGGGATTTTCTATCAGCGGTTATGACAGATGGCACAAAAAATATGGTTGTTACTAAAATTGGGTTCATGGGTCAGCTTCATGAATATCTTGAGAGTAAAAATATTAAAATAACCAATGCAATTTCATTGTATAATTTACCAGCAGTCTTTGTGCAGAAACGGTTTGGGCATAGATTATGTCATGTCAAATGTTAATATCAACAGTAAATTTTATCTGCAAGACTGGTCTGAATCGTCAGCAATTCAAAAATTTTCTTGAAAAAATTGATGCTGAATACGGTGATTTATTGTGCCACACCGAAGTACGATGGTTGAATCGTGGTAATGTGTTGATGTGATTTTTTGAAATTAGGGTCGAAATAAATCTATTTATGAATAAAAAACTGAAGCCTTCTCTGGAACTGTCAGATCTCAAATGGCTGTGGAACCTTGCCTTTTTAAGAGGTACATGTGAACACCTGAATTTTCTTAATAAGGAACTACAAAGACGAGACTAACTTGTCAATGAATTGTATTATAATGTCAAAGAATTTGAAACAAAACTGGAGTTACTTAAAAGTCAACTACTTCGGAATAATTTTTCACATTTTCCATGTTGCAAAATTTATCTAAAAATAGGCCTAGTTTAATTTTTTCACTGAAAATTTTGTTCAAAATGTTAGTTTATTGCAAGAAAATTTTGCGGATAGATTTTCTGATTTTAAAAATAATTAAAAGGTGTTTGATCTTTTTCAAAATCTGTTTGACGTACCCATCAATTTGTAATCTACACATCAATTTGTAATTCAAAGAAGTGCTCAGACAGGTTTTCTCACCACTTCTAACCTCTTCTTTAAACAGCTTGCAAAGGTTGCCACTGTACTAGTTACACTTTTAATGAAAGATAGATAAAACTTTTAACCCAAGATAAGTAAGACGTGCTTCAAAATCTTTTTAACTTCAATGGCATGCATTAGTTGAAATTGTTTAGATCTATCTTTCCTTTCAGCACTTCTCTCTATACAGCAGTGAAGGTCCACCAATATTCATCTACTTTTATATAAAGCACGTAGCATACTTTTCAGCACACAAATTAATAAGATGACAAGAACAGACTACTGCCTCCAAGTGTTCAAGCATCTCTTTAAATATCTTTGCTCCTTCCATTTTTAGGCCTACTATAAGATGCACATTATCAACATTAAATGCCAAACAGTTTTTTGAAGGAATCCCACTTGCTCAAAAGAGGATTTCACAATTGTAAACTCCTGTGACATAATGGTCGTGTTAGAATATAAACAGTTTTTTTTTTGTCTAAACAAGTTTCGCTGCACAAAAAACAATTTGATAACAATGAAATGAACACAAAAAAATCATTTATAGAAAAGTTTTAATCTATCATTTTGTAGATATGGTAATTCTTTTTCAAATGAAATCATTAGATTATTTTAAAATTAATTTACCTTCTAATAAATGCAAAAAAAAAAAAAAAAAATTCACCAGATATTAAAATAATGTGTACTTACAGATCCATCAAAAATAAAACAATGCCCCAGTTTTGCAATCTTCATCCTTGAATATGCTGCCTTTTCAAGAAAAACTTGCCCTCTGTGAGATAAAACTTTCTTGCATTCACTAAAGTCCTGAAGCAAGAAAAAATTTGCTTCATATGAAAATTGCTCAATTCCTATAATTAAAATATATTATAATGATATACTAGGGGACCTGGCCCTGCTCGATGGGCTCGCTTCTTTTGATAAAATAAAATACTTACAGAAGACACTGTGTGTATTCCTCAGGTACATAATAATTACATATGGAAATCAAGAATGGTGTTGCGTGGTCATCTAGATAAACAAAGTGCATGCACGAGGTTTATCTAGCATGATCACACTAAAACAGAAGCTTCTGTTTTAACTTGTTTTTCTAAAACAAACTTCTGTTACATAGCTTAGTATTTGTTACATATTACCACGTAACCTGCATCCCTCTTTTCCCATTGGCCGAATAAATATCACTAGGAGGAAAATTATTTTAATATATAGAAAGATATATAGCAGACTCTTGATTTACTGGGATTGGATTAACCGGGACACTTAAGACTCCAAATAAAAAAAAAAAAAAACATCAATCAGAAATCATAAAATTCAAGTAATAACTAGAATAGGTATAAACAGATGTTTTGCAAGTTGCAAATAAGCGACAAGAAGTGGTGTTATAAATCATCATTGGGAGATTAGTGTGCCCATTATTAGCATTAGCAGAGGCATATGATGCAAGAAAGCAAGCTTATTCAGCATCAGCCAAAAAAAAAAAAAAAAAAACACACCACTCCCATTTCACCCCTCCGTTCGTTCGAAATACCTGTCCAGTTGAGCTTTAAATTTGTTTAGGCTATCAACTTCAACAACAAGTGATGGAAGTCGGTTCCACCAACCAACCACCCGCTGGCCAAAGGCAAATTTCCGCACATCTATCCGACATCCGTCCTTCCTCAATTTGAATTTATGCCCTCTGAGGTGATTATTCTGAGCAAGATGAAGAATCCCATTGGCATTGAGCATGCTCAAACCATTCAAAGCCTTATACACTTCTATCAGATCACCTCGCCAGTGCCTAGTCTCCAGACTCTGTAATTTGCAAAACTTAAGCCTTTCTTCGTAAGAGCAACCCTTTGTTCCATTCACTAATCTTGTTGCCCTTCTCTGTACCCGTTCCAGCAGCTCTACATCCTTCTTGAAATAAGGCCTCCAGACCTGTATACAGTACTCAAGATGTGGCCTAACCATTGCCTTATACAAGGGAATAATCACCTCCTTATCCCTGCTAGAAAAGTTCCTGTATATCATTGACAAGACACCATGAGCTACTCTTGCAGCTCGTCTGCACTGCGCAGAGAACTTCATATCTGCCTGCACAATTACCCCCAGGTCCTTTTCATTCTCCACCACTGTCAGTGTAGTACCGCAGAGTTGATACGTTGCTCTGGGGTTACTGTTTCCCATATGTAGTACTTTACATTTGTCAATGTTAAACTTCATTTGCCACCTCTCATCCCATCTGTTCAACCTTTCCAGATCCTGTTGCAGCAGCATAGCGTCAGTAGTGTCCTTAACAACCCTGCCAACCTTTGTATCATCTGCAAACTTGGACATTAAACTTGATATCCCATCATCAATATCATTCATAAACACCGAAAACAACAACGGACCCAACACTGAACCCTGAGGAACTCCACTAATAACATTAGTCCACGTTGAGCAGTGTCCATTGATTACCACTCTCTGTCTTCTGCCACTCAACCATCCCCTTATCCATAGCAGCAATTTGCCTCCAACGCCACACTGCTCCAATTTGTGCAGCAGTCTTCCATGTGCAACAGTATCAAAAGCCTTTCTAAGATCCAAATATATAATATCAAAGTTATTCCCTGCATCCAGTTCTTTTGTGACTACATCATAGTATCCAATCAAATTGGTCAGGCAAGACCTGCCCTTAACAAAACCATGCTGCGTCTGAGCTATAACTGAATTCTTGTCTAGATGATCCTGCAGTGCTTCTTTAACCAGTGCCTCCATTAATTTACCTGGAACAGAAGTTAAACTAACAGGTCTATAATTACTTGTGTCAGCCTTTGATCCTCCTTTGTGAATTGGGGTTATATTTGCACATCTCCAGTCTATGGGTACCTCCCCTGAGTCCAAAGAAGCTCTCATAATTATGGCTAGGGGTTTGCTTACTTCCTTTGCTGCCTCCTTTAATATAACTGGATAGATCCCATCCACCCCAGGTGCCTTTTTTATGTTTATCCTCAACAATCTCTCCTCCACTTTCTTCTCAGTTATTACAAAATCATCCAGCACACTGCCAATGTTTACTTTACCTACATCATTCTCCTTCCTGAATAACTCCTCATGCGTGAATGTAGATGCAAAATACTCGTTTAGATTGTTAGCCACCTGAGCAGGATCCTCAACTGTTGAACCATCAATATCCAGTGGACCAATCTGATTCATCCCTTTCCTTCTTGAGTTTAAATATGTAAAGAACTCTTTTCTGTTTTTCTTTGCATCCTTTGCCAAGGATTTTTTGTAGTCTGCCTTTGCCTGCCTAATCTCCTTTGTGACTTGGTTACAGACCAACTTATATCTATCATAGGCTTCCATGTCAAACCTCCATCTTGCAACCTCCATCTTTACAACCTCCATCTTTACAACCCCCGCTCAAAAAAAAAAAGAAAAAAAGAGACCAAATGTTTAGTTTTTTTAGTGTCGCATCGTTGTTGTGTTCTGTTGCAAAGCAAAAGGACAAATTTTGTTTCGTTATTTATGTCAAGGATGCGGATTTTTTTTTTTTTTTTTTGTTTAGAAATCGCAAAAATGATGGGCAAACACAAGAGTTCTGCTTTCCAAAACAAAAACTTGAAATGAATTATTCAAAAGTTTTAAAACGGTGCATCTGTTAAATCTCTAAAGAACCATTATAATGTTGGTGACCAAACCATATGTGACATTGTAAAAAATAAAGGGAAGCTATTAGAGATTTAAAATCGACATTGTAAAAAATAAAGTGAAGCAACATATTGGACACGCAGAGAGTGCGTGGTAAGTTTTTTCGTTTTTATCTATTGCCATACTTTTTACATAGTTTGCTGAACATTTTTCAACACAGAAAGTCCCCAGACTTGCATTACACTATTTATATATTTTTTTTTTACATGACTGAAGATTTCAGTGAAGGGGACACACATTTCACCATAATAATGTAAAAACCCACAGAATTCCAGCTATCAGTATTATTGCAAATACAACAGGATCGAGTTTACTACCAGTTTATGATGAATTGCACCAACAGAAAAGCTTAATAACCCACAAAGTGCAAATTTTTTTTATTGTTTTATGGCAGTGACCTCCAGAAATGAACTTAAGTAAAATGTGAACTCGCATGGGGTGGTAATAGCGAGTTTTCACTTTAACCCTGTGAAATTCTTTTTCAGAAAATTTAATTTTGACTGTTATCATGGTGCCGACTAAGAAAATAACTGACAGTGGTACTAGTAAATCTATCAAGAAAAGGAAAGTGATGGAGTTGGATCAGAAAATTAAAATAATAAAGGTGTACAAAAATGGCCAAACATTAACAGGTATCGCACGGACCAATGGTGATGTTGTTGTTGTGGTTGTGTTTTCTGGTGCAAGGGCAACTTAGGCCATATTGAACCTCCCAAATCAATTGACTTTACATACAGGAACTGCTTGTACAGCAGTTAGAAACGATCATACATTTGAATTTGTTTTAAATAGAGAAATAATTCAGGTTAGAGATTTGATTCTTTATCTATGATGCTATCTAGAGACAGAGGTTGTTGCAGATCTGATATGAAACTAAAAGCCATTCATCGGGCGTTGTTAAACAAGCGACATTCGAGAAGTAAGTGTTTTACTGTAAGTGGTTGCGAGCAGTTTGCACACTGAGGAGGATCCTTCCCTGTAAGCAGATATAGATGGGTGAGGTGAGTGTGACCTATTCGGATTCTGGCTAAGATTACTTCTTCTTTTCTATTTTTACGAAGGCTAGAAGTCCATAATTGTGGTTCAGGTTTTATTTGAAATAGCTTGTTATTTGTTTGCATTTTCCAAAGAAGTGTCCATTGTTCCATGCATGTTCTCTGTATTTTGTGTCTATAATCAGGATATGGGACTAGATCATTTGTTGAGGCTATATTGGAAGGATGCTTTGCAGCATCATCTGCACATTCATTTCCTGGAATACCACTGTGGCCAGGGATCCAAGAAAAGATAACAGTTTGTTGATGCTCATGAAGCTGCATCAGCTTATGTCTTATGAGTTTTAATAAAGGATTGTTAGGTGAGGAAATGCTTTTCAAAGCTAAAATAGCACTTTGTGAATCAGTATATATTATACTTTTATTTATTGACAGCAGTGAGATATTTTTCAGAGCAAGCATAATGGCATGAAGCTCAGCGGTATAACTGCTACATTCAACTGGAAGTGAAAACGAGATAGTTGAATTAGGGAAGACAGCAGCTGCACCCACTTGACTGTCAGACTTTGAACCATCAGTATAGATATTGGTGAATTCGGGGTACTTTTGTGTATGAGCATAATGTAGTTGTTGGATGTTAATCATTGCTATGGAACTTTTACTCCACTGCTCAAGGTATTCATGAGAAGACAGTGTGAAGGTAGACCACGGGGGATCTGGATCTTTTGATTCTCTGAGGATATTATCAAATTGGATGTTCCAGCTTTCTGCTAGAATCTGCAGTCTGATACCAGCAGGCTGAATTGTACTGGGTTTATTTGTATATTGGGTTTTCCACAGAGGATCATGCAGGAGTGGCCAAACAGGATGAGTAGGCAGACTTAATTTTAGCTGAGTAATTTCATCAGCAACATTTTCCTTCTGATGCTAAGTGGAGGTTTGTGAGCCTCAATGTAAAGACTTTGAACTGGTGATGTTCTGTATGCACCTAGGGCTATCCTAAGAGACAAATGTTGGATGGGTGCAAGACGCGCTAAGGTGCTTTCCCTAGCTGAGTCATAAACAGGTTCTCCGTAGTCTAGCCGAGATCTAATTAGGGACTTATATAAGTGGAGCAGGGTATAGCGATCTACACCCCAAAATGTACTGGAGATTACTCGGAGTATATTCATTTTCTTTGCACAAGTGGTTCTTAGATATTTTATGTGCTTCTGAAAATTTAATTTCTTATCAAAAATTAGCCCTCGGAGACGAATACTGTTTACAGTTGGTATAGGGTGATTGGCCAAGTGCAACTCAGGTTCAGGATGCATTCTGTGCTTTGTGCAGAAATGTATGGCTATAGATTTGTGGCTTGATAATCTGTATCCATTTTGTGCCATCCATAATTCAATGTTGTTTATGGATATTTGTAGATGCCTCTCGATATAGTTCATATTCTGGGAATGACAGGATATGGTAAGGTCATCTGCATAGAGATACGAGTCAACGGTGTTTGAAATGCAGTTTATGATACTGTTTATTCGTAGTGAGAACAGAGTGGCACTAAGAACAGAGCCCTGTGGCACTCCTTCTTCTTGTATATATGTTTGAGATAAAACCTGCCAGTACTTAACTTGGGAAGACCTGTGTCAAAGAAAGCTTTGAATAAAATATGGTAAGTGCCCTCTCATATGAATAGAATGGAGATCTCTTAGGATGCCGTATCGCCATGTGGTATCAAAAGCCTTCTCTATATCAAGGCATATCATGACGAGATGTTGATTTCTAATGAATGCATTCCTTATGATTGATTCAGCTTTTGTCATGAGGTCTAGGGAAGATCTATTCTTTCAAAAACCAAACTGATTATTACTGATTATGTTTTCGGATTCGAGGTACCAGGTGAGTTGAGGGCCAACCATTTTTTCCAAATGTCTTACTCAGGCAGCTGGTTAGAGAAATTGGTCTATAATTGTGTGGAATTGAGTGATCCTTTCCAGGTTTCGGTATAGCTATTATATAAGAATGTTGCCAGGAGGTTGGGAATATATGTTCTGAGAATATCCGATTGTAAAGTTTAAGCAATAAAGATAGTGATTTCTGATTGAGATGTTGAAGCATTATATAGTAAATTCCGTCAAGGCCAGGAGCACTGTTTCTTGAGGTATATATAGCTTCTTTCAGTTCGGATATTGTTAATGGTTGGTTATAGGGTAAATGGCATGTAGCTTTGAAGTTCAGTTTCCTTTTCTCAGTTTCGGCTTTAATTTTTTGGAAAGACCGTTGATATGCGCTTGAGGCAGATAATTCACAGAACACAGTTCCTAAGGCATTGGCAATCTCTCCAGGAGAGGAGATCTCCTTCCCATTCCAGTTAATAATAGGAGAAGGTGATACATGATATTTTCCACTTAGCTTCTTTATTTTTTCCCAGATTATTCGGGTATCAGTATCTTTGTTGATTGAGGAGACGAATTTCACCCACGAATCTTTTTTGGCCTTTCGCCGGATGAAACGAGCTTTGGCTCTCAGTCTCTTGAAGTTAATAAGGTTGGCAGTGGTGGGATATTTGCGGAAGGTATTCCATGCTGCATTTTTTTCCTTTTTCACTTTATTGCAATCACCATTCCACCAGTGATTGGTATGCCGATGGTTTCGTATTTGAGACTTTGGGATGGTGGCTGTTGCAGCTGTTAGTAAATGCTTTGTAATATATTCGGTGGCAGCGTCAATAGGAGAAGATGTAATGATATCCTCATCAAAAGATACATGATTTGTAAATTTTGTCCAGTTTGCTTTGGAAAATTTCCATTGAGTTTTTGTTTGTGTTTGTTTGAAATGGGTGGTTTGAATGCTACAAATCAGCGGAAAATGATCGCTGTTTAGAGGAATGTCGTGTACTGTCCACTCTATGGTTGGGAACAGGATCAGAGAGCAGATTGAGAGATCGATAGCAGTGCTTGACCCAGTAGGAAAATGGATGTAGGTGGGTAAGCCAGTGTTCAACAGTGTCAGATTCTCTCTATCAAGTAGCATTTCAATAAGTTCGCCACGTCCATCTGAGACCAGTGAATGCCACAATGGATCGTGTCCATTAAAATCGCCTAATAGACAGATCGGAGATGGTAATTGAGAAATAAGGTTTTCCAGATCCTGAAATGTGCATAAATGGTTTGGCGGAAGATATACCGAGACTACTGTCAATGTGATACTGATAACTATACGTGTAGCAACAACTTCTAATGGTGTTTTCAAAGGAATGTGCCTGGAAGGGACTCGTGATTCCACAAGTACAGCTACTCTTCCATGAGGGCTGTTAGTTTCAGATCGATCTTTTCTGAAGATAGTATAATTTTTGACTGAAACGGAGATTTTTGGTGTTAAATTTGTTTCTTGTAGGCACATAGCAGCAGGTTTGAAATGGTGAATTAATTCATTAATATCAATACTGCTGCGAAAACCTCTGCAATTCCACTATGATTTTGTTCCATTATTTAGTTCTGTGGGTAGAAGTTGAGTCTGTCCGTTTTTTGTGGGTGGTTTGTTTACCTCTTTCGAGTTTTGATTTTTCTTTTCTTGAAAAAAATAGGGCGTTCTGAGTCATTGCTTTCTTCCATATCGCCATCTGCATGTATTTCAAGCAGATCTTGGTTAGTTATGTCATCTGTGTCCATGCTTGATATATGAGATTGCTTTGCCTCAACAGGATCTGATTTCTGCAAATTATCCACTGTTGGACAACGGGGAGGTCTCTGGGATGGAACTGTTAAGTGTTGTATTACTGCATTGGTCTACTATGTTTGGTGGAGATGGATGTTCGACCGAGAGGACTAACCGAGCCCAGTTGGAGATCGATGTGTCTGGAGGAATGGTCACTTCAGTCTGACATGCTACTGATTGGTGACTGTGAGTAGCAGAAGCATAGGTGTGTTTTGGCATACTTAATTTTACTTGTTTTCTTGCCTCTTGATAGGAAACCTTATTTTTAATTTTATATTTTTGTATTTTTTTCCCCAACTTCCAGAGGTCGCAGTCTTTGGAATAAGTGGGATGGTTGCCTTTGCAATTTGGACATTGTGGAGTTGGTGCCTTACATTCTGTTTGTGCATGAGTTTTACACCCACAGTTTGCACAAGTTGCATCTCCACGGCATGCTGTCTGGGAATGGCCAAATTTCTGGCATTTAAAACATCTTAGAGGGTTCGGGATATAGGGCCGAACGCAACAGTTTAAATATCCTGCCTTGACTGAAGATGGTAGGTTTGGAGAACTGAAAGTTAAAATTATACTCCGGGTAGGGACTAAATTGCCATCTTTTCGGATCATGATCCTTTTTGCTTGAGTGACGTTTTGTTCTTTAAGTTCTTGAACTATTTCATCTTCGGGGACGTTCAATAAATCCCATTCAGTGACATTTAATTCAGTGATCACTCCCTTTGAAGAATTAAGGGTGATGTGTGGTGTGATTTGAACTGGGATTCCACTCAAGGATGTCAGACGTAGAGTAGTAGCTCAGAGTGTCTAGAATTGGTGGTCTCTATTAACAAATCTCCGGATTGAAGACGTTTCACCATTTTTGGTGAACCTGCGGCATGTTCGAGGCATCTCTGAATGATGAAGGGGGAGAGCTTGCCAACAGGTTGTGCTGACAGAGAATGTATAATCAGGAAGGCTGGTAATTCCTGTCTGCCAGTGTCTTTCTTCATTCTCTTTGAGATAGAGAAGTCATGGTCAGTGTTGTGTGTGTCATTTAGTTGAGAGCTCTTCGGCTCTAAGCGTGGAAAATCACTTGTTTCCATCTCTGCTTCTTTTAGCCCCGGGGGTTGTCTTATCCCCCAGGTTACCGGCCCCGCCACATGGAGGCAGGAGCGGTGCCAACAGTGACCAAGCGGTTATAGAAGTTAGTTGTTTGTTATTAGTAAAATATATATGCTAAATAAAGAAAGGTTGTTTTCCTTTCTGTGTTCTTACTTAATACTTTAAGCACAGAAGCACCGGAAATAAATGAAATAGAAAAAGACATTAGAAAACAAATAAAACTTTTTCTTTAATAAGAGCACTCTATAAATCACTGAGAAAATCACTTGTCACTATCGCATGGCATTTGGGGCCTCCAAGGGTGAACACAATAAAGGAGAAAGACAGAATACGAAAAGCAGTGAAGCGATCGGCAACAATGAAGTCAACTATAATAAACAAGGCTACGAAATACATATCAGTTTTTACAGTACAATAACACGTGTGTTTTCTTTTCTTATGTGCCACTCTGGCTACTTTACCGTCATCCCCAGATAAAGTTTTTAACTGAACTAATTAAAAATATATAACTATTTTTCATCATTCTTCTGAGGATATTATATGATTTTTGTAATTTTGGCATATCAGGGATATAGTAGCAATATTTTACTAGTCGTTCCTGAGTTACATAAAACTCAACTTACGTAAGACGTCCTGGAAAGTATCTCTGACATATGTGGAGACAATGCATTTTTGGATTAACCGGGAAATCGATTATCCGGGATTTTTTTTTTACCATCTATCCCGGAAAATCGAGAGTCTACTGTATATAAATGGGTTTTTCAAATACTTCAACCTCTCAAATTTTTACATATATATATATATATATATATATATATATATACACACACACAGTAAGCACTAGTTATTAGAATCAGCTGCTTTAGAGAACCAAATTTCAAAGAACCAATTCAAATCAATAAAATGCACTACACGTTCATTGTTTATTAGAATCACATCTTTGGTTATAAGAATCAATTTTGAATGCCTCTGTGATATTTTTCTAAAGCACATTTCTGGAGATCACAACCATAAAACAAAAACAATTTGCAGTTTTCGGTTTATTGGGCCTTTTTATATGTACAATCTGTTATAAATGGGTAGTTACTATAGCTTGAACAGAAGAAGAAATTGAGTAGTCTGTTACTGACATTTTCATGAAGGAGGATGAAAATGAGGATGAACCCGAATGAATTCCAGTAACAAAACAGAAAACTCACGATGCTATAGCCATCCTGAGGAGAGCACTGGAAGAAACTGGTGCAAGTGAATGTGAATATAGACTGTTATATAAAATTGAAAAATCTATAAATTATGTAGTGATAATTTAAAGCAATCTAAAATAAGTGACTATTTAAAATTTTATTAATCATATTACAAGGTGTTATGTTTAATTAATATGTATATTAATTAAGTTTTGTACATAAGTATAAATTTATTTTTATTTTTCAAGCCTGTGGATAATATTCTTCCGATTTTCACGCATCACTTAATTGGTAATAAACTTTTGGTAATAATGTGTAAATTTGTGATTTATATCTTTATTTTTATATAGCCTGTGGATAATATTGATTGATTTTCGCTTATTAGAATCAAAATTCAATTTTCAAACACAATCACTATAACCAGTGGTTATTGTATATACATATACACTTTATTATATATTATATTTTTTATTATTACAATGAAATAATCCTATTTATTATGGATTGTTAGAAATGTGCTATTGATAAGTGGCATTAATGCTATTGTTACGTTAACAATTATATGCACATGATTTGACTTTATTCATTTGAATTGGATCCACCAATTTAATGGACCGGATGTAGGTATAACATAGTTACATTTCGGGAATTTTTAGCTAGCGGTGCTGACTAACAATTTAGTGTTGTTAGTGGCAACATATATGCTGATATTTCAAAAAGACTTAATCTCCAATGCTATATATATATACTAATCTAGACACTTAAATCTAAACTACATAGAATTAATAAAAAGAAAGGAAAGGAAAGAAAAAGTAAAAGAATAATCCATTCATCCACATGGCCATCTCTCTCTCTCTCTCTCTCTCTCTCTCTCTCTCTCTCTCTCTCTCTCTCTCTCTCTCTCTCTCTCTCTCTCTCTCTCTCTCTGCTACTCATCAGAAGCTTTGAATAGACAGATAGTCAAACGAAATGGATGGCTCATGCATATGTTTCTGTTGTCCCATAACAGTTTTACTAATTTCAATTAATTTCATATTTCGTATGGCCAAAATATAAATTTTATGATCATATTTTGAGACTGAATGTTAACTTTTACTTTTAACATATACAGTCAATTCCGGTTATTTGGAACACACAGGGACTAGAGCATTTTGGCCCGATTAAGCAGCTGCCCCAATTATCCGAAGTTTCACGTAAATAGTTAAAAATACAATGGACCCCCACTTTACAACTGGTTCACTGTACAATCAAATCACGTTACGAGGGACTCACCATAGCAAAGTACCATTCACTATACAATGTGCATAGTGAACGCCAGTCATTGTGAGCACGTTTGTGAACTAAATTTTAATTCTATTAAACAGCGATTCTATTTAGCGAAAATAGGAGGAATATTATCCACAAAATATTATCCATTATATTATCCACAGGCTATAAAAGTAAAGATATATTAAGCACAAATTTACCCTTTATTACCTTACCAATTAAAAAATTAAATGATACGTGATAATTAGAATCAATACGTACTTTAATATGTACTTACTAACTAGTTGACATTTCTGTTCACTGACATTTTGTGGGTGGGGGTTAAAATTTAAAACAATAAAAACATAAGCAATCGATAACAAAGAACACGGCATACACAAATTGCAAGTAACACAATAAGCGCAAGTGAGAATGGAGTAACAAGTTACAAAGCTCTAAAAATAGGAATGAAGAGATGATTCTGAAAATTAATTTTTTTATATGATTGAAGATTTCATGGAAGTGTAAACACATTTTACCATGATAACCTACAGAATTCCAGCTGTCAGTATTATTGCAAATTCAATAAGATCGAGTTTACTATCCGTTTATGATAGATTGCAACTAACAGAAAAGCCCAATAAACAGGTTGTTCTTATTGTTTTATGATTGTGACCTCCAGAAATCCGACCGAACCATGTGGTACGGTCGGAGACAATCGTAGGGTAATTTCCAGTGCTGCGGTCTCTCGCCTCTATTAACGGGTGGCCCAGATAACTAGAATCCACTGTAATTGGTATTTCCAGCAAACTGGGATTGGAATCTAAAGCTCTATGGGCATACATCAGATAATTCAAAACCATATATATATATATATATATACAGTGGATTCCGGTTATTTGGGCCACCGGTTAATCGGGGCAGCCGTTTATTTGGGGCAAATCTTAAAAAACAAAAACCAATGGAGAAAATAACCAGGGTTTACTTCGCTTAATTGGGACAAAATGCCGTTAAATCGGGGCAGGAGACCTCAGCACTGGAGATTACCCTACGATTGTCTCTGACCGTACCACTTAGTTCGGTCGGATTTCTGGAGGTCACAACCATAAAACAATAAAAACAATTAGCAGTCACCTGTTTATTGGGCTTTTCTGTTAGTGCAATCTATCATAAACGGACAGTAAACTCGATCTTATTGAATTTGCAATAATACCGCCAGCTGGAATTCTGTGGGTTATTATGGTAAAATGTGTTTACACTTCCATGGAATCTTCAATCATATAAAAAAATAATTTTCACAATCTTCTCTTCATTCCTATTTTTAAAGCTTCCTAATTTGTTACTCTGTTCTCACTTGCGCGTGTTGTGTTACTTGCAATTTGTGTGTGCTCTGTTCTTTGTTATTGATTGCTTATCTTTTTAGTTTTAAATTTCAGCCCCCACCAACAAATGTCAATGAACAGAAATGTCAACTAGTTTAGTTAGTATGTACATATTACAGTGCGTATTAATTATTCCGATTATCACGTATATTCTTCAGATTTTCACGTATCATTTAATTTTTTAATTGGTAAGGTAATAAAGGGTAAATTTGTGCTTAATATATCTTTACTTTTATAACCTGTGGATAATATTCCTCCTATTTTCGCTAATTAGAATCGCTGTTTAATAGAATTAAAATTCAATTCACAAACGTGATCAGAATGACATAGTGCACATCGTATAGTAAACGGTACTTTACTATTTTGAGTTCGTCGTAACATGATTTGATTGTACAGTGAACTAATTGTAAAGGGGGGGGGTAAATTGTATTTTTAACTATTTATGTGAAACTTCGGATAATTGGGGCAGCCTCTTAATCGGGCCAAAATGCACTAGTCCCGATGTGTCCCAAATAACCGGAATCGACTGTATATATATAATACAGTTCAATAAAATACCTCAATAAAATACGTGTGGCAGCTGACAAGAAAAGAGAGTGACTTTAAGTTTGCCACTGATTATATTGTTTGCAAGGATGCCACCTGGCGAACTGTTGTTATTTCGTTTTTAGGAGCATTAGCAACTAAGGCCATATTGCTCCAGGGATATGCGGTGGTCATTCCCTGACCTTTCCACATCCTCCTATTTGGTGGTCACAGGCTCAAACCCCAATCTAATCAAGAAGCGTGTGCTACGCACTGCTGCTCCTGGCTACGGAGGCGCCGGCGAACTGTTACCCTGCAATAATGATAGTTAATATTAATTCAAATGTTCACTATTTGAATTTAGAAATTGTAAGCTAAAGGCAATTTTTTGAATAGATTAAAGGCAAATTTTAATTAATTAATGGTATAATTTTAATACAAACTTATGTTATCCAATAGGCAAGGACTGTTATAACCTTTCTACAGCATAACAGCCAACTTATGTCCAGTGGGATAATTATTTTTATGAATATACAACCTCCCAACATGATGACTTAACCCAATAGTGCATTGGAAATTAACTTCAGTGGTTTGAGTAAACATATACACTAAAATAGACTGATAATGTTGATTAACAGGGTGAAATATTGTTGTTCTGTTTATATTTCAGATAGATTTTCCAGTTTTTGGACAAATAATATGCCAATTGAGTGTTACTAACCCATTTTAACAATAATTAGGAATCAGCCTAATTATTGTGTCTTTATATAGACAGTTTCAATAGTAATTGTACGGTTAATTACTTACTACAGGGATTAAGGTTTTTTGAAATTCCAGGTTACAGCACAGTCGGTCAATGAGCCTTGTCTGGGTGCAATAATACCTCTGGTTCCAATTGGTTTTCCGGGGGGGGGGGGGGAACAATGGGGACCAGAGGCATTCAGCAACCCAATTTGGATTAATGTCAAGGTGAAATTTACTGACTGTAGCACTAACGGCTGCATTCATATGGTACTTAATGAATTTTACATACATATATACACATTTAATACATAAAAAAATATATATATAGAATATACAGATTTTGTGTGTGTGTGTGTGTGTGTAGAAATCTAAATATCCATACATATATAATTAATATTAATGATTAATTATATAAATCCTTTATTGCTGACCAAGGACTTATGTAAAGGTGAGATCACAACAAAAAAAAAATGTTTTGTTTAAAATTTTTTTTTTGCTACTAATTTTACCTATAACTTATAGGTAAAATTGATATCAGTTCCTTACATTTCGAGGGTACAGCTCTAAAACGGTGTTCGCAGGCCGGCCACTAGTTAGTGCACCGGACTGAACCTATTGGTAACTCTCTAGGAAGCTTCCGGATCAGCTAGTGTATAATCTTGCTACCTCTACTCTGCCAGATAGTGACTGGAGGGAGTCCGAGTAGTGTGTATGTGGGGAGCATTGTCGAGGCCACGTTATGTCAAGGATCTGGGTATATTCTTACCACATGTACGCCATATCCAAAAAATTTCATTACTTCATACAGCATGTCCCACCCACTTTTTCTTACTATTGAATACACCATGAATTGTCAAACTAATAGAGCAAGCTTATCTGCGAAAAGATCTAAACCTCCCAAGGACTTCCTAATTCATTTCACAAATATACGTGGTCTCAATTCTAACCTCAACGATGTCCATTTCCACTTGCAGTCTTCCAAACCCCATGTACTTTTTCTGACTGAATCTCAGTTATCAGTTGATTCAACTACTGCTCATCTCAGATGTCCAATTATTTGCTGTATGATTCCTTTCGCCTCAAAGGTAGTACTTGTGCATGTGTCCATTCTGATATTCCCTGTCAGAGACTTGGCAATTTGGAATCTCCTCTCTTTGATCTTCTCTGGCTTAAAATCTCTCTACCTCATTGTGTAAAATTCATCTGTTGTCTCTATCGTTCTCCCAACTTCACTAATCACTTGGAGTTCTTTGACTTCCTCTCTTTGCAACTTGACTTTCTCCAATCCAACTTTCCTAACAGTGAGGTAATTTTCCTTGGTGATTTTAATGTTCACAACTCCAACTGGCTTCCATTTTCTAGTCACACCGACCCAGCAGGTCGAGATGCTGAGGCTTTTGCAATTACTAATGACCTAGCACAGATTGTTCATTTACCTACAAGAATACCGGACAATCCTAATCATACAGCCAATACGCTTGATCTTTTTCTCACAAACAACCCTTCTAAGTACAAGGTTGAAGTGAGAGGTCCTTTAGGCACTTCGGATCACAACTTGGTGATTGTCTCTTCTCCAATGGAACCTTTATCTCATGGCTATTCCCAACCTCGTATTGTTTGGCATTACAAGAATGCAAAATGGGATGACCTGCGTGACTTCTTTTCTTCTTTTCCTTGGTCTGATTACTGTTTCAAAACTTCTGATGTCAACGTTTGCTCAGATCGTGTCAGTGAAATTATTCTTCTAGGAATGGAATCCTTTATCCCACACTCCTTAAACTTGGTTTTCCAATAAATGTGCTAAGGCTGTCCAAGAGAAGAACGTTGCATATCGTAATTGGCTTGTTTCTACTTCTTCAGTTTCATTTTCTGCCTACACCAAAGCTTGCAACAATTGTAAAGCACTTATTAATCAGTCCAAACTAGAGTTTGAACAGGCTAAGAGTAGAAAACTTGCTTCTTGCCCTAATGGTAGCCGAGCATTCTGGTCTCTTGCCAAAGCTATTGGCCGCAACTTTTGCCCATCTCTGCTCCCACCTCTGTCCAAACCAGATGGTTCTGTTGTCACTTCAGCCAAGGATAAAGCTGACCTGCTAGCATCACATTTTTCTTCCAACTCATGTATTAATGATCTTGGTAAAACACCTACCACCATTCCCAACACGCTCCATTCAATGCCTCCTATGGTCTTCCGTCAAAAGGATATCAGAAGGATTTTGATGAATCTGGATGCTAAGAAAGCTCCAGGTCCCGATGGTATTTCTCCACTTGTTCTTAAAACCTGTGCTCCTGAACTTACTCCTATTCTTTGCCGCCTTTTTTCACTTTCTTATTCCAAAGGTGTTTTTCCTTCTGCTTGGAAATTTGCTCATATCCAGCCAGTTCCTAAAAAGGGTGACAAATCCCTCCCATCCAATTATCGTCCCATTGCAATTACTTCTACTCTTTCTAAAGTAATGGAGAAATCAATTAACCGCCAACTCTTAAACTACCTAGAAACCTTCCGTCTGATCAACGATCGCCAGTATGGATTCCGTCAGTGTCGATCCACTGGTGATATCCTGGCTTATGTTACCCATTTATGGACTAATTCAATGGAAAGGTTCGGTGAAACACAAGTAGTTGATCTTGACATCTCAAAGGCTTTTGATCGTGTTTGGCATAAAGGTCTTCTAAACAAGCTTCCATCTTATGGTTTGCCAACTGTTTTTAGTAATTGGTTATCCAGTTTTCTCTCTGATCGCTCACTGAGGGTGATGGTAGATGGCTCTCTGTCTTCTAACTTCTCCACTAATGCCGGTGTCCCCCAAGGTTCAGTTCTTTCCCCCACTCTTTTCCTCTTGTATATCAATGACCTTCTCCCATTGATTGGAAATCCTATCCATAGTTTTGCCGATGATAGCACATTGCATTCAACTTTCCATTTTGAGAAACCTTGTCCAGCTCAATCAGCTTCAAGTTCTCGAAAATCTGCTGCCAATTCCTTAAATGCCGATCTTCAGGTAATTCTCCAGTGGGGCAAAGACAACTTAGTTGATTTCAACCCTTCTAAAACTCAATCTTGTCTTATATCTCGCAAAAAGGATTCTTCTGCTCCTATGCTTATCTTTAGTGACACTCCGATTTCTAGGCAAAATGATATATCTCTTTTGGGGATTACCCTGACTTCTAATCTCTCTTGGCACAAGCACATTACAAATATTGCTTCCTCTGCATCTAAAAAAATTGGTTTTCTCTTTCACTCTCGGCGTTACTTTTCTCCCAAACAGCTGCTCACTCTGTATAAATCGCAAATCCGCCCTGCCATGGAATATTGTTCCCACATCTGGGGTGGTGCCCCCAAAAGCTCTCTCAGGCTTCTTGATTCCATTCAGAAGAGGGCAGTTAGGTTAATTAATGATTCATCTCTAACAGAGTCTCTCCACTCGCTTTCTCATAGACACACTGTTTCTGCTGCATGCCTCTTCTACAGATACTTCCATGGGCACTGTTCTTCTGAATTGGCTTCTATAATTCCTGCTCTCTCTTTCAAAACAGTCCGAACACGTGCCGCCACCAACCAACATCCATTTACTGTCCAACTTCAAACCCACAGAACCAACTTTTCATCTTCCTCATTTATTCATTCAACTGCCCTTTTCTGGAACAACCTTCCTTCATACGTATTTCCTGAAAATTACAATCTACAGAAGTTCAAGTCCAATATCAAGAAATATCTTCTTTCGTCTTCTCAACCTCCAACCCAAGCATGGTACTAAGTACTATAGGTTATAATACCTCTTGTGTTTGGGGTTCTCATAAAAAAAAAAAAAAAAAAAAAAAAAAAAAGTTAAATTTCTGATGTTGTCCATTTTTAAAGGGTGTCAAGGAAGTAAAGGTCAGAATACAATTTATAACTGTTATAAAATGAAACAGCAAGAGTGTCGTTTGTGAAGTTAAATCTTGCTGGTGGATTATGATGGAATTCCCCAATGGATAAAATTACGAATGTACAAACACAATGGCACCATTTGTCTTATGGTTTCCCAGCTGCAATACATGTGGCACAATTGTTGTTGTTAATGGTTTTACAGTAGGATATATTTTCCCCTTCAAACTCGGGGACAAAATGGTTTCAACCTAAAGAATACGTAAAAAAACATATACCATTCTGTATTTCTGAAGACAGAATTAAATAATAATAATTATGTGAAGAATTATAGTTCAAGGGTTTATAGTTATCAAGTATACAATATCAATTATTTTCTTGAAGAAATTTCAAGAACTTCCTTGAAGAAGTTAGTAATCTTCAAACTTCCCAAATAATTATTATCAAATAAATGAATTTACTTAATAATTAAACAAAAAAAATATAAAATTACAGTTGTTATAATATTAATTAATCATTTAATTAATTAGATAAAAATATATAAATAAATTCATTATAAAAATAAAATAATTAATATTCATGAGTATTAATAGCAGAAAATGAAGGAAGCAAACTTATACAGCATCAGCCATTGAATGATATACTAAAATATTAGTAACTTACAAGGAAGCAAACTTATACAGCATCAGCCATTGAATGATATACTAAAATATTAGTAACTTAACAAATGACCAATTTCAAATATCATACATACACATATGCTATCTTAAAAATAAATGTTATTCATTTTAAAATACTTTAATCAAACATAAAGGTTAGTGCAAAAGCATCATTTTAACGTAGCCATCTACCAAAGTAGTTAAATTAATTAATTAAATTGGCATCATTTTGGTTATATCTCATTTTGTGAATACCTTCAACGAGTTGCCATGGTATTGTACTACCTCGAATAAGTAACACTTCACCAGTGGAGAAGGCTACTGTTACTTATTCTCAGCAGATACCACCACCATTTCAAAGCTTGTTGGCTTCTCCTCAGTGGGTGAGCAGGTGTTGCAATAGTAACAACCCAGTTATGAAATATAACTTCACAATATGAGAGATGCCTGATGGCGTGCAGTGATACAGACTATAAAATATTTAAAGGCAAAGGCCTCATGCTACGAGGAAAAATGACCAACATATAGGTTAGTGGAAAAGCATCGTTTTAACGTAGCCATCTACCAATGTAGTTAAATTAATTAATTAAATTGGCATCACTTAGGTTATATCTCATATTGTGAATACCTTCACAACGAGTTGCCATGGTATTGTACTACCTCGAATAAGTAACACTCCAGTGGAGAAGGCTACTGTTACTTATTCTCAGCAGATACCTCCACCCAGACGGCACCGTTTCAAAGCTCGTTGGCTTCTCCTTGGTGGCTACATTAAAATGATGCTTCTGCACCAACCTAAACATTAGTCATTCTATCTCATAGTATGAGGCCTTTTTCCTTAAATATTTTATTGTTTAATCAAACATATAATGCACTACATACATTTTATTTCATCAGAATATATGTTTCACACCAAAATTTTTTCTTATAATCTACTTTACTTTCCTTCTTAAGAAACCAGCAGCAATCTTCCAATATGGTAATATCCTAGCAACCTTAAATTCTGCCATTGAAACATATCCATGCTTTTCCATTGTGGATAAGTTCTGATAAAATTCCCTTGCTCATCACTTACATTTCCCAAATTATGAAGGAAAAAACTGAAGTGAGAATGAAGAAAATGAATTTTCAAAAACATTTGGCAGCCCATATTTAACATTGCACAAAGTTAACACGAGAGATTGATAATTATCTTCTATCCTTCTTTCAAGAAATTCACGTACAATAGCTTTAAATGATCACTAAGCCTAGTTCAGTATCCTGTTTATTTTAAATGCATAATCTTCAAGGAGATTCTTTATTTGGGACCGAATTAAAATTATTTTTCACTTTTGCATCAGTTAAATTGGGAAACACCTCACTAAGGGGACAGAATCAACTTTCTTTTTTATCCACAGAGCCTTTAATCCAAACTTTTGTGAAATGGGAAAAGAAGAACGTTTTGGTAGAATGTGTTTTATATTACTTCTCTGTGGTAAAAATTCCTTTCTTTTCCTACTGTATAATTTTAATGTTGCATGAATGTCTCATTAACACAGAAAACAACAGTATTTTGTGAAACCCTTACTGCCATGCACATGGCAGTAAGGGTTTAATCAAATACAGATATTAGAGACTATATGTGGTTGTCGGACTAGTAGTCTTCAGTGGAAATTCTGCCAGTTTAGTGAGTGGTTGCTAAAAATAATGAAAAATGTATATTGAGAGTGGGGGGGGAAGAGAGTGGATATCACAGCTGTCACTTTAGAATACAAAACTGTGTAGTGGGAATGAGGATGAGGGTTGACTCAATACAGATACTATAAAAATAACTTTTTGCAGAGACACTGTGGAAGGATAATTTTGGAAGCACTAATGATATCAAGAGTAGGAGACCGGCAGAATTGCTTAACAAGTACAGGTCACTGTTGAAAAAAAGCCGTGAAATAGGGTTGAATTTGAAAGTGTCTGCAATTCTGCCCAGACATGATAAGAGGGAGTATATGATGAGAGCCTTGTCGATCAATTCGGCCCTGGAAAGATTGTGGAAGGCTCAAGGGGTAGAATTTTTTTCAGCCTGGACTGTACTTGTTAACAGGAGAGATTGCTTCTACAGGGATGGAATACACTTAAATAGAAAGGGTGCAAGAATATTTGCTGATGCTATCGAGGCAGTGTTAGGTGGGTCGGAAAACTGCTAGCGTGGGGGGAGACAAAGACGAATAGATTAACAGTAGCCACTGGCAGAGGTGAAAGAGATTCTTGCACTGCTTCTATTGGAATGAGCAGAAGCCTGAAAAACAAGAGGCAGGATATTTCAGAGACTGCTGGAAGTCATTGCGGTACAAGTAAACACATGGGTTGTGTTAGGGTAGCTAAGAATAGAAATAGGTGCATGTATACTTGCGTGTACACCAATGCTAGGAGTTTAGTAAATAAATTTGATGAATTTGAGGTATTGCTAAAAACATCAAAGGCAGATATTGTTGGGATATCAGAGACGTCGTGTCACACAGATATAAGGAATGCAGAACTGGAATTTGGGGAGTATAACATCTACAGAAAGGAGAGACAGGATAGGAAGGGAGGAAGGGTTATGCTATTAGTTAAGAAATGCATAAAATCCAAGGAAGTGAAGCCAGTGGACATCGCTGGACAGTGCAGTGTCGAATCAGTTTGGTGTGACATAAGCATTGGGAGATCAAAATTGAGAGTAGGAGTGTGCTATAGGCCTAATGACTCCGATGAGTATAATAAGAAACTGTACAGGGAAATAGAGTGGGCCAGTAAATCAGAGAGTCTTATAATGGGAGATTTTAATTTCCCAGATATTGACTGGAATTTGGCAGCTGGTCACTCACACACTAGCAAGGCTTTTGTGGATTTATTGGATGATTGTTTTCTACATCAGCATGTTCGGGAGGCAACTAGAGGGAGGAATACCCTTGATTTGATTATCAGCAGTGATTCTTCATGCATTAAGAATCTGCAGATAAATGAACCACTAGGTGGCAGTGATCACAGTGTCCTGAAGATTTACTCAAAGAGGTAACTACCATTAGGGGTAAAGGGAGGGGTTATTGCTTTCATAAAGGTGACTACGATGGACTGAGACAGTATTTAAATTCTATACAGTGGGACCAACTGATGATGTTACCAACAGCAAATGCAAAATGGGAAGCATTCAGAGAACTTATCTTGGAAGCTACTAGGCTTTACATACCAGCTAAGAAATATTGTTCAAGGTTTAGGCCTAAATGGATGTCAGATGAACTAATGAGGCATATGGCAGAGAAGAAACATGCATGGGATACATACAAATTAACACATGACACAGAAGCCTATGATAGATACAAGTTGATCTGTAACCAAGTTACAAAGGACGTTAGGCAGGCGAAGGCAGATTACGAGAAATCTTTGGCAAGGGATGCAAAGAAAAACAGCAAAGAGTTCTTTACTCATGTAAACTCTAGAAGGAAGGGGATGAATCAGATTGGTCCACTTGATATCGATGGGTCAACTGTTGATAATCCTGCTCAGGTAGCTAACAAACTAAATGAATATTTTGCATCGACATTCACACATGAGGAGTTATTTAGCAAGGGGAATGCCAGAGGTGTATTCAACTCTAGCAGTAAGCTACAGAATCTTGTAATAACTGAGAGTAAAGTGGAGGAGAAATTGTTGAAGATAAACACAAGAAAGGCACCCAGGGTGGATGGGATCTATCCAGTTATATTAAAGGAGGCAGCAGAGGAAGTAAGCAAACCCTTAGCCATAATTATGAGATTTTCCTTGGACTCAGGGGAGGTACCCACAGACTGGAGATGTGCAAATGTGACCCCAATTCACAAAGGAGGATCAAAGGCGGACACAAGTAATTATAGACCTGTGAGTTTAACTTCTGTTCCAGGAAAATTAATGGAGACACTGGTTAAAGAAGCACTGCAGGATCATTTAGACAAGACTTCAGTTATAGCTCGGACACAGCATGGTTTTGTTAAGGGGAAGTCTTGCCTGACCAATTTGATTGGATACTATGATGCAGTCACAAAGGAACTGGATGCAGGGAATAACTTTGATATTATATACTTGGATCTTAGAAAGGCTTTTGATACTGTTGCACATGGAAGACTGCTGCACAAATTGGAGCAGTGTGAAAAATTGCTGCTGTGGATAAAGGGGTGGCTGAGGGGGAGAAGATAGAGAGTGGTAATCAATGGACACTGCTCATCGTGGACTAATGTTATTAGTGGAGTCCCTCAGGGCTCAGTGTTGGGTCCATTATTGTTTTCTGTATTTATAAATGATATTGATGATGGTATATCAAGCTTAATGTCCAAGTGTGCAGACGATACAAAGGTAGGCAGGGTTGTCAAGGACACTACTGACACTATGCTGCTGCAACAGGATCTGGAAAGGTTGAGCAGATGGGCTGAGAGGTGGCAAATGAAGGTTAACATTGACAAATGTAAAGTACTACACATGGGAAACAGCAACCCCAGAGCAACGTATCAACTCTGTGGTACTACACTGACAGTGGTAGAGAATGAAAGGGACCTGGGGGTGGTTGTGCAGGCAGATATGAAGTTCTCTGAGCAGTGCAGACGGGCTGCAAAAGTAGCTCATGGTGTATTGTCAATGATACATAGGAATTTTTCTAGCAGGGATAAGGAGGTGATTATTCCCTTGTATAAGGCAATGGTCAGGCCACACCTAGAGTACTGTATACAGGTCTGGAGGCCTCATTTCAAGAAGGATGTAGAGCTGCTGGAACGAGTACAGAGAAGGGCAACAAGAATTGTGAATGGAACAAAAGGGTGCGCTTACGAAGAAAGGCTTAAGTTTTGTAAATTACAGTGTCTGGAGACTAGGCACCAGTGAGGTGATCTGATAGAGGTGTATAAAGCCTTGAATGGTTTGAGCATGCTCAATGCTGATGAGATTCTTCCTCTCGCTCAGAATAATCACCTGAGAGGGTATAAATTCAAATTGAGGAAAGACAGATGTAGGATAGACGTGCGGAAATTTGCCTTTAGCCAGCGGGTGGTTGGTTGGTGGAACAGACTTCCATCCCTTGTCGTGGAAGTTGATAGCCTAAATAAGTTTAAGGCTCAGCTGGACAGGTATTTCGAACAAAAAGAGGGGTGAAGTGGAAGTGGTTTTTTTTTTTTTTTTTTTGGCTGATGCTGCATAAGCTTGCTTTCTTGCATCAAATGCCTCTACTAATGCTAATGCTAAGTGTAAACGGTTCAGTTAATATTTTCAAAGCACTGATAAAGAGTGAGGCAAGGAAAGATTCCCAACCTGAAAGGCTGATGCAGTGGGGAAGGAAAGTTACAACTCTACAATGTTCACTGAGTATTCAGTTGACAGCATGCCAAGTATAAGTGCTCAAGAATTTAGAGATGATTGATGATACACAGATGGTAATTAGTCATTTACACTGCTTCTTTATCCTAGAGGGTTGTCAACTGCATGTGACTTAAGATATTCTCCACTGATACAGGCAATAATTGACAGGGTTATTCAGCATTCAAGCTGAATGGAAATCATTACTTTCCCCTTTTATCTGTTCTTTTCAACAAGTAAAACAGGATAGAATAGTGAGTTTTATTTGTATTTTAGTATTAGTAACAAATTATGTAAGGAAGCAAACTTATAAAGCATCAAACAAAAAAAAAAAAAAACCTTCCCACAACACTTGTCCCTCCTCTCTTATAACATAGCCAGCATCATTTTTACCTCCATTAATATATCAGCTGTTTGCAATCAAAATTTATTTGTAAAATTTGAATATAATTCTTAAAATATCACATATATAGGTTTTTGTATTTATTCATAATATGTATATCATACTACAATTTAGGGAAGTACATTTGTGACTGTTATGTCATATTACCTGCAAATAATGTTTGCACAAGCTCACAAATAGCAGTAATGTTGGAGAGGATTAACATGTCCAACTTTGCCTACCACCTCTCTCCCTTTTTCAGTAATGGAAAGACAGTTGTGATGTGAGTATGTGTATAAAGTTTGTGTATCTATTGCATATCGTTTGTTCTTCTGTTTTGCTTAGAATTGTATTATTAAAATGTTTAAGCAGAAGCAAGGTGTCACCCTGACAATTCCTACTATGTATGTGAATGGTTTACAACAAAAACTCGAGAGGAAGAAAACCTACAGTATTATTAAATATGCATATTATTATTATTAGCTGTATGTATTCTTTGTACTTTGGTTGAAATTTGGTAGACCAGAACAAAACTCGGGCTCCACATAAGTAACACAAATCTGAGGAGGTGACTAACTGGGAAAACTAAAAGTATGCCTTTTTGTGGTTCCTATGGCATAGAAGAACCATACAAAAGAGTTGACGATTGCATTTTCTGCATGAAAAATATCAGGGATGTCTACAAAAAGCAAGCTTCAAATATACTGAAAAATTATATGTTATTAAGGCCTGTAATTTTTATGCCCAATGGAAATGAATTCCCAACAGTTCCTCTAAATCATGCCATTGTCTTGAAAGACACATATGAAAGTATGTTTGAGATCCTCGGCACAACAGGATCTAGAAAATTTGGGAAGATGGGCTGAGAAGTGGCAACTGAAGTTTAACATTGACAAATGCAAAGTACTGCATATGGGTAGAAGTAACCCCAGAGAAACGTACCAACTGTGTGGTACTACACTTAGGGTGGTAGAAAATGAAAAAGACCTGGGAGTAATTGTGCAGTCAGATATGAAGTTTCTGAGCAATGCAGACAGGCTGCCAGAGCAGGTCATGGGGTTTTGCCAATGATATACAGGAATTTTGCTAGTAGGGAAAAGGAGGTGACTGTCCCTCTGAATAAGGCAATGGTCAGGCCATGCCTTAAGCACTGTATACAGGTCTGGAGGTCTCATTTTAGGAAGGATGTAGATTTGCTTGAGCGTGTACAGAGAAGGGCAACAAGATTGGTGAGGGAAATGAAGGGATCCTCTTACCAAGAGAGGCTTAAGTTCTGCAAATTGGAGCGGGTGGAGACTAGGCACCTGAGTGGGGATCTAATTGAGGTGTATAAGGCCTCGAATGGGTTGAGCATGCTGAATTCTGATGGGATTCTTCCATTTGTTCAGATTATGAACCTAAGAGGGCATAAATTCAAATTGAGGAAAAACAGCTGTAGAATAGATGTGTCGAAATTTGCCTTTAGCCAGCGGGTGGTTAATTGCTGGAACAAACTTCCATCTGTTGTGGAAGTTGATAGGTTAAATAAATTTAAGGAGGAACTGGACAAACATTTAGAGGGAATGGTTGTGTGAATTTTTTTTGGCTGAAGCTACATAAGCTCATATGCTTGCTTTCTTGCATCACATGCCACAATTACTATTATTACTATTACCACGATTTTACTTGGAAAAATCTGTTTACTCACTGGTTTACAGCGAAGTTTCACAAAATATTGTTGTTTTCTACATTTGTGGGGCAGTTATGCAACACAAAATAAAAATTATATTGTACAGCAGCGAAAAAGAGGAAGGAATTTTAACCAGGAAGAAGTAAGTGTAAAGTATGTTCCACTGGTTGAACTAAAAAAGGTTGTTCTTCCGCCTCTGTATATAAAGCTTGTGTTGATGAATAATTTTGTTAAGGCACTTGATAAAGAAGACAGTGGATTCTGCTACCTTAGCAAAGCGATTTCAAGTTTAAGTGATACAAAACTGAAAGAAGGAATTTTAATTGGGCTTCAAATAAATAAACTCCTCAAAGATGATGTATTTGAAACAAAGCTAAAGAATACTGAACTAAAAGCTTGGAAATCATTTATAGCAGATATAAAGAAGATAATTATTAATCTCTGGTGTAACTTTGATGGAATATTATAAAGATATGGGCTGCCAAATGTCTTTGAAAATTAATTTTCTTCATTTCCATGTCAGTTTTTTATCTCAAAAATTTGGGAAATGTAAGTGATGAGCAAAGGGACATTTTCATCAGAACATATGGAAGTGGTACCAAGGTTCTTGGATACTAGCATGATGGGAGATTACTGCTGATTTCTTAAGAGGGAAAGCAAAATGGACTGTAAGAAACACTCTAAGTGGCAAACATTTATAAGAAAACGGAATATATATAGTACATTATATGTTTGATTAAAATATTTGAAAATGAATAACTCATTTTTAAGACAGCATATGTATTATCGTATATGATATTTGAAATTGGTCATTTATTAAGCTAAAATTTCAATATATCTTTCAAAGAAGACATAATGAACATATTCTTGTTATTTTGGAATCAGCAGATCGATTTCCTTTATAACCTGCAACTTCTGTTCTAAAGATATGATTTTTTTTTTTTAATTGGCTGGTGTAATTTGTCTAATTCTTCCTTAAATTTATTCAAACTACCCAATTCTACAATGCCAGATGGGAGTTTATTCCAACAATTAACTACCTTCTGGTTGAAGAATGCAAATTTCTACACATATATCATGCAACCATCTTCTCAATTTAATTTTATGCCTCCTTCTAGGGTCATAAATTTAATTATACCCCCCTTATAATGTATGGTGGATAATTTTTAGTCATACGGATACATTCCTTTCAGATTAGGGTGCAGGTTCTCCTGTACCATAATGCAGCAATATGGAAATCAAACATGATTTGTTAAGGGCAGAACGGATTTGACCAATCTGATATCTATTATAAGGAAGTCACAAAAGAACTATATGCAAAAAAATATTTTTGACATCATATATGTAGATTTCAGTAAAGCATCTGATACTATTTCACACGGATGACTACTGTGCAAAATGGAGTAAGTGTTTTGGGTCTAACGGCACCAGGGGTTCCCCCCATCTTCATGAATTTTTGGAGTAGTGTGGTATTCAGGGAAAGTTATTTCTTCTTCTTTTTTTTTTTTTTATGTGAACCCCAAACACGAGAGGTATTAGAACCTATAGTACTTAGTACCATGCTTGGGTTGGAGTTGAGAAGACGAAAGAAGATATTTGTTGACACTGGACTTGAACTTCTGTAGATTGCAATTTTCAGGAAATACGTATGAAGGAAGGTTGTCCAGAAAACGGCAGTTGAATGAATAAATGAGGAAGATGAAAAGTTGGTTCTGTGAGTTTGAAGTTGGACAGTAAATGGATGTTGGCTGGTGGCGGCACGTGTTCGGACTGTTTTGAAAGAGAGAGCGGGAATTATAGAAGCCAATTCAGAAGAACAGTGCCCATGGAAGTATCTGTAGAAGAGGCATGCAGCAGAAACAGTACGTCTATGAGAAAGCGAGTGGAGAGACTCTGTTAGAGATGAATCATTAATTAACCTAACTGCCCTCTACTGAATGGAATCAAGAAGCCTGAGAGAGGTTTTGGGGGCACCACCCCAGATGTGGGAACAATATTCCATGGCAGGGCGGATTTGTAATTTATACAGAGTGAGCAGCTGTCTGGAAGAAAAGTAACGCTAAGAGAGAAAGAGAAAACCAAGTTTTTTAGATGCAGAGGAAGAAATATTTCTAATGTGCTTGTGCCAAGAGAGATTAGAAGTCAGGGTAATCCCCAAAAGAGATATATCATTTTGCCTAGAAATCGGAGTGTAACTAAAGATAAGCATAGGAGCAGAAGAATCCTTTTTGCAAGATATAAGACAAGACTGAGTTTTAGAAGGGTTGAAATCAACTAAGTTGTCTTCGCCCCACTGGAGAATTACCTGAAGATCGGCACTTAAGGAATTGGTAGCTAGTTAGTTAGTTAGTTTGTTTTTTTTTGTAGTTGTTCGCGCATCGGCTTCTGTGGCCATAGTGCACCTCCCAAGGATTTTGCAGTATTTTGATCCAAGCCTGAGGCGGGATTCGAACCCGCGACTTTGGGTTGCCAGGCAGGCACTTTACCCACCCGGCTAGCCCGGTCGGCAGTTAGTTAGTTATTTGGTTTTTAGGAGCATTAGCAACTAAGGCCATACTGCTCCGGGAATATGCAGTGGTCATTCCCGTGACCTTTCCGCATCCTCCGTATTTGGTGGTGATGGGCTCGAACCCCGGTCTAATCAAGAAGCGTGTGCTACGCACCGCTGCTCCTTCCCACCTGGCTACGGAGGCGCAGGAATTGGTAGCAGATTTTCGACAAGTTGAAGCTGATTGAGCAGGACAAGGTTTCTCAAAATGGAAAGTGGAATGCAATGTGCTATCATCGGCAAAACTATGGATAGGATTTCCAGTCAATGGAAGAAGGTCATTAATATACAAGAGGAAAAGAGTGGGGGAAAGAACTGAACCTTGAGGGACACAGGCATTAGTGGAGAAGTTAGAAGACAGAGAGCCATCTACCATCACCCTCAGTGAGCGATCAGAGAGAAAACTGGATAACCAATTACTAAAAACAGTTGGCAAACCATAAGATGGAAGCTTGTTTAGAAGACCTTTATGCCAAACACGATCTAAAGCCTTTGAGATGTCAAGAGCAACTACTTGTGTTTCACCAAACCTTTCCATTGAATTAGTCCATAAATGGGTAACATAAGCCAGAATATCACCAGTGGATCGACACTGACGGAATCCATTCTGGCAATCGTTGATAAGACGGAAGGTTTCTAGTTAGTTTAAGAGTTGGTAGTTAATAGATTTCTCCATTACTTTAGAAAGAGTAGAAGTAATTGCAATGGGACGATAATTGGATGGGAGGGATTTGTCACCCTTTTTAGGAACTGGCTGGATATGAGCAAATTTCCAAGCAGAAGGAAAACCACCTTTGGAATAAGAAAGTGAGAAAAGGCGGCAAAGAATAGGAGTAAGTTCAGGAGCACAGGTTTTGAGAATAAGTGGAAAAATACCATCGGGATCTGGAGCTTTCTTAGCATCAAGATTCGTCAAAATCCTTCTGACATCCTTTTGATGGAAGACCACGGGAGGCATTGAATGGAGCATGTTGAGAATGGTGGGAGGTGTTTTACCAAGATCATTAATACATGAGCTGGAAGAAAAATGGAATGCTAGCAGGTCACCTTTATCCTTGGCTGAAGTGACAACAGAGCCATCTGGTTTGGACAGAGGTGGGAGCAGAGATGGGCAAAAGTTACGGCCAATAGCTTTGGCAAGAGACCAGAATGCTTGGCTACCATTAGGGCAAGAAGCAAGTTTTCTACTCTTAGCCTGTTCAAACTCTAGTTTGGACTGATTAATAACTGTTTTACAATTGTTGCGAGCTTTGGTGTAGGCAGAAAATGAAACTGAAGAATTAGAAACAAGCCAATTACAATATGCAACATTCTTCTCTTGAACAGCCTTAGCACATTTATTGGAAAACCAAGGTTTAGATAAAGGACGAGATTTTAAAGTGGAGTGTGGGATAAAGGATTCCATTCCTAGAAGAATAATTTCACTGACACGATCTGAGCAAACGTTGACATCAGAAGTTTTGAAACAGTAATCCGACCAAGGAAAAGAAGAAAAGAAGTCTCGCAGGTCATCCCATTTTGCATTCTTGTAATGCCAAACAACATGAGGTTGCGAATAGCCATGAGATAAAGGTTCCATTGGAGAAGAGACAATCACCAAGTTGTGATCTGAAGTGCCTAACGGAGCTCTCACTTCGACTGTGTAATTAGAAGGGTTGTTTGTGAGAAAAAGATCGAGCATATTGGCTGTATGATTAGGATTGTCCGGTATTCTTGTAGGTAAATGAACAATCTGTGCTAGGTCATTATTAGTAATTGCAAAAGCCTCAGCATCTCGACCTGCAGGGTCGGTGTGACTAGAAAATGGAAGCCAGCTGGAGTTGTGGACATTAAAATCACCAAGGAAAATTACCTCACTGTTAGGAAAGTTGGACTGGAGAAAGTCAACTTGCAAAGAGAGGAAGTCAAAGAGCTCCAAGTGATTGGTGGAGTTGGGAGAACGATAGAGACAACAGATGAATTTGACACAATGAGGTAGAGAGATTTTAAGCCAGAGAAGATCAAAGAGAGGAGATTCCAAATTGCCAAGTCTCTGACAGGGAATATCAGAATAGACATATGCACAAGTACCACCTTTGAGGCGAAAGGAATCATACAGCGAATAATTTGGGCATCTGGGATAAAGGCATAGTTGAATCGTAAGAAAAAAGGGTGAAATGGCCATTGATTATTGTTAATGGTTATTAATGGTCATTGATGTTTACAGACTAATGTTATTATAGTGTGGCTTAACAGGGTTCCATTTTGGATCACTTACTGCTTTTGATATTTATTAACAATAGTGGCATAGGCATCTCAATTCAATGTCTAAGTTTGCAGGTAAGTAAGGCAGTTAACGGCAGTAATCACAGTATGCTATGCCAACAAGACCTAGATAAATTAGGGAGATGGACTGAAAAATTGCAACTGCAATTTAACATTGATAAATGTAAATTACTGCAATTGGGTAGTGTAATCCTAGAATAACATTCCACTTAGGTGGTACAAACTCAAGGTAGTGGGGAATGAAAAAGACCTGGGGAAAACTGTACAGTGCAATATGATGTTCTCCAAGAAGTGTAGACAGATTGTTTGAAAAGTTGCATTAGCCAAAAGTTAGGATGCATCGCCAATACTGCATACAAGTTTTGAAGCCTATTTTAGGAAGGATGTTAGATTTACTGGAAAGAATAAGAACAACAAGATTAACTAGGGGTACACAAAAGTGTACTCTTACCAAGAAAGACTTCAGTTTTGTAAAACTGGCATCTGCAGGAGAAATTACTTAAAAGGTGTTCAAGGCTTTAAATGCGCATAATGAACTAAATTCTGATGGTATCCTTACTCCTTCCCGATGTCACTCACACACAAGGAAACATAAAAATAAATTGGAAAAGGATGGTATTGCTGGAATAACACTTCAACCTGGTATTGTAGAAGTGGTTAGTTTGAACAAATGTGATGAAGGACTGGAAAAATTATTAGAAGGAATGGGCAAACACTACTCATACTTCTTATCTCTTTCTGCCTATATAAGTTTTAATAACTATACTTCCTAGAAAAAAAAATAATAATAAATGAATAAATAACACCTTTCAGAATAAATGAAAGTTACTTACTTTATGATCAAGAGCTGTTAGTGTAATAAATCGAAGGAAAAGTTCACAGGCAGAATGAATTGAAGTAACAGAATGTCCGAAGGAAGTAAGCCATTCTATTGCCTTTTTCAAGTTATGAGACAGTTCATTTATGGTTTCAGCTATGTGGAAAAGAGAGAGAAAGAAAAAAGTTGAATTAACACGTTAACTCACTGCAATTGAGAGGATTCTCCTAAAAATATTTCCCTAACTGGAAGGAGAAACACACCAAACTTTTGTTGAAAATGCCAGTCAATAGAAAAAAACTAAACAGCTTATGACAGATTTAATAAATATATTTAGTTACTAAATCTAAAGATTAAACAAAACTAAGAAATACAGATTACACACATTTAAATAATTTGATGTTGTATACAGGAAATTCAAATATCAAATTAAATAAAACTAAAAGATTTAATATATCTAATATTAAAGATTATTAAGTCTTTGAAATACTATAATTAAAGCTATATAATTAAAATAAATAAATTTATTATTTTATTTATTTTACTTATTATTTATTTTTTTATTATTTTTTATATTTAGTAGATAAGGTGAGCAAGGAGCTACACCAGCTTGTTGGTATATGAACTGATGATCCAGGTGGTTTTCAAGAACCTGCAGTAAAATAAGGTTTTCTAACCAACTATGAGACATAACCTTATGATGGCTTTTTCTACAAAAAGAAAAAAAAAAAAAAAAAAAAAAAACCATAAGCCTTTGTGTGGCCAAATGCCCCATCTTGATATTGTTACACATATAAGTTCCACATACTTATCCAACATCTGCCACTAATCAAAATATTTCTGGGAGTCTCCTTTTGTGAATGCTTTAGGTAGTCCATCATATTTTTTTGGATTTCTTGAATCAGCTCAAGCTGTTTTCTTTTTATGTCATGTTTTAATAGCCAAAAGTTATATTGGTGCCAAATGAGGTGAACAGGAATGTTTTTGTCAGTAAAAAATTGATAGACAGCATGTGACACAATTCACGGTTGTGGTGAAGGAGGCAATAATTTTCCTTTTTCAAGTCATTTACTGCAGATTGCATCTCTCGACCATTTGTAAACTTCTTGCCAGTCCAATAACACCTGATGGAATAAATTTTGATACTGCCATCATTTAACAAAAAATACAATCAGCATGAGCATTACATGTGATTTTGATTGCTGTGGTTTTTTTTTTTTTTTTTGGACTTTGTGATGACATTATTGGTCTCTGGGTTCTTTATCTGTAACACAAGACTAATTACCTGTTATAATTTTTGTTAAAAATGAAGGATCCAACACAGTTTGCTCAAACAACACAGATGAAATGACTCAATACTGTTGCTGTTCTCAAGTGAGAATACATTAAAAAAAATATTGGAGTTCACCAGCCTCATGCCCAAATCCTAGCCAAAAGAGTCCAAACCAAACAAAATGAAAGAGTACATTTTATAAGCCATTTCTTAAATGGTTAGCTATTGAACCAACTGAATGACGGAGTAAACTTCGTTGATGGTTTGTTATTTCAGGTTGCTGATGGTCAACTACTTCTTTCTTCATCTTCAAGCAAAAAGTGAATAGAAAGTAAATAGAAAGGGTGGAAGAATATTTGCTGATGCTATCGAGGCAGAGTTAGGTGGGTCGGAAAACCGCTAGCTTTAGGGGGGGGATACACAGACTAATAGATTAACAGTAGCTAATGGCAGAGGTGAAAGTGATTCTTGCACAGCCTCTATTGAAATGAGCAGCAGCCTAGAAAACAAGGTGCAGGGGATTCCACAGAATGCTAGAAGTCATTGAGGAATAAGTAAATATATGGGCTGTGTTAGGGTAGATAAGAATAGAAACATGTGGTGCATGTATACTTGTACGTCTTGTGTGTACACCAATGCTAGGAGTTTGGTAAATAATTTTGATGAATTGAGGTGCTGGTCAAAACTTCAAAGGCAGATATTGTTGGGATAATAGAGACGTGGTGTCACACAGATATAAGGAATGCAGAACTGGAATTTGGGGAGTACAATGTGTACAGAAAGGATATACAGGATAGGAAGGGAGGAGGGGATATGATATTGGTTAAGAAACACAAAATCCAAGAAAGTACAGCCAGTCAACATGGCTGGACAGTGCAGTGTCGAGTCAGTTTGGTGCGACATAAGCAGTGGAAAAGCAAAATCGAGAGTAGGAGTGTTATAGGCCTAATGACTCTGATGAGTATAATAAACAACTGTACAAAGAAATAGAGTAGGCCAGTAAATCCGAGTGTCTTATAATGGGGGATTTTAATTTCCCAGATATTGACTGGAATTTGTGGGTTGGTCACTCACACACTAGCAGGGCTTTTGTGGATTTATTGGATGATTGTTTCGTACAGCAGCATGTTTGGGAGGCAACCAGAGGGAGTAATACTCTAGATCTGATTATCAGCAGTCATTATTCATGCATTAAGAATCTGCAGATAAAGGAACCACTAGGTGGCAGTGATCACAGTGTGCTAAAGTGGGATTTATTCAAAGAGGCAGGTACCATCAGGGATAAAGGGACCAACTGATGATGTTACCAACAGCAAATTCAAAATGGGAAGCATTCAAAGAACTTATCTTGGAAACTTCAGGACTTTTCATACCAACTAAGAAATATTGTTCAAGGTTTAGGCCTAAACAGATGTCAGATGAACTAATTAGACATGTGACAGGGAAGAAAAATGCATTGGATATATACAAATTAACCGGTGACACAGAAGCCTATGATAGATATAAGCTGGTCTGTAACCAAGTCAAAAGGCGGTTAGGCAGGCAAAGAGAATCTTTGGCAAAGGACGCAAAGAAAACCAGCAAAGAGTTCTTTACTCATGTAAACTCTAGAAGAATGAGGATGAATCAGATTGGTCCACTTGATATCGATATCGATGGTTCAACTGTTGATAATCCTGCTCAGGTAGCTAACAAACTGAATGAATATTTTGCATCTACATTCACACATGAGGAGTTATTCAGGGAGGGGAATGGGGGAGGTGTATTAAACTCTGGCACTAAACTAGATAATCTTGTCATAACTGAGAGTAAAGTGGAGGAGAAATTGTTGAAGATAAACATAAGAAAGGCACCTGGGGTGGATGGAATCTATCCAGTTATATTAAAGGAGGCAGCAAAGGAAGTAAGCAAGGGGAGGTACCCATGGACTGGAGATGTGCAAATGTGACCCCAATTCACAAAGGAGGATCAAAGGCTGACACAAGTAATTATAGACCTGTGCATTTAACTTCTGTTCCTGGGAAATTAATGGAGGCACTGGTTAAAGAAGCATTGCATAATCATCTAGACAAGACCTCAGTTATAGCTCAGACACAGCATGGGTTTGTTAAGAGGAAGTCTCGTTTGACCAATTTGATTGGATACTATGACGTTTTCACAAAGGAACTGGATGCAAAGAATAATTTTGATATCATAAATTTGGATCTTAGAAAGTCTTTTGATATTGTTGCACATGGAAGACTGCTGCCCAAATTGGAGCAGTATGTCATTGGAGGTAAATTGATGCTATGGATGAAGGGATGGTTGAGTGGGAGAAGACAGAGTGGTAATCAATGGACACTGCTCTTCGTGGACTAATGTTATTAGGGGAGTACCTCAGGGTTCAGTGTTGGGTCCATTGCTGTTTTCTGTATTCATTAATGATATTGATGATGGTATATCAGGCTTAATGTCCTAGAAAAGTTGAGCAGGTGGGCTGAGAGGTGGCAACTGAAGTTTAACATTGACAAATGTAAAAGTACTGCATATGGGAATCCTTAATTATTACGTAATCCTTAATTCTTATCTTATCTTTTTTAATTGACACCACCACCACCAATGTAAGAGGTATCCAATGCCCAACTGATGCTTGCAGGCTCAATTCGGCCTGCTTAATTACACCAGACTCTGTATCCAATTGGTATGGTTCTACATTTCATAAAACCAGTAAACATCTCTAGCATCTAATTTGTCTTATCAGTAATGTATAAGGGACATATCACTTAAAAAATAATCCCAACAACATGCAGTTTTCTGCAATTACATTTGTGTTTTAACAGACTAAATGACCTGCAAATTGCGAATTGCCACAAAAAAAAAAGGTTAATAATCAGCATTTCCTGTGAATTTAACCCTGTAGCTATAGAAACCTAAAGTACATTTGCATACATATTAATACATTTTGCCATATAAAAAATGAATAAAAAAAACAAGTTAAAAAACTTGTTTTGTATAAATAAGGACATGCTGATAATAATAACAAAGACAATACAAGAAACTATTACATATCATCAGCCTTGCTGGCCAGTTGAATTGTGAGATGATGTCCTAACTTTGAAGCACAGTCGTTAATTAGCAAATGTCGTAAGAACAGAATATCAGTCAAAAACTGACTGTACAAGTCAGGAGCCATCAATTTCAAACTCACACTGACATAGAATGAATTATAGTGGACTGCAGTCCAAGTCATGTCCTAATTTCCTGTGTTATACAGGGTGCTTCACTACCAGTGCGACAAACTTGCAGGAGGTGTAGGGGGCACAAAGACGAATCGGAATCACATAGCATTGCAGGGTCCGAAATGCCTTCATCATGCGGTAGAGGACGTTGAACAGGAGGTCGCGTGAACAGCGATCCAGCTGGAGGTCAGCATTTGCGAACCGGTTCCCGAGGCAGTAGCATGGACGAGTATTCAAACGTTGAACTGGCCGACATGCACCTCACATATGGAGCTACGGACTGTAATGGGCACGCCGCTCTGTGCTTGTACCAGGAACGTTTCCCAAACAGGCGTGCTCCTCATCATACGATTTTCGCACATGTGCACAGAAGGTTATGTGAGACTGGTTGTTTCACGAGAGGTACCATGAATCGAGAGCGAACGACGAGGACGCCAGACAATGAGGAGAATGTCCTACATCTTGCAGAAGGCAATCTGAGTACGAGTACTCAAGCGATAGGCCAACAATTGGGTATTTCCCAATCCACTGTATGGAGGATACTGTCAACAAACCAAATGAGTTCATACCATCTGCAACGCGTCCAATCATTGGAGCCTGCAGATTATCTACTCCGGAGGACTTTTGCTACTTGGTTTCTTCAACAGAAACAGTTCGCAAATGCTGACTTCCAGCGGGATCGCTGTTCATGCAACCTCCTGTTCAACGTCCTCTACCGCATGACGAAGGCATTTCGGACCCTGCAATGCTATGTGATTCCGATTCGTCTTTGTGCCCCCTACACCTCCCGCAAGTTTGTCGCACTGGTAGTGAATCACCCTGTATATTCAATTCATATGGTAGACATAATGATAATAATTAAAAATTAATGACAGAAAATCTGTTATAGTCAAGTCCTCCACTTTCTCAAGTGACTGTTGACAAAGTGTGGTCAAAAAATTATATAAAGACTCACAAAACAGACCAGTCTACTAATGACATTAGGGTAAGGTTCAAGCAATGATTCAGGCAGAGGGGAAAAGAACTGCATGCACTCTTTACTCAACCAGAACTGGTCTTGGTCTCATATGTACAAGTTATTGCTGAATCCAGCATTTTTATTTTTTTCTCCATATGTGTGGTGAGCATTATAATACCATTGAGGAGGATGCTATCCATGAGAGGGTCCCCTTCCTCACCAACAGCTAACAACAGTGCTGGCAATGCAAATATGAGATAGTGTTTGCTGCATGTGCAATGCAACAAACATTACTATCACTTTCCCAACAAACATTACCTTGGTGATGTGAAATTTACTCAATGAAGATTAAGACTACTAACTCATAAAGAAAGATACTGTGAAATTGCTTACCAGGATTCTCCTCTATGAACTTCAACAGTGTACGAATAGCAGCCAATGCTTCTGAAACTTCTGGTTCTTCAGAAACTTCATCTGATGCATAGCTTTCTCTACAAGCTTTCTCAAAAAATTTTTTGACTTCTGAAATTGTATAAAATATGCTTAAGGAAAAGATGTATGGGATAATTTCAATAATTCTAATTTCACTAATATTACAATATTTTATGTAAATATTATGCATTTTTGTGCCTGGAGAAAAATATAAAATATTTAGCCACCACACATGGGTGACCAGTGCAATTTTAAGTCAGTTTGGTGTGATATAAGAACTGGGAAAACAAAATTGAGAGTAGGAGTGCGTAATAAGCCTAATGACTGTGCTGAGTATACCAAATAGCTATACAGACAAATATAGTTCAGTAAATCAGAATGTCTTATAATGGGGAATTTTAAGTAAGCATTCATAAGGGTGACTACAGTGGTCTCAGACATTTTTTTAAATTCTATGCAGTGGGACCATCTGATGAAGCTACCAACAGGAATTTTTCTAAATGGGAAACATTCAAGGAAGTAATCATAGAAGCTACTAGGCTTTTCATAGCAATGAAGATATACTGTTCAAAGCTTAGACCTAAACCTAAATGGATGTCAGATGAACTACTGAGACGTGGCAGAGAAGAAGAAAAGTGCATGGGAGGCATATAAATGAGTGATGCAGAAACCTATGGGAGATATAAATTAGTCTGTAATCAAGCAACAAAAGAAGTTAAACAAGCTAAGACATATTACAAGAAGTCTCTTTCAGAGAGTACAAAGAAAAGCAGTAAAGACTTCCATACTTATATTAACAGTAGAAGGGGTTGAACCACATTAGACCACTTGATGTCACTGGGTTAACTGTTGATGGCCATGCTGAGCAGAGTCATCAACAGTTAACACAACGTTGCTGACAAACTGAATAGGTATTTTGTATCTAGATTTACACATGAGAAATTCTATAAGAGGGGGAATGCCAGGAGTTTATCAAACTCTAAAGGGGAGCTAAATGATTTTTGATAAGTTAAAAGGAAGTGGAAGAGAAATTGATGAAGCTGAACATAAAAAAGGCACCTGAAGTGGATGGGATCTATATAATAAAATTAAGGGAGGCAGAAAGGAGGTAAGCAAACCTTTGGCCATAATTATGAGCGCATCCTTGGATTCTGGGGAGGTCCCTATGGACTGGAAATGTGTGAATGTATCCCCAATTCATAAAGGGGGATAAAAGGTAACAGGAGTAATTACAGACCTGTTAGCTTAACATCTGTTCCATGGAAAATAATCGAGTCACTGGTGAAAGTAGTAATGCAGACCATCTGTCAGGGAATGCAATTATACTGCAGTCACAGCTTGGATTTGTTAAGGGGTGGTCCTGTCTAACCAAACTGATAGATTATTATGATACAGTGACCAAGGAATTGGATGCAAAAAATAATTTTGATTTTATATACTTGAATTCAAGAAGGCTTTGTGATAATGTTGCACATAAAAGGCTGCTGTTCAAACTGGAGCAATGTGGCATGAAGGGCAAATTACTGCTATGGATAAAGGGATGGTTAAGTTGAAGAAGACAGAAAGTGGTTATCAACAGGAATTGCTCTTCATGGATTAATGTTATCAGTGGAATCCTCCAGGTTTCAGTGCTAGGACCATCATTGCTTTCAGTATTTATTAATGATATTAATGAAGGTATATCAGACTTAATGTCAAGTTAGCAGATGATACAAAGGTTGGCAGAGTGGTTAATAACAGAAATCAGGATGAGCTACTGCAACAAGATCTAGGAAAACTGGGTCAATGGGTGAAAAATGGAAGTAGAAGTTTAACGTTGACAAATACTAGGTACTGCACATGGGTAGCAGTAACTCCAGAGTAAGTTATCAACTGCGTGGTACTACACTCAGGTAGTGGAAAATGAAAAAAACTTGGCGGTAGTTGTGCAGTGAGATATGAAATTCTCTGAGCAGTGTAGACATACTGCCAGGATAGGTCATGGGGTTTTGTCGATGTTATACAAAATCTTTGCTAGCAGGGATAGGGAGGTGATTATCCCTTTGTACCAGGCCATGGTTAGAATGCATTGTGGGTATTGCATGCAGATGTGGAGGCCTCACTTTAGGAAGGATGTAGATCTGCTCGAATGGGTGCAGAGAAGGGCAACAAGATTGGCGAAGGAAACAAATGTGTGCTCTTACCAAGAAAGGCTTCAGTTCTGTAACTTGCAATGCCTGGAGATTAAGCACCTGCAAGCTGATCTGATTGAAGAGTTTAAGGCCTTAAATGGATTGAGTAAGCTGAATATGAATGGCATTCTTCCTCTTGCTGAGACTAGACACATGAGGGGTTGAAGAAGGATGGTTGCAGAATAAATGTACAAGTTTACCTTCAGCCAACAGATGGTTGATTGTTGGAACAAGCTTCCATATGTTGTTGTGGAAGTGAATGGTTTGAATAAATTCTTAGACGGTATGGACAAGTGAAGTGTGTAGTGTCTTCTCCCCCCCATTTCTGATGTTATATAAACTTGTTTCTTGGATCATTTTCCACTACTACTACTTCCCAAATTACAGAATGCAAACAGCTGTAATTTGACATGGATTTTACTTTCTTGACTTTGTTGTGCCTGGCCGACCGGGCTAGCCAGGTGGGTAAAGTGCCTGCCTGGCAACCCAAAGGTCGCAGGTTCGAATCCCGCCTCGGGCTTGGATCAAAGTACTGCAAAAACCTTGGGAAGTGCACTATGGCCACAGAAGCCGATGTGCCAACAACTACCAAAAAAAAAAAAAAAAAATGTGTTGTGCCTGTTGCAAGTTCTTGCTCGCCCCACACTTGTTCCAGCAGTGGTTATCAAGCTATATTTTCCTTGATAATACTGGTTAAAACAAACACAAATGGGGTGTTGAGAATCACAGCGGTGTAAGTCAACAATTTTATAAATATGAACTGTTCATATTTCCCGCCTTCTCTAGGTGTCCACTGTTTAGTTTCATAGTAAAGCAAGTCAAAATTGCAGTTCTAATCAAGAGATGCTAGCACTTATTTTGAATAGTTAACAATATGAGCAAAAGATTTAGAATCATGATAAAGCAAGTCTGCCTTTTTTTTTTTTTTTTTTTTTTTTATGAAAACCCCAAACAAGAGTAGGTATTAGAACCTATAGTACTTAGTACTGTGCATGGGTTGGCTGCTGAGAAGACGAAGGAAGATATTTGTTGACATTGGACTTGAACTTCTGTAGATTGTAATTTTCAGGAAATACGTACAAAGGAAAATTGTTCCAGAAAACAGCAGTTGAATGAATAAACGAGGAAGATGAAAAGTTGGTTCTGTGAGTTTGAAGTTGGACAGTAAATAGATGTTGGCAGCATGTGTTCGGACTGTTTTGAAAGAAAGAGAGAGAGAGAGAGAGAGAGAGAGAGAGAGAGAGAGAGAGAGAGAGAGAGAGAGAGAGAGAGAGAGAGAGAGAGAGAGAGAGAGAGAGAGAGAGAGAGAGAGAGCGGGAATTATAGAAGCCAATTCAGAACAGTGCCCAGAGAGGGGTCATTAAATAATCTAACTGCCCTCTTCTGAATGGAATCTAGAAGCCTGAGAGAGGTTTTCGGGGCACTGCCCCAGATGTGGTAACAATATTCCATGGTAGGGCAGATTAGCGATTTGTACAAAGTGAACAGCTGTTTGGAAGAAAAGTAATGCTGAGAGCAAAAGAGAAAACCAAGTTTTTTAGATGCAGAGGAAGCAATATTTGTAATGTGCTTGTGACAAGAGAGATAAGAAGACAGGGTAATCCCCAAAAGAGATATATCATTTTGCTGAGAAACTGGAGTGTCACCAAAAATAAGCACAGGAGCAGAAGAATCCTTTTTGCGAGATATAAGACAAGACTGAGTTTGAGAAGGATTGAAATCAACTAAGTTGTCTTTGCTCCACTGGAGAATTACCTAGAGATCAGCATTTAAGGAATTGGTAGCGGATATTCGAGAAGTTGAAGCTGATTGAGCAGGGCAAGGTTTCTTAAAATATAAAGTAGAATGCATCGGAAAAACTATGGATAGGATTTCCAGTCAATGGAAGAAGGTCATTAATATACAAGAGGAAAAGAGTGGGGGGGAAGAACTCAACCTTGGGGGACACCAGCATTAGTGGAGAAGTTAGAAGACATAGAGCCATCTACCATCATCCTCAGTGAGCGATCAGAGAGAAAACTGGATAACCAATTACAAAAACAGTTGGAAAACCATAAGATTGCAGTTTGTTTAGAAGACCTTTATGCCAAACACAATCAAAAGCCTTTGAAATGTCAAGTGCAACTGCTTATGTTCCACTGCACTTTTCCATTGAATTTGTTCATAAATGGGTAACATAAGCCAGAATATCACCAATGGATCAACACTGACGTAATCCATACTGGCGATCGTTGATCAGACGGAAGGTTTCTAGGCAGTTTAAGAGTTGGCAGTTAATTGATTTCTTAATTACTTTAGAAAGAGTAGAAGTAATTGCAATGGGATGATAACTGGATGGGAGGGATTTGTCACCCTTTTTCACTGGCTGGATATGAGCAAATTTCCATGCAGAACGAAAAACACCTTTGGAATAAGAAAGTGAAAATAGGCGACAAAGAACAGGAGTAAGTTCAGGAGCACAGGTTTTGAGAATAAGTGGAGAAATACCATCGGGACCTGGAGCTTGCTTAGCATCGAGATTAGTCAAAATCCTTCAACATCCTTTTGATGGAAGACCACAGGAGGCATTGAATGGAGCGTGTTGGGAATGGTGGTAGGTGTTTTACCAAGATCATTAATACATGAGTTGGAAGAAAAATGGGATGCTAGCAGGTCAGCTTTATCCTTGGCTGAAGTGACAACAGAACCATCTGGTTTGGACAGAGGTGGGAGCAGAGATGGGCAAAAGTTGAGGCCAATAGCTTTGGCAAGAGACCAGAATGCTTGGCTACCATTAGGGCAAGAAGCAAGTTTTCTACTCTTAGCCTGTTCAAAATCTAGTTTGGACTGATTAATAACTGCTTTACAATTGTTGCAAGCTTTGGTGTAGGCAGAAAATGAAAGTGAAGAATTGGAACAAGCCAATTACGATATGCAGCGTTCTTCTCTTGAACAGCCTTAGCACATTTATTGGAAAACCAAGGTTTAGATAAAGGACGAGATTTTAAAGTGGAGTGTGGAATAAAGGATTCTATTCCTACAAGAATAATTTCACTGACATGATCTGAACAAATGTTGACATCAAAAGTTTTGAAACAGTAATCCGACCAAGGAAAAGAAGAAAAGAAATCTCGCAGGTCATCCCATTTTGCATTCTTGTAATGCCAAACAATAGGAGGTTGTGAATAGCCATAAGATGAAGGCTCCATTGAAGAAGAGACAATCACCAAGTTGTGATCTGAGGTGCCTAAAGGACCACGCACTTCGACCGTGTACTTAGAAGGGCTGTTTGTGAGAAAAAGATCAAGCGTGTTGGCTGTACGGTTAGGATTGTCCGGTATTCTTGTAGGTAAATGAACAATCTGTGCTTTAGGAACTTACGCCATTCTGTTCCTAAACACCTTGTATGATGGAGGTTATGTTTCAAGTTTGTATTGTTGTAGCAAGATTTCTTTTAAGTTGAAATCTCAATAAATGGAGGATTTTAAGTTGCCTTTTAAGTTGAAATCTCGAGAAATGGAGCACGTCAAGATGCCAACCAAGTAAAAGAACCATGCCAGGAAACTTCCTTCAGACCTAGAAAATGTAAAAGGAAAGAGTCAAAAAGAGCTGTAGCCAGAAGACTTTGCAATTCAGGTCAGGCACATGTGAACTCAAAAGGAATGCAAGTTGAGTATAAGCACTTTGAAAACATAAATTGTGCTTGGAAAAAAAAAAAAAAAGTCCTTAACAGAAGAGGAAAGGAGAAAGCAATGTGATAATTTTATATCCATGGCTGATTTTTCTCGAAAGAATGCATATTTATGCAGTCTTATACAGCATGAACTTATAAAGCAAAGGCAGCTTCTGAATGGCAGTTAGGGAGGAAAGCAATTACAAATCTGTCTTACATTCAAAAAGAAAAGAAAATACCACAGTATGTGTTTGTAAAAAAAATTTTCTAAACACTTTTGTTGTATCTGATGAAAGGGTGACAAGAGCTTTAGAAAAAGTAAGGAGGGAAAGTCTGCAGGAGAAGATTTAAGAAGTATACATGTAGTGGCACAAAAGATAACTGACAAACAAAAACAGTTACTTAATGATCACATTAATATTTTCCCAGCATTTCAGTCATTACACTTGAAAAGATAATCCAAATAGGAAGTGCCTTAGCTCTGACTTCAATGTAAGAAAGTATGTGCTTTATTGTGAATGGTGTGAGCAAAGAAAGACTGAACCTCTTAAAGAGTATTACTATAGACATGTCTTCAGCACATAATTTAATTTACATTTTCACATTCGTCAAAAGGACACTTGCAAGGCCTGCGGAAAGTATAAACAGTCAACTGATGTCGAAAAGAACAAAGAACGGATGTGATTTGGAGGGGCAACATGTTTTGCCCCTCCAAAAAGCAGAGGAAGATTTCTTTCTTTCTCTGCTTTGGCAAAGCAGAGAAAGAAAGAAATCAACTAAAGGGCTGATGGGGAAAAGACACAGGGAAATTCTGAAATCCACGATGGATTTACAAAAAGCCCTGCCATTCCCAAAATTAACTGTTTCTGAGGCCTACTATAAGTGCAATCATCATCATCAGCCGTTTTCAATCCACTGCAGGATGAAGGCCTCTCCAACAACTTTCCAGTTCCTTCTGTTTTGAGCACTGACCATCCATTTACTGCCCAAAAACTCATGAATTTCATCCATCCATCTCCGCCTTTGTCTTCCAGGTTTTCTTCTAGCTCCTCTTGGGTACCATTCTGTTATTTTCTTAGTCCATCTGTCATCATGTCTTCGAGCTATGTGTCCTGAGCTATGTGTCCCAAGACCATTTTAGTTCTTTAGTTTTGATAAGAATGTCCTTTACTTGAGTTTGTTGTCTAATCCATGTGTTTCTCTTCTTATCTAACAGTCTGATTCCCAATATAATTCGTTCCATTCTTCGCTGTGTAGTTCTCAGCTTCTCTTCCATTCTTTTGGTGAGTGCCCAAGTTTCACTTCCATAAGTCATGGTGGGGAGTATACATTGATTCATAATTTTACGAAAAAAAAAATTTTTTTTCAGCCTGGACTGTACTTGTTAACAGGAGAGATTGCTTCTACAGGGATGGGATACACTTAAATAGAAAGGGTGCAAGAATATTTGCTGATGCTATCGAGGCAGTGTTAGGTGGGTCGGAAAACTGCTAGCTTGGGGGGAGACAAAGACCAATAGATTGACAGTAGCCACTGGCAGAGGTGAAAGAGATTCTTGCACTGCTTCTATTAGAATGAGCAGAAGCCTGAAAAACAAGATGCATGGTATTTCAGAGACTGCTGGGAGCCATTGCGGTACAAGTAAACACATGGGTTGTGTTAGGGTAGCTAAGAATAGAAACAGGTGCAGGTATACTTGTGTGTACACCAATGCTAGGAGTTTAGTAAATAAATTTGATGAATTTGAGGTATTGCTCAAAACATCGAAGGCAGATATTGTTGGGATATCAGAGACGTGGTGTCACACAGATATAAGGGATGCGGAACTGCAATTTGGGGAGTACAACGTCTACAGAAAGGATAGACAGGATAGGAAGGGGGGAGGTGTTATGCTATTAGTTAAGAAACACATAAAAACCAAGGAAGTGAAGCCAGTCGATATCGCTGGACAGTGCAATGTGGAGTCAGTTTGGTGTGACATAAACATTGGGAGATCAAAATTGAGAGTAGGAGTGTGCTATAGGCCTAATGGCTCTGATGAGTATAATAAGGAACTATACAGGGAAATAGAGTGGGCCAGTAAATCAGAGTGTCTTATAATGGGAGATTTTAATTTCCCAGATATTGACTGGAATTTGGGGGCTGGATACTCACACACTAGCAGGGCTTTTGTGGATTTATTGGATGATTGTTTTCTACATCAGTATGTTCGGGAGGCAACTAGAGGGAGTAATACTCTTGATTTGATTATCAGCAGTGATTCTTCATGCATTAAGAATCTGCAGATAAATGAACCACTAGGTGGCAGTGATCACAGTGTGCTGAAGTGGGATTTACTCAAAGAGGTAACTATCATTAGGGGTAAAGGGAAGGGTTATTGCTTCCGTAAAGGCGACTACGATGGACTGAGACGGTATTTAAATTCTATACAGTGGGACCAACTGATGATGTTACCAACAGCAAATTCAAAATGGGAAGCATTCAAAGAACTTATCTTGGAAGCTACTAGGCTTTACATACCAACTAAGAAATATTGTTCAAGGTTTAGGCCAAAATGGATGTCAGATGAACTAATGAGGCATATGGCAGAGAAGAAAAATGCATGGGATACATACAAATTAACACATGACACAGAAGCCTATGATAGATACAAGTTGATATGCAACCAAGTTACAAATTAGGTTAGGCAGGCGAAGGCAGATTACGAGAAATCCTTGGCAAGGGATGCAAAGAAAAACAGCAAAGAGTTCTTTACTTATGTAAACTCTAGAAGGAAAGGGATGAATCAGATTGGTCCACTTGATATTGATGGGTTAAGTGTTGATGATCCTGCTCAGGTAGCTAACAAACTAAATGAATATTTTGCATCGACATTCACACATGAGGAGTTATTCAGCGAGGGGAATGCCAGAGGTGTATTCAACTCTAGCAGTAAGCTACAGAATCTTGAAATAACTGGGAGTAAAGTGGAGGAGAAACTGTTGAAGATAAACACAAGAAAGGCACCCGGGGTGGATGGGATCTATCCAGTTATATTAAAGGAGGCAGCAAAGGAAGTAAGCAAACCCTTAGCCATAATTATGAGAGCTTCCTTGGACTCAGGGGAGGTACCCATAGACTGGAAATGTGCAAATGTGACCCCAATTCACAAAGGAGGATCAAAGGCTGACACAAGTAATTATAGACCTGTGAGCTTAACTTCTGTTCCAGGAAAATTAATGGAGGCACTGGTTAAAGAAGCACTGCAGGATCATTTAGACAAGACTTCAGTTATAGCTCAGACACAGCATGGTTTTGTTAAGGGGAGGTCTTGCCAGACCAACTTGATTGGATACTATGATGCAGTCACAAAAGAACTGGATGCAGGGAATAACTTTGATATTATATACTTGGATCTTAGAAAGGCTTTTGATACTGTTGCACATGGAAGACTGCTACACAAATTGGAGCAGTGTGACATTGGAGGCAAATTGCTGCTATGGATAAAGGGGTGGTTGAGGGGGAGAAGACAGAGAGTGGTAATCAATGGACACTGCTCATCGTGGACTGATGTTATTAGTGGAGTCCCTCAGGGCTCAGTGTTGGGTCCATTATTGTTTTCTGTATTTATAAATGATATTGATGATGGTATATCGGGATTAATGTCCAAGTTTGCAGACGATACAAAGGTTGGCAGGGTTGTCAAGGACACTACTGACACTATGCTGCTGCAACAGGATCTGGAAAGGTTGAGCAGATGGGCTGAGAGGTGGCAAATGAAGTTTAACATTGACAAATGTAAAGTACTACACATGGGAAACAGCAACCCCAGAGCAACGTATCAACTCTGTGGTACAACACTGACAGTGGTAGAGAACGAAAGGGACTTGGGGGTGGTTGTGCAGGCAGATATGAAGTTCTCTGAGCAGTGCAGACGGGCTGCAAGAGTAGCTCATGGAGTATTGTCAATGATATACAGGAATTTTTCCAGCAGGGATAAGGAGGTGATTATTCCATTGTATAAGGCGATGGTCAGGCCACACCTAGAGTACTGTATACAGGTCTGGAGGCCTCATTTCAAGAAGGATGTAGAGCTGCTGGAACGAGTACAGAGAAGGGCAACAAGATTAGTGAATGGAACAAAGGGGTGCTCTTACGAAGAAAGGCTTAAGTTTTGCAAATTACAGTGTCTGGAGACTAGGCACCAGCGAGGTGATCTGATAGAGGTGTATAAAGCCTTGAATGGTTTAAGCATGCTCAATGCTGATGGGATTCTTCCTCTAGCTCAGAATAATCACCTGAGAGGGCATAAATTCAAATTGAGGAAAGACAGATGTAGGATAGACGTGCGGAAATTTGCCTTTAGCCAGCGGGTGGTTGGTTGGTGGAACAGACTTCCATCCCTTGTGGTGGAGGTTGATAGCCTAAATAAGTTTAAGGCTCAGCTGGACAGGTATTTTGAACGAACAGAGGGGTGAAGTGGAAGTGGTTTTTTTTTTTTTTTTTTTTTTTTGGCTGATGCTGCATAAGCTTGCTTTCTTGCATCAAATGCCTCTACTAATGCTAATGCTAATGTTTCAGACAAACTGGGATATTGATCTACAGTATGTGACTATATTTCCTGAATGCTATCCATTCAAAATTTATTCTTCTCTTGACTTCCAGCCATTTATCATTATTACAGCTAATAACTTGTCCCAGATAAGTACGACTCCACCTTTTCAATTACTGCTCCTTCAATCATTATTTCCCTTTCCGTGGCATACTTGTTCATCATTACTTTTGTTTTAGCCATATTCATCTTTAGTCCAAAATCCTTACTAACTGTGCATAACTGATTAAGATTTTCCTCTAATTCTTTGGGGTCGTGGCTTATGACCACAATGTCATCTGCAAATCGTAAATGGTTTAGGTACTCTCCGTTCACACTGACTCCTTTCTGTGACCAGTCTATTCTTCTGAAAGGTTCCTCAAGGGCAGCAGTAAACAGCTTCGGAGATATTGTGTCTCCTTGTCGAACTCCTTTCTCGATTTTAAATTTGCTACTGTCTTTGTCTAGTCTAATAAAGGAGGCAGCACTCTCATATATTTTCTTCAAAATCATAATATATGGAGTATCTATGCCTTGTCTTCCAGTGCCCGAAACATTGCCTTATGCTGTATGGAGTCAAATGCCTTTTCATAATCCACAAATGCCAGGCATAATGGTGTTTTATATTCATTTGCTTTCTCCATTAGCTGTGATATTACATGAAGGTGATCCATAGTTGAGAATCCTGTCCTAAAGCCAGCTTGATCTTTCGGTTGATTCTCATCAAGTATTCTTTCTCATCTGCTAGTAATGACCCTTGTGAACAACTTGTAGATGTGTGATAACAAGCTAATTGGTCTATAATTTCCAATTTCTGATTTATCTCCTTTCTTATTCAGCAAAACTATGATTGCATTATTCCACTGCTTAGGCATCACACCTTTTCTAATGCACTTTGTGAAGAGCCTTGCCAGTTTTTGTGTTATGTCTCTTCCTCCCAATTTTAACAACTCTACAGTAACTTCATCTTCCCCCGGGGCTTTCCGATTCTTCATTTTCTTCAATGCATATTCTACCTCATCAGGAAGAATATCGGGTATGTTGTATGTGTTGCTACTTTGCAATCCATCTTCCCCACTGCTGGTATCATTCCCTCGCTCCTTGTATAATTCTCTATAGTAGTCTTCTGCTATTTGAATTATGCCTTCTCTGCTGTTTATAAGTACACCATCGCTATTCTTCAGTTTCAGTATCATTTGTCTTCCTGTATTACTGCTCATGGCTGCTGATTTAAATCCTTTGTTTTCCCTTAATGCTTGTTCTACTTTTCTTGTGTTAAATCTTCTTATGTCCTCTCTGAGTCTCTTTCTAATGGCTTTGCATAACTCAGTATACTCAATTTTCTCCCTGTCAGTGTTTTTCCTGCTCTTTATTTGTCGTCTTCGGTTCATCATGACAAGTGTTTCTTGACTAATTTTTTCTTCTTTGGATTTCTGTTTCCCTATAGGTTTCTTGGGCTTTATCACTTTCAGAAAGTTGTAATATTCCTTGTTGATATCTTTGTCCTGAGCAGTCTGCAGAAGCTAAAACTTGTTCTTAAGTTCCAGTACATACTGCTTTTTCTCCTCCTCTGTTATCTCAAAGACCTTTGTATTATTTACTCAAGTCAGTTTTTTCCTTTCCTTTCCTACATTTATATCAAGTGTACATCTTACCATTCTGTGATCACTTCCAACATTCACCTTACTCTGGACGGTAACATCATTCACAATATATCTTCTGTTAGTGAGGATGAAGTCGATTTCATTAGTTGTTAATCCATTTGGACTCTTCCATGTCCACTTTCTGTTCAACCTTTTCTTGAAAAAAGTGTTCATTACTGACAGTCCTTGAGATTCTGCAAATTCCACAAGTCTTCCACCTCTTTTATTTCTTTCACCAATTCTAAAATTTCCTATAGTTCCTCTTTCTGCGCTGTTTTGCCTTTTTCCAACCTTAGCATTGAAGTCCCCCATAATAATAATGTAGTGGGAAACATCATTCGGTACGGTAACTCATTCACAATATATCTTCTGTTAGTGAGGATGAAGTCGATTTCATTAGTTGTTAATCCATTTGGACTCTTCCATGTCCACTTTCTGTTCAACCTTTTCTTGAAAAAAGTGTTCTTTACTGACAGTCCTTGAGATGCTGCAAATTCCACAAGTCTTCCACCTCTTTTATTTCTTTCACCAATTCTAAAATTTCCTATAGTTCCTCTTTCTGCGCTGTTTTGCCTTTTTCCAACCTTAGCATTGAAGTCCCCCATAATAATAATGTAGTGGGAAACATCATTCGGTACGGTAACTCATTCACAATATATCTTCTGTTAGTGAGGATGAAGTCGATTTCATTAGTTGTTAATCCATTTGGACTCTTCCATGTCCACTTTCTGTTCAACCTTTTCTTGAAAAAAGTGTTCTTTACTGACAGTCCTTGAGATGCTGCAAATTCCACAAGTCTTTCACCTCTTTTATTTCTTTCACCAATTCCAAAATTTCCTATAGTTCCTCTTTCTGCTCTGTTCTGCCTTTTTCCAACCTTAGCATTGATGTCCCCCATAATAATAGTGTAGTGGGTTTTCTGCTCATCTAGAAGACTCTCAATTTCGGTGTACATTTCTTCAACCTCTTCATCATCATGGCTCGATGTTGGTGCATAAATCATTATAATCTTTAGCTTTTACCTCTTAGAAATCTTTAGTATTAGTCTTGACACCCTTGGTGATGTACTTTTGAATTCCAAAATGTTGTTTTTAAAATCTTTATGGACCAGAAACCCAACTCCACCCTCACTCCTTTCACTGTTTCCATTGGTGTACAGCAAATTTCCACTTGATAAACTTATAAGTGATTCATTTCTTCTTCTTGTTTCAGCCAAACCGATGATATTCCAATTCACATTTTCTAATTCCTTTTCCAGCTCTAATATCCTGTCTAGTCTCCAGATGCTGCAACTTCCAGAACTTAAGCTTTATTTGTAAGTGCACCCCTTCGTTCTTCTCACCAATCTTGTTGCCCTTCTCTGTACTCATTCTAGCAACTCTACATCCCTCCTAAAATGAGGTCTCCAGATGTGTATACAGTACTCAAGGTGGGGTCTGACCATTGCCTTATACAAAGGGATAATCACCTTGTCTATGCTAGCAAAATTGCTATATATCATTGACAAAACTCCATGACCTGCTATTGCAGCCCGTCTTCACTGCTCAGAGATCTTCATATCTGACTTTTTTTTTTTTTTTATGAAAACCCCAAACACGAAAGGTATCAAAACCTATAGTACTTAGTACCGTGCATGGGTTGAAGGAGAAGTATGGGGGGAGGGGGATCTCCACCTCCCTGAGTGTAGTACCAGAGTTCGTACATTTCTTTTGGGTTACTGCTACCCATATGCAGTACTTTGCATTTGTCAATGTTAAACTCAGCCACTACTCAGCCTATCTGCCTAACTTTTCTAGATCCTGTTGCAGTAGCATACTGTCTTTGCTGTCATTAACAACCCTGCCAACCTTTGTATCATCTGCAAACTTGGTCATTAAGCCTGATATACCTTCAATGATATCATTGATAAATACATAAAACAACAATGGGCCCAGCAACGAACCCTTGAGAGACTCCACTAGTAACAGGAGTCCATATAGAGCAGTGTCCATTTATTACCATTCTCTGCTGTCTCCCACTCAACCTTCCCTTTATCCATTGCAGTAACTTGCCCTTAATGCCATGCCACTCCAATTTGTACAGCAGTCTTCCATGTGCAACAGTATCAAAAGCTTTCCTGAAATCCAAGTATATGATATCCAAATTATTTTTTGCATCCAGTTCCTTTGTGATCACATCATAGTATCCAATCAAACTGGTCAGACAAGATTTCCCCTTAACAAACCCATGCTGTCTCTAAACTATTACTGCAGTTTTGTCTAGGTGATCCTATATCACCTCTTTAACCAGTGACTCCATTATTTTCCCCAGAACAGAAATTAAACCAACGAGGCTGTAATTACCTGTGTCTCCCTATGATCCTCCTTTGAGAATTGGGATCACATTTGCACATTTCCAATCCATGGGTACCTCCCCTGAGTCCAAGGAAGCTCTCATAATTATGGCTAAGGGTTTGCTTACTTCCCTTGCTGCCTCCAATATAACTGGAGTGTTGGGTCCATTATTGTTTTCTGTATTTATAAATGATATTGATGATGGTATATCGGGATTAATGTCCAAGTTTGCAGACGATACAAAGGTTGGCAGGGTTGTCAAGGACACTACTGACACTATGCTGCTGCAACAGGATCTGGAAAGGTTGAGCAGATGGGCTGAGAGGTGGCAAATGAAGTTTAACATTGACAAATGTAAAGTACTACACATGGGAAACAGCAACCCCAGAGCAACGTATCAACTCTGTGGTACAACACTGACAGTGGTAGAGAACGAAAGGGACTTGGGGGTGGTTGTGCAGGCAGATATGAAGTTCTCTGAGCAGTGCAGACGGGCTGCAAGAGTAGCTCATGGAGTATTGTCAATGATATACAGGAATTTTTCCAGCAGGGATAAGGAGGTGATTATTCCATTGTATAAGGCGATGGTCAGGCCACACCTAGAGTACTGTATACAGGTCTGGAGGCCTCATTTCAAGAAGGATGTAGAGCTGCTGGAACGAGTACAGAGAAGGGCAACAAGATTAGTGAATGGAACAAAGGGGTGCTCTTACGAAGAAAGGCTTAAGTTTTGCAAATTACAGTGTCTGGAGACTAGGCACCAGCGAGGTGATCTGATAGAGGTGTATAAAGCCTTGAATGGTTTAAGCATGCTCAATGCTGATGGGATTCTTCCTCTAGCTCAGAATAATCACCTGAGAGGGCATAAATTCAAATTGAGGAAAGACAGATGTAGGATAGACGTGCGGAAATTTGCCTTTAGCCAGCGGGTGGTTGGTTGGTGGAACAGACTTCCATCCCTTGTGGTGGAGGTTGATAGCCTAAATAAGTTTAAGGCTCAGCTGGACAGGTATTTTGAACGAACAGAGGGGTGAAGTGGAAGTGGTTTTTTTTTTTTTTTTTTTTTTTTGGCTGATGCTGCATAAGCTTGCTTTCTTGCATCAAATGCCTCTACTAATGCTAATGCTAATGTTTCAGACAAACTGGGATATTGATCTACAGTATGTGACTATATTTCCTGAATGCTATCCATTCAAAATTTATTCTTCTCTTGACTTTCAGCCATTTATCATTATTACAGCTAATAACTTGTCCCAGATAAGTACGACTCCACCTTTTCAATTACTGCTCCTTCAATCATTATTTCCCTTTCCGTGGCATACTTGTTCATCATTACTTTTGTTTTAGCCATATTCATCTTTAGTCCAAAATCCTTACTAACTGTGCATAACTGATTAAGATTTTCCTCTAATTCTTTGGGGTCGTGGCTTATGACCACAATGTCATCTGCAAATCGTAAATGGTTTAGGTACTCTCCGTTCACACTGACTCCTTTCTGTGACCAGTCTATTCTTCTGAAAGGTTCCTCAAGGGCAGCAGTAAACAGCTTCGGAGATATTGTGTCTCCTTGTCGAACTCCTTTCTCGATTTTAAATTTGCTACTGTCTTTGTCTAGTCTAATAAAGGAGGCAGCACTCTCATATATTTTCTTCAAAATCATAATATATGGAGTATCTATGCCTTGTCTTCCAGTGCCCGAAACATTGCCTTATGCTGTATGGAGTCAAATGCCTTTTCATAATCCACAAATGCCAGGCATAATGGTGTTTTATATTCATTTGCTTTCTCCATTAGCTGTGATATTACATGAAGGTGATCCATAGTTGAGAATCCTGTCCTAAAGCCAGCTTGATCTTTCGGTTGATTCTCATCAAGTATTCTTTCTCATCTGCTAGTAATGACCCTTGTGAACAACTTGTAGATGTGTGATAACAAGCTAATTGGTCTATAATTTCCAATTTCTGATTTATCTCCTTTCTTATTCAGCAAAACTATGATTGCATTATTCCACTGCTTAGGCATCACACCTTTTCTAATGCACTTTGTGAAGAGCCTTGCCAGTTTTTGTGTTATGTCTCTTCCTCCCAATTTTAACAACTCTACAGTAACTTCATCTTCCCCCGGGGCTTTCCGATTCTTCATTTTCTTCAATGCATATTCTACCTCATCAGGAAGAATATCGGGTATGTTGTATGTGTTGCTACTTTGCAATCCATCTTCCCCACTGCTGGTATCATTCCCTCGCTCCTTGTATAATTCTCTATAGTAGTCTTCTGCTATTTGAATTATGCCTTCTCTGCTGTTTATAAGTACACCATCGCTATTCTTCAGTTTCAGTATCATTTGTCTTCCTGTATTACTGCTCATGGCTGCTGATTTAAATCCTTTGTTTTCCCTTAATGCTTGTTCTACTTTTCTTGTGTTAAATCTTCTTATGTCCTCTCTGAGTCTCTTTCTAATGGCTTTGCATAACTCAGTATACTCAATTTTCTCCCTGTCAGTGTTTTTCCTGCTCTTTATTTGTCGTCTTCGGTTCATCATGACAAGTGTTTCTTGACTAATTTTTTCTTCTTTGGATTTCTGTTTCCCTATAGGTTTCTTGGGCTTTATCACTTTCAGAAAGTTGTAATATTCCTTGTTGATATCTTTGTCCTGAGCAGTCTGCAGAAGCTAAAACTTGTTCTTAAGTTCCAGTACATACTGCTTTTTCTCCTCCTCTGTTATCTCAAAGACCTTTGTATTATTTACTCAAGTCAGTTTTTTCCTTTCCTTTCCTACATTTATATCAAGTGTACATCTTACCATTCTGTGATCACTTCCAACATTCACCTTACTCTGGACGGTAACATCATTCACAATATATCTTCTGTTAGTGAGGATGAAGTCGATTTCATTAGTTGTTAATCCATTTGGACTCTTCCATGTCCACTTTCTGTTCAACCTTTTCTTGAAAAAAGTGTTCATTACTGACAGTCCTTGAGATTCTGCAAATTCCACAAGTCTTCCACCTCTTTTATTTCTTTCACCAATTCTAAAATTTCCTATAGTTCCTCTTTCTGCGCTGTTTTGCCTTTTTCCAACCTTAGCATTGAAGTCCCCCATAATAATAATGTAGTGGGAAACATCATTCGGTACGGTAACTCATTCACAATATATCTTCTGTTAGTGAGGATGAAGTCGATTTCATTAGTTGTTAATCCATTTGGACTCTTCCATGTCCACTTTCTGTTCAACCTTTTCTTGAAAAAAGTGTTCTTTACTGACAGTCCTTGAGATGCTGCAAATTCCACAAGTCTTCCACCTCTTTTATTTCTTTCACCAATTCTAAAATTTCCTATAGTTCCTCTTTCTGCGCTGTTTTGCCTTTTTCCAACCTTAGCATTGAAGTCCCCCATAATAATAATGTAGTGGGAAACATCATTCGGTACGGTAACTCATTCACAATATATCTTCTGTTAGTGAGGATGAAGTCGATTTCATTAGTTGTTAATCCATTTGGACTCTTCCATGTCCACTTTCTGTTCAACCTTTTCTTGAAAAAAGTGTTCTTTACTGACAGTCCTTGAGATGCTGCAAATTCCACAAGTCTTTCACCTCTTTTATTTCTTTCACCAATTCCAAAATTTCCTATAGTTCCTCTTTCTGCTCTGTTCTGCCTTTTTCCAACCTTAGCATTGATGTCCCCCATAATAATAGTGTAGTGGGTTTTCTGCTCATCTAGAAGACTCTCAATTTCGGTGTACATTTCTTCAACCTCTTCATCATCATGGCTCGATGTTGGTGCATAAATCATTATAATCTTTAGCTTTTACCTCTTAGAAATCTTTAGTATTAGTCTTGACACCCTTGGTGATGTACTTTTGAATTCCAAAATGTTGTTTTTAAAATCTTTATGGACCAGAAACCCAACTCCACCCTCACTCCTTTCACTGTTTCCATTGGTGTACAGCAAATTTCCACTTGATAAACTTATAAGTGATTCATTTCTTCTTCTTGTTTCAGCCAAACCGATGATATTCCAATTCACATTTTCTAATTCCTTTTCCAGCTCTAATATCCTGTCTAGTCTCCAGATGCTGCAACTTCCAGAACTTAAGCTTTATTTGTAAGTGCACCCCTTCGTTCTTCTCACCAATCTTGTTGCCCTTCTCTGTACTCATTCTAGCAACTCTACATCCCTCCTAAAATGAGGTCTCCAGATGTGTATACAGTACTCAAGGTGGGGTCTGACCATTGCCTTATACAAAGGGATAATCACCTTGTCTATGCTAGCAAAATTGCTATATATCATTGACAAAACTCCATGACCTGCTATTGCAGCCCGTCTTCACTGCTCAGAGATCTTCATATCTGACTTTTTTTTTTTTTTTATGAAAACCCCAAACACGAAAGGTATCAAAACCTATAGTACTTAGTACCGTGCATGGGTTGAAGGAGAAGTATGGGGGGAGGGGGATCTCCACCTCCCTGAGTGTAGTACCAGAGTTCGTACATTTCTTTTGGGTTACTGCTACCCATATGCAGTACTTTGCATTTGTCAATGTTAAACTCAGCCACTACTCAGCCTATCTGCCTAACTTTTCTAGATCCTGTTGCAGTAGCATACTGTCTTTGCTGTCATTAACAACCCTGCCAACCTTTGTATCATCTGCAAACTTGGTCATTAAGCCTGATATACCTTCAATGATATCATTGATAAATACATAAAACAACAATGGGCCCAGCAACGAACCCTTGAGAGACTCCACTAGTAACAGGAGTCCATATAGAGCAGTGTCCATTTATTACCATTCTCTGCTGTCTCCCACTCAACCTTCCCTTTATCCATTGCAGTAACTTGCCCTTAATGCCATGCCACTCCAATTTGTACAGCAGTCTTCCATGTGCAACAGTATCAAAAGCTTTCCTGAAATCCAAGTATATGATATCCAAATTATTTTTTGCATCCAGTTCCTTTGTGATCACATCATAGTATCCAATCAAACTGGTCAGACAAGATTTCCCCTTAACAAACCCATGCTGTCTCTAAACTATTACTGCAGTTTTGTCTAGGTGATCCTATATCACCTCTTTAACCAGTGACTCCATTATTTTCCCCAGAACAGAAGTTAAACCAACGAGGCTGTAATTACCTGTGTCTCCCTATGATCCTCCTTTGAGAATTGGGATCACATTTGCACATTTCCAATCCATGGGTACCTCCCCTGAGTCCAAGGAAGCTCTCATAATTATGGCTAAGGGTTTGCTTACTTCCCTTGCTGCCTCCAATATAACTGGATAGATTCCATCTACCTCAGGTGTCTTTTTTATGTTTAACTTCAACAATTTCTCCTCCACTTGGGTCTTGGTTATTACAAAATCATTTAACTCTCTGTTAGAGTTTTATAAAGTTCTGGCATTCCCCTCCTTGAATAACTCCTCATGTGTGAATGTAGATGCAAAATATTCATTCAGTTTATCAGCAACCTGAGCAGGATCATCAATAGTGGAACTATCTATGTTAAGTGGACCCATCTAATTCATCCCCTTCCTTTTAGAGTTTACATAAGTAAAGAACTCTTTGCTGTTTTTCTTTACATCCTTTGCCAAAGATTTCTTGTAATCTGACTTTGCCTGCTGAACCTCCTTTGTGACTTGATTACAGACTAACTTATATCCGCTATAGGCTTCTGTGTGATAATTTATATGCATCTCTTGCATTTTTCTTCTCTGCCATGAGCCTCATTCATCTGACATTCATTTAGGCCTGAACCTTGAACAGCATTCCTTAGTTGGTATGAAAAGCCTAGTAGCCTCCAAGATAAAGTCCCTGAAGGCTTCCCATTTAGAATTCACCATTGGTAACTTTATCAGTTTATCCCACTGTATAGAATTTAAAAACTGTCTGAGACCAGTGTAGTCAACTGTATGAAAACAAAAACCCTTCCCTTTACCACTGATGGTAGTTACATCTAAGTTTGTTGTTTGTGTGTTATTTGGTTTTTAGGAGCATTAACAACTAAGGCCATATTGCTCCGGGGATATGTGGTGGTCATTCCCTGATGTTTCCACATCCTCCGTATTTGGTGGTCACGGGCTCGAACCCCAGTCTAATCAAGAAGCATGTGCTGCGCACTGCTGCTCCTTCCCACCTGGCTACGGAGGTGCCACATCTAAGTAAATCCCACATCAACACAATGTGATCACTATCACCTAGTGGTTCCTTTATCTGCAGATTCTTAATGCATGAATAATGACTGCTGATAATCAGATCAAAAGAATTACTCCCTCTGCTTGCCTCTCGAACATGCTGTTGCAGAAAACAATCATCCAATAAATCCACACAAGTCTTGCTAGTGTGCGAGTGGCCAATCCAAAAGTTCCAATCTATATCTGAGAAGGTAAAATCCCCCATTATAAGACAATCTGATTTACTGACCCACTATTTCTCTGTACAGTTGTTCATAGTACTCATCGGAGTCATTAGGCCTATAACACACTCCTACTCTTAATTTTGCTTTTCCAGTGCTTATGTCACAACAAACTGACTCAACACTGCACTGTCCATCCATGTTAACTGGATGTACCTCCTTAGATTTTATGTGTTTCTTTACTAACAGAATGACCCCTCCTCCCTTTCTATCGCATCCTTCCTTTCTGTACACGTTGTACTCCCCCAGATTCCAAATCTGCATTTCTTTTATCTGTATGCGACACCACGTCTCTGATATCCTAATAATATCTGCATTTGATGTCTTGGCTAGCACCTCAAATTCATCAAATTTATTCACTATACTCCTAGCATTGGTGTAAATGCAAGTATACATGCACCTATTCTTACTCTTAGTTACTCTAACACAGCCGATGTATTTACTTGTTCCATTTTTGAACTATTACCATCATAAGCTAATAGCACAGCTAGTTTTCTAATATATATATATATATCTTGTTCCAGCTTTATTATTGGATTGATTTACTTTTTCTAATAATTTTCTATTATCCTTAATATTCTACAGACATTATGGGTGTATTGCATGATTGCTTACAACTGCATTGACCCATAAATATTAGTTACATATTAGTTGCAGTTACTGTTGTTTTAACTTTCTTTCCTTTTTTATCACTAATATAATTATAAATATATATACGTATATTACATACTTCACACAGAACAAAGGGTTACATGACAGGCACAAATTAAACTTTAATATTATAATAAACGGAGAACATCTTAGCTAGAAAGAACTCACCTGCTTCATTCATTCTTAATATTATTGATTTACAATGGTCTTGCAGGACACTAAAAAATCTGTAGTTGACTGTCTGCTTAATTCTCTAGTTATTCTAGAAACAGAATACTACAAATAAATATATCAACTAATATTTATTTAATAAAATAAATATATAAAACACTAATCAAGAAAGACTTCAGTTCTAAAAATTGCAGCATCTGAAACTAGGCACCTGTGAGAAGATCTGATTGAGGTATTTAAGGCTTTGAATGGATTGGGTAAGTTAAACGTTGATAGCATCCATACTCTTTCTCAGCAATTCACATAAGGGGAGCATAAATTTAAACTGAGGAAGGATGGTTGCAGAAATTTGCTTTCAGCCAGATGGTAGTTGGTAGTGTGAATAAATTTAACCCCAGAGTTAGTGCAGCTGACCTTAATAACGAAGTCTGGCCATTAACAAATAAAATAAAATAAGACATTTTCATTAAACCTAATGTGTGAATTCATTAAGAACATGAATTTAAAATTAGTGGGGGGTCTTTCTGTCCAATTCTGGCAGTGCACTACTACCATGTGTTTTAGCAGCAGCTCAAACAGTCAACACCAACTTATGTAAACAATTTGAGGATCAAATTGTTTACATAAGCTGGTATTGACTTTTCTTTTTCACAAATGAAAATGAAAAGTACTGGTGTAAACAATTCAAGAGCCAATAAAGAAAAACATGTTACTTCAACAATTCTTAGCAGTGCCAGCTTTAGTAAGAGGTTATCCTTTGCACAGAAATGAATTATGCCACACCCAAAGAAGGCAAATTCGAACAAGAACATTTGTTCTTGTTCAAATTTAAAAATATGTTTTCAATATAAAAAAAATTTATTTTTCATAGTTATGTTCATAGAAGATTGAAAATGGTAGGGTGGTATTAAAAAGGGAAAAATTTTTTGATTATTTCTTGCTTGAAGTTTTAAAAGGTAGCACTTAAGGGGAACCATATTCCCAATGCAATGGTAGGGGGGCTGCACTATTCAAGAGTTAAGAAAGAATTAGACAAATTATTAGAATGGACAAGTAATGTATGAAGTTTTTTTTTTTTTTTTTTTTTATACTGTATAAGCATGCTTTCATGCATCATTTGCCACTACTAATATTCCATTTTATAATATTTTGACTCAATTAATTTTGAGGGACTTCAGAAAAACAATTTGAAAATTAACCTCAACTTAAACACATTTATTAGGAGAAACCATCATAATACAAAATGTGGCAACTGAATATCATAAAGGAATCTCATTATTAAGTAAACATGCTGAAAAAGAAATGAGGCACCACAGTTATTGCAAGTACAGTATATCTGTTTAATTCTATGGAAAGAAGCACAGCTGCACTACTGCTACAGTAAATTATTCATGTAATGGTTCTATAAATTTGAAAATGAGACTATTAGTTTCATGTTTATATTTTATGATGATATTTTTTTCCCAGCAGAATTAACAAAAATTTTATTTCACTGAAAATAAATATAAAAATAGTGAGCTATGCACATATTTTTCAAATCTTTTTAAAAATCGATTGCAATTCTAGCTAGTTTCAATTCACACCCAAGGTCACTGGAAATTTCCATAATTTTTGTCTGGGGCTCAGGTGCATTGCACTATCTGCATCTCCTAAGGTCTGGCTGTTAATGTAGTGACCATTAAAGTAGCCATGCACTGTAAATTTCTGCATTAGCATTTTATTTGGGTTTTGCATAAAAAAATCCCCACTGCAATTCATATTGTTAATCAGAAGTCCTTGTTTCCATTTGTTTTTATTTCTGTCTGTTGTAGCACATTGTGTACATTTTTCAAATCTTAAGGTAGAGAAAGCATAATTGTATGAAGTGAGTTTTATGGATTTCTTTTTTTTTTTCTCTCTCTCCTTTTCATGTGCATTAACTAAACTTCCAAGTTACTGCATGTCTATTCACTTCAACATGCATGTAGAATTTTAACAGATTTCTCAGTTGGGATCATCTCTTACCTTTCATTTTGCCAGACATATTCTATCATGGAAAAATGACAGAATGAATAACTTTTGGAAGAATATGTGGCAGAATATGTAATGCCACATATTCCTCCAAAAGTCACTTGGTGCAAGTTTCATGATTATGCAATTCGTTACTGATAATAAATTGCTTCCCTGAACCTGATACTTTTAAAAAAGCAAAACACCTTTTGATAGAGCATTACCACTTTTCTTATCAACTCACTACTGAATGTTCAAAATAAAATTTTAAAATATTTGCAAATTACAGACGGACGAATGATCACATTTGCCTATAATTTGCCTTATTTCGGACAATACTATTTGTAACTATACTTTCTATGAAATGTGCTACTGCTTCTTCAGTTTTAGGATTTACTATTCACATAAATAATGATAAGAAGCCACAGGATTATCCACATTGCTCGTATAGTGTGTGGGATGTATTCCAAGATCAACCTACTAGATAATCCTAGCTCAACTAATCATTGTTTTCTCTTTATTACTGAAAACAAGGAGTGTACTAAACTAATTTGAAATTAAAACTGGGTGTATTACTATATGAAATTGAGTCATTGGAAAAAAAAAAAAAAAAAACGTAGCTGCCCTAGAGCAAAAGTTCCCAAAGTGTACCCTACAGGAGAGGAAATACTTGGTTTTGTGAAGCACTTTTCTTAACAAAATACAAACCATTGTACTAACCAAGGTACGAAATGCATTTTAATTTTAAACTTCAAGACATTCGGATTTACAAGCCCACTCTATTGTACAGAGAAATAGAGTGGGCTAGTAAATCAGAATGTCTTGTAATGGGGGATTTTAACTTCCCAGATATTGACTGGAACTTGTGGGTTGGTCACTCACACACTAGTCAGACTTTTGTGGATTTATTGAATGATTGTTTCCTGCAGCAGCATGTTCGAGAGGCAACCATAGAGAATAATACTCTTGATCTGGTTATCAGCAGTGATCATTCATGTATCAAGAATTTGCAGATAAAGGAACAACTAGGTGGCAGTGATCACAGTGTACTGATGTGGGATTTACTTAAAGATTTAATTACCATCAGGGGTAAAGGAAAGGGTTTTTGCTTCCATAAAGGTGATTACAGTGGTCTTAGACAGTTTTTAAATTCTGTGCAGTAGGATCAACTGACGATGTTACCAACAGTAAATTCTAAGTGGGAAGCATTCAAGGAATTAATTGTGGATGCTACTAAAAATTTCATACCTATTAAGAAATATTGTTCAAGGTTTAGGCCTAAATGGTTATCAAATGAACTAATGAGACTCGTAACAGAGAAGAAAAATGCATGGGATGCATATAAATTATCAAGCGACTCAGAAGCCTATAGCAGATATAAACTAGTCTGTAATCAGGTCACAAAGGAGGCAGGCGAAGGCAGATTACAAGAAATCCTTGGCAAAAGATGCTAAAAAAAACAGCAAGGATTTCTTTACTTATATAAACTCTAAAAGGAAGGGGATGAATCTGATTGGTCCACTTGACATCGATGGTTTGACTGTTGATGATCCTGCTCAGATAGCAAACAAACTGAATGAGTATTTTGCATCTACATTCACACATGAGAAATTATTAAGGTTTGAAAATGCCAGAAGGTTATCAAATTGTAGCAGGGTACTTAATGATTTTGTAATAACTAAGAGCAAAGTGGAGGAGAAATTGCTGAAATTAAACATAAGGAAAGCATCTGGGGTGGACGGGATCTATTCAGTTATATTAAAGGAGGCGGCAAAACAACTAAGCAAACCCTTAGCCATAATTATGAGAGCATCCTTGGACTCAGGGGAGGTTCCCACAGACTGGAGATGTGCAAATGTATCCCCAATTCATAAAGGGGGATCGAAGGGGGCCACGAGTAATTACAGACCAATCAGTTTAACTTCTGTTCTGGGTAAAATAATGGAGTCACTGGTTAAAGATGCATTGCAGGATCATTTAGACAAGACTGCAGCAATAATTCAGACACAGCATGGGTTTGTTAAGGGAAAGTCATGTCTGACAAATCTGATTGGTTATTTTTTTTTATTTTATTTTTTTTTTTATGTGAACCCCAAACACGAGAGGTATTAGAACCTATAGTGCTTAGTACCGTGCTTGGGTTGATGGTTGAGAAGATGAAGGAAGATATTTGTTGACATTGGACTTGAACTTCTGTAGATTGTAATTTTCAGTAAATACGTATGAAGGAAGGTTGTTCCAGAAAACGGCAATTGAATGAATAAACGAGGAAGATGAAAAGTTGGTTCTGTGGGTTTGAAGTTGGACAGTAATGGATGTTGGCTGGTGGCGGCACGTGTTCAGACTGTTTTTAAAGAAAGAGCGGGAATTATAGAATCCAATTCAGAAGAACAGTGCCCATGGAAGTATCTGTAGAAGAGGCATGCAGCAGAAACGGTACGTCTATGAGAAAGCGAGTGGAGAGACTCTGTTAGAGATGAATCATAAATTAACCTAACTGCCCTCTTCTGAATGGAATCAAGAAGCCTGAGAGAGGTTTTGGGGGCACCACCCCAGATGTGGGAACAATATTCCATGGCAGGGCAGATTTGCGATTTATACAGAGTGAGCAGCTATTTGGAAGAAAAGTAACGCCGGAGAGCGAAAGAGAAAACCAAGTTTTTTAGATGCAGAGGAAGCAATATTTGTAATGTGCTTGTGCCAAGAGAGAGATTAAAAGTCAGGGTAATCCCCAAAAGAGATATATCATTTTGCCTAGAAATCAGAGTGGGGGGTTTGTTGGGGTTTTTTTTAGGAGCATTAGCAACTAAGGCCATATTACTCCGGGATATGCAGTGGTCATACCCTGACCTTTCCGCATCCTCCGTATTTGGTGGTGACGGGCTCGAACCCCGGTCTAATCAAGAAGCATGTGCTACGCACTGCTGCTCCTTCCCACCTGGCTACGGAGGCACCAGAAATCGGAGTGTCACTAAAGATAAGCATAGGAGCAGAAGAATCCTTTTGCGAGATATAAGACAAGACTGAGTTTTAGAAGGGTTGAAATCAACTAAGTTGTCTTTGACCCACTGGAGAATTACCTGAAGATCGGCATTTAAGGAATTGGTAGCAGATTTTCGAGAAGTTGAAGCTGATTGAGCAGGACAAGGTTTCTCAAAATGGAAAGTGGAATGCAATGTGCTATCATTGGCAAAACTATGGATAGGATTTCCAGTCAATGGAAGGTCATTAATATACAAGAGGAAAAGAGTGGGGGAAAGAACTGAACCTTGGGTCACACGCGCATTAGTGGAGAAGTTAGAAGACAGAGAGCCATCTACCTTCACCCTCAGTGAGCGATCAGAGAGAAAACAGGATAACCAAAAACAGTTGGCAAACCATAAGATGGAAACTTGTTTAGAAGACCTTTATGCCAAACACGATCGAAAGCCTTTGAGATGTCAAGAGCAACTACTTGTGTTTCACCGAACCTTTCCATTGAATTAGTCCATAAATGGGTAACATAAGCCAGAATATCACAGTGGATCGACACTGACGGAATCCATACTGGCGATCGTTGATCAGACGGAAGGTTTCTAGGTAGTTTAAGAGTTGGCGGTTGATTGATTTCTCCATTACTTTAGAAAGAGTAGAAGTAATTGCAATGGGACGATAATTGGATGGGAGGGATTTGTCACCCTTTTAGGAACTGGCTGGATATGAGCAAATTTCCAAGCAGAAGGAAAAACACCTTTGGAATAAGAAAGTGAAAAAAGGCGGCAAAGAACAGGAGTAAGTTCAGGAGCACAGGTTTTGAGAACAAGTGGAAAAATACCATCAGGACCTAGAGCTTTCTTAGCATCAAGATTCATCAAAATCCTTCTGATATCCTTTTGACGAAAGACCACAGGAGGCATTGAATGGAGCGTGTTGGGAATGGTAGGAGGTGTTTTACCAAGATCATTAATATATGAGCTGGAAGGAAAATAGGATGCTAGCAGGTCACCTTTATCCTTGGCTGAAGTGACAACAGAACCATCTGGTTTGGACAGAGGTGGGAGCAGAGATGGGCAAAAGTTGCGGCCAAAACTTTGGCAAGAGACCAGAATGCTCGGCTACCATTAGGGCAAGAAGCAAGTTTTCTACTCTTACCCTGTTCAAACTCTAGTTTGGACTGATTAATAACTGCTTTACAATTATTGCGAGCTTTGGTGTAGGCAGAAAATGAAACTGAAGAATTAGAAACAAGCCAATTACGATATGCAACATTCTTCTCTTGAACAGCCTTGGCACATTTATTGGAAAACCAAGGTTTAGATAAAGGACGAGATTTTAAAGTGGAGTGTGGGATAAAGGATTCCATTCCTGCTAGAATAATTTCACTGACACAATCTGAGCAAACGTTGACATCAGAAGTTTTGAAACAGTAATCCGACCAAGGAAAAGAAGAAAAGAAGTCTCGCAGGTCATCCCATTTTGCATTCTTGTAATGCCAAACAACATGAGGTTGCGAATAGCCATGAGATAAAGGTGCATTGGAGAAGAGACAATCACTAAGTTGTCATCTGAAGTGCCTAAAGGACCTCTCACTTCGACCGTGTAATTAGAAGGGTTGTTTGTGAGAAAAAGATCGAGCATATTGGCTGTATGATTAGGATTGTCCGGTATTCTTGTAGGTAAATGAACAATCTATGCTAGGTCATGAGTAATTGCAAAAGCCTCAGCATCTCGACCTGCTTGGTCGGTGTGACTAGAAAACGGAAGCCAGCTGGAGTTGTGAACATTAAAATCACCAAGGAAAATTACCTCACTGTTAGGAAAGTTGGACTGGAGAAAGTCAAGTTGCAAAGAGAGGAAGTCAAAGAGCTCCACGTGATTAGTGGAGTTGGGAGAACCATAGAGACAACAGATGAATTTGACACAATGAGGTAGAGAGATTTTAAGCCAGAGAAGATCAAAGAGAGGGGATTCCAAATTGCCAAGTCTCTGACAGGGAATATCAGAATGGACATATGCACAAGTACCACCTTTGAGGCGAAAGGAATCATACAGCGAATAATTTGGGCATCTGAGATGAGCAGTAGTTGATTCAACCGATAACTGAGATTCTGTCAGAAAAAGTACATGGGGTTTGGCAGACTGCAAGTGGAAATGGACATCGTTGAGATTAGAATTGAGACCACGTATATTTGTGAAATGAATTAGGAAGTGCTTGGGAGGTTTAGATCTCTTCGCAGATAAGCTTGCTCTATTAGTTTGACAATTCATGGTGTATTCAATAGTAAGAAAAAGTGGGTGGGACATGCTGTATGAAGTAATGAAATTTTTGGATATGGCGTACACGTGGTAAGAATATACCCAGATCCTTGACATAACGTAGCCTCGACAATGCTCCCCGCATACACACTACTCGGACTCCCTCCAGTCACTATCTGGCAGAGTAGAGGTAGCAAGATTATACACTAGCTGATCCGGGAGCCTCCTAGAGAATTACCAATAGGTTCGGTCCAGTGTACTAACTAGCGGCCGGCCTGCGAACACCGTTTTAGAGCTGTACCCTCAAAATGTAAGGAATATTGGATCTTGCCACGATGTTCATCATAACCTCAAAGGTTAATCATACTCCATGATGGAAGAGATAGGGAAGGGTTGACCGGAACTTAGCTCTAGAGACTAAACATGGGTTCCACCACTTCAAGCATACAATAAGCAAAGTGGCGGGATTTCACCGGTTGATGAGAGTCATCTACCACCTAGTACTGCCTGGTAACATAGAGGGTCGGCGTTCCTCCATGTGGTGTGGGCGCCACACCTCGACCCCTGCTTACGTTGGTTCACACCTGGGTGGTCACCCACCATGTACTTGTGCATGGTGGGTGACCACCCAGGATTACTAACAGTCCCACCATCGTGAAGGTGCAAGCAGAGGATTTGGCTGTCACAGACAGTCCGGACTTCACTGAAATTGGGTCCACTTGACTTGAGTGTCATCACCTGAATATCAGTTCCATCAGCATTTTAGACTCCCAGCTAGCAAGTACAGCTTGTCTGGCATATCTGAGAGAAAGTCTGTGACAACCTCAAGGACCAATTATTATGATGTGGTTTCAAAGGAACTGGATGCAAAAAATAATTTTGATATCATATATTCGGATTTCAGGAAAGCTTTTGACACTGTTGCGCATGGAAGACTATTGTACAAATTGGAGCAGAATGGTATTAAGGGTAAGTTGCTACAATAGAGAAAAGGATGGTTAAGTGGGAGAAGACAGAGGGTGGTAATCAATGGGTGCTGCTCTTCGTGGACTAATGTTATTAGTGGTGTCCCACAGGGTTCGGTGTTGGGTCCACTGTTGTTTTGTATATTTATCAATGATATTGATGACGGTATATCAGGCTTAGTGTCGAAGTTTACAGATAATACAAAGATTGGCAGGGTTGTTAATGACAGTAATGGCCGTGTGCTACTTCAACAGGATCTAGATAATTTGGGTAGATGGGTTAAGAAGTGGCAACTGAAGTTTAACCTTGACAAATGCAAAGTACTGCATATGGGTAGCAGTAATCCCAGAGAAATATACCAACTGTGTGGTACTTCACTTAAGGTGGTAAAAAATGAAAAAGACCTGGGAGTAATTGTGCAGTCAGATATGAAGTTTTCTGAGCAATGCAGACAGGCTGCCAGGGCAGGTCATGGGGTTTTGTCAATGATATATGGGAATTTTGCTAGCAGGGAAAAGGAGGTGATTGTCCCTCTGTATAAGGCAATGGTCAGGCCACGTCTTGAGTACTGCGTACAGGTCTGGAGGCCTCATTTTATGAAGGATGTCGATTTGCTTGAGCGTGTACAGAGAAGGGCAACAAGATTGGTGAGGGGAATGAAGGGATCCTCTCTTACCAAGAGAGGCTTAAGTTCTGCAAATTGCAGTGGCTGGAGAATAGGCACCTGCACAGTGATCTGATTGAGGTGTATAAGGCCTTGAATGGGTTGAGCATGCTAAATTCTGATGGGATCCTTCCACTTGTTCAGATTACGAACCTAAGGGAGCATAAATTGAAATTAAGAAAAGACAGAGGTAGAATAGATGTGCGGAAATTTGCCTTTAGCCAGTGGGTGGTTAATTGCTGGAACAAACTCCATCTGTCATTGTGGAAGTTGATAGGTTGAATAAATTTAAGTACGAACTGGACAGGCATTTGGAGGGAATGGTTTGATTTTTTTTTTTTTTTTTTTGTCTGTGCTGCATAAGCTCATACACTTGCTTTCTTGCATCACATGCCACTACTACTTCGATTAAATGTACTGAAGTATATATTAATTTATAAATGTATACTCATAGCAAAATTTTGTGTCATATTTGTTTACTTGCACTTGTTCTGGAAGGGAGGCATAAAATTTATAAAATATTTTAAGGCGAGACACATGGTGTAAAAGTTTGGAACCTCTGACCTTAAAACAAATAAATCTGGGAGATTATCAGGGTACTAGATACTCAAGTATCTAGTACCCTGATAATCTCAGTCACTAGATACTCAAGTATCTAGTGACTGCCTCGATGATACCTCCCTCACCCCCTCCCCCAATTCAGGTCCAGAACAGAATAGTGAAGCATGTACTGCCCTGGTTCAAGAGGACTCAGTTTTATTGAGCAATTCCATTAACAGGTAAACAGCTAATATTTTTTTTAATAAGGATAGGCAAATTACAAACAGTGTGTGTCTGCCAAAGGCAACAACTGATGATGTTGCCAACGTTTCAGATTTTAAGGATGATAAAGAGAGCAATATTATTCATGTGGAAACTAACACCATTAAGCATACAAGAAATAACAGTTTATTGGATAAATATAGGACCATGCTGAAAAAAATTCCTGCATATTACATTACATGTACATATTACATGTATATGTGCCATTCGTCACAAGCATAAAAGAAGGGACTATATGCTGAAAGCCTGGTGGATTAACTCAAGATTTGTGATAATCTATAAGGCTTTTCACGGGAATTTTTATTAGCATGGCCTGCAATGGTAAGCAGAAAGTATCTATTTTGTAGAGATGGAATACATTTGATGCAATGGTATTTGTCAATGTCACTGTGTTTTCAGCCATTAAAGCCAATACCTGCAAGATGTGGTGAGGACAGCAACGTTTCAAGTGAGCAGGTTAATGTTAGGGAAACAAGGTCCAATAAAAATGGGCAAGGGGAATGATAAGCTCAATATGCTATATATATAATATATTTAGGAAGGACAGTAATCATGTGACTTTCAGTTTTCTTTTTTCACCACTGCAAGACATCTGTGCTGTATATAAACATCCAATCTGATTTGCATTAGCTCGAATGTTCTGTTATCTGGGATGCCATTATTTTGACAGTTTGCTGTACTAAAAGTCCTGTATAACCCAGCTGACATTGTTTCTGTTGGATTGAACAGCTACTTCACCATTCATAGTGTGGAATGAAAGTCCCTTCATAGTGTGGAGAAACAGCATGAGTGAAGCTGAACAATATGAAATTAGCATTGCTGAAATTACAGAAGACTACTTACTAAAAAAAATATGAGCCTAAAAGCAAGTAAGGCCCCTTCAGTTGATGGAATATACCCAAATTTTAAAGTCAGCAGCAAGAGAGTGCACTGAACCATTAAGGTTAATTATGAGGGCATCATTGCACTCAGGAGACATTTCCTTGGATTGAAGAAATGCCAATTTATCACCAATACATAAAAGCAGTTCTAAGAGCTACATGAGAAATTAGAGACAATCTGACTCTGGTAATAGACAAAACCACGGAGGCAACGATCAAAGTGCAAGGGGAATTTGGATAGAAAGGGAATTCTGACACACAACATGGTTTTATTAATAAAAAATTAAGTTTAACTAATTTAATTAGCTATTTTGATACAGTCACTCGTGAGATGGTGTAGGAAATAATTTGGCAACTTTTTTTGAATTTAGCAAAACATTTGCCTTGTTCTTGTGTGACAGTTTATGTATAAGTTGGAACATGTTGAGATCAGGGTAAGTTCTCCATTCTAAGATGGATTATAAATGCAGGGCAGGAGACAGAGGACTGTGATTAATGGCTGCCGTTCAGACTTTGCTAATGTTAAAGGAGGGATTCCACAAGATATGGACCACTTCTGGACCACTATTGTTTCTGATTTTCTTAAATGACATCGTTTAAGACAGTTGATGTCAAGATTGGGAAAATGGTTAATCAGCACCAAGAAGCATGTCTTCAGGCCAAATGGATGATCTTCAAGCAAAATCAGAAAAGTGGCAGCTGTGTTTTAATATAGCAAAATACAAGATCTTAGAGAATTGCAACCACAAAATAACTTATATCCTTGGTGGGATAGATTGAATTAAAAACAGTACAGGAAAAAGGGATTTGTGAACTTTGATATGGGAAGACAAGTTCTCCATTCAATGTTGGCAGGCTGCAAGGAGGGTCCAAAGGATATCCTAATTAGTGTTTCCAACCTGTGGTCTGTGTAACTTATGAAAATGGTCCACAGGACAAAACTTTATTTTGCAGTAAGCAACAATCCCATTCATAGCAATGGAATAGGCATGCCCATAATAACTCAAAAACAATACATATGTTAAGTATGAGTACATATCACCGAATTTAAAAAATTGTTATTAATATTTTTGTACATATATTGTATTTTTTGTGGTCACTAGCCTCTACCTGAAATATAAGTGGTCCACATCTTAAAAAAAAAGTTGAGAACCATCGCTCTAGATCAGGGGTGGCCAACTTAATTTGTGATGCAATCTACCATCTCAAGAATTTCATTGCACATGGTTAAAAAAGTTAACACATTGAAAAATGTTGTTTTTAATTTAAATACAATTCAGAATTCTTATTTTAAATTCATACATATTTAAATTTTTAATTTATGTGAAGTTTGTCTTCATCTCATCTGCTAAGCTTTCAAAATTGGGAATATAGTGTAATACAGCTAACCATAAAGAATCTTCTGTATGCAAGTCCGTAAGAGTAGAGAGATCTTCGTCTTTGGTTTTTTTTTTTCAAATACGAAAAGGCCAATTCACATAGATATGTGGAAACAAAACAGGAATTTAAAAGTTCACTGAATTTTATTACATTTGGGTACTTTTCTCGGCAAACATATTTCCAGAAGTCTTTTTCTGATGATCTGGCTTTTAGGAAGATATCGTTTCACAATGTAATAATTTAATTTTCAAGTAATATTTTCTCCGTGTGAAAAATCTCAGCGATTTTTTCTGCGATTTGTATCGTATCTAAGTTGACATTAAATGAATAAGAAATACATTGAACAATGTCTTCAATTGTTTCAAAATCATCCACAACTTTCTCAATTTCAGAAACATATTTCTCACTATTAAATTCAAAAACAGGATATTTTTGCAAAGGAACTTGCATATTTGCAAAATGATAGAATTTTTTTTTCTTTGAGATCCTTAGCCATTGCCAAAAATTGATATTTATATGCAAAAATATTACTAATCATGACACCCACATTTTTATGTTTTCCTTGTAATTCCAAATTCAGATCACTTAATTTACTGGTAAAATCTGCCAAATAAGCCAGCTCACACAACCACTCCGTATCTTGTAGCTGCTGATAATCATCTCCCCCTTTGATCAACAAATTTTTTTAATTTCATTCAGCAAATTTCAAAATCTCTGTAGAAACTTACTCTGACTCTGCCACCTCACATCTGTGTGTAATATCAGATCTGGTTCATTTTCATCGAGTTGCATTTTGAAAAGTCTCCTTTGAAGAGATTGTCCTCTGATGGAATTCACAACTTTGAAAGCTATGTCCATAACACTTAGTATTTAATCTTTTGCTGGCTAACACTTGTTGGTGGATGATATAGTGGTAACTCAAAGAATCTGGAAATTCACCATCCTTTTGGCACAATGTGACGAATCCGTTTAGATGCCCTGCTTTGGCTCCATCTGTTCTTATTGATACGAGCTTAAATAGTGGTAATTTAATTTTTTCAATAAAATTTTTGAATGTGTTAAATATATCAAGACCTCTAGTTCTTTCTTTTAACGAAACCATACCCAGCAGTTCTTCTCTAGTGTCAGAATCATCGAATAAAAATTACGAATTTTATACAAATAAATTTTATTTGTATAAAACCATATGAATAAAAACTAGCAATTGAGCTGTATCAGTAACATCTGTAGATTCATCCAGTTGTAAAGAAAAAGACACACAATTAGCAATATGAGCACACAATTGTTCGCTCTCATTTTTTCGATGTGTTGCATCACAGTATTTCGAGATAATTGCAGATCTTGAAGAGCACTTTTAATTTCATTTTTGTTCTTAAAATTTTCAAAAAGAGAATCTTATTTATAAAAATGCGTCTTTGATGAATTGACCATCAGAAAATGGTTTGCATTTTTTTGCAAGAAGATGACTCACACTTGAAATGATGCTACAGTTTACTATTTACAATCTAAATAGCTTTAGATTGTAAATTAGGTGTCATGAAGAAATTTTGTTGTGCAAATAACCCAGATTTAAGTTATTTTAATTTATTTTTTCTAAGGTCACTATTAGGCGGAAAAAGTGCGTTGAACTACCCTTCTAAATTTATTTTTTTGGGTCTAGCCACGGAAGCATTGCAAATCAAACATTTTTATTTTATCGTTACAAAAAAAGTATTCTATTTCCCACTCTTGATGAAAATGATACGTTTTACTCTTTTTCGTAGTATTCATTTTAAATCAAGGGATATTAAATTAACGTATAAGTACTGTCCAGTTATTAATATTAAGTAAGCTAAATAAAAATTCAACACATACACTATGCTCTCCACAACGTAACTGTGTAAGTTTTCACTAGGCAAGCCTAGCTGCTGCACGGCTACAAGAGTAGTCACACAGTTCAACGGATTTGTAATAAGTGTATGCAGTGGGGTGTATAATAATAATATTTAGATTTTGACTAATCTATTGTAATAAGTGTATGCAGTGGGGTGTATAATAATAATATTTAGATTTTGACTAATCTATTTTTTATATATGTTTAAAATTCGTCGTGATCAACCGAAATTAAAGCTGCGATCGACTTGTTGGCCACCTCTGCTCTAGATGAATTGGCAAGTATTTGCATTAAGAGATAGGAAAATCTCACATTACATGGCAATTTTAAGTCCACACTTGAAATACTGTGTCCGGTACTCAGACACAGCTGGAAAAGACTGAGCTTCGTGAAAAGGTCTGAAGAAAGACAACCTCTCAGTAAGATCTGCAAAAGGGTGCCCTTATGAAGAAAGGGCTTTGAATGCAGACTGTTGGGTTTGTTTACTAAGCACCATAATAAGAGGGAAACCAATTTAAGTCTATAAGGATCTGTGAGGGGAAAGTAAAATGAATGAAGGCAAAATTGTCACAGTTATAAATGATTCCAGAACTAGGGTTCATAATTTCAAATTACAGGAAAAGCAGTTGAGACCAGCTTATGCAAAGATTTCTTTTAATCAGAAAGTTGTCAATTATTGGAATAAGTTACTTCCAGTAGCTGAGACCAACAGCTGAGGAAAATTCAAAGATTAACTGGATAGGCAACTACACAAAGAGGCAACTACGCAAACTATACGCAAATTAATTTTTTTCTGCTCAGATAAGCCTGAGGCTTCCTTGAATCACGTAGCTCATGGCTAATACTAATGCATGAGAAATTCAGTGAAAAATTGAAAAACTAAATAATGAACATATCCAAAGGGGATAAGTAATCTAAAATCAAAAAGCTGAACACAGAATAAAATTTTATTCAACTAGTCAGCTAGCTTAAGTATTAAATGGTTTTTTATATTATTATTCTATAAAACCTAATTTTGTATATTATTATAATATTGTGTATAGTATTAGCATTGGCAAAAGGATGCAAGAAAACAAAGCTTATACAGCATCAGCAAAAAAAAAAAAAAAAAAAAAAAAATTCCCATCCATTCCAATAATTTATCCAAACCTTCCTTAAATCAAACATCTACTTCCACAACGCTACCTGGAAGATAATACCAATAACTGATTACCCATGTTGCTGAATGTGAATTTCTGCACATCTAAGATAATGTATTTCAAAGGATGGTTAACCTATATTGTATTTAGCCAAAATATATAACTATACAAGTGGATAAATAACATTATATGTATAATGTATTCTTCTTTGGATACTGATTGTTAAAAATATGGATTGTGTCTGGTGCTAGGTATGCATGATGCTTTGTAAATGAATATTAGAGAAAAGAGCAGATGTTAACTCTGTTTATTTTGTTCCCTATCATGCTACTGTATCGAGTGAAGAGTGTGACATGGAAGATACATTCCGTGTGTTCCATAAGAGGTGAACTCCCAGTGATCCCGTGGACCAGCAATAAACCGTTTCTTCAGCACAGCAGAACTACAGTTTCTACAATCAACATTCACAAACAGGAGAACATTCTGCAGTATATATAAAAAAAAAAAAAGTGTGAACCCAGAAGATATTTTCGAACATTTGCCACTTAGTGAACAGAACATTATATCTACTATATCATGTTAAAATATGTATATATTTCTGTTTAAAGTCATTGTAGTGGTGGTTATTTTGATCAAAGTAAGGTTGTTGCATGCAAAATTATACCAACTTGACATTGATTATCCTCAGACAACTCTGGAAATATGTAGAGATTTGTGGTGTTTTATTAGGTACTACTTGTATTGATTAAGATTAATCCAATTCTGTAAGAGGAGGTATGTCTGTACCCCCCCCCCCACCATAAGAGGAAAAAAAAAAAAAAAAACAGAAAAAATCCCATGCCTGTGCCAAATCTTAAATTTTGGGCATGTGAAACTTTTCCTTTCACCTGCCCAAAATCTACCGTAGGAGGGGAGGAGTGTAAAAATGCTTTTATTTTTACCTCTTGGCTTGCCTTAAGAAGCAGTCTCCTCTCCAAGCCACCCTGTATTTTTGCCACTACTTTATTTGGAGAATAACTACCCCTTCCTACAGAAGGCTATTTTTGTCTGCTCTAGCATGCGCCTCTTGACGGCGCACTAAGGGAAGCAGCAATTGGGACACAATCCCACCATTATGAGCCCGGCTGGTTCACAGCGAGAGATCGTTACTCGAACGGATCGGACAAATGTTGTGGACATTATTTATGAAAATGGTGGGAAAGTAGGTGATTCTCAGCAGAGAAATAAGATTAATGTCGGTTAAGGAACATGCTTTTGGGTGAAATCTGAACCTGATAACTACAGGGTGATTGTTGTCTGGAAAGTTGGAGGAATGAACAGACTTTAGATCTAGTGACTACCGCTGGACAGTCTAGAAATGCCACCCCATGAAGGTGCGAAGTTCCTCTTTCTCCTCATAAATTCCATTTTGGCTGTGTCAGGTTTTCAAGACAATAGTCCCTGGGATTTTCTTTTCCCCACAAAATTAGTCTTTGGACTAATGCGAGATGGCAAATTCAAAAGGGGGGGGGGCAACATATTTATATCGAGTGGGGGGGAAAGAAAGAGAGAGAGAGTTGCCGTAGGTAGATGAGAGAGAGAAGACAGAAAATCAAGGGAGACAGAGAGAAAACGAGGAACAAGAAAGGGTCAAAAGAATTGGGCTCAAAATCGTTTCCGATGGAACTATTGCTCTGAATCATCAGCCCCTAAAGACTCCCAGGAGTTTTCGGGTAAGTTCATCCCAATTTTTGATAATTAACCAAATGAAACAGTCCCACTATAAGACTTACCCCTTTTTACTGGTGTCACTAACAGACATCACTCCTCCTAGGTATACACTATGATGAATGTCCATTCTATCACCCTTGGACCCTAGAAGGTATCATCGATGTGACCCACTATTAAATGTTGCACTATCAGTCATCGTTAAACTCACATGTCAATTTGACACTAATACCCGAACATTCGGATAGCGGGAGGTTTGTCAATTCCTGAGAGTACAAGCAACAGCTATCTACAAAGGCCACATTAAGAACGCAAACCTACTGGTATACATGTACCATCAATATTTTAACCTTTAGTATATCGTGATTGAGGTATAGAGTTATACTCCTTTTATATTAAGATGCAATAAATCATCACTTTGATTCATTTGTATATGTTCAGGTTTAATAAATCATGTTTTGTTTATCCATCAATGCCTCCTAGCCATTCTTTTGCCACACACTACCCATAGCACGAGTTTTATAAGTAAAATAACCTTAATTTTGCGGCACTCTGAGGCCTAACTTCAGGGAGGGTTTCAGAGTGAAAATCGGAGCGCTATCTTGATGTTGCGAGTCTATTCTCTACGCCTCAGAATAGATCTTGAGAACATGAGATTTTGTCCTAAATTTAAACCACTAGTCGATCGTGAAAACACGTCTTCTGGAACATTAATATAAGGATTGAACTTGACGGAGAACCTCATAGCACACATTGAACGTCAAATGATAGTAAGAGATGATTGCCTTGATCGTCTTGTGAAGGTTATCTAGCAAGCACGCTATAACAGAGGAAACCTGTGGAACAATATCACTGACAGACACTCATGAATTGTTCTAGCAGCCTGTTTGCATTGCTCAAAGAATTTCATATCAGACTATATAATCACCCCTAGGTCTTTTTTCTTATCAACTGCCTTGAGTTTGGTGCCACACAAATATTATGCCATTCTGGGATTACTGTTATCCCAATGCAAGATGACCTTGTGTTTATCACAGTTAAACCTTAATTGCTATTTTCTGACCCATCTGCTTGGTTTATCTACATCCTCTTGAAGTACCCTTCCTTGATTACTGTCAGTAACCACTGTATTCATGTTTGCAGCATCCACACACTTAGACATTAAACTAGATTGTTTGTTTGTTTATTTGGTTTTTAGGAGCATTAGCAACTAAGGCCATATTGCTCTGAGGATATGCGGTGGTCATTCCCTGACCTTTCCGCATCCTCCGTATTTGGTAGTCACGGGCTCAAACCCCACTCTAATCAAGAAGCGTGTGCTACGCTCCTGCCCACCTGGCTATGGAGGCGGCCACATTAAACTTGAAACATCTACACAAATATTATTAACAAATACAGTCGAATAATATTTTATTTTCAGTGCTTGGTTACAGAGCACTGAAATAACGAAATCACAGCTGTAATGAGCAAAAAGCCATAACGATTTTAATTTATGCGTATTCCCATACAATCGCTCACTGTTATAACAAGTGTACTACACAGATATACCATACAAATTTTGGTAACTACTATACAAACATTCTCAATTGCTTGGGTAATCGAAAAAAACCCAACTCTTGGAATAGACAAAAATGAAAGGAATGACTTAGCTTTTATGACCACCCACATCAGATTAGGGGTGGGTTTATGACTTAACCATGTCCTTTCAGGGACAGGAGCTATACAATAGTGCATTTGCATTCCACTTGTAATTTCTATGGTCGCATTACCCTGTTTGTATTCACTTTAATACAAATATATTCAATATAGTGAATACAGTCTTGTATTCCCTGAACCATAAATTTATTTCGGGACTTCTAAGAATTTTGTAAATGATAATTGTTTGTATGCAGATCACTTTACTGTCATTTTAAAGTAAAATCGTTTAGAAATGAACCCTTCCTTCGGAAACATGTCTACTAACAAAAGAAAGTGTCTCTCGATTTGCAAAAAAGTCGATATTATTTGTATTAGAACGTGGTGAAAAAAAAGTTGAAGTGTATAAAAAGATTATAATCTTGGAAACTAGTCAACTGTGTGGTGACCCAATTTACTTTGTCCTCTTCAACAGTATCGACATTGTGGAGGAATAAACGTTTACATATCAGCACTGGAAAAGAACATAACCAGGAAAAAAAAAAAAAAATCTAATATTTCTAATAAAGAAATATTAGAAATCTAATGTAATCAAAAAAATTCTCTCTAACATTTCTTTTGTTTTTTGAATCTATGTTTTTATCAAATTATTGAGAATTGAAAAAATGGGAGGTAGATTTAACTCATCACTGATATAGTGAATAATGGTTATAACGAGGAAATTTTGTCGGTCCCTTGATGCTGGTTATAATAAAGTTTGACTATATTAAAAAGAGTAAGAGGTGCACTAACACCAACCTCTACGGTACTCAACTCATTACACATTAGTCCATAAACAGCAATGACTGTTTATAATCATACTTTGTCTCCTACCACTTAACTATAGTAGTAACTTGCCCTTAATGCCTTATTGCTCCAATTTAAAAAGCAAACATACGTTGTATCAAAATTCAAGCATACAAAGTCAAAATTACTCTCTGCATCCAGTTCTCTTGTGACAACCTCATAGCACCTAATCAGAGAAGTGAAGCATGAATGCCCTTTAAGAAATCCATCTTTGCACTCTTGGGTCAAGGACTTCTCATAATCTACCTAATCCCCTGATTAACTTGATTACACACTAATTTGCACTTATTGTAAGACTCTGTATCCCCTAATATTTATAATCATCCCATGCATTTTTTTTTCTGTCACTAAGTTCATCAGTTTATATGACATCTATTTTAGTCTAATTGATTGATACCTCTTAACTGGTATAAAGCACTTAGTGGCCACTTGTTTACCTCTCTGAACACCTTGCATTTGGCATTTACATTTTTAAGATCCGTTGGTCCCAATGAAAAGAATTTACAAAATTTATGAGCCCATTATAACCAACAGTGCAAAAAAAAAAAAAAAAAAAAAAAAAATCTGTTGCCCCCTTGACAATTATTTCTTTGAATAACTCCTATGTCAATACACTATAATCATGGCCATCTAAAGGTTCCTTATCCTGAAGATTCTTAATACATGATGAATCACTGCCAGTAACCAGATCAAGAATATTGTCAACAATATTCACATACTGTCAAGAATATTTCTCTTGTTGTTTCCCTAACGTGTTGGTTAGAAAAGCAGCCATTCACCAACTCAAGATATATTTTGCTACAGGGAGAGTTGCCAACCCACGAGTTCCAATCAATATCTGGAAAGTTAAATTCCCCAAAGATAAAGCATTCTAATTTGATGGCCCACTCTCTGTCCATAGTGTTCATTAAATTCATTAGGATCATTTGATCTATAACCTGACTAGACCTAGCCAAGAGTTTCCTGAAGCTTCTTCCCCATTCCATTCCTTTTGGAAACATTATTCATCAAGGCACACCATAAGTAAATACCCAATGAACATCGTAAATATGTTTAGTCTGTTTTAAGCTGATTTCAAAGTGTTTTCAAAAAATTATTATATAAGGTTTCTGTTTTTTGAATAAAAGCAGCTGGACTTGCTACCAGCAACTGGCACCCTAGGAGAACAATGCAATCAACACACTTTACCCCACGAAAACCCAAACGGCAAATGTAGGTTGAAGTTTTATGGCATCCTAGTCAACTATCCCTATGTAAAATGATTAATGGTAAATCTTAGAAAACACTTCCTTTTACATCCATGACTTGAAGAGACTGTAAAGGAACCAAAGAACATATTAAAACCTTCACCTGTAAAAATTTATACTCTTTATACTTTTTACATTAAGATGGGCTGCATGATGCTGCACCATCTCACCACACCAGCACATACTTGTAATATTAGCCTCCACCACTGAATACACCATTTATGTAACTAATTATCCCTTTTCATTATTTCGAGTGACTGGTCAAATGTGCTCCATTTTCCCTGGTTTCTTTGTCCATTAGATTCCATTGTTTACCTTGTTTTTGTATTGTCAGAGATTTTACCATTTCCATTTTTGACCCACAGTTTTGTGGAGGACTACTGTGCCCCAGCATACTTAAAACTGTTACCCATGACTGATACTTACACCAGCATGGATGGATCTCTCTCTCTCTCTCTCTCTCTGTTCCATGCAATTTGGGATTAGCTGTAAGTCAATATTTGAGAGCTGAATAAAATAACTGTGTGATTAAGTTAACAGGAACACTGCACTCTGAAATTGATTCAAGTTTCAATTTCAGAGCGTAATGTTCCTGTTGACTTAATTGCACAGTTATTTTATTCAGACCTTGCTATGATTTTGGTATTAGTTTTGGTTCTAGAGTGCAGTATTCCTGTTCTCTGTGTAATCATGCAACTATTTTGTCTAATTAAATACTGCACTGCTGTATTCTAAAAGAATTAGTGTAGGTAATGTTAGTGCTGAAAATAAAATAACTGCTAGAGAGTGAATTAATGAATGCACATATTATGAACAAATCACAAATGGTGGGGAAGATAGGTCAAGCATGCTGATCTCAGACATTGTATGGTGGAGGGGGGATAGACTGAGGAATTTGATGGGCAAGTTGAGTTCAGTGAAGTTGTTTATCCACGGACTCATGCTGGTTCTTACAGAACTAAGTAATTCTGAAGGTGAAGACAATGACATTCCAGCTGATAGTACTGAATAAATGACAATAATTCTGCTACAACCAGACAGCACTGGAAAAATTGTGACTCTTACTCAAACATGCTAATTACTGAGCAAAGGTAGTGTGTATAATGATATGTAAACTGTTTGAATGGTCACTGATCGAAAAGAAATTCATCTGAACGAACTTTTATATCATTCAAGGTTTAAATTTCTTGTATGTCTTTACTTTCATGACATAGTCTATAATAATAATAATAATAATAACAGAATTTTATAGTGTAGCACTTGAACAAAAATTGGCATCTTCCTAAGTTTCCTTTTTGACTGATCTAGAATTACTCTTTCTCTGTTTTTACTGTATTAAAATCTAAGACAGTTACATTTCAATGTTTCTTCACAATATATAGGCCTAGTAAGCATTCCTTAGAAATTTACATTTTAGTTCCTTGTTCTACATATGTTGAATAAGGAATTAAGATATATCAGTATTGAATAATGCATGACCCAATACAGCATATTCTTCCAGATATTTAAAGGCAGAATATTATGTCTCTGAATACATTACCAAGAGTGCCTACTATGAAATTAAACAGAAAATGAAATTTGCAGGTGCAAACAATTAATTTTAAATTGAAGGATAACAATCATTTATATGACTAGTGGCTACACGAAACCCACAACCATGCAGCTATTAAAGGATTAAGGATTTCTTCTCCTAAGGTTTTGTTCATTGTACAGATACAAAATAGATTTCTTTTCTTGAGCATTAGCATTAGTACAGGCATACGATGCAAGAAACCAAGCTTATGCTGCATCAGCCAAAAAAAAAAAAAAAAAAAAAAAACACTTCGATTTCACCCCTCCGTTCGTTCCAAATACCTGTCCAGCTCAGCCTTAAATTTATAGGCTATCAACTTTCACAACAAAAGACAGAAGTCCATTCCACCAATCAACTACCTGCTGGATAAAGGCAAACTTCCACACATCTATCCTACAACTGTCTTTCATCAATTTGAATTTATGCCCTCTCAAGTGATTATTCTGAGCAAGAGGAAGAATCCCATCAGCATTGAACATGCTCAAACCACTCAAGGCTTTATACACCTCAATCAGATCACCTCACAGGTGCATAGTCTCCAAACACTTTAATCTGCAAAACTTGGCCCTTTCTTTGTAAGAGCAAAGAAATCTTGTTGCCCTTCTCTGTACACGTTCCAACAGCTCTACATCCTTCCTAAAATGAGGCCTCCAGACCTGTATACAGTACTCAAGGTGTGACCTGACTATTGCCTTATACAAGGGGATAATCACCTCCTTATCCCTGCTAGAAAAATTCCTGTATATCATTGACAAGACACCATGAGCTACTATTGAAGACCGTCTGCACTGCTCAGAAAACTTCATGTCTGTCTGCACAATTACCCCCAGGTCCGTTTCATTCTCTACCATCCCCAGTGTAGTACCACACAGTTGATACATTACTCTGGGATTACTGATTCCTATATGCAGTACTTCCCATATGCAGTCATGGTTAAACTTCAGTTGCTACCTCTCAGCCCATCTACTCAACTTTTCTAGATCCTGTTGCAGCAGAGTACTGTCATTAGTATCATTAACAACCCTGCCAACCTTCGCATTGTCTGCAAACTTGGACATTAAGCCTGATATACCATCATCAATTTCATTTATAAATACAGAAAAAAACAACAATGGACCCAACACTGAACCCTGAGGGACTCCACTAATAACAATAGTCCACAAAGAGCAGTGTCCATTGATTACCACTCTGTCTTCTCCCACTCAACCAACCCGTTATCCATAGCAGCAATTTTCCTCCAATGCCACACTGCTTTTTTGTGCAGCACTCTTCCATGTGCAACAGTATCAAAAGCCTGTCTAAGATCCAAATATATGATATCAAAGTTATTCCCTGCATCCAGTTGCTTTGTGACATAATAGTATCCAATAAAATTGGTCAGAAAAGAATTCCCCTTAACAAACCCATGCTGTGTCCGAGCTATAACTGACATCTTGTCTAGATGATCCTGCAGTGCTTCTTTAACCAGTGCCTCCATTAATTTCTCTGGAACAGATCTAACAGGATATAGAACTAACCGGTCTATAATTACTTGTGTCGCCCTTTCATCTTCCGTTGTGAATTGGGGTCACATCTGCACATCTCCAGTCCATGGGTACCTCCACTGAGTCCAAGGAAGTTTTCATGATTATGGCTAAGGGTTTGCTTACTTCTTTTGCTGCCTCCTTTAATATAACTGGATAGATTCCATCCACCCCAGGTGCCTTTCTTATGTTTATCTTCAACTATTTCTCCTCCACTTTCCTCTCAGTTATTACAAAATCATCTAGCTCAATGCCAGTGTTTGTTTCACCTCTGGCATTCCCCTCCCTCATGTGTGAATGTAGATGCAAAATACTCATTTAGTTTGTTAGCCACCCGAGCAAGATCATCAACAGTTGAACCATCGATATCAAGTGGACCAATCTGATTCATCCCCTTCCAACTAGAGTTTACATATGTAAAGAACTCTTTGCTGTTTTTCTTTGCATCCTTTGCCAAAGATTTCTCAAAATCTGCCTTTGACTGCCTAACCTCCTTTGTGACTTGATTACAGTCCAGATTATATCTATCATAGGCTTCCAATGTCGTCCATTAATTTATATGTATCCCATGCATTTTTCTTCTCTGTCACATGTCTTATTAGTTCATCTGATATCCATTTAGGCCTAAACCTTGAACAATATTTCTTAGTTAGTATGTAAAGCCCTATAGCTTCCAAGATTAATTCTTTGAATGCTTCCCATTTTGAATTTGCTGTTGGTAATATCATCAGTTGGTGCCCTCAGTTAGAATTTAAATACTTCTCAGATCTCCGTAGTCGCCTTTATGAAAGCTAAAACCCTTCCCTTTACCCTTGATGGTAGTTACCTCTTTGAGTAAATCCCACTTCAGCACACTGTGATCACTGCCACCTAGTGGTTCCTTTATCTGCAGATTCTTAATGCATGAAGAATCACTGCTGATAATCAGATCAAGAGTATTACTCCCTCTAGTTGCCTCCAGGACATGCTGATGTAGAAAACAATCATCTAATAAATCCACAAAAGCCTTGTTAGTGTGTGAGTGACCAACCCACAAAATCCAGGAAATTAAAATTATAAGAATATCTGATTTACTGGCCCACTCTATATCCCTGTACAGTTTTTTTAATTATACTCATTAGAGTCATTAGGCCTATAACACACTTCTACTCTCAATTTTGATTTCCCAGTGCTTATGTCACACCAAACTGACTCAACACTGCACTATCCAGCGATGTCGCCTGGCTGCACTTCCTTGGATTTTATGTGTTTCTTAACTAATAGCATAAACCCTCCTCCCTTCCTATCCTGTCTATCCTTCCTGTACACATTGTACTCCCCAAATTCCAGTTCTGCATTCCTTATATCTGTGTGACACCATGTTTCCAATATTCCAACAATATCTGCCTTTGATGTTTTACCCAACACTTCAAATCCATTTACCACACGCCTAGCATTGGTGTACACACAAATATACATGCACCTGTTCCTATTCTTAGCTACCCTAACACAATCCATGTGTTTCCTTGCACCGCAATGACTCCCAGCAATTTCTGAAATCCCTTGCATCTTGTTTTCCAGGCAGCTGCTCATTCCAATAGAAGCAGTGCAAGAATCACTTTCACCTCTACCAGTGGCTACTGTTAATCTATTAGTCCGTGTATCCCCAACAAGCTAGCAGTTTACTGACACACCTAACACTGCCTCGATAGCATCAGCAAATATTCTTGCACCCTTTCTATTTAAGAGTATCCACTCCCTTAAATAGAAAGGGCGCAAGAATATTTGCTGATTCTATTGAGCATGTATGGATCTTTAACACTGTTGTTTCATCACTATACCTGTGAAGTGTAACTTTAAAATAATGAGCCCACATTAATCATTAGCTGTAGATAAAAATCCGTGATTTTCTGTACCTTCCTAAATATAGACAAATTTTTACTTGGTATGATTTTGAATTTTTAATTATTGTTTTCCCCCAGAGTTACAGCATAACTGCTTTCAGCAGATACAACCCCCCACAGCATTTTTTCTACTTTTAACTCATGTGAATGTAGATGCAAAATACTCATTTAGTTTGTTAGCCACCCGAGCAGTTCCCATAGGAAACTGACTGTTAATGATGCTACAAAGCTTACAATTATGTCTGTTTCTAGTAAAAGTTATTTATAAAACTTTCCATGTGATCTAATGATTATAAACAGTCATAAACTAAGTCTTCTTGAAACATTATTGTCATCTAATAAACATGGAAAGTAATAATTGCTCAGGATTATTGAAAACGTTAGTGATATTTGTAAAATCAATGTTAGTAACATTCATAATATTAAATTTATCATGTTTCGTGGTGCAGCAAATTCAAAATAAATTTTGAAAAAAATATGAAAATTAAAGTGAAAATAGCATCTAATATATGAATAATTTTTAAAGCTATAAATATATCCATATGTGCATGTTTTAAAGTTCACATATTTAACAGTTAACAGCTTCATCTTTATATTTTATGCCTAAATGTTCTTTTTAATTTTCAACAGAATTAATAATTTTTTTCAGTTTTTTTTTTTAAAGAAAGGGTGTGTATAAACAGCATTTTTTATAAATTTTGTTTTTATTAAAACTTAGAAAAATGCATACAATAAACATTGCAATCCATTAAAAAAGGATGAAATATTGGTATACTCCAAGCATAATTAAAAACAAACTGATTGATTGATTGATTTCGGTAAGTATGGTACAAGGCAACTAAACTCGTGATGCACCAAGTCCAATTAAAAACAAAAAAACTTTTTTCCCCCCAGAAATTAAAAAGAAAATTTCACCTGTCAAGGACTATGTCATCACCATGTCTATAACAATTAAGGCACGAACACTGCATGTGTAATGAAAAAATAGAGAATAAAGAAGACATTAGGTTGAAAACAAATTTTACTAAATTAATAAAGAATATTAAAATTATAAATTACATACAAAAAAACACAAATTACACAGAAATTCAACCATTACATTCAAAAATACATACAAAAATTGCATACAAAAATATCCTAAAATAACATAGATCCATTCATTAATACAATCAGGGCTGGTCTTAGAGTTTTTTTTTTGGGGGGGGGGGGGATCTGGGTGAAAGGAGGCATTCTCCTTGCTTAGTCTGGGAGGAGACCTCTTTATTGGGATTAAAGGCCCTTTCCAGTCTAGTGCCTAGGTAAATTGCACCCCTTCTCATGTAAATAAACTCATAACCTGAAAAGCATCTTATTTACCAAATGGTTACCCACAGCCAGAATTGTTGATCCTAGCAGCACAGCAACAAAAAGAACCATGTAGAAAATTATTAGAAGGAACTAAAACTGCTCAACAAGAGAAATAATGTGTCTTCCAAAATGGCAAGGAGTTATATGCTGATGATTTTTTGTGACCAGGTAAATTGCACTCTACAACTTAGATTACTGAGCACAATTCCATTTATCTATAAAAAGGAATTGAGTTGTGGTCAGTACCTACAATTTTTTTTTGTTGTAGGTATGAATGTATTTGCATTTATGAATGAATCGATGTTATTATAAGGTTTTTTTGTATGTGTCATTTGTATCTATTTTTTTAAGCTAATACAGGGGTCGGCAACCTTTCTTGAGTGAAGAGCCATTTCTGATCTAATTTAAAAAAAAAAGAGAGAATACAAAGAGCCGTACCTCAGCTTGGAGAGAGGGAAAATTTTTTAAGAAATGGAATAGAGTAGGAAGGCGTTTTATTAAAAAATATATATTACATAATTTGTAATATATATATTTTGTGTATACACGCTGATGAACCAAATTTGATGTTGGTCCCCCATGTGCAGCCAAAACAGCTTGTACCAGTTGAGGCATGGACGCTACAAGATTTCAAAATGTGTCTTGTGGTATCTGGTACAAACACGTAATCAGCAGATCCTTTAACTCCTGTAAAGTCCATGGTTGAGATGCCGCAGATCGGAATTGCTGTTACAACAGAAACCACAGATGCTCAATGGGATTGATGTCTGGGGAATTTGGAGGCCAGGGCAATACCTGGAAGTCTTCATGTTCCGTGAATCAGTCTCGAACAATCCGTGCGGTGTGGCATGGTGCATTATCCTGCTGAAAGTCGGCACTGCCAGAGAGGAAGACCATTGCCATGAAAGGGTGTACCTGGTCAGCAATGATGTTTAGGTAGATGGTAAACGTCAGAGTGCCCAGCACATGGATGACTGGACCCAGGGTATCCCAGCAGAACATCACCCAAAGCATGACACTGCCACCACCGGCTGGTTTTCGTCCCACAGTGCATCCAGGTACCATCACTTCCCCAGGTAAACGACACACACACGTACCCAGCCGTCCACATGGTACAACAGGAAACGTGATTCATGGGACCAGATGACCTTCTTCCAATCACTCAAGGTCCAGTTTCGATGCTCACGTGCCCATTGTAGGTGCTGTCACCGGTGAACCGTGGTTAGCATGAACACTTGGAGTGGCCTGTGGCTATGCAGTCCCATTTTCTGCAGGGTTCAATGTACTGTGTGTTGTGAAATATTACTCCCATCACCAGCATTCCAATTACCAGCGAGTTGTGGCACAGTTGCCACGTACCATCCAGAAGAGCCTTCACTCACCTTGTGCATCGATGAGCCGTGGTCATCCAACACCTGCAGGTTCGTGGGTTCCCCCTCCTTGGACCACTTTTGGTAGGTACTAACCACAGCTGACTGTGATCATCCCACCAGCCATGCCATTTTGGATATGCTTTGACCAGTCTGTGCCGGTAGCACAGTTGTATCGTCACTGTTCTCCCCACACCAGGTGGAAAAGGACCGAGTTCGAATCCAGTTGATGACGCAAGGAACTTTAACGGGCGTTTTTCACTCCTTGGCTGAGTTAGTCGGTCTCAGGTGTAGATAGCAAGGTTTTTCCCTTGGCAACTCGGATTTTTTGTCCAGCAAAACAGGCGAATTGACCAGAGAACACATGCAATTTACAGACATAATACACAATGCATGGCAGATGAATTTAATTATTCGGATGACCTAAAAATAATAGTTTGGATATGCTCTGACCCAGTTGTCTGGCCATTACAATTTGGCCTTTGTCAAACTCACTTAAGTCTGCTGCCGATTTCCCATCTGAAGAACAAGAGTAACACTGATTAACAGAGCTCAGTATCAGGTGTTTTTTATACCGTGTCCCAACCCACGCCGTAGTTCACTTGCAGTTGCCTCGATTTGCATAACGACTCACTGGTCATAATGTTTTGACTCATCGGTGTATATATATATATTATAAAAATATATTTTTTCAAATATCATTTATTAATACTGAAAAAAACGTAACAAACATCCAATTAGGTACGAATTAATGCGACTTTTGCTGCTGGACTTCTTCAGCGAGTCATTATCATTATCACTAGCCACATAGTGCAAGGAAGCCCGAGGCTTATGCTGCACCAGCCAAAAAAAAAATTCCGAATTACTCTGAGAGAGAGAGAGAGAACATGTTGAGAGACTCGCATTGTTCAGACAGTTTCTTGATTTATTTTTAAAATAGTTCATGTTCGAAAATATTTGCCCACAGAAATCGTCGAACCAAAAACTGAGAGAAATCTAAACGCAAATATTTTCAAATTTATATACTTGTCCGGTAATCTACTCCACGCATCAAACACAATTTGGTCTTGCATTTTCAACTCATCTATAGCTGTCCATTTCTGTAGAATTGGAAGGGCAGCCTTTTGCCTCTCCAAATCCTCAATTTCAGTTTTAAGGCATTTTATCTTGCACTCCACATGTCCTTGATTAAAGTGTGCTTCACGTGAGCTTAAAGTTAAAGAGCAGCAGTTCAAAGAGCCGCATGCGGCTCGCGAGAAGCAGGTTGCCAACCTCTGAGCTAATATATATGCATTTCTAGATTATTTGAATGTTTGTTTCTCATTTATTTTTTAATAAACCACACAATCATTTGGAAACAAATCATACTGTTTCTTTTTAAATAATGAAAAATACAAATCATACTGTACTTTTCATTCTTTAATAATTTCCTTTTGAATTAATATTTTTTATAATTTTTATAATTTCATTAAAGATCTCCTCTGTGAGAAAATCTATTAGGAAAAAAAGGCCCATTTTAAAATTAAGATCTATATTTCCGATTTTCTATGGAAAAACTGGCAGAAAAATAAATCGATAAAAAAGGAAAACCATGAAGCATACAACAATGCAAAAACAAACAAAGTAAACAATAGAATCCACTAACTGGGAGACCAATGAAAATGGAGCATATTTGACTAGTCAAAGTACCAATAAAAATGGACAATATAATTAGTAGCAGCAAATGATGCAAAAAAGCATACTTTTTTTTTCTTTTGATAGTTGTTGGCACATCAGCTTCTGTGGCCATAATGCACCTCCTAAGGTTTTTTCAGTACTTTGATCCAAACCCGAGGCAGGATTCGAACCCGCGACCTTTGAGTTGCCAGGCAGGCACTTTACCCACCCGGCTAGCCCGGTTGGCAGAAGAAAGCATACTTATAAAGCATAACTGCAGGTTTACCATTAAAGCAGGAATACCATTATTGCAGGTTTACTTACAGAGGTTAGAATCTAAGGAATGGAAACACTGCCGAGTTGAAACAAAGTGGTGAAAAACATTCTCATACTAGTCAACTTAACATTGTTCACCTATATATTCCTCTGTGCTGCAGCATGTGTTATATTGCCTGACTTTATTATAAAAGGATAAATATAGTAATTGAATTTTATTTTTTATCATGCCAGTGTTCAGCTTTACCATCAGACCTTCAAAAAACTTCCAAGAATTACTTTCTAAAAGGTTAAAGTTAGTTGAATCAAAATAATGTAAAACTTGGAACAGAATTGAAAATCAAATAATGAAACAGTAGGAAGCAATATATACAATAAACTATTTGGAATTAAAATATGTGAACATATTTATTAAACTGTATTTAGAATTAATAAAGACAATTTCTGTCTAGACAGGGCCTTATGAGTTTCCTTGTCTGAAGTCAGCATTTATGTTTTCTGAATTTTTGATTTCACCGTATACAGATGAAGCTGTAAAGTGGCATATCAAACTGGATTATGTATATACTGGTTTGGAAGCAAATAATGATGCCCTACTAAAAGATATGATATTTATGGTTGCTGGTATTAATACTAACTTGAAAGTTCCAGTTGGTTACTTTAACTGATAATTTAAATTCACAACAAAAAGCTAATTTAATTTCCCAATGCCTGAAACTTCACACAAAGGCAGGTATAATGTGGTTTCTCTCACTTTTGATGGGCTCTCTATAAATAGGTCGAAAAATTACTGTACATTTGATACTGATAATATAAAACAACATTTAACCATTCCCTTAAAGACTAATATATATTTTTTTATCCATATCATTATTAAAACTGATAATCATTATCATTATTACTAGGCATGTAGTGCAAGGAAGCCTGAGGCTTATGCTGCACCAGCAAAAAAAAAAAAATTTCCAAGTTTTTTAGCATTAGCAGAGACATACAATGCAAGAAAGCAAGCTTATGCAGCATCAGCCAAAAATAAAAAAAAAAAACGCTCCAATTTCATCCCTCCATTCGTTCCAAATACCTGTCCAGCTCAGCTTTAAATTTATTTAGGCTATCAACTTCCACAACAAAAGATGGAAGTCTGTTCCACCAATCAACTACCCACTGGCTAAAGGCAAACTTCTGCACATCTATCCTACAACTGTCTTTCCTCAATTTGAATTTATGCCCTCTTAGGTGATTATTCTGAGCAAAAGGAAGAATCCCATCAGCACAGAACATGCTCAATTCATTCAAGGCAATTACACCTCAAACACACCTCAATTAGATCACCTTGCAAGAGCCTAGTCTCCAAACACTGTAATTTCCAAAACTTAAGCCTTTCTTCATAAGAGCAACCCTTTGTTCCATTCACTAATCTTGTTGCCCTTCTCTGTACACGTTCCAACAGCTCTACATCCTTCTTCAAATGAGGCCTCAGAGCTGTGTAAAGTACTCAAGGTGTAGCCTGACATTGCCTTATACAAAAGGATAATCACACTTCCTTATCCCTGCTAGAAAAATTCCTGTGTATCATTGACAAGACACCATGAGCTACTCTTGCAGACCGTCTACACTGTTCAGAAAACTTCATATCTGCCTGCACAATTACCCCCAGGTCCTTTTCATTCTCTACGACTGTCAGTATAGTACCACAGAGTTGATAATTTACTCTGGGGTTACTGCTTCCCATATGTAGTACGTTACATTTGTCAATGTTAAACTTCATTTGCCACCTCTCAGTCCATCTGCTGAACTTTTCTAGATCCTGTTGCAGCAGCATACTGTCATTAGTGTCATTAACAACCCTGCCAACCTTTGTATCATCTGCAAACTTGGACATTAAGCCTGATATACCATCATCAATGTCATTTATAAAAACAGAAAACAACAATAGACCCAACACTGAACCCTGAGGGACTCCACTAATAACATTAGCCCACGATGAGCAGTGTCCATTGATTACCACTCTGTGTTCTCCCACTCAATCATCCCTTTATCCATAGCAGCAATTTGCCTCCAATGCCACACTGCTCCAATTTGTGCAGCAGTCTTCCATGTGCAACAGTATCAAAGGCCTTTCTAAGATCCAAATATATGATATCAAAGTTATTCTTTGCATCCAGTTCCTTTTGTGACTACATCATAGTATCCAATCAAATTGGTCAGACAAAACTTCCCTTTAACAAACCCATGCTGCGTCCGAGCTATAACTGGTCTTGTCTAGTGATCCTGCAATGCTTCTTTAACCAGTGCCTCCATTAATTTCCCTGGAACAGAAGTTAAACTAACAGGTCTGTAATTACCTGTCTCCCTTTGATTGTCCTTTGTGGATTGGGGTGACATTTTCATATCTCCAGTCCATGGATACTTCCCCTGAGTCCAGGGAAGCTCTCATAATTATGGCTAAGGGTTTGCTTACTTCCTTTGCCACCTCCTTTAATATAACTGGATAGATTTCGTCCACCCCAGGTGCCTTTCTTATGTTTATCTTCAACAGTTTCTCCTCCACTTTACTCTCAGTTATTACACGATTATCTAGATTACTGCCAGAGTTTAATACACCTCTGGCATTCCCCTCCCTGAATAACTCCTCATGTGTGAATTTAGATGCAAAATATTCATTTAGTTTGTTAGCTACCTGAGCAGGATCATCAACAGTTGAACCATCAATACCAATTTGACCAATCTGATTCATCCCCTTCCTTCTAGAGTTTACATAAGTAAAGAATTCTTTGCTGTTTTCCTTTGCATCCTTTGCCAAAGATTTCTCATAATCTGCCTTCGCCTGCCTAATCTCCTTTGTGACTTGGTTACAGACCAGCTTATATCTATCATAGGCTTCTGTGTCGCCTGTTATTTTATATGTATCCCATGCATTTTTCTTCTCTGTCACATGTCTAATTAGTTCATCTGACATCCATTTAGGCCTAAACCTTGAACAATATTTCTTAGTTGGCATGAAAAGCCTAGTAGCTTCCAAGATTAATTCTTTGAATGCTTCCCATTTTGAATTTGCTGTTGGTAACATCATCAGTTGGTCCCACCGAACAGAATTTAAATACTGTCTCAGACCACCATATTCACCTTTGTGAAAGCAAAAACCCTTCCCTTTACCCTTGATGGTAGTTACTTCTTTTGAGTAAATCCCACTTCAGCACACTGTGATTACTGCTACTTAGTGGTTCCTTTATCCGCAGATTCTTAATGCATGAAGAGTTACCCTGATAGAGAGGGAAAGAGAGAGAGTCAGAAATAGAAGGGCATCACCAAGAAAGAGAAGAATGATGATATCCAGCTCAGGCCCCTGGATGTGCCAAGACCATACTCACCAGATGTGAGCCCCTGGGTTAAAAGAAACATCAGGAAATAAAAAAAGGTAATTAGTGATTGAGATAAAAGATATATTGTGGCAGTTACATGCAGTACAAAAAGGATTATAGCTGTAAAATGAATTAAGGATAATCAGTTTATGAACAGAAAATTAAAGTACACCGGTGCTGCACAGCTTTTGTGTGACTTTGCAGCTGATGCTATAGACCAGTGGTTCCCAACCCGTGAGCCTTGGCACATTGGTGAAATTGGTTTCTTATTACAATCAATGGCATTGCATAAAACGTACAGAGATTTTATATTCTATTCTTGTTGAAATTCACAATCCATAACTGCAACATCTGCCCATGAATAAAATTTGTCAAGATCATCTTTAACTTTCAGAAAAAATACATGAAAAAAACACAAAAATCGCTAATGCTTTGAAATCTTTATAGCAATTGAATAATATAATGGGCACTGCCTGAGGTTCTACCCCCCCACTAACGACCCTAAATAATCCAGGCTATGAAAAGACAACTACTGACCAATTACAGAATCATACTGCATTTCCAATACAGCTGTTTCAAACATTGCGTGGTGTCCCATTCAATTAGGGTTTGTTTGTTTGTTATTTGGATTTTAGGAGCATTAGCAACTAAGGCCATATTGCTCCGGGATATGCGGTGGTCATTCCCTGATCTTTCCGCATCCTCCGTATTTGGTGACGTACTCGAACCCCGGTCTAATCAAGAAGCATGTGCTACGCACTGCTGCTCCTTCTCACCTGGCTACGGAGCCGCCCATTCAATTAGGAGCTAGGCAGACCAGAAAACCCAAAATATTTACATCACCATAAAAAAAAAAATTATAAGTATATATATATTTATATTATTTTGTAAATGTTTAGACAGCACCGACACAAGGTCAATTCCGCACGTCAGCTTTGAAGTGGCCAGACGTCCGGGTTATGCGGACAATCCCGGATTTCAGTTGTTTGAAAATTTCACTCTGCGAAAAATTATTTAATTTCTGTTGTTTTTTTTTTTTATTGTTAAAAGAAGTATGTATTATTATTTCACTGAAATGCATATATAATATAGGTATTTCTGTGAAATAAAACATATATATGTGGGGGGAAAAAACGTAAAATCGATCTCCAGCATTGGCATACTAAGGATCTGGTCACTTTAGCTTTAACTTGCAAAGATGAAACCTATACAGAAGCATCCCCACATGTCCTAATCTCTGTGGGTTTAGAGGGCTTCCCATGTAAAATATTCTAAAATACGAAAATTTCAAAAAAAAGAATTCCCAATAATCGGCTTCTAGTTAACGATAAGAACAAAATAGGAACACCATACTTTATAAGTTTGACAAGAACACACCATCAAGGCAACTTACTCTCTTTCCCAGTACAGTATATGCAATCGGCAAACCAACAGACTACTCATGTTTCGTATTACTAGTTGATTGCTAGAACGGTTACCATCTGTTCGGGCTTACAATAAAAAAATGTTTAAAAAAATGCCATTTAGAGCTACCCAAGAATTACCTCGTCTACACATATGCATTATGTCTAAATTTCGTGCATCCAGCCGGTTTGCCTGTTTTCGTGGGCGAATTGTGTGAACGTATATGCAAAATACCTATTCAATTTGTCGGCAACCTCAGCAATATCACCAAAGCTTATTTCATTCTTATATAGCGGACCAGCGAGATTTAATCCCTTCCTTATTATTATTATTATTATTATTATTATTATTATTATTATTATTATTATTATTATTAACCATATGGTGCAGGGAAGCCTGAGGCTTTTGCTGCACCAGCCAAAAAAAAAAAAAAAAAAAAATTCTGAGTTACCCCTGAGAGAGAGAGAGAGTCAGAAATAGACCATCAATAAAGAGAAGAATGATGATGTTCAGCTCAGGACCCTGGGTGTGCCAAGCCCATACTCACTAGATGTGAACCCCTGGGGGTGATAGTTTACATAAGTAAAAAAAGTCTTTGCTGCTTTTCCCTGCACTCTTTTCCATAGACCTCTCGTAAGCTGCTTTGTCTAACCTCCTTTGTGACTTTATTGCAGTATACTTTGTATCCACTGTAAGCTTCAGTATCACTTGATTCTGAAGCTTACAGTACCACTTGCTAATTTATCTGCATCCCATGCATTTTTCTTCCCTGCCATCAATCTCATCAGTTTATCTGATATCCACTTGGGTCTAAGCCTTGAGAGTATCTCTTAGTTAATTAATATAAAAAGCCATTTAACTTCGATTAATTTACTGAATGCTTCCCATTAGAATTTTGCTGTTGGTAACTTCATCAGTTGGTCCCACTGACTACATAGAATTTAAATATTGCCTGAGACCACCGTAGTCACCTTTATGAAAGAAAAGCCCTTGCTCTTAAAAGTAGTTACATGGGTAAATTCTATATTAATACACTGTGGTCACTGCCACTTAGAGGGTCTTTTATGTGCAGATTGCCCTACCGATCCTGCCAACACAGTTGGTAGGATCGCCGTCCTCTCCACCTCGGATGGAAATTACCTTAGTTCGAATCCCTTCGAGGGATTTTTATGGGTCTTTTTCACAACGTGGCTGAGTTATTTGGTCTCAGGAGAGGGTAGAAACTATTTAAACTATTTATTAGAGTTACCAAGAATGTTAATTCAACTACCCATGTGTATTGTGTCTGTAAATTGCATGTGTTCTCTGGTCGATTTTTACTGGTTAAAAAAACCCCAGTTTCTGGGGGGAGGAACATTGCTATCTACGCCTGAGACCGACTAACTCAGCCACGGAGTTAAAAAAGCCCATTCATGTTCCTCGCGTCAACAACGGGATTCGAACCCAGGCCTTTTCACCCGGTGTGGGGAGGACGGTGACAATACCACTATACTACCTGCGCAGACTAGGAGAGTGTAGAATGGTTTTTTTTCTCCCGGATACTAAGGTTTTTGTCCAGAAAACGGAAAATCGACCTCAGAACACATGCAATTTACAGACGATATATGAGGAGTTGCATGGCCTTAGTCGCCAATGCTTCTAAAACCCAATAATCAACCAATGCTTCTAAAACCAACTAATCAATCAATCGATCTGCAGATTCTTAATGCATGAAGGATTGCAGCTATTAATCAGATCAAGGGTTTTGCTTTCTCTAACATGCTGGTGTAGAAAACAGTCATCAGATAAGTCTACAAAAGGCTTACTACTGTAGGAGTGAACAATGTTCAGGGTCTAGTCAATATCTGGAAAGTTAGTCCCCCATTATAAGACACTGTACAGTTGTTCGTCAGAGTCATTAGAAATATAACGTATGTAAATTCAATGTTTTGTGGACTGATGGAGCCACATTTAAACTAAATGGAACCATTAATCGCCATAACTGAGTTTATTACTTTCTTAGCAATTACCATTTTTCTTTAACAAGAAAACACTCTGGGCTGGCATTTGAACAAGAGGTGTTTTCGGACCTTTTCACTTTGAGGGAACCGTGACATGAAAAAAGGTGCCTATGACTTCTGAAATTATTCCATTAATGCAGTCTAAAATTAATTTGCAACGTATTATTATTATTTTTTTTTGTTAGGCAGGATGGATACTATGCAAAACATATCCGCAAATTCTTAGACGAAAAGTAGTCAGATCGATTGGTTCCGCTGAATGGCTTCTTCGCTCCTCGGATTTAAGGAGCTCCTCGGCTCGCCGCGTGACTGCCCTTATGTGGGAAAAAGGTGGGCCTACTCGTTACTAGGTAGGTATCCAATGATTTCTGTCCACTCATTGTATAATAATAATAGTGGAGTTCCCCAGGGTTCAGTGTGGAGCCTATTGTTGTTTTTTCTATATTTATTAATGATATTGATGAAAGCATATCAGGCGTAATGTCTAAATTTACAGATGATACGAATTTTGGCAGGGTAGCGAATAACGTCCTACATCAGATACCATGTATGGTATCTGATGTAGGACGGCATCTCAACGTCAGTTCAACTCCGCCTTTGTGCACTGTGGTGATTATAGACCACTGTAAAAGGCAAGAAATGTGATGTGTGTAATTTTATGTTAGTGCAGTGTGTGTGTGTGTGTGTGTGTGTGTGTGTGTGTGTGTGTGTGTGTGTGTGTGTGTGTGTGTGTGTGTGTGTGTGTGTGTGTGTGTGTGTGTGTGTGTGTGTGTGTGTGTGTGTGTGTGGTGTAGTTGTTCCTGGAAAGCCTGCCCAGTGTCCGTCTACACCACGGGGAGAGGGGGAGGTAGGCCACAACTACGCATATACCGCGGCCTCCCTCGGAACCCTCTGATTTCCCAGCTCTTACTGCCCTAATATCAGAGGGAAAAAATATATACAGGGAGTCTCAAAAATACACGGCATAACTTCAGGTATGAGTTCCTCATATGTAGACAATAAAAATATTTTATATCAACATAGTTCCGGAAATGCTTAGTTCCCGAGTTATTAACCGGAATATCTTATCTCTCGCAGGTGATTTCCTTCATTACAAGGCACTGACAAAATCTGGTGGTTTTCCATTCCGACCATGTACTCAAATCAGGAACAAACGGATATGCACTTTATGTACGGTTTGGCTGACGGCAATACTCTGGAGGCTCGTCGTTTGTACCACGAAAGGTTCCCAGAACGAAGATGTCCAGACAGCAAAACACTTGAAGGTATCCATCACCGCCTTTGTGAACATGGAACCTTTACACCTCGTGCTGCCGACAGAGGACGACCAAGATCTACAACTCTTGAAGTAGAAGAGGAGATTTTGGATGTTGTGCATGCCACACCTGGAATCAGCACACGCAGAATAGCAATGCAACTAGCTGTTCAACGTTCGGCTATTTGGAGAGTGTTGCGAGAACATCAACTGTATCCTTACCATCTGCAACGGGTACAGACCTTGTCACCAGCAGATTACCCTGCGCGAGTAATGTTCTGCCAGTTGTTTTTGCAGCAGTGTGGTACAACTCCTCACTTTCCTGCCTTAGTATTCACAGATGAAGCATAGGTCATAGGAGACGGAATCCAAAACTTTCACAATCAGCATGTATAGGCTGAAGAAAACCCACATGCAATTCTTCCATCACATCACCAACAGCGGTTCAGCCTCAACATCTGGGCAGGTGTTTTTGGTGATAAGTTATTTGGGCCCCATGTACTTCCAAACAAAATCACAGGGCAGGCGTACAGAAACTTTCTGGAAAACAACATACCTGATTTCTTGGACGAGACGCCACTGATCATTTGTCAACAAGCACACTTCATGCAAGATGGCGCTCCCGCCCATTTCAGCACCTAACCCGCAATTACCTGAATCGAAGGTTTCCTGGTCGGTGGATAGGTAGAGGTAGACCAATTGCCTGGCCTCCACGCTCACTGATTTAAACCCACTAGATTTCTTCTTGTGGGGCCATTTAAAGTAATCGGTGTATTCGACTCCGGTAGCTGATCTGGAAACTCTCCGCAATCGAATTGTGGCAGGTTGTGAGACAATACGAAACGTGCCAGGAATTTGGCATCGTCTTCGCTAGTCCATGAGACGTCGATATGAGGCCTGTATTCAGGCAGAAGGTAGACATTTTGAACAATTACTATAAGGTGATGTGAATAGTTAAGTGTCATAGACAGACCTTCAAAACTCGGAAACAAGCATTTCCGGAACTATGTTGATATAAAATATTTTTATTGTCTACATATAAGGAACTCATTCCTGGAGTTCTGCCGCGTATTTTTGAGACACCCTGTTTTATACTGTGTATATGTAAACAAAATAAAATAATAAATAAAAGAAAAAAGAAATAATATGTAAATAAATAATTTGGAAAATTAAATGCACTAGGCATAATCCTTATGGGTTTTGATAATTAACTATATAATATCGGTGTAAATACACCATAGTTAACCCATATATTTGAGCTACGATTGTAGCGTAGAAGGCATCGTTTTAAATGTATCTCATAATGTGGTTGCCTTCACAACAAGATAGCTACTATTGAATTACTTCAAATAAATAACGCTTCTCTAGTAGAGAAGGCTACTGTTATTTATTTTCAGCGGTACCACCACCCAGACGATCGTTTCGAAGCTTTTTGGCTTCGTCATCAGTGAGCGGGTAGGTACCCAGGTAATACAACAAGCCATCTCAGTTGCGATGGGTACCTACCCGCTCACTGATGACGAAGCCAAAAAGCTTCGAAACGATCGTCTGGGTGGTGGTACCGCTGAAAATAAATAACAGTAGCCTTCTCTACTAGAGAAGCGTTATTTATTTGAAGTAATTCAATAGTAGCTATCTTGTTGTGAAGGCAACCACATTATGAGATACATTTAAAACGATGCCTTCTACGCTACAATCGTAGCTCAAATATATGGGTTAACTATGGTGTATTTACACCGATATTATATAGTTAATTATCAAAACCCATAAGGATTATGCCTAGTGCATTTAATTTTCCAAATACATTACCACCACACCCCTCTGGCATCTCTCATAATGTGGATATAACTTCGCAACTGAGATGGCTTGTTGTATTACCTGGGTACCTACCCGCTCACTGATGACGAAGCCAAAAAGCTTCGAAACGATCGTCTGGGTGGTGGTACCGCTGAAAATAAATAACAGTAGCCTTCTCTACTAGAGAAGCGTTATTTATTTGAAGTAATTCAATAGTAGCTATCTTGTTGTGAAGGCAACCACATTATGAGATACATTTAAAACGATGCCTTCTACGCTACAATCGTAGCTCAAATATATGGGTTAACTATGGTGTATTTACACCGATATTATATAGTAAATAAATAATGTATTAGAAGACAAAATGCACAAGGCATTATTTCTTATGGGTTTAGGTAATTAACTATATAATATCGGTGTAGATACACCATAGTTTACCCATCAATTTGAACTACGTATGTAGTATAAAAGGCATCGTTTTAATTGTATCTCATGTTGTGGGTGGCTTCACAACGAGATAGCTTGTATTGCACTACTTCAAATAAATAACGCTTCTCTAGTACAGAAGACTACTGTTATTTATTTTCCCACAATATGAGATCCAATTAAAACGATGCCTTTTATACTACATACGTAGTTCAACTTTATGGTTAGACTAGGGGGTATCTACACCGATATTATACAGTAAATAAATAATAAAAATTAAATAATAAAATCCAGTCCCTCGGACAGCCCAAACCCAGAGTACACAAGCAAAAATAAATAAGTAAATAAATAAAAATAAAAATTGAAGCACAACGAAATAATAATGAAAAAAAAAAGAAAAGGAAAAAAGAGAGGGAAAAAAACAGGGCCTTTATAGACATATATACATATAATCCCGCACTGGCCAAAGGCAGCGCCAGCAGAAGTCTCCACTAGGAAGGCTAGGAGGTATACCGCAGTTGAGTGAGAAGGCATTTCCGGCGTTCAAAAGCATGAGGAGCAAATTCTTGCAGGGAATGGAAATTTTCTCTAGTGCTCAGGCAGTCCGGGTCATTTCAGGGGCCGGCGATACTAGTGGAGAGAAGAAGATTCTGTCGAAGATCTAGGTATTGATGGAAGTGGTATAAACTACAGTGTGCTGCCACTTTATTAGGTACACCCCTGCTGTGCACACAAATGGTTTGTCCCACAGCGTTCCAAGTCACATGACTACAGTTGTGATATAAATGCAGCAGAACAACCTTTCTAGTATCAGTTAAGCGTATAAAACGTAGCAAGAATGGGGAAAAGGAGTGATCTAACGGACTTCGAACGTGACATGGTAGTAGGTTCAAGATGTGCTGGACAAAGCGTCTCTGAAACAGCAGTTCTCCTGAACTTTTCACGCACCACAGTTTCAAGGGTGTATCGAGAATGGTGCAACGAACAGAAAACATCCTCTCAACGGCACTCCTATGGAAGAAACTCACTTGTTGATGAGAGATGTCAGAGGAGGATGGCTGGAATTGTGCAACCAAACAGACGGGACACAATGTCGCACATCACATCAGTATACAACCTTGGTGAGCAAAACAAAATATCACAACGGACCACTAGTCGCACTTTGTCACGAATGGGCTACAACAGCCGACGGCCACATTGTGTACCTTTGTTATCAATAAAAAACAAGAGGGCACGCCTCCTGTGGGCACAGCAACACCAGAACTGGACTATCGAGGATTGGAAAACAGTTGCATGGTCTGACGAGTCGAAGTTTCAGGTGCATCATGTTGATGGAATACTCAGAATTTGGCGAAAACGACCTGAATCCATGCACACGTCATGTCTGACGACTACTGTGCAAGGTGCTTGGGGCAGTGTTATGGTGTGAGGAATGTTTTCTTGGCACACGTTCGGTCCATTGATACCCAGAGATTCACGTCTGAATGCTACATCGTACCTAAAATCGTTGCTGACCAAGTGCATCCGTTCATGTTGACAGTTTATCCTCAGTCAGATGGTTACTTCCAGCAGGATAATGCGCAGCTGCACAAAGCCCGAATCACTATGGAATGGTTCCAGGAAGAAGACAGTAACTTTTCTTTGCTGCAGTGGCCCACTCAGTCTCTCGCTCTCAATGCTATTGAACATCTTTGGGACGAGCTGGAAAGGGCTGTTCACTGCAGGCCTACACCTCCGTCGAATCTCAAGGAACTGCGTGACACACTGATGTCTGCATGGTACTCCATTTCTGCACAACGTTTTCAGCATCTTGTTCAATCCATGCCTAGACGAATTCAGGCTGTTTTGGGATAATGGATCACAAATCAGTAACACGTCCAACATACCTGATATCCTTCCTGATGAGGTAGAACATGCATTGAAGAAAATGAAGAATCAGAAACACCCAGGGGAAGGTGAAGTTACTGTAAAGTTGTTAAAATTGGGAGGAAGAGACATGACACAAAAACTGGCAAGACTCTTCACAAAATGCAATAGAAAAGATGTGACGCCTAAGGAGTCGAATAATGCAATCATAGTTTTGCTGCATAAGAAACGAGATAAATCAGAAATCGGAAATTATAGACCAATTAGCTTGTTATCTCACATCTATAAGTTGTAATAATAATAATAATAATAATAATAATAATTTCACAAGGGTCATTACTAACAGATTATAAAGAATCTTGATGAGAATCAACCGAAAGAGCAAGCTGGCTTTAGGACAGGATTCTCAACTATGGATCAACTTCGCGTAATATCACAGCTAATGGAGAAAGCAAATGAATATAAAACACCATTATGCCTGGCATTTGTGGATTATGAAAAGGCATTTAACTCTATACAGCATAAGGCAATGTTTCGGGCACTGGAAAGACAAGGCATAGATACCCCACATATTATGATTTTGAAGAAAATATATGAGAATGCTACCTCCTTTATTAGATTAGTCAAAGACAGTAGGAAATTTAAAATCGAGAAAGGAGTTCGACAAAAAGATACAATATCTCCGAAGCTGTTTACTGCTGCCCTTGAGGAAGCTTTCAGAAGATTAGACTGGTCGCAGAAAGGAGTCAAAGAATGGAGAGTACCCAAAGCATTTATGATTTGCAGATGGCATTGTGGTCATAAGCCATGATCCCAAAGAATTAGAGGAAAATCTTAATCAGTTAAGCAGAATTAGTAAGGATTTCTGACTAAAGATGAATGTGGCTAAAACAAAAGTAATGATGAACAAGTATGCCACAGAAAGGGATATAATGATTGAAGGAGCAGTAATTGAAAAGGTGGAGTCATATACTTATATAGGACAGGTCATTTTCTGTAATAATGATAAATGGGTGGAAGTCAAGAGAAGAATAAATTTTGGATGGTAGCATTCAGGAAATATAGTCACATATTGAGGAGCAATGTCCCAAATTGTCTGAAAAGTAAAATAATGAACCAATGTATACTCCCCACCATGGCTTATGGAAGTGAAACTTGGACACTCACCAAAAAAATGGAACGAATTATATTGGGAATCAGACTATTAGATAAGAAGAGAAACACATGGATTAGGCGCAAACTCAAGTAAAGGACATTCTTATCAAAATTAAAGAACTAAAATGGTCTTGGGTAAGACACATAGCTCGAAGACATGATGACAGATGGACTAAGAAAATTACAGAATGGTACCCAAAAGGAGCTAGAAGAAAACCTGGAAGACAACAACGGAGATGGATTAAGAAAATTACAGAATGGTACCCAAGAGGAGCTAGAAGAAAACCGGAAGACAACAACGGAGATGGACAGATGAAATTCGTGAGGTTGTGGGTAGTAAATGGATGGCCATTGCACAAAACAGAAGGAACTGGAAAGTTGCTGGAGAGGTCGTCATTATGCAGTGGATTTAAAAAGGCTGATGGTGACCAGCGAGTAAGTAGAGGGTGTACAGACCAGGGTGAAACCATTTCTTAGTGGACTCTAAGGTGGCAAAAGTGACTTTAGGCATGAACTTTAAAGTAACAAGACCCTTATGGGTAGTGGACCATCTCTCTTGGCAATGCTGCATCAAAATTTTCCAACAGCGTATTTTCTCTGACTGGGGATCCATAGTGACATTGATTGACCCAGGAAGGTCACAGAGACAGCAGATCTAATGTAGAAGCACAGGTCTCGGTACATAACAAAGAGATCGAGGGACAGGCAGTCATTAAGGACCTGCAAGGCAGAAGTAGACATAGTCCTACAAAAAAAAAAATATTATTTTAGGGTTGCCCGAATACATTAACCCGTATTTGTGTCTATAAATTGCATGTGTTCTCTGGCCAATTTGCCTGTTTTGCTGGATGAAAAAAACCCCAGTTTCTGGGGAGAAAAACATTATTTACGCCTGAGACCGACTAACCCAGCCACGGAGTGAAAAAAGTCCATTAAACTTCCTCGCCTCATCGACGGGATTCGAACCTGGGCCTTTTCCACCCGGTGTGGGGAGGACGGCGATACCACTGTGCTACTCGCGCAGATAGACACAGTCCTACAGGTGCACATTGCTAAAAGCATTTTACTTTGAATGCTATGAAATTTGGTCTGCACTGAAACCTTCTTAACCTTCCAGAACCAGGCGGCTGCGCCATAGAAATAAATAGGAACACAGCTTTGAGAATTAAGATCCCAAGAGTGTTTAGAGACACGCAGAAGTGAGAAAGTAAGTCTTTTTACTTTCTGTGAGAGATCTTCAAAGTGTTTAGTAAACGTTAGTTTAATTTCAATAATCAGATCAAGAAAGGCTGCAGAAGAAACCATGGACAGTGATTTGTTTTGAAGTTTTACAACAGGTGGCCATGACATATTAAGCGAATCCTTAACCAGCATCATTTTAGTTTTCGTGCAGGATATGGATAATTTATTTATGGTGGACCATTGAAAGAGAGATCTGACGTGACTAAATTGGCAGTACTTTAAAGTACTGCCAATTACTTTAAAGTACTGCCAATTTATTGCCCTGGATTAGCAATTCCTTCTACTTCCAAATTGGAAGATTTAAGGAATAGTTTTAAGGAATCATTCGTCAAGAACGATGTTCCAGACGAGTGATCCAAGAACAGAGCCCTGGGGGAAGTCCCTAGTGACAAAGCAGGAGACGGAGTTAGACCCAGAAATAATAGAAACTATACGATTTTCAAAATAACTTCTTAGAAGGTTATAAATAGCAAGAGTGCAATCGGCAGCACGTAAGCGAGCAAAAAACTAAATCACCATAACAGATCAAAGGCCGCAGAGAAATCAACAAAGTTAACAAGAACATAGTTACAGTTTGCAGAGTTAACTGGAGAAAGGAATTCAACGACTGCTTCTTTAGTGCCTCGTCCAGTTCAGAAACAATATTGATCATCTGGTACAAGAGAGGTGTTAGTGAAAAAAGAAGTGAGACTTATAGCAATCGACCTTTCAAGTGTTTTGGCCAAATGCGATAACAGAGCAATCGGACGAAAGGACTTGCCACTCGGGGTGTTTAAAGGTTTAGGAATTAGTTAAAGAATAGCTGTCTTCCAGATAAGGGAACGTGCTTTCATTCAGGCATTTGTTGAATAGAGCCGGAACTGTTGGACATAGCTTGTGGAATTGCTTGATAAAGATGCCTTCATGAAGGTCGAGGCCTGGACAACCAAATTTGTTAATTTTTAGTACCGCTGTTCCACCTTCAGAAGTAGTAGTGTAGGAGTTATTGGGCTGTCTTATTTGTTGATGAGTAGTCAAGTCATCCACCAGGCGATCAGAAGGAAGGAGATTGTCCAAGATAGTGTTGATGGTGTCCTTCCAGGTGAGAGTTTCGGTGCTGTTTGCTGGTATCGAACGATAAACAGCAGGAGAATAGAATTTATTCCCGGTAAGGCGATAAACAAGGCCCCATGGTCCCGATTGCCAGTAGAAGTAACCAAGTTCTGTTAGATTTTATTTTACAGGTGGTGATTGTCTTGACGTATTGTCTTTTGAGAACCTGATATTCTGTTTTAAGACTTTCGACGTCAGGAGGTGGCCAGCTCTTGCAATGTCGTTGATAAGTACGCCTAGCCTGATGCACTTGCTGATGAATCAAAGTAAGTTCCCGGTTCCACCATGGAGTGGGATGGGAGGACTGAATTTTCTGTTTGGCTGCTTTATAACAGGCGCGGCTGAGAACATCATTAACATATGAAGCTAATTCAGAAGCTGTAAATTGAGGGATGAAGTTTATGGTTTCAAGTGGGAAGTCAGTGTTGATTGAGTCATCAGACCTGTTCCACATGATGCATCGCAAAGAAAATCTTCTAAGATCCTGTAGTGGAGGATTATATGTTTGTGCAGAACAAGTCACGGAGAAGGTAATCGCACGATGGTCACTTGAGCAAATGTTAGTATTTATTGTCTAGTCATGTTTGAAGAAACACTGTAAGATGTAGCAGTGATGTTCATATTTGATTCGCCATTTATAGAGCTGAAGGTATAAGGTGAGCCGGGTTTATTTAGAACAGTCAGCTCATATGAAAGGAGAAAGTCTTCTATGTGTGAACCCTAGTTATCAGTATGGTCGGAGTGCCATAGACTGGATTTGGCATTAACGTCTGACATTATAATAAGTTGGGCGGTACCTACCAAAGAAATAAAAAACTTGATCGAGGTAGCCAAGGTGGAGTGTAATATTGTAAGTTGGTGGGCAGTATTGTGAAACTAAAAAGTAAAAGTCATGGGGAGTAGACACATTTATACAGACAGCGTGTTGATTGGTAAGACTAATTATCTTGACTACATCCAATTTAGGATTGACTATGAGGAAGGCCCTACGTGGTTCAGCATATTCTGGATGAATAATCCTAAAAGAGATAGAGTATCCGGTTATTTTACCGCGGAAGTGGTATGGTTCTTGTAAGGCTATAATATCGTATTTAGTTTTGTCAGTTAACTTTTGAACTTCATCGGCCAGCAATCGTGACCGCCGAGCATTCAGATGAAGCCGGCTAAGTTCAGAGAGACTGGTTCATCTGCAGGTGAAGAACTGGTAAAAGACAATGTATTCATAGTTGGTCCATTGTGTTACGTGATTCATGGTACGCAAAAGTTCTGGGCATTTGGAGTCACGAAAAACCCAAAGGGCTTATATCTGGTGAGTATGGGCTTGACACACCTGGATATAATAATTTTTCTCTTTCTTCATGATTCCCTTCTACTTTTGACTCTCTCTCTCTCTCGGTAATTAAGAATTTTTTTTTTTTTTGGCTGGTGCCTCAGGCTTCCTTGCACCATATGGCTAATAATAATTTCCTTATTCATCAGCGGTCCATAATCGTGCAATCTCTAGAGCTCTTTTATATTCACGGCAATTAGGATCGCGGATGGAGTGGCGAAAGTCTCTTTTACGCCTCTTGCATTTTATGCAGCAGGTAGGCTCGTCCTTATGAGAGCATTTTGCATACACATGGCCACTACCGGCGCGATGGCCACAGGATGGGGAGTTATGGGTACAGTATTGTTTTGTGTGCCCATATTCCAAGCACAAAAAAGCACTTAGTAACTATTGTAAATGGCCTATACCTATGTGAGCTGCAAGCAAGAAATACTGTCCATTGACGAAATACACCTGTAAATTTTTGGGGAAAACTGATTACCCAATGTACCATTGACAAGGACCTTGACTTAGTTGTAAATCTGAACGAGGTTTCTTTCTTAATCTCCTCCATTGTAAAGTCGTAGTCAGCCATATTTTTATTATACAATTCTTCTATTATGTCCTCCTTACTTAGATCCTTGGGTACGTCGTAGATAATTATGGAAAGGTTACCTTTTTTAGGGATTCCTGTAGAGATTCCTGCAGAGGACAAGGAATCAGATGTACAGATACTAATTAAGTCCTACTTAAAGGCCGTTGCCAAAATTACACTTTTGTTGCGTGCTAATTTGATTGGTTTTATTTTGACTGTTTTAAATTCTGTTTTCAAAGTATTGGTTACCAAGGTTTTTACGTCAGCGCTGGTTTTAAAATTTCTGTTCTCTTACGCTCTAAGTACCATTACATTCTCACTAGGTTTAGCTATTTGTTCCTCCAGCATGGGTCTATTTCGGGCTACATCAGCATAAGATCTAACCGAAGGGGCTCCCTGTAACAGGAGATCCTCATGTTGCACTTTCCTATCAGAAGGGGCCTGAACTTCTGGCTCTTTAACATAACCTATTTTATTTGCAGTCATTGCGGAAAAGGTTTGTATTATTTTGTCTAGAAGATTCGCTCGCATATTTATTTCATGATTAGTGGCCTTCAATTTTTCATTTTCTATCAGGAGAGCTGTTGTTACTGTCTCAAGTTTGGCCCATTTGTCCATAATAGCATCTCCTGCCTTTTTAATTACTTTATTGGCCTCTCCCAAAACAAAGCTTCTCACATCTTTACGCATTTTTGAAATCACCTCATAAACCGAAGAAGCTTCCTGAGTAATATCTAATTCTTCAATCGTTTTGTTATCTTCAGACTTTGCGGTTGTCCCAGCTTTTTGATCAGTAAATAAACCACCAGCAATACGTTTCTCAGGATACGATTGTGGCATTTTGGAAGATAATAAGGGGGAGCTGTCATTTCCTCCCTCAGACATATCTGTTATCTGTAGGTTATTTCACACCAGTATTCTTTCCATCTATAAGCAGGAGAAGCAGTGGCAATTGCTACCAGTATGGAATTGGAACAAGCAAGAGACTGGCATCCATATTATTCAAAGGTTTGCAATTCAATTTTGAATCAGAATTCATGGTTTGATTCTTCTTTGCTTGAACAACAAGCTCTGTTGCCATTAAAAACTTTAATTCATCATAGACGAATTGAATCAAATTATTTTAAGTTAAAATAATTTGATTCGATTTGGCTATAATTCATTTAACCCGACCATGGGTTAAACTCAACTCATTATTGATGTTTACTGTGCTATTAAATCATAATAAATACATTTCTTTAATCTCATAATAAATGTGTATTATGAGATTAAAGAAATTTCACCTTCTCCTATGGTAACATCTCCTACAGAGGTAAATGTTTACAACATTAAATTCTGTGTTTATAGTAATAGCCTGTAAAATTCATTCAATCCTGCTTGTGTTGGTGCTTTTTCTAATTAAGAATAATAAAAACTTATTTAAGATCTACAATAATCCAAAAGCAAATTATGGACCCAGGAATGATTTCAACTGAAAGGGATATTTACAAATAGCTAGATTACAGTAATTTAATTCAAACTTTTGCCAATCAAAAATGTAAATTTTCTATAGGTATTGCAATTAAATAGTGTGTCATAATATTTTTTTAAATTTTATCTGAAAAGTTCTTTATAACATCAAATAGTCTACTTTTTTCTATACTTATGTTATTCTTTGTTTTGTATTTAATATCTGTGTTTTGAAATACCAATGTAATTTTGGTTGGGAATATATTTGCTTAATTATTGTAATATGAATTTCACATTACAATGAAATTATACTAATGTCAAAAATATATTTATATGTAGCAATTTTTATCTTTTTCTCAATATCCAAATCTCACTTACAAATAATAAAAATAAAAAAAAAATACAGTAGAACCCGGATAAGAAATTTTCCAAGGTTTAGAACTTCTTACGAGGGTAAACTTAGACGGTAGAATGACCTAAGGTTATGAAATATTAACTACACAAATAAAAAAGGAAAGGTACACATACGTAAGTTAAAGATGATTTAAGTACTATTTCAGAATTTATAAATATTTTACTCTGCCTATGGGATTTTACTGTGCCATTTTAAAACTGAGGATTTCTGATTGCTTAACATTCTGTTCCTACGTTAACTTATCACCAAGTTGGAAGGATGAACACCAGTTCATCCTTCCAACTATAACCCTTCAAATTAGAAAATATAATATAATTAATAATTAATATTTGTAGCATTAAAATAAAACTGCCAAGGAGGGACAACCAATTAGGGCCAATACGGTAGATAGACAAAAATACGACAAAAATACTAATGATAAACTGCAAAAATAAATAAAGTATTATAAATTCAGCTTTAATTTATGGGCTAGTATGGCCAATGAATTTGGACTGGTTTTCAGTCAGGAGAAGAGAGAAGTAATGATTCTAAAGAGGAGTGGCAAGCATGACAGATACATAACAATGGAAGGGAAACAGCTAAAAATGGTTAACAACTTCAAGTATCTAGGAAGCACCATTACAAAGACTGGAGTAATAGACGAAGAAATAAGTAGAATTATAGGCAGACAAAAGATCTGATCTGGAACAGGAACATACCACTGAAGTGTAAGAAGGCTATATATCAGGCCTATTACGTACCAATTCTGACATATGCATCTGAAACTTGGACTATGAGTAAAAAAGGATGAAAGCAGAATTCAGGGGGCATAAATGAGATTTGTGAGGAGCATAGCCGGAAAGACAAGACGCGACAAAATCAGGAATGATGTGATAAGGGAGAGAATTCAGGTTGAAAAACTCCAGAATATGATTGAAAGGTCCCGTTTGAAATGGTTTGGACATATCAAGAGGATGAACGAGAGGCGTTTCCCAAGAAGAATGTTTGATTTACAATTAAGGGACAAAAGATCAAGAGGGAGACCAAGAATGAGAAGGCAGGACATGATAAAGACCGATGTCATTAAGAGAGGAGGGAAATGGAGTGAAATCAACGAAGGAGAGAAGTACACGGACAGGGCATGGTGGCGAGGCTTCATGCGTCGACCCGTGGAATAACGGAACGATGACAGATGATGATGATGATGAAATTCAGCTTTAAAAATACTTTAAAAGGTAACAATTACAATAAGACACAGCAACAATGAACTAAGTAATTCAGAACTGTTTAAAACCATCAGAACTTAACCGCAAACGCTTCACGTTGTCAACGTGATCCAATTATGGATATCGATGAAACCAATTGCAATATGTCGCGTCCATTATATCAGAATGTTTATAGATTACTCAAAAGGTGTTAGGGCTAAAAGCCTCAGACTAAAGAAAATTCACTAATCAAACAAGTTAGTGTTTAGTAGTTAGTTATTTTAGTTAGTAGTAAATCATCCACGTAGGTGAAAGAAATGGCATCTTGTAAAAAAGTGTAAATTGTCATCGTTGTTATTACATCTCATATTGTAAATGGCTGCAATGACAATTTACACTTTTTACACGATTCCATTACTATGTAAAAATTTACACGATGCCATTTTCTGTGTAAAATGTAGAGGTATGTCGGAGTAAATCAAATCTTTTCTACGTAAAAGACACACCTGTCGAAAGGCACTGATCGATATCTAATCAGGAAATAACCTATGTAATTATTTACCTACATATTTGCAGTGATATAAGTGCCGCTCCCACTTGTATCACGTGACCTGCATCCCTAGTAGTAGTAGTAGCAGTGGCATGTGATGCAAGAAAGCATGTGTATGAGCTTATGCAGCATCAGCCAAAAAAAAAAAAAAAAATCACACCATTCCCTCCAAATGCCTGTCCAGTTCCACAACGACAGATGGAAGTTTGTTCCAGCAATTAACCACCCCGTTGGCGAAAGGCAAATTTCCGCACATCTATTCTACATCTGTCTTTTCTTAATTTGAATTTATGCCCCCTTAGGTTCGTAATCTGAACAAGTGGAAGGATCCCATCAGAATTCAGCGTGCTCAACCCATTCAAGGCCTTATACACGTCAATCAGATCACCGCGCAGGTGCCTAGTCTCCAGCCAGTGCAATTTGCAGAACTTAAGCCTCTCTTGGTAAGAGAGGATCCCTTCATTCCCCTCACCAATCTTGTTGCCCTTCTCTGTACACGCTCAAGCAAATCAACATCCTTCATAAAATGAGGCCTCCAGACCTGTACGCAGTACTCAAGGTATGGCCTGACCATTGCCTTATACAGAGGGATAATCACCTCCTTTTCCCTGCAAGCAAAATTCCTATATATCATTGACAAAACCTCGTGATCAGCCCTGGCAGCCTGTCTGCATTGCTGAGAAAACTTCATATCTGCCTGCACAATTACTCCCAGGTCTTTTTCATTTTCTACCACCTTAAGTGTAGTACTACACAGTTGGCACGTTTCTCTAGGGTTACTTCTACCTGTATGCAGTACTTTGCATTTATCAAGGTTAAATTTCAGTTGCCACTTCTTAGCCCATCTGCCCAAATTATCTAGATACTGTTGCAGGAGCACACTGCCATTACTGTCATTAACAACCCTGCCAACCTTTGTATCATCTGCAAACTTCGACACTAAGCCTGATATACCTTCATCAATATCATTAGCATTAGCATTAGTAGAGGCATATGATGCAAGAAAGCAAGCTTATTCAGCATCAGCCAAAAAAAAAAAAAAAACACACACACCACTCCCATTTCACCCCTCCGTTCGTTCGAAATACCTGTCCAGTTGAGCTTTAAATTTGTTTAGGCTATCAACTTCAACAACAAGTGATGGAAGTCGGTTCCACCAACCAACCACCCCCTGGCCAAAGGCAAATTTCCGCACATCTATCCGACATCCGTCCTTCCTCAATTTGAATTTATGCCCTCTGAGCTGATTATTCTGAGCAAGATGAAGAATCCCATTGGCATTGAGCATGCTCAAACCATTCCAAGCCTTATACACCTCTATCAGATCACCTCTCCGGTGCCTAGTCTCCAGACTCTGTAATTTGCAAAACTTAAGCCTTTCTTCGTAAGAGCAACCCTTTGTTCCATTCACTAATCTTGTTGCCCTTCTCTGTACCCGTTCCAGCAGGTCCACATCCTTCCTGAAATGAGGCCTCCAGACCTGTATACAGTACTCAAGATGTGGCCTAACCATTGCCTTATAAAAGGGAATAATCACCTCCTTATCCCTGCTAGAAAAATTCCTCTTTATCATTGACAAGACACCATGAACTACTCTTGCAGCTCGTCTGCACTGCTCAGAGAACTTCATATCTGCCTGCACAATTATCCCCAGGTCCTTTTCATTCTCCACCACTGTCAGTGTAGTACCGCAGAGTTGATACGTTGCTCTGGGGTTACTGTTTCCCATATGTAGTACTTTACATTTGTCAATGTTAAACTTCATTTGCCACCTCTCAGCCCATCTGTTCAACCTTTCCAGATCCTGTTGCAGCAGCATAGCGTCAGTAGTGTCCTTAACAACCCTGCCAACCTTTGTATCATCTGCAAACTTGGACATTAAACTTGATATCCCATCATCAATATCATTCATAAACACCGAAAACAACAACGGACCCAACACTGAACCCTGAGGAACTCCACTAATAACATTAGTCCACGTTGAGCAGTGTCCATTGATTACCACTCTCTGTCTTCTGCCACTCAACCATCCCCTTATCCATAGCAGCAATTTGCCTCCAATGCCACACTGCTCCAATTTGTGCAGCAGTCTTCCATGTGCAACAGTATCAAAAGCCTTTCTAAGATCCAAATATATAATATCAAAGTTATTCCCTGCATCCAGTTCTTTTGTGACTACATCATAGTATCCAATCAAATTGGTCAGGCAAGACCTGCCCTTAACAAAACCATGCTGCGTCTGAGCTATAACTGAATTCTTATCTAGATGATCCTGCAGTGCTTCTTTAACCAGTGCCTCCATTAATTTACCTGGAACAGAAGTTAAACTAACAGGTCTATAATTACTTGTGTCAGCCTTTGATCCTCCTTTGTGAATTGGGGTTACATTTGCACATCTCCAGTTTATGGGTACCTCCCCTGAGTCCAAAGAAGCACTCATAATTATGGCTAGGGGCTTGCTTACTTCCTTTGCTGCCTCCTTTAATATAACTGGATAGATCCCATCCACCCCAGGTGCCTTTTTTATGTTTATCCTCAACAATCTCTCCTCCACTTTCCTCTCAGTTATTACAAAATCATCCAGCTCACTGCCAATGTTTACTTTACCTACATCATTCTCCTTCCTGAATAACTCCTCATGCGTGAATGTAGATGCAAAATACTCGTTTAAATTGTTAGCCACCTGAGCAGGATCCTCAACTGTTGAACCATCAATATCCAGTGGACCAATCTGATTCATCCCTTTCCTTCTTGAGTTTAAATATGTAAAGAACTCTTTTCTGTTTTTCTTTGCATCCTTTGCCAAGGATTTTTCGTAGTCTGCCTTTGCCTGCCTAATCTCCTTTGTGACTTGGTTACAGACCAACTTATATCTATCATAGGCTTCCATGTCACCCATTAATTTGTATGTATCCCATGCATTTTTCTTCTCTGCCACATGTCTCATTAGTTCATCTGACAACCATTTAGGCCTAAACCTTGAACAATATTTCTTAGTTGGTATGTAAAGCCTGGTAGCCTCCAAGATTAGTTCCTTGAATGCCGCACATTTTAAGTTTGCTGTTGGTAACATCATCAGTTGGTCCCACTGTATAGAATTTAAATACTGTCTCAGACCATCATAGTCGCCTTTACGAAAACAAAAACCCTTCCCTTTACCTCTGATGGTAGTTACCTCCTTGAGTAAATCCCACTTCAACACACTGTGATCACTGCCACCTAGTGGTTCATTTACCTGCAGATTCTTAATGCATGAAGAATCACTACTGATAATCAGATCAAGAGTATTGCTCCCTCTTGTTGCCTCACGAACATGCTGATGTAGAAAACAATCATCCAATAAATCCACAAAAGCCTTGCTAGTGTGCGAGTGACCAACCCACAAATTCCAGTCAATATCTGGGAAATTAAAATCCCCCATTATAAGACTCTCTGATTTACTGGCCCACTCTATTTCCTTGTACAATATCTTATTATACTCATCAGAGTCATTAGGCCTATAGCACACTCCTACTCTCAATTTTGATTTCCCTATGCTTATGTCACACCAAACTGACTCGACACTGCCCTGTCCATCGATGTCAACTGGCTTCACTTCCTTGGACTTTATGTGTTTCTTAATTAATAGCATAACCCCTCCTCCCCTCCTGTGCTGTCTATCCTTTCTATACACATTGTATTCCCCAAATTCCAGTTCCGCATTACTTATATCTGTGTGACACCACGTCTCTGATATCCCAACAATATCTGCCTTTGATGTTTTGAGCAATACCTCAAATTCATCAAATTTATTTACCAAACTCCTAGCATTGGTGTACACGCAGGTATACATGCACCTGTTTCTATTCTTAGCTACCCTAACACAACCCATGTGTCTACTTGTACCGCAATGACTCCCAGCAGTCTCTGAAATATCCTGCATCTTGTTTTTCAGGCTTCTGCTCATTTCAATAGAAGCAGTGCAAGAATCACTTCCACCTCTGCCAGTGGCTACTGTTAATCTATTAGTCCTTGTATCCCCCCCAACTAGCAGTTTTCCGACCCACTTAACACTGCCTCGACAGCATCAGCAAAAATTCTTGCACCCTTTCTATTTAAGTGTATCCCATCCCTGTAGAAGCAATCTCTCCTACTCTTAATATCATTAGTGCCAACGTGTACAACTATATCACCTTTTGTGCCCTTAAAAGATGATATCCGCTCTACAACGTCATCAACCTTTGCCCCTGGCAGACATACCCTGGTCCTATTCCACCTATCCTTTTTACAAAGCATGTTCCCCGTTTCCCTGACAATAGAGTCACCAACAACTACTAGTTCCTTTGGGACCAGCGCATTCTGCCTAGGGGGCTGCCTCTGTGTTGCCTGATGACCAAGTGCAAGCTCTGGCGTTGATGTGGGCAGCTGAGAGCTTGATGGGCCCCTCAATTTATTTCCTTCGAGGGCATCCACCCTGTCCTTCAAGCTCTCATAAAGGCACATAACAACGCTGAGTTGTCGCCTGATTTCCTTACACTCCTTACATCGTGCACACACAAAGACATCCCCCTTGGCAGTATCATGTCCCGTACCCGACTGCTCCGCAAACATCAAGCAAACAGTGCATTTTAAAAGACTGTGATTCAGAGGGCAACTGCCCCCCTCAGTTCTCCCCTGAACCACAGCACTCCCATTAGCTTGAGCCTTTTGCTTTGCTGCTCTGGTCAGAGTCATGATTCCGATTTAATTCAATAAAATTTCAAAACAAAAATTAAATCCTTAAGTTATATCCCAAAACAGTTATGTTATATATATATATACATATATTTTTTTTTTTTTTTTTTTTTTGGTATCTAGTGTTTTCTACGAGTTCCCTTTATACAACTTCCGTATCACGTGTACCACTATAGTTATGTATTAATTATTTGTTACGATTAAGTCGTTATATATATATAGAGTTAAAAATACAATTTAATTGACAATAAAGTTTATCAAGATTAATAGATTTACTGATTAATTGACAATATTATAATATGCAGTATACTACACTAAGCTTATGCTATCGTGTAAAAATGGCGGGAATTCTCGAACGGTACTTCTACAGACTCGTAAGTATTGATTTGCTTCCAAATCTCGCTATCTCAATTTAGAATAAACTAAGGATCCTGACTAGGTCTATAATCTACTTATAGAAGATAATTTGATATAACAATTGGTTAATAAATCGACTAAATTTGGTTAAAAAAAAAAGACCTCTCGTTCAATTTGCAACACGTGGATTTGATACCGTTACCGATACTAAGTAATACCTACAAAATCTCTGTCTAAGTTAAACTTTAAACTAAGTATCGTAACTAGGAATATAAAGCTACTCTAGAAAATAAATTCATTTGACAATTTAAGCTAATAAATCAGAAAATAAATCAGGAAAAACTTCTCTGTTCCAAGAGCTTCAAGGAGCTTATTGATATATCATTGATAAATAAACTAAACAACAGTGGACCCAACACCGAACCCTGTGGGACTCCACTAATAACATTAGTCCACGAAGAGCAGCACCCATTGATTACCACCCTCTGTCTTCTCCTACTTAACCATCCTTTTATCTATTGTAGCAACTTACCCTTAATACCATTCTGCTCCAATTTGTACAATAGTCTTTCATGCGCAACATTGTCAAAAGCTTTCCTGAAATCCAAATATATGATATCAAAATTATTTTTTTCATCCAGTTCCTTTGTAACCACATCATAATATCCTATCAAATTTGTCAGACAAGACTTTCCCTTAACAAACCCATGCTGTGTCTGAATTATTGCTGCAGTCTTGTCTAGATGATCCTGCAATGCATCTTTTACCAGTGACTCCATTATTTTACCCGGAACAGAAGTTAAACTAACTGGTCTGTAATTACTCGTGTCACCCTTCGAACCCCCTTTGTGAATTGGGGATACATTTTCACATCTCCAGTCCGTGGGAACCTCCCCTGAGTACAAGTATGCTCTCATAATTATGGCTAAGGGTTTGGTTAGTTTCTTTGCCACCTCCTTTAATATAACTGGATAGATCCCACCACCCCAGGTGCTTTTCTTATGTTTAACTTCAACAATTTCTCCTCCACTTTGCTCTCAGTTATTACAAAATCATTAAGTATCCTGCTACAATTTGATAACCTTCTGCCATTTTCAAACCTTAATAATTTCTCATGTGTGAAAGTAGATACAAAATACTCATTAAGTTTGTTTGATTTCTGAGCAGGATCATCAACGGTCGAACCATCGATGCTAAGTGGACCAATCAGATTTATTCCCTTCCTTTTAGAGTTTATATAAATAAAGAAATCCTTGCTGTTTTTCTTAGCATCTTTTGCCAGGGATTTCTCGTAATCTGCCTTCGCCTGCCTAACCTCCTTTGTGACCAGATTACAGAATAGCTTATATCTGCCATAGGCTTCTGAGTCGCTTGATAATTTATATGCATCCCATGCATTTTTCTTCTCTGTTTCGAGTCTCATTAGTTCATTTGATAACCATTTAGGCCTAAACCTTGAACAATATTTCTTAATAGGTATGAAACTTTTAGTAGCCTCCACGATTAATTCCTTGAATGCTTCCCACTTAGAATTTACTGTTGGTAACATCATCAATTTATCCCACTGTACAGAATTTAAAAACTTTCTGAGACCACTGTACTCACCTTTATGGAAGCAAAAACCCTTTCCTTTACCCATGGTGGTAATTATATCTTTAAGTGCATCCCACATCAGTACACTGTGATCACTGTCACCTAGTGGTTATCTGCAAATTCTTAATACACGAATGATCACTGCTGATAACCAGATCAAGAGTATTACTCTCTCTGGTTGCCTCTCGAACATGCTGCTGCAGAAAACAATCATCCAATAAATCCACAAAAGTCTGACTAGTGTGTGTGTGTGACCAACCCACAAGTTCCAGTCAATATCTGGGAAGTTAAAATCCCCCATTATAAGACATTCTGATTTACTGGCCCACTATTTCTCTGTATAATTGTTCATCGTACTCATTCGAGTCATTAGGCCTATAACACACTCCTACTCTTATTTTGGCTTTCGCAGTGCTTATGTCACACCAAACTGACTCAACAGTGCACTATTCATCTATATCAACTGGGTGCACTATTCATCTATATCAACTGGGTGCACTTCTTTTGATTTTATGTTTTTCTTAATTAACAGCATAACACCTCCTCCCTTTCTATCCTGTCTATCCTTTCTGTACACATTGTACTCCCCAAATTCCAGTTCGGCATTCCTTATATCTGTGTGACACCATGTCTCTGCTATCCCAACAATATCCGCCTTTGATGTCTTGACCAACACTTCAAATTCATCAAATTTATTTACTATACTTCTAGCATTGGTATACATGCAAGCATACATGCTCCTATTCCTAGTTACCCTAACACATCCCATATACCCACCTATTTCAGGATGACTGCCATCCGTCCCTAAAACCCTCTTCTCCTATTGGCTACCTTACCCCACCATGCGGAATTCTCACGGTCGCATAAAAATCACTATGTAATTATTTACCTGCTTTTACATAGGTCACTTAGGAATAATCCTTTTGCTTCGGGTTCCGTAATGCATGAGAAATATTGTTGCATTCGAAAGAGCAGGACTAAAATATTTACCAACTATACAAATATTTACAATGTTTATAAAATACTAAACTATTTACAAATACACAAGCTATATTGGGAAGATGGGTCCCTTCTTATTAATATACCAAGAACGTTACAATGGAACATCAAATGATGCCAGGGGTGGTCTTGTTTTAGACAGTGATACGTGATACGCATGCACGAGGTTGGTGAACATTATGGAGGCATTTATCTTGTAATGCGACAAACATGCATCTCACATACGTGCTGTATATTGTCAACAGCAAGTGTCTGATTCTGCCAGTAACCTATTTAACTTTCACCAACCTTGTGCACGTTTCTCGAAGCTCTAACACACGACCACGCCTGGCATCCATTGTATGTTTCATTGTAACGTTTTTTGTATATTAATATCTGCTGATGAAGGGATCCATCGTCCTGATATAGTAGAGGCAAGATTGTAAATATTTTAGTTTTTTGTAAATATTTTTATAGTTTTATTATTTGTATAATAATAACATTATACTAATATACTAACATTATAACGCACTGATCGAAATCTAATCAGGAAATGACCTATGTAATTATTTACCTGCGCATTTGTAGTGAAGTAATTGCCTCGCCCTCTTCTCCCATCGGCTTGAATAAATATCACTACTACGAGGAAAACGTTTTTAATGTATAGAGAGATAATCTCTTTACATTAACTTGTTTTACGCTAATGTGTTATTTGTGTCTAGAAATTTCTGTCGAAGGTCGAAGTTACAGCTGAGGCCAAAGACCCTACATAACAACCCAGCAGCAATAGATCTCCCAGAGAACACCTACAAGGAACCCCGGAAAGTCACAATCCTGAACACCTATAGGATAGTCAGAGAGTTCCACAACCAACAGTAACACCAGAAATAAAACCATCCTGTGTACTTGGTAGCGGTATCTGTCACGGGATGGAACCCCTAATCGGGGAGAAATAATATAAGAACAACAATAATAGTAATAATAATAAAAGGAGAATGATGCGTTTGTCCAGGGGGTTACAACACTGGTACACCAACTTGATTGACCCGGGCTCGAGAACCACCTTGGAGAAAGCAAACGCATCTTCATCACGCTGGGAGACAAGTATAGTAATAAATAACAATAATAATAATAATAAAACAAAACATCGCGAAAGTCGCTTCAGCGAACCTACCTACCCCGAAGTGACGGCTGAGGCAGACAGTGGCGCCATCTGGTATCATCCCCAAGTACTACCACTGGACATAAGCCGAAGCTAAATCAGTCCACCTCCATAAATGGATGATGTCGAAGAGAAATGATAATTATACTACATCGAGTGTGCCGCAGGATATAATCACTCGAGTTTGGACCTTAGGCAGAGGGTCGTCCCGAAGATGACAGTGGAGCAAGTGGTGCTATTTCCCGTATGGCTAACACAAGGGAAGGGCAAGATCATCCAGCCTAGCCTAATAGAAGCACTTCCTGCGCAACTGTGTTAGTGACCATCCAGGAAGGAAGAAAACGCCGATGCATGAAGTGAAACATCGAAATGAATACGTTCATCATGCGAGCGTACTAAGAAATAACCAAGCTGGAGCCGATATCACAATGTCCAGGTCGAAATTACATACCAAATGGTTGGCACGATTCCCAGATATTCAGGTCACTGAACAGGGAATAGCGGACCAGAGTAGGTCCAGCGTCTCAAAAAACCTGATAGCTCCTGCAATCTTGGGAAAAAATCAAGCAGGATGTGTGTGACAACTGCAAACAACCAAGAATATGGACAACACGGAATCAAAGAAGGAAGAGAAAGAAGAGATACAACGCAGAGCAGCTGAAGTGGAAAGAGACGAGGTCATGATAGCTAGAAGAGAAGACGAGTGGAAGAAGGTCCTAACAAAATTTTAAAAAATGGACCACATAAAGACCCACGTGATACTGAAGTAGAGACCTAATAGAATCCTGTTATATGAAACTGAAAAGAATAATTATTCTTTTCAGTTTCATATAACAACCACCTTTGCACTTGGTACAGTACCTGTCACGGAATGGAACCCTCAATCAGGGAGAAATAAGATAATAATAAATAAATAAAAAAATACATTTTGTTTTTATACTCTGGGACGATCATTTCAGGTCAATGGAGTTCAGAAGAGACTTGTTGGTGTAGGGTTTTTCAGGAGCATCAGCGACTAAGGTCATGTTGCTCCGCGTATTGTCCGTAAATTGTGTGTGTGTTCTGAGGTGGATTTTCTGTTTGCTAAGACGAGAGAGAGAGAGAGAGAGAGAGAGAATTCATGAACATTATACCGTATTTATCGGTCATGCAAGCTTGAACCATAGTCACTCAAAGAGCAGGCACTTTCGTACTCTCGTGTCGATTACCCGGCTACGGAATTCTATTCTTTCTTTTTACTTTTTATTATTATCGGTTTCATATAATTAATTAGTAATAATTCGATTACGGAAATCATTCAGTTACGCCCATTGCTACTTTTGTATGCTTCAACTTTTGCTCAAAATTTACTTTTTAAAATGCAAGTAGTGCGACTTTTGAATTCGTTTCACTGGAAATGATACAACTGATTTCATAAAAATACAAAGAATCCTATCTTTTCTAAATGCAACAAGTTTTACAGAAAATGCTATACAGTATAAAGTAATCTTTCAATTAAATACCAGAATGAAAGCAAGTTGAACTGGCGACCTGCCAAATTTCAGTCCATCTCTTCGCCAGTGCTACTCATGTTGCGTCAATACGAATGAAATGTCTAAACTGACCCACTTTTGGATGTCGTTCATTTACATTCCAACACTTTGTGAGATACTACTGGTGGCCTGGGTTTTGTATTCATTTCACTGGCAGTGATAAGACTAGTTTTATAATCTCGTTTTTTTTTGTTTTTTTTTTATATTTCTCAGCAAAATGCAAACAGGGGAAAAGTGATAGAACCTTAAAAGAAAACACGAGAAAGATTGCTGCATGAAATTACAAGTGTGCTTTCCAATTTTTCTCTTTTTTCTTAAGAAGCCAATAGTTTTATTCTCCCTTTTTGATTTCTGAAGAAAGAATTATCAAATTTCGTTCCCCTAGACATATTTCTCACATGTTCCGGTGTAGAAATGCATACTGACAGGAATACACTTCTAGTAATGAAGTGATGAAATGTGATAGATAACGGAAATGGAAATAAAATCGAGGTCAAGAAATTGCTGAAAATTTGGCATTTTACGTTCAAACATATAATATAAATATTATAAATTACCAGATTATCTAAATTATAATATTCTTTAAAGCTATAAAAATAAAGACAAAATCATAATGGAAGATACATACGACGATACAAGCTGAATTTTAAGCTTTTTTTTGAGGAATTTGTGTGCTGTACTGGTATCCTTCAAAGTTATTTTATGAGAATGGATTGATTAGGGTTAGAAGAAAGTAAAAACGAAAATTCCTGTTGCCTCATAAAGTTATAAATTTAATTAATCCTGTTCACAACTAAAACCGTATTACAAATTAAAGCGGGTCGTTTTGTCAATGGAGTTATAGTTGGAATCATTTGTTCTTGTCTACTTAAATAATGGTCTGAAAATATCAATGTCATACCTGGATCGATTAGGATTGACAGAGGTTCTATTTTAAGGGGTTATATCTCAGCGTCAGGAGCGTGCATTGGTATCCGTGGGCGCTAAATGGAACCTAAATGTATATCAGATGAATCGATGAGACTTGAAACAGGAAAGAAAAATGCATGAGATGTATATAATTATCAGGTGATACTGATGGGTATAGTATATATAAACTAGTTTGGAATCAAGTCACAAAGGAAATTAGGCAAGCTAAGGCAGATTACGAGAAGTTTCTGGCATAAAATGAGGAAAAGCAGCAAAGATCTCTTTATGTACACAGTTGAACCGCATTGACCATTAGATAGGAATAGATTAACTGTTGATGATACTGCTCAGGTTGCTGACAAACTGAATGGTGTTTTTTGTCTTTCACACATGAGACATATTTTTTATGGATGGGGAAGCCATAAATGATTGTTTGTTTGTTTGTTATTTTAGTTTTTAGGAGCATTAGTAACTAAGGCCATATTGCTCCAGGATATGCGGTGGTCATTCCCTGACCTTTCCGTATCCTCCGTATTTGGTGGTGACGGGCTCGAACCCCGGTCTAATCAAGAAGCGTGTGTTACGCACTGCTGCTCCTTCCCACCTGGCTACGGAGGCGCCCCATAAATGATTAAAATTCAGGCGGGGATCTGAATGATTTTGTGAGTGCAATTTGAAGTATTTTCCCATGTTACAAGGAAAATAATGCAGTCATTGGTCAAAGAAGTAATTCAAGACTATCTTGACAGGAATGCAGTCACAGGATGGATTTGTTAAGGGACTACCTTGTCTTATCAATCTAATGTGGATATAATGACACAGTAACAATAAAAAACACTGGATGCAAAAAATATTTATGACGTCATACACTTCAATTTCAGAAAAGCATTTAATACTGTTGCCCATAAAATACTTACTGCTACAGAAATTGGCAGTGTGGCATTAAGAGAAAGTTACTACTGGGGATAAAGGGATGGGTGCATGAGAGAAGACAGAGGGTGGTTACCAGTGGGCACTGCTCTTCTTGGATTAATGTTATTAGCGGAGTTCCCCAGGGTTCAGTACTGGGCCTATTGTAGTTTAGTGTAAGTATTGATGAAGGCATGCTAGACATGTCTAGGTCTGCGGGTGATACGATGGTTGGCAGAGTAGTTAATGACAGTAATCAGGATATGCTACGGCAACAGGATCTAGAAAAATTATGCAGACGGGCTGAGAAATGGCAACTGAAGTTTAACATTTACAAATGCAAAGTATTGCATATGGGTAGCGATAACCACAGAGAAACGTACCAACTGTGCGGTACTAGACTCAGTGTGGTAGAGAATGAAAAAGACAGGGTAATTGTGCACTCAGATATGAAGTTTTCTGAGCAGTGCAGACAGGCAGCCAGGACTCAATGAGTTTTATCAACACTATATAGGAACTTTGCTACTATGGATAAGGAGGTGATTATTCTATTGCACAAGGCAATAAAATAGTTTAGCCACATCTGAAATTCTTCACACCGTCTGGAGGCATCATTTTAGGAAGACGGCAGATGTGCTGGTTCGGAGGCAGAGAAGGGCAAAGCGTCTGGAGTAAAGGCACTTGCGAGGGGATCGGATTCAGTAATGGATTGAGTAAGCTCAACGCTGATGGAATCCCTTTTCTTGCAGACTAGACACGTGAGGGGGCATAAATTAAAATTGAGTAAGAATATTTTTCAGATCGGATGTGTGGAAATTTATTTTTCTTCGACCAGAGGTTGGTCGATTGTTGGAACAAAAATTTAATCTGGTGTTATGAGGTGGGTAATTTGAATAAATTAAAGGAAGAACTAGACAAACTGCTAGAGGGGATGGACAGGGCAGGTTTAAATCTGAAGTGTTGGCTTTTTTTTTTTAATGGTGCTGTATAAGCTTGCTTTCTAGTGTCATTTTCCGCTACTAATAAATGACAATAATAAATGCTTATATTACTTTTTACAATTTTTCAAAGTCACTTATCCCTCAAGTTGAAACAGAAGCACAACATGAACGCCTATATTTTTTTCCATTGTTTGCATTTAGTTTCTGAGAAGCCGGAAAAACCAAAGTTCTGTGGCAAGTTTAGCCTCCTTCGCTAGCATTTACCAAACGAAAAATTAATTTCTCGAAATTCGCAGTATTTCGAAATTAAAGCAGAAAATACTGCATAATCATTTGGAGATTACTGATGGGGAAAGGTATACAGGAAGATCTGATTCATTTATAATTTAAAAAGTAAATAAATAAAATTTAGAACACAACGTCGATCATATGTTGTGTTCTAAATTTTGCAAAACCGAGTAATTTTGAAAGTTTGAGAATCCACCAATATAAAGCGACACTTGCACTCTTTCACAATTCTTTTGGAAACCACAATAGTGACGAAGTGTTCAGCAAAGAAGGATATAGCTAAGTTTCAATAAGAAAGCAAATGCCAAATTCATTAATTAACAAGGAAATTTGTTAAATTAGACATTCTTCTAATGCGGCTTCAATTATGCAGATAACATTTAATTTTTTTTTAAATATTGAATAATTTAAAGCCAGTCTGTAATTGCTATGATTGTTTAGCAGTCGTGCTACTTTCATGCTTTATTGTACAGGTAGGCAGGTAACCTGATTTGTAAGCAGCTATGAACAAACTAAGTTTACTACAAAATGTATCAATCACATATTGAAGTCACGTAGAGAAGTTACCACACGTTGCCTCAATATTGCAGTAGATTTTGATTGTAAAAGGGAGCACTACTCCTGAAGTAGAAGAAGACGAATGCTGCAATTTATTTCATGCATTTTGTAGTTTGCTAATAAAAAAAAAAACTTGTACCAGCGAACTACAATAATCTGAAGCCGTCGTACACCTTGAAGCCATTGCCCTAAATTTACATGAGCTAATTTCATTCTTATTTCTATATGGTTAAATAAAGCCATTATTAATGAATGTAACTATCTGATAATTATCCAGCTTGACTAAATTAAGATTGAGCTTATCACTTGAGGCTAAAAGAAGTATAGTTGATTTCTTCATATACACTGTAACGTTAAAATAGTTATGCTATTTTCCATTATTTGTGGTTCCATGTGTAATGTATACAGTTTTATTTTAGGATTAATCGTTGTAAGCTTGTACTGTATTTTGATTACAAGTTAATTGAGCGATTAAAGGTTGTCTTAGCTATATTGTTGATTTGTTGGTTAATATATCAACATTGGTAAGTTGAAATCAGAGGGTTGTTGAATTATTTCGGTATGCGAAGATTTATTACTGTCTTATGCTTTGTTTGAGTACCAGTTTTAGTGTTAGATATCACATGTTGAAATATAGTTAATATAGTGCTAATCTTATTAGGAGAATGTAAATTAGTTTTTTTTAAAGTCATATGCATCATTACTGCTATGACTCAAATTATTCGCATTACACAGTGCTTGGCCTTCTCTTAATGAGAGAAGAATTGGATGGACAATAATAAAGTTGTTTGCTATCGTTAAATTAAGTATTAATATTTTAAACTGGGATAACAGCTCATAATTTATTTTTGACGAGTTAATTACTTAGGTTGGTGTTGTTAGGTGTAAATTTAGTTTTTTACATGAGAGAAGTTCATGTGTTACTATAATGCAGCAATCACTGAGATTGATTTGTTACTTTGTAACATCAATAAAAATTTTTCTTGAAGGTCGAATTTATCTATTAATAACTATGATGTTCTTTAGAAGGATAGGCTCTTTAAACTTGGAAATCTAAAATCTTTACAAGTTTAAAATCAATTCTAGCGTCTTATGACGCTGGAATTAAGAGAAGTAACTGAATTAAAAAGGCAGAACGTGCTTATTTCTCTAAGGCTACTGTGATATAATGTAACGTAAAAGTTAGGCAAAAGTAATAAAAATAAATAAATATAAATATGAAGCTATCATTAGAGGCAGCAAATGCACATCCTCCACATGAAGCCTAATTATATCTGATAATTAAAATAAATCTGATATTTAAAATAAAATAAAAAACATCAGCCAGTAGTACGGCAAAAATGTAGAGCGAAACGAAACGTAAAATAATATAGAATAAACAAACAGGGAAGGAAAAGTAAAAATAATAAGACAAAAAAGTAGTCGATAATCCCCTGTATAATTTAGTCATTAAACCCAATTAATAAAAACGATGTAAATTTAAAATAATGCCAATTATAAATAATTTAGCGGTACCCCCTTGAAGGTACCAGTTCCAAAAGACGTGAAATATCACCAAAAAGGGGTTAAAGAAACTACAAAAAACTAAAATATCAAAATGATAGACTGACCATTATGTCCCATATCGACAGAGGACCATATATATATATATATATATATATATATATATATATATATATAACACAGTTAACCACCAAACTGGAATAAACATGAACTTTGTTGCATTAGTATCCTGTTCTACACTGCTCAACAAAATTAACAGAACACGTAGAAAACGTGGTGTGACTCGTGCAGCTTGCGATGAAGAGGGACAACGAAAGGTATGGTGGTGTATCATAAAATAACGATGAAATGAGGAGACAGCAAGAAACTTCAGGGAAGGAATAAGAGATATTTATAGAGATTGCATAAGAATTACCAAAAAGGTCAGATTACAGAAGTCGACACAAGATGTTCAAAAAATATGTGGTCACGTCACATCAGTACGGCGTATGATCCCCCCCCACCCCAACGGCTAAACAGGCCTGACAGCAGTGAACCATGCTCAATATAAGGGTGTCTGTGGCAGCAAATTCCATTCTTACACCAGCGCAACAGAACATAACATTACACGTATCCATTATCCATACACTTTTAAATCTCTGGCCTCGACAGGGTTCTGTCCTACACCTACAATAAAAGGAACGCGGAGATGGGAGGAAACCCCTGGTGTCGCTAGACACTAAATACACTTTACACTTCTTCCACCAGCGCAGACCTTAGTTCACCAAGTGACCGAGGAGTTAGCTGTCGGCGTGCAATGCGACACCCAAGGTATCCCCCACATGTTCGATCGGATTTAAGTCTAGTGATTGTGCTGGCCATGGCAGTCGTCGGATATCTTCGGTTTCAATACTCGTTTGATGTATGTTCATGATACAATCTATCATAGTTTTCTTTTAATCTTAGAATCCACATACTAATTAAATAATGAACCACAACTGTGTTAATCACTTCAAGGTATATCTCTATTCATTAGAGATTTTCTTCTGTTAAACAGCTTATCTGCATATTCAGATAAAGCTGTGGAATTACCCTTATTCTCTAAGAACTGAGTCTAATTGATCGAATCAAAGGCCGCCGTAGTCGAGTGATCAGGCGCGCGGATGCATAAGTATACGTGTCTTGAGTGACCGGGGTTCAAGCCCGCGACTGCTAAATACGGTGCTGTTTCTTGTATTCTGTCTATCTTGTGAACTCCTCTCACCGTTTGGTCGTCTCGGCGTATAAACAGAAATTTATTTATTTTATTTAAATATCCCAGTTAGGACTGGTAGCTAACATCTAATATCCAAATATATGTTACAGTCAAATAACATGCTCCACAGTCTCAGAAGCACCGCAATGACAGAGAGGAGAGGACAGTTGACCAAACCAAAAGAGAATAACTTACTGTTAAGGTTCCATTGTCCTGTTAACAGAAACGTAACCTTAAGACCAGGATAAACCAGTTCATCTGTTTATTATATTCTGAGACATGAGGAATGAATTTATTTGTAATTCCACCTAACTCTGATTCACTCCAGCCTGTTGCTAATCCCTTAAAAATTCACTGGGAAGCCTAGCAATGTCATCTTTTTCCGGTATCATAAAGTAATTAGCCACACCAGCTGGTAGATTTTTCTTATGATGATACTGCAGGTATTGAAAAATTACCTCATATTGTGCTGGTATCCTACAACAGAGAACCTGCAGAGCCACGGTCGAAACCGTTCTTCAGGCCCTAGACACAGACAAAAGAAAAAAGCGTTGCACCCGCTCAAGGTACTCTCTAACTGAACAATGATTAACTCTGGACCCCCAGGCTCCAGCAGCACAGCAAATTGTTGGTAAAAATAAACAAGAATAATATAGTTTTAGAGTAGAGGGCTTAAGACCCCAGTCATTTTTGATGGTTCTCATCATTTTACCTGTCAACACCTTTGATCTTATATAATGCATATTTAGCATGATTAACAAAGTTAAAGCGGTCATCCAACATAATTCCCAAATATTTATAAGTACGAGTAATTTTAATTGCTTCACCATTAAGCTTAATATTGGGGTGTAGATTTAAATTTAAGTAGCCTTTTAACAACATCTGATTAGTTTTAGGGATTGAAATTTTTAATTTACTAGTTAAACACCAACAATTTAAGTCATCCAATATATCATTGGCTCTGTTTTCTAATTCTGGCCCTGATTCTCCAAAAATTAATATAACAAGATAATACTGTAATAATAAAATTCTTTATTAAGGGTTAATAGAAATGTACAGGGACACGATTCCCGCTACAGCAACCAGGGGAATCTAACAATGACATATTACATTGAGTACATAAAAACTACATAGTTACAGAGTAAATACATAGAAAGTGCATACAATCAGATTTGCATTTAAGCTAATTACAATTTGAGCTGGTCCTGAAATAGTGATTATAGAGGGCTTATATTATATCATATAGATTATATAGTTATTATACACTGTGTTGCCACTTTATTAGGTACACCCATGCTGTGCACACAAATGGTTTGTCCCACAACGTTCCAAGTCACATCAATTATGGATATAAATGCGGCAGAATAACCTTTCTAGTATCAGTTAAACGTACAAACCATAGCAAGAATGGGGAAAAGGAGTGATCTAACGGACTTCGAACGTGGCATGGTAGTAGGCGCAAGACGTGCTGGACAAAGCATCTCTGAAACGGCAGTTCTCCTGAACTTTTCACGCACCACAGTTTCAAGAGTGTATCGAGAATAGTGCAACGAACAAAAAACATCCTCTCAACGGCACTTCTGTGGAAGAAAATCGCTTGTTGATGAGAGTGTAGAGTGGAGTGTGTAGAGTGTATTTAGTGTCAAGCGGCACCAGGGGTTTCCCCCATCTCCGCGCTGCTTTCATTGTAGGTGTGCCAGTTCACTGGAAAGGTCCGAGATTTAAAAGTGTGTGGATATTGTATATGTATAGTGCTATGTACCGTTGTAGTAGTAGTAGTAGTAGTAGTAGCCATATGGTGCAAGGAAGCCTGCGGCTTATGCTGCACCAGCCAAAAGAAAAATTTCTGAATTACCCCGAGAGAGAGAGAGAGAGAGAGAGAAGCGAAGGGAATCACCAAGAAAGAGAAGAATGATGATATCCAACTCAGGACCCTGGGTGTGCCAAGCCCATACTCACCAGACGTGAGCCCCTGGAGTTAAATATGTTTGCCGTTATCTCTAATTATTAATATTTCTTTATTCTTCCGTCTTTTATAGCTTTTTTGTTTTCTCCACGAACTCTTCGCAACGTTCCGGCCTTTTTCTAGGGGTTCAATACTGACACCGCCACTTTGTATGCGTTTTAACATGTAAAAAAAAAAAATTAACATTATCGCCTATGAGAGTGTCCACTCCGTTTCTTACTACTCTGTGGGTATTGCACAAATAAAATACTAAGGTAAAATAAAATTTGTATGTTAACTCTTTTATTCTGCTTTCGACTTTTATTAATTTCCCTTTCTAATTGCAAAACTGCCTATTTAGAATATGGCGAATCTTAGTTTGTTTCTCAGTTTTTTGATCCCAAATTTCTATCTTCATTGGGGTAGAGCGCGAGAATGTCTTTTCATTGTAAAAGACAGGTTATAAAATGTACGACCAAGGCAGTTTTTTTTTTTTTTTTTTGAATAAAGAATATTAAAATTATTTGAAATTTCTGAGGTACTGAAGAAGGGCACATAAATAAACAGGGAACTCACTAAATAAATCGACATTAGGAATTGACAAAAGTATTTCAATTATGATTTTGTTACTTTGAAGAAATTATCTAGCACTTTTTATCCGGTCGCTTATCACTCAGTAAAAGTTGCCTCAAGTTCACACCTTTCAACGGTAGCTCTGACGTCATCTGTTGATTTGCAAGAGTTCTATAAAGGGATAGCCGTGAGAATCTTCTTTCTCTCGCTTTCGACTGCAGCGGGACACGTCACTTCTTCCGATCTACCTTTTCCTGGAGCAAACGTCTACATACTCAAAAATGGCGGACAAAATCTGTGGAAAGTACAAGATGGTTTCCAGTGAAAATTTTGATAAATTTATGGAAGCGATCGGTAAGGTTTATTTTAAAATTTTTTTCTTAGATTAATTTAAATAAATAAATGTGTATTTCTTTCCTTCTTACAAACTACTGATTTTGACATTTTTCATTTTTTTATTTACTTTTGCGTATATCGGTACAAAATCTTGGTGAGGCTACATCCACAGGAATTTGTTTTTGTTGATTTTTTAATAACACGGAAAGTTTTAAAATTTATGCTATAGTTTTATAGCATAATTTTATATTTTCATATTTATATAGAATATATTTATATTTTTTATAGTTTTATATTTTTAATCACACGGAAAGTTTTAGAATTTATGCTATAGTTTTATAAGTAAATATTCTAAAAGGCATTGATGTGTTTATTGAAAACAACTCTTTTGTATTCTTAACGACTAACTCGAAACCCGTGTTGTCATTTATAATAAAATCATATTTTGTGAACCGTAGGTCACAAAAGGGGTCATGTTGAAAAAAGAAGAAAAATTATTCTATACCTGATTTTGCGACTCGGAGCCTACTTTTCTTGCAGATGTTTCGATTAAATAGAAACAGCCTGCCCTAGATAAAGTGTACTTCTTTTCGTGCTCTTCTGAAATTTTGTGGAAAATGATGGTGTTTGGGAACTTCAATAAAGAAAATATATAAACGTTTGTTGCAAAAAAAAAAAATAATAATAATAATTAATTAATTAAATTGAATAAATAAAATTACAACTGACTAAATTCTTTAAAATAGAATACGAAAGTTTCAAAACGTGTTGAGGTCAAATTTATCTAGGTAAAAACTATAGTAATAGTAACAGAGGCATGTGATGCAAGAAAGTTATGAGCTTATGTAGCATCAGCCAAAAAAAAAAAAAAAATTCACACAACCATTCCCTCTAAATGTTTGTCCAGTTCCTCTTTGAACTTATTTAAGCTCTCAACTTCCACGACAGATGGAAGTTTGTTCCAGCAATTAACTACCCGTTGCCTAATGGCAAATTTCCGCACATCTATTCTGTGGAAGAATCCCATCAGAATTAAGCGTGCTCAACCCATTCAAGGCCTTACACACCTCAATCAGATCATCTCGCAGGTGCCTAGTCTCCAGCCGCTGCTATTTGCAGAACTTAAGCTTCTCTTGGTAAGAGGATCCCTTCATTCCCCTCACCAATCTTGTTGCCCTTCTCTGTACACGCTCAAGCAAATCTACATCCTTCCTAAAATGAGGCCTCCAGACCTGTACGCAGTACTCAAGGCGTGGCCTGACCATTGCCTTATACAAAGGGATAATCACCTCCTTTTCCGTGTTAGCAAAATTCCTGTATATCATTGACAAAACCCCATGACCTGCTCTTGCAGCCTGTCTGCATTGCTCAGAAAACTTCATATCTGACTGCACAATTACTTCTACATTTACATTGCTCTGCCATGTAAAACAGTAAAATTCTGTGGAAAGTGATGCGTTTGGGAACTTCAATTAAGAAAATATATAAACGTACAGATGATACTTCATTAACTGTATGTAATTTAGTCAGTTATAACACGTTCCTTCTCAAGCTGTTGAATACAGTGAAATGGTTACTTTTTAAAAAGGGCTTTTTTTTCATGATATTTTTAAACCATTTATTTAATGATATTTTTACACCATTTGCTATGTTACTTTTAAGGTATACTGAATAATGAATACGGTGATGCAGCTTTTTAGTGTACGGTTTGGATATTACGAGTAACTGAATCCTCTATGAATATAATCGAAACAACAAAATGGTTGTTTTGATTATATTTATTACATTATATTCAACAAAAGAAAGAAAGTGTTAATAAATACTGTCCTAATATGATTATTAATAATTCCTTTTCAGTGTACCGATTTTCATTTAGCTGGTTTTCATTGCCTTATCCGCTCTTAGGAGAAAATAAAGATAATAATAATAATAATATTTATTTTTCATTAAAATAATGCGAGTTCTGTTTGGCAGAGAACCCACAAATTCTTTAACATCTTTGTAACGAATGCTTAGAGATGAAAAACACAACGGACGTACTTTAGGACAGGGTCCGCACTAAGGTTCTTGGAACCGGGTGCAGAATAACTTGACGAGGCCAGGCGCAAAATATTGCGCTGGATCGACGATTCAATGAATCTTTTTAAATTTTAATTAAAAAAAAAAAAGAAAGTAAAACTCATTGAATATTTTTCATCATTACAGGAATTAGAGTTTCAAAACAAATGAAATAATTATTTTAGTATATATATATATATATATATATATATATATATATATATATATATATATATATATATATATATATGTGTGTGCGTGTATGGTAGTGCGAAAACCGGGACGAAACTACCACCGCGTGCGCCACCGCGGGAGGAAGGGGGCGCGATGGCTAATATCGTATGATTTTTAACGAGCTCGGTGTTCTGTTCACAAGTTTTTCGATTCGGAGGGGAAGGACGAATTTGTAGTTACGCTACTGATGAAAATGCTACATGGACAAGTTAGTTTTTATGTAGTATGTTTTTACGTTCAAATAAAAAAAAAAAAAAGAAGAAAAAAATTGAGCTTTCTGTGCTTTCATTATGAGTGCTGGCCCAGGTACTGTGTACAGTATACACGCGCCCACCAAAAGCAGTCTCTCCCTCAGACAACAGGAAATAGATCTAGTGGCGTTAATACTTGTATAACAGTGTAGCTAAGCCACACTGCATAATACAAGTACACGGATATAGCGACTGAGCTACCTGGCTTGTGTACAACGCTGAAAGGGGCAAAGGATATGGATGTATAATAAGTATCAAATTCAAATTGAGGAAAGACAGTTGTAGGATAGATGTGCGGAAGTTTGCCTTTAGCCAGCAGGTAGTTGGTTGGTGGAACAGATTTCCATCTTTTGTTGTGGAAGTTGATAGCCTAAATAAATTTAAGGCTGAGCTAGACAGGTATTTGGAACGAACAAGAGGGGTGAAATGGGTGCGTTTTTTTTTTTTTTTTTTTTTTTGGCTGATGCTGCATAAGCTTTCTTGCATCATATGCTTCTAGTAATGCTAATGCTAATGCAGAAAGTTTATGCCTGACGTAGCTGAGTGTTCCGAGTGGGAACACTCAGGATTATTGAACGCCCTTTGTTCAACAACGCCAGACATTCTGCATTCAATTTTTTCTTAGAGCTAAAAGGACATTCCTTTGTCACATCATAGGTAATAATTTAAACTCTATGAATTTTATTTTATTTTCCGAAACAGATTCCACATTTATAATTAGGCCATATCAATGTAATTGCGACTGCTCCACTAGTCATCATACGTCTCAATTACGTTGATACGGTCTTAAAAACTCATAACAAAAACTAAGATTAATCCTATGTTTCTGCATTATTTTTAAATTAGAACAATTTTCATAAGTTACTAGCCTCATCCACCCATCTCAAATGAAGGCTGGATCCGCTCTTGCGAATCCATTAGGGAATGTGTGATGATTTGGTACGTTATGGCTGCCAAAAAAGTAGAGGTGGGGGGAGTGTTCAAAACCTGTGGTTACTCCTCTGAACAGATCCAACTCATAAGAGATAGTATCTTCCGCCAATACTCAGACACATCTGGCCACTCCAAATTGTGGGAACTGATCACGTGATATCCTGGGGAAGGTTATGAGGCTCATTTTTGAATACATTCAGTAGTTCCCCTTTGGCAGTACCCTACAAGAAAAAGTCTGGAGATATTAAACACGATGGTCATCTGATACTTCAGGTTTTCCACAATTTGGACCATCATATTCAGCTGCTTCTGATCACTTACGGCTTATACATTCAGAATTTTATCTGTTTCCAATAGTCTGAGGAATGTTACAGGATGTATTCTGTATAGGCTTATTTCCAGACATTTTAGGGAGATAATAATTATCTCGTGGGCCTTGTGTCTAGTGGAACATCTTGCAGATAAGATAACAACATACTTATTCCTTGAAGTAATCATCAGTCCACCACTGAGTATTTTCCAATACAAAAATTAATCAAACTGCATATAAACACACATTTATGGAGACTAATGAAATAGTTTTGAAATTAATTAGTAAATAAACATGTATAATGTCTTTTACCTCTGACTAAGCGCAAATATTCGGAATTGCTAATAGTTTCTGTGTCGAGCTATGAATAATTTCTTCAGGAGTCGCTGATCTATGACCTTTCAAGGTTTTAAGTTTGGGGGGGAAATATATACATGTATATACATACAGAGCGCTAAATTTGATGGGTATGGTGAATGGATGGTGCTTTAGTGATGCAGTGCTTCGCAAAAAAATCTTCGAATGGAAAGAACCAAGTGGGTTGAGGCGTTGCCGTGATGCAAACACTAACGTGTTTTATGTGTTTCGTCGCATTTTAAAATGAATGATTTTACTGAGCAGCGAACTTGCATCATTTTTTGTTTTTAATTAGAAAAAATCCAACAGAAACCCAAGAAATGTTAAACACTGCTTTCAGAGAAGATGCTGTCGTTCGAAGCCCACTTTTCTGGCCATTTTCTCTAAAAAGCATCGCGTAGTCGCTGTAGAACTGTTTTCCGGTATTCCTGTTTCACTGTTTGACCATGCGCGATAAATTCATAGAAAATTGCTTTTTGGACTCTGAGAAGACGAATTTTTTCACTGAGAGGACGGTCTTTGTTTCCAGATTATAACCATACAGCTACAGTTCGTCACCAGTAATTATGAAAAAAACAAAATGGTGGTCAGCAGTAGCACGTTGACGAAGATCTGATACGAGAGAACTCGCCGCTCTCTTATGAGTTACGATGCAACGCAAAACTTTGCTGAAACACATTGCATTCCCAAATCTTGTATTAAATCGATTGTTCAATAAGAAATACAAATTTTTCCATAAGAAAAATTGTTCCATACAAATTAAAAGGAATAAAGAAATACAAATTAAAAGGGATAAAGAAATACAAATTAAAAGCGGCAAAGAAATAGAGATTAAAAGCGGTAAAGAAATACAAATCATCAGGTGACTAACAGAAGCAATTGAATCAATAGATTTGGAATGTGAAGGGTGTAGATGCAAAGATCATCATCAACGGACAAACGTTGATGAAGACCCTCTTTAAACTTTGCAAACTACTGAAAAGCCTTCGAACGACAGCATCTTCTCTGAAAGCAGTGTTTAACATTTCTTGGGTTTCTGTTGGATTTTTTCTAATTAAAAACAAAAAATGATGAAAGTTCGCTGCTCAGTAAAATCATTCATTTTAAAATGCGACGAAACACATAAAACACGTTATATTCAATGCTGGCGCTAATTCGGGTTCACAAAGGTAAACTGTATTCGGGAAGTTTGTTCTTGTCCTTGGGAATTTTTGGCGTATCGGCTACCCAGACCATAGTGTGCTAGCTCTCATAGTACTGTACTCTGTTTCATACACTTTTTCGTGTCTTATATCTGTACTTTCACTGGTTGATTTACTCGTTGTGCTGGCTGAAAAATCCGAAATATACCCTCCTAGCATTTGATTGTTGTCTAGGAGGGTATATTTCGGAACTTTGAAGGAATAAATTGCAAACATATACAAATTTAAAATATAAAATAAACCTCTCCGAAATAAAACGAAATCATAAACAACATAGCCTGAATGCGAAGACCAAAACTCCATTGGCCCTGTCGTTCCTGCAGCCATGATTGTGATAATGTTGTGTTTTTATCAAAATAAGCACTTCAGATTTTATCCAGAACAGGATTTCCCTTCAGATTTTATCCAGAACAGGATTTCCCTTCAGTTTTCTCCCCAGATTCTAGATTGCTCAATCAAAATTCTTTCCCAGTGTATAATTTAACTGTAACAACGCCAATATATTGCTTTTGAGAATCTCGAAAACTATTTCATGTGTATCAACCTGTCTAATGCTTCAATGTGTGAAATTTTAAATAAATTGACATTTTCAATAACTCATTTCTGTGAGCATCTCTTGCATTCAATAATTTCAACAATGCCTTTCTCACAAACTGTGCAACGGTGGACTTTTAGTCTTTATAGCGTTTTTTCTTTTGATTTAACTTTTTTCCGTACGTTTCTTTAATAGCATCCCGATTATCTTTATCTTAGCTTAAGAGATACCTGTATTAAAACACGCTTTTGAATGAACTTTTCTTATTGGAGAAGTGTTTTCATCTACGCTAGTTGGGATCTTTCCTAGTCTAAATTCAACGTTTTAGAATTCCAGATTCTCTAAACATCTGTTAACTCTTTAATTCGCTAACAGTAGTTGATTTACCGCCTTTTCTTCTTATTATTATTTTTAAAGAAATATTTCTCTGTCATGGCATTGACTAATCTTAGTTTCATTTGTATTTGTGTTTCTTATTAAAATTGACTACTATAGTGTGCATAGTGTTGAGGAGTGCGGTCCTCCAGTGGTTTCCCAATTCTGCGCCGTATGTACACTGTGGTGACAAACAGTACTACTGTGAATGCCAGGAAAAATGTTGTGTTGTGTTGGGTTCTGTTGTTGTTGTTGTTATGTCCTGTGCTCTTAGTTATTTTTTAGTTGGATTCAGATCTGAGATCTGGGCTGTAAATAGCAAGTTGACCACATTATTCTCCTCCTACTACTGCTGTTGTACTGATCGTACTTTGTTTCTTTACACAAACAGGCTGAATGAGTAATCTGGCACACTCAACGTGGTCATTAACCAAGCAATAAATATCAGAAGGTGCAAATACAGTACAGACAGGAGTATCACGAGAACAAACTGTGCATTATTATATTGTACACTGTCTTCTAACAATTGGAACACTAAATGGGGGGAAAAAAAACATCTGGTTAGAAAAAAAAACAAAAAAAAAACTCTTAAGTTTCTAAAGATGTTTGATATATAGGAGCTGCAATCTTGATCCACTCCTCCGGTAAAATTAAAGCTAATTCTATTCTCTAACTATGAGCTCTCATTTTGGCTTTCAATTGTTTATCATCTGGATTCTGGACTGGAAATAGCAAGTTGACTGCATCATTCAAAAAACTACTGTTGTAATGACCATGCTTTGTGACACGGAGCGTTTTTATGCTGATACAAATACAGCTCCTCTTCAAAGAGCTACCACAATGCAAGTAAAGCACAATTGTTCAGAATGTCACAATAATAAATTTTATCTTACTCCTCGAAGGTTATATAGGATCAGAGGAGTTTACAAGAGAGGGGGGGGGAGAATTCAAGAACAGCACTAAAAATAGGGTACTGATACTGTTATATTCTATTTTTAACTAGTGCTATCCACCTCCCATTTGACCTCTGGAATTAACCATTACTTCCTAGGACGAGGTGTTGTAATACGTATTGCAGGATAGTGTGCATTCCTACAGGTATGAGGATATTTTTTTTTTGATTTGGTAGTTGTTGGCGCATCGGCTTCTGTGGCCATATTGCACCTCCCAAGGTTTTTGCAGTACTTTGATCCAAGCCCGAGGCGGGAATCGAACCCGCGACCCTTGGGTTGCCGGGCAGGTACTTTACCCACTCGGTGTATGAGGATATGAAGTGGTGGGAAAAAAAAAAAAAAAAAAACAGTTCCGAAAAATTCTAGCGTGCACAAGATAGAGACAATATAATCAAGTACATCTGAAAAACAGAACAAAAAACTGGGTACGTCTCGAAAAAAATAAGCAGATTCCACAAAGGCTACAGGGGCCAGAAATCGTGAACCGAAAGAGGTATTGATATAACATGATAACGAAAACTTGCTAGAATGATATGTTGAGTGAAAGGTATAATTGAATTAGATTAAATTAAATCTAATTGAAATTAGAATTAATTACCATTATATTAAATTAATAAAAAATATATATAAATCTTTATTATTATTAATAAAAAATTAATAAAACTTAACTCCATGTTTTAAAAGCAACAATTAGATTCTATTGACACTGTAATGCCAATGCCGAGAATCCCTGCATTCAAAATATTCAAGATGCTGAATTATTATAAATTTACTGACAGTGTTTCTGAACGCAATTAAAAACAATGTACGGTTTTACGCGTATATGTTAACGCGCCTTAAAAAAAAAAAAAAAAAAAAATCATGGGGATGGCTTTCTTTCCGGAACCGTATTTCGTGTTTTAATTTATTTTAGTGTTCTTGGTTACGATTAGTAGTTACGTTTTTATTGGCTTTATTTTGCAATAAGTAATTAATCTGTTTCAGGCGAAGGTTGCATGGTTTTATCTCTTGGAAACTCAGGTTTTTCGTCTAGCAAATAGACCAACCAATGAATACAAGCTGTTACCAACAATATACGGACACCTCATGGTCTTGTTGCCTTAGCGCTTGACACACACACACACATGCACGCACGCACGCACCAGCCAACCACCGATTAGAGTTTTCTTTCATCTCTGCCTGAAGGCGTTCGTATTTAGTCCTTTGAATAGACTTGGGTTTAGAAACGTCAGTATATAAGTAATAGTTTATATTAAATGTTCTGGAATTAGAGTTTCTAAATATTATATGTGTGTTTATGATCAGTGAACTGATCATATACAAACATAGTTAAGTATTATTCATTTAATCTAATTTTCATTGTAGAATGATTTTCAAGAAACCTATAAATTTTTGAGCAGCCTAGAAAGTGCTCTGAAGTGGTGTCGTTCTGCTAGCTGTAAGGGCACGATAGATGCTAAACATTTCTGCAAAACACAGATTTAGTGACAAGTATGCAGCGGCCATAAGGGATTTATTTCTTAACCTTCACACAGCGAGAGACACGAAGGCTGCACTGAATAGGTTTCATTAGAAAATAAGAAAATCTGCATCTCTACAGCCCCCAGATTACTAAAGAGACCAAAGATCCAACTCGAATATTTGGAACCTTGAAAAAAAGCTCTGAACGATAAGTTTTTTAAACAGACGATGAGGAGACGATTATAGTAACGAAATGGTCGAGAGAACTGTCGCCTGAATTCTACTCTAGGGGAAAAGGATTTTCTTGCTCAATGTTGAAGAAATTTTCTCAACAGCTACGTCATTTTGTGTACTCTTCGGGAATTCAGAAGTAGAATGCACATTTTATATATTTTATTTGAATTAAGAAAATATATTTTGCCCTAATATTTTAACTGTAATGTGGCCTTGGCTACCTTTCCGTCATCACCATTAGCGATGGAGTAGCAGTGGTAAGTATTAGTGCTGATGTGTTCTTATACTTATATACAACTAAACGTGGTAATGTCTGATAACTAGGATCATGACCATGATCTTTCTGATATTTTAGCTACTATACTACCCGATAAAGAAACTAATGATGTGATCAGGAAAGGTCATTGAGATACACCTGGACTTGTGTCCTTTGTTCTAATGGTCATGGTCATCGAGATTTCAAATACTTTTTTACCATTGCTGCCCTGATTAATACTGTAAGGGATACAGTGACTTTGGACTCAGCACAAAAAAAAAAAAAATGTAAAAGCCATGTGAGGCGCAAAGTATCGTGTCGTCATGGAGGCTCTATCAGTGATATACAGGAATTTTACCAGCAGAAATAGACGATTATCCCGTTTTATAATGCAATGGTTAGGCCGCATCTTGAGTACTGCATACAGGTTTAGAAGGTCATTTTAGGAAGGATGTGGATCTGTTGGAACAAGCGCAGAGAAGAGCAACGATATTAGTCAAAGAAAAACTAAGCTTGTTTACTAATAATACATAAATGAATAAATATGATCTTCACTGTAAGGTGTAAATTTCTGTAAACTCAGCGTCTGGAAACTAGGCATTGAGGAGATTGAAGATTGGTTTACGCATCCCTTTTACACACACTCGGGGACATAATCTAAATGGATGGCTGCAGGACAGGGTTGCAGACTGTACCTATACTAATCGTAATAGTAGTTGTAACCTCCTCAGACTTTACATGATCGTCCTGGTACAGGGGGTCAGCAACTTTTTTTCTCATGAGTTTCAGTTTCGTTCATTGCAACTATAAAATTCTCTACTCGTGCCACTTGAACAATGCATCCGAATTATAATACAGTATACGGAGCCCTCTTGGGTAGCATAGTTGGTAGAATCGCCGTCCTCCCATACCGTGTGGAGAAAACTCGAGTTGGAATCCCGTCGATGACGTGAAGAATGGTTTTAGGAATAGTATCTTTTTTTTTTTTTTTTTTTTTGTCTCCTGGAAACTCCGGTTTTTCGTCCCAGCAAACAGAAAATCAACCACAGAATACACGCAGTTTACAGACAATACACACGGAGCAATATGACCCTTGTTCCTGATGCTCCTAAAACCATATAACAACATGGAAAATTTAAAAAGTAGCATACCACTGATGTGTTATAGAAAATCCCTTCCGCATGTCGATGCCTATTTGGAATATAGTCCACTGTAATAGTATATTGATTTCACACCTATTCACTCGTTTGGAGACGTCTGGGTTGGAACCATGTTAGAGACTAGCGATTTTTTTTAAATGCCTATTCAATAGGGCTGAGTTAGTCCAACTCAGGCGGAAGAAGTAGGATTCCCTGGGAGTTATTTCCGTTTGTTCAGCCCGCATAACACAGAAATCAGCTTATGTGTACAGACAAAATACCCTGGTGCAATATCGCAAGATGCTAATAGGCTATAAAACTAACAGCGAGGAACCCATAGAATCTAAAATTGTGATTTAAAAAATATTTAGTTTTCCCCTTACTTTCATTTTAATTGTTTAATTTTAGGGCCTTTATGCTTTGTTGTAAATAGTTTTATACATAGTTCTAGTTATAAATAAGTTATTTTGGTTATACTTAAACTTTCTGATATATTTTTGTGTTAAGTGTGAGGCTACATACTATAGATTTTATTCTTTGCTGGTTTCATTTGAATTAGTTACTTGATCTAAACTCAAGAAAAAATCATGAAAAACTAAACTAACTTCTATCCACTAGTGTACTATAGATTATATTATTATCGCCCCATCCTCCCTGTGTCTTCATTATTTTTTGCTTTGATTAATCAGAAAATAATTATTCTCTGGGTTTGAATGTTTATAAAGCGTTTAGTCAACAAAGAGAACTGTTTCTTTTGATCAAAGTAACCTATGAATATACATAAAATTTAACAATATTATTACTCGTATATATATTGTTAAATATTGAGGAAGATATATAAAACATCACAAGGAAGCAATACAAAAAAATACTTGTACATGCAATATTTCGGTATTTTGTCATGCAAGTTCTGAATATGAATGTAACACATGCAGAATTCTAGTAGTCTTTCTGGAAACATGCAAAAAAAAAAAAAAAAAGTCTGTTGGCGTTACATGGCATTTTGAAGTTTCGTTTCAACGTCTTCATCTGTAATTAAAGTCATGACTCAGTTCTAATGCTTTGCATGTGTACACCTGGACCTCCCCTACACCAGGACTTCGCTGTTCCCGAATGTGCCTGTAAATGAAGAGGTCAATGTCTTTTAAACATTCTGAAAAATGCTACAATCGTTGTATTAACCTAGCTGAATTCTCTTTTACTCGTGATGCACTTAAGCTACTAAACAGAAGATGACAGACCACAGAGAGAAGCAGCTGTAGAATTCAGAAGTCGCTTTGAAAATCCATGTTGAAACCAATATTCTTGATAATCATCGATATTAAGGAGGAGGGGGAAGACAGGAAGGAGGAAGTTTGTAAAGAATAAACTGATGTCACGTGTGAAAAGCCACACACCTAGCCGTAGCCGAGTGGCCAGCCGAAAGGGTGCATATAAGTACACTTGCTTTGAGTGACCGGGGTTCAATCCGGTGACTGCTAAATACGCTGTTTTTCGTATTTTCTTTATTTTGTGAACTCCTCTGACCGCGTGGTCGCCCCGAAGTATAAACAGAAAATTTATTTATTTTATTTTAATACTGTATTACTAAAAACGGATATTACAAAAAGGGAGTGCGAAACTATATATAGTATGTGTGACACTCTAGTTTTCTTGGGGAGGGACAGGATAACACTTAGACCTGTCTACGTGGCCGCTCAATATAAGAAATGGGCCGGCCACGATAACACTTAGACCTGTCTACGTGGCCGCTCAATATAAGAAATGGGCCGGCCACGAGTTGGACATTCCTGGGTTAAGACTTGAAATCCTTACGGGTAGGGACATCAAGAGTCAGCACTGGTCCTAAGGCAACCGGCTGACTGGTATTCCTTTACTCTTCAATTGCCCTTACTTCCCAGACTGTTGTCCCCCACTACCACACGATGTCCAGACGCGTGCAGCTGATATCTTGTCCCCTCCACCACATCTTCTCGACGCTCCTCGTTAGAGGAAACCTATTTAGATTTTTGTGGTAACATCCAATTCATTAAGTGCTTAATTTTGAATTAAATGCTTTAAAGTTCAGAACTTTATTTAGTATTTCCAATTGTGACAAATAATAGTCAGCATGAATGTTGTTAACGTTTATGCTGACCAATAATGGGAAACGAAAAAAAGAAAGTAATCCTTTAAAAATTCTCTGACTGCGGTGCCTTTTTGCAAACAAAATATTTTAAAATATTAATCTTGATAACTACGAAAATATTTATCATCAGGTCATCAGGCCTGTCGATAGATAACTTTCCAGACTCCATGACGCAGAAAAAGCGCCTATTACAGCCACGCTGACTAACTTGGTTTTAAATGAAGTATTATTTACAAGATTAAGGAATGAATTTAATCTTATAATAAATCCAAAGAGTTTTACATTTAATTTGCTTTTTTTTTTCATTTAAAATTAAATTACGTTATGTGAATATGTTAATCCGTTTTGTCAAACAGTACGAATTATTAAATAAATCGACTGATTATGTATTGATTTAAAACTGGAAATTTTTTGCATATGTATCCATATAATCTAATCTATGAAAAAAAAAAAATTCTTTCTCAGTCTTTCCTTGCTGAAAGATGAGTTCTGCCAACCTATATCTCTGTTCTTCTCTGTATATTTTAAAGACACTTTGGGATGAGTTACCGGATGTACTCTTTTAAAAGTACACATACTAATTTTCAGTTGGCAGAGATTTTCATGGTTCAGTGTGTCGGATATTGTACACTTTTTCCATCTTTAAACTAAATTAAAGTCACTAGCTTCCCTGAAGACGGCAGAAAAGGAACTTTTCCAATCATTGGCCGATCGTGTCTTTGGGTGTAACAGTTCATTAAGGGTGTAACAGTTCAGTTATAATATTGAATTGTTTACATTTATGTAAATACAATTATTGCAGTAAAAAGTTAGGGAGGAGACATCCTCTGCGCTCCCTTATAAATCAGCTACTGTTTCCAACATTCTTAAGTTTTCTTGAATGATTTTCCTAGTTCTCACCACAGACACGAGGCACCTTGCTTTGGTCTAATAAATTAGACGTGTAACACTTCCGCTGCGTTAAATGTTTTTGACAAATTTGTTTTTGAGGTAGACTTTTCGCTGTCTTAAGATCTGTTATCACAACTTCTGGAGAAGCCATGATGTAGATTTTTGAAATTGCTTACGTCGATATTTGTGATCATAAATAAGAAAATAAAATATTATCCACTTTATAGCTGCTCTTCAAAAATGTTAAAGGAAATTTCTTGAACTGGTTTTGAATGGTTTAAGAATAGCGAAAGTGGGCGAAGGTTAGGTGGTAGGTCGTAGTCATGTACAATGAAAAGATCTGTTGCACAGTCATAAAATTCGCTGCATTAAAGATGGAAAAGGAACGATAACAAATTAAATGTGTGCACGCATGTACATCCTGCATTCACTCTTTAAATTAATGTTCTTTTTTGCTTCTATTTTTACTATGACGCTATAAAATAAAGTGCAACCTTGGATAGAAAATGTGATTTCAGTACATGCAATATTTCGGTATTTTGTCATGCAAGTTCTGACTTGACTAGAAACAATCCAGTCATCCATGGCAACTAGGAGAAAAGTTCCAAAGTATCGCTATGAAATAATTTTCATAGCGATACAGAATTCTAGTAGTCTTTCTGGAAACATGCGAAAAAAAAACTTAAGGGCATGATTTAAGAAAAGCTATTGCACCAGATAGTGAAACATATCGATCGTATGCGAGTCTTTAGCAGTACGTTGTCCTCGTTTTTTTAGTTCAAAGGCCTTAGGACATAACTGTTTGTCTCTTTGCTTATTTATGTTGGTATGTAAATTTGTGAAAAGTTATTATTTACATCTGATATGAAGTTACTACATTGAAAATTATTTAATGTCGTAACAGCTGCAAAGGCAGATCCGATCCAGTCTTCACTTTGGAGGAGGTTAGCATCATAGAAAAAGTGTTCTGTTTACAAATAACGTATATGCAAAAAAAAATTTGTAAACAGCTGGGTAATTCCCCCCCCTCCTCTCCAAGATTATAAAATAATCTTGGGGGAGAGGGGTAATTACCCAACTGGTTCCGCCTTCAACGAACTGTTCAAAGCTAGCCTACACTGCACACAGCAGCGAATCCAGGCACGTTCGAACCGTTCACTGGAATTGGATCCCGAAACCCCAGTGTCTCCTCCTTCTGAGAAGTCCATTTAATAATAAAAGTACCAAAAATTATGATTACCATATTTTTTAAAATTTAAATTGTAGAGATGAAGGCACGACTGGAAGTTTTTAAGTAGTAATTCTAGATCCTCCACTGAGTAAGCCTTAGAGTAAGTGATTAATCCTATTACGAATCATGCCATTTAGATTTCTTTTCCAATTCCAGAGTTTTGTAATTAGTGCACAAAACGTAATCTACATTTTAAGGTGACCAAATTTTAAGAAAGGTGTCAGGTAGGGCTAAGGAGAGATTTTCTAACTATATCAGATATGGTAATCCTTATAAATATATTTGACTAAATAAATCTTATAAATATATTTGACTACAGATAAAAAATTTTAAAAATTATATCAAGTCATTTTAGTTTTTTATTGGGATTTTCTTCGAGGTCCATTTGTAAATTTCGTTTATACTCTGTCTGCTCCACGAGACCTTTTTATACCCGTTTATACTCTGCTCCACTATTTATTCTACGAGACCAAGGAAGTTTCCAGCTTTATCGTAACTGCTTTATTGCAGCTGATGTTTATCAGGGCGACAGTTTAATAATAATAATTTAAAATTGATAGTTGAATTATCTCCTAGGAAGGAGAAAGTCTTGTGCATTAAGAATTCCCCTTAATGAGTCAGCTGGGATAACGTACGTGGACACAATTATGAAAATTGCGAGACCGAGCCCGTAACCTACCACAAAGAAAGAAAGAAAAAAAAAAAAAACTGCGATTTATACATTTCGCCCTTGGAATCATCAGCACACTGCTAGAGCTGAAGAGTGCAATAAGCAAATTTCAGAAAGGAGATTATAGATATACAACTTAGTATGTTCAAATAAGCAGGATCGGCCCGAGGTATATTTGCGTCCCGGGCTGGGAGGAATTAGTGTGCCTCCTTCGAGATATAAAAATTTAAGCAGGTGTTTTATTGAGTTAATATTTTTATATTTGCTAGAGAAAAGTTAAAAAGACAAATGTAAACACAAAAAAAAAAGACAACCAGAACATTTATAATGTTTTAATTGTCATATTAAATCGTTTCCCCCTTTCACGAAGCATATGCGCCCTCTCAAAACTTCGATACCCCCAATGTCATGCGCTCCCAAAGTGTCAGTGGCCCGGGCGTTCGCACGTAGCTCAGGTCGGCCCAGCAAATAAGAGTTCATAAAATAATAAAGTCAGTGCTGAGAGTAGTGACGGCCTGAAGTGTTTCGGCGTTCTAGCCGCGATAGGATTGAATTTCTGTTCATTATGAAAGCAGACAATATACTAGTAAGATACTGCTTTTATTTTCTTTTGGACCTTGGTTCTTCGATAAACTACAAAATGATATATTATTTACATTTTTATATCTTTATGCTTTAAGTAAAAGGGCCTTTCGTAAAAATATTTGGGTCTTCGCTTGTGGATGAGCTAATCCTGGCTTAGAAGGTAACGAGTCTATATATTTCGCTGGCGATAAGTACAGAATTAACTATTTCAATCTATTAAAGTTCACTGGTTTTCTTGTTCACTTATTTTCCAGCTTTACCTGTAATGGACCCCAATGGACTACAACTTACAAGGATAGATTAGAATTGTAGCTGAGATTAGATTTTTTTTTTTCATACATTCTAGTATTGTAAGATATGTCTTCGCATTACTGCTCACTGCAGATCTCAATACAGTTAGGTAGTTGATAAGATTATAATGAAACAGTTAGGCGCCAAAGAGTTACGTGAATTGGACTACCAAAGATCCGGGAAGTTGGGGGAGAGGTGCCTTTGTGAGAGTTAGAATTTTGGGATATTTATTAAGAGAAAATCAGGATAATTATTGATGTTAATGTTGCGCTTCAGAAAAAATCTTTAATATTTCGACCTGTTGTTGATCTGCCCTGCGCTTATTTCCCTTCCATTCAGTTTTCTTGGAATACAGCAACATTTTTTTGAACGTATTGTAATCCGCTTCATTTTTCAGATATGTATTTATAAAACAGTTTGCCTTTTTTAGGTGATTTAGGCCATAATCACAAATAATTAAAATTAGAAAGATTTTTCTAACTGATACATACTTCGTTTTTACAGTAGATATTAAAATTATTGTTACAAATGGTCTGCTCTGTAACCCTTGGATTATTATTCTTATCAAATTCAGATATGAAATATTAGTAAATTTTTAAGTTTAGCGACCTTCTTTCTAGGCATGAGTGGTACAGAGGTTACAATAACCATAATTTCATGCCTTATGGAAAAGGCCTGAGTTCTATAACTTTTTTATCACCTTTTATTCATATTATTCTCTCTCTCTCTCTCTCTCTCTCAGCTTTTCAGAAAAGCTTTATTCAACTGGTTTCTGCAATGCCAAAATAAATTATATTTTTATTAAAACATTGCTTTTTCCATAAATTTTAAATCAAGCGGCGGTCTGTCTAATCGCTTAATTTCAAGTTTATCATCGTATAACAACGACGAAATTTTTTTAAAAATTATTTTCAGAGTTTTTTAATAGCTTTATTTATTTTCATTCTTCCGAATAAATAATAACAAAACCACGCTTGACTAGAAACAATCCAGTCATCCATGGCAACTAGGAGAAAAGTTCCAAAGTATCGCTATGAAATAATTTTTCTCCTATCTATGTGGATACGTGGATTATTTGCCATAAGTAAACAATAAGAGCCTGTTTCAGAGTGGCACGTTGCTTGATTCTGTTGATTTACAAATACGACTAAATTAAATAACATTTAATCATTTATAACATTGGTTACAAGTAGAAAATAAATATTAATTAATATTAAAAAAGGCTCGCCATATCTGTACTTTCTGTCTATCTGGCGTAGTGTCTGTCCGCATTAAACAACTGGATTCCCAGTGGCGAATTTTCAAGAAATTTTATATTTGATTCTTTAATGAAAAGTGGAATGGCTCGACTAATCTTTTAAAAAGATTTGTTGAGCCATCCCACATTTCATTAAAGTTAAACAAAACTCGGCAATTATTCATTTTTTTCTTACATATCACATAGACTGCCCATATGCTCTAGCTGAAGTACAAAAACTGTCATATTAGATTCACTCGATAATTACGTCATTTACCCATGCGTATTATGTTTGTAAATTTCCGTGTTCTCTGGTCAATTTGCTTGTTTTGCTGGATGAAATATCCGAATTTCCGGGTGGGCGGTGGGCGGTGGACCTTGCTATCATTAAAATCGTACCAATAAAAATCCGGCAATTATTTATTTATTTATTCATACGTATCACATATGGCTTTAACCTTACGTTTTCCTCGTATACTTTTGATTACTGTTTTAAGGATAAATTTTCTTTCACTATTTGTGAATCCTAATTTAATTTAGTACTATGAGGACGTTAGGTAGCATTCTTTATTCAAGTTCCTATCACATATATAACCAATCTTGGACCGATTTAATTTATCCAAGTTAAAGTTCACAGAAATAGTTCTTGCTTCATTTTGCAATATATTTTAATATTAAGCATTTGCAATATATTTTACAATATATTTTGATATCAATGTACGAATTAACGTTAAATTTTTAAATTTGACTGTACTTAGCTGTATATACTTTTTATTAAGCTTAATTAACACCTTTTTTAACTATTAATTTTCTGATCTACTTTCTACTTTTACACTCGTGGTGGCGCTTCTCTTGAGTTTACCGTTTACCTCCGATGGTCATGCACAATCTAATTGTTTGGTGATCCGATCCAATTTTCACAAGGTAAGCCATGCGCATGTGAAAAACAATTATAAATATCGTCAATCTATAGATTACATATTTTCAAACAGAGAACCACTATCGTTATCTTTTCTTCAATAGTACCAGTTTCTTTCAATTTAAGTTAACTGCGTGCATTACAATTATGTACTTCGTTTAATTAACAGTTATACAAGGCTTAACGATTAATCAACCATGCAGAAAACTTTTTACAAGTACAACTCCAATTAGTAAGGACTTTGTCCTTGTCTCAATTGCATTATTTCGAATGTATCTTAATATTCATACTTCGAAAGATTTCTGTTGTCAGGATAACACAGGACATAACTAAGGTGTTTTGCACAGGTTCCAGAGTATCCACGTATTAGCATTAGCATTAGTAGAGGCATTTGATGCAAGAAAGCAAGCTTATGCAGCATCAGCCAAAAAAAAAAAAAAAAAAAAAAGTAAAATAAATAAATTAGTATTAGTATAGTATTAGTATTAGAATTAGTATTAGTATAGGATGAGTATTAGTCGAAGAATTTTGAGGACCTGGAAACGGATAAGGTTTTGAAATATTTATCCGTTTTATTCACCAGATTAACAAATTAAATCGTATTTTTTAAATAGCTTTATAATCCTTGTCAAGTTCGTTAATTTATTTTTCAATTTAGCTAGAGATTTCGGAAGTTACTACGTAATATACGTAGAATCTTCGTAGGGGTGATTTGGTGCGAATATTATATCTCATAACTTTCTACTGTAGTGCATGGTAGTGAAATTCTAGTGTCTTAATTGTGGTAAGATGGGCAGTGCAACGTGCAACGTTGAGTCAGTTTGATGTGACGTAAGTACTGGGAAAGCAAAAATAAGAGTAGGAGTCTGTTATAGGCCTAATGACTCGAATGAGTACAATGAACAATTGTACAGAGAAATAGAGTGGGCTAGTAAATCAGAATGTCTTATAATGGGGGATTTTAACTTCCCAGACATTGACTGGAACTTGTGTTTGGTCACTCGCACAGTAGCAAGAATTTTGTGATTTATTGGATATTTGTTTTCTGAAGCAGCATGTTCGAGAGGTAACCAGAGAGGGTAATACTCTTGATGTGGTTATCAGCAGTGATCATTCGTGTATTAAGAATTTGCAGATAAAGGAACCACTAGGTGGCAGTGATCACAGTGTACTGATGTGGGATTAAACGTACTTAAAGATATACGTAATTACCATCAGGGGTAAAGAAAAGGGTTTTTGCTTCCGTAAAGGTGACTACGGTGGTTTCAGACCGTTTTTAAATTCTATACAGTGGGAATCCTAGGGCTTACAATACCGGTCAAAATCGTAATACCGGTATTTCGGTATTTTTAATTTATGAAACCGGGATACGGGTGTTCCAAAAACAACGTTTTTCTCAATAAATTTTGATGACAGTTAGGTGCAATAAAGTAAGGAAAAAACAAGTACTGTAATTACTTGAATTCAAGTTTTAAATAAACATTTATTCCAATAATAAATATTCTGAAAAAACTTATTAAAAATACAGTTATTCTTAAACCAAAAAAATACATATTGTTAATGCAAAGTTTAGTTATGTTTAAGCATCCACACTGCCTGTCCGAATAAAGTAAGCTCTTAAGAAATATAAGATAATCGTAGACGATCTCAGTCCATATTTTGTAGGCTTTGAACTTTTTTTAGCAAAAATAGTTAAAAGTATTTCATTAATTTCCGACTCAAGTTCATCTTTTAAAATCTCATTGGAGTCAGGCAATTTTTTATTTTGGAAAGAATTTGCGGAACACTGATGTTATGTTCCATGTTGGCTTTCCATGGTTGAATTATGTTCATCATTTTCTGAAGGAGAAAGACGTTTTCTTTAACCAAGTATAATTTTCACTATAGTATCTTTACTGAGTCTGGGAGAGAGCAAAGAGTGGGGATAAGGAATAAAGAGAGCAAAGAGTACAGTTAAGGAATTCTTCACATATATAAATGCAAAGAAGAGAAGGACAAATCAGATCGGAGGCATATCTAATTGCTTGGGATAGTATTAGATACCTCAACTGATGTTGCAGATGAACTCGACAGTTACTTTGCATCAATATTTGCAGAAGAAAAACCCTTCATGTCAATGAGAAATTATGGGAGTGAAGTTGAAAAAAATGTAATTAATGATGTTGAAATTTCACATGTTGATTTAATGAGAAAACTTTCGCGCCCATAGGCGAGAAGTCTTCTGTGGTTGATGGCACATACCCTATAATCTTAAAGGAGGCGGCAAGTGAGTGCATTGAACCATTAAGGCTAGTTACGAGAGCATCACTGGACTCGGGAGAGATTCCGTTGGATTGGTGTAAATTGGAACATAAAGGCGGTTCTAGGAGTGTAACGGGAAATTACCGACCGGCCAGTCTAACTTCATATAAAATCATTGAGGCAATGATCAAGGGGGGGAATTCAGGATCATTTAGATGGAAATGGAATTCTGTAGGATACGCAGCATAGTTTTGTAAAGAGAAAATAATGTTTAACAAATCTGGTTAGCCATTTTGACAGGTCACTCGTGAGCTTGATTTGTGACAGTTACAATAAGACAGAGCAACAATTCACTAATTAATTCAGAACTGGTCACAACCATCAGAATTTAACGCTTAACGTGGTCTACGTATCCAGTTATGGATATCGATGAAAACAATTGAAATATGTCACTTCCATTATATCGAAATGTTTATACTAAAAAGGTTTTAGCGCTGAAAGCCTCTGACTATGGAAAATTCACTAATCGAACAAGTTATTGCGTACTAACATTTTAGTTCGTAGTAAATCACCGAAATAGGTGAAATGGCATCGTTTGTAACATCTCATACAGTTAATGCCTTCACAACAAATTGCCCTGATATTACACTACCTTCAACAGTGGGTTCTCGAATAGGCAATACTTCACCAGTGGATTTCCGGCGGATACCACCACCCAGGAGTGGTGGTATCCGCCGGAATCCACTGGCGAAGTGTTGCCTATTAGTGCAGTCCCCCAGGGTTCGTTGCTTGTATTTATCAATGACATCGATGAAGGTATATGAGGCTTAATGTCGAAGTTTGTAGATGATACAAAGGTTGGCAGGGTTGTTAATGACAGTAAAGACAGTATGCTACTGCAACAGGATCTAGAAAAGTTAAGAAGATGAGCTGAGAAGTGGCAACTGAACTTTAACGGTGACAAATGCAAAGTACTGCATATGGGTAGCAGTAACCCAAGAGAAACGTATCGATTGTGTGGTACTACACTCAGGGAAGTGGAGAATGAAAAAGACTTGGGGATAATTGTGCAGTCAGATATGAAGTTCTCTGAGCAGTGCAGATGGGCTGCCAGAGCAGGTCATGGAGTCTTGTCAATGTTATAAAGGAATTTTGCCAGCAGGGATAAGGAGGTGATTATCCCCTTGTATAAGGCAATGGTCAGGCCACACCTTCAGTACTGCATATAGGTCTGGGCTTCATTTTAGGAAGGATATAGAGTTGCTAGAACGAGTACAGAGAAGAGCAACAAGACTGGTGAGGGGAAGAAAGGGGGTGCTCTTACGAAGAAAGGCTTAAGCTCTGTAAATTGCAGCGTTTGGAAACTAGGCACCTGCGAGGTGATCAGATTAAGGTGTATAAGGTCTTGAATGGTTTGAGCAGGCTCAACGCTGATGGGACTCTTCCGCTTGCTCAGATTAAGAGCCTGCGGGGGCACAGATTCAAATTGAGGAAAGACAGTTGTAGAATAGATGTGCATAAGTTGGCCTTTAGCCAGCGGGTAGTTGATTGCTGGAACAGACTTCCATCTGTTATTGTGGAAGTTGATAGCTTAAATAAATTTAAGGCTGTACTAGACAAACATTTGGAGTGACCGGATGGGTGAAATGGGAAGGGGTTTTTTTTGGCTGATGCTATATAAGCTTGCTTTCTTGGATCATATGCCTCAGCTAATGCTAACACTCTAATTTGCCATATAATATTATCCAAAATAAACATACTGAAATTATCCTGTCTTGAGGGCAATTGTTTCACCTTGATTTCTAACGTTCCATGATAATATGTAATTCAGAACAAATAAAGGCACCACTATAGTGAAATTATAGTAGTCTTATAATACCGTGACAAACTGACTAAAAAAATTGAATGGCAAATGCCTAAAAAAAAGAAGAAGCAAATGCTTCTTCCAAACTAAATTCAGCCACCATTTACCAATAAATTTATTGCAGATTTATACAAGGTGAGTACCGTTTTTTAGGCATTTGCCATTATAAAGGCACCATTAAACACAGAACATGGTGTTGACATGGTTTTCTCCGTTAACACCATGAATTGGAAGAAAAGATATTTCTTATGTATTATTTTTTGTTGTATGGTCTGGGTTGTGATAGTGAACCAAGTGACCCCTCGAGAAAAATTGTATCGTTCACCACCTTCAACCATTTCGGAAAAGAAGATTAATTTGAAAGACTGTTTCCGATCAATATGACCACCTTTATTCTGTAACCTTATGCAACCCTTAAAATTTCAGAAGACATCTGGAACTGTGTCCTGACCGGAGAGGTCGTCACATCTAACACGTTATTGTTGATCAGTAATATACAATGAACATTTTCCCTGATGATAGCCTAACGTGTATTATAATCAAAATATGTTTGTATCCGTGATTATATAAATTTCAGTTTACCAATGAACAATTTCAGTATTGTTTATTTTGGGTCACATTGTATTTTTGCAGTTTTTTGAAACAACTACTGTTAGCTGAAAATCTTCCAAATTCAGTACTTCTATTTATACCACATTCTCGAACTGGAAGTATCGGATGAAAGTTTCATTGTACTTAATGGTTAATATACAGTCAATGCATGCTTGAAGAAATAAGTTTCTCCGCTTAAACTAATCCCCAGCCAATAAAAAAATCAAACATCCATTTATTGGTACACACATCTTTCACTTTTTTTTTTTTTTTTTTTGTATTTCTTTTCATTTAGTGCCTGCAGTTATAAACCTACGTATCGCAATACAAGAATAAATAATGAAATAAATAACCAAATTGAAAGGAAATGGCTTCCAAAGGCTGCTTAGTAGGCGTTATTTGAATCTCCGACTCTCTGTCACTGATAGGCTGCCACTCGGTACTTCATTGCCAGTCCTGGTGTGCTCTGACCTATTAAACCATCTAGGAAAATTTATGACGATTAATGGTCATTACAGTTTGTTAAAGAATACGTTGCAGGTCGTCAGCTTAACATAACATAAGTATCTTTACATCGCTGTTACGTGCTGTCTACATAAGAGTCATGGCTGAAATCTGCGGTAAATACAAGCTCATCTCTAGTGAAAATTTTGACGAATTCCTGAAAGGTGTTGGTAGGTGAACATTAGTTGGCTCCTTTTTTTTTTTTTAAATTTCTTTCGCTACTCCAAAGCTAAAATTTCAGTATATTTTAAGTAATTTATCTCTCAGAGTGAAGCTAGGTTTTATAATCGTTATTATAATTGTGTCATTTTTAAAGAAAAGAAAGTTTTTGTTATATGGTATCATATGGCATTGTCCTATATTTGAACTCTAAATATATTGTATTGGAATACTGAAAAATACTATGCTTAATAGTTCCATAGTATAATTCCATAGTAATAGTAATAGTTCCATAGTATAATTCCATAGTAATAGTAATAGTTCCATAGTATAATTCCATAGTAATAGTAATAGTTCCATAGTATAATTCCATAGTAATAGTAATAGTTCCATAGTAAATTTATAAATGATTTTACATGGTTAAGAATGACCCTCATTTTGCATTTTTGCGGTAAATTTCAACAGTTTAATGTTTATGCTAGTAAAAAACCCACCATTTCTGGTTTTTTTTAAATAGGGATTTGACTGACATGGTTTGTGATTTCATTTTTTCACGCCTACATAAGTTCAAATATAAAATAATGAATTTTTTGCTTGTATCAGGTATTATTTGAAGAAAATAAATAACGAGGATAGTTTAATGCTGTTTTGCAGCTATTAGATTTATTTCCATATCTAACAGTTAAATCTAATAATGGAAAGGGGGAGAAACAGTTATCGTTTTCATTTTTCTGTCAGAATGAAAAAAAAAAAAAAAACTGATGATGTTATTACTTGCGGATATGCCTCAATTTCTCAATAAATCAAATAATAATAATAAAATAAAAAGTATGTGCTGCGCACACTGCCATATATCCTCCACCATAGACCTTCCCATCATTCCTCTCCCCCCCCTCCCTCATGAACGCGTGTTCTCTCGCTTTTGCTTTTGTTGGGATGGCATGACTACTTTAATGGAGCAATTTTAATAAGGAAGTACGATGGTGTTTTTTTTTAACTTAAGTTTTATGATTAAATTCTCTAGCAAATGAAAAAAAAGAATGTCACGAGGATCAACAACCAATGGGTGCTTTCTAAATCAAAGCGGCAAGCAGTGTGACTCATATTACGCAGATGGAATTTAGAAGTACATGTGTGTATAAATATAAAACAGCTAATGAAATGTAATACGGAATTATGTAAAAAGCTGTGTTGTTTCTCTGCTAAAGTAGTGTGGCACGAGGAAGTGTCAAAACCCTTTTTTGACAGGTCTTTGAAATTACTTTTCTTCTATTTTTTGACAGGTCTTTGAAATTACTTTTCTTCTAAATATTAACATTTAAAGCTATTTTATCGTCTGAATTCGATTAATTTCTGCACATTTACTGTTATAATGTTTGCTATTTTTCATGTTAAAACATGATTGTATCATAATCTATAATAATAAATAATAATTGTATCTTTAACTATAATAAATAGTGAACATTTATAAATATTCACTATTTATTATAGTTAAAGTTTGAACATTTATAGTATTGTTAAAAAACCGATTAAAGTAGCCAAGTGGTTTTATCTTGAAAGTTTATTCACGTTCGAATCCACATAATTCTTATAAACTGCTGTAATTTTAAACTACTTGAATTCTATTTAGTCTTTCCAGAACGGCAATGAGAATAGTCAAGGACACAAAAGGGTGTTCTTACCTTCATGGTAAGTTTTGCAAATTGTTGGAAACTAGGCACCTGCAAAGAGACTTGACTGAAGTGGTCAAGGTTTAGAATGGGTTAAGTAAACATGTTGATGGTATTATCCTTACTCGTTCTCGGACAGCACAAATGAGAGGATATAAACTGAAAAAGTATGGTTGCAGGATGATGCAACCCTCATAAGAAGACCCATAAAAATATATTAGTGCAACAAAAGAGCAAAATTACTGAATTAGATATACAGTATAGAAGGAACTTGTAATCATGATATTTACTCTTTAACATTTATCAACGCACATTAGAAAAAAAAAAAAAAAAAGTAAGTGTATTCAAAGAATATAGCCGCCTTTTTTGTTTGCAAAGCGTGATTAATAAAAAAAAAGGTTGTGCGATTTTAATGTAATGCCTGAATTTTAATTTAATTCTGTCTTCTTGGTTTGAATTTATACTTGTGGTTCAAGTGTAATACAGTAGTATCCCGGGTCCGGATTGCATGGTTGTTTTTGAGGGCCCCTTTCTTTTGTGGGTAATTTTAATAAACTTAAAAAATAATTATTATAATCAACTAAGAAACATTTTGGGGGTCTCTCCTATGTCAGAGTTCGTCGCATCGAGCTCACTCCCCCATTTGCATAGCTCTGTTCATGTGTCACTTTATTGGAAATTTCATCATTATTCAATTTACCGCTCACTCTGAGAGCCTTATAAACCTCAATCAGACCACTAAGATTACTTTTGAAGGCGGTTCATCGAAAGAGCCGGTAAGCTTCATTTCCCAAATGCGGTAAAATCTCTTTACAATGAAAATTTCACTACAACGAAAATATTTCCATGTTCCTGCTGATGATTTCTCTTATATGGTTTGAGTGATATAGTTCTGATGAAAATCTTAGTACAACGAATTATTTCGTTGTACTAAGATTAAACCATCTAGGAAAATTTATGACGATTAATTGTCATTACAGTTTGTTAAAGAATACGTTGCAGGTCGTCAGCTTAACATAACATAAGTATCTTTACATCGCTGTTACGTGCTGTCTACATGGCCCGGATTGCATGGGTAACCCTAATATAATATTAGGATTGCATGGGTTACCCATAATTAGGGTTACCCCAATTATGGGTAACCCTAATATAATAATTTGATTTTTTTTTTTTTTTTTTAAGTTCCAGCCAATGTTGGATAACTGCAAAAAGCACGCTTCACTATAGGGATCTCTTTCCCAGTGTTTTTTTATTTCTACAACCTAAGGTGGTTGAGTCTTCTTCCTCCAATCTCTACCCCTCTTTTCCTGGTGATAGCTTACCCTACCACCCACTTTCAACTACTACCCTCTGGGCCAGGATGGGCATCCTGTACCAGGGGTCCCCTTACTGTCTCCCTTTCAAATCAGTTGGGTTTCTCAACTACTTCCCCCCTCTGTTCTATACTCCTTTTATCCCACTCTCTTCTATCTGCCCATTATCTCCTTTCAAACCCACTTCTATCTCCCCTTATTTCCTTTCCAGTCATTTTTTTCGGGGTCTCTCCTTGGACGCCTTGGCTACCCCAGGGTTCGTTCCGCCAGAGCTATTTTCTCCTAAGTGTCCTGGCCCACCTCCCCGGGGTGGTGACCGAAACACAACCCACACTAATACATACTAACACGCACTTATACAGCGTATTGTATTCTACACAGAGTAAAAACGCGGAGTTGAGGAAACTCCCGGTGCTGCCAGACAAAAGCACTATTACCATTTTCAATCCTCGTAATTTTTCATCACATTTCGTATGTATATAATTCTCTTTTCCGGTTAATGCTTTATAACATACAGGTACAGGAAATCACGAAAAGGTGTCGATTTGACATCGGAGGTTAATGCAGTGCATGCCGCTTATTGTGGACACAGATAATTTTATCAGTTGTGTAAATGGTATCACTTTTATGAAATTCTGATACATAGAAAAAATGACATTTATGAACGTTTCGATCTTTATTATCGTTTTTTTTTTTGCTTTTTTTTTTTTTTTTTGCTTTTTTTTTTTTTTTTTTTTTTTTTTGCTTTTTTTTTTTTTTTTTTTTTTTTTTGCCTTATTGCGGTTTACGTATTTGCAGTGGAAGTAATTACGTGACATCCCAATTTCTTCTTGAATTTAGACTCGTTGCATGTTATTGCTTCGTCTAGTTGGTACTCCTACCAATCTGTTTTACCGTACAGCGTTAACCATTTTATAATTCTTGATTTTAATATATTTTTTTTGTTTTAACGGTTTGTATCGATTTCCAGAAACATTGTGACAGTTTCATTTTTTTGATGACTTTCTCGAAGAAACGTTGAACACAAATTAAAGTATTTTACATTGCTTGATTTTAATGTTTTTTTTTCTGCCCACTTCCACCATTTTATGTACATGTTTCTGTTCTGCATCAATAAACAGCGCTGAAAAGTAGCTTGTTTCATCACTTATTGTTATCAATTAAGCCGTGCCTTGCAATGATCACAATAAGTGCTATCCACTTATTGTGCTGTACACTTTTTCTTGCAAGTAAAACATAACATTTAACTGTACCTCCGTATTAAATATTACAAAAACAGACCCCAGTGTAAAATTAAATAAACTGATACTTTAATAAATTTCTGGAAAAATATTTTAATATTTTTGGGATGACTTCTAAATATTTAAGGCCCGAGGCGTTCACCCATAGACGTGCGCCTCGGGCACGTCTATGGGTAAACGAAACGCGACACTGCATGCTTTTCGTCTTTGGACCGTTTCAAGGCGCTCGATGTTATTTTTTAGGCGTGGCTTCCATACTTGGATCACATTGTTCTAAGTACGGCCCACAATTGCCTTATAGAGTGGAATTATACCCCCCCCCCCAGGGGCTCACATCTGGTGAGTATGGGCTTGCCACACCCAGGGTCCTGAGCTGGATATCATCATTCTTCTGTTTCTTGATGAATCCCCTCTACTTCTGACTCTCTCTCTCTGTTCTCTCTCTCTCACTCAGGGTAATTCAGAAATTTTTTTTTGGCTGGTGCAGCATAAGCCTCAGGCTTCCTTGCACCATATGGCTAATGATGATAATAATAATAATAATAATAATAATAATAATAATAATAATAATAATAATCTCTACGAGAAACTCTTCGATAAATCATCGACAGGCCACTATAGAAATTGCCGCTTATCTCCACTGCACAGAGAATTTCATGTCTGTATGTCTCTATTGTAACACCCAAATCCCTTTCTCTTTCTGCCATTTTTAATTCAACTCAAGGATCGAAATGGAAATTGTTACGAAACGGAATGCTCGTTAATAAAATACCTTATTTTTAATAATCAGGTATTGTCAGCAAATTTTGATATCTTGTTTATTTCCGTAATCCTGATTTTTTAAATTTATTTTTATTTTTTTTGTCAGCAGAATTGTTTGCGGAACGTCCTGGATGTAGACAAGAGCCTGGAGTGTACACACCTTAGGGGTGACTCGATAAAGAAGTTAAGCCCCTTAAAGATATGCATAATGAATGAAAGTCAATGTGTTTTCACGTTAGCAGGTGAAAACAAGAAGGGGATACAAATAAAATTTTGAGAAATAATAGAAGATTAGATCTCATGAAGTTCATCTTTGGATAGCATGTAGTTGATCACAGAAATACTTCCCTTTCTGACGTGATTTAAGACAATCGGATTGTTACTATTTAGAAGTGGACAAATGGTTGAGACTGACACCTTGAGGAAATTGAAAGTTCAGCCTAATTATGTGTTTTTTTTCCTTTCCTACGCAAGGAAGGAAACACGTAGGTTGTTTAATTTCTTTTTCTAACATAAAAATGTTTCTAACATAGTTGTCGTTTTATTTTTATGTAATTTTTGTCTAGTTACTTATTTTTTTTTGCCAGACAAAAAGCCTATGGCTTTCTTGCACTATATGGCTAATGATGATAACCAAAACTTTATTGACTCTGTTTTTGTTGTTATTGTTGCAAAATAAGTTCGCTTTGTTGCATAATTTGGCAGGACTAACACAAAAAAAATAGAAAGTTTAATTATTAAACGTTTTTTGATTACGCAGAACTTCAATTTTAACAAATTGAAGTTCTGCTAAGGAGTGTTCTCGGTTAAAATAGTCTGTTAAATTTTATCAAAGAAAATTTTTAACAAGGGACTTGGATAATCCACAGAAATTTTAAAAAGGGCTCGTGTGAGACTCGCCCTACCAGCAGCATCTCCCTCCTCCCCCGTATATCAAAACACAACTGTACGAAACTCATTTACCCCTTACTGAGGTATCTAGAGGCTAACTTGAGCATAAACAATTATTTAGTTACGTATTGTCATAACTAAAAATGAATCTATTCAATTCTGTCTTCTAAAGTACTCTTGTTTCGTTTTCAGTTTGAATTTTATTTGTTTTAAATTTCGTGTGGTTTTATATTTTGTGTTGAGCAGAGAACTTATGAATAGCTGCCCCTTCTGATGGAACTCTTTTGAATAGCTATAGGACGAGGTATTTCGGCTGTTTCAGACGCTTAAATTCCTCTTCCTGGCTCTGCTATATATTCTGACTCAGAAGATTTTTAAAGTTATACAGGATAACATATTTTCTGTTGTTTTGATTTTGTACATGTTAAGTGTTTTAGAAAAACGGAACTGGTTAGGCTGCAGACGACAGAACATCACCGATTTCTTCTTTTCTCAACAGAACAGGGGCAAATTCGGTGGGAGAGATCTCTCTCAACATTATTCCACACGTATGTTGTGCCATTTAAAAAAAAATAATACTTTTCATGTGCTGTTGCCATTCTCCCATAGCTAGACCTTTCTTGTTTTTCTACGCTGCAATTCTCCTGTTCCAAAACATGAAGGCTAGATCCTTGAATCACAAGTGACAAAAATTTTCTTTCATAAATTAAACTTTTAATGTAAGAGTGTACAGTTATTGTACACGCAACCTGTAAAGTTAAGGATAACAGGGAGTTGATGTTTTTTCTTTGCCTAATTGTTGTATTTTTGGTTAGGTTATGTTAGTCTTTAACTTTCATTCTAGTTGAAGTTCCTTATATACTCAATTATCTTTCTATAATGGTCATGCGATGCCTTAAAACCGTTTTAAATGTATTTGAGCCGTGTAAGCTTTAATACAAGTTTGAAAAATAAGTCAATTTTTTTAAAAGAAATGTTTGTATCGGAGTTGATTATCTGAGCTTTTGTATATTAAATAGGTAGAGGTAAAAGCAAGAAATGATGAGAACATCACAGCAAAAGATCCTTATTTAAAGTAGGAACTAGCATATGTCAATATGGAGTATGACTCCATCTGGCAGTAATAAAAACCATTGTCTTGGCTTCGGGTAAAAAAAGATATTATATTTAATATAATATCTTTTAGTATAATATCCCTGGATTAACTGGTTAAACTACTATTAAACCATGTTTAAACCCACTATGGATTCACCACTGGTTTAGGCATGGCTCTTAAGTTCCTTCCGATCAAATCCAGTCGTGTCAACGGAAGACAAATCAGTGGACCTTGCAGATCAGAGAAACATGTCGACCTTGCCGAGAAGCTCTCCGATAACATGAGCGGCGGTATGAGGGCGAGCATTTTGCTGTTGGAATAAAGGATTATGTAACTGTTGAAAAAAGTACAATTCATTATCTTGAACAGAAATCCTCCCATGTGTTCGATTTGTATTCCTTTGTTGATTAGAAACAAGGCAACTTTTTACACCAGCCCGTTGCTTCGCACGGATTCTATCATCACTTCCCAAACAAACTCACTGAATTCAGTCTGTCGACTTTTTTCGTTTCAGATAGTTCTGTCTGTGCTCCTCTGACGTTCATGTATATGATAGGATGTGGGGGGGGGGGGATTGTCGGCACAATATGAATGCATTCCAACCTCCACCAGTTGTCTCGTAATGGTGCTTCTTGATAATGAATTCTCAGGATTAACACCATTTCTAATCCTTCTCGGAGACGCATCTGTCAGCCGCAGCCTTATGGAAAATTAACCTGTCTTGTATGTAGGAGTAAATAATATTGCTTTATAGTAGGCTATAGTAGAACGAAAGTGTTTTTTTTATACACATAGATCAAACAAGTTTACAGCTAATCGTTTAACAAGAATGTTATCATTAGTCATATCTAGTGGTCACGCCGGTGCCAATCCATTCAACTAAAACGCATATTACGGTATTCGTACTCTTACTGTTATCAGTGGTACATTTAGCTCAGTTGAGCCTTAAGGCGCTGTCAGATTTTGGAGACCCCTTTTTGAAAATACAGTACTCTAGAATCATTTAATTCTTCTACCTCCATACCAAATCGCTCGGAAATATTTCAGCGGTTGCTGCCAATTACTTCTCATCGCTCATAATTGTTTAATAGTTTGGATGTATTTTTGCTCAAAAATACATCCAAAATCTAACAGTGGAACGAACTGCCCTTTAGCGGTACACCCTTAAATTATTATTATAATAGTAAACCTTCGCTAATCCGGAGTAATTGGGGAAAGAGGTCATCCGGATTAATTACGCGAGAATTTGGATTAGTGAAGCAAAAGATAGCCCTAAAAGACAAAAAAAAAAAAAAAAAAAAACTTAGAACACAAATAAATTGAAAATTTAATGATAGTGCTGATGAAAATAAATAAAATCACTGTAGAGCCTTTATTTAAAAACAATCAAAAGACAATAGTTTTTATGTTGTTAATTGTCTTTTGATATATTTAGCAGGTGGCGCTGGCGTCGCACACCAACGCAACTTGATCATTGCTGTGACTACCACTTAAATACAACTTCCAACAACACTTCTTTTGGCCTTTTTTAATTTATCAATTTAATGCACTGCTTTTATCACTCCCCGCGTTGAATTTTAAAGGAAATGTCTTTATAGATTTTTTTTTTTATTATTATTTTTTTTAATATCTGACACAGCCTGTTGGCCAGATTAACTGTAACCGGATTAGCTAGGATTTACTGTGTTTTTTTTTTTTTTTTTTTAATGACTGGAAAAGAAGCGGTTCTTCCACGTCTTAAAGACGTAAATGTGGCAGAAAAACAATACTTCAAGAGTTACCAAATTCTTCAGCAATTTTTTTTTTTTCCAGGAATACCATTTTCAAGTTAATGATAGCTAAAGTAGTGTTTTCAAATGAACGCAAATGAAGCAATAGCATCCATCCGACTCAGAGTCAACAACGATATTGAACAACACGCAAGACAATATAATGTATGTTCCATCTCTCTCCACAGTCAATCAGCACGGAATGAGAGTTACTCATCTGCCGTCCTAAATCTCGTGTGTTTTTCAGTGTATACTCAACTGTGAACAGAATTTTCATATTTCGATCCGGATTATCCGACATCCGAATTAATTGTAACTGGATTAGCGAGGGTTTACTATATTAATATAGGTAGACATGCAGATAAATTTGAGAAAAGGTCAAAGTTCTTATACAGAGGCATTGATATTTTTTTCCAATTGGGGCGCTAGTGCGACAGAAACTCCTGCGATAAAGATTTCCACGCAGTTATTTGTGTGGGCGACCGTACTTCCTACTTTTTACAGTAGACTGTCGAAATAACGGCAAAAAAAAAAAAAAAAAAAAGAAAAGAGAAGAAAACAGCAAGTCACGTGATTATTGTATTAGTTTAAGTTCGCCATTTTGAAAGTGAATTCTGTACTGATATCTCTCTATACATTAAAAAAGTTTCCTTCTTAGTGATATTTATTCAAGCCAATGGGAGAAGAGGGCGAGGCAATTACGTCACTACAAATGCAATTAATTATTGACAACTGCCTCCATAAAGGAATCACCAAGAAAGAGAAGAATGATGAGCTGGGTGATTTTTTCCTGGCGCCACCGGGGGTCTCCCCCCCACTCCGCTTTTTTACTCTGTGTAGAATATAACACTCTCTGTAAGGCCAGGGTTTGTGTTTTGTGAAGTATTAGTGTGGGTTTTGTTGTTCCTCTGGCTACTTAGCCTGAGGGCTTGTGGATAGCCACTAACACCCCAGGGAGGCGGGCCAAGACATATTAGGAGAGAAGAAAGCTCTGGCGGGGCGAACCCTAGGGTAGCCTAGGCATCCAAGGAGAGTCCAAAAAAATATATTGGAAAGGAGATAATGGGGAGATAGGAAGAGGGTGGGATAAAAGTGGTAGAGAACAGAGGGAGGCAGTAGTTGAGGCACCCACCTGATTTGAAAGGGGAGACAGTAAGGAGACCCTGGTACAAGATGCCCATCCTGGTCCAGAGGGTGGGAGTTGAAAGTGGGTGGTGAGTGAGCCACCAGGCAAAAGTGGGGTAGGGCCACCCAGGGTGGGGGGAAGGAGACTCAACCACCTCAGGTGGTAGGAATAAAAGAACATAGGGAAAGCGATCCCTATGGTGGAGCGTGCTTTTTGCAGCTCTGTCCCACACTGGCCTGGGGGTTACCCAAATGGCCAGTGTCAGCATCCCACACCATGCCAGCTAGGAAAAGCTACAGCATGGTATCAGCTTGGATAACCATGAGGGCCTGCATAGCCATCAGTCTGTCCGTTAAAGAGGCTAAGATAGAATGCAATTATTAATAACTCTCATTCACTCAACGTTTACACAATTTTACTTTTTATAGTTTTTTCTTACACTTTCTATTTTCTTTTATATATTTGATTAGATATCGATCAAAGTTTATTCAGTGTCAAATGGCACCAGTGGTTCCCCCCATCTCCGCGTTGCTTTCATTGTAGGTGTACCAGTTCACTGGGAAGGCCAGAGATTTAAAAGTGTATGGATATTGCATGAGTAGTGTATCGCTGTTCTTCTGGCCATTTAGCCGCTAGACTCCAGCTGGAGCCCAACATTGGCCACACTTCGCCCCATGGAGGCAGACTAGGTACACCAGTATTGAGAAATTATTTATTCTGGCTGGCCCTGCCACCTAGTTTCCTGAGATTTCAGTGGCTAGAGCCTCTTTTTTTTTTTTTTTTTTCTCCTAGATATCGATCGGTGCGTTTCGACAGGTAGCTTTTACGTAGAAAAGATTTGACTTACTCCGTCATAACTCTACATATTATGTAGAAAAGCGTGCGCGGGGGTTGGCGAGCAGAGCGAGCAGGGGGCAGAGCCCCCTAGTTATTATTATTGTTGTTGCTCTTATATTATTTCTCCCTGAGTGGGGGATTCCACTCCGTGACGGGTACTGCTACCAAGTACACAGGGTGGTTGTAATGTCTGGTGTTACTGTCGGTCGAGGAAATCTCTGACTGTCCCACAGGTGTTCAGGATTGCGACTTTCTGGAGTTCCTTGTAGGTGTTCTCTGGGAAGACCTGTTGCTGCTAGGCTGCTGTGTAGTCTTTGGTACCATACCGGTGGTTGACATGATGATTAGGATGGTTGATACTTCTTGCATATGCCACATCTCTTTGATCTCATGTCTCAGGTTCGTGTACTCCCTAATTTTTTCCTCATGGGTTTTCTGGACATTGCTAGTGTTCGGCACCGCTATGTCAATCAGGTAGGTAGCCTTTTCCATCTTGTCCACAAGGGTTATGTCCGATCTGTTGTGCGGGATGGTCTTATCCGTTATTATGGCGCGGTCCCAGTACAGCTTGTGAGTTTGGGTCTCTAGTACTGCCTGGGGTTCGTACTTGTAGTATGGTGCACTTTCTTTGGTCAACTGGTATTTCCTCGTTAGCTTCTGATGTATTATCCTGGCTACCTGGTCGTGTCTATGCGTGTACTCGTCTGGGGGATCACCTTGCACCCCACGGTGATGTGTTGGATCGTTTCTGAGGCCAGGCGGCATCATCGACATGTGTCATCTGACATTCCGGACTCCTCCTTTGCGATGTATTTTCTATAGTTTCTGGTGTTGATTACCTGGTCTTGGATGGCCAGCATGAATCCTTCAGTCTCGGGGAAGAGCGTCCCGCTTGTGAGCCATGCATTGGAAGCAATGTTATCGATGGAGGTCATTGTAGTGTCTGCCATGGAGTGTCTTCTTTGCTCATCTTTCTATCTTCGTTTCTTGTACCGTTTGGGCGGGAGGGGTTTCCTCGCTTAGGCTGAGTGGGGTATACCACTTATCTCTGTTCCTTATGGCCTGGTGGAGTGGTTCTCGAAGTAATCTTTCAGCTTAACTAATCGCTGTTTTCTGTTGTTCTGTCAGGTCTATCAGGCCCCTTCCTCCCTCTTTTCGAGGTATTATTATTATTCTCTCCACTGCTGACTTCGAGTGGTGTTAGTGACTCTTGGTCATCATTGTCCTTGTCTTTCGCATGATATCTTTTAGCTCGGTGTTAGTCCAATCTATGACCCCGAATGTGTATGTTATTGCATAGTTGTTTATGGCTTTAACTGTGTTCCCTCCCTTCAATTTTGCTTTCAGCAGGCTTCTGAGTCTCTGCTGATATTTTTCGGTCAGGCACTTCTTGATTTCCTTGTATTCCAACTGCTCAGCCTGCATCATCCGTAGGTATTTGTAGGTCTCTCCTTCTGTCATAGCTTCGATCTCTTTACCAGTCAGCAGCTGGTAGTTTCGGCAAACTAATTTTCCCTGGTGCAGTGTGTGGGTCTTGCATTTTTCTAGACCAAATTCCATCCTGGTGTCCTTGCTGAATTCTTCGGTGATCCGGAGTAGTTGCTGGAGTTGCTTCTCGGTTGCCGCGTAGAGCTTGATGTCGTCCATGTACATCAGGTGGGTGAGGGTGTACAGGTTCTTTCTTCCTTATTATTATTATCCGTATGATGCAAGGAAGCCTAACGCTTTTGCTGCACCAGCCAAAAAAAATTCTGAGTTACCCTGAGAGAGAAAGAGACAAAACACGAGTCAGAAGTAGAATGGAATCATCAAGAAAAAAAAAGAATGATCATATCCAGCTCAGGACCCTGGGTGCGCCTAGCCCATACTCATCAAATGTGAGCCTCTGGGGTTATCACGGATTATACGCTGTTTTACATTTATTTTAAATTAACCCCCCCCCCCCCCCAGTATGGCTCCTAATGTTAATAAACCTCATATAGAGAAAAAAGAAGACCAACATTAAAGCTTAGTGAAAACTTGATATAATGATAGAAAACAGAACAGGAGTAAGTAGGAGTATATTAATGGCAGAATATAACATTGGATCGTCAACATGTTTATGTTTTTTATATATTTGATTAGATATCGACTAGATAAGAATAAAATTGCATTCTTAATCTCTCTATTTCTTATTTAGCCTCATTATTTTTGCATTAAATATATTAAAAAAACTTTCTAGATAACGGAAAAATCGAAATAACGACATCTTGAATCCCCGAAGGTGCCGTTATTCTGAACGTCTACTGTATTAAGATATTTCAACATCCCGTCGTGCCACTCATTTGGAGAGTTCTGGGTTGAATTCCTGTCGATGATAACTGAGGAATTTCTAAAAACACTCTTCAATCGAGAATGTAGTAGCTGATCTCAGGCGGAGGAAATAGGGTTTACCTCGTGAGTTTTTCCGAGTTTTTCAGCCCGCCCAACTTGCATATGGCCTGTGAACACACACTTCTACAGACAAACAGACAAACAAACAAACAAACAAAAAAAAAAAAAAACCCTACGGGTATGGACGACAGCTCCGGCTTTGTTAAACAATAATTCGAATTTATTCAGAGGTACAGAGTATAAAATTTCATTTTATACTCTGTATTCGTGTCATGATATAGTTGGATTTATAGTTTCATAGTTTAGGAATACAGCCAGTTTTCCTCTATTCTTCATTCCTGTTCTAAAAAGTATAACACTATGTAAATTCCAATGGCATTATATTAATATATTTTTATTTATATATTATTGTATTGAAATAATGCATTTCAATTTATGTCCCCCCCATTCTTTATCAACCAAAGACGAACATTTCATAGATCGTTTTAGCAATTTGTCTTCAAAAGATGTGCCTCAGCTAGAATAAGGGCTTCTGAACAATACTTTAGTAGTTGATATTCAGCCGTTAATAAGGGAAAATGAATCACCAGTTTCTGGGACCCTACACTGACTGTTACGAGTTATTGGGGTGCCTATGGGATACTTCCTTTCTTGTTCCCTTATTCAATTACCGGGTGGGATCGTTATTATTTTCAATTATCAGAGAGCTAGGGCTGAGAAACATGTTCCATTCTCCACTTGGATGAGGAAAGACGGGGAGGGGGATTACAACATTAATGGTAGGTCCTATTTCTGCATAATTATTTCCTTAGTTCCATTGTTAACAGCGATCTTTTAAAGTTTGCTGCAAGAGTAGACTATTGACACCCGCGCTCGCCCTTCATTTTTTTTTTTTTTTTTCTGTATAAAATACGAGTTAATATATCCTGAAGGAAATTAAACAAATATATTTTAGTGTTAGCTCTAAATGTAGAATCTGTTATTTTGCCAACAAAAAGGTTTTTCTTTTTTTATTGCTTTTCTGTAGGATGCGCTGTGAAACACAACTAAGTGAAAGATTTTAACACAAAGCTGTTACTTAACAGCTTTTTGTTAAAAATTAATTAAATCTTAGATTGTTGTTGAAATCTTAAACTATACTCCAAGCCGGTTTATGGAGTTGGAGACTTTTAAGGATTTCTGACAAACTGAAAAGGATTTCTTATAGTTAAAATTAGAAAAATAAATACTGTAATTTACCGTGTGTAAATTCCAATATAATTCTAATGAACAAATAGCTTTTTTTTTCCCCCTTTTTTTTATGTGACTAAATTACATGATTTTGTCCTACACTATTCTCTAAAACGTCCTTCTCCCTTCAATAACTTGTCGATCCTCTTTGGCCGCGCTGATGTATCCAGGTCTGGAGGCCGCACTAAAGAAAGAAGTAAGGAAGTAGAAGGTTAAAAGAAGATCTTATCGATCTTCTTTTCACCTTCTACTAAAGAGCGCCAAGCATTATCCCTATGATGAGCGCAATTAGATACCTTGAAGTGGGGTGGGGGTTTGATTAAAGTGTATAAAAATCTGAGGGGGGGATTAGTTAGTTGTTATAGGCACTTCAGCGACTTAGACCATATTGCTCCGTGTATAATATGTCTGTACATTGCAATGTTCTGTGGTCAATTTGTTGTTTGCTGGACGAAAAATCAGAGTTTCTGGGAGAAAAAACCATGCTATCGTCGCCCGAGGCTGCCTAATAAACCCAGTGGCTCACATTGGCATACCCAGGATCCTCAGCTGGATATTATCATTCTTCTTTTTCTTGGTGATTCCCTTCTACTTCTCTCTCTCTCTCACACACACACACACACACACACACACACACACACACACACACACACACACACACACACACACACACACACACAGGGTAACTCAGAATTTTTTTTTTTTCCTGGTGCAGCATGAGCCTCAGGCTTCCTTGCGCCATATGACTAATAATAATAATAACTCAGCCACATTTTGAAAAAGGCCCATAAAAATTCCTCCCGTCATTGACGGCTTTCGAACTTGGGTCTTTTCCATCCAGTGTGAAGAGGACGGCAATTCTGCCAACTGTGCTAACCAGGGCTGGTGTAAGGGTTAGTAAAAATGAATGCGATGAGAGAGGAATGTGTTCAATGATGAGCGAGACAAGAGCCAGAGAGTACAACTATAAACTCTTGGGAATAACAGTAGATTAAATCTTATGAAACCTTCCAGCGTGTTTTGAAATGCTGGAATAAGTTGTCTGCAAGGATGGTCTAAGTAGAGAGTTTCGCAAAATTCAAGGAAGATTTAGATAAGAACTTCTTGATGATGAGGATAATATGATACAACGTTTTTTTTTTTTTTTTAATTAGATGCAGAATAAGTTCGTTTTCTTGCAAATTTATGCCACTTCAATACAAATATTAACTACATATTTTAATTATATAGTTTGCATCGTAAGATATGATAAGAATAATGTTGAAAAGACTTCGGCAAAAAGAATGATCCAAAAATAAATGGTTTTTTTTTTTTTTTTTTTTTTGCAATTGTGAAACACTGAAAGGAAGGACCTGAATCATATTTGTCTGCTATACAATAGCTTTGGTAATACCTGATGACCGTAAGCAGATGTTTGGGCTATTTCTTTATTTTATTATTTATTTAATAATAGCGGTTCCAGTATGGCAACCCAGCTGTCAGTTTTACACATAATTTAGCAGTGCTCTAATATACTCCCTCTCCTATTTGCTCAAGTACAGGAAAGGAAAAACTGCCATGACCAAAACAGATACATATGGAAAAAACTTAGGATAATCAAATTACATAAAAAATAAATATACATATAATTAAATTTCAGACAAAGTCCAAACTTCATCGCAAAGAGCTACTACATCTGTTCAGAGTCTGATGGAAAGTTAGCAGCACAAGGATCTGCCGAGCACAGAAATGCCAGCACAAGGAGCTGAAGTTGCAGTGGATATAGCAGACTCATGCATCCACCAAAGCAAAGCCTTTCAGAACGATTCCAGAGAACTTTAGGTAATTCGGCACTACACCACACAGCATTACCAATCAAAGGCTTTCAGATGCAGAAGAGTCTTCCGCCTAGGAAATATAGCAGTTGCAATGGCTTGGAAAGCCAACAAGTTCTCCTGTTTATCAACTAGAATCGTCTCGCCTCCTTCTCCATAAGACTGAGATTATTCACCCGAGATACCAATTCAATTCGTAGATCGCTGTACTCAAGTACATTCCCCTTTCGCCACAATGACAACTAGATCTTTCAATGATTCCTAAATCGTGCAACTTTGCATTAATTGAACCATGACCAGTCAGTAAAAACAGAGCTTGTAAGTTTGGTGCAAACGTAGGCCTGACGTAGCCGAGTGGTCAGGAGCGCGCGCGTGAAGTAGCACATGCTCTTTGAGTGGAATGGGGTGTATTGTGCGTTGGCTTACTTGCTAACCCTAGGGGCTCACAACTGGTGAATATGGGCTTGGCACACACAGGATCCTGAGCTGGATATCATCATTTTTCTTTTTCTTGGTGATTCCCTTCGACTTCCTCTCTCTCTCTCTCTCTCTCTCTCTCTCTCTCTCTCTCTCTCTCTCTCTCTCTCTCTCTCTCTCTCTCTCTTGGGGTAATTCAGAAAATTTTATTTTTTTGGCTGGTGCAGCATAAGCTTCAGGCTTCCTTGCACCATATGGCTAATAATAATACGATTAACATCTCAATTGATTAGATTTATTGTAAACTCCACTGACCTGGTGGTCGTGCCGGAGTATAAACAAGAACATTGGAACTTTATCGAGGCTGCATTTCTTATATCTGAGAAAAAATTTTCTGTAATCTGCCTTTTTTCACAAACACTCCAACGCTCCTGCCAGATTTTTACCAGAGCAGCCCAGATTCTTGCTTTTCCTTCCTGGGGGTCTGTCAAGATATCCACCTCTATATTCAGAAAAGAACAGGGAAGGCCATGGCGGACGAAGTAAGCCAATGCACAATACACCAAATGCAGATCAATATGCAATTTTGCAGTCACAACCTGCAGAGATGGGGTCGACACAGTTTTGCATGCCATGCACATGCTAAGGAGCATTACTCTTTGAATGAAACTGAACTTTCTAGTAAATACTTTTTTCACTTACACGCTCAAACCAAATTGGTGCGCCATACTTTACCATGGGGATAAATACACATTCATATAGTAAGTTCAGCGCCTTACCTTTTATTCCCCAGCCAACGCTAGTGATTCGAGTAATCATCCTAATAAATTTCCTCATCTTTTTTGATAGATATGTAACATATGAGTTGAAAGTAGTAGTAGTAGTGGCACGTGATGCAAGAAAGCAATTGTATGAGCTTATGCAGCATCAGCTAAAAAAAAAAAAATTACAAAACAATTCCCTATAAATGTTTGTCCAGCTCCTCCTTAAATTTATTTAACCTATCAGCTTCCATAACAACAACAACAGAGGGAAGTTTGTTCCAGCAATTAACCACTCGCTGGCCAAAGGCAAATTTCCGCACATCTATTCTACATCTGCCCTTCCTCAATTTGAATTTATACCCCTTAGGTTCGTAATCTGAACAAGTGGAAGAATCCCATCAGAATTCAGCGTGCTCAACCCATTCAAGGCCTTATACACCTCAATTAGATTACCTCGCAGGTGCCTAGTCTCCAGCCGCTGCAATTTGCAGAACTTAAGCCTCTCTTGGTAAGAGAGGCTTAAGTTCTGCTTAGGTCCCTTCATTCCCCTCGCCAATCTTGTTGCCCTTCTCTGTACACGCTCAAGCAAATCTACATCCTTCCTAAAATGTGGCCTCTAGACTTGTACGCAGTACTCAAGGCATGGCCTGACCATTGCCTTATACAGAGGGACAATCACCTCCTTTTCCCTGCTAGCAAAATTCCTGTATATCATTGACAAAACCCCATGACCTGCCCTGGCAGGCTGTCTGCATTGCTCAGAAAACTTCATATCTGGCTGCACAATTACTCCCAGGTCTTTTTCATTTTCTACCACCTTAAGTGTAGTACCACACAGTTGGTACGTTTCTCTGGGGTTACTTCTACCCATATGCAGTACTTTGCATTGGTCAATGTTAAACTTCAGTTGCTACTTCTCAGCCCATCTGCCCAAATTTTCTAGATCCTGTTGCAGTAGCACACTGCCATTACTGTCATTAACAACCCTGCCAACCTTTGTATCATCTGCAAACTTTGACACTAATCCTGATATACCTTAATCAATATCATTGATAAATATACAAAACAACAGTGTACCCAACATCGAATCCTGTGGGACTCCACTAATAACATTAGTCCACGAAGAGCAGCACCCATTGATTACCACCCTTTGTCTTCTACCACTCAACCATTCTTTTATCCATTGTAGCAACTTACCTTAATATCATTCTGCTCCAATTTGTAAAATAGTCTTCCATGCGCAACAGTATCAAAAGCTTTCCTGAAATCCAAGTATATGATATCAAAATTATTTTTTGCATCCAGTTCCTTTGTAACCACATTATAATACCCAATCAAATTTGTTAGACAAGACTTTCGCTTAACAAACCCATGCTGTGTCTGAACTATGCTGCAGTCTTGTCTGGATGATCCAGTAATGCATTTTTAACAGTGACTCCATTATTTTACCCGGAACAGAAGTTAAACCAACTGGTCTGTAATTACTCGTGTCATCCTTCGATCCCCCTTTGTGAACTGGGGATACATTTGCATATCGCTAGTCCGTGGGGGGCCTCTCCTGAATCCAAGGATGCTCTCATAATTATGGCTAAGGGTTTGCTTATTTCCTTTGCCGCCTCCTTCAATACAACTGGATCCATCCCAAATGCCTCTCTTATGTTTAACTTCAACAATTTCTCCTCCACTTTGTTCTCAGTTATTACAAAATCATTAAGCACCCTGCTACAATTTGATGACCTTCTGGCATTTTCAATCCTTAATAACTCCTCATGTGTGAATGTAGATGCAAAATACTCATTCAGTTTGTTTGCTATCTGAGCAGTATCATCAACGGTCGAACCATCGATATCAAGTGGACCAATCAGATTCATCCCCTTCCTTTTAGAGTTTATATAAGTAAAGAAATCCTTGCTGTTTTTCTTAGCATTCTTTTCCAAAGATTTCTCGTAATCTGCCTTCGCCTAACCTCCTTTGTGACTTGATTACAGACCAGCTTATATCTGTCCTAGGCTTCTGTGTCGCCCGATAATTTATATGCATCCCATGCATTTTTCTTCTCTGCCACGAGTCTCATTAGTTCATTTAGGCCTCAACCTTGAACAATATTTCTTAATAGGTATGAAACTTTTAGTAGCTTCCACGATTAATTCCTTGAATGCTTCCCGCTTAGAATTTGCTGTTAGTAACGTCATCAGTTGATCCCACTGTACAGAATTTAAAAACTGTCTGAGACCACTGTAGTCACCTTTACGGAAGCAAAAACACTTTCCTTTGCTCCAGATTGTAATTATATCTTTAAGTAAATCCCACATCAGTACACTGTGATCACTGCCTCTAGTGGTTCCTTTATCTGCAAATTCTTAATTCACGAATGATCACTGCTGATTACCAGATCAAGTGTATTACCCTCTCTGGTTGCCTCTCGAACATGCTGCTGGAGAAAACAATCATCCAATAAATCCACAAAAGTCTTACTAGTGTGAGAGTGATCAATCCACAAGTTCCAGTCAATATCTGGGAAGTTAAAATCCCCCATTATAAGACATTCTGATTTACTAGCCCACTCTATTTCTCTGTACAATTGTTCATTGTACTCATTGGAGTCTTTAGGCCTATATAACACACTCCTACTGTTATTTTTGTTTTCGCATTGCTTATGTCACACCAAACTAACTCAGCTGTGCACTGTTCATCTATATGAACTGGATGCACTTCTTTTGGTTTTGTTTTTCTTAATTAACAGCATAACACCTCCTCCTTCCCTATCCTGTCTATCCTATCTGAACACATTGTACTCCCCAAACTCCAATTCTGCATTCCTAATATCTGTGTGACACCACGCCTCTGCTATCCTAACAATATCCGCCTTTGATATCCAGAATTTAAAACAAATACACCAACCGTTTAATTAAAATGGTTTAATACCAGAAACTAAAATGAACCAAACGATATTACACTGTAAAATGATATATGCAAGATTTACAGAATAAATATATACGATGAAACTTTAATATACAATAAAATAAATAAATAAATAAAATATTTAAAATACAATAAAGCTAAAAGCGATAAAACATTGACTGAAGCTTTCGGAGGCTTCCGCCTCCTTTCTCAACAACAATGATGTTAAATCAACACATCCTTAAGTAACAGGCTCACGGCACACGTGGTTGACCAGGCGCATACTCAATACTCCTTCCATACGATCCAGAACCGGAAGCGGCTCGGGAGCGTGGAAATATAAAACGCTCGTCTTTTGCCAGGACCACAGCTTCTAGTAGGGGGTGAAATCGAACACCCCTGTCCCTATTCATATTATTGTTCTCAGACGAGCCTATCCACAAACTCTCTAGCCACTTACGGTCCCAGAACCTATGCGCCCGATCAAGGATGACAGCATTCACCGGAGAGACCTGATGATGTTTCTCCCAATAATGCTGAGCAATGGCGGACTTATTGAACTCTGCGGTCTGTATAGCTCGCATGTGCTCCCCCAGACGGTCTTTTAGTCGCCGTCCTGTCTCACCCACATAACATTCCCCACAGTCCGGGCATTCGATCTCATATACGACCCCACTACTGGAATCCCCAGGAATGGGGTCTTTGACCTGAGACAACACTGTGTGCAACTTCCGACCCGGCAGCTGCACACAGCGTGTCTGAAAGTCACGTAGCATTCTTGAAACACGATCTGACAAGCCCGGATAGTAGGGAATATAAACTGTGGCGACTGGAACGGACGATATTTCGTGATTAGGCTCCACGCCTCTATTATATTTATCAATCACCCTCTGGGGGTAACCGCATTTCATAAGATCCGCCCTAACTCGCCCAATTTCTTTCTCTCTCTCCTCAGAGGTGCTACAATGTGTCCTAACCCTACCCAAAAGTGCCCTGGCCACGCTGTTTTTATGCTGGGCAGTCTGTGCTGACCTATAATGGGTGTACTGGCTCCTACACATAGGCTTCCTAAACACTGTAGTACTAAGCTTGGAGCCTTCTCTACTCACCATTACGTCCAGGAATGGGAGGGAACCATTCACTTCCACCTCTGAGGTGAACTGTATAAAAGGAGAGAAATCATTGAGAAAGCCAACTACATCCTCTTCTCTCCCCTTTTGCACCAAAGTGAACGTGTCATCCACGTACCTCTTCCACTTGCGCATAGGGAACTCCAAACTTGTAAAAACCCTATTTTCTAACTCTTCCATTGCCAGGTTTGCGACAATGGCGCTAATAGGAGAACCCATAGCTGTGCCGTGAACCTGTTTGTACATCACTCCTTTATACAGCAAAGTCGTACTCGAAAGACATAACTCTACACCACAGCATATATCCTCTACACTTAGGTGCGATCTAGCACTTAGGGTATCATCTCTTTGCAGTGCCACCTTTACACATTCCACCCCATGGGCTATGGGTATACAAGTAAATAATGACACCACATCTAGCGACACCATTATTTCATTCTCCCCTACATTTTGATTTTTAACGAAGTTCACAAAATCTACACTGTCTTTAACCACAAACATGGACCGTCCCACTATAGGAGAAATCAGCTGCGCCAGGAATTTTGACAAAGCATAGGTAGGGCTCCCAACAAAAGAAACAATGGGTCGTAACGGGACCCCCACCTTATGTGTTTTCGGCAGCCCATAAAACCTGGGCAGCTGACACCCCGTTGCATGCATAGACCAGTACTTTTCTTTAGAAATCTTACCCGTTTTTAGCCAGAGCTGTAAAATCTTATTAACACGTTGTTCTAGACCGGCTAGAGGGTTTCTGTGGATGACCTTGTATGTATTATCAAATGAAAGCATTAAAGGAACTTAAGCAGGATGAAGATATTGTGGTTCTGCCGGCAGATAAGGGTAGATCTACAGTAGTATTAAATAGTGATGATTATCATAAAAAAGCACTAGATTTATTACAAGATGATAATACATACAAGGTCATCAGAGTTCAATAAGTCCGCCATTGCTCAGCATTATTGGGAGAAACATCATCAGGTCTCTCCGGTGAATGCTGTCATCCTTGATCGGGCGCATAGGTTCTGGGACCGTAAGTGGCTAGAGAGTTTGTGGATAGGCTCGTCTGAGAACAATAATATGAATAGGGACAGGGGTGTTCGATTTCACCCCCTACTAGAAGCTGTGGTCCTGGCAAAAGACGAGCGTTTTATATTTCCACGCTCCCGAGCCGCTTCCGGTTCTGGATCGTATGGAAGAAGTATTGAGTATGCGCCTGGTCAACCACGTGTGCCGTGAGCCTGTTACTTAAGGATGTGTTGATTTAACATCATTGTTGTTGAGAAAGGAGGCGGAAGCCTCCGAAAGCTTCAGTCAATGTTTTATCGCTTTTAGCTTTATTGTATTTTAAATATTTTATTTATTTATTTATTTTATTGTATATTAAAGTTTCATCGTATATATTTATTTTGTAAATCTTGCATATGTCATTTTACAGTGTAATATCGTTTGGTTCATTTTAGTTTCTGGTATTAAACCATTTTAATTAAACGGTTGGTGTATTTGTTTTAAATTCTGGATATGTACTCTCCCAACCTTAGAGGCCTTTTTGAAGATATCCGCCTTTGATGTCTTGACCAATACTTCAAATTCATCAAATTTATTTACTATACTTCTAGCATTGGTATACATGCACCTGTTCTTATTCTTAGTTACCTTAACACATCCCATATACCCACCTGTTTCACGATGACTGCCATCAATCCCTGAAACCCCCAGCACTCCTCGCTCCAGGCCGCTGCTTATTGTAATAGAAGTAGTGCAAGAATCACCTTCACCTCTGCCTGCCACCAGTTTTAACCTTTTAGTCTGTGAATCACCCCAAGCTAGCAGTTTTCCGACCCACCTAACACTGCCTCGATAGCATCAGCAAATATTCTTGCACTCTTTCTATTTAAATGTATTCCATCCCTGTAGAAGCAGTCTCTCCTGTTAACAAGCACAGACCAAGTTGAAAAAAAATTCTACCCCTTTAGCCTTGCACATTCCCTCCAGGGCCGAATTGATTGACAAGGCTCTCATCATATACTCCCTCCTATCGTGTCTGGGCAGAATTGCTGACACCTTCAAATTTAACCCTAACTTACGACTTTTTTGCAACATTGACCTGTACTCGTTAAGTAAATCTGCAGATCTCCTACTCTTAATGTCATTGGTGCCAACGTGTACAACAGTATCACCATTTGTGGCCTTAAAAGATGATATATGCTTCACAACGTCATCAACCTTTGCCCCTGGCAGTCAAAGATCCATCAAGCATAATGCCTAGATATTTTAATTGACCGATTTTAGGATCTACCCATTCATTCTCACAACTGGGGGTCTTTTACACGAAAAATGAACATTGTCGTTGTTTTAGTTCCTGATATAGTCAGTTTATGTATTCTACACCAGTTATTAATTCAAGCAAAATCTCTTGTGACCTTTTTGAATCAATATTTACACGTGTGCGATGCTTTAGGCTTGATAGCAGTATTGGTCCAGATAACTGGTACTGAGAGCCAGTCTATTTTATGCTCACTGAAAATTGATTGGAAGTAAAATTATCACGTTTGAATGCGAAAAAAGCAAGAGGATTGATGGATATCCAATGATATTAAAGGAAGCAGCAAGAGAGATTTCCAAACCACTGTCTATTATAATTGGTGTATCTCTGACCTAAAGTTATGTTCTGGGCTGGTAGATGGAGATGTAGCCTAGTGGTCAGGCGCGCGGGTGCATAAGTACACGTGCCTTGAATGACCGGGGTTCAAGCCCGTCACTGCTGAATACGGTGCTGTTTCTTGTATTCTGTCTATCTTGTTAACTCCTCTGACTGTTTGGTCGTCCCGGAGTATAAACAGAAAATTTATTTATTACTAGTTTCTTCAATTTAGAAGTGTTATTCTGAGGATGAAATGAACAACTGCAGTTTATTCCTAGACATATTACAAGGTCTGTGAAAGAGATCCTGATAATGTTTCACAATTTTGATCAACAGAATGAAATATAAAAACTTATACAGCGATTTGGATGGCATCAGCTAAAAATAAAACTGATTTATTATATGAACAAAAGTGTTTTGCAGTTTCACAAAAAACGAACCGTATGAATATATTTAATACCATATTCTAAAGCAGTAATTATCAAACTTTTTCGTTTCACGACCCAAAGAAACCGCCACTTCTTCCTGCCACCAAGGTCAACATTCTTAATTTGTAGCATAATTTTATTTTGTGGCAATCATCAGTTCCACGGTTTGAAACCCACTCATCTAAAGAACCTATCCACTTGTAATGAGATACTCGAGTTCAGGAGATATCAATTGGACTCAAGCACAAAGTGCTTAAGTGAGTAAAGGCAAAATTCATAAAGGTCGAATACAGCGTGTTACTTATTTCAACATGTTTTGAAATATCTACGATAAAACATGCATCGTAAAAGATTAGATTACTCTCCTTCATTTCCTTTGCTTTTCTGTGCTTGGGTCTGCCGTACCGTTTCGTTGAGTACTAGCTGCTGTGCGGTGACGGCACATTAAAAAGAGATACTTGTGAGGAGTATATATAAAGTGAGCATACCAGTTCTTTGGGTTTTTTTTTTTTTTTTTACCACGTCATAGATAAATAACACTTCACTGTTTTTCTGAAATGAATTCAGAAAAGGCCGCCTTCATCTGATTCACAGAAAAAAAAAAAAAAAAATTGAATTAATTCAACTAAAATTAAGACTAAAAACCAGCAGAAGCCATCTTAGTTATTCAACTAAGGTAGTCTGTGCCGGTTTACTTCGTTATACCCTAGAAATAAACATATAATTAGCAATAAAATAATATAAAATAATGATTGAGGCACTTTCCGAGGGCTAGTACCATTCAATATATCCAATCAATAATTAGCAAGGCTGTCTGTTTCTGTTTGTTATCTGTCTGTTTAACTAGGTACAAATTATAAACTTTATGGCAATGTATACTTAAATTTAACAGCAAACAGGCAAGATAACAGCTAGCCCGACATATAGCTTTGAAACAAATAATACAGAAAATAAGCGCCAACAATAAATATCACTTGAGTTGTGGTGTGTTTTTTTTTTATTAGATGCATGTGCAAAAGAAAGCTTATGCTGAAATAAGGGGAAAGGAGGTAAGAATAAGTAAAGCTATAGCACCTCAATTTCCCTCGAATTACTCTAATAGAAGTATAAATAGTATAACTTTCTTTCTAACTCTGGTGGTCGATTTGTTTGTTTGCTGGACGAAATATCCGAGTTTCCGGGAGATAAGTCCATGCAACCCTCGCCCAAGACAAACTAATTCAGCCACCACGTTGTTGAAAACAGCTCATAAAGATTCTCTTCGTCACTGATGGGATTTGAACCCAGGCCTTTTCCATTCGGTGTGAAAATTCGGTGGGGAGGAGTTGCTTCCTTGTGTTACCAGCAAGGGCTTATAGTTCATGCAGATCGACCACAAAAATAAATGCAGTAAATAAAAGACTAATATACTGACGCCTAATACAGTTATATGAATTGCGCTGAACACGGTAGCACAGGTGATATAATCACCGTCCTCCCCACAACGGGTGAAAAGACCTGAATTCGTATCTCGTCAGTGACGCGAGGAATTTTTAGGGTCTTTTTCACAAGGTGACTGAGGCGAGGATAGCATGGCATTTCCCCTGGAAACTGGGGTTTTTCGCCCAGCAAACAGCAAATCGACCACAGAATATTATATACGACGCAATATGGCTTAAGTCGCTGATGCGCCTAAAATTCTACTACAAGCAAGCAACCGCTTAACGCAGTATAACGCAGTAGTATAATCAATACCAGGAATGATTCTTGGTTCCCGTTAAGAAGTTCAGGCGACTCTGGTGGAGAGTAGCCAGAGATCGATGGACTGCCCGGCTCATCTCCCTGTGGTCGTAGCTGGCAACGTGGAAGCCCACTATGTGCCCTTCGGCCTAGTAGTCAGAAGAACACACACACACACACACACACACACACACACACACACACACACACACACACACACACACACACACACACACACACACACGGCGCCTCCGTGGGCAGGAGTAGCAGTGCGTAGCAAGCGCTTCTTGATTAGACTGGGGTTCGAGCCCGTGACCACCAAATACGGATAGATGCGAAAAGGTCAGGGAATGACCACCGCATATCCCCGGAGCAATATGGCCTTAGTTACTAATGCTCCTAAAAAACAAATAACAACAGCAGCATCTACTTTTCTTTTTTTTGACATAACCCCTGACATTGTCCCAAATTTATAAGCGATGTTCAGAACTGTCAAACAAACTGTCTTCTACACCGCAGGCACTGAACAGAACACAACATCAACGCAGGCACCGAACAGAACACAACATCAATGCAGGCACTGAACTGACACGTTGTAACACGTTCACACACACGCCGCTAGTCAAAGTGACAAAGAGACCTTGGTGGGAGAAAACATGGTGTGTTTTGCGAAAGTCATATGACGTCAGCTCAATGTGAGTTAGTAGAACACACCATGTTTTCTCCCACCATGAATCAGACAAACTTCGCTGAAATAGATTAGGGCCGGATCAAAAGAAGTAGAGGATCGGAACGGCCCGCGGGCCGGGGGTTGCCCATATGTGATATAAGTCTTGCTTGAGGGTCCTTGTGGGACAAGCAAATGCATAGGCTGTATTAGAGTTGTAAGAGCAGAAATAGACGCACGTGTACTTACTAACGCTTATGCTAGGAGTATAGCAAACAAATTTGATGAATTTGAAGTACCAGTTAAATCATCAGATGTAGACATCATGGAGACATGGCGCCATTCAGACATAATGGATGTGGGATTTGAATATGGTGAGTACAGTGTTTCTTGTATGAAGGCGGTCCGGGCTAGACTCTGGCAATCCCGCGTTGTATATTTATGTGAAGATACTCTATCCAGAAAAGCCGATATAGTGGTGAATATGTTTGTGTTGTGTTATGTTAAGTGATTGGCCTCTTAGCTCTGGATGATATACTCTGCTACCAATTAGAGTATATTATACCATCCATTGGTTTCTCTCCTTGTTCTACGGAGGCGGGCCGGACATTTATTAACATTCCAAATGTATCACGCTCTGATAAACCCTGCCCTGTTATCACGGAAAAATGTCAGCAAAAAAAAAAAAAAAAAAAAAAAAAACTTACTGATTTAAGCATAGCATCAGCACAATTTGTTTCTGAATATCACCCAGTCCTCAATTTTCTGTTATGTTCCATCAATTTAGCTTTAGGAACCATACAACAAATTCACATTAGATGTGAAAATTCTCATAATAGCATACTACATAATAAGGCACATTGCTGAACTCAAGTCCACTTAACTTGTAAAACTCATTAATGCATGAGTCAGAATGAACTCTACCGTTCATTATATCTTGAAATTCAAATAACCTGAAAGCTTATTTAAATCTGAGACTTATCCCTGCTGGAATGAACAATGAGTGGAAGTGGACACCCACCCCAAAATAAGGAAACAGATTACCTATTCTGTCCACTTCCACCAGTTGAAAAAGAAATCTGTTTCCTGTAATTCTGGGAACCAGGATCCGTAACCATTCCTCAATCAGACACAAGAAATTACTCCTTCAGACTATGAACCCAATTAATTTCCCATTAAAAAGACAAATATACTGGTTTGCAAAACTTAAGGACCAACACTGTTTCTAAAAGTTACAACCACAAAATCTTTACTTAAGGTACTCTTTACTGATGAGAGTCCAGCGATTCTGGACGTCAGCTAATTTGGCTAGAGGTTGGTACACGGTATCATCCCGCAAACACCACTGAAAGAGATCGATATGGCGGTCGAGGTGTTCTCGTCTGGGGAGGCGTTATCTTGGATGGACGTACACAGCTCCAGGGATACTGGAAGTAGTAGTAGTGGCATGTGATGCAAGAAAGCAAGTGTATGAGCTTATGCAGCATCAGCCAAAAAAAAAAAAAAAAAAATTAATTTACAAAACAATTCCCTCTAAATGTTTGTTCAGTTCCTCCTTAAATTTATTTAACCTATCAACTACAAAACGACAGATGGAAGTTTGTTCCAGCAATTAACCACCCGCTGGCTAAAGGAAAATTTCCGCACATCTATTCTACGTCTGTCTTTCATCAATTTGAATTTATGCCCCCTTAGATTCGTAATCAGAACAAGTGGAAGGATCCCATCAGAATTCAGCGTGCTCAACTCATTCAATGCCTTATACACCTCAATCAGATCACCTCGCAGGTACTTAGTTTCCAGCCGCTGCAATATGCAGAACTTAAGTCTGTCTTGGTAAGAGGATCCCTTTATTCCCCTCAACAATTTTTGCCTTTCTCTGTACACGCTCAAGCAAATCTACATCGTTCCTAAAATGAGGCCTCCAGACCTGCACGCAGTACTCAAGGCGTGGCCTAACCATTGCCTTATACAGAGGGACGATCACCTCCTTTTCTCTGCTAGCAAAATTCCTGTATATCATTGACAAAACCCCATGACCTGCCCTGGCAGCCTGTCTGAATTGCTCAGAAAACTTCATATCTGACTGCCCAATTACTCCCAGGTCTTTTTCATTTTATACCACCTTGAGTGTATTACCACACAGTTGGTACGTTTCTCTGGGGTTACTTCTACCCATATGCAGTACTCTGCATTTGTCAATGTTAAACTTCAGTTGCCACTTCTCAGCCCATCTGCCCAAATTTTCTAGATCCTGTTGCAGTAGCACACTACCATTACTGTCATTAACAACCCTGCCAACCTTTGTATCATCTGCAAACTTTGTCACTAATACTGATATACCTTCATCAATATCATTTATAAATATACAAAACAACAGTGGACCTAACAGCGAACTGTGTGGGACTCCACTAATAACATTAGTCCACGAAGAGCAGCACCCGTGCCGTGGAAGGCGGGACTGTAACCTGTGAACGCTACTGTACTGAAGTAATCCTTTCCTATGTGCGTCTGTTCCGAGGTGCCATTGGCCCCGAGTTCGTGTTTATGGATGATAATGCCACACCCCATTGCACTGCAGCTGTTGATATACTTTTGGAAAGTGAGGACATTGTTCGTATGGATTGGCCTGCCCATTTCGCCCCTGCCGATCTAAATCCCATCGAACACATATGGGACGCTCTGGGGAGATCGTCCCCAGCGGTACGTCCCGGGAAAGATGCCTAGCGGCACGTCCACACCCACCAGAAAATGTTCACGAGCTGAAGGTGGCGCTGACAGAGGAATGGACGATGTTACCGCAAGAAATTATGAACAACATTGTTCTAAATATGGACAGGCGGTGCAAAGCCTGCATCGACATTAGGGGTCGCCATATCTCCTACTAAGGACCACCTCTTCCCTTTGTTCCATCTTTGGTAGTGATGCATCTGTATCATGGCAGCCAGTGCCATGTTGCCATTTTTGAATAAAGTCCCTCTGTACCGTTTTGTTTCCGTTGTGGTGTCGGAGTTGTTTCCTTAATCATTTCTGTACCTCAAGGTTCCTTTGGTATGCTTTTCCCATATCCAGGCTCCTATCAGAAGCTACAGATTAAAACCTGACTGGTCCTTAAATTTTGCACACCAGCGTTGTTGTTGTTATTTGGTTTTTAGGAGCATTAGCAACTAAGGCCATATTGCTCCGGGGATATGCGGTGGTCATTCCCTGACCTTTCCGCATCCTCCGTATTTGGTGGTCACGGGCCCGAACCCCGGTCTAATCAAGAAGCGTGTGCTACGCACTGCTGCTCCTCCTGCCCACCTGGCTACGGAGGCGCCGCACACCAGTGTACAATGTTCACAATACCATCTGTCCCAGTTTTATCTGAATTTTATACTTTTTTTTACATATCTATCCTCAATTCTAGAAAACGCATCAAAAATATGCAAGACTACTACACTACTTCTGCACGTGATTTGATATACTATACAGCCTTGACATAAAAAGGACAAGAACTACTACGTATAGAATGGAAGGAAGGACAAATTTTGAATAGGAAATTTGCACACATCGGTTTTCCATTTATTTTTTGAAATTCATAGTAAAAGTGGCCTTTGCCTGCAGAAGGCAAACAAATAATTTCTTTACAATGACCTCAATCTGCAGTATGTCCGAAGCCCAAACTTCGGTAACACACCCAGGTTAATACTTTAAGTAATCTTTTTTTTTTATTTTTTTTTTTTTATGAGAACCCCAAACACGAGAGGTATTAGAACCTATAGTACTTAGTACCGTGCTTGGGTTGGAGGTTGAGAAGATGAAAGAAGATATTTGTTGATATTGGACTTGAACTTCTGTAGATTGTAATTTTCAGGAAATACGTATGAAGGAAGGTTGTTCCAGAAAACGGCAGTTGAATGAATAAATGAGGAAGATGAAAAGTTGGTTCTGTGGGTTTGAAGTTGGACAGTAAATGGATGTTCGCTGGTGGCAGCACGTGTTCGGACTGTTTTGAAAGAGAGAGCAGGAATTATAGAAGCCAATTCAGAAGAACAGTGCCCATGGAAGTATCTGTAGAAGAGGCATGCAGCAGAAACAGTGCGTCTATGAGACAGTGAGTGGAGAGACTCTGTTAGAGATGAATCATTAATTAACCTAACTGCCCTCTTCTGAATGGAATCAAGAAGCCTGAGAGAGGTTTTGGGGGCACCACCCCAGATGTGGGAACAATATTCCATGGCAGGGCGGATTTGCGATTTATACAGAGTGAGCAGCTGTTTGGAAGAAAAGTAACGCCGAGAGCGAAAGAGAAAACCAAGTTTTTTAGATGCAGAGGAAGCAATATTTGTAATGTGCTTGTGCCAAGAGAGAGATTAGAAGTCAGGGTAATCCCCAAAAGAGATATATCATTTTGCCTAGAAATCGGAGTGTCACTAAAAATAAGCATAGGAGCAGAAGAATCCTTTTTGCGAGATATAAGACAAGATTGAGTTTTAGAAGGGTTGAAATCAACTAAGTTGTCTTTGCCCCACTGGAGAATTACCTGAAGATCGGCATTTAAGGAACTGGCAGCAGATTTTCGAGAACTTGAAGCTGATTGAGTGGACAAGGTTTCTCAAAATGGAAAGTTGAATGCAATGTGCTATCATCGGCAAAACTATGGATAGGATTTCCAGTCAATGGAAGAAGGTCATTGATATACAAGAGGAAAAGGGTGGGGGAAAGAACTGAACCTTGGGGGACACCGGCATTAGTGGAGAAGTTAGAAGATAGAGAGCCATCTACCATCACCCTCAGTGAGCGATCAGAGAGAAAAGTGGATAACCAATTACTAAAAACAGTTGGCAAACCATAAGATGGAAGCTTGTTTAGAAGACCTTTATGCCAATCACGATCAAAAGCCTTTGAGATGTCAAGATCAACTACTTGTGTTTCACCGAACCTTTCCGTTGAATTAGTCCATAAATGGGTAACATAAGCCAGAATATCGCCAGTGGATGGACACTGACGGAATCCATACTGGCGATCGTTGATCAGATGGAAGGTTTCTAGGTAGTTTAAGAGTTGGCGGTTAATTGATTTCTCCATTACTTTAGAAAGAGTAGAAGTAATTGCAATGGGACGATAATTGGATGGGAGGGATTTGTCACCCTTTTTAGGAACTGGCTGGATGTGAGCAAATTTCCAAGCAGAAGGAAAAACACCTTTGGAATAAGAAAGTGAAAAAAGGCGGCAAAGAATAGGAGTAAGTTCAGGAGCACAGGTTTTGAGAACAAGTGGAGAAATACCATCAGGACCTGGAGCTTTCTTAGCATCAAGATTCATCAAAATCCTTCTGATATCCTTTTGATGGAAGACCACAGGAGGCATTGAATGGAGCGTGTTAGGAATGGTGGGAGGTGTTTTACCAAGCTCATTAATACATGAGCTGGAAGAAAAATGGGATGCTAGCAGGTCAGCTTTATCCTTGGCTGAAGTGACAACAGAACCATCTGGTTTGGACAGAGGTGGGAGCAGAGATGGACAAAAGTTGCGGCCAATAGCTTTGGCAAGAGACCAGAATGCTCGGCTACCATTAGGGCAAGAAGTAAGTTTTCTACTCTTAGCCTGTTCAAACTCTAGTTCGGACTGATTAATAACTGCTTTACAATTGTTGCGAGTTTTGGTGTAGGCAGAAAATGAAACTGAAGAATTAGCAAGAAGCCAATTACAATATGCAACATTCTTCTCTTGGACAGCCTTAGCACATTTATTGGAAAACCAAGGTTTAGATGAAGGACGAGATTTTAAAGTGGAGTGTGGGATAAAGGATTCCATTCCTGCAAGAATGATTTCACTGACACGATCTGAGCAAACGTTGACAATCTGTGAGTAACAACTTTCATCAACCGGTGAAATACCACCACTTTGCTTATTGGAGGCTTGAAGTGGTGAAACCTATGTTTAGTCTCTAGAGCAAAGTTTCCGGTACCCCCCTCCCCCCATACTTCTCCTTCAACCCATGCACGGTACTAAGTACTATAGGTTTTGATACCTTTCGTGTTGGGGTTTTCATAAAAAAAAAAAAAAAAAAAAAAAACCACTTAATTAATGTCGATTAAATTTGTACGCCCTCGGACTTATGAATGTGCAATCCTATTTTTCAAACAAATTTATGACCTTGACCGAAGTATCAAGATCCAATTACTGGCAGATCGATACCTATTCAACTTTGAAAAGCGAACGAAAGCCTTAAAATAAAAATTCATCTCCTGATTAGTCCATAATCAGATAGACATCGGCAGTGCCGTCCCTAAACTTTGTCGGCCCCGGTCGAAATATTCATATTGGGCCTACGCGCAAAAATTAAAGGTGGAATTCATAAAATTAAAAAAAAAATAAAAAAAAAAGGAAGCACCAAAAAATTATTCGAATCATAATTATTTATTTAAACTTGAACAACTAGTACATTATTTCTATAAACTTAAAAGTTTTCACATCATTTTATGATATTTACTTGATGTGAATTTGTCTATAACGTTTGATGTTTTGTATCTTTTAGTACATCTTGTTCTATTGACATAATGGCCAATCCATTCATTCATTCTTTCTTTGCCAATTGTTCCTTGTGAATATGTTTTCTCATTTTGAATCTTGGAAAACTCCTCTCTCCAGACGCAACCGTAACTGGCAATGTTAATATCCGAAGAGAAATGGTGATGTTGGGATATAATTCAACTAAAAAATTAATAAATAAATAATGAATAATTAAACTAACAAATAAATATCAATAATTCTAAGCAACCAATTTTTCTCCCTTTTTCCTTTTAAAACACGTTGCAAAGATTGGATTTCTTGACGTAACTCTTTTGCATCGATGTCACTGCTCCCGTTTCGTCAGTGAGAATTTTTTCCAGGTGTTGACATTTCGTTTCTATTGCACTTTCAATAAATTCATTAAAGTTTTCTAATTTTAGAATAAGATGAAAAGCCGAGGATATTTCATTCATCTGATTAAATCTTTCTTGTAAGCTAACGATAGCTACATCGATTGTTATATTAAAAAAAATCCGTTTCAAACCATTTGGTTGGATCAATAGAACGTTCATCCTGATGAAGTTTCATAGGAAACTCTCACTTTTTTTTCTAGAAACTGGCACTTCTGGTAACACTGACGATACTTTCAACTCTGTTGCAATGTCTATAGCTTTATCCATGCACAATTTAAATAAATCCTGATGTTCTAAATTCATTTACTTGACTAAGAGAACCTTCTATCAATATAATTGCAGTGTTCATATCAATTTTACTACTTTCATGGCTTTACTTACTTTATTTATAATGCTTAATATTTCATACCAAACAACTACACTTATAATAAATTTAAAAGAAGTAATTTCTGTTAACAAGCCTTGTATTTCAGACTCCAATTTTGCATTGTTTCCTTTGGCCAGTTCCTGGATTCATTTAATGCAGTGTTGTTTTTATTATGGAGGTTTAATGGCACATAAGCAAAGATTCTGCTATGGCTATAATGTGCCTTAATGTAGTTGCAATATTTCATAGCTGATATCATTACATTCAGAGCAAGGCAAACAGTTTTAAATGTAAATCTGCATTATCGTGAGATTTTGTTGCATTAAAACTAGGTTTAAATAATAAAAAGAGGCAAAATTTAATTTCTTTTAACATCTTGAACATCTGATAATAAACTAATTTATTGCAATATAAATAAATCAATATTGAACTTTTTTTTTTTTTAACTTGAATACGTCTTTAAGTTCGGTCCGGTATAAGGGGGTTTCTACGAAAACTCTAGCGACCAAAAAATGGCAAGATTTGTCGCGCTTATATCTCGTAAATTATAAATGATAATTTAATGATTTAAATTTTGTTGGATAGAGGGTTTATGTCCGTATCTAAAATGGTGGGTAGTGGGGGGTGCAGCGGTGAGGGGGGAGGCGTAGCGCTTGCGCGTGAACATTGAAAATGGCGATGCCGCTCGGCGTTTGGGCAGTGTAACTTTGGATTGCGAAGAGATAAGACGTTGAAATTGGTGTCGATTTGTAGAGAATAACAGGATCTACAATATTATTTAGCAGTAATAACCGATAAAATAAGATTTGTAAAGTTATAAGCCGATAAGTGTGCTGATTTGAAGAAAATTTTCATAATGTCGAAAAAATTGCAAAGGAAATATGAACAGAAATGTAAGAAACGTATATCATTGGAAAGAAAAATTCAAAAGTTCAACGTGAGTTCAACTTGAAGTACATTTCTACATCGCCCACTACTCTGGGCAACACTTGTATAGCTTTAACCTTTGTAAGAAACATCGATGTAAATACTATGCCAAATGTATCTTACTTCTTCTATCATCGACCTTTGATAAATAAAAGTATACTTCACTTATAACCACCAAGACTTTATTCATTTACATCTTACCCTTCCTCTAATAACACAAAGACGGGTTCACGTCTTAAAGTAATGCGCCAATAAAACCCAACCAACGCCTTAAACGATTGCGGTTTACAAAAATTAAAACGATATGGAAACTCAGGTCCCCTGCGCTTACCTAGGAACGGCACTGGATATCGGATGAAGAGCTGTTATAATTCTTCTGCATCTATTTCTGGACTAACTTAAAATATAATGGTTCTTAGATTTAAGCGTGTAGTAGTCCTTGTTATATCAAGGCCCGATTCGATTCATGAAGAATGCCATTTACTTGAATCAGTTGTGTTCAGTGTAAAACTTTTATATCTACTGCCTTATCCTTTGCCTCCTGAAATGAATAAATTAGTTGGTCTCACGCAAGGGTCCATGGTTTCATCCAGGGGGGAACTCGGGTTTTATATTCTCACGAAACAGAAAAGCCCATCATAAAATATTCAGTTTGTAGACAGTATTTTGATGGATGTGAGCGACAGCGTGTATTCATACCAGATGTGATCAAATGGTTCGAAGATTGACTTTCTACCATGAAATTCCGGTGTCATATCGAGTTAAGACTTCGTAACATGTTGGTCTTTTTTTGGATGATTCATCTAGAAGTTGTAACCCGTTTGTCACCCCTTTAGCTGCAGTCAGGCTGAATTAGTATGGGTTAAATAGAAAGTGCTTATTGTGTTTCTTCGTATTTTAAAATGAATAATTGTACTGAGCAACGAATTATCCTAAAATTTTGTTTGAATTTAGCAAAAAGTGCAAGAGAAACTTAAAAATTGCTTTTGGAGAAGGTTCTTTCCGTTGTTTGAATAGTTTTAAATGGTTCTAATTTAAAGAGGGCTGCTTTCCGTCGAAGAAAGAACAGATTCTCTTCCAGAGAGAGAGAGAGAGAGAGAGAGAGAGAGAGAGAGAGAGAGAGAGAGAGAGAGAGAGAGAGAGATTATCTTCTTTCTGGTTGCCTTTCAGCTTCACAGACTTATGTCACATAAGGCTTTGAAGAAATTCATTTGCTCGTGATTTGATCAGAAGTGATCCAGTTTTTAATTGAGAAGTTGCTAGCGAAATTGATATTTCTTAGGGGACATGCCAATTTCAATGCAGCATTTGGAAATGCAATATGTTTCAGCCAAGTTTGTGCCTCGCATCCTCACTTTTGTTGTTATTGTTGAGTTTTAAGCGAATCAGCAACTTAGGCCATATTGTGCAGTATATAATTATTTTATATGTCTGTAAATTTCGTGTGTTCTGTGGTCAAATCGTTTGCTGAATGAAATCCCGAGGTGACGTGAGAAAAACCATGCTATCCTCTCCTTAGACCGAATAACTCAACTAAATTGTGAAAATGATTCAAATTCCTCGCATCATTGACGGGATTCGAATTCAGTTCTTTCCCACCCGGTGTGGGTAGGACGGCGATTCTACCAACTATGATATCCATGAGGGCCATCCTCACTTATAATCCCAGAGAACGGCGAGTTATCACGCATATCAGCAACTTTATCGACATGCTGCTGCTGCTGCTGCTGCTGCGGACCCACATTTTGTTTCTTGTATCGGTACTGGTGACGAATCATAAATGTATGGTAATTCCCTGGAAAGAAAACCCAGTCCTCTCCATGGAAGACTCAGTGTTTTCCAAGGCAAAGATCAACAATAATTTCGAATAAATATGAGGATCCTGCTTATCGTATTTTTTGACTCTCGGGGCATTGTCCACTATGTATTCGCCTGGATGGTCAAACAGTGAACCAGCAATACCAGAAAACACATCTCTGGGACTGCACGATGCTGGTCGGAAAAAACGGCCAGAAAAGTGAGCTTCAGAGAATTGGCAGGTCTGCAGAAGCTCAAACTTGTTCTTAAGTTCCTGTACATATTGCTTTTTTTCCTCTTCTGTTATCTCAAAGACTTTATTATTTACTCGAGTCAGTTTTTTCCTTTATTTTCTTACATCTTTATCAAGTGTGCATCTTACCATTCTGTGATCACTTCCAACATTTACCTTGTTCAAGACGGGAACATCATTCACGATATATTTTCTGTTAGTGAAGATGAAGTCAATTACATTAGTTGTTAATCCATTTGGGCTCTTCCAAGTCCACTTTCTGTCCACCCTTTTCTTGAAAAAGTGTTCGTTACTGATATTCCTCGAGATTCTGCAAAATCTACAAGTCTTTCACCAATTCCAAAATTTCCTATAGTTCCCCTTTCTGTGCTATTTTGTCTCTTTCCAACCTTAGCATTCAAGTCCCCCATAATGATAATGTAGTGGGTTTTCTGCTCATCTAGAAGACTCAATTTCGGTGTACATTTCTTCAACCTCTTCATCATCATGGATCGATGTTGGTGCATAAATCATTATAACCTTTAGCTTATACCGCTTAGAAATCCTGAGTAGTAGTCTTGACACCCTTGGTGATGTACTTTTGAATTCCAAAATGTTGTTTTTTATATCTTTATGGACCAGAAAGACAACTCTACCTTCACTCCTTTCACGGTTTTCATTGGTGTACAGCGGATTTCCACTTGATAAACTTATAAGTGATTCATTTCTTCTTCTTGTTTCAGCCAAACCGATGATATTCCAATTCACATTTTCTAATTCCATTTCCAGCTCTAATGTCTTATCTTCACCAATGAGCGATCTTACGTTGTAACAGGCCAAGTTCAGTTCCGTGCATGGCAGCCTGGTCGTAGCCAGAGATTCTTAGCACCCTTTGCTTCCACTGTGATCCTCTCGCTGCCGTAAGAGAGGGAGTGAAAGCCGCTGGGGACTGACGGCCATTTGTTTTGTCGTGCTGTCATGTGCCGGAGGGTTTGGTCTTTTCCTCTTCATGCTGATCAGGAGTCTTGAAGGGAACTACTCTACACGTTCGTTGCCACCTAAGTGACGTAACAAGGCTTACCATCGAGAAGTGATTAGCTCTTGCAAATTGCACACTCAGCGCAAGCTTGGAAAACAACAAAAAAAAAAAAATCACAGTGGGTACCCGGTGATTTAATTTTGTTTCCAAGCTTATAGCCTGCTTGAAAGGTCACTGACACCACTTAAAAGTTTGGAATCACAGCGTATGACAATAAGTCTCGTTAATTCTTTTGACATTAGTATTAGTATTAGTATTAGTAACGGCCGTATGGTGCAAGAAAGCCTATGGCTTATGCTGCACCAGCCAAAAAAAAAAAAAAAAAAAAAAAAAAAATCCGAACAAAACAATGATAAAAACAAAAATTAAATAAATAATTAATAATAATTAATAAATAAATAAAAATAATAAAATGAAATTAAAAATTAAATAAAAAGGAAATTAATCCTATCATCCCATGCGCTTCCCTTACCCGAAAGTACTATCCAGATGACCTTTGAATTTCCCCAAACTGTCGGCCTCTACCACCCATGAAGGCAACTTATTCCAGTAATTTATAACTCGCTGGCTAAAATAAAACTTCCTGCAGTCCAATCTAAACATTTCCCCGCGTAACTTGAATTTATGTCCCCTAGTTCTAGCATCATTTATAATCTTGAAAATTTTGTCCTCATTCATTTTACTGATGCCTCTCAGAGCCTTAAACACCTCAATCAAATCTCCTCTAAGGTGTCTAGTTTCCAAACTCTGCAACCCACATATTCGAAGTCTTTCTTCATAAGGACGCCCTTTTGCCGATCTCACCAGGCGAGTTACCCTTCTTTGCACCCTTTCAAGAAGCTCGATGTCTTTCTTTAGGTGCGGTCTCCATACTTGAACACAGTATTCCAAGTGTGGTCTAACATAGGCCTTATATAATGGGATTATCACGTCCCTATCTCTACTTGCAAAAGTTCGATAGATCATCGATAGGACACCATGGGCCTTCCTTGCAACCTGTTTACAATGCTCAGAGAATTTCATGTCTGACCGTATCGTAACACCCAAGTCCCTTTCCTCCAGTACTGGGTTTAGTTGAACTCCACCAAGTGAATAAGTTATTTTGGGATTACTGTTTCCCAGGTGTAATACCTTACACTTTGTTGGATTAAAGCACAGCTGCCATTTTTGTGACCATTCTTGAAGTCTATCTAGGTCTCTCTGAAGAAGCTCAGCTTGACAGTGATCATTAACTACTCTACCAATTTTAACATCATCTGCAAATTTAGACATCACGCCCTCTATCCCTTCATCAATGTCGTTTATGAAAATTAAAAACAACAGTGGTCCTAATACTGATCCTTGTGGAACCCCACTTCTTACATCAACCCAATCTGAGGAATAGCCATTTATCACAACCCTCTGCCTCCTGCCCTGAAGCCATCCTTCTATCCATCTAAGGATTTTCCCAGTGATTCCAACCTGTTCCAGCTTATAAAGCAACCGCTCATGTGGGACTGAGTCAAAAGCTTTGCTGAAATCTAAATAAACAATGTCGAAATTATTCCCTAAATCCAGCTCGTGAGTGACCCTTTCGAAATAGCGAACCAGATTTGTTAAACATGATTTTCCCTTTACAAAACCATGCTGAGTATCCTTGAGAATTTCAATTCGATCCAAATGATCCTGAATTCCACCCTTGATCAATGCCTCCATGATTTTCCCTACTACTGAAGTCAGACTGACAGGTCGATAATTTCCCACTTCACTTTTAGAGCCACCCTTATGTATGGGAGATACATTTGCACTTTTCCAATCCAAGGGAATCTCCCCAGAGTCTAGTGATGCTCGCATAACCAGCCTCAGTGGTTCAATGCACTCGCTTGCCGCCTCTCTCAAGATTATAGGGTATATTCCATCAACTCCAGGAGCCTTACTAGTCTGTAGGCTTGAAAGTTTTTTCATTAAATAATCTTGCGAAATTTCAATATCGTTAATTACATATTTTTCAACTTCGCTCCCACAATTTCCCATTGCCACAAAAGGCTTTTCATTTGTAAATATCGATGCAAAATAACTGTTGAGTTCATCTGCAACGGCAGCTGGTGTATTTATTACTATCCCCTTTCCCTTACGTAAAGGTCCGATCTGGTTTGTCCTGCTCTTCTTGGCATTTATATATGTGAAGAATTCTTTATCCCCCCTCTTTGCTCTGTTTGCTAGTGATTTCTCATAAACTGCCTTTGCCTGTCGAACCTTTTCTGTGGCTCTATTACACATCACCTTGTAGCTGTTATAGGCTTCAGTACTTTTTATTGCTCTGTAACGTTTCCATGCCACCTTTTTCTGCTCAAGTAATGTGGCAACTTCACTATTCATCCAACTTGGAACCCTTCTCGTGGAGTATTTTTTTAATGGTATATACGCATTCAAGGCATCTGTGATTAATGTTTTAAAAGCGTACCACAGTTCAATTGTATTCATTCTCTGCGCGATATCTACCCAGTTAATAGAGGCCATGTAGTACCTTAAGGCATCGTAATTTCCTTTTCTGAAATTAAAACCCATTCCTTTGCCTTTTACTTCTGCTACCTCTCTCGTCATCATCCACCGTAGAACTCCGTGATCACTTCCTGCTACTGGTTCCTCTACTGTCAGCCCTGTTATGTCATCTGATTCATGTGTGATGATGAGGTCTAGGATATTCTTTTCTCTAGTACTTTCCCTGACATGTTGATACAAATAACAGTCATCTAGTTGATTTAAAAATTTTGTTCCCCATGTCGAGTTTCCTTCCCATTTACTCCAATCAGTTAGAGGCAAATTGAAATCACCCATAATAAGGCATTGACGCTTACTTGCCCATTCCATTTGCATGTAGAGGCTTTTGTCATAGTCTTCACAATCACCTGGTCTGTAGATTACGCCTACTCGCATTGTACCTTTGTTTCCAACTATCTCACACCATACAGACTCTATACTAGCATGTGAAATGTCTGAATCTGGGAAAGCTATCGTCGCACTCAGGCTGCTTCTGATAAGAAGCATTACCCCACCACCCCTTCTATCTACTCTATCCTTCCTAAATACATTATACAAGCCGTACTGAAACTCATCATCCCCAATTTCCGGGTGGCACCACGTCTCCGTAAGCCCTATTATGTCTGCGTTACTTGTTTTAACCAGCAGTTCGAATTCGCTCATTTTATTGACGACACTTCTAACGTTACTGTATAAACAATTAAGATTTACTGTTCTTGTATATTTAACAACCCTAACACAACCCTTGAAGTTTTTTAGGCTCTCTTCCCTGATATTAGCTACCTGCTCACGTGAAACGTCTTTGCCCCCAGAACATCTAGATAATACGTCCAGTTGGGGTAACAGATAAGAACTCTTAAGGTATGTGCAAGAGTTACATTGACCAATATTATCAGATAAACGCGTGTCAGTATTACCCACATCCCCCCTGGAATCACAGCGTATGACAATAAGTCTCGTTAATTCTTTTGACATTAGATAGGTTACCACTGTGCTACCCCGCAGGAATGGGTGGGAATAGGTAAGCTTGTTGGTAGGCAGGGTAATGGATAGATAGGCGAATGGATAGTACAGAATACAACTGGGGAAAATTTTAAGTCTCGCCTAGGGCGCATGAAACTCTTGCGCCGGCTCTGAACACAAATACCTAACCAGAATACATCTCTGGTAACTTTAAAAGGTAATCTTTAAAATAGCATCCTTTTGCCGTTCGAAAGGGGATAGAGTTGATAAAATTGCACTCCGTGACTGAGTTAGTCTCAGCCGTGGATAGCGAGTTTTTCCTTTTTTTAAACTCGGATTTTATCTTCCAGCAAACAGGCAAATTGACCAGAGAGAACAAATAGACATATTTCACGTGGGCAGATGCGTTGTTTTGTGGCCGTAATATGACAGTTTTTTTTTTTTTTTTTTTTTTTTTTTAATAAGGAGTTTAACAAGAATTTGATCATTGAATTCTTGACCCACGTTCAACTCATATGCGTGTGCTACTGCACTAGCGCTCTGACCTTCTTCTTCCAACTTCTAGCTGTCATTATAATACTTCCGGTCACAAAGTAGGCTCGTAAACATCTAGTTGGAAGTGTCTGAAGCAGTGGTATGTTAAATAATAAACCTGGTTCTGACCTAAATCTCTTAAAATAAATTATGAGCTAGTACTGCAATCGAGGCATTGCCAACATTTTCCTCTTTGGCTATCCAGACATTGATTGCTGTGACAAAGTTAAGGTATACTTATGACCAAAAACATTATGAACACCTATTAATAGCGTGTTGGGCTGACTTTTGTCCGTGATAACGCTTGCACCTGATGTGGCATCGACTTTACGAGACCACGGAAGGTGTCCTCAGATTTCATCTTGAACAGCAGGAGAGTATGACGTCCCTCAGTTCCGCCCGCAACGGAGTGAGGCACTGGCGAATACTGCATTTCACTACATCTCACAAATGTTTCATGGATTGAGATCGGAAGAATATGGCGGCTAGGGGAGCACACTAAACGCTTGAACACAATCATCGAACCATTCCTGCACAATGCGGGCTTTGTAACGCGGGGTGTCGTCTTTTTAGAGACCAGTGCTATCTGGATACACGGTCACTATATAGGTCAAAACGTGGTTCAAAATAATGTCAGGGTGGGATCTGGCAGTGAGGATGTGTGTATTGGGGATGAGGGGACCCAGTGATTCCATGAAAACATTCCCCAAACCACGATACTACTACTGCCGCCGGCCTGTTTTCGGCTAACCATGCAGTCTTGTTGCAGCTTTTCATCTTTTCGCACCCGTCCATCGGCATGATGGAACTGGAACCTTGATTCATCAGACCAGACGCTTCTTTTTCTCGTCGTCCAATGCCCAGGAACAGTGCTCCCATGTTCACTGCAGGCGAGGTGTCGATCATGGTTAGTCAGCACAGACACGTAAACAGTTCTCCTACTCCGTAGGCCTATCCGCAAAAGCGTCCGTTGAATGAGTAAACAGTTTTCCTACTCCGTAGGCCTATCCGCAAAAGCGTCCGTTGGATGATGTGCTTGGAAACTTTTCTCTGTAAAACCCATATAGTTTGCTGTTAGCGGACAGCGCGTGCCAACCGCCGTCACTTTAGCTGTTAACCTGTGATGTCTGTCCGTGCCAGCACGTTGGATGGTGTGTGTGTCCTTTTTTGGACACACACCATCCAGCTGACAGGCACTACCCTGCCGTCACTATATATGCTTCGCCGGTCGGTTAAATCACTCCTAATTGCTGTGGGATGCGTCTGCTTGTGTAGACAGGGGTAGTTATAATGTTTTGGTTCATGAGTGTATATTCTGGATGGCTGATGGACACGATTACGTCTAGCTGTTATCCACACGATAGTTCACTGAATAAATATCAGTTTTATTGAAAATTACCACTGCGTCCACAAAAAAGTATTTGGATACAAATAATTATGTTTGCATGAGACTACATGCAGACATAATTATTGGATACCAACGTTTCGAATTGTTTACTTTTCGGTCTGGTCATCGTGGATGACCAGACTAGGCGACTTTAAATATAGAGCTATAGAGAGTATAACTTGGAACCTTTTTGTTTATGATCTTGCCCTGAACTCAGATGCGAAACTATGAATTCTGCGCTCTCCAGCCAAATTGTTCAACTCCGCCCATGTGATCTTTAAAAACATACGAAACCCGTCATCGGGCCTCTTACTGGGACTGACGTGGCGGTATGGTAGTTTTGCCACTGCATGAACTAGTGATAGTGGTGTTACTGCTCAGGTAGTACACAAAAACAGAATAATTAAACAAGCTATTGTGCTCATGTTCTGTGTGTATACGTTTTATTGTAAAATGTTTTAAACTGTAAAAACTATCTGAAATCTGCAGTATAATTTACTGTAACATGATATAAACACAAGAAATTCCCGTTTACTCCATCGCCCTTCTAAGGAGAGTTTATGCTTTGCCCGCGGTATTCGAATCTGTTATCTAAAAAGGTGCATTATGATAGTTTTCCGTTCTAAACGTCGTTCGCCATTTTTAGAAAACTGTTTCAAGTATTTTGTTCGTTTTATAAACATAAACAACAAATTTAACATGTTTTTATTATTGTGACAATATAAATTAAAGAATAAAAAATTGAACAGGAAGTAGTATGCCTTCCAGATCTCTTACGTTGACTTTCCGCTCAGTCTTAGCTGACTAGAGAAAGCCGTGTGCTCGTCTGGCATTATCAGGTTTTTTTGAGTAGTATAAACGGATAAAGTTATGGCTGAATTAACAGGAAAGTTTAAGTTAGTTTCAAGCGATAAATTTGATGATTTTTTAAAAGCACTTGGTAAGTATGTACCCAATGTTTTGGCTAGTTTTGATTTATACAATCTAATGTAAAGATTAAGCTAAATAAAAACACGCCCTATTTAGAATGTTTATAATGAAAAAAAAAAAAAAAAGTGATAAAATGACTTGCCTTTCCTGTATTTGCTTGCATTCTTGATTAGTTCCTGGTTTCTTTTATTGTCGCCAAGCGCTTTATACTGTAATACAAATGAGTTTAGTTAAATAAGCAGTTTGTTCCTACGCACAAAAATATATTGACAACCGTGACGTCGCAATTATCAAATTCTTAATTGCATGCTTTTTAATTTTAGATAAAGGCTTTGCCAGGGCCGTGCAAAAGGCACTTGGGGGTGCAAAACCACTCTGGATGCAAAACGGGTTAAGGAGCCTCGTTTATTTGTGTTGAGACTTTGATGGCCTTGAACAGAGGTTCTGTTGCGGCGCATCAGCCAATTCACCCCCTATTTGTACGGCCCTGGACTTTGCAAAAGAAACAGCAGTTCTATCCGTATAGGAACATATTCCGAATAATAGTGGTCCATGGTTCATATATATAAAAACATTAAAATTAGTAAACCCTTCTTAGTAAAACGTAGTAGTAGTAGTAGTAGTGGCACTTGATGCAAGAAAGCAAGTGTAGGAGCTTATGCAGCATCAGCCAAAAAAAAAAAAAAAAAATCACACCATACCCTCCAAATGCCTGTCCAGTTCCTCCTTAAATCTATTTAACCTATCAACTTCCACAACGACAGATGGAAGTTTGTTCCAGCAATTAACCACCCGCTGGCTAAAGGCAAATTTCCGCACATCTATTCTACATCTATCCTTTCTTAATTTGAACTTATGTCCCCGTAGGTTCGTATTCTGAACAAGTGGGAGGATCCCATCAGAATTCAGCGTGCTCAACCCATTCAAGGCCTTATAGACCTCAATCAGATCACCGCGCAGGTGCCTAGTCTCCAGCCACTGCAATTTGCAGAACTTAAGCCTCTCTTGGTAAGAGGATCCCTTCATTCCCCTCACCAATTGTGTTGCTCTTCTCTGTACACGCTCAAGCAAATCTACATCCTTCCTAAAATGAGGCCTCCAGACCTGTACGCAGTACTGAAGGCGTGGCCTGACCATTGCCTTATACAGAGGGACAATCACCTCCTTTTCCCTGCTAGCAAAATTCCTATATATCATTGACAAAACCCCGTGACCTGCCCTAGCAGCCTGTCTGCATTGCTCAGAAAACTTCATATCTGACTACACAATTATTCCCAGGTCTTTTTCATTTTCTACCACCTTAAGTGTAGTACCACACAGTTGGTACGTTTCTCTGGGGTTACTTCTACCCATATGCAGTACTTTGCATTTGTCAAGGTTAAACTTCAGTTGCCACTTCTTAGCCCATCTGCCCAAATTATCTAGATCCTGTTGCAGTAGCACACTGCCATGACTGTCATTAACAACCCTGCCAACCTTCGTGTCATCTGCAAACTTCGACATTAAGCCTGATATACCTTCATCAATATCATTGATAAATATACAAAACAACAGTGGACCCAACACCGAACCCTGTGGGACTCCACTAATAACATTAGTCCACGAAGAGCAGCACCCATTGATTACCACCCTCTGTCTTCTCCCACTTAACCATCCTTTTATCCATTGTAGCAACTTACCCTTAATACCATTCTGCTCCAATTTGTACAGTAGTCTTCCATGCACAATAGTGTCAAAAGCTTTCCTGAAATCCAAGTATATGATATCAAAATTATTTTTTGCATCCAGTTCCTTTGTGACCACATCATAATAACCAATCAAATTTGTCAGACAAGACTTTCCCTTAACAAACCCATGCTGTGTCTGAATTATTGCTGCAGTCTTGTCTAGATGATCCTGCAATGCATCTTTAACCAGTGACTCCATTATTTTACCTGGAACAGAAGTTAAACTAACTGGTCTGTAATTACTCGTGTCACCCTTCGAACCTCCTTTGTGAATTTGGGATACATTTGCACATCTCCAGTCCGTGGGAACCTCCCCTGAATCCAAGGATGCTCTCATAATTATGGCTAAGGGTTTGCTTAGTTGCTTTGCCGCCTCCTTTAATATAACTGGATAGATCCCATCCACCCCAGGTGCCTTTCTTATGTTTAACTTCAACAATTTCTCCTCCACTTTGCTCTCAGTTATTACAAAATCATTAAGCACACTGCTACAATTTGATAACCTTCTTCCATTTTCAAACTGTAATAATTCCTCACGTGTGAATGTAGATGCAAAATACTCATTCAGTTTGTTTGCTATCTGAGCAGGATCATCAACAGTCAAACCATCGATGTCAAGTGGACCAATCGTATTCATTCCCTTCCTTTTAGAGTTTATATAAGTAAAGAAATCCTTGCTGTTTTTCTTAGCATCTTTTGCCAAAGATTTCTCGTAATCCGCCTTTGCCTGCCGAACCTCCTTTGTGACCTGATTACAGACTAGCTTATATCTGCTACAGGCTTCTGCGTCGCCTGATAATTTATATGTATCCCATGCATTTTTCTTCTCTGTCACGAGTCTCATTAGTTCATTTGATAACCATTTAGGCCTAAACCTTGAACAATATTTCTTCATCGGTATGAAAAGTCTAGTAGCTTCCACGATTAATTCCTTGAATGCTTCCCACTTAGAATTTACTGTTTGTAACATCGTCAGTTGATCCCACTGTACAGAATTTAAAAACTGTCTGAGACCAGTGTACTCCCCTTTACGGAAGCAAAAACCCTTTCCTTTACCCCTGACGGTAGTTACCTCTTTGAGTAAATCCCACTTCAGCACACTGTGATCACTGCCACCTAGTGGTTCCTTTATCTGCAAATTCTTAATACACGAATGATCACTGCTGATAACCAGATCAAGAGTATTACTTTCTCTGGTTGCCTCTCGAACATGCTGCTGCAGAAAACAATCATCCAATAAATCCACAAAAGTCTGACTAGCGTGTGAGTGACCAACCCACAAGTTCCAGTCAATATCTGGGAAGTTAAAATCCCCCATTATAAGACATTCTGATTTACTGGCCCACTCTATTTCTCTGTACAATTGTTCATTGTACTCATTCGAGTCATTAGGCCTGTAACACACTCCTACTCTTATTTTTGCTTTTGCAGTGCTTATGTCACACCAAACTGACTCAACAGTGCACTGTCCATCTCTATCAACTGGATGCACTTCTTTTGATTTTATGTTTTTCTTAATTAACAGCATAACACCTCCTCCCTTTCTGTCCTGTCTATCCTTTCTGTACACATTGTACTCCCCAAATTCCAGTTCTGCATTCCTTATGTCTTTGTGACACCACGTCTCTGCTATCCCAACAATATCCGCCTTTGATGTCTTGACCAACACTTCAAATTCATCAAATTTATTTACTATACTTCTAGCATTGGTATACATACAAGCATACTATTTTATATATATGTACGAAATTAACATACAACATTAAAATAAAACAAGATAAACCTAATTAAATACCCTGACATGGAACATGAAATTAATGAAGGGGTGAATGTCTTTGGTCAGCTTCCATAAAGATCTTGACATTAGAGGAAAGAGGGCTTCAAGAAACCATCCGAAGTGATGAGTAACTTCATTACATTTTTGTTTACATATTTTATTACCTATTTGCATATCTAAAGGTGGCCAAAATCTTAATAAAAAAAAAACAAGAAATTTTATATACACAAGGTATCATTGAAGTTCTGCATTTTCTTCACCACTGAGCTGGCAAGTTACAGTCGGCCGAGGACACCTGCGCAGTGGGTATAGTAAAACGATAAGAATTCACAGAAGAGCTTCATGGTTGAGATTTTGAGGGATTATTTTGTAGTACCGTTTCTCCTTGGAAAATGTTACAAGGTCAGAATCTGTTGTTGAATCAGATTCAGCATCTGAGTTGGGATGTAGATGGATGTCCTTAAGATGCAGTTGGTGCAAATGCATGTTAACGTATGGTATGAATGTGCAATTTAATACCACTTAAAATTTTACAAATATCTGACTTTTTGAAATTGCTTATTTTAAACCAGTTATAATAAAAATATAATGTGCAAACATTTTTATTAACTGTGTACTATCTTAAAGTGAACATGGTTATTTTGTTACAAACTGCTATTCTCACATAAAAAAATGAATACTTTTACCTAAATTTTGTCAGTTTTTGGCCATTATGATTAACATGAGAATGATAAAAAACATTTATCATTCTTATGATAAATGTTTTTTTATATTGTGTTATTGCCATCCAGTGGCAAGAGAAGTTTATAACAACTGCATTACTCCACTTAATTTAAAAAAAAAATTTTAACATCATTATATAAGCTAGTTACACGTAATAAACTCTCAAAAAGGTTCAGTTTATCTGCATCTCATGATGTTTTTTTTTTTTTTTAAATATGACCTTAATATTTGTATAGCATCGGTTTGCCACTGCAAGTACAGGGTTGTTAAAATTAAAGTTTCCCTATGTAGAGGGTCCTGGAGTGAGTTCTAAGGCTCATACTGTAGAGAAATTTGGACAACAGGTACAATAAAGAATGCACTTGCCATTTATTGGAAAAAAAAAATAGTTAAAAAATTTGTCACTATATGGCGCTGTGGCAATACACTTGAATAGCACTACAGTTGTTCAATGTGCCCTCCATTTTGGTCAAAAACAGTTTCCATTTGAAGAACAGCATTTTCTACAACAGAAGGTAACATGTCAACTGGAATAGCCAGCACATGATGTCTAATGCTGTCCTTCAGATCTGCCAGAATTTGACATCCTTCCTGATACACCTGGTTCTTCAACAAACCCCACAACCAGAAGTCGCATGGGGTGAGGTCCAGTGATCAGGGTGGCCAAGATGTCTGGAAACAGCGGCCGATGACCTGTTTGCTCTAAAGTGTTGCCTTAACAATCTTTAGACACAACAGTGGATGTGGGGTGGTGCACAATCTTGCATGAATATGGTATCCTGAAGGCACCCATGTTGTTGCAGCTCTGGTATTGCGAAATTTGCCAACATTTCATAATATCACTGTCCAGTGACGGAACAGGTGCGGGGTCCAGTCGATGTTACCTGTTAAAAAAAATATGGTCCAATCACGAATGTGGCCGTAAATCCACACCACACTGTCACTTTTGGAGAATGCAACGGAACCTCTTGGATAACTCAAGGGTTTTCTGTTGCCCAAATGCGACGTTGTGTATAGTCACTTGTTCATTTAAGCAGAAGTGGGCTTCATCACTCCAAAGGATGTTCCATGGCCAAGTGATATCCACTGTCATTTGTGCCAGAAACTGAAGTGTGTATGTCTGCGTCACCATGCTTTAATTGCTGTAGCATGTGCATCTTGTAAGGATAGTACCGCAACACCTGACACATTACTAGCCTTACAGTGGAATATGGCATGTCCATTTCACGAGAAACAGCTGGCACACTTGCACTACCACATGGAGATTGACTTGATAAATCCACGACAGCCATAGCCACATCTTCAACACAAGAGGAGTCCACTCGTTTTTGACCTCTAACTGGTTGAACACCAAGATGTCCTGTCGCTTTAAATTTTGCAATCATTTTGCGGACAGCACAAACAGTGATAGGTCCACGCCTTATGCGCTTCTGATGCCGGAATTCTCTGATAGCTGCAGCTGCATTGTTGCTGTTCTGATAGTACAGCTTCACTAATAGTGCTTTTTCCTGCAATGTTGTTGGCATTGCCGCTGTAGTGCAGGCAAATATCTACTGTGTGATTTTGAAGAGACTGCTTTGTTTTTATACAGTACAGTAGAACTGAGTGGTGGCACTTTGGCAATAACTTACGATTATGCAAATAACTTACGTTATTTGCATAATTGTAACTAAGATAGTTACGTGCCATACAGTGACAAATTTTGTAACTAATTTTTTTTTTCCCAATAAATGGTGAGTGCGTTCTTTATTGTACCTGTTGTCCAGATTTCTCTTCAGTACGAGCCTTAGAACTCACTCCAGAACCCTCTGTATAGGGATAGTTTAATTTTAACTTCTGTATAGAATCAATTAATATTTACTATAAGTAAACAAGAAAACTAAAAAAAAAAAAAATTATAAATTAAAAGTAGAAACCCTGGTCACATTAATAAAAAAAAATTTCCTTAAAAATATACATTTGCATTTTTGTTTTTTATGGTCAGTGTGATCATCTTGAAACAAGCAACCAGGTCTATTTGCCATAGCTATAGCTTTATCCTAGCTTCTTTGGTACCTCTTCTCCATTGACTCTGTCCTGGCAGAATTGCTTCCCTATGCTCTTCACTAACATTGCCCACATTTGGTCTGAAATAACCCAGGTGAGAGTGCAAGCAATGGGGTGAAGATGGACATTCTGAATCCCATTTTTTCTTAATTTTTAGTGGATTTGTCAACTAATTCATTGTAATTTTCACTCTTATTACCAAGAAAGTCATTTCACTATAAAGTGAAATGACTGTCAGGCATTTTGCTCAGCATCAGTCATTGTCTTCCAGTTCTTGGGAGGTCAACATCTGCTTAATTTGTGGACCAAATATGATGCCACCTTTGCCATAGCTTCATTTGGAAACAGACTATATATGTATGAAGGTATCACCTTTACAGGTTGACAAAGAATGCTTTTAACAAATTGCTTGACCAGTCCCAGCTTGATTTGGAGTAATGGAAGTAAGACTCTTTCTTGGAACCAATGTTAAACTTTCATTGTGTGCCAATCTGCAGGTCAACTCTGGCAGATCATTCTATTCTCCTCTAGTTCTGATCTACTACCCTGCTGTTCCAGAGGTAGAAAGGGAATGTATGAGACCACCTTGCAAAGCCAGAAGTAGCATAGTCGTGAAGTTCCCACAGACATCCCATTTTACTGGTTATACTTAATCTTTTCTACCACATGCGCCACATTTCCGTGGTTTTCTTCAATCCATTAGCTGTTACCCTGTACATTCTGTACACCAAAAACAGAAAACTTTAAGTATCTATTAGAATTACATTAGTGTTAATTTTAACATTAATATAATATGGTATTCACCTGAAATGTGCATTATTAATTATTTTTTTAATTGTAAAAAAAAGTACAAAAAACTACTTTTTTTTACAGTTTTTTGTATTTTTGTTAGAAACTGCTATTTTCTATAATTTTGTTATTTTTTGGACTTCATTAGCATTAGTATACGCGTATGATGCAAGAAAGCAAGCTTATATAGCATCAACCAAAAAAAAAAAAAAAAAACCTTCCAATTTCACCCATTGATTCTCTCCAAAAGTTTGTCTAATTCAGCCTTGAATTTAATTAAGCTGTCAACTTCCACAATGACAGATGAAAGTTTGTTCCAGCATTCAGCAACCTGCTGGCTCAAGACAAATTTCTGCGTTTATTCTACAACTGACTTTTCTCAATTTCAGTTTATGCCACCTCACATGCAGAATCTCAGCAAGAGAAATCCTATCAGCGGTGAGCTTGCTCAAACCATTCAAGGCCTTATACACCTCAATCAGATCACCTCGCAGGTGCCTTGTATCCAAACTGCAATTTGCAGAACTTCATACATTAAGTTCTGCAAACTTCAGCCCATTAAGCCTTTCTTGTTAAGAGCAACCCTTTGTTCCACTTACTAATTGCTTTCCCTTCTTTGTACTCTTTCCAGCAGCTCTACATCTTTCCTAAAATGAAGCCTACATGACTTTTATGAAGTACTCAAAGTGTGGCCTGACCAGTACCTTATACACAATGGGATAATCACCTCCTTATCCCTTCTAGCAAAATTCCTGTATATCATTGACAGAACCCCCATAAGCTACTCTTGTAGCCTGTCTGCACTGCTCAGAAAATTTCATATCTAACTGCACAATTACCCACAGGTCTTTTTTATTCTCCACTACCCTGAGTGTAATACCACACAGTTGGTAAGTTACTCTGGGATTGCTGCTACCCATATGCAGCACTTTTTCATTTGTCAATGTTTTAACTTCAGTTGCCATCTCTCAGCCCATTTGCTCAACTTTTCCAGATCCTGTTGCAGTAGCATACTGTCGTTTTGTCATTAGCAACCCTATGAAACTTTGCAAACTTGGACATTAAGCCTGATATACCTTTATCAATATTATTGATAAATACAGAAAATAGCAATGAGCCCAACATGGACACCTGGGGGCGCAACTAATAACATTAGTCCACGAAGAGCAGTGTCCATTGATTACCACTCTATCTTCTCTCACTCAACCAACCCTTTATCCATAGCAGCAGCTTGCCTTTAATGCCATACTGCTCAAACTTGTACGGTAGTCTTCCACGTGCAACAGTATCAAAAGCTTTCCTAAAATCCAAGTATATGACATCAAAATTATTATTTTCATCCAATTCCTTTGTGACCACATCATAGTATCCAATCAAATTGGTCAGACAAGACTTGCCCTTAACAAACTCATGCTGTGTCTGAACTATAACTTCAGTCTTGTCTAGATGACTCTGTAATGCTTGTTTAACTAGTGACTCCATTATTTTCACCAGAACAAAAGTCAAACTAACAGGCCTGTAATTACTAGTGTCACCCTGTGATCCTCCTTTATGAATTGGAGTCACATGTGCACATCTCCAGTCCATTGGTATCTCCCCTGAGTCCAAGGATGCCCTCATGATCATGGCCAAGGGCCTTCTTACTTCCTTTGCTGCCTCCTTTAATATAACTGGATAGATCCCATCTACTCCAGGTGCCTTTCTTATGTTTACCTTCAACAATTTTTCCTCCACTTTGTTCTCATTTATTACAAAATCCTCTAGCTACCTGTTACATTCTCCTCTCTTTATAACTCTTCATGTGTGAATGTAGATGAAAAATACTCATTCATTTTGTCAGCTACCTGAGCAGGATCATCAACAATTGAACCATCGATATCAAGTGGACCAATCTGATTCATCCCCTTCTTTCTAGAGTTTATATAAGTAAAGAAGTCTTTATTGTTTTTCCTGTGCAAAGATTTCTTGTAATTTGCCTTTGCTTGCCTAACATCCTTTGTGACTTGAGTATAGACTATCTTATATCTACCTTAGCCATCTGTGTCTCCTGATAATTTATATGCATACGATGAATTTTTCTTCTCTGCCAGAAGTCTCATTAGTTCATCTCACATCCATTTAGACCTTGAACAGTATTTCTAACCTTGAACAGTATTACTTAGTTTGTATGAAAAGCCTAGTAGCTTCCAAGGTTAATTCCTTGAATGCATCCCATTTAAATTTGCTGTTGGCAACATCAGTTGGTCCTACTGTTATAGAATTTAAAAACTGTCTGAGACCACCGTAGTCACCTTTACGAAAGCAAAAACCCTTCCCTTTATCCCTGACAGTAGTTACATCTTTGAGTAAATCCCACATCAATATACTAGGATCACTGCCCCCTAGTGGTTTCTTTATCTGCAGATTCTTAATGCATGAATAATCACTGCTGATAATCAGATCAAGAGTATTACTCCCTCTGGTTGCCTCTCGAACATGCTGCTGCAGGAAACAATCATCCAATCCAGTAAATCCACAAAAGTCTTGCTAGTGTGCAAGTGACCAACCCAAAATTCTAGTCTATATCTGGGAAATTAAAATCCTCCATTATAAGACAATCTGATTTATTGGCCTGCTCTATTTGTCTGCAAAGTTGTTCGTTGTATTCATCATTAAGCCTGTAACACAATCCTACTCTCAAATTTCCTTTCCCATTGCTTATGTCACACCAAACTGACTGAACACTGCACTGTCCACCCGTGTCAACTGGATGCACTTCCTTAGGTTTTGTGTTTCTTTATTAGCAGCATGACCCATTGTGTCTGTCTGTACACATTGTACTCCACAAATTCCAATTCTGCATTTCTGATATCTGTGTGACACTGTCTCTGATATACCATCAATATCTGACTTTGATGTCTTGACCAGCACCTCAAATTGATTAAATTTATTTAATGTACTCCTCGAACTGGTGTAAATGCAAGTATACATGCACCTATTCTTACTCTTATTTACCCTAACTACCATGATGACTCCCTGCTGGGAGTCATCATGGAATTATTTGTTTCATGATAACTCCCAGCAGTCCTTGAAATACCCAGCACCTTGCTTATCAGACTGCTGCTCATTCCAGTAGAAGCAGTGCAAGAATCACTTTCACCTCTGCCTGCAGCTACTGTTAATCTCTTAGTCTGTGAAACCCCTCCCTCCAAGCTGGCAGTTTTTGTACCAATCTAACACTAGCTTTACAGCATTAGCAGATATTCTTGCACCCTTTCTATTTAAGTGTATCCCATCCCGGTTAGAAATAATCTCCTGTTACCAAGCACAGACCATGCTGTGAAAAATTCTATCCCATGAGATTAAGGTAGAATGGAGTCTAACCAAGTCTTTTTGTTTAAAAAATGATTTTTTTTATCGTGTTATATAATATAATGCCAGAATTAAGAATAAATTGTTCAGTTTTCCATTTGAAAGTATTTCTTGCTATTTTTTCCCTAGAAGAAATTGATTGTTGTATAAAATTCACTGGCACCTGCCGATTGATTTGAATTTGGCATGCCAGCTAGAGAGTTGATGTGAACAATGTGTGCAACAGCAATTGATAGATGTATATGCCCATTGTGAAACATCACAGCTTTCAAACTTGTACTGAACTGACTATAAAAAGACACTCTTCTGAATTATGGTTTGATAAAGACCAATCAAATCAAAACAATAGCATAGGGATTTGCAAAAGTGTAGAACGTGCATTCCAGATGCAAGAGTTGCACATATAGAACATGCGTGTCTTTCTCTGTATGTGGAAATCTTGCAGCTGGGATCCAGTAGGCCCCCATATCTTTTAAACATTGGATTTGCATTGCATTGGATTTGGTTAGATCCAAGTGTCTCAGGTAACTTGATTCTTTCTGATTGGGAAAATGTGGTATTTTACTTGAATACTTCATAATTGGGATTACACCTCAGGCTTCTGAGGTGTAATCCAATTATCCTGTTCACCAGATTCATCATCCAGTTCTGAAGACTTGAACTCTGGAAGGTGAATTGAGAATTGGCAGGTCTTCACTGTGTGGTAGTAGTAGCTATAGAGGATGGTATATTGGGATACATTACATCTGCCATATTTTTACATTATTATATCCATCCTACAAAAGTAGCAGTTGGCATCATGGTGTATGTGCATGCTGTTCCTCAAATATTGGCTTTCCTGGAGTTGATCTACATCTACCATGGCAGAAATGAGATGCCCACAACTCCAAAATAGGTTTCATGTACACTGCAAAACTTGATGCCACCAGTAATGTCATGCTTCACACTTATAATCAACAAATATATCAGAGCAAGTCTGTAGATAATTTACCCCTTTATATGGTGGCAAAAAAAAAACCCATATATGAATACTATGGACTGGTATATTACAATAGTATTGGTGTGTACTTATGTAAATATATTTATATAAATGTCAAAGAATCGTAAAACATTCAGTTACCATCAAAATATTGACACTAGAGGGAAAACTGATGATGCCATTGGATTCAGCATATGGAATACATATATGAAACAGTTAAATATAAACAAATGTTTTTTTTTATGTAGCATTGGTAGTGGCAAATGATGCAAGAAGCTTATATAGCATCAGCCAAAAACTCCCCACTTCACTACACCAGATGAATGTTTGTTCCAATAGTCAGTTACTCTCTGACTGGAAGCAAATCTGCACTTATATCCTGCAACCATTCTTTCTCAGTTTATGTCTCCTTATGTGCATTGTCTATGAAAGAATAAGAATGCCATCAGCATTTAGTTTACTCAATCCATTCAAAACCTTAAACACTTGAATCCTCACAGCTACCTACCTAGTTTCCAAGTGTTACAATTTTCAGAACTGAAGTTGTTCGTGGTAAGAACACCCATTTGTGTCATTGGTCATTGACTGATGTTGCTCTTCTCTGCACTTGTTACAACAGTTCCACATCCCTCTTAAAATTAAGCTTACAGATGTGTGTGCAATACTCGAGATGAAGCCGAACCATTACTTTATACAATGGAATAATCACTCCCTTGTCCTTGCAGGCAAAAATTTCTTCTTGTATGTCACTGACAGAATCCCTTGAGCTGCACTAGCAGCATGTCTGTGTTGCTCAGAGAATCTCATGTTGGACTACAAATGTTCCCAGGTCTGTTTTGTTCTCCACTAACTTGAGCACAGTGCTACCCAGTACGAAATTCGTAATATTCAGGTTTAAAAAAAAAAAAAAAAAAACTTCTCAGATGACTGCTCCAATGCTGATAGCATTTTATCAGTGGGAAGGCAGTCATCCTAGATGACTAAAGTGAAAAAATGAAGAAAGAAACTATTATAATTTATGTCTTAAACTGACTCATTTTATTAGGGTAAGTTGGGTAAGTCTACACTAATTGTATGGAGGACAGTAGGCTTCAGGGTGCCTCCGTAGCCAGGTGGGAAGGAGCAACAGTTCATAGCACACGCTTCTTGATTAGACTGGGGTTTGAGCCCGTCACCACCAAATACGGAGGATGCGGAAAGGTCGGGGAATGACCACCGCATATCCCAGAGCAATATGGCCTTAGTTGCTAATGCTCCTAAAAACCAAATAACAAACAAATAAAACTTACTCAAATTCATATATTTTCCAGTTGATTTGAGATCTACTGTGGGTGAGTTGTCTAAGTAATTTGGGTTTTAATTTGAAAGTGTAGCATTCTCTTTTACTGGGTAACATATTATTTTATTCTGGTCTTACTCTCTTATTTTGGTATCAGATTTGATTTTAGAGCCCAACATTCCTGTTTGTTGTGTAATCATGCAGTTATTTTGCCAAGAAAAAACCAAACATGTCTCATATTGCCTATTCTTCCCCCTCCAACAGTTTGTCTAGTTCTTCTGTATGTTTAATCACGTGTGCCAATTCTTTTAAAATGCAACATGACAACATTGTAAGAGAATTAGTATAAGTAATTTTAGTGCTGGGAGTGAAGCACAATTTTTAGTTTCGTATTGAATATACAGATTATAAACTAAAATAGTGAGTCAACTACTCTAGTCCAAAACACGTAGAGGATGTGGAGGATGCCATGAGTTATAGAAAAGAAGAATTGGAGGAAAAAGATAGGGTCTTTGTCCTTGGCCCCATGCTGGGTTTTGACACCCCTAGAAATTTGAGCAGGAGATTTGACCATATTGGATTAGTGACCATGATTCTGCTACAACCAGATCACAATTGAAAATTTTTGGGTGAACATTCCACAGTTATGCTAATAATGTATATGTAAATTTAACCATAACAACTGAATCAAAATCATTATATCATCAGTGATGAATAGAATTCAATTGAAAGAACTTATACATTATTCAGCAGTTAAATTTTTTTGTAATCTTTTACTGTAAATATGCACTACCAAAATGATCTGTGATAATAGCAGTTATGTGCCTTTATTAATATTATAATTATGTTTTATGTTATGCTTATTATAATTATGTTATATCTTTATTATATTTCAGGTGTAGTGCTTGAACAAAATTAGGCATCCTGATTCTTCTGTTTGATTTACAAATACTGTTTCAGCATTTTTACTGTAATAAAATGTAATGCAGTTATTATTAGCATTAGTAAAGGCATATGATGCAAAAAAGCAAGCTTATACAGCATCAGCCAAAAAAAAAAAAAAAAAAACTTCCCACTTCACCCATCCATTTGCTCCAAAAGTTTGTCCACTTCTTCCTTGAATTTATTTAAGCTATCAACTTCCACAACGACAAATGGAAGTTTGTTCTTGCAATTAACTACCCGCTGGCTAAAGGCAAATTTCTGCACGGCTGTTCTACAACTGACTTTCCTCAATTTGAATTTAAGCCCCCTCGGGTGCTGAATCTGAGCAAGAGGAAGAATCCCATCAGCGGTGAACTTTCTCAAACAATTCAAGGCCTTATACTAGGCCTTGTTATAATTATGTTATATCTTTATTATATTTCAGATGTAGTGCTTGAACAAAATTAGGCATCCTGATTCTTCTGTTTGATTTACAAATACTGTTTCAGCATTTTTACTGTAATAAAATGTAATGCAGTTATTATTAGCATTAGTAAAGGCATATGATGCAAGAAAGCAAGCTTATACAGCATCAGCCAAAAAAAAAAAAAAAAACCTCCCACTTCACCCATCCATTTGCTCCAAAAGTTTGTCCACTTCTTCCTTGAATTTATTTAAGCTATCAACTTCCACAACGACAAATGGAAGTTTGTTCTTGCAATTAACTACCCGCTGGCTAAAGGCAAATTTCTGCACGGCTGTTCTACAACTGACTTTCCTCAATTTGAATTTAAGCCCCCTCGGGTGCTGAATCTGAGCAAGAGGAAGAATCCCATCAGCGGTGAACTTTCTCAAACAATTCAAGGCCTTATACTAGGCCTTGTTATAATTATGTTATATCTTTATTATATTTCAGATGTAGTGCTTGAACAAAATTAGGCATCCTGATTCTTCTGTTTGATTTACAAATACTGTTTCAGCATTTTTACTGTAATAAAATGTAATGCAGTTATTATTAGCATTAGTAAAGGCATATGATGCAAGAAAGCAAGCTTATACAGCATCAGCCAAAAAAAAAAAAAAAAACCTCCCACTTCACCCATCCATTTGCTCCAAAAGTTTGTCCACTTCTTCGTTGAATTTATTTAAGCTATCAACTTCCACAACGACAAATGGAAGTTTGTTCTTGCAATTAACTACCCGCTGGCTAAAGGCAAATTTCTGCATGGCTGTTCTACAACTGACTTTCCTCAATTTGAATTTAAGTCCCCTCGGGTGCTGAATCTGAGCAAGAGGAAGAATCCCATCAGCGGTGAACTTTCTCAAACAATTCAAGGCCTTATACTAGGCCTTGTTATAATTATGTTATATCTTTATTATATTTCAGATGTAGTGCTTGAACAAAATTAGGCATCCTGATTCTTCTGTTTGATTTACAAATACTGTTTCAGCATTTTTACTGTAATAAAATGTAATGCAGTTATTATTAGCATTAGTAAAGGCATATGATGCAAGAAAGCAAGCTTATACAGCATCAGCCAAAAAAAAAAAAAAAAACTTCCCACTTCACCCATCCATTTGCTCCAAAAGTTTGTCCACTTCTTCGTTGAATTTATTTAAGCTATCAACTTCCACAACGACAAATGGAAGTTTGTTCTTGCAATTAACTACCCGCTGGCTAAAGGCAAATTTCTGCATGGCTGTTCTACAACTGACTTTCCTCAATTTGAATTTAAGTCCCCTCGGGTGCTGAATCTGAGCAAGAGGAAGAATCCCATCAGCGGTGAACTTTCTCAAACAATTCAAGGCCTTATACACTTCAATCAGATCACCTCGCAGGTGCCTTGACTCCAGAATGCAATTTGCAGAACTTAAGCCTTTCTTGGTAAGAGCAATTCTTTGTTCCACTCAACATCCTTCTACAGCAACTCCACATCCTTCCTAAAATGAGGCATTCAGACCTATACACAGTACTAAGGTGTGGTATGACCATTGTTTTATACAAGAGGATAATCACCACCTTATCCCTGCTAGCTAAATTCCTGTATATCATTGACAGGACCCCATGAGCTACTTATGCAGAAAACTTCATATCTGACTGCACAATTGCCTCCAGGTCTTTTTCATTCTCCACTATCCTGAGTGTCCACGCAGTTGTTAAGTTACTTTGGGGTTACTGTTACCCATATGCAGTACTTTGCATTTGTCAATGTTAAATGTCATTTACCCCTTAGTCAAAAATTAGTCAAGAAACACTTGCCATGATGAACCGAAGACGACAAATGAAGAGCAAGAAAAACACTGACAGGGAGAAAATTGAGTATACTGAGTTATGCAAAGCCATTAGAAAGAGACTCAGAGAGGACATAAGAAGATTTAACACAAGAAAAGTAGAATAAGCATTAAGGGAAAACAAAGGATTTAAATCAGCAGCCATGAGCAGTAATACAGAAAGACAAATGATACTGAAACTGAAGAATAGCGATGGTGTACTTATAAACAGCAGAGAAGGCATAATTCAAATAGCAGAAGACTACTATAGAGAATTATACAAGGAGCGAGGGAATGATACCAGCAGTGGGGAAGATCGATTGCAAAGTAGCAACACATACAACATACCCGATATTTTTCCTGATGAGGTAGAACATGCATTGAAGAAAATGAAGAATCAGAAAGCCCCAGGGGAAGATGAAGTTACTGTAGAGTTGTTAAAATTGGGAGGAAGAGACATAACACAAAAACTGGCAAGGCTCTTCACAAAGTGCATTAGAAAAGGTGTTGACGCCTAAGCAGTGGAATAATGCAATCATAGTTTTGCTGCATAAGAAAGGAGATAAATCAGAAATTGGAAATTATAGACCAATTAGCTTGTTATCCCACATCTACAAGTTGTTCACAAGGGTCATTACTAACAGATTAGAAAGAATACTTGATGAGAATCAACCGAAAGAGCAAGCTGGCTTTAGGACAGGATTCTCAACTATGGATCACCTTCACGTAATATCACAGCTAATGGAGAAAGCAATGAATATAAAACACCATTATGCCTGGCATTTGTGGATTATGAAAAGGCATTTGACTCCATACAGCATAAGGCAATGTTTCGGGCACTGGAAAGACAAGGCATAGATACCCCATATATTATGATTTTGAAGAAAATATATGAGAGTGCTACCTCCTTTATTAGACTAGACAAAGACAGTAGGAAATTTAAAATCGAGAAAGGAGTTCGACAAGGAGACACAATATCTCCGAAGCTGTTTACTGCTGCCCTTGAGGAAGCTTTCAGAAGATTAGACTGGTCGCAGAAAGGAGTCAATGTGAAAGTACCTAAACCATTTACGATTTGCAGATGACATTGTGGTTATAAGCCACGATCCCAAAGAATTAGAGGAAAATCTTAATCAGTTATGCACAGTTAGTAAGGATTTTGGACTAAAGATTAATATGGCTAAAACGAAAGTAATGATGAACAAGTATGCCACGGAAAGGGAAATAATGATTGAAGGAGCTGTAATTGAAAAGGTGGAGTCATATACTTATCTGGGACAAGTTATTAGCTGTAATAATGATAAATGGCTGGAAGTCAAGAGAAGAATAAATTTTGGATGGATAGCATTCAGGAAATATAGTCACATACTGAAGAGCAATATCCCAGTTTGTCTGAAACGTAAAATAATGAATCAATGTATACTCCCCACCATGACTTATGGAAGTGAAACTTGGGCACTCACCAAAAGAATGGAAGAGAAGCTGAGAACTACACAGCGAAGAATGGAACAAATTATATTGGGAATCAGACTGTTAGATAAGAAGAGAAACACATGGATTAGGCAGCAAATTCAAGTAAAGGACATTCTTATCAAAACTAAAGAACAAAAATGGTCTTGGGCAGGACACATAGCCCGAAGACATGATGACAGATGGACTAAGAAAATAACAGAATGGTACCCAAGAGGAGCTAGAAGAAAACCTGGAAGACAAAGGCGGAGATGGATAGATGAAATTCATGAGTTTTTGGGTAGTAAATGGATGGCCAGTGCTCAAAACAGAAGAAACTGGAAAGTTGCTGGAGAGGCCTTCATCCTGCAGTGGATTGAAAATGGCTGATGATGATGATGATGACCCCAGGGGCTCACACCTGGTGAGTATGGGCTTGGCTCACCCAGAGTCCTGAGCTGGTTATCATCTGTTTCTCTTTCTTGGTGATTCCCTTCTACGTCTCTCTCTCTCTCTCTCATGGTAACTCGGGAATTTTGTTTTTTTTTTTTGGCTGGTGCAGCATAAGCCTCAGACTTCCTTGCACCTATAGCTAATAATAATAATCTCCAGACTTTGACATTAAGCCTAATATACCTTCATCGGTATCATTGATAAATATACAAAACAACGATGGGCCCAACACTGAACCCTGGGGGACTCCACTAAGAACATTAGTCTACGAAGAGCAGCATTGATTATCACTCTCTCCACTCAATAATCCTTTTATCCATTGTAGCCACTTGCCCTTAATGCCATACTGCTCCAATTTGTACAGTAGTCTTCAATATGCAACAGTATCAAACATTTTCATGAAATCTAATTGTGTGTGATATCAATATTATTTTTTGCATCCAGTTCCTTTGTGACCACATCATAATATCCAATCAAATTGGTCAGACAAGACTTTCCCTTAACAGATCCATGCTGTGTCTGAATTATCACTGCAGTCTTGTCTATATGATCCTGCAGTGCTTCTTAACCACTGACTCCATTATTTTCCCTGGAATAGAAGTTAAACTAACAGGTCTATAATTATTCGTATCACCCTTTGATTCCCCTTTGTGAATTGGAGATACATTTGCATCCAGTCCATCGATGCTCTCATTATTATGGCTAAGAGATTACATACTTCCTTTGCTGCCTTCTTTAATATAACTGGATAGATTCCATCCACCCCAGGTGCTTTTCTTATTGTAATAGTAATCATGGCATGTGATGCAAGAAAGCAAGCATATGAGCTTATGTAGCATCAGCCAAAAAAAAAAAAAAAAATCACACAACCATTCCCTCTAAATATTTATCCAGTTCCTCCTTAAATTTGTTTAGCCTATCAACTTCCATGACAGATGGAAGTTTGTTCCAGCAATTAACCACCCACTGGCTAAAGGCAAATTTCTGCGCACCTATTCTACAGTTGTCTTTCCTCAATTTGAATTTATGCTCCTTTAAGTTCATAATCTGAACAATTGGAACAATCCCATTAGAATTCAGCGTGCTCAACCCATTCAAGGCCTTATACACCTCAATCAGATCACCTTGCAAGTGCCTAGTCTCCAGCCGCTGCAATTTGCAGAACTTAAGCCTCTCTTGGTAAGCCTCCCTTCTCTGTACATCAAGAAAAATCTACATCCTTCCTAAAATGAGACCTCCAGACCTGTATGCAGTACTCAAGGCATGGCCTGACCATTGCCTTATACAGATGGACAATCACCTCCTTTTTTCTGCTAGCAAAATTCCTGTATATCATTGACAAAACTCCATGACCTGCTCTGGCAGCCTGTCTGCATTGCTCATAAAACTTCATATCTGACTACACAATTACTCCCAGGTCTTTCATTTTTTACCACCCTAAGTGTAGTACCACACAATTGGTACGTTCCTCTGGGGTTACTTCTACCCATATGCAGTACTTTGCATTTGTCAATGTTAAACTTCAGTTGCCACTTCTCAGCCCATTTTCCCAAATTTTCTAGATTCTGTTGCAGTAGCACACTGCCATTAATGTCATTAACTACCCTGCCAACCTTTGTATCATCTGCAAACTTCGACACTAATCCTGATATACCTTCATCACTATCATTGATAAATATACGAAACAACAGTGGACCCAACACCGATCCCTGTGGGACTACACTAATAACATTAGTCCACAAAGAGCGGCACCCATTGATTAACACACTTTGTCTTCTACCACTCGACCATCCTTTTATCCATTGTAGCAACTTACCCTTAATACCATTCTGCTCCAATTTGTACAGTAGTCTTCCATGCACAACAGTGTCAAACACTTTCCTGAAATCCAAGTACATGTACTGTATATGAAAGCAAAATTATTTTTTGTATCCAGTTCCTTTGTAACCACATCATAATATCCAATCAAATTTGTCAAACAAATTTGATTGACAAGACTTTCCCTTCACAGCATGGGTTTCATGCTGTGTCTGAATTATTGCTGCAGTCTTGTCTGGATGATCCTGCAATGCATCTTTTACCAGTGACTCCGTTATTTTACCTGGAACAGAAGTTAAACTAACTGGTCTGTACTTACTCGTGTCACCTTTCGATCCCCCTTTGTGAATTGGGGATACATTTGCATATCTCCAGTCCGTGGGGACCTCCCCTGAGTCAAAGGATGCTGTCATAATTATGGCTAAGGGTTTGCTTACTTAGTTTGCTGCCTCCTTTAATATAACTGGATAGATCCCATCCACCCCAGGTTCTTTCTTATGTTTAACTTCAACAATTTCTCTTCAATTTGCTCTCAGTTATTACAAAATCATTAAGTACCCTGTTACAATTTGATAACCTTCTGGCATTTTCAATCCTTAATAACTCTTCATGTGTGAATGTAGATGCAAAATACTCATTTAGTTTGTTTGCTATCTGAGCAGGATCATCAACAGTCGATCCATCGATATCAAGTGGACCAATCTGATTCATGCCCTTCCTTTTAGAGTTTATATAAGTAAAGAAATCCTTGCTCTTTTTTTTTTCATCCTTTGCCAAAGATTTCTCGTAATCTGCCTTCGCCTGTCCAACCTCCCTTGTGACTTCATTACAGACTAGCTTATATCTGCCATAGGCTTCTGTGTCGCCTGATAATTTATATGCATCCCATGCATTTTTCTTCTATGCCACGAGTTTCATTAGTTCATTTGACAACCATTTAGGCCTAACCTTGAACAATATTCTTAATTGGTATGAAACGTTTAGTAGCTTCCACGATTAATTCCTTGAATGCTTTCCACTTAGAATTTGCTGTTGGTAACATCATCAGTTGATCCCACTGTACAGAATTTAAAAACTGTCTGAGACCACTGTAGTCACCTATACGGAAGCAAAAACCCTTTCCTTTACCCCTGATGGTAATTATACCTTTAAGTAAATTCCACATCCGTACACCGTGATCACTGCCACCTAGTGGTTCCTTTATCTGCAAATTCTTAATACTCGAATGATCACTGCTGATAACCAGATCAAGAGTATTACCCTCTCTGGTTGCCTCTTGAACATGCTGCTGCAGGAAACAGTCATTCAATAAATCCACAAAAGTCTTACTTGTGTGCAAGTGACCAACCCACAAGTTCCAGCCACTATCTGGAAAGTTAAAATCCCCCATTATAAGATATTTTGATTTACTAGCCCACTCTATTTCTCTGTACAATTGTTCATTGTGCTCATTCGAGTCATTAGGCCTATAACACACTCCTACTCTTATTTTTGCTTTCGCAGTGCTTATATAACACCAAACTTACTCAACAGTGCACTGGCCATCTAAATCTATGTTTAACTTCAATAATTTTTCTCTTTATTCTTCTTCTTCAAGAGGAGTGTTTCCATTTACAATGGGTTTCCTGAGCCTACAAGTTATTTCTTGTTAGTTATTTTTTCCCGCCATAAAGTGTGGTTCAAGGTGTCTTGGTCGGTTAAGCTCGGGCTGTCATGCACTCCCGTACTCCATCCATCCTTGTCCTCCTAGGTCTTCCTCTTCTCCTTCTTCCAGGATAGCCTTTGGATATCTGTTTTCTTGCATCTGTTTTACATGTCCATACTATGTTAGACGCTTTTCTCTGATGGTGTCAATAATAGTCTTTTTCACTTCCATTTTTTTCCCTTATGTCTTCATTCCATTTTCTGTCTCTTCTAGAAGTTCCTGCTGAGCATCTCCAAAAATCCATTTCTGTGGAGAGCAATTTGTTTTCCGCTCACCCATTCAATGTTCAAGTTTCCGCTCCATACAATAGAAGACTTTGTGCAATCGTTTGAAATATAAGTTTCTTTGTTTTATGTAGGATATTTTTGCTCCACAGAACAGAGTTTAACATGCCGATAGCCTTTCTGCCGTCTGTAATTCTCTTATTGATCTCCGATTGGGATGATCCATCACTTTGTAAGATTGATCCCAAATATTTGAATTTATCGACTTGTTTGATTTTAAAACCTGCAATATTTAGAACGTGTCCTGGCCCTGAAGACAACATTTCAGTCTTGCTAAAATTGATTTTTAGACCCCATTGTTTATATTCCTCAAACAATTGACGACATGCATACTTTGCATCTTCTAAGTCTTGTGCTATCACCACCTGATCGTCTGCAAAAAGTAAATTGTTGAATATAGGTGTTTTTATTAATCGGCAATCCCATTTTATTACATTTTTTTTGACCAGGATCTTAGGCAGATGTTGATATAAATTTTGAAAAGTGTTGGTGACATGCAACAACCTTGTAATAAGCCTTTTGAAGTGTGGAATTCAGGTGACAAAGCTGATCCCACTTTAATTCTGCATCTATTATTCCTGTAAATTGCCTTAATAATGTTATTCAGTTGTCCATCAATATTTGCCTCTTTCAGTGCTTCCCATAAGAGTTTTCTTGGAACACTGTCATATGCCTTTTCAAGGTCAATGAAAATCATAAAGATTTTTTTTCCTTTTGATTGGCATTTTTCAAGGATCTGTCATACTTTTGAGATATGATCTATACATGACCTCCCAGCTGAAAAACCACTTTGTTCTTCTGATACCTCGATTCGGGCTTCTAAATGGTTCCTGATCCATTTTCCAAGGATCTTTAACAGCAGGTTCAGGACGCATATTCCTCAGTAATTTGAACAGCTTTTCCAATCGCCCTTCATATAAATTGATGTAATATATCCTGTTATCATTTATTTCGGTATTTCTTCTCCTCTCAGTATAGTATTTAACAGTTTTTGTATCAGAACAGCCACTCCTCTTCTTCCATATTTCAGAAGTTCCATGTAAACTCCTCCAGGTCCAGTGATTTGCCATTCCTTCCTTCCTTTATCAGGAGTTCCACTTCCCTAACAGAAACTTTTAAGCCCGAGTCTTCTACACGAAAATCCTCCATCGTCTTGAACTCTTCCCGGTCTTATTTTAAAAGTCCTTCGTAGTACTCCGTCCAGTCTTTCAAAGGTATTAATTACAAACCAGCATTGTGTTTATTCTGTTTTCTCAAGTCTTTAAGGACCTGCCATGATTCTGTCGATTGCTTGAAGCCCAATTTGCTATTAATAGTTGCGCATTTCCTTTCCCATTCTTCATTTTTCGCTTCTACTACCAACCGATTGGCTATTTTCTGTTTTTCAACGTAAATGTTCCTATATGCATCATTCCTATCACCCAGCCATTTCTGATATGCAAGTTTCTTTTCCTCTACAGGAGCTCTTACTTTCTCTGTAATCCAGGTCTTTTTTGGTCCTTGGCTCTTCTTTTTGCCTGGGATTTCATGAGCTATTTTTTTAACAGTATTTTTTAAATATTCGTAGATTTCTTCAGTATTACCTTTTATCTCGATGTTAATTGCAGCCATTCAGTCTCTGGGTGAAGTTGTTTCTAATGCTGTCGTCCTGGAGTAGGTCAATGTTAAATTGATCCACTTGTAGCATTTCCCCTTCCCTGCATTGTTGGTTGTCCACACATATTTTATTAATCCAGTTCCACCTCAGTGTTGTTTTAACAAGAAAATGGTCAGATCCACATTCAGCTCCTCTATAAACTCTGACATCTTTCAATACATAGGTCCCTGATTGTTTTGAAATAATGTAATCTATAACTGATCTAATTTTTCTTGTCTCCTGTGACCAAGTATATTTATGGATATCCTTGTGTTGGAAAAATGTGTTGTCTATTCTCAAGTCGAACTGTTCACAAAGATTGCATAGTCTATCTCCGTTGTCATTCCTCTCTTTCTCTCCAAATCTTCCAATAACTTTGCTATTTTGTTCAGTTCCTACTCTTGCATTGAAATCTCCCATTAGAGATATCTTTGTTCTTAGGAATTTTTTCTATTAATTCTCTGAGATCCTCCCAAAATTCATCCTTCAAGGTTTCGGCGGTGTCATTAGTCGGGGCATATATTCCCAAAATACATATTTCTCTCCCGTACATTTTCAGTTCCAATGAGATCATTCTTTCATTAATAAATTGCCAGTTTTTGATGTTGTCTCAATTTATTTTTAACAGCAATAGAAACTCCTGCTCTTGCTCTTTCACTCTTATCAACTCCACTCCAAAAATGGTAGTATGCTCCCGTTATTTCCTCTCCACATCCCTTTTTCTTTGTCTCTGATAACACGATGATGTCTAACTTGAATTTTTGCAATTCATCCGAAAGAAAGTTTCTTTTAGTTGAAAGGCCTTGAATATTCCAGCATCCCAAAATCATAGTCCTTTTCTGTTTGCCGAGTCGTTCTAAAAGTGCAGTCCATTTTCATTTTCACTTGTAGGTCTTTTAGCATTTGTGTATTTTTTACACTGAACGAGGAGCTAGCCTGTTGCAGCAACCCCCAACCTGGAGGGCCGGGGTATCTCTCTTAGTCTGGCCCCTACTCTTTGACCTATCCGGCTTGGGAGGCCCTACCAGTAGCTAAGCTACTGCCAACTTAGCTCTCCGGGTCATCGGGACACGCAAGCTCCCCCACTGCGACAAGGTGGAGAATACCATATTGTCCTCCAACAATTTCTCAGTTATTATAAAATCATTTAGCTCCCTGTTAGAGTTTAATAAGCTTCTGTTCTCCAGTTCCCTATAGAATTCCTCATGTGTGAAATGTAGATGCAAAATACTTATTCAGTTTGGCAGTCAAACTATCAATATAAAGCAGACCAATCTGATTCATCCTCTTCCTTTTAGAATTTCTAAGTAAAGAACTCTTTGCTGTTTTCTTTGCATCCTTTGCCAAAGATTTCTTGTAATCTGCCATTACTTGCCTTTACCCCCTTTGTGACTTGATTACTTGATTATATCTACCATAGGCTACACTGTCACCTGATAATTTATATGCATCCCATGCATTTTTCTTCTCTGCCACAAGTCTCATTAGTTCATCTGACATCCTTGTGGGCCTAAACCTTGAACAGAATTTCTTAGTTGGTATGAAAATTCTAGTAGCTTCCAAGATTACTTCCTTGAATGCTTCCCATTTAGAATTTTATTTTGGTAACATTGTCAGTTGGTCCCACAGTAAAGAATTTAAAAACTGTTTGAGACCACCGTCACCTTAACGAAAACAAAAACCATTCCCTTTAGCCCTGGTGGTAGTTAAATCTTTAAATAAATCCCATACCAGTCCACTGTGATCATTGTCACATAGTGGTTATTTTGGAGAATAGTCAAAATCTAAGCATTTCAACCTGCATAGAGTGAAATCTGCCTCTAAAGTCTGTTTCACCATAGAAGCCTGAGCAGTATCTGCAAAATGTGTATACTAAATCAATCGAAATTTTGACAACAGATTTTAGTGTTTTTAGAACTATCTAGTGATAGTGGTGAACAGGAAGCTTAGTGTGTAAATGAACTTTGCAGAAACTGAGGAAAATAACTGATATCATGGTATACCTTTTTGACATTTAAAAATTTTAGGAGTTTTCATATTAATCTAAAATTTTGTTGTTTTTTTTTGGTAATAGAATAGAATAAGGCTTTATTATGTATTTTGCACAAAGAATTGTTTTAATTTTTTTGAGCACTTTAGTTTTTTTTTTTTTTTTTTTCCCTAAGCAGTAAATAGTAATAATGTAGCTAAGGAAATCATTTTTTTAATTACAGATGTAGTATAGTTTCTTTTGTTTGATATCCAGTAAACACTGTACAGGGCATAGTGTGAATAATCTCACTTCTCGTTGCTTTTGAAAGCTTGCTTTTTTGCATTGCCTCTACTAATGCTAATGCTAAAAGACTTCTGTACAGATTGGAGCACTGTGTCATTAAGGGCAAGTTATTGCTATAGATAAAGGGATGGTTGAGTGGGAGAAGACAGTTGTTATGAATGGGTACTTCACCTCATGGATAAATGTTATTAGTGAAGTACCTCAGGATTCAGTGCTGAACCCATTGTTGTTTTCAGTATTTATTAATGATATTGATGAAGATATATCAGACCTAATGTCTAAGTTTGCAGAGGATATGAAGGTTGGCAAGGACATTTTGCTTGCTGACAGCGAGCAAAATGTCCTTGAAAATCCATGCACCTCAACAATATATATCTTCCAAGACAAAGCTGGATAGCTTTGTCTTGTCAATCACAGTTGGGAGATGTACCATGCATAGCTATCATAGGGAAATTATATGAATTGCTCAATTTCTAGTTATGTTATATTATATATATGTTAACAGTTATATGTCTTATTCTTTCTTGGCCTTATCTATCTGCATGAAAATTAAACTCTACCCACGATAGCAACTTACACTAAAGTGACCACTTTTGAGCAGACCCATGACTGGTCACTTTAGGCTGGTTTCACTTATTTAGATAATAGGATTCTTTTATGTTGTAAGTATAATTATGGTTGGCTTTGATGTAGCAGTTAAATGTGCATACACTTGCATATTTCCTTATTTTTGGTCCCCACCTCTGCGTACATAGATATACACATAGGCAGTAGAATAAAAGTAGAAAATGTGCTTCGTTACAGTTAAGAATAAACTTGAAATCAGTTATTAATCTTACTAGGTGTAGGAATGGTGATGCGGAAGTTGGGTGGCGCATCTAAACCAGTAGTGGAAATTAAAAAGGATGGCGACACCTGGTTGATTATTACTTCAACTACCTTTAAGACAACTGAATTGAAATTTAAGCTGGGAGAAGAATTTCAGGAAACTCGTATGGATGATACTGTCGTGAAGGTAGGTTTTAACTTATATTTTATTATTTGTTCAGCAGTTCATTTTATATTAGCTGCACAGGAATAAAACTTAATTTCGGTTGGGGGGAAAAATGACAATTTAAATGTGTTATCAGAGTTTTCTATAAATGAGAATGTAGGATTTATAAAACTATTTTTCCTCCCTCCTCTGTAATCTGTATTTTGCATAATTCCAGACTGAAATAGTTATTTAACTTTAATAATACTAGGTAACAAAATTTCAAAAAGGTTCTGTTCATCTGCATTTCTTGGTGTTTCTTTTTGAATTTGGGTATTTTGATAATGACCTGGCTTTTACTTTGCATCAGTGGTTTGCCGAGAAATGAAAGAAAAATAAATATGCAACAATGCAGGGTTATCCCACAAGGATGGCCTCTGTAGCCAAGTGGTCAGGAGTGGTAGTGCAGTAGCATGTGCTCTTTGATAGACTGGGGTTCAAGCCCCTGACTGCTAAATATGGTTGATCTGCCATCCTGCACTGGACCAGCCTGGCAGATATAGTCTGTTTCCCTCAACATGAATCATTGAAGAGGCTTCTATCTTGTAGTGGATTGATAATGGCTGCAGTTTATTTATTTTTTCATTTTATCCCGCAAGTAATGCACTATGCTCTTTGCTCCATATGGCCGCATAACTGACATTTATCAGGATAATAATTTCAAGTTTAACTTCAACATGTGCTTGAAACAGAGTTCCTGCATTGAATGTTACATAGAGGCCTTTTAAAAAATGGATGGTGATGTCACTTCATGTCAGATTACAGTTTCAGATCAAAGACATTTTATAAAATTAACTTTATGTGGTCGAACTTTGATAGAAATTTATGAATTGTTGCAGGAAGTGTCTGGTGAATCGACAGTAGATTGTAGAACCATTTCACGTTGGTCTCAAAGGTTTCATCGAGGTTGGGTCAGTGTCAAAGACAAGCAATGTCCAGGTAGATCGAAGATATCTGTGGACAATACATCAGTAGTCATTATTACCCTCAGTTTGGAGGAAGACAGATGATGACCTGTGAAGGAACAGCTAGTGAATCTAGAATATTGAAGTCATCTGTTTTCTGAATTTTAAATAAGATGTTACAAAAATGAAAGGTCACCACTCAGTGGGTCCCACGTTTGCTATCAGATGAATAGTGAGCAAAGTATAAAGAAATTGCAATACAGTTAGTGATAAGGTGAAGAGTTTTAAAAACAGGTTGCCATTGATGAGACATGGACACATGACTTTGAACCTGAACTGAACTTAAAATCAGCTGGTGGCAGCATCCATCTTTGCCATTCCCCCCCCCCTCTAAATATTGTGGGTCATATGCCACTTGAAAGATCAGTAATTGGAGATTATCAACATTTCTTCATCAGAAGCGACCACAGATGTCAGAAGCTGTTGTGCTTGCACACCATGACAACAAAAGTCCATATCACAGTCTATACGGCTTGTTTTCACTGATTACAAGATGGAAGCACTACCTCAACCCCCCTTCCTTATATTCCTGATAAGAGTCCTTGTGATTACGATCTATTCCACAACCTCAAGGAACCTTTGTTGATAAAAATTGCCATTTTTAGAAGTGCTGAGTGTAGCTGTGACCCTCATCACGGTTAAACAGGATTTAAAAATTGTCCGAATGTTGGAAGCAATCATAGGGCACAAGGAGACTACATTGCTACTCGGAAAAATTTACATAAAAAATCTGAAACTACTCGGGTTTTTAATGTAAATTATATATTAGATTAACCACTTCTGTTTATTACTTTTGGGATAACTCTCATAGTATATCAGATTTATTAACAATGTTTAACTTCTTTACAGAACAAAGTATTAGTCTTAGTTACAAGTAAATAACAAGGTTTTTTTTTTTTTTTTTTATGAAAACCCCAAACACAAGAGGGATTAGAACCTATAGTACTCAGTATCGTGATTGGATTCTTCGATTGGAGGTTGAGAAGATGAAAGAAGATATTTGTTAACATTGGACTTGAACTTCTGTAGGTTGTAATTTTCAGGAAATACGTATGAAGGAAGGTTATTCCACAAAACGGCAGTTGAGTGAATAAACGAGGAAGATGAAAAGTTGGTTCTGTGGGTTTGAAGTTGGACAGTAAATGGATGTTGGCTGGTGGCGGCACGTGTTTGGACTGTTTTGAAAGAGAGCGGGAATTATAGAAGCCAATTCAAAAGAACAGTGCCCATGGAAGTATCTGTAGAAGAGGCATGCAGCAGAAACAGTACATCTGTGAGAAAGCGAGTGGAGAGACTCTGTTAGAGATGAATCATTAATTAACATAACTGCCCTCTTCTGAATGGAATCAAGAAGCCTGAGAGAGGTTTTGGGGGCACCACCCCAGATGTGGGAACAATATTCCATGGCAGGGCGGATTTGCGATTTGTACAGAGTGAACAGCAGTTTGGAAGAAAAGTAACACCAAGACAAAAGAGAAAACCAAGTTTTTTAGAAGCAGAGGAGGCAATATTTGTAATGTGCTTGTGCCAAGGGAGATTAGAAGTCAGGGTAATCCCCAAAAGTGATATATCATTTTGCCTAGAAATTGGAGTGTCACCAAAGATAAGTATAGGAGCTAAAGAACCCTGTTTTTGCGAGATATAAGACAGGACTGAGTTGTAGAAGGATTAAAATCAACTAAGTTGTCTTTGCCCCACTGGAGAATTACCTGGAGATCGGCATAAGAAATTGGTAGCAGATATTCGAGAAGTTGAAGCTGATTGAGCAGGGCAAGGTTTCTCAAAATGGAAAGTGGAATGCAATGTTGCTATCATGGGCAAAACTGTGGATAGGATTCCCAGTCAATGTTAGAAGGTCATTAATATACAAGAGGAAAAGAGTGGAGAAATTAGAAGCCAAAGAGCCATCTACCATCACCCTCAGTGGGTGGCCAGAGAGAAAAGTGGATAACCAATCACAAAAAACAGTTGGCAAACCATAAGATGGAACTTGTTTAGAAAACCTTTATGCCAAACACAATCGAAAGCATTTGAGATGTCAAGAGCAGCTGCTTGTGTTTCACTGAACTTTTCCATTGAATTTGTTCATAAATGGGTAACATAAGCCAGACTGTCACCCGTGGATCGACACTGATGGAATCCATACAGGCGATCATTGATCAGACAGAAGATTTCTAGATAGTTTTAAGAGTTGGCAGTTAATTGATTTCTCTATTACTTTAGAAAGAGTAGAAGTAATTGCAATGGGACAATAATTCAATGGGGGTAATTTGTCACCCTTTTTAGGAACTGGCTGGATATGAGAAAATTTCTAAGCAGAAGGAAAAACACCTTTGGAATAAGAAAGCGAAAAAAGGTGGCAAAGAACAGGAGTAAGTTCAGGAGCACAGGTTTTAAGAACAAATGGAGAAATAACATCAGGACCTGGAACTTTCTTAGCATCAAGATTTGTCAAAATCCTTCTGACATCCTTTTGACGGAGGACCACTGGAGGCATTGAATGAGCATGTTGGGATTGGTGGGAGGTGTTTTACCAAGATCATTAATACATGAGTTGAAAGAAAAATGGGATGCTAGCAGGTCAGCTTTATCCTTGGCTGATGTGACAATAGAACCATCTGATTTTGACAGGTGGGAGCAGAGATGTGCAAAAGTTGTGGCTAATAGCTTTGGCAAGAGACCAGAATGCTCGGCTACCGTTAGGGCAAGAAGCAAGTTTTCTACTCTTAGCCTGTTCAAAATTTAGTTTGGACTGATTGATAACTGCTTTACAATTGTTGCGAGCTTTGGTGTAGGCAGAAAATGAAACTGAAGAATTGCAAACAAGCCAATTATGATATACAACAGTCTTAGCATATTTATTGGAAAACCAAGGTTTAGATAGGGGATGAGATTTTAAAGTGGATTGTTGAATAAAGGATTCCATTACTACAAGAATAATTTCACCCCATTTTGCATTCTTGTAATGTCGATAACGGCTCCACTGGAGAAGAGACAATCACCAAGTTGTGATCTGAGGTGCATAAAGGACCACTCACTTCGACCATGTACTTAGGAAGGGTTGTTTGTGAGAAAAAGATCAAGGTGTTGGCTGTATGGTTAGGATTGTCCGGTATTCTAGTAGGTAAATGAACAATCTTGCAAGGTCATTAGTAATTGCAAAAGCCTCAGCATCCCGAACAGCTGGGTCTGTGTGAATAGAGAATGGAAGCCAGCTGTAGTTGTGAACATTAAAATCACCAAGGAAAATTGCCTCACTCTTAGGAAAGTTGGACTGGACTGGACTGGGGAAAGTTAAGTTGCAAAGAGAAGAAGTCAAAGAGCTCCAAATGTTAGTGGAGTTGGGAGAACGGTAGAGAAAACAGATGAATTTGATGGAATGAGGTAGAGAGATTTTAGCATTAGCATTAGTAGAGGCATTTGATGCAAGAAAGCAAGCTTATGCAGCATCAGCCAAAAAAAAAAAAATAAAGTGAAATAAATAAATAAAAAAATAACCACTTCCACTTCACCCCTCAGTTCGTTCGAAATACCTGTCCAGCTGAACCTTAAACTTATTTAGGCTATCAACTTCCACGACAAGGGATGGAAGTCTGTTCCACCTACCAACCACCCGCTGGCTAAAGGCAAATTTCCGCACATCTATCCTACATCTGTCTTTCCTCAATTTGAATTTATGCCCTCTCAGGTGATTATTCTGAGCAAGAGGAAGAATCCCATCAGCATTGAGCATGCTCAAACCATTCAAGGCTCTATCAGATCACCTCGCTGGTGCCGTCTCCAGACGCTGTAATTCGCAAAACTTAAGCCTTTCTTCGTAAGAGCACCCCTTTGTTCCATTCACTAATCTTGTTGCCCTTCTCTGTACTCGTTCCAGCAGCTCTACATCCTTCTTGAAATGAGGCCTCCAGGCCTGTATACAGTACTCTAGGTGTGGCCTGACCATTGCCTTATACAAGGGAATAATCACCTCCTTATCCCTGCTAGAAAAATTCCTATATATCATTGACAATACACCATGAGCTACTCTTGCAGCCCGTCTGCACTGCTCAGAGAACTTCATATCTGCCTGCACAACCAACCCCAGGTCCCTTTCATTCTCTACCACTGTCAGTGCAGTACCACAGAGTTGATACGTTGCTGTGGGGTTGCTGTTTCCCATATGTAGTACTTTACATTTGTCAATGTTAAACTTCATTTGCCACCTCTCAGCCCATCTGCTCAACTTTTCCAGATCCTGTTGCAGCAGCATAGTGTCAGTAGTGTCCTTGACAACCCTGCCAACCTTCGTACCGTCTGCAAACTTGGACATTAAGCCCGATATACCATCATCAATATCATTTATAAATACAGAAAACAGTAAAGGACCCGATACTGAACCCGGAGGGACTCCAATAATAACATTAGTCCACGATGAGCAGTGTCCATTGATTACCACTCTCTGTCTTCTCCCCCTCAACCACCTCTTTATCGATAGCAGCAATTTGCCTCCAATGTCACACTGCTCCAATTTGTGCAGCAGTCTTCCATGTGCAACAGTATCAAAAGCCTTTCTAAGATCCAAGTATATAATATCAAAGTTATTCCCTGCATCCAGGTCTTTTGTAACTGCATCATAGTATCCAATCAAATTGGTCAGGCAAGACTTCCCCTTAACAAAACCATGCTGTGTCCGAGCTATAACTGAAGTCTTGTCTAAATGATCCTGCAGTGCTTCTTTAACCAGTGCCTCCATTAATTTTCCGGGAACAGAAGTTAAACTCGCAGGTCTATAATTACTTATGTCAGCCTTTGATCCTCCCTTGTGAATTGGGGTAACATTTGCACATCTCCAGTCCATGGGTACCTCCCCTGAGTCCAAGGAATCTCTCATAATTATGGCTAAGGGTTTGCTTACCTCCTTCTCTGCCTCCTTTAATATAACTGGATAGATCCCATCCACCCCAGGTGCCTTTCTTGTGTTTATCTTCAACAATTTCTCCTCCACTTTACTCTCAGTTATTACAAGATTCTCTAGCTTACTGCTAGAGTTGAATACACCTCTGGAATTCCCCTTGCTGAATAAATCTTCATGTGTGAATGTCGATGCAAAATATTCATTTAGTTTGTTAGCTACCTGAGCAGGGTCATCAACAGTTGACCCATCAATATCAAGTGGACCAATCTGGTTCATCCCCTGCCTTCTAGAGTTTGCATAAGTAAAGAACTCTTTGCTGTTTTTCTTCGCATCCCTTGCCAAGGATATCTCGTAATCTGCCTTCGCCTGCCTAACCTCCTTTGTAACTTGGTTACAGATCAACTTGTATCTATCATAGGCTTCTGTGTCACGTGTTAATTTGTATATATCCCATGCATTTTTCTTCTCTGCCATATGCCTCATTAGTTCATCTGACATCCATTTAGGCCTAAACCTTGAACAATCTTTCTTAGTTGGTATGTAAAGCCTAGTAGCTTCCAAGATAAGTTCTTTGAATGCTTCACATTTTGAATTTGCTGTTGGTAACATCATTAGTTGGTCCCACTGTATAGAATTTAAATACTGTCTCAGTCCATCTTAGTCGCCTTTATGAAAGCAATAACCCTTCCCTAATGGTAGTTACCTCTTTGAGTAAATCCCACTTCAGCACACTGATCACTGCTACGTAGTGGTTCATTTATCTGCAGATTCTTAATGCATGAAGAATCACTGCTGATAATCAAATCAAGAGTATTACTCCCTTTAGTTGCCTCCCGAACATGCTGTTGTAGAAATCACTCATCCAATAAATCCACAAAAGCCTTGCTAGTCTGTGAGTGATCAGCCCCCAAATTGCAGTCAATATCTGGGAAATTAAAATTCCCCCATTATAAGACTCTCTGATTTACTGGCCCACTCTATTTCCCTGTACAGTTTCTTATTATATTCATCAGAGTCATTAGGCCTATAGCACACTCCTACTTTCAATTTTGATCTCCCAATGCTTAAGTCACACCAAACTGACTCGACACTGCACTGTCCAGCGATGTCGACTGGCTTCACTTCCTTGGTTTTTATGTATTTCTTAACTAATAGCATAACCCCTCTTCCCTTTCTATCCTGTCTATCCTTTCTGTAGACATTGTACTCCCCAAATTCCAGTTCTGCATTCCTTTTATCTGTGTGACACCACGTCTCTGAAATCCCAACAATATCTGCCTTTGATGTTTTGAGCAATACCGTAAATTCATCAAATTTATTTACTAAACTCCTAGCATTGGTGTACACGCAAGTATACATGCACCTGTTCTTTTTCTTAGCTACCCTAACACAACCCATGTGTTTACCTGTACCCCAATGATTCCCAGAAGTCTCTGAAATATCCTGCATCTTATTTTCCAGGCTGCTGCTCATTCCAATAGAAGCAGTGCAAGAATCACTTTCTTCTCTGCCAGTCCTTGTATCCCCCCAATATTTTAATACAGAAATTCAATAATTACACTTTTCTTCTTCAGAGTTGACTATTTAAATCCCTGTTGTGGCTGAATAGAAACTTACAGCATGTGCTGTTATGGTGGATGTGTTCACTGGCAACATTTTATACACAGGATGATGCAAAACATGAATTTCTCCAAATAGATAAATGAAGTACACTAACTAATATAATTTTTTGGCTAAATAATTAAATTTATTTTACTGTAAAGTGAAATGAATTTTATCTAGTCAAGGCCTAAACTAAACCAGTCAAGCCTGAATACAGATAGTCAGCATTTCAGAACCACTTTGGGTACCATTTTCAAGACAAGGAAGCTGGTAATAACAGGACTACTAATGCATATTGCATGCATTGAATTTTTTTAACATTGAGGCTATTCTCAAGAAATTTTTACACCTGGTTTTGGATCTAAGGGACCCCAGTTTAAAAACTCAATAGCACATCAGGATTAGGGGCTCACATCTGGTGAGTATGGGCTTAGCACACCCAGGGTCCTCAGCTGGATATCATCATTATTCTCTTTCTTGGTGATTCCTTTCTACTTCTAACGACTCTTTTTTGCTCTCTCTCTCTCTCTCTCTCTCTCTCTCTCTCTCTCTCTCTCTCTCTCTCTCTCTCTCTCTCTCGCAGCATAAGCCCAGGCTTCCTTGCACCATATGGCTAATAATAATTTTTTTTTGGTGGTTGTAGTTTTGATAGTTCACAAAACAAAAATATCTTATTAATAACTGTGATTATTAAATTAATAATCACATAGTTATTTTTTTTAAATCAAATTTATTCCAGTTTACTTTATTTAAATCATGCTTGTTTTCAATTTGGTGCTGATTTTTGGAAGTTATAACACAGTTCCCATTAGAAAATTTTTCTTAACCTTGCTAAGTCAAATTTACGTATCAAACAAAAGTTTGTAACAATACAAATTTCAAAAAACAAACTGTTATGAGTAGCTTGCACTTTTTTATTTTTGGGCGCCTCCGTAGACAGGTGGGCAGGAGCAACAGCATGTAGCACACGCTTCTTGATTAGACCAGGGTTTGAGCTCGTGACCACCAAATACGGAGAATGCGGAAAGGTCAGGGAATGACCACTGCATATCCCCGGAGTAATATGGTCTTAGTTGCTAATGCTTCTAAAAATCAAATAACAACAACTTTTTTTCTTTTGTGTGCAAAGTAAGATGGATGCAAAAGTTTTAATTTGATACCACTATTAGGAATCTTTGGTATAATCTATTAGGTATAATCCATTATTAGGTATAATCTTTGGCAAGGGATGTAAAGAAAAACAGCAAAGAGTTTACTTATGTAAACTCTAGAAGGAAGGGGATGAATCAGATTGGCCCACTTGATATCGATGGTCAACTGTTGATGATCCTGCTCAGGTAGCTAACAAACTAAATGAATATTTTGCATCGACATTCACACATGAGGAGTTATTTAGCGAGGGGAAAGCCAGAGGTGTATTCAACTCTAGCAGTAAGCTAGAGAATCTTGTAATAACTGAGAGTAAAGTGGAGGAGAAATTGTTGAAGATAAACACAAGAAAGGCACCCGGGGTGGATGGGATCTATCCAGTTATAATAAAGGAGGCAGCAGAGGAAGTAAGAAAACTCTTAGCCATAATTATGAGAGCTTCCTTGGACTCAGGGGAGGTACCCACAGACTGGAGTTGTGCAAATGTGGCCCCAATTCACAAAGGAGGATCAAAGGCTGACACAGGTAATTCTAGACCTGTGAGTTTAACTTCCCTTCCAGAAAAATTAATGGAGGCACTACTTAAAGAAGCACTGCAGGATCATTTAGACAAGACTTCAGTTATAGCTCGGACACAGCATGGTTTTGTTAAGGGGAAGTCTTGCCTGACCTATTTGATTGGATACTATGATGCAGTCACAAAAGAACTGGATGCAGGGAATAACTTTGATATTATATACTTGGATCTTAGAAAGGCTTTTGATACTGTTGCACATGGAAGACTGCTGCACAAATTGGAGCAGTGTGACATTGGAGCCAAATTGCTGCTGTGGATAAAGGGGTGGCTGAGGGGGAGAAGACAGAGAGTGGTAATCAATGGACACTGCTCGTCGTGGACTAATATTATTAGTGGAGTCCCTCAGGGCTCAGTGTTGGGTCCATTATTGTTTTCTGTATTTATAAATGATATTGATGATGGTATATCAAGCTTAAATGTCCACGTTTGCAGACGATACAAAAGTTGGCAGGGTTGTTAAGGACACTACTGACGCTATGCTGCTGCAACAGGATCTGGAAAGGTTGAGCAGATGGGCCGAGAGGTGGCAAATGAAGTTTAACATTGACAAATGTAAAGTACTACACATGGGAAACAGCAACCTCAGAGCAACGTATAAACTCTGTGGTACTACACTGACAGTGGTAGAGAATGAAAGGGACCTGGGGGTGCTGGTTGTGAAGGCAGATATGAAGTTCTCTGAGCAGTGCAGATGGGCTGCAAGAGTAGCTCATGGTGTATTGTCAATGATATATAGGAATTTTTCTAGCAGGGATAAGGAGGTGATTATTCCCTTCTATAAGGCAATGGTCAGGCCACACCTAGAGTACTGTATACAGGTCTGGAGGCCTCATTTCAAGAAGGATGTAGAGCTGCTGGAACAAGTACAGAGAAGGGCAACAAGATTAGTGAATGGAACAAAGGGGTGCTCTTACGAAGAAAGGCTTAAGTTTTGCAAATTACAGTGTCTGGAGACTAGGCACCAGCGAGGTGATCTGATAGAGGTGTATAAAGCCTTGAATGGTTTGAGCATGCTCAATGCGGATGGGATTCTTCCTCTCGCTCAGAATAATCACCTGAGAGGGCATAAATTCAAATTGAGGAAAGACAGATATAGGATCGACGTGCGGAAATTTGCCTTTAGCCAGCGGGTGGTTGGTTGGTGAAACAGACTTCCATCCCTTGTCGTGGAAGTTGATAGCCTAAATAAGTTTAAGGCTCAGCTGGACAGGTATTTTGAACGAACAGAGGGGTGAAGTGGAAGTGGGTTTTTTTTTTTTTTTTTTTGGCTGATGCTGCATAAGCTTGCTTTCTTGCATCAAATGCCTCTACTAATGCTAATGCTAAATGCTAATGTGGCTGCAAATAGATTTTTTGAAATTTTGTTACATAATCAAATACACATAGAGGAAAAGTGTCATTGCAGTATCATTTATAAAAACAGTTCAATGTGAGTAGCACAAACTTCTTTATTTTATCCAATGCACAACATGGTTTTCAGTTTTTGTAATTTTTTTTTTTTTTTTTTTTTATGTGAACCCCAAACATGAGAGATATTAGAACCTATAGTACTTAGTACCATGCTTGGGTTGGAGGTTGAGAAGACGAAAGAAGATATTTGTTGACATTGGACTTGAACTTCTGTAGATTGTAATTTTCAGGAAATACGTATGAAGGAAGGTTGTTCCAGAAAACGGCAGTTGAATGAATAAATGAGGAAGATGAAAAGTTGGTTCCGAGAGTTGGAAGTTGGACAGTAAATGGATGTTGGCTGGTGGCGGCATGTGTTCGGACTGTTTTGAAAGAGAACGGGAATTACAGAAGCCAATTCAGAAGAACAGTGTCCATGGAAGTATCTGTAGAAGAGGCATGCAGCAGAGTGGAGAGACTCTGTTAGAGATGAATCATTAATTAACCTAACTGTCCTCTTCTGAATGGAATCAAGAAGCGTGAGAGAGGTTTTGGGGGCACCACCCCAGATGTAGGAACAATATTCCATGACAGGGCGGATTTGTGATTTATACAGAGTGAGCAGCTGTTTGGAAGAAAAATAACGCCGAGAGGAGCGAAAGAGAAAACCAAGTTTTTCAGATGCAGAGGAAGCAATATTTGTAATGTGCTTGTGCCAAGAGAGATTAGAAGTCAGGGTAATCCCCAAAAGAGATATATCATTTTGCCTAGAAATCGGAGTGTCACTAAAGATGAGCATAGGAGCAGAAGAATCCTTTTTGCGAGATATAAGACAAGACTGAGTTTTAGAAGGGTTGAAATCAACTAAGTTGTCTTTGCCCCACTGGAGAATTACCTGATAATTCTCCAGTGGGGAATAATCGGCACTGATAATAATCGGCATTTAAGAAATTGGTAGCAGATTTTCGAGAAGTTGAAGCTGATTGGGCACGACAAGGTTTCTCAAAATGGAAAGTGGAATGCAATGTGCTATCATCGGCAAACCTATGGATAGGATTTCCAGTCAATGGAAGAAGGTCATTAATATACAAGAGGAAAAGATTAGGGGGAAAGAACTGAACCTTGGGGGACACCGGCATTAGTGGAGAAGTTAGAAGACAGAGAGCCATCCACCATCACCCTCAGTGAGCGATCAGAGAGAAAACTGGATAACCAATTACTAAAAACAGTTGGCAAACCATAAGATGGAAGCTTGTTTAGAAGACCTTTATGCCAAACACGATCGAAAGCCTTTGAGATGTTAAGAGCAACTACTTGTGTTTCACCGAACCTTTCCATTAAATTAGTCCATAAATGGGTAACATGAGCCAGAATATCACCAGTGGATCGACACTGACGGAACCCATACTGGCGATCGTTGATAAGACGGAAGGTTTCTAGGTAGTTTAAGAGTAGAAGTAATTGCATGGGACGATAATTGGATGGGAGGGATTTGTCACCCCTTTTTTAGGAACTGGCTGGATATGAGCAAATTGGGACTATAATTGGATGGGAGGGATTTGTCACCCCTTTTTTAGGAACTGGCTGGATATGAGCAAATTGGGACTATAATTGGATGGGAGGGATTTGTCACCCTTTTTAGGAACTGGCTGGATATGAGCAAATTTCCAAGCAGAAGGAAAAACACCTTTGGAATAAGAAAGTGAGAGAAGGTGGCAAAGAATAGGAGTAAGCTCAGGAGCACAGGTTTTGAGAACAAGTGGAGAAATACCATCAGGACATGGAGCTTTCTTAGCATCAAGATTCGTCAATATCCTTCTGACTTCCTTTTGACGGAAGACCACAGGAGGCATTGAATGGAGCATGTTGAGAATGGTGGGAGGTGTTTTACCAAGATCATTAATACGTGAGCTGGAAGAAAAATGGGATGCTAGCAGGTCAGCTTTATGCTTGGCTGAAGTGACAACAGAGCCATCTGGTTTGGACAGAGGTGGGAGCAGAGATGGGCAAAAGTTGCAGCCAATAGCTTTGGCAAGAGACCAGAATGCTCGGCTACCATTAGGGCAAGAAGCAAGTTTTCTACTCTTAGCCTGTTCAAACTCTAGTTTGGACTGATTAATAACTGCTTTACAATTGTTGCGAGCTTTGGTGTAGGCAGAAAATGAAACTGAAGAATTAGAAACAAGCCAATTATGATATGCAACATTCTTCTCTGGAACAGCCTTAGCACATTTATTGGAAAACAAGGTTTAGATAAAGGACGAGATTTTAAAGTGGAGTTTGGGATAAAGGATTCCATTCCTAGAAGAATAATTTCATTGACACGATCTCAGCAAACGTTGACATCAGAAGTTTTGAAACAGTAATCCGACCAAGGAAAAGAAGAAAAGAAGTCTCGCAGGTCATCCCATTTTGCATTCTTGTAATGCCAAACAACATGAGGTTCGGAATAGCCATGAGATAAAGGTTCCATTGGAGAAGAGACAGTCACCAAGTTGTGATCTGAAGTGCCTAAAGGACCTCTCACTTCGACCATATACTTAGAAGGGTTGTTTGTGAGAAAAAGATCAAGCGTATTGATTGTAAGATTAGGATCGTCCGGTATTCTTGTAGGTAAATGAACAATCTGTGCTAGGTCATTAGTAATTGCAAAAGCCTCAGCATCTCGACCTTCTGGGTCGGTGTGACTAGAAAACAGAAGCCAGCTGGAGTTGTGGACATTAAAATCACCAAGGAAAATTACCTCACTGTTAGGAAAGTGGACTGGAGAAAGTCAAGTTGCAAAGGGAGAAAGTCAAAGAGCTCCAAGTGATTAGTGGAGTTGGGAGAACCGTAGAGACAACAGATGAATTTGACCCAATGAGGTAGAGAGATTTTAAGCCAGAGAAGATCAAAGAGAGGAGGTTCCAAATTGCCAAGTCTCTGACAGGGAATATCTGAACGGACATATGCACAAATACCACCTTTGAGGTGAAAGGAATCATACAGCGAATAATTTGGGCATCTGAGATGAGCAGTAGTTGAATCAACCGATAACTGAGATTCTATCAGAAAAAGTACATGGGGGTTTGGCAGACTGCAAGTGGAAATGGACATCGTTGAGATTAGAATCGAGACCACGTATATTTGTGAAATGAATTGGGAAGTGCTTGGGAGGTTTAGATCTCTTCGCAGATAAGCTTGCTCTATTAGTTTGACAATTCATGTTGTATTCAATAGTAAGAAAAAGTGGGTGGGACATGCTGTATGAAGTAATGAAATTTTTGGATATGGCATACACGTGGTAAGAATATACCCAGATCCTTGACATAACGTGGCCTCGACAATGCTCCCAGCATACACACTACTCGGACTCCCTCCAGTCACTATCTGGCAGAGTAGAGGTAGCAAGATTATACACTAGCTGTTCCAGAAGCCTCCTAGAGAGTTACCAATAGGTTCGGTCCGTGTACTAACTAGCGGCCGGCCTGCGAACACCGTTTTAGAGCTGTACCCTTGAAATGTAAGGAATATTGGATCTCGCCACGACGTTCATCATAACCTCAAAAGTCGTCAATCATACTGCATGATGGAAGAGATAGGGAAGGGTTGACCGGAACTTAGCTCTAGAGACTAAACATGGGTTCCACCACTTCAAGCCTCCAATAAGCAAAGTGGTAGTATTTCACTGGTTGATGAGAGTCATCTACCACCTAGTACTGCCTGGTAACATAGAGGGGCGGCGTTCCTCCATGTGGTGTGCCACCACACCTCGACCCCTGCTTACGTTGATTCACACCTGGGTGGTCACCCACCATGTACTTGTGCATGGAGGTTATACCCAGGATTACTAACAGTCTCACCATCGTGAAGGTGCAAGGAGAGGATTTGGCTGTCACAGACTGTCCGGACTTCACCGAAATTGGATCCACTTGACTTGAATGTCACCCGAATATCAGTTCCATCAGCGTTTTAGACTCCCAGGTAGCAAGTATGTCTGGCATATCTGAGAGAATGTCTGTGACAACCTCAAGGACCATAATGTTGCTGCTACAGATCAGTTTCCTTGAAATTTTCTTTTAAAAAAATCATTGTAAGGAGAGCACACTTTTTTTTTTTTTTTTTTTTTTTTTTTTACACAAGAAACAGTTAGTCGAATTCTTTCTATTCTTGATGCAAACAACCGTGCACCTGCTTTAGTTGAAGTGAAATTAGCTGTGCCTACCCTGTTCTTCATCATGGCCTACCACACACTGAAAGAAACCCAGCAAATGAGTAGCTTCATTCAGAAGTTAGCCTTACTGAAGGTAACTCCTGCTTGTTTACATTGGGAATAAACTCAGAAAGCTTAGTAGCATGCCATATGTAACCCTGCATTTTTCTTGTGTATTACTAAGATTTTGAATTTTTAATACAGAAATCAAAGAAACGCTTTTTGAAAGGTATTGGAAGTTTCAGCCAGGTGAATGTAGTAGTTGAAAAGGACAAAAAAATTAATAAAATTTGTGCAGGGTCTCAAAGACCCTGTGCACATCCTGCCAGGTTAAGTACTTTTAATTTAATTTTAGATTTGTTTCTTATTGTTCAGATCCCATTTTGAACCATTTCTATAAGATCTACATATGGTTTGATCAAGGTGAGTATCATGAAATAGCAAGGTTTTAGCATTCCTATATATTTGCTTGCACTTATTATGATCAGGTTATGACTATTATTAAATTTTTTTTGTGTTAATAAGTGATTTTACATTTTAATTGTGTAGACTGTGATCACCCTGGAAGGCAACAAACTGATACAAAAGCAGTTTGGAGACAAAGAAGTAACCATTGTCAGAGAAGTTGAGGGAGACCAAATGAAGACAGTAAGTATTATATAATATACATGGTGGTGTAGTATATACATATAAGGGGGAGATTGAAAAGGCTTTAGCCCAATATAGATCGCAAAGGTTTTTGTGAAAGACAATACTGCTGTTACTCTTGTGTGTTCACAGGAAATTTCAGGTTTGTAACTATATTCTTCTTCTTTATAGAGGGTGTTGAAGGTGAATGAAGATGGTGACAGTTGAGAGAATTAGGCACTATGCAGTCACTGAGTACTGTCATTAAAGGGAATTTTGCCAAAGAAATTCATGAAGACAGAAAACATTAGGGGAATCGTGTCCTTCATACGCTACGATCAAAAACTGGGTTTCAGAATTTAAGCTTGGACGAAACTGTTGAAGATGCACCCTGCAGTGGGAAGCCTATTACCATGTTGACAACTGCAAGTGTAAATGGTATTCATGACCTGGTCATGCAAGACTGTAGACTAACATTTGAAGCACATTGAGACAACATTCATTATCTCCCGTGAGCAAGCTCACAATATTGTGGTGAATGTTTTAGGAATGAAGGTTTCTTTGAGGTGGGTACCTAAAGCATTGAATGCAGATCAGAAGCATAAATGAGTGGGGGTGTTGTCATGAGATTGTGCAGCATTTTCGAAGCTAAATGAAGCTCAGTTTTGTGGGTAGTGTGTCACTATGGAAGAAATATGGGTGCGCCACTTCAACCCTGAAACAAAAAAACAATTGAAATAGTTGTCTCCCAATCCTAAAATGTTTTGAGCACAAAAGTTGGCTGGGAAAGTCATGGTATCTGTCTTAATGCAGGAATGATCATGGTGATTTCTTGGAATAAGGTGCCACCATCAATGCTGAGTATTCTAATCTAGTGAGACATTTCTGTGAGGAACTGAAGCACGAGAGATGCGAGAAATTGGTAAAAAGAGTCATCTTGCATCAAACAATGCATTAGCACACAGCATTTGTGATCTGGACAACACTGTGTGACTGTGGGTTTTAGCTATTACAACATCCCCACTCACCAGATTTGGTTTTATCAGACTATTTTCCATTTCCAAATCTCAGAATGGACTTAAAAGGACAAAAATTTGACAGGGATAATGCTGTGATTGATGCAGTCAATAACTGGTTTCACTCAAAATCTTCTGAATTTTATTTATGTGGGTTACGAAAGCTAGAGGATCGTGATAGGAAGTGTGCTTTCTTAAAGGGGGAGACTAATGTTGAAAAATAAATGGATTTTTACAACTTTCTAGCATTCCTTCTATGAGAAGCTAAAACATTTCAACCTCCCCTTTTGTATATATAAAATTATAATTATTATCGTCGACCGGGCACATAAATTTTGGGACCACAAATGGCTCGAGAGCCTGCAGATTTGTTCCTCTGAGAGCAATACCATTAATAGAGACGGGAATCCGCATTCATCCCCTCTTCGAGGCGGTGGTTCTTGGATGGGATCAGCGGTTCCACCTTACACGCTCCAGAGCCATTTCCGGTTCCAGTAGGCACCTCTGTAACCAGGTGGGAAGGAGCAGCAGTGCATAGCACATGCTTCTTGATTAGTCCCGGGTTCGAGCCCGTCACCACCAAATATGGAGGATGCGGAAAGGTCAGGGAATGACCACCGCATATCCCGGAGCAGTATGGCCTTAGTTGCTAATGCTCCTAAAAACCAAATAACAAACAAACCGGTTCCGGTATACATGAGGAGAATATACTGCCCATGCTCCTGTAGAAACATGTGCTGAGAACAGTGAGCCTGCTGATATTTAAGGATGTGCTGTACGATAAACCTCACTGTTGAAAAAGGAGGCAGATGCCTCTGAAAGCTACGGTGTTTTAGCGCTTTTATCATATTGTGTTTTATCTACATTGTTTTGTTGTAAATAATTCTTTTGCAGTTTAAAATTTCATATTTTATTGTACAGACGGTTACCTTTTTATCAGTTTTATCCGGTGGAATTATATCATTTTATTTATTTCATTTATCTACATCATTATTTTAATATAACATAACACTGTTTATATTTTTAATAATGGTTGGTGTATGATTATGAAGTTATTATGAATATGAATATTCTCAACCCCAGAGGCCTATTTGAAGGGGAAAAAAATTATAATTGTAGGGCAATTTGTACCTATTCTGTAATTGCTCTACAACTAGGTTAGGTTAGGTTATGTTACCTAACCTAACTACTTCATTAACAACTGTATCATTTGCATATCATATACATGTAGAACAGATTAAAAATTGACAGTTGTATTTTAAACACACAGACACACACACGATTTTAATAAGGTAGTTAAGCATTTTCCATCCAAAATATGTTGATTCTTAAAAAGCTGGTTTATACTGAAGTCTTTCCACATTCATTCCTTCCTTTCCTACCCATTTATGTGTGGTACTGGTTTACCAAGGAAGGAGTGTCACGTTATTGCCATAGACTCAGTCATTGTATTAACTGCTCAATCAAAGCCCTGTGGTCCACACATTTAATCGTGTTTAAGCATAAATAGGGCCTATACAAACTGTGTAAAAAATTTGAGTGACAGTAATATGGTGTTGTATTGTGAAGCTCACTCCAACTTCATTGCAACAGAAAAAGATGCAATTGAGAAATTTTTTTCAATCTATGAGTTACAATTGGTAAAAGGGTTTTTTTTGCTAATTTTTATGCCAAGGTTACCTCTGATGTGAATGCCTGGCTATCTCATATTTGAATAACTTGGATTTAATACTTTATCAGTTTATTTCTCCTTGTGAAATATCTGACTTGTTTAGCATTATACAGGGTGTCTCAAAAATACACTGCATAACTTCAGGAATGAGTTCCACATATGTAGACAATAAAAATATTTTATATCAACACAGTTCCGGAAATGCTTGGTTTCCGAGTTTTGAAGGTCTGTCTATGACCCTTAACTGTTCACATCACCTTATAGTAATTATTTAAAATGTCCACCTTCTGCCTGAATACAGGCCTCACATCGACATCTCATGGACTCGTGAAAATGATGTCAAATTCCTGTTGGCATCATTATACCCATTGCATATGGTAAGGATACAGTTGGTGTTCTCGCAACACTCTCCAAATAGTTGAATGCATTGCTATTCTGCGTGTGCTGATTCCAGGAGTGGCATAATCAACATCTAAAATCTCCTTCTCTACTTCAGGAGTCGTAGATCTTGGTTGTCCTCTGTCGGCAGCATGAGGTGTAAAGGTCCCATGTTCACAAAGGCAGTAATGGATACCTTCAAACATTTTCCTGTCTGGACATCTTCGTTCTGGGAACCTTTTGTGGTACAAACGATGAGCCTCCAGAGCATTGCCGTCTGCCAAACCATACATAAAGTGCATATATGCTCCTGATTTGAGTTGAGTACATGGTCGGAATGGAAAACCACCAGATTATGTCAGTACTTTGTGATGAAGTATAAAATACTTAGGAGTAATTCTGGATGATAGGTTGGGTTTTCATTTGCATGTGTCACACCTAAATGATAAAATTAAGAAATTCACCTCCTCAGTGATTCGAATTTCTAAAAAAGAATGAGGACTTAACAAAAGAACTATGTTATTGTACTACAATAGTGAAATTATAGTAACCTTATAATACCGTGATAAATCTGACTGAAAAATGAATAGCAAATGCTTAGAAAACGGTACTCACCTTGTATAAATCTGCAATACATTTTTTTGGTAGATGGTGGTTAAATTTAGGTTGGAAGAAGCATTAAAAAGAACTAAGGCAGGGAATGGGGTGAAAATATTTTACACAGATTTTAAAATGAGCGCAAGGAAGTAGAAATGCAGATCTCCAATCCTTGGTTGTCATAAAGAGGTTAAAAGACGTAAATGAAAAAAAGAGAGAAGACCGGTGGTGCCAATAGTCGTTACGAGGGACTTTCGTGAGTAAACCGTCATCAGTTGGCAAATGGAAGAGAAGTGAGCACGTGTTGTATTTAAAGTTTATCTAAACTCCCATGATGCTCTTTTTGACACATGGGGACTTTAGCCACGAGAGGTTACAAGCCAGTGGAAGGTTGAAGGGAAGTTTAGCGTTAATAATGTTGAGATCGGAATGGTGTCGGTACCATTCGATGGTGAGGACTTCATATTGAAGAATTCTGTAGCTCGATCTAAGTTTAATAATAGTGATGGCAGAGTCAACAAGAGGGATGTGGTTGTGGGTTTGAGCATGGGTTGTTAACTCAGTGCAGGATTGACTTGTCTTGAAACTGTTGAAGTGGTAGTATGCGTGAGTATTGGAAGTTGTGGAGGAACCGAATTTGGTGGTAGTGCTGCCGATGTAACAGGTGTCGCAGTTCGGTTGGCATTTTATGAGATATATTAAGTTATTGAGATCATTGATGGGATATTTGTGTGTATCTTTATAAGAATTAAATAGGGAACCCAGTTTATTGTAAGTGGAGAAGGTGAGGGAGATGTCGGAATTGTGCTGCGAGTATTTGTCTTGTGACTGTGTCTGGTGGGGTTATTAATACTGTTTTTAACAGTGGATATTGTGTGTTGGATGAGTTGAGGGAGGTAGCTCCTGGCTATGAATTTATCAGTAAGATATTGAAGTTCGTGATGTAGATTGTTTTGTGAAGAGGTGAATTTCATAGCGTTGTAGATTTGGTTGTGTAGGACGGCTTTTTTGGTACTAAGGGGATGATGTGAAGTGAAATGTAGATATTTACCAGTGTGCGTGTTTTTTCTGAAAATCTTGGTATTTAAATTTGTGTCTGTTGTCAAATTTAAATACCAAGATTTTCAGAAAAAACACGCACACCGGTAAATATCTACATTTCACTTCACATCATCCCCTTAGTACCAAAAAAGCCGTCCTACACAACCAAATCTACAATGCTATGAAATTCACCTCTTCACAAAATTTATTGCAGATTTATACAAGGTGAGTACCGTTTTCTAAGCATTTGCTATTCCTTTTTTAGTTACTGTACTACAAAACTATTTTTCTACCAATTGTTGCTTATGCTGCTGGAGTGTGAATGGGAGCAGTGATCAAAGTCCGAATAAGAAACAAGCTCATGTCGTTGCAGCAATCAATGTTGTTGGCCTTGTTACACGCTCAGAGAACTGTGTCGACAGCTCCATTACAGGTGATTGTGGGGTCTATTTCCTTGGACCTATACATTATGTATCGTGGGATGCTGTATGCATTGAGAAAGGGAATCCCAACTTATTACTTGGACATTTCCATCAACCTGACTGCTGGTATTAAGGAAGAAAAGCTTAGAATCTGGAACACTTTAGTTGAAATATGGAGAACCCGGTGGAGCTCTTCTGAGGTTGGAGAGATAACAAGGAAGTTAATTCCATTAGTGGATTTTGCCACGTCAAAAACAGTATCGTCATGGTTTTGTCCCTCAATGTTTTCCAGCTATATACTGACAGGACATGGGGCCTGGAGCCGGATCCATGTTGCTCTTGCGGTGAAACGGAGTCTTGGTCACATATATTATTTCTTTGTCCTTTCTATGGTTTTGAGCGGCGGCGGCTTCTTTTTGAAGAGGTTACTTATCTTACTGAGAACAATGTGCAGATTCTTCTGAACGGTGCATCTGGCTTTGCAAGAGTTTGCTACTGCTGTATTTGCCAGAAGAACTATTATAAGAAATTTATCAGAAGCAGAATTGGCAGCATATGTGAATAATGCATGAACGCATCTGGCTTTGGGAGCTTCAGACCAGGAAGCTATTTGTCTGGTCTGTGGCTCCTGAACATGTACCACTATGGTGTTTTTTTTTTTTTTTTTTCCCTCTTGGGTTTGGGCGGCCTGAGACCAGGAATGCTGGCACCCAGCAGTATTGCACTTCCTCTGTTGGGTGTGGGATTGTGCTTCGGCACTACAGCTGATAATAGTAGAAGCAGGTCTGGCTGCACGTGCCGGCGACAGGCATCAGTAGCAGCTGTTGATGTCAGCTGCTTCCTGATGGCAAAGTGACCTGACATTAACAACACACTAAACACTTCTTCAATACATATTTCATCTTTCCTATACAAAATTTAACTATTACTTTTAGACATTTCCGCTTAAAATTTTAACCATCTCAAAATTTCTCTTGTTTTGAATATTCTATTTCTTAGCTATATATCAGGCCCACTTTACAGTTTTTCTGTTATCTGAATGAATTAGGTGGAGATGGGCATATGCCTAGGAACCACCCCGACATAGTATATACGCACACAGTACCTTTTGATGAAGGAAATAACCTGCGGGAGATGAGACATTCTGGTTAATAACTCGGGAACCAAGCATTTCTGGAACTATGTTGATATAAAATATTTTTATTGTCTACATATGAGGAACTCATTCCTGAAGTTATGCCGTGTATTTTTGAGACACCCTCTATACATAGAAGGATGCATTATATCATCTTATGAAGATTATCAATTTGCCAAAATTTGTTTTGTGAAACTCCTATTATCTGAAGGTTGCTGATTTTATCAGTCTTTATATCAGCAAGTCTTTAATGAGAGTATGTGTCCTAAGGATTGGTTAGTTTATAAGGTTGTTGCCATTCCTAAAAAAGTGGGAGACATACCCGTAGAAAACTTTAGACCGATTTCAATTGGATATGTCTTTCTCGAAAATATTTGAGAAACTGATTTTGCCATTTATGTCTAAACAAGCTTAATAGAGATGGAACCTTTCATTATGGTTGTGAATGTAGATCTAAAGTTACTTGTCTGAATCAGTTAGCCTCAGAGATCTATAAATCTTGGGAAGTTCTTGTAAGGGATTACCTATTTTGGTTTATGATATTTGTGTGGCATTTGACTCTATTTATTTATTATTATTCGCTAAATATTATAGCCAATTGTTATTTAAATAGTAGCTCCTTATTGGTCCTCCTATAGAATTGATTTTGTCAAGTTGTAAATTGGCCTTTTTTAATTCACAGGGTTGGATCATTAGTTCCATCTCCATTGGTCTGCCTCAGGATGGTGTTCTCTTGGACATTTTAATTGCTGTTATTCTGATTTCTTTCTTGATGGTTAATCCAACTTTGACACTTACATGGATGACTTGTACCTGGTTGAACATGACTAAATTTTTCTAGTATTACAGAGGATGCCTCTAAGGCATCTTCAGCAGTGCTAGAGGGATGTTATATCTTGCTTGAACAGACCACACCTGTTCAAGCAAGAAACCAAATGCATTTTTTTTTCCTCCTTACATACAATATAGTCCCAGTGTCTGTATCTATTGATAGTCATAATATAAATAGTCATGAAGTGTCTGCATTTCTGCCCAGACATACAAGGGCTGTTCAATAAAGAATGATCATAATTTTTCATGAACAACTATATTGTTCACTCTTTCTAGCTGAGTTGCAGAATTTAAAACCAAACCAAGCTGCATCACATAGCAACTGTGCATGACTTGTGTGCATGGTGTATCGTGGTGGTCGGTTGGTCAAGTTTATGTCCGTTCAGTTTTGCCTATATGTAACAATGGATGTGACACAAAGAACAGTATGCTGCTCTCAAATTTTGTTTCTGTCTTAAGAAAACATCAGCCGAAGTGTGTGAAATGTTTAAAGAGGCTTATTGTGAATTTACACTTCCATATAGCACAGCTCGCAGGTGGTTTAGAATGTTTAAAGATGATGTGATTCAATCGCAAAAATCGGTGGTCTTGGAGATCCAATCACTGCTGTTGCCACAGAAATCATAAATACTACTATAATTGTGAAAGAAGATTGTTGTATAACAGTAAGGCAACTGACAGATGTTGAGAATATCAGTAGGAAGCATGCACGATATTTCCCCTGACCATATGCATAGGACACATGTTGGTGCATGCTCGGTTCCAAGCCTACTCACATATGAGCAACAGCAAGTTTGCATGGAGGTTTGTCAGGAGCAGTAATGGATGGTTACGGAAGATGATGGCGGTTGAGACATGGCTTCATCATTTTGACCCAGAGAATGAGCAACAAAGCTCTGTTTGAAAGTCTACATCGTTGCCAACACCAAAAAAAAAAGCAAAGGTTGTGGCTTCTGCAGGAGAGGTTATATATGGATCTCTTTTTTGATGTTCAACGAATGGTTTATCAGTGTTGTGCCATGACATACATCTGTTACAGGACCTTACTGCAGAACCATACTGTACACTTTGTGGGGTCACATTTGCCACAAATGACCTTATCTCTCCTACAGCCCTGACCTTGTGCCCTGCAATTTTTTTTATTTTTTTTTTATTTCCAAAGTTAAAGGAGCTGTGAGGGAAAATGTTTCCAGTTGTCAGAAGTTATTATTATTAGATATATGGTGCAAGAAAGCCTGAGGCTTCTGCTGCATCAGCCAAAAAAAATTTGAGTACCCTGAGAGAGAGTTGTAAACACATTGGAGGCAATTCTCAAACGTTTGTCTAAATGGCTTCCACCATGTTTTTGAAGAATTGCAGAAACAAAGTAAGTGCATTTTGTCAAATGGGGACTATTAAAAGGACCATCAAAAAATATGGATGATTAATAAAGATATGCTATGAAAAAAAAATCATTCTTTATTTGAACAGCCCTTGTAGTTATCTCGAACTACACAGAGCCACCATCTGCCTGGATTTCATCAGGCTCTTGTAAACCTTTTGCTTTCAAGCTGCTTTTAATAAGCATTATAACTCCATCTCTAACATACTACCACCATCACCAAAATGAAATTAGTCTCTCCTATCTCAAGATGGTACCATGTTTCAGTTATTTCTACATTAGCATTAGTTGATCTGACCAGGAACTTACTCATTTTAGTTGTAATGCTTCTAGCATTGTTATATAGACAAGTTAAATTTTGTATTCCTTTACTTTTTACTACTCTGATATATCTCTTATAGTTACTTCCCAGTGGCATGTAACTACTGAAGATTGTTATGTAATTCATTGGGTCTTTCCATGTATATAAAATTATGAAGTATTTCACAAATACTCTTGAGGATGCTGCAAGTGTAATTTTGATCAATAACCTTAGTCTGAATCTTACTAGGGTCCTATCCCCCACCTCTAATTATTAGTTGGCCTGAATCCTTAAAGCCCCTTTTACAGCATCAGCAAAGATCCTTGCTTCTTTCCTGTTACAAGTTCATTCCATCCTTATGAAATAAATCCCTTCTATTAACTAGGGCAGTCCAAGCCAAGAAACCTATTCCTTCCCAGGAACCCTTACAAAGTCCCTCTTATTATGTCTTGACAGAATTGCAGACATTTAAACTATCTCATGGCATTTTTCCAGCATGATTTTATATTTCTTTACTAAATCAAGAAATAGTTCAATTTTAAGTAATTATTTTCCATGTGTATAACAATTACCATATTCCCCAGTTAATAACAATAATAATCCAAAATTCAGTAAGTAAGATAAACTGGGAGAACCTAGAACAGAGACCAGCAGAGGCTTTACATATGAAGAAAGGTACAAATCGAATTGTTAAGAGTATTATATGTGATGGTGCTAGTATAGCAACTCTAGCTATGGCTAGTTGCTTATCTATCGGATAAAAGTTGGCTGAAAGTTAATTTTCTTGTATACTTTTATAGGCTAGTATGCTAATTCAATAAATGACATTTCTTTTTATTTTCTGAAGACATTACTGCATTTAATAAATGTGTAAATTACCAAATACAAAAACTGAATTTTGTGTGCTGTCATAGTTCATTCTCTTACCACCTTTACTCAAGTCATGTTTCCCTCAGTAACTCTTGGTAATAGTGTACTCCTGGGGCTTATTGTGCAAATTTCTACATGTGTTACAGCTCTGCTTCTGGGCATTTTTTTGTAGGCCACATTGACAGCAAAAAAAATACTAAGTCAAATTTTTACCAATGGCATAAAAAGAATAAGTTTTTCTTAATTAACAGCATGACACCTCCTCCCTTCCTATCTGTACACATTGTACTCCCCAAATTCCAATTCTGCATTCCTAATATCAGTGTGACACCACATCTTTGATATCCCAACAGTTTAAATTACTTCTAGCATTGGTATACATGCACCTATTCACCCTGACACATCCCATATACCCACCTGTTTCACGAAGACTGCCATCAGTCCCTGAAACCCCAGCACCCCTCGCTCCAGGTCGCTACTTATTCTAATAGAAGTTGTGTAAGAATCACCTTCACCCCTGCCTGCACCTACTTTTAACCTTTGTTTGTGTTTGTTTCCAGCTTCTATCACAACTACTGGGTGAATAAAAATCTTTTTTAAATGCCTTATATGTAGGAAAACAACTCCCGGTCAAATCTTACACATACTGCACAATGGAAGTAAGATTAAAAAGTTAACAGCATAGTGGAAAAAAAAAAAAAAAAAAAAAAAAAAAAAGCTTTGCAGTTGTATAAAAAGAATTCTGTTCTTGGAAGTAAAGGCAGTACCAACACCCATCAAATTTTGAAGAGCCATTTTAAGTGTTATTTTGCCTCTTAGCCAAGCTACAATTTTAAAATGTTTTTATTTTATATTAAATCCTTTAATTAAGTATCTCTCTCTGGCTGAAGCATGGCTTAAGTCACTTATGTGGTTAATGCAGATTTTAGTCTTAGTGGTTCAATGATATTGGTTACAATGTCATTTAATAGCTACATATCTCACATAACTTTCTAGTGAATGGACGCAAAGTGTATTTTACAATGTGATCCATTAAAGGGGAATTAGTGTGATCCAATACATTACTATTCCAATGTTCTGATTGTATTACCTGTATTATCTGTTTAAGGTAATAAACAGATAATACAGGTAATTCATCATCAGCAAGCAATTTAGTGTTAATCTGATGATTTCGTGAACTTGTTTGTCACGATAGTTTGAGTTTACTGTAGACATTTGTTTTATTTGATTGATTTTATGTATGGCACATTTTTCAGTAAGAATACGACATTACATCGTAATCTTTCTTTCAAAATAAAAATAACCTTGTGCATAATGCTACTCAATTATATCATTACCTCAATAACATTTATATATACAGTAGTACAGATCCTTTATCATTACATAGTAAAGCTGGTTTATAACACACAAGTTTCAATTTCCCCTTGATTTAGAGCTTAAATCATTCATTAAAGGGTAAAAACTTGTTTCATTTTCAATTATTTATTCCCCAAACAAGATTAAATTTATTTATAGTAAACTTTTTTCAGTAAGCTTTTCCGTTCTCGTGCGAGTTTTGATAATTTTGCTTTTTCAGATTTGTACAGTGGATGATATAGTATCTACAAGAGTTTATAACAGATGCTGAAGGTGGACCAGAGTTCATCCTGCATTTGTGATAGTCAATCTTCTTATTTGAAATTTTTATTTACAGACTTTAATAAAGAGAAAGCATGTTTCAAATTTTTTTAAAATAATATATCATTTTATAATTTTTGGAATACACAGTAATGGGTTTAGTTAGGCTATCTTAAATAGTCTAATTTATATTTAGTATTTTATATGCTCATAAAACAGAACGTAATGTATACTCTGTCTTTGTAACATTCCTGTGTACTTTGTAAACCAAAAATATTTTGTTTACTTACTGTGTAAGCCTTTCAAATATCCCTGTCGTGAAACTAAGTTTTATTTTTATGCCTTGACAAAATATAATTATCAAGCACAATACTCAAGATTGGATAAACATTTTGTATTACTGGTAAAATGCTATACTTTTCTTTAGAACATAACTTTGTCAATGTTAAATTTAAAATTGCTAAATTCAAAGTCGTGCACCACCACTTAAATTTATTATGGTTAATGGACATTTTGTAATAAATTATTAATGGATTCTTATCTTTGTATAATTCTGTACATTAAGTTAATGCATATATTTTGTACACCTCTACAAATGGTATTGAAATGCAGATGACAATTAAACAGATGCCTCCTCACTAAGGCATTGTTTTTCTTTTCATTTATTATTTGTTTCATTTCACTGAATAATGTAACTTTTGAAAACTGCATATTATGCATTGAGTATCTTTAAAGCAGTATGATTATGTAAGAAATCATTATTTCCATAAACTTTTGGTAAAAGCTTGTAATACCTACTGTGTATATCCTAATAAAGATGCTAAGGTTCACTGTGTAACTCTACTTTGACAACTATTGAATTATATACAAGTTTCTTATTACTATAAAATACTGACCACCTTTTTCTCTATCTGAATGAGTTTTAATAATAATAAGACTTATCGTTGTTGCGTAAGAAGGCAAATTATAAATGTTACAAGTAAAGTACACATGAGAAAAGCTAGCTCCAGGTTATAGGTATAAGAAACTTCATTTAGCATTTAATACACATTACTGGAAGGGCCAAAGTGGATCCAGTTTTAATTTTTCTGTTAGTGTGCAGGGGTGGTACACCGAAAGGACAGAATTCATGGGATACCTGGTTCCTGGGCAACATGACACCATCACCCCTCTCACTAGTGGACGAACCCACTGCTTGGCAGGTATGTAGGTTCACTGTATTCATGTAGACAGTAATTTGATGTATGGATAAATGTCATGAGTTAGACTTGGAAAGAGGGATGATAGTGGATGCCCGACACATGGGTCACTATCGCCGTTCAACAGTATTATGTGTATTGGGAATATGGCATTTCCAGAATAACATCTCATTGTGGACAGCACTGTGGGCAGAAAAAGGTGGTGAACGAACATGGCTGTCAATCTCTGTCTCGCATTCTTTCAGCCAACCAGAGTGCGACGGTGGCACAAATCACCGCAGACTTCAACGAGAGAGGGCCAAAATAGGTTATGGGAGCCGCCGATCCACCAGAGTCCCATTTCTAACACCAAAACACAGGACTCTACGCCTCAACTGGGTAAAAGAACATCGGCACTGGACCTTAGAGACTGGTCTCCTGAGTCCTGTTTCCAGTTATTTCGAGCAGATGGGATGGTGCATATCTGGCAAAAAACCACACAAAGCTATACACCCATTATGTCAACAACGAACTGTTCAGGCAGGTGGGAGGTCTGTAATGGTTTGGGGCATGTTCAACTGGCAAATTCTGGGATGTCTAGATGCATCCCTGAACAGTCCAGGTTCATGTCCATCCTTGCAGACCACCTGCATCCCTTCATGGTCATGCAACCACAGGGCAAGGGACTCTTCCAGCAGAACAATATAGGCGCCTCCGTAGCCAGGTGGGAAGGAGTAACAATTCATAGCACACGCTTCTTGATTAGACCCGGGGTTCGAGCCAGTCACCACCAAATACGGAGGATGCGGAAAGGGCAGGGAATGACCACCGCATATCCCGGAGCAATATGGCCTTAGTTGCTCATGCTCCTAAAAAAAAAAAAAAATCAAACCAAGCAGAACAATGCATCTCACTACAGGGCAGTGGCGACTAGATCATGGTTCGAAGAGCATTCTGCAGATTTTACTACCATGGAATGGCCTCCCCATTACTAGGCAGGCATCCCACGATTTCTGTCCACCCTGTGTAGTATTGAAATTATTCCATTTACAGTAGTATAAGAGGAATTTGGGATACTCTCCCATTTGCTCTTATATAAGGAGATGGGTAAAATCCTTTTTTCCTTTGAATGTAGATGAGGCAGAATTTTCAGTTGACAATGAATAAGTATTACCCAACTGTAGGAATTCATTGACAATATGGCAAAGTCAGCTTAACAAAATAACACTCATCTCATTAAACTTTAAATTGTCCCTATTTATATCTGAACATAATGTGTACTATAAATGTGTTTTTTTTTTTTTTTTTTTACACACTTCAAGTACATCAAAGGTTAATTCATGTTATTAATATAAACTGAAGATAAAGAAAATAATTATATAATTCTACGTGTATTTAACACTCATATATAGGCAGTCCTCGACTTCCAGATATTCATGAAAACATGGCTGAAAGCCGAGCGAAAGTGATTCATCCCTCAAAAAACCCAACCTTAATTATGGTAATACACATGCCTAATTAGAGATTATATATATAAAATTTATACTATGAGTAAACAGTAATACCCCGAAGTTACGCGATAGGTCGGTCCGACGAAAATCGATTAATCCGAATTCGCGTAAGTCGGGGTACAACTTTGCATATAAATACATATAAATTTTGTTTAATTGGGACCAAGGACTAACAAAAACACTAGTTTAGAAGAAAAATATTAATAAAATTGCAGTTCTTTATACATATTAATACAAAATATGTATTAAAAAAATAAATGACTTACGTAAAAAAGTTATTTCGATGTCGATGGCTTCATAAAATCTAACAAATTTGTCTGACAACACAGCGCCTTTTTTTCACGCAGAATTTATTCGTAGCAAGCTAATAATTTTTTTTATTTCTTGCTTTGTAGCTATAACGCGTTCTTCGCTGGAGTCTGTTTTCTAAAATTTTTAAGCCCTTTACAATTGAGCCCTTTTCAATTTTTAACCTGTCAAGTTTGCAATTGTCATGTGCTTTTTGCCGTTGCTTCATTTAGGCCTGTAGCATGTGCAGTATCACATGGTCTTTCATTTCGCTCAAAGCGTTTCACAATTTCATATTTTTTCTCTATCGGCAGAGGCGGACTGGCCATAAGCCTTACCGGGGAAACCCCGGAGGCCAGTGTGATTTTGGCCATAAACCATAGTATGAGGCCACTACAAATTTTCCCGGGTAAGAATTTTTGACCCAGTCCACCTCTGTTTATCGATAATTGCCTTTCTTTTTCTCTCTGAATCTGCAGTGTCTTCACCAGTACGCTTCCTTTTCACACCTTTTAAGTATTTTACTCATTTTTAGGGAATAAAGCACAATTACAAAACGAGAAGGCACGCTTGATACGCATAAACAAAGCTGTGCACATGTAGCAACTGAATAACATAAAGGCAGAGATACACTATTAACACCACATTTCTAGGGGTTACTACTATAAAACAATAACAATCCATTTGCGTTTCTGCTAGTGGAATCTGTTGTAAACTGGTAGTAAACTCAATCTAATTGCATACCGATAGCTGGAATTGTGTTGGATTTTACGTTATTATGGTGAAATGTGTTTCCCCTTCACTGATATAAAAAACATAAATACATTTTCTGAATCTTCTCTTCATTCCTATCGTGTTGCGTACGGTTGGGGTGATTCTGTGTTCGACTGCCATTTCTTGTAAACACAAAGGCGAATCGTGCATAAGCCAATTCGGTTCGTGTTATATTATAAGATATCGTTACCGTATTTATAAATAGTGTATGATCGAATTTGTGTAGTGTAAACACGTGTTATACGAGGACTGACTGTATACGGCTCGACCAACGCAATCCATTCCTCTCGTGAAAACGATGTAATTTCCGACAAAAGTTGAGCACAAATTCGAACGCACACATATAAATACGACAGTTGGAATACAAATTCTTGTATATGTGTGCAGTTCATGCACAGTAAAGTTGAATTTTGTTCATCTTTCGCTCTCATTCTCCACCGTCGCACCGTATATCGATAACATATGAAAAACGACCTTGAAGATAATGGGCGGCAGTGCTGCCAAACGAAAAAATCAAAACCGCGTAAGTCGGGGTATTACTGTATAGGCTTTGTTTGCCCCTCAGTACTTTAGCATTCCAGAATATTTTTCAACATTTAAAAACTGTTTCATATTAAATATAATCAATATATCTTACGTTTACTGATGGTGGCACTTAGAAATTTTCAAGGAAGTACAGAAAGTTGCATTTTGCTGGAGATCTCAGATGTAACTTACTTAACATATCTGCAAACCCCTGTTCGGATCAAATCCTGCCACAGTGTTTAAGAACTTGCTGAACAGGATGCAGTCAGTTCAAACACATCTTCAAAGCTGACTTTAGCATTAGCAGCAGCATATGATACAAGGATGCAAGCTTATGATAGCATCAGCCAAAAACAAAATCATCAGTAAAAAAAAAAAAAAAAAAAAAAAATACTTCCCATTTCATCCATCCATTCGCTTGAAAAGTTTGTCCAGTTCTTCCTTCAATTTATTTAAGCTATGACATGACAAATGGAAGTCTGTTCAAACAAATCAACCACCTGCTGGCTAAAGGCAAACTTCTGCACAGTTAAGTTAATACCCCCTCAGGTTTGTAACTGAGTAAGAGGAAGAATCCCATCAGCATTGAGCCTGCTCAAACCATTCAAGGCCTTATACACCTCAATCACAGATTGCATAAAACGAAGCACTGTATTAGGAATCTGTTAGCTTATTATAGTATTATCAATTTATCAAAAATATTAAATGATGCTGCTATTGCAAATTTGCTAATTATATTTAGCTGTGTATAAATGATGCAATTGCACTAAAATACACAGTCAAAAATATTAATCTTATTAAATTTCATTGTTAATTAAATTGTATTTAAACAGAAATCATGACCCAGACTAGAGCTGCGAAGCAGAAATCACAGATTAGTGAGAGTACTGTGACTCGGGGGGGGAAAAACAAAGGGGACGATTTTCCAATAAATGCATCCTAGTCTCAAAAAAGTGTGAAGTGTTTGCTGATCTTTCTGAAACAGGACATGATCTAGCCAAGGGGGATGGATGCCTCTGTGTGCGTTAGGTGTCTAGAGTGTCAAGAAATTAGGAACCAACTCGGCATTTTGATGGGAATCTATGAGAGCTTGAGGTGTAGGGTAAGTGCTCTCAAAGAAATTAATGAGGGGCCCATCAAGCTCTCACTGCCCAGCTCACTCCTGTGCATCAGTCAAAACAAAGACAATCTCCAAGGCAAAATGTGCTGGTCCCACAGAAACTAGTTATTGTTGGCGACTCTATTGTCAGGGAGACTGGAAATATACTATACAAGAAGAATAGGTGGAACATGACCAGTGTATGTCTGCCAGGGGCAAAAGTTGATGTTGTAGAGCAGATATTGATATTGTACACGTTGTAACTAATGACATTAAGAGTAAAAGATCTGCAAATTTACTCAACAAGTATAGGTCAATGTTGAAAAAAAAAGTTGCGAGTTACAGTTGAATGTGAAAGTGCCTGCAATTCTGCCGAGACACTATAGGAGGGAGTATATGATGAGAGCCTTGTTGATCAATTTGGCCCTGGAGAGATTTTGCAAGGCTCAAGGGGTAGAATTTTTTCACCCTGGTCTATGCTTGTTGACAAGAGAGACTGCTTCTACAGGGATGGGGTACACTTAAATAGAAAGGGTGCAAGAATAATTGCTGATGCTATCGAGGCAGTGTTAGGTGGGTCGGAAAACCCACCTAACACTGCCTCGATACCTTTTAGTCTGTGTATCCCCCTCCCCAAGCTAGCCTTTCCATTGGATTTTAAATGGAAAGGTTAACAGTGGTCGCAGGTAGAGGCAGAAGTGATTCTTGCACTGCTTCTATTAGAATGAGCAGCAGCAGCAGCATGGAAAGCAATGCAATGGAGATTGCCAGGACTTGAGGGAATCATAGTGGAACAAGTAAATACATGGGCTGTGTTAGGATAATTAAGAGTAGAAACAGGTGCGTGTATACTTGCATGTATATCAATACTAGGAGTTTAGTTAATAAATTTTATAAGCTTGAAGTGCTAGTCAACACATCAAAGGCAGACATCGTTGGAATGTCAGAGATGGTGTCACACAGAGATAAGCAGTGCAGAACTGGATTATGGGGAGTACAATGTGTACAGAAAGGATGGACAGGAAGGGAGGAGGGGTCTTGCATACTAGCAAGACTTTTGTGGATTTATTGGATGCTTGTTTTCTACAACAACATATTCAAGGGGAACCAGAGGGAGTAATACTCTTGATCTGATTATCAGCAGTGATTATACATGCATTAAGATAAAGGAACCACTGGGTGACAGTGATCACAATGTAATGATCTGGGTATTACTTAAAGATGTAACTACCATCAAGGCTAAAGCAAAGGGCTTTTGCTTTCGTAAAGGTGACTACTGAGGTCTCAGACAGTTTTTAACATTCTGTACAGTGGGATCAACTGATGATGTTGCCAACATTGAATTTTAAATGGAAAGCCTTCAGGGATTTAATTTTGGAGGCTACTAGGCTTTTCATTCCAACTAAGAAATACTGTTCAATGTTTAGGCCTAAATGGATGTTAAATGAATTAATGAGGTTCGTGGCAGAGAAGAAAAATGTATGGGATGCAGTAACGTAGCTACCCTTTTTCTGGCCCGGAGGCAAAGAACATGTTCAGGCCCCCTACTTAATGAAAATTGCAAAAAGAGGAGACAGCGAAAGACGCTGGGCCCAGGCCCGGAGGCAACTGCCTTGCCTGCCTACATGGTAGCTACGCCACTGATGGGATGCATATAAAGTACGGTGGATTCCGATTATTTGGGCCACCGGTTAAGCGGGGCAGCCATTTATTTGGGGCAAATCTTAAAAAACAACTCAATCGAGAAAATAGCCAGGGTTTACTTCGTTTAATTGGGACAACATGCCGTTTAATGGGGCAGGAGATCACCCTACGATTGTCTCCGACCGTACCACATGGTTCAGTCGGATTTCTGGAGGTCACAGAAATTGGGCTTTTCTGTTAGTACAATCTATCATACACGGATAGTAAACTCGATCTTATTGAATTTGCGATAATACCGAAAGCTGGAATTCTGTGGGTTATTATGGTGAAATGTGTTTACACTTCTACTTCGTTCTCACTTGTGCATATTGTGTTACTTGAAATTTGTGTGCTGTATTCTTTGTTATTGATTGCTTATCTTTTTACTGTTTTAAATTTTAACGCTTACCCACAAATGTCAGTGAACAGAAATGTCAACTAGTTAGTATGTACATATTACAGTATGTATTAATTATTCCGATTATCATGTATACTTCTGATTATCACCTATCATTTAATTTTTTAATTGGTAAGTAATAAAGGGTAAATTTGTGCTTAATATTTCTTTACTTTTATAGCCTATGGATAATATTCCTCCTGTTTTCGCTATTTAATAGAATTAAAATTCAATTCAAAAACATGATCACAATGACCGGCGCTTACTACACATCGTATAGCGAACGGTATTTTACTATGGTGAGTCCATCGTAACATGATTTGATTGTACAGTGAACCAATTGTAAAGTGGGGCCCATTGTATTTTTAACTTTTTTACGTGAAACTTTGGATAATTGGGCCAAAATGCACTATTCCCGATATGTCCAAAATAACCAGAATCGACTGTATCGGGTGACAGAGAAGCCTGCAGATATAAGCTAGTCAGTTATCAAGTCACAAAGGAGGTTAGGCAGATTATGAGAAAACCTTGGCAAAGGATTCAAAGAAAAACAGCAAAGAGTTCTTTACTTATGTAAACTCTAGAAGGAAAGGGTGAATAAGATTGGACCACTTAACATAGATGGGTTGACTATTGAGTGCCAGAAGTTTATCAAACTCTAACAGGGAGCTAATGATTTTGTAATAACTGAAAACGAATTGGACGAGAAATTGTTGAAGTTAAACATAAAAGAGGCACCTAGGGTGGACGGGATCTATCCAGTTATATTAAAGGAAGTAAGCAAACCGTTAGCCATAATTATGAGAGCTTTCTTGGACTTAGGGGAGGTCTCCATGGACTGGAGGTGTACAAATGTATCACCAATTCACAAATTATGTTCAAAAGGTGACACAAGTAACTATAGACCTGTTAGTTTAACTTGTCTTCTGGGGAAAATAATGGAATCACTGGTTAAAGAAGCATCGCAGGATCATCTAGACAAGACTTCAGTAATAGTTAAGACACAGTATGGGTTTGTTAAAGGGAGGTCTTGTCTGACTAATCTGATTGCATACTATGATGTGGTCACAAGGGAACTGAATGCAAAAAATAATTTTGATATCATATACTTGGATTTCGGGAAAGCTTTTGATACTCTTGCACATGGAAGACTGCTGTACAAATTGGAGAGGTATGGCATTAAGGGTAAGTTGCTACAATGGATGAAAGGATGGTTGGGTGGGAGATGACAGAGAGTGATAATCAATGGACACTGCTCTTTGTGGACAAATGTTAGTGGAGTTCCCCAGGGTTCGGTGCTCATTGTTGTTTTGTATATTTATCAATGATACTGATGAAGGTGTATCAGAATTAATGTCCAAGTTTGCAGATGATACAAAGGTTGGCAGGGTTGTTAATGACAGTAAAGACAGTATGCTACTCCAACTTAATGTAGTTAAGTTGGACAAATGGGCTGAAAAGTGGCAACTGAAGTTTAACATTGACAAATGCAAAGTACTGCATATGGGTAGCAATAACCAAAGAGAAACATACCAATTGTGTAGTACTACACTCAGGGAAGTGGAAAGTGAAAAAGACCTGGGGGGTAATTGTGCAGTCAAATATAAAGTTTGCTGAGTAGTGTGGACGGGCTGCCAGGGCAGGTCATGGAGTCTTTTCAATGATATATAGGAATTTTGCTAGCAGGGACAGGGAGGTGATTATCCTGTAATGGTCAAGCTACACCTAGAGTAGCTGTGTACAGGTCTGGAGGCCTCATTTTAGGAAAGCTGTAGAGTTGCTAGAGCAAGTACAAAGGAGGGGAACAAATGGGTGCTCTTACGAAGAAAGACTTAAGTTCTGCAAATTGCAGCATTTGGGAACTAGGTACCTTGCAAAGTGATCTGATTGAGGTGTATAAGGCCTTGAATGGTTTGAGGAGGCTCAATGCTGATGGGAATTTTCCGCTTGCTCAGATTAAGAACCCAAAGGGGCATAGATTCAAACTGAGGAAAGACAGTTGTAGAATAGATGTGCGGAAATTTGCCTTTAGCCAGCAGGTAGTTGAGTAGCCGAACTGACTTCCATCTTTTGTTGTGGAAGTTGATAGCCTAAATAAATTTAAGGCCGAGCTGGACAGGCATTTGGAATGAATGGAGGGGTGAAATGGGAGGGGGTTTTTTTTGGCTGATGTTGCATAAGCTTGTTTTCTTGCATCGTATGCCTCTACTAATGCTAGTCAGATCACCTTGCAGGTGCCTAGTCTCTAGACCAGGGGTGGCAAACCTTTTTAAGTGTGTATGCCAAAATTGGCTAAATCTTTTAAAAACTACACAAAAAATTGGCTAAATATTTTAAAATCTACACAAATTTTGCATTCTGAAATGCAAGGGGCATTTCAGAATGCAAAATTCATATCCTTAATCATACCAAATTCAAGATTCTCTGCTACTCCCCTCTTCATCTGAATGTTTTTGTTCCTTTGCTGGTTGAGCTGACAATCTGTAAAGGACAAATAGCAATTAAAACATTTATGGGAATTAATGAAAAATCTCTATGCCACATACAAACCGTAACTGATAGTGAAGGAGGCTACACTATACACCAAATATGGATAATATATCTCACATCATCAGCCATTTTCAATCCACTGCAGGATGAAGGCCTCTCCAACGACTTTCCAGTTCCTTCTGTTTTGTGCAATGGCCATCCATTTACTACACACAAACTCATGAATTTTGTTTGTCCATCTCCATCGTTGTCTTCCCGGTTTTCTTCTAGCTCCTCTTGGGTACCATTCTGTTATTTTCTTAGTCCATCTATCATCAGGTCTTCGAGATATGTGTCCTGCCCAATACCATTTTAGTTCTTTAGTTTTGATAAGAATGTCCTTTACTTGAGCTTCCTGCCTAATCCATGTGTTTCTCTTCTTATCTAAGTCTGATTCCCAATATAATTTGTTCCATTTTTCGCTGTGTAATTCTCAGCTTCTCTTCCATTTTTTTGGTGATATATCTCACATAACTTTACCAATAATTTATGTTCTGAATGAATGTGTGATATATAAGAATTTTTTCTTAATTTCATTTCACAATTTCGTCAGTACATCTCACACCACTCAGACTTCAAACAAATCACTGCGTGAAGTTTGAAATCTTTTCGGGACGCTCTGAATTCAGTGTGCCCAAAAAAAATTCTACGCATGCCATGGGTTCGCCATCCTTGCTCTAGACGCTGCAATTTGCACAACTTAAGCCTTTCCTTGTGAGAGCACCCTTTGTTCCCCTCACCAATCTTGTTGCCCTTCTCTGTACTCATTCTAGCAACTCTACATCAATCCTAAAATGAGGCTTCCAGACCTGTATGCTGAACTCAAGGTGTGGCCTGACCATTGCCTTATAAATATGGATAATTACTTCCTTATCCCTTCAAGTACAGTTGATTCTTAAGCTGAGCAACTTGTGTGGGCAATTAAAAGAGTCTCCTCAAAATTTGTATACCTCAACTGTTTTTAGCAGCCATTCATCATTAAGTTCTTTATCTCAACGAGTTTCCAGTGCCGTTGACTGCATCCAGATGTTAACGTTTTTTGTCATTCTTTGCCTTTAAATTTAGATAAACATATATGAAATATTTCCCAATAAATTTGCTAGGTTAAAATTTGACTGATTAATGCTTTTTTTTTTTTTTTTTTTTTTGCTGATTCTGTATGTTTGCTTTCTTGCATCATCTGCTATAGATCCATGTTATAAGAAATGTCAGCTAAAAGATTTAAAATATTCAGAGATATCAATCGAAAGTATCCTTTCTCCACGAGCAAGCGATAAGAGGTTAAAAACGGAAACCAGAAAATTCCTTTTTATATATATATATACACCGATGAGCCAAAACATTGACCAGTGAGTCATTATGCAAATTGAAGCAACTGCAGTTGAACGGCATGGGTTGGAACACGGTATAAAAAACGCTTGATATTGAGCTCCGTTAATCAGTGTTACTCCTGTTCTTCAGATGGGAAAGGTAGCGGACTTAAGCATGTTTGACAAAGGCCGAATTGTAATGGCCAGACAACTGGGTCAGAGCATATCCAAAACAGCACAGCTGGTGGAATGCTCACGGTCAGCCATGGTTAGTACCTACTGAAAGTGGTCTGAGGAGGGTAAACCCATGAACTGCCGGCGAGGTGTTGGATGACCACGGCTCATCAATGCTTAAGGTGAGTGAAGGCTCTCCCAGATGGTACGTGGCAACAGAAGGGCAACTGTGGAGCAACTTTCCAGTAATTGGAATGCTGGTGATGGAAATGGAGCTGCGTAGCTGCAGGCCACTTCAAGTGCCCACCCATGCTAACCACGGTTCACCGGTGACAATGCCTACAATGGACATGCGAGCATCGAAACTGGACCTTGAATGATTGGAAGGTCGTCTGGTCTGATGAATCATGTTTCCTGTTGCACCATGTACTTGTGGATCATTTACCTGGGGAAGCAATGGCACCTGGATGCACTGTTGGACGAAAACAAGCCAGCGGTGGCGGTGTCATGCTTTGGGCGACGTTCTGCTGGGATACCCTGGGTCCAGTCATCCATGTGTCAGGCACTCTGACGTCTACAACCTACCTAAACATCATTGCTGACCAGGTACAACCTTTTATGGCAACAGTCTTCCCCTCTGGCAGTGCAGGCTTTCGGCAGGATAATGCGCCATGCCACAATGCCCAGATTGTTCAAGACTGGTTTACGGAACATGAGGACTTCCAGGTATTGCCCTGGCCTCCAAATTCCCCAGACATCAATCCCATCGAGCATCTGTGGTTTGTGTTGGAACAGCAATTCTGATCTGTGGCGTCTCAACCGGGAGTTAAAGGATCTGCTGGTTTCGTGTTGGTACCAGATAACACAAAAAATTTTGAAATCTTGTAGCGTCCATGCCTCGCCCAGTATGAGCTGTACGTGGAGGACCAACATCATATTAGGTAGGTGGTAATAATGTTTTGGCTCATCGGTGTGCACACACCCACACACACACGTGGTGATTCAGGAGGAATAGTAAATATTTTGGGAGGTTATAGTATCAATTATTTTGAGTAAAAAAGTTCATATAATCGGTGTTCCACACACAAGAGTGTGGTGAACATTACGTGAGCATGGCCTGTATCCATTTCTTGTACAGCGGGTGTAACACCTTCAACAGGGAGATGATGCCCAACAATTGGAATTTTGTCGGTGGGTAAATGCTAATCGCTGATTAATCCATTAATAATGTTCAGCAATGAAGCTACTTTCACCTGTGACGGTATCAACAACACCCATAACTGTTATAGGTGGTCAGACAAAAATCCACATGCCACCATAGAAACAAATTTTCAACACTGCCTCTCTGTAAACCTGTGGTGCGGTATCATCGACAATCAGTTGATTGGGCCTGTTGTGTTAGAAAATAGTCTTACAGGGCCATTTACCTAGAATTTCTGCAAAACAAGGATTGGTATGTACTTTTCTACACATTATACCTATCTGGCGATACAGTATCTGAATTGAACTTTTTCTGAACGATGGATTGGTCCAGGTGGTCCCATTCATTAGCCACCAAGGTCTCCAGACCTCACTCCATTAGATTTTTGTTTGTGGGGTTGGATGAAAAGCACAGTACAGAAAGAAAAGGTGAATACAAGAGACTAATTGCTCGATCCCATTTTGGATACTGCTGGCTTCATAGAGGAATGCCAAAATGACCAACACATTAATACCAAAAGAGTTTTTTTTTTTTTTTTTTTTTGGTAGTTGTTGGCGCATAGGCTTCTGTGGCCATAATGCACCTCCCAAGGTTTTTACAGTACTTTGATCCAAGTCCGAGGCAGGAATCGAACCCGCGACCTTTGGGTTGCCAGGCAGGCACTTTACCCACCCAGCTAGCCCGGTTGGCTCCAAAAGAGTTGTAAAGTGCATTGAGGTTGGTGGTGGAAATGGAAAAAATTTGTGCATTATTTGTGTTTTGTATAATTCAAAAAGTCAATAAATAGAAACAATAAGTCATTTATCGTTCTTTAATACCTCTCATAATGGTTTTGTGCGTGCCAGTTTTAAACAGCTGTATCTCCATATCCATTGAGAATTGAACATGTTTATATGAACTTTTTTACTTAGAATAATCAATACTATAACCTCCACATATTTACTATTCCTCCTGAATCACCCTATATATAGACAAGTAGGTAAAATGTGGCTGGTGGAGAATGGTTGATGTTATAAAACCAGAACTTGAAATCATATAATAAAACAATCATACCTGTAAAATAAAGGTAATATATTAGAAATACTTAATGTTGCAAATTCAATGATTTTAATGTACTTCTCAAGGGTCAGCTGTCAAAACCAAGGGAAATGCAACAAGAAATAAGGCCTCTGTTTCTAACATGAAATAAAATAGCACATGGTAGATACAAAGAAACCAAGTTATATGAGTGTGTATGGAAGCCAGGTTATGCAAAGCAGTTAAAATATGGAATGCTGACATATATTTCATGACTGACCCGACAGAGGTGGAGAAATGAAAAGTAGTAAAAATTAAAAAATGCTAAGGTAAAATGTAACTGCATGGGTTGAAATAAGGAGTTGGAACAGAGGGTCAAAAACACTACTTACTGTATTACCATGCCGGGGTCAGGGAGTATGTCGTGAGGCATAGATCAAGATGCTGCGATGGAAATGAAGATTACTTACTCGTGCCAGTGAATATAGTGTGTAAAAGTGACCTCAGGTGTTGGAATGCAGTAAGATGTATATGGCTAATGAAGTGTGTTGGGAAGAAGCAGAATTAAACATGATGAAGCTGCACATCCCAGGATAGCGAAGAAAAGATAACTGACCAAGTAGCGTAATGTAGACACTGAACTTTGTATAAGGCAAAATAGCAATTATAGCAGAAAAACAGCATCCTGTTATTTCTTTTGAAAACCTAATTGCTCACGGGAAGAAGGTAGGGCACCAGGATAGTGGATAGTAATATGAGGAAGGGTGAATATAGGTGTGCTGGGGCAGTTTGGGGTTGCCAAACCCATTCCTATAGTAGGACCCTAAACATAGGTCTGGGAGTGTGCCTCATGTGTTTAAGTCAAATTTTTTTTTTTTTTTTTGGTAGTTGTTGGCACATAGGCTTCTGTAGCCATAATGCACCTCCCAAGGTTTTTGCAGTACTTTGATCCAAGCCCGAGGCGGGAATCGAACCCGCAACCTTTGGGTTGCCAGGCAGGCACTTTACCCACCCGGCTAGCCCGGTCAATTTTGTTAATAATGGTGAAGGACAACCATTATAATTCCATTTAAAGATTATTACCTTTATTTATAAGATAATGAAATAATATAAAATGCGATACAAAGTTATTATTAAAATACATTATCAATTACTCCTTTTTTGTAGCCAATCGGTGGGCACAGGTTTTCCAGACCATGAGACACCAAAGAGGCTAAGAGCAGAGGTGTATTGCTAAAAAAAAAAAAAAAAAAAAAAAAAAAAGTACCAGAACACTTGTCGTAAAAAAAATAGTACCAGAACACTCATTCTCCAGAAGATTATATGACAACGCCACATCAACTGAATCAGACTTCAGACTCACAGTTCATAGAACAACCAGTTCTAGAGTTCAGCTCATGGCGAATCAAAATGCAGCGTTCGCACGCATCACAGTATATATCATTCGTTGGATCTCTTTATCTAACACATTGTACTTTAGTAAGAAGCATTCAAGTTTCATTGCGAAATTTATATTTTTGTTTTGAAATAAATTTTTAAAGAAATCTATTAAAGATTACTATTAATATATATTTTTAGTAGCAAAGGGTAAAATAGATATTTCTCCTTTCCCTTTGATTATGCCATTGTTTCATAATATTAGGTGTATAAATTTAATGATTTTCTATTATGACATTTAGAAAAAAAAAAGTACCGGAACATTGTTCCGGTGCATTTCGGTCCGAATACACCACTGTCTAAGAGGTATATTCTGTACATATATACACAGCCTGAATGTAGAGGATGTCAGTTTGCTATATATTTACAATATCTAGGGGGTGTGTTTATTCAATTTTATATATATTTTAATATTTGGAGAGCTTTGTTGAAGTAATAGTGAAGGTAGGCAGCTGGAAATGTTATCCAGAAGCTTGTTGTATAGAATTCTGATACTGTGCATGATCAGTCTGTTATTGCTACATATGGTGGCTATTCTAATTCACTGTAAAAGAATGACATTAGCATGTACTTCCTTCGAGATGTTGGAGTGCCAGTGTATAAAACAGACAATGTTGAAATTAAAGGCATCACATTTGTTGTAGATGTTAATGGTGGTTTGTAAGCCATTGATATCAATATCTAGATCTAGATAGTTGGCTGAGTAGTTATTGTTATTGGTTTTTTCCAGAGTCAGTGGTCCAGACAAGTAAGAGAATGATTGATCCACAATTGGTTTATAGTACCCTTGAAGAATCAGATATGGATTTTAAAACCTGACACACACAAAAAAATTCATCATATTCTGTTGCTGAAAAGGCACACCTATATCCCTTCGTATGTTTATATTTGTCTTAAATTTTCTTATATACAGTATATATATATGACTTCTTTAATTTTTTTTTTTATATACATGACTTCTTTTGATAACCCCTAATAATTTAGAATTTTTTTACTTTAAAGCAATGTGAACATCCATAGTACACTACACTCTGCCATCTCTGATTTTTGGCATTGCTCTTTTTTACATGTTTATCCCCAATGTAAATTTTCCCACAGTCATGGGAAAATTGCATCCCTCAGGAAATTACTGATTTTGTTTATTGGTTCTATTAGTTCCACATCATGTCAAATCTGTATTTTTCACATATTCTATATTTTTTTTGAATATCTAATCTGTAAAACACATTTCTTGTTCAACTTTGAACCTAATAGGTTCGATAAAGTTATGTTCAAAAATGGAACAGGAAGAAAATGGAAAAACTGCCATTTCTGGATATTTTTAGTGGGGGGGGGGGGGAGGCAGAGAGAACAAAATTTGATTATTACTCAGGTATATAGCAAAAAGATGGACTCTGGACATTAATTTGAATCATTCAATGAATATCAAAAATAACATCAAAGAACTAATATGTAAAGCAATGAGTTTGTGATCCAAAAAATTGGTTAATGAACTTAAAAACATCTCCATACCCTTTCTAACAAGGAGTTCACAAAACCACATGCAAATACAAGGAAAATTATGGGAATATTCACTTAATATAGGCATAACAAGTTAGTGCATTAGCATCATGTTTGTACATAGTGAATTACTGAAAATGGTAAAATAGCACTGTTTTTATCATATCTCATATTGTGAATACTTTAAAAGTTGCCTGATATTGCGCCGAATTAGAGTTGCCTCCAATAAGTAATGCCTCACGACTGTTATTCTCTGGGTGGTAGTGTATACCACCACCCAGATGGCCATTTCAAGGCTATTTGGCCTCTTCATCGGTGAGTAGGTAAGTACTTGGTATTACAATAGTTAACCCAGTTATGAAGGATAACTTCACAATATGAAAGATGCCAGAATGCATACAACAGTATAGACTGAAAACATTTAGAGCTAAAGCCTCAACTTATGGAAAATTCACTATACATAATAGGTTAGAGCAGTGGTGTCCAACCTTTTCCAGTACAAGGGCCATATAGAAAGTTAGATTTGTTTTGCAGGCCACACTGAGTGATTCAAGAAAAATTAGTGTGTTACATTTTCCATATCCTGTTACATGTAAAAGGAAGTGTCTGTGTTTTCATGTTACAGTTTTTTATTTTCAGGCTATATATAACAAATGGAAATTCCCAACACTTTTATGTACAACAATCTGTCAGTGATTTATATTTTTAGATTTTATTAAAATTAAAAAAATATGACTTACTTTCGTTTTTTAAATACTTTACTTTTGCCTTTTTTAAAAAAAACTTCACTTTTTTTCTTTTTAATACCTTTTGCTTTTAAATGTTCACTTGAGAAAATTTACAGCCTGAAAAGGATCACTACTTTTCAATATTAAGGTGAATAAATAAATATAACGATATCCTTAAAATGGAAAATATTCAAAAATTTTATTATGTAGAATAACTTATTATTTTTATTAATTTACTGAATAAAACTTAACATTTAATGAGATGACTGAGGATAAATGTTTTTGGATAATTGTTCAAAATTTGTTTGAAAATTTGTGATGCCAATTTTCAATATGCAATGAAGATGCTCATCTGTTATTCTCTTTCTTTTTAAATATTTATTTGATTTCATACATGAAACAATTTGCTTGCAAACATACAGTGATCCGAACAAAGTAGCCATTTTAATGGCATTTTCTTTTATTAGAGGAAAATCTTCAGATGGGAGAGCTTTTAGAATTCAAGTAGTTTATTTTCGAGTCCATCTACTTATTTTTGAACCACGATTTTGATTTTGTCTTGAAGGTCAATAAGTTCAAATTGCAAGCTGGGATTGCAGTTTTCAGCCATAGAAGTAAATGGATTCTCAAACAAGCTTATGTCATGGGATCCTCATATCAGCAAATCGACTTTGAAACTCGTCAAAAACTAATTGTAATAACGAGAGGCAACGATTCTTTGTATTTGATAGTTGTTTTATTGGTTTCCCTTTTTCTGTCATAAAAATATCAATTTCATGATGCAGCTCAAAGAAACAATATGGCACTTTGCCACTACTAAGCCATCTCACTGCACTGTGTAAAATTATATCTTCATATTTAGCTTCAATTTCTAACTGTTGAAACATTCGGTGATTAAGGCCATGTGATATTATAAAATTTATAAGTTGAAATAACCACATTCATAATGTGTTGGAGATCCAATACATTCCCACACAGAACTTGAGGCACAATGAAGTGAATTCCAATCTGAGGTTCAGCTCCTATATCTATCATTTTCTTGGTTATTCTACCCATAAGCCCAATGCTTTCACCAATCATATTTTTTTTACCGTCAGTCGTGACTCCTACCAGGTTTTTAATATTTAATCCTAACTTTTCAATAGATTGGCAAAATTTTTCGAAACGATTTTCACCTGTAGTTGTTCCGTGCATACTCTGTTGATCAGCTAAATCATCAATTGGTACAAATTATCATTAATTCCATGTATGAAGATAAGGAGTTGGGCTGCATCTTTTGCATCAGTACTGTCACCCAGTAATACACTAAAATATTTCATTTGTTTTATGCTTTCCAAAAGTTGTTGGAACAAATTCTTTCCAATATCTTCTACTCTTCACATAATTGTTTGTCGAGACAAACTGTCTTGTATCATTGCTCGTTTCTCCGGACAAATTTCTTCCATAGCTTTTAAAAGCATTTAACAAATTCACCATCACTGAACAGTTTACTTTTAAACCAATCAAATGCGCAACTTGATAATTGGCACTTACAGCAGATAAATTTCTTCACTGATACGTTTTCAGTGTATTTTGTCGTTTTCTTAATTCCAATATCTTCTACTCTTCACATAATTGTTTGTCGAGACAAACCACAGTATATTCTTTAAATAGTGACAGAGTATCCTTAGACAACAAACATACTGCTTTTTCGTCGTACTCAATGAAGAAATAGTCTTCAGTCCACCTTTCTTCTCTCGGAACAATTTCAATACAAATTAATAATAATTCAATAAAATGAACAAGTTATATCAAAATAGTAGAATTTCACAATATGAAAAGAATGATGGGTACATAATTGTATTTAGCGTACATACGACTCTACTGGACGATATGTACATGTTTGATACAGTCGCACTGGACGCTTGCATGCTTGTACACGCAGTGGCGCGACTCTCTAAAATGCTGTTTTAGTTCACTTTCCAGGCGGGCTGTATAAAAATTATTTGCGGGCCGGATCTGGCCCACAGACTGTAGGTTGGATGCCACCGGGTTAGAGCATTAGCATCATGTTTGTTGTAGATATTAATGGTGGTTTGTAAGCCATTGATATCGATATCTAGGTAGTTGGCTGAGTGGTTATTGTTGGTTTTTACCAGAGTCAGCGATCCAGGCAAGTAAGAGAATGATTGATCCAAAATTGGTTTATAGTAACCTTGAAGAATCAGATATGGATTTTAAGACCTTATTTTGTACATAGTGAATTACTGAAAATGGTAAAATGGGACCGTTTTTATTATAGCTCATATTATGAATATACATTCACAACAAGTTGCCTGACATTGCACTACTTTGAATAAGTAATGCTTCACCAGTGGCTAAGAAACTAGTAAGCAAAATCAGTACTTTTCTGGGTGATGCAATTTCTTCAACTAGATAGAAACATGTTATTCATAAAAACGTACAGCTGCAGGAAAATTTATGTTAGGAGACAGGAAGGTTATTTGAAATGAAGGTTGGAAAACAAACAGGTAGAAAAGGGGAACAGGAAATCAGATAGCGGAGCAAGCCTCCCACAGTTTTGAAATTATTGGGGGAGGGGGACTTATCAAAAGATAAGTTAAAGCAGCTATATATAAGAAAATTTAAGGATAAGACAATATATACAAGAGAGCTGACCTTTACGAGGATAGGATATTGTCTCTGACTGACCAATCTGAGGCCAATTGCTCTTATGATGCATTTCCCTTCTCTTAATTACCTGAATCACTGAGGAGTTGGGCTTATGAACAAGGAACTTGGTCCATGCTCACTGGCAGCAACTCTTCTGCAGCAAATTGGCATTATTCCAAGGATTATTTCAGGTGATTCTCAGTTCTCCAATTGATTGATAAAAGAGAATAAGAATTATATGACAGTGTTTCTGCTACAGTGATAAATTGTTCTTGGAAATCTAGCTTATCATCAGAATTTTCCATTAATGAAGATACAGTAATACCCCAACTTACGCTACCCCGACTTACGCAAACTCGGAGTTACGCGGTTCTTGATTTTTTCGTTTGGCAACACTGCCACCCACTATCTTCAAGGTTGTTTTTCATATGCTATCGATATACGGTATGACGGCGGAGAGTGAGAGTGAAAGATGAACAAAATTCAACTTTGCTGCCGCATGAGCTGATGTTGTTGTCGTTTGGTTTTTAGGAGCATTAGCAACTAAGGCTATATTGCTCCAGGGATATGCGGTGGTCATTTGCTGACCTTTCCGCATCCTCCGTATTTAGTGGTGACGGGCTCGAACCCCGGTCTAATCAAGAAGCGTGTGCTACGCACTGCTGCTCCTGCCCACCTGGCTACGGAGGCGCCTGCATGAGCTGAACACAAGAATTTGCATTCCAACTGTCATATTTATATGTGTATGTTTGAATTCTTGCTCAACTTTTGTCGGAAATTACATCGTTTTCACGAAGAAAAAACTTTCCAGGCTTTAAGGTTTCCAAAGACCGATTGACAGTGATGGTTGGCGGGAATGCATCTGGTGACTGCAAGTTAAAACCTCTCTTAATCTATCGCTCCGAAAACCCAAGAGTTTTAAAAAATATCTAAAATTAGCTTACCTGTGATTTGGAAGTCAAATCACATAAAGCTTGGGTGACAGCTTCCGTTTTTGAGGACTGGTTTGGTCACCACTTCATACCCGAAGTCGAACGTTATTGCAAGTCTAAACAGATTCCATTTAAAGTGATGCTTCTTATTGACAATGCACCCGATCACCCTCCTGCCACCCTAATTAATTTCGCCCCATGTGTGAAAGTTGTGTTTTTGCCTCCAAACACAACCAGCTTGCTTCAACCGATGGACCAGGGAGTCATCAAAACATTCAAGGCCTACTACACGAGGCGTTCGTTTGCACGTCTGAATGAAGCTATGAGACAAAATACTGAGATATCTGTTAAAGACTTTTGGAAACAATTCAATGTTTTAGATGCCGTAAGGATCATTGAAGAATCTTGGGATGAAATTCACAAAAAAACATTGAATGGTGTCTGGAAGAAACTTTGTCCATTTTTTTTTCAAAAACGAGACGAAAACAACGCCAGAAACTGATCATGTCGCTCATGTGATAGAAGAAGTTGTTAATCTTGCCAGGCAATTAGATTTGGAAGTCAATGGTGATGATGTCAACGAGCTGTTGGATTCACATAGTCAGGAGCTGACAACGAATGAGCTCATAGAGATGCATGACCAAAACGTCACTGAAGTATCCGACATTCAGACCCAGTTCCACCAGAAAAGCACATGACAATTGCAAGCTTGACAGAAGGTCTCAGCTCAATTGAAAAGGGCTTGAAAATTTTAGAAAACAGACTCCAACAAAGAACGCGTTATAGCTACAAAGCAAGGAATAAAAAAATTATTAGCTTGCTACGAAGAAATTCTGCGTGAAAAAAAGAAGGCGCTGTGTCGTCAGACGAATTTGTTAGATTTTATGAAGCCATCGACACTGAAATAACTTTTTTACGTAACTCATTTATTTTTTTAATACATATTTTGTATTAATATGCATAAAGAACTGCAATTTTTATTAAACATTTTTCTTCTAAACTAGTGTTTTTGTTAGTCCTTGGTCCCAATTAAACAAAATTTATATGTGTTTATATGCAAAGTTGTACCCCGACTTACACGAATTCGACTTAAGCGATTTTCGTCGGACCCACCTATCGCATAACTTCGGGGTATTACTGTAATCTATTCTCTCTACCAGTATGGCTGAAACATAATGGAATTATGAATTTTAACCATTTAAACTGACAACTTCATTTATGTGGATGTTTGTTCAAATAAAGGCCCTATATGATAAATCTTATCTGAATAGCTCATATTTAAAACTGACACAGAATACATTAAGGGTTGAATTAAGATTTCTTTTCTGCTTTTGTATAGTACCTGGCATTATAATGATTTCATTTATCAGTTCCAAACGTCAGTTCTGGTGTCTGTTTTAGTCACATAAGCATAGTGACTATTGTCTTCACCATATCCACTCATCTGTCCATTCACATCTAACTATTGAACTTCCAGTGGAGTGATTTCCATGAACTTTTATATTTGGCTTTCATAGAAAAATTTATTAAGTTTTCACAAATTTCATTAAAATTGGACAAAGAAATATGGCAATTATTATTTTTGGAGGAATGAATGGGCAGAATGGTGGATGTAAAGAAAACTATTCTTGGTTTAAGCAGTGCAGCACACACATGAAACTTAATGTTTTTGAAGAATGCGATGATTTCTGAATCAGTTTAATAAATATATAAATCAAGAATCAGTTTATGAAATATATAAATCAAGAATTATTACTAGAACTATTACTTATATTTGCTTATATTAATTACAGTAGAAATGTGAAATGCACATTATATTTCAATTGGTATCCAGGCAGGAATAAGTGAAGTACATTACAAAAATTTGAGGCACAGTAGACAGCACTTATAGTGATCACTTTGGGACCCAGTTAAAGTGATAACAATAAGAATCAAGAATGCAGCTGTTCAGCATTCTTTATTGATGCAGAGCTAAAATGTGTAAATAAAAAGGTGTACAGGGACAGAAAGAAAATATTCAAATCAAGCAATATAAAATACAGTAGCATGTCGATAATCCGAACTAATTGGGACCGGGAGATAGTTCGGATTTTTGAACTTGTCAAAAATACTGTTCTGGAGACTACAAAAAGAGGTTTAGTAAGTTTAGAAATAAAAACACTAAGTTGTACCTTACGTATACATAGTAGTAGTAGTGGCGTGTGATGCAAGAAAGCAAGTGTATGAGCTTATGCAGCATCAGCCAAAAAAAAAAAAAAAAAAAAAAATCACACCATTCCCTCCAAATGCCTGTCCAGTTCCTCCTTAAATTTATTTAACCTATCAACTTCCACAACGACAGATGGAAGTTTGTTCCAGCAATTAACCACACGCTGGCTAAAGGCAAATTTCCACACAACTATTCTACATCTGTCTTTTCTTAATTTGAATTTATTCGTAATCTGAACAAGTGGATCTCATCAGAATTCAGCGTACTCAACCCATTCAAGGCTGTATATATTTATTGGTAGCAAAACAAATGGAACTTTCAGCCACAATAACACATGTTTAGGCCTTAAACAAAAATAATTTCTTACTTTTTTTGCTACACCATTTTCGAACATTTCTTTGCTGCCAGATCACTCACTCTTTTAAGCAAGAGTAGTTGTGTGGTGGACAGCAGTTAGTTTGTTGCTCGTACCTCGCCCTTGTGGGTAGCACAGTTGGTAAAATCACTGTTCCCCACACCCCCAGGTGCAAAAGATCTGAGTTTGAGTCCCGTCAATGACAGGAGGAATTTTTATGGGCCTTTTTCACAATGTGGAGTTAGTCAGTCTTTCTTCCGGAAACTTGGGTTTTTCATCCAGCAAAAAGAAAATTGATCAGAACATGCAATTTACAGACAGTATACACTGAGCAATATGGCCTTAATCACTACTGCTCCCAGAACCAAACTACAACAACAAACAGCATATTCGAAGGATAGGTCATTAGCTGGGCTCATAGTTTTTATATTTTTCCCACTATCATCTGAATCAAGTTTCAATGCAAACCTTAATTTTTTCCTTGTTGTTTTTTATTTCAGTTATCAGTAAAATCTTGCTAACGAAGACCCACTTTCTCCCTTTGAAAGTCTGTTTAAAATCTCAACCTTTGATTTAATTGTTAAAAATTTCTGCTTCCTTTTAAAAGACAAAGAAGACCATAACTACAGTACAGTAAAATAAAACATTCTAAATATTCAAAATCTGTCCATTCCTATACCTAAACTTTGTAAACTTTTTACTCTGTATCTCACTTGCATGTGTCGTGTTATTTTCAATTTCTGTGTGCCATGTTCTTTGTTATCAATTGGCACATCTTTTTTTATTGTTTTAGATTTTACAACCAAAATAATAAAAAAAAAAGTCAGTGAACAGAAATATCAGATTACAAAATGTTATGTTTAGTAGTACTGTATGTATATTAAGCTATATACGTAAGCACAAATTTATTTTCTTCTGATATAATATTCTTCCGATTTTCAGTTATCATTTAATTTTGTTAATTGGTAAGATAAAATAAAAATTTATGCTTTATATCTTCATTGCATGTGAATAATATTCCTCCAGTTCTTGCTTATTATAATTGCCGTTTAATAGAATCAAAATTCAATTTGGAAACATGATCACAATAACTGCCACTTACCGTAATTATTTTATTTTATGGCACCAGTGTAAAAAAAAAATATATATATATGCTGGCTCGTTCAGATTTTAGACACTCTACTGTACTTTAATTTGACTGTCCACTATTTCTTCGACAAAGCTATCAATATGAAACTGTCATAATATTTCTGTAAATCCATAAAAAGCATAAAAAAACCCAAACAAATACCATATTAAAATCGAGGATTAGAAAAGGGTTAATGCACTACTGTAAAACAGTCAGATGGGCAGGAGTACAGATACTTTACAGTACTTTCTTTAATGGAATAACAACACTCACAACTGTATGAAGCAATATAACTAGCCATGCACCATATTGCAGTTCAAAAATAAATCAGGATGTCATGTAATCACTTCCATTGCATATGCAAACTGCGATAGTAATTATTATTATTAGCCATATGGTGCAAGGAAGCCCGAGGCTTTTGCTGCATCAGACAAAAAAAAAAAAAAAAAAAATTGAGTTACCCCTAAGAGAGAGAGAAAACAAGAGTCAGAAATAGAAGGGAATCACCAAGAAAGAAAAGAATGATGAGATATCCAGCTCAGGAACCTGGGTGTGCCAAGCCCATACTCACCAGATGTGAGCCCTAAGACAAAACAGCAATAACAAAAACCACAGGAAGTATTAGTATACATTTGATTAGGACTTCATAAAAGTGATATTAAATGAACAATAACATTACGTGTGATCACAATAAGTGGCATGCACTGTACATGTTGCTACAGTATGTTTATTATATTAAATCATAGATCTGTGAACACGTGTTGCATATAAATTTTTAAATTTATATTTCAGAAAACAGTTTGTATTCTTAAAGTTAATTATGTATAAATGAGCTGTAAATTTAATTGTAATAGTACAATTTACCATTATATAAATTTATTGAGATATCCTTTATTTTCATAAAACTGATTGCGTAATTAGTTGTAAGTTAATCGATAAAATAAGTAATTGCTTACAGTTTTTTTTTTTTTTTTTTTAATTCAGAATGTTGACATTATTGTGCTGTTTGATATGCTCTTCAATTCTAGTATCTGCACAAAAAGTGCTGCGACTGAAACTTCACTATGCCTGAAAGGAAAGCATGGCTTCTCCAGAATGGGCAATAAGTCTTTAATCTAAGAAAGGTTTGGGGGTTAACACTGGGATTAAATTTTACCCCACAGAGTATATACAAATGGTTAAAATTCAAACATTGTGGTCAAACTATAACTAATGAAACAATGCAGTTAAGCTATTATGGGCCATTGAAACTAAATAATACAGCTCCTTAAGACAGTTTCATGGATGCTAAAGTATATGTTTTGAATCTTTTCATCAAGTCACATAAAAAGGAGAGGGAAAAAAAATAAAGATTTAGTTATTTTGATATAAATTTGATATATTTATTTCAACCTTCATTTTGAAAATACATGTGCAATATATGAAATTCATGAAAAATAAATGTTTCTGCATAAAGTATATTCATGCTTGCATTGGCTTTTAAAGAAAATTTCACAGTTTCTTACCTCGAATTTTGTTTGCCTTTTTTTTCTACTTAACTGTGAAAAATAGTTATGTTTTTTTAACTTTTGCAGCATTTAAGACCCTGATCTTGTAGATACTGCAGAACAGAAGAAGAGCATTAATTATATAAGTTGATACACATACAACACAGAAGTCATGGAGAACAAAGTAGAGAATGAAGGCCAAGTATAGTGATGCAACATTGGACACTGCAGAAAGTATGACTTGCAGCTTTGCTGTAGATGGATATGAAAATTCATCTGAAATCCAAATAGAAAAAAAAAAAAAAAAAAAAAATCACAGAATTAACAGATAACACTAATGGGTTTAGTTATTGAAAATACACAGGGCTGTGTCAACATCAAAGGATGTAACTGCATCCGCGGGGGGGGGGGGTTCAAAAATGATAGTATTACTATGACCTTTTCATGCAAGAAGGGACAGTATTTTCTTGTGCATCCAGGCACTAAAAGATCTTGACATACAGCCACGATGGTGGAAAACAGCTGTTGAAAATGGATGTTTTTTTTTTGGAACATTTAAGTTTTTTCATACCAAGTTGTATTTAATAAATAGTTTTCTTAATCATCTATGTCAGCTTATTTTTAAATTTAGCAATCATCAATGGTTGTTTTCTCGCAAACAATTTTATGAGAATTAAAGTGACATAATATATGTAAAGTGACATTAAAGTGTCCACACAGATGGTCCATGAAATTGCCTAAAATCATCAATTTCGAGTCAGATGCATTTTTTCTAACAGTTAATTCTATGTATGTAAATCATGTCTACAGGGGCAAAAAAAAAAAACTGGAGAGACATCCTTCCACTTTGAAGCCTAGCAACAGACTGAGACAAAATACATATTACAAGTGTATTAATTCTTATCAAGGAGAGACTTCTGGCAACTACTGATGCATATAACATGAATAATTTAATGCATATAATATGAAATATCTGATCAAATAACGACAACACTGACTCCCCTAGATTATGGGTGTTTGGAAATTGCATGTTGTAAAGAAACAGATTTTTGAGATTTGTAAAAACTAAACTAAACAAACTAAAATATAAAATAAAAAGAAAAATACTTTAATAAATAAATAAACAAACAGTTAAATAAAAAAATAAATGCTTTAAGTACATAAAAAACAGGCTTACATCCAACTTACGTTCAAATTGATTTACAACATGGTCGTTGGAATAGAACTCTGTCATAAGTTGAGGAGCAACTGTATATTTTTTTAAAAAGGATAGGGATAGGAGGAACAGGGTAGGTCTGCCAGGGGCAAAAGTTGACACTGTAGAGAAGCTATCATCTTTTAAGGGCACAAATGTGATAGTGTTGGTAAGGTGATACTAATAATATCAAGGGTACAAAAGGTGATACTATAATGACATTAAGAGCAGGAGATCCAAGAATTTTACTTAATCAAGTACAGAACAATATTAAAATAAAGAAAAGCACAACTTGGATTAAATTTAAGGGTATCTGCAATTCTGCCCAGACACAAAAGGAGAGAGAGCACAAGGCAGATTTTTCACAGCATGGTCTGTGCTAGTTAAGTGTATTCTTGCACCCTTTCTATTTAAGTGTATCCAGTTATCTGTTTTCACAGATAATTGAATACACTTAAATAGGAGGGGTGCAATAATATTTGCTGATGCTATTGAGGAGGCAGTGTTATGTGGGTCAAAAAATGATAACTTAAGGGGTGATACAAAGACTAATAGCACCTACAGGCAGGTGCTGTAAGTGATTCTTGCCCTCTTTTTATTGGCAGGTGCAGCAGCCTTGAACAAGTAAGTATGGGCTGTGCAAATGCATAGGGGTTGAGTTAAGAGTAAAAACAGGCCCGTATGCTTGCATGTACATTAATATATGTCCAAATTCTTTATAGGGACCCCCTCTCCCAGGGGAATGAGAAAAATGGCCATTATATCCAAAGGTCATTATGTCAATAGTTTACAAAATCAGCAAAAAAAGGAAAGTTTGAACATTTAATGTAATTTTACTAATAAAATATGGTATAATCTAATTCAGATATGTACTACAGTATTAAACAAGAAAATGAAAATTGTACATTTTGCATGGATAATGTAGTAAAATTAATTTGTAAATTACATTGCATTACATTAAAATCTGAAGCCAGGAGAACTGGCTTCAGATTTTAAAATAATCTGCCAAAATGCACTGTTTCAGTGGCAGAGCACGTTTTATAAAGAGAATTATGAAGGCACATGACAGTGATTAGTTCACTTTATTAGTTAGGCTGTGCCTGAAAAAATGATGCACTGGTTCTAATACTTGAAGAGCATCATTCAATGAAACTTCTTGCTCAGCTGCAGCAGGTTCCTCTTCATTATAAAAATTTCAGGTTTCATTACATCTGCAATGAGTTCCTTTATATTCTTGGATATCCTGAACACACAATGGCCATATCCATTTTAACACTGCCTTCACAAAACACATTTTCCTCTAAGTTTAAGCAATGATGCACATCCTAAAAATTTTCTTCATTATTACCGGACTCTTCTTTGTAATTAACAGATGAAGAAGCATGTGAAGCTTTATTTGTTGCATCATTCAAGGGAAAGAAATCCAGCACATTTGTAGCAGTTGCAATCACTTTTTTGTCAATCTCATTCCATGCTGAAATACATGAATTCATTGCACACTTTGAGTTCACATTGCATTTTGATTTGAGACAGCACAATTTTGTTTAATGGCATTCTTCAGTACTTTTTCTTTGAAGCACTGGATTACACCTTGATCAATAGTTGGTAGATACTCTCAACAGTGATTGCACATAGATCATTCACTTGTCAATGAGGGGTGCAGTTATCTACAAACAGCAAAATTTTTCTATTCTCCCCACTCAACTTGTAATTTAAGTCTCAGATCCATTCTTCTAGATTTTTGAAATCAGAGAGCCTTTTGGTTTGCTTGATGCATAATTGGCAATGTCTTTAATCCTTTAAAGCATTGGGCTTCTCCAATGATTAGAGAAAAATTCTGTGCCAGACGTGTCTGCTACTAGGAGAATAGTAATCTGTTGTTTTGACCCCCCCCTAATACATTTGTAATATTTGAATACAAGCATTTTATCCAGTGTTGATAGCTGCACACGTCTTGAAGACAGCTTACAAGTATAATTTCTGGACACAACCATCAGAAGACGAAATTGTCAATAATCATCTGAAGGGCAAACACTTCATCCTAGTTTTTAAGAGATTTCCATCTATAGGATTGTTTCCTCTTCACACTCTGATCCCACCTGATGCAGCAGATTTCTTTAAGTTTTCAATATTTTAGAATGGTGGGAACGCTGAACTGTTTAGCAATGTTGGTCTTAGAATGCATGCCATTATCTAAAGTTTATAAAATCTTAATTTTGTCTGTGACTGGCATATTGATAAACATAGTCTATACATACACCACTGTGAAGTAAATTTCTAGTTGTTAACGTCATTACATAAAGTTTGAGAATTGCCAATGGGCATAGCAAATCGTCAGTGAGTGATTTTTCACACTCAACCTGTGAGTTCATCATTAGCTTCAATAAATTAGCATTCTTTCATTCTGAAATGCAATTACTGGATTAAAAAAAAAATAAAAACGTATAAAACAAGGTAGGGTGGTAGAAATTTTTGGGCAGTTAAGAGAATTTGTCTTTTCAAGATTGTTATAACAAATGTAAAATAGAATTAGGTTTATGGCAAATAAGATAGGACCTACTACACAGGTCATTATGATGTGCTGGTACATTAAACCATACCGTTGAGGAAAATTTGCAAGCCATCCTGAACTTGCAGAAAACAACTTAAACTTCCCCATCCTCACATCCTTTTAAATCATCATAAAGGCTATGTATAAGTATAGTGCAAAAGCATCAATAATACATAGCCAAATCTGAATGAACAGAATATCATCAAAGCGGCATCGTTTTAAGTTATATCTCATATTGTGAATACCTTCATAATGAGTTGCCATGATATTGCACTACTTCGAATAAGTAACGCTTCACCTGAAGAGAAGACTAATGTTACTTATTCTCACGCTTTATAATTAGTAATGCTTTATAGTCTAAATCATCATAAAGGCTACGAGCTTTCTCTTGCACTTGTGGTAGGCTAGTGTTAACATTGTTTTTTTATTTTGGCCGCTCATCCACGTAGCAAGCACGTTATCCATGCATTCCATCAAACTTGGCTGAGCATACAATGACTTTTGTGCAGTTAAGGTCATACCACTCTTAACGCCTTTAATTTTATCAGCACTATCTCAAATAGTACTCTCACTCAGACTAAGAACATGTTTAATGTGTACTGTGCTCTCACCTCGTTCATAGTGCTTAACATTCATTTTAATTTCATTTCAAGTAAAATTGATTTCCTTGAGTGCTTTCCATCACTTCCACTAGAAGTACGAGGATGCTTACTAGCCACAAGGGTAATAATAATAAAAAAAATAAGTAAAAATAAGAACTTCCAATAGACAATCATATTGACAATTTTCAGCAAAGCAAAATGAGAAAATGGCAGGCTATCAATCCTTGGTCCTCTTGTGGCACTTTCCATATGATTACTATGTGTAATTTTAAATTCATGTAATTTAAACGTGTCAAGTAAGAAGTCACTGTATTTTTAAATGACTTTCAAAACACTGACAGGCTATCTCAAATAAAAAGTAGTGGGATTGGTTTTGCTTATTTCTCATATTTGGACTGAAATTTTTAAGGGAAGATCATGTTGTTAGCTACTCGCTCAGAACAACACCATCAACTTCCAATTCATCCACAGCAACTGATTCAACCACAGACCCTACAAATACACTTTTAATGATGAAAGGGAAATTGAATTTATTCATTAAAAATAAAACCAGCTTAGATGCTGATCACACTAATGTAAAGAAAATAAGTAGAAAATACGTAGTGTAAAAGGAAATAAATTACTTCATAGAGCAAAAACAAAGGAAAATTTCTGAAAAAAAGTTTGATGCATTAATGACAATTCATCCAGCTAGCATTGAATCAGAACAAGCATTTTCTAATGCATGTACTATTTGCACTAAAATTAGATTAAGGTTAGATGATTGCAGTTTTAATACACTATGCTTTTTGAGAGGCTATTTTCTTAATAATAAAAAATGAGTAATTAATTCTAAGTATTTATTAAATTTAGTTGTGATATTTTGCAATAATTTTCATATAATGCTGCTTAGACATTTCTATGTATAACTTTAAAAAATAAATGTTTGCTCATTCTCTGTATCAGTAAGTTACTTTTATTGTAAAATTTGTATTTTGGAAATTCTCATTTAAATTTGTTCATTTCAAAGTATGAAAAGGCTCTTACCTTTTCATAATTTTGTTTGAAATGAGTATATCCCCAACCCATATATATAATATATATATTATATTTTTTTTTTTTTTTTGCTAGGGATTATCTAGAATTAAGTTCAACTCAAATTAACAAAGATAATTACTGAAATTCTACCATATTAATCCTTTGGTTTACAAAGCAACCTTTACAAATTCAAAATGATAATAAACATACTTTAGTAGCATAATTATACAGGCAGTTCTCGCTTTACGAGTTCCCGGGTTTACGAGTTTTTTTACCCCAAGTACAACAAAATCTAAAATATGAACATTAATTGCAAAAAATGAATCTTAAACATTCATAAATACCGCATCCAAACCACGTGCGTAAACTATACAATACAGTGTACCCCATTTTACGATATTAATCAGTTCCAGAGACACCAAGTTACAGCTGTCAGTTACAGGCTCCGCAAAAACGATAAGTGTTTGCCTTTTATTTACATGATTGTTATTTTATATTGTACTTAATACATAGTCATATAGTTATAGTTACGCTGGTTATTTTTTATTTTAATTTAGATAAAGAGTTTTTGTGGATTTTACTTACGATAGGTAAAACCGTTATTTCGTTCGATTTTTGTAGCCATTGTTTTTGTATATAGTGGTAGAGAATTCAAATTTTTAATTGAGGTAGCTAGGTAGCTCTAACGCATAATTATATAGTAATACGCTTCACTGTTTCTATTTAATAGTTTCTATTCAAATACTATTGACATTTAATTTATTGATTTTATTAATTTAAACTACCATGCCCCAAACTAGAGCAGCAAAGCAACGGGCACAAAGTGGCAGGAGTGCTGTGACTCGGGGGAGAACTGAGGGGGGCGATTCTCCAACGCATCACAGCCTAAAAAAATGTGCAGCTTGTGAAATGTTTGCCGAACTCTCTGGAACGGAACATGATATTGCCATGGGGGATGTCTTTGTGTGTGTGCGCGATGTAAGGAGTGTAAGGAAATCAGGCGACAACTCAGCGTTGTTATGGGCCTATATGAGAGTTTGAAGGACAGGGTGGATGCTCTCGAAAGATCTAAATTGAGGGGCCCATCAGGCTCTCAGCTGCCCACATCAATGCCAGAGCTTGCACTTGGTCATCACGCAACACAGCGGCAACCCCTAAGGCAGAATGCGCTGGTCCCACAGGAACTAGTAGTTGTTGGTGACTCTATTGTCAGGGAAACGGGAACATGCTTTGTAAAAAGGATAGGTGGCAGGACCAGGGTATGTCTGCCAGGGGCAAAGGTTTATGACGTTGTAGAGCGGATATCATCTTTCAAGGGCACAAAAGGTGATATAGTTGTACACGTTGGCACTAATGATATTAAGAGTAGGAGACCAGCAGAATTACTCAACAAGTACAGGTCACTGTTGAAAAAAAGCCGTGAAATAGGGTTGAATTTGAAAGTGTCTGCAATTCTGCCCAGACACGATAGGAGGGAGTACATGATGAGAGCCTTGTTGATCAATTCGGCCCTGGAAAGATTGTGCAAGGCTCAAGGGGTAGAATTTTTTTCAGCCTGGACTGTACTTGTTAACAGGAGAGATTGCTTCTACAGGGATGGGATACACTTAAATAGAAAGGGTGCAAGAATATTTGCTGATGCTATCGAGGCAGTGTTAGGTGGGTCGGAAAACGGCTAGTTTGGGGGGATACAAAGACTAATAGTTTAACAGTAAGCGCAGGCAGAGGTGAAGGTGATTCTTGCACAACTTCTATTGGAATAAGAAGCGACCTGGAGCGAGGGGTGTTGGGGGTTTCAGGGACGGATGGCAGTCATCATGGAATAGTTGGGTATATGGGATGTGTTAGGGTAACAAGGAATAGGCATAGGAGCATGTATGCTTGCATGTATACCAATGCTAGAAGTATAGTAAATAAATTTGATGAATTTGAAGTGTTGGTCAAGACATCAAAGGCGGATATTGTTGGGATAGCAGAGACATGGTGTCACAAAGATATAAGGAATGGAATGCAGAACTGGAATTTGGGGAGTACAATGTGTACAGAAAGGATAGACAGGACAGAAAGGGAGGGGGTGTTATGCTGTTAATTAAGAAAAACATAAAATCAAAGGAAGTGCACCCAGTTAATATAGATGAACAGTGCTCTGTTGAGTCAGTTTGGTGTGAGATAAGCACTGCGAAAGGAAAAATAAGAGTAGGAGTGTGTTATAGGCCTAATGACTTGAATGAGTACAATGAACAATTGTACAGAGAAATAGAGTGGGCCAGTAAATCAGAATGTCTTATAATGGGGGATTTTAACTTCCCAGATATTGACTGGAACTTGTGGGTTGGTCACTCACACACTAGTCAGACTTTTGTGGATTTATTGGATGATTGTTTTCTGCAGGCAGCATGTTCGAGAGGCAACCAGAGAAAGTAATACTCTTGATCTGGTTATCAGCAGTGATCATTCGTGTATTAAGAATTTGCAGATAAAGGAACCACTAGGTGGCAGTGATCACAGTGTGCTGAAGTGGGATTTACTCAAAGAGGTAACTACCGTCAGGGGTAAAGGAAAGGGTTTTTGCTTCCGTAAAGGGGAGTACAGTGGTCTCAGACAGTTTTTAAATTCTGTACAGTGGGATCAACTGACGATGTTACAAACATTAAATTCTAAGTGGGAAGCATTCAAGGAATTAATCGTGGAAGCTACTAGACTTTTCATACCGATTAAGAAATATTGTTCAAGGTTTAGGCCTAAATGGTTATCAAATGAACTAATGAGACTCGTGACAGAGAAGAAAAATGCATGGGATGCATATAAATTATCAGGTGACGCAGAAGCCTGTGGCAGATATAAGCTAGTCTGTAATCAGGTGACAAAGGAGGTTAGGCATATGAAGGCAGATTACAAGAAATCCTTGGCAAAAGATGCTAAGAAAAACAGCAAGGATTTCTTTACTTATATAAACTCTAAAAGGAAGGGCATGAATCTGATTGGTCCACTTGACATTGATGGTTCGACTGTTGATGATCCTGCTCAGATAACAAACAAACTGAATGAGTATTTTGCATCTACATTCACACATGAGGAGTTATTAAGGTTTGAAAATGGCAGAAGGTTATCAAATTGTAGCAGGGTGCTTAATGATCTTGTAATAACTGAGAGCAAAGTGGAAGAGAAATTGTTGAAGTTAAACGTAAGAAAAGCACCTGGGGTGGATGGGATCTATCCAGTTATATTAAAGGAGGTGGCAAAGCAACTAAGTAAACCCTTAGCCATAATTATGAGAGCATCCTTGGACTCTGGGGAGGTTCCCACGGACTGGAGATGTGCAAATGTATCCCCAATTCACAAAGGTGGATCGAAGGGTGACACGAGTAATTACAGACCAGTTAGTTTAACTTCTGTTCCGGGTAAAATAATGGAGTCACTGGTTAAAGATGCATTGCAGGATCATCTAGACAAGACTGCAGCAATAATTCAGACACAGCATGGGTTTGTTAAGGGAAAGTCTTGTTTGACAAATTTGATTGGTTATTATGATGTGGTCACAAAGGAACTGGATGCAAAAAATAATTTTGATATCATATACTTGGATTTCAGGAAAGCTTTTGACACTGTTGCGCATGGAAGACTACTGTACTAATTGGAGCAGAATGGTATTAAGGGTAAGTTGCTACAATGGATAAAAGGATGGTTAAGTGGGAGAAGACAGAGGGTGGTAATCAATGGGTGCTGCTCTTCATGGACTAATGTTATTAGTGGAGTCCCACAGGGTTCGGTGTTGGGTCCACTGTTGTTTTGTGTATTTATCAATGATATTGATGAAGGTATATCAGGCTTAATGTCGAAGTTTGCAGATGACACAAAGGTTGGCACGGTTGTTAATGACAGTCATGGCAGTGTGCTACTGCAACAGGATCTAGATAATTTGGGCAGATGGGCTAAGAAGTGGCAACTGAAGTTTAACCTTGACAAATGCAAAGTACTGCATATGGGTAGAAGTAACCCCAGAGAAACGTACCAACTGTGTGGTACTACACTTAAGGTGGTAGAAAATGAAAAAGACCTGGGAGTAATTGTGCAGTCAGATATGAAGTTTTCTGAGCAATGCAGACAGGCTGCTAGGGCAGGTCATGGGGTTTTGTCAATGATATATAGGAATTTTGCTAGCAGGGAAAAGGAGGTGATTGTCCCTCTGTATAAGGCAATGGTCAGGCCACGCCTTGAGTACTGTGTACAGATCTGGAGGCCTCATTTTAGGAAGGATGTAGATTTGCTTGAGCGTGTACAGAGAAGAGCAACACGATTGGTGAGGGGAATGAAGGGATCCTCTTACCAAGAGAGGCTTAAGTTCTGCAAATTGCAGTGGCTGGAGACTAGGCACCTGCGCGGTGATCTGATTGAGGTCTATAAGGCCTTGAATGGGTTGAGCACGCTGAATTCTGATGGGATCCTTCCACTTGTTCAGATTACGAACCATTAAGAAAGGACAGATGTAGAATAGATGTGCGGAAATTTGCCTTTAGCCAGCGGGTGGTTAATTGCTGGAACAAACTCCCATCTGTCGTTGTGGAAGTTGATAGGTTAAATAAATTTAAGGAGGAACTGGACAGGCATTTGGAGGGAATGGTGTGATTTTTTTTTTTTTTTTTTTTTGGCTGATGCTGCATAAGCTCCTACACTTGCTTTCTTGCATCACGTGCCACTACTACTACTACTACTACTACTACTACCACCATCGTACAATATTGTAATGTGAACCCAATAACACTGTTTTTTTAGTAATTCGTTTCAAGATCTTGCCAGTTGAAATTTTCGCTGTATAACTACGTTATTTACTCTCTAAAATGTAATTTTAAGGTCACGAGTATGAGCTTAAGGCCATATAAAAGGTCGTGAGCGTGGTTTGTAAACTGTATTAGTTACTAATTCAAATCATTAAAATGCACTACACTTTCATTGTTATCATATGTTCCGTTATTATTATTATTAGTCATATGGTGCAAGGAAGCCTGAGGCTTATGCTGCACCAGCCAAAAAAATTCCCAAGTTACCCTACCCTGAGCGAGATATAAGAATCAATTTTGAACGCCTTTCAAAATTGATATATTTTTTTTTTTATTTTTTTTTTTTCTAAAGCATGTTTCTGGAGGTCACTACCATAAAACAATAAAAACAATTTGCACTTTCCAGTTTATTGGGCTTTTCTGTTAGTGCATCTAATTATAAACAGGTAGTAAACTCGATCTTATTGCATTTGCGATAATACCGATAGCCGGAATACTGTGGGTTTTTACATTATTATGGTGAAATGTGTTTGCTCTTTACTGAGATCTTCAATCATAAAAAACAAATAAATTTTCAGAATCTTCTCTTCATTCCTTTTTTTTAAAGCTTCGTAAACTTTTTACTCCACGTAAATCGTGTTAGTTGCAATTTGTGTGTCGTTAAAAAATGCTTATGCAATCGTGTAAATTTATAATTAAAAAGAGAAGATTATCTTGGAAACAATGCCTCTTGAAGCATTTCTGAAGAAGACGACTCCTTGTGCAACAAACCAACGAGTGCCGAGCCAATAATGAGTGATCTACAAGTGTGCATTTAGTTGATGATGGTGAAGAAGAATAAACATTCTTTAACATTTGTAAGTCATAAATAATTTCTCTATTATTATAATTTGCTTGATTTTACAGGCTACGTTTTCATTTCTTTGGGTAAATCAATCATTGTTTAAACAAGCTAATTAGCTAACTAATTTCATTGTTGATAATGTAACCCCTATTTTTAACATTGTCTATGGGAAATGAATTCCCATTTTACAGTTTCCGCTTTACGAGCGCGCACTAAGAACGAATTAACTCGTAAAGTCGAGAACTACCTGTATATCAATCTTCTTTCTCCAAAGTCCAGTGGTTCGTACTTTACAATTTTGAAATTTATCTTCACCTAGGTATCATTAGGTCACGATAAACTTGTAAATACAAACTACTGAAATAGAAGGAAAGATATAACTTACTATGTAACGTTTAAATATACTTACCAATCACCAGAACTAAAGCATAAAAAATCATGCCAAAAACCCCATTTGGCTGATTCAAAACAGAGTTACTCCCTACTATATATTCCAAGAGACCAAAGCCCTTTCCATACCTGGATGGAAAAAAAATTATTTTTGGATCCATTTTGTTTAATTATCATTGTACATGAATGAGAATGAAGACAATCTTTTTTTTTTAATAATCTTAATGCTGAGGATATACACAAGGTAGGATCAAAAAAGTTCCAACTGAATTTGCTGAAGATATCTAAACACTGAACACATTTAAGTAAAATTTCTTATTTTTCAACTAGAATGCTTATAATTTTTTCACAGTACATAGCATTTTGATTACATATGCACAAAGGTTTATTTTTATCTGTTATTGATATTGTGTAAGTTTGTATCATCATTTTTAGAATGTCGCTTTTTGGACAAAAATCACAAAATTTTGTTAAAAAAAAATTCAGCCTCAGAGACTAGAAATGATTACCGAGTTTCATCAATTTACAATATTTGAATGTTATAAGTGCTTCAAAGATTGATACAATATCACTGATGATTGATATTGGTGTTTAAGAGCACAAGGGCAGCTAAGGCCAAAATGTAACCAGGTCGTATATTATTATCCTAAAGTAATATAATTTGTTCCATTTTGGCATCAGAGGAATTCATATATATGTATTTGCTTCAGAAAAGTATAGAGCTACGTTAGCACTATTTCCAATCATGTGGGTAAGCGATAACAGTTCTTGCAGTTGTGATTGAGAGTGGAAAGTACTTCTTCTGAAATGGGAATAGTGGGGACAATCTAAAAGTATATGCTTGACTGTAAGTGGTAGTGTACAATGCGTGCATCAAGGTGGGTCATCCCCCACGAGTAGAAACATATGGGTTAGGTGCGTATATCCTATCCTTAGCCTTGCTAGTACAACTTCTTCCTGTCTATTTTGTCTGAAGCTGGAAATTCATAATGCTGGTTCTTCTTTGATTTGGAGCAATTTGTTATTACTTTGTGACTTCCATATTACTGTCCATTGAAATGTAAAGACTTTTTTTATATGCTTCAAATAGTCTCTATATGGTACTTGGTAATTTTCTGGTGTTGTACTATTTGGTTTTTTGGCTGCCTGATCTGCTCTCTCATTGCCTAAGATACCAGAATGCCCTGGAATCCAGCAGAATTTCACTGAATGATTCCTGCTTCATTTAAAAAAGCAAATGATTTGTTTTTTGATTGGTTGTGATATTGAAAATTGATTGCCCAAAGCAGACACTGCACTCAAATGAATCAGTGTATATTATACTGCTAGCATTGTAGAGAGCGTTAATATTCTGTAAGGCTAGCCTGATTGCATATAACTCAGCAGTATAACTGCTACATTCAACTGGTAGTGATATGGAGGCTGTAAAAGATGGAAAGACAACTGCAGCGGCGCCTCCGTAGCCAGGTGGGAAGGAGCAGCAGTGCGTAGCACACGCTTCTTGATTAGACCAGGGTTCGAGCCCGTCACCACCAAATACGGAGGATGCGGAAAGGTCAGCAAATAACCACTGCATATCCCCGGAGCAATATGGCCTTAGTTGCTAATGCTCCTAAAAACCAAACAACAACAACAACTGCAGCACCAATGGCAGAACCTGTTTTTGAGCCATCTGTGTATATTTGGTAGCTTTGTATATTGTTGAGGGCATATTCTTTATGTTGTTGTTTAATATTTTCATCTGCCAGGGATTTCTTTCCCCATTGCTGAAAGTGGGTATCACAGTGAGGGAGATTTATAGACCAGGGGTGGATCAGGAACATCGCTCTCTTGAAGTATATTATCAAAATCAATATTCCAGGTGTGAAGCAAATCTTTTAGTCTAATGCCAGTTGGTCTACTGTTATAGAATGCTTTCCATTCATGGTTGGAAAGCAGCAGTCGAACAGGATGGTCTGGAAGGCTTTGAATTTTAGCTGCATAATTTAGAAGCAGCATTTTCCTTCTAGGGAGAAGTGGAGGCTTGTGTGGCTCTACGTACAGACTCTGAACAGGGGATGTTCTAAATGCACCCAGAGCAGTACAAAGGGCACTGTGTTGGATGGTATTAAGTCTGATGAATGCACTTTTCCTAGCTGAATCATATACGATAGCACCATAGTCTAAATGAGACCTAATAATAGCACGATACAAATGTAATAGAGTGTATCTATCAGCTCCCCATGTCATAGCAGAAATGGATCTAAGTATATTAAGTTTCTTTAGACAAACAGTTCGGAGGTATGTGATATGTGAAACAAAATTCAGTTTGGTATCCAATATTAAGCCTAGGAAACAAAGATTACTGGTGAGAGGGATCAAATGGTTTTTTAATCTGAGTTCCGGTTCTGGGTGTAGCTTACGTTTTTTGCAGAAGTGAACTACTGCAATTGTTTTTTGTTCTGATAAACAATATCCATTCTGCAGTGCCCATGTCTCCAACTTATTTATGGAGAGTTGCAGCTGTCTTTCAATGGTATGAATATTTTGTGAACGGCAAGATATAGTAAGATTGTCAGCATACATATATAGTTCTACAGTATTGGGGATGTTGTGTGTTATGGTGTTCAGTCTAAGTGAAAAAAGGGTAGAGCTCAGTACTGATCCTTGTGGGACACCTTCTTGAGTGTAGGACTGAGAAAGTACAGATTGATAGCAGACCTGAAAGGTTCTGTGTTGAAGAAATCTTCTAATGATTTCTGGTAAGTACCCTCACAATCCTATGGAATGAAGTTCTCTCAATATGCCATACCTCCAGGTAGTGTCAAAAGCCTTTTCTATATCGAGACTTACCATTACAAGTGTTCATTTTTGACATAAGCATTGCGGATGTTAGTCTCGGCTTTCACCATTAGATCCAAAGTGGCTCTGTTTTATCGGAAACCAAACTGATTGTTGTTCATCAGTGCTTTAGTTTCAAGAACCCAGGTAAGCCATTTGTATATCAGATGGCTTCTTTCTAGGATTTTAGTTAGGCAGCTGGTTAGAGAAATAGGTCAGTAATTTTCTGGAAGTGAGTGATCTTTTCCTGGTTTAGGAAAGGCTAAAATGATGGAATGATGCCAGGAAGATGGATATGTATCTTCAAGAAAAATCCGATTATAGAACATTACCATTACAAGATGGTAATTGATTAATTCAAGGCCATACTGTTTATATGTTTCAGCATTACATAATATATACGATCAGGTCCAGCTGCACTGTTGGGTAACCTATTTAATGCTGCTTGCAGTTCAAATAGGTTAAACGGTTGATTATAGGCAATATATTGGGTAGTATGGAATTTTGTACCTTTCAGCCGAAGCTTTGATTTTAAGAAAGGAGTTGCCATATGCTGACGTGGCAGATGTTTGGTAGAAATTCTCTGCAAGGGCGTTAGCTATTTCTTCGGAAGAAGATATTTCCTGTCCATTTTTGATTAAGAGGGGAGAAGGAAGAGGTAGATATTTCCCATTTAATTGCTGAATCTTTTTCCAGATGAGACGACTATCCTTTGTAAAAGTTGAGGAAAACTGTATCTATGATTCCTTTTTGGCTTTTCTTCTAATTTGTCTAGCTTTTGACTTGAGCCTTTTATATTGAATTAGGTTGTTGGTAGTTGCAAACTTCCTTCAGGTTCCAAGCTTTATTTTTTTCCTTTTTGGCATTGGTACAAGCTTCATTCCACCAGTGTTTAAGGTTTCTGTGTTTACATGTGGAGGCTTGAGGTATTGCTTTGGAGGCTATGGTCAGTATTTGCCTGGTAATATGCTCTGTGACATCATCAATGGGTTGTAGTCTGATCAAGTGGCTATCAAAAGAAAGATGGGTTGAAAACTTTTCCCAATCTGCTTTGGAGAATTTCCATTTTGAGCAATTATCAGGGTATGGTGTTTGAAGCATTTGGATTCTGCATATGATTGGAAAGTGATCACTATTGTGTGGATCGTTTAAAACTGTCCATTCTATACTGGGACATAATATGGGGGAACAGAGAGTTAAATCAATTGCTGACAGATCCAGTGGGAAGGTGAGTATAAGTATTTTCACCAGTGTTCAGTAATGTTAGATTCAGTTGGTCTAGTATCGTCTGATCCCCACAATGGATGATGCGCATTGAAGTCACCAAGGATACAAAAAGGTGGTGGTATTCGTCTTATTATTTTATTATTATGATTAGCCATATGGTGCAAGGAAGCCTGAGGCTTATGCTGCACCAGCCAAAACCCAAGTTACCCTGAGACAGAGAGAGAGAGAGAGAGAGAGAGAGAGAGAGAGAGAGAGAGAGACAGACAGACAGACAGACAGAGAGTCAGAAGTAGAAAGGAATCACCAAGAAAGAGAAGAATGATGATATCCAGCTGAGGACCCTGGGTGTGCCAAGCCCATACTCACCAGACGTGAGCCCCTGTCTTATGAGGTCTAGTTCTTTGAACATGCACATCTTGTTAGGTGGAAGGTGCAGAGATACTAGAGTTAGAATTTGCCCAACTGATACAAGTACAGCAACAGCTTCTAAGTGGATCTGAAGCAGAATGTTTCTAGAAGGTATTTTACAGTCAACTAGAATTGTGACACCTCCACGTGCAGACAATAAAGAGTTTCTATCTTTTCTGTAATATGTAAAATTTCTGATTGATGGAGTTACTTGTGGAGTTAGATTAGTCTCTTGTATGCAAATGGCTATAGGACCATATCAGGAGATTAAATAATAGATGTCATCGGTATTGCTGCGTAAACCTCTACAATTCCATTGAACAATGTTCTGCATTATCACCTTCCCTGATGATAATGTTCTGCATTATCATCAGGGAAGGCGAGTCTGTTTCTTGTGAGTGGTTTGCTTTTGACGGTCATATTTCTTTTATCTTTTCTAGGAAAACTGGGACGTCCGGGATCTGTACTCTCTTCTACGTCATCAGTTTGACTTGATGAAAATCCAGTCTCCATATTATCTTCTGCATGAAGATCAAGGACTGTTTCATCGTTTGTAGCTATATTTTCAGAGTCCATTCTATTTGAGTTTGTCTTTTGTAATTCAGTGGCTTCTTGCATTATTGATTTATTTGAAATTTTATCACATGATTTGATTTTAGGTGGAACTGTGATACGATATTACTTATTTCATCAACTAGAACAGGTTTGGTGGTAGGTTGAGGTGTTGATATCACAGATCATGCCCATTCTGCAATGGATTCTGTATTGGGCAGAATTGATACCTCAGTTTGGGTTGAAACAGCTTGGCACTTTTGTGTAAAGGAAGTGTACGTGTTTTTTGGGATTGTTGACTTTATTTGCTATCTTGCTTCTTGATATGTGACCTTATTCTCGATCTTATACTTTTGTATTCTTTTTTCAATTGTTCATAGGTCGCATGATTTTGAGTATGCTGGATGGTCATTCTTGCAATTTAGACATTCTGGAGCCTTTGCAGTACACTCTGTTTGTGAATGGTTTTTTGACCCGCAGTTAGAACAAGTAGTTTCGCCTCTGCATGTTGTCTGGGAGTGAACAAACTTTTGGCACTTGAAACATCTTAAAGGGTTTGGAATGTATGGTCATATATGGCTGTTTAGGTACCCTGCTTTAACTGAGGTTGGCAAATTTGGTGTATTAAATGTCAATATAATATTATGTGTTGGAACAAGTTTGTCATCCTTCCGTATCAGAATTCTTCTTGCTTGAGTTACTTTCTGTTCTAATAATTCCATGACTATCTCCTCTTCAGTCAAGTTCAATAAATCCCACTCACTTATTACTCCTTTTGAGGAGTTCAATGTGCTATGCGGTGAGACTTTGATTGGGATTCCACTTATGGATGATATTTTTAGTAATAATTCTGAATGCCTTGTTTGAGTGGTCTCAATTAAAAGATCTCCTGATCAGAGCCTTTTCACCATTTTCAGTGTACCTGCTGCATTCTCGAGACATCTCTGGATGACAAAGGGAGAGAGTTCGCTTAGCGGCTAAGTCGATAAGGAATGTATTATCAGAAAAGCTGGTGGTTCTGATTTGTTACAGTCCTTTTTCATTCTTTTTGGAAGATTGAGATTGTCTTCCATTCTCTGGGTCTCAGTATGTTGAGAGCCTGTTGGCTCTACTGGTGGACATGCATAACACAGTCCACTGTTGCTCCTTTTAGCCCTGGGTGTGAGAGCTTTTCCTCCCAGGTTTCCGGCCCTGCCACGTGGAGGCAGGAGTGGTGCCACCTAGTAGCCAAGTAGCTAGAGAAGTTAGTTTGTTAGTGCAAAAATTATTAAATATATTAGGAAAAGAAAGGCGATTTTCCTTTCTGGGTTCTTACTTGGGATCTGTTAAGTACAGAACCACTTACAAAGAAATGAGGATGAGAAAAGCACTGGAAAGAAAGCAGAATGAAATCACTGAGAAAGATCACTCAGGAAAATTGCTTGGACAGTATCGCTTGGCACTCGGGGCCATCACTGATGACAATGCAAGGTAGTGTAGGACACCTTGAAAGCAATAAACTTGTCTCGCATTAAAATTAGCAGGCTGATTCCAAAATAAGAACTGAATACAATGATTATCAATGTTGAAATAGTAGCATTAGTAGAGGCATACGATGCAAGAAAGCAAGTTTATACAGCATCAACCAAAAAACATTTTTCCATTTCATCTCCCCCATTCAATGCCTGTTCAGCTCAGCCCTAATTTATTTAGGCTATCAACTTCCACAACAAAAGATGAAAGTCTGTTCCACCACCAATCAACCACCCACTGGCTAAAGGCAGATTTTTGCATTTCTATTCTACAATTGTCTTTCCTCAATTTGAATCTATGCCCCCTCAGGTTCTTAATCCGAGAAAGAGGAAGAATCAAATCAGCATTCGCTTGCTCAACCCATTCAAGGCCTTATATACCTCACTCAGATCACCTCGAAGGTGCCTACTCTCCACGCACTGCAATTTGCACAACTTTAACCTTTCTTGGTAAGAGCACCCCTATATTTCACTTCACCAATCTCGTTGCCCTTCTTTGCGCTCATTCTATCAACTCTACATCCTTCCTAAAATGAGACCTCCAGACCTGTACACAGTACTCTAGGCGTGTCATGACCATTGCCTTGTACAACGGGATAATCACCTCCCTGTCCCTGTTATATCATTGACAAGAATCCATGACCTGCCCTGGCAGCCCGTCTGCATTGCTCAGTAAACTTCATATTTGACTGCACAATTACCCCAGGTCTTTTTCATTTTCCACTTCCCTGAGTGTACTACCACACAGTTGGTACGTTTCTCTTGGGTTATTGCTACCCATATGCAGTACTTTGCATTTGTCAATGTTAAACTTAAGTTGGCTCTTCTCAGCCGATTTGCCAAACTTATCTAGATACAGTTAGAGTAGCATACTGTCTTTACTGTCATTAACAATTCTGCTACCCATTGTATCATCTGCAAACTTGGACATTAACCTGATATACCTTCGTCAATATCATTGATGGATACACAAAACAACAATGGGCCCAGCACCAAACCCTGGGGAACTCCACTAATAACATTTGTCCACGAGGAGAAGTGCTCATTGATTACCACTCTCTGTCGTCTCCCACTCAACCATCCTTTATTCCATTGTAGCAACTTATCCTTAATGCCACCTCTCCAATTTGTACAGCAGTCTTCCATGTGTAAGAGTATCAAAAGCTAGCCTGAAATCCAAGTAAATGATATCAAAATTATTTTTGGCATTCAGTTCCTTTGTGACCACATCATAGTATCCAATCAAATTGGTCAGACAAGACCTCCCTTTAACAAACCCATGCTGTGTCTTAACTATTACAGCAGTCTTGTCTAGATGATCCTGCATTGCTTCTCTAACCAGTGAATCCATTATTTTCCACGGAACACAAGATAACTAAGATGTCTATACTTACTTGTTTCACCTTTTGAATTGGTGATACGTTTACACACCTTCCAGTCCATGGGAACCTCCCTTGAGTCCAAGGAAGCTCTCATAATTATGGCTAAGGGTTTGCTTACTTCCTTTGCTGCCTCCTTTAATATAACTGGATAGATCCCATCCACACCAGGTGCCTTCCTTATGTTGAACTTCAACAATTTCACTTCCACTTTGCTCTCAGTCATTACAAAATTACTTAGCTCCCTGTTAGAGTTTGATAAACTTCTGGCATTCCCCTTATTGAATAACTCCTCATGTGTGAATGTAGATGCAAAATGCTCATTCAGTTTATCAGCTACCTGAACATGATCATCAATAGTACATCCATGTTAAGTGGTCCAATCTGATTCATCCCTTTCCTTCTAGAGTTTACATAAGTAAAGAACTCTTTGCTGTTTTTCTTTGCATCCTTTGCCAAAGATTTCTCGTAATCTGCCTTCGACTGCCTAACTTCCTTTGTGACTTAATTACAGACAAGCTTATATCTGCCATAGGCTTCTGTGTCACCTGATAATTGATATGCTTGTTATCTGGTTTTTAGGAGCATTAGCAACTAAGGCCATATTGCTCCGGGGATATGTGGTGGTCGTTCTCTGACCTTTCCGCATCCTCCGTATTTGGTGGGCACGGGCTCGAACCCCGGTCTAATCGAGAAGCGTGTGCTACACACTGCTGCTCCTGCCCACCTGGCTACGGAGGTGCCAATAATTTATATGCATCCCATACATTTTTCTTCTCTGCCTCATTAGTTCATCTGACATCCATTTAGGCCTGAACCTTGAACAGTATTTCTTAGTTGGAATGAAAAGCCTAGTAGCCTCCAAGATTAAGTCCTTGAAGCCTTCCCATTTAGAATTCAACATCGGTAACAACATCGGTTGATCCCACTGTATAGAATTTAAAAACTGTCTGAGACCACCTGTAGTCACCTTTACAAAAGCAAAACCCTTCCTTTTAGCCTTGATGATAGTTACATCTTTAAGTAATTCCAATATCAGTACATTGTGATCACTGTCACCCAGTGGTTCCTTTATCTGCAAATTCTTATCTGTAATATCAGTAACTGATAAACAGATCAAGAGTATTACTCATTCTGGTTGCCTCTCGAACATGCTGCTATAGAAAACAGTCATCCAATAAATCCAAAAAAGCCTTGCTAGTGTGCAAGTGATCAATTTGCTGGACAGTGCAGTGTGGAGTCAGTTTGGTGTGACATAAACATAGGGAGATCAAAATTGAGAGTAGGAGTGTGCTATAGGCCTAATGACTCTGATGAGTATAATAAGGAACTGTACAGGGAAATAGAGTGGGCCAGTAAATCAGAGTGTCTTATAATGGGAGATTTTAATTTCCCAGATATTGACTGGAATTTGGGGGCTGGTTACTCACACACTAGCAGGACTTTTGTGGATTTATTGGATGATTGTTTTCTACATCAGCAGGTTCGGGAGGCAACTAGAGGGAGTAATACTCTTGATTTGATTATCAGCAGTGATTCTTCATGCATTAAGAATCTGCAGATAAATGAACCACTAGGTGGCAGTGATCACAGTGTGCTGAAGTGGGATTTACTCAAAGAGGTAACTACCATTAGGGGTAAAGGGAAGGGTTATTGCTTCCGTAAAGGCGACTACGATGGACTGAGACAGTATTTAAATTCTATACAGTGGGACCAACTGATGATGTTACCAACAGCAAATTCAAAATGGGAAGCATTCAAAGAACTTATCTTGGAAGCTACTAGGCTTTACATACCAACTAAGAAATATTGTTCAAGGTTTAGGCCAAAATGGATGTCAGATGAACTAATGAGGCATATGGCAGAGAAGAAAAATGCATGGGATACATACAAATTAACACATGACACAGAAGCCTATGATAGATACAAGTTGATATGCAACCAAGTTACAAAGGAGGTTAGGCAGGCGAAGGCAGATTATGAGAAATCCTTGGCAAGGGATGCAAAGAAAAACAGCAAAGAGTTCTTTACTTATGTAAACTCTAGAAGTAAGGGGATGAATCAGATTGGTCCACTTGATATGGATGGGTCAAGTGTTGATGATCCTGCTCAGGTAGCTAACAAACTAAATGAATATTTTGCATCGACATTCACACATGAGGAGTTATTCAGCGAGGGGAATGCCAGAGGTGTATTCAACTCTAGCAGTAAGCTACAGAATCTTGAAATAACTGAGAGTAAAGTGGAGGAGAAACTGTTGAAATAAACACAAGAAAGGCACCCGGGGTGGATGGGATCTATCCAGTTATATTAAAGGAGGCAGCAAAGGAAGTAAGCAAACCCTTAGCCAGAATTATGAGAGCTTCCTTGGACTCAGGGGAGGTACCCATAGACTGGAAATGTGCAAATGTGACCCCAATTCACAAAGGAGGATCAAAGGCTGACACAAGTAATTATAGACCTGTGAGCTTAACTTCTGTTCCAGGAAAATTAATGGAGGCACTGGTTAAAGAAGCACTGCAGGATCATTTAGACAAGACTTCAGTTATAGCTCAGACACAGCATGGTTTTGTTAAGGGGAAGTCTTGCCTGACCAACTTGATTGGATACTATGATGCAGTCACAAAAGAACTGGATGCAGGGAATAACTTTGATATTATATACTTGGATCTTAGAAAGGCTTTTGATACTGTTGCACATGGAAGACTGCTACACAAATTGGAGCAGTGTGACATTGGAGGCAAATTGCTGCTATGGATAAAGGGGTGGTTGAGGGGGAGAAGACAGAGAGTGGTAATCAATGGACACTGCTCATCGTGGACTGATGTTATTAGTGGAGTCCCTCAGGGCTCAGTGTTGGGTCCATTATTGTTTTCTGTATTTATAAATGATATTGATGATGGTATATCGGGCTTAATGTCCAAGTTTGCAGACGATACAAAGGTTGGCAGGGTTGTCAAGGACACTACTGACACTATGCTGCTGCAACAGGATCTGGAAAGGTTGAGCAGATGGGCTGAGAGGTGGCAAATGAAGTTTAACATTGACAAATGTAAAGTACTACACATAGGAAACAGCAACCCCAGAGCAACGTATCAATTCTGTGGTACTACACTGACAGTGGTAGAGAATGAAAGGGACTTGGGGGTGGTTGTGCAGGCAGATATGAAGTTCTCTGAGCAGTGCAGACGGGCTGAAAGAGTAGCTCATGGAGTATTGTCAATGATATACAGGAATTTTTCCAGCAGGGATAAGGAGGTGATTATTCCATTGTATAAGGCGATGGTCAGGCCACACCTAGAGTACTGTATACAGGTCTGGAGGCCTCATTTCAAGAAGGATGTAGAGCTGCTGGAACAAGTACAGAGAAGGGCAACAAGATTAGTGAATGGAAAAGGAACAAAGGGGTGCTCTTACGAAGAAAGGCTTAAGTTTTGCAAATTACAGTGTCTGGAGACTAGGCACCAGCGAGGTGATCTGATAGAGGTGTATAAAGCCTTGAATGGTTTAAGCATGCTCAATGCTGATGGGATTCTTCCTCTAGCTCAGAAAAATCACCTGAGAGGGCATAAATTCAAATTGAGGAAAGACAGATGTAGGATAGACGTGCGGAAATTTGCCTTTAGCCAGCGGGTGGTTGGTTGGTGGAACAGACTTCCATCCCTTGTGGTGGAGGTTGATAGCCTAAATAAGTTTAAGGCTCAGCTGGACAGGTATTTTGAACGAACAGAGGGGTGAAGTGGAAGTGGGTTTTTTTTTTTTTTTTTGGCTGATGCTGCATAAGCTTGCTTTCTTGCATCAAATGCCTCTACTAATGCTAATGCTAATCCACAAGTTCCAGCCAATATCTGGAAAGTTAAAATCCCCCATTATAAGTCATTCTGATTAACTAGTCCATTCTATTTCTCTGCACATCTATTCACTGTATTCAGAGTCATTAGGCATATAACATAGTTCTACTCTCATTTTCCCTTTCCCAGTGTTTTTGTCACACCAAACAAACTCAACATTGCATTGTCCACCAACATCAATTGGATGCACTTCCTTAGATTTTGTCTTTCTTAACTAACAGCATAACCCCTCCTCCTTTCCTCTCCTGTCTACCCTTTCTGTACATTGTACTCCCCAAATTCCAATTCTGCACTGTGTGACACCACATCTCTAATATCCCAACAATATCTGCCTTTGATGTCTTGACTAGCACTTCAAGCTCATCAAATTTATTAACTATACTCCTAGCATCGGTGTACATGCAAGTATACCTCACATGTTTCTACTCTTAGTTACCCTAACACAGCCCATGTATTTACTTGTTCCACTATGACTGCCAACAGTCCTGGAAATCTCCATTGTCTTGCTTTCCATGCTGCTGCTCATTCTAATAGAAGCAGTGCAAGAATTGCTTTTGCCTCTGCCTGTGGCCACTGTTAACCTTTTAATCTGTGTATCCCCCCCCAAGCTAGCAGTTTTCTGCCCCCACCTAACACTGCCTCGATATCATAGGTAGTTGCCATTTGATTATATATGATATTTTAAGCAACAAAAAGATAAGTTATTTTAGTGGCATAGCGAGTAGATAAATTGAAATGAAGAATAACGAAAATTAAACACTTCAATCTGCACAGGTTTTATTAAGATTTTCAATCTTAATAAAACTTTTTATTAAGATTTTCAATCTTAATAAAAAGTGTTTCTCATTTCTAAAAGGAATATGGATAATCCTAATTTTAAGAAATTAAAGGCAGATTTTATTTTACACAGGTTGAATCACTTAACTTTTTTCTATTCACTAAGATTATGAGATTTCTTTGAAGTTTTTAAACAGCATATTAGATTTAAACAAGAGAGCTGACTACAATTTGTAATTGTGATCCAGGATTTCTAAAAGCAGTACTCGCAGGAGACAAAACACAATGCCAACTTTATCAGCTGTAGAAAAAAAAAATTTAATCCTCTTCAATTACAGTTCTCATGTTTCCCCGGGGGGGGGGGGGAGAATCTGGGAGACATGGGTAATTTGGAGACTATAATTGTGAAGATGTAGACTTCTGGAGCTGCTGCAAATAGATGTTTTATTAGAAAATTTTATCGTATTTTGAATAGTTAACATATTAATTTGTGTTTTACAAATAGATTAAATAAGCTTAGCAGTGTTCGTTAGCTAATTTTTTAAATTTAGCTGGTGATTTTGTAAGTTACAACTCGCCATTCATACCACTATCAAAACTGTGTTTTGGCAGGAATATCATAGCACATAACCAGCAGTGCAGAAGAACAGTAGGGTTTTAATTGTAATAAATCTTTTGAAAGTTTTAATCACTTTTTGTGTTTAGCTAAGGATATAACTAATTTAGCATTGTGATAATTATAGTATAGCATAACTTTATAGTGTATATCTCGAACTTGACAGCTAAGTTATAATGTAAAACTATACAGTGGAATATGTATCACTGCATTAGCTTAGTATAGTATTGAATAGTCAAGTATAGTAAAGTCTATCCCTGACATATGCAAGAGATACGTTCCAGGACTTTTTACGTAAGTCAATATTTATGTAACTTGGGAATGACTAATAAAATATTGCAACTATATTGTTGATATGCCAAAATTACAAAAACCACATAATATCCTCAGAAGAATGAAGAAAAATAGTTATATACCATAATAATTAAAAACTTTGTCTGGGGACAGCGGCAAAGTAGCCAGAGTGGCACATAAGAAAAGAAAATATAAAAAGGGAAAAAAAGCATATTATTGTACTGTAAAAACTGATATGTATTTCGTACGTCATGTAGGCTTTATAAAACGTGAAACCCATTGTGTTGGACTACTAAGGGAATCAAAACCAAAGTGTACATTTGGACTAAAACACACAGTGAATCAAAGTCTATACATTTCAGGTGATGAACTGAAGGTAACTTAAAACAAACCTGAAACATTATTAAGACACATTAATCACAGGGTGTTATAGACTGAGTAGATGTCAGGGAGGTAGTATGTAATATGAACTCTTCAATCTTCATATGCTTTTTTTTTCTCTTCATAAGCAATCTTGTATTTTTCAGTGTTTTCATCTATTCCATAAAACAGAGAGACCTCCGTGAATTTTACAAAACATTTCTGTCATTTCCTTTAATTTGAACTGCTTCTTGGGTTGCTCCGATACCTCAACAGATTCGGCTCTCCCTTGCTCCTCAACTCTTTGCACATTCAACTGGATTAGGTCTGTTATTAAATCTTCACCTCGATCATTCACAAGCTCGTCTACATCTTCATCCTCCAGGACCAGCTGCAACTCCTGGGTTAAGTTTACAATTTCTTTGGTAACAGAAGAAATCACCTCATCTTAGTTGAAGCTCAGAATGTTGAAGCTTTGTTGTTAAGCTCGGAATGTTTTAGAAGTTTTTTTTTTCCAAACTCTCCACTCATACAAGTTGTTGGCACATCATTCCAGGCTCTTGAAGCATTGCGTGTTCCATCAAGGATGTTAAAAGTCTTCCAAAATTGCCACAGATCCATCTTCCCTTGCTCTGTTGCATTTACCTCAGAAAATGTTGTCCGTAGGTAATAGGCTTTGAATGTGCAGATAACTCCCTGATCCATTGGTTGAATCAAAGCTGTTATATTTGGAGGAAAGTATACCATCTTGACGTTTGTGCAGATCATCTAGATATTTAGGATGACAGGGAGTGTTTGTCAAGGAGCATTAATATCTTAAAAAGCACTGAAATTTGTAAGTAATATTTTTCAACTTCGGGGACAAACACAATTAGACACCATTCTTCAAACATGGTTATTGTCACCCAGGCCTTTGAGTTAGCCCTGAGGTGTACAGGAACAATTTCTTGTCAATGTCCTTAAAAGCCAGTGGGTTTTCTGAGTGCTAAACCACTAAAGAGTTAAGTTTATAACTTGCTACGTTACCCCCTACTAAGAGAGTTACCTTGTCTTTGGCCGCTTTAAACCCAGACATCGACTTTTCTTCAATAGAAATATGTCCTACTAGGCATTTTTTATTTGTTGAGGCAAATTTTATTTGTTAAATATTTGTTGAGGCAAATAACCACCACTTCTTATAATCTCATCCAATTTGTCCTTGAATTTTTCAGTAGCCTCACCATCTGCACTTGCTGTTTCACCACTTATGGAAATGTTAAGATATATCCATTTCTCTTACAGAACCAGGGAAACGTATTAGAGGGTGCTCTAGTTGCGGAAGACAGCAGTCGGTGGAGTATTTGCTGCTGTAAAGGGATATGTATTTTTAATTTTTAACGTATTCTTCGTTAATTAATATACTACATTATGTTTTACAGAGATATTAAATAGGTTTAATAGCGTTCGCTAGCTTCTTATTTTGAATTTAACTAGCAATTTTTGGAAGTTACAACTCCTGGCGTTGGTGCCAATATTGTTGAACTAGTTCCCATATGTAGTCGATAAGAAATAGCATAACGTATATATTTCTCTAATTGATAGCGTAAGGTATAAAGTAAAACTAGATGGCATAATATGAAACACTCAATTAGGAATCTGTTAGCTTATTATAGTATTTTCAATTCATCAAAAATATTAATAATATTATTAAATTTCATTGTTAATTAAATTATATTTAAACAGAAATCATGATCCAGACTAGAGCTGTGAAGCAAAGATCACAGACTAGCAAGAGTGCTGTGACTCGGGGTAGAAACGAAGGGTACTATTCTTCAACACATCAGTCTCAAAAAATGTACGAAATGTGAAATGTTTGCTGAACTTTCTAAAACGGGACATGATTTAGCCAAGGAGGATGTCTTTGTGTGTGATAGATGCCTAGAGTATCAAGAAATTAGGCACCAACTCAGTATTCTGATGGGCACCTATGAGAGCTTGAGATGTAGGGTAAATGCCCTTGAAGAAATTAATATGAGAGGCCCATCTAGCTCTCAGCTGCCCAGCTCAACAGCAGAGATCACTCCTGTGCATCAGGAAACACAGAGGCAACCTCCAAGGCAGAATGCGCTAGTCCCAGAGGAACTAGTTATTGTTGGTTACTCTATTGTCAGGGAGACGGGGAATATACTATGCAAAAAGGGTAGGTGGAACAGGACCAGGATATGTCTGCCAGGGGAAAAAGTTGATGACATTGTAGAGCAGATATAATCTTTTAAGAGAACAAAAGGTGATACTGTTGTGCACGTTGGAACTAATGACGTTAAGAATAAGAGATCTACAGATTTACTCAACAAGAACAGGTCAACGTTGAAAAAAAGTTGCGAGTTAGGTTTGAAGGTGAAAGTGTCTGCAATTCTGCCTAGACATGATAGAAGGGAGTATATGATGAGAGCCTAGTCAATCACTTCGGCCCTGGAGAGATTGTGCAAGGCTCGTGGGGTAGAATTTTTCTCAGCGTGGTCTGTGCTTGTTGACGAGATACTGCTTCTACAGGGATGGGATACACTTAAATAGAAAGGGTGCAAGAATATTTGCTGATGCTATCGAGGCATATTAGGTGGGTTGGAAAACTGCTAGCTTGGGAGAATACACATACTAAAAGGTTAAAAGTGGCCGCAGGCTTAGGCAAAAGTGATTTTTGCACTGCTTCTATTAGAATGAGCAGCAGCCCGAAAAGCAAGGCAATAGAGATGACCAGGACTGCTGGGAGTCAGGGTGGAATAAATAAATCCATGGGCCGTGTTAGGGTAACTAAGAGAGAGAGAAACAGGTGCATGTATACTTGCATGTACACCGATGCTAGGAGTATAGTATAATAAATTTGATGAGCTTGAAGTGCTAGTCAAGACATCAAAGGCAGATATTGTTGGGATATCAGAGACATGGTGTCACACAGACATAAGAAGAGCATAATTGGAATTTGGGGAGTACAATGTGTACATAAAGGATAGACAGGACTGGAAGGGATGAGGGGTTATGCTGTTAGTGAAGAAACAAAATCTAAGGAAGTGCATCCAATTGATGTTGGTGGACAATGCAATGTTGAGTCTGTTTGGTGTGACATAAGCACTGGGAAAAGAAAAATGAGAGTAGGTGTGTGTTGTTATAGGCCTAATGAATCTGATGAGTATAATGAGAAATTGTGTAGAGAAATAGAGTGGCCCAGTAAATCAGAATATCTTATAATGGAGGATTTGAACTTTCCAAATATTCAGTGGAACTTGTTGTTTGGTCACTCGCACACTAGCAAGATTTTTGTGGATTGATTGGATGACTGTTTTCTACAGCAACATGTTGAGAAGCAATCAGAGGGAGTAATACTCTTGATCTGATTATCAACAGTGATTATTCATTAAGAATTTGCAGATAAAGGAACCACTGGGTGACAGTGATCACAATGTACTGATGTGGGAATTACTTAATGATGTAATTACCATCATGTCTACAGGGAAAGGCTTTTGCTTTCGTAAAGGTAACTACAGTGGTCTCAGACAGTTTTTAAATTCTGTACAGTGGTATCAACTGATGATGTTAACAACATTGAATTCTAAATGGGAAGTCTTCAGGGACTTAATTTTGGAGGCTACTAGGCTTTTCATTCCAACTAAGAAATACTGTTCAAGGTTCAGGCCTAAATAGATGTCAGATGAACTAATGAGGCAGAGAAGAAAAATGTACGGGATGCTTATAAAGTATCAGGTGACACAGAAGCCTATCGCAGATATAAACTAATCTGTAATCAAGTTGCAATGGAGGTTAAGCAGGCGAAGGCAGATTTCGAGAAATCTTTGGCAAAGGATGCAAAGAAAAACAGCAAAGAGTTCTTTACTTATGTAAACTCTAGAAGGAAAGGGATGAATCAGATTGGACCACTTAACAAAGATGGGTTGACTATTAATAATCATGCTCAGGTAGCTGATAAACTGAATGAGTATTTTGCATCTACATTCACACATGAGGAGTTATTCAGGGATGGGAATGCCAGAGGTGAGTTAAACTCTGGCAGTGAGCTAGATGATTTTGTAATAAATGAGAGGAAAGTAGAGGAGAAATTGTTGAAGATAAACATAAAAAAGGCACACTGGGTGGATGGGATCTATCTAGTTATATTAAAGGAGGCAGCTAAGGAAGTAAGCAAACCCTTAGCCATAATTATGAGAGCTTGCTTGAACTCAGACGAGATCCCCCATGGACTGGAGGTGCGCAAATCAAAAGGTGACACAAGTAAGTATAGACATCTTAGTTATCTTGTGTTCCGTGGAAAATAATGGAATCACTGGTTAAAGAAGCATTGTAGGATCATCTAGACAAGACTGCAGTAATAGTTAAGACACAGCATGTGTTTGTTGATAGGAGGACTTGTCTGACCAATTTGATTGGATATTATGATGTGGTCGCAGAGGAACTGAATGCCAAAAATAATTTTGATATCATATACTTGGATCATATACTCCTGTTGCACATGGAAGACTGCTGTACAAATTGGAGAGGTATGGCATTAAGGGTAAGTTGTTACAATGGATAAAGGGATGGTTGAGCAGAAGATGACAGAGAGTGGTAATCAACAGAGACTGCTCTTCGTGGTCAAATATTATTAGTGGAGTTCCCCAGGGTTTAGTGTTGGACCCATTGTTGTTTTGTATATTTATCAAGAATATTGATGAAGGTATATCAGGTTTAATGTCCAAGTTGATACGACAGTCAGCTACTCCAACTGGATCTAGATAAGGTGGGAAAATGAGCTGAAAAGTGGCAACTGAAGTTTAACCTTGACAAATGCAAAGTACTGCATATGGGTAGCAATAATCAAAGAGAAATGTACCAACTGTGTGGTAATACACTCAGGGAAGTGGAAAGTGAAAAAGACCTGGGGATAATTCTGCAGTCAAATATGAAGTTTGCTAAGCAGTGCAGAGGGGCTGCCAGGGCAGGTCATGGAGTCTTGTCAATGATATATAGGAATTTTGCTAGCAGGGACGGGGGGTGATTATCCCATTATACAAGGCAATGGTCAGACCACACCTTAAGTACTGCATACAGGACTGGAGGCCTCAATTTAGGAATGATGTAGAGTGCTAGAATGAGTACAGGAGAAGGGCAACAAGATTGGTGAAAGGAACAAAATGGTTCTCTTACCAAGAGAGGCTTAAATTTTGCAAGTTGCAGCATCTGGAGAGTAGGCACCTGTGAGGTGATCTGATTGAGGTGTACAAGGCCTTGAATGGTTTGAACAGGCTCAATGCTGATGGGATACTTCCGGTTGCTCAGATTAAAAACCTGAGAGGGCATAGATTCAAACTGAGGAAAGACAGTTCTAGAATAGATGTGCAGAAGTTTGCCTTTAGCCAGCGGATAGTTTATTGCTGGAACAGACTTCCATCTGTTGTTGTTGAAGGTGATAGCTTAAATAAATTTAAGGCTGAATCTAGAAAGACAAAACATAAAGAAAAACTGAACTAGACAAAACATTTGGAGTGACGGGATGGGTGAAATGGAAGGTTTTTTTTTTTTTTTGGCTGATGATCTATAAGCTTGCTTTCTTGCATCATATGCCTCAAATAATGCTAATGCTAATTTGAAATATTGCAAAAAAATTTAAACTTTAAATATATAAATTATATTATTATTCAATTATATTTAAATATATATAAATTTAATATTTAAATATTTAAATATTAAATATATATTTATATATTTAATATTTAAATTTATATATTAAATATATAAATTATGCAATAAAACATAAATACAATACATGTTCAAGAAAATGAAAGATGATTTAAAATTAGAGAACTTATGTATTTACAATTATACTTATATATAAAATGTTCTTGAAGGAGATTACTTATGCACAGGTAATGCACACACATCATTTGTACTACCAATGTAGCTTACCTTGGTAGTAGAAATGACCTGTGTGCATTATCCATGCATTAACCCTAGGGGCTCACATCTGGTGAGTATGGGCTTGGCACACCCAGGGTCCTAAGCTGGATAACATTCTTCTCTTCTACTTCTGACTCTTTCTTTCTTTCTCTCTCTCTCTCTCAGGGTAATTCAGAAATTTTTTTTTTTTGGCTGGTGCAGCGGAAGCTTCAGGCTTCTTTGCACCATATGACTAATAATAATAATAAAGGAGCCCGGGAATGTCAGATGACATGTCAACGATGCCACCTGGCCTCAGAAACGATCCAACACATTACTGCAGGGTGCAAGGTGATCACCCAGACTGAGTACACTCATAGACACGACCAGGTAGCCAGGATAATACATCAGAAGCTAGCAAGGAAATACCAGTTGATCAAAGAAAGTGTACCATACTACAAGTACGAACCCCAGGCAGTACTAGAGACCCGAACCCACAAGATGTACTGGGACCGCACCATAATAACGGATTAATAACGCATCAATATAATAATGCATCGATCAAGTCTCATGTTATACTTCAGGAAAATAGTTGCAAAAATGGTAGCTCAGCACCTGACAGAAGCTGGCATTTATTACTCTACAAAAACTGTAAAAAAATAAATAAAATACACAGAACTCTCACAGTAAAAGTGTGACTATATTTAGGGAGTAAGATAAAATTTCTTGTTTTTAATCATTAATTAAAGGGTAGTGTGGGGACATTATTTTTGAGAGGAATCCGTCACATGCCATGCTAGCACTGCAGATTTTAAGTGCATTTCATCAAGACCCGATTAATCTATTTCTTATCTTATTTATCTGTGTTTTTTTTTTTTTTTTTTTTGGCTACATAGTTTTGTGGTGTATTTCACAGTGTTCAGTGACATTTATTTTTCTATTTTAGACAATTAGATATTTTTAGTGTATTTAAATATTGTGGATTTCAAAATGGAGCAACAAAAATCATATCAACTGATATGAGAAAGATTTGCATATTTTTCAAAAAAGGAAGTACCTTGTAAATATTTAAAAAGGCAACTGAGTATTATGCTTACTAGAAACAAATGCTGCTATTAAATAAATAAATATTGAATTCACAACCCATTTTTTGGCTGAACTGCAGATTATGGGTAGTGAAAAAGGGTTAGGTTAGTTTACGCAGTGGCGGATTACCCATTAAGGCAATGAGGCACGTGCCTAGGGCCCCAGACTTTGTGGGGCCCCAAGCCAAGATATTTTCCTATAGTGTTCTAAAATAGATTAATGTTTTCTGTAAACATCATAAAAATCTTGATTAATTTAAGCGAAAATTTAAGCAAAAAATTCAAAAGAACAAAATTTCATTTATTTGCCACCTAACTTTTATTTATTTTTTATTTATTTTTTTATTATTATTATTATTTTTTGGGGGCCCCCAAATATAATTTGCCTAGGGCCCCCAACTATCCTTAATCCGCCACTGAGTTTAAGCCATTAATTCGGGACAGATTCAAGCAAAAGAAGCCACTTCCTCTGGGGCTGTACCCATATTCTGAAGTTTAAACATCCCTTTTACTGTTTCCATTATTATATTCTAGAAGGATGGCCAACGTTACTAGGATTACCAAATCTTCTGGCTAAAAGTGTAGAGACAATGTTATAAGTAGGTCTGCCTCTTTTTTTTTTTTTTTTTTAATATAAAATCGAGATGTCTGGGGAAAAGCCAAAAGGATGATCAATAAAGCAGCCTAATTATCCAGTAGTTTCATGAACTTCTGGTTAAATCACATATGGGTTCGCTTTAAAAGTCCGTAGGCTGTGGCAGGCCGTCCCGAAGTTGCAAGGAGTGCACTGCACTCGGGCGCCACCGTTCAGGCGGCGCCTGAAAAGCTGAAACTTACATACACATATGAATAAAATTTTAAGGGGGGGCGCCAAATTTAAATTGGCACCCAGGTGCAAAATTGCGATTCGCACCAGGGCGCCACATACCCTAGCAACATCCCTGTCCGTAAGACACAATGTACAGTTAGGTGCGTACCTAAAAGGCTAACACGATTTTGGTGTCACACGACGGTTAACCTGTTACACCAGCATGAGTAACTTTTTGAAGAACATTATTTGGAAGGCAGGGATGAAGTTAGATTTTTCACTTACCTGGAGGTAAACACAACTGAGCAACTCATATGTTCACTAATATCGCACATTGGCTTGTAAGAAAAGTTGGCTTTCTTTGATACTTCGACGTGAAACGCATACCAAGAAAGTAAGACACCAAACATACATAACACACCTGTCAAAATTCTCGCTCGAAATAACAGACCAGCTGTTTGGCATTTGACTGCACTTGACGACATCTTTCAACAGTAGTGACATCTAATAGTTCTGCAAGTTTCTTTTCATTTTAAGGTTGGACAATGAAATAAAGTTGATGTGCATAGACGCGAAATTTCGATTTAAAGGTGAGTGGGGAAATAAATTTGAAAAATAAATTATCTTTTTTGTAAGGTAGCAAGGAACCCAAGAAGTATAGGGTGTTTATAAAAACGAAACAACTTTGAAAGCTTATAACATTTTATTCAAAAATGAAAAAAGTGCAATATTGACAAAGATGTCAGTATGCTTGAATTTCATATGATATATGCCAACATAACATCCGGGTACAATGAGGTACGAATGTGGTATCTGTGGTGGTTCAACTTCACAGACATTCAGTTCTTCACCAAAGTTAAAGGACTAGCAGCCCACCCTCATGTTCCAACAGGGTGGGGTTCTTTCTCGGTGATCTCGTGATATCTGCTAGTTCCTTGATATCTGGGTACCAGAAGGCTGGATATATACCCATTCCTTGTCTACCGAGATAGTTGGATCTCATCACACTATTTTTTTTTTTTTTTTTTTTTTTTTTTGTAGGGTATTAGGAAAGATGAAGTGTGTTCCACAGAATGGTTTGGCTGAGAGAGCATCATATCAGCAGTAGCCTCTCAATCCGCCTGATATGTTACACAAAGTGTGGAGAGAAGCAGAAAAATTAGTCTGTGTTACAAATGGCGCATATATTGAATGTCTGTGATTTGAATCATCCAATTAGCATTAGCATTAGTGAAGCAGTATGGTATTAAGAGTAAGTTGCTACAATGGATAAAAGAATGGTTGAGTGGGAGAACACAGAGAGGAGAAATCAACGCTGCTCTTCGTGGATAATGTTATTAGTGGAGTCCCCCAGGGTTCGGTGTTCAGCCCACTGTTGTTTTGTATATTTACCAATGATATTCATGAAGGTATATCAGGTTTAATGTCGAAGTTTGCAGATGATACAAAGGTTGGCAGGGCTGTTAATGGTAGTAATGGCTGTGTGGTACTGCAACAGGATCTAGAAAATTTTGGCAGATGGGCTGAGAAGTGGCAACTGAACTTTAACTTTGACAAATGCAAAGTAGTGCATATAGTAGAAATAACCCCAGAGAAACGTACCAACTGTGTGGTACTGCGCTTAGGGTGGTAGAAAATAAATATGATCTGGAAGTAATTTTGAAGTCAGATATGAAGTTTTATGAGCAAAGCAGACAGGCTGCCAAAGCAGGTCATGGGGTATTGTCAATGATATACAGGAATTTTTCTTATAGGGAAAAGGAGGTGATTATCCCATTGTATAAGGCAATGGTCAGACCACGCCTTGAGTACTGCGTACAGGTCAGGAGGCCTCATTTTAGGAAGGAAGTAGAGTGTGTATAGAGTGTGCTTGAGCGTGTATAGAGAAGGGTGGCAACAAGATTGGTGAAGGGAAGGAGGGGTTCTCTTACCAAGAAAGGCTTATGTTCTGAAAATAGCAGCGGCTGGAGGCACCTGCGAGGTGATCTCATTGAAGTATATAAGGCCTTGAATAGGTTGAGCACGTGGAATTCTGATAGGATTCGTCCGCTTGCCCAGATTACAAATCCGGTGGTTATAAATTCAAATTGAGTAAAGGCAGTTGTAGAATAGATGTGTGCGGAATTTGCCTTTAGCCAGCTGGATTAATGTTAATTGCTGGAAAAAAACTTACCATCTGTCCTTGTGGAAGTTGATAGCTTAGATAAATTCAAGGAGGAACTAGACAAACTTTAGAGAGAATGGATGTGTGTGTGTGAAGTCGTTGTTTTTTTTTTTTTTTTTTGAGCTGATGCTACATAAGTTCATAGGCTTGCTTCTTGCATCACATGCCTCCATTACTACTACATACAAAAAATTCCTCATGTTGCAATGCTATGATTGGCAAAAAAGATTCTGCTGATGAAAAAGCAGAATTTGTGACACAGCCTAGGAACCATGAGGAGACGTATAAACAATAACTTTGCCACATTATCTGATTTACGTAAAAAAAAATTAATAGTGAGCATAAACGGCGAGAAGAAATCAATCTATTGCAAGGGCACTGGAATTAAAACTGACTTCTACAGATCTTTGCAGAACGTAATCCAATCATATAACATTATTATTATTATTGTTATTATTATTACCCATATGGTGGTGCAAGGAAGCCGGAGGCTTATGCTTCACCAGCCAAAAAAAAAAAAAAAAAAAAAAATTCCACGTTCCCTGAGAGAGAGAGAGAGAGAGAGAGAATCGCCAAAAAAGTAAGAAAGAGAAGAATGATGATATCCAGCTAATTTAACCAACATTTATTAACATTGTTAGTTGAGATAGTGTAAGTCGTGAACGCTTAGGCTGATCTAGTTTATCCAAAACATTCTAGATGAATTGTTTTTGCCTAATTGTCCTGATAATCATCACCAGTTGGTGATTGTATGAAAATGAAAGGAGAGATACTCATTTTCTTTAGCCAAGTTGGCTGAAGCCTTACAATAAACCAATGGTGGAAGGCTCTAGTTGACGACTTTCTGGAGGCGTAAAAATGTTTAATGAGGCCATTACAGGTTTACTGTTTAAACTCCTGTCTGTAAGAGAATTTCCATCTGTCTGGTGGTTCTTAAGGTGATCCTTAAGAGCCCAATGAGAGAACCTTGTTCTTGTTGACCCATTGTCCTCTTTTCTATCTTGGGAAAAATTCTCGAGAGGCTGGTTCTTGGATAACTGATGTTTCAGTATGGCGCCTGGAGCCTAGCCCCTCTGAAACAATATGGTTTTAGAAAGGGCTCCTGAGTTAGTTGTGACCATTAATGAACATCCTAGTCGATACGTCCTGGATTTTTTCCAGAATTTCAAGGGGTTATTTGATGTCCTGTGGTGGGAGAGTGTTTTCCGTAGGGTTAAGGCATAGTTTTGGACGAGTGTCTTGAAAAAATCTTTTTTCACAGTAGGTAATTTAGACCCTTAGGGGACTGGTATTTAAGATCAAGAAATAATCCTCATACATCTGATATATTCGAACCACTATTAATATTATCAATAAAGAAACCACTGATTAGAATTCTATAATTCAACATATATTCACTGAGGATATCCCTCAATTGAACTCGCAAGACCAAGCTGATATTAGGATACCTAATGCAACATATTTTGCTGAAACAGAAGCTGAACTCTACTTTTCCAGAACTTCAAATAGTCATCTCTAAACTAAATCCTAAAAAATGTCATGGTCTTGATGTTATTGAAAACTTGTGAATTCTTTAAGTTTAAGTGTACAATTAAATTTCACGAATTATTTCCCCGAAAACTATTAAATATGTTTAATAAATGTCTCCGATGTGGAATTTTTCCAGAATTCTGTAAAATAGCACTATTTAAAATCCTCCTTAAATCAGGAAAACCACTGTCTGATCCTACAGCTTTCAGACCGATTTCACTTCGGACAAATTTAGAAAACTTTTCGAATGGCTCCTTGCTTCCCGAAAACTGAACATATTTCAAACACACAGTTTAAATTCAACGAATCAATTCAAAAAAGTAAGTTCTTCGGAGGAAGCCAGAGGAACCCTTTAAGTCATTGTCAGTCTTCTTTTCTTCTTCAGCCCATGAATTAGCACAGTCCTCTGAGGGAGCTTTCGATTACGTTTGGTGGAAAAGTGTCCTAGGATCTCTCGCAACAGCAAAATGTAACACGCAACTCTACAAAGTTTTAAGAAGCCATTTCCAAAATAAAATAAGCAAAGTTATAGCGCATCATGAATCCTATACTCAGATTGTTTCCAGAGGATGCCTCCAAGGATTAATCCAGGGATCTCTCTTCTGGAACATGGTATTAGACCAACGGCTTTCCCAGAGTTGGACATTGTCTCACCATGGCATATGTAGATGAGCTAGTTATTTGAACTACCAGCAAATCGCGAAAAGCTTTTCAAGATCGAGATGAGTCATTCTCAATGATTTAACTTTTTCGGCAGCTTATAATAAGTTAAAAATCTCCCCAACAAAAACAAGTATGATGGTCTTCAATGGCAACTAAAACGACCACCTAAAGTCCATATTAATGGTAAATAAATACCTTCCATTTTTAAAAGTAATTACATTGGCATAATCGTGGACGACATTCGCTTAGTTTTTGACCGCTCATCGACAACGTTGAAAGGTTAAGAATTTTAATTCTATTATCAGAATCACACGTTCTGGTTGGGATTAAACAAGAAAACGCTGATATTAAATTATAACGGAATGTTCCTTCCTCTTGTATCGTGTTCTTCTGGTATCGGGTACTACAGAAATCGTCAACGCCAAAAATTGTGCTAAATTATCATCGTTACAAAGCATCATATTCCTTTTAATGTGTAGTCTTTCCACGAATCCCTAACAAATTATTGCGGGAAAGCTTCCTCTTGATCTCTACACAGCTTTTCGTGACATCGTTCATAGATTGAAAAAAAAAAAAAAAAAAAAAAAAAGGGAAGGGGGACTTTACACATCAACCTCAGCTATTAAATTATGGTTCTTCCCATCTACTACGTCATATATTCTAACTAGTCACGGTCTTTAAGGCCTAAATTGTTCCAATTTGGCCTTGAGACTAGTCTCTTGTGGCAGGGAGGCTCTGAAGAATCCTGGTACCTCTCATTATTATTATTATTATTATTATTATTAGCCATATGGTGCAAGGAAGCCTGAGGCTTATGCTGCACCAGGCAAAAAAAAAATTCTGAATTACCCAAAGAGAGAGAGAGAGAGAGAGAGAGAGAGAGAGAGAGAGAGAGAGAGAGAGAGAGAGGTAGAAGGGAATCACCAAGAAAGAGAAGAATGATGATATCCAGCTCAGGACCCTGGGTGTGCCAAGCCCATACTCACCAGATGTCAGCCCCTGGGGATATATAATGCAAAGAATATTCTCTTGAATTCTGTTACATCTCTTTGTGAAGGGGTTATTTCGGTAAGATTATTTTAGCAGCATTCGCAATTAAGGACATAATTCTCAGTATACATTGTCTGTAAATTGCGTGTGTTCCGTGTCGCTTTTCTGTTTGCTGGATGAAAAAATCGAGTTTCCAGGAAAAAAACAATGCTACTCTGAGACTGAAGAATTCAAACTCATATTCTTCCCGTCATCGACGGGACTCGAACTCAGTTCTTTACCACCCGTTGTGGGGATGACGGTAATACTACCAGCTGTGCTACACACGACGGCTTTTGTGAGAGACATCTTACTCAAAATTCCAACTATTAACCCCAGGTGCTCACACCTGGTGAGTACATTTGGACTCAACTGGACATCCTTCGGGAGCTGCCAACAACACTTACAGATGAGCAGGAGGCCATCTGCAAGTAAATAATTCCTATAATAATGAGTAAATAGAACCCCCTTCAACTTAGAAGAAATTGGCATTACCAGTAGTAGAGGCATATGATGCAAGAAAGCAAGCTTATGCAGCCAAAAAAAAAAAAAAAAAAACACTCCCATTTTACCCCTCCGTTCGTTCGAAATATCTGTCCAGCTAAGCCTTAAGTTTATTTAGGCTATCAACTTCCACAACAAGGGATGGAAGTCTGTTCCACCAACCAACTACCCGCTGGCTAAAGGCAAATTTCCGAACATCTATCCTATATCTGTCTTTCCTCAATCTGAATTTATGGCTTCTTAGGTGATTATTCTGAGCAAGAGGAAGAATCCCATCGGCATTGAGATGCTCAAACCATTCAAGGCTTTATACACCTCTGTCAGATCACCTCGCCGGTGCCAAGTCTCCAGACACTGTAATTTGCAAAATTTAAGCCTTTCTTCGTAAGAGCAACCCTTTGTTCCATTCACTAATCCTGTTGCCATTCTCTGTACTAGTTCCAGCAGCTCTACATCCTACTTGAAATGAGGCCTCCAGACCTGTATACAGTACTCAAAGTGTGGCCTGACCATTGCCTAATACAAGTGAATAATCACCTCCTTATCCCTGCTAGAAAAAATGCTGTATATCATTGACAAGACACAATGAACTACTTGCAGCCCATCTGCACTGCTCAGAAAACTTCATATCTGCCTGCACAATTACTCGCAGGTCCTTTTCGTTCTCTACCACTGTCAGTTTAGTACTACAGAGTTGATACGTTGCTCTGGGGTTATTGTTTCCCATATGTAGTACTTTACATTTGTCAATGTTAAACTTCATTTGCCACCTCTCAGCCCATCTGCTCAACCTTTCCAGATACTGTTGCAGCAGCATAGCATCAGTAGTGTCCTTAACAACCCTGCCAACATTTGTATCGTCTGCAAACTTGGACATTAAGCTTGATATACCATCATCAATATCATTTATAAATACAGAAAACAACAATGGACCCAACACTGAACCCTGAGGAACTCCACTAATAACATTAGTCCACGTTGAGCAGTGTCCATTGATTACCACTCTCTGTCTTCTTCCACTCAACCATCCCTTTATCCATAGCAGCAATTTGCCTTCAATGCCACACTGCTCCAATTTGTGCAGCAGTCTTCCATGCGCAACAGTATCAAAAGCCTTTCTAAGATCCAAATATATAATATCAAAGTTATTCCCTGCATCCAGTTTCTTTTGTGACTGCATCATAGTATCCAACTAAATTTGTCAGGCAAGACTTTCACTTAACAAAACCATGCTTCAGTTATAGCTTCAGCTATAACTTAAGTCTTGTCTAGATGATCCTGCAGTGCTCCTTTAACCAGTGCCTCCATTAATTTTCCTGGAACAGAAGTTAAAATCACAGGCCTACAATTACTTGTGTCAGCCTTTGATCCTCCTTTGTGAATTTGGGTCACATTTGCACATCTCCAGTCTGTGGGTACCTCCCCTGAGTCCAAAGAAGCTCTCATAAATATGGCTAAGGGTTTGCTCACTTCCTTTGCTGCCTCCTTTAATATAACTGGATAGATCTCATCCATTGGTGAGGGGAATGAAGGGATCTTCTTACCAAGAGAGGCTTAAGTTCTGCAAATTGTAGTGGCTGGAGACTAGGCACCTGCGCAGTGATCTGACTGAGGTGTATAAGGCTTTGAATGGGTTGAGCACGCTGAATTCTGATGGGATCCTTCCACTTGTTCAGATTACGAACCTAAGGGGGCATAAATTCAAATTAAGAAAAGACAGATGTAGAATAGATGTGCGGAAATTTGCCTTTAGCCAGCGGGTGATTAATTGGTGGAACAAACTTCCATCTGTCATTGTGGAAGTTGACACGTTAAATAAATTTAAGGAGGAACTGGACAGGCATTTGGAGGGAATGGTTTGATTTTTTTTTTTTTTTTTTTTTTTTGGCTGACGTTGCATAAGCTCATACAGTTGCTTTCCTTTCTTGCATCACATGCCACTACCACTACTACTACTACTACTACCCCGGGTGCCTTTTTTATGTTTATCATCAAGAATTTCTCCTCCACTCTCAGTTATTACAAATTCATCTAGCTCACTGCCAGAGTTTACTTCACCTCTGGTATTCCTCTTCCTGAATAATTCCTCTTGTGTGAATGCAGATGCAAAATACTCGTTTAGTTTGTTAGCCACCTGGGCAGGATCCTCAACTGTTGAACCATCAGTATCCAGTGGACCAATCTGATTCATCCCTTTCCTTCTAGAATTTACATAGGTAAAGAACTCTTTTCTGTTTTTCTTTGCATCCTTTGCCAAGGATTTCTCATAATCTGCCTTTGTCTGCCTTATTTCCTTTGTGACTTGCTTTACAGACCAGCTTATGTCTATCATAGACTTCCATGTCACCCATTAATTTATATGTATCCCATGCATTTTTTCTTCTCTGCCATATGTCTCATTAGTTAATCTGGCATCCATTTAGGCCTAAACCTTGAACAATATTTCTTGGTTGGTATGTAAAGCCTAGTAGCTTCCAAGATAAGTTCTTTGAATGCTTCCCATTTTGCATTTGCTGTTGGTAACATCATCAGTTGGTCCCACTGTATAGAATTTAAATACTGTCTCAATCCATCGTAGTCGCCTTTACGAAAGCAATAACCCTTCCCTTTACCCCTAATGGTAGTTACCTCTTTGAGTAAATCCCACTTCAGCACACTGTGATCACTGCCACCTAGTGGTTCATTTATCTGCAGATTCTTAATGCATGAAGAATCACTGCTGATAATCAAATCAAGAGTATTCCTCCCTCTAGTTGCCTCCCGAACATGCTGATGTAGAAAACAATCATCCAATAAATCCACAAAAGCCTTGCTAGTGTGTGAGTGACCAGCCCCCAAATTCCAGTCAATATCTGGGAAATTAAAATCTCCCATTATAAGACTCTCTGATTTACTGGCCCACTCTATTTGCCTGTACAGTTTCTTATTATACTCATCAGAGTCATTAGGCCTATAGCACACTCGTTCTCTCAAGTTTGGTCTTCCAATGCTTATGTCACACCAAACTGACTTGTCACTGCACTGTCCAGCGATGTCGACTGGCTTCACTTCCTTGGATTTTATGTGTTTCTTAACTAATAGCATAACCCCTTCTCCCTTGCTATCGTGTCGATCCTTTCTGCACACATTGTCCTCCTCTAATTCTAGTTCTGCCTTCCTTATGTCTGTGTGACACCACGTCTCTGATATCCCAACAATATCTGCCGTTGATGTTTTGAACAATACCTCAAATTCATCAAATGTATTTACCAAACTCCTAGCATTGGTGTACACTCAAGTATACATGCACCTTCCTATTCTTAGCTACCCACACTAACACAACCGACGTGTTTACTTGTACCGCAATGACTCCCAGCAGTCTCTGAAATACCCTGCATCTTCTTTTCCAGGCTGCTGCTCATTCCAATAGAAGCAGTGCAAGAATCACTTTCACCTCTGCCAGTGGCTACTGTAAATCTATTAGATCTTGTATCCCCCCAAACTAGCAGATCAGGATGCAACAAGCCGTACGAAAAATAAGAAATGCCCCGGACGGGCCTAATCGAACCGGAGATGGCAAAAGAAGCAACGGAACATATACCGGAATTACTGCTAAAACTATTGAATTGCTGCCTGAAAGAAGGTCAATTTCCACTAAGGTGAAAAAATGGAAATTTAAAACTGCTCGTAAAAAACCCAACAAGGCCACCGGAGATACCTAGTTTCTACAGACTCAGCCTTGCTACCAACCCTTAGTAAAATCTATGAAAGGCTGCTACATACTGGAATTACAAGGCATTATAATGAAGTAAATCCTAACATGACAAAGCAATAAGGATTTACTCCTGGAAAATCCACTATCGAAGCAATACAGAACCTCCTGTCTAGAGCCACCCAGTGTCAAAGGAAATAGTTCCACATCATCGCAGTGGACTTCGCCGGGGCATTTGATATCCACTGGTCTCGGCGAGACTTAGAGCTACCAACCTTCCATTGAATCTTTACAATTGCACGAAGGATTACCTGGCTGAGAGAGCAGTGCAAGTTACCACACCATATAAATGCCTGAATTTGTGACCACCTGAAGTAGATACATCAGATGAAGTGGACCTGACTTCTGGACTTGGACCTCCATTGGACTGGACGAACGCAAAGATGAAGATTGCAACTTGGACTCGGACCTCCACTGGACTAACACAAAGGTGAAGTTTCCATCTTATGATGCCATACGGCCATATGGTGCCCCGGCTAGACACTCTGCCTAGTGTACTTTTTACTCCTCTTTTCCTGGAAGGGGGGGAGGGATGGCCTGCTGTCTTCTCCCCCTTCTGCCATCCCTCTTTCTCCTCTAGTGGGGCATGGGCATGCCCCATTATTTCAACAGGGGTCATCTTCCCTATCGACTCCTTACTTCTAATTTGCAATCCCCAGTTTCCACCCCCTCCCATCTTTTTCCCCTTACACAGCACCTGCCCCACACGTTCAAATTTAAAACACCAAAATTCATGTCCGACCTATTAGGAAATCTTATCACTTCCAGCGTTAATCCCTTATAGCCCCTCTAAGCAGGGGATAATATACCATGTGTCCAAAAGAAAAAAAAAGAAAAAAATTTTTTTTTTTTTTTTTTTTTTTAGGTCTTAGTCACTGGAATCTCAGGAAAAAGTGGCAGGACCTGCCAGAGCAAACTTGAAGGGAACATCTAGCTGGCCTCCACGTAGCGGAGTACGTAAACGTCAGGTCCCATCTGGGGCCTGGCAGCTAACAAGCCAGATGAACAAGGGGCACAACATATTTCACAACACATGACCCACACACTTTTAAACCTCTGGCCTTGATAGTGTACTGTCCTCGATACAAAGAACATACACGGAGATTGGGGTAAATCCCTGGTGCCGTTAGACCCATCAGGCATTGCCTGTCGCCCAGTTCGGAGGGGCTGCCCCCATGGTTCTCTCCCGGGGCCGCTCCTGTGGAACTTTGTCCTAGATGAAATCCTAGCCATGGATCTAGGTGGTGTGGAGGCCCAGGCCTATGCAGATGACTTAGTCTTGACCATTGAGGCTGACAGCAGACCCTCCCTAGAAATGCAAGCAAATGATGCCCTACAAAACTGCTACATTGGACAAAGCTACACTTGCTCAAGCTAGCACCCGATAAGACAAAATCGGTACTCCTAAAAGGTACGCTAGATTTAAGGAAATCATCACAAATTAAGATTGAGAACAAAACAGTTAAGCTGTGCGAATAGTTTAAATACCTAGGAATAATCCTGGACAGAAAATTAAATTTCAAGCCACACCTAGAATATATTAAACAAAAGATAAGAAGATACACGGGCCTCGTCACTAGAGTCACTTGTAGGGACTGGGGACTCAGCCGTACTACTCTATCCCTCTACTACAAAGCTCTCTTCATCCCTGCCATCACGTATAGTTCCCTTGTCTGGTACATTAGGGCAGGACTAGAAGTGAATAAACGAATCCCCGAAAACCATTCAGAACTGAACAATGGGCACATTTTTACCATGACAAGAGCAACTAGAACGACTAGCACGGCTGCCCTCCAAATCCTAGAAAGGGTTCTTCCCTGGACCTCGAGGCTACCCACTTCGGTCGGCTCTACCATCTTGCCAGAAACACATTGGCTACAATGTATGACCTCACCACTGACATCACTAATGCCCGCAACTGTGGGAAGAGAAGAATCACTGACCACCTCATCCAGATTTGGCAGAGGAGATGGAGCAACACAGAAAAAGGCGTAGTGACTAGAAGATTCCTCCCCACTGTCACTAAGCTGTACCCTAAGGCGCCAGCATGGTTTCACCCCAGTCAAAATACCACCTTCCTCCTTACAGGACATGGCCCATTTCGAGCTAAGCTTCACCAACTTGGCATCATAGATAATGCGGACTGTCCCTGTGGCAACCCAGAGTTCTGGAGACACTGAATGTTTGAGTGCGATCTGTACGACGACCTACAAGACACCCAGTCAACATGCCCAGGATCTATTTTCCAGAATGAAATCTTTTGTTTGCTTTTTTTTTTTTTTTTAGGAGCATTAGCAACTAAGGCCATATTGCTCGGGGATATGCGGTGGTCATTCCCTGACCTTTCCGCATCCTCCGTATTTGGTGGTGACGGGCTCGAACCCCCGTCTAATCAAGAAGCGTGTGCTACGCACTGCTGCTCCTTCCCACCTGGCTACGGAGGCGCCCAGAATGAAATCAATGATAGCAATACACCAAAGGCAACCCGACTAGAAGAACTGCAGAAATCAAACAAGTACATGATATACAAAAAAACTCACCATACCACAGAAAGACAACACTTTAGGGTGATTAGAATGGCCTACTGGTGACCCAAAACCACACTCCCATGTGCGGCCTTATTTTTTTCTATTTCCTGGGAAGGAGGGTATTTGCTCTTCTCACCTCCCCATATTTTCACCCTGGTCGGGCATGGGCATGCCCCACTGAAAATGATGGGGGGGGTCACCTTCCTATCCGACCTCTCTTCTTCTTATTTCATCCCCTCACTTTCTCTTGTACAGCGACTCCCCACACGTCCAAATTTAAATAACATCAAATTTTGCCCGACCTTTCAGGCTCTCTAGAAATAGTTCTTTCAGTGTAAAACCCCACGCAGCGCTTTTTAAATGAAATTTTACCTAAATCAACCGGGATTGCTCCAATATTTATTTTAGGTCCTAGTCACTGAAATCTCTGGAAAGCAAGTGGAAGGACCTGCCAGAGCATATAATTAGTCTCTTGGTACACCAGGCTGTTGTTATTTGGTTTTTAGGAGCATTAGCAACTAAGGCCATATTGCTCTGGGGATATGCGGTGGTCATTCCCTGACATTTCCGCATCCTCCGTATTTGGTGGTCACGAGCTCGAACCCCGGTCTAATCAAGAAGCGTGTGCTACACACTGCTGCTCCTACCCACCTGACTACGGAGGCGCCGGTACATCCGGCCTGCGTTACCGTCACTAGGTTTGGTAACGCCGGGTCCCACTACGGGTTTGGCGGCCAACAGGTCGGATGAACAATGGGCACAACAAACTACATACCACACGACCCATACATTATTTTTAAATGTGGGATACGCGGAGATGGGAGAAATCCCCGTAGCCATCTGACCCTCAACATACCTATACGTGGCGAGTATGGGATTGGCACACCCAGGGTCCGAACTGGATATCATCATTCTTCTCTTTCTTGGTGATTCCTTTCTACTTTTCTCTCTCAGGATTACTCGGGAATTTTTTTTTTTTTTTTTTTTGCCGGTGCAGCACAAGCCTCGGGCTTCCTTGCACTATATAGCTAATAATAATAACAATAGTGTTTTGCAAGTTTTCATCAGGGGTATTTAACAAAACAAAACAATTGTATGTAGTGTAAGAAAATCTGTTTTACGTATATTCGTACTTTGTAGATGTTGGACATGTGATCCTTCTAATGTACTGCACCTGTTTCGATTTTGACTAGACTCATTCATCATCACCTGCTAGAGGGGTTACCAAATGACTGTATAGTTAAATTGTGTATGATTTCAGGAATCACTTGCTTTGTATATGTCATTATCCAGAAGTGCTGGGTTTGCATGATACTATACTATCTCGATCCTGTTTTTTTTTTTTTTTTTTGCTGTCAACCAATCTGGGCTTGAGCAACCTGGGTACAGGACTTTGTTCACATCCATTGGTATTGCACCTATTTCCCGTGGATGCACATAAGCACAAAAAGCAGAAACAGGCCCACTAGTCATTGGCTAGGGATGGATATCAAGCAGCAGCCATCCTGGTGTTTGCACCTTTCTTGTTGCTAACTGACCACCCGAAACAATATCAACAACACACACACCCAGTACACGAACATCACATCTCACTCAAGCCTTATACAAATTTTCTGTAACTATCATAATGGTACAAGGTACAGCTGGATCTTTGTCTATGAGCTACCCAGTAGCGCCTAGACAGGTTTTTTAAATGTTGGTTTTTGTACAAAACTTGCTATCCCGTCGTACATGTTCGTTATTAACTTATTTTTACCTTGCAATGAAATGTTAAGATTATTGAGGTGGCTTGTATTAAAAATGCTAAATCCTTAATCCACAAAGGATTTTTTATAACTGATACATTCTCATTTTTCATTTCAAGAAAAACTGTTATTTCCTACAAAAGCATATAAAATCTCTTTAAAATTTTGTGGCATGATAACCACCGAAATCCTGTATAACAAGGAAGATCGTCGAACTCAGATTCTAAATCTTTAAGAGAAGTAAATTGCCGATGGTTGAGTGCTCTCGCACCAATAAAGTTGATTGTTTTTGTTACTGTTTTCAATACATCGTCCATTTTTAATATTTTTAAACACAAACTTGTTGATGAATAAGGCAGTGGACAGCCATGGTTTTCGGTTTATCTGGGTACTCAGCTTGTAATTTTCTAATCAATTTTGACAGAAATCCTCGATTTTCACCTGTCATTGATTTAGCATCGTCGGTTGTTACAGCCAAGTCTGTCAAGTTTTCTAAAATGCTCCACACAGCAGCAAAAATATTTTCGCCAGTCGTAGTTCCAAGAAGAGGGATAACCTCCAACAATTCTTCGGTGATCCTCATGTTATTATCGCAACCACAAAAATTACAGCAACTTGAGCAACATCTCGTATCTGTACTTTCATCAATCGCAATTGAAAAGAACAAGACTTCTGTAGATATATTCTGTAGTTGTTAACTGATGTTATCTGCCATTTCGCTAATTTTCTCTACCACTATTTCTCGATAATGAAACATCGCGAAATGATTGCACTTATTCAGGACAGACGATTTCAGCTGCTTTTATCATACGTTCTTTAATTAGCGAACCATCCGTGAACGATTTTGAACGTTTTGCTAACAAATAGCTTATTTCGTAACTTGCTCTTACTACTGATTCATTAGTTTTCATGAATTTTGTAAATACTTGTTGACTCCGAAGTGTTTTCTTCATTGTTTTTAATTTTTCTTCTCTTATTTTTCCTTCAAAGCCCGAATATTGTTCCTTATGATTAGAGTTATAATGCCGCTTAATGTTCTATTCTTTAACAACACTAATATTTTCCTTACAAATTAAGCGTGTAATTTTACTGTTCACCTCCATACAAAAATAGTTCAGCTCCCACTTTTCTTGGAATTTTCTTCCTTTGTTATCAATTTTTATTTTCTTGACTGGTTTTTTTTAATAGCGACATTTTCTATACAAATTCTATAGTTGAAATTAAAATTATAAAATTTAAAAAACGATTACTTAGGTATTTGTTAAATTATAGATAGCAAACACAACGCACACAACACAACATATCACGACAAAGAAACTAGTACGAATGAAGTATCTTTTCGATAAAATTATAAAAAACGCTGCATTTGCAATATTGTAATATTAGTTTAAATGTAAAAGAAATTTAGATTAAGATTTCTCCATTAAAAAAAAAATAAAATGTCTCTTTTATTTTTAAAGAAATAAACTAAAAAGTTACAATGTTATTTAAAGATAATAATTTCAATTTTCATTCATTTGAAATTACTATTTACATTTTTAGTTCTTTCTAAGCAAGGCTCCATGAGCCAATCTTGTTTTTTAATTATTATTAATTAAAATGATTATTTTTATATTTATTACAGTGGTTTTTTAATCCTTATATTCTAGAATTATAAATAGGTACTTTTTAATCATTTACTTTAACATTTTATTTTTGGGTATTGCGGGCCACAAAAGTTTCAGCGCAACTTTTTGCACTGAAATTATAACAAAATGCTACTTTTACTAGACTTTTAAAAACTAATCTATGATGGGTCAAATTTTCATTTCTTTGATTTTCTTACAGTTCCTTCTACTTTACAGTCAGTCTTCAGCATCTAGCAATACTCAGCCATCATATTGACATTTCACCTCCCCTGGTACCTCATTATCTCCACGGCTTTAGTGATGGCGATGATGTCCTGGTGACAAAACCACTCATCCTGTTCTTCAATAACACTTTCTAGATTTTCTGACGAGTATTTTTTTTTTTTTTTTTGGTGGTAGTTTTCACATCGGCTTCTGTGGCCATAATGCACCTCCCAAGGTTTTTTTGCAGTACTTTGATCCAAACCAGAGGCGGGATTCGAACCCACGACCTTTGGGTTGCTAGGCAGGTACTTTACCCACCCGGCTAGCCTGGTCAGCGGGGAGTATTGAATGTGGGAGTGTAAAAATGTACCTTGATACTCAGCATTGTTGCAGCACAACTTCTGGAAGTTTGCTAACATATTATAAACTATATTCTTGTAGTCTGGATCCTTGTTCCCTAGGAAGTTCTCAACAACAGACCTGAAAATAATCTATGCCTGTTTTTCTCTTTTATTTATAGTTCCCTCAAAATCTCAGTCCATCATCAGTTTGTGAATTTGAGGTCCAGAAAAAATACCATGTTTTAGCTTCTCTTGGGTGATCGATGGGAATTAAGTACAACATAGTGCAAGCAAGGACCTTCTTGAGGTAAAGCTTTCACAAACTGTCACATGGGTGGTGGTGCCCACTGAGAATAAGTAACAATAGTCTTCTATATTAGTGAAGTGTTACTTATTTGAAGTAGTGCAATACATGTTAACTCATTGTGAAGGATGATCACAATATGAGATACAGTTGAAGTGATGCCTTTACACTACTATCGTAGTTTTTGTTTAAGAGCCATCTATGGTGCATCTACACCAATATTTAATAGATAATTTTAAGCTCTTATAATATTATGCCTTGTTGCATTTGGATTAATTATAATATTAGGATGATGTAATAGTGTCTTGTTTATTACATACTTAATAAAGTAAAGGAAGTTATTAGCCCATTGTATAAAGCAATGGTCAAGGCACATCCTGAGTACTGCATACAGATCTGAGGGCCTAATTTTAGGAAGGATGCAAAGCTCCTACAATGCTACAATGGGTACAGAGAAGGGCAACAAGATTGGTAAGAAAGCCTTCAATTCTGGAAACTCTGAAAAGAGAGAGACCTGCGAGATGATCTGATCGAGGTGTTTGTTTTGAATGGATTGAGCAAGCTCAATGCTGATGAGATTTTTCCTCTTGTTCAGACCATACGCACGAAGGGCCACAAATTCAAACTGAGGAAGAACGGTTGCAAAATAGATGTGCTGAAGTTTGCCTTTAGCCAACGGGTGGTTGATTGCTGGAACAAACTTCCATGGAAGTCGACAGCTTGAACAAATTCAAGAAAGAACCAGACATACTATTGGAGGAATGAATAGATGAAATGAAATGGAGGTTTTTTTTGTTTTTTTTTTGCTGATGCTGTATGAGTTTGCTTGCTTCCTTTTGTCAATTGCCAATACTAATATCTAACACCAGATCTGGCTAAGGTATATAAAATTACTTTATGACTGCCTCTAAGAAATCCATTCCTGGAGACTTTCTGTCTTTTTCCCTGCAGTGGTGGTAGCTCTAGTTGTTACAAACACGGTGGCACTTTCCCTGATAGGGGGAAGTTTTCTTTTTAATTTCTGGAAAAAGTTTCTGTGTTCTGCTTGGGGTATGCTGATATGTCATCTTTTCTTAATGGATTTGAATACTTATTGCATTTAATTTTTTAGTTAAAAAAAAAACAAAAAAAAAAAAAAAAAAAAAAAACGTTTCAGCTTAAAAAAATCATAAAACACAAAATTTAAAGCATGTGCATGTATTTCTGATTATATGTATAAATATATAAAAAAAATATAAAAGTGACTGTATCTAAAGTACACATTAAAAAATATGTACTTTAGATAGTCACTTCATTTTTAATTTTTTAAAAAAAATTTATTAAAAATTTGTTGTGCTGCAAAGCATCCAAAATCTGAATATGCTAACTCTGTATTTCTGATTGAACACTGCTTGTGTTCATTATTCAAAAAATAATGAATCTTTCAAAATATGCAATTTATATCCAATATAACCTTTGATAATCATTACATCATGTGGTAGAGTTTATAAATAACTTGAAATAGAAACAAACGATTCCAAACTTTGTAGCACTAGCAGCAATTAGCTTCATACACTAGTATTACTACAAGTAAAAAGTAAAACAAACACAATGATGCTGGTCCTCCACTTGAGGGTTAATCAAACCAATAGCATTAATCAACTCCACAGTTATGAATGGAGACTCATTCTCCTTACAGAAATAATGTAAATTTTCTTGTTCAATTTGTTTCTGAACTTCTTTACTCACACCAAATGGCAACGTCGGAAAAAGTTCTTCCAACATTGCTTCAAATAAATTGAGTGAAGCTACAGACTCCACACCAAGAACAGTATAACTGACATCAAAATATGCTTTCTCAGTTACTATCTTATATGCCAAGTTCCGAGGACAATGATTTCTTCATGTCCTTACATAACTTTGCCAAAAGTCTTTACATCTTGTTAGTAGTTTACTGTATACAGTGAACCCCCACTTTACAATTGGTTCACTATATGATCAAATCACTTTAAGATGGACTCTCCATAATAAAATACCATTGACTATATGATATGCGGTAAGTGCGTAATCATGTTTGCGTACAGATTTTTAATTCTATTAAATGGCGATTCTAATAAGCGAAAACAGAATGAATATTACCACAGGCTATAAAAGTAAAGATCACAAATTTACACTTTATTACATTACCAATTAACAAAATTAAATGATACATGAAAATCGGAAGAATATTTTCCACAGGTTGGCAAAATAAAAATAAATTTGCGCTCATGTACATAGCTTAATACTGAAATATGCACATACCAACTAATTGACATTTCTGTTTGCTGACTTTTTTTTTTTTTTTTTGGGGGTTAAAAAATTAAAACAATAAAAAAGATAAGCAATCAATAACAAAGAACACAGTATGCACAAATTGCAACTAACATGATACAAGCAATTGAGATACAGAGTAACAAGTTTAAGAAGCTTAAAAAAATAGGAACAAAGAGAAGATTCTGAAAATTTATTTGTTTTTTATATGACTGTAGAGGAAGGGGTAAATATTTCGCCATCATGTAAAAACTCACAGAATTCCAGCTATCGGTATTATCACAAATGCAATAAGATCGAGTTTACTATGCATTTTTAATAGATTGCACTAACAGAAAAGCCCAATAAAGTGGAAGCTGCAAATTGTTTTATAGTTATGACCTCCAGAAATGTGCTTTAGAAAAATATCACAAAGGCATTCAAAATTGATTCTTATAATCAAACATATGATAACGATGAAAGTGTAGTGCATTATAATGATTTGAATTGGTTTTTTGAAATTAAAGCAGCTGATTTTCCTAACCAGTGATCATGTTAACCGGCACCTACTTATTTCACTTTATGATGGAATGGGCTACAGAGTATCTTAATACTCTGTGGGATGACTTGCAATTGTCTCTGACTGGACCATGTGGTCCCTCCTCTCAGTCAACAGCAACATTTTTAAACGTGTTGGCCACGTGTTTTGTTTTTGCATCCTTTATTTGAAGTGATTTTTTGTGTTGTTCTTTAATCAATATAATAGTTTTAATCAAATTATTTAATCAATATTTACAATTTCCATTATAAAAATCACCTTTTAGAGAGATAAATAGCTTAGTTCTATAGCAAAAATTTTGACTTCCAAGATCTTGGAACGAATTACCAAAAAAAACAATGTTATTGGGTTCAGAAAAGCCCAATAAACCGATCATGAAAATATCATGACCCCTAAAGAAATTGGGGAAAAGATAAAAGTGTGTGCACCTGCATTGTGTTGCAGAGAAATTAAGACCATTAGAGAAGTTAGATTCTGGTGTGTCTGTTTTCTGCATCCATGAGGAATGTGGCAAAAAAAAAAAAAAACCAACAATGTCAGATGTTGTAAAAAAGCTTAAGGAGTCCAACTCAAAGATAGACCAATATAAACTCTAATTTCTTAGATTCAACTCTGAATAAAGTTTTTCTAGGCATCACTATTTCATCACGGTAAATTATCTTCCACTAACTATGTATCAATAAAAGCTCATTTTTTATTGTTAAACTTTATTTCATTGTTTTTTAATGTATGCACATACACAACAAATGTTAAAAAAAACAAACAAAAAAAAAAAAAAAAACGATTTAATGGACATTTTCGGTAATAATGAATACCCCCACCCCCTTTCTCCCCATCAGTCCATGAAATAGAGGTTTTACTGTAAGTACGAACCACGTGGAAGAGTTGTAAGATTTATAGTGCAGAATATAGCAGCACTTCAATACCATCTTGATGCATGGATGCAGTGCTGTGAAGGAATTCATATTAAGTTTAACTCTGTTAAAAAGAAAATAAATTTTAAAAGGTGGGGAACCATTCTCAAACATCCTATAGACTTAAAAATTAATTCATTATATTCAAACAGTTCTAGACTTCAAAAAGATGATTAATTTTAATAATGATGATAAAAGACAAGACATACAATTATAACACATTTTAACATAATCTTCTAAGCATTTGATTCTCCGCAATTTTTATCTCTGTGTAAAGATCCCAAGCTTTGGAAGATATTTATAAGGCCTACTACGACTTCTTCCCCTAAGGAAATTAATACACAGATTAAAAATTAATATTTCTAAATAACTGTGGCAATTAAACAAAAAATGAAAAATTTAACACTTATAAATGATACTGACTGCAACAGATATACATAGCACAAGAATATTCTTAGAATCATTCAAAAAGTAAAGATGTACAGTCCACAGGAAATTTTTAATGGGGCGAAACCAATTTATTATTATTATTTGGGGGGCGATGCCTGATAAGTTATTCATTGCCAAGGATTTTTTTGTCATGATTTAAGAAATCTAAAGATCACTTGATTCTTTTCTTAGGAGAGTATATTGCAGGAGATTTTAAATTTAGGCCACAATGCAAGTTGACCACACCCATTAATGCATTACCTGAAGTCAAGAGTGCCTGTTCCTTGGAAAGCAAATAAGAGAGCCTGGGTTAGACAAACAGTTTTTATAGAATGTGGATTATTTCTACTCAGCTGTTAGTAAAGATTGCATCAAAAATTAACTTGCAAAGTGTTTCTAGTCAACAAGATTATTTTATTGGATTATGCCGTGGGCCATTCACAAGGTATAGAAGACTCATTCGGAGTCACGGTAGATTGTTTTCATAGTATGACATGGATCTGGGTATTGTTGCAAATTTCAAACAATGTTATTAAAGCTAAAGATTAGTGAAACTGATGGTGAAGAGGCTCCAACTATAAAAAAATTTTGAAATAATTACTTAATGAAGCCTGGAACAAAGATTCCAACTGCATGAATTTGCTTGAAAGAAACTATCATCAGAAATTTTAGTAACTTAAGAAGATGTAAAGAAACTGCAGAACAGCCTAAGTTTAGATTGTGCAACTAGGCAGGCTCTGAGAAACTGGAGAAAGATGATACTAAAATGCTAATTGAAGCACACGATGAGACACCGACAAATTTTCTTTGTCAAAGTTTGTCAATGAGTTTTTTTCCCTGGATAAAATGAGACTAGAACGAGGGGACAGAGAAGTACAAACTCCTTTGTTAAGATCTCTTAAGGCATATGATCCTCAGTTAGTTTTCAAGAATTTAGAGGAAATAATTAGTATTGTAACAAATATCTGTAAATAATAATCTAATCCTGACAAAGACATTTGTTCAGGCATAGCCATTTAATATTTATACATAAATACAGATGTTTGTTGCAGATATTTAGTTACAATAATTACTATTGTAACTAAATATCTGAAACAAATGATCTATTGCTGAAAGAAGTGGTAAAGGAAGTAGAAGTTTGGAGAATTCTAAAAGAAAGATACTACAGGAAACTCTATACTGAAAAAAAAAAAAAAAAAAACCCAAAGAATTCTATCAACTGCCAGGTGCAAAAATTTTCCACCTCAAGATTGTAGCTCCATGGCATTGTTTGAAGAATACAAAATACATAAAACTCCATAAACGATCCTCAAGAATGCTGAATAGATGAAGATTGTTCATCTATTCAGTAAGGCTTTAAAAATTGTTCATCTTCTAAAGCCTCACATAATCAAAAATTTCAAGGGAAGGTATGTGTTACATTAAGAGTAAGAGATCTGAGGACTTGCTTAACAAGTACAGAGCAATGTTGGCAAAAAGTCATGAGTTAGGATTCAATTTGAAAGTACAGGCACTCATCTACTTACGTACTTAATCGGTTTTTTTTTTTCATGTACACAAGTCCGTTTTGTACTTAAGTCCAACTTTGGTCTTGTAGATACAAAATACATGTACAGTACAGTACAACACACTGAGATTATAACCCCCAACAAACTTCATCATGTACAGCATTTTACGATTTGTAACCGAGTTAAATAAAGCTGAAAAAAAAAAAAAAAAAAAACATACAATGAATAATAATGTAGGGTACAGTATTTATTCAAAACTAATTTAATTTAATCTATGATGAAATCACTTTACGATGGACTCTACAAAATAAAACAGCATTCACTATACAATATGTAGTAAGCACCGGTCATTATGATCACATTTGGGAACTGAATTTTAATTGTATTAAACGGTGATTCTAATAAGCGAAAATAGGAAATATATTATCTATAAGCTATAAAAGTAAAGATATAAAGCACAAATTTACACTTTACTTCATCCAATTAACAAAATTAAATGATGTGTGAAAATCGGAAGAATATTTCCCACAGGTTAGCAAAATAAAAATAAATTTACGCTTACATACATAGATTTCAGTGAAGGGGAAGCACATTTCACCATAATGCAAAATTCCACAGAATTCCAGCTATTGGTATCGTCGCAAATGCAGTAAGATCGAGTTTACTATCCGTTGTTAATAGATTGCACTAACAGAAAAGCCCAATAAACCGGAAACTGCTAATCATTTTTGTTTTATGGTAGTGACCTCCAGAAATTTGCTTTAGAAAAATATCATGAAAGCGTTCAAAATTGATTCTTATAACAAAACATAGTAACAGCTTTGCGCTTTGTACGTATCTGCGAGTTGTACGTAAGTAGAGGAGTGCCTGTACAGTAGACTGTCGAAATAACAGAACATTCGAGCTATTGGCACACCAAGATCGGATGTACATACCACACAGATGTCTTGCAGTGCCGGAAAAAAAAGAAAACGGCAAGTCATGTGATTACTGTATTTGTTCATGTTCACCATTTTGAAAGTGAATCCTGCAGATATCATGGATTGTACTGCTGTTTTACATTTTAAATTAAAAATCCCTCACTATGCCTCCTAAAGTTAATAAACCTCGTACAGAGAAGAAAAGAAGAACAATGGTTTGGTATTAATTAACAGAGCTTAGTGACCAACTTGATATAATCCAAACTGTTACATTAGTGTCACCCAGAAAGTTAATTCATATACCCATGTGCATTGTGTCTGTAAATTGCATGCATTCTCTGGTCGATTTGCCTTTTTTGCTGGATGAAAAATCCCAGTTTCTGGGGGGGGGGGGGGTTATTTGGCTTAACGACAAGGGCTACTGAGGCCAAACTGTGTTTGCTCAAGTTTATTTAGTCGTGGGGGGGGGGACTTGCTATTTACATCTAAGACCCACTAACTCATCCATGGAGTGAAAATATCCCATAAAAGTTCCTTTCGTCATCGACAGGATTCAAACCCAGGCCTTTTCCACCCAGTGTGAGGAAGATGGTGACAATACTACTGTGCTACTGTGCAAACTGAACTTGATATAATAAACAAAATAGAACGGGTAGGAGTGTATTAAGGCAAAATATAACAATGGATGGTCAACATGCTTGTTTTTTATGTGCAGTTAATAAAATTGCAATCTTAATCTCTCTATTTCCTTTTTAGCCTCCTTATTTCTGCATTAAATATATTAAAAACAAAACTTTCTAGATAACAGAAAAATCGAAATAATGGCACCTCGAATCCCTAGAAGTCTCGACATATATAATGTCTGGGCAATTCTGCCCAGACATGATAGAAGGCAGTATATGTCGAGAGCCGTGACAATCAACTGAACCCTGGAGAGAATTTGTAAGGGTCATGGGATAGAATTTTTCTAAGCGTGGACTGTGCTTGTTCATGAGACTACTTTTACAGGGATGGGATACTTGAATAGAAGGGATGCTAGAATGTTGGTTGATGCTATTGAGGCAGTGATAGGTGGGTTGGAAAACTACTAGATTGGGGGTGGGGATACACAGAATAACAGTTTAATTAGAGCTGCAGGCAAAAGTGAAAGTGATTCTTGTATTGCTACTAGTGGTACGTGAAGCAGCCTAGAAAGCAAGGTGGCTGGGATTTCATTTGTAGGTCATCGTGGAACAAATTAATACGTGGGCTGTGTTAGGGTAATAAAGAGTAAGAACATGTGCACAAATACTTGCATGTACACTAATGCTAGGAGCACCGTAAATAAATTTGATGAATTTGAAGTACTGATTAAGTCTTTGAATGCAGATATAGGAATAGGGGAAACATAGGGTCAATCAGACATAAGTGATGCTGAATTGGAATATGGTGAGTACAATGCATACAGAAGGATAGGAGAGGTGGAGGGGTTAAGCTCTTAGTTAAGAAGAATATTAAATTAAGGCAGTGCGTCCAATTGACTTGAGTGAAGAGTGCAATGTTGGGTCAGTCTGGCGTGATATAAGCACTGGGAAAACAAAATGGAGAGTAGGAGCATGTTATAGGAATACACTGTGATGAGTATACCAAACAACTATACTGAGAAATAGGGGGTTGTTGTTGTGCTTGGATTTTTTTGGTAAAGGCTACTTAGGCCATATAGCACCTATCATAGTAGTTAACACTAATTTTATTGGGTTCTATGGAAGCAGTTAGAAACGGTTATATAAATCTATTCGTTTTAGAAAGAAGAAAAATTCTGTAAGGTTTGAATTTTCATCCTATGATATGGCTAAGTGACAATTCCTGTAAGTTTGAGAGAGAGAGAAGTGAATGAAATTAGACAGGAATTGTTATACAAGGTTATAAAACACGCATTCCAGGAGTGTGTGTTTTATTGTGAATGGCCTATGGCAATGTTGTTGTTGTTATTTGGTTTTTAGGAGCATTAGCAACTAAGGCCATATTGCTCCGGGAATATGCGGTGGTCATTCCCTGACCTTCCCGCATCCTCCATATTTGGTGGTGACAGGCTTGAACCCCGGTCTAATCAAGAAGTGTTTGCTATGCACTGCTGCTCCTTCCCACCTGGCTATGGAGGCGTCCCCTGTGGCAATGTGAACACTGTGGAGGGTCATTACCTGATAACAGAAATAGATGAGTCAAATGAGTGTGGCGTATTCGGGCTCTGGGCCAGGACTATCTCTTCTTGTCTGTTTGTGTGGAAATTGGAGGCCCATAATTGTGGTAGAGGTTTAATTTCAAGGAGTTTGTTATGAATATGCATTTGCTACTGAAGTGTCCATCGTTCCTTACATATATTTCGTATATGCATTTTGTAATTACTGAACAGGACCAGAAAATTCATTGGGGATGTGCTGGATGGATGCTTGGCAGCATGATCTGCAATTTCGTTTCCTGATATTCCAGTATGGCCTGGGATCCAGTAGAAGACAACCTTTTGCCGATGATCTCTGAGACAAATCAACTCTGATCTGATGAGCTGTAGTAATGGATGAGTAGGTGGGGAAATCTTTTGCATTGCTAATAGGGCACTTAGCAAGTCTGTGTAGATTATGCTCTTTTCAATTGAGAGATGGAGAATGTTTTCAAGAGCAAGCTTTATGGTATATAATTCAGTGGTGTAACTACTGCATTCTGTCAGAAGTTATACAGAAATAATATTGTCATGGAATACCACTGCTGTGCCTGATCCACTCTCAGATTTCGATCCATCAGTATATATTTTAGTGAAGTCAGGATAACATTGTATGTGTGCAATATGCAGCTGTTGGATGTTAATATCCGTTAAAGAGTGTTTTCCCCATTGGTGGAAATAATTGTCACAAGACAGCTTGTTGTTATGTTTGTTATTTGGTTTTTAGGATCATTAGCAACTAAGGCCATATTGCTCCGGGGTCATTCCCTGACCTTTCCGCATCCGCCGTATTTGGTGGTCACGGGCTCAAATCCCGGTCTAATCAAGAAGCATGTGCTACGCACTGCTGCTCCTACCCACCTGGCTACGGAGGTGCCCACAAGATGGCATGATGACAGACCATGGAGGAATGTGATCTATAGGTTCTTGGTGGACTTTGAGTTGTAATTCCAGTTTTCTGCTAGTTCCATTAACCTAATACCTGCAGGCCTAGTTGCTTGTTGTTTGTTTCTATAAAAGGTTGTGAGTTGCGGATCATTAAATATTGACCAATTAGGATGGGTTGACTTGCTTTGGATCTTGGTTGTGTAGTTCAGTAATAACACCTTTCTTCTGATGTTTAGAGGAGCTTCATAGGCTTCTACATATAGACTTTGCACTGGAGATGTTCTGAACATACCTAGAACTATTCTAACAGCTGAATGTTGAATAGGGTTGAGGCGAGATAAAGCACTTTCCCTAGCAGAATCGAAGACAGGTGCGCCATAATCCAATTCTGATTCCGATGAGATCTGATTATGGATCTGTATAAGTGAAGCAAGGTGTAACGATCTGCTCCCCAGATTGTTGCTGATAAGGCTGTGAGTACGTTATTTTTTTTTTTTTTTGACAAGCTGTCCAGAGATGTTCAACGTATTTTTGATAGTTTTAACTTACTGTCAAAAATTAAGTCAAGTACATGAATACTATTTGCTATTAGAATAGGATGGTTATCTAATTGGAGTTCAGGATCAGGATGCATTTTATGTATGGTACAGAAGTGAATGGCAGTAGATTTCTGGCTGGATAGTCTGTAACCATTTTGTGTCATCCAAATTTGGATCTGTTTTATTGATATCTGCAACTGTCTCTCAATATAGTTCATGTTTTGAGAGTGGCAGGAGATTGTGAGAACATCGGCATAAAGATATGAGTCCACTGTTTTCGGAATGAGTTCAGGTAAGTGATTAATTCTAATTGCGAATAGAGTGGCGCCGAGAACGGACCCCTGAGTGAGTCCTTCTTCCTGGAAAAAGTTTTTAGAGAGAGTTCCCCGATAACGAACTTGAAAGAATCTTTTGTTGTAGCAAATTTTGAATGAAATATGGCAAATTTCCTCTCAGGCCAAGAGAATGTAGATCCTTTAAAATGCCGAAATGCCATGTGGTGTCAAAGGCTTTCTCAATATCCAGACAGACCATAACGAGATGCTCCTTTTTGATGAATGCATTTCTGTTTGCTTCAGCTTTAATCATAAGGTCCAATGATGATCGATTTTTTTCTGAATCCAAATTGATTGTAATTGATTAAATTTTGGGACTCAAGATACCAAGTCAGACGGCGATGAATCATTTTTTCGAGGGTTTTGCCCAGATAGCTGGTAAGTGAAATTGATCTGTAGTTATGAGGAATAGCCTTTACCAAGTTTTGGGATAGCCAGAACGTAGGGATGACACCAGGAGCTTGGGAATGTATGTTCAGTAAAGATTCGATTGAAGATCAGCAGTGATGAATGTGACTTTGGATCTAAATTTTTGAGCATTATATAAAATATCCCATCAGGGCCAGTGGCACTGTTTCTTGTGTTGGTAAGAGCATGCTGCAGTTCAATCATGGTGAATGGTTGATTATATGTTAATGCACATCTGTCAGTGAAATTCAGTTTGGTTTTTTCAGTTACATCTCTAATTTTTTGAAATGATAGGTCATAAGCAGTTGAGGAAGACAACTGAGAAAATACAGATCCTAGTGCATTTGCGATTTCTGCAGGGGTAGAGAGTTCCTGTCCATTCCAGTTAATTAGTGGAGTAGACATTGGAGAAACTTTGCCATTTAACAATTTTATCTTATTCCAGATCAGAGAAATAGTGGGCTAGAAAATCAGAATTTCTCATAATGGGGGATTTTAACTTTCCAGATGGTGACTGAAATTTGTGGGTCACTAACACACTAGCAAGACTTCTGTGGATTTCTTGGATGACTGTTTTCTACAGCAACATGTTAGAGAGGCAACAAGAGGGAGAAATACTCTTGATCTGGTTATCGGCAGTGATTTTTCATGCTTAAGAATCAGAAGGTAAAATTGCCACTGGGTGGCAGCGATCAGTGTACTAATGTGGAATTTAATTAAAGACATAACTGCTGTCAAGAGTAAAGGGAAAGGGCTTTTGTATGCATAAGGGTGATTACTGAGGTCTGAGTTTTTAAATTGTGTGCAGTGGGACCAACTAATGATGTTACCAACAGCAAATTCTAAATGGGAAGTATTCAGGGAGGTAATCAAAGAAGCCGCTAGGCTTTCATACTAACAAAAAAATACTGTTCAAAGGCTTAGACCTAAATGGATGTCAGATGAACTAATGAGACGTGGCAGAGAAGAAAAAAGTGCATGGGATGCATATAAATTATCAGGTGATACAAAAGCCTAAGGTAGGTTAGGCAAGCTAAGGAAGATTATGAGATGTCTGGGGCAAAGAATGGAAAGAAAAAAAAATAGCAAAGACTTATATGCTTATATTAATGATAGAAGGAAGGGGGTTGAATCACATTGGGCCACTTGGGTTTTTTTTTTTTTTGGTTTTTATGGCGCATGTGGGCCACTTGATGTTTATAGGTTAACTGTTGATGACTCTGCTCAGGTTAAGGACAAATTGAATAGGCATTTTGCATTTAAATTCACTAAGAGTAAGAGGAATTCTTTAGGGAAGTGGGTGCTAGAAGTTTATCAAACTCTAATGAGAAGCTAAATGACTTTGTGATAACTGAAAGAAATTGGAGGAGAAATTGGGGATGAACACAAAAAAAAAAAGGCACCTGGGGTGGATGGAATCTATCTAATTATATTAAGGGAGGTTGCAAAGGAGGTAAGCAAACCCTTAGCCATAATTATGAGAGCATCCTTGGATTCAGGGGATGTCCCTATTGACTGGAGCAGAGCATATATATCCCAAATTCATAAAGGTGGATTAAAACACAGTTCAAACACAGCATGGGTTTGTTAAGGGGAAGCCTTGTATGACCAATTTGACTGGATACTATGATGTTGTCACAAAGGAACTGGATGCAAAAATTAATTTTGATATCATATACTCGGATTTTAGGAAAGCTTTCGATACTGTTGCATATGCAAGATTACTGTGCAAATTGGATCAGTGTGGTATTAAGGGCAAATTGCGGCAATGGATAAAGGGATGGTTGAGTAGGAGAAGACAGAGTTGTAATCAATGGACACTGATCTTCATGGACTAATTATTAATGGAGTCTCCCAGGGTTTGGTGTTGGGCCCATTGTTCTTTTGTATATTTATCGATGATATTGATGAAAGTATCTCAGGCTTAATGTTCAAGTTTGCAGATGATATGAAGGTTGGTAGAGTTAGCATTAGCATTAGCATTAGTAGAGGCATTTGATGCAAGAAAGCAAGCTTATGCAGCATCAGCCAAAAAAAAAAAAAAAAAACCCACTTCCACTTCACCCCTCTGTTCGTTTAAAATACCTGTCCAGCTGAGCCTTAAACTTATTTAGGCTATCAACCTCCACCACAAGGGATGGAAGTCTGTTCCACCAACCAACCACCCGCTGGCTAAAGGCAAATTTCCGCACGTCTATCCTACATCTGTCCCTCCTCAATTTGAATTTATGCCCTCTCAGGTGATTTTTCTGAGCTAGAGGAAGAATCCCATCAGCATTGAGCATGCTTAAACCATTCAAGGCTTTATACACCTCTATCAGATCACCTCGCTGGTGCCTAGTCTCCAGACACTGTAATTTGCAAAACTTAAGCCTTTCTTCGTAAGAGCACCCCTTTGTTCCATTCACTAATCTTGTTGCCCTTCTCTGTACTCGTTCCAGCAGCTCTACACCCTTCTTGAAATGAGGCCTCCAGACCTGTATACAGTACTCTAGGTGTGGCCTGACCATTGCCTTATACAATGGAATAATCACCTCCTTATCCCTGCTGGAAAAATTCCTGTATATCATTGACAATACTCCATGAGCTACTCTTGCTGCCCGTCTGCACTGCTCAGAGAACTTCATATCTGCCTGCACAATCACCCCCAAGTCCCTTTCATTCTCTACCACTGTCAGTGTAGTACCACAGAGTTGATACGTTGCTCTGGGGTTGCTTTTTCCCATGTGTAGTACTTTACATTTGTCAATGTTAAACTTCATTTGCCACCTCTCAGCCCATCTGCTCAACCTTTCCAGATCCTGTTGCAGCAGCATAGTGTCAGTAGTGTCCTTGACAACCCTGCCAACCTTTGTATCATCTGCAAACTTGGACATTAAGCTTGATATACCATCATCAATATCATTTATAAATACAGAAAACAATAATGGACCCAACACTGAGCCCTGAGGGACTCCACTAATAACATTAGTCCACGATGAGCAGTGTCCATTGATTACCACTCTCTGTCTTCTCCCCCTCAACCACCCCTTTATCCATAGCAGCAATTTGCCTCCAATGTTATTGTTGATGACAATAAGGATGGTACACTACTGAAACAGGATCTAGAAAAGTTGGGCATATGGGCTGAGAAGTGGACACTGAAGTTTAACATTGACAAATGCAAAGTACAGTAAGTTCCTGACTTAAGTCCGAGTTACGTAACTTCGGACTTTCATAAATTTTTTTCACTAATTTTTTTTTAAATATATTTTAGGATTGCAAAATTTAAAACAGTAAAATAATAAAAAAATAAGCAATAAATAACGACGAACATGGCACGCACAAATTGCACAAGTGAAATAAGGAGTAACAAGGTTAAAAAACAGGAATGAAGAGAAGATTCTGAAAATCTTTTTTTTTTTTTTTATATGACTGAGGATTTCAGTGAAGGGAACACACAATTTCACCATAACGTAAAAACCCACAGAAATCAAGCTATTGGTATTATCACAAATCAATAAGATAGAGTGTGTACTACCCATTTATAATGAATGGCACTAACAGAAAAAGCCCAATAAACTGAAAACTACAAATTGTCTTTATTGTTTTATGATAGTTAACTCCAGAAATACTGCTTTAGTAAAATGTGAGCACGCAAGCTCGCGTGAGGTGATAATAGCGTGTTTTCGCCTTAACCCTGTGAAGTTGTTTAAAGAAAATTTAATTTTGACCGCTATCATGGTGCTGACTAAGAGAATAAGGGACAGTGGTACTAGTAATTCTACCAAGAAAAGGAAAGCGATCGATTTGGATCAGAAAATTAAAATAATAAAGATGTACGAAAATTGTCAAACATTAAGAAGTATCATGCGGAATTTAGATTTGTCAGTGTCAACAGTGAACACAATAATAATAAAGGACAAAGACAGAATACGAGAAGTTGTTGTTGTTATTGTTATTTGGTTTTTAGGAGCATTAGCAACTAAGGCCATATTGCTCCGGGATATGCGGTGGTCATTCCCTGACCTTTCCGCATCCTCCGTATTTAGTGGTGATGGGCTCGAACCCCGGCCTAATCAAGAAGCGTGTGCTACACACTGCTGCTCCTTCCCACCTGGCTACGGAGGCGCAATACGAGTAGTGGTGAAGGGATTGGCACCAATGAAGTCAACTATAATAACTAAGGCTACGATATGCATATCAGTTTTTACAGTACAATAACATCTGCTTTTTCCTTCCTTTTATGTGCCAATCTGGCTACTTCACCACTGTCCCCAGATAAAGATTTAAATTGAACTAATTAAAAATATATAACGTCTTCTTCGTGTACTTAGGCTTATGAAGCCTGTACCATTATCTCTCTTCAAAGAACTGTTCGATCCATCTCTTTCTGGGAAGCCTTCTGTTTCTTTTTCCACTAGGTTTGTAGTTCTGCCAATTTTGGTAGCCTTTTCCTGCTCATTCATTCTCTCTCTCTCTACATGTTCTTTCCATTTTAACCAATAATTTTGTATTTCTTCTATTATATTGGAGGTGTTTAGTCTTTCTCTTATATCTGTGTTTCTTTGGTGATCTAGTCTTGTTAATCTCAATAGTGGTCTGAGAAATTTCATTTGGGCTGCTTCCAGATATTTATCCCTCTTCCCAAGTGCCCATATTTCACTACAACTATTTTTCTATACATATAACTAATACAGTGGTACCTCGGTATACATCTGCTTTGGAATAAGTCCAACTTGATATATGTCCTGTTTGGATGCGAAAAATTTTGTTTGGTGTATGACCTGCGTGCGTCAAAATGAGTCACGACACTACGCGCTAACCTTGTTTACCTCTCTCGAGACAAAGCCACGACTCAGAGATGCCAGATCTTACGCCCTCTCCAAAAACCGAATAAAAGCTGACCAAGGATGGATACTAGCAAAGTACGCACGCCCATCCTCACTCGGCTTATCGAATAAAATCGACCGAGGATGTATGCACGCATGGTGCGTGCTTACATCCTCGATTGACTGAATTTGGTTTTTGGAGAGAGGGTAAGATCTGGCACCTCTGCCACGACTGCCCACGAGCATCAGTACGACAGTTTCTACCATTCAGTGAACAACCCGCACTATAACTCTCTGTGAATTTTCACGTGATTTTGTGTTTTTTCGTGTAAACTTTTTGTAAATTCATTAACCATGAGTTCTAAGAAAGTTAATGAGAAGAGTCAAGCAATGAATAAATTGGTTAGGATCATCATGGAGGTGAAAAAAGAGATTGTTGAAAAGTATGAAGGTGGCATGCGTATCTGGGACTTGGCTGCTGCATACCGTATGCCAAGAACGACGGTCAGATTTTTAGTAAAAATCAAACCTGGTGATCCTCACCAGGTCCAAGTAGGGAAAAGAGACAGAAAAGAGAAAATTAAAGGTTGTTAATTTTCATTTATTTCATCTAATTGCTTTTGTATTTATGTATTTTAGTATTAAGCAGTGTTTAAATTATTTTATACAACCCCATCAATGTATAATATGCCAATAACAATAACAATAAGAATTTTTTTTCATGGGAATGGATTAATCATTTTCCCTTTATTTCTTATGGGAAAAATTCATCTGGTATACGTCCTGTTTGTTATAAGTCCAAGGATCTGGAACGTATTAAGGACGTATACCAAGGTACCACTGTATATAAAAAAATATATAGCTAATTAATTCAAGTCAACTTATGTAAGAGTCCTGGAACGTATCTGTTACATATGTCAAAGACTTACTGTACTGCATATGGAAAGCAGTAACCTCAGAGCACCATACCCAACCGTGAGGTACTACATTCAGAATAGTGGAAAAAGACCTGGGGGTAATTATAGAGTCAGATATGAAGTTTTATGAGCATTGCAGACAAGCTGCAAGAGTAGCTCATGTGGTCTTGATTATTCCCCTGTATAAGGCAATGGTTAGGCCACACCTTGAGTACTGCATACAGGTCTGGAGGCCTCATTGTAGGAAAGATTTTGAGCTACTAGAACGAGTGCAGAGAAGGGCAGTGAGATTAGTGAGTGGAACAAAGGGTTGCTGTTACGAAGATAGGCTTAACTTCTGCAAATTGCAGCACCTGTGAGGTGATCTGAGTGAGGTGTATAAGGCCTTGAATGGTTTGAGAAAGCTCAATGCTGATGATATTCTTTCTCTTGCTCAGATTCTGAGGGGGCATAAATTCAAATTCAGGAAAGAGAGTTGTAGAATAGTTGTGCAGAAATTTGCCTTTAGCCAGTGGGTGGGTGATTGCTGGAACAACCTTCAATGTGTCTTTGTTGAAGTTGACAGCTTAAATAAATTCAAGGCTAAACTAGACAAATATTTGGTGTGAATGGATGGGTGAAACGGGAAGGGTTTTTTTTTTGGCTGATGCTAAATAAGCTTGCTTTCTTGCATCATATGCCTCTACTAATGCCTATTACATGTATTGTTTCAAAGAAATTAAAAGAGCATTGGCCAAATTTTGACCATACTGAGTACAGTGCATCATGAAAAATTGTTTTAAATAATATCTGGCAGGGAGCTGGTGGTATTTTGCTCCACTCTTTTAAAGCATTTATGAGTTCCAGTATATAATGAAGAGAGTTATTTTGAAGTACTATTTCTGCATTTCAGTTCATCAAGAAAGATATTAAAGGTTAATTCCAAAAAATTGCCAAAATGCAGGACACAGTAATCATAAGGTGGATCTAGTCCACAACATGAGAAATACTCCCAAACCATTGGCATAATTTCCATTTAAATACAATTTAATTGATCAAAAATGAAAATTAATTTAATAAATTTAATTGATTAATTGACAATACTACACTATAAAGCTTTATGTTATACTTTAAACTATGTTACTCTATGCCCTTACGATCGCAGTTTTAAATTAGTTATATCCTTACTAAAAAGTAAAATTTCTAAGCTAAAAACAAAAAAAAATATGCTTAACAAGTGATTAGAACCTCTGTCCTCTGACACCCCAAGGCTCCAGAGGGTAGCCTGGATGTGCCATGTAAAATAAAACAATACGAAAGGAACTCGGGGTGAAGGTTGTTGTTATTATTTGGTTTTTAGGAGCATTAGCAATTAAGGCCATATTGCTCTGGGGATATGCGGTGGTCATTCCCTAACCTTTCCACTCCTCCATATTTGGTGGTCACTGGTTCAAACCCTGGTCTAATCAAGAAGCTTGTGCTACGCACTGCTGCTCCAGCCCACCTGGCTATGGAGGTGCCGTGGAGGGTGAAGGTGGAGAGATGGTTATAGTACAGTAGAGCATTAGGGTTGCTCAGGAGCCCTACTGGGTGTTATATTACAGCTTTCTCATGTATGTGACAGCTTTTGCTTAGGAAGTGCAAGTAGGACTAGAGAGAAAGGGAGGGGGAATATTAGAGCTATAGTATTTCGCATTAATTTGCAGTGCCAGTTGTTAGACAGCATGTGTTCTGTAACGGCCACTGCTGAACAGGTATTAACACTGCGTATGTTTAGTTTAGCCCCTCTCCCTCCCCAAATGCCAGTATCAAGTCCCTCTACCCCACTTGGCTCATGCCTGGGTTGTAAATTTAAACTGCATTCCTTTACAGTTCAGACAGAGAGGAACAATATTAACATCTCATCTTATTGGTCATCTGATTGTTTTAAAGTTATTATGGCATAATAGATACTAAGGTTATAATGTACCAAACTCCAGACGTAAAGCCTAAACACACACTAAGAGGTGTAATACAAGTTTATTTCTGTAGAAAGTTAAAAAAAAATGTTTGGTTAAGTCAAAAGTCTCTATAGAAGATTTGCTTTTAGTAGGCAATAATGAGCCAGATGACTATGGATGATAAGAGGTCTAGTTAAAACTATTTCCTGTTGCCATATTTTATTTTATGGAGAGTTAAAAAAAAAAAACGCATAAGTGTTTGACTCTTTGGCTTTGTTTGTGTTGCAAGCATTTAACTAGCTGATAAAGCAACAATATCATCTTTAATAGCCAGTTTATTCCTTTTATTCTTGTATGACTGAAAATGTCATATAGGAATGGCAGTGGATGTTCGTTAGCTTGCTCATAAATTCAAGATTTTTTTTTTGGTGATAATTTGGAGGTTCTTTTTCTAAACAATCATTGTAATCTGTAGTTAAGCAGTTTTAAGCACTTTAATTATGCAGACTTGTTTAACTTTATATTTATCTAAATATTTACAAAGTTTGTTTGTTTCTTTGTTGTTTTTTTAGGAGCATTAGCAACTAAGGCCATATTGCTCTGGGATATGCGGTGGTCATTCCCTGACCTTTCCGCATCCTCCGTATTTGGTGGTCACGGGCTCGAACCCCGGTTTAATCAAGAAGCATGTGCTACGCACTGCTGCTCCTTCCCACCTGGCTATGGAGGTGCCGGCTTTAGAAAGTTAAGCATAAAAGTAAAGTCAGTGTTGCCAATGTAAATAACAGAGTAGAGTAAAAACCTGGTAATTCAAAGTTTCAAGGGACCAAAATACATCCATTTTGATTTAAATAGGTTAGAAAGTATTTGAACAAGTTAAGAACATTTAGAACATGTAAGCATTAATTAATTAATCAAGACTGTATAGAATTTTATTAATTCTCCTTCAAAATATTAATAATCTTTTAGTTTCATTGTGGTAGACAATCGTGAATAGATGGTTAGCATTTGTGCTGCAGAGAAATTCAATAAATTTCTTGCATGCATCAACAAGAATGCTAAGTTTCATTTTTGTTGCCATTGTTAGTTACAGTTCAATGAGTGCTTGTCTATTATCCTTTTGCCAGTGTAAGTTACAAGTAAGTCTAACCGAACTTAATTAGCGTATATCATAAATATATACTGGTTAGGTTAGACTTATTTGCTACTTACACTGACAGGAGGATAACACCACTCTGCATGATTTCGATGTTTGCAAACTAATAGCTGTTTTTAACTCAGTTACACTGATTTCAGAAATTTTTTGTTTTTTTCTATCATCAAATACTGCTTTTTCACAAATCACTTAAGTTGATGTCATGAGTTGTATTATTGAATGTATGAAGTTAGGAGTAAATACAGGGAATTTGTAAACTATATATTCACATGTTGGCAAACACTGCTTTCAGTCATTTGTTTCTTGACCTTGAGAGCTCTATGCAGCAGTGTTTATCAGTGTGAGCTCAGTTTATTTTTGAGGTTATTGTGTCAAAATTGTTGTGAAAAGTGGGTAAAATGTATTTACGCAAGTGTTTGAACATTCCAAACTTATTTTGTTGTATTTGTGGAAATTATGCAGTCCTCAAGTAAAGACAATATATTACAGAATTTGTAAAAAAAGTGTATTGTTCTTATTTTGAAGGGAAACTCCACGCCCAAGATAAACAATTAGCTCCACATAAAGTTTGCCAAACCTGTGTTGAAGCACTGAAATTGTGGAAAAATGGTAAAAAGAAGACTATGCCATTTGCAATTTCCATCAATTCGTGGGAATTGCAAATTAAAGTAACAATCATTGCAATGGGAGTCCAAAAACCATTGTGATGACTGTTACTTTTGCTTAGTTAATGTAGAGGGATACAATTCTAAGAGTAAGAAGGACATTGTGTATCCTAATCTTCCATCTGCCATTAGATCAGTCCCACATGGAGATAACCTGCTGATTCCATGTCATCCACTTATATTGCGGGATATAACAGCAGACAGTGCTTAAAGTGAAGTGTCTGAAGGTGAAACTGAAGTGTACATGCCTGGAGACACTGTGCCCAGCCCTCAACTGTTTTCATAGCATGAACTCAATGACCTGGTAAGGGATTTAAATTTACCAAAGGAATCTGCAGAACTCCTTGGTTCTAGACTTAAATCAAAATATCTTCTATCACATGGAATGTTTTCCTCATGGTATAGACAGAGAATGAGAACTAGTCCCCTACCTTTCTGAGGATGATTCTGAGTTTTTGTTTGCAGTAATATAAATGATTTGATGAGCTATTTAGGAATTAGTTACAATCCTATACAGTGGAGACTTTTTGACTCATCAAAGATGAGTCTCAAAGGTGTGTTGCTCCACAATGGAAATAAATATGGATCAATTCCAGTAGCTCGCTTTGTGCATGTGAGAGAAACATATGAGAACTTTAAGAGGTTGTTGACATATATTAAGTATGAAGAAAATGGTTGGTTGGTCTGTGCTGACTTTAAAGTGATAAGCATATTACTTGGACAGCAATCTGGCTATACAAAAATGTCTTGCCTTTTGTGTGAGTGGAACAGTCGGGCAAGTAAGCATGGGGGGGATGTCAAGGTCTGGCCAAAGAGGGGCAGTTTGTTGCCTGGATCAAAAAAATAGTTAGAATAAACCATTGGTTGACCCCAAAACTGTCCTCCTTCCATGTTTGCACATCAAACTGGATTTGATGAAACAGTTTGTGAAAGCTTTACCTCAGAAAGGTCATTGCTTCGACTACTTTGTACTAAATTCCCACTGACGCCCAAGAGAGCTAAATCAATTACTTCCTAGAAAATTTAGGAGGTGTTAGTGAAGAATAGGGTAAGAGGTTTCACAGGAACATTAAAGATATGGTGATGAGGTGCCAGGGAGGTGGAATGTCAACATGATGGCTGGATGCTGAAGAGTGACTGTAAAGTAGAAGGGATCTGCAAGAAAATCAAAGATATAGAAATTTGACTCATTGTAGATCAGTTTTTAAAATGAAAGGTGAGTGTTTAGTGGACTTTTTACCACACTGCCCTTTTTAAGTGTTTTAAACATGTATTTAAATATAAAAGTCTGGTAAGGCTAACATTTTGTTATAATTTCAGTGCACAAATTCTACAAAAATTAATAAAAACTAGTGAAAATATCAAATTTTCTTTCGTGATTTTTTAAGGAAACCTGACTTGATGGAAACAAATAAGTCATTTTTGAAATCAGCATTAAAATGATTCATAAAACCCCTTTTCTGAGAAAACATCAGTAATTTTTTTTTCAAAATGCAGAGTAGTATAATAGTCAAGTACTGTTTGATGTATATGCAAGCTGTATGATAAAATAAGTTCTAATGTAAACACTTTCATATCCAGTAAAAAGAGAGAGAAAAATCCATATCTTGCATATTATTTATTACTGTTAATACTTGTAATCTATGCAAAAAAAGGCAACATTTGCTTGCATAAGGCAATGGTTAGGCCACATCTGGAATACTGCATACATGTTTGGAAACCTCATTTTAGGAAGAACACTGCTCTGTTAGAAAGGGTGCAGAGAAGAGCAACAAGAGTGGTTGGGGTCACAGGGGCATTTCTGCCAAGAAAGAGTGCAGTTCTGTAAACTAGGCATCTGCATGGCAATTTACGTGGTGTACCAAGCCTTAGCATTAGTAGAGGCATTTGATGCAAGAAAGCAAGCTTATGCAGCATCAGCCAAAAATAAAAATAAAAATATAAAAGAAACCACTTCCACTTCACCCCTCTGTTCGTTCAAAATACCTGTCCAGCTGAGCCTTAAACTTATTTAGGCTATCAACTTCCACGACAAGGGATGGAAGTCTGTTCCACCAACCAACCACCCGCTGGCTAAAGGCAAATTTCCTCACATCTATCCTACATCTGTCTTTCCTCAATTTGAATTTATGCCCTCTCAGGTGATTATTCTGAGCTAGAGGAAGAATCCCATCAGGATTGAGCATGCTCAAACCATTCAAGGCTTTATACACCTCAATCAGATCACCTCGCTGGTGCCTAGTCTCCAGACACTGTAATTTGCAAAACTTAAGCCTTTCTTCGTAAGAGCACCCCTTTGTTCCATTCACTAATCTTGTTTCCCTTCTCTGTACTCATTCCAGCAGCTCTACATCCTTCTTGAAATGAGGCCTCCAGACCTGTATACAGTACTCTAGGTGTGGCCTAACCATTGCCTTATACAAGGGAATAATCACCTCCTTATCCCTGCTAGAAAAATTCCTATATATCATTGACAATACACCATGAGCTACTCTTGCAGCCCATCAGCACTGCTCAGAGAACTTCATATCTGCCTGCACAATCACCCCCAGGTCCCTTTCATTCTCTACCACTGTCAGTGTAGTACCACAGAGTTGACACGTTGCTCTGGGGTTGCTGTTTCCCATGTGTAGTACTTTACATTTGTCAATGTTAAACTTCATTTGCCACCTCTCAGCCCATCTGCTCAACCTTTCCAGATCCTGTTGCAGCAGCATAGTGTCAGTAGTGTTCTTGACAACCCTGCCAACCTTTGTATCGTCTGCAAACTTTGACATTAAGCTTGATATACCATCATCAATATCATTTATGAATACAGAAAACAATAATGGACCCAGCCCTGAGGGACTCCACTAATAACATTAGTCCACGACGAGCAGTGTCCATTGATTACCACTCTCTGTCTTCTCCCCCTCAGCCACCCCTTTATCCACAGCAGCAATTTGCCTCCAATGTCACACTGCTCCAATTTGTGCAGCAGTCTTCCATGTGCAACAGTATCAAAAGCCTTTCTAAGATCCAAGTATATAATATCAAAGTTATTCCCTGCATCCAGTTCCTTTGTGACTGCATCATAGTATCCAATCAAATTGGTCAGGGAAGACTTCCCCTTAACAAAACCATGCTGTGTCCGAGCTATAACTGAAGTCTTGTCTAAATGATCCTGCAGTGCTTCTTTAAATAGTGCCTCCATTAATTTTCCTGGAACAGAAGTTAAACTCACAGGTCATAATTACTTGTGTCAGTCTTTGATCCTCCTTTGTGAATTGGGGTCACATTTGCACATTTCCAGTCTGTGGGTACCTCCCCTGAGTTCAAGGAAGCTCTCATAATTATGGCTAAGGGTTTGCTTACTTCCTCTGCTGCCTCCTTTAATATAACTGGATAGATCCCATCCACCCCGGGTGCCTTTCTTGTGTTTATCTTCAACAATTTCTCCTCCACTTTACTCTCAGTTATTACAAGATTTTCTAGCTTACTGCTAGAGTTGAATACACCTCTGGCTTTCCCCTCACTAAATAACTCCTCATGTGTGAATGTCGATGCAAAATATTCATTTAGTTTGTTAGCTACCTGAGCAGGATCATCAACAGTTGACCCATCGATATCAAGTGGTCCAATCTGATTCATCCTCTTCCTTCTAGAGTTTACATAAGTAAAGAACTCTTTGCTGTTTTTATTTGCATCCCTTGCCAAAGATTTCTCGTAATCTGCCTTCGCCTGCCTAACCTCCTTTGTAACTTGGTTGCATATCAACTTGTATCTATCATAGGCTTCTGTGTCATGTGTTAATTTGTATGTATCCCATGCATGTTTCTTCTCTGCCATATGCCTCATCAGTTCATCTGACATCCATTTAGGACTAAACCTTGAACAATATTTCTTGGTTGGTATGTAAAGCCTAGTAGCTTCCAAGATAAGTTCTTTGAATGCTTCCCATTTTGCATTTGCTGTTGGTAACATCATCAGTTGGTCCCACTGTATAGAATTTAAATACTGTCTCAATCCATCGTAGTCGCCTTTACGAAAGCAATAACCTTTCCCTTTACCCCTAATGGTAGTTACCTCTTTGAGTAAATCCCACTTCAGCACACTGTGATCACTGCCACCTAGTGGTTCATTTATCTGCAGATTCTTAATGCATGAAGAATCACTGCTGATAATCAAATCAAGAGTATTCCTCCCTCTAGTTGCCTCCCGAACATGCTGATGTAGAAAACAATCATCCAATAAATCCACAAAAGCCTTGCTAGTGTGTCAGTGACCAGCCCCCAAATTCCAGTCAATATCTGGGAAATTAAAATCTCCCATTATAAGGCTCTCCGATTTACTGGCCCACTCTATTTCCCTGTACAGTTTCTTATTATACTCATCAGAGTCATTAGGCCTATAGCACACTCCTACTCTCAATTTTGATCTCCCAGTGCTTATGTCACACCAAACTGACTCGACACTGCACTGTCCAGCGATGTCCACTGGCTTCACTTCCTTGGATTTTATGTATTTCTTAACTAATAGCATAACCCCTCCTCCCTTCCTATCCACTCTATCCTTTCTGTAGATGTTGTACTCCCCAAATTCCAGTTCCGCATTACTTATATCTGTGTGACACCACGTCTCTGATATCCCAACAATATCTGCCTTTGATGTTTTGAGCAATACCTCAAATTCATCAAATTTATTTACTAAACTCCTAGCAGGAAATATAGTCACGCATGTAGACATGCACCTATTTCTATTCTTAGCTACCCTAACACAACCCATGTGTTTACTTGTACCGCAATGACTCCCAGCAGTCTCTGAAATATCCTGCATCTTGTTTTTCAGGCTTCTGCTCATTCCAATAGAAGCAGTGCAAGAATCTCTTTCACCTCTGCCAGTGGCTACTGTTAATCTATTCGTCTTTGTCTCCCCCCAAGCTAGCAGTTTTCCGACCCACTTAACACTGCCTCGATAGCATCAGCAAATATTCTTGCACCCTTTCTATTTAAGTGTAACCCATCCCTGTAGAAGCAATCTCTCCTGTTAACAAGTACAGTCCAGGTACTTGTTAACACTCCGAAGCCTTTAAAAGGCTTCGGAGAACACATAGCTAAAAGGGTTCAGGTGAAATACAAAGGAGGCATAAATTTAAACTGCAAAAGGGTGGCTGCAGAAAAGATGTGCCGAAATTTGCATTCATCCAAAGAGTAATCCAATGTTGGAATAAACTTATTAATGTTGCAGAGGTGGGTGATTTGAATAAATATAAGAATGGATTGGACAAATTATTAAAAGGATTGGGAAAATGAAGCTTTTTCTCCCCGTGGGTGGTGATGTATAAGAATACCTTCCTTGAATCATGTTGCTAATACTAATACAGGCAACCTCCATATAACACGGTACTTCTATAACACGGTTTCGCTCTAACACGGTTAGAGAATTTCAGCAAACCTCGCATAACAGGGTATTTTTGAGCTTATATTAGATGTAATTTCTATTATGTTAGATATAATTTTTCAACATTTCCATTCTTTTTGAATCCCCACTGTTGATCCACTAGTCAAAAAAAATCCCTGTATTTTGTTTTGTTGGGAAATCCCCATGTTATGTTCTGTGCTATTGAACTTGTGGGAAAATCTAGATTTCAAAGTTTTATTACTATTGGATAGCTTGTCAGGCCATCCAAATGCTGAAGTTGTTTCTACCACCACAGTTGTACTAGGTTAATACAACTGCTTTCATTCAGCCATTAGATCAAGGCATTATATCCACCTTTAAAACTCATTACATCACAAAATCGTTACAATGGATTTTGGAAAAAAAATTGATTCCGAATCTACTGCAGTAATGGAGGCATTGAAACATTTCTCAATTTTGGACTATATCAGAATCATAGCTTTATCGCTCAAAGAAGCAAAAACCATCAACATTAAATGAGTGTGGAAAAATGCATGGCCAGAGCCAGCCCATTCAGGAAATATGGTCAAACCAGCAGAAAATGGAATCGGTGTGATAGTAGAACTTGCTACATCGGTAGGAGGGGAAGGTTTTGATGATATGACTACTGAATCATCCTCCTCCCTGCACTGGGTGGAGAAGACCAGAGTTTGAATCCCATTGATGACGGGAGGAATTTTTATGGGTTTTATTCACAAAGTGGCTGAATTAGTCAGTCTCAGGCGAGGGTAGCATGGTTTTTCTCCCGGCAAAACAGAAAACTGACCTCAGGACACACGCAATTTATAGACAATATACGCAAAGCAACATGGCCTTAGTCGCTGATAGTCCTAAAAAATATATATATGATTACTGAAGACATTCAAGAATTACTGGTAGAAAAATAGGCTGGCAAGGCGGATTTGGTAGAAATGGCATTGGAGGCAAATCAAATCAATTCAGACGATGATAGCGCAGATGAAAATTCTAAACTTTAAAATTTTACACTAAAAAGCATATGGGAAGGCATAAAGTTACCCGAGCAATTAGAATCTTATTTTTTAAATGCAGATTCTTGAATGAAATAAGCTCAAAATTCAAAAGGGAGCTTCAAAAATGATCAGTTCCACATGATGAAATTCACAAAGATTTATCAAGCAAAAGCTAACAAAACCAGATTACTGATTTTTTAAAGAGAGCAGAAGGTACATGAAATCTAGAATGCTGTATTTTTGTTAACATTTTGTTAGCTTTTGGAATGTAACCCCCCTTTTTGTACTTTTTCTTAGTCCAGTATAACACAGTTATACGGGACTATACCAGGGTTACCTGTATAGCAGAAATGGATATCATTTCTCTTTTTATTGTGAACCAAAATTAAAATGAATTTGATGAACTGCTGATGACTATGATCTTTGGTGTTTAGTAAGGCCTACACAATGCACTTGGTATTTTTCTATAAATGTTCTAAAGCAAACTGGATTTCAAATAATTTTGCTATACATACAACTACAATCACAATCTCTAGGAATTTAATTTATATAGCTGTATTGGGAAAGACTGTTGCAGATCCCATAAAGAAGTCAAATTCAGGGCCATCTGTAAAAATTTACAAGTAATCAGAGAACTAAGATTTATAAATTGCATGTAACTGTCAGAAAAGTAAGGGGGGGGAGGGAATAGTGATCATTGTTCGTAGAGATTTTGTCCATTTCCCAGCCAGCAAATACCTGTAAATACAGAAGGAGAACAAAGTGATAAGTCTATGGCAGAAGCACAGGTCTGAAGTAAAAAAAAAAAAAAAAAAAGTTTGTCACATTACTAAGAACCAAGTTATATTCATTTTCTTCTATAAGCTGACCACATGAATTTGTCTGAGGGGGTTTTCCCAGAGGGAACTATAAGTTAAAATCTCCCTGTGTGTATAAAGGAGAGGGTAACTAGGTAATAAGACTAAAAAAATTACATTAACTCTCTTACAAGTGAGCTCTTGGACATGTGAGATTATGTGGTTAGTTTCCGGAACATGAGTTTCTATGGCAGTGGAAACTGTGAAGTTAGTGGCTTTGTGGAATTTTGAAGTTGTGTGAAAATTAGCACCATGTAGATAAAACATTTTAAATATTAATATGTTCATCATTATTATGATTTGATAGTCCATAAGTGGAGTGAGATTAATGTTAAAAATCAAATCAGAATTTAAAAAAAAAAAAATCGTGAATTAAATAATAAATAAATAAATAAGCTTGATATATATAAAACATAAAATAAGAAATAATAATAATAATAATAATATATATATATTATATATATATAGTAACGAATAATGGTATTAAGAAGCTAATTAATATAGGGGGGAAGTGCCTGTACGAAAAAGATAATAATAATAATAGTAGTAATATAGCTTATGGATCAGGGACACTGCATTAGCAAAACGTACCTTACAGCCATAATGTATATATATATATATATATATATATATATATATAAAATATTGTAAGTGGAACGCGTGAAGGAGATTTTATTGGTTTAAGTCTAATGAAAATACGGTATACACTGGGGGCGATATATGTAATGAAAAAGAGGAAGAAATGGAATGGAAATTAAAATAAAGATAAGAAGTGAAAAAGCGACCAAAATGAAATAACATTGCGGTGTCCTTCACAATTTCAGTGTCATCATCAGAGGTCATCCACCAAAATTATGAAAAAGACAGCAGTGTTCTTGCTTCTGTTTCCGACTACGTATTTTATGTTTTTTATTAGTCACCTCTTACTTTACGCATGTTTAAATTAAGCAAATTTAAAATTACATGCGGTAACCATATTTACAGAAAGTGCAATGAGAGGCCAAGTGCCATAGCCCGCCATTTTCTCATTTTGTTTTGCTGAAGGTTGTCTATTAGTTGTCTATTGAAAGTGCATAATTTTATTTCTTTTGTGCTTATTTTTACTTATTTTGTTTTTATTATTACCATTATGGCTAGTAAGCATCCTTGTAGTTCTAATGGAAGTGATGGTAAGTGCTCAAGAATTTCAATTGAAATGAAACTGGAAGTGTTATGAACAAGGTGAGAGCATAGCACCCATTAAACATGCTCTAAGTCTGAGTGAGAGTCATTATGAGTGGTGTGCCCTTAACTGAACAAAAATCATCGTATGCTCAGTCAAGTTTGATGGAACGCACAGAAAAAATGCTTGCTACATGGATGAGTGACCAAAATAAAAACTACGTCAACATTAGCCTGAAAGTGCAAGGGAAAACTCATAGCCTTTATGATGATTCAAAAGAACATGAGGAGGGGGGGGGAATTAAGCCCTTTTCGGCAAGTTCAGGATGGTTTTAAAATTTTTGTCAATGGTATTGTTTTCATGGTATAGTATGGTAGCGATGGTGTACTTATAAACAGCAGATAAGGCATAATTCAAATAGCAGAAGACTACTATAGAGAATTATACAAGGAGCGAGGGAATGATACCAGCAGTGGGGAACATGGATTGCAAAGTAGCAACACATACAACATACCCGATATTCTTCCTGATTAGGTAGAACATGCATTGAAGAAAATGAAGAATCAGAAAGCCCAGGGGGAAGATGAAGTTACTGTAGAGTTGTTAAAATTGGGAGGAAGAGACAACACAAAAACTGGCAAGGCTCTTCACAAAGTGCATTAGAAAAGGTTTGACTCCTAAGCACTGGAATAATGCAATCATAGTTTTGCTGCATAAGAAAGGAGATAAATCGGAAATTGGAAATTAAATTGGAAATTATCCCACATCTACAAGTTGTTCACAAAGGTCATTACTAACAGATTAGAAAGAATACTTGATGAGAATTAACCGAAAGAGCAAGCTGGCTTTAGGACAGGATTCTCAACTATGGATCACCTTCACGTAATATCACGGCTAATGGAGAAAGCAAATGAATATAAAACACCATTATGCCTGGCATTTGTGGATTATGAAAAGGCATTTGACTCCATACAGCATAAGGCAATGTTTCAGGCACTGGAAAGACAAGGCATAGATACCCCATATATTATGATTTTGAAGAAAATATATGAGAGAGTGCTACCTCCTTTATTAGACTAGACAAAGACAGTAGGAAATTTAAAATCGAGTTCGACAAGGGGAGACAATATCTCCGAAGCTGTTTACTGCTGCCCTTGAGGAAGCTTTTAGAAGATCAGACTGGTCGCAGAAAGGAGTCAATGTGAACGGAGAGTACCTAAACCATTTACGATTTGCAGATGACATTGTGGTCATAAGCCACGATCCCAAAGAATTAGAGGAAAATCTTAATCAGTTATGCAAAGTTATTAAGGATTTTGGACTAAAGATGAATATGGCTAAAACAAAAGTAATGATGAACAAATATGCCACAGAAAGGGATATAATCATTGAAGGAGCAGAAATTGAAAAGGTGGAGTCATATACTTATCTGGGACAAGTCATTAGCTGTAATTATGATAAATGGCTGGAAGTCAAGAGAAGAATAGGTTTTGGATGGATAGCATTCAGGAAATATAGTCACATACTGAGGAGCAATATCCCAATTTGTCTGAAACGTAAAATAATGAACCAATGTATACTCCCCACCATGACTTATGGAAGTGAAACTTGGGCACTCACAAAAAGAATGGAAGAGAAGTTGAGAACTACACAGCGAAGAATGGAACGAATTATATTGGGAATCAGACTGTTAGATAAGAAGAGAAACACATGGATTAGGCAGCAAACTCAAGTAAATTACATTCTTATCAAAATAAAGAACTAAAATGGTCTTGGGCAGGACACATAGCTCGAAGACATGATGACAGATGGACTAAGAAAATAACAGAATGGTACCCAAGAGGAGCTAGAAGAAAACCTGGAAGACAAAGGCGGAGATTGATAGATGAAATTCATGAGTTTTTGGGTAGTAAATGGATGGCCAGTGCTCAAAACAGAAGGAACTGGAAAGTTGCTGGAGAGGCCTTCATCCTGCAGTGGATTGAAAATGGCTGATGATGATGATGGTTTTCATAATGTGAAAATGTGTGGAGAAGCTGCATCAGCAGATAAAAATGTTGCAGATGAGTTCCATGCAAAACTGAAGGCAATCATAGAGGAGTACGTAGCCAAACAGATATTCAAAACTTGACAAAACAGGTTTATACTGGGGGGGGGGGGAATTGCCTGATCACACTTATATTTCCATTGCTGAAAAGACTGCACCAGGATTTAAATCTGCAAAAGACCAGCTAGCACTTCTGCTTGGTGCTAAAATGGAGGGTTATAAACTGAAACCCGTATGCATTTACCACTACCAAAACCTTCGTGCCCTTAAAGGTTAGGACAGGTCATACATGCCTAGATGCAAGAGTTATTTTCATAGACCTATTATTGCATTTTTTTTGGTGATATTATTTACATTACGCTTAATATAAATTGTGCGAGATATTCTGGAACGTAACCCCTCGCGTAAATTAAGAAGTTACTGTAGTACTACAACATAATAATGTGTGTAGTAATTACTATTACTACAACAAATTAACCTTATTTGTTATGTTATTTGATTTTTAAGTTGGTGCTATTTATATGTTGTGATAATGCTATTGCTATATTTAATAATTAAACATCATACACATTATTAGTTCTTATTCTAATCTAATCTAATCTCAGTTCTTCAACTTATGTAATTTAGGATCTGTTTTTGAGTTGCAGGTGCATTTATAACATGGTTGCATTTCAAGCATTTTGGCCCAATGGATGTAATCTGGTGGAATGGGTGTAAAGAAGAGCAAGAAGATTAGTTGAGTACACAAAAGAGTACCCTTACCATAAAAGACTAGTTCTGCAAATTTCAGCATATGGAAACTAGGCACCTGTGGGAGGAAGCTGAATGAGGTGTTTAAGGCCTTAAATGGATTGAGTAAATTAAATGTGGATGGCATATTACTATATGCTCAAACAAACATTCAGAGACTGCTGGTAGTCATTGCGGTACAGGTAAACACATGGGTTGTGTTAGGGTAGCTAAGAATAGAAACAGGTGCATGTATACCTGCGTGTACACCAATGCTAGGAGTTTGGTAAATAAATTTGATGAATTTGAGGTATTGCTCAAAACATCAAAGGCAGATATTGTTGGGATATCAGAGACGTGGTGTCACACAGATATAAGTAATGCGGAACTGGAATTTGGGGAATACAATGTGTATAGAAAGGATAGACAGGACAGGAGGGGAGGAGGGGTTATGCTATTAATTAAGAAACACATAAAGTCCAAGGAAGTGAAGCCAGTCGACATCGATGGACAGGGCAGCGTCGAGTCAGTTTGGTGTGACATAAGCATAGGGAAATCAAAATTGAGAGTAGGAGTGTGCTATAGGCCTAATGACTCTGATGAGTATAATAAGATTTTGTACAGGGAAATAGAGTGGGCCAGTAAATCAGAGAGTCTTATAATGGGGGACTTTAATTTCCCAGAAATTGACTGGAATTTGTGGGTTGGTCACTCGCACACTAGCAAGGCTTTTGTGGATTTATTGGATGATTGTTTTCTACATCAGCATGTTCGTGAGGCAACAAGAGGGAGCAATACTCTTGATCTGATTATCAGTAGTGATTCTTCATGCATTAAGAACCTGCAGATAAATGAACCACTAGGTGGCAGTGATCACAGTGTGTTGAAGTGGGATTTACTCAAGGAGGTAACTACCATCAGAGGTAAAGGGAAGGGTTTTGGTTTTCGTAAAGGCGACTATGATGGTCTGAGACAGTATTTAAATTCTATACAGTGGGACCAACTGATGATGTTACCAACAGCAAACTCAAAATGGGAAGCATTCAAGGAACTAATCTTCGAGGCTACCAGGCTTTACATACCAACTAAGAAATATTGTTCAAGGTTTAGGCCTAAATGGTTGTCAGATGAACTAATGAGACATGTGGCAGAGAAGAAAAATGCATGGGATACATACAAATTAATGGGTGACATGGAAGCCTATGATAGATATAAGTTGGTCTGTAACCAAGTCACAAAGGAGATTAGGCAGGCAAAGACAGACTATGAAAAATCCTTGGCAAAGGATGCAAAGAAAAACAGAAAAGAGTTCTTTACATACTTGAACTCGAAAAGGAAAGGGATGAATCAGATTGGTCCACTGGATATTGATGGTTCAACAGTTGAGGATCCTGCTCAGGTGGCTAACAATCTAAACGAATATTTTGCATCTACATTCACGCATGAGGAGTTATTCAGGAAGGAGAATGATGTAGGTAAAGTAAACATTGTCAGTGAGCTGGATGATTTTGTAATAACTGAGAGGAAAGTGGAGGAGAGATTGTTGAGGATAAACATAAAAAAGGCACCTGGGGTGGATGGGATCTATCCAGTTATATTAAAGGAGGCAGCAAAGGAAGTATGCAAACCCCTAGCCATAATTATGAGAGCTTCTTTGGACTCAGGGGAGGTACCCATAGACTGGAGATGTGCAAATGTAACCCCAATTCACAAAGGAGGATCAAAGGCTGACACAAGTAATTATAGACCTGTTAGTTTAACTTCTGTTCCAGGTAAATTAATGGAGGCACTGGTTAAAGAAGCACTGCAGGATCATCTAGACAAGAATTCAGTTATAGCTCAGACGCAGCATGGTTTTGTTAAGGGCAGGTCTTGCCTGACCAATTTGATTGGATACTATGATGTAGTCACAAAAGAACTGGATGCAGGGAATAACTTTGATATTATATATTTGGATCTTAGAAAGGCTTTTGATACTGTTGCACATGGAAGACTGCTGCACAAATTGGAGCAGTGTGGCATTGGAGGCAAATTGCTGCTATGGATAAGGGGATGGTTGAGTGGCAGAAGACAGAGAGTGGTAATCAATGGACACTGCTCAACGTGGACTAATGTTATTAGTGGAGTTCCTCAAGGTTCAGTGTTGGGTCAGTTGTTGTTTTCGGTGTTTATGAATGATATTGATGATGGGATATCAAGTTTAATGTCCAAGTTTGCAGATGATACAAAGGTTGGCAGGGTCGTTAAGGACAATACTGACGCTATGCTGCTGCAACAGGATCTGGAAAGGTTGAACAGATGGGCTGAGAGGTGGCAAATGAGGTTTAACATCGACAAATGTAAAGTGCTGCATATGGGAAACAGTAACCCCAGAGCAACGTATCAACTCTGCGGTACTACACTGACAGTGGTGGAGAATGAAAAGGACCTGGGGGTAATTGTGCAGGCAGATATGAAGTTCTCTGAGCAGTGCAGACGAGCTGCAAGAGTAGCTCATGGTGTCTTGTCAATGATATACAGGAATTTTTCTAGCAGGGATAAGGAGGTGATTATTCCCTTGTATAAGGCAATGGTAAGGCCACATCTTGAGTACTGTATACAGGTCTGGAGGCCTCATTTCAAGAAGGATGTAGAGCTGCTTGAACGGGTACAGAGAAGGGCAACAAGATTAGTAAATGGAACAAAGGGTTGCTCTTACGAAGAAAGGCTTAAGTTTTGCAAATTACAGAGTCTAGAGACTAGGCACCGGCGAGGTGATCTGATAGAGGTGTATAAGGCTTTGAATGGTTTGAGCATGCTCAATGCCAATGGGATTCTTCATCTTTCTCAGAATAATCACCTCAGAGGGCATAAATTCAAATTGAGGAAGGACGGATGTCGGATAGATGTGCGGAAATTTGCCTTTGGCCAGCGGGTGGTTGGTTGGTGGAACCGACTTCCATCACTTGTTGTTGAAGTTGATAGCCTAAACAAATTTAAAGCTCAACTGGACAGGTATTTCGAACGAACGGAGGGGTGAAATGGGAGCGGTTTTTTTTTTTTTTTGGCTGATGCTGAATAAGCTTGCTTTCTTGCATCATATGCCTCTGCTAATGCTAATGCTAATGCTAATACATAACGAGACATTCAAATCTGTTCACTATGTGCTGCCGTCTCTTACCTCTGTTTCCAAATAATATTAGACACAATTTTAATAGGTGGCGACACAAAATAGCTTTGAAAATTGAAGGACATTGCACCCATTAGCCACTACCATCTAATTTTGGATTAAAAAAGCCAAAATTGAAGAAATTGTTGAAATTCTTATCAAGAAATGTAGAGGATACTACTGTTTCATATATTTTTTACTTCAGCTTTGATTTTTGATAATTTTAGTATAATGCTAGACAAAATAAGAAATAAATATTTAAAAGCATTTATGTACAAATGCTTTTAAAGCTGCCTCACATACCACGGGCAGCAAAAGTTACGAACTGACAGGTTTTGGATTGCATCACGCCAGAAATGTCACTGGAAGCCAAGATCACCAAGCTACGATTGACCTATTTTGGTCACATAATGCGATCCAATTCATTGGAAAAATTGATAATTCTAGGAAAGGTCAGTGGAACAAGGAGAGGTCAGCAAAGAACACACTGGCTCGACACCATGAACAGCGACACTGGCATGAGCATGAAGGACTTGAAAGAAGCTGTTGAAGACCGGACAGCATGCAGGCAGCTCGCCCATAAAGTCTCCGAAAGCTAGCTGCGACTGAACGGATGAAAACAACAACAACAACGACAAATGCCTTCCTTTTTTAAAACTTCAAAATTTCATTAAGAAACTCTCCTCCACATCAGAAACTATTATGGAGTCCACATGTGTGGCAAACTCACAATTCAGTGTTTGAATATTCAAAATAGCAAGAGCTTTTTAAGTAAATAACTTCACTATCCATTTGGTTAAATGACTGTGAAGAGTATAATGAAAGAATTTTAAAACTTAGTTTTAAAAAAAAAAAAATCTTATTCATTCTGAAATGCACTACAGTCAAAGTATGCCTGCTTTTTAAATCTAAATAAAATTTATGATAAACTGTACTTAATTTACTTAATGGTATATTAACTATTAATCCCAAGTAACCACTTAAAACATAAATGTGTTTGTTCTTTTTGCAGATGCTTTTAAATCAGTTCAAATCTTTTAAACCAGTTCAACCCATTTAATCCTAGATTAAAATATACACTTGAAACAGAAGAAAATAATAGTATAGATTTTTTAAATCTAATTATTAAAAGACGAACTTTAAACTAAGAGAAAAGCAATTAATGAAAATGAAAACATTGTACAGTATATATTTTGATACGTTTCTCTATCAATGTTACTGCAGGCCAACACATTCTCTATTAAGCTCAATGCATTTTGGGCATCTTTTTTAGAAGGCAGAGTGCATGTGTGTGTGTGTGTGTGTGCGTGCTTCACTTTTGCTGTCACTGGTATCAAAAACACCACTGTTTTGCTCGGTGCTCAGCAGCTCTTCAGGTGTTGGTGTTGGCTGTGGTAGGAACTTCACATCCACCTTCACAATTCACCAACAAAATCCATATGCTCCTTCAAATTCCTCCACTCCTCAATATTGCTATCACATTTGTCTGCTGGACCATATTTATTGATGATATTCTCTCCAAAACCACTCTTTCTGAAGCAGTTGATTATTATACTTGATGCAATACTGTCCCAAGCAATAACAAGATTACAGTTGGCATCCAAGACATTCCAATTTGGCTGCAAATTGTTACCTCCTTCTATGTTATGGATCAAGTACTTTATCAGGCAGGCTCTATATGCTCTCTTGAGGTTATAAATAATGCCTTAATCCAGTGACTGCATAAAACTGGTGGTTTTGGGAGGTAAAAACAACAGTCGTATATTTGCCAATTTAAATTTCTTGGTAGAATGTGCTGTACAATGATCTAGAATCATCAAAATGTTCCTTTTCTCTGAAGCCATTCTTCTGTCTACTTTTGCTAACCAAGACTAAAAATTTTGTGACCATAAGCCAAGCACTTCTATTGGCTTCATAACCACAGGGAAGTTGGTTAACTTCTTTAAAATATCTTGGCATGGAAAACTTACCATTCACAAGTAGGCGTAGTTTTTTACTACCATTTGAATTGCAGCATAAAAGAATGGTGAGTCTTCGTTTACTTAATTTTCCACCATGACAAGGCTCTCCTTGAACAGCAAATGTTTTGTTTGGCAGCAAATTATAACATAAACCTGTCTTGTCAAGGTAAAAATATCCTTTGCCTCATATTTTTCCAAAATGGACCATACAGAACACACAATTTTGTGAAACCAAGTTATTCCTGTTTTAAAATCTCTGTAGTTAGCCACTGCTGAATTTGAAGTCACTAATTCCATCTTGCTGAGCTAGATAATTTGCCTTTTCTTGTAAAATTGGACCCGAATTTTGTAATAAACAAATATATCTACATAGAAAAGCCTATTCTTTCGCAGGGGAATGATAGGTGCTTCATATAAATAAGTACAGTCAGTCCTCGTATAACACGTTTACACGACACGAATTCGATCATACACGATTTATAAATAGGGGAACGATATCGTATATAACACGAACCGGATTTGCTTATGCACGATTCGCCTTTGTGTTTATAAGAAATGGCAGTCGAGCGCGGAATCACCCCAACTGAATGCAACATGATAGGAATGAAGAGAAGATTCTGAAAATGTATTTATTTTTTATCAGTGAAGGGGAAACACATTTCACCATAATAACGTAAAAACTCACACAATTCCAGCTAGCAGTATTATTGCAAATGCAATTAGATTGACTTTACTACCAGTTTATAACAGATTCCACTAGCAGAAACACAACTGGAAATTGTTTTTATTGTTTTATGGTAGTAACCCCCAGAAATGTGCTTTAGTAAAATGTGAGCTAGTGAGGTGCTAATAGTGTGTCTCTGCCTTTATGGTGTTGTTTATTCAGTTGCTACACGTGCGCAGCTTTGTTTATGTGTATCAAGCGTGCCTCCTCATTTTGTAATTGTGCTTTATTCCCTAAAAATGAGTAAAATACTTAAAAGGTGTGAAAAGGAAGTGTGCTGGTGAAGACACTACAGATTCAGAGAGAAAAATAAAAGCAATATCGATAGACAGAGGTGGACTGGGTCAAAAATTCTTACCCGGGAAAATTTGTAGCAGCCTCATATTAGCGTTTATGGCCAAAATGACACTGGCTTCCGGCCCACCGGGAAAACCCCGGTGGGCCGGAGGCCAGTGTGATTTTGGTTTGATTGCCGATGGCCAGTGTGATTGCGCGAGGCCAGTCCGTCTCTGTTGATAGAGAAAAAATATGAAATTGTGAAGCACTTTGAGCGAAATGAAAGACCATGTGATATTGTATGCACTACAAGCCTAAATGAGGCAATGCCGAGAATTAGAAAGAATGCAGAGAAAATAAAAACAACTGTCATAGCAGGAACAACTCAAAGTGTAATACAATCCATTAGATCAAGACACAAAGAATTGGAAGTGATGGAACGGCTATCATCTGTTTGGATAGAAGGTCAAACAAAGAAAACAAGTTTGCTGCTTATGATAGAAGCAAAAGTATTAGCAATATTTTATTACTATTATTTATTGTGTTTGGTAATGTTTTGGTTACAAATGTGTGTTCAATCTTGGGTGGTCGGCACCTAACCCTATATTTCCCATGGGGCCTGTTATTTATATTGCACGAGGATTTCTAGGAACACAACTATTGTGCTATACGAGGACTGACTGTACTTTGTATTTTAGTCTTTGTAGATTAATGTATACTACAGCAAAATATTGTTGCTCATCTTTCTAATGATGAGCAACAACAAGTCAAAATTATACTAGTGTAAATCTGGAAGTTTTTGCACATTTCTTTTAGCTGATAAATAAAATTTAAAGGGGATTTGAAAAGAAACCCTTGTTTTTAGACCACATTAACAACAGAGAACAACTTTCACATTGATAGGGGGGAAAAAAGGCAACTGATTAAACAAATTTAAAAAATAAACTGTAAAGTGTAAACTTTGTCAACTGAGACTAACTTGTATGTTCAGAAAAAATAATAGCAAAAGAGGTCACCACATAATTTCCCAAAATCAAAACTGAGCTAACTACTGGTGAAGAAACTTAAAGAACACTTGCTATAAACATATATAGCAGATGTTTCATTAAATATATACTGTATATAAACGTGTGTGTGTGTATACAGCAAAGCCTCAATTAATACGAAATTCAATTTAGTACGAATTATAAGATGATACCAAACTTGATTTAATATGAGTCAAAATTCTGCTAGTACGAGTTTTATTCCAATTGTGACCAAAATTTCATGTGGGTCAATGACTCACACCATATTGCACCACCAAACAATCACTCGTCAGTCTGCCTATCGTTGTGTGAAGATGTGCTATAGCTTGTTATCCTATATACATTAGCATTAGCATTAGTAGAGGCATTTGATGCAAGAAAGCAAGCTTATGCAGCATCAGAAAAAAAAAAAAAAAAAAACCACTTCCACTTCACCCCTCTGTTCGTTCAAAATACCTGTCCAGCTGAGCCTTAAACTTATTTAGGCTATCAACCTCCACCACAAGGGATGGAAGTCTGTTCCACCAACCAACCACCCGCTGGCTAAAGGCAAATTTCCGCACGTCTATCCTACATCTGTCTTTCCTCAATTTGAATTTATGCCCTCTCAGGTGATTTTTCTGAGCTAGAGGAAGAATCCCATCAGCATTGAGCATGCTTAAACCATTCAAGGCTTTATACACCTCTATCAGATCACCTCGCTGGTGCCTAGTCTCCAGACACTGTAATTTGCAAAACTTAAGCCTTTCTTCGTAAGAGCACCCCTTTGTTCCATTCACTAATCTTGTTGCCCTTCTCTGTACTCGTTCCAGCAGCTCTACATCCTTCTTGAAATGAGGCCTCCAGACCTGTATACAGTACTCTAGGTGTGGCCTGACCATCGCCTTATACAATGGAATAATCACCTCCTTATCCCTGCTGGAAAAATTCCTGTATATCATTGACAATACTCCATGAGCTACTCTTGCAGCCCGTCTGCACTGCTCAGAGAACTTCATATCTGCCTGCACAACCACCCCCAAGTCCCTTTCATTCTCTACCACTGTCAGTGTTGTACCACAGAGTTGATACGTTGCTCTGGGGTTGCTGTTTCCCATGTGTAGTACTTTACATTTGTCAATGTTAAACTTCATTTGCCACCTCTCAGCCCATCTGCTCAACCTTTCCAGATCTTGTTGCAGCAGCATAGTGTCAGTAGTGTCCTTGACAACCCTGCCAACCTTTGTATCGTCTGCAAACTTGGACATTAAGCCCGATATACCATCATCAATATCATTTATAAATACAGAAAACAATAATGGACCCAACACTGAGCCCTGAGGGACTCCACTAATAACATCAGTCCACGATGAGCAGTGTCCATTGATTACCACTCTCTGTCTTCTCCCCCTCAACCACCCCTTTATCCATAGCAGCAATTTGCCTCCAATGTCACACTGCTCCAATTTGTGTAGCAGTCTTCCATGTGCAACAGTATCAAAAGCCTTTCTAAGATCCAAGTATATAATATCAAAGTTATTCCCTGCATCCAGTTCTTTTGTGACTGCATCATAGTATCCAATCAAGTTGGTCAGGCAAGACTTCCCCTTAACAAAACCATGCTGTGTCTGAGCTATAACTGAAGTCTTGTCTAAATGATCCTGCAGTGCTTCTTTAACCAGTGCCTCCATTAATTTTCCTGGAACAGAAGTTAAGCTCACAGGTCTATAATTACTTGCGTCAGCCTTTGATCCTCCTTTGTGAATTGGGGTCACATTTGCACATTTCCAGTCTATGGGTACCTCCCCTGAGTCCAAGGAAGCTCTCATAATTATGGCTAAGGGTTTGCTTACTTCCTTTGCTGCCTCCTTTAATATAACTGGATAGATCCCATCCACCCCGGGTGCCTTTCTTGTGTTTATCTTCAACAGTTTCTCCTCCACTTTACTCCCAGTTATTTCAAGATTCTGTAGCTTACTGCTAGAGTTGAATACACCTCTGGCATTCCCCTCGCTGAATAACTCCTCATGTGTGAATGTCGATGCAAAATATTCATTTAGTTTGTTAGCTACCTGAGCAGGATCATCAACAGTTGACCCATCAATATCAAGTGGACCAATCTGATTCATCCCCTTCCTTCTAGAGTTTACATAAGTAAAGAACTCTTTGCTGTTTTTCTTTGCATCCCTTGCCAAGGATTTCTCGTAATCTGCCTTCGCCTGCCTAACCTCGTTTGTAACTTGGTTGCATATCAACTTGTATCTATCATAGGCTTCTGTGTCATGTGTTAATTTGTATGTATCCCATGCATTTTTCTTCTCTGCCATATGCCTCATTAGTTCATCTGACATCCATTTTGGCCTAAACCTTGAACAATATTTCTTAGTTGGTATGTAAAGCCTAGTAGCTTCCAAGATAAGTTCTTTGAATGCTTCCCATTTTGAATTTGCTGTTGGTAACATCATCAGTTGGTCCCACTGTATAGAATTTAAATACTGTCTCAGTCCATCGTAGTCGCCTTTACGGAAGCAATAACCCTTCCCTTTACCCCTAATGGTAGTTACCTCTTTCAGTAAATCCCACTTCAGCAATCTGTGATCACTGCCACCTAGTGGTTCATTTATCTGCAGATTCTTAATGCATGAAGAATCACTGCTGATAATCAAATCAAGAGTATTACTCCCTGTAGTTGCCTCCCGAACATGCTGATGTAGAAAACAAAAACATGTACATGTACAGTACTGTACGGTATTATGCATATTTTAAATTTTGATACAGTGCCCCTGGCAAATATGGACAAACAGAAGAATACTTGTAGCGCAAATAATGCAAGGGCAAAAAAGAGGAGGCTTGTTATTACATTAGAACAATAACTTGATGTAATAAAACGACATGCACATGGCAATAGCAGTTCTAAAAGGCTGAGATATTGAAATGCACGAATCAATGGTACATAATATTACAAAATATGCAGATAAAATAAAAGAAAAAGGTAAAGTTGCATCAGCTTTTTGTGGCTTGCAAATAACTACCACTAGGAATAGAAGCGTTACAATGATAGAATACAATGATAGAAATAGAGCATCTCTTATCTGTGTGGTTGGAAAACTGCAACCAAAAATGTATTCCTCTTAGCAAAGCAGCAATTCAAACAAAAGCTTTGAGTCTCTTTACGGCAGTGAAAGAAAATAGAGTACATGCGGAAACTGAAGAAACTTTTATTGCAAGCAATGGTTGGTTTGACTGTTTTAGAAATCAAATTCAATTGCATAAGGTTAAAATTACTGGTGAAGGTGGATACACAGACCAACAAATTTTTAATGTTGATGAAACTGGATTATTTGGGAAAAGAATACCTTCCAGAACTTATATTTCCAAAAAAGTCAATCTGGACATAAAGTGGCTAAGCATCGTTTAATCCTTTTATTGGGAGACAATCCAGAAGGAGATTTCAAATTGAAGCCAATGCCTTTTATTATTGATTGAAGTGTCACACTCTTAAAGGTTACAATCAGCAATTGCTTCCAGTTTTCTGGCATTCAAATAAGAAAGCATGGCTGGCCAAAGCTCTTCTTGAAGACTGGTTTCAACATATTTTTGCCCAGCTGTTGACTACCTAAGAAGAGTTTTTGCACAGGAAATTGCTCAAACAACAGGCAACAATGCAATTTCTTTAACTGACTTCTGGAAAAAATATAGCATCAAAGATGCTACAAATGAAAATATTTTCCATGCTTGGTAACAATCAACTACAAGCAATATGTGTGCGCAGTGTGGAAACACATTTTGCCTCATTGTGCAAATAATTTTGATGACTAACTCTCAAGTGCAAGCTGTTGTTGAATAAATAACAGACATTGGAAGATGGCTTGGTTTGTAGTGTCCAGTTTAGATGAACTGGACACTACAAACCAAGTAGTGTCCATTCCAATTCCAATCACACTCGGAAGAAATGACCTTAATTTAGATCAACAGTGTGTGTTTGAAAAAGCCGACAATGCTGATGAAGGAGAAGACAATGTGCAAATGAAGGAGTTCACCATCAAAGAATACAAAAATTATTTAAAACTCTGGAAGCTTTAAAACAACAAGTTATGGATGCTGACCCCAACGTCGACTGAAGCATGCAAGTCCGACGAGATATGCATAAAGTTTTCAACAACTATAAGCACATGTATTAAGACTTAAAGAAAGAAAAGACAGTTCAGGCTACATTTTATTAAAATATAAAATATTTTAATAAAATGTAATAACATTTTCTTTGCTTAGTTTATAATAAACTTGAATCAGAAACACATTTTTAGGCTAAACTCCATTATTTGGGTACCACTTGTGTCTGCTTAGTGGGCATGGTGGTAGAATGGAGTGATTGTACGGTCGAATTCTGTGATTGGATGATTATTGTGAACGCATTTTCTTTCTGATTGTTTTGTGTAGTTGAGGAGGGTGGTACTTAGCTTACGTAGGGTGTTTATCCCACTGTTATAAAATCAGAAAATGAGTTCCCAATTTAAAAACACCCTAGGTATATTGGCCTAGGAGGACAGTGAACGGGGAAAGCAGTGAGTGGCACCTGCCAATCACTGCTTTGTTCCTGTCCGTTTGTCAAAATATGGACTAGTACCCAAGATCTGGGGTTTTACCCATTTTTGTTATCCTTTGGTAACATATATGTTAATAAACAGAAAAAAAACTTGTGCTTAAAAATTTTTATTGCATATTTTCATTGGGGTGGGACCAATTATCACACACTTTGTGTTATAATAGCTTTGAATAGTACGAATTTGTTTAATATGATGGTTTCACAGGATTCATTATTCGTATTAATTGAGGTTTTGCTGTATAAATAAAAATTCCATATAAATTAAAGAGTATGTCAGTTGAATAGCAAGCCAAGAAAGTGGTGACCAGAACATAAAATAATAGGTAAATTTTGTAAATACTGATTTTCTTTCTTTTATATATTTTCTTTATCACTTATTATTTAATTAATTTTTACAGAGAGAGAGAGAGAGAGAGAGAGAGAGAGAGAGAGAGAGAGAGAGAGAGAGAGAGGAGAGAGAGAGAGAGAGAGAGAGAGAAAATAAACTAACCTTGCAGGCATTGTAACAACTTTTCCTTGAGAAAATTCCCTTGGTCCTTCAACTGTATCTCCACAACTCTCAGTCTCTAAGAACACATCAAATCCAACCAATAAATGCTGGAGCTGACAGAGCAACAAATATTTTTTGATGTTGTTGGATAACATTCCTTTCAGGTGAACATTAACTTCTTGTTCAAGTTCCTAAATTTAATTAGGAAAGATCTATTAGTTGCATTTTATCTTTAAAGCCTTCAAAAGTTGCACTGTTTCAAGTAAATGTTGTGATGCAATAAAGAAGATAATATGAGAAAGTCATATCAAATGCCACACTAAATCTGCAGTTTATGAACTAAAGTATGATAGTATTTCATTTTGTGTACAACTGATTTCATAGATAAAAAATTCTATTTTCTAAAAATATTTCTTGGCTAAATGCCTAAGAGTATGAAAGATTCGTTTATGCATGGTTACTGCACTTGCATCATTTCTACTACCCAGGTAGTATGAATGCATTGTTTAATTATATCTCATATTGTGAATCAACCTTCACAACAAATTGGCAAAGTACTGCGCTGCTTTGAATAAGTGATGCTTCACCAGTGGAGAAGACTAATGTTACTTATTCTCGGCGGATACCACCACCCAGATGGCACCGTTTCGAATCAATAGTGACAACCCAGTTATGAAGTATAACTCCATAATATGAGAGATGCTTGATGATGTGCATGGTTTAATCTATTTCTATTTTAAATAAATATTGAAGTTATATCAGCAAATTACATATTGCCACTCCATACCTTTCGAAAGGAGTAACTTCATAATGGTTGTTACTGCTATGAGGGTTTCTAATGTAAGGGCTACGTAGGCTATATTTCACCTATCAATGTGTTCAAGACTAGACATGGTAACTACTTACGAAACAAACAGGAGGAATTCCGATGCAGTTATGCAATTTTGTTCATTTAAAAAAAAACGGCAAAAAATTCTGAGTTATATGTATCATTTCCTGTGACATGGCAGAGATAAAGGTTCTTGCAGATTAGAGAGGGCTGAAAGAGATTACCAGGCACAGTTGTAAAAGAGATGCATTCAATGAGTATAAGCTTCATTGTAGGGGAAGTGTGGCAGTATAAACACTGGGGAGGATCCTCTCTTATGAGTAAAAAAAGGTGAGTCATAAATGTCTAATTCTGGTTCTGGACAGGATAACTTTTTACTATCTATTCAATTAAGTAGCTAAAGTGCTGCAACTATGGTTCAGATTGAATTGCAGGAGCTTACTCAGAGCCAGATTTCCACATTAATATTCATTGATTTTACAATATTCTTCTTACAGTGGACCTATACAGATTCACTAAGAAAGGTCTGGAAGCCTCATTTGCAGAAGGATGTGGATCTCTTGGAGTAGATTCAAAGAAGAGCAACATTACTGAACAAAAAGGTGCTCTTACCACGAACAGCTTCAAGTTCTGCAAATTGCAGCATCCGGAGACTAGATATCTGTGAGATCTGATTGAGGTGTTGAAGGCCTTGAATGGACTGAGTTAAGCTCAATGGTGACAGAATTCTTCTTCATGATCAGCTCATCTGCATGAGGAGGCAAATTTTAAAATTGTGACGCTTCAACAGTGGAGAAGACAGTGTTGGGACAAATTCCCTCCCGGCTTTGTAGAGATGGGCAGTTGCAATAAATTCGTGGAAGAACTAGACAAATTAGTAGTAGGGATGGACAAATGATATGGGAAGTGTTTTTTTTTTTTTTTTTGCTGATGCTATATAAGCTTGCTTTCTTGCATCATCTGCCACTACTAATAATCCAGAATGGTATTTGAAAATGTGTTGAAGCTATGTTGGATAGGTAGATGGCACCATGATACTTTTTTCTTTTCAATCAGCATCCATCATTCTCACTCACATCAGGGGGGGGGATGTGTAATGCGAAATTTAAAAATTTTATGAAGAAAAATCACACCATATAATTAACCTAAATTCTTAATAATAGAGGTAAGTAAAGAATTTATTAAGTGGCAGGTTAAATTAGTTTAATATACAAACATACCCTATGAGTCATGCAGCTGACTATATCTATTCAGCTGCATGTCAAGTCCAGTACCATAGTCAATTCAGGTTAAGAAGGGTCACATAAGGCTCCAGGGAGCAGTGCTATATATTTTTGCCAGAATAGTGGGATCACTCATGGTGTTATTTCATATAGATTTTCTATTGGCAATTTATCAAGGGATTCTTGAGTTGGCTGCTTTTAGAGAGTTTTAGAGTTTATTCTGTTTGTGGTCTCTGAGTATTTGTGACTGGTATTGTTTGGATTGCTTGTTGCTGGGAAGCTCTTCTGATTTGGAAGACTTTCTGTGAATATTGTGTTAAGGCTTTATAATACAGATATTCCTGGTTTCTTGGCACTTGGCAGGGGTCTATTTTAGTTATTAAAATGCTCCTTTGGTTATCATATATTGGACAGCCATAAGGTATATGTGCATATACAATGGGGATCCTCAACCAGACACAGACTGTGCAGTTTGGCATTTGGTGAGCAATGTCCAGTGAATAAAAAAAGTCGTGGACATTCGGGGGGGGGGGGGGTAACTAGGAAACACCTACCCCAAGTGGGCCTAATTAGGCCCACTTGGGGTAGGTGTTTCCTAGTTACTTCACCCTTGGTTGATTGTTCCCAGCTTGTTTGCCACAATTGTTGGAGAGCTGTAGCTATTTTTGTCTGTTGTTATTAGCCAGGTCCAGATATTGCGTGGTAATTTCTTTTTTGAGTCAGTAATGCAGGCCTCTTTGTGTAACTTCCAAATATAAGGGAATGGTTCTGGCTAATAGTTTCAGGGCAGGGGTACTTACAGTACAGCAGACTCTAGTGGTGACAAGTAAAACAGCTCTTTGAGTTGTATCCAGTTTTGCTTTGTTTCTTACTAATGATGTATTATTGTACCAAATTCCAGCTCCGTAAGAGATAACTGGAAGGAAAACAGTTTTATATATAAGAATAAGGGTTTTTCTTTTTTTAATCCCCAGTCAGCTTTGCTGATTCTGCAGATCATGGTTGATAGTTTCTTACTTTTTTAGAGAGGTATGGCATATGAGGGTAGAATGATAGCTTACTATCAAATACTATCCCTAGGTAGTTTAGTTCTTCTACCAGTTTAATTGTGGTATTATTGATTTCGATTTGTGGTTGCCTGTTTTTTTAATATACCTTTCAGCAATATGGATTTTGATTTCTCTGAAGGACATGTGAGTTGGTGGGTTTTTGTCCATTTCTGAAGTTTCTGTAATGCATGATTTGCTCTTGAATTTGCTTTGACTATCGTGATTAAGTCATCTGCAAAGGCTATTGTTTCAACTTGTCTAAGATTTGTATTTAGGAGCTCATCCACCACTGAATTCCAGAAAAATGGGCCCAGTACTGAACCCGCTGGGCATCCTTTTATGACAGGACATTTAACTTTTTGGTATTTTGTTCTTACTATGATTTGTATGTTTTGCAGGTAGCTTTTCATACAGTTGTATAGGTTAATAGGTACTTTTGTGTGGCATAGCCTTCTGAGAATGCTAGGCTACCACAGTGCATTGAATGCACCTGTAAAGTCAATGGATATAACCAGCATGTATTTTTCCTCTGTACTATTAACTGTAGTAACTAGGTAATTCATGGCATCTTCAGTGGAGGAGCCTGATTTAAAACCATACTGTGGCTTGGGTTTAAATCAGAGTTCCAAATCCTGGATGATACCAGCAGTACCCAATTGCTGGTTAGGTTCGAGTGGGATTTGGTTGGGTATTTGATTATTTCTTGGTGGAGTTCTTCTTTAGTCACGAGTTCATTTAGATTTATTTCAAATAGCTAACATACATGATATATTCTTTGGTATGATTATTATCTATGTCAAAGACGAGGATGTTTGGCCCGTGCTTCTTTGGCTTTTCGGAAATCAGTCCTAGAGTTGTAATTTTAGGGGGGGGGTGTCAAAATTTTGGCAGGATCCTCTTTGTTGGCTGTTTCTATTATCACCCAGTTATTTATAATCTTTCATGTGCCTTTAATCTCTGCCTGTTTCAAATGAGGCTGCAGAATTTTGGTTACTGCAGTAATAATCGCCTCACTTGAAGTCAGTTGGCTGCTTTCCTTACTTTCTGGAGTTTTGTTCTGAGATCTGGATGGTCTTTAGTAGGTTTCTTTTTCAGGATGTTGGCATAGATTGTAACACTCTTTTCCCTTTCAGCTTCTTGGGCTTCTTAATGTCCAATTTTGCTTTCCACACCTGGTTCTTGATATGCAGCAGGCTAGTTAATGTCTCTTCTAGCATGGTCCAGTACTATATGATCTGGGCCCTTATAGCTATGGTAATTCAGTATGAATTTTTGCCATGTAATCCTCTAGTTGAAGCTTGACCACAATTAATTGCTTTAGAGGTGATTCAACAGATTGTGTGGTCTTATTTTGTATATTTTCTTCATCTGTACAGTCATTTTTATTATCAGTTTTTGTCAAGTCTGGCTCTTGGTCAGTTATAGTAAATTTTTTTTTTTTTTTTTTATGAAAACCCCAAACACGAAAGGTATAAAAATCTATAGCACTTAGTACAATGTATGGGTCGAAAGAGAAGTATGGGGGGGATGCCGGAAACTGCTCTTGTAAGGTGGTGCCACAAATTTTGATCTTGAAGGGGGTTTTTAGTGTGGGCCCAGGATCTACATTGTAATTTTGTTAAATAGAATGTCTTTGCTTGATTGCCATGTTTCTGTACAATGGTAGATAAGTTCTGGATCTCAATTTTGGTTTCCGACATTTTAGTTTGGGGGGGGGGGGAGTTTGAAGCGCTAATAACCTATTGTTAATGCTTTCTTTACACGAAAATGACAGACAGGATAGAAAGGGAAGAGGGTTTATGCCGTTAGTTAGGAAACACATAAAATCTAAGGCAGTGCATTCAGTTGACGTGGGTGGCCAGTGCAATGTTGAGTCAGTTTGATGTGACATAAGCACTGGGAATGACTATGACGAGTATAATGAACAGCTGCAGAGAAATAGAGTTGGCCAGTAAATCAGAATGCGGGATTTTAACTTTCCAGATATTAACTGGAACTTGTGGGTTGGTCATCGCACACTAGCAAGACTATTGTGGATTTACTGGATAACTGTTTTCTACAGTTGCATGTGAGAGAGGCAACCAGAGGAAGTAATATTATTGATCTGACATCAACAGTGATTATTCATGCATTAAGAATCTGATTAAGATAAAATGCAGATTAAGATAAAAGAATTACTAGGTGGCAGTCATCACAGTGTATTTATGTGGGATTTACTTAAAGATGTAACTACCATCAGAGATAAAGGGAAGGGTTTTTGCTTTCATAAAGGTGACTATGGTGATCAGAGAGTTTTTAAATTCTATACTATGGGACCAACTGATGACATTACCAGCAGAAAATTCTAAATAGCAAGAATTCAAGGAAGTAACCTTGGAAGCTACTAGGCTTTTCACACCAGTTAAGAAATAGTGTTCAAGATTTAGGGCTAAATGGATGTTAGATGACCAATGTGACTTGTTGCAGAGAAAAATAATGCATGGAATGCATATAAATTATCAGGAAACACAGAAGCCTATGGCAGATATATGCTAGTCTGTAATCAAGTTACAAAGGAGGTCAGGTAAGCGAAGGCAGATTACGAGAAATCTTTGGAAAAAGATGTAAAGAGGAAAAGCAGACTTCTTTACTCTAGTAGGAGGGGATGAATCAGATTGGTCCACTTGATATTGATGGTTCAACTGTTGATGATCTTGTCCTGCAGCTTCAAACTGCACGAGTATTTTGCATCTGCATTCACACACGAGGAATTCCATAGAGAAGTGGAGGGCATAAGTTTATCCAGCTGTAATAAGGAGCTAAATGACTGCAATAACTGAGAATAAAGTGAAGAAAAAATTTATGAAGTTAAACATAAGGACACCTGGGGAGAATGAGATTTATCCAGTTATATTAAGGGAAGCAGCAAAGGAAGTAAGCAAACCCTTAGCCATAATTATGAGAGCATCCTTGGATTCAGGGGAGGTCCACAAGGATTGGATATGTGCAAATGTATCCCCATTTCACAAAGGGGAGTTCAAAGGGTGACGGGTAATTACAGACCTGTTAGTTTAACTTCTGTTCAGGGGAAAATAATGGAGTCACTGGTTAAAGAAGCAATGCATGATCATCTGCACAAAGCTTCAGCTATAGTTGAGACAGCATGCATTTGTTAAAGGGAAATCTTGCCAGACCAGTTTGAATGGATACTATGATATGGTCGGCAGTTAAGAAACCTGCATTAAACTGGGAATTGAAAGTTAGAATGGTATTACATGATGGGATTATGTTTCCATCTTTTTTGCTCATGGAGTTAAGTTAGCTGATTCTAAGTCATCTAACAAATTTCTTGCAAGCAAAAAGGCTACATTATCCTAATAGGAATCATAGAGATCCTCCAAGTTCTACAAAAATCTCTACTATTCCATTATATGAAAGTGGTAGATAATTCTGTCTATTTTTTGAAGATGAAGTAGTCAAGGACTACTTCCTCTTCTGATGCATTTAGTAGATTTTTTTGCTTAAACCACATTGAACTCTTCCAATCCCTTAAAAGAGTTGTGGTATATGAAGTGACTTGCACAGAAATTCCACTTAAAGTAGGGAGTTTTAATAATAGTTAAAACTATTATTAAAACTATTATGGGTGATCTTATCAGTCTCCTGATTAGAGTTGTTTAACCATTCTTGATGATCTTGTTGCATTTTCTAGAAATGCATGAATAGTAAAAGGAGAGACCTTGCTTGTGTGGATAATCACCTTTGTTGTATCTGTACTCAAGAAAAATTTAGCCTTTCTGAAAGTTTTGTGAAACAATAGAAAGAAATAGCTGGAATAGAAACAATCTGTGGAACTGTAAGATGATTAAATGATTGTAACAAACATTTTTTAAAAATATTTTCAAAAAATTAGAACTACCTTCTTATGTTGTAGCAGCAGTTAGTTTGAATTGAAGTAAGGAAGAATTAAACATATTATCAGAGGGGATGGACAGGTGAGGTAGGTAGTTTTATATTTATTATTTATTTTATCTTGGCTGATGTTGTATAAGCTTGCTTCCTTGCATCATTTGCCATTACTTCTACTACTACCACCACCACCACCACATTACTACTACTAATAATAATAATGAGAAGCTATACTCATTAAGTAACAGTGGCAAGCACATTATGGGGGATAAACAGCACCAGCATCAGTCTGAAGATAAGTGTCAGGAAGTTTTGTTTCACAAAGTTTCGCCCCCTGTGTGATGATCAGGGACTGTTTGTTTTCAGTTAATGGAGTGGATACTATAACCGCACTCTGAATTGCCTATATATATAAGTTAAAATAAAAATATATAAAAATAAAATAAAAATATAGATGGAGAAGTTATTAAACACAAAATGCCGAGCCTAGTTGAAGAAAAAAAAAAAGAGAAAAAGAATGTTAAGATCCTATAAAAAAAAAAAAATAAATAATAATTATTAAGTAGAATTAAATCCGAATTAATGCCGAATTAACAGGCCAATTATATGTACAAAAGCTGAAAGAAAAAGAGGGGAGGGTGATAGAGATAAAAATTATAAAATAAAAATTAAAATAGAAATTAAAAATTAAAAAATTAAAAATTAAAAAAATTAAAAATTGGTACATAGATCAGGTATTTCATCAGGGGGCTACACCTGATCATGTACCAAACACTGTTTCTATGCAAACTCATGCTGATGGAGAAGCTGAAGAAATGAAAAAGAAATAAAAAATAAAAAATAAGAAATAAGAAATTTTTTAAAAATTTTTTTATATCTCCAGAAACATGAGTGAGGTAGCCCCAACACAGTGTATTTAGATTAATAAATTAAGTAACGTAGTGTATTTGGAAATAAATTGAATAACGCAACCGCAGTGTATTTAGATTAAAAAATTAAGAAAATTGAGTAATGCAGTGTATTTGGAAATAAATTGAGTCGATAGTATGTAATAAATAAATAAATAACAAGGTAGCGGTATAGAAAAAGGAAGCAATGCAAGGTAGGGGAGGGAAAAGAAGTTAAAAATACAGAGGCGAACATAGTGAGAATGAGGAAAGTGAGAATGTCCGAATCACCCTCGTATTACACTAATAGTTCAACGGACGGAAAAACAAAGAGTAGAAAGTAGAAAGAAGTAAAGCGAAGGAAAAGAGTTTAAAGGATACTAGGCAAGCTGGGGGTGTAAGTACCCAACCTCATAGAGAGGGCCTTGGCTGTGAGAGTGTTAGTAGAAGTGGAAATTAATACCGCTAGCTTGTATTGTATATTTTACGAAATAAAATAAAATAAAAAATATGAAAAGGAAGAAAATTAAATACCTATGATAATTGGCAGAAACAAGTTGAGTGAAATATAATTAAGAAATGACAATAAAATATGCGATCATGATTAATAAGGTACAATTACGCGAATATGATTAATAAGAATGGAATGCAAACAGAGGGAAAACTATGACAACGATGGTGGAATTGCTCAGAAGAGAAGAACTATGGGAGCCCTCTGTGGTCAAAATAAAATAGAGAAAATAAGATTGGACATAAGTAATTATTGATATTAAATTACGAAAATGAAAAGAAAACTTAGGAAGTGAAAGAACACGAACATCGTTCTAATAGAAGTTATAATAGAAGTCATTATGTGTGATCACTTTCCAAGTGGTGGAAATACCACCATTCAAATGTACAACTATACAACTATACAAGTATCGAATTAACCCTAATCAAGGTGGAACATGGTGAAACCGAATTTTTCTTTAATGAAATCAGAGAGATTTTTTATAATAAAATTTAAGAAATTAATAGGAATGTCATTATTGCGAAGTTTGGTATAGAGATCATTCAAAGCACCAGCGAAAAGTGATTGATTGCTACTAATATTAGCTAAACGGATAATTTGTGTGTAGATTATATTTTTATGGACCTTAATCGAAATATTCGAGTTCCAATTTGTTAAATAGATAATATTAAAATTAAATTCGCTTCTTTTGTCAAATAGTTCCAAATTATGACGAAGAGGAGGACTATTTAAAGTAATACTTAAATCCAAAAAATTTGCATGCTGGTTGCCAAAGTTTTCTTTACTGAGAGTGAGTTCAGTTGGATATATGGATTTAGCAATATTTTCAAAATGAATGTTGAGAATAAGAATGTCATCAACATAGCGGAATGCACAAAAATTAAGGTTCGGGTTGTTATCAATAAATAGATGTTCGTAATAATGGAGAAATAGATTAGATACTATGCTAGAAATTTGTGAACCCATGGGAACTCCTATGGATTGTTTATAAGCATATTTACCATCGTGGATGTAATTGTTTAGGATACAGAATGTAGTGTTAAATATTAAACAGGAGAATCGTTCCCCTTACCCTAACCAACCTGAGTACATTACACATATTTTAAACCAAAATTTATTTTTTCAAAAATGTTTAGATAAACGATGTCTCACTTGTCCCATGATGGATAACTCCGAATCCAAATCTAACTCTATTTATCCTCCTTTTTGTAAAACTAAAAATGTCATATATTTGCTCACATGCAATATTTGCAATGTTAAATACGTAGGCCAAACCACAAATTCTCTTAATATCAGAATCAATGGGCACAGATCCAAAAGTAAAAATCTTTTACTTGATACCATTTTAGATACTGAAATAGAACTTTTCCATTTTCACCACCATGGCTTCAACAACGTTAAAATTAAAATACTTGCCATTATCAATGACAACGTTCTTCGTGATTATTATGAGAATCTATTTATGTGCACTTATAAATCTTTATATCCCTACGGCCTAAACAATAGATTTTTTAACAAAACTCTTTTAAGCAATGGTTGTTTAAACACCAGCCACTGCATTTACAATTTATTCCATCTTAGTCATTTCTTCAATAACAATAAGCGTAGATACAAACGTGGAAATAAATCAAATCGTCATCATAGGCATATTCGGCACAATTTTCGTAATATTATTAGCTCCTGGGACAATACCATTCTTGATGTACACAACATTTCTCTTTTTCTCTTTAATATTAAAAACTCTATACTAAAAGCCTTAATTTTATTTATTAGCAATTTTAAATGTAAAAATATTCAACTTAAGCATATTATTTTAGACATCTCTCTCTTTAGACTAGGTCGCATTACTACATACAGTAATGAATACTGTACTATTAAATTTACTCATAGTTGGTTCGATAAAATTCCTTGGCATTATTTACTTAATAATCGTAATAATTTTCTCCCATTTTATAATAATTTCAAGTTCAAGATCCATCACTGCTTCAACTATGAATCTCCTATTGGACTTAAAATTTGTAATTATAAAATTCTAGCTACTAATTTAGGCAACTTACAAGCTTTAGATCTTCCATGTCACTGTGATGATCCCATATATGCTCCTTACGGATCAATATCATAAACATATTATTACTGGTAACCTGGACATTATTAACAACATTCCACTAAAGTCCGCTATGGAAAAAGGTTTTAAATTCAGACCAGTCCATAAGGCCAACCTCAATAATATATATAAAGATATTTATCTGAATATCTTGAATTTTTGCAACAAGTTAGCATATAAATATACAATACCCCACGAAGCTTTCTATAATTGGATAAATGTAACATTTCAAGACATTAAAAAAATTATTTCTAAAACTTACTACCTTTACAATAATTCGCATACCAAGTATTTTAACCTGAAAAAAGCCATCTCAGATTTACAACAAAAATTTATCATCACTCCGGTAGATAAGGCTTCTAATAACTTTGCTATCTTCTGCAAGCAATTTTATTACACCACCCTCAAAAAGGAAGTAGAAAGTAGTTCTGCCTTTTTACGTTGTAATCTCGGCATTAATACCATCATCAAAAAAATTATAGCTTTGCATAAAAAATTGCATACCAAAATTCGCAATTCTACTTTGCCTTTCTTGTATATGATAGCCAAATTCCATAAACATCCAGTTGGCTTCAGATTCATCACTAGTGCCAAAAAAAGTGGCTGTTATCATCCAGGTAAACAATTTTTCAAATTGTTAACTACTATCCTTATTAATATCCCTACCACTTGGATCATTAACAACAACCACAGTATTATTAAAATTTTTAATTCCAATGCATATTCCAGCATATTTAGTATTGAAACATATGACTTCACCAACTTATTTACCTCCTTACCGCATCACCTGATTGTTAATGTACTTCATCAATTGTTCCTCAAATACAAAAACGTTATATCAACAGATGAGGTTACTTGGAATAACTACATCAACCTCTGTATCCTAAACAATTACATCCACGATGGTAAATATGCTTATAAACAATCCATAGGAGTTCCCATGGGTTCACAAATTTCTAGCATAGTATCTAATCTATTTCTCCATTATTACGAACATCTATTTATTGATAACAACCCGAACCTTAATTTTTATGCATTCCGCTATGTTGATGACATTCTTATTCTCAACATTCATTTTGAAAATATTGCTAAATCCATATATCCAACTGAACTCACTCTCAATAAAGAAAACTTTGGCAACCAGCATGCAAATTTTTTGGATTTAAGTATTACTTTAAATAGTCCTCCTCTTCGTCATAATTTGGAACTATTTGACAAAAGAAGCGAATTTAATTTTAATATTATCTATTTAACAAATTGGAACTCGAATATTTCGATTAAGGTCCATAAAAATATAATCTACACACAAATTATCCGTTTAGCTAATATTAGTAGCAATCAATCACTTTTCGCTGGTGCTTTGAATGATCTCTATACCAAACTTCGCAATAATGACATTCCTATTAATTTCTTAAATTTTATTATAAAAAATCTCTCTGATTTCATTAAAGAAAAATTCGGTTTCACCATGTTCCACCTTGATTAGGGTTAATTCGATACTTGTATAGTTGTATAGTTGTACATTTGAATGGTGGTATTTCCACCACTTGGAAAGTGATCACACATAATGACTTCTATTATAACTTCTATTAGAACGATGTTCGTGTTCTTTCACTTCCTAAGTTTTCTTTTCATTTTCGTAATTTAATATCAATAATTACTTATGTCCAATCTTATTTTCTCTATTTTATTTTGACCACAGAGGGCTCCCATAGTTCTTCTCTTCTGAGCAACTCCACCATCGTTGTCATAGTTTTCCCTCTGTTTGCATTCCATTCTTATTAATCATATTCGCGTAATTGTACCTTATTAATCATGATCGCATATTTTATTGTCATTTCTTAATTATATTTCACTCAACTTGTTTCTGCCAATTATCATAGGTATTTAATTTTCTTCCTTTTCATATTTTTTATTTTATTTTATTTCGTAAAATATACAATACAAGCTAGCGGTATTAATTTCCACTTCTACTAACACTCTCACAGCCAAGGCCCTCTCTATGAGGTTGGGTACTTACACCCCCAGCTTGCCTAGTATCCTTTAAACTCTTTTCCTTTGCTTTACTTCTTTCTACTTTCTACTCTTCGTTTTTCCGTCCGTTGAACTATTAGTGTAATACGAGGGTGATTCGGACATTCTCACTTTCCTCATTCTCACTATCTTCGCCTCTGTATTTTTAACTTCTTTTCCCTCCCCTACCTTGCATTGCTTCCTTTTTCTATACCGCTACCTTGTTATTTATTTATTTATTACATACTATCGACTCAATTTATTTCCAAATACACTGCGTTACTCAATTTTCTTAATTTTTTAATCTAAATACACTGCGGTTGCGTTATTCAATTTATTTCCAAATACACTACGTTACTTAATTTATTAATCTAAATACACTGCGTTGGGGCTACCTCACTCATGTTTCTGGAGATATAAAAAAATTTTTTAAAAATTTCTTATTTCTTATTTTTTATTTCCTTTTCATTTCTTCAGCTTCTCCATCAGCATGAGTTTGCATAGAAACACAGTGTTTGGTACATGATCAGGTGTAGCCCCCTGATGAAATACCTGATCTATGTACCAATTTTTAATTTTTTAATTTTTAATTTTTTAATTTTTTAATTTTTAATTTTTATTTTAATTTTTATTTTATAATTTTTATCTCTATCACCCTCCCCTCTTTTTCTTTCAGCTTTTGTACATATAATTGGCCTGTTAATTCGGCATTAATTCGGATTTAATTCTACTTAATAATTATTATTATTATTTTTTTTTTTTTTTATAGGATCTTAACATTCTTTTTCTCTTTTTTTTTTTTCTTCAACTAGGCTCGGCATTTTGTGTTTAATAACTTCTCCATCTATATTTTTATTTTATTTTTATATATTTTTATTTTATCTTATTTATATACATGTATCCTGTTTTGCTGCTTTGCGCATTCAGGTACACGTACTGTTTTTCCTTATTTTTCCTGTTTTTCCACATCTTTGTTTTCATATTTCATATATATATATATATATATATATATACACAAACACATTCTTTCTTCTCAGATTACACGTTTAACTGAAAGGGCTATTCAACAACAGAGAATTCAATGGAGCAGAGTAATCATTTTTAAAGATTACTCTGCTCCATATCACTGCTGAGCAAAGAGTGTTAAAAACTTCTTTGTAGTCCAAAAGTGATCATATTAAGGAGAACCTAGTATACTATGTTTATAACTACAATTAAAGAGAAGATACATAATCTCAGTTCTCAAATAAATATTAAGACATTTTTACCCATAAGGCACCATCTGCTTCACTGTTCCTATCTGCTTTCCAATGAAGAGTTAACAAAAATATGGGCGAAACAACTGGATAGTCCGGAGGTATTAATACCAAAGAAGAAAGTTTGGCTGAAAGTACAGATGTGTAACAGATATTACTAAAAGTTTATAATTACTGAATTTTATTAATTTTAACTAAATTCATGAAATTAAATAACATTCAAAAGAAAATAATTCTCATTTCAGATACTAAATTCAAGAAGACAACATTTTAATGCAAGTAAGGACTATCAGTATAAAAAATGAAAGTGAAAGTAAAGTTAAAAAAAGTAAAGACTTTCCAGTCTTTACTTTTTTTAACTTCATTTATTTCTATGCACTCAAAATGAGCTTGTTCCCAAATTTATTTTTCAGTTCCATTAATGTAACCAGTGGTGAGCTATAGTGGGCTCAAGAGAGCCCATTGTTATTTTTTTTTTTGAAAATTTGCGAGCCCATTGTTGAGATGATCATTTATTTTACAAATGAAATCCTGAATGCAATTATTGAATATCCAGAGCTGAAACTATGGTGGGGCGAGCGGGGCCCCATCCCCAGCATTTTAATGGCACAATCAATCAGTTATGGGAAGCATATTGACTAGCGTGACTTCTTGGTTTTATGGACACTACTAACATTGTGAAACGGTAATCCCTTTCACCTTTAATTCGTGCTTTCTAATTACCCATAATAGCCCTCTACTGTAGGTCTGGAATAGAAATCGAACATGCTAGAACATATCTTCAATCAGTACAGACAACCCTGGCAGGGCATAAAATCTTGATTGGAGCGGATGTTAACTGCCGATCATCTGTCTGGCACAGTGCCACACCGGATCACACAGAAACCTCAAATGGAAGGAAACTAGAAGACTTCCTAGCAAATTCAATATTGTTCTGCTTCCCAACGTATTGTAACATGCTACGGGAAGAAACTATCGGCATAACTTTAACATTCAGAAATATAGAGACAAACGTCACCCACTAGACTACAAAACGCATGGACTAAGTCTGAGTACAGAACCGTCACTTACAGCATACAAAGGAATCAAGCTAGAACAGTTGACACAAAATATCTGTCAAACAGATTCGTAATCGGGAAAGCAAATTGGGGCGTCTGCTGCAATTTCTTATCCACCCAAGGGAGACACAATACATAGAGGACTTGGACAGACGAGGAGACCGACGGCGAAAGGGTAGACCCCAACCAGTTCGCACAAGATATTTAGCATTAGGAGAGGCATATGATGCAAGAAAACAAGCTTATGCAGCATCAGTCAAAAAAACCACTCCCATTTCACCCCTCCGTTCGTTCCAAATACCTGTCCAGCTCAGCCGTAAATTTATTTAGGCTATCAACTTCCACAACAAAGGATAGAAGTCTGTTCCACCAACCAACTACTGGCTGGTTAAAGGCAAACTTACACACATCTACCCTACATCTGTCTTTCCTCAATTTGAATTTATGCCCTTTCAGGTGATTATTCTGAGCAAGAGGAAGAATCACCACAAACAAACTCCCCAGAGGCGAAGTGATGACCGCAACAAAGACAGCACAAGGGACGCTCACTGCAACATGGTAGGACTCAATAAAGAACATACTCAGCAATCTAATCCAAGACCCACCAGGCATACTAACAGAGGACCAGAAAGCCATCTGCTAAGCAAACAAAGAATATGCAACCCAACAACTAGGGACTCCTTTCACAGCCAAAGAAGAAGTGGTATCACAAACCAGGAACAAAAAGTGCCCGGCCCCGATCTCATTGAGCTGAAAATGGTCAAGAAAGCAGCGGAGGTTATGCCAGACCTCCTTGCTCTGCCTGTACGGGGATCCTACCACCTACAACACCTGTGTCAAAGAGTGCCAGTTCCTCACCAGATGAAGGACGGCCAATTTAAAATGATCCTCAAAAATCAAAACAGACACCAGGAAAATCCCAATTCATATAGACCCATAGCCCTATTGTTGACACTCAGCAAGCTTTACAAAAGATTATTACATAAAAGGATCCACAACCACTATAATGAGCCAAACCTGAATTCACCAAAGCAATACGGCTTCAAATCGGGATCTTCGCCCATAGATGCCATCCAAGGCCTAATCACCAAAGTGATGCAGTGTATTGTACCAAGAAATATTTCCTAGTCGTAGCCGTCGACTTTGCTGGGGCATTCAACACTCTCTGGTGGCCGAGCGTCCTTGGCAGGCCCAGAGCAGCAAGAACACCAAGATTTGTACAGGAGTATCAAAACTTATCTCTCGGATAAAATAATCCAAATAATAATGCCCTACAAGAAGTTGACCTGGCCGGTCCACAGAGACTGCCCTCAAGGATCTGTCCTAGGGCCGCTCCTGTGGTGTTTGATGAGTTCCTCACCATGGACCTGGGTGAGGTGACCTCGTCCTGACGGTCGCAGCGGGTTCCAGACAGAACCTTGAAACGCTTGCAAACTAAGCTCTTTGCCCTGCAGGACTGGGCAAAACTATACACCTTAACAATCTCGCCAACGAAGACGGACTCAGTACTACTAAGAGGGAGGTTAAACCACAGAAGACTGCTGCAAATCAAGCTGGCAGGACAAATGATCAAACTGTCAATGCAAATTAAATATCTGGGACTAATCATCGATCAGAACCCATCATTTAAATCAGACCTAATCTATCTAAAAGGGAAACTGCGGAAATATGCAATGCTCGTTGCCAGGGTTACACGCAGGAACTGAGGGCTAAACAGGAGAACCATGTCCCTGTATTATAAAGCCATCTTCATCCTGACAATAACATATGGATCTCCTATATGGTACAAGAAGCAGGAACAGCAGTGAATAAAAGGATAATGGACACAATCCAACGCAATGTATTATTAACAATAACAAGAGCATGTAACATGGTTAGTATGAGTGCTCTACAGGTCCTTGCGGGGATCCTACCACTGGATGTAGAGGTAACCCGCTGCGGACTCATGTATCTACTAGCCAAAGGAATCCAAACCACCTACAATCGTCTTACCATCAACATCACCAATAATAGGAAAAACGAGAAACAAAAAATAGTGGACCACCTCATACAAATTTGGCAGAGAAGATGGACAGATGTGGAAAAAGGAGCAATAACAAAAAACTTTATTCCCCAAGTAACTAAACTGTATCCTAAGGCTCCTGTATGGCTCTACTTGGGCCTAAACACTACTTTTCTACTCACCAGCCATGGGCCCTTGAAGGCCAAATTAAATGCCTTCGGTATAATCAAAGAATCACACTCTCTGCTGAGAACTAGAAACATGGTATCACATTATCCACCAGTGTGTAAGTGTATTTAGGGTCAAGCGGCACCAAGGGTTTTCCCCATCTCTGTGTTGTTTACATTGTGGTGTGTTACAGTACACTGTAAATGCTAGAGATTGAAAATTATGGGGGTCTTGGATCGTTCAGTGTCATGTACCATTGTTCTTCTGGTCGTTTAGCCGCTGGACCCCTGTTGGGGCCCAACGTTGCCCCGTGGAGGCAGACCAGGAACCCAGTAGCTTATATATATACTCTAGCAGGTCCTGCCACCTAATTTCCTGAGATTTCAGTGGCTAGGACCTAAAAGAAAAAAAAAAAAAAAGAGTTTGCTAGGTTGGAGGCCAAAAGTCAATGGGCGAGGTTCAATTTGCACAGTTAAATTTTGATGTGTAGGGCATACGCTAGTGTATAGGCAGACTGGGGGAGGGAGACTGAAGGCTGGGGGAGGAAAGTCAGAAGAATGGGTGCGACAGAAGATACTCCCAGTTAGTGACAGTGGGGCAGGCCCTTGCTCCACCAGAAAGAAAAGAGGGTGGCAAGTGGGAGGGGGCAGGAGTCTGGCTCCTTCCCCCTGCCAGGAAAGAGGAATAAAGGTACTCAGCAAGGGAGCAGCGTACTGATCGCCAAATAGCACATAGGCAGCAGTTGGTCGAATCCGATGCATTTCCTTTAAGTCTGGTGACATCAGTATCATGGCCTGGCCAAAGGACAATGTCCTGTCCAGAAGGTCAGTCTGATCCCTTTCCACAGGTCAGTCCCAGATGGTTGCTATGATTGATCTCCAATGATGCATGTGCAGCATTGCTGATATCTGAGTCAGAGTCTGCTGTAGGAATCCAGTAGTTGGGTCAATTTCAGTAAAGTTTCCCTTTTTAGGAGTTCAGAGTCCATTCCGAGTTGTAGGCTTGTTTGGGATTCCGTCTTTCTTTTTGGAAAGTATCCCATTCAGGTATTGGGTAAAGTGTGGTTTTCTTTGATGGTTTTGGGGTTCAATCTGGGTTGTAGGTATTGTCCAGAGCTGCAATCATTCTTCGAAGAATGTACCATTCTGGTTAATAGACATTTTCTGTTAGAGGAACAGTAGCATGGAGAATGCAACTGGTTCTAGTCACTTGCTAGTTTGTCAGCGCATATTGAGTTCCTCTTCTCGCAAAGAGGTCCTCGGTGTATTTTGTGAGGATTTTGTATTCATCGTGTGAGTCCAAAAGGTGATGCTCCCGGTCCTGTGGAATGTATGTCAATCTCGTGTAGAATAATCCCTGCAGATCTTCGTACCTTGGACACTGATACATAAGATGTGACCAGCTCTCAACATCTCCACAGGTGCAGTGTGGGTCATCAAGGAGCCCTAGCGTGGTGAGCTTGTCATTGAAGGGCCCATGGCCCGTTAGTAGAAAGGTAAGTGCCCGTCCCGGCTGAAGCCAAGCCGGTGATTTTGGGTAGACCTTGTCAACGTATGGTAAAAATTTTCTTGTGACCTCCCCCTTGATGGAGGCTGTCCACCTGTTCTGCCATTCTTATTGGAGGTGTTTTTGTCGTCATAGTTTTTCTATGCTTTTTCCGTTTGTTGGTTCGATTGTATATATTTGGAATGTGATAGGGATCCCTTTGGAGTAGTAGTAGTAGATTAGACAGCATTGAACTGCCTCCAGGTCCAATGGGAGGACACCGACCAGCACCTGGAGGGCCTCTGTGCTGACTGTGTTGCAGGCTAGAGTCACTGTAAGATTGACAGATGGGTTGATTCTAGTGTTCTTCTACTGACGACCATAGTGGTCTTGTGATACCAAATAGCGGCCCCGTAGGTGATCGTTGGAATAAAAGTGGTCATGTAATACAATGTCAGGACGCGTTTTTTGAGGCCCCAGTCACGGCACGTGATCCTTGCAACCATGGCAGAGTATTTCCTTATTTTGTTCCTGACTTGCTTGAGGTGGGACTGGAATGATAGCTTTGTGTCAAAAACGACACCAAGGTATTTCATTTCAGTGTCAAAGTTGATTGTGGTGCCCTTTATTTTTATTTGAAGTGGCCTTCTGACATCGAGGGTTCCTTTCAGTAGGATTTTTAGGGCATTGTTTGCTTGGTCCTCCAGCTGAGCTCTTGAGTCTGCAGTCACTCTAAGGATTAAATCATTAGCGAAGGCCTGTGAATGCACTTCCCCAAGATTAATGTGCAGGAACTCGTCGAAGACAATGTTTCAGAGTAGGGGGGCTTAGGACAGACCCCTGCGGACATCCTCGGTGTACTGTACTGGTGATTCGGTGGTATGGTGTCACTACTTCTATAGCTCGTTGGGAGAGGTAAGTTTTAATGCTGTTGTATAAGCTGGCTGGGATTTTTGCTTGTCGGAGTCTGCCCAGGACGCTCGGCCACCAAAGGGAGTTGAACGCCTTGGCAAAGTCCACTGCTATGGCTAGGAAGTATTTTTTCTGACATTCCTCAACAGCAACCAGAAGGTTCCTCATGGCATCCACAGTTGATAGTCCAGGCCTAAAGCCAAACTGATTGGGTGATTCCAGGTTGGCAGCAGAGTAGTAGTGTTGAATCTGCTTGTGTAGCAGTCGCTCCAGTAATTTGCTCATGACTGTAAGGAGGGCGATAGGCCGGTACGAGTTTGGTAGTTGTGGGTCCTTGCTGGGGTTCTTGAGAATCAGTTTTACAGTTGCCATTTTCCTTTTGGGGAAGTATCCCTCTGATTGATTGTACATTGAATTGTACAGCTTTAGTAGTAGATTTGGAGCCAATTGGACAACTCGCTGAATAATCTCCGGCTCTAGTAGATCTTTGCCCTGGCATTTTTTGGACCGGATTTGTGCTGCTGCTTCTTGTAGTTCCTGTAATGTGAATGGTTGCTCCACAGCTTCCGTCTTGTAGTTTTCATTTTGCTTGCATAGGGTTTGCTGCTTTTTTGTGATTGGGTTAACCGCCTCCTTGAAGATGTTGTCCAAAATATTGTAAATGGACTGCTCCCACATAGTTGTAAGTAGTCCTTGTTGGGTTCTGGTGGTTGTGAAAACTTCCCCCACTAGGGAGTTTGTTGGTGGTTACCTTGTATACCACCCCCCAGGGGTTCTCATTTCCCATTGTTGTCACCAGGCACTCCCATGCACTCTTTTTGTTCTTGCAAATTTTATCTGTGTATTGGTTCCTGGCTTCCCTATACCTTTGTCTCAAGACTTCAACCTCATTCTCAGGCCAGGTCCTGCGTGCCCACTGGAAATCCTTTCTTCGTTTTGTAACTTCCTTTCGGAGTGTCTGGATCTCCTGATTCCACCAGGACACCGTGCCAGGGATGGGATTTTTCTTCCTAATTGCCACCTGATCTACACTGGTAACGAGTTCTGTAACTGTTCTTTGGTGGTGATCTGGGTCTAATTCAATCTCCTGTTCCTGTGGGCCACCAGATGTAGCGGCTTCCAATTGTTGCACAAAGAGGTCCCAGTTTGCTTTAGCAATCGCGAATCTATGTTGCAATTGTCTGATGATCGGTACTGTTGTTAGCATTCTTGTAATCCTGTAGGTGATTACCCGGTGCCGGTGGTCGTCCATGCGTTTTCCACCTTCGAGCTAGGGCAGTGCGCAGCCATGTTCGTTGTGGCAAGGGAAATGTCGATAGTTGCCTCCCAGAGTGTGTTGCAGAACATTGGGAGGTGGTGCGGCTTGTTTAACATGGTGAATCTCGATCCAGCTAGGAGGTCTTCCAGGAGTTATCCATTATGGGTCCCTCTCCTGTCCCGCATTGTGCTATGCCACATGGGTGAACGGCAGTTGATGTCTGCTCCAAATAGGATTTTTTGGTTTGGGAGTGCATCCAGCACGTGCTGAAGGTAGTTAATTGCATATGTTATTTCCTGGCCTGGCTTGCAGTACAGGGAAACCACAATGAAGGTGCCAATAGGAGATATTATGTGGGCACAAGCTGCCCAGGGAGTACAGAGTTGAGTCACTTTAGTAGCCGTTAGATAAGGATTTCGGAGCAGTATTGCTGCCCGAGGGGTATTTTCATCCGCTTGTATGAGCTTGTAGGCCAGCAGGTATCCCTGACAATTTTCGCATGTGCATATGGTTCTTGTAGGAGGAGGATGTCGGCTCCCTCCTCATCAGCCTTTACCCGGAGTTGGTCAGCCACCGCTCTGGTCTGCAGTGCATTATGTTGAAAGATTTTATCCACCAGTGTGAAATATACGAAGACATCAGATGTTAAATGATCACAAGAATTATATACATCCCTAATACCCAAGAACAGTTGATGTTTGCTCCAAATAGGATTTTTTGGTTTGGGAGTGCATCCAGCACGTGCTGAAGGTAGTTAATTGCATATGTTATTTCCTGGCCTGGCTTGCAGTACAGGGAAACCACAATGAAGGTGCCAATAGGAGATATTATGTGGGCACAAGCTGCCCAGGGAGTACAGAGTTGAGTCACTTTAGTAGCCGTTAGATAAGGATTTCGGAGCAGTATTGCTGCCCGAGGGGTATCTTCATCCGCTTGTATGAGCTTGTAGGCCAGCAGGTATCCCTGACAATTTTCGCATGTGCATATGGTTCTTGTAGGAGGAGGATGTCGGCTCCCTCCTCATCAGCCTTTACCCGGAGTTGGTCAGCCACCGCATTATGTTGAAAGATTTTATCCACCAGTGTGAAATATACGAAGACATCAGATGTTAAATGATCACAAGAATTATATACATCCCTAATACCCAAGAACACTATCTCCTGGATACACCAGAAGAATTTGAGGCCTTTAGTCGCTTTGCATAGGAAGTCTTCTCCAGAAGAAAATTACAAATAGCTACCCACCAAGGAGAACAGGAGTAATGAAACCAAATAGGGACACCAAGGAATAGGAGAAACTAAGGACAGGATATCAACTCATTATTGATGATCATCGGAATACATCATCCAAATCTGAGAACGGAACACCACCTGCATAAGATAACAAAATCCACTTGATAGGATAGTAAACAAAAAAAGCAATCATATGACCAAAGAAGGATGCTGAACCCAAAAAAGAGGAACACAAGAACACAACCCCATGAGTAACAATGAAGGAAAATAGACATGAGACAAAGGCCATATTGGCGACCTGAAGAGGGCACTCTAGCCCCTTCACCTATAATTCCTATCTCTCTGGGAGGAGGGGATGACCCCATGGTCCCCCTCTCTTCTTGCCATCCCGTTTCCTCTCTGGTGGGGCGTGGGCATGTCGCACTGAAACTGTGGCTGCCTTCTTAATTGGCCACCGTACTTCTGCCCCCTCCCAATCTTCATGCTAGTAAAAGTCCCACACATCAAAATTTAATCAGTATTTAAATTACATTACACACCATTGCATTTCCCCCCCCCCACCGGTGTGTGAGAAAGAGATGAATGAGTGAGTGAAAAAAAAAATATATATATATATATATTATAAACTATATAAAAAAAAAGTATAAAAATAGAATGCAAGTAGAATGAAGTAAATGTGTGCCTCTCTCTCCCTACCGGATTCTACAAGACATGGACCTGACAACCATCACCGATGAAGACATACTGCGGCTTTGCTGCCAACACACCATTTGGCAAACTGAACTGGATACTTTAACCAAGTTCCCTTTAAAACCCCATCTCCAGGCAGGGGAGAGAGGAGATGGGTCTGTCTCCCCCCCCCACCTGCCTCCCCATACATCCCCTGGTGGGGCTCGTCCCCACTGATCTCTTTGGGGATGCCTACTCTATCGTTCCCATCCTTCTACCTGTTTCCCTCCAGTCTTCCCCCACTCTAACTAAACCGACTGAGTACACCCCAAACAATGTAGCCAAATTCTAATCAGCATCAAAAAATTCAACCCTTTTTTGTAAGCCTCTTACGGCCTTTCCAATTTCCAGTGTGTTCACCCTCCCCCTTTTTTATGCCTTGCCACTGAAATCCTCAGAAAATGGGTGGCGGGACCTGCCAGAGTACTTAAATAATCTACTGGGTGCCTGACCTGCCTCCTCGTGGCAAAGTGTGGGCAACTGTGGGTCCCAATAGGGGCCCAACGGCTAAATGGTCAGAGAAACAACAGAACATAACACTACACAACAAATCACTCCCCACACACTTTTTAAATCTCTGGTCTCCACAGAGTTCTGTGTCACTTACAAAGAATACAATGCGGAGATGGGGGGAACTCCCAGTGCCATCAGACAACTAACACACTTTACATCAAAATTTAATACATCAAAACCACCAAACAGCCAGCATTCGGCCTAACAAATTAAAGTGATAATACCCCCACAGCAATTTTTTTTTTAGGTCCTAGCTGCCAAAATTTTAGGAAACTAAGCAGCAGGATCTGTCAGAGTAAACTAAGTCTATTGAGTTCCTGGCCTGCCTCCACGGGAAGTAAGTGGGGCAACATTGGATCCCAACAGGGGTCCAGTGGCTAAATGGCCAGAAGAACAGTACACGACATTACACAATCCATACACTTTTTAAATCTCTGGCATTTACAGTGTACTGTAATACACCAAAATGTAAACTAGGCGGAGATGGGGGAACCTCTGGTTCTGCTTGACCCTAAAAACACTTACACTGGTCAATATGCTTCCCATAGCCAGTCAGAGGATTAAAAATATTCCCGACACAGAAAATAGCCTCTGGTCAAGCTGTCCCTTTTACTCTGATAAACAGGCATATGTTTTTCGGAGAAGTGAGTGACCCACGCCTTCCAGTAAATTTCTCCTGTCTATGTTTACATTAGCTGAATATCCGTGTTATTCCGACATTTTGCACAGTATTAAAAGAACTAGTGACAGTAGCAATGGGGGGTAAGGCAACTAAGATATTATATAAACTTTCCAATGATGAAATGTTGGCAGATTCTGAAACTTCATTGAGACTTTCACTGTGTAGAAAATGTTCTAAAATATAATGGCAATAATTAAAAAAAAAAAAAAATGTATGCATTATATCACCAATCTCCAAAAAACCAGCGCAAATTAAGGATTATAGCTAAAGAACTTGATGTGGAAACTATAAAGCTCGGTCATGTGTTCGGGTGACGATGAGCAGCTTGTGGCTTGCAGACGTCAGTTGAGGGTAAGACAAATTATCCCGCTTTGTGCAAACATTTTGAATCAGAAGTTAAATATGAAGGATTATTAAATCGGACTTTTAAACCTGAAACTTCTTAACCATTTAGCATTAATGATCAACATCCTGCAGGAGCTCTCTTACCTTTCAGAAGCTTTACAGAATCATTATGGTAAAAGCAGATAAATTATATGAACTATCAATGCTATTGCTAATTTTAAAAATTCTGAAGGAAATTATGAAGCTAAAATTGAGAGCATGTTGAAGGTGAAAGAATTTGAAGGAATCAAAATCGAAAGTAAGAACTCATTTAAAAAATTACCTTGTAAATGCACTGTTTTATCCTTAAGGAATAACTTATTAATGCAACAGAGTGATTTTAAATTAAATAAAGAAAATAACGATATCATTGACAACGAGGAATTGAAAGAAAATTTAAACATATGCTACCCAAAATCGTGGAATATGAAAGAACTTTCATCTCGGTGGCAAGATGGTGAAAACCAAATAAGAAATTTAACTTTTCTGGTAAAAATATGAAATAAAAATTAATGATTTTAGAGATTTTTTTCAAAGACAATTTATCTTTAAAATCGAGTGAAGTTCCCTTTTCAATTAAGAATGCCAGAAATATCTTTGAAACCATTACGATTAGCAGCGCTGAAGCTGAGCGAGCTTTCCACGCAATGAATAATACTATGTGAATGAATGAATAACGTTGACAATTAAATACGTTGCAGATTATGATGACCATACATCTAAATGGAAAACCACTGCTTCAATTTGATCCGGATTGGTACATCAAATCATCCCTCTGTAATCATCCCTCAGCTGTTGAGCAAAGCAGAAGATCAACAACAAATATTAACCCCTTCCAGGAACATTTTTTTCCAGAAAATGTGCCGTAATGGATCGACTTTTTTTATTTTACAGATTAAAAGTGTGAATACTCATTGTATAGTTTTTTGTGTTTTTTATTAATCTTTTCATAGAAAATACAACACAGGAATAATTAAACCCATTTGGGCTATTCCGAGTTATCTTGTGTATGCCAAAAAGTCTGCAAATTATACAGATTTTTTTTAATAAATTAGCACTTGAGCTAAAAGAAAGACACAGAAAGTCTTCATTACTCATTATATAATTAAATTTAAAAAATCAAGTGGAACACACAAGCAGTAACCTCCCGCCACAAGCAATAATAGCGAACTAACTACATTCTGACACATGGCTGGCCACACAGGCGAGGCTTACGGGTGGCAATTCAAGAGGGCAGTGAAATATTTTTCAATATTGTTTTTGTGAATTATTTTCGTGGGTTCAGTATTCTGCATTTAGGACGGCAAATTATATTTTGCTTATTGGTGGCACAGGAAGCGTGCTACTGTTCTGACATTGCTGTACAATATAAGTAAAATGAAAGCCAGTCATCTGCTTCCAGGCGTAAGAAAATCCTGAGAAATCTCGGGATTTACCTGGCTAATACAAAATTAGCCAGATAAATAACAGAGAAAATACATTTCAGTCCTAAATTTGGAGGTATTATTGTTTGCTTCAGGTATTATTGTATCCCGAGATATTTCGTGTAGTTCCAAATAACTTTTTAAACTAAAAACGAGATATCTCGGGATAATCCATGAAGGGGTTAATAAAGAATATTTGAATGAATAATGTTGACAATTAATACATTGCAGATTATGATGACCATATATCTAAATGGAAAACCATTGCTTCAATTTTATCCGGATCGGTACGTCAAATCATTCCTCTGTAATCATCGCTCAGCTGTTGAGCAAAGCAAAAGATCGACAACAAATATTAATAAAGAAGTAAATTCTATATGGCAATTTTTAGAATAATTTTTTCTTGAATATTTGTGTAATCATTTTTTTTTTCATGTATTCTGTGATTTTTGTGTACCTTTTCTAGAATAGTTTGTTTTTTAGGTAATACAGTGGGGAATTTACTGACGATGACATCGACAGCCGATATTCTCAGGAACCGAATATACCTTCCATATGATCTTTTATTTTAAGGACCAATGCATTTGCAGGTACCGATGGCTTTCCAATATTGTACCAACTGTGTGATATTACACTCAGGGCAGTGTAAAATGAAAAAGACTTGGGGGGGTGCAATTGTGTAGTCAGATATGAAGTTCTCTGAGCAGTGCAGACAATCTGCTAGTATAGCTCATGACATTTTGCCAATGATATACAAGAATTTTGCTAGTAGGGATAAGAAGATGATTATCCCCTTGTATAAGGCAATGGTCAAGGCACATCCTGAGTATTGCATACAGGTCTGAAGGCCTCAGCAAGGGTGTAGAGCTCTGGAAAGGATACAGAGAAGGGAATAAGATTGTTGAGGGGAACAGAGGGGAGCAGAACCAGCCTTTCTTTCCAAGAAAGGCTGGTTCTGCTTATTGCAACATCTGGAAACTAGGCACCTGCAGGTGAACTGATTGAAGTGTTTAAGGATTTGGTTGGATTGAGCAAGCTCAATGTTGATGTGATTCTTCCTCTGGTTTAGACTACACAAAGGAGGGGGCATAAATTCATAGTGAAAAAGGATGGTTGCAGAACAGATGTGTGAAATTTTTTCTTTAGTCAGCAGTTGGATCTTTGCTAGAAAAAAAACTTCCATCTGTTGTTGGAAGTGGATAGCTTGAATAAATTCAAAGAAGAACTAGACAAACTACTGGAGGGGATGGATAGTTGAAATGGGAAAGTTTTTTGCTGTGTTAGTATTAGTAGTGGCATTGTTTGTCACTACTAATACTAACCTGAAAAGAATCATCAATAGTTATGCCATTTAAACCACACGGCCAATGTTGTTTATTCCTTTCCTTCTAGTGTTAACATAATCAAATCTTTGCTACTTTCTTGGTCAAAAAATTTCTCATAATCTGTATTAGCTGGTCTAACTCCCTTGGTGACTTGTTTGCAAACTAGTTTGTATTAATGTAGGTTTCTATGTCCCTTGCTAATATATAATCATTTTTCTTCTCTGCCACTAGTCTCATCATTTCATCTGACATCCATTTAAGTTTAAACTTGGAACAATATCCCTTAGTTGGGAAACTTCTATGATTACTTCTCAATGCTACTCATTTAAATTCGCAGTTGGTACCATCATCAGCTGGACCTAATGAACCAAATAAAATAACAATAAAAGAAGAAAAGGGTAGTGTTGAAGCAACGTTCCTAAAATAATTTAGAATTTAAGCCAATTAAAAGAAATTTAGCGGCACCCCCTCGATGGCACCGTTTTCTGAATTATGTGAAATCTCACTAAGATGGAAACGTAAACTAACAGCATTACATGACCAAATAAACTGAAAATTAATAAAATAAAATAAAATAGACTGACCATTATGCCCCATCTTGACAGAGGACCACGAGGCCAATAATAGTCAGGGAATCACTGCATTTCGAATGCTAAACAAATACATGCAACGACGGAATGATACTAAGATCAAACCGCCGATGCAATAGATTTGCATAACGGTGGTCCTTATGCAGCAAAAAACAATAAAACAGAAAGCCTAGTACTTGCATGGTCAAACCACACCACTGACAAAACAATAGTTGAACTAAAAATATATAGAAACATACTAGGCTATAGGTGGTGCAGTACGAACGCAGCGTTAGCACATCATCACGCTACCCCCATTTAAACATGATCAAATTAATCCAAAAATTAAAGAGAAATAAAAATTATATATTAAAATAAATAAAAAAAATAATAGGAAAAGCTAACATCAGTGGCAGCAGAAAAGCACAATCCACTACATGTTGCATATAAAATAAGCTAAATTAAAATAGAATATTGCCAGTAGCATGGCAAACCAGTAGAGTGAAAATGAACTGAACCAAATAAAATAACAATAACAGAAAAATATGGGGGGGGGGGGGGTTAAAGAAGAAAAGGGTAGTTGAAGCAACATTCCTAAAATAATTATAAGCCAATTAAAAGAAATAGCGGTGTCCCCTCAATGGCACCCATTTCCGAATTATGTGAAATCTCACTAAGATGGAAACCTAAACTAACACACTATAGCCTAATTTGTTTCTGTATATTTTTAGTTCAACTATTGTTTTGTCAGTGGTGTGGTTTGGCCATGCGAGTATTAGGCTTTCTGTTTTATTGTTTTTTGCTGAATAAGGAACACCGCTATGCAAATCTACTGCATCGGCGGTTTGATCTTAGTATCATTCTGTCGTTGCATGGATTTATTTAGCATTCGAAATGCAGTGATTCCCTGACTATTATTGGCCTCATGGTCCTCTGTCAAGATGGGGCATAATGGTCAGTCTATTTTATTTTATTTTATTAATTTTCAGTTTATTTGGTCATGTAATGTTGTTAGTTTACGTTTCCATCTTAGTGAGATTTCACATAATTTGGAAACGGGTGCCATCGAGGGGACACCGCTAAATTTCTTTTAATTGGCCTAATTTCTAAATTATTTTAGGAACATTGCTTCAACACTACCATTTTCTTCTTTACCCACCCCCATATTTTTCTGTTATTGTTATTTTATTTGGTTCAGTTCATTTTCACTCTACTGGTTTGCCACACTACCGGCAGTATTCTATTTTAATTTAGCTTTTATATATATATATATATATATATATATACATATATATAATATCAAATATAATACCAATGAGTTAAAAACAGTGGAAATTTTTATATTATAACATGCATATCTACTGCACAGAGAGAGAGAATTGGACCTAACGGGAAGAAAATTAAGTAGGGGTGCCACAAAATAAAATAAATTACTTAGGGGTGCCGTTATTAAAAAAAGGTTGAAACCCAGTGACCTAACTCATGACTTTTTCTCAATTTTGCCCTGTACTTTTTTAAGTAAGATCTTTAGTTAAACATTTACCAAAAGGCATCAATGTGTACACACATGCTTTAAAATCTGTTTTTATTTCACTGACACACATTAATTTAAACTCTTCATATCTATCCCTCCTTTTTTTGCATTTCTTTCTAGATAGCAGAAAATGTCAATCAAATATTTATGGACTTTTACAAGAAGGCAAGCAACATCCATTTTCAGCACACAAATTAATGAGATGAAAAGGTTAGCCTTTTACCACCAAGTGCTCAATCATCTTTTTTAACACCCTTGCTACTCCAGTTTTTAGGCTTACCATAACAGGGACATTATCAACATTAAGTGTAAAACAGTTTTTAAGGGAATTGCACATACTTTCAATGCTGCTCAGAAGAAGAAGAAGATGCCCAGTGTTGCACCTTGTAGATTCACCTTCTAATGTCAGTACTAAGCAAAAGCTACTTTCATTTTTACAATTTTTAAAAATTTATTAGGAAAAGTCACAACAACAGGATATAGATTGGAATCATTTTAATTACTCCCAGCTGCAAATGAAAATAGTGCATTTTCAGAACCATCACTGCCTCTCTCTCTCTCTCTCTCTCTCTCTCTCTCTCTCTCTCTCTCTCTCTCTCTCTCTCTCTCTCTCTGTGCAATTTCATAAACAATGCCACATTTTTGTTCTTCCACAGCCATATTTTATTTTGCTATTTCACTATTGGTGGAACATGTCTAAACAACATTCCTGCATGTTTAGCACAATGAAGAGGAAGATTATGTTCTATGAAAAATTATGCAAATAAACATTTGATACACATGACATCTTCACTGTAAAATATTACATCTGTTTTTGCACTGCTTTCTACACAGTTCATAATTTCTTTATGCTTATTTGTTTGCAAATATCTGATTACATCATGTTTCCTAATGCTTGAATTGAAAAATCTCATCTACAAACACTACAAAAGGCAAACATGTTTACCCTTTTCAGGTTTTACAATACATAAAAAAAATCTTGCATGTATGTTCGTTCTTAAACTGTATGTCATATTTCTCTAGTGTCTTATTGAAGGATATTATTAACTGCATTCATACCATACAAATAATGAAGCACTGCAGTTACATGTTACAGAGGACAATATTGTTTCCCCCATGTTCCAATTTCCACACACACACCATAGATTAAAGGAAAAACTGTTCACCAATTCTTTAATGGAGAAAAGCAGAAAAACTTTTTTTTCAAAAATTCTTAATTTAACAGTTTTACTATTTTTTTTTTTGCAAAAAAGACAGAAAAACCAAGTCACATCGGTGATATGGAGAATGGATTAAAAACTTATTTCTCCATTGTAATCTGGAGGGTGGATGGCTAATTCACATTAAAAATGGATATATTTGTCCTATTAAATATAGCAAATTGCAAGAGTTCCAGAGAGTACCAAATTTATAGTTTTGAAATTTACTTTAATGTTACAAAAAACAGTGATTACACATCAGCACTGGTACCGAATTCTGTAACACAAACCAAGGATGAATATCCATTCACCCCGTCTTCAAATGCTCATGGTATAGCAGTTTTGGATATTTCCATCGCTTTTTTTTTTTGGGTGGGCAACACTTTTTCCTGTAACATTAAAATATAATTTATAAAACAGTTAATGTTTTTTGCCAATTTTATAATCTAAGCTGTCAATAATACTGCTTTTCACCTATATGATTTTTTTAATACTGCAATGTCTAAATTTTTCTCTAGTCATTAATGTTGACTACTTTAAAAATAAATTGTCATGTTTATAGTAATTACTTTTTTAATTAACAACCTGTTAATTAAACAACCTGTTTTTTTTATTTTTTATTCTTTTAATTGCTTTATTTCAACAACTTTTAAATAAAATAAGCAACACACACACACACACACACACACACACACACACACACACACACACACACACACACACACACACACACACACACACACACACACACAAATAACAAAATCGAAAGGAAAATTAAATTTGGCTAGAAAGAAAGTTTAGTATTTCACCACCACAAGAAATATGTGAAGCCCTTGTAGTTTTATATTTATTTATTCTGCATGTAGTTATCACATTACTTTGGGTGGGGGGTCACTGCCACAAATGATCCATTGCACTATGGCAAACATGTCGATAAAAAATATGAGCAAATGTGTAGGAGTGGAAATCTAACCAGAATGCATTTTAGTGAATATTTCCTACTTGCCCATCTTTTGGAATTTCCAGGAAAAATATGGCCAGACTGGATTTGTTGAAAAACAACAACTTGCATTTTAACTCTTTGGAGTGCAAACACAAGTTGTTTTTCAACATTTTGCCATGCTGCAATTAACTGCAGTTCCATGTTGGTTAGAGACTCCTTGTGAGATTCTACAGTTTGCTTATTGGCCACATAGACTATTTGGGTATATTTAGAGCACTGTACAGAATCTTTTGCAGAAATTGTTTTTTACACTCCTCTGTAACTTCCATTCAGTGTTAGAAAATGTAAAAAATAAATATCAAGACATAACACTAATTAACTGCCACTAACTGGAGTTTTGCTAAACAGGATATTACTATTAACCATTATAAGCTTAAAAAAATTATCAATTTTAAACATTTGTAAAGAGAAGTGAATAAGAATGAAAAAAAAATAAAAAATAAAAATAATAATAAATAAATAAAAAATAATAATAAATAAACAGACTAGCAGAAGTGTATATTAGAAAGTAAAAAAATCAGCACCTAAAAACACATATGCAAACCCTATCCATTATCAGTAAGCATCTTCCCAGGCTTTTTCAAAGCACATCTCATATATGCCAAATGCTTGATTAGTAAAGGAAGGGGAAAAAGTTAGTGTAATGGCTAAAATAATGACAAACTAGTTAAAAATTTGGAGACGTGCATATTTTAATGAAATATATTTTAAATAGATTAGCTAACCAGATCCTCTTTCCAACACAGCTTTAAAGATAAAATCTTCCTCTGTGATTAAGCCAAGCTCCTGCAATTCAAAACTACTTGGATGACTCTGTAAATGAAGTAATATTTTGTATAAGAAAAACTTTATTAAGAAATTCAATGAGCCTACATTTAAAACATTGTAAAACACTAATACAAAGATGAATTTAACTAATACTTGCATTCTCTAGAAAAATTTATAAAATATACTTTCTCTTAAAATAGTTAACTAGGAATAACCATGAATTAAGTTTTCTGAAAGCACACTCTTCAATTTCTTAAGTATTTTTCTTATTCTGGTTTATCTCTCAACAAGGATTGGTACACCAGGAATGAAAACAATCATGATGCATATACTCATTATACCAAGTACATTGTATTAAACTGGAAAACATTTGGGGACGTGGCATCTATTAGGCTTTTTTATAACAATGCTAATATTTGCATTTTTAAAATGCAAATATTAGCATTGTTAGTTAGAGATATTTGCAAATTATATAATGCAACTTTTAAACTTTTTTTACAACGTTCACTGCCATAACCCACAATATCCCACTGGATATTGATGGTTCAACTGTTGATGATCCTGCTCAGGTGGCTAACAAACTAAATGAGTATTTTGCATCTACATTCACCCATGAGGAGTTATTCAGGGAAGGAAATGCCAGATGTGAGTTAAACTCTGGCAGTGAGCTGGATGATTTTGTAATAACTGAAAGGAAAGTGGAGGAGAAATTGTTGAAGATAAACATAAAAAAGGCACCCGGGGTGGACGGGATCTATCCAGTTATATTAAAGGAGGCAGCAAAGGAAGTAAGCAAACCCTTAGCCATAATTATGAGAGCTTCTTTGGACTCAGGGAAGGTACCCATGGACTGGAGATGTGCAAATGTGACCCTAATTCACAAAGTAGAATCAAAGGCTGACAAGTAATTATAGACCTGCGAGTTTAACTTCTGTTCCAGGAAAATTAATGGAGGCACTAGTTAAAGAAGCACTGCAGGATCATCTAGACAAGACTTCATTTATAGCTCGGACACAGCATGGTTTTATTAAGGGAAAGTCTTGCAATTTGATTGGATACTATGATGTGTTCACAAAAGGAACTGGATGCAGGGAATAACTTTGATATCATATATTTGGATCTTAGAAAGGCTTTTGATACTGTTGCACATGAAGACTGCTGCACAAATTGGAGCAGTGTGGCATTGGAGGCAAACTGCTGCTATGGATAAAGGGATGGTTGAGTAGGAGAAGACAGAGTGGTAATCAATGGACACTGCTCATCGAGGACTAATGTTATTAGTGGAGTCCCTCAGTATTGGGCAAGTGGAGTCCCTCAACAATGGACCCAGTATTGGGTCCATTGTTGTTTTCTGTATTTATAAATGATATTGATGATGGTATATCAAGCTTAATGTCCAAGTTTGCAGACAATACGAAGGTTGACAGAATTGTTAAGGACACTAATGACTATGCTGCTGCATCAGGATCTAGAAAAGTTGAGCAGATGGGCTGAGAGGTGGCAAATGAAGTCTAACATTGACAAATGTAAAGTACTACATATTGGAAGCAGCAACCCCAGAGTGACGTATCAACTCTGTGGTACTACACTTGACAGGGGTAGAGAACAAAAAAGACCTGGGGGTAATTGTGCAGGCAGATATGAAGTTTTCTGAGCAGTGCAGATGGCCTGAAAGAGTAGTTCATAGGGTCTTGTAAATGATATACAGGAATTTTTCTAGCAGGGATAAGGAGGTGATTATCCCCTTATATAAGGCAATGGTCAGGCCACACCTTGAGTACTGTATACAGGTCTGGAGGCCTCATTTTAAGAAGGATGTAGAGCTGTTGGAACGAGTACAGAGAAGGGCAACAAGATTAGTGAATGGAACAAAGGCTTAAATTTTGCAAATTATAGTGTCTGGAGACTAGGCACCTGCGAGGTGATCTGATTGAGGTGTATAAAGCCTTGAATGGTTTGGGCATGCTCAATGCTGATGGAACTCTTCCTCTTGCTTAGAGTAATCATTAGAGAGGGCATAAATTCAAATTGAGGAAAGACAGATGTGTAGAAGTTTGCCTTTAGCCAGCGGGTGGTTGGTTGGTGGAACAGACTTCCATCCTTTGTTGTGGAAGTTGATAGCTTAAATAAATTTAAATCTGAGCTGGACAGGTACTTGGAACGAACGGAGGGGTGAGATGGGAGTGATTTTTTTTTTTTTTTGGCTATGCTGCATAAGCTTGCTTTTTTGCATTGTATGCCTCTACTAATGCTAATGATCCTTTTTCAACAACTTTGACCATCTCACCCAATATTATGAAACAAAATGTTTTATCCCCAACCCTTTGTAAATTATACCTGTTTCAAAATTTCATATGCAGTAAACTGCTGTTATAGCACTTTCCAAGGGAACAGCCCTAAAGAGCACTTTAAAAAGGGAAGCATTATGAATGGGACCTTTCGAGGGTTACTTCCATATTTCATCAATAATTTAGTAGATAACTGATTTTTATTTTGTAGTCTCTATGTAGCAATAGTAAATAGTTATTGAGGATGTCACAGACATTTTCTTCGGTATACCAAGCCCAGCTTCTGCTTCCACCTTCACGATGGTGGGACTGTTAGTAACCCTGGGTATAACCCCCCCCCATGTGCAAATTTTGAAATATACCTAGTATACTGGAGGTGATCACACAGGTGTGAACCAACATAAGCAGGGGTGGAGGTGTGGTGCCAACATCACAAGGAGAAATGCCGCCCCTCGGTGTTACCAGGAAATACTAAGTGGTATATGATTCATCAACAAGTATAATACCATCACTTTACTTAGTGGAGACCTGAAGTGGTGGAACCCATGTTTAGTCTTCAGGGCAAAGCTCTGACAACCCCGTATAAGCTAAACAAGTTACAGCTTGTTTAGCTTATATGTAAATCTGGCCTTGTAGAGTAAACTTATCTATGAAAAGATCAAACCTCCTAAACACCTTGTTCATTTCACAAATATACATGGTCTCAGTTCTAATCTCAATGATGTCTATTTCCATTTACAGTCTGCCAAGTCCCACTTACTTTTTCTGACAGAATCCCAGTTATCGGTCGATTCAACCACTAATCATCTCAGTTGTCTGAATTATTTGCTGTATGATTCCTTTCACTTCAAATGGTTGATTCAACCATTTTAAGTGATAGATTGATTCAAAAATCAATCTATCACATTCTGTCAAATTCATCTGTTGCCTCTATCATTCACCCAACTCCACTAATCACTTGGAACTCTTTGTCTTCCTCTATTTGAAACTTGACTTTCTCCAGTCCAACTTTCCTAACAGTGAGGTAATTTTCCCTGTTGATTTTAATGTTCACAACTCCAGATGACTTCCGTTTTATAGTCACATGGACCCAGCTGGTTGAGATGCTGAGTGTTTTGGAATTACTAATGACCTCGCACAAATTGTTCATTTTCCTACCACAATACCGGACAATCGTAACCATGCAGCCAACACGCTTGACCCTTTTCTCACAAACAGCCCTTCTACGTATGTGATAGAGGTGAGTGGTCCTCTAGGCCAGTGCTTCCCAACCTTTTTAGTGCCACGGCACACTTGGGAACTTACAATTTTTGTACAGTGCAGAGATAAACTGGAGCAGATTTTGGGGTGTTCATAAGGACTTTGTGAAAAACTTATTACATCTGCATTATATTATATGCAATTATGATAAGAAAAGTAAAATATAAATATTACAGAAGATATTAAATATTTAATACTAAATTCATATAAAACTTCAAAATAAAATCTTTTGAAATTTTTGTAATGAGAAAATTGAGCTTGCTTTTGTGAACATAACATTTTTATGTCAGGTTTTATTCTAGAAATGGCTACGCATAACACATGATCCAGATTTTTTAATGATGGTGACTATCCAGTTTGCACAAATAAGTGGTAGCAAATGGAAGAAGAGTGTCAATTGCTTTTTCTCTGATTGAAGGAAACTCCTTTCTTGCCACTAACCAAAATTCGGATAACTTTATTTCTTTAATTTGTACTTGAAGGATCCGACCATTTCTTAAACTTAACAGCTCTTCTTTTTCTTTCATTGATAAATGTAATGCTGGAATTTCTAAGGATAATGCGAATGGATTTTGAATCCAATCAAATTGTTTTACATTAAGTATTTCAAAATAGTGATGAATTTTTCCTCAAGCAAACACAAATGTTGCTCTACTGATCCCATTAATTCTTATTTAGGATTTAAATTATAACACTGATTAAACACCATTAGTGATCCATTTTTAACCTAATTTTTCCAAAGCTGAATTTTTTTTTTTTGAATCTATAAACTTTGTCCGTAAACATTAGTATGTTTTCAAGTGATCTTTGCAATTTTCGATTTAGCTCATTCAGGTGCTCAAAAATATCAGTTAAGTAAGCTAGTTTTTGGAGCCAATAACTATCCTTCATTAAATCAGAAAAGTAAGAATTATTCGCAAAAAAAAAATTTATCTCTTCTCTTAGCTCAAACTCTTGATAAAACGAGAGTACTTTGGACAGCCAATGTACTTCAGTGTGAAATAGCAGAGTGGTATTCTTATCCCATTTCTTCACACAAAGCTGAAAACAGACATGACTTTAATGGCTTGAATTTTATTAAATTCACCATCTTAATAACATTATGTAATGTGGAATTCAAATCCACAGGCAAACTTTTAGATATGAGAGCTTCGCTGTGAATAACACAATGTATAACCTGAATTTCTAGGTTTTCAGAACAAACTCGATGTAAAACCTTTTAACTCTTCCGGTCATTGCAGCTGCACCATCAGTACACAAGCTTAAGCAATCTTTCCATAATATCTTATTTGTCTCAAAGTATTCATTTACTGCTTTGAATATTTCATCCCCAGTAGTGTGATTTGGCAGTTCTTTGCAGAACAAATAACGTTCTTTCAAGCATTTCTCTTCAATGATTCTAACTAGTGCTATTTAATTGAGCACAGTCACTAACGTCGGTAGATTCATCAATTTGCAATGAAAATTTTTTAGATTTGATAATTTTCTGAATTAATTTTGTTTCAATGTCATCTGATATGTCTTCAATGTGTCTACTAATAGTGTTATTCAAAAGTGGCACTTTTTCAATTTCCTTTGCTTCTTTTGTTCCAAGCATGCTGGTAAAATAAATGATTCTGCAATTATATGAGGCATTTTGGATTTGGCCACCAATCGGGTGACCTTATAACTAGCCTCTTGAACTCGATTTGATACTGTTGTAATCGAATTCATAAAACAATTTTGCTTTGTATTTTGCGTTTGAAGACACTTAAAAAAATTCAAATTTTTTCCTGTACATGATAGATGTTTTGTGGTATGGTGTAGTTTACTTGGGACAATTCTTCATTTGATAATTCTTCTTGGCAAATAAGACATATGGGTCAAGGAAGAGACGAATTATCGGAGCATACAAATCCATATTTGATATATTCCTTATTATATTGCCTAAATACCGGCTTTGCCTTTTTCTTTAGACTATGTTTGTCCCATGAATCTGATGACTTTCTGGCTCTCTTCAAAAAGTTTCCTATTACGGGTGGAAAATAAATATCTACAAAAATTAAAATTGGTTAAATATAAACTACTTAATGAAGCAATTTAATAAATATATTTTGAACAATTATTTGTTTTTAGATATAAACATTGATTTCTATTTCTAAAAGTAAGCAATAACTTATTATATGTATATCTTTTCAGTAGAAAAAATGTGAAAGCTGGTCCAAAATAATTCGAAAAACCCAATAGGCAAAACAAACTGTAACTAAAGTAAGTAAAAATCACATTTTTTTTCGTGTTTAAGTATGATATCGAACTCGATTTCCATATAAAAAAATGGATTTTTATCAAAGATAAGAGAAAAAACATTATTATACATATTTAAAGTGTTCAGCTGATTTTAGAATATTAGAGTTACAATTACCAATATTACAATTACAATTTGCAAATACGATTCTAAATTATTAAGTCCTGAATTGTTGTTACAATATAAAACAGGAAACAAAGTAAATATGTTTATAAAAAAGATTACATTCTTACCTGCTGACAGACCCTTCTAGCTGATGCTCCCAGAAACCTGATGTGCATACAGGCAAGAGGCAGTGCCAGCAGTTAATTTATAGGTGAGGGATTAACTCCATTGGCCAATAGGATAATGCCAAGTTTTTATCTCGGATCTGGCGTTCTTGTGTAGTCGAACACTGGAGTGACCTTTGCTCCCATACACTGAACATCAGGTTTGGTGTGCAGGCTGGTTCAGGATCTTACCGATATCCATCATCAGACCATGTTCTGGTTCAGGTGGATCGGAGGATTGTATCTGATCTATTTTCTTATCGCAGGTCGAATTTACTGTTTCCTATTCCTTCCCTAACTATATGAAAAATTTATAAAATCAAATCTCTCACGGCACACCAGTAATCTTTCTGTGGCACGCTGGTTGTGAAGCTCTGCTCTAGGCACATCAAATCACAACCTCAGATCATCTGATCTAGGCAGATCAGGTCATAGTCTCTTCTCCAATGGAGCCTTTCTCTCGTGGCCATTCTCAACCTCGTGTTGTTTGACATTACAAGAATGCAAATTGGGATGATCAGTGGGATTTCTTTTCTTGTTTTACTGTCCCAAAATTTCTGATGTGTCCCACAATGTTGCAAGTCACATGACTGCAGCAGAACCATAGCAAGAATGGGGAAAAGGAGTGATCTAACGGACTTGGCATGGTAGTAGGTGCAAGACGTGCTGGACAAAGCAGTTTGCTCAGATTGTGTCCGTGAATGAAATCCTTTATTCCACACTCCACCCTAAAATCTCATCCTTTATCTAAATCTTAGTTTTCCAATAAATGTGCTAAGGCCATTCAAGATAAGAATAGTGCATGTTGCAATTTGCAATTGCAAATCTCCAGGTTCATTTTCTGCATACACCAAAGCTTGCAACAATTATAAACCAGTCCAAACTAGATTTCGAACAGGCTAAGAATAGAAAACTTGCTTCATGTTCAAATGGTAGTCAAGCATTCTGGTCTTATGCCAAAGCTATTGGCCATAACTTTTGTCTATCTCTATTCCCACCTCTGTCAAAACCAGATGGTTCTATTGCCACTTTGGCCAAAGATAAAGCTGACCTCCTAGCATCCTACTTTTCTTCCAACTTGTGTATTGATGATTTTGGTAAACCACTTCCTATCATTTGCAGTATACTCTATTCAATGCTTCGTGTTGTCCTCTGCTAAAAGGATGCCAGAAGAATTCTGAATAGTTTTGATGCCAAGAAAATGCTAGGCCCTGATTGTATTTCTCCACTCATTCTCAAAACTTACCCCCGAGCTTACTCCTGTACTGTGTTGCCTTTTAACACTTTCTTATTCCACCTCTCTTTTCCGTTCTACTTGAAAATTTTCTCATATCCAACCAGTTCCTGAAAAGGGTGACAAATCTCTCCCATCCAGTTAAATTCCAATTACACCTCTACTCTTTCTAAAGTAATGGAGAAATCAGTTAATCACCAATCCTTAAACTATCTAGAAACCTTCCATCTGATCAACAATCACCAGAATGGATTCCGTCAGTGTTGATCTATTAGTGGTATTCTGGCTGATGTTACCCATATATGGACAAATTCAATGGAAATGTTTGGTAAAATCAGCAGTTGCTCTTGACATTTTAAAGGCTTTTGATCCTGTTTGGCATACACAAAGTTCTTCTAAATAAGCTTCCATCTTATGGTTTGCCAATTGTTTTTTGTAATTTGAAATTTAGTTTTCTCTCAGGCTGCTCATTGTGGGTGATTGTAGATGGTTCTCGGTCTTCTAACTTCTCCACTAATGCTGGTGTCTCCCAAGGTTCAGTTCTTTCTCCCACTCTTTTCCTCTTGTATATTAATGACCTTCTTCCATTGACCAGAAATCCTATTCATAGTTTTGCTGATGATAGCACATTGCATTCCACCTTCCAATTTGAGAAACCCTGTCCTGCACAAACAACTTCAACTTCTCGAATGTCCACTAGCAATTCCTGAAATGCTGATCTCCAGGTAATTCTCCAGTGGGGCAAAGATAATTTAGTTGATTTCAATCATTCTAAAACTCAGTCCTGTCGTATATCTCACAAAAAGGATTCTTCCTCCTATGCTTATCTTCTATGACACTGATTTCTAGGCAAGATTATATATCTCTATTGGGGATACCTTGATTTCTAATCTCTCTCCTGGTATAAGCACATTACAAATATTGCTTCCTCTGCATCTAAAAAACTGGGTTTCCTCTTTCCCTCTCATGTTACTTTTCTTCCAAACAGCTGTTCACTCTGTACAAATCACAAATTCGTTCTTCCATGGAATATTGTTCTCACATCTGGGCCAGTACCCCAAAACCTCTCTCAGGCTTCTAGATTCCATTTAAAATACGGCAGTTAGGTTAATTAATGATTGATCTCTAACAGAGTTGCTAAACTCTCTGTCTCATAGACGTTCTGTTTCTGCTGCATGCCTTTTCTATAGATACTTCCATGGGCACTGTTCTTCTGAATTGGGTTTTATAATTTCCACTCTCTCTTCCAAAGCAGTCCGAATACATACTGCAACTAGTCAACATCCTTTTACTGTACAACTTGAAACTCACAGAACAACTTTCCTTATTCTTCATATATTCATTCAACTTCCATTTTCTGGAAAACCTTCCTTTATACATATTTCCTGAAAATTACAATCTATAAAAATTCAAGTCTAATGACAACAAGTAATTTCTTTCATCTTCTCAACCTTCAGCCTATGCATGGTACTAAGTGCTACAGGTTCTAATACTTCTGTATTAGAACCTATAGTACTAGTGGAATGTTTGGGGTTTTCTTAAATTAAAAAAAAAAAAAAAAAAAAAAAAAAAATATATATATTTATATATATATATATATATATATAAAATATGTAGTATTTTAATACTGAAGGAATTCACAGAAAGATATCAAAATATACACCCCAACAGATCTAGAGAAAACACAAGGGATAATAAAAGGAAAAAATGTTAGTAGAAAGTAGTATAATATACAAAAGAATAAAATGGAACATATAAATAAAATGAATTCAAATATATACAAACCTATCGCTATTTACTAACAATCTAGGTGACTTTGTCTGGGGTCAACCACCCACACTGAAAGTAAAAAACGACAGGGGATCTCTGTTTCTGTAATGATCAATATGTGCTAAGTTATGCTATGCAAAATAATAAATTTTAGAGGTTAAATAATTTGAATCTAAACCATAAAACATAGTTAATAATTTAAAATCAAAAGAAAGAAAACAAATATTATGATAATAATCATACACGCACAGATTGAACATTGTTGACCTGACAGAAAATGTAGTTTATTAATTCAAATATGAAAAAATGTAAGGAATAAGGCATATTTACCATATCCAAGAAACGACCCAAGTGTAGGAACAACAATAGTAATCAGTAAAGAAATGTATATCCCTCTAGAAAGAGAGAATGTGCATGTGGTGACCCCTATGTGATGGAAGTGATAAAACGCCTGTAAATAGCCAATTAATTAATTAATTAATGCAAAAAGAAACATGCGGATAGTAAGTAGAATGAAAGACTAATAGAGTAGGAATAATAGTACCTGAACTCCATGAAGGCGAAAATATAGTAGTATATTAAGTAATTTCTTCTACATCCTCTGATTAGTTTCTCCTACACTTTCGGATTAGAAACTACATCCAAGGATGTAGTTGCTCCTACATCCTTGCATTATTATTATCATATATATATATATTATCTTTCTTTCTTTATTTTGATTTTAAATTATTAACTACCTTTTATGGTTTAGATTCAAATAATTTAAACTCTAAAATTTATTATTTTGCATAGCATAACTTAGCACACATTGATCATTACAGAAAAAGAGATCCCCTGTCATTTTTTTTTTTCAGTCTGGGCGGTTTTATCCCAGACGAAGTCACCTAGATAGGTTTGTATATATTTTAATCTTTTGTATATTATATTACTTTGTACTAACATTTTTTCCTTTTATTATCTGTTGCATTTTTTGTAGATCTGTTGGGGTGTATATTTTGATATCTTTGTGTGATTTTTTTCAGTATTAAAATATTACATACCACATATTATATACACATTATGGTCATTATGCATTCATTGCTGTTGAAAGTGTGTTGATCTATAAGTACAGTTTATTATTTATTAGTTACAGTTTGTCAGTTTATTAACGTTTCTTTCCATACATCTTTATATATATACATATATAAGTGAAAATCTGCACACTTAATGTACTACAGTGTATTAAAAGGAATGAAAATTTTTTAAAATTTTATTAAACTAAATTTATTTATATTGAGTATTATAATAAACATGATCAATGTAATATTCACATACAGTATACTCTTGGTTTAATAAACTTTGAATTTAACAGAAGAGAGAAAATTTGGCTGACACCAGAACGTACTTTGAGTGTATTCATAACATAGGGAAAACCAGAAATTCATGAATCAAGACAGCCAATGTCATGTCCCAGTCTGTTTATAGACGGTTGCCATTTTGGCTGCTGAACGTAGTGGACATGTTTCTAGCACTCCTGATTTATCGCTAGTTTCTTTAGATATAGTGTAGTTAAACAGCAAGATTTGTATCCATGGGTTCCCTGTTATTCAAGCTGTGCTGGTAAGAAGTTTTACAACTTGTTTGGGCTCCATCGTTTGTTTTGAGTGTTTATTTATCTGGCATCTGTCTATGGAACTGGACACTCACTGCCATAGACAGGACACTAGAGAGTGCAGGTGAACATGCTCCCCAGTTGCTGCATTTAAACCTTGCTCCTAAGACTGAGTAGGGTTCCCCCTACGCGACCTTGGACTGCATCGCTGTCCAAACTATTGTCTGTACTTCTGATATTGTTAGTTTCCAGTGACTTTTGCTATGTGTTCTCCCTTTTATTATTTGTGTACGTTAAAAGTACATTTTACAAACTATTGCTCCGAAAAAAAAAAAAAAACGACCAACTATGCCATCATTCTCGCTTGCTGCCTCCCACAATAATAGCTGAAACTTTCGTCCTACTATTGCTTGGCAAGGAATCATCTAGGTTTTTTGTGATATTTCTCATTTTACTCGTCTCTGACAGCTCTGTTTTTGACAATCTGCAATGAATGATGTCTAACTCTGAGATGGAGTTAGCTGATTCTATACTCAATGACGTTAAAAAGGTCAACCAGGAATTTTTTTTGGAACACTCTGAGAAGACCTCCAGCACTCTAGGCCTTACCACTAAGCGCTATAGATGTGCCCAGTCTTCACATGTGGGCACCGAATCCCTGCCCCATCTCCCAACTGTCACAGAGGAAACTTGTGTCAAAGATAATTCTGAACAAAACAAGCAAGATGATGACCTTTCCATTCCTAATGACTCTCCTATCTTTCTGGTGATGCATATCAGAAATGAGCTGGAAGAGTTTGCCTCCCAGCAAACGAATCAAATTACGGCTGTGGCAATAACCAAAATTATAAACATTTGGATAAAAATAGAAACAGTTTTATTTAACTTACATGTTGATAATGAAATGTATAAGGCTCAGACAGACCTGCTTTTGAATGAGTGGAAAACAAATCAGCCACCCAGCAAATCAAGACCACCACCAAACAGAGAGCAAAATCTTACAAGGAGCTTACACCCGATGGATATTAGATGACTTCTACCAGAGGAATTTGCAAGGCTACTTTCCAAAACAAGATTTACCACAAGAAGTGAAACTTAAATACACGACCAAATCAAAAATAGGCAATGTATTAAATTGGATCTTGGAGCTGGCATCCAGAATCTGCAACATTTTGGTTAGTCTACCTGTGATCGGTTTCGGGAATACATCCCAGTGCTGAAATGTTTCAAATGTCTGAGATTTGGGAGCACTACTCACATATGCGCCCAAACAAATGCTACATGTGAGCACTGCACCCAAAAGGGTCATGAATTTAAAGTGTCCAAACCAGGACACTCTTTAAATGTTCACAGGATCTGGTGTGCTCCAACTGTAAATTGGCCAAGCTGAAGAGCACATACTCAATCAGAGACCCATCATGTACTGTGTACCTAAAAGCAAAGCAGTTCATACAGCAGAAGACAAATTATGGATAGACATCAAAATCAGGAAACCAAATTAATGATCAAATTTTTGCAGAGATCAAATTAATGCACAGGAAAATCACGGACGAGCAGGACATTGATGTCCTCTTATTGCAAGAACCTTATACTAACTCCTCCAAGACTCGAGACTATCCTGGAAGCTTCAGGGTGATTGAATGTCCAGACAAATCGCCCTGGGCTACAACTGTTGTCTGAAACTCCCAGATTATGGTCACTAAAATAAATTCAATGTTGTGTTTGTCAGTTTATTAACGTTTAATAAATTCAATAAATTCAATAAAATAAATTCAATGTATTGAATTTATTGTCAGTTTATTAACGTTTAATAAATTCAATAAATTCAATAAAATAAATTCAAAGTACATTTTACAAACTATTGCTCCGAAAAAAAAAACAAAAAAAACAACCAACTATGCCATCATTCTCGCTTGCTGCCTCCCACAATAATAGCTGAAACTTTCGTCCTACTATTGCTTGGCAAGGAATCATCTAGGTTTTTTGTGATATTCCTCATTTTACTCGTCTCTGACAGCTCTGTTTTTGACAATCTGCAATGAATGATGTCTAACTCTGAGATGGAGTTAGCTGATTCTATACTCAATACTCAAATCTATACTCAATTCTATACTCAAATCTCTGCACGGTTTGGCTCAGTCCACCTTGACTCTCTGTATGCAAGGCCGAATGAAGCCATCACTGCCACGATTCAGTACTTTCAGTCAGTCATCACGCTCCTCTCACCTGATAAATTACTTATCTACATGTATACGAATTACCCCTTGGCTTGTGGCACATAACAACTCCTGACAGAGCTGGATCCAACTTCAGACAAAAGCTTGCATACTACCACACTGGATGTTCTCAACAAACTTGGCCATCTCCCAAAGTTTAATAGTACGCTTTGGGAGAGTATTATAGATGTCACACTTGCTTCGAGATCAATCTCCCATCACTTTCATTTCTGGAAGTCCAAGAGGCCTTGCCAGAAATGTGTCAAGGACGACCTCTGACCACAGGGCCATTACCTTTTCACTCTGCCGGGTCAGTAGACCCAAGCACTCCACAACATCATCAACTACAACCTGAAATCTGCCAATTGAGACCTTTTCGTCTCAGCTTCCTGATGACAATGTTGCCACTCTTGTTTCTGTCCAAACTTCTTCTGACCAAGCTATGAAAAAGAGGAAACCCCATCACAGAGCTGTTCCATGGTAGTATCCAGAATTAGACCATCTCCGCAGGACTGTTCACTTCTTGCGATACAAGACTTCCAGCGTGCCAGGGCCTCTATGCTTCAGCCTCAGATGCCTGTAGAGAAGCATATAGGATCCTTAAAAACCGATACAACAAACTTATTAGAATTAAGAAAAAATAATCTTGGTGCACCCTCGTCTCTTCTATGGGAAACAACCACTCATGGGGACTTGTCTACAGTGTTGTAACTGACAAGCTCCCCAGAGGAGAAATTGCTCAATTGATAATCGCTCCTGGAGGCACTATGACTTGCTCCTGGGAGGCCATGGTCAACATCTTAGACCATCTTTTCCCCGAGAATGCACAGCCTTCTTCAGCACATCAAATAGAAATGAGCACCCACAATCAGAATTACTGCAACCCACTAAGTGAACAACTGTTTACCAGAGAACAGCTCTTCACATTGCCTTAGCAAAAATAAGGACAGGAGGTGCCCTGAGCCTGATCTAGTTGAGACTAGGTGTCTTACAGAATGCACATTCCCCAATGCTTGGAAGAATGCAAATGTTAAACTGATACTCAAGAATCCTGAGAAACCACCCCACATGCCTAGATCATATCACACAATTGCCCCGATTTCTGTCTTTAGAAAAGTCCTAAGGCAGCGACTCCTTCGCCTCTCAACCTACTATGAGACTGAAACCCTCAGCTCCACCAGCCAATTTGGCTTCACAGCTGGTTGCAGTACCATCAATGCAATCTGTCATCTCATCCAAGTTGCCATTGTCATCACAGAGGAAAAATTCTGTAGCTGACTTCTGTAGGGCTTTCGACAACCTCTGGTGGCTTTCAATATTCCTTTGCCTTTGGCACACAAACTCTTTTCTTGTCTTTTCGACAAAAGAGATTTCCTTCCTGGAAATCTCTTTTTTTCTGCCTTAAGAGTTACCTAAATAACAGATCCATTTCTGTCACCACAGACTTAAATCAGACTAGTCACCCGCAGGGTTTGGGTCGTTGGACTGTTTGTTTGTTTGTTATTTGGTTTTTAGGAGCATTAGCAACTAAGGCCATATTGCTCGGAGGATATGCGGTGGTCATTTCCTGACCTTTCCGCATCCTCTGTATTTGGCAGTCATGGGCTTGAACCCTGGTCTAATCAAGAAGCGTGTGCTACGCACTGCTGCTCCTGCCCACCTGGCTATGGAGGTGCCGGTCGTTGGACTGTTCCTTTGGTCAGTTGTTCTGGATGTATTCCTTGCCATGGATCTTCAGCAGGTAGGGTGTTTAGCTGCTGATTCTTTACACAATAAAGAATCACTGCTGATAATCAGATCAAGAGTATTACTCCCCCTGGTTGCCTCTCAAACATGTGGCTGTAGAAAACAGTCATCCAATAAATCCACAAAAGTCCTGCTAGTGTGTGAGTGACCAATCTACAAGTTCTGACCAAGCTATGAAAAAGAGGAAACCCCATCACAGAATTGGACCATCTCCGTAGGACTGTTCACTTCTCGCGAAAAAGACTTCTGGCGTGCCAGGGCCTCTATGCTTCAGTCTCAGATGCCTGTAGAGAAGTATATAGGATCCTGAAAAACCGATACAACAAACTTATTAGAATTAAGAAAAAAGAATCTTGGAAAAAAGAAAAAAAGAAAAAAGAAAAAAAGAATTAAGAAAAAAGAATCTTGGTGCACCCTTGTCTCTTCAATGGGAAACAACCACAGTAAATATATGGAAAGTTAAAATCCCCCATTATAAGAAATTCTGATTTACTGACCCACCCTCTTTCTCTACACAATTGCTAAGTATACTCATCAGATTCATTGGGCCTATAACACACATCTATTCTCATTTTCTCTTTCCCAGTGCTTATGTCACACCACACTGACTCAACATTGCATTATCCACCAATGTCAATTGGATGCACTTCCAGCATAACCCCTCCTCCCTTCCTGTCCCATCTATCCTTTCTCTACACATTGTACTCCTTAAATCCAAATTCTGCACTTCTTATATTCGCGTGGCACTACATCTCTGATATCCCAACAATATCCACTTTTGATGTCTTGACCAGCACTTCAAATTCATCAAATTTATTTACTATACTCCTAGCATTGGTGTACATGCAAGTATACAAACACTTATTCTTATTCTTAGTTACCCGAAGACAACCCATGTATTTACTTATTCCATGATGACTTCCAGCTGTTCTTGAAATCCTGAGTACCTTGGTTCCCAGGCTGCTGCTCATTCCAGTAAGAGCAGTGCAAGGATCACTTTCACCTCTTCCTGCAGCCACTGTTATTCTGATAGTCTGTGAATCTCCCCTAGTTAGAAGCTTCCCGACATGCCTACTACTGCCTCAATGGCATCAGCAATATTTTTGCACCCCTTCTATTTAAGTGTATCCGATTCTTGTAGAAATAATCTCTCCTGCTAACAAGCAAGATCACACTGAGAAAAATTCTACTCCATGAGCTTTGCACAATCTCTCCAGGGCTGAATTGATTGACATGGTTCTCATCATATACCCCCTTTTTAAGTAACCTGTACTTAACAATTACACGTTACTTGTACTTGTTAAGTAAAGCCTGCAGATCTCCTCCTCTTAATGTCATTAGTGCCAACATGTACAGCTATTGATGCCATGTTGAACACACATGCACAAAAAGCAAGGAAAGTGGACAAACAACATTAATGTAAAAAAAAAAAAAAAAAAAAAAAATGAGGAGCCTGTGAATGAAACAATAAAGGGTCAGACAAATGAATTGTAAAGAGTAAACATTCTACTTCCAAAGCTTAGAATTAAATATTAAATAAACAAATGACATCACAGGCAAGTCTTGAATAGCCCTTTTACTTGCAAAGCTTCAAGTTAGATATATATATAAAAAAAAAAAAGCATCATAAATGATTCTAGAATTTAGTCTCTATCATCCCTTTCTCCAAAACGAAGAAGGGGGAAAGAAAAGTTGAGAGGGAAAGCATTTAAATGGGAGCAGTAAAGTAAATTGATCATAGAGCCAAGGAAAAAAAAAGTGTTAAAAGTAGGTGAGGGGAGTGCTATAAGCAGGGAGTTTATGGCATAGTAAAATCTTGTTTCTATATTTTATTTAAATATAAAGTTTGAAATCAATAATAAATATATGAAATGCAATATATGATAAAAGTAACAATATTTGTCCACAGATAACAGTTTTCAATGCATATTTTATTTATATGAAACACAGTATCATATATTAAAAAAAAAAAAAAAAAAAAAAAAAAACACACATTCAGAAATATGATACAGTAGATAAATACCTTATTTTTAAATAACTAACTTCATTTAAAAAGAAGCTGTTGCTATTTGCAATATTAAATTAGTAAGACCCAGTAACCAACAGCAGTTTTATAATTACAACAAGAATACACTATCACACTTTTTTCCTCAAAACCGGTGCATTTAAAGTCAGGGTGTGGTTTATAAGCATGTGGCTGGATCACCGATCTAGTAAGGTACACAGCTCATTGTTATGACCAAGAAATGAAGCCTTAGCATCTTTGATTAAATATTACATCAATGCAAGTTCTACTGGAATCATAATGAAAACGTATTATACCCAAATTTTTGATGTTATTAGAACTGTCTATCTAAAAATTTGAATGAGCATGTTTTAAGTAATCTAACTGCATGGAACAAGGTGAAGCATCTCACTCTGCTAGTTGTTCTGATTGCTGTCTGTAGAATTTTTTCTGAATGACAGTGCAGCAATCTAAGGCAATGATTTTGGAGATATCATAAGAGAGTCATATTTTCACATTTCAGAGCACATAATCTTAAACACACTGCAATCATAGTTTTTTGCCTTCCCCCCCCCTTCCAAGTGCCAGTAGAAGAAACTCTGGATGTGGATGGGAGACCTATAGATTTCTGGCAATACTGGATGGGCCAGCCTTCTAGAACTCTCTCTCCGGAAGCAATTTCTCCTTCAAGTCTCACAATAATTTCCAGAATAGATTTTTAGAAGCCTCGGCCATCTAACTTAGCCCAGGTGTCAACATCAACAAAAATATTGGCAGATGCACTAACTTCCCTGTATTGCCACCTTCCACAACCGCAGATATTACAGAAGGTGTCTGCGACCAGGAACCCTGAAGATCCTTCACCATGGTAGTACCCTAACCCTCCCCATCTCCCTCTCACACACACATCAAGCGATTCTACTGGTGGCATAGGTAGAAGAAACACTAGATATGTGAAAATCCAAGACACCCTTGCCAGACAGCAGCAAACCAATCAAACCAAGTCCACCAATGTGTTTATAGCCTTCAACAACCATGTTATCAGTTTCTGCTTTTTTTTATTTTAACTTCACTAACCCCATTTCTATTCAGTTTGCCACAATTCTGCCTGTTACTTCTCATATGCAGTATACACTTGGATGAAGGACAATTTCTGCAAATCTATCTTGCAACATCCTTCATCAATTTGAATTTGTGCTCCTTCATGTGTATAGCCAAAACAAGAGGAAGAAGGGCACCTGTTCCAACAGATCTACATCCAGGTGACCTATATCCTTCTGAAAATGAGGCCTAACCACTGCTGTGCACAAGGGGATAATCATCTCCTTATCTCTACTAGCAAAATTCCCGGATATATCATTGATAAAACTCCTGACAGTCTATCTTCACTACTCAAAGAACTTCATATCCGGCTGCACAATTACTCCCAGGTGTTTTTCATTTTCCATGAGTGTGGTACCACATAGTAATTGATACCCATATGCAATTCGTCTGTGGACATTGTTGAGTGTAGATGTGCACTCAATTGGTCCACTCGATTGTAAATAGTGGCCGGTTCCAAGTAGGGGAGTCTTTGTTTGAAGACAGCACTTGCTGTATACAGTCAGTCCTCGTATAACACGTGTTTACATTACACGAATTCAATCATACATGATTTATAAATAGGGGAACGATATCTTATATAACACGAACCGAATTCGCTTATGCACGATTCGCCTTTGTGTTTACAAGAAATGGCAGTCGAACACAACACGATAGGAATGAAGAGAAGATTCTGAAAATGTATTAATGTTTTTTATATCAGTGAAGGGGAAACACATTTCACCATAATAACATAAAGACCAACACAATTCCAGCTATCGGTATAATCGCAAATGCAATTAGATTGAGTTTACTACCAGTTTATAACAGATTCCACTAGCAGAAACGCAACTGGAAATTGTTTTTATTGTTTTATGGTAATAACCCCTAGAAATGTGCTTTAGTAAAATGTGAGGTGTTAATAGTGTATCTCTGCCTTTATGGTGTTGTTTATTCAGTTGCTACACGTGCGCAGCTTTGTTTATGTGTATCAAGCGTGCCTCCTCGTTTTGTAATTGTGCTTTATTCCCTAAAAATGAGTAAAATACTTAAAAGATGTGAAAAGGAAGTGTCCTGGTAGAGACACTGCAGATTCAGAGAGAAAAGGAAAAACAATATCGATAAACAGAGGTGGATTGGGTCAAAAATTCTTACCCGGGAAAATTTGTAGTGGCCTCATACTGTGGTTTATGGCCAAAATCACACCGGCCTCCAGCCCACCGGGGTTTTCCCAGTAAGGCTTATGGCCAGCCCGCCTCTATCGATAGAGAAAAATATGAAATTGTGAAACGCTTTGAGCGAAATGAAAGACCATGTGATATTGCACGTGCTACAGACCTAAATGAGGCAACGCCGGGAATTACAAAGAATGCAGAGAAAATAAAAAAAAAAAACTTTCATAGCAGGAACAACTCAAAGTGTAATTAAAATCCATTAGATTAAGACACAAAGAATTGGAAGAGATGGAATGGCTGTCATCTGTTTGGATAGAAAAATCAAACAAAAAACAAGTTTGCTTACGATAGAAGCAAAAGCATTAGGAATATTTTATTACGTAATAGTCAATAAAATATGTAAGTATTTTATTACGATTATGTATTGTGTTTGGTAATGTTTTGGTTACAAATGTGTGTTCAACCTTGGGTGGTCGGCACCTAACCTATTTTTCCCATAGGGCCTGTTTATATTGCACGAGGGTTTCTAGGAACACAACTATCATGCTATACGAGGACTGACTGTACAGCATCCTTCGTCCAATGAAGTAAAAAAATCGTCGATCATCACTGAGCGTTTCTTATATTTTCTTGATTGAAATATGAATTTCAACTTGTAGGTAAATACTGTTATTTATTTAATCAGGTTTTACTGAATTGGGCTTTCTCAGCCTTTAAGGGGCAACAATGGTACTGTAATCTTTGGGTGCCATTGTTGCTTTATAAGGGTTACCTGTTTTGTTGCAGGCATTCATTTTCATGTCCACATCACCTAAAGGACTCAGTATGGAAGTTAATATAGTAAAAAAAATAAGGGTGAATGTAATAGGTTTCAGGAATACAAATTCCACTCTTATTTTGCTATTTGTTAGTGTTATATATAACAACATTTAGGTGGGAAATACAATCTCACCTTTGCAAGTAAACATCATCCAAAATAGCTATTTTGTTAATGAAATATATGATGAATTAATATAGCCAACCGTTGAATCTCCCAATCTTCTGTCTTGGGACAGAAGGGCAAGGATGAAAACACCAAAAAGTGACTCAGGTTCTGAGACTGAATTGCCTAAAAGGGAAGAAGGCAATCAAGAAAGCCCCACCACAGAGGCTATAACAACCACAATCCAGGCAGCATGCTCTGCCTTAGATAAAATTGTCAGGGTCAGATTGAAACTGGAGGCACTAAATTGAGAAACAGACTGGCAGAATTACAACCACAGTAATGAAAAATATCACTGGATACTGGACTGTTCCAGAAAAAGTTGTAACTGATTTAGTTTTAAGGATCTGGAAAAAAAACTAAATTGGGAACTAAGGAAACTGAAACAGAGTCTCATAAGTAAATCACACCCAGGTACTGAAAGCTAATCAGGCTGGAAACAAAGCAAAGAAACAGGAGAAGGTAATTAAACATAAGGAAGATAATATTTTGATCATTAGACCCACAGAGGCTTCAAAGTTAGACTTCAGTGAGGATGTGAAACGAGCCTTCACAAAAAACCTGGAGGATCAATTTAAAAATGCAAAAATTCAAGGAATTAGAAAGACAAGGCAAACTGGAATTGTAATACAAATAGCCAACAAAGAGGAAGCAGAAAAAAATCAGACAAATCCCAATGGTGTCTAAGATGAGGCTGAAAGTTGACAGATGCAAAAACAGAGGGACTAACATTATCATATTTGATTTAAACTGAGACAAAACCAAGACAGAAATACTAACAGAGGTATATACTAAAACTTGCAGGAATTTATGACAGTGGATGAACTAGCAAATGAGTTCCAATTGAAATATAACACCAGAACAAGAACTAAGCAAACTTGCAACTGGATTGTGGAATTATCCCCAAGAATATGGCAAATTGTTTTAAAACAGAAAATTTACATTGGATGGGGTAGCCATAAGTACAAGGAGCACTTCCCAATACCTAACTGCTACAGTGGCCTGAGGTTCAGGCACACTTCTCACACATGTTCCAAAAAGAACTGCGGTCAGTGTGGGCCACGACTACAAAGAATGAGAAATAAGGAATTCTTCACATATATATATGCAAAGAAGAGAAGGACAAATTAGATAGGACTCTTACGTAACGGACGTGGGATAGTATTAGATACCTCAGCTAATGTTGCAGATGAACTTAACAGTTACTTTGCATCGATATTTACAGAAGAAAAATTCTTATGTCAATGAGAAATTATGGCAGTGAAGTTGAAAAATATGTAATTAATGATACTGCTCACGTGATTATTTAAGGAAAAATTGTTCGAACCTACAGGCAAGTAGGGCTCCTGGGGTTGATGGCATATATCCTATAATTTTAAGGGCGGCAGCAAATGAGTGCATTGAACCATTAAAAATGGAGGCAATGATCAAGGATGGAATTCAGGATCATTTAGATAGAAATGGAATTCTGAAAGACACACAGCATGGTTTTGTAGAGGGAAAATCATGTTTAACAAATCTGGTTAGCTATTTTGACAGGATCACTCATGAGCTGGATTTAGGGAATAATTTTGACATTGTATATTTAGATTTCTGCAAAGCATTTGACTCAGTCACACATGAGGAGTTACTTTATAAGATGGAACAGGTTGGAATCACAGGTAAAATCCTTAGATGGATAGCCGGATGGCTTTAGGGAAGGAAGCAGAGGGTTGGGATAAATGGTTATTCCTCAGACTGGGTTAATGTAAGAAGTGGGTTTCCCTGAGGATCAGTAATGGGACCACTGTTGTTTTTGATTTTCTTAAATGACATCGATGAAGGGATAGAGCGTGTGATGTCTAAATTTACAGATGATGTAAAGGTCGGTAGAGTAATTAATAAACATTGCCAAGCAGAGCTTCTTCAGAGTGACCTAGATAGACTTCAGAGATAGTCAGTCAGAGAAGTGGCAGCTATGCTTTAATTCAGCAAAATGCGAGGTCTTACACTTGAGGAACAGTAACTGCAAAATAACTTATACACTTGGTGTAGTTGAACCAGTCAGTAGTGGAAGAAAGGGACTTGGGAGTTACAATATGGTCAAGCATGAAGTTCTCTGAGCACTGTAGACAGGTTGCAAGAATGACCCATGGTGTTCTATCGATGATTTATCGAATATTTGTTAGCAGAGATAAGGACATCATAATCCCATTATACAAGGCTATTGTTAGACCACACTTGGAAAACTGTTCATGTATGGAGACTGCACCTAAAAAAAAGACATTGAGCTTCTTGAAAGGGTCCAAAGATGGGTGGCTCGCTTGGTGAGAGTGACAAAAGAGCATCCATATGAGGAAAGACTGAATATGAACTAGGCACCTTAGAGGAGACTTGATTGAGGTGTTTAAGGTTCTGAGAGGCATAAGTAAAATGAATAAGGTCAAAATTTTCAAGGTTTTAATTGATTCTAGAACTAGGGGTCATAAATTCAAATTATGGGGGAAGACGTTTAGATTGTATTGCAGGAAGTTTTATTTTAGCCAGTGAGTTATAAATTACTGAAATAAGTTACCTACATGATGGCTGAGGCTGACAGTTTGAGGAAATTCAAAGGTCAGTGCTGGATAGTTACTACAGGAGGAGGGAAATGCATAGGTTGTTTATTTTCTTTTCCTTTATTATTTTTAATTATTTATTTTATATACTTTTTTTTTTTTTTTTTGGTAAGGCTTCCTTGCACCATCTGGCCATTACTAATACTAATATAGAAAAATACAGGAGGCAAAACTGCTTGGCTCTCCTACAACCACTCTGTTAGAGATCAAAATGTCCTATTGACATTAAAAGCTGTTAACAGCTAAAACGGAAAATAGATTATGAGTACACTTTACAATCATAATAGTTACGAGGCAGTGATATTGCTACAGTTCAATGCACAGAGAGATCATGCAACTGGAGACCAACTCAAATTCATCATGGAAGAACAAGAAACAGACATAGCCTGTATCCTTGAACACATAGAATCATCGAGGCAACCACAGATACTTCATGGGCAGCCTTACTAATCAGAAATACTACTTTAACAGTAACCAAGATCAGCACGTTATGTACTCCTACAGCAGCCTGTGCCCAAATTACTTTCCCTAGGGAAGCCTACATATAATTTCACTTTACTGCAGACCAGGAGAGGACATAAGTCCTTATGTACAATACCTATAAACAGAACTTCTCTACCTGGTGGTAAAACTCTGGTATCCATTATAAAGTATTAATTTAACTGTAAAGTAGTAAGCTTTGAAAAACAATGCCATCTGGGTGGTGGTATCCACTGAGAATAAATAACAATAGTCTTCTCCACTGGTGAAGTGTTATTTATTCGAGGTAGTACAATACCATGGCAACTCGTTGTGAAGGCAGTCACAATATGAGATATAACCAAAACGAAGCCAATTTAATTAATTAATTTAACTACTTTGGTAGATAGCTATGTTAAAATGATGCATCTGCACTAACCTACATATTAGTCAACTCTGGTAGGTATCCTTGAATGCAAACTGCAGGTCACCACTATGGTAGTCATCATTTTCAAAGTTCCACATCAAACAGGCCTAACAGAATGGGCAACTGAAACTGAGAGGACATGGAGGATTTCATAGCCACATCATAAATTAGTCTTAAACCAGCCACACACTGTAGTACGCTGCATGAGAGTGCAATTGACATAACTATGACCATAACAGCCATGGCAAACAAAATAACAAACTGGAAAGTGCAGGAGGCCTGAACTATGTCTAACCACCATTCAATTACATCCCAACTGGTATGTTAGCTAGATCAAACCACCCTCCCAGTATATGACATAACCAGATATAATATTAATAAGGCAAATTGGATAAGATTTTCAGAAACACTAAATTCCACCTTTCAGAGAATTTCTCCCCACCACATTGATCAATTGCATGGTGGATGTTACAGATATACAGGCACCGCCCCCCCGTATAGCACAGTACTTCTACAACATGGTTTCGCTCTAACATGATTGATAAATTATGGCAATCCTTGCACAACATGATACTCATATAACACAGTTTCGCTCCAACACGGTTAGAGAATTTCAGCAAACCTCACATAACAGGGTATTTTAGAGCTTATATTAGATGTAATTTTTCAACATTTCCACTCTTTTTGAATCCCCACCATTGACCCACTAGTCAAAAAAAAAAAAAAAAAATTGAGAAATCCCTGTATTTATTTTGTTGGGAAATCCCCTTGTTACGTTCAATGCTATTGAACTTGTGGAAAAATCTAGATTTCATCTAGATTTAGTTTTATTACTATTGGATAGCACACCAGGCCATTCAAAAGATTTAAGTCATCCAAACGTTGAAGTTATGTTCCTACCACCACAGTTATACTAGGTTAACACAACTTCTTTCATTCAGCCATTGGATCAAGGCATTATATCCACCTTTTAAAGCTAATTACATCAGAAAATCGTTATAATGGATTTTGGAAAAAAATTGATTACGAATCTATTAAGGTAATGTCAGATTAATTTCTCAATTGTGGACTGTATCAGAATCATAGGTTTATTGCTGAAAGAAGTAAAACCATCAAAGTTAAATGCGTGTGGAAAAATGTATGGCTAGAGTTGGTTCAGTCAGGAAATATGGTCGAACTGGCAGAAAACGGAATTGGTGCGATAGTAGAACTTGCCACGTCTGTAGGAGGGCAAGGTTTTGATATGACTAATGAAGCCCTCATGGGTAGCACAGTTGATAGAATTGCCCTCCTTCCCACAACAGGTGGAAAAGAGCTGAGTTTGAGTAATATTTATGGGTCTTTTTTACAACGTGGCTGAGTTAGTCAGTCTCAGGTGAGGGTAGCATGTTTTTCGTCCAGCAAAACAGAAAATTGAACTCAGGACACACGCAATTTATAGACAATATATGCAGGGCAACATGGCCTTAGTCGTCTCTGCTCCTAAAAATATTTAAAAAAAGATATGATTACTGGTAGAAAAAGAGGCTGGCGAAACAGATTTGGTGGAAAGGGCATCGGAGGTGGTTGTTGTTAGATTTGTTGGTGCATCAGCAACTTAAGCTATAATGCACTAATTACTGTCTAATATCTTCTTCATTTCTCTTACAAGTGATATGGTTCATATATTGTGATATTTATTTATCACAATATATGAAAAATGAGAATATATGAGAAAAATGTCACCCATGTCCTCGCGATCTCCTAGAACACGCTGTAATGATAACTGGTTGCAGTTATGAAAATGAGAGAAGAAAGTAGTTTCCGTTCTTTCAGTTATAGCGGACATTCTACGATGATATGTTTCACTGTTAATGAGCATAAGCAGTTACTGCATTGTGGAGTATCATCGTTTGTTAGTAGGCAGCTATGAGTGAGGAATGTAAGACCAATGCGTAATCTGGCTAGGATGGTTTCATCCTTTTTTTTGGGTTCTCTCTTAATTTCAATAAGTTTATTATTTGCTTGATCTTGCCACATGAGTGTCCACTGTTCTTTATACGTCTTTTTGATAATGGATTTATGGTCAATATAAGGAGTCCTGAAATTAGGTGGTATCACATTTGTTGCACATTTAGCAGGTAAATATGCTTGTTTGTTTCCTGGGATTCAAATGTGTCCAGGGATCCAACAAAATATTACGAGTTGTCCATGAAGTTCTAGCAACTGTGCCCAAATTTTCTGTACCAGAGGATGACTAGGGAAGAATTTACACTGTAGAGCATTAATAGCACTTAATGAGTCCATATATATGATGGATTTGGTATACGACTCTTCTTTTATATTCTCTAGGGCTAGAACAATACCATATAATTGTGAGGTATAAATACTGTATTCTGACGGGAGCTGTCTGGAGATTGTGACATTTGGTAATACTACAGCAGCACCAACTTTACTACCAGTTTTGGATCTATCTGTATATATTTGAAGTTCTAAACTCAGAGGAATGGGTCATACGAATTTGCCTAATGTTGGAATCTGGAAGGATATTCTTTCCCCATTGCTGAAAGTGTCTATCAATATGTATTCGGAGCGTTTGCCATGGCTGGGTTTCCATGCTAGTATCCTGAAGTGTGTTAGTAAAATTCAGGTCCCAGCTTGTGATAAGAGCTTGAAGCCTAATGCCAGATGGTTTATTGAGCCGTGGTTTACTTTCATAGAGGTCACTCCATTTAGGCGTAAAGAGATATTGCCACATGGGAGGATGTGGGAGACTGCTGATTTTGGCTGCATAATTTAGTATCAGAACTTGTCGTCGAAGATAGAGCGGAGGTTTGTAGGATTCCGCATAGAGGCTTAAAATTGGTGATGTGCGAAAGGTCCCAAGTGCCACCTGTAGTGCACTATGATGTACGGGATCTAACCATTTCGGTGCACTCGGTCTGGCCGTGTCATATGCAGAATACCCATAGTCTAACTGGGATCTGATCAGTGAGCGGTATAAGCATAGCAACACATAATGATCTGCACCCCGTGATGTTGAAGAAATTACTCTGAGAAGATTTAGTTTTCTAAGACTCGTATGAATGTGTTTTATGTTCCAGGAAGTTTAATTTTTTATCAAGTATTATACCAAGGAACTATGCTGGAAAGTAATACAATGAGAATCTAACTGAAAGTCTGGATCAAAGTGTTTGCGACAGAAATGTATGGCAGTTGTTTTTGGATTAGAAAGTCGATATCCATTGTTTTTGGCCGAAGAGACTATTTTGTTAATGGTGCCTCGTAGTTGTCTTTCAATTAGTCGCATATTTAGAGAATGACATGAGATGGCAAGATTGTCAGTATATAGGTATGGGTTAACTGTATTAGGTATACACTTGGTTATGGCATCAATCTTAATGGCAAAGAGTGTGGCGCTCAACACTGAACCTTGGGGAACTCCTTCTTCTTGTACATGTGTTCGAGACAATGAAGAATGGAACTGGACCTGAAATTATCTATTTCCTAGAAAGTTCTTAATGAACTTCGGCAGATGACCCTGAAGTCCAGGTTTATGTAAGCCTTTCAGAATCCCATATCACCAAGTTGTATCAAAAGCTTTTGCGATGTCAATGCATATCATGACCAGGTGCTATTTCTGAGGAAAGCATTCCGGATATTTGTTTCTGCTTTGATAATGAGATCAAGCGTAGATCTTGTTTTCCGGAAACCATGCTGGTTTGGACTTAGAATGTTTTGAGCCAGACGGTGAACGTACATATGTGTGGATCAGTGATCACCAGTGTTTAGAATAGTTAGATTATGTTTATCTAAAAATTTTTCTATTATCGGTCCTCTAGAGTCAAGATGTTGAGAACCCCATAGGGGGAGTGATGGCCATTCCAGTCACCTATAATACAAAAGGGAGCAGGTATTTGCCTTACTACATCATCTAAATCAGCAAGGATGTATGTAAGGTTTGGTGATAGATACAACAAAACTAATGTTACTGTTATACCAATGGTGACACAAATTGCAACTGCCTCTAAAGATGTATGCATGGAGACAAGTCTAGAGCGAATTACAGAGTTCACTATGACTGCCACTCCTCCATGAGCTGAATTAGAGGCGTTTCTATCTTTTCTATATAAAGTGTAATGTTGATCTGTTCTTTCGGTTGCTGATTTGGATTTATTTGGAGTTACTAGTGTATTTACTTCTTGAGTTGCATATCTGCAGGGAGATTGTTCCTTTGATGAAGATAGTATTGATTTAGCCCAACCAGATATAGAAATATTTGGAGGGACTGGGCAGTCAGTTTGAGTTGATACTGAGCGTAGTCGTTGAGTAACTGAGGCGTATGTAGATGATTCAGTAGGAATTGCAAAGTGTTTCTTTGCCTCTCGATATGACACCTTATGCTCTATTTTATATTTCCGAATGTTCTTCTCTTGTTTCCATTGCTCGCAGTCCTTAGAGAAGTCAGAATGATTACCATGACAGTTAGGACAGTTTTGAGTTTCCTCGTTACAGTCAGTATGTGTGTGTGTGTTCTTTAAACCACAAGTGACTACACCTCTGCACATGGTTTGCGAATGACCAAATTTTTGGCACTTGAAGCACCGTACCAGATTGGGAATGTATGGTAGTACATGACATCTGAGGTATCCAGGTTTTATAGTTGTGGGGAGATGGAGATCCTGTCCCTGTAGGGACAGGATCTCCATCTCTTTTGATAAAAATTCTTTTTGCACGGACTACATTTTGGTTGTTTAATTCGTGGACAAGTTTGTCTTCTAATACATTTAGCAGGTCCCATTCTGATATTACCCCTTTAGAGGAGTTCAAGGTGGCATGTGGGGTAACCTTTATGGGAATTCCACCAAAGGTAGAAATTTTTAAGAGTCTCTCAGCATGTCTGTGTTCATTCATCTCCACTAATAAATCTCCAGATCTTAATTGGCAAACCATTTTTGGAGGGCCAGCCACATTTGAGACATTTCTGAAAATTCCCAGCAGCCTTAAAATCCCCAACACTTTGCTTTGGCTGCCAAGTGTTCCAACAGAAGCAAGCAGTACAAAATCAGTCACAAAAGATCACTTTGGTCAACATCTTCTTGTGACTGAAGTGAACTTTTGTAATGGTGATATTGCAAAGACAACTGTTACTGAAGAAGTGAAGATTTGACTCCATTATGTTCATATTTCCAATTCAAAAATAAACATAATTATACCAATGTAAGTTTGAGTGCTTTATTATCTTCAAATATTTTTACCTATCATGTAGAGCTTTTTCACAAACACTAAGAACTGTTTTATTAGATACAGATTCCAAATATATAATAAATAAATTTTTTGTTTATACTCTGGGATGACCAAACAGTCAGGAGTTCACAAGTTAGACAGAATACAAGAAACAGCACCGTATTTAGCAGTCACGGGCACTAATGCACCCGTGCACATGGCCACTCAGCTACGGCGGCCTTATGATATGCATACTACTTCCTTTGTGACTATAGATGTTGAGAACTGAAAGTCAGGTAGCTGAATAAACCTGTGAGGGAGTTTCTTCCACATTCGGTTGTTTTCTGGTGCAGTGGTGCTAACTAGTATCTGCTTCTAACATGATTTTCATACTTTGTCATGAGTTGCAAGTGTTTTGAAAACTGAAGCTTGCAGTTGTGTGAACAATCCAAATATAACTTGTTGCATTTGCAGAAATTATTTTGTGGCAAAACAAAGGAAGGATATAAAATCATTTATGAAAAATGTATATGCCCCATTTTCGGAATTAAATAAAAAATTATTTATTTATAGGTGACCAATATATAAGTTAGGCCCACGAAGTGTGCTGTATATGTGTGAAGGGCTTGCAAGTGTGGAAATGTGGTAAAAAGAAAGCTATGACATTTGCCATTCCCATGATATCCACACTGTGCATCCTCAAGATACATGAAAACCTCAGGATATTAACGATTACTACTGTTCCATAAATGTAGCAGGTTATAATGCAAAGAACAAGGAGCAATGTGTATCACTACAACATTTTAAGCTGTAAGGCCAGTATCCCATGGACATGTACTACTAGTAGAGCTTCAACCAGTTGTTTTTGAACAACTGTCATCAGATTTTGAATCTGACCTTTGTGATCTAGAGAATGATATAAACTACTGTGACAAAGAAATTCACAACTCTGGATCACACCACAGCTGTTTACACAAAGTAAACTTGATCTCATGAGAGATTTAAATCTACCCAATGCAAAGAAAAGTAGCAAAAAATTCTTGTTAACACTAGAAGGAAAAGGATGATCCATATGGGTTCACTAGATATAAATGACATAACTATTTATGATCCTGTTCAAGATGTTTACAAGCAATGAATCTACATTCACATGTCAAGTAGTTTTAGGGGTGGGAATACCAGAAGTATACCAAGTTATAACAGATCTAAATGATTCCAAGATAACTGAGAAGAAAGTGGAAGAGAAATTGTTGAAGCTAAAAGTAAATAAGGCAGCTGATGATGGAATCTCAAGGCATCAACACATAATCAGATGCTGTGGTATCTACTTGTATTACAGAAAACAAAAGCGATAAGTGAATACTTGGCTATAATTATGAGAGCATCCTTTGATTTAGGGAGATCCATACAGACTGGAGATGTGCACTGCTCTTCTTGGACTAATGTGGAGTCTCTTCATAGTTCAGTACCAGGAACCTTATGTTTCCAATATTTATTAACGATATCAAGCTAAACGATGTCTTTTTAAATAGCATATCAACTGTGTAGTATCACACTCAAGTTAATGAAGAATTAAAAAGGCCCAGGAGTAATTGTGCAGTCACACATTAAGATTTTGGAGCTTTGTAAATATGCTGCTAGGAAAGCTCATTACGTTCTGTTAATGATATACAGGAATTTTCCAAAAGGGGCAAGGAGGTGATTGTCCAATTGTATAAGGCAATTATTAAACCTCACCTCAAAGTACTGTTTGTTTGTTATTTGGTTTTTAGGAGCATTAGCAACTAAGGCCATATCGCTCTGGGATATGCGGTGGTCATTCTCTGACCTTTCCGCATCCTCCGTATTTGGTGGTGGTGGGCTCGAACCCCAGTCTAATCAAGAAGCATGTGCTACACACTGCTGCTCCTTCCCACCTGGCTACGGAGGCGCCTCCTCAAAGTACTGTACACAGGTCTGGAAGCATTATATCAAGAAGAACATGGATCTGTTTGAATGTGTGCAGAGAAGAGCAACAACATTAGTCAAAATATTAAAGAGTTCTATTACCATACAAGATTTCAGTTCTGCAAATTGCATTGCCTGGAAACTAGGCAGCTATGAGGAGATCTGATTGAAGTGTTTAAGACTTTAAGTGGATTCAGTAAACTAAATGCTGATAGCATCCTCACTCTTTCTCAGATAACACACATAAGGGTACTTAAATGTAAACTGAAAAGGAAGGTTGCAGGACAGATGTGCCAAAATTTGTTTTTGGACAAATTGAGTAACTGATTGTTGTATCAAAGTTTCATATGGTGTTGTGGGTGGATAATTGGAATAAACTGAAAGGATTTTTTTTTTTTTTTTTTTTTTAAAGCTGATGCTATATAAGCTTGTTTCCTTGCATCATTTACTACTACTAACACTACTGTTATTGGAGTACAGGCAAACATTGAAGCATTCTTTTCTCTTGATGCATGACCAGTTAAACAATAGGCTTTTTTTTTTAAATTTAAAAATAGGAATATTATTTTGAGTGTGTAAATAATAATGATATAAAATAAACAAGCATTAATAAATTAAGGAAGCATTTTTTTTTTGAAAGAGAGAAAAAAAAAAAAAAATTAACATTGTTAAATAACAGTGCACAGTCAGTCCTTGCTTAACATCATCAAGCTACTGATTTTTTTTTTTTGCAAGAATTATTGTACAAATCGGCAATGTATTCTTTTGGACAAGTATGATTAGAACTTTTCTCTTAAAATATAAGTGGAGTAAGATCTAAAGTGTCCCCTTTGGAATAAAATATCTTGTAACATAAAATAAACCAAAAAAGATGTATGGTGAAAATGAAAATGGCCACACAAAAGGTAAAGAATCAGCTACGCAGATTTAGTACAACTTCAGTGTTAGCTACCCAATTCTTTTTTTTAAATCACTGACTTAAATAATGAGCTTTTTTTGGATGGGGGGGAGGGTGATTAGGCTGGGTTATTTATATAAGGTTAGCCTGGGCCATACAAACCTTGCATGATTTTTGCGAGTTTTTAAATTTCTCTCATTAAATTTTAAGGACTAATTGATCTTTCAACATGCTATGGCTTTTTATATTGTTCTCACAATGCTACTGCATGGCTGAAAACATGGTTCAGAATCCTCAAAGTTGTTACTGCTACTTTTCTTATTATTCTTCTTTAGGTTCCGTGTTTAATTTGAACGTTGGAGACCAACACTATCCAGCCAACTCTATCCCTTGCTTTGTGAAATAGTTCTTGTGTTGAAAGACCCCATGTCCATTCTTTGATGTTATCAAGTGACTTTTTTTTCCTTTGTTTTTTTTTTTTTCTTTTCCTTTGCTCTTTTCTCTGCAGATCATATTGAGGGCTTCTTATAATATGCCCAAGGTAGGCAGTCTTCCTCCTTGCAAATGTAGTTAGTAATGTTCTTGTGGTCCTTGCCCCATTAAGGACCAGCTCATTGGTGACTCGATCTGTCCATGGAATTTTGAGCATTTTTTGGAGCATCTTCACCTTGAAGGCTTCCAGTTTCCCGATTTATGCACGACCCAGGTCTTACATCCATATAGGAGGGTGCTCCATGTGTAGCATTTGGCCATTTGATATCTTTTCTGGAAATCCAATTTAGTGTCACAGGGGAAGTTCTTAAGATTCTTAAATACCTCTTTGGCCATACCGATTTTGCTTCTGATTTCTGTGCCTTGGTCATTACTATTTGTGAAGATCTTCCATAGATATTTAAAGCCATTCAATTATTTGATGGGGGAGTTGCCACAGCATATTTTGATTCTAGGTAAGGTGTTTTTGTTTATGACCATAGTTTCGCTCTTTTTGGCATTAACTGTTAAGCTTACCTGTTCGCTGGCTGTTACAACTTTGTTGAGGAGTATTTGTAGCTTTTCCTCTGATGTTGCAATGAGGGCAGTATCATCTGTATACTGCAGGCTATTGATAACTGAATCATTAACAGCAATTTCTTCTTTAGGCTCTTGTGTGTGTGTGTGTGTGTGTGTGTGTGTGTGTGTGTGTGTGTGTGTGTGTGTGTGTGTGTGTGTGTGTGTGTGTGTGTGTGTGTGTGTAATGGTTTCAGGAAAGAGATTGTACAGCACAAGAGACAACACATAATCTTGCCTTACTTCTTTCTGGATTTGTACCCAGTCTGTGTTTCCTCCCTCTACAATGATTGCCACTTTTTGTTCGAGATATAATAGTAATGATATTACCAGCTTTCTTGCTACCTGTATATTGCTTTTCACGGAATTGCAAACTCTTCTGAATCACCCCAAAACTCAAAATTTGAGCACCCAAAAATTTAATGTTGGGGACACTGTTCGTTATGCCTGTGACTGCTTCACTGCTTAGGTATTTGGGATCAATGTTTATTAAGAATGGAATAAAGTGATTCACAACATTAGGGCAAACAACTACCAAACTAGGCACCAAGACAATGAAAAAAAAGAAAAAAAGGATGACATGAATGTGTCATTTACTGTGACATGAGTGCTGAATAGCTACAACACAAAATAGTTCGTGCCAATCTGTTGACTGTTAGTACACAATGTAATTACATGTTTCACTGTATAGTGACTATACAATCTGTGATGAATCAGCAAATTTGGTAACTTACTAAGGATTAGTAAGGATTCTTACATTTGCTATTTTATATTAGAAAATAGCAAATGTAAGTTGGCTATTAAAAAAAAAATAATAAATAAATATTTTGGCAAGGTATTTCATCACTCAAATTGTGAGACCAATCATTGTAAATTGTCTAGTAATAAGCAGCACTTTCCCAAACAACAGGAAGTCCTCGTTGTTTGTTATGTTTAACTGACATAGTGCAAATGCATTATTTTAGTATGCAGCAAATTATTAACATAGTTGGGAATTGGCATCATTTAAGACTATCTCATATTGTGAATACCTACACGACTTGCCATGATATTGCACTACCTCGAATAAGTAATGCTTCACCATTAGAGAAGACTATTGCTACTTATTCTCAGCGGATACTACCACCACCACCACCCAGATGGCACTGTCCTGAAGCTTACTGGCTTCTCATCGGTGAGTGGGCAGGTACATGAGAAGCCACCGATGAGAAACCAATAAGCTTCAAAATGGTGCTATCTGGGTGGTATCCACTGAGAATAAGAAACAATAGTCTTCTCCAATGCTAAAGCATGGCAACTCGTGAAGTTATTCCAAATGGGATATACTTAAATGATGACAATTCTTAGCTACGTTAGTAGTTTGCTATATCTGTTAACTTATTTGCAACCCAAGGTTTTAGCCCTAAAATGCTTTTAAGTTTATGTTATGTTTAAATAATAATTAACAGGTTGGTTAGAATTTTGGCCATCAAAGTTGATGCTTCGTAAAAAAAAAAAAAAAAATTGCTGAATTTGGTTTCTATTCTTAACCCCCCCCCCCCCAAATTTGCCCAAGTTTCCATTTAATTTGTGTTGTGCTGATTTTCTTTCTACTTCTTAAGAGAAGTTTTCTCAGCCTCTCTTACGAAGATATCATTTATTTGTACAAATAAGGGTTTCAAAATATGTTCAATGTTATGTAATAACATTTGCAGCCATTAAATTTTCTTTGAATGAAGAAAATGGCATGTCATTTTATTTGTTTCTTCGGTAGAAGAAGGAAGATTTTGAACATAAACTGTGCACACCAGTTCTATTACTGCTTGTAAATTGTTCATATAACACTAGACCATCAACTAAAAATTGGAATGATTATTAACTATTCATTGGCTTATGCTCTTAAAAAAGGCAGAAGAAATCTGTTATTTGATCAGAATGGCCTGCTTCATGTTATGCATTTTGTTACATTAACTGTTAAATTGACCTGTGAAAGGAAATATGCAATTTAATATATATATTTTTTACATGTTAAAGTTGAAGAAATTCATAAACTTTGCTCTTTATTTTATTTCTGTTTTGTTTGTTATGTAATTGATTAGTTATTCAACACACTGTAACTGACTACTTGAACCTGGAAATAAACCTCAAATAGAAGTTTTATGTTTAGACATCTTACCAGAAAAATGTACACAAATTGTTTTTTTTATAAATTAAATAAAATTTACAAAATAAAAAAGTGATTAATTTTGAAGCAAATGTAGTGAACTTAAGGAAGGTAATGAAATAGATACTGCCAACCCACAAGTTTAAATCTGTAAGCCAGTGCAATTAAAAAGATTTTATCATGCTAAACAAAAATATTTTTCAAAATCTGAATAAAGAGGAACTTTTATTTACCATAACATCATCCCAAGATGCCCTTTTCCATTCCCGAAGACGAGCTGCTACCTTGGCAGGAAACAGTGGAGATGCTTCAGGTGGCAGTGGCAGAGATCCATTTTCTACCATAACATATATTTATAATCAGATAAGATAAGCACATTAACAACAAAAATATAAATGCACATAAGATCAGCAATTATTCTATTTCATTGGCATTAGGTAATGCGCAAATGCAAAGCACTAAATAACTTACCCCTATACAATATGTTTCTCCAGCATTTTAATCAAAAATTACTATTCATGCTTGCACCACGACCACATTTGGAATGTTTGCGGATTCTTAGGGGGGGGGGCAGTCATCAAATTGAACTGTGATATTATACTGGCAGGAGCCTGAAGGCTCTTTCATATAACAATTCGAAGACTTTTAATAATTTAAAATAGCAAAAGAAGAAATCTTGGCAAAGATAGTCAAGGAGTAAAAATTATATGTGGTGAAAATTCTCATTGAACTGTTATTTTTATTCTAACACTTAATCTTTACTGCTAAGTAAAAGCATTAAAGGCATGCAGTAAGCTAAAATAAATATTGGTTCTGTCATAGAACGATTGTTAATACTGCAGCTGGTACTACAGGAATCCTAGCAGCATGAGCATGTTGATTTTTTTCTTGAATGTCTTGAGATGTCACAGGGTTAGCGACATTACTGAACTTTCAACGAAATCTCACAGAAAGAAGATGAGGGGATGACAACTGTCAAGCACAAGGGCCACAAATAGTACCCCCCTTTCCACCCAACCTAATATCTAGGAAACACCACACTTACACCTCTCACATAGCATAAAAGGTGGGGTGGGTGGGTGGGTGTGTTTGGCACTAGGACTTCCATGACTGTGTATATTGAATAGTATATTTTCAAAGTGCTAAGAACTTCTAACTCGGTGGGGGGATATACAGACCAATAGATTAACTATAGGCGCACAGGTGATGATGATTCTTGCACTGCTTCTATTGAAAAATGCAGCAGCCTCAAAAACAAGATGCAGAGGATTTCAGGCCATCATGAAACCAGTGAATAGTGGGCTATGTGAGGGTAGCTAAGAGTAAGAACATGTGCATTTACACTAATTCTGGGAGCAGTGTAAATAAATTTGATGTGTTTGAAGTACTGATTAAGTCATCAAATGCAGACATTGTAGGGATAGCAGAAACATGGTATCACTCAGACAAGTGATGCAAGAAAGCAAGCATATGAGCTTATGTAGCATCAGCGGGAGAAAAAAAAAAAAAAAAACCCTACTTCACACATCCATTCCCTCTAAAAGTTTGTCCAGTATCTCCTTGAATTTATTTAAGCTATCAATTTCTACAACGACAGATGGAAGTTTGTTCCAGCAATTAACCAAATACTGGCTAAAGGCAAATTTCCACACATCTATTCTACAACTGTCTTTCCTCAATTTGAATATGGGGAGTAAGTACAATGTATAAAGGAAGAACAGACAGGACGAGGTGTGTGGGGGTTATGCTCTTGGCTAAAAAACCATTAAATTTAAGACAGTGCATCCAGTCAACATGGATGACCAGTGCAATGCTGAGTCAGTCTGGTGTGATATAAGCACTTTTTTTTTTTTTTTTAGGAGCATTAGCAACTAAGGCCATATTGCTCCGGGAATGTGCGGTGGTCATTCCCTGACCTTTCCGCATCCTCTGTATTTGGTGGTGACGGGCTCGAACCCCGGTCTAATCAAGAAGCGTGTGCTACACACTGTTGCACCTTCCCACCTGGCTACGGAGGCACCTGATATAAGCAATGGGAAGACAAAATTGAGAGTAGGAGTGTGTTATAGGCCTGACTGTGATGAGTATATCAAGCAGCTATACAGAGAAATTGAGTAGGCCAGTAAATCAGAATGTCTTATAATGGGGGATTTTAATTTTTCAGATGACTGGAATGTGTGGCTGGGTCACTCACACACAAAGCAAGACTTTTGTAGCATTCTTGGATGACTGTTTTCTTTAGCAGCATGTTAGAGAGGCAACAAGAGGAAGCAATACTCTTAATTTGGTTATCGGTAGTGATTCTACATGCATTAAGAATCTGTAGGTAAAAGACCTACTGGATGGCAGTGATCACAGTGTACTAATGTGGAATTTAATTAAAGAACTAACTACTGTGAAGGGAAAGGTTCTGCTTTTGTAAGGGTGACTATAGTGGTCTCAGATAGTTTTTAAATTTTATACAGTGGAACCAACTGATGATGTTACCAACAGCAAATTCTAAATAGGAAGCATTCAGGAAGGTAATCAAAGAAGCTACTAGGCTTTTCATACCAATGAAGAAATACTGTTCAAGGCTTAGACCTAAATAGATGCCCACATGTCTCAATGAAATGTTCTTGTTTATACTCCAGGATGACCACCAGGTCCGTAGAGTTTACAATAAATCAATCAATACAAATGTTAATCGTATTTAGCAGTCACGGGCTTGAATCCCGGTCCATTCAAAGAGCATGTGCTACTGCACTTGCACTTCTGACCACTCAGCTTATTCAAGCCTGAATCATTCATTCTACATTCACAGAAGAAATTCTACATTCACAGAAGAATTTTTGGATCTACATTCACAGAGGAATTCTTTATGGGAGGGGTTTGTCAGAAGTTTATTAAACTCCAATGGGGAGCTAAATGACTTTGTGATAACTGAAAGGAAAGAGGAAGAAAAACTGTTGAAGCTGAACATAAAAAAGGCATCTGGGTTGAATGGGAACTATCAAATCATGTTAAAAGAGGTGACCAAACCCTCAGCCATAATTATGAGAGCATCCTTGGATTCTGGGATAGGTTCCTATGAACTGGAGATGTACAAACATTCAACCAATTCATAAAAGAGGATCAAAAGGTGACATGAGTAATTACAGACCTGTCAGTTTAACATCTGTTCCAGGAAAAACAACAGAGTCATTAGTTAAAGAAGTAATGTAGGACCATCTGGACAGGAATGCAATTATACTGCAGTCAAAGCATGGATTTGCTAAGGGGCGATCTTGTCCAACCTGAAGGATAGTATGATGCAGTGACCAAGGAACTGGAGGCAAAAAATAATTTTGATATTATATATCTTGAATTTCAAGAAGGCTTTTGATACTGTTGCACATAAAAAACTGCTGTATAAACTGGAGCAATGTGGCTTTAAGGGCAAGTTACTGCTATGGATAAAGGGCTGTTTGTTTGTTATTTGGTTTTTAGGAGCATTAGCAACTAAGGCCATATTGCTCCGAGGATATATGGTGGTCATTCCCTGACCTTTCCGCATCCTCCGTATTTGGTGGTCACGGGCTCGAACCCCGGTCTAATCTAATCAAGAAGAATGTGCTACGCACTGCTGCTCCTGCCCACCTGGCTACAGAGGCGCCCTTGGATAAAGGGATGGATAAGTGGAAGAAGAAGAGTGGTTATCTATGGGAACTGCTCTTTGAGGATTAATGTTATCAGTGGGATTCTCCAGGGTTCAGTGCTGAGCCATATTGCTGTTTTCAATATTTATGAAGGTATATTACTGTTTTCAATATTTATGAGGCTTAATGTCAAAGATTGCAGATGATACAAAGGTTGGCTGGGTATTTAACAAAAATAATTAGGGTGAGCTACTGCAACAAGATTTAGAAAAATTAGATAGATGGGCTGAGAAATGGCAGTCAAAGTGTAACATTGACAAATGCAAGGTACTGCATATGGGTAGCAGTAATTTCAGAGTAACTTAACCCCAGGGGCTCACATCTGGTGAGTATGGGCTTGGCACACCCAGGGTCCCGAGCTGGATATCATCATTCTTCTCTTTCTTGGTGATTTCCTTCTACTTTTGACTCTCTCTCTCTCTGTCTCAGGGTAACTCGGGAACTTTTTTTTTTCCTGGAGCAGCATAAGCCTCAGGCTTTCTTGCACCATATGGCTATTAATAATAATAACTGTATACTACCATACAGTTGATAAGTTAAAGAAATTTGCCTTTAGCAAGCGAGTAGTTGATTGGTTGAACAGACTTCCATCTTTTGTTATGGAAGTTGGTAGCCTAAATAAATTTAAGGCTGAGCTGGAAAGGCATTTGGAACGAATGGAGGGGTGAAATGGGAGGTTTTTTTTGGCTGATGCTGCATAAGCTTGCTTTCTTGCATTATATACTAATGCTAATGCTCAGGATAGTAAAAAATTAAAAAGACCTGGGGATAATAGTGCAGTCCCATATGAAATTCTCTGCGTAGTGTAGACGTGCTGTCAGGACAGTTCATGGGGTTTTGTCAATAATATAACAGAAACTTTGCTAGAAAGGATAAGGAGGTTAATTATCCCTTTATGGGTGAGGGCACACTTACCTAGAAAGGCTTCAGTTTTGCAAACTGCGTCTATAGACTGGGTGCCTGTGGGGTAATCCGATTGAGGTGCTTAAGGTCTTGAATGATTGCGTAAGCTGAATGTGAACAGCATTCTTCCTCTTGCTGAGACCACACACGAGGGGGCATAAATTTAAGTTGAGGAAGGATGGGTGCAGGATAGATGTTGTTATTACTTGGTTTTTAGGAGCATTAGCAACTAAGGCCATATTGCTCCAGGGATATGCGGTAGTCACTTCCTGACCTTTCCGCATCCTCCGTATTTGGTGGCAGGATAGATGTGTGGAAGTTTGTCTTCAGCTAGCGAGTGGTTAATTTTTGGAATAAGCTTCCATCGGTTTTTATGGATGGTTTGAATAAATTCAAAGGACTAGACAATTTGCCACTACTACTACTACTAAAATATATATATACAAGGTGTGGCTATGAAATAATGAGACTATGTGTCTAACCACTACACACACCAAGTGTGTGTGGTGGTTGGGCACATGTAAACAAAGATACAGCAGTTAACCTTGAACCGTTCCATAGTTGCCTGCCAAATACTGTTCCAACACATTAATTCTGTTTGCAGTGAGACAGGTTTTCATTACCTTATGTTTTTGCAGTTTGCTGTAAAAAATGACAGACAAAAGAACTGAACAACAAATTGTCTCAAATTTTTAATAAAACTAAAGAAAACACCAATTGAAACTTATGACTTATTAGGTCAAGTTTATGGAGATGATTCTATGCCAAGAGCTTGCCTGTTTGAATGGCATAAGATTTTTAGAAGGAAGAGAGAATGTTGAAGATGATGAATGACCAAGCCATCTGGTATCCACAAAAACCAATGTAAATGTGGACTGGGTAAGAACAGTGATTAAAGGTGATCACTGTTTAAGTATTAGAATTGTTGCATCAGAATTCAATACAGACAAAGAAACAATTAGACAAATTTTAATTAAAAATTAGGCATAAAAAAAAAGTGTGTACCAAAAATTTTGAATGAAGATCAAAGAATGAGACTCCAAGTTTGTGAAGATGTTTTAGAAAAGAAAAAGGAAAAAAAAAAAAAAAAAAAGATCCAGACTTTCAGAGTACTGTAATTATTTACAATGAAATTCAGTTGTTCCAGTATGACTCAGAAACTAAAAGGCAGTCAATGTAATGAAAGACAAATTCCCAAGATTATCAAAATCAAAAATGAAAACCATGCTTCTTCTTTTCTTTGCTATTAAAGGATTTATTATTGCTGAATACATTCCACCAAATCAAACATACTACACCAAAAGTTCTGACAATACTATATTAAAATATTTGAAGGAAGAGACCTGAAATGTGGAAGAATGGTGGATGCTCCAGCACCCGACATGCTGTCTGATCACCAGTTTCTGGCCAAAAAACAAATCCCTGTGTATGAACATGCATCCTACTCACCAGACATAGCCCTTTTTAACTATTTTCACTTCCCAAAACTGAAAGGTGTACTTAAGGGAGCCTATTTTCAGACCATCGAAGATATTCAGAAAAAAAAAAAAAAAAAATGAAGTCTTAATAAGGGCTTACAGAAGTGTTTCCTCTGCTTGGAAGAAATGTATGGAACAATGTGTGCAAGCCCAAAGCTTGCACACATTTTGAAGGGGATAACTCGTAAGTTACAAAATATTTCATTATACTTAATTTACTGCAATAGTCTTGTTATTTAATAGCCACACCTTGTATTAAAAAAAAAGAAGTGAACATTCCAGTTTCTTCCATTAAAAATATGTTGATCAATTGTGTTTAACGATAACTTCCTCTGGAGCTCTAATAAAGTAGTTTTTTTATAGTAAAATCTCGTTAATACAAACTGAAACACTGAAAAATGGTGGAACAACTGGCCATTGACTTTAAACAGGAGATGATGAGCAGTGTTTTCAAGAGCACAATTCAATGAACCCTCCTTCTTATGGGCCCCTGGAGTAGACCCCAGTTAAAGTATCCATGCATACAGACTGTAAAAACATAAAAGTTGCATTTTCTGATGAATCATGTTTCCTCTTATGTCATGTGGATGGCAGATGGAGGGCAAAGCAACAAACTGCAGAGAGGAATCACTCTGTCCTGGCCCAACAGAAATGGGTGGCAGCAGTGTTTTGGTATGAGGGACATTTCCCTGATAAGCTCTTGGAGCCTCCATACTCCTAGACTACTGTTGTTTGTTTGTTTGTTATTTGGTTTTTAGGAGCATTAGCAAATAAGGCCATATTGCTCCGGGGATATGCGGTGGCCATTCCCTGACCTTTCCGCATCCTCCATATTTGGTGGTCACTGGCTCGAACCCCGGTCTAATCAAGAAGCGTGTGCTACGCACTGCTGCTCCTGCCCACCTGGCTACGTAGGTGCCCCCCCCCCAGACTACACTCTGAATACTAAAAACCACCTGTCCATTGTGGCTGTTCAGGTACATCCCTTCACAGTGACTGTCTTCCTGGCACAAGTGTGTTCCAGCAGGATAATGCACTTGTCATGTTTCTGTTACTATATTAGAGTAATTTGCTGAACACAAAAGTAACTTCCATGTGCTTCTTTGATCGCTAAATTCACTGGATATGAATTCCTAAAACATCTCTAGGATTATGGCGATTTTACAGATACAGCGTTTGGATCCTTTGCCTAGCACTATGGAAGATGCACAGGATGCAATCCTGGTAACATGATACAACGTACCTACTGCAAAGTTCAGAGACCTTATAGAGTCCATTCTTCACGGTGTGGCAGTGGTTCTGGTGGCAAGAGAAGGACATACCCACTATTAAGTATGCAGCATAATGTTTTGACTATACAGTGTATATATTAATGGCACAATTGCTATCAGGGATAAATTGTGCCCAATCTTAAATTATAATACAACAAATTATTTATTTAATAGATCATGTTTATAAATTGTCCAACAGTTGAATTTTCTTCATGTAACAAAATAATTTTAGTAAATTTGAGACAGAGAGATTTCAAGGTTTGAAGTCCACTTAAGTTGGAAATGACTATATTTCTTTTTTACATCCTGCTTCCCCACTGGGGAGGGGATGTAAGAAAGAAATACATAAAGAAGATATGACCTGTGCATGTTCTAACAAGTACTACTACTTTTTTTTTTGTTTGAAGTTATAGATCTACAGCAGAGTTTTTATTTAATCCAAGAAATTTATTATTTATTTGAGTCTGTCGGAATTCTTCTTTTTCCTAGCATTTGTCCCGCATCAGAGCAGGGTCCGTTTGTCTGCACTTCGTTCACCACTTCATGTGGTCTGCAGCATCACTTAGTTTGATAGTAATAGTTTGCATAGCCTCCTTCAGTTGGTCGAGCCATTACTTCTTTGGTGGTCCACATAGTCGCCTACCTTCTGAGGTTTAGTGCCATCTTTGCTATTGAATCGTCATTGCTATGCACATGACCATACCACCTCAGGCATGCTTCACGCATCTTTTCATGTATAGGGGCTATACCAAGAGTCCTTCATACATCCACATATTTGATGTGGTTAAGTCTAGTCAGGCCGAGTGACCACCTGAGCATTCACATTTCCATTACATGCAGGATTTGTTCATGCTTCTTTGTTGCTGGCTAGTATTCTGTCCCATACAACACCATTGGTTTGATGAGAGTCTTATAAACTTTTGATTTTAAGTATGTTGGGATATTGCAGTCGCACAGGACTCCAATAGTTTGCTTCCACTTCAGCCAGGCTGCATTGACTCGCATCCAGATGATTTGTAATGTGTCACAATCAGAGGAAACATATGAGCCCAGCTATTTAAACTGGGTGACCTTATTTAATGTCTGTCCGTCGATTGTAATTGGGCCATCTGACTGGGCATCACATTTTAGATATTCTATCTTCTTGATGTTCAGTTGCAATCCGAACTTATCCATACGTGATTTCCATTCCTGTGTCTGCTGTTCAAGGCCCTGGCGTGTTTCACGCAGCAGCACAGTGGACTGAGTTGGTGACATTTTGGTACAGCAGCTGGGGTCCAGTGGATGTAGATTTAAGACAGTCCATGGGATCATAGTGTGTGACATATGCGCTCATGTCAAATGCTTTTTTTATGAGAAAAAGCCTCTGACCTAACCACTTCTCTCTTTTAATGGTATCTTTCCATCAACAAATGCAGCATGAACAGCTTCTACTGTTCTGCACCCTTTACGAAGCCACACTGATTTTGTGAGATTGTGATAATATCACAGATGCATGCGTCGAGTATGCACTCAAAGATCTTCACTGTGTGGCATAGTAGAGGCCTGTAGTTCGAGCAGTCGCTAACATCATCTTTGCTCTTCCAGATTAGGATTGTGATGCTTGTCTGCCAGCTTATTGGCACTTCATTCTTCTCAGTCTCATTAAAGTCAATCTTATTGATTTAAATGAGACTGAGAAGAGTTCTGCTCCCTGAGAGCCTAGTAGCTTCCAGACATCAGTTAGTATATTGTTTGGGCCTGTCGCTTTTCCATTCTTCATTTTACTAATTGCAGCTGCTATATCCCCTGACACAGCTGATGATTGCCTCGCCAGCTGTGACAGGGGAGCAAGGATCCTGGAATCACCACAGTAGTTGGGATTGGTAGATGCGGGTATTCCTCAATGCATATTTACATATAATAGTCCTTACAGCAGCAGCAGCATAGTATATCAGCTGGATTTCGCAGCAGCTGCTGGTTTTCATTCTTGATGTTTACAATGTGTTCAATGCCCAGGGTTGAGGGATGACATGATGCAGCTAGTCGGTAAATCTTATTCGTGCCTCCAGGTGTGTCTAATTCATCATACAAGTCATTGTAGTGTGCAGCTTTGGCTCTTGCAACTTTTCGTTTTGCTGCAGCTTTCAGCTCCTTATAGCATTTTAAGTCATCACCATTTGTTGTCTTTAGCCATGTTTGTATGCGTTGAGTTTTGTGTTTGTGTTGAGTTTGTCAGAATAATGTCCATTATTGTTTAGAAGCTTTTTTTTGTGTAATGTATATGATGCATGGAAATGAACTGAAATAGTGTTGACAGGATGCTTTGCATAATGACCATAATTGCCAGAATGTCCTAGTATCACACAGAATTTAATTCAGTAACTATTTTTGTGGAAATCCATCAAATGAGAGCTGATCTTATTCATGATGGGATGAAAAGATGGAACTTGTTTTGTAATGCTGCTACTGCACCTCTTGGAAGCAGTACATTTTGGCTCAAATGTCCAGAGAATGAGTGGCTCAAATAATAAATCCTAGAAGAAGAGTTAGAAGCACAGTTAATGTTTTCCAAGGTTAATCTGATTGTTTATCATTCACTGAATGGATACTGCATTTGAATCAGAGAGGTACAGAAACAGAAAAGTCATTACTGCTACCATGGCTGATTCAGTCTTCAAACCATCTGTGTAAATGAGCCAACAGCAAGTAACTGTAAAGTCAGTATGGTTTGACATAGGTATTGAAAAAACAAAAAATGAGAGAAGTATATTATAAGCCAAATGACTGTGATGGTGATGAGTATAATGAACAACTATATAGGCAAACAGACAGGCCAGTAAACCAGAATGTCTTACTATAGGGGATTTTAAATTTCCAGATACAGACTGGAACCTGTGGATTGTTCAGTCAGTCAGCAGCAGAACATGAATGGTTTTACTGGATGTGTTACATACCATGCTAAAGAGATAACAAAAGATATTAATTTTCTTGATCTGATTATTGGGTGGCTTGTGCATTAAGAAATCTTCAGGTAAAGAAACTATTGGGTGGCAGTAATCATAAGTGTATGATGTGAGATTTATTTAAAGATATAACTACTCTCAACGGAATAAGGGAAGGGATGAGGGGTTTGCTTTTGCAAAGGTGATTACAATGGTCCTAAGTATTGGGAAAGGGTCTTAGATAGTTATAAATTTTCTTTAGTGGGACCAACTAATGCTATTATCAAATGGAAATACTAAAAATGTTCAGGGAAGTAATCAGAGAAGCTTAGTGGCTTCTATGATTATTTCCCTGAACTTTTCAAATTTTATAGATAAACAGATGTGAGATGAAGTGATAAAATTAATGCCAGAGAAGAAAAATACATGAGATAATTATAAATTATTGGGGTACACAGAATCCTAATAAGTGTAAATTAGTCTGCAAACAAGTCACTAAGGGGACCAGGAAAGCCAATGTTGATTATAAAAAAGTTTTTGGCAAAGAAAAGTATCATAGAATTCTTTGTTTATGTTAATACTAGAAGGAAAGGGATAACCCTTTTTAGTCCATCCAATGGATATGAATGGCCTAACTACTGATGATCCTGTAAAAATCCTGAATAAATATTTTGCATCTATATTCACGTTTGTTTTTTTTTTTTTTTTTATAGGCAAGCCATAATGCACCTATTCACATGTGAAGAAATTTTTAGGGATGGGAATACCAGAAGCATACCTAAATGTAACTGGGAGTTATGATTCAATGATAATAGAAAAGAAAGTGGAGGAGGAGGAATTATTGAAGCTAAAAGTAAATAAGGCAATCGAGGCTGATAGCATAGGGGTCTCCATAGACTGGAGATGTGAAAAATGTCTCTCTCCTATTCAAAAAGGGAGGGGGGGATAAAAGGGCAAAATGAGTAATTTCAGACTTGTAAGCTTGACATCTGTTTCAAAAAATAATGGAGTCAGGGGTTAAAGAAATAATGAAGTTTCCCCTGAGATGATGCCTCATAAATAATATAACTGTTCAATGCATTCTCTCGTCATCTCCCTCAACTGTACTGTGTGTATATGCTATCAAAACTCCAAGAGGCATACTTGCCATTGAGTTCAAAAGTTTTTCTAATAAACAATCTTCTCTAATTTCAATGTCATTAGTTCCACACTGCTGAGCTTCATTGATTCAATGTCTCTTCTCTGTGAAGATTTTTACTGAAAAAAAATCAATGCAAAGTACTTGTACTGTTCATCTGCAACATGATGGGTTATCCACAGCTTTCACATATCCATTACATAATGATCCAATTCTTTCCCCCTTGTTTTTCTTTTTATAGCTGATGCTGTATAAGTCTGATGCTTTCTTGCCTTTTGCTATTACTAATACCAAATTTTGCATATTTTCCAAAATTCCACAATGGATTCCTTATATGGCAGAGTACGGTGTGAAGGCTGCCGTAGCCTAGTGGTCAGGCGCGCGGGTGCATAAGTACACATGCCTTGAGTGACCGGGGTTCAAGCCCGTGACTGCTGAATACGGTGCTGTTTCTTGTAATCTATCTATCTTGTGAACTCCTCTGACCGTTTGGTCGTCCCGGAGTATAAACAGAAAATTTATTTCTTTTATTTATATATGCTGTACTTTGCTATATGCTGATTTGTTTCTGAACAGTCTGTGATAGCTTTGGTTTATTAGTATACAAAAAGTTTACTCTAATGAACCAAAACAATCGGAGGACTATTTGAGGTATGGAATTTATGCTATTGTAACGTAAAAGACGGCTGTGATAAACCCTTGTTGATTACATATTTTTTGATATGGATTTGTTTTCAGAGTTCAACTACCAGAAAGCAGGTATTTTAAGAACTTTTATAGTATAATATTTAATTTTCATTCTAATTCAACAAATCACAAGAAAATTAAAAGGTTCTTATTGGTCAACTAAAAGTGTGTTTTTAAATTAACAGAAATATTACCCAAAGATAACAGATGATTATAAAGTAATACTCGGGATGTTAAACGATCCCTAATAGCAAGAATAATTTTTTCCACACAGGATGCGCTAACTAGGTGCTGGCGTTTTGCTTCTAAATCATCAAAATCTGCAAGCAAGAACTCTAATCCAGCTAATCTCTGGGCCCAGAGATATGGATGTCCAGCTTCTGAATCAGTAAATGGAAACTCTTCATTTCTGTTTAATAAATGAATTAAGAGGAAACTATTACCAAGTTAATTATGGATATTTCTTTTAACATTTTTCTAATAAATATACTGAAACAATCATAAAACAGATTTAAAGTAATAATAATCATCCTAAAATCTATTGGCAATAACATTAACTCAATTCACTTCTACTCTAATTTATTCATTATATTTATGCTTCACTGTGACCACATCAAAAAACAATTCAATGTTAAAGTCATTTATCAAACAGATTTGCCTGAGATTATATAGGGTGTTTCAAAAGCGAACTGTACAGACTACAATATGCAAAAAAAGCCTAGTAAACATGGGTCCTTAAGTGAATCATTTTCGAGGTATTGCACGTTTCTAGTTGGGATCCACCACTGACTTGTTTGTTTAGGTTAGGTTATGCTTATTCTCTCCCTTTCCTCTCTCTCTCTCTCTCTCTCTCTCTCTCTCTCTCTCTCTCTCAATGCTCTGAGACATAGCAGGCATACTAGTACTCATCAAAGGATAGTCAATATGGAAAGAGGTTACAGCAACGAAGAGTATGCGGACATGCACTTCATGTATGGTAAAGCCAACGGCAGTCCACACTCGAGGCTGCATGTTTCTTGATACAAACAGGCACACATTCATCAGGGTACACCAACGCATTGGAGAACATGGGCGCTTCACACATGGAGTACGAGTAGGTAGGTCCAGAAGCATAACATCTGAAGTTGAGGAAAGGGTGTTAGAAAGAACATCCTGTAACGTGTAACATCTGTAAAATTCTGTAGTGTTGAAACCAAAAATTAAAAATGTATTATCTTATGTTTAATAAAACTACCCTTAGCAAAGGATTCACAGTTTTTTGCTAAACTAGTGCTCCCATATTCAGTGGCAGATCTTAACAGAAAATGCGCATTATCTCGAAAACAGTTCATTTGCGGCCCGACGTTCACTGGGACTTTTTTTTTTGCTTATTTTAGTTTGTACTTTTTACATTTAAATTATTGACCATCATTTTTGAGATACCCTGTATACATTTTTATTTCTGAAGCGTTTTTGCTATATCTAAAAATTAATTCATACATATTTTCACCAACTTTTACCTTATCTACATCTAGGCATTATGAATAATCAAACTAACAGAACAAGCTTATCTGTGTAAAGACCTAAACCCCACAAAAATTTCTTCATTTGTTTCTCAATTGCAATCTCAATGATGTCCATTTCTATCTACACTCTGCCAATCCCCATTTACTTTTTCTAACAGAATCTCAATATCAGTTACTGCAACCACTGCCCATCTCATTTGTCCTATTTATTCACTATAATTACTTTCACTTCAAAGGAGGCACTTGTGTATATGTAATTGTGGATATTCATTTTAAGAGATTTCATAATCTGGACTCTTCTTCTCCTTTCTTTGATTTCATCTGGCTTAAAATATTTGTCCCATTCTGTCAAATTCATCTGTTGCCTCTACTTATATGAAAGTATTCTATCATCTTTAGATGAAAAAATAAAAAAATTGTTCTACTACTGGCATAAAAGACTTTTCCTTATCTAACTGGAAATCACAAACATAAATTTATTCTGCATATTTTCCATACACAGAGTTTTCAAAAAATAGCTCTATAACAATTGCATTTTTTTCGAAATATCTTCACAAACCAGAGTCTTCTCATTCTTTGATCTTAATTTATGATATATATATATATACAAGGCACCTTTTTAGAACACACTTTTTACATGTTTAAAATTTGCAGTTAAAATTTGCTTGTTTCTCAGTCCATACTGAGTTCTGATGCAACTATTGGCACCTTTTTAGAACACACTTTTCACATGTTTATAATTTTCAGTTAAAATTTGTTTGTTTCTTAGTCCATATTGAGTTCTGATGCAACTATTCTAAAACTTAAATGATGATCACTTCTAATCAGCCCTTGTTTGTTTGTTATTTGGTTTTTAGGAGCATTAGCAACTAAGGCCATATTGCTCCGGGTATATGCAGTGGTCATTCCCTGACCTTTCCGCATCCTCCGTATTTGGGGGCCACGGGCTCGAACCGCGGTCTAATCAAGAAGCATGTGCTACGCACTGCCGCTCCTGCCCACCTGGCTACGGAGGCGCCTAATCAGCCCTTAAAATGTGGATAAACATGATAAATCAGTAATGACTGATTATCATGTTTATCCACATTTTTGTCAGTTTTCAAGGATGCTGGAGAGCCTGTTCACATTTGTTGTCTTTCACGTTCTTTCTTCCTTCTAAAAATCTTTTATACCATTCAAACACATGAGCTCTTGACACTTATCTTTCTCAAACTTGACATAACAACTCATAACTTTTGGTTAGTATTTTCTTTCATTTTGTTAAGAATTTGAGGTTGGTTCTTTGCTTGATTATTTTGTGTATCATTTTTTCCAGCAAACTGCAAAAACTTGAGGTAATGAAAGCCTATTTCACAGCAGAGTGAATGAACATACTGGAACATGGGAGACAACTAAGAAAAAGTTCAAGGTCAACTGCCTTTGTTTTACAGGTGGCATTTGATGTGTAGTGGCTGTACATGCAGTCTCCTTAATTAATAGCTACACCTCATATATCATAAATTGTATTTTATATTAATGAAAGAAGTATTGTAAGCATTTATTTGTTGATTTATCATTAACATTGTTATTGTTGTTGCTCTTACATTATTTCTCCCTGATTGAGGGATTCCACTCCACGATGGGTACTGCTACCAAATACACAGGGTGGTTGTAATATCTGGTGTTACTGTTGGTCGAGGAACTCTCTGACTATCCTACAGGTGTTCAGGATTGTAACTTTCTGGAGTTCCTTGTAGGTGTTCTCTGGGAGACCTATTGCTGCTAGGCTGCTATGCAGAGTCTTTGGCACCATACCGATGGTTGACACAATGATCGAGATGGTCATTACTCCTTGCATATGCCACATCTCCTTAACCTCATGTCTCAGGTTAGTGTACTTCCTAATTTTTTCCTCATGGATTTTCTGGACATTGCTAGTGTTGGGCACCGCTATGTCAATCAGGTAGGTAGCCTTTTCCATCTTGTCCACAAGGGTTATGTCTGGTCTGTTATTATTATTAATGTTATTAGTATTATTATTATTATTATTAATGTAACATTTTTTTTGAAAAATGCCACATCAGCGTACCAACAATCGTGATTCCTTTTGCTATGCCTGTAGAAATTTTATACCACAAAATCAGAGAAAAAAAATTATTAATTTTACAAGAAAGTTATGTTTATTTTCATGTTAGAACTAGTGATCAAGAAAAATCATGCACCTACATTATGTCTACCATCTGAGTGTTGAAAATCTGACCAGATGGATTGCTAAAACGGAGAAAATTTAAAAAAATTTTTAAAAAAATGTGTTCTAGTTTTATATTAACATTTTGTTCTACTAAAGTAGTCTACGGCAAATAGTTTTCTTTAAATAAGAGTAACCTATTATGGATCTCAAAAATAATATTTACCCATTTTTTTTTAATTGGAACCAATTTGCTGGATTAGGTGATTCTTTACCGCTGTCTCCAGAAAACAAACAGTTCAACAAGGAATCTGGTTTTAAAACATCACTAAACAGGAAAAAATAAATAAAAATATAGATCTGTTTAAGAATAACAGATATGTAGATAAACAGTTAAAAATATAGATAAATGTTAGTAATACTGAGTTTAATGAATTAATGTATTTTAATTCATTATTTACTGACTTAATGTATATTAGAGGCAGCTATAACATATGAGGCTTCTTTTGCAATTGCCTTGTTCCTCTGACCTGGTCAAGAACCTGGTCAGGCCAGAGTATAAAAAAAGATCCACCCCTCCAGGGCTTCAAGATTCGTGGAGGGAATCACAATGGTAGAATGCTTTGCAATAAATTCTTGAATGGAAAGCACTTAGGGTACAGGGGCATTGTCATGATGCCAGCATAAATTCTCCAAAGCCCATTTTCTTTGAACAGCATCATGAAATCACCACAGAACCGTGATTACATGATGCAATTTGCTGTTTGATCATGCAGAACAAATTCATAATATTCTGTGAGTAAAAAGTATAAGTACAATCTTGTTGTTTGTTTGTTTGTTATTTGGTTTTTTAGGAGCATTAGCAACTAAGGCCATATTGCTCCGGGAATATGCGGTGGTCATTCCCCGACCTTTCCGCATCCTCCATATTTTGTGGTTATGGGCTTGAACCCCGGTCTAATCAAGAAGCGTGTGCTACGCACTGCTGCTCCTACCCACCTGGCTACGGAGGCGCCTCAAGTACGATCTTCACATTTGATCAAGATTGTCTTGCTTTATTGGAGTTGTAGGGCTTTAGCACATTGATGGCTGAGACCATATTGTGTCATTGCCATATTCCTGTGGAAGCATGTTTTCATGGGCTTAATGAAACCCTATTACCTCTCCCTGAGATTGGATAGTTACAGTCCAACTCAAGAAGCCTTTTGAAATTATTCCAGTCCATGATGGGACTCAAACCTGTCTCTCTCCAAAGGAATAACAATTGGCAAAACCACTATACTGCCATGGAGGATGGACCTCGGAGAAGATGCCGTCATCCACCTAGAAGACTAACTCTGTTTGCAGGTTATAATCGTGCACCCAGAATTCATGTGGTTCAGTAGCAACATAATGACAGAGATTCTGATATGTGAGAACCTAATATTGTGTTAAAATTGACTGAAGTGTCCCATTACAAATACCAATTTTGCAGATAATTAAATGTTGATCACTCCTGATCAAATCATGGTTTTTGTTGTTGTTGTTAGATTTGTTAGTGCATCAGCAACTTAGGCTATAATGCACTAATTACTGTCTGATAGTTTCTTCATTTTTCCTACACCTGATAGGGTTTCAGATATGGTGATATTTATTTATCAATTTTAAAAAGAGAAAAATGTCATCCATGTCCTCGCAATCTCCTAGAACACACTGTAATCATAACTGGTTGCAGTTATGAAAATGAGAGAAGAAAGTAGTTTTCTGTTCTTTCAGTTATAGTGGACATTCTATGATGATGTTTTATTGTTAATGAGCATAAGCAGTTACTGCATTGTGGAAGATCATCGTTTGTTAGTAGGTAGCTATGAGTGAGGAATGTATAACCAATGCATAATCTGGCTAGGATGGTTTCTTCCTTTCTGTTTCGTCTCAGGCTGGATTGCCACTGTTTAAGTTCTCTCTTGATTTCAAAAAGTTTATTATTTGTTTGATCTTTCCACATGCATGTTCCCAGTTCTTTGTATGTCTGTTTGATAAAGGACTTATGATCACTAAGTCCCCCCCCCCCCAAAAACTCGGATTTGGTCTAGCAAAAGAGATACACTAATCAGAGAACAAGCACTATTTACAGACATAATGCACACGGGTGGATAAGAATTCTCAGGTCGCCCTAATATAAAATCTGCCCAACTCTGGCGGATGTCTAAGCATAAATCATATCCAGGATGGTGATCCCATGTATGTTCCTTTAGTCTATCAGCCTTTTCTGTAAATTATATAGTTCCATATGGTAAGAGCATCCTACTGTTTAAGGTAAATTTTTTTAGAGACAAACAAGTTGGTGTATCTTTAATCATGCTTTAAATTAGCTGTTATCTTCTTGGGTTATTTCCATTTAAAAAAAAATGTATTATCCACACAATTACACCACATAATAATCACAATTTAACTGTCTTATTGTTACTATCATAATGTAATTAACTGGATAGCTCACTTTCTTTAGACAAACAACAGCACAATCCTTTCTATTTCTATTGAATTAGTAAGTTCATTTATTATTTAGTATGTATTAGTTATGTTTTTTAGTTATTTAGCTTTAGCCATACCTTTGTACTACTCTAGAGCGGTTTTATGTTTTTCAGTTTTTCCCTTTTTTGAAAAAAAAAAAAAGTGTGGAAGGATTTTTCCTATTTCTTTATCTTCTTCAGCAAACATTTCTAATATTGAATCACTGGATGTCTCTGTATTTTCGATATATATATATATTTGTTGTATAGTGCTGTATTTTGGGTATTGCATCAGATTCTGTTCTAATGCAGATTCACAGCTGGTCTGTGGAACTATAATTAGTGTGTCATCATGTGTTCCTGCTTTTAGGGTTAGTATTAGTATTAGTAACGGCCGCTTGGTGCAAGAAAGCCGATGGCTTATGCTGCACGAGCCAAAAAAAAAAAAAAAAAAAAAATCCGAACAAAACAATGATAAAAACAAAAAATAAATAAATAAAATAAATAACTGAATAATAATAATAAATAAATAAAAAAAAATAATAAAAAGGAAATTAAACCTATCATCCTATGCGCTTCCCTTACCCGAAAGTACTATCCAGATGACCTTTGAATTTCCCCAAACTGTCGGCCTCTACCACCCATGAAGGCAACTTATTCCAGTAATTTATAACTCGCTGGCTAAAATAAAACTTCCTGCAGTCCAATCTAAACATTTCCCCCCCCCCCGTAACTTGAATTTATGTCCCCTAGTTCTAGCATCATTTATAATCTTGAAAATTTTGTCCTCATTCATTTTACTGATGCCTCTCAGAGCCTTAAACACCTCAATCAAATCTCCTCTAAGGTGTCTAGTTTCCAAACTCTGCAACCCACATATTCGAAGTCTTTCTTCATAAGACGCCCTTTTGCCGATCTCACCACCAGGTGAGTTACCCTTCTTTGCACCCTTTCAAGAAGCTCGATGTCTTTCTTTAGGTGCGGTCTCCATACTTGAACACAGTATTTCAAGTGTGGTCTAACATAAGCCTTATATAATGGGATTATCATGTCCCTATCTCTACTTGCAAAAGTTCGATAGATCATCGATAGGACACCATGGGCCTTCCTTGCAACCTGTTTACAATGCTCAGAGAATTTCATGTCTGACTGTATCGTAACACCCAAGTCCCTTTCCTCCAGTACTGGGTTTAGTTGAACTATACCAAGTGAATAAGTTTTTTTGGGATTACTGTTTCCCAGGTGTAATACCTTACACTTTGTTGGATTAAAGCACAGCTGCCATTTTTCTGACCATTCCTGAAGTCTATCTAGGTCTCTCTGAAGAAGCTCAGCTTGACAGTGATCATTAACTACTCTACCAATTTTAACATCATCTGCAAATTTAGACATCATGTCCTCTATCCCTTCATTAATGTCGTTTATGAAAATTAAAAACAACAGTGGTCCTAATACTGATCCTTGGGGAACCCCACTTCTTACATCAACCCAATCTGAGGAATAGCCATTTATCACAACCCTCTGCCTCCTGCCCTGAAGCCATCCTTCTATCCATCTAAGGATTTTCCCAGTGATTCCAACCTGTTCCAGCTTATAAAGCAACCGCTCATGTGGGACTGAGTCAAAAGCTTTGCTGAAATCTAAATAAACAATGTCAAAATTATTCCCTAAATCCAGCTCGTGAGTGACCCTTTTGAAATAGCGAACCAGATTTGTTAAACATGATTTTCCCTTTACAAAACCATGCTGAGTATGCTTGAGAATTTCAATTCTATCCAAATGATCCTGAATTCCACCCTTGATCATTGCCTCCATGATTTTCCCTACTACTGAAGTCAGACTGAGAGGTCGACAATTTTCAACTTCACTTTTAGAGCCACCCTTATGTATGGGAGATACATTTGCACTTTTCCAATCCAAGGGAATCTCCCCAGAGTCTAGTGATGCTCGCATAATTAGCCTCAATGGTTTAATGCACTCGCTTGCCGCCTCTCTTAAGATTATAGGGTATATTCCATCAACTCCAGGAGCCTTACTGGTCTGTAGGCTCGAAAGTTTTTTCATTAAATAATCTTGCGAAATTTCAATATCATTAATTACATATTTTTTAACTTCGCTCCCACAATTTCCATTGCCACAAAAGGCTTTTCATTTGTAAATATCGATGCAAAATAACTGTTGAGTTCATCTGCAACGGCAGCTGGTGTATTTATTACTATTCCCTTTCCCTTACGTAAAGGTCCGATCTGGTTTGTCCTGCTCTTCTTGGCATTTATATATGTGAAGAATTCTTTATCCCCCCTCTTTGCTCTGTTTGCTAGTGATTTCTCATAAACTGCCTTTGCCTGTCGAACCTTTTCTGTGGCTCTATTACACATCACCTTGTAGCTGTTATAGGGTTGCAGTGTGCTAAGTAGGCTAGTGAAAGTATTTATGTTGCAGTGTGCTAAGTAGGCTAGTGAAAGTATTTATGTAGAGATATAGAAATACCAGCTGTACCCACCCCCCATTTGTCACTGATTGAGAATATTGGTATGTTTATTTTTGGCACAAAGGCTATGTGGCCATATTGTGCTTCAAGATCATACTTCATGTAATTAATTTTCAATATTTCGATACTGCTTTCAGAAATGAAGGGTTTTTTTTTAAAACAATAAACAAATGTTTGCCTGCTGCTGAGGCAGGCAACAGGCAAACATTTGTTTATTGCCCGTCGTGCGATTCAAATCTTTTTCAACTATCGCATAAAAAAAAAAGATCACGTTAACTGGAAATTTGCATAGTGTAAAGTGAAAAGTGGTATATAACTTTTTCAAATAGCATTAACTGAAAAATGCATCAATCGAACTCGTGTTATGCAAGGCCCGGCTGTATTTAATGGGTACTCATTCCGCATATCCCGCCACTTTAATTAGCATATCATATGTAGATTTTGTAATCTTGATAGAATATTTTCACAGTTGTCACTCTTGATTCCATAGGATGTTTTGCAACGTGATTTGCTTTCTCATTGTCCCAGAGTTTGCTGGAATCCAGAAAAACACAATGAATGTGGTGGTTTTGTTGAGCCTTGGAGAGTTATTTTTAATTTCATTCAACAGTGGGTAGTGGAACACTTTATTACCCTGTAAGGCCTGTACTGCACTTAGTTTGCCTGAATCATTTTTGTGCATCCAATGGCTTCAGATATTGCATATAATTCTGCAGAGATTACTATATTCAACTAGAAGTGAGACTGAACTCAGGGAGGATGGATGTAAAAAAAGCTGCTCCCACTGCAGCATCATTTTTTTTAAAGCTATCCATATACAATTGAGAAAAATTTACATAACTATGAGAATGTGCTTCATGTAGCTGTCTAATATTAATATTCAGTAAACTCTTCCCCACTGGTAAAAGTAATCATTAAAACTTATCGAAGTGGAAACCATGGAGGATCTAGGGTCTCACTCTCTTAGTGGATTTTACTTAATGAAAGGTTCTAATTTTCTCATTTGGTCAAAGTCCTGGTTTGTTTACACGTGGTTTTTGTTCATGTACAGTGTAGCTCACTGTGGTGCAAAGAGGTATGGCCAGCTGGGATGTGTAGGTAGGCTGAATATTTCAGCTGCATAGTTTAAAGGTAGTTCTTTTCTTTGGAGATGAGAGAAGGTTCATGAGGATCAATGTAAAGACTGTGTATTAGAAGGTTCAGAATGTTCCTAAGACTGGTTCTTAATATGCTATGATGTTAAATGAGAACAGAACAGTTTGTTTACTGAGGGTGAACAGGCAATTTTCCTAGTTTTTTTTTTTTTTTTTTTTTGGCATGTTATTATTCTCAGTCTGTCACTTTGGTATTATTTTTTCTTTCCATTTACTTCCTGTTCTTGAATAGCTAGGCTGGTTTTTCTTCTTTAGTCTGCATCAGTCAGTTTGGAAAGGTTGGTATCGATGCAGTGCAGTGCAATATTCTCATATTTTTTAGATCCACATTTTGCACAAATGGGCATACTTGTGAGGCTGTCAAGAGTTGCAATATTTTTGGCATCATAATTCAAATAACCTGTTTTAATAGTCCGAAGGTTCTGCCATCCTGAAAGTGAGTATTAAGCTATTAGCTGGTAATATATTTTACCCTATCTCTTTGCAGAAAACTTTTTTGCACTTCTCATGCCTTGATATAAAAGTTCTTCACTTTAACTTCTACAATCCCTCCAGTTCAGAGACTTAGTACTGTTTCTGATGTTCTCATTAGTGCCTCTTAGCTTTTTGGGATCAGGATAGGAGGCTTTATCCTTACTGCCTGATTTCTATGGAATTTATGACCAAACAGAATGGTGCTACTTGGTGCTACTTGCATCTATTATTTGGCTTTTTGCCACATTGCTTCTGAGTTATCCACTTTCTGGTTTAGTGGTGTCATGTCAGTAACTTCAGTGGTGCGGGGTAGTAAATACCTGAATAACAAGAGATGAGTAATATACTCTTCTCTTGCTTTTTTTTTTTTTTTTTTTTTTAAATCCTAGTAAGTCTCCTTCCCAAGTTAACAGCCTCACCAATGGAGACAAGTGCAGTGCCACATAGTCATCAGAACATGAGACAAAAGGTTAATGCAAGATAAAAGGAAAAGTAGCTTGCTTTCATGTTAGCTATAGTTTACTTTATTGTAGAACTTTCATAAATAAGAAATTTGTCTAACTAACTAAAAACAAAAGTTTAAAATAAATAAAATGCTGGTAGTATTTTAATAACAAAAGAAATTACAATGATTATATTTATTAAATATTAATGTTAGCACTTGAGCCTCTTTTAACTAGAGACAGCCCTAATTCAATATCCTCCTAAAGCACATGAATACTACTTCCCCTGTATTAAAAAAAAAAAAAAAGGATTTATTTTGTTTGCTCTTGATGTTCTTCCCCCACCCCACTCCCCTTTTAAACTGCTCTTGACTGTACAAATCACAAATTCACTATCATGGAATACTGTTCTTACATCTGGAGTGGTGCATCCAAAGCATTGTAACTAGCTAAAAGAAGGCAGTCATGTTAATTTATGATTTCTCAATTACAAACTTAATCCACACCACAGACACCCAATTTCTGTTTGTGGTTTTTTTGACCCCCCTAAATTAACTAGCATCCATGATTCCACAGTTCCTCTTCTAAACTAGTTTGAATATGTGCATCATTCATAAATGTTCATTTACAACTCTAAACCTACTGAACAAATTCTTTCCTCTCCGTTATTATCTGTTTCTCTTTTGAATATCCTTTTATATCTTCACAACTTGAATATGGCATAAAAATAGTAAAAAATTTAAGATAAGAGAAAACTAAGATACTATTAATTTAAAATAAGTGATTTTTACTACACTTCAAAAATAATTAAAAAATTCACAAGGGTCCTTCATAGTTAAAAGTCTGTTTTCATCTAATTAGTCATCTACTATTTACTGCATTGAAACTACCCTGCCTCTTTATTAATCTATGACTTTTGAATCTAGTGTTCTCTTCAAAATACAATATGATTTCCCCCTCCTCCGAATTTCTGTTTTTGGACCACAATATTCTGTGTTACTGATATCTCTAATAATTTTAGTCAAAATTTTACTTTCTTCAATTTCCTCACAAAATCCGATTAAAAAAAAAATTAAGAAGTGCAGTTATGCATGGTGAATTTTTAATGTTTTCATCCAGTGGAAATAATTATTAAATTACTAATGCTACAGGTAAAATAACAAGGTTTGTAATCATATCAAAAACTAAGAGAAAGCTAGAAATGATACAAATGCTTTAAGCAATGTTAATGGCTTTACCTGGCCGTAACACCACCAAGACAGACAGGTTTTATGAGCTTCACAGAGATAGTCACAATATGCAGGTGTACCAAGTAGAAAAACTGAATGCATAAACATCCCTCACCTTAAAAAAAAAAAAAAAAAAAAAAAAATCAGTAAAGTAACATTTTTACAATTAATAAAGTGTGATTCATAATAACAATGTAACAGAGAGAGAGAGAAACTAACTATATCAGGTGAAAAATGTTAATGAAAAGCAAATGATATGATAACTAAGTACTAGCTCTCAAACTTTTTTCACTTCAGTCATACCTGAAATTAAAAGATGCTACATTCAACACCAAACCTAAATTTTGATTGGCCTGAGTTGAAAGGAGTCCCCTAATCCTACAAAACTCTAAACTACTGTAGCAGAGCATTCATGAATCACTGAATGAGATTCCTAGTAACAATACTTTAGTTTAAATTGAATTTAAGATAGAGATTTTATAGGTTATTACTTAGTATCGGCAAGGGTATCAAATCCACGTGTGGACAGGTTCTGCAGTTCCGCGAACGAAAAGTTTTTAATTATACTTAGCCACTTGATTGACTTAATTGTTAAATTAAATTATTTTCTATAAGTAGCTTATAGACCTAGTCAAGCTCCATGGTTTATTTTGAATTTAGATAGGGCGATTTGGAAAGTAAATAATACCGCGTGTCCATAGATTAACCGTTCGTAACTTGCCGCCATTGTTATACAATACAACGTGTGCTAGCGCAAGGTTTAACGGAAAACTAGATAGTGGAAGGTTTAGCGGAAAACTAGATAGCGAGTATAGTAGTATCAATTAATCACTAAGGTTTATTAGTCTTATTAAATTTCATTGTCAATTGAATTGTATTTTTTTTAACTAAATAAATATAGTGATCTAGTTATAACAAACGTAACATCAGAAATTAATACATATAAGTTGACAGGGGATAAGAAAGTCATATAATGTAACTCGGAGATAATATTCCATACCGAAATACATATATATATAGTGTTATAACTGCACTGGGATATAGGTTTAGGGTTATATTTTGTATTGGAATTTTATTGAACTTGAATAGAAATCATGACTCAGACCACAGCGGCAAAGCAAAAGGCTCAAAGTAGTGGAAGTGCTGTGGCTAAGGGACTGAGGGGGGCAGTCATCCTCTAAATCACAGTCTATTGAAATGCACTGCTTGTTTGATGTTTGTGGAGCAATCAGGAACGGGACATGATATTGCCAGGGGGAATGTCTTTGTGTGTGCACGATGTAAGGAGTGCGAGGAAATCAAGCGCCAACTCGGCATTGTTATGGCTTATATGAGAGCTTGAAGGACAGGGTGGGTGCCCTTGAAGGATTTAAATTGAGGGGCCCATCAAGCTGTCAGCTGCCAACATCAATGCCAGAGCAATATGCCAGGGAAATGGGGAACATATTGTGCAAAAAGGATAGATGGAACAGGACAATGGTATGTCCGCTAGGGGTTAGTTAGTTATTTTGGTTTTTAGGAGCATTAGCAACTAAGGCCATATTGCTCCGGGAATATGCGGTGGTCATTCTCTGACCTTTCCGCATCCTTCGTATTTGGTGGTGATGGGCTTGAACCCCGGTCTAATCAAGAAGCGTGTGCTACACACTGCTGCTCCTTCCCACCTGGCTACAGAGGCACCATCCGCTAGGGGCAATGGTGGTTGATGACGTTGTAAGGCAGGTATCATCCTTTAAGGGCACAAATGGTGATACTGTTGTACACACTGGCACTACTGATATTAAGAGTAGGAGACTGGCAGAATTACTTAACAAGTATAAGACAATGCTGAAAAAAACCGTGAGTTAGGGTTGAATTTGAAAGTGTCTGCAATTCTGCCCAGACACGATAGAAGGGAGTATATGATGAAAGCCTTGTTGATCAATTCTATCCTGGAGAGATTATGCAAGGCTCAAGGGGTAGAATTTTTCTCAGCCTGGTCTGTGCCTGTTAACAGGAGGGACTGCTTCTACAGGGATGGAATACACTTAAATAGAAAGGGTGCAAGAATATTTGCTGATCCTATCGAGGTAGAGTTAGGTGGGTCGGAAAACTGCTGGCTTGGGGGATACATGGACTAATAGATTAACAGTAGCCGCTGGCAGAGGTAACAGTGATTCTTGAACTACTTCTATTGAAATACAATTGAGCAGTAGCCTGGAAAGCAAGGCAATGGACTGCTGGGGAGTCATAGTGGAACAAGTAAATACACGGGTTGTGTTAGGGAAACTAAGAGTAGAAACAGGTGCATGCAGTGGTGAGCTATAGCAGGCTTGCGAGAGCCCATTGTTATTTTTTTTGAAAATTTGCGAGCCCATTGTTGAGACAATCATTTATTTTACAAATGAAATCCTGGATGCAATTATTGAGTATCCAGAGCCGATACTACGGTGGGGCAAGCGGGGACCCATTCCCAGCATTTTAATGGTGTAATCGATCAGTTATGTATTTTAAAATTGCTTCATTTTTTATTTAATTACATTCGGACCTCTGTTTAACCAACTTCTTTATACCGAATTTTTGTTAAATCACCAAGGGGAATTACATTTAAAATATAGTAGTTTCCGTAGGGGGGGGGGGTGGAGTGAACTAAGATATATAAACTTTACGAAGATGAAATGTTGGCAGATTTTGAAATTTCGTCTAAGCTTTCAGTTTTTTTTTTTTTTTTTTTTTTTTATGAAAACCTCAAACACGAAAGGTATCAAAACCTATAGTACTTAGTACCGTGCATGGGTTGAAGGAGAAGTATGTTAATCAGCTTCTGTGTCGCCTATATCTGCTATAGGCTGTAGTCTGTAATCAAGTCACAAAGGAGGTTAGGCAGGCGAAGGCAGATTACGAGAAATCTTTGGCAAAGGACGCAAAGAAAAATCACAAAGAGTTCTTTACTTATGCAAACTCTAGAAGGAAGGGGATGAATCAGATTGGTCCACTTAACATAGAGGGTTTGACTATTGATGATCCTGCTCAAGTAGCTGATAAACTGAATCAGTATTTTGCATCTACATTTACACATGCGGAGTTATTCAAGGAGGGGAATGCCAGAAGTTTATCAAGCTCTAACAGGGAGCTAAGTGATTTTTAATAACTGAGAGCAAAGTGGTGGAGAAATTGCTGAAGTTAAACATGAAAAAGGCAACTGAGGCAGATGGAATCTATCCAGTTATAAGGAAGGAGGCAACAAGGGAAGTAAACAAACCCTTAGTCATAATTATGAGAGCATTCTTAGAGTCAGTAAGGCAGGTCCCCGTGGACTGGAGATGTGCAAATGTATCCCCAATACACAAAGGGGATTCAAAGGTTGACACAAATAATTATGGACCTGTTAGTTTAACTTCTGTTTCTGGAAAAATAATGGAGTCACTGGTTAAAGAGGTGGTACAGGATCACCTAGACAAGACAGAAGTAATAGTTCAGACAAAGCATGGGTTTCTAAAAGGGAAGTCTTGTCTGATTAATTTGATCGGATACTATGATGTGGTCACAAAGAAACTGGATGCAAAAAAAAATAATTTTGATATCATATACTTGGATTTCAGTAAAGCTTATGATACTGTTGCATATGGAATACTGCTGTACAAATTGGAGTGGTATGGCATTAAGGGCAAGTTACTGCAATGGATAAAGGAATGGTTGAGTGGGAGATGGCAGAGAGTGTTAATAAATGGACACTGCTCTACGTGGACTAATGTTATTAGGGGATTCCCCCCCCCAAGGTTTGGTGCTGGGCCCATTGTTGTTTTGTGTATTTATCAATGATATCAATGAAGGTATATCAGGTTTAAGGTTAAATTTTGCAGATGATACAAAGGTTGGCAGGGTTGTTAATGACAGTATGCTACTGTAACAGGATCTAAAAAAGTTATACAGATGGGCTGAGAAGCGGCAACCGAAGTTTAGTTTTAACATTGACAAATGTAAAGTACTCCATATGGATAGCAGTAACACAAAAGAAACGTACCGTATGGTACTACACTCAGGGAAATGGAGAATGAAATCGACCTGGGGGTAATTGTGCTGTCAGATATGAAGTTCTCTGAGCAGTGCAGATAGGCTGCCAGAGCAGGGCATGCAGTTTTGTCGATGATATATACAAATTTTGCTAGCAGAGACAAGGAGGTGATTATCCCTTTGTATAAGGCAATGGTCAGCCCACACCTCAGGTACTGTATACATGTCTGGAGGCCTCATTTTAGGAAGGGTGTAGAAATACAGAGAAGGGCAACAAGATTGGTGAGAGGAACAAAATGGTGCATTTATGAAGAAAGGCTTTAGCCAGCAGGTAGTTGATTGCTGGAACAGACTTCCATCTGTTGTTGTGGAAGTTGATAGCTTAAATAAATTTAATGGTTGTTGTTGTTATCTGATTTTTAGGAGCATTAGCAACTAAGGCCATATTGCTCTGGGGATATGCGGTGGTCATTCCCTGACCTTTCTGCATCCTCCGTATCTGGTGTTCATGGGCTCGAATCCCGGTCTAATCAAGAAGCATGTGCTACGCACTGCCGCTCCTGCCCACCTGGCTACGGAGGCGCCAAATTTAATGGGGAACTAGACAAACATTTGGAGTGACCCACCAGATGGGTAAAATGGGAAGGTGGTTTTTTTTTTTTTTTTGCTGATGCTGTATAAGCTTCTTTTCTTGCATCATATGCCTCAACTTTAGCATTAGTGTTGACAGGATTTCATTGCAGATTAACCACATGGGTAAATTATTTTTCAGTAGTATGAAACAAAAGTCATTTGTCCATTCTGTGTTTTCACTATCAACTAACTTTTCTTTGTTTGGCAAAAGATATTTTCGACTAAACTGAATAAAAACACTGTAAAAGAGTAAAAGATGTAAATAAAACAATTATGATACAGTTCACACAAAGTCAGTCATGTCATGAAAAAACAAGTCACCATCTGATTAAAAAAAAAAGGGGGTGGGGGTACAATTCATTTTGCTTCATTTATATGAACAATTATTTTTAAAAGCAGCTACTGTAAATGGCATTTGCACATCTAGAGATGTGGAAATGCCATTACAGTAGCTGACATGGGTATTTAGGGATATGTAAGTTTAACTTCTGCTGTGGAGAAAATAATGGAGTCACGTTAAGGAAGCATTGCTGGATCATCTAGACAAGACTGCAGTTATAGTTCAGACACAGCGTGGCTTTGTTAAGGGGAAATCTTGTCTGACCAATTTGATTGGATACTATGATGTAGTCACAAAGGAACTGAATGCAAAAAATAATTTTGATATCAGGAAAGCTTTTGATACTGTTTGGACATAGAAGACTGCTGTACAAATTGCAGCAGTGTGGCATTAAGGGCAAGTTGCTATTATGGATAAAGAGATGGTTGAGTGCTAGAAGATAGAGAGTGGTAATCAAAAGACACTGCTCTTCATGGAATAATGCTATTAGTCCCCCAAGGTTTGGTGTTGGGCCCATTGTTGTTGTCTATATTTATCAATAATACTGATGAAGGTATAACGAGCGTAATGTCCAAGTTTGCGGATGATACGAAGGTTGGCAGAGTTGTTAATAACAGTACGATATTGTGCCAGGAAGTAGAAAAGCTGGGCAGATGGAACTGAGAGGTGGCAACTGAAGTTTAACATTGACAAATGCAAAATACTATATAAGGGTAGCAGTAGCCCCAGAGTAACGTACCAAATGTGTGATGCCACACTCAGGGTAGCGAAGAATAAAAAAGAACTGGGGTAGTTGTGCAGCGAGATGTGAAGTTTTTCCGAGCAGTGTAGACGGACTGCAAGAGCATCTCACGGGCTCTTGTCAATGATATACAGGAATTTTGCAAGCAGGGATAAGGTGATTATTCCTTTGTATAAGGATGATCGTGCCACACCTTGATTACAGATATGGAGGCTTCATTTTAGGAAGGTAGAGCTGCTGGAATGAGTACGGAGAAATGCAGTAAGATTGGTGAGTGGAACGACGGGGTGCTCTTACCAAGAAAGGCTTAAGTTCTGCAAATTGTAGCATCTGAAGACCAGGAACCTGTGAGATGAGCTGATTGAGGTATATGAGGCTTTGAATGGCTTGAGCAAGCACGATGCTAATGGGATTCTTCCTCTTGTTCAGATTATGCACTTGAGGGGGGGAAGTAAATTTAAACGGAGGAAAGACAGTTTCGGAACAGATGTGCAAAATTAGCCTTTAGCTAATGGCTGCTTTAATTGCTGGAACAAACTTCCATCTGTCAAGGTTTGGTGTTGGGCCCATTGTTGTTTTCTATATTTATCAATAATACTGATGAAGGTATATCGAGCTTAATGTACAAGTTTGTGGATGATACAAAGGTTGGCAGGGTTGTTAATAACAGTACGATATTGTGACAGGATGTAGAAAAGCTGGACAGATGGGCTGAGAAGTGGCAACTGAAGTTTAACATTGACAAATGCAAAATACTGTATAAGGGTAGCAGTATATTTATATTTATCAATAAGAACTAGACAAACTTTTAAAGTGAATGTATAGGTGAAATGGTAATTTTTTTTTGGCTGATGCTGTATAAGCTTGCTGTTTTGCATCATATGCCTCTACTAATGCTAAGTGCCAGGTCCTGATATTTTTCCACTTGTTCTCAAAATCTTTGTTCCTGAACTTACACCTGTTCTGTGTCGCCTTTTGCACTCTCTTATTCCACCAGTGTTTTCCATTCAACATGGACATTTGCTGAGATCCAGTGATTTCCTAAAAATAAGGGTGACAAATCCCTACCATCCCACTGCACTTACTGCTACTCTTTCTAAAATAATGGAGAAATCCATTAACAGCCAACTTCTAAACTATCCAGAAACCTTCCATCTGATCAACGATTGCCAATATGAATTGCATTAGTGTGAAACCAATGGTGATATACTGGCTTATGGACAAATATATTCTATGGAATGAACCTATGGACAAATAAATTCTATGGAATAAACCTATGGACAAATAAATTCTATGGAAAAGTTTGGTGAAACTCAAGCAGTTGATCTTTAATTCAAAGAGCAACTGCTTGAGTTGCTCTTTGAATTTCTTTTCATCATGTTTGTTAGAACAGTCTTCTAAATAACTTCTATCTTATGATCTGCCAATTGATTTTTAAAATTGGTTATCCAGTTTTCTCTCCTACCATTCACTGCAAGTAAGGGTAGATGGCACACTGTCTTCTAATTTTATAGTAATGCTGGGTGGTCTCCAAGATTTAGTTCTAAAAAAACTGGATTTTCTCTTTCACCCTTGGTGTTACTTTTCTTCCAAATAACTTTTACTCTGTACAAATCAGAACTCTACCTTATCATGGAATACTGTTCAGTGTTCTCCCCAGAACCTACTGAATGGATGCACCGCCTGGTGAGTTTAACTGACTGCCCAGCTAAAATTTAAGCGATTCTCGCGGTACTGTATGGTACTGCTCACTGATCTCGATCACAATATTAATTCCAAAATACCGTGCGATTGAGGTCAATGTGACAGGAGCATATAATGTCAAATTATGCAATTCGTTTTTGATCTGGATCGCTTAAGTCCCATTTATAAACAGTGGCAGCTCGTGACTCTGATGTATGGGAGTGCTGCTTCTTACAGTTACATTAAATTGCCTTGATTATAAGACATGTAGCCATAGATAGTAATAAAAATAAGCAAGTTAAAAATACTATAAAACATTAATTGAACACTTATCATTAACAGACTTGGGCAATATTGAAATTTTATTTAAAAATAAAATCCATTCTTCAGTTTTTATTTGTTGAAAGTAGATTAATAACTTTTTCATTCAAGTTTTTCATGCACTGTTGACCAAGCTTTTCTCTATTTTCTCTATTCCTTGAGCATTTAGCCTTTGCTGATTCATAGTGCTCTTAAAAATGTTTTATTCTTTTTAATGTCGAATGGCAGGGTTCAAACTCTGAAGTAGTCATCGGAATGGTCAAAAGAAATTTTATGAGTTTTGTAAGTTCACCAAGAACAAAGGCTAGATTATTTTCTAAGATAAATTTCAGCAAGTCAATTAATTTGCAATAATTGTGTAGATCAAAATTGCATATTGGCAACCCACCGACCAGGCATTGATAAAACCACTGAGAATCAAAATGTGGAACTGTCTAGCGCACAGTTCTACCTATGGTTAAACTTCAAAGTTGAAAACAATTTCGTGTTTTTATTCATTTATGACTGAAATGATTATTGGAAATAGTTGTCTTCCCATGAACCAAAGGCCTTGGGTTATGGTTGGGCCTAGATAGTCTGGTTCTATTTAATACTCATCTTAAATCAGTGTTTCCCATGGGGTATGTGAAATGGACCCTCTGGAACTGTTCAAATTATTCGTTCTATATATAGCAAATTGATGATAAGCAAAGTTATTATTATATATTTATGTAAAAATACAAATTAAGTTCAGTTGTTTTAAACTTTGAATTTTCTTTTCAGAAAACCATGTACACACACACACACATTTTGAATTTAAAAGGGTCTATAAACTTTTTTGCTTTTTGAAAGGGTTGTTGTGGTATGTGGTATTTTCGTATTTTCTGGTGCAAGGGCTACTTAGGCCATATTGTGCCTCCAAAATTAATTGAGTTCACATGAGAACTGCACGGGAAGCAGTTAGAAACGGTCATACATTTCACTGAAAAGGCCTCTGGAGTTTAATACTGAATACTGGAAAATAATACTGACTCAAATCTGTAAAATGTCTTTATTATGATATGATAAAATAAACGTGTACTGTATTTAACATATATAACTATATATTAAAATATTAAAACAAAATAAAATAAATGTATAATAAGAATAAAATTCAATAAAATATATAAAATTAAAAGTGATAAAAGTTGTTTAAAACCACTAGTACAAGAGCTTTCGGCAGCAGCAGCAGCCACCTTCATCAGCTATAGTGGTTGCAGGATGACCAACAATCTATATGTACCACACATCTCAGCAGGTCTGCGATATGAACTATGGAGTCTGCGCACGGTTCACTTCTTGTGCATTGGAACCGGAAAATGGACAGGCCACTCTAAACTATTCGTCTCTTCGTAGGATAAGGGCTTCAAAGAGTGGGTGAATGCGACAGCCCTTATCCCTATTAAGATTGAAGCGCTCAGGTGAACACATTCTTAAACTCTCCAACCATTTCCGATTCCAAAAGCCATGTGCCTTAACCATGATCACAGCTTCTTTAGCAGTAATGCCATGCCCAGTTTCCCCAGGCATGTTCCGCTACAGCTGAACCTAATTTGCAGTCTTAAGGGCTCTATTGTGTTCCCCAGGCGATCCCGCAGCCTGCGTTTCGTTTCACCCACATAACACCCCCCACAATCAGGACACTCCATTTCATATATGACCCCATGTGAACAAAGAAATGACATCTTTTGATGTCATTTCTTTGTTCACATGTATACCTGTTGTGCAATTATAGCCAACTTAGCAATGGAAGAATTTGAAGATAGGATGTTGGGAAGCTCTAGTCTTTCCCCATTACGTGCATGGAAGAGATATATTGATGACACGTTCGCGGTGATACAAAGTGGACACGAAATAGAAATACTCGGGTGGTTGAATAGTGGTTCGCCTTATATTCAGTTTACTTCAAGAGGTTGAGCAGGGGGAGACCCTTCTGTTCTTAGACGTGTGTGTATACAGAAGGCCGACACTTGAAAACTAAGGTTTACAGAAAACCTATGTGTCAGGGCCAATACATACACACTTCAAAACAGCTCAGGCTGGTTGCCACAACAGTAGTGTGGTTAAGGCCTTATTGGAAAGGGTGGGACCCCACCTCGCCTCTCGTCTGAAGAGAGAGGCGAGGAGATCAAATGTGTTACAGCGGACCTACATGTTACAGTAAAGTGCAGTTACCCCCAGAGCATTATTGAGAGGTGTTTAAGAGGTATGAACAACAGTCACAGGGATGCTTTTACACCCATTTCCATCACATACATCCCCTACTATCCGGGAATTTTGGAACCCATTTCCCATATCTTGCATTCGTGTTGTTATTATTATTTGGATTTTTTTTTTTTTTTTTTGGAGCATTAGCAACTAAGGCCATATTGCTCCGGGGATATGAGGAGGTCATTCCCTGACCTTTCTGGATCCTCCATATTTGGTGGTCACGGGCTCGAACCCTGGTCTAATCAAGAAGGTTGTGCTATGCACTGCTGTTCCTGCCCACCTGGCTATGGAAGAGCCTTGCGTTCGTGTAAGATACACTGTGTGCAGCTGCCAGGTCGGAGGCTGCACACAGTAGTGTCCGCCACTAAAGACCCTATTGCGGGTAATGGCACTAGTGGGGTCATATATGAAATCGAGTATCCTGATTGTGTGTGTGTGTGTGGGGGGGGGGGTTTATGTGGAGAAAACACAGGATGCGGGATTGCCTGGGGGAACACAATAGAGCCCTTAAGACTGCAAATTACGGAGGTTCAGCTGTAGCGGAACATGCCTGGGAAACTGGGCATGGCATTATTGCTAAAGAAGCAGCGATTGTGGATAAGGCACATGGCTTTTGGAACCGGAAATGGCTGGAGAGTTCAAGAATATGTTCATCCGAACACTACAATCTTAATAGGGATAAGGACTCATGTTCACCCACTCTTTGAAGCCCTTATCCTACGAAGAGACGAACAGTTTAGAGTGGCCCATCCATTTTCTGGTTCCATGAAATTCATGAAATGGTAGATTGCGGCATATTTTGAAGAAAAAAAGTAGATCGCACCACAAATTAAGTTGGCCACCCTGCCTTATACAAAGGAATAATCACCTCATTACCTCTGCTAGCAAAATTCCTGTACATCATTGACAAGACCTCATAACCTACTCTCCCAGGCTGTCTGCACTGCCCAGAAAACTTCATACCCGACTACACATTTACCCCCAGTTCTTTTTCTTTCTCCACTACCCTCAGTACAGTACCACATAGTCAGTACATTTTTCTGGCATTACTGCTACCCAAATGCAGTGCTTTGCATTTGTCAATGTTAAACATCAGTTGCCATCTCTCAGCCCATCTGCGAAATTTTTCTAGATCCTGTTGCAATACCATACTGTCATTAACAACCCCGTCAACCTTTGCATCGTCTGCAAACTTCAACATTAACCCTGATATACCTTCATCAATATCATTGATAAATATAGAAAACAAACAATGCTCCCAACACTGAACCCTGGGGGACTCCACTAATAACATTAGCCCAAGATGAGCAGTGTCCACTGATTACCACTCTCAGTCTTCTCTAACTCAATCTTCCTTTTATCTGTAGCAACAACTTCCCCTTAATGCCAGCACTGCTCCAATTTATACAGCAGCATTCTATGTGCAACAGCATCAAAAGCTTTCCTGAAATCTTAGTATATGATAACAAAATTATTTTTTGCATCCATTTCCTTTGTGACCAAATCATAGTATCCAATCAAATTGTTCAGGCAAGATTTCCCCTTAACAAACCCATGCTGTGTCTGAACTATAGCTGAAGTCCTCTTTAAATTAAATGATCCAGCATTGCTTCTTTAACCAGTGATACCATTACTTTCCCCAGAACAGAAGTTAAACTTACAGGTCTGTAATTACCTCGAGTCATCCTCTGTGCATTGGAGATACATTTGCACATGTTCAATCCATAGGGACTTCCCCTGTGTTCAAGGATGCTCTCATAATTATGGTGGCAAAGGAAGTAAGCAAACCCCTTGGTTTGCTTACTTCCTTTGCCGCCTCCTTTAATATAACCGGATAGATTCCATCCACCTCAGGTGCCTTTCTTATGTTTAATTTCAATTTCTCTTCCACTTTGCCCTCAGTTATTACAAAATCATTTAGTTCCCTGTTAAAGTTTAATAAGCTTTTGCCCTCCACTTCCCTACAGATTTCCTCATGTGTGAATGTAGATGGAAAATACTCATTCAGTTTGTCAGCTATCTGAGCAGGATTATCAACAGTCGAACCATCAATATCAAGTGAATCAATCTGATTCATCCCCTTCTTTCTAGTGTTTACATAAGGAAAGAAATCTTTGCTGTTTTTCTTTGCATTCTTTGCCAAAGGTTTCTCGTAATCTGCCTTCACTTGCCTAACCTCCTTTGTGACTCAATTACAGACTAGCTTATATCTACTACAGGCTTCTGTGTTTCCCAAAATTTGTATGCATCCCATGCATTTTTCTTCTCTGCCACGGGTCTCATTAGTTCATCTGACTTCCATTTAGGCCTAAACCTTGAACAGTATTTCTTAATTGGAACAAAAAGTCTAGTAGCTTCCAAGACTACTTCCTTGAATGCTTCCCATTTAGAATTTGCTGCTGTAAACAGCATCAGTTGATCCTGCTGCATAGAATTTAAAAGCTATCTGAGACAACTGTGGTCTCCTTTACGAAAGCAAAAGCCCTTTCCTTTACCACTGATGGTAGTTAAACCTTTAGGTAAAGCCCACATCAGTACACTGTGATCACCGCTACCTAGTGGTTTCTTTATCTGCAAATTCTTAATGCATGAATAATTACTGCTGATAATCATATCAAAAGTACTGCTCCATCTGGCTACCTCTCAAACATGCTGTTGTACAAAACAATCACCCAATAAATCCGTAAAAGTCTTGCTAGTATGCAATTGACCAAGTTCCATCAATATCTGGGAAGTTAAAATCCCCCATTGTAAGACATTCTGATTTACTGACCCACTATTTCTCAGTATAGCTGTTCATTGTACTCATCAGTCATTAGGTCTATAACATACGTACCCTCTTTTTTTCTTTTTCCAGTGCTTATGTCACATCAAACTGACTCAACATTGCACTGTCTACCAATGTAATGTAAACTGGATGCATTGCCTTAAAATTTACGATACGCATATATCAAGATACAGCAAATTTTACAAGATGGGTTTTGATGATACAAAGACTTGTACGCTGATAAAAAGAAGAGACGACTTCACCAGACTTTATTATTGAAATACCTAAATAAACAATAAAGCTTTTTTTTTTTTCATCTCTAATGATGTTACCTTTTCATTAATAAAATTTTTGCAATATTTTTAATTTCAAATCCTTTTAATTGGCTATCAACCGCAAACTGTTTATAGATTTATTATAACTTGTTTATAGACTGTTTCTCTGGTATGCATTCAATTAAAACCCATTATAATTATACCTCAATCAGCGCAGTTTCACATAACATGGAACAGTTTCGGTACCAATTATCAGTGCTATGCGGGGTATTGCTGTAGTTGAGTTGGAAATTTTTGGTACATATCTGTGAACAGCAGCTATGGAATTCTTATGCATCTTGCCGTTAATTAAAATCATATCAGTTAACTGAGTAAATAGTATGAATCATATAACAGAACAACACTATTTTAAGTTGGTGCTGGTACATATGTTTTGTACTGTTTAAAGCCCATTTTACACATCATATTTTTATTAAAAATTTGAACATGAAAACATTTTGTTGTTTTTCACACGAATAACAGCTGATATTTGTCTAGGCATTGACTCCACCAGATGTCTGAAGATGCCCATAGGGATTTGCAGACATACTGCCTGCAAGGCTTTTCACAGCATTGAGATCAGGCAAATTTGGAAGCCAATCAAGATGGGCGATACTTTCACTGTGTTTCTTGAACCACTCGGGCACAATGCTGGCCCAATGACATAGCACATTATCATATTGGAAGATCCCGTTAAGGTCCAGGAAAAAATGAAATGTCTCCTAAGAGTTGCCGGTGGACCTCACCAGTAAAATGTCATTCATACAAACCAGGGGTCCTAGTTCTTGCCAGCAAAACATGTCCTATATTAAGCAACCACTGCCACCTGGCTGGATAGTGGGCAGCAAAATGGAGCCATGACCCATGCACAATGCATCCATGGATTCATGTTGCTTGAATGAAGGAGTCAGTTGGTGCATTGCATCAGGTATTTGGACTCATTTCCAGTCTTCCAGTGTCCAACCAGCATGTTGTTGACACTACAGCATTTGCCATCAAAGATGACCAGCAGTGAGGAGAGGATGTTTCTTGAGTCATCTGCTGTGTAACGCCATATGTCTGAGTGTGTGTGGTACATCATCATTTGGGATATTGTTGTTGCATTCCCCATATCATATTGTGATACCAACTGTCGCACAGTGACCTTCCATTGAGCTTGTATAATATGCTACACTCTTCGCTTACCTTGAACATCCACATTGTGCAACTCTTTACAGTTCTATCGACAGGAGGTAGTTTGAACTGTTCAAATTCTTTGTACACCTTAACCTCAGTGGGCTGTGAGGAACTGACAAGATATGCTGTTTCCAATATGGAAGCACCCACAATCATGCCCTTTTGAAACTCTCTGATACTTTTACTATGTTGCATAACTGCTACTTGATCACTTTGCCTTGCATGACCAGATGCAAATTACTGCTGCTCTAGTGTACAAAGCTGTTTGGCTTTTTATACTACAAGCTACATGGTACAGCCCATTACAGATGGGGTTGGTCATAATTCAGTGATCGCTATGTGTATGTTTATGAGAACTTTTTTATTTTCAGCTGTAGGATATGCTCATATGTCATGTCTGTTCTGTGAAATTGTGAAACACCCGTATAATATTGTAATTCATTATAACAATGTGGGGAAGGAGAAGAGGTGCTTGATGTTTCAGGAGCTGCCTTGCTCCTTTCTTCTGAGGCCTAAGTCTGTTTTGAGTGAAAGTCATGAGGCCATCACTTAAAAGAGGCACATCTCCCCAATGGTTTCAGCATACCTATTTCTCTAAACCACCTCTCCACAGCAGGAGCATTTTACACAATTAATATCCTCCTCTCTCTTCATTAATATCATTCTGATGAGTTTCTATGCAGTCTTGTATACTTTTAAGATAATCACAACTGAATATGACTGAATTTGTTTTCACCTTCCTACACCTCATGAGCATTCGATATTACCTATTAGTACTAATATTTCCACTTAGCAAATTAGCTAAAAAAAAAAAAAAAATCTTTTTAAAAAAATTATGATTTTGGTGCATCCTCGAAGCTGGGTACTTTCAGCAAAAACTCCATTCACTCTATCTGAGTCCTGGTCCTGCAGTGCCATTAGATGATTTAATCATCTCAAAAAAGGCATTGCTACAGAAGTCATAAACAAAAAGAATAACTTTCCAAACAGTGTTCCAATATAAATTTGAAGTAAAGCTTCCTGTAAATGAGTTAACAAAAGCCTCAACTGCATCCTTACATTTTATAGAAAATGAAGTTTGTTATGAAATATCATTCTCATACTGCAAAGCAATTATACTGTGTCTGCCATGGTGTTGCATCTGAACTTAAAATAAAAAAAAACACTGCTTCCAAAGGAGAAGTTTGCTGCTATTTATTTGAAATGTATACCGTTTACTTGTAAGGCCATTTCAGTGTTTGTTGGGCAAGCAAGCATAATCAGTGAAAGATTCTCATAGAGCTATGTTTTATTGTTCTCACATGCCTAAATCTATTTGAGTGAAGCTGTCTAAATTTATTTTTTCCGCCCCACCCCACTTTGTGCATATCAATTTATGCAAAATAACAGCAGATATATTAAGCTCCTAATATAAACATCCCTGATTTTAGAAATTCACCAGAGTGAACAGAAAAAAATCGCCACCACCCCTTGAAGGTTGTCAGCTGCTGCTCTATCAAATCTTCATGCTATTTTGGGAAGAACACTTTGGGATTATTAAGGTCATATCAATAAATAACAGCATTCACAAAAGAGATAAGAATAATGATATGTCATTAAATAAAAAAAAAACAGAAACAGAGAGTAAATTAAATGTCCCAATAAAAACATTGCATTTCACAATGTAAAAGTTGCAAGTCTTAAATAATAGAGAAATTTAAAGGTTGGTACTGAAACCAGCTTATAAACTATTTAAGGGCAAAGGCCTCATGCTATGAGGTAGAATGACTAATATGTAGGTTAGTGCAAAAGCATCATTTTAACGTAGCTATCTACCAAAGTAGTTAAATTAATTAATTAAATTGGCATCGTTTTGTTTATATCTCATATTGTGAATGCCTGCACAACGAGTTGCCATGGTATTGTACTACCTCGAATAAATAACACTTCACCAGTGGAAAAGACTACTGTTATTTATTTTCAGTGGATACCACCACCCATACGGCACCGTTTCAAAGCTTGTTGGCTTCTCTTCAGTGGGTGGGCAGGTACCCTGGTGTTGCAATAGTGATAAACCAGTTATGAAGTATAACTTGACAATATGAGAGGTGCCTGATGGTGTGCAGTGATATAGGCTATAAAATATTTAAGGGCAAAGGCCACATGCTGGTGTTGCAATAGTGACTGGGTTGTCACAATTGCAACATCAGGATACCTGCCCATCCACATCAAAGAGAAGCCAACAAGCTTTGAAACGGTGCTGTCTGGGTGGTGGTGGTATCTGCTGAGAATAAATAACAGTAGTCTTTTCCATTGGTGAAGTGTTATTTATTCGAGGTAGTACAATACCATGGCAACTCGTGAAAGCATTCACAATATGAGATATCAAAACGATGCCAATTTAATTAATTAATTTAACTACTTTGGTAAATGGCTACGTTAAAATGATGCTTTTGCATTAACCTACATGAAATCAGCATATAAAATGATCTACATCTGACAGAGTCAAATTTCTGTCATCCAGTGTAAATAAGAACATAAACATAATATTCTTAATTTTTTATTTGCTTTTTCATATATTCAAAAAGTAAACCCACATTTTAACACTTTTGGAACATGTACTTACAAATTTTGTAGGCTAAAGGCATCCACAAGAGAAATATTCTATATGATGCTAAAATAATTAGAGCCTCTATTTTAATTTTAATATTTAATTTAACAAATCAGCAACTATGGATGCAATACTATATGCAATTAACAAGTTCAGCATTTCAGATGAATTATGAATGACACTTACCATCTGAATCAATTGTTAAACAAACTGAGAGTGGGTGTTTTGACAAAATATGATCTTCTCTTCTATCACTAGTTGATCTCCTATGGCGTTTCTGGAATGTAATTGATTTTTTAATGATGATGAGAATACAAAATATCCAGAAAACTGCTGTTATTTGAATGAAAACAACTTCAAAAAGGAGAACGATGATCTTCTGGAGAGATATAAACTATGTTTAATCAGAAGATACTTATTCTGTGGTTTGTAAACAAATAAAGATTTTACTTATCAGTTATTAGTAATATATTAGAAAAATGGCTCAAGGCTTTCACACCATCAACAAATATAATAAAAGTAAAATAAAATAAATAAACAGTACAAATAAAATAAAACAAAACAAATTTCTGCTTCAGTCTTCACATAGATAATAATAACTATTTGGCTGACCTTTGAATTTCCACAAGATATCAGCCTCAACTGCACACAGAGATAACTAATTCCAATAACTAAGTGGCTGAAAGAAAACTTAACCTCCCCGCATAATTTAAATTTATGGCACATGGTTCTGGAATCATAACAGTAAATTGCCTTAATTCGTTTTTCTATCTTCTCTTTGACATAGATAGCGCCTCTGTAGCCAGGTGGGAAGGAGCAGCAGTGCGTAGCACACACTTCTTGATTAGACCGGGGTTCGAGTCCGTCACCACCAAATATGGAGGATGCGGAAGGTTCGCATATTCCTGGAGCAATATGACCTTACTTGCTAATGCTCCTAAAAACCAAACAACAACAACAGCCTTATAGACCTCAATCAGGTCCAGTCTAAGGCACCTGGTTACCACTCTGTATCCCACATATTCAAAGTCTTGCCTCATATGAATTGCTCATCTGCAAGAAGCTTCATGTCTTTTTTAGGCTCTCTCCACACTTGGACATGGTATTCTACGTGTGGCCTAATAATGATCTTGTAGAGTGGGAATTTGACCTTGCTATCATGACAAGCAAACATTCTTATACACCATTGATAGAAAGCCAGAGGATTCCTTGCTGTCTGTCCACAAGGCACCTCCGTAGCCAGGTGGGAAGGAGCAGCAGTGCCTAGCACACGCTTCTTGATTAGACCGGGGTTCGAGCCCGTCACCACCAAATACGGAGGATGCGGGAAGGTCAGGGAATGACCACCGCATATCCCGGAGCAATATCACCTTAGTTGCTAATGCTCCTAAAATCCAAATAACAAACAAACAAACAAGCTGTCTGTCCACACTACATGGAGAAATTAATGGCTGACCACATTATAATCCCCAAATCCCCTTCTTATTTTACTGTTTTTAATTCACACCATCCAAGTGTATAAGTTATTCAAGTAATACCTTGAATTTTGCTGCAATAAAACATAGCTGCAAGTTTAGTGACCATCCTTGAAGCCTAACCAAGTCATCCTGAAAGAACATTGCTTGGTGTTGATCATTAACCATTCTCCCAATTTTTACACCACTTGCAAATTTTGTCATCAGTGCCCCCTACCCCTCCATCAATGTTATTTAACCTTTTCTAGAGAGAGAGAGAGAGAGAGAGAGAGAGAGAGAGTTTTATATAATTAATAATAAAAAGTTGTAGTGAAAAATCACAATGCCTAAAAAAGAAAAAAAAAATATATATATATATATTGTGCTGGATTATGGATCCAGAACAGTGCTACAATATCCAGCAACCATAATGAAATATAGATACACAGATTTGATAAGTGTATGAGTAGGGGTGCTGACCAGTCACGTATAGTTACAATAGAAAAAATTAAAAAATGTGCATGAAAAATAAAAGAAGATTACATAAAATTAAATAAAATTAAACAAAAATATACAAATGTACTTAATGCTATAGATCCTAAGATTTTAACTAAGTCATCAAGGGCCAGCAGCCAAAACCAAAGGAAATATAGCAAGAAGCAAGGCCTCTGTGGGTTGGCTGTGATATATACATCAGCTCACTTTTTCTGTCTGCTACGTATATGTCAAAACAGAAACAGAGGCCTTGCTTCTTGCTGTATTTCCTTTGGTTTTGGCTGCCAGCCCTTGATGGCGTAGTTAAAATCTTAGGATCTATAACATTAAGTGCCATTTGTATATTTTTGTTTAATTTTATGTAATCTGCTTTTATTTTTCAGGTACATTTTTTAATAATAATACAGTCCATTCTGGTTATTTGGGACACATTGGGACTAGTGCATTTTGGCCTGATTAAGCGGCTGCCCCAATTATCCGAAGTTTCATGTAAATAGTTAAAAATACAATGTATCCCCCCCTTTATAATTGGTTTACTGTACAATCAAATCACGCTATGACGAACTCAACATAGTAAAGTACCCTTCACCATATGATGTGCAGTAAGCGCCGGTCATTGTGATCACATTTGTGAATTGAATTTTAATTCTATTAAACAGCAATTCTAATTAGTGAAAATAGGAGGAATATTATCCACAGGCTATAAAAGTAAAGATATATTAAGCACAAATTTAGCCTTTATTACCTTACCAATTAAAAAATTAAATGATACGTGAAAATCGGAAGAATATACGTGATAATAGGAATAATTAATACGTACTGTAATATGTACATACAAATTAGTTGACAGTTCTGTTCACTGACATTTGTGGGTGGGGATTAAAATTTAAAACAGTAAAAAGATAAGCAATCAATAGCAAAGAACACGGCACACACAAATTGCAAGTAACACAATATGCGCAAGTAAAAACGGAGTAACGAGTTACGAAGCTTTAAAAATAGGAATAAAGAGAAGATCTGAAAATTAATTTTTTTATATGATTGAAGATTTCATGGAAGTGTAAACACATTTCACCATAATAACCCACAGAATTCCAGCTGTCAGTATTATCGCAAATTCAGTAATATCGAGTTTACTGTCCATTTATGATAGATTTCACTAACAGAAAAGCCCAATAAACAGGTGACTGCTAATTGTTTTTATTGTTTTATGGTTGTGACCTCCAGAATTTCGACTGAACCACGTGGTTCAGTCGGAGACAATCGTAGGGTAATCTCCAGTACTGCGGTCTCCTGCCCCAATTAAACAGCATGCTGTCCCAATTAAACGAAGTAAACCCTGGCTATTTTCTCAACTGGTTTTTGTTTTTTAAGATTTGCCACAAATAAACGGCTGCCCCGATTAACCGGTGGCCCAAATAACCAGAATCCACTGTATATTGTTAATAATAAAGCTTTTTCCATTGTAACTACACATGACAAGGTCAGCACTCCTACTCATACACTTATCAAATCTATTTGTACATATATATACATACAAATCTTCCAAAAAGTGCTGCAAATTGTAACCTGGGTTTCTAATAAATTACAGACAAAGTTTATATTAGATGAAGGCCTGGAAATAGATTTTAAAGTTAGAGGAGAAGACTGTCTGTCAGCCAGCCATTGCTATTGTACAATTTTGGCTAACAAAAGTGATTTTTTAAAAATTTTGATTTGATTTTTGAAATACCTTCACTCTAATATTGAGAAACCAAACCAAAATAAAACAAATTAATATTTAAATGCAGTAATGTACAAAATTTTCATCTTTATGAATGTTCAAAAAAATGTTTTGATGTAATTTTTGAAAAATTCTATCCCAGGGTCCACACATAGGTGCCAACTTTTCACTTTCAAGCTAGAGATCAGGCAATTGTCAGCAAAGAAAAATGGGAGTTTTTTTGGCCAAAACAAGCAAAAAACAACAGTTTGTTCCAAGAAACAAGAAGAAAACAGGAACTCTTTATAAAGTCATACTGCATGAGAAATTAAATTGTGCTGAAAACACATTTTATATTAAAATACAGACAGAATTATTTATCACTATAGTAAGCTTCCAAACATTAGTTTAACCTAGGATTTTTCTGCCTGTGGATTTCTGTATGGATTTTCTATTAGACATGAAATGATTATGATTGCTTCAAGAAAGAGACTGTTGCAGACTTTGCCATCTACAAAAGTGCTGAGTAAAAGTTTTGTTCATAACAATGATCCTGGTGTCTAGACTTCGCTGTCAGAAGTTTTACCAAAGCATCACCAGAAAGAGATCTAAACTTAATTTGTGTTTTTCTCGACTTACTGAATATTCTCTCACATTCAGCACTGTTACAAGAAATTGGTAAAATGCCATGTATGACTCAGGTAATTTTTATTATTTCAAGATGCCTTGTGTTGTCAGTTCCCCAAATAAGCACTGCTGTACATCAATTCTTTCTTCTTTCATAAGATCTGGTAGGTTCACAACTGGAACTGTCACACAGCAGCAGGTAGATTGGAACAGAGTTCACCAATCAAGTTTTGAAAAATAGTAAGAAATATTTGAAAATGGAAAATTTTTAAAATTTACTCATAACTCTCACATAATAAGATAAAAAATAATTTTAGAAACAACATTGTTATTTTTTTTTTTTTTCCAGTTATGTTCTTTTCCAGTGCCGATATATAAACACCTTTATTCTTCCACAATGTCAATACACTTGAAGAGGACAAAGAAAACTTTTTACACAATTCAACATTTTTTGCACCATGTACTAACTCACAAATAATTTCAACTTTTTTGCAAATCGAGAGACACTTTCTTTTGTTAGCAGACATGTTTCTGAAGGAAGGGTTGGTTTCTAACTGATTTTACTTTAAAATGATAAAGTGATCTGCATACAAATTTTTTAGAAGCCTGAAATGCATACAAAGTTCTTAGAAGTCCTGAAATAAATTTATGGTTCAGTGAATACAAGACAATTTGTAAATAGGGTAATGCAACAAGCGAAATGCCAATGCACTATTATGACTGCCCACATCGGATGCTAATCCGATGAGGGCGGTCATAATAGCTAAGTAGCCCTTTTCATTTTTATCTATTACAAGAATTGGGTTTTTTCGACTAACCGAGCAATTAAGAAGGTTTGCATAGCTACCAAAATTTGTTCGGTATATTCATGTAGTACGCTCATTATAACAGTGAGCAATTGTATGGCAATATGCAAATTAAAATCATTATGGCTTTTTGCTCGTTACAGCCGTGATCTCATTATTTCCATGCTCGTTATAACCAAGTTTGATTGTATTTTTATCTTTAATTTGTATAAATTATTCTTTTCAGCCTTATGCTACTCTTTGTACTATATGTAGACATAACACAATACTAAACAGGAAAAAAAAATAGTAAATCAATTATGAAAAACATTCATTTACTGTCACAATATAATGAACCTTACATTGGACTATTTATGATATTGTTCACATTGCTGAAACGCTGAATAAATATTTTGCATCTACATCACGCATGAAGATTTAAAGAATAAGAATACCAGAAGTACACCAAGTTTACAACTGGGAGCTACATAATTTTGTAATAGCTGAGAGGAAAGTGGAAGAATTGTTGAAGTTAAAAGCAAATAAAGCAACAAGGGCTGATGGCATCTATCCAATTACATTAAAAGCAGAAATATATAAGCCCCTATAAATTAGAGATATGCAATGTCTCCCAGTTCACAAAGCGGGATCAAAGGATAAAGTGAGTAATTACAGACTACAACCCTGACTTCTACTCCAGGGAAAATTACAGAGTTACTGGTTAAAGAAGTAATCCAGGATCAGTGCAGCATGCATTTGTTAAGAGCAAATCTTGCCTGACAAATCTGATTAGATGCTATGATATAGTAAAAAAGTAAATGGATACAAAAAACAATTTTGACATCATATACTCAGATTTCCAAAAAGCTTTTGACGTTGTTTTACAAAAAATACTGCTGTACAGATCAGAGCAGTGTGGCATTAGGGGCAGGTTACTACTATGAAAAAGGAATGGCTGAATGGGAAAAGACACAGAGTGTGTTGTCAATGGGCACTACTCCTTTTTAGACCAATGTGATTAGTGGGGTGTCATGAGGTTCAGTGCTGGGTCCACTGTTGTTTTCAATATTTATTAATGATGTTGATGAAGGCATATCATGCTTAATGTCTAAGTTTGCAAATGATATAAAGGTTGGCAGGGTAATTAATGACAAAAATCAGGGTATGCTACTGCAATAAGATCTGGAAAAATTAGGCAAACAAGCCTAGAAGTGGCAATTGAAGTTTAACATTGACAAATTCAAGGTGCTGCATATGGTTAGCAGAATCCTAGATTAATGCATCAAATGTGTGGTACCACACTGAAGGTAGCAGAGTATGAAAAAAAAAAAAAGGCCTTCGGGGTAACTGTGCAGCCAGAAATTCTCTGAGTGGTGTATTTGGACTGCTAGGACTCCTCACACAGCTTTGCTAATGATATATACAGGAATTTTTCCGGCAGGGATAAGGAGGTAATTACTCTGCTGTATAAGGTAATGGTAAGGCCACATTAAATACTGTATACAGGTCTGGAAGCGTCATTATAGAAACAATGTGGATCTGTTAGAACATCTGCAGAGAAAGATTAGTAAGGAGAACAGAAAAGTACTTTTAACATGATAATTCTGCAAATTGCAGCTAGAAACAAGGCACTTGTAATGAGATCTGATAGATGTGTTTAAGGCTCTAAATGGATTGACTAAGCTAAATTTTGATGGCATCCTTATGCTAGCACAAAACACACACAAGGAGGCACAAATTTAAACTGAGGAAAAATCGAGGTTGTAGGAGCAATATCTGGAACAAACTTCCATCTAGTGTCATGAAAGTGAGTAGAATAAATTTAAAGAATTATAAAAATTATTAGAGGAGGTAGACACAGGTGATGTGGGAAGTTTTTTTTTTCAGGCTGATACTGTATAAGCATGCTTCATTGCATCATTTGCCAATACTAATATGCCTCTATTAAATCAATAAAATTTACACCTGGCCAATGGAGTCTTACACAATTGACTGATCATAAAAAAAAAAATAATAATAAAATATATAGTTAAGGCTAAAACTGTTGAAAAATCATTAAAGAGTACAAACAAAACAGCAAAATTGTGAAACAGAGAGTACTTACTACTGTGGAGGCCTCTTCTTGGTCTGAGTCTCCACTTTCATCCTCTGTTTAAAATTTAAAAAAAAAAAAAAAAAAAAGTTTTTTTTTTTTTTTTTTTTGCTATATAATGTTTTCAAAAACATTACTCAAATCTGTTTAGAATAGTTAACAAAATTCTCAGAACAGTGCCCATGGAAATATCTATAGAAAAGGCATGCAAACAAAAACATAAGGTCCATGAGACAGAGCGGAGAGACTGTTAGAAAGGAGTCATTAATTAGCTCAACCACCCTCTTTTACATGGAATCTAGAAGCCTGAGAGAGAGAGGGGAGGGGTAGTTTGGGGGCATCGCCCCAGATGTGGAAACAATATTCCATGGCAGGACAGATTTGCGATTTGTACAGGGTGAAGAGCTGTTTGGAAGAAAAGTAAAGTGAGAAGGAGAAAGAGAAAACCCAGTTTTTTAAATGCAGAGGAAGCAATATTTGTAATGTGCTTATGCCAAGAAAGATTAGAAGTCAAGGTAATCCCCAATAGAGATATGTTCTTGCCCAGAAATCAGTGTCATTGAAGATAAGCATAGGAGCAGAGGGATTCTTTTTGCAAGATATAAGACAGGACTGAGTTTTAGAAGGATTGAAATCAACCAAATTACCTGTGCCCCGTTGGAGACTTGCCTGTAGACCAGCATTTAAGGAATTGCTAGTGGATATTCGAAAGGTTGAAGTTGTTTGTGCGGGTCAAGGTTTCTCACGCTGGAAGGTGGAATGCAATGTGCTATCATCAGCAAAGCTGTGGATAGATTTTCCAGTCAATGGAAGGTCATTAATATACAAGAGAAAAAGAGTGGGAGAAAGAACTGAACTTTGGGGAATACCTCAATTAGTGGAGTTGAAGGACGATCTTCTACATGAGGCAAGTAGTATAAAAGTTATACTACTTGAGTGTATGGATTTTAAAGTAAAAATAATTTATTGAATAGCAGATATAGAAATATAGGCCAAATAATAGGAAACTATATGCACCAGTAGAGTAGTGAAATGAAGTAATTAAAAAATAAATGGGGGGGGAGAGGAAATATCACCATATATTATAGCTGAAGTGTCACATCCTTCCACAGCAGATTTTGGGGGTTATATACTAGGTAAAAACTGCACAGGACATATTTACCAATGTTACTTCTACTGGCACCAGGAAGTTGCAGAGCATCCAAGATAGACTTTCGAGACAACTTGCAGCCAGCCAACCTGAGCAAGCTCCATCCATTAAAACCCAATCCTCTGTCATTCTATGAATGATCAATGTGTTTTCAAAACAGACCAATGCCAACAAGTATAACACAATTTTCTCTTTGGGACCACAAGGGTGATCAAGGACAGTCTGACTCACTCTAGGAAACAGTAATCGATAGCAGTCAGCTCTCACAGATGAATGACACAAACCAATCAGTTTCCTTCCTTCTCCTCCTACATTAGTATGTCACCACCAAGCTGCACTCAGGAGGTAAACACATCCTATGCAGTTTTTAATCTAATCCATAATCCCCAAAATCTACTGTTGAAAGCCTTGACACTTCGGCCTATCATTCAGTAATTCCATCCAACTACTTTCTTACTTTTTAGTTTATGTAAGATTTCCATGGCAAATATTAAAAATGTATTAAGAATGATTTTTTTTTTTTTTTTTTTTTTACTATTAGATATCTATTACTATTTGATCTGTATTATTAATGTAAATGATTATAGAAAATATTTGGGGTATTTTTGATAAAGAGAACGCGCATCGTGTTCCATGAAGTACTCACGGGATCTGATTACTACTAGAGATTGGTTGGGTATTTTCGCACGTTATTTGGCCTTGCATGAGCCTGAACGAGGCGATACTGGAAATCTGCTCGTGGTAACTGCATATTCAGAGCACAATTAGCCGTTTGGTCTAAGTATATATGTATTTCAAAACACATACGAACGTCAACATTTTATATATGGTGAGTTATGACAGTGCAGTTTATATTAGACTAGTGTTGTACATATGTTAAAAGTAACTACAGTGAATTTCGGTTATTTGGGGCAGCTGTTTATTTGGGACAAATCTTAAAGAAAAGAACATAATTGAGAAAATAGCCAGGGTTTATTTGTTTAATTGATACAACATGCCGTTTAATCGGGGCAGGAGACCGCAGCATTAGAGATTACCCTATGATTGTCTCCGACCATACCACGTGGTCCGGTCAGATTTCTAGAGGTCACAACTATAAAACAATAAAAACAATTGGCAATTTCCAGTTTAATGGGCTTTTCTGTTAGTGCAATCTATTATAAATGGATAGTAAACTTGCTCTTATTGAATTTGCGATAATACCGACGCCTCGAATTCTGTGGGTTTTTACATTATTATGGTGAAATGTGTTTCCCCTTCCATGAAATAGTCAATCAAATAAAAAACATAAATAAATTTTCAGAATCTTTTCTTTGTTCCTATATTTTAAGCTTCGTAACTTGTTACTCCGTTCTCACTTACGCATATTGTGTTAGTTGCAATTTGTGCGTGCTGTGTTCTTTATTGATTGCTTATCTTTTTTTACTGTTTTAAATTTTAACCACCCCCTTCAGTGAACAGAAATATTAACTAGTTAGTATGTACAAATTACAGTACATATTAATTAAGCTATGCACATAAGCATAAATTTATTTTCATTTTGCTAACCTCTGGGAAATATTCTTCCGATTTTCATGTATCATTTAGTTTGACAAACTAAATGATACGTGAAATTTTTTTTAATTGGTATGGTAATAAAGTGTTGTTGTTGTTATTTGGTTTTTAGGAGCAATAGCAACTAAGGCCATACTGCTTCGGGGATATGTGGTGGTCATTCTCTGACCTTTCCACATCCTCCATATTTGGTGGTCACGGGCTCGAACCCCGATCTAATCAAGAAGCTTGTGCTACGCACTGCTGTTCCTGCCCACCTGGCTACAGAGGCGACTATAATAAAGTGTAAATTTGTGCTTTATATCTTTACTTTTATAGTCTGTGGATAATATTCCTCCTATTTTTGCTTATTAGAATCGCTGTTTAATAGAATTAAAATTCAATTCACAAATGTGATCAAATGACCGGCGCTTATTACATATCATATAGTGAATGTACTCTGCTATGGTGAGTTCATCGTAACATGATTTGATCGTACAGAGAATCAATTGTATAGCGGGGGTCCACTGTATTTTTAACTATTTACATGAAACTTCTCGTAATTGGGGCAGCTGATTAATCAGGCCAAAATGCACTATCCTGATGTATCCCGAATCCACTGCATATTAAAAAAAACCATAGTGTCACGTCGTGTCGTTGTTTTGTGTTTTTAAATTTATTATTTTTTTTATAGTTTATCATGGCAGAAATTTTTTAATATGAATAAAAAAAAAGCAAGCACAAACATCACATTAATAATGCTTTTTAAGAATAAAATAATATCCCGATTATTAGTTCATGTATTAATAATTATTGTATGAACATACTAAAAATAAGAAATTGCACAATTGTAGATGTTTTACTTTAAGGGAGACACCAGGAAAATTTTACAGGTCAAGGGAGGCGTGGGCTCAGAAAGTTTGAGAACTTCTGATATAGATAATCAAAGTATAAATGATGCATAGATTAAGAGACAATATAATGGAAATAGCTAAAGAGAAATAGGATACACTTAAGGAGTAAGACCTAAGGAACTATAACAGAAGATATGTTAAGAGAAATAGAGGCAAGGAAGAAATGAAAAAATATTAAATACTGAAGATGGTAGGAGGAGGTATAGAGAGATGAACAATAAAATTAGGCAAGTAACAGATAAAACAAGAGAGGGGACGGATAGGTTCTGTTTTGAAGTACAGTGAGTTCTGCTGCTACAACACGGTACATGTGTTCCTAGAAATCTCTGCATTATGGTATTTCATGCATTAAAAACAAAAGGACTTATGGGAAAAATAGGGATAGGGGGTAGAGAATTAAAAAAAAAAAAAAAAAAAAAGTTCAGTATGTTAAGTAAAACACTAAAAAAAGTTAGAAACTCAATATAATTTTCTAACAGATTTAAACATCTTAAATTTCTAAAAAATAAATAAATATTACAGTAAATATAGCACAGTAATATATACATACTAACTGATATTTCTGTTCACTGACTTTTTTTTTCGGATTGTAAAATTTAAAACAGTAAAAAAGATAAGCAATCGATAACGATGAACACAGCATGCATAAATTTCACAAGTGAAATACAGAGTAACAAGTTTACAAAGCTTAAAAAATAGGAGTGAAGAGAAGATTCTGAAAATTTGTTTTTTACATGATTAAAGATTTTGTGCAAGGGGAAAATCATTTCACTATAATAACGTAAAACCCACAGAATTTCAGCTATCAGTATTATCGCAAATGCAATAAGATCAAGTTTATTACCCATTTTATAATAAATTGCACTAACAGAAAAGCACAATAAACCAGGAACCTGTAAATTGTTTTTACTATTTTATGGTAGTGACCTCCAGAAATCTGCTTCTCCACTCACACTATCGTGCCTCACAAAATTTCTGTTCGAACAGGAAAAATGTGAGCTCCTGAAAACATGAGTCAGCCTACAATATCACGTGTTATCTTGTGAATACAGCAAATGACAATAGTGTGTCTCCGACCAATACAACTACAATAAATTGAAAATATCTCTCTCACACATTTGACATTTTTTAAGCTTCATAAACTGTATATATTGCTGCGCAGGTCGCTATGTTCAGCTTGGTGCCGGGTTTTGCGCTCACCTGGTATTGTGGATGAGCCAACAAGAAAATTGCGTTGTACTTGCATTGTTCCCTAATATATCTGTCGCGTCGGAGCAAATTTGCATTGCAAAAATGCGTGTTATAGCAGAACTAACTGTATAGTGAAAACTCCTTAACAGACACCTCTGTCAAAATGGGACCTCCCTCTCATTTTGGGCACTCAGGCTTAGTTCCCAGCCAATAGTGTTAGAAATTAGATGTTAAATGACCTCTCCAAAATGGTTATTCTATAATATGGATAAGGATAATGTATAGTGTTTGTTTGAAGGGGGGGGGTCCATAACTCCGAGAGTGTGTGTTTTGTGTTTAGTGTGTGTCACATCGTGTTGGGTCTGTTGTTCATTCCTTTAGCTGCTTGGCTTGGGGGCCTATAGAATACCACAGTTCCCTAGCTACTGTCCAGCATCACAAGGAGGTAGCCAAGCAACATAGTGTGAAAGGTCTTTGATAGGGCGAAACCTGAACTTTCAACTGAGCTTGCAGGGAGGGCCCTAGTAAAAAAAAAAAAAAAAAACGACGACAACAACAACAATGGACATGGACACTTTAACAGGTTCTCTTTTTCTATTTTCAATCTTCCTGAACCAGACACTTTCAAGGGCAATTAACCCACATGCATGTTTGCAATGATAATGAATGCAAGTGAAGGTCAATGTAATAATAGTTATTATAATGGCACAATATATGCTCATCACTGTGGTAAGGAATGTTTAAAAAGTAATTTGGACTGTCTATTCAAGTCCACTGATGGGCATTACTTAGAAAGACAATAAAATTGCTAAAATGAGAAACAGATGCTGGGTCACAATTAAAAAAAAAAAAGCTGTATTGTAGCAAGTCTGTATACAGGATTCAGTTTGTGGTACTATACATAAAAAGTGTGAGAATACAGACATATAAATTTAAAAATAAACAAATAAAACGCTAAAACAGACTGCATAGTAATTCTGACCAGTAGCCCATGAGGATTTTCTGTATGATACAGTACACCAAAAAAAAAAAAATGCTATGTGATGCTTAACATTACTTTCATAACTGTTTTAATGACAGTAGTGTCCAGTTGTTTGAATGAGAAACAATGACAATTTTCACTAAATACTTAGAAGGGATCGATATGATTGTTCCTCATTATGTGATTAAAGAATGACACTACACTAATATATCACATGGAAGATTAAGTAATTTATTACTGAAATGATAAAATTTAAAGGATTGAATCACCTCAATGCCAAACACAAAAAATTTATGACTAGGTTTCGGAAACTCAATGTTTCCAGTCTTCAGGCTTATAGGATTAGAACACTGTTTGAGGAGTGATATTAAAGTTTTGAATCTGACAATGATATATTCATTAATTGCATTAAGTTAAATAGAGGAAAATTCATTATTTACACTACAGTGTATTTTAATTATATCTAAAATATTATAATATACTCCATTATATATACAACTGCCATTTAATTATTATACTTTTGCTTATTATTTAATAAATAAATAATTTGTAAAATAATAAGAAAAGTTTACCTCAATATAGTACATAGAACACTTCCATATGATACTCTCCAGAAATTAAAAAGAAAAAATCAAAAATCTTACATTAGAGTAACAAATAATTTACACAATAAAACATCACCCAACTGGTATGCACTTGGTCGCAAGCCCGCGACAATGTGTTAGAATTCGTATGAATGTGTCTCGACCCTCCCGATAATGTTTGTAATTTGTTAACGTGTCTGTTTTTAATATCTGAGGCCTGTGCTTCCCGTCGCAAATCTATGGAGGTCTTCAGTAAAAACCAATCATCTGTATTGAAGGCCTCAGATATAAAAAAACAGACACGTTAACAAATCACTAACATTATTGGGAGGGTGACCAAGTGCATACAAGTTGGGTTAATTTACTAAATTAACTAAAAGTTAATTTAGTAAATAAAACACTGTAAGCAACGACTTACAGTGAATTTTATTTTACTGAATTTCTGAAACTGGATATGCTAACCTCTGAAAAGCAGACATCTCTGTATAGTGGACACTTTCTTCTGACCCAATGGTGTCTGCTTTAGAGACATTTCACTATATTAGAAAGAAAGGTTGGGATGGGAAGGTACAGTTTAATATATGAGAGAGAGTAAAGAAGGACATGGATTAAAAGGGAAAAAGTCAGGGTGTTATAGAAGGAAAAAATGGGAAGGTACTAAGAAATGCCAAGGAAATTTGGGGGAGAGGTGGGTGGGATATACAATGCCCTACTTTCAATATCAGGATTCACTTTCACTGATGGTTGGTCATGTCCTACTGAAGCACCACATGCCATACAATTAAAAATATGCTTGTAGGCCTTCAAAAAGACAGTAATACGATTGTGAATTCAAGATGGCATGATCAACAGTGTTAACAGATATCCAGCACAAAATGATTATATGATGCTATATACGCAATCAGTCAATATGTGATATTTCAACAGGGCTGAAAATCCCCAGATCAACAATTGGTGGCATGGTCTACAAATGGAAACAAACTGATGCTGAAGCCTCACAAAATGATCTGGAAAACTTCTGAAGCTGACGGAACATGACAGAAAAGTCCTGCAAATAACCACGCAATTGGAACACAGAATGACACTGTTTCAGCATGCACATACACAAAGCCCTCGATGAAACTACTGGGATACACGTCGACACCAGTACAATCTACAAGCCACTAATCGCCCCAAATAACACGAGACTCCATCTAGCTTGGTACTGGTAATCTTGGAATGCCAACGCCAAGCTTTCCTGATGCATCAATCTGACAATAGTGCCTCAGTGTGTTGAATGCCTAGAGAAAACTACATGCCATGATTCCAACAATGAAGTTCGGTAAAGGTAGCATTACGATATGGGACTGCATTTCACTGTCTGATCTGGGACCATTAGTTGTTTTGGACAAGGCCATGAATATTAAGGTTTATCTAATTGTTCTGGACAATAATGTGTTACCTACATTGTGGCAGCATGTCAGGGAAGGCTCATATTTGCATTATGACTGACTGGTTTGAGGACACGAGCATTGAAAAGTTAAAATGACAGCCACGAGCCCTGATTGTCATCCCACAGAGAACCTCTGAGGGGAATGAACTGAATTGCCAGGTATGTGCAAGGGGAGACTGTCCAAAAAATAGAGCTGAACTGATTGCTGCTTTGAAGCCTGAATGCAATAAATATTGGAGGACATTTATAAAAAAACTGGTGAAGTGTGTTCCTTGAAGCTGTCATAAAGGCTAATGGTTTCAAGACATCGGTTTTCCAGTAAAGGAAAGGTCCTGTACAAATGCAATATTAAAAGTAGGGCAGAGTATAAAGGAGTTATATGGATGAAATGAGCATCAGGAAGATGATTTTGATAATGTAGGAATAATGAATCAATGGAGCAAGGAGTAACTGTAACATTGAAGGAAATGAATAGAAATAAGGCAGTAGGGAACGACGGAATGCCAGTGGATTTTATTAGGTTATGCAGTGTAACATTCAGTGTGAAGACATTAGAATTTTAAGCATATTCTTATATGGGGAGAATAGTTATCATTTTTTAAGTGCACAAAAGAATAGGAGATCTGAGGATTTACTTAATAGGTATAGGGCAATGTTAAGAAAAATTCATAATTTAGAATTAAACTTGAAGGTGTTTGAAATTTTATGCAGCCATGACAGAGTACGTGAGGAGAGCCTTTTCAATCAGTTTGGCAATGGAGATATTGTACAAAGCCCATGGAGTACAATTTTTCTTAGCATGGTCTGTGCTTGTTAGCAGGAGAGGCTGTTTTTACAGAGATAAGATATACACTTTTGTTGCTGACTTTTCGAACAACCTTTTTGAGCTGGGATTGAAAAGATCAGAATCATTTTTGGGCTTTCTTCCCACTATGACTGAATTAATCGGCCTCTGATGAAAGTTGCCTGACAAAAAAATATTCGGTTTTTCTTTTGTCAGAGTGGAAGAAAAAGTTCTAAAATAGGCATGGTTATTATTCAGACTGGACTAATGGAAGAAATGGAGTTCCCAAAGGATTGGAACTGAAGCCACTGTTGTTTTGGATTTTCTTAAATGACATGGAAAAAGGGATAGAAGGTGTTATACTGAAATCTGCAGATGATGTGGTAGGTTAGGTTAGTTAATGATCAGCACAAAGCAGAGCATATTCAAGATGACTCAGATAGACTTCAGGGACATTTAGAAAAGTGGCAGCTATGTTGCAGCAAAACGCAAGGTCTTAAACTAATACAAGTTATTTTAGGGAACAGCAATCCCAAAATAACTTGTATACTTGGTGAGGCTGAATTAAATAACAGTAGAGGAAGAAAGGGATATTTCAGAACTAAGATATGGTTGGACATGAAGTTCTCCAGCAGTGTAGACAGAAGACAGGAAGGCCCATGGTGTCCTATCAATGTTTTTCGTACATTTGTTTGTAGAGACAAGGGTGTCATAATCACAATGTACAAGGAAATTGTAAGACTGTGCCTAAGGAGTCATCAAGCTTCTTGAAAAGGCACCTGATGAGATTGGCAAAGAGGCACCCATGTGAGAAAAGACTTCAAATATATGGGCTGTAGTCTGATAAGTGGGCAGGACAAGAGTGAAGTGGGAAACTACTGAACAGACAGGGTACCTGATTAAGGTATATGAAACTCTGAGGGCAGTAAGTAAAATGAATGAGGGTGAAAATTCATTGTTATAAATGATTCAAGAAACAGAGGCCATAAATTCAAATTATCAGCAAAAGGTTTAGACTGGATTGAAGGAAGTTTTCTTTTAGCCACCAAGTTGTTGAATACTGGAATAAGTTGCGTCCATGGGTGGTTGAGGCTGATTGTTGGGGAAATTCAAAAATCAGCAGGATAGACATAACGAGGGAATCAAATAGTACAGTCTGTCCTCGTATAGCACGATAGTTGTGTTCCTAGAAAACCTCGTGCAATATAAACAACAGGCCCTATGGGAAAAGTGGGGTTAGGTGCCGACCACCCAAGATTGAACACACATTTGGAACCAAAACATTACCAAACACAATAAATAATCGGGTAATTTTAATCGTTATAAAATACGTATTTTATAACGATTAAAATACGTAATAAAAATATAATATATTATAATAAAGTATTTTTAGTATTTTTTAATACTAAAAAAGTATTTTTTACGAATAAAATACGTATTTTATTCGTAAAAAAATTATTATATTAAATAAAATAGTCGTAATAAAATAAATTATAATACGTAAGTCGTAATAAAATGCTTACGTCTTTTTATTACGACTATTACGTAATAAAATATTGCTAATGCTTTTGCTTCTATCGTAAGCAAACTTGTTTTTTGTTTGATTTTTTATCCAAACAGATGACAGCCGTTGCATCTCTTCCAATTCTCTGTGTCTTAATCTAATGGATTTTAATTACACTTTGAGTTGTTCCTGCTGTGAAAGTTGTTTTTATTTTCTCTGCATTCTTTGTAATTCTCGGCGTTGCCTCATTTAGGTCTGTAGCACGTGCAATACCACATGGTCTTTCATTTCGCTCAAAGCGTTTCACAATTTCATATTTTTTTCTATATCGACAGAGGCGGACTGGCCATAAGCCTTACCGGGGAAACCCCGGTGGGTCGGAGTGATTTTGGCCATAAACCATAGTATGAGGCCACTATAAATATTCCCGGGTAAGAATTTTTGACTCAGTCCGCCTCTGTTTATCGATAATTGCTTTTCTTTTTCTCTCTGAATCTGCAGTGTCTTCACCAGGACGCTTCCTTTTCACACCTTTTAAGTATTTTACTCATTTTTAAGGAATAAAGCGCAATTACAAAACGAGGAGGCACGCTTGATACACATAAACAAAGCTGCGCGCGTATAGCAACTGAATAAACAACACCGTAAAGGCCGAGATACACTATTAACACCCCACATTTTACTAAAGCACATTTCTGGGGGTTACTACCATAAAACGATAAAAACAATTTCCAGTTTCGTTTCTGCTAGTGGAATCTGTTATAAACTGGTAGTAAACTCCATCTAATTGCATTTGCGATTATATCGATAGCTGGAATTGTGTTGGTTTTTACGTTATTATGGTGAAATGTGTTTCCCCTTCACTGATATGAAACACATAAATACATTTTCAGAATCTTCTTCATTCCTATCGTGTTGCGTTCGGTTGGGGTGATTCCTCGTTCGACTGCCTTTCTTGTAAACACAAAGGCGAATCGTGCATAATCGAATTCGGTTCGTGTTATATAAGATAACGTTCCCCTATTTATAAATGGTGTATGATCGAATTCGTGTAATGTAAACACGTGTTATACGAGGACCGACTGTATTTTATTATTTTTTTATTAGTTATTTTATTTATTTATTTATTTTTGGCTGGTGCAGCAAAAGCATAGAGATTATTTGCACTATGTGGCTGGTACTAGTACTAAATATGTGTCGACTGTAGTATTGGTTAAGTCATTCAATGCAGACACTGTGGAGATATTGGAAATTTGGTGATTCTTGGACATAGTGGATGCGATATTTGAATGTGGTGAGTACAATGTGTATGAGAGAAAAGAGAGGAGTTATGATCTTGGTTAAGAAGCACACAGAACAGTTTGGCGTGGTGCTACAAACACAAAAATGAGTACGTTACAGGTCAAATAAGTGTATGAGTACAATGGACAACTATACAAAAAAAAAAAGAATGGGTCAGTAAATCAGAATGTTTTATGTGGGATTTTATGTTTCCAAATACTGAAAATATTGATTGGAACTTGTGGTGGATTGGTCACTCACATTAGTAGCAGATTTTTTCTGGATTTATTGAATGACTGTTTTCTGCATCACATTATAGAAGCAACAAGAGAGAAAGACAGAAAGCAATACTCTTGATCTGGCTATCAGAAGTGACACTTTGTACATTAAGTTTGTTTGTTTTAGGATTTTATGGCGCATTAGCATCTAAGGCTATAATGCGTCAAGTCAAAAAAATGTAAAATTTGTATATTATTGTAAAAGAGTATACGACATAAAACATTTATAAAGCACAAAACGATAAAAATGTTCTAGACAGAATTATTTAGATTAATAAGTTGTAAAAACTTAAAAATAGCTGACACGTCATTGTCCGATAAAATCTGTCTGAGTGTATAAGGTTCAGACAGATGGCTAAAATATAAACGGTGGTCATTATAAAAAGATGGACATTAAATTAAAATATGATGCTTTGTACATTAAGAATCTCCACATAAAGGTGTTTATGTGGAGTTTAATTTGCCAGTTTTAAAAGTTTCATTTGGACCAACTGATAATGTTAGCAACTGCACAATTAAAATGGAAAGTGTTCAGGGAAATAATCAGAGGCTACAAAACCTTTCATACCAACTATGAGACACTATACAAGGTTTAGACTTAAAGGTGTCAGATGCAATGAAAGGACTAGTGGCACAAAATAAAACACACGATATAATTATAAATTATCAGGGAACATAGAAATCTACAGCACGTACAAACCAGACAGAAATCAACTCATGGGGTGAGGGGTAAGTTTACAAAAAGTCTTTAGCCAAGAATGCAAAGAAAAGTAGAAACAAATTTTTTTGCTTATGTTAAAATTAGTAGTAGTAGAGACTTGTGATGCAAGAAAGCAAGCTTATGTAGCATCAGCCAAAAAAAAAAAAAAAAACCATTTCACACATCCATTCCCTCATAACGTTTGTCCAATTCCTCCTTGAATTTATTTAAGTTCACAACTTCCACAACAACAACAACAGATGAAAGTTTGTTCCAGCAATCAACTACCTGCTGCCTAAAGGCAAATTTCGGCACATCTATTCTACAACTGTCTTTTCCTCAATTTGAATTTATGACCCCTCAGGTTCGTAATCTGGGCAAGAGGAAGAATCCCATCAGAATTGAGCCTGCTTGACTCATTTAAGGATTTATACACCTCAATCAGATCACCTCACAGGTGCCTAGTCTCCAGATGCTGCAATTTGCAGAATTCAAGCCTTTCTTGGCACCACCCTTTCACTGCCCTCACCAATTTTGTTGCCCTTTTCTGTACTCGCTCAAGCAACTCTACATCCTTCCTAAAATGAGGCCTCCAGACCTGTGTGCAGTACTCAAGGCATGGCCTGAATATTGCCTTATACAATGGGATAATCACCTCCTTTTTCCTACTAGCAAAATGCCTGTATATCATTGACAATACCCCATGACCTGCTCTGGCAGCCTGTCTGTACCGCCCAAAAAATTTCATATCTGACTGCACAATTACTCCCAGGTCTTTTTCATTTTCTACCACCTTAAGTGTAGTACCACACAGTTGGTATGTTTCTCTGGGGTTACTTCTATCCATATGCAGTACTTTGCATTTGTCAATGTTAAACTTCAGTTGCCACTTCTCAGCCCATCAGCCCAAATTCTTTAGATCCTGTTGCAGTAGCACACTGCCATTACTGTCATTAACAACCCTGGCAACCTTTGTATCATCTGCAAACTTCTACACTAATCCTGATATACCTTCATCAATATCATTGATAAATATACAAAACAACAGAGGACCCAACACCGAACCCTGTGGGACTCCACTAATAACATTAGTCCACAAAGAGCATCATCCATTGATTATCACTCTCTGTCTTCTCCCACTCAACCACCCTTTTATCCATTGCAGCAACTTACCCTTAACACCATATTGCTCCAATTTGCACAATAGTCTTCCATGTGCAACAGTGTCAAAAGCTTTCCTGAAATCTAAGTACATGATAACAAAATTATTTTTTACATCCAGTTCTTCTGTAAACACATCATAGTATCCAATCAAATTTGTCATACAAGACTTTCGCTTAACAAACCCATGCTGTCTGCATTATTACTGCAGTCTTGTCTAGATGATCCTGCAAAAAAAAAAATGTTGATTGTTGATTATGTTGATTAATTTGGTGTATTTATTCTTTACTCGGCCTTGTAAAAGTATCGGTAAGGGTTTCCACGTGTTCGTAACTACCGTTGGTTATATACCGTACTAGATAGCGTTAGTTGAACTTCGTTAGCAGTTAAATTGTACGTTTAAATAAATACATATAACGACTTAGATTACAAACGTAGTATAATTAAGAACATAATTAATTAATAAATATAAAATGCACTGTTTGCTTGATGTTTGCAGAGCAATCGGGTACGGGACATGATACTGCCAAGGGGGATGTCTTTGTGTGTGCGCGATGCAAGGAGTGTATCGATATCAGGCAACAACTCGGCGTTCTTATGGGCCTATATGAGAGCTTGAAGGACAGGGTGGATGCCCTCGAAGAAACTAAATTGAGGGGCCCATCAAGCTCTCAGCTGCCCACATCAACGCCAGAGCTTGCACTTGGGCATCGCGTGACACAGAGACAACCCCCAAGGCAGAATGCGCTGGTCCCGAAGGAACTAGTAGTTGTTGGTGACTCTATTGTCAGGGAAACGGGGAACATGCTTTGTAAAAAAGATAGGTGGAACAGGACCAGGGTATGTCTGCCAGGGGCAAAGGTTGATGACGTTGTAGAGCGAATATCATCTTTCAAGGGCACAAAAGGTGATATAGTTGTACACGTTGGCACTAATGATATTAAGAGTAGGAGACCGGCAGAATTACTCAACAAGTACAGGTCACTGTTGAAAAAAAGCCGTGAAATAGGGTTGAATTTCAAAGTGTCTGCAATTCTGCCCAAACACGATAGGAGGGAATTTTATAATGAGAGCCTTGTCGATCAATTCGGCCCTGGAAAGATTGTGCAAGGCTCAAGGGGTAGAATTTTTTTCAGCCTGGACTGTACTTGTTAACAGGAGAGATTGCTTCTACAGGGATGGGATACACTTAAATAGAAAGGGTGCAAGAATATTTGCTGATGCTATCGAGGCAGTGTTAGGTGGGTCGGAAAACTGCTAGCTTGGGGGAGACAAAGACCAATAGATTGACAGTAGCCACTGGCAGAGGTGAAAGAGATTCTTGCACTGCTTCTATTAGAATGAGCAGAAGCCTGAAAAACAAGATGCATGGTATTTCAGACACTGCTGGGAGCCATTGCGGCACAAGTAAACACATGGGTTGTGTTAGGGTAGCTAAGAATAGAAACAGGTGCAGGTATACTTGCGTGTACACCAATGCTAGGAGTTTAGTAAATAAATTTGATGAATTTGAGGTATTGCTCAAAACATCGAAGGCAGATATTGTTGGGATATCAGAGACGTGGTGTCACACAGATATAAGGGATGCGGAACTGCAATTTGGGGAGTACAACGTCTACAGAAAGGATAGACAGGATAGGAAGGGGAGAGGTGTTATGCTATTAGTTAAGAAACACATAAAAACCAAGGAAGTGAAGCCAGTCGACATCGCTGGACAGTGCAGTGTGGAGTCAGTTTGGTGTGACATAAACATTGGGAGATCAAAATTGAGAGTAGGAGTGTGCTATAGGCCTAATGACTATGATGAGTATAATAAGGAACTGTACAGGGAAATAGAGTGGGCCAGTAAATCAGAGTGTCTTATAATGGGAGATTTTAATTTCCCAGATATTGACTGGATTTTGGGGGCTGGTTACTCACACACTAGCAGGGCTTTTGTGGATTTATTGGATGATTGTTTTCTACATCAGCATGTTCGGGAGGCAACTAGAGGGAGTAATACTCTTGATTTGATTATCAGCAGTGATTCTTCATGCATTAAGAATCTGCAGGTAAATGAACCACTAGGTGGCAGTGATCACAGTGTGCTGAAGTGGGATTTACTCAAAGAGGTAACTACCATTAGGGGTAAAGGGAAGGGTTATTGCTTCCGTAAAGGCGACTACGATGGACTGAGACAGTATTTAAATTCTATACAGTGGGACCAACTGATGATGTTACCAACAGCAAATTCAAAATGGGAAGCATTCAAAGAACTTATCTTGGAAGCTACTAGGCTTTACATACCAACTAAGAAATATTGTTCAAGGTTTAGGCCAAAATGGATGTCAGATGAACTAATGAGGCATATGGCAGAGAAGAAAAATGCATGGGATACATACAAATTAACACAGGACACAGAAGCCTATGATAGATACAAGTTGATATGCAGCCAAGTTAGAAAGGAGGTTAGGCAGGCGAAGGAAGATTATGAGAAATCCTTGGCAAGGGATGCAAAGAAAAACAGCAAAGAGTTCTTTACTTATGTAAACTCTAGAAGGAAGGGGATGAATCAGATTGGTCCACTTGATATTGATGGGGCAAGTGTTGATGATCCTGCTCAGGTAGCTAACAAACTAAATGAATATTTTGCATCGACATTCACACATGAGGAGTTATTCAGCGAGGGGAATGCCAGAGGTGTATTCAACTCTAGCAGTAAGCTACAGAATCTTGAAATAACTGGGAGTAAAGTGGAGGAGAAACTGTTGAAGATAAACACAAGAAAGGCACCCGGGGTGGATGGGATCTATCCAGTTATATTAAAGGAGGCAGCAAAGGAAGTAAGCAAACCCTTAGCCATAATTATGAGAGCTTCCTTGGACTCAGGGGAGGTACCCATAGACCGGAAATGTGCAAATGTGACCCCACTTCACAAAGGAGGATCAAAGGCTGACACAAGTAATTATAGACCTGTGAGCTTAACTTCCGTTCCAGGAAAATTAATGGAGGCACTGGTTAAAGAAGCACTGCAGGATCATTTAGACAAGACTTCAGTTATAGCTCAGACACAGCATGGTTTTGTTAAGGGGAAGTCTTGCCTGACCAACTTGATTGGATACTATGATGCAGTCACAAAAGAACTGGATGCAGGGAATAACTTTGATATTATATACTTGGATCTTAGAAAGGCTTTTGATACTGTTGCACATGGAAGACTGCTACACAAATTGGAGCAGTGTGACATTGGAGGCAAATTGCTGCTATGGATAAAGGGGTGGTTGAGGGGGAGAAGACAGAGAGTGGTAATCAATGGACACTGCTCATCGTGGACTGATGTTATTAGTGGAGTCCCTCAGGGCTCAGTGTTGGGTCCATTATTGTTTTCTGTATTTATAAATGATAATGATGATGGTATATCGGGCTTAATGTCCAAGTTTGCAGACGATACAAAGGTTGGCAGGGCTGTCAAGGACACTACTGACACTATGCTGCTGCAACAGGATCTGGAAAGGTTGAGCAGATGGGCTGAGAGGTGGCAAATGAAGTTTAACATTGACAAATGTAAAGTACTACACATGGGAAACAGCAACCCCAGAGCAACGTATCAACTCTGTGGTACAACACTGACAGTGGTAGAGAATGAAAGGGACTTGGGGGTGGTTGTGCAGTCAGATATGAAGTTCTCTGAGCAGTGCAGACGGGCTGCAAGAGTAGCTCATGGAGTATCGTCAATGATATACAGGAATTTTTCCAGCAGGGATAAGGAGGTGATTATTCCATTGTATAAGGCGATGGTCAGGCCACACCTAGAGTACTGTATACAGGTCTGGAGGCCTCATTTCAAGAAGGATGTAGAGCTGCTGGAATGAGTACAGAGAAGGGCAACAAGATTAGTGAATGGAACAAAGGGGTGCTCTTACAAAGAAAGGCTTAAGTTTTGCAAATTACAGTGTCTGGAGACTAGGCACCAGCGAGGTGATCTGATAGAGGTGTATAAAGCCTTGAATGGTTTAAGCATGCTCAATGCTGATGGGATTCTTCCTCTAGCTCAGAAAAATCACCTGAGAGGGCATAAATTCAAATTGAGGAAAGACAGATGTAGGATAGACGTGCGGAAATTTGCCTTTAGCCAGCGGGTGGTTGGTTGGTGAAACAGACTTCCATCCCTTGTGGTGGAGGTTGATAGCCTAAATAAGTTTAAGGCTCAGCTGGACAGGTATTTTGAACGAACAGAGGGGTGAAGTGGAAGTGGTTTTTTTTTTTTTTTTTGGCTGATGCTGCATAAGCTTGCTTTCTTGCATCAAATGCCTCTACTAATGCAATGCTTCTTTAACCAGTGACTCCATTAATTTCCCTGGAACAGAAGTTAAACTAACTGGTCTGTAATTACTCATGTCACCCTTAGATCCCTTTTGTGAGTTGGGGATACATTTGCACATCTCCAGTCTGTGGGACTTCAGAAAGGGCACCCGGGGTGGATTCCATCCACCCCAGGTACCCTTATGTTTAACTTCAACAATTTCTCCTCCACTTTGCTCTCAGTTATTACAAAATCATTAAGCAACCTGTTACAGTTTGATAAACTTCTAGCATTTTCCTCTCTTAATAACTCCTTTATATAAGGAGTTATTAATAGTTATTATATAAGGAGTCAGTTATACGTTGGCATTCGAGGTGAGCGGACGCACTTAGACAGGGCTCCTCAGTTAAGTGGTTTACTTTTGGATAGTGGTTTTAAATATTTCATTTATTTAGATATTGTTGGATTATTTTGTTATAGGTTTTCCTGTAACTGTTTGATTTTAATAATATTATAGATTGATTTTAATAATATTATAGATTGATTTTAATAATATTATAGATTGATTTTAATAATATTATAGATATAATTTTTTAAAGTTACTTTCATTGATATTTATTTAATTTTATAATGGTAGTTACGAGATCTGCCTTAAACACGTCACAGGGTATCGTGACTCACACAGAAATAGCAGATGGCGATTTACGGGTGAGTCATGATTTAATCCGTTGTGGAACCTGTGGAATGTTTTCCAAGGTTGACCTGGTGACTAATCCTACCTCACCTGGGGATTCTTTTCTTTGTGATCGAAGTAAGGAGTGCACCGATCTTAAATTACAATTTGGTGCACTGATGGAACAATTTGAGTCCCTGAAAAAATGAGTGCTTGCCCTCGAAAATAATGCATCTGGGAGCTCGTCAGGGACTCAAAACTCCAGCAATCTACCAAGTGATGCACACCCGATTCGAGCCCAAAACAGAAAAACCAAGTGCAAACTACTCTGGTTAAAAAGGACATTGTTTTATTAGGAGACTCCATTGTCAGGGAAACGGGGAATATTTTTTGTAATAAAGATAGGTGGAGCAGAACCAGGGTATGTCTGCCGGGAGCAACTATTGATGATGTCACCAACAGATTGTCAGATTTTAAAGGGGGTAAAGAAAATATTATTATTCATGTGGGGACAAATGATATTAAACATACACGATCTGACGATTTGTTGGAAAAATACAGGACCATGCTGAGGAAATGTCGCGAGCTAGGTCATAATGTCTATGTGTCTGCAATTCTGCCCAGACACGATAGGAGGGATTATATGTTAAGAGCCTTGTGGACTAACTCAAGACTTGAAGGAATCTGCAAGGCTTTAGGGGGTAAATTTCTATCAGCATGGCCCAGACTTGTAGGTAGAAGGAATTTGTTTTGTAGAGACGGGATACACTTAAACAAAGGTGGTGCAAAAGTTTTTGCCAGTATTATTGAGGATACCTTAAAGGTTTAGGGAAACTGCTAGTTAGGGGGGATGTGGGTAATACTGACAAGCGTTTATCTGATAATATTGGTCAATGTAACTCTTGCACATACCTTAAGAGTTCTTATCTGTTACCCCAGCTGGACGTATTATCTAGATGTTCTGGGGGCAAAGACGTTTCACGTGAGCGGGTAGCTAATATCAGGGAAGAGAGCCTAAAAAACTTCAAGAGTTGTGTTAGGGTTGTTAAATATACAAGAACAGTAAATCTTAATTGTTTATACAGTTAAGTTAGAAGTGTCGTCAATAAAATGAGCGAATTCGAACTGCTGGTTAAAACAAGTAACGTGGATATAACAGGGCTTACAGAGACGTGGTGCCACCCGGAAATTGGGGATGATGAGTTTCAGTACAGCTTGTATAATGTATTTAGGAAGGATAGGTTAGATAGAAGGGGTGGTGGGGTAATGCTTCTTATCAGAAGCAGCCTGAGTGCGACGATATCTTTCCCGGATTCAGACATTTCACATGCTAGTACAGAGTCTGTATGGTGTGAGATAGTTGGAAACAAAGGTATAATGCGAATAGGAGTAATCTACAGACCAGATGATTGTGAAGATTATGACAAAAGCCTCTACATGCAAATGGAATGGGCAAGTAAGCGTCAATGCCTTATTATGGGTGATTTCAATTTGCCTCTAATTGATTGGAGTAAATGGGAAGGAAACTCGACATGGGAAACAAAATTTTTAAATCAACTAGATGACTGTTATTTGTATCAACATGTCAGGGAAAGTACTAGAGAAAAGGATATCCTAGACCTCATCATCACACATGAATCAGATGACATAACAGGGCTGACAGTAGAGGAACCAGTAGCAGGAAGTGATCACTGAGTTCTACGGTGGATGATGACGAGAGAGGTAGCAGAAGTAAAAGGCAAAGGAATGGGTTTTAATTTCAGAAAAGGAAATTACGAAGCCTTAAGGTACTACATGGCCTCTATTAACTGGGTAGATATCGCGCAGAGAATGAATACAATTGAACTGTGGTACGCTTTTAAAACATTAATCACAGATGCCTTAAATGCGTATATACCATTAAAAAAATACTCCACGAGGAGGGTTCCAAGTTGGATAAATAGTGAAGTTGCCGCATTACTTGAGCAGAAAAAGGTGGCATGGAAAGGTTACAGAGCAATAAAAAGTACTGAAGCCTATAACAGCTACAAGGTGATGTGTAATAGAGCCACAGAAAAGGTTCGACAGGCAAAGGCAGTTTATGAGAAATCACTAGCAAATAGAGCAAAGAGGGGGGATAAAGAATTCTTCACATATATAAATGTCAAGAAGAGCAGGACAAACCAGATCGGACCTTTATGCAAGGGAGAGGGGATAGTAATAAATACACCAGCTGCCGTTGCAGATGAACTCGACAGTTATTTTGCATTGATATTTACAAATGAAAAGCCTTTTGTGGCAATGGGAAATTGTGGGAGCGAAGTTAAAAAATATATAATTAACGATATTGAAATTTCGCAAGATTTAATGAAAAAACTTTCGAGCCTACAGACCAGTAAGGCTCCTGGGAGTTGATGGAATATACCCTATAATCTTAAGAGAGGCGGCAAGCGAGTGCATTGAACCATTGAGGCTAATTATGCGAGCATCACTAGACTCTGGGGAGATTCCCTTGGATTAGAAAAGTGCAAATGTATCTCCCATACATAAGGGTGGCTCTAAAAGTGAAGTTGGAAATTATCGACCTGTCAGTCTGACTTCAGTAGTGAAAATCATGGAGGCAATGATCAAGGGTGGAATTCAGGATCATTTGGATAGAATTGAAATTCTCAAGGACACTCAGCATGGTTTTGTAAAGGGAAAATCATGTTTAACAAATCTGGTTCGCTATTTCGAAAGGGTCACTCACGAGCTGGATTTAGGGAATAATTTCGACATTGTTTATTTAGATTTCAGCAAAGCTTTTGACTCAGTCCCACATGAGCGGTTGCTTTATAAGCTGGAACAGGTTGGAATCACTGGGAAAATCCTTAGATGGATAGAAGGATGGCTTCAGGGCAGGAGGCAGAGGGTTGTGATAAATGGCTATTCCTCAGATTGGGTTGATGTAAGAAGTGGGGTTCCCCAAGGATCAGTATTAGGACCACTGTTGTTTTTAATTTTCATAAACGACATTGATGAAGGGATAGAGGGCATGATGTCTAAATTTGCAGATGATGTTAAAATTGGTAGAGTAGTTAATGATCACTGTCAAGCTGAGCTTCTTCAGAGAGACCTAGATAGACTTCAGGAATGGTCAGAAAAATGGCAGCTGTGCTTTAATCCAACAAAGTGTAAGGTATTACACCTGGGAAACAGTAATCCCAAAAAAACTTATTCACTTGGTGGAGTTCAACTAAACCCAGTACTGGAGGAAAGGGACTTGGGTGTTACGATACGGTCAGACATGAAATTTTCTGAGCATTGTAAACAGGTTGCAAGGAAGGCCCATGGTGTCCTATCGATGATCTATCGAACTTTTGCAAGTAGAGATAGGGACGTGATAATCCCATTATATAAGGCTTATGTTAGACCACACTTGGAATACTGTGTTCAAGTATGGAGACCGCACCTAAAGAAAGACATCGAGCTTCTTGAAAGGGTGCAAAGAAGGATAACTCGCCTGGTGCGATCGGCAAAAGGGCGTCCTTATGAAGAAAGACTTCGAATATGTGGGTTGCAGAGTTTGGAAACTAGACACCTTAGAGGAGATTTGATTGAGGTGTTTAAGGCTCTGAGAGGCATCAGTAAAATGAATGAGGACAAAATTTTCAAGATTATAAATGATGCTAGAACTAGGGGACATAAATTCAAGTTACGGGGGAAATGTTTAGATTGGACTGCAGGAAGTTTTATTTTAGCCAGCGAGTTATAAATTACTGGAATAAGTTGCCTTCATGAGTGGTAGAGGCCGACAGTTTGGGGAAATTCAAAGGTCATCTGGATAGTACTTTCGGGTAAGGGAAGCGCATAGGATGATAGGTTTAATTTCCTTTTTATTTATTTATTTATTTATATATATATATTTTTTATTAATTATTATTATTTAGTTATTTATTTTATTTATTTATTTTTTGTTTTTATCATTGTTTTGGTTCGGATTTTTTTTTTTTGGGTGGTGCAGTATAAGCCATAGGCTTTCTTGCACCATGCGGCCGTTACTAATACTAATAATACTAATAACTAAAGAAATCCTTGCTGTTTTTCTTAGCATCCTTTGCCAAAGATTTCTCGTAATCTGCCTTTCCTGGATTAGAAGGAAAGGGATGAACCATAGTGGTCCATTAGATAAATACAATGATCCTGTTCAGGTTGCTGACACACTGACTGAATAAATACTTTGCATCTACGTTCATCGTATGAAAATTTTGTGTATTAAAATTTTTTAGGAATAGAAATACTAGAATAATATAAAATTCTAACTAGTTTAAAGGACTTTTGTGACAACTAAGAAGAAAGTAGAAGATAAATTGCCAAAGACAAAAGTAAATAAGGCACCTGAAGTTTATGTAATCTATCCAATTATATTTTTAAAAAAAACAAAAAAAGAGGCAAGCATACCTTTAACCATAATTTTTAGAGCATCATTAGATTCAGGGAAGGTCACTACAGTTCAGACAGGTACAGTTTTTACAGACCTGTAAGCACCACTTCTATTCCACAGAAATTAACCAAGTTAATGATTAAAGAAGTGCCGATCACCTTGATGGGAATATAGTTATATTGCAATCACAGTATGGATTTGTTAGAAAAGAACTTGATATAACTAGTATGATGCAGTCACAAAGAAATTGAATAGAAAAGATGATTTTTTGACATCGCGTACTAAGATTTCAGTAAGCTTTTGATATTGTTCTACATAAAATACTGTTGTAAAAATTAAAAAACAGTGTGGTATTTGTGATAAGTTACTATTGTGGATAAAGGGGTGGTTGAGTGGCAGAGCAAAGAGAATGGTTATTAAAGGTGTACCTCAAGATTCAGTGCTGGACCTCTTACCATTTTCAATATTTATTAATGACATTGATAGAGTTTAATGTCCAGGTTTCTTAATGATACAAAAGTTTGGCAAGGTGGTTAATGACAGTAATCAGGGTATGCTACTGCAATATTTAAAATAACTAAATGCACAAGGCATAATACATTAAGAGTTTAATATCTATATAATATCGGTGTGTAGATACACCATAGACAACTCTTAAGAAACTACAAAGTAGTTGTTGTAGGCATCATTTGCTCTTTCTCATATTGTGCTCTGCCTTCACGATGAGTTGCCATGATATTGTACTACCTCGAATAAGTAGCGCTTCACTAATAGAGAAGACTATTGTTACTTATTCTCAGTGAGTACCACCACCCAGACATGTTTCAAGGCTATTGGCCTATCATCAGTGGGTGGGCAGATACCCTGGTATTGCAGACATGATGACTCAGTTGTGAAGAAAATCACACAATATGAGAGATGCCAAAATGTGTATATGACAATATTTAAAATAACTAAATGCACAAGGCATAATACATTAAGAGTTTAATATCTATATAATATCGGTGTGTAGATACACCTTAGACAACTCTTAAGAATCTACAAAGTAGTTGTGAGAATAAGCAACAATAGTCTTCTCTATTAGTGAAGCGTTACTTATTCGAGGTAGTGCAATATCATGGCAACTCGTCGTGAAGGCAGAGCACAATCTGAGAAAGAGCAAATGATGCCTATAACAACTACTTTGTAGTTTCTTAAGAGTTGTCTATGGTGTATCTACACACCGATATTATATAGCTACTGCAATAAGACCTACAAAAATTAAGTAGATGAGCTTAATTGAAGTTTAACATACGTGTTAATCTGGGATTACTTTAATCTAAGTGCATTGGGTAATGGAGAATGAAAAAGACTTGGGGTAATTGTAAAGTCCATCATGAAGTTGTAAGCACAGCATGGAGAGGTTGCAAGGCAGTTCATGGAGCACTATTAATGACATGCAGAACTTTGTCAGGAGGGACAAGGTGATTACCATGCTGTATAAGGCAATGGTTATGTTGCATCATGACTACTATATACAGGTCTGGAAGCCAAGGAAGTCACATTTCAGGAATGATGTATTGGAACAGGAGTAGAAACGAGCAACCAGATTAGGTTAAGGGCACAGAGGGGTTCTCTAAGTAAAAGATTTCAGTTCTGTATATTGAATGTAGGTAACTAACTGAAATGTTTAAAGATCTTTATATGGATTGAGTAAGCTAAAAATGATGGCAACCTTACTCTTTCAGAGATGATGATGACTTTTAACTGAAAAAGGATGCAGGGCCAGAAAGATTTAGGATTTCAGAGATATGAAAAAATCAGCTCTCAGTCAGAGAGTTATGGATTATTGTAACAAATTTCCAGCTTGTGTTGTGGAAGTGGGAAGTTTGAATAAATTTAAAGAAGGATTGGTGAAATGTTGGAGGGGATGCAAAAATTATGGTTTTTTCATTTGGCTGATGCTGTACAGCTTACTTCCTTGAACATGTGCTACTATAATTATTATTCAGTACCAGTCTTTCTTTTCATTTATGAAAGTTCCAAAAAAAAAAGAAAAGAAAAGAAAAAAAAAAAAAAAAAAAGAGGGCCTGGAGAAGATCCCGTAGAACTCTTCTTGCAACTGAAAATGAATTAGAGTAGTCTTGGTTTATTTTCATGGATCTAGTCCCATTGTCCAAGAAGTCTCTAAACCAATTAAAGGTCTGACTGTTACTCCAATGAGTTGAATAGGGTCCAGTGAAAAGTTTAACAATCAGTTGACTGTGTGAAATTGCGCAAAGGCTTAAAAGCGATCAAACTACACCACATCATATAAACGCATGGCAGACCTCATAGCATGCTCTGAGATTAAAAGATTTGTTGTAGTGAATCAGCCCATAATGAAGTGGACTTGCCCATCATGGTGAATATTTTTGTTTTTTTCAAAAAAGATTTTGCTTAAATATAGACTATATACTCTATAATTTTGGAAAGTGCATTAGCCTTGTGAATTAGTCTGTATGATTTGGGGACAGCTGTCTCCATTTTTTATAGATTGGTGTTATGACAATTGATTTTAAAGTAGGGGGAAGAACAATAATCTGTACTTAAAATTAATTAAACAGTTTTTTTCAGAAGGCCATAGGAATATCATTTAGGAAAGGATTATGGTTCAGTGAAAACTTGATGATGATAAACAATGCATATCAGTGTTAACACTAAAGTTGGGCTGAAGATCATTAGTTTGCTCTGCAATAGTTATCAGTTTTGGTGTTATCAGAATAAAGATTTGAGTACCAATTCCAGAACTCTATGACTAAGGTGTTAATCTGAATGACCTATCTTTCTTTTGGTGAGACCTTTCCATTGAGACCAAAAGGTGCCTAAGATCAGAAAATTTATTAATGCAGACTGAATATTATTTAAGTGATTACTTTATGCTGTGAATTTTTATTTTTTTTGCCAAATCACAGAGTATTTATCCTAATGATTATTATTTTTTCTGGCACTAATGATATTAAGAGTAGGAGACCAGCGGAATTACTTAACAAGTACAGATCACTGTTGAAAAAAAGGCGTGAAGTAGGGTTGAATTTGAAAGTGTCTGCAATTCTGCCCAGACACAATAGGAGGGAGTATATGATGAGAGCCTTGTCGATCAATCCGGCCCTGGAAAGATTGTGCAAGGCTCAAGGGGTAGAATTTTTTTCAGCCTGGACTGTACTTGTTAACAGGAGAGACTGCTTCTACAGGGAGGGGATATATTTAAATAGAAAGGGGGCAAGAATATTTGCTGATGCTATCGAGGCAGTGTTAGATGGGTCTGAAAACTGCTAGCTTGGGGGGGGAGACAAAGACTAATAGATTAACAGTAGCCACTGGCAGAGGTGAAAGAGATTCTTGCACTGCTTCTATTGGAATGAGCAGAAGCCTGAAAAACAAGATGCAGGATATTTCAGAGACTGCTGGAAGTCATTGCGGTACAAGTAAACACATGGGTTGTGTTAGGGTAGCTAAGAATAGAAACAGGTGCATGTATACTTGCGTGTACACCAATGCTAGGAGTTTAGTAAATAAATTTGATGAATTTGAGGTATTGCTCAAAACATCAAAGGCAGATATTGTTGGGATATCAGACGTGGTGTCACACAGATATAAGGAATGCAGAACTGGAATTTGGGGAGTACAACGTCTACAGAAAGGATAGACAGGATAGAAAGGGAGGAGGGGTTATGCTATTAGTTAAGAAACACATAAAATCCAAGGAAGTGAAGCCAGTCGACATCGATGGACAGGGCAGTGTCGAGTCAGTTTGGTGTGACATAAGCATAGGTAAATCAAAATTGAGAGTAGGAGGGTGCTATAGGCCTATTGACTCTGATGAGTATAATAAGATACTGTACAGGGAAACAGAATGGGCCAGTAAATCACAGAGTCTTATAGTGGGGGATTTTAATTTCCAGATATTGACTGGAATTTGTGGGTTGGTCACTCACACACTAGCAAGGCTTTTGTGGATTTATTGGATGGTTGTTTTCTACACCAGCATGTTCGGGAGCCAACTAGAGGGAGTAATACTCTTGATCTGATTATCAGTAGTGATTCTTCATGCATTAAGAATCTGCAGATAAAGGAACCACTAGGTGGCAGTGATCACAGTGTGCTGAAGTGGGATTTACTCAAGGAGGTAACTACCATCAGAGGTAAAGGGAAGGGTTTTTGCTTTCGTAAAGGCAACTATGATGGTCTGAGACAGTATTTAAATTCTATACAGTGGGACCAACTGATGATGTTACCAACAGCAAACTCAAAATGGGAAGCATTCAAGGAACTAATCTTGGAAGCTACCAGGCTTTACATACCAACCAAGAAATATTGTTCAAGGTTCAGGCCTAAATGATTGTCAGATGAACTAATAAGACATATGGCAGAGAAGAAAAATGCATGGGATACATACAAATTAATGGGTGACATGGAAGCCTATGATAGATATAAGTTGGTCTGTAACCAAGTCACAAAGGAGATTAGGCAGGCAAAGGCAGATTATGAGAAATCCTTGGCAATGGATGCAAAGAAAAACAGAAAAGAGTTCTTTACCTATTTAAACTCAAGAAGGAAAGGGATGAATCAGATTGGTCCACTGGATGTTGATGGTTCAACAGTTGAGGATCCTGCTCAGGTGGCTAACAATCTAAACAAGTATTTTGCATCTACATTCACGCATGAGGAGTTATTCAGGAAGGGGAATGTCGTAGGTGAAGTAAACATTGGCAGTGAGCTAGATGATTTTCTAATAACTGAGAGGGAAGTGGAGGAGAAATTGTTGAGGATAACCATAAAAAAGGCACCCGGGGTGGATGGGATCTATCCAGTTATATTAAAGGAGGCAGCAAAGGAAGTAAGCAAATCCCTAGCCATAATTATGAGAGCTTCTTTGGACGCAGGGGAGGTACCCATAGACTGGAGATGTGCAAATGTAACCCCAATTCACAGAGGATCAAAGGATGACACTAGTAATTATAGACCTGTTAGTTTAACTTCTGTTCCAGGAAAATTAATGAAGGCACTAGTTAAAGAAGCACTGCAGGATCATCTAGACAAGAATTCAGTTATAGCTCAGACACAGCATGGTTTTGTTAAGGGCAGGTCTCGTCTGACCAATTTGATTGGATACTATGATGTAGAACTGTACAAAAGAACTAAATGCAGGGAATAACTTTGATATTTTATATTTGGATTTTAGAAAGGCTTTTGATACTGTTGCGCATGGAAGACTGCTGCACAAATTGGAGCAGTGTGGCATTGGAGGCAAATTGCTGCTATGGATAAAGGGATGGTTGAGTGGCAGAAGACAGAGAGTGGTAATCAATGGACACTGCTCAACGTAGACTAATGTTATTAGTGGAGTTCCTCAGGGTTCGGTGTTGGGTCCATTGTTGTTTTCTGTATTTATAAATGATATTGATGATGGTATATCAAGCTTAATGTCCAAGTTTGCAGACGATACAAAGGTTGGCAGGGTTGTTAAGGACACTACTGATGCTATGCTGCTGCAACAGGATCTGGAAAGGTTGAGCAGATGGGCTGAGAGGTGGCAAATGAAGTTTAACATTCACAAATGTAAAGTACTACATATGGAAAACAGTAACCCCAAATCAACGTATCAACTCTGCGGTACTACACTGACAGTGGTAGAGAATGAAAAGGACCTGGGGATAATTGTGCAGGCAGATATCAAGTTCTCTGAGCAGTGCAGACGAGCTGCAAGAGTAGCTCATGGTGTCTTGTCAATGATATACAGGAATTTTTCTAGCAGGGATAGGGATGTGATTATTCCCTTGTATAAGGCATTGGTCAGGCCACACCCTAAGTACTGTATACAGGTCTGGAGGCCTCATTTCAAGAAGGATGTAGAGCTGCTGGAACGAGTACAGAGAAGGGCAATAAGATTAGTGAATGGAACAAAGGGTTGCTCTTAAGAAGAAAGGCTTAAGTTTTGCAAATTACAGAGTCTGGAGACTAGGCATCGGCGAGGTGATCTGATAGAGGTGTATAAGGCTTTGAATGGCTTGAGCATGCTCAATGCCGATGGGATTCTTCCTCTTGCTCAGAATAATCCCCTGAGAGGGCATAAATTCAAATTGAGGAAGGACGGATGTCAGATAGATGTGCAGAAATTTGCCTTTAGCCAGCGGGCAGTTGGTTTGTGGAATAGACTTCCATCACTTGTTGTTGAAGTTGATAGCCTAAACAAATTTAAGGCTCGGCTGGACAGCTATTTCGAACGAACGGAGGGGTAAAATGGAAGTAGTGGTTGTGTTTTTTTTTTTTTTTTTTTTGGCTGATGCTGAATAAGCTTGCTTTCTTGCATCATATGCCTCTACTAATGCTAATGCTATTCTTTGATTTTTTGTATTTGGCATACCACTTGTTTTTCTCCTACCCATTAGATTTTTGATTCCTTCTGTTAATCCAGATAGGAAATTTCTCATCATCCTTTGAAATAGTTCTTAAAGAAACATGACTTTTTATTGCTTTTTTGATGTCTAAGTACAAAAACCATAAAATGAGCTTAGTGTCAGAAGTTTTATAATCAGACCAATGCATTAAGGAGAGTTGCATTGAGTTGTATTTTTAATTTGTACCAGTCAGCCTTGTGAAAAATTATTATCAGGGATGGGGTATTGTTATATTAAATTAACCTAATTACTAATGTGGAATTTAATTAAAGAAATAGCTACTGTCAAGAGTAAAGGGAACGGCTTTTTCGTTCATAAGGGTGACTACAGAGGTTTCAAACAGTTTTTAAATTGTGTATTCAGGGAGGCAATCAAAGAAGCTACTAGGCTTTTCCACCAACAAAGAAATAGTGTTCAAGACTTAGACCTAAATGGATGTCAGATGAACTACTGAGACACATGGCAAGAAGAAAAGTGCATGGGGTGGATATAAATTATCAGGTAATACAGAAGCCTATAGTAGATATAAATTAGTCTGTTATCAAGCCACAAAGGATGTTAGGCAAACTAAGGCAGATTATGAGAAGTCTCTGGCAAAGAATGCAAAGAAAAACAGCAAAGACTTCTATACTTATATTAACAGTAGAAGGAAGGGATTGAATCGCAATGAGCCACTTGATGTCTGTGGGTTGACTACTGATAATCACGCTCAAGATTGCGGACAAATTGAATAGCTATTTTGCATTTACATTCACACATGAGGAATTCTTAAGGGAAGGGGATGTCAGAAGTTTATCAAACTCTAACGAGGAGTTAAATGACTTTGTGATAACATAAAGGAAAGTGGAGGAGAAATTGTTGAAGATGAACAAAAAAAAAGGCACCCGGGACAGATGGAATCTATCCAATTATATTAAAGGAAACAGCAAAAGAGGTAAGAAAACCCTTAGCCATAATTATGAGAGCATCCTTGGATTCAGGGGAGATCCCTGTGGACAAGAGATACACAAATATATCCCCAATTCATAAAGAAGAATCAAAAGGCAACATGAGTAATTACAAACCTGTTAGCATCACATGTTAGCTTAATGTTAAAACCTGTTAGCTTAATGTCTGTTCAAGGGAAAATAATGGAATCACTGTTTAAAGAAGTAATGCAGGACCATTTGGACAGACATGCAATTATGCTGCAATCAGTGCATCGATTTGTCATGGGGCAGTTTTGCCTAACCAATCTGATATGTTACTGTGATGCAGTGACCAAGGAACTGGATGCAAAAAATAATTTTTTAATCATATACTTGGATTTCAAGAAGGCTTTTGATACTGTCGAACATAAAAGACTGCTGTCTTAAGAAATGCATTAAGGGCAAGTTACTGCTATGGATAAAGGGATGGTTAAGTGGAAGAAGACACAGTGTTTATCAATGGGCATGGCTCTTCGGGGACTAATATTAATAGTTGTGCTCCCCCACGGTTCAGTGCTGGGCCCGTTGTTGTTTTCAATATTTATTAATGATATTGATGAAAGTATATCAGGCTTAATGTTGTAGCAGTAGTAGTAGCGGTGGCATGTGATGCAAGAAAGCAAGTGTATGAGCTTATGCATCAGCCAACAAAAAAAAAAAAAAAAAAAAAAAAAATCACACCATTGCCTCCAAATGCCTGTCCAGTTCCTCCTTAAATTTATTCAACCTATCAACTTCCACAACGACAGATGGAAGTTTGTTCCAGCAATTAACTACCCGCTGGCTAAAGGCAAATTTCCGCATATCTATTCTACATCTGTCTTTTCTTAATTTGAGTTTATGCCCCCTTAGGTTCGTAATCTGAACAAGTGGAAGGATCCCACCAGAATTCAGCGTGCTCAACCCATTCAAGGCCTTATATACCTCAATCAGATCACCGCAGAGGTGCCTAGTCTTCAGCCACTGCAATTTGCAGAACTTAAGCCTTTCTTGGTAAGAGGATCCCTTCATTTCCCTCAGCAATCTCGTTGCCCTTCTCTGTACATGCTCAAGCAAATCTACATCCTTCCTAAAATGAGGCCTCCAGACCTGTACGCACTACTCAAGGCGTGGCCTGACCATTGCCTTATACAGAGGGACAATCACCTTTTCCCTGCTATCAAAATTCCTATATATCATTGACAAAACCCCATGACCTGCCCTGGTAGACTGTCTGCATTGCTCAGAAAACTTCATATCTAACTGCACAATTACTCCCAGGTCTTTTTCATTTTCTACCACCTTAAGTGTAGTACCACACAGTTGGTACGTTTCTCTGGGGTTACTTCTACCCATATGCAGTACTTTGCATTTGTCAAGGCTAAACTTCAGTTGCCACTTCTTAGCCCATCTGCCCAAATTATCTAGATCCTGTTGCAGTAGCACACTGCCATTACTGTCATTAACAACCCTGCCAACCTTTGTATCATCTGCAAACTTCGACATTAAGCCTGATATACCTTCATCAATATCATTGATAAATATACAAAACAACAATGGACCTAACACTGAACCCTGTGGGACTCCACTAATAACATTAGTCCATGAAGAGCAGCACCCATTTATTACCACCCTCTGTCTTCTCCCACTTAACCATCCTTTTATCCATTGTAGCAACTTACCCTTAATACCATTCTGCTCCAATTTGTACAATAGTCTTTCATGCACAACGGTGTCAAAAGCCTTTCCTGAAATCCAAATATATAATATCAAAATTATTTTTTGCATCCAGTTCCTTTGTAACCACATCATAATATCCTATCAAATTTGTCAGACAAGACTTTCCCTTAACAAACCCATGCTGTTTCTGAATTATTGCTGCAGTCTTGTCTAGATGATCCTGCAATGCATCTTTAACCAGTGGCTCCATTATTTTAACTGGAACAGAAGTTAAACTAACTGGTCTGTAATTACTTGTGTCACCCTTCGATCCCCCTTTGTGAATTGGGGATACATTTGCACATCTCCAGTCTGTGGGAACCTCCCCTGAGTCCAAGGATGCTGTCATAAATATGGCTAAGGGTTTGCTTAGTTGCTTTGCTGCCTCCTTTAATATAACTGGATAGATTCCATCCACCCCAGGTGCTTTTCTTATGTTTAACTTCAACAATTTCTCCTCCACTTTGCTTTCAGTTATTGCAAAATCATTAAGTATCCTGCTACAATTTGATAAGCTTCTGCCATTTTCAAACCTTAATAATTCCTCATGTGTGGATGTAGATGCAAAATACTCATTCAGTTTGTTTGCTATCTGAGCAGGATCATCAACAGTCAAACCATCAATGTCAAGTGGACCAATCAGATTCATGCCCTTCCTTTTAGAGTTTATATAAGTAAAGAAATCCTTGCTGTTTTTCTTAGCATCTTTTGCCAAGGATTTCTCGTAATCTGCCTTCATATGCCTAACCTCCTTTGTCACCTGATTACAGACTAGCTTATATCTGCCATAGGCTTCTGAGTCGCTTGATAATTTATATGCATCCCATGCATTTTTCTTCTCTATTACGAGTCTCGTTAGTTCATTAGATAACCATTTAGGCCTAAACCTTGAACAATATTTCTTAATAGGTATGAAACTTTTAGTAGCTGCCATGATTAATTCCTTGAATGCTTCCCACTTAGAATTTACTGTTGGTAACATCATCAGTTGATCCCACTGTACAGAATTTAAAAACTGTCGGAGAGCACTGTACTCACCTTTACGGAAGCAAAAACCCTTTCCTTTACCCTTGATGGTAATTAAATATTTAAGTAAATCCCACATCAGTACACTTTGATCACTGCCACCTAGTGGTTCCTTTATCTGCAAATTCTTAATACACGAATGATCACTGCTGATAACCAGATCAAGAGTATTACTTTCTCTGGTTGCCTCTCGAACATGCTGCTGCAGAAAACAATCATCCAATAAATCCACAAAAGTCTGACTAGTGTGTGAGTGACCAACCCACAAGTTCCAGTCAATATCTGGGAAGTTAAAATCCCCCATTATAAGACATTCCGATTTACTAGCCCACTCTATTTCTCTGTACAATTGTTCATTGTACTCATTTGTGTCTTTAGGCCTATAACACACTCCTACTCTTATTTTTGCTTTCGCAGTGCTTATGTCACACCAAACTGACTCAACAGTGCACTGTTCATCTATATCAACTGGATGCACTTCTTTTGATTTCTAGGTTTGCAGATGATATTGGCAGGATGGTTAATGACAGTCATCAGGGTGAGCTACTGCAACAAGTTCTAGTAAAGTTGCAGCTGAAGTTTAACATTGATAAATGCAAGGTATTGTACATGGGTAGCAGTAACCCCAGAGTAACTTATCAATGTGTGGTACTATACTCAGGGCAGTGGAGAATGAAAAAGACTTGGGGGGGGGGGGTTACTGTGCAGTCAGACATGAAATTCTCTGAGCAGTGCAGACATACTGCCAGGACAGCTCATGGGGTTTTGTCAATGATGTACAGAAACTTTGCTGGCGGGGATAAGGAGGTGATTATCCCTTTGTATAAGGCCATGGTTAGGCCACATCTCTAGTACTGTATACAAGTATGGAGGCCTCACTTTACGAAGGATGTACAGCTGCTGGATTGAGTACATCAGAGGGTAACGAGTTTGGTGAATGAAAAAGGATTGCTGTTACCAAGAAAGGCTTCATTTCTGCAAATTGCAGTGTCTGCAGACTAGACACTTGTGGAGAGATCTGACTGAGGTGTTTAAAGCCTTGAATGGCTTGAGTAAACTGAATGTTAATGGTATTCTTCCACTTTCTGAGACTACGCACATAAAAAAAAAAAAAAAAAAAAGTAAACTGCAGCCATTATCAACCTACTGCAGGATGGAAGCCTCCTCAATGATTCAATGTTGAGGAAAATGGACCGTAATCTGCCACGCTGGTCCAGTGCGGGTTGGCAGATCGACCGTATTCAGCAGTCAGGGGCTTGAACCCTGGTCTAATCAAAGAGCATGTGCTACTGGACTCCTGCTCTTGACCACTCCGTTAGGAAGGATGATTACAGGATTTATGTGAGAAAAATTTGCTTTCAGCCAGAGGGTGGTTGATTGTTGGTACAGGCTCTCAAGTTGTTGTTATTTGGTTTTTAGGAGCATTAGCAACTAAGGCCATATTGCTCCGGGATATGCGGTGGTCATGGGCTCGAACCCCGGTCATTCAAGAAGTGTGTGCTACGCACTGCTGCTCCTTCCCACCTGGCTACGGAGGCGCCATCAGGCTCTCATCTATTGTTGCTGAAGTGGATGGGTTAAATAAATTCATTAAATAGAGAACTAGACAAATACTTGGACAGCATGGATGGGTGAACTATTTTTTCTGGCTGATGTTCTATAAGCTTGCTTTCTTGCATCATTTACCATTACTAATACTACTACCAATACAGCTAGGTCGCAATTAATGCAAGTTCGAATAATGCGATATTCAATGTGAACCAAAATTCAGTTAATGCGAGGCTAGTGCAGCTAGCCTCGCATTAGACAATTAGCCTTGATTAGTCTCACATTAGATGCTGCTACACTTGTTTATCTTTGCGTGTGCATGTGCTACTGCTTGTTGTAATACACATTAGTTTTCGTGATTTGTTTTAATCGTTTTAAAACAAATGGACTCTTAACAAAATGGACAAAAGGAAGATTCCTTCAGATAAAAACACAAGCACAAAAAAGAAGAAGCTCATTATTAGATTAGAGCAAAAATTGATATGATTGAACAACATGAATGAGGTTGTGGCAACTCTAAAATAGAACAAAATATCGGAATGCCTGAATCTACGGTACGGAATATTATAAAACATGCAGGGAAATTAAAAGAAATATGTAAAGTTGTATTAGCTTTTTGTGGTTTGAAAACATCTACAAGGAATAGAAGTATCACTATGATAGAAATGGAGTGTCTTTTAACTGTATGGATTGAGGATTGCAATCAAAACTGCATTCCCCCTTAGCAAAGCAGCCATTCAGAGAAAAGCTTTAAATTTGTTTAAGAGAACGAAAGGAAAAAATAATGAAGCAGAAGAAATGTTTAGTGCGAGTGTTAGTTGGTTTGATCGATTTAAAAATAGAGTTCAGCTACATAACGTTAAATTTACCGGTGTGGCAACCAGTGCAGATGAGGATGCAGCATCTAAATATCCTGATGTTTAAAAAAAAATAATCAAAGATGGTGGATACACTGATCAACAAATATTTAGTGTGGATGAAACTAGTTTATTCTGGAAAAGGATGCCTTCCAGAACTGACATTTCTAAGAAAGAAAAAACTCAACCTGGATTTAAAGTGTCTAAAGATTGCCTAACACTTTTATTGGGAGGCAATGCTCAAGGCAATTTTAAATTGAAACCGATGCTCGTTTATCGGTGTCCAAATCCTTTCGCTCTAAAAGGTTACAACCATAGATCACTTCCAGTTATTTGGCGATCAAATAAGGAAGATTGGGTTACCCAAGCTGCATTCACTGACTGATTTTCAAGCTATTTTTGCCCAGCTGTTGAAAAATATTGCAAGGAAAGAAACATCGCATTTAAAGTACCTATCTTCCAATAATTATCTTCCGATAATCTTCCAAGTCACCCAACCAGTGTTGCCATTTTAGCGGTTTTCCCGCTAGATTTAGCGGAATTGCTTCAGGTTTAGCGGATAAAAATATGAAATAGCGGATAGCGGATTTTTTAGCGGGAAGAGTATAAATGTTTAGCATTTTATGTATTTTGGCAATGTAACATTTATATTAAGAAATATTCATTTAAGAAATATTAAATTAATTGTTCGATTAATTATTTAATTAACAATAAAAATAATTCATAATTGAAATAGTAGGGATATCATATTTCATAGTTTTTTTTTTTTATAAAGCGAAGAATCGGTTTTATATTATTCTGGATTTCCCTGAGGAGAACCCCAACAATTTTACGTAGTTACGCTCGCGGTCAAACGACCTGATCATTGGGTCATAGTTTTAAATTGTTGAATCAAATCTAAAAATGTGGAAAAAATTCTAATGACGCCTTTTTTTGAAACAGCGAAGGAATGGCATTGGATAATTTTTCTTCGTCGTATTTGTTTGGCTTCCAAGAAATGCGATCCGAATTACCGACATCTCTTTCAACGTTTCTAATAACCACAGAGCAATAAGAGTAATAAGTAATAATTATTTCTAATAACCACAGTGTAATAATATCTTAGTATAGTCAGTCCTCGTATAGCACGATAGTTGTATTCCTAGAAACCCTCGTGCAATGCAAAATCGTGCGTTTAGTAAATCCACCAGCCGACAAAATCAATTCAAATATTTATACAGTGCCATAAACGATGGTGCAGATCCGAAAAAGATAGTTCATTCGTGTCAAACAAGGTGGTTATCCATTGAAGTTGCTATAACAAGAATTTTAGAACAGTATATTGAATTAAAAGCCCATTTTGAAATAACTCGTTTGACTGACAAATGTTATACTGCAGAACTTCTTTATTCAATGTTCAAAGATGAAAGTAATTTAGCATATCTTTTATTTTAAAACCTATCTTATCTGAAGTACAAAGAGTAAACAAATCTTTTGAATCAAATACTGCCGATCCTACATTATTACTACATGATTTAAACATGCTATTGTCGATGATTGCCAATAAAATGTTTTTACCAAATAATGAAAGAAAAATAAATGAATTAATAATGAATAAACTTATCACAACAACAACAGATGAAATGGCAATAAGAGAGAGATGCCGTAATTTCTTGATTGATTTGTATCAACAATTAAAACAACGCCTTCCGGACAACATAAAAGAATTAGAAAAAATGTCATTAATCTCAGTTAACAATATATTAAAGAAACAAAAAGAACCACTGATAAATTTATTACAAAATTTAAAATTGTCTGAAGTAGAAATTGAAAAAATTGAGCAATAGTATATAAACATTACTCTCGTTAAATGGGAAAACATCAACAATACAATGAAGTTTTGGTCAGAAGTTTCGAAATATCGAGATGCAAGCGGTAAAAATCCATTTAAAGAAATTAGCGAATTTGCATTGGGTATTTTAATTTTGCCATTATCCAATGCAGATGTGGAAAGAATATTCAGCAACATAAATCTAGTAAATAACAAAACACGCAACAGAATGAGTGTTGGCACGGTTAATGCAATCTTATCAGTACGATACGGGCTCAAAAGAGTTGAAAAGTGTTGTAAAAATTATGTTTTACCTGAAGAAGTGCTTCGCAAAATAGGCACACAAGAAACATATGATGAGGAGGTATTGAATTTCGAAATTAATTTAGATTTTTAGATATTGATTTTATATTAAAAACAGAAAATAAATAACTATTTATATATACTATTTGTTTGTTTGTTTTTATTCACTACAAAGTACAAACAAATGAAAATTTTAAAAATTTGGCGGGTCAAGTGCTAAAAATAGCGGATTTTGAGTATGTGGCTAGCGGGAAATATTATTAAGAGTTGGCAACACTGCACCCAACCACACTCAATTTATTATGTGAAAATGTAAAAATCATTTTTTTGCCGCCAAACACATCTCTGTTGCAGCCCATGGATCAAGGGACCATCGCAACATTTAAAGCCTACTACATAAGAAAAATATTTGAACAGGCAACTGCTAAAACTACAGGAGACAATGCAATTTCCTTAACAGAGTTCTGGAAAAATTATAACATCAGACATGCAATAGACAATATTCAGCATGCTTGGCAACAAATAACTGCAAACATGTGTGGAAGTGCATTTTGCCTCATTGTGCAAATAGTAGTGGTTTCAAAGAAAGAACTATTATAGAAGAAATAACAAATTTTGGAAGAGAACTTGGATTTGATGAACTAGAAAATGACGATGTTCGGGAACTGCTCAATTTACACTCGGAAGAATTGATGGATGATGGTCTCCTACTTTTAAATCAACAACAAGCATTTGAAGAAGCCGACAATAATGCTGAAGAACGAGATAATGTACAACCGAAGGAGTTCACTCTCAAGGAATTCGAAGATATCTTTTGAGCTGTAGAAGTCGTGAAGCAAAAAATTATGGATGCTGACCCTAACCTCGATCGAAGCATGCAAATTCGCCAAGGTGTGGATAAAGCACTCTGCATTTACCAGCATATGTATGAAGATTTAAAGAAAGAGAAAACAGTTCAGTCTGCGCTGTTAAAATATTTTGAAAGACAATAAAGATGTTTTCGGCTTACCTTTAGGAATGATATTTAGAATTTTTTTTGTTTTTATTTTGCTTTCTATAATTACAGTACAGTACTCTATGACTTTGTTAATTGTCTTTCAAAGTATTTTAGCAGCGTAAAATATTTTGAAAGACAATTAATAGTGCAAACTCGAATAATGTGACTACTTCATGGGATTCATTAGTCGCACTAATCGCAACCTATCTGTACTCTGTGACTGATGTTTATAAGTCACTTCAAACCATATTTAGAGAACATGTGAGGAGGAGGTAGAGAGGTATACTGATAGAGTTTTATTTTGATCTGCTATAATGAAACAAGATGGCAGCCACAATGTTCTGTCACCCAATGCCATCCAGAAATTTGGTGAAAAACAAATTTAAATAAATTAGAAGTTCATTAAATGGTGTAACTGGTTAGTTAGTTAGATGACAAGACCAGTTAAAACTAAGATTTACGTATGCTTAAACGAGGCTTACCAATTTCATCAGCATGTGTATGAAGAGTCTTAGCTTCCTCAATGTTTCCTTCAATCCCAATATGCAACTTCTGATCTAAAATAAAAACAAAAAAGAAACTAATAATAATCTGACACAATAAAATAATTAATAATCTGTTATTTATATTACATTTTAAATTCACAAATATTATTATAAAGGAGAAAAACACTCATACTATAAATCAATCACACAAAATTACAAAAAAATATATATAAATAAATAAAAGAATGCATGTTCTACGTCATCAGGAAGGATATCGGGTATATTGTATGTGTTGCTAATTTTTGATCCATTTTCCCCACTGCTTGCATCATTTCCTCGCTCCTTATATAATTCTTTATAGTAGTCTGCTATTTGAGTTATGCCTTCCCTGCTATTTAAATTACACCATCACTATTCTTCAGTTTCAGTATCATTTGTCTTTCTGTATTACTGCTGATTTAAGTCCTTTGTTTTCCCTTAAAGCTTGTTCTACTTTCCTTGTGTTAAATCGACGTCCTCTCTGAGTCTCTTTGTAATGGCTTTGCATAACTCAGTATACTCAATTTTGTCCTTGTCAGTGTTTATCTTGCTCTTCATTTGTTGTCTTCAGTTCATCATGACAAGTGTTTCTTCACTAATTTTTTCTTATTTGTATTTCTTTTTACCTATAGGTTTCTCAGGCTTTATCGCTTTCAGAAAATTGTTGTATTCCTCGTCGACATCTTGGTCCTGAAAGTGCTTCATAAGCTCAAACCTGTTCTTAAGTTCCAGTACATACAGCTTTTTCTCATCTTCTGTTATCTTAAAAACCTTTGTATTATTTATTCAAATCAGTTTTTTCCCTTTCTTTTCTTACATCAAGTGTGCATCTTACCATTCTGTGATCACTTCCAACATTTACCTTGTTCAGGACAGTAGAATTGTTATATTCTACTGTCCTGAACAAGGTAAATGAGGATGAAGTCAATTTCATTAGTTGTTAATCCATTTGGGCTTTTTCGTGTCCACTTTCTGTTAACCCTTTTCTTGAAAAAAAGTGTTGATTACTGACATTCCTCAAGATTGTGCAAATTCCACAAGTCCTTTACCTATTCCAAAATTTCCTATAGTTTCCCTTTCTGCACTGTTTTGTTTCTTTCCAACCTTAGCATTGAAGTCCCCCACAATAATGGTGAAGTGAGCTTTCTGTTCATCTAGAGGTCTCTCAATTTCAGTGTACAATTCTTCAACCTCTTCATCATGGCTCGATGTTGGTGCACATATCATTATAACCTTTATGTTGCACCTCTTAGAAATCCTGAGTAGTAGTCTTCAAACCCTTGGTGATGCACTTTTGAAATGTACATCACTGTAACTATAATCGCCTGTCGTGAAAATGTTGTTTTTTTATATCTTTATGGACCAGAAAGCTAACTCCACTTTCGCTCTTTTCACAGTTTCCATTAGTGTATAGCAGATTTTCACAGCCAAGCTGATGATATTCCAATTCACATTTTCTAATTCCTTTTCCAGTTCTAATATCCTATCTTCACCAATGAGTAATCTTACGTTGTGACAGGCCAAGTTCAGTTTCCATGCATGGCAGCCTAGTCGCATCCAGAGATTCCACTCTGATCCTCTTGCTGCCATAAGAGGGGGGGGGGGAGAGTGAAAGCTGCTGGGGACTGAGGGCCATTTGTTTTGTCAGGCTGTCATATGTTAGAGGGTTTGGTCTTTTCCTCTTCACACTGGCCAGGCGTCTTGAACAGAACCACTCTTCGTATTCGTTGCCACCAAAGTGACGTAACAGGGCTTACCATCGAGAAGGTGTGCATGAGTGGATTTTAGGGAGGTAGGCCAACTGGATTTCTTCTAAATCTTCTAAAAAAGAAAGATACTGGATTCATCAGTGTTTTAGACTGAGTGTCTGATAACACACAGAATGCCTGTTCCCCCTCTAAGCCCCTAAAAATCTAAAATCAATATTCAGGTTAACTGCTAGGGTTTCTTAACAGAACAGAATAGAGGAATTTTTTTTTTTTTTTTTAAACATTGCCCAAATTCTTAAACTTTATTTTACCACACAGCTAACAAATTGTTTGGGGAGAAGAGGTAGCATTTGTCTCTGTTGGAAGCATTACTATCTACATGGGTAAACAAACACAAGTTAGATGGCGCCTCCGTAGCCAGGTGGGCAGGAGCAGCAGTGCATAGCACATGCTTCTTGATTAGACCGGGGTTCACACCTGTGACCACCAAATACGGAGGATGCGGAAAGGTCAGGGAATGACTACTGCATATCCCCGGAGCAATATGGCCTTAGTTGCTAATGCTCCTAAAAAATCAAATGACAAGCTAGATTACATTGCCTTCCTGTGGACTGTGAAACAATAGGATGATAAATTAAAAGATGTTACAGTGCTTTATACAAACTGCTGGACTTAAGCATCCAAGAATTAAGTTATAATGGTTCATACTTAGGAATTTAAGGGAAGATGTACCAACTGGGACTGACTAACTAACTGCTGAAATGAATGCTTGAGTCCTGAATGAATGTCCAAACAAGGCAATTATCGTGTCATATAAGGGAGGTATTTTTGACTGGTGGAGAGTTTTCATCCCTGGGTGTGGACAAACAAACTCATCCAGAGCTCAGGTAATAGGCTTTCTTACCATGCTGCAGATAAGGTGGAGTGGGTTGGATCTACCCAGGTGATCTACCCTTAGACCTGCTGAGGAATGTGAGATTAGAACTGGTGGCAAGCTCTAGTTCAGTATTACCTTCTCTAGGAATCCCCAGCAGGAATGGTATTTAACGTGGGTTTATCCAGCGTCCTCTCTCAGTGTGGCACAATTACACACTACCATCACCACACAAGACTCTCCCACCAGGAATGGTCATCCACCCTAGGCAATGTGCAACCTATTCCAATTACAAAAACATCACTACTTAGGGTACAGTGGTCTTCTATATAGCAGACATTTCAGAATCAGAATGTACACAGTTCAGAAGTCACTATACACCTGTATAACAGCTTTGGAATTCTGCACAACATCCACGTTGTCCTGACAACTGTCTTTGTTTGGACATTCATTCATTCGGGATTGGTGCATACACTTCAGCAGTTAGTCCCAGTTGATAAGCCTTCCCTTAAAAACAAAAGTTTCGAATCAAGATATACAAAGGTTTCTTATTTCTAATAGAAAACCTTTGTTTATCTTGATTCCCGAATAACTAGGAAGTTTATGATTAACAACATTCCTTACATGCTACTGCAAGGAGATATAATCTAGCTTATGGGTTGGCAACATTTTTCCTTGGGAGTGTCATTTCTGTTTGTTACAACTATAGAACTATACAACTTTATAAAACTATAGAAATCTCCACACATGCCACTTGGAGAAGTGTAAGCATAGAAACAATGTGAGCATGTATCACATGCTAAAGCCCGATCTAGCTTTTGTCCATTTGCCCAAGTAGATAGTAATGCTTCCAGTGATAGAAAAATGCCTATCCTCTTCCCCAACAGTTTTGTTACAAGCTGTGAGATATATTAAAGTTTAAGAATTCTGGCAATGTTTTCTCTGCATTAGGATTTTCTGGCATTACTGCCAAGGGAACACATTGTCCCTCCTGAGACAGTTAGAGCTTGGACTTATGCTCTTTAGAAATGACTACCTTTATCCATGAGTCAACCTAAAGTAACTAATTTTTAATAAAATAGCACCACCAACAGGTGAATCCATTATTCATTAAACTTTTGAAGGCACTGTTACACCCAGTTTTGGAATTACACTAAGGAACTCTTTATCTGAAAACCTACTATCCAGAAGTTCCAAAAACTGGCTATTGAGACCAAGGGTAATATATTTAACGTCTTCTGTATGAGCCACAAAAATTCTAGAAAGTAGCACAAAATGATTTTTACTTGTCTACCAATAAAATCATTATTATTATTTTGGTTTTTTTTGTTTGTACAAGCATATTTATAAACATATTGCTAAAAGAAAATGTCCTAATTTAAAAATATTTGAATATATCACCACCTATAAAATCACCACATTATTATTTCATCCAGTTACGCATCACTTATTTTATAAAAATTTCTGTTTGTTTAATAAAAATTGCCATATTTTGTGAAAATTCCTAATTGGTCCATTTTGTTTATAATGACAAATGTTTAAAACCATTTTTAATATCTTTTTCAGAAGTCCCAATCACACATATCCATGTCACCATGTTAAAAAAATCTGCAGGACAACCTGCAGATTTTTTTGTGGAAAAACTGTTTCCACCTGTTGTGGAAAAACTGTCAAAAGGAAAGGATTATCTCAGTATTAAAAAGAAAGTGGAGTTACTAATATAGACAAAGGTGCATCAGTGAAGTTATGTAATGAGTATGGTGTGGGTACATCTACTACGATATGAAGAAAGAAAATCTGTTAAAATTTTATGGTGATAGTGATTTATTCAAGCTAATGGAACACAAGAACATTACACAAGACGAAGAACATAGAAATGGACAAGATGTTAATGGAATGGATATGACAGCAGAGCAGGTGTATAATGCTAATGAGGCTTCTTTATATTGGTTGTACATATATTCCTAGAAAAACTGTTGTTGCATCAGAAGAATCAGCACCCAGTGGGTTCAAGGAATCCAAAGACAGGTTAACAGTGCTAGTGTGTGCAAATTCAGGGATAACATAAAACCAAATTGCTTGTTATTGGGAAAAACAAAATTCCAAGTGTTTTCAAAGGAGTTAAATTCTTCCCAGTTATTTTTTACAGGGCAAACAAATGAGCATGGACAACCAACAAAATGTTTGAAAATTAATTGTTGTAATAACCACTCTTCTACCACTTGAGATAATAATATAGTTTATTAAGCTTGTAACCCAAATCACTATACATTTAAGGTTACATTTCAGGCAACTTACAACTCCCCATTATCAGACCAGACATTGGCTGCTGTCTGACTCTGCTTGCCGATGCTACCAAAATCTGTTGTGCATACTCAAAGGTTTTGGTAGCACTGGCAAGCAGGTGCCAGACAGCAGCCAATGTATGGTCTAATGATAGGCACCTCCATAGCCAGGTGGGCAGGAGCAGCAGTGCGTAGCACACGCTTCTTGATTAGACTGGGGTTTGAGCCCGTGACCACCAAATATGGAGGATGCGGAAAGGTCAGAGAATGACCACCGCATATCCACAGAGCAATATGGCCTTAGTTGCTAATGTTCCTAAAAACCAAACAACAACAAATGATAGGCAGTGGAAAGTTGCCTGAAATATTAAGCCAAATGTATAGTGGTTTGGGCTATAAGCTTAATAAACTATATTATTATCTTATGTGTTAAAAGAGTGGTTATTATAACAATTAATAACCACGATTAATAATCAAAGTGTCTTTAACAACCCTAGGACAGGGCTGCTAGACACTTTGAAACATGGTTGGCCTTATCTTGTGGACAGCATCAATGTTCCTTGATGAAGATCTAATTTTACTGGATTTAGGATATCTAAAGAGAAGAAAATTGTTGCTGACTTGATGAATTAAGGTACAGATCTATCATGTCCTGAAGCTCAGCTGTTGGTTATTTATTATTTTGGTTTTTAGGAGCATTGGCAACTAAGGCCATATTGCTTCGGGAATATGCGGTGGTCATTAATTGACCTTTCCGCATCCTCCGTATTTGGTGGTGATGGGCTCGAACCCCGGTCTAATCAAGAAGCGTGTGCTACGCACTGCTGCTCCTTCCCACCTGGCTACGGAGGCGTCTCAGCTGTTGGATGAAGATGCAGTGGAAAAGTGCCTCCACACTGAAGATCACACTTTAGTTATTCTTCAGCTAACACAGACAGTGAAATCTGGGATATGGTAATGAACAAAAATAAAGATAATGAGAGTGATGATCATGATAATGAGAAAAGCGCTACTGTTGAAGAAAGAATCTCTATTGATATGAGGGGTTTCCGAAAAGTAAGGTAACACATTTTTTTTTCTTGATAATGGTGAAAGGGAATGAGATGAAATGCGGTGGACAGAAAAACCCGTTAATAGCTTTCAAAAAGACCGGCAGTACAGTGTTACGGTACTGTCACCTCACAGCAGATTCCAGTTGCAAAATGGAGGCTACTGAGCAAGTGTGGTCCAAAACAGGTGTTCGTGAAGTTGTTCACTTTTTGCAACCAAAGGGGGGTCTTCACCAAGTGACATTCACCGTGAACTGGTTGCTATGTATGGCAAAAAGGTGATGACAAAGAAGCAGGTATGTTTTTGGTGCAATGAATTTAAAGCAGGCCGTATTGACATTGAAAATCAACATCGGGCGGGCAGGCCTTCATAGAGCTAGACAGAAGATAACATTTTGCACATTAAGGGCATTGTTTTTGAAAACAGGTGTGTGGAACTGCGTGAAATTGCATAAATAGTCAATGTGAGTAAGTCGACTGTTCACAAAATTGTTCACAATGTCCTTGGCTCTCGAAAGGTGTGCTGCTGCTGGGTGCCCCAACAATTGTCAGAGGAGGACAAAGCACCAGGAGAAAAATTCAACTGTTCCCAGTGTCCAAAAAGTCATGGCCACGGTGTTATGGGATCGGCAAGGCATTCTGTTGGTGGATTTCTTGCTGAAGGGAGGAACAATCAATGCACAGCTTTACTTGTGCAATGTTGGAAAAACTGAAAGCCAACATTCAATGCAAACGACTAAGACTCCTGACAAGTGGTATGATTTTGTTGTATGACAACGAAACTCCACACACCATTTGTGAGTGGTTGCGCTGTAATCATTGGGAAACTCTGTCCCACACCTCTTCAGCCCAAACTTAGTGCCTTCAGACTTCCACTTGTTCGGCCCTCTGAAAAAACACCTTTCAGGAAAGCATTTCACCATGGATGAGGAAGTTCATCAGGCGGTGCGATGTTGGTTACTGCGTGTGGGCACAGACTTCTTCAGTGCTGGTATTGATAAATTGATCCATCGTTGGGACAAGTGCATTAATAAAACTGGAGGCGCCTCCGTAGCCAGGTGGGCAGGAGCAGAAGTGCGTAACACACGCTTCTTGATTAGAATGGGGTTCAAGTCTGTGACCACCAAATACGGAGGACGCAGAAAGGTCAGGGAATGACCACCGCATATCCCCGGAGCAATATGGCCTTAGTTGCTAATGCTTCTAAAAACCAAATAACAACAAAAATGGAGACTTTGTGGAGAAGTAGTCATGTTCACTTATTTCTTGATGTGTAATTTCAACTTCGTATTATTAAACATGGTCGAGAGAAAAAATGTGTTACCTTTTTTTGGAACCCCTTCGTAGAATGACAAGTCTTACAGAAGAACTGATTTGGGGACTGCAGTAGAGAAGTTTTGCTACAGAGCATCACATAATGTCTCTCTATAAAATTTAGGAATTGCTTACTAAAGAAAAACCAAAACAGATTACAAGAAATTAAAACTGGCTTCGAAACAAACCTATACAGGTACATGTACAGCATTTATCCCTGAGACCCAGATATCAACTTCTGGTGGGTCTTTCTCTACTACATCTTTCTCAATTAGTCAGGATATTTCTGAAGATCTTCCCTCTGATGATGATGCCATATAACTGATATGAATCAACTTACGATACATTCATTTTGAAGGCAGAACAATGGAATAAAGATATGTTCGTTATAAATATTTTTTTATTAAACTGAATTTTTTCTTGTGTTTTTTATATGTTTTAAGCTTGGCTCTCCAAAAATCGGGGGAACCTAACATCCAGCAACCCTCAGCTGCCAAGCATGCCAATTAAAACCCCAATTAGTAGGCTACATAAGCCCAATGTAGCAATCAGGTAAAGAAGCAGGGTACTATTTCAATGTAGTATTGAATAAGTTTTGAAAATAACGTATTATGATTTTCTGCCATTGCTGCCTGGGGACCATATGACCTCAAGGCAGTAATGCTTGAGGGACAATATGTAATGTCAGAGGACAATATGGTAATATAGTGAATAGCAGATTGACATTTTTTGACTACATTTTTATTTGAATAAAAAATTATTATTCCTTATTTATTCACTGATTCATTATTTAAGTTAATTATTTATTTTTATTCAAATTTCAAACTATTCCATGTCATTTTTTATTGATTACTTCCCTAATACCATGTAGTATATGGCACATATTAATGGTTTAACTAAGTACTCATTTAATTGTTTTTTTTAACTGAATTACAGAGAAAGCAGAATATAATTTTCTTTCTTTCTTCATTGACTATTTTGTTTACATTTCATTATGATGAAGGCCAGGAATTGGATAGATTTGAAAAATATCCAGAAATAAAATGTTTTTGTTAAGTACAGTACACCATTACCATCTGCTGCTATTGAAAGAAGAATAAATCAACCTAAATCACATAAACTTACCTGTGAAATTTTTAGAGAAAAATTTCATCAGTAAGTTTGAAGCTGACAATGAATTTACAGAAGATGGATGGGATGTAACACATACTCATGCTATTTATTAACTGAGGAGGGGAAAAAAAAGGGGGGGGGATAGCATCAGTCAACAAGTAGGTTGCCCATCAAAGCTGTAAATGAATGGTGGGGGCTTACAACACAAAAAAAAAAAAAAAAAAAGACTCAATTGGTACAGCAATGATTAATAGTAATGCTGGAGGGACATTACTGCCCATAGACAGTAATAATAGACAATTCTAATAAACAGTAGTTACTTTCTGAAAGTATTTCAATAACTATATTGAAATTGTTTTGCTGCATTGAGCCAATGCAGCCTACTAACACATTTTAATTTACACATAATGAAAGTCATGTTTTTGATTGGAAGTTTTTCTTCCAAATACTACTATGCTGCTCATTTAGATTCGATATATTTATTCACTTCTCGATACAAGGTCACTAACTGAGGCTACTTGTTGTCTGATGATGGAACCAAATAGTTCAAAAACTATTCACAATAGCATTACAGTGTTTTTTTTTAATGAAAATCGGATTCAATTGCTAGTGATGTTATTGATTAAAAACATAATAGTTACTTTATGTCAACTAGTGGATAAGAATAGTATTATTTTCAAAATTATTTCAGTACTTGCACTAAAAGAGCATCTCGCTTCTTTATTTGATTTAAGAATTCCTGTATTATGTTGAATCTATTGGAATGAGCTTCTAATGGAATGAGTAGCAGCCTGGAAAACAAGATGCAGGGTATTTCAGAGACTTCTGGGAGTCATTGCGGTACAAGTAAACACATGGGTTGTGTTAGGGTAGCTAAGAATAGGAACAGGTGAATGTATACTTGCATGTACACCAGGCAAGTATACATACATCTTTGGTAAATAAATTTGATGAATTTGAGGTATTGCTCAGAACATCAAAGGCAGATATTGTTGGGATATCAGAGACATGGTGTCACACAGATATAAGGAATGCAGAACTGCAATTTGAGGAGTACAATGTGTACAGGAAGGGAGGAGGTGTTATACTATTAGTTAAGAAATGCATAAAATCCAAGGAAGTGAAGCCAGTCAACGTCACTAGACAGTACAGTGTCGAGCCCGTTTGTGTGACATAAGCATTACCAGATCATTACAATTGAGCGCAGGAGTGTGTTATAGACCTAATGACTCTGATGAGTATAATAGGCAACTGTACAGGGAAATAGAGTGGGCCAGTAAATCAGAGTCTTATAATGGGGGATTTTAATTTCCCAGATATTAACTGGAATTTGTGGGTTCGTCACTCACACACTAGTAAGGCTTTTGTGGATTTATTGGATGACTGTTTTCTACATCAGCATGTTCGGGAAGCAACTAGAGGGAGTAATACTCTTGATCTGATTATCAGTAGTGATTCTTCATGCATTAAAAATCTGCGGATAAAGGAACCACTAAATGGCAGTGATCACAGTGTGCTGAAGTCGGTTCATCAGGGGTTAAGGGAAGGGCTTTTGCTTTCGTAAAGGTGACTAAGGTGGTCTGAGACAGTATTTAAATTCTATACGGTGTGACCAACTGATGATGTTACCAACAGCAAATTCAAAATGAAGCAGTCAAAGAATTTATCTTGGAAGCTACTAGGCTTTACATACCAACTAAGAAATATTGTTCAAGGTTTAGGCCTACATGGATGTCAGATGAACTAATGAGACATGTGGCAGAGAAGAAAAATGCATGGGTACATATAAATTAATGGGTGACATGGAAGCCTATGATAGAAATAAGCTGGTCTATAACCAAGTCACAAAGGAGATTAGGCAGGCAAATGCAGATTATGAGAAATCCTTGGTAAAGGATGCAAAGAAAAACAACAAAGAGTTCGTTACCTATGTAAACTCGGGAAGGAAAGGGATGAATCAGATTGGTCCACTCGATATCAATGGGTCGAATAACCAAGTCACAAAGGAGATTAGGCAGGCAAATGCAGATTATGAGAAATCCTTGGTAAAGGATGCAAAGAAAAACAACAAAGGGATGAATCAGATTGGTCCACTCGATATCAATGGGTCGAATGTAGATGATCATTCTCAGATAGCGGCCAAATTAAATGAGTATTTTGCATCAACATTCACCCATGAGGAATTATTCAGGGAGGGGAATGCCAGAGGTGAGCTAAAGTCTGCCAGTGAGCTGGATGATTTTGTAATAACTGAGAGGAAAGTGGAGGAGAAATTGTTGAAGATAAACATAAAAAAGGCGCCCTGGGTGGACGGGATCTATACAGTTATATTAAAGGAGGCAGCAAAGGAAGTAAGCAAACCCTTAGCCATAATTATGAGAGCTTCTTTGGACTCAAGTGAGGTAGGTACCCATGGACTGGAGATGTGCAAATGTGACTCCAATTCAAAAAGGAGGATCAAAGGGCAACACAAGTAATTATAGACCTGTTAGTGAACTTCTGTTTCAGGGAAATTAATGGAGGCACTGGTTAAAGAAGCACTGCACAATCATCGACAAGACTTCAGATATAGCTCCGACACATTATGGTTTTGTTAAGGGAAGTCTTGCCTGACCAGTGTGATTGGATACTATGATGTGGTCACAGAGGAACTGGATGCAGAGAATAATTTTGATATCATATATTTGGATCTTAGAAAGGATCTATACAGTTATATTAAGATATATTGGATACTGTTGCACATGGAAGACTGCTGCACAAATTGGAGCAGTGTGGCATTGGAGGCGAATTGCTGCTATGGATAAAGGGATGGTTGAGTGGGAGAAGACAGAGAGTGGTGATCAATGGACACTGCTCATCGGGGACTAATGTTATCAGTGGAGTTCCTCAGGGTTCAGTATTGGGTCCATTGTTGTTTTCTGTATTTATAAATGATACTGATGATGGTATATCAAGCTTAATGTCCACGTTTACAGATGATATGAAGGTTGGCAGGGTTGTTAAGGACACTAATGACAGTACGCTGCTGCAACAGGATCTAGAAAGGTTGAGCAGATGGGCTGAGAGGTGGCAAATGAAGTTTAACATTGACAAATGTAAAGTACTACATATGGGAAGCAGCAACCCCAGAGTGACGTATCAACTCTGTGGTACTAAACTGACAGTGGTAGAGAATAAAAAGGACCTGGGGGTAATTATGCAGGCAGATATGAAGTTTTCTGAGCAGTGCAGACGGTCTGCAAGAATAACTCATAGTGTCTTGTCAATGATATACAGGAATTTTTCTAGCAGGGATAAGGAGGTGATTATCCCCTTATATAAGGCAATGGTCAGGCCACACCTTGAGTACTGTATACAGGTCTGGAGGCCTCATTTTAAGAAGGATGTAGAGCAGTTGGAATGAGTACAGAGAAGGGCAACAAGATTAGTGAATGGAACAAAGGGTTGCTCTTACGAAGAAAGGCTTAAATTTTGCAAATTACAGCATTTGGAGACTAGGCACCTGTGAGGCGATCTGATTGAGGTGTATAAAGCTCTGAATGGTTTGAGCATTCTCAATGCCGATGGGATTCTTCCTCTTGCTCAGAATAATCACCTGAGAGGACAGAAATTCAAATTGAGGAAAGACAGATGTAGGATAGATGTGCGGAAGTTTGCCTTTAGCCAGCGGATGGTTGGTTGGTGGAACAGACTTCCATTCTTTGTTGTGGAAGTTGATGATAGCCAAAATAAATTTAAGGCTGAGCTGAACAGGTTCTTGGAACAAATGGAGGGGTGAAATGAGAGAATTTTTTTTTTTTTTTGGCTGATGCTGCATAACTTGCTTTCTTGCATCATATGTCTCTACTAATGCTAATTATTAGATTTCCTTTATCCTATTATAAATTAGATTAGATGCAATGGCTGGCAAATATTTTGCACAGAGTCAACTGTAGCAATAAAAAAACTGTAAGCTGTGTGCACATGCACACAGAGAGAGAGAGAGAGTTTGTTTGTTATTTGGATTTTAGGAGCATCAGCAACTAAGGTCATATTGCTCTGGGATATGCGGTGGTCATTCGCTGACCTGTCCGCATCCTCCGTATTTGGTGGTGGTGGTGGAGAGAGGGAGAGAGAGAGAGAGGGAGAGGGAGAGAGAGAGAGAGAGAGAGAGAGAGAGGGAGAGAGAGAGAGAATGAATACAATTCATACGTTACTAAATAAACTGAGAACCAAAGGTGTATCAGTGAACAGCAAACCAAAGTTGTTTTTTTCTTTTTTTTCTTTTTGAAAACCCCAAACATGAGAGATATTAGAACCTATAGCACTTAGTACCGTGCTTGGGTTAGAGGTTGAAAAGACGAAAGAAGATATTTGTTGACATTTGACTTGAACTTCTGTAGACTAATTTTCAGAAAATACGTATGAAGGAAGGTTGTTCCAGAAAACAGCAGTCGAATGAATAAACAATCAAAATGAAAAGTTGGTTCTGTGAGTTTGAAGTTGGACAGTAAATGGATGTTGGCTTGTGCAGCACATGTTCGGAGTGTTTTGAAAGAGAGCGGGAATTATAGAAGCCAATTCAGAAGAACAGTGCCCATGGAAGTATCTGTAGAAAAGGCATGCAGCAGAAACAGTATGTCTATGAGACAGCAAGTGGAGAGGCTCTGTTAGAGATGAGTCATTAATGAACCTAACTCCCCTCTTCTGAATGGAATCTAGAAGCATGAGAGAGAGAGGTTTCAGGGGCACCACCACAGATGTGGGAACAATATTCCATGGTAGGACAGATTTGTGATTTGTACAGAGTGAACAGCTCTTTGGATGAAAAGTAATGCTGAGAGTGAAAGAGAAAATCAAGTTTTTTAGATGCAGAGGAAGCAATATTAGTAATGTGCTTGTGCCAAGAGAGATTAGAAGTCAGGGTAATCCCCAAAAGAAATACAGCAAACTCTCGATTTTCCGGGATGGATGGTAAAAAGAAATTCCCGGATAATCGATTTCCTGGTTAATCCAAAAATATAGTAAGTCCCCGACATACAACCCCGGGGGCTCACATCTGGTGAGTATGGGCTTGGCAAACCCAGGGTCCTGAGCTGGATATCATCATTCTTATCTTTCTTGGTGATGCCTTTCTACTCTCTCTCTCTCTCTCTCTCTCTCTCTCTCTCTCTCTCTCTCTCTCTCTCTCTCTCTCTCTCTCTCTCTCTCTCTCACACACACACACACACACACACACACACACACACACACACACACACACACACACACACACACACACACAGGGGGGTAACTTGGGAATTTTTTTTTTTTTTTGGCTGGTGCAGCATAAGCCTCAGGCTTCCTTGCACCATATGGCTAATAATAATAATAATAATAAATACGTAAGAGATACGTTTCAGGACTTCTTTCATAAGTCGAGTTTTACGTAACTCTAGGATGACTAATAAAATATTGCTGCTATATCCCTAATATGCCAAAATTACAAAAACAACATAAGGTCCTCAGAAGAATGCAGAAAAATAGTATATTTTTAATTAGTTCAATTAAAAACTTTATCTGGAGACAGCGGTGAAGTAGCCAGAGTGGCACATAAGAAAAGAAAACATGTTATTGTACTGTAAAAACTGATATGTATTTCGTAGCCTTGGTTATTACAGCTGACCTTCACTGGTGCCAACCGTTTCTCATATTCTGTCTTTCTCCTTTGTGTTCACCATTGCCATTGACAAATCTGAATCGCTTTCCTTTTCTTGATAGATTTACTAGTACCATTGTCACTTATTCTCTTAGTACCATTGTCACTTATTCTCTTAGTACCATTACTAGTACCATTGTCACTTATTCTCTTAGTCAGCACCATGATAACAGTCAAAATTAAATTTTCTGAAAAGAACTTTACAGGGTGCGAAAACTCACTATTATCACTCCACGCGAGCTCACATTTTACTAAAGCACATTTCTGGAGGTCACTTCCAAAAAATAATAAAAACAACTTACACTTTCCGGGTTATTGGGCTTGTCTGTAGTGTAGCCAATTATAAACGGGTAGTAAACTCGATCTTAATTTATTTGCTATAGTACCGATAGCCAGAATTCTGTAGGTTTTTACGTTATTGTGGTGAAATGTGTGTTCCTTTCACTGAAATCTTTAGTCATATAAGTCCGAATCTATCATAAGTCGGGGACTTACTGTATCAAAAAATTTTCAGCAACCTACGTAAAATTTAATGCGTTAGATAAAAAACGAGAAAAACTTACCACGCACTACTCGCGTATTGGACATGCACTTATGTTTTACGATGTCAATTTTAAATCTAATTAATTGTTGTTTTTTTTTTTTTGTAGGAGCATTAGCAACTAAGGCCATATTGCTTCTGGTATATGCGGTGGTCATTCCCTGACCTTTCTGCATCCTCCGTATTTGGTGGTCACGGGCTCGAACCCCGGTCTAATCAAGAAGCATGTGCTACGCACTGCTGCATCTGCCCACCTGGCTATGGAAGCGCCTTTAAATCTAATAGCTTCCCTTTATTTTTTATAATGTTGCGTATGGTTTGGTCACCAACATTATAAGGGTTCTTTAGAGATTTAACAGCTGCACCGTTTTCAAACTTTTAAATAATTTCAAGTTTTTGTTTTTGAAAGCAGAACTCTTGTGTTTGCCCATCATTTTTGCGATTTCTAAACAAAAAAAAATCAAAAAAAAATTTACTACAAAAAATTTCCGACATCTCTGACATAAATAATGAAAAAAAAATTGTCCTTTTGCGGTGCAACAGAACACTATAATCGACGTGAGACACTAAATGAAACTAAACATTTGGTCTTCTTTTTTTTTTTTTTTTTTTTGAGCAGTGGGTATGAAGACAGCAGGGACTGCAAGATAATAGATACACTAGTCTCCTGTTGATGACTTATAATGCTCCTTCTTGTCCCTTATTTACGACTTGCAAAATATCTGTTTATACATATTCTAGTTATTACTCGAATTTTATAATTTTTTTTTTTTTGTAGTCTTGAAATTTCCCAGTTAATCCGATCCGATCCCGTTAAATTGTAAGTCTACTGTATATCATTTTGGCTAGAAATTGGAGTGTCACCAAAGATAAGCATAGGAGCAGAAGAATCCTTTGTGAGATATAAGACAAGACTAAGTTTTAAAAGGATTGAAATCAACTAAGTTGTCTTTGTCCCACTGGAGATCGGCATTTAAGGAATTGGTAGCGGATATTCAAGAAGTTGAAACTGACTGAGCAGGGCAAGGTTTCTCAAAATGGAAAGTGGAATGCAATGTGCTATCATCGGCAAAACTATGGATAGGATTTCCAGTCAATGGAAGAAGGTCATTAATATACAAGAGGAAAAGAGTGGGGGGCAAGAACTGAACCTTGAGGGGACACTAGCATTAGTGGAAAAGTTAGAAGACAGAGAGCCATCTACCATTACTCTCAGTCAGCGATCAGAGAGAAAACTGGATAACCAATTACAAAAACAGTTGGCAAACCATAAGATGGAAGCTTGTTTAGGAGACCTTTATGCCAAACACGATTGAAAGCCCTTTGAGATGTAAAGAGCAACTGCTTGTGTTTCACCGAAACTTTTCCATTGAATTTTTTCATAAATGGGTAACATAAGCCAGAATATCACCGGTGGATTGACACTGACGGAATCCATACTGGTGATCGTTGATGAGCGGAAGGTTTCTAGGTAGTTTTTAAGAGGTTGGTGGTTAATTGATTTCTCCCTTACTTTAGAAAGAGTAGAAGTAATTGAAATGGGATGACTTTGGAATAAGAAAATGAAAAAAGGTGCAAAGAACAGGAGTAAGTTCAGGAGCACAGTTTTGAGAATAAGTGGAGAAATATAATCAGGACCGGGAGCTTTCTTAGCATCAGATTCGTCAAAATCCTTCTGACATCCTTTTGACGGGAGACCACAATAGGCATTGAATGGAGTGTGTTGGGAATGGTTGGAGGGGTTTTACCAAGATCATTAATACATGAGTTGAAAGAATATTGGGATGCTAGCAGGTCAGCTTTATCCTTGGCCAAAGTGACAACAGAACCATCTGGCGTTGACAGAGGTGGGAGCAGGGATGGGTAAAAGTTGTGGCCAATAGCTTTGGCAAGAGACCAGAATGCTCGGCTACCATTAGGGCAAGAAGCAAGTCTTTTACTCTTAGCTTGTTCAAAATCTAGTTTGGACTGATTAATAACTGCTTTACAATTGTTGCAAACTTTGTGTTGGCAGAAAATGAAACTGAAGAATTGGAAACAAGCCAATTACGATGTGCAACCTTCTTCTCTTGAACAGCCTTAGCACATTTATTGGAAAACCAAGGTATAAATAAAGACGAGATTTTAAAGTGGAGTGTGGAATAAAGGATTCCGTTCTACAGTAATAATTTCACTGACATGATCTGAACAAACACTGACATCAGAAGTTTTGAAACAGTAATCCGACCAAGGAAAGAAGAAAAGAAATTTCACAGGTCATGCTATTTTGCATTCTTGTAAGGCTAAACAATACGAGGTTGGGAATAGCCATGAGATAAAGGCTCCATTAGAGAAGAGACGATCACCAAGTTGAGATCTGAGGTGCCTAAAGGACCAGACACTTTGACTGTGTACTTAGAAGGGTTGTTTGTGAGAAAAAGATCAAGCATGTTGGCTGCATTGCATAGTTAGAATTGTCCGGTATTCTTGTAGGCAAATGAACAATCTGCAAGGTCATTAGTAATTTCAAAAGCCTCAGCATCTTGACCAGGTGGGTCAGTGTGACTAGAAAACTGAAGCCAGCTGGAGTTGTGAACATTAAAATCACCAAGGAAAATTACCTCACTGTTAGGAAATTTGGACTGGAGAAAGTCAAGTTGCAAAAGAGACGAAGTCAAAGAGCTCCAAGTGATTAGTGGATGTTGGGAGAACGGTAGAGCCAACAGATGAATTTGACACAATGAGGTAGAGAGATTTTAAGCCAGAGAAGACTGAAAAGAGGAGATTCTAAATTACCAAGTCTCTGACAAAGAATATCGGAACGGACATATGCACAAATAGCACCTTTGAGGCAGAAGGAATCATTCAGCGAATTTGGGCAACTGAGATGAGCATTGGTTGAATCAACCGATAACTGAGATTCTAAAAGAAAAATTACATGGGGTTTGGCAGACAGCAAGTGAAAATGGACCTCGTTGAGATTAGAATTGAGACCACGTATATTTGTGAAATGAACTAAGAAGTGTTTGGGAGGTTTAGATCTTTTCGCAGATAAGCTTACTCTATTAGTTTGACAATTCATGTGTATTCAATAGTAAGGAAAAGTGGGGAGTGGACATGCTGTATGAAGTATTGAAATTTTGGATATGGCGTACACATGGTAAGAATATACCCAGATCCTTGATATAGTGTGGCCCTCGGCAATGCCCCCCTGCATACACACTACTTGGACTACCTCCAGTCACTATCTGGCAGAGTAGAGGTAGCAAGATTATACACTAGCTGATCTGGAAACTTCCTAAAGAGTTACCAATAGATTTGGTCCAGTGTACTAACTAGCGAAAGGCCTGGAAATACTGTTTTAGAGCAGGGCTTCTTAAACTTTTTTTCATTCACGACCCCATTTATGATTGCGAGTTTCTTGCGACCCCATATAAATATAAAAGAAAGATAAATTAATATTTTTTGATGATTATTTATTAGGTAACAATATACATATACATATGAAAATATATAGTTTTAGAATTCGTTTGAAACATACAAAAATCTAAAATTAAAAATTGCACAAAAAATTGTAAAATTGTATTTATTATAGTTACAAAAATTATATGCCCTATTTTTCATCAAAATTGCATTTTCTGCAATAACATAAATAAAAGGGATTCTTACCGTCTTAGTTCGCTCGAATATATTCGAACGCAGTCGTTGAGTGGTAAGTATTAAATTAAAATTAAAGTAAAAAATTTAATGAGATGGATGTGCCTGTTTTTTATTGCATAACAAATTAAATCTTGGTGGAATGTTTGACACTGCTGGGACGTAAGACCTCTTCAACATTTTTTAGCGCTGAACGATACTGGGATTTAATATGTGTTAAAGCTGAGAAAGTAACTTCACATAAATATGTGGTGTTGAATGGCAGAAGTACATTTTACGGAACTGTGTTTCTAGCGCTTTTAAGTGATCTACAATAATTTTTGCAATAAAAGTTTTACAATGAATTTTCTCGATTATAAAAGTGTCGACACTGGAAAACATTTCGAACGAATTTTTTTCTACCCTACTTTTCCAATGTTGATCTTTTTGATAAAACTTTCAATTTTATCATTCGAAGTAAATATATCGCAATTTTTTCCTTGGAGAGACAAGTTGAGATCGTTTAATTTCGCAAAAATATCTGACAAATAACACAGCTTGGATAGCCATAAGTCATTTTGAAAAAAAGCAGCAAGTTCACATTTTCGTTCGGTTAAAAATATTTCGATCTCGTCCTTTAATAGCAATAACCTTCTTAAACTTTGGTCCAGTGTCAGACTGGACCAAATTACCATCTTACTTCTGCATGTAATAATAAAGTTGTGTAGTTGGAATACGTATCCTTACAGAGATTTGAAAATAAGCGGCTGTTAAGGGCATGGCTCTTAATAAAATTTATAATCTTAACAGCATCCTGAAGCACATCGTTCAATTCTGGTGCTAATTTTTTTGCTGCAAGGGCCTCTCGGTGAATAAGGCAGTGAGTAAAAAGTTATATGATCATAATGAGCAGCTTGAAAAAATGATTTAAAACCAAAATTTTTGCCGGTCATCGCTCTTGCACCATCTGTGCATATTCCACAGCAATTTTTCCATTCTAAACCTTCAGTTTTAAAAATTCGTCAACTTTACAATATATGTCTTTCCCTGTAGTATGGTCTTCCATAGGACGACAAAATAACAATTCTTCCTCCACGCTTTCTTTATAAACGTACCTGACATATACTAACAACTGAGCCAATTTAGTAATATCAGTTGTTTCGTCCAACTGAATTGAAAATTTTGGGCTTTCTTTAATTCTTGTAATAAGTTGCACTAATTGGTCCTTGTTAATATCAGAAATTCTATTCGAGACAGTGTCGTTTCGAATATCATCGCCATATTTACTTCCATGTAGTATTTCTACCATTTTAATAGCAGCAGGTAATACAAGATCTTCTCCAATGGTGAATGGCTTTTTATTTTTAGCAATACAGTATGAAACTTCATATGACGCTAGTAAACATTTTTCACTAACGGTTATAAATTTTTCAAAGGATTTTTTTTCTTTATTTAAAGATTTATACAGTCTTTCAAAATATTCTTTTGGTTTATTAACATACGAAACATGCTTTAATTCAAGATGTCTTTTTAATTTTGACGGTTTCATACTCTCCGAGCCCAATAATTCATTGCAGATCAAACAAAGAGGTTGTTCATTACCCTTACAATTTTGAAATGTAAAGCCAAATTGAAGAAAAGACTCATCATATTTTCTTTTTCGCACATAAGATGCCTGTTTTTCAATATTTTGTCCTGCCTGAGAAGAGTTTGTAGCATTATTATCTGCGTCATTGCTATTCTTATTTAAGTTCAGCCATTTATCCATGGTCAAAAATTATTTTGATCCTAAAATACAATAAATATATAAAAATAACATATTGCATATAATAATTGATTTATTAATTACCGAATAAATAAAAAAACTAAAATCTCGTTACGGCGGAACACTGACAATTGACTACACTAGAAGAGCGTCAATACTACACTAGTTCACATTACAGTCAGTGTTATTGAATCATAGTCTCGCTGCACGTGTGCGCGCGCATTCCTCCCTTTGTTTGTGTGCAGGTGTGTGAGTGTGACTCTGCACAATACACATCTAGATGTTATAAAATCGTGTATTTAAATATTTGACATTAAAATCTCTCGCGACCCCAGAATTTGCTACGCGACCCAAATGGGGTCACGACCCATAGTTTAAGAAGGCCTGTTTTAGAGCTGTACCCTTGAAATGTAAGGAAGATTGGGATCTCACCATGATGTTCATCATAACCTCAAGTCATCAGTCATACTGCATGATAAAAGGGATGGGGAAGGGTTGACCAGAACTTAGCTCTGGAGACTAAACATGGGTTCCACCACTTCAAGCCTCCAATAAGCAAAGTGATGGTATTTCACCACGTGATGAGGGTCATCTACCACCTAGTGTTCCTGGTAACACAGAGGGGTGGCATTCCTCCATGTGGTGGGTGCCATGCCTCAACCCCTGCTTACGTTGTTCACACCTGGGTGGTCACCAACAGTGTGCATGTAGGTTATACCCAGGGTTACTAACAGTCCCACCAACGTGAAGGTGCAAGCAGAGGATTTGGCTGTCACAGACCATCTGGACTTCACCGAAATTGGGTCCACTTGACTTGAATGTCACCCGAATATCAATTCCATCAGCGTGTTAGACTCCAGGTAGCAAGTACAGCTTGTCTGGCATATCTGAGAGAATGTCTGTGCCAACCTCAAGGACCAGTGGGCCCGGCAAGTATTAACAGAGGCAAAAATGGATGAAACTGGTGCACAAATGGAACATTAACTACACAAGTCCTTATGGTTGCTCAATTTCCAAGAAAGCAATATAGGCATTTCTAGTGATGTAGTCATTGCAGATGCTTATGCTATTGTTCTCAAGAATTCCTTCCATATTCCAAAAATGGGGACAATGATCTTCCTGGCATAGGTGAATACTGCATTTTTTGAATGGCAGTAAGTAATGGTGTTTCCACAAAACTCCTGTTTTGTAGTAATGAATTTACATTTCATCACCAGTTACAATTTTTGAAAAAAATGGACCTGCATCATTAGTGTACAAATTTTCCCTCACAAATCTGAGCACTGCACAGTTTTTCTGGTATGATGTACACTTTAAAAAGTCTATTCTGTATAACAAGGTCTTCAATTTTTTGGCAAATTTTTGGAGCTGTAATTTCCATCAAGCAGGGGTCATTTTCTATCGATTCTCAATATAAAATGCTTAGACCAAACTTTTATCTGGTATTCAAAAGGGACAGTATAACCACATACAATTTTCATGCATCCAATTCCCTATTTTGTCAAAATATCAAAGCTGATGATAATGGAAAAATGCTCCAATTTTTTGGCATTAATGTTTTCCTTTTGTTTAGCTCTTAAATCTTTTCTGTTCTTCCATACTTCACTATATTGGGCTAAATTGCAAAAAATAATATATAGATATTTATGAGTATGATGAATCTACAGTTTTTTTATATATAAAGCAAATTTATGGTCAAGACAAATCACTTATTGAATGCCACATGTAACATTTCCCCATCTCCAGTAGACTGTTACCATTTTATAGTAAATGAATATACTGATCTTGTTATATCACTGGAAGGTTACAATGTTAGCTACAAAACATTTCTAAATCATTTACCCTGTGAATGATTGGAAAAAAGACATTGAATTCCTCAGCATGGGATCCTTCTTGAAGGAGGATGTTGCAGTAGCTTAAATTAGCCACTCTGTTAATCTTTCTATCATTTGCAAACTTAGACATTAGGCACAATATAGCTTCATCAATATATCACTAATAAATATAGAAAGGTCCCAGCACTGAATCTAGAAGACTACACTAATAACATTAGTCCATGAAGAGTAATGTCCATTAATAACCACTCTTTGTCTCCCCTCAACTCAACCATCCTCTTATCCATAGCAGTAACTTGCCCTTAATGGCACACTGCCCTGGTTCATACAGCAGGCTTTTAAGTACAATATCCAGTTTTGCCAAAATCCACATATATGATATCAAAATTACCTTCTGCATCCAGTTCCTTTGTTACTGCACCACAAGATCCAATCAGATTGATCAGATAAGATAAGATCACCCGTTAACAAATCCATGCTGTGACTGACTGCAGTAAAACTACATTCCTGTCTAGATGGCCCTATGTTACTTCTTTAACCAGTTACTCCATTATTTCCGGGGTAATAGGAGTTAACCAAACAGATCTATAATTACTCGTTGTCACCTTTTGATTCTCTTTTGTGAATTGGAGATACATTTGTACATATCTAGTCCACAGGGAACTCCCCTGAATCCAAAGATGCTCTCATAATTATGGCTAAGGGTTTGCTTACCTTCTTTGCTACCACCTTTAATGTAACTGGATAGAACTGATGCATTACTTTTTTATGTTTGGCTTCAACAATTTTCCTTCCACTTTCCTCTCAATTATCACAAAATCATTTAGCTCCCTGTGTTCGGTAAATTTCTGGCACAATGTAGATGCAGGATCATCAACAGTTAAACCATCAATAGTAATATCATGTGGACCAATGTGTCTTTACTGCATTTCTGTGAATTCTTTGCCAGAGACTTCTCATAATCTGCCTTAGCTTGCCTAACTTCCTTTGTGACTTGATTGCAGAAATGTTTATATCTACTATAAGCTTCTGTATCACCTGCTAATTTATATGCATCGCGGTCATTTTTATTCTCTGGCACAAGTCTCATTAGTTCATAAGACATCTATTTAGGTTTAAGCCTTCAACAGTACTTCTTGATTGGCATGAAAAGCCTAATAGCATCTACAATTACTTCTCTGAATGTTTCCTATTTAGAATTTGCTGTTGATAACATTATTGGCAGGTGGCACTGCATAGAATTTAAAAACTGTCACTCTTATGAAAGCAAAAGCCTTTCCCTTCAGCCTTGACAGTAGTTATGTCTTTAAGTAAATCCCACATCATTATACTGTGATTACTGCCAACCAGTGGTTCTTTTATCTGCAGATTCTTAATGCATGAAGAATGCTGCTGATAATCAGATCAAGAGTACTGCTTTCTCTTGTTGCCCCTCTAACATGCTGCCTTAGAAAACTTTCATTCAATATATGCACAAAATTCTTGCTAGTGTATGAGTGACCAATTGACAAGTTTCAGTCAATAACAAGAAAGTTAAAATCCCTCATTATAAGACATTATGATTTACTAGCCCACTATTTCTCTGTATAACTGTTCATTATACTCATTATGTCACACCAAATTGACTCAACATTGTTGGTCACCCATGTCAATTGGATGCCTTAGGTTTAATATGCTTCTTAATTAAAAACATAACCCCTCCCCACCCCTGCCAGTCCTTTCTATACATACTGTACCCCATATTCAAATTTGGGATCCCTTATTAGCATTAGCAGAGGCATATGACGTAAGAAAGCAAGATTATTATATTAAAGCAAGCAAGCATCAGCCAAAGGAAAAAACCTCCCATTTCACTCATCTATTCACTCCAAATGCTTATCCAGCTTAGCCTTAAATTTATTTAAGCTATCAACTTCCACAGCAAGAGATAAAATTATGCCTGAGTGACACTATGTCTCTGATATCTCTACAATGTTTTTGCATTTGATGACTTATTTTGTACTTTAATTCCATCAAATTTATGTATTATGCTCTAGCATTTGTGTACATTCAAGCACATCCACAAGTTCTTACTCTTTACCCTAACACAGCTTATGATGAGGACCCACAGCAGAGCTTGAAATCCCCAACATTTATTGCATGTTCTACCCAAAGTAGTTCAAGAATCACTTTCACCTCTGCCTATGGCTATAGTTAATCTATTAGTCTGAGTGATTCCACCACTGCTCAGCAATTGAATATGATATGGCATTTATGGTGTGCTGAGTAGTTGTGCACAATAACCTGGCCATGGTGTCTGGCTTTGTGTAGTTCCCTTCTGATCATTTTCTTCAAGGTAGGTTGCCCAAAACTCATACTGAATATCACATACACTTGGTCTGTCTGGTGCACTATAATCTGGACTAAGAACTGGATATCCCTGTTGCTAAGTAACAGCACTGTCAGCTGCTGTTACATTTTGATGAAGATGTCTTCCCATCTTTCACCCATGCCAACACCCCCTTCAAAACAATTTACTCATAATACATTCATGAACTCTTCTTGTTAACGATCCTTCTGTGAACAAAGCTACAATGATTACAGCCCACTTAAAGTCACCAAGGTCTGCTCATCCCATAATGCAAGAATGTTCACCTATAACACTCATGGCACAGCTTCCTTTTTTATATACAGGGTGTTTCAGTTAAACGTTTCAGAACTTCTAAGAGGGGTAGGGTACATCCTGACAACTCAATCATATAGCAATGTGGGGTCGGAAATGCTTTCCTGAAGCGGTGTTGTACACAGAAGCACCATAAAGAAAAGAGACCGTAAGTGAGAAATCGTTTTAATAATACATGAAAAGAAGCAAAAGGTACATGGATTAAAGTAAGTGTTCGAAGTTTCTTTCACGGGCTACAATGCACGCCTCACATCTCCGACGCATGGACATCCGAACATTCTGGAATACTCCAGGCGAATTTCGAATTTCTTCGGCAGCTACTACGATTCTTGCAACCAGCTCCTCAGCATTGTCAACAGGGGTGTCATAAACTAGCGATTTCATATGACCCCAGAAATAAAAATCAAGACATGATAGGTCGGGTGACCGAGCAGGCCAACGCACGGGACCACCACATCCGATCCACTGTTGACCAAATGTGACATCCAGGTAGTTACGAACATCTCCGCTATAATGGGCAGGGGCTCCATCGTGTTGGAACCACATTGTGTGTTGCGTCGATGCAGAAATCTGTTAATCTCTCAAAAGTTGTGGCAATACTTGCTGCAGAAAGATCAAGTAGATAGGTCCGGTTAGACGACACGGTAACAGGTAAGGTCCGATGAGGTGATCTCCCATAATACCGGCCCATACATTGACCGAAAATCGAATCTGTGCTGCACGACGTCGTATTGCATGCGGGTTCTCGACCGCCCAGATATGGTCGTTATGCGTGTTGAAAATTCCTTCCCTTGTGAAGGATGCCTCATTGGAAAACAACACTTCAGCAGGAAAAAGGGGATTTGTAGCACATTTTCCAAGGTACCACTGTGCGAAAGCAATACGAGGTGCATAATCCTCCGGTTGTTGTGTCTGGACACGCTGCCTGGAGTATTCCAGAATGTTCGGATGTCCATGCGTCGGAGATGTGAGGCGTGCATTGTAGCCCGTGGAAGAAACTTCGAACACTTACTTTAATCCATGTACCTTTTGCTTCTTTTCATGTATTATTAAAACGATTTCTCACTTAGGGTCTCTTTTCTTTATGGTGCTTCTGTGTACAACACCGCTTCAGGAAAGCATTTCCGACCCCACATTGCTATATGATTTCGAGTTGTCAGGATGTACTCTACCCCTCTTAGAAGTTCTGAAACGTTTAACTGAAACACCCTGTATGTGACCACTGGGAAGAAACTGGCATGTGGAATCAGATGGTCACGTACATGTGGAACTTTCCTGCTTTATGTAGATGTTGTAGGATTGCAGTACCCAAGTGCTTATATTATTCTATCTAACATTTTTTTTTACCATGTTACCAGTAATGCTGTATACACAATAATGTATAAAATTTACAATTACTTACCACAAGCCTCTTTAAAAGAACACACCTGGACATATAAAACATATAATGGCCTAGGAAGGAACTCAGCTATCCTATGTTGTATCTGTGTTGCTTGAAGTGGCATACCTAGTTCTAAATGAAGAGGCTTAGTGGCCTGGAATTAAAACAGAAATAAAGATCTGAATGTGTTTAAAATCAAATCTCTCACATATAAATTTTTAAAGTAATGCTTTACAATTTTATCCTAAACTAAAAGAATAGGTAATCCCACACCCAGGTTTCTGAGTATGCAGCTTGAATCTTTTCCTCATATGTTTTTTTCTCACTAACTTCTAATTTATTTAGCTACCCAAACTATTATGGAAGGGAAAGGAAGTTCTAATCTCTTTCTTTTCCTGTTTTTCCTCCAGTCTCTCCATTATTTTCATCCCGCCTAAAGTAATAAATTCCTTTAGCCCTATGAAAAAGGTTACCCAAAAAAAGTAACAGTTTTGTTTTGGATTTCTACTTCAATTGGATGGCATCTTTGGTTTATGCCAAATACAAGGTTAACTTTAAAATGTTTCACTGGCTATGTTCTTTTGAGTTTAATCTATATAATGGTCATGTTTTAAGGAACGAACTTCATTGTTGAGATGGATGTCACTTTTATAATTTCAGGTACAGTTTTTTTTTTTTTTTTGTTTGTTTTTTATGTGGTTTATATTTTACTTAAGTTTAAGTAATGGACTGATTCCTTCTTAATTTTTTTTATGTTTCTTGGATTAAATGAACTGAACTGATTTCTTATGTTTTTTATATAAACATTTGGTTTACAATATGTCTAGTTGGATTTGGAAGCAGAAGTTCAGTCTTTGGCCACACATTTATTGAAAATGATACCTGATGATGCCCAAAATGCATGGTGTTACTACTGAAGATACCAATCTTTGTAAAAATTGCTTCATCTGGAAACAGTATGTTACTTGCAATCAGGAGATTTTCAGGCCAGCATTGTAGCAGCTACATGCAGATAATCTCTGATCTCATCATAATCTCTGGCTGACAGCAACTGGATCAACAGAACCCCCATTCTGTTTAATTGATTTACTGTTTGTACATTTATCAATGCATATGTGACTATGGTTACAGTGTATGCCATCCTTGTAGTGTGAGAAGACTGAGGTGAGTAATATGAAGAAAAAATTGGCACTGTTACTACTTAAGTTTTCTATTTGGTGACATCTGATAATGCTCATTCATAGATGATGATAATACTGTTATCTAAGGGTGAATGACTGATACTCTCAAATGGATATAGAACTTTTTGCCATTCTAGTGCATGGGTTGGGAAACCCACAGATATAAATGATGGGTAAGTATAGTTACCCATCATTTATATGGTTCTTCACCCATCAGTACATTGAATTTACAGTTTATGAACATAACATAGAAAGGAAACTTTCCAATTTACAAATTCATATCTCAATCTTGTAATTCTTCCACGATTTCGTAATACACCTCTTTTTGAAAGTAAATCGGCAAAGAATAAAATGTTTTCAGCTTTTATGAATTGCATTTAGCATATACTGTACATTTAGTTAAATTTAGCACCCTATTTAAAGTATATCGTTAGTGAAATATATATTTGATAAATGAGGCAGTATGACTTACTCATATCTGTTCACTCTGAAGCTAGGTGTTCATGGTTGGGGAATAGATTTAGTTCAAACAAATTGACCTAACTTGGCACACCACAGGCTAAAGTACTGACTGTATATGGATTTCTTTTAAATAAAATGAAACAGTTATGTAATAACTATTACATTTTATTTTAATTATTATAGTTACAGTAATGTGATGTCCATTTCCACTTAGTCTGCCAAGCCACACTTACTTTTTCTGAAAGAATCCCAATTATCAGTTGATTCAACTACTGCTCATCTCAGTTGTCCTAATTATTTGCTGTACAATTCCTTTTTCTTCAAAGGTGGTACTTGTGCATATGTCTGCTCTGATATTCCCTATCAGAGACCTAATTTGGAAACTCTGGCTTAAAATATCTCACCCCATTCTGACATATTCATCTGTTGCCTCTATCATTCTACCACCACTACCACTAATCACTTAGAACTCTTTGACTTCCTCTTTGAAGCTTGATTTTCTCCAGTCTAACCTTCCTAACAGTGAAGTAATTTTCCTTGGTGATTTTAATGTTCACAATTCTAAATGACTTACATTTTCTGTCATACAGATCCAGCTGATCAAGATGCTGAGAATTTTGCAATTCCTAATGACCTACCTCACACAGATTGTTCATTTACCTACCAGATATTCCTAACCATACAGCAAACATTCTTGATCTGTTTCTCACAAACAACCCTTCCAAGTACACAGTCAAGCTGAGTAGTGCTCTGAACACCTCAGATCACAACTTAATGATGGTCTCTTCTCTAATGTTGCCTTTCTCTTGTGGCCATTCTCAGCCCCATGTTGTTTGACATTACAAGAATCAAAATTGGATGACCTGCAAGATTTCTATTCTTCTTTCCTTGGTTTAACTGTTTTAAATCTTCTGACATCAGTGAAATTATTCTCGCAGGGATGAAATCCTTTATTCCACACTCAGCCTTAAAAAATCAGGATCGTTATTTAAACCTTGGTTTTCCAATAAATGTGCTACGGTTGTTCAAGATAATGTTGCATATCGCAATTGCCTTGCATCCAAATCTTCAAGTTCATTTTCTACCTACACCAAAGATTGCAACAATTGTAACACAGTTATTAATCAGTCCAAACTAGATTTTGAACAGGGTAAGAGCAGAAAACTTGCTTCTTTCCAAAGAGTAGTTGAGCATTCTGGTCTCTTGAAAAAGCTATTGGCTGCAACTTTTGCCCATCTGTACTCCCACCTCTGTTAAAACTTGACAGCTTTATTGCCTCCTCAGCTAAAAATAAAGCTGACTTGTTGCATTTTACTTTTCTTATAACACTTATACTGATGATCTCAGTAAACCACCTCCTAACATTCCCAGTACGGTTCACTCAGTGCCTCCTGTGGTCTTCTGTCAAAAGGAAGTCATATGAATGATGCCAAGAAAGTTCTAGGTCCTGAGATTATTTTTCCACTTGTTCTCAAAACCTGTGCTGCTGAGCTTACTTCTGTTCTACGTCACATTTTCACATTTTTATTCCACCAGTGTTTTCCTTTCTGCTTGGAAATTTGTTCATATCCACCCAGTTCCTAAAAAGACTGATAAATCCTTCCCATCCAATTATCGTCTCATTACACTTACTTCTACTTTTTCTAAAGTAATGGAGAAATCCATTAACTGCCAACTCCTAAACTATCTAAAAACCTTTCATATGATCAATGATCGCCAGTATGGATTCCATCGGTTTTGATCCACTGGTGATATACTGGCTTATGTTATCTATCTATAGACAAATTCAATGGAAACGTTTGGTGAAACTCAAGCAGTTCCTTGTGACATTTCAGTCTTTTGATTGTGTTTGGCATAAAGGTCTTCTAATTTCTCCAATAATGCTAGTGTTCCTCAAGGTTCAGTTTTCTTCCACTCTTTATCTCTTGTATGTTAATTACCTTTTTCCATTGACTGGAAATCATATCCATAGTTTTTCTGATGATAGAAAATTGTATTCCATTTCCATTTTTAGAAACCTTGCCCTCCACAAACCTCTTCAACTTCTCATATAACTTTCAATTCCTTAAATTCTGATCTCTAGGCAATCCCCAATGAATCAAAAGATAGCAAATTGCATTCCATCTTCCATTTTTAGAAACCTTGCCCTCCACAAACCTCTTCAACTTCTCATATAGTATTAGTAGAGGCATAATATGCCTCTATTAATGCTAATACTTTTTGATTATGATGCAAGAAAGCAAGCTTACATAGGATCACCAAAAAAAAAACATTCCCCTTTCACCCATCCATTCTCTGCAAATGTTTGTCTAGTTCTGCCTTGAACTTTTGAATTTATGTTCCCTCAGGTGAGTAATCTGAGCAAGAATCCCATCAGCATTGAGCTTGCTCAAACCATTCAAGGCATTATACACCTCAATCAGATCACCTCAGAGGTGCCTAGTCTCCAGAAGCTGTAATTTGTTGAACTTAGGCCTTTCTTAGTAATAGCAACCCCTTGTTCCACTCACCAATCTCATTGCCCTTCTCTGTACTCATTCCAGCAGCTCTACATCTTTCCTAAAATGAGGCCTCCAGACCTGTATACAGTACTCAAGGTGTGGCCTGACCATTGCCTTATACAAGGGGACAATCACCCCCTTATCCCTGCTAGCAAAATTCTTGTATATATCATTGACAAGCCACCATGAGCTACTCTTGCAGCCTGTCTGCATTGCTCAGAAAATTTCATATCTGATTGGACAATTACCCCCAGGTCCTTTTCATTATACATTCCCTGACCCAGTTGTACATTACTCTAGGGGCTGCTACCCAAATACAGTTTGGGCAACTGTATTTGGGCAACGGTGGGCAACTGACATTTAACATTGACAAATGCTTTGCATTTGTCAATGTTAAATGTCAGTTGCCCACCGTTCAACCCATCTGCTCAACTTTTCTAGATCCTGTTGCAGTAGTGTAGCCATTACTGTCATTAACAACCCTGCCAAACTTCATATATTCTGCAAACTTAGACAGTAATCCTTTAACATTTTAACATTGACAAATGCTTTGCATTTGTCAATGTTAAATGTCAGTTGCCCACCGTTCAACCCATCTGCTCAACTTTTCTAGATCCTGTTGCAGTAGTGTAGCCATTACTGTCATTAACAACCCTGCCAAACTTCATATATTCTGCAAACTTAGACAGTAATCCTGATATACCTTCATCAATATCATTGATAAATACCAAAAACAACAATAGGCCCAACACTGAACCCTGGGGAACTCCACTAATAACATTAGTCCACGAAGAGCGGTGTCCATTGAAAACCACTCTGTCTTCTGCCACTCAACCATCCTTTTAACCATTGTAGCAACTTGCCCTTAATGCCATACTACTCCAATTTGTACAGTAGTCTTCCATGCGCCACAGTATCAAAAGCTTTCTTCAAAAAATTATACTTCTTCTGTGATTATCTTTGATTAGTCAGATTTCTAGGCAAGATTACATATTTCTATTAGGGATTACCCTGACTTCTAATATATCTTGGTATATGCACATCACAAATATTGCTTCCTATATATCTAAAAACCTGGGTTCTCTTTTGCTCTCAGTGTTACTTTTTTTCTTTTCTTCTCATATCATTTTTCTTCTACTCAATCTGTATAAATTTCAAATCGGCTCTATCATGGAATATTGTTTCCATATCTGTGGTGGTGGTGCTCCTATAACTTCTCCATTCAAAAGAGGGCAATTAGGCTAATTAATAACCCATAATCATCAGATGGGTACCCTATCTATATTCATTTTGTTGCAGAGGTGTGTTGATATTTTGTGATTTTTTACTGCCTTGACTGGGTGGAGATCTCTCAAGCAATATTATGATGATGGTGTTCAGAATCTGATCCTGTAATGATGAAGAGGAGTAATTTTTGTACATGGTTTGATTGGTATTTACTAGGAGGTACAGTTCAATCTGTATGTCAACTAACTGATATTTGCAGATGACCCAAGTATAAGACAGCTTCTTTACGTAGGTCAGTAATGTGCAATTGTTTTGCTCCCTAGTAGGAGACATTATGTTCTGCTTTATATTTTTGGGTTGTTTACTCATTTATCTAGTAATTACATATTCTGAAATATGCAGAGTGGTCCTTTTTGCTAGATGGACATTTCAGCTGGCAAGTGTTGCATTGTTTGTTTGTTTGTTATTTGGTGTTTTTAGGAGCATTAGCAACTAAGGCTATATTGCTCCGGGGATATGCGGTGGTCATTCCCTGACCTTTCTGCATCCTCCGTTATTTGGTGGTCACGGGCTCAAACCCCAGTCTAATCAAGAAGCATGTGCTGTGCATGCACTGCTGCTCCTGCCCACCTGGCTACAGAGGTGCCTGGTGTTGCATCCTTGGCAACTATAACCTGGTGATCTACATTAATCATAAATAGGAATTTCCTGATTAGCTGTTTAGCAGTGTTCAAATTTTTGGTATCTGTAATTGCAGAGGATGTGGAATGTATGAATTAAGAGTACATATTAAATATCCAGCTTTAAGATGCAGGGTTTGTTGTAAATGTTTGTTGTACTGAAACAGCCAACTTTCATTGTAAGTCATTAGAGTACTCTGAAAGTCTGGACCTTTAATTTTTTTTCCGAACATCTTCACAAACTTGAAGTCGTCTCATTGTTTTTTGATCTTCGTTCAAAATTTTTCAGATGTTTTCATGTTCACAGATGTTTTCACAACAAGAATCAACATTAGTGACTGCATTAACACCATTTAATTATGTCATTAGACATAATTAAATGGCGTAATTTGCATCATTTCTGAAATGACGAGAGAAATGACGTAATTTGCATCATTTCTGCGTCAAATTGGTTGTTTTCACATCAAAAAGTTGGATGCTGTAAAAATCTGCTGTAGACACTACAATGACCTCCATCAAAACCACAGATAAAATGGCTTCCAATGCATGGCTTATGAGCAGGATGCTGATCCCTGAGACAGGAGGATTCATGCTCGGTACCGAAAAACCATGTAACCAACATCAGGAACTATAGAAAATAGGTTGCCAAGGAGCCCGGATTGTCACACAGGAGCCCGGTTGCCAAGGAGCCCGGATTGTCACACAGATATAAGCAGTGCAGAATTGGAATTTGAGGAGTACAATGTGTACAGAAAGGATAGGAAGGGAGGAGTGAATATGCTGTTAGTTAAGAAACACAAAATCTAAGGAAGTGCATCCACAGTTGACATTGATGTTCAGTGCAATATTTAGTCAATTTGGTGTGATATATGCACTGAGCAAAAATGAGAGTAGAAGTGTGTTATAGGCCTAATGACTACCATGAGTACAATGAACCACTGTACAGAGAAATAGAGGGGGCCAGTAAATCAGATTGTCAAATAATGGGGCATTTTAACTTTCCAGATATTGACTAGAAATTGAGGGTTGGTCACTCACCCACTAGCAAAAACTTTTGTGGTTTTATTGGATGATTATTTTCTACAGGAACAAGTTATAGAGGCAAACAAAGAGAGTAATACTCTTGATCTGGTTATTAGCAGTGATTATTCGTGCTTTAAGAATTTAAAGATAAAGGAACCACTGGATGGCAGTAATCAAAGTGTACTGATGTGGGATTTACTTAAAGATATTACTATAATCAGGGATAACAGGAAGGGTTTTTGCTTCAATAAAGGTGACTACAGTAGTCTCAGACAGTTTTTAAATTCTGTACAGTGGGCCCAAATGATTATGTTACCTGCAGCAAATTCTAAATGGGAAGCATTCAAGGAGGTAATCGTGGAAGCTACTAAGCTTTTCATACCAATTAAAAAATAATGTTCAAGGTTTAAGCCTAAATGAATGTCAGATGAACTAATGAGACTTGTGGTAGAGAAGAATAATGAAAGGAATGCATATAAATTATCAAGAGACACAGAACCTTATGGTAGATATAAGCTAGTCTGTAATCAAGTTGCAAAGGAGGTCAGGTGAAAGAAAGCAGATTACGAGAAATCTTTGGCAAAGTATGCTAAGTAAAACAGCAAGGACTTCTTTAGTTATATAAACTCTGGTGGGAAGAGGTGGAATCAGATTGGTCCACTTGATATTGATGGTTTCACTGTTGATGATCCTGTCACATAGCTGATAATCTGAGTACTTTGCATCCACATTCACACATGAAGTTATTAAGAGAGGAAAATGCCAGAAGTTTATCAAACTGGAGGAGAATTGTTGAAGTTAAACATAAGAAAGGGCACCTGGTGTGGATGGGATCTCTCCTCCAGTTATATCAAAGGAGGTGGAAAGTAGAAATATCCCATTATAAGCCACTCTGATTTACTGGCCCACTCTATTTCTCTGTATAATTTTGTTCATTGTACTCATCAGAGTCATTAGGCCTATACTACACTTCTACCCTCATTTTTGCTTTCCCAGTGCTTATGTCACACCAAACTGACTCAATATTGCACTGTCCATCTATGTCAACTGGTTGCACTTCCTTAGATTTTTATGTATTTCTTAACTAAATAAATAAATAAATAAATCTTTATTGTGAAGTAGAATTACAGCACAATATCCCATCACTGCAACGAGCGCCAGGGGTTCACATATGGATTAACATAAGTACAAATTCAAATGGCTACAAAATATAGGGAACACATACAAAAGGCTACAAAATACAGATTACAAATGCAAAAAGAAATACAAATACATCATAAAAACAAGGAGCTGAACACAAAGAAAAACAAATACAACTTGGCAGTGATTCAGGTTTCAAGAGCTTTGATAAAGTTGTGTCTGTCCTTTTTACTTATTATGGTGTCGATGTCGGCGTCCACACGGTTGAGGGCAGCGAGCATCTGCTTGGGCAGAAATCTTTCGGTGAGTACAAGCCTGTTGTGGTGAGCCACAAGTGCTGGTACCGACCTTAGGCTTGGCTGTGGAATCCTCCAAGAGCAAGCATTCCAAATATTTGGAGATGATATTTGGCCTGAGATGAGTTTGGCTGTGAAGACCAGCCTCTTTTCAACGATCAGGAACTTCAACCTCAGGATGTCGAGTGCTTGTGCCATCATGGTAGTTGTGGTAGCGGGAGGTAGCCGAAGCTTGTTATTCGCCCATTTCAGTAACCAGTATTCAGCGGTGTACACCCGCTTAAGGTTTGTATGTGCAGCAGAGGCCCATATTTCTGCACCATAAAGAATGGCAGGGTAGACGGTTGAGGTGATGAACCTTTTAACAGTGGCAGGATGTCGGACGTGTAGCAGCTGCTGCTTTGAGATCCACCGTAGACGAGAAAATCTGGTACTGAGTTTGTCGATCTGGTTGACAAAGGACATCTTTTGGTCGAACAGAACGCCAAGGTCTGTGTGCGAGGGTACGTTTGGTATTCGTACCCCTGCGAGTGAAACGTTGAGTACTGTCGGCATGGATTTAAGGGAGAATATAACCTGAGCAGACTTCAGAGGGTTGATTTTTAGATTGAAGTTTGCCAGGTACAATTCTAGATCCTTAAGTTTGGAATTGATCCTGTTGCTGAGCTGGGCGGGGTTGTCGCCAGGGTTAATTGGAGTCAGCAGTTTGAAGCTAACAGCACAACACCTCCTCCTCTTCTATCCTTTCTGTACACATTGTACTCCCAAGTTCCAATTCTGCATTCTTTATATCTGTGTGACACCGTGTTTCCGATAACCCAACAATATCTGCCTTTGATGTGTTGACCAGCACTTCAAAATCATCAAATTTATTTACTATACTCCTAGCATTGGTGCACATGCAAGTATACATGCACCTGTTCTTACTCTTAGTTACTACAACATAGTCCATGTATTTACTTGTTTCATGACTCCCAGCAGTTCCTGAAATCCCCAGTAACTTGCTTTCTGGGCTGCTGCTCATTCCAATAGAAGCAGTGCAAGAATCACTTCCACCTCTGTCTGCGGCTACTGTTAATCTATTAGTCTGTGAATCCCCCCCAAGCTAGGAGTTTTCCAACCCACCTAACATTGCCTCGATAGCATCAGCAAATATTCTTCATCCTTTCTATTTAAGTGTATCCCAACCCTGTAGAAGCAATCTCTCCTGTTAACAAGATGTTCTGTTTCTGCTGCATGCTTTTTCTATAGATACTACTATGGGCACTGTTCTTCTGAATTGGCTTCTATAATTCTTACTCTCTCTTCCAAACCAGTCAACATCCTTTTACTGCCTAATTTCAAACCCACAGACCCTATTTTTCTTCTTCCTCATTTATTCCTTCAATTTCTGTTTTCTGGAAAAACCTCCCTTCATATGTATTTCCTGAACATTACAATCTACAGAAATTCAATTCTAATATCAACAAGTATCTCCTTTCATCTTCTCAATCTTCAACCTATGCATGATACTGAGTATCATACGTTCTAATATCTCTAGTGCTGGAAGTTTCTGTAAAAAATAATAATAATATCTATATTACAATGGCAAAGCAGAGAATAACAGCTTGTCCATTGTGATTCAGTCTTAGCAGATAAGTGAAAAGCTATAAGCAGTGGAATTATGACTATTATATCCTGCCATATGGTTAAATGCACGTGAGGTAGTATTGAAAGCATTCTTAAAAACTATAATGCATTGGTTGGTTGACTTTTTTTTTAAGAATTGTCTAGCAGTAGTTTGATTCTTAAAAAAAATTTAGTTTGAAGAAATGGGACTTTGTTATAAAGTGTTGCGGAATTTTTTGCAACAGATGTGGAAGTCTTGAGTGTTTTTTGCAAAAAATTCCTTTATAACTTTGTTATAAAGTGTTGCGGAATTTTTTACAACAGATGTGGAAGTCTTGAGTGTTTTTTGCAAAAAATTCCGCAACACTTTATAACAAAGTCCCATTTCTTCAAACTAAATTTTTTTTAAGAATCAAACTACTGCTAGACAATTCTTAAAAAAAAAAAAAAAAAAAAAAAAAAAAAATCAACCAACCAATGCATTATAGTTTTTAAGAATGCTTTCAATACTACCTCACATGCATTAACCATATGGCAGGATATAATAGTCATAATTCCATTGCTTATAGCTTTTCACTTATCTGCTAAGACTGAATCACAATGGACAATCAAGTGGCCTAGGGGTCCCTGCTCGACCATCTTCAATTTTGTTGAACCTTGGTGTGGATGTTTAAACAGGTTTCAAATGAAGCTGTGCAAAATGTCAGTGCAAAATGTAGTATGCTTGAGACACCAGCACCTTTTTTGTGGAGGTCACTTGTGTTAAGCAGAATAAAACACAAAAACTTTTCAAAGTTTTAAGTGTTACTGTTGCACAATGATGAGAGGTAGTGCTCTGAAACTTGGTATACCAGTTAACTTTTAGCAGAGAATACAAAACTTTTGGTGTCCAGGCTCAAAAACTTACACGTTTTACAATGCGATCTAAAACTGGCACGAAAAATTTGTCACAACAAATTCAAGCAAGACTTTTGAAAGTCATAACTTTGAAATAAAAACCTTTGGTACCTTCTTCTTCTTTGGATATTCCGCTTACCAACTGCATTCAGCCTAACTAAATATCAGCTCTTATACTTGTTTTCTGGCTAAGATATTTTCCTTCAAAGATTCACTCAAAATTTGAAAGTCAAATTTGACCTATCTTAAAGGGCAAATATCTTAATGTGGGACACGTTCAATTCTCTCATTTTTGCCACCACTGGAAAGAGCAGTTTCAGCTACAAGAATCATGGTTTATCTGTTTTGTGTCTTTGCACTTAAGGCCTTAAAATTAAGCCTAAACATCAAGTAGTTTTATGTGCTGTATTGTTATTTTGCGAGATCTTTTTTGTTGCCGAACGCTTCCTTAATCCTGCCTAATGTTAGAATAATCTAGAAATAGAGTATATTCTAGAATTCTAGAAGAATACCCAAGAATTATAGAATATTCTAGAATTCCAGAACATTTTAGAATATTCTTGAATTCCAGAAAAACTGATGAATTTTGTACAAGCATGTGACTGGAATAAAATTCTGTTTTGTTTCTAAAGAGGAAATTGAGCAAGTAAGGCCATTTCAAGAGAAAACATTCATAGAGGTTCATACTATTGCTGGAACAAGAAAAAATCATTACTTCATTCCTATTGATACAAGACAGATTTGTGTTTACAGAGTATCAAATGACACACCATCATCATTTGTAGCTCATGTAGATCAGACTAGTGAAACCAATATTCAATACGTGTCAATTGTTAATTTACAACCTGGCCAATACATTGTCTGTATTTATGACAATAATTGGTGGATTGAAAATATTTGTGAAATTTCATTTGAAGAACATGATGTATTGGTAAATTACATGCATCCTCATGGAGCAGCTTGCTCATTTCACTGGCCTGCTAGACAAGACGTCTCCTGGATTCCTGAACAACAAATTATTGCCAATTTTCCAGTTCCAAAAACAACAACAATGGGATGACAATATAGCTTGCCTGAAGTAGTAACATCAATGAAAAATTCCAATCCATTACAAAGCAGTGATTCAATATATTCACACTCACTTGCTTATTTCAAATTGTATTGTGTTTTAAATAAATTTTGTTGCAGTGAACTTCTTTCAAGCTTATAAACCAATAGAACAACATCTTTTTGCTTGGAATCCTGAATAAAGACCACTTTTCAGGCTTGGGAACTTGCACTAAAGAAACCCATGCAATTTCTTTTCTTGCCATTTGCACCCCCATTGTAAAAAATACGGATCTTTTTGTGCATTAGCAATACATCCTTTCTCCTTAAACCAAAGGGCAGAGTCATTGCAGAAATTTTCACTCTTGTAAATGCAATAGTTCTGCTCTTATTCTGATGTGAAACTTCACCATCAAATAAGTATGCAAATATTATGTGGAAAATATAAAATGTTTAAGGCCATTTTTTAGGCCTTAAGTAGCAAGACAAAACTGAAAAACCCATGATTCTTGTTGCTTAAAACCTGCTCTTTCCAATGGTGGCAAAAACAAGAGAATTGAAAGTGTCCCACATTAAGATATTTGCCCCTAAAGATAGGTCAAATTTTGAGCCTATCTTTGAAGGAAAATATCTCAGCCAGCAATAAGAAAAAGAGCTCATATTTAGTTAGGCTGAATTCATGCAGATGTTAAATGGAATTCCCAAAGAAGAACGTACCAAAGGTTTTTATTTCAAAGTTTTTATTTCATTTAATTTAGTTTTTTTTATTTTTAAAAAAAATTAGTTTTAAAAAAAAATTTTAATTTTAATTTAGTTTTAGAATTTAAGCAAGACTTTCAAAAGTCTTGCTTAAATTTGTCATGACAAATTTTTGGTGCCAGTTTTAGACCGCATTGTAAAAAATGTGAAGGTTTTTTAGCCTGGACACCAAACATTTTCATTCTCTGCCAAAAGTTACTAGGTACACCAAGTTTCGGAGCACTACCTCTCAATGTCGTGCAACTGTAACACTTAAAACTTTGAAAATTTTTTGTGATTTGCTCTGTGTAACACAAGTGACCTCCACAAAAAAGGTACTTGTGCCTCAAACATACTATATTTTGAACTGAATTTTTGCACAGCTTCTTTGGAAACCTGTTTAAACATCTACACCAAGTTTCAACAAAACTGAAGATGGTCGAGAAAGGACCACCTTCAAAATTAGGCCACTTGACATGGAGTCACCCCTGCAACCAATGAAACAATACAAAACTGCTACAGAAGGACTGTGCATACAGACAATCAGGGAACTGCACAGAGGAATTTACTGCCTTCAGTGTGACCAAATAAGTAAAACAGTTTTCTGAGAATTCTGCTTACATCAGCAAAAACTTTAAAGTAATAAAAAACTTCATTTTTAATATTGATTTTAATAAAATAAAAAAAATTAAAATTAAATTAAAAATTCATTAATTAATAATGAATTTTAAAATAAATATAAATTTTGTGAGAGTTTAGTGATAATGTATCTCAAATATATAATCAGTGTTTTAGAATAAAAGATCAAGACTGTCCAACTTGATTTAAAAAAAAAAAAAAAAAAAAAACGGTATAAGCACTATGAAACAGTGCTTATGTGATTTTTTTTTTTCAAAACAAATAAATTTAAACAAGTTTATTTGTTTTAGCAATAATTTACAAGAATTATTGAGGTTTCACTTGTAAAACCTTTATTTTATCAAATTTTAAAAGCAGAAAATGTCACTTACATCCAAAATTGATTTCAGCGTTGGCTGTAAATTCTCTAAGCATTCCTTCTTTTTCTCTATTTCATTCTGGTAAATTTCCTTCATATATTCAGTTTCTTTCAATTTCTCAGCCAGTCTAGAGTTTAAATAACACGAGAGAGAGAGAGAGAGAGAGAGAGAGAGAGAGAGAGAGAGAGAGAGAGAGAGAGAGAGAGAGAGAGAAAAATATGCATATATATATATATATTATTTAACCAGTGCTCTATTAAATAAAACAAACTTCTCTAATACAAGGATCATATTTCTAAAACACAGGGCCTAGATTACTAGAAATTTGCAAACTATATTTTGGGCTAAGAAAATTTAATGGAAATTGAATAGTTGAAGGATTGTTTTGGCAAGAGAATTACTAAGTATAAGACAGACATGGAAACATTCTTGACTAGTTTGCACATGAATTGGCTGGTTGTGTTGATCAGATGGTCTTTTCAGGCAGCCTAAGGAAGCTCTTGGTCAACACTGCAATCTTATTGCTATGGCTGTCAAATATTTCTGTAACTGAGAACGTATTTGACAAGAGAAAGAATTATCATTATTAACCCCTTCCCAGAACATTTTTTTCCTGAAAATGTGCCATAACAGAGCGACCTTTTTTTTTTATTTTCAAAATTAAAAGTATTAGAAGATGAAATGCACAAGGCATAATTTCTCATGGGTTTAGTAATTAATTATATAATATTGGTGTATAACAGGGTGATTCACCACCAGTGCGACAAACTTGCAGGAGGTGTAGGGGGCACAAAGATGAATCGGAATCACATAGCATTGTAGGGTCCGAAATGCCTTCGTCATGCAGTAGAGGACGTTGAACGGGAGGTCACGTGAACAGCGATCCAGCTGGAAGTCAGCATTTGCGAATCGGTTCCCGAGGCAGTAGGATGGACGAGGTATTCAAACGTTGAACTGCCCGACATGCACCTCGCATATGGAGCTGCGAACTGTAACGGGCGCGCCGCTCTGCGCTTGTACCAGAAACGTTTCCCACACAGGCGTGGTCCTCATCATACGATTTTCGCACGTGTGCACAGAAGGTTACGTGAGACTGGTTGTTTCACGTAACCTTCTGTGACTGGTTGTTTCACGTTAAATAATATATATATATTATTTAACCAGTGCCATGAATCGAGATCGAACAATGAGGACGCCAGACAATGAGGAGAATGTCCTACATCTTGCAGAAGGCAATCCGAGTACGAGTACTCGAGCGATAGGCCAACGATTGAGTATTTTCCAATCCACTGTATGGAGGATAATGTCAACCAACCAAATGACTTCATACCATCTGCAACGCGTCCAATCATCGGAGCCTGGGGATTATCCACTCCGGAGGACTTTTGCTACTTGGTTTCTTCAACAGAAACGGTTCGCAAGTGCTGACTTCCAGCGGGATTGCTGTTCACGTGACCTCCCGTTCAATGTCCTCTACCGCATGACACTTGGAATACTGTGTTCAAGTATGGAGACCGCACCTAAAGAAAGACATCTAACTTCTTGAAAGGGTGCAAAGAAGGGTAACTCGCCTGGTGAGATCGGCAAAAGGGCGTCCTTATGAAGAAAGACTTCGAATATGTGGGTTGCAGAGTTTGGAAACTAGACACCTTAGAGGAGATTTGATTGAGGTGTTTAAGGCTCTGAGAGGCATCAGTAAAATGAATGAGGACAAAATTTTCAAGATTATAAATGATGCTAGAACTAGGGGACATAAATTCAAGTTACGGGGGGAAATGTTTAGATTGAACTGCAGGAAGTTTTATTTTAGCCAGCGAGTTATAAATTACTGGAATAAGTTGCCTTCATAGGTGGTAGAGGCCAACAGTTTGGGGAAATTCAAAGGTCATCTGGATAGTACTTTCGGGTAAGGGAAGCGCATAGGATGATAGGTTTAATTTCCTTTTTATTTATATTTTATTTTATTTATTTATTATTTTTTTTATTTATTAATTATTATTATTTAGTTATTTATTTTATTTATTTATTTTTTTTTTGTTTTTATCATTGTTTTGTTCGGATTTTTTTTTTTTTTTTGGCTGGTGCAGCATAAGCCATAGGCTTTCTTGCACCATGCGGCCGTTATTAATACTAATGACGAAGGTATTTCAGACCTGCAATGCTATGTGATTCCGATTCGTCTTTGTGCCCCCTACACCTCCTGTAGATTTGTCGCACTGGTAGTGAATCACCCTGTATACACCATAGTTTACCCATAAATTTGAACTATGTATGCAGTGTAAGGCATCGTTTTAATTGTATCTCTTATTGTGGGTGCCTTCACAACGAGATAGCTGGTATTGCACTACTTCAAATAAATAATGCTTTTCTAGTAGAGAAGACTACTGTTATTTATTTTCAGTGGATACCACCACCCAGATGATCATTTCAAAGCTAGTGGGCTTTATCATCAGTGGATGGGCAATTACAACAATGCCTTTACGCTACATACGTAGTTCAAATTTATGGGTAAACTATGGTGTATCTACACCGATATTACATAGTTAATTACCTAAACCCATAAGAAATTATACCTTGTGCATTTCATCTTCTAATACATTATTATTACTTACACCATTTGGCATCTCTCATATTATTGAAATAACTTCGCAACTGTGATGACATGTTGCATTACCAGGGTACCTGGGCAAATCTTTCACGTAGTTGAAATTTATGGGTAAACTATGGTGTATCTACACTGATATTATATAGATTAAAAGTATGCATCATGCTAATACTCATTGTATAGTTTTTTTGTGTTTCTTATAAATTTTTTAGTAGAAAATACATGGGAGTAATTAACCCATTTGGGCTATCCTGAGTTATCCCGTGTATGCCAAAAAGTATGCAAATTATACAGATTTTTTTAATAAATTAGCACTTGAGCTTAAAAAAAAAATGAACAGAAAAACACTCTTCACTACTCATTACATAAATAAATTTAAAAAATCAAGTGGAATGTTTGTGGCTGGAGTATCCTCCGGCCACAAGCAATAATCGTGAACTAACTACATTCTATTCACGGCCACCGCAAGTGGATAGTCGAGGTAAGCGTTGCTTACGGGCAGCAGTTCAAGAGGGCGTCGAAATATTTTTCGATATTGTTTTCTAATTGGTTAACGCTTATCAGTATTCAGCATTTAGGATGGCAAATTTTATTTTGCTTACTGGCGGCACATAGGAACGTGCACTACTGTTCGGACATTGCTGTACAAGTAAATACAGTGGATTCTGGTTATTTGGGCCACCGGTTAATCAGGGCAGCCATTTATTTGGGGCAAATCTTAAAAAACAGAAACCAATAAAGAAAATAGCCAGGGTTTACTTCATTTAATTCGGACAGCATGCCGTTTAATCGGGGCAGGAGACCGCAGCACTGGAGATTACCCTACGAATGTCTCCGATGGTATCACATGGTTCAGTCAAAATTCTGGAGGTCACAACCATAAAACAATAAAAACAATTAGCAGCCACATGTTTATTGGGCTTTTCTGTTAGTGAAATCTATTATAAACGGACAGTAAACTCGATCTTACTGAATTTGCGATAATACCGACAGCTGGAATTCTGTGGGTTATTATGGTGAAATGTGTTTACACTTCCATTAAAACTTCAATCATATAAAAAAATTAATTTTCAGATCTTCTCTTCATTCCTATTTTAAAAGCTTTGTAACTCGCTACTCCGTTCTCACTTGCAATTTGTGTGTGCCGTATTCTTTGTTATTGGTTGCTTATCTTTTTACTGTTTTAAATTTTAACCCCCACCCACAAATGCAGTGAACAGAAATGTCAACTAGTTCGTATGTACATATTACAGTACATATTAATTATTCCGATTATCACATATATTCTTCCGATTTTCATGTATTTTTTAATTGGTAAGGTAATAAAGGGTAAATTTGTGCTTAATATATCTTTGCTTTAATAGCCTGTGGATAATATTCCTCCTATTTTCACTAATTAGAATCGCTGTTTAATAGAATTAAAATTCAATTCACAAACGTAATCACAATGACTGGCGCTTACTGCACATCGTATAGTGAACGGTACTTTACTATGTTGAGTTCGTCATAGCATGATTTGATTGTACAGTAAACCAATTGTAAAGTGGGGGTACATTGTATTTTTAACTATTTACGTGAAACTTCGGATAATTGGGGCAGCCGCTTAATCAGGCCAAAATGCACTAGTCCCAATGTGTCCCAAATAACCGGAATGGAAGCCAGTCGTTTGCCGCCAGCCATAAGAAAATCCTGAGAAACCTCGGGATTTATCTGGCTAATGCAAAATTAGCCAGATAAATGTCTGAGAAAATACGTTTCAAACGTAAATTTAGAGGTAATATTGTATCCAGAGATATTTCATGTAGTTCCAAATAACTTTTAAAACTAAAAACAAGATATCTCGGGATAATCCATGAAGAATATCAAGTTTAATGTCTAAGAATGCAGATAATTACTGTAGGAGTCCCACAAGGTGGAGTCATTTCCAGTCTCTATTCTCAGCCATTCTTATTCCTTTTATGTGTCCTCATGCTGATGCTTTAATATATGCTGATTATATAAAGTTTCTCACCTTAATCTCACCATCAGCAAACACAATGACAATTACTTCAATCATAGAGAGCTTGACCACTCTTTCAACTTACTTGCAGATTTTTGGGTTAAACCTTAACCATACTAAATCTGTAATAATGATTTATTCACTCAAACAACTGGCACTATCTGGGGGATTACCAGCCATAAGGACCTCGCTGTCTATTTTGACCCAAAGCTGAGATTTAATATGTACACAGAATACTTCAGGAAGCAATTTATCACCTTACACTGTGAGCAAAACAATGGAGAGCAAAACAATACTTATTTCATGCCAAAGATGCCGCAACCACTACCAGTAACAGGATATTTTATCTGGTTACTTTATATGCTGCTGAAATTTGGGCATCTGCTTCACCCTCACTTCAAAAACCAGTGTTTGCATGTGAATACTGGACCCTGAAATGGTGCACAAATAAGCATAGCTGACGCCCTCAACTGACATCGCTAAGCAGCTAAATGTACCCAGGCTCCCAAACTAATTAACCCCAGATGTTAAAATGATTATGGTAAAAATGTTCACAGGAGTGACAAATACCCCAAACATCTGGGATTTCAATGGCACAATCCTCCACCATCCTTGAAGTCTAACTCCACACATCTTCAAATACAATTGTCTGCAAATTTGTGATAATTTCATACCTGTCCAGCCACTTCCCAAAATACAGGCACTCCTGCATCTCTGCAGAAAATAGCTACCGATTACAAATATGGATGCATTCTCCTAGAGTGAATCACACCTCTTTAAATGGAATAACTCCTTTCAAATCTTGTGGCTTAAACTGTGCCAGATTACTAAATGTCAACATCAGCCACCAACCTAGCCAATGTATACTGCATGGTGTGAGCTGTAACAAAAATTGTTTCTCATCTGTTGTTTGATTGATTAAAATCCATGGTTTGATTTTGATTCACCTTTCCTGCCATTGTTTTTATTTCTTCCTCTAATGGTTCATGTCCGGTGAATGGGAAAGACATTCCGTGGTGGTAAAATCTGCAGAATGCTCTTTGAACCATGTTCTAGTCACCACAGCTTTGTGGGGGAGGTGCACTATCCTGCTGGAAGAGTCCATTGCCCTGTGGGTGCACAATGACCCAAAAGGGATGCAGATGGTTTGCAAGGATGGACACATAACCTGGACCATTCAGAGATGTGTCTAGACATACCAGAGGTCCCAACTTGTGCCAGTTGAACATGCCCAAGACCATTACTGACTATCTGCTTGCCTGAACAGTTCCTTGTTGACATGACAGGTGCATAGCTTTGTGCGGTTTATGCCAGATATACACCCTCCCGTCCGCTCGAAATAACTGTAAATGGGACTTATCAGACCAGGAGACCCATCTCCAATCATCCAAGATCCAGTGCCAATGTTCTTTTGCCCAGTTGAGGCATAGAGTCCTGTGTTGTGGTGTTAGCAATGGAACTCTAGTGGATTGATATCTCCCATAACCTATTGTGGCTAACGATCGCCTGATGGTCATGGTGGAGACATTTCTGGAACCTCCCTCGTTGAAGTCGGTGGTGATTTGTGCCACTGTCACTCTCCGGTCGGCTGAAACAATGAGACAGGCGTCGACAGCCACGTTCATCCACCACCTTTCTCTGCCCACAGCACTGTTCACGATGAGATGTTAGTCCGGAAATGGTGTATTCCCGACACACTCTTGATACCATCAAATGGGAATAGTGCAATTTCTGTACCACCTCCATTATAGAGTGACCCATGCACCGGGCACCCACTATCATCCCTCTTTCAAAGTCTATTAACTCACGATGTTTATCCAAACTGACATCGAATTACCATCTACGTGAATGCATTGGTGCAGTGTACCCATATATCAGTCAAGCGGTGGGTTTGTCCACTAGTGAGAGGGGTGACAGCGTAGTGTTGCCCAGGAACCCAGGTATCCCATGAATTCTGTCCTTTCAGTGCACAAGGTAATATATATTAGGGTAGCAATAATCCCAGATAACATACCAATTGGGTGAAACCATACACAAAGTAACAGAGAAGGAAAAAGGACCTAAGGATAATTATATAGTTCTGACATGAAGTTCTCTGAACAGTACAGGCAGGCTGCAAGGACAGCTCATATGACTGTCAGTGTTGCACACACAGCTGTTAACTTCTGGCTTTCAAAAAGCTGGATATGAGGCATTTGCAAGCAGGAGATTTTTCAGAAAACCAGAAGTTTTCTGTAGTCTACCAACACTAGAAATTAAAGTTCATTGGCAAAATAGACATTTTATATTACAATACAGCCATAGGATTGTTTGCAGTGCTTTTAAACATTAGCTTACCTAATATTCTATTAGATATCAACTGATTCATTGAAGAAAGATACTATTCCAAACTTTGCCCTCTACAGAAATGTTGAGTCAGTCAAAGTTTTGTTTACTACAATGGCACTGATGTTCAGACTTGGCTATCAGGCACATCTCAAGTTTCATCAGAAAATAACTGAATTTATTTATTTTTTCTCCTAGTTAAATATTCTCTCGTACTCAGCATTACTATGTAATGCTATTAAAATACCATGAATTACATTACTTGGGATAATCTGTTATATTTCAAGCTTCCTTGTGCACTTCTCATGGGGAACTGATAAGGACCACTGTACATCAATTCTTTTTTTTTTTTTCTTTTCTTTTTTTTTTTTTTCATAACAGCATCTTGTAGATCTTCACACTGAAACTAACAGAACTGATGCTGCAAAATAACTATTTCTTTATCTTTAATGATACAAAGTACTGGAAAAAATTATTTACTGCCATCTGGTGAAATCTGTGCTACCTCAGGTTTTATAAGAACATTTTTCAATGGTAACTTGTGCACCATGTAGGCACTTGTTGAACAAAAGAACAAAATATTCTCTTGTTTTAGACACTCTCCACAGTCAGGGCAGTAGAAATTCCTGTGGTTAAATCAGAATCATCCCTCTAGTTGTCTTCTATGGCAATCAATTTCGAAAAAGGAGGTGGAAGATTTGAAAACTTGGTAAAATGAATTTGCAAATAACATTCTACAACATCTGGGAGTAATGACCCCAGTATATAAAAATGAGGTACATTAGACAGAAGAGCTACATTCAGATTTTCCAACATTGGCATAATATTTTAAAAAAATAACAAACTGCTTTATTCAAATCCAAAGAGAGAAACATGAACAGACTTTCTGAACAATTGAGGATAATTTACCAAGAATTATCAACTTACTTGGTCTGTTTAGAATTGCTTTTATCAAAAGACTGAAATTTAAGAGTTTTTCTTCAGTTCATAAATTTGTCTTCTTTCAAAAAGTTTGGATCATGAACCCGATCTGAACATGAGTTAGTGCCACTCATTAGTCATCACTTTTGGATTTAGTAACCTCTGAAAAAGTGCTCATATTGTGTTTCTTTTCTTACCACTTCTAACTTGTTATTTAAACAGTTTGTTGCCACTGTTCTAACAGACTAGTTGCACATTTAACCAAACACAGCTGACAAATGCACATACAGTAAACCCCTGGTATTCGCGGGGGCTATGTTCCTGAGAAATGCTACTAATACCGAAAACACAAATACTGACACTCCCACAGTAATAAAAGGGTTCCTGTTCCAAAGTATGAAATATATATATATATATATATATATATATATATACATGAAAAACTAGTCTAAAATTTTGTCTATGTATGTATTATATGTACCTACATAATGACTATGTACATAGAAAAATGTGACAGTATACACTTGGTCGTTGACTTACGACCTATGCGACTTACGACTGGCCGCGACTAGGCGTAGAAACGAAGGTATGTACAGTATCGCTAAATAAAAGATGAAAACATTACTGTATTTAAAATGAAAAATAAGATGATAAAAATTTAAAAGATTATAAAAATAAATTATAAAGATGATAAAAAGATTAGAAAGATTAAAAAATACCGTTAATAAATATATGGCCGACATACGACCAGATCGACTTACGACCTGTCAGTCAGAACAGAAGTCGGTCGTAAGTTGACGACCAACTGTATAGTGAAATACAAGCATAAGGCATCAAAATGAAAATAAGAAACAATTTAATATTAAATGTAGTATTTAAAATAAATTTCAAACAAATCTTTCAAACCAGGCTTTGCTAGCTAAAAAACTTATCCCACCAGTGCCATCACCAGTTTCGCTAAAGTGTTGATAAAGGTGTTTTGCCTTTTCATGAATGATGAGTGAACTTAACGGAATTTTATTTTGAGTTCGGTCTTCTATCCATAGATTTAAAGCTTTTTTCATGTTTTCTAATTTAACATCATGAGCTACAGAGCAAATTTTTGAAGCAATTAGCACATTTTCATGGACACTACAGCAGATTTTTCTTCCGATTTCTTGATTGATTGTACCATTGACTCATTGACTTTCACCATTGGAAATTTTGTCTAATAATTCAATTTTACTCTATGTCATCATCACCTTCTTTGATCTTTTCACAATTCCCTTGTTATTCGTAGCCATATTTTTGTAGGGGTTAGAAAAGAACTTGCCCATAATAAAGGTACTCTTTTAACTGTTAACACACTCGAAAAAGTCTGTTTACACACTGCAAAACGGTAGATTTTTCACTTTTGTAAGCATATCAATTAAAAGCAAACGATGAAACCTATGACAAGCACATAACACATACTGAACAAGGATTATCAGGAAACATCTGCGCTCGTGATTTTGTCACTTCTCTTCTCCGCCCGCCCACTGGGCACTGTTTTGACTTGGCAAGATGATTTTAGCCACACCCATGTTTTTATGGCGGAAAATGTTCACGACGGTGCTTTAAAATTTGCATTTTTTTAGGTTTAATTTTATATGATATCAGCGACTGCAAATACGTGAATAGAGATACTGCAAGTAGCGGGGGTTTACTGTATATTTATACATACAAGTAACCCTCATATAACACGGTAGTTAGGTTCCTATAAAATCTCGTGTAGTTCAAAACTGTGTTATACGGGACTAAGAACCAGTACAGAGGGGGGGGGGATTACGTTCCAAAAGCTAAAAAAAACATCATTTTTTTTATAACTATCGGAAACTTAATTTTTATTAAAATAGTAATAATTGAATAAACATCTTACAAACTGTGATACATATGTCAGATAATGTACATCCATTAAATTTTCTTCCTCTTCATCACTGTAACCACAATCAAATGAGAATGTTTTCTCTGTTGCAGAATATCTTCACCTTCTGACCTTTCTTCTGCAGCATCTAGATTTCATGTATCTTTTGCTCTCTTTAAAAAAAATCAGTAATCTGGGTTTATTTGCTTTTGCTTGATAGATCTTTGTAAATTTCATGGTACGGAGCTGAGAATTTTTGTAGATCCCTTTTGAACTTCGTGCTACTTTCAGTTGAAGGATCTGCATTCATTGCCTTCCCTAAGCTTATGCCTTCCCGTATGCTTTTCTAGTGTAAAATTTGGAACTTCAGAATTTTCAGCTGTACTATCATCCTCTGAATTGATTTGTTTTATCTCGGATACCATGTCCACCAAATTTGCATCGCCACCATTTTTTCTATCAATAATTCTTGAACATCTTCAGTAGTCACATCATCAAAACCTTTCCCTCTTACTGACTTAGCAAGTTCTATTATCATACCAATTCCGTTTTCTGCCAGCTCGACCATATTTCCTGAATGAACTGACTCTGGTCACACATTTTTCCAACACACGTTTAATGTTGGCGGTTTTACTTCAAGCGATAAAGATATGATTACGATATGGTCCACAATTGAAAAATGTTTCCAAACCTCCATCACTTCAATAGATTTGGAATCAATTTTTTCTAAAATCCATTGTACCAATTTTCTGATGCAACGAGTTTTAAAGGTAGATATAATAGCTGAATTAAAGAAGTTGTATTAGGTGGTAGGAACATCACGTCTGGATGACTTAAATCTTTTGGATGGTCTAGCACATTATCCAATAGCAATAAAACTTAGAAATCTAGATTGTTTTTTATTTTATATAGTTTTCCACAGCTGGCACAAAACAATTTACTATACTGTGAGCTTTTGAAAGAAGCGGTCTAATTTCAGATAGCTGTATTAATAGCAAACACGAAAACTGAATGTGAGAGAGCTCTAAATCATTTTACTTAATCCTGTTTCCCTATGCACTTCTTTTGGCTGATGTTTAGTCGGAAATAAGGTCACCACCATTCCCTTCAACGCCCTTCAGTAACTTTCAAAAAGGATTTTGCCCCGCAGAAAACTGTTTTATATCCGGGTTCTTCCCCACTGCTTCCCCCATAGTGCTGCGTCCAGTTCTCGGATTCTGCTGGATGTATTTTTGTGATTTTGCTTGTCTCGAAGGGCAGATTTTTGGACCACATATTTATCTGGATTGAGAATTTTCAGTCAACCTATTTTGCTCCAACATTGATATAGTGCTATTTGCTACTTTAACTAATGGCTGAAGAGGATACCATTAACCAGAAGGTTATGCCTTGTTCACATAAACAGACTTGCCAGTTAACAGGCGAAAAAGACTCACAGGAGAACCCTCTTCTCTCTCTATGACTAGGAACAGACTTCGAACGACTAGACAGTCTACACTCACACAAAATGACCACGATGCCATCGCGATTGATAACACTCCCGGTGAAAATGATGACGATTGTGAGGAGAATGGAGAGCGGGGCCTCCCGTCCACATCCAGAAAGAAAACACTTGTCAAGAAAAAAGGGTTAGAGAAGCCAGAAACCTCCGCTCTCCCCCCCCCCCCCAAGCAAAGGGAGGGTAATGATGAATGAGAGGATCAGCCTAACTTATTAAGAAAGGAAATTCCAAACCTAAAAATTATCCAGACTCTGCAGTGTAAAATGGAGAGCTGTCTTTACAGCAATAATAGTGGAGTTTCCAGTGCTGTGTGTTTGCGTATTACACACTGTTGGGGCTCATTGGAAAAGATGTTGTATGAAGCGATAATTGAAAATGAGCAACTTAAATCAACAAACGAATGTGACCCTCATGACGACTATAACCAACCTGACTTTCAGGGCCTTGAACACCACTGCCTGTACCACGCAGGCCCAGGCCCCTTTTGAAGGGACTCCTCAGACTTTGTCATATGCAGCCACCATCAGAATACCCAAGATTCCTCCTCCAGAACAGAAGCATATGCTTATTATCAAGGGAGCAGAGGGTTGTGATATCGTGGACAGTGATGGTGAAAAAGACAGTCTTGAAAATCTTAAAAACAAAGTTGGAAAACATAAAAATCAAAAGTGTACAAAAGATCTGCAACAGGGGCAAAATCCTGGAAGCAGCCTCAAAATCAGATATGGAGCAATTACAAACATATGGAAAAGCTGAAAACCTGAGCCTCACCTTTGAAACCCTGAAACTTAGAGGGCCAAGCATTATCATCTTCGACGTTGACATCTCACTCCAGAAGGAAGAGTTCTTGGAAGAGATTTTCAATAGAAACCTATTTGGACATAGACAGGGAGGAGGCAGCCAATGAAATCAAGATTTGGTTCTTAATGACTACCAGGTCATTGGACAAGCTCAACTGGATTTTCCAGGTATCTCCCAGGATTAGAAAATTTCTGCATAATCAAGAAAGGATCTTCTTGGGCTGGTCATCACACCATTTCCAGGACTTTGTACCAGTTATGAAATGTTACAATTGCCTAGGATACGGCCATACCTCCAAGAAGTGTCTCAAAAAGCAGCCAATAAGTGGGCATTGTGCAGAGGTAGGACACCTTTACAAGAACTGTCCAAATAAATCCTCTCCACTAGCCTGTGCCAACTGCAAGGCTATTAATAAACCCAGCAATCGCTCCGTTCAGGATGGAGCATGCCTTGTATATAAAAGAGCAGTTGAAATAATCCGTAACAATACAAATTATGAATAATAGGCCATCTAACCCGACAACATCCATACTTCGCATCGCCCAAATAAATGGACAAAAATCAATCTCTGTGGCTTCTCAGCTCCATCCCATCATGGAAGAACTTGACCTCGACCTTCTCCAGGAACCCTACTGCGTTTGCGGTAGAGTCTCTAGATATCCACTTACATACCGGAAGATACAGACTATAAACCAGCTATGCCTTGCAGCCATCATAATCTGCAGCCTGGACCTAGTTCTGACCAGACTTGATTCCTTATGCACCTCCCTCCCACCTGGCTGCTGCCACTGTGGAAGGCTGCTTTGGCCGCATCTCAGTCCTTACATCCTACTTTCAGTTTAGCACTGACATCCACCCGCATATTTGCCACCCTGGAATGAACTCTTGACCTGCTTGAAGATTCACATGTTATCATCGCAGCCAACTCCAATGCACACTCTACTAGTTGGTACAATACCACCACTGATGCTAGAGGTGATTTACTTGATGAATTTATTGCTGCCGCAGATTGGAGATTGCTAATCTACTGGTCAACCTACCACCCACTCTTCAGGAACCGGGGAATCCAACTTGGATGTTACTCTTATAACGCCTTCCCTCATCAATTGTCTCCAACAATAGCAGGTGCACAAATATGCAACCACCAGTGATCACTGCCTTATCACATACTGTATTACTGATCAAATTACCCCTCGCCAAATCTACATGCATAATATTTCCAGGTTCTCTATAATTTTGATGGATCTGGGGCATTTTTGATGAGATCATCCGGGAAGCCACCTGCAGGCCCTCTGCCCCCAATAGGTATCATTCCATGAATAGTACCCAGAAAACAGATTTTGTTCAATCATTGCTCCTGAAAGCCTTACAAGCATCGATAAAGAACTGTTCTAAAAGTACAAGGTTCATCCCCTGGTGGTCGCAGGATCTTACTAAGCTACGGAATGATCTCAAGCATGCACGTAGAGCATACCAGCGTAAGCACAGAACTGAGCCTCCCCACATCGCTGATCAATACAAAGAAAGATTCAGAGCCCTCCACAGAGAATATTGCAATAGGATTTACCATGCCAAACAAAACTCATGGCGCACACTGGAGGAGACAGAAAGGAAGAGGAATCCTTGGGTTCCTCTTCCCTTTCTCTACCAGTGTGCAAAATCAGGTCTACAGACATCATCAATTCCATACGCAATAATGGCTCTCCTGAGACAACAAATTGGCTGGACACAATGAACAAAATTCTGGATGATTTGATTTACCAAGATGATGCTGCCCTAAACACAGACTTCCATAATCAAGTCACTATCAACAACCAAAACTTCCAACCTACTGCTACTGAAGATCCTTTTAATGAAGTGGCCATGGCCATCAACAAGATCAAGAATGGGAAGGCTCCTGGTCTGGACCTCATCAAGAGGGAATCTGTCAAACGTCTTTGGACTGTTGCTGCTGCTATCCTCATTCAGCTTTTCAACACCTGCCTGAAAGATGGCATATTTCCATCATGCTGGAAGCTTGCAAACCTGAGACTTCTACCAAAGGATCCCACTGGCAGGACATCAGCTTATTGTCCTATAGCACTTTTACCAATACTGGGTAAAGTGTTTGAGATACTCCTGCTATTTCGCCTCCAGCCTTTGGAGACTTTTCCCATAATGGAAGCTTTTCCCATGTTTTAAAATGATCCAAAATTTGATTATCTTTGATTCTAGAGAAATAAAGTTTCTTTTAAGCAGTGCTTTTTTTACTTTCCTTAGACATAATTTAAGGCTGGAATTTAATTAGCAAAAAATAAATTATTCCAATACTGTTCTTAAGAACCAAGTTTAGTAATACATACTGGAAAAATTTATAAAAAAGCAAATAAAAACCAAAATAATCTTACAAAAGCCTTAAAAGTCACGAACTGCATGCTTCGAAGTAACAGTTTTTTATGGTCCCAAACAAGTACAAGTTCAATAGCACAGAACCTGTATTTTATTTTGTTCGGGGATTTCCATTTTTTTTTTTTTTTTTTTCATAACAAATAGTGAATCAACAGTGGGGATTCACAAAAAACGAATAATAGCAGGGTTTCCCCTGCACAAAAGCTCAAAAATAACATGTTACGCAAAGTTTTTTACTTCGTTGGTATATACCAGTTGAAACTGTTTAAATCTCTTTCATTTTAGCACTCCTCTCTCTGTCTAGATATAATAAATGTCCACTAAGTATTAATCCACTTTCACAGAAAGCATTGTAGATCCCTTTTCAGAGTTCAAATTAATAAGAAAACATGGCCAGTCTATCACCACCAAATGCTCAATCTCCTCTTTTAATATTCTTGCTGCTCCAGTTTTTAGATCTATCATAACAGGTGCATTATAACACTAAGTGCCAGTTAGATTTTTTGAAAGGATACCACATGCTTTCAGGTTGTTCAGAAAATGTTTAGTGCTGTAGCCTTTTTCATTTTAGCACTCCTGAATGGTGAAATCAGCAGAAAGATGAATGTATGAAGAAAGACTCCAATTATGTGGGCTACACAGCTTTGCAACCAGGTACCTCAGGTGACCTTCTTCCAGTGCTAACACTGGGAGCAAGTGGCTTTCAATTTGACTTTTTTTCTTTTTTATTTTTCCTTTTTACAAGAGTCATCACTACGAAAATCGGCTTGTAATTTTGCTTACAGCCATCTGCAGCAATCAAAAATCTCCCATTTTTTAGTGCCATCACTACCTCTTTTTTTCCTATTTATATAATTTCAAAACAATGCCTGTTGTTTTAATTCTTTCAAAACAGTATTTTTTGCTGTTTTACTATCATGCCTATATGATCAGCACATCTCAGACGAAGATTATGTTCTATGACAAAAGATAAAAATAAACATTCAGCACGTGTCACATCATCAACAGAAAATGCATATATTTCTGCATTTCTTTCATTATACTCATTTGTTTGAAAATGTCTGATTAAATCACATTTCCCACCACTTGAACTTGAAAAATTATTTACGTATGGTACACAAGGCAAACATGTTACCTTTATCAGATTTTATAATATATGCAAATCTTGCTTATATATCTTTTGAAATTTTTATTTGAATTTCTTTGACATCTTACTGAAAGACACTGTTAATTAAATTTATTATTATATTACTTCATAACATCATGCCTTTTTATTCAGCACACCTGCTGGCCAATTCATTAAGAAAAGTAAGCAGAAACTTGAAAAAAACTAAAAAAAACTGAGTTTTCACAAAAATAATCTTTGTCAATAACTATATTAAGATAGTGAGATGGAGAATTGACAGCTCTGTATAAAGGTACTTTGCCCACTGGAATAAGGTGATTATTTCATTTTAAGAAGGATGCAGATTGATTGAAAAGAGTGCAGAAAAGGGCAACAAGATTAGCCAAAGACACAAAAAAGGGTACTCCTAAAATGAAAGACCAATTCTGCAAATTGTAGTGTTTGGAAACTGTGCAGCACCTGCAAGGAGACCTGAATGAAGAGTTTAAGGATCTTTAAATGGATTAGGTAAACTATATGCTAATGGCTAATAACTAAGTGGTAATCTCTTCCTTTCTTGGAAGATGCACATATAAGGGAACATAAATCTAAATTGAAAAAGGATGGTTGTAGGGCACAAATGCAAAAATTTGCTTTAGGGATAACAGATTACTAGAAAAAACTTGCATTTGCTGTTGTGGAAGTGGGTAAGTCTGAATATATTTAAGAAAAGATTAAAAAATGATTGGAGGGGATGGATAGATGGCTTTTTCTTTAATGGCTGATGCTATATAAGTTGCCTCTATGCATCATTTCCCACTTTTTTTTTTTTTAATCGTATGATGTGAGCAATACACGAAGGAACCAGTTTTTTACTGCTTCCTTCGTGAATTGTGGCTGTGAGGTCCAACCGGAGAGTATGGCACCATCGTAATGTCCAAGCCCAAGGTGGGATTCGAGCCCGTGACCTTTGGGTTGCCAGGTAGGCACTTTACCCACCCGGCATTTCCCACTAGAAATTAGAGATTTAAAAAAAAAAAAAAAGACAGGAAACTCTTAAATAACAGTTATCGTCACACACACAGGATGATTTATAAACACATCAGCTATTTTTAAAAAAAATTAAAAACATAAAATAAAGCCTCAACAGAAAAAAAACTTCATACAACCAAGCATAAATTTTTTTTTTTTTTTTTTTTTTTTAAAGAAAAACTAGTTCCAATGTTAACCACCAATGGAACAAGGTTTTACTGTAATACAAAATATTACAGAAATTGCCATTATAAAGTAGATCATATATGTTCTTATAGGACCATCTTGGGTCAAAGTAATGCTTGCACTCACCTCATGAATTCTTGTTTGTTACTCTAACAGCTCATGTTAACAAGATATTATGAGGGTAACAATGTTTCAAATGATAGAGAAGATAAAGTTTGGGATACAACCTAAATAATTTCAAGGGGTGTGTCGGGAGTAAACTACAGAAGATTACTTAGTCTCAACAGTGTCTACAGTAATGTCAGGAGTATTGTCAATAAAATAGCTGAATTTGAACTCCTGGTAAAAACAACTAATGCTGATATAACAGGACTAACAGAAACATGTGCCACCATGTTTCTGTAGCCCTGTTATATCAACACAAATTGGTAATGAAAAAGTTCCACTACAGTATGTATAATGTATTTAGGAAAGATAGAAGGGGTGGAAGAGTCATGCTTCTTATCAAAAGCAGCCTGAGTGCAAAAAGAGCATTTGCTGACTCTGAAGTTATATCTGCCAGCATTAGAATCTGTGTGGTGTTTTTTTTTTTTTTTTTTGTTATTTGTTGGCACATCAGCTTCTGTGGCCATAATGCACCTTCCAAAGTTTTGGCATTTTACTCTGATCCAAGCCCGAGGCGGGATTTGAACCCGCGACCTTTAGGTTGTCAGGCAGGCACTTACCCACCTGGCTTTGTGTGGTGTGAATTGGTTGGAAGAACGGAACAATGAGTGGGAGTAATCTACAGACCAGAAGATTGTGAAGAATATAACAAGTTTACATGCAGATGGAACGGGCAAGCAAGCGTGAATGTCTTTTTATGGGTTCCTTTGACCTGCCTCAGATTCATTGGAATAAGTGGGAGGAAAACTCAATTTGGGGAAAAACTTTTTTAAATAAACTAGATTATTATTTGTACCAGCATGTCAGAGAAAGTAATGGGGGCGAAAATATTCTTGACCTCATCATTACTAATGAAATAAATGCCATCGCAGGGCTTAAAGTACAGGAACCATTTTCAGGAAGTGATCATGCAATCGTCAGTTGGAAGATGAAGAAAAATGTACAATAGTTAAAGGCATGGGTTTTAACTTCAGAAGAGGGGGCTTTAACAGTTTAGGTGATATATGGCATCTGTGAACTGGGCGGATTGCCGAGGGATGGCGAATACATTTGAATTATGGAATACTTTTAAAGCAAAAATCACAGAAGCCACAAACACATACATACATTTTAGAACATACTGCAGGAGGAGGATGCCGAAATGGATGATTGCAGAGCTGGCTGGTCAGATAGCAAAGAAACAGATAGGAGGATGGGACAGTTACAGAGCAATAAAAAGTACCGAAGCCTACAACAGATACAAGTTGATCTGTAATAGTACCAAAATAAGGTCAGGGAGGCCAAGCCTATGTATGAAAAAGCATTGACTAAGAGAGAAAAGATTGGGAACAAGGAATTTTTCACATTGTGAATACAACAAAGAAGAAAGACAATCAGATCGGACCCTTGTGTACTGGGTGTGGGAAGGTCTTCGATAACCAAGCTGATGTTGCAGATGAATTGAATAAATACTTTTCATTGGCTAAGGGAGCATAAAATAGAGCAAGGAATTTTAACTCATGCTTAACTAACTTAGTAGGCTATTTTGACACAGTTATTCATGAGTTGGATTTGGGGAATAATTTCAACATAGCTTATTTGGATTTTAGCAAAGCATTTGACTCGGTCCTTCATGAGAGGTTACTGTATAAGCTTGAACAGGTTGAGATTACTGGTAAAATTCCAAGATGGATTGCTGGGTGGCTGCAGAGCAGAAGGCAGAGGGTTGTGATTAATAAATATTCTTCTGATTGGTGTAATGTCAGGAGTGGGATCCCTCAAGGATCGTTTCTTGGACCAGTGTTGTTTCTGATTTTCATAAATGACATCGACGAAGGGATAGAAGGTATGTTGTCCAAATTTGCAGATGACGTAAAGATAGGCAGAGTCATTAATAATCAGTGCAAAGCAGCACTCCTTCAGAATGACTTGATCAGAGTTCAAAAATGGTAAGAGAAGTGGGAGCTATGTTTTAATGATGCTAAATGCAAGGTCTTACACTTGAGCAATAGCAACATAGAAATAAATTATACACTTGGTGGGGCTGAATTGAAAACAGTGGAGACAGAAAGATCTGTCACTTACAATACAGGCAGAAATGAAGTTTTCTGAACAGTGTAAACAGGCAGGCAGGAAAGCCCCATGGTGTCCTCTTGATGATTTATCAAACATTATCCTGTAGAGATAGGGAGGTCATAATCCCACTGTATAAGGCAATCGTAAGACCACATTTGGAATACTGTATTCAAGTATGGAGACCTCATCTGAAAAAAAGACATTGAGCTTGTTGCAAGGGTCCAAAGAGGGGCAACCCGAATGGTGAAATCAGCAGAAAGATGAACGTATGAGGAAAAACACCAATTATGTGGGCTACAGAGCTCGGCAACCAGGCACCTCAGAGGGGACCTGATTGCAACTTCCTTGTAGCAAGTCCACAGAGATGGTTGAAATCTCATATTAAATATTATTCTTTAATGACTCTAAATAGACAGGTAATCACAGTAAGGACAGTCTTTCAAATACCTCTATGGCCAAAAATTTGCAAGAGTAGTGTCCAGTAAACATGAAAGCCAAGCACTGAGAATTTTACTTTTTATTTTAACAGGCTGATATATTTTATGCAGTAGAGTGGAAGCTGATTGAGCAATAAACAGTGCTCTATCATATATCAAGATTGTCTTCAAAATACTAGTACTCCCATAAGGGTGATATAATCTCTTTTAACAGGGCTTTATAGTGTTGAGGTATAAAAGCTGCAGTTTCAGAACTGTGCATTTCAAAAAAGGAATGGCCTGAGTATATAATAAACAATAAAAGTACACTATAACGTCACTTTTGGAGAATGGAGAGGGGCTTTCTCAAAGTGTGTGATCTGAAAGCCAAATGCAACAGTTACAAGTGTTCACTGTTTCATTCAATATAAAATGTGCTTTGTCAGTACAGAATGCATCTGTCAACCAAGATGAGTGAAAAACATGATTCTGTTTCTATTCTCTTCTGCACCTAATGTACTAAGGCCACAGGTTCAGGCTAGCCTGTAGATAAGCACAACTCAAAGCCAGAGCTCACTCCTGTGCATCAGGCAACACAACGGCAATCTCTCCAAGGCAGAATGCGCTGGTCACACAGGAAGTAGTTATTGTTGGTGACTATATTGTCAGGGAGACAGGGAATATATTATGCGAAAAAGGATAAGTGGAACAGGAGCAGGGTATGTCTGCCAGGGGCGAAAGTTGATGAAGTTGTAGGGTAGATATAATCTTTTAAGGGCACAAAAGATGATATTGTTGCACACGTTGGCACTAATGAACTTAAGAGTAAGAGATCTGCAGATTTACTTAACAAGAACAGGTCAATGCTGAAAAAAAGTTGCGAGTTAGGATTAAATTTGAAAGTCTATGCAATTCTTCCCAGACACGATAGGAGGGCGTATATGATGAGAGCCTTGTCAATCAACTCGGCCCTGGAGAGATTGTGCAAGGCTCACGGGGTAGAATTTTTTTCAGTGCGATCTGTGCTTGCTAACAGGGGAGAGAGAGTGCTTCTACAGGGATGGGATACACTTAAACAGAAAGGGTGCAAGAATATTTGCTGATGCTATCGAGGCAGTGCTAGGTGGGTCGGTAAACTGTTAGCTTGGGGGATTCACAGACTAAAAGTTTAACAGTAGCTGCAGGCAGAGGCGAAAGTGATTCTTGCACTGCTTCTATTGTAATGAGCAGCAGCCTAGAGAGCAAGTTGATGGGGATTTCAAGAGCTGCTGCCAAATAAATACATGGGCTGTGTTAGGGTAATTAATAGTAAGAACAGGTGCATGTATACTTGCATGTACACAAATGCTAGAAGTATAGAAAATAAATTTGCTGAATTTGAATTGCTGATTGACACATCAAAGGCAGATATTGTTGGGATAACAGAGACGTGGTGTCATACAGATATAAGCAGTGCAGAATTAAAATTTGGGGAGTAAGAATTTGCAAATAAAGAAACCACTAGGTGACAGTGATCACAATGTACTGATGTGGAATTTACTTAAAGATGTAACTACCATCAAGAGTAAAGGGAAGGGTTTTTTGCTTTCTACAGTGGTCTCAACTGATGTTACTAACAGCGAATTCTAAATGGGAAGCCTGCAGGGACTTAATCTTGGAGGCTACTAGGTTTTTCATACCAATTAAGAAATACTGTTCAAGGTTCAGGCCTCAATGGATGTCAGATGAATTAATGAGGCTCATGGCAGAGAAAAAAAATGCATGGGATGCACATAAAGTATCAGGCGACACAGAAGACTGCGGCAGATATAAGCTAGTCAGTAATCATGCCACAAAGGAGGTTAGGCAGGCAAAGGCAGATTACGAAAAATCTTTGGCAAAGGATGCAAAGAAAAACAGCAAAGAGTTCTTTACTTATGTAAACACTAGAAGGAAGGGGTTGAATCAGATTGGTCCACTTAACATTGATGGTTTGACTATTGATGATCCTGCTCAAGTAGCTGATAAACAATGAGTATTTTGCATCTACATTCACACATGAAGAGTGTGAATGTAGATGCAAAATAATCTCAGTTATTGAAGGAAGGGAATGCCAGATGTTTATCAAACTCTAACAGGGAGCTAAGTGATTTTGTAATAACTGAGAGCAAAGTGGAGGAGAAATTGTTCAAGTTAAACATAAAAAAGGAACCTGAGGTGGATGGAATCTATCTGGTTTTATTGAAGGAGGCAGCAAGGGAAGTTAGCAAACCCATAGCCATAATTATGAGAGCATCCTTAGATTCAGGGGAGATCTCCAGGGATTGAACATGTGCAAATGTATCCCCAATTCACAAAGGGGTTTCAAAGGGTGACACAAATAATTATAGACCTGTTAGTTTAACTTCTGTTCTGGGGAAAATAATGGTTAAAGTAGTGATACAGAATCTCCTAGACAAGACTGCAGTAATAGTTCAGACACAACATGGGTTTGTTAAGGGGAAGTCTTTCTGACCAATTCGATTGGATACTATGATGTGGTCACAAAGGAACTAGATGCAAAAAATAATTTTGATATCATATACTTGGATTTCAGGAAAGCTTTTGATACTGCTGCATATGGAAGACTGCTGTACAAATTAGAATGGTATGGCATTAATGGCAAGTTGCTTCAATGGATAAAGGAATGATTGAGTGGGAGACGGCAGAGAGTGGTAATAAATGGACACCGCTCTACATGGACTAATGATATTAGTGGAGACCTCCAGGGTTCGTTGCTGGGCCCATTATTGTTTTGTGTAATTATCAATGATATCAATGAAGGTATATAATGGGGTATATAAGAGAGTCTTATAATGGGGGATTTTAATTTCCCAGATATTGACTGGAATTTGTGGGTTGGTCACTCACACACCAGCAAGGCTTTTGTGGATTTATTGGATGATTGTTTTCTACATCAGCATGTTCGGGAGGCAACTAGAGGGAATAATACTCTGGATTTGATTATCAGCAGTGATTCTTCATGCATTAAGAATCTGCAGATAAATGAACCACTAGGTGGCAGTGATCACAGTGTGCTGAAGTGGGATTTACTCAAAGAGGTAACTACCATTAGGGGTAAAGGGAAGGGTTATTGCTTCCGTAAAGGCGACTACGATGGACTGAGACAGTATTTAAATTCTATACGGTGGGACCAACTGATGATGTTACCAACAGCAAATTCAAAATGGGAAGCATTCAAAGAACTTATCTTGGATGTCAGAAAATGGATGTCAGATGAACTAATGAGGCATATGGCAGAGAAGAAAAATGCATGGGATACTTACAAATTAACACATGACACAGAAGCCTATGATAGATACAAGTTGATATGCAACCAAGTTACAAAGGAGGTTAGGCAGGCGAAGGCAGATTACGAGAAATCCTTGGCAAGGGATGCAAAGAAAAACAGCAAAGAGTTCTTTACTTACGTAAACTCTAGAAGGAAGGGGATGAATCAGATTGGTCCACTTGATATTGATGGGTCAACTGTTGATGATCCTGCTCAGGTAGCTAACAAACTAAATGAATATTTTGCATCGACATTCACACATGAGGAGTTATTCAGCGAGGGGAATGCCAGAGGTGTATTCAATTCTAGTAGTAAGCTACAATCTTGAAATAACTGGGAGTAAAGTGGAGGAGAAACTGTTGAAGATAAACACAAGAAAGGCACCCGGGGTGGATGGGATCTATCCAGTTATGTTAAAGGAGGCAGCAAAGGAAGTAAGCAAACCCTTAGCCATAATTATGAGAGCTTCCTTGGACTCAGGGGAGGTACCCATAGACTGGAAATGTGCAAATGTGAACCCAATTCACAAAGGAGGATCAAAGGCTGACACAAGTAATTATAGACCTGTGAGCTTAACTTCTGTTCCAGGAAAATTAATGGAGGCACTGGTTAAAGAAGCACTGCAGGATCATTTAGACAAGGCTTCAGTTATAGCTCGGACACAGCATGGTTTTGTTAAGGGGAAGTCTTGCCTGACCAATTTGATTGGATACTATGATGCAGTCACAAAAGAACTGGATGCAGGGAATAACTTTGATATTATATACTTGGACCTTAGAAAGGCTTTTGATACTGTTGCACATGGAAGACTGCTACACAAATTGGAGCAGTGTGACATTGGAGGCAAATTGCTGCTATGGATAAAGGGGTGGTTGAAGGGGAGAAGACAGAGAGTGGTAATCAATGGACACTGCTCATCGTGGACTAATGTTATTAGTGGAGTCCCTCAGGGTTCAGTGTTGGGTCCATTATTGTTTTCTGTATTTATAAATGATATTGATGATGGTACATCAAGCTTAATGTCCAAGTTTGCAGACGATACAAAGGTTGGCAGGGTTGTCAAGGACACTACTGATACTATGCTACTGCAACAGGATCTGGAAAGGTTGAGCAGATGGGCTGAGAGGTGGCAAATGAAGTTTAACATTGACAAATGTAAAGTGCTACACATGGGAAACAGCAACCCCAGAGCAACGTATCAACTCTGTGGTACTACACTGACAGTGGTAGAGAATGAAAGGGACTTGGGGGTGGTTGTGCAGGCAGATATGAAGTTCTCTGAGCAGTGCAGACGGGCTACAAGAGTAGCTCATGGAGTATTGTCAATGACATACAGGAATTTTTCCAGCAGGGATAAGGAAGTAATTATTCCCTTGTATAAGGCAATGGTCAGGCCACACCTAGAGTACTGTATACAGGTCTGGAGGCCTCATTTCAAGAAGGATGTAGAGCTGCTGGAACAAGTACAGAGAAGGGCAACAAGATTAGTGAATGGAACAAAGGGGTGCTCTTACGAAGAAAGGCTTAAGTTTTACAAATTACAGTGTCTGGAGACTAGGCACCAGCGAGGTGATCTGATAGAGGTGTATAAAGCCTTGAATGGTCTGAGCATGCTCAATGCTGATGGGATTCTTCCTCTAGCTCAGAAGAATCACCTGAGAGGGCATAAATTCAAATTGAGGAAAGACAGATGTAGGATAGACGTGCAGAAATTTGCCTTTAGCCAGCGGGTGGTTGGTTGGTGGAACAGACTTCCATCCCTTGTGGTGGAGGTTGATAGCCTAAATAAGTTTAAGGCTCAGCTGGACAGGTATTTTGAACGAACAGAGGGGTGAAGTGGAAGTGGGTGTTTTTTTTTTTTTTTTTTGGCTGATGCTGCATAAGCTTGCTTTCTTGCATCAAATGCCTCTACTAATGCTAACTCCTGTATCAACAGAATCCTAATGACCAGTTTTAGCAGCTTATCTGAATTTCTCAGAGAACTGTACAGTTATCCCTAGCTATTCTGTATTCCACATTGCCCTAAGTCTGGTAATACTTTGAGCAGCAATTCAACAAATCACTCTAACAGAGTGATTTGTTGAATTGCTGCTCTCAGTATATTAAGTACCAAGGGACTTAATATAGTGAGTCCAAATACCTTAATACCAAAAATTAAAAAATACTTGAAATTAAGTATTTAACTTAATTTCAATTAAGTTAAATACTTAACTGAAACAGAAAACTTTAAATTTTATTTCAAAATGAATACTGATCATACAAAATAAAACAAAACACAAAGACCAGAAAAATAAGCCAACGTTCTGTATTGAAAAGAAAGAAATACTATGCCATCTAGTAAAATGAATTACTACTATTTAAAAATTAAAATAAATTACTATAAAATGTGCACCTTTTTCTTTGTTCCAATTCCCATTCTAGCCGAGCCAAAGTTAAGTGGTGTGAATCAGCTTCTGTTATTTCCTAATAAAAGATAAATTATAGCAACATTACTGTTGGTGCCATTTATGTTATACTTTGTATATAACATATGAAGCAATGATGCAATTTAACTGCAAGTTCCTGAAATATGAAGTTGTTGAAAACTGAAGAATTTATATCAAAATTGATAATCTTTTTGGTCTTCCACAAAGTTGTTCAATTAATGGCAAGATGCATAGGTAAGTCGCAAATTCTAAGCAAATGTAGTCTGTAATTTCTTAATGGAATACAGATAATACTCAGATATTGCATGGTACATGTGCCACTTTTTCAGTGCCTGTACAGACAACATGAAAGGTGAGTAATACAACATGAAAGGTGAGTAATACAACTATACCAAGTATAATTATTTCTTTAATTTTTTTGAGTATTACTTAATCTTTAACTAATTTAGTTAAATTGATCAATATTAATAGATCAAATGTTAACAAAGAAACAACAAATACCAGAAATACAGTCATTATTACATCATCATTCCACACACTAAACCACAGGATGATTATTAATCTCTATTTATAAAAAGTGACAAGTTACTCTAAGATAGAGGTTACAGTCTCCTGCAGCCAATCATATGTCATGATCACAATTAGGACCTCATTTTAAGGCAGTGTTTCTCAACCTTTTTTGTTCATGTACCTCCAAAGAACCATGTTCATATTTTTGTAACCCCATATATGTATATCTACTACATTTTACTACAAGTAAAACTCTACACTTGAATTATAAGTGCTTACAGTGAGTTAACTTTTTTTGTACTTATATAGTAAAACAGATGACAAGACCCCTTTCATGCACATGTTTTGTGTGGCGCAACAAATTGTCAAAATACAGACATTCATTCTCATTATAAATAACAAATATTTAGCAGAAGTTAGGGCAAGAATGATCGCTGACTCTGAATTCAAACAGTTTTTGTCCTCAACTTTTATTGACGTCAAGGCAGAGAAGCCCTGTTCACACAAATAAGTTGAGGGAAATATGAGAAGCTTTGAAAGAGCTTCATTGCTAATTTCTTTGAACTGTTTTCGAGTTTTGGACAAAAAAATCACATATTGTCAGGCTTTCAAAAATTGTTTTCAATGAGTTATCCGCTGCAATTTCTAACAAACTCTCTTTTAAATTGACTGGCATGTCAGCAGTTATGGCATTGGCTGTGACAAAAGGATTTAATACCCAATTGTATATTTTTTTTTTTCGTTCTTGATATGCAGAAAATATTGTGTGAAGGCTTCACTGAGATGCATCAAGTGACATTTAATTATTTTAGTCACACTGACACTTATGGGAACTCCATTCTGAACAGTGAATTCATTAAGATTCGGAAAAGCTGCGATATTTCCATCCATGATACATTTTGCCCACAACAATAATTTATTATAGAAACCTTTTATTTTACTATGCGTCTTCAAAATATTACTGTTGAATCCTTGAAGTTGGAGATTAAGTTTGTTTATCTTGCTGAAAATATCTGCAAGGTAACTGTGTTGTGGAAGCCACTCGATGCTTTCAAAGTTGGATATATAGATTTTATTTTTTCTAGAAAGCACTTCACTTCCTCCCTCAGTTCAAACAGGTGTGTTAAAACACGTCCTCGGGAGAGCCACCTCACCTTGGTATGCAACAATAGGTGAGGGTGTGCTGAACATCTCTTTGCACATTGCATTAAAAAAGCTATGAATTTAGTGCTCAAGACTTGATCAAATTGACTACCTTAATAGTGACACTCATTACTTCATGCAACTCTGGAGTTGCATGTATTTTGCAGCCAAACTTTGTCTATGAATAATACAATGCAGCCAGCTGAAGTCAGGATTGTTTTCATTAGCAGAGGCATATGATGCAAGAAAGCAAGCTTATGCAGCATCAGCCAAAAAAAAAAAAAAAAAACAACACTTCCAATTCATCCCTCCGTTCATTCGAAATACCTGTCCAGCTGAGCCTTAAATTTATTTAGGCTATCAACTTCCACAACAAGGGATGGAAGTCTGTACCACCAACTAACTACCCGCTGGCTAAAGGCAAATTTCCACACATCTATTCTACATCTGTCTTTCCTCAATCTGAATTTATGCCCTCTCAGGTGATTATTCTGAGCAAGAGGAAGAATCCCATCGGCATTGAGCATGCTCAAACCATTCAAGGCTTTACACACCACTATCAGATCACCTTGCCGGTGCCTAGTCTCCAGACACTATAATTTGCAAAACTTAAGCCTTTCTTCATAAGAGCAACCCTTTGTTCCATTCACTAATCTTGTTGCCCTTCTCTGTACTCGTTCCAGCAGCTCTACATCCTTCTTGAAATGAGGCCTCCAGACCTGTATACAGTACTCTAGGTGTGGCCTGACCATTGCCTTATACAAGGGAATAATCACTTCCTTATCCCTGCTAGAAAAATTCCTGTATATCATTGACAAGATACCATGAGCTACTCTTGCAGCCCATCTGCACTGCTCAGAGAACTTCATATCTGCCTGCACAATTACCCCCAGGTCCTTTTCATTCTCTACCACTGTCAGTGTAGTACCACAGAGTTGATACGTTGCTCTGGGGTTGCTGTTTCCCATATGTAGTACTTTATATTTGTCAATGTTAAACTTCATTTGCCACCTCTCAGCCCATCTGCTCAACCTTTCCAGATCCTGTTGCAGCAGCATAGCATCAGTAGTGTCCTTAACAACCCTACTAACTTTTGTATCGTCTGCAAACTTGGACATTAAGCTTGATATACCATCATCAATATCATTTATAAATACAGAAAACAATAATGGACCCAACACTGAACCCTGAGGGACTCCACTAATAACATTAGTCCACGATGAGCAGTGGCCATCGATTACCACGCTCTGTCTTCTCCCACTCAACCATCCCTTTATCCATAGCAGCAATTTGCCTCCAATGCCACACTGCTCCAATTTGTGCAGCAGTCTTCCATGTGTATCAAAAGCCTTTCTAAGATCCAAATATATAATATCAAAGTAATTCCCTGCATCCAGTTCTTTTGTGACTGCATCATAGTATCCAATCAAATTGGCTAGGTTTGTTTGTTATTTGCATTTTAGGAGCATTAGCAACTAAGGCCATATTGCTCCATGATATGCGGTGGTCATTCCCTGACCTTCCCGCATCCTCCGTATTTGGTGGTGACGGGCTCGAACCCCGGTCTAATCAAGAAACGTGTGCTACGCACTGCTGCTCCTTCCCACCTGGCTACGGAGGCGAAATTGGCTAGGCAAGACTTTCCCTTAACAAAACCATGCTGTGGCCGAGCTATAACTGAAGTCTTGTCTAGATTATCCTGCAGTGCTTCTTTAACCAGTTGTTTGTTATTTTGGTTTTTTAGGAGCATTAGCAACTAAGGCCATATTGCTCCGGGATATGCGGTGGTCATTCCCTGACCTTTCCGCATCCTCCGTATTTGGTGGTGACAGTCTCGAACCCCGGTCTAATCAAGAAGTGTGTGCTACGCACTGCTGCTCCTTCCCACCTGGCTATGGAGGTGCCCTTTAACCAGTGCCTCCATTAATTTTCCTGGAACAGAAGTTAAACTCACAGGTCTATAAATACTTGTGTCAGCCTTTTATCCTCCTTTGTGAATTGAGGTCACATTTGCACATCTCCAGTCTATGGGTACCTCCCCTGAGTCCAAGGAAACTCTCATAATTATGGCTAAGGGTTTGCTTACTTCCTTTGCTGCCTCCTTTAATATAACTGGATAGATCCCATCCACCCCAAGTGCCTTTCTTGTGTTTATCTTCAAGAAAGGCACTTGGGGTGGATTGGATCTATCCAGTATACTTGCAATAAGACCGCTTTTTTGTCCAGTCATTGAGGCCGCTCCATCTGTGTAATGATACGCCATTCCCAGTGGAGTCCTAATTCATCTCACAAAATTGTCCAAAGTTTGAAAAATATCTTTTCCCTTTGTATGTTCTGGCATCCGTTTACAACCCAGTATGTCTTCCTTAATAGCACCAATTTCAACATCAAAACAGCGGACAAACACAATAAGCTGGGCATTGTTTGAAATGTCTGTAGACTCATCGATTTGCATTGATAATCTTTTATCTAGTTTGATCTTTTCAACAGTTTGCAGAATTACATCTTGTGCCATTTCACAAATTCGGCGATCTACAGTAGTACCAGAAATTGATATGCTTTTTAATATATTTGAACACTTTTTGTCTAGCATTTTATCAGCGATAATTAAAGAACTAGATACGATGAGTGTACGCCTTGTAAGATGTTTCTAAAGCATCTTTAGAATTCGAAGTTTGGGTAAAACTTTGAATAACGTTTTGATTTTTCATTATAGAGTTAGCTTTGTGCTTAAAAAAATCAATACCTTTATTTTTCAATTTGACATGATTTGTTACAAGATGTCATTCAAATAGACAGGGCTTCATGCTATTATTAGACAAAGTTTGATTGCATATTACACAGACTGGAAGAGGTGGATCACACTTGTTTGAAATGAAATCATAATTAACATAACGTTTGTCATAATAACAATATTTGGGTTTAGTCTCAGCTTTCAAACATTTTACGGTATTATGTTTAGTTTTAGTAGATTTTCCAACAACATTCTCAACATCATTCGGTCCAGATGAAGGAGTAACAAGTGTAACTTCATTAGATCTTTGCAATTCATTATTTTCACTACATACACTGCTGTTCTCGACTTCACATTTTTGCTTTAAAATAAACTTATCCATAATGGGGTATTAAAATAATCACATTGAAGAATTAACAGAAAAATATCACCACATAACTGCAACCGTGCGCACACAACCGTCCCCATGAGCTTACAGAGAACTAAAACAAAATGGATGGCGAATGGCTGGTAATCCAACAATCGTCGGACACAGTCGAGTGATTTCATAAATACTCAGTAGTACATGAAAAATTCGATTATACACACATTCCGTTTTTGGATTAATTAAATTAGATTAAAAAATCTGACTAAGAACAAAATTGGATTATGTGTATTAATACCTGCCAAATTATGGGGCAGTAATTTTTTTTATCCACTAAATTAACAATAATTAAAAAGAAAATTTAATTATAAATATATACTTAAATAAATATCATCATTTCACATTTCTTAAGAGCAATAAATAAATAGAGATAAATTAGTTTTTAATTAGATAATCTAATCATGTACTTCATTAATTATTATTTCCATACAGTCTTAAAAAATCATTTTTTTTATAAATTTTTCAAAAATATATATCATCTCAATCAGAATGTCAATTTTTAATCAAATTTAATTAATCCAAAAACGGAATGTGCATATAATCAGATTTTGCCATACATGACACTTCAACACAGCACTTCGGATGAATCATCACTTAAATCACAATGGTGTATATACAACAATACAAAACACGCTTAAGTAAAAAATCGGATAAATCATCAATTCTGATGAATCATCACTTAGCTTAATAATTGCAATAGTGTAATTACTACAGTTATGTTATGTTATTATTTGGTTTTTAGGAGCTTAAGCAACTAAGGCCATATTGCCCCGGGGATATGTGGTGGTCATTCCCTGACCTTTCCGCATCCTCCGTATTTGGTAGTCACGGGCTCAAACCCTGGTCTAATCAAGAAGCGTGTGCTACGCACTGCCACTTCTGCCCACCTGGCTACGGAGGCACCAGATATTAAGGGATAACAGATTAAGAGATTAGAGGAGGTTCCTGATAAAATTATATGTCAGGACCACTTTTAGAACCTGGTTCTACGGTGTTAAGAGATTAGAGGTCAGTTATCTCTTGAGACTATTCTCTTTATGAGGGCATCTTGGGACTCAGGGGACATTCTTTTGGAGAAGTGCAAATGTATCGCCAATACATAAAATCAGTTCTAAGAGTGAAGACTCTTAGAACCTTGGTAAATACAGACCGGTTAGTCTGACTTCGGTAGTAGGAAAATTCTTAGAGGCAATAAAGAGTGCTATCCAGAGACATTTGGATAGATATCGCATTCTGAAGGTCAGACAACATGACTTTGTTAAGGAAAAATCATGTTTAACTAAGTTAGTAGGCTATTTTGACACAGTTACTCGTGACCTGGATTTAGGGAACAATTTCAACATCGTTTATTTGAATTTTAGCAAAGCATATGACTTGGTCCTTCATGAGAGGTTACTGTATAAGCTTGATCAGGTTGGGATTGCTGGTAAGATTCTAAGATGGATTGCTGGGTGATTGCAGGGAAGAAGGCAGAGGGTTGTAATCAATAGATATTCTTCAGATTGGTGTAACATCAGGAGTGGAGTCCCTCAAGATTTGGCTCTTGAACCACTGTTGTTTCTCATTTTAATAAATGACATCGACAAAGGGATAGAAGGTTTAATATAAAAATTTGCAGATGACATAAAGATTGGCAGAGTCATTAATGATCAATACCAAGCAGCACTCCTTCAGGATGATTTGAACAAAGTTCAAAGATGGTCAGAGTAGTGACTGCTATGTTTTTATGCTGCTAAATGCAAGGTCTTACACTTGGGGAATAGCAACATAAAAATAAATTATACACTTGGTGGGGCTGAATTGAAAACAGTGGAGACAGAAAGAGATCTGTCACTTACAATACAGGCAGATATGAATTTTTCTGAACAGTGTAAACAGGCAGCCAGGAAAGTCCCATGGTGTCCTCTTGATGATTTATCGAACATTATCCTGTAGAGATAGGGAGGTCATAATCCCACTGTATAAGGCAATCGTAAGACCACATTTGGAATACTGTATTCAAGTATGGAGACCTCATCTGAAAAAAAAAAAGACATTGGGCTTCTTGAAAGGGTCCAAAGATGGGCAACCCGAATGGTGAGATCAGCAGAAAGATGAACGTATGAGGAAAAACACCAATTATGTGGGCTACAGAGCTTGGCAACCAGGCACCTCATAGGTTATCTGATTGAGGTTTATGAGGCTCTGAGTAGAATTAGTAAAATTAATGAAGTGGAATTCTCACTGTTATAAAGAATTCCAGAACTACAAGTCATAAATTCAAATTACACAGCTGAGGTTTTGATTAGATTGTAGGAAGTTTTCTTTTAGCCAGTAAGACGTTGATTGCTGGAACAATTCACCTCTCAGGAGCTGAGGCTAATAGTTTGAATCAATTCGAAGGTCAACTGAATACTTACCTATATGAGGACAGAAGCACATAATTTGTATTTTCTTATGTACTTGGGGTTCTCCCCCCCCCCCCACCAGTGAGGCAAAAGCCTGTAGATTCCTTGTATTATGTCAAAATTCTATTACTCCAAGACAGAGGCTTAAATCTCCTACAGCCAATCATATATCATGGTCACAATTAGGACCTCATTCTAAGGAATTAAGGGACTATAGGTGGTTCTTAAATAAAATTATATGTCAGCACCAGTTTTAGTTCTAGGTTGTTAAGGAATTAGAGGTCAATCATCTCTTCAGGCTATTCTCTGAAATCTCCTTAACTGTCTATTGGAGAGGGAGATTGAAGTCTCTCTCTCTCTCTCTTTCTTTCTCCCCCCTCCCCACAGTGCAGGGTTTACTCAGATTATTAACATTTTGTATTTATTACTATTATTTTTTATTTGTTTCAAAAACTGACTTTTGAAAATGTGTAGGTTGTCGTTAAATTTTCTTGCCTTTATTACAATTCATTATTTACTTTCTTGCCTTTATTACGATTCATTATCTACTTTCTTGCCTTTATTATGATTAATATTGTTGGTTATGCCTGTAAGACTTCTTTCCAATGTTTGCTTGATGCCATCAATTCACCTTCCTTATAGCCTGCATCTGGTCCTATTACCATTCATTTCTTCTGATTACCTGTTTAGTTAATTTCCTTTCATCCATCCTTTCTGCATGCCCACATTACCTTAAATTTGTTTGGCTTATATTTGATTGGATATTTGTTACCAAGATTTTTTCTCCATTCCTAATTTTATAATATAACCTTGCCACTGCTACCTTCTGCTAGCTCCATTTCTCTTTATTAAAACTTTCATTACTGAAGATTCTTTTATTTCTTACACATCTCTCAGCTCTACAGTTTAAGACAGGCTTTGTTCGAAGGTCAACTATATTATAGTCAAATAACTTTGCTGATATTGATTGGAACTTTTGAGTTGGTCACTAACCCTAGCAAAACTTTTGTGGACTTACTGGATGACTGTTTTCTATGTATGCCAGCTTTCGTTGTAAAACAGTTGCCCCCATAAGTGGGTACATGCATACTCCCATATTCCGGTTGAAGACTTCCATATTTGGCTACGTGTAGTGCCTCAAGCCACAAGCATTGCCGATATTTATGTGAGTGGTTAACGATCTCAACATCACGTCGAGGATCGAGTTCGTGTTGTTCAGACCAATAGTGCAAATGGACTGGATATGTGCAAATGTACCTCCAATTCAGAAAGGGGGATCAAAGGGTGACACAAGTAATTACAGAACTGTTAGTTTGACTTCTTTACCAGGGAAAATAATGGAGTCACTGGTTAAAGAAGCATTGCAGGATCAGCTAGACAAGGCTGCAGTAATAATTCAGACACAGCATGGGTTTGTTAAAGGGAAGTCCTATATGACCAATTTTATTGGATACTATGACATAGTCACAAAGGAGATGAATGCAAAAAATTATTTTGATATCATATACTTGGATTTCAGGAAGGAATTTGATACTGTTGCACAAAATAGATGCTGATTCTTGCTTTGTGTTCCTAATATTCAATAGCTGAATACGGTAAATGAGAAAACCAGGGTTAAAAATGAAATGAGATCCTCCCTCAATATCAGGAGCAAAGTAAGGCAAACTTATTTCATATTTCTAACTGATTCAAGTAATGGACTCCTGAAACTTCTAGTTTCTGCCCATTAATACAAAATGTATATAATAATAATAAATAAAATAAATGCACAAGGCATAGTACTTTAAGAGTTTGGTATCTATATAATATAGGTGTTTAGATACACCATAGACACTCTTAAGAAACTACAAAGTAGTTGTTGTAGGCATCATTTGCTCTTTCTCATATTGTGCTCTGCCTTCACAACGAGTTGCCATGATATTGCACTAGTTCGAATAAGTAACGCTTCACTAATAGAGAAGGCTATTGTTACTTATTCTCAGTTGAGTACCAGCACCCAGACAGCGCTGTTTCATGGCTATTGGCCAATCATCAGTGAGTGGGCAGGTACCCTGGTATTGCAGACATGACGACCCAGTTGTGAAGTTAATCACACAATATGAGAGATGCCAAGAGGTGTAGATGTCAATATTTAAAATAAATAAATGCACAAGGCATAGTACTTTAAGAGCCATGAAACAGCGCTGTCTGGGTGGTGGTACTCAACTGAGAATAAGTAACAATAGCCTTCTCTATTAGTGAAGCGTTACTTATTCGAAGTAGTGCAATATCATGGCAACTCGTTGTGAAGGCAGAACACAATATGAGAAAGAGCAAATGATGCCTACAACAACTACTTTGTAGTTTCTTAAGAGTGTCTATGGTGTATCTAAACACCTATATTATATAGATACCAAACTCTTAAAGTACTATGCCTTGTGCATTTATTTATTTTAAATATTGACATCTACACCTCTTGGCATCTCTCATATTGTGTGATTAACTTCACAACTGGGTCGTCATGTCTGCAATACCAGGGTACCTGCCCACTCACTGATGATTGGCCAATAGCCATGAAACAGCGCTGTCTGGGTGCTGGTACTCAACTGAGAATAAGTAACAATAGCCTTCTCTATTAGTGAAACGTTACTTATTCGAACTAGTGCAATATCATGGCAACTCGTTGTGAAGGCAGAGCACAATATGAGAAAGAGCAAATGATGCCTACAACAACTACTTTGTAGTTTCTTAAGAGTGTCTATGGTGTATCTAAACACCTATATTATTTAAAATGAATAAATACAATCAAAAATAAAAATCTGATAATAACAAACACTGACCAAACATTTTATATACATAACTTACTGGTCTTGAAATTTCTTGCGGTGCATCTTTATAAAATTCTTTTACTGGAACTAAATCTATTTCCTCATCTTTTGATCTGATAAAAAATACAATAGAGGTTTATCTAATTAAAACATTTATAATAATATTTTAATGTACATATATTTGAATTTTTTTTTATAACTTACCAATTCATGTTCCAATAAATTCACAGTGATTCTTAACTATTCCTTCTATTTCCTTGGATTGTTCACATCTGCTTATCTACTTTTCCAGGCTGTCACTGAGTGCCATCATTTCAATTTTATGATTTGTTTTTCCAGCTGCAGGATATGAACATTATTGACATCCCGGGAAATAACCTTTTTTCAATGCTACAGACCAGCTCTTATCCGTTTTCTCTAACCCCCCCCCCCAACACCACTCCCTCCAAAGCTCTCAAGATATGCTTGTAAGCCCAACTTTCAAATTATGAGTATGGGTTTATAAGAGTAATGCTTGCAGAATATAAAAAGAGAATCTGCATCATCACTTCCCATCCTACATCCATAACTTTTGACTTTCAAAATGCTAAATATAAGCAGGGAATTTTTCAGATATTTTCAAATTCAAACTTGGGAACTGAAATTAAATTTTACTGACAGCATACTCATTTTATATTAAAATTCAAGCACAAGACTCTTTACCGGTACAGAATGCTTTCACATTAGCTTCACCTCATAATTTTCTATCTGTGGATTTCTGTTCAGATTGTCTGCTAGACACCACCAAATGATTATGATTGTTACAAAGAAAATACTCTTGCATATTTGCTCTCATCAGAAATGTCTAGGCAAATTTCTGTTTATAACAATGGAAATTCTCATATACATTTGATAACAGACTTTACTGCAAAGAACACTTTCAAAGTTTCACCAGAATGTGACCCGAAGTGTTCCTTTATTGTTTTTCAATGGCTAAATACTGTTGCTCACTCAGCACTGTTATGAGGAATTGTCTTTCTTTTCTCATAATAGGGTCTAATAGGTTCTTACAATGAAACTAATAGACTTGATGCTACAAAACATCAATTTCTTTTTTTTTTTGCTCTTTTTTTTTTTTTTTTCCTTTAATGATAACAAAAACACTGGAAGCTGTTCCACAAAAAATTTCAAATTTAAAAAAGGATGCACTGATGAAATTTAGAGAGAGAGAGAGAATCTTTTATTGCACCACCTTCAATTGTGACAGTTGCATGATTGGATCGTGTTGCAACGTCCCCTCACAGCCAAAAGGCGTGGGGTTAACCCACGGCTTTTGGCTGTAGGGCAGATATATGATAAGCAGATATATTACAGAAATAAATAAATTGCCATTAAGTGATATAGGACATAAAACAAATGAAATGAAATAACATCAAGTGACAAAAGATATTAATAAGACAATACAATGACTTCCATAATGCATTAGGTTACATAAATATATTAAGATGACATAAAAATTACATTAAATAAATATTGGTGTAAAGTAACATTAGATTAAATTAACAAAATGACACTTCAAAGTCCCAATTTTCATCTTCGCAGCTCATGGGAGAGAACAGCATGAACAGAGACAGTTGATGCACACACTGCTGGCTCCTTTCCCAGTATGTTCAGTAATTAATCGGAGAATTAAAGTAGTGAGTGCAAGGCATGTTGGCTTGGATGCAATGAAGAAAAGGCTTTTCATTTTGCAGACTGTCTGGACAGTTGTTGACTATTCCTTACTGGAGGGAACCTGGTAAATTTGCATGTCACTAGATTGCTTCGAGGACACCCTCTGTCTATGCTGAGTGATTGGAGGGCATGGGATGTGTGGGATCCAGAATCCTCTTCCTATAGTGTCGGTTAACGGCAAATTTCTCTAAGTCGGCATCAATGCCCTGGATTCTTCCGAGCATCTGGTAGGGTAGGAAGCGATCTGATAAGTGGAGGCGTAAGTGAAGAGGGCAAATTGTTGGGGTGGCTTGGAGCTGGGCAGGTGGAATCCTCCAGCCACAGAGATCCCAGAATGAAGGAGATGTGACGAGACCGGTCAACATCTGTATAGTGATTACCAGTCTCTGTTGTTCAATGAGAGAGGGCAGCCTGGGAATTCCCAGAGCCATTTCAGTTGTATGGGCTTGGGGTGGTATCCTGTATTTGTAGGTTACCCACTTGAGGAGCCAGTACTCTGCTACCCAGATGGGTTTTGTGTTCGTGGGTGCTGCCGACGCCCAGATTTCTGCTGCATAAAGTAGAACATAGATCTTTTTTTTATTCTGAGAAGTTTATTGCATGGTTGGTCCCTCCAAAGTTGTTTCCAAATGGAAGTATATTTGGTACGAAATATATCCCTATAATCCGTAAATGTTACAAACTAAAAGTTATCTTGTACATTAAGATCTGGATTTTTTGCAGCTTGGTCTGCATGATTATTTTCTGGGATTCTAACATGGCTGGGAATCCAACAGATAGACACTACCAACAGATAGACACATGCAAAACTCTGAGTTGTTTTTTTGAGATGCTGAATCAAGGAATTTGAGGAATATTTGCTATTCTGTAGAGTTGCTACTGCACTAAGGGAGTCAGTATAGATTAGAGCAGGTAGAAGATGATGCTCGGTAATATCATCCAGTGCTAGTTTAATAGCATATAATTCTGCTGTGAAAATACTGCAAACATGAGGCAAGGAGACGGATATAATATATTCCAGTAAAACTACTGCGGCACCTACTGAGTTGTTCGATTTTGAACCATCCGTGTAAATCTGATGACTGTTTCTATTTTCAAAACTGTGTATAACGATTGGAGAGATCTCTTTTTTATTCCTGTTTGTAAGATGTGACATGGACAAAGGCACAGTCAGAATCCAAGGAGGTTCTGAGTTTATATCTACCACAGAAATGTATTTCCCAAACTTGAGCTAAGTGTCTGAGATGCAGTCCTACTGGTTTATTTTCATTTGGCTTGCAATCATAATTACTCGTCCATGGTGGATCGTGAATAATGGACCAATTTGGATGTGATGGCTGACTATATTTTTGCCGCATACATGCACAGCAGATAATCTCGTCGAAGGAGCAGTGGGGTTCCGAAGCATCTGCATACAGGCTGTAAATTGGTGAAGTTCTAAATGCTCCTAGAGCTATGCAGAGAGCATTATAGTGAATGGTATCTAGGCGACATAAGATGCTCCTTCTTGCTGAAGCATATATAGGAGATCCATAATCCAAACGAGATCTAATCAAAGTTTTATAGGCGCCTCCATAGCCAGGTGCGAAGGAACAGCAGTGCATACGCTTCTTGATTAGACCGGGGTTCGAGCCCTTCACCACCAAATACAGAGGATGCGGAAAGGTCAGGGAATGACCACCACATATTCCCAGAGCAATATGGCCTTAGTTGCTAATGCTCCTAAAAACCAAATAACAAACAAAGTTTTATATAATAGTAGTAATGTGTACCTATCGGCTCCCCAGGCCATTGAAGAACTGTGCACAAGATGTTAAGTTTTAAGAGGCAACTAGTTCGAAGTCTTAGTATATGTTCATGAAGGTTTAGTTTTCTATCTAATGTTAAGCCCAAGAAGGAGAAATTTTGAACAACAGGTAGAGCAATTTTATAAGTATAAGACCGGTTCAGGATGAAGACCACGCATTTTACAGAAGTGTATAACAGCTGATTTTTTCTCAGATATTCTATATCCATTATTTTTAGTCCATACTTCTATTTTGTTTATGGATAATTGGAGCTGTCGTTCAATTGTGTTTATGCTTTGTGATTGAAATGAAATGGAAAGTGTATAACAGCTGATTTTTTCTCAGATATTCTATATCCATTATTTTTAGTCCATACTTCTATTTTGTTTATGGATAATTGGAGCTGTCGTTCAATTGTGTTTATGCTTTGTGATTGAAATGAAATGGAAAGATCATCTGCATACATATATATTTCCAATGATGGTGATATAACCTTTGTGATATTGTTCACCCGCAGTGCAAACAGGGTTGCACTTAATACTGAGCCCTGGAGAACCCCTTCCTGCTGTATATATATTGTAGATAAACAGCCTTTATATTGTACCTGAAATGTTCTGTCAGCAAGGAATTTTTCTATAAATTGTGGAAGGTGTCCTCTGTATCCTAATTGAAATAGATCTCGTAGAATTCTGAATCTCCATGTTGTGTCAAAAGCTTTTTCAAGGTCTAGATTTACCATCACCATATGCTGCTTTCTTATAAATGAGTTTCTAATATTTGTTTCCAGTTTGACATGTAGGTCAAGTGTTGATCTATTTTTCCTAAATCCAAATTGGTGGGGTGATAAAACATTCTCTTTTTCCAGCAACCACGTAAGTCTATTATGCACCATTCGTTCAAGGATTTTCCCTAAGCAGCTGGTCAGTGAAATCAGGCGATAATTATATGTATAGGAAGGATCTTTTCCGGATTTGGGAAATGCAAGGACAATTGCATGCCGCCATATGGATGAATATAGGTTGTTCAGAAAAATTCTATTATATAAAGCTAGTAGGATATCCAGGCAGTCAGAGTTTACGTGTTGTATCATAGTATAATAAATGCCATCGGGACCTCGTGCGCTATTAGTCAATTTTGTAATGGTTGTAAGTAATTCCTCTTTTAGAAATGGTAGATTATAGGAATGAGATGTTTTGGTAGAGAAATTCAACTTACTCCGCTCAGCTTGCTCTTTATATTTTTGAAAATCAATGCTGTAGCTTGTAACTGCTGATATGGAAGCAAAAGAGTCAGCCAGAATTTCTGATATCTGGTCTGTTGCAAAAACGTCCTGCCCTTTCCAATGGAAGATTGGAGATTGTGTGCTTGGATATTTTCCACTTAAAATCCGAATTTTTTTCCACACCAAACCAGGACCCGAGTTCCTACTAAGTGTGGAAGCAAACACGATCCAAGAATTTTTCTTTGCTTTTTTCTGAATTCTCCTCGCTTCAGCTTTGGCTTTTTTATATGCAACGAAATTGAGGGTAGTTGGATATTTCCCGAATCTATTCCATGCAAGACTTTTTTTGTTTTTGCTGTTGCACATTCTGCATTCCACCAAGAGTTGTACCGTGCCTGCCTTGACTTACTTATTTGAGGTATTGTAGCTTTGGAAGCAGTTGATCATTGATATATAAGAGAGCATCATCTATTGGCAGGGTTTCTATTAATTGCTTATCCAGTTTGATTAATGGCATATATTTACTCCAAATAGCTTTTTTAAAATTCCATACTGTTCTGGTTCCTTCTGTAAAAGTCGATTGTGTCTGTATGGAACATACTATCGAAAAATGATCACTGTTGTAAGTGATCATTTAATACGAACCATTCTATACTAGGATAAATTGATGGAGAACATATTGTTAAGTCTATTGCAGAAGTGATACCTGTAGCCAAACTGATATAAGTGTGAGATCCGGTATTTAGTAAATTCAGTTGTTGATCATCTAGGAAAGTTTCGATCTACTGTCTGTGAGAGAAGATCCCCACAAATGATGGGCATTCATATCTCCCATAAGGCAGTAGGGAGGTTGAAGCTGCATAGTAAGATTGTCTAATTCCGGTCTGGAGAGAGGAATATTTGGTGGCATAAAGTAGTTTGGGGGGGTATACGATGGGCCTGACATATTGTTGCGGTAACCTTGTCTGAGATGTAATGAAGGTGCTGCTTTGCTCTCCATTTCAGGTGCGCCGCTCGCCTGATCAGTTTTCGATGTGATGGTTAAATGTCAGCTTTGTGTCAAAAACCACACCCAAATCTAAATGACATGAAACAGAAGTATGGATTGTTTGTTTGTTATTTGGTTTTTAGAAGCATTAGCAACTAAGGCCATATTGCTCCGGGAATATGCGATGGTCATTCCCTGACCTTTCCGCATCCTCCGTATTTGGTGGTGACAGGCTCGAACCCCGGTCTAATCAAGAAGCGTGTGCTACGCACTGCTGCTCCTTCCCACCTGGCTACGGAGGCGCCTCAGAAGTATGGATACTGCATCAATCTTTGGCGAGATGGTTGTGGGCTCTTTCTTCAAGGAGCAGAGCATGCACTCAGACTTTGCTAAGTTGATATTAAGACCAAATTGTTTGAGGTAGCCTACTAGTGTGAGGAGCACACTGTTAATTTCCTGTGTGATCATATTGAGGTCTGCATTTGTTTGGATGGTGGTCAGTATTTTTAAATCGTCAGCATATATTTATATCTGGTCTCTGGATTATAAAAGGGGAGATAATGGCAGTAAAGAGGAGGTTGGAGAGGACCTCCCCCCTTGTGGTACTCCTGTAAATATTTGCTTAGCATAGCTTTTTTCAGAATTATGGAGTATGATTGTACGGTTCTGAAGGAGTGATGAGAGGAAATGCAATGCATCCCCACCTATGGAGTAGTGGTCTTCAAGCAGCCGTAGGAGGGCAGGAACTTGAACAGGATCAAATGCTACTAAGATGTCAAGGTATGGTATGCAGAGTTCTTTCCTCTCAAAAGCTATAAGGATGCTGTGGGTGGTGACAAGGAGATTGGTAATGATGGACCTGTTTGGTAGTGATGAATGAATTTGTGGTGGATCATCTGGAAGTATGTGAGCCGTTAGAGTTGGCAGGAGGGTTTTTTCTAGCTGTTTCAGTAGACATGAGGAATTGGAGATGGGTCTGAAGTAACGATGGCATTCTTATTTTCGGGTGCGGCCTTACTAAATAGATGGGAAAAGGTGTTTGGTTAGTACTACATTGAAGATGCTAACAAGGGGCTGGATGATATGTGAACCCAGGCATCTCAGCATGAACTAGGGTATTCCATCTGCACCCATAGCTGTAGAGGATGGGGTTGAGTTCAAGGCTACTAAGATTTGGTGTTTAGATACAGTGATGGATGTCAGCGATTTCTGTCTACTACTGAATATGTGGTCGAAATTATTGTTGGATGCTGCAATGTCTTCAACTCGGGTAATGAAGTCAATCCATCTCTGGGGGGTCAAGTTGCTCTGAGAAACTAGTTTCTTCTGTGTATGGTATATTTCCCGCTGTTAGCAACCATTCAAAATAGCTCTTGATGGACTGGGATTTTTGGCAGTTGAAAATGGCTCGTGCTCTTGAAAAGGCTATCCTATCATTAATTTCACCAGATTGCTTCCATTGCTTATGGAGTTGCTGTTTTAATTGAAAGCTAAAGTTTAGATGTGGGGTCCATGATGCTCTAGAGTGGGGAATGATTGTGACTGTCTTTGAGGCCGCGTATTGAGCTACCGTGATAATCCATTTAGTTAATGGGTCGGTCACTAGTAGGGTATCACATGACTCAAGAACATAACATGGGGTGAGAGATGCTGCTGTAATGCATTTGGAAATATCAAGATATTTGGAAGTGTAATTTGTTCCCCGTATCACCTATTGTTTTGCGTTAAAAATTGGGATTGGTGGTTCCAGTTGTATTAGGATTGGGTCATGGTCTGAGTTATAAAAACCCATCTTGAGTAGTATCAAGTGTACATGGTATTGATGTGAGGATCAGATCAAGTTGGTTTGTTCCCCTTGTGGGGGCCTCATTGGCTATAGTTAGGCTAGCAACACTTAGCTGTGATAGGATCAATCTTTTCATATGATCTAGACATGGAGGGAGGTTGAAGTCTCCACAGCCAATTTTCATTGGTGAGGTGTGGAGTGGTGAAGGATCCAGTTGGTCACCTCTTGCATTGTTTCCTTTGTAGGATTGGGTATTATGTAGATAACAACAACTTCAATGGACATGAACTTCAATTTAAGCAGTGCAGAGAGCACTTAGTAATCATTTGAGTTGCTGGAGGTGCTGTTCTCAAGGATGAGGATGACTTGATTGTAGAGCAGTGATGACCCCCCCCCTCCCCTTCTTTTATTCCTGGATGTGAGCATGCCACCATAACCACTGCAGGTCATAGATGCAATGTAATCCTCAGCGGATTCCAGCCAGGTTTCAGTGAGGCACAACATATCAAATTCTTTAGATAGCAAAATTTTGTCAATGGTTTCAAGTTTATTCCTTAAACTGCAGACAATCTGGTCAAGTAGTTTGACCACAGCAGTCAAGGGAACTCTCTTAATTGTCTTCCCTCTAGTCGTTTGGTTGTTTCGAGGCCGTGCTGTTGCCCTTGATGTGATTCTAGTTTTGATAGGCATCTCAGTTGGGTGGATTAGATTTTGGGGTTGTCGTTCATGAGGATTTACACGGAGGTGACTCGGATGGCAGGGAAGCAGGTGAGCGCATACTGGGGCTTCCACTTCTGCAGTGAAATGATCACTACTGCAGCTATAGGTGAGTCAGCTGCATTTCCTAGTTTGTCATTATGGCATGTTGTTCTCCTGTAAAAGGGGCGTATGATGGCTCCATATGGCTATATGGATGGACGTTTGATAGTGATACAGTTCAGAGTCACATTCCAGCTTGAAGGAAGCATAGTTCTGGTGCTTAGCTGGGAGCTGTTTGACTGCAACATCAAGCTGGCACTCATCTCTCAAAGCTGTAGCGATGTCATCAGTTGTGGTCTGCGGGGACAGTTTTGAGACGTATAAGCTGCTTTTAGACTTTCCCGTAGTGTTTACTAATTGGAGCTGAGAGGTGCTGGATGTTCCTATAGAATAGGAACAGCTTGCTCTGGGTCTGGAAGAGGAGATGTGTTTTGGCTTTGTCATAGAATTCATTCAAGTTGTTGGGATCAGGCTATCACCACGATCTCGGCCCAGGTTATAGGCTGCAACTGTAAGGGTGTTCTGCCGATTAGGCAGCGAGGGTGTTGTCACAATTCTTAGACTGGGGGGCCTGTGGATTGGGCAGGTGGTATTCTCAGTTTGGGATCATTTAAGGATGAGTTGCGGCCAAGCTGCAATTGTGTAGCATCTTTCTGAGCTGTATGGATATGCTTTATACTAGGTGTTTTGTTCAGCTTTGATTGACTAGGATTAGACTGGGTTTCAGTACAGTTGACAATCTATATGACTGGAAGGGTTTGAAGAAGAACTATGAATGCTACTCAGGTGTACACTGTGACCCCTCAATGGTATCCCAATTGAGAAACAAAGTATAAGGGAGGGGTGCTCTTGCTCACTTGAGGAGGTGGGAGGTTGCTATTAGACTGCACAATTCCTTCAACTTCATTTCAATAGTTTGCATTATAGATCTTGAACAATGTAGAGTATCGTCTGTAGATGGGCTGGTCCCTGGGCGTCCTGGATTTCCGGTAGCTGAGGATGTCTGTCACTTCTGGCAAGGTACGTGTCTTGGGCAATATCGGTTTGGATCTCAACACATCTCAGACTGGGAATCGGGTCTGTAGACGTTTGTGCTACTGCATCCTTCATATCACGTGATCTTGTCATCGATGCTATTTGCCATAAGAGCTATCCATTTGAAACGGCTGATGTGAGTCACCATTTGTACCGGTTTTATCTTCCAGCTCAGCCTTAAATTTATTTAGGCTATCAACTTCCACAACAAAAGATGGAAGTCTGTTGCACCAATCAACTACCGGCTGGCTAAAGGCAAACGTCCGCACATATATCCTACAACTGTCTTTCCTCAATTTGAATTTATGCCCTCTCAGGTGATTATTCTGAACAAGAGGAAGAATCCCATCAGCATTGAGCATGCTCAAACCATTTAAAGCTTTATACACCTCAATCAGATCACCTTGCAGGTGCCTAGTCTCCAAATACTATAATCTGCAAAACTTAAGCCTTTCTTCGTAAGAGCAACCCTTTGTTCCATTCACTAATCTTATTGCTCTTCTCTTTACTCATTCCAACTGCTCTACATCCTTCTTAAAATGAAGCTTCCCTACAGTACTCAAGGTGTAGTCTGACCATAGCCCTATACAAGGGGATAATCACCTCGTTATCCCTGCTAGAAAAATTCCTGTATATCATTGACAAAACACCATGAGCTACTCTTGCAGACCACCTGCAATGCTCAGAAAACTTCATAGCTGCCTGCACAATTACCCCCCCCAGGTCCTTTTCATTCTCTACCACTGTCAGTTTAGTACCACAGAGTTGATAAGTTATTCTGGGGGTTTCTGCTTCCCATATGTAGTACTTTACATTTGTCAATGGTAAACTTCATTTGCCACCTCTCAGCCCATCTGCTCAACTTTTCTAGATCCTGTTGCAGCAATGTACTGTCAATAGTGTCATTAACAACCCTGCCAACCTTTGTATCATCTGCAAACTTGAACATTAAGCCTGATATACCATCATCAATATCATTTATAAATACAGAAAACAACAATGGGCCCAACACGAAACCCTGGGGGACTCTACTAATAACATTAGTCCACGAAGAGCAGTGTTCACTGATTACCACTCTCTGTCTACTCCCACTCAACCATTCGTTTATCCATAGCAGCAATTTGCCTCCAATGCCACACTGCTCCAATTTGTGCAGCAGTATTCCATGTGCAACAGTATCAAAAGCCTTTCTAAGATCCAAATACATGATATTAAAGTTATTCCCTGCATCGAGTTCCTTTGTAACCACATCACAGTATCCAATCAAATTGGTCAGACAAGACCCCCTTAACACACCCATGCTGTGTCCGAGCTATAACTGAAGTCTTGTCTAGATGATCGTGCAGTGCTTCTTTAACCAGTGCCTCCATTAATTTCCCTGGAACAGAAGTTAAACTAACAGGTCTATAATTACTTTTGTTGCCCTTTGATCCTCCTTTTTGAATTGGAGTCACATTTGCAAATCTCCAGTCCATGTGGACCTCCCCTGAGTCCAAGGAAGCTTTCAAAAAATTATAGCTAAGGAGTTTGCTTACTTTCTTTGCTGCCTCCTTTAATATAACTGGATAGATCCCATCCACCCTGGGTGACTTTCTTATGTTTATCCTCAACAATTTCTCCTCAACTTTCCTCTCAGTTATTACAAAACCATCTAGCTCACTGCCAGAGTTTAGTTCACCTCTGGCGCCTCCGTAGCCAGGTGGGAAGGAGCAGCAGTGTGTAGCACACGCTTCTTGATTAGACCGGGGTTCGAACCCGTCACCACCAAATACGGAGGATGTGGGAAGGTCAGGAAATGACCACCGCATATACCAGAGCAATATGGCCTTAGTTGCTAATGCTCCAAAAAAAAAAAAAAAAAAAAAACCCAAAACAACAACAGTTCACCTCTGGCATTCCCCTACCTGAATAACTCCTCATGTGTGAATGTAGATCCAAAATAATAATTTAGTTTGTTAGCCACCTGAGCAGGATCATCAACAGTTGAATCATTGATATCAAGTGGACCAATCCGATTCATCCCCTTCCTTCTAGAGTTTACATACGTAAAGAACTCTTTGCATCTTTTGCTAAAGATTTCTCATAATCTGCCTTTGCCTGCCTAACCTCCTTTGTTACTTGTTTACAGACCAGCTTATATCTATCATAAGCTTCTATGTCACCCATTAATTTATATGTATCCCATGCATTTCACTTCTCTGCCACATGTCTCATTAATTCACCTGACATCCATTTAGGCCTAAATCTTGAACAATATTTCTTAGTTGGTATGTAAAGACTAGTAACTTCCAAGATTAATTCTTTGAATGCTTCTCATTTTGAATTTGCTGATGGTAACATCATCAGTTGGTCCTACAGTATAGAATTTAAATACCATCTCAGACCACCGTAGTCGCCTTTACGAAAGCAAAAACCTTTCCCTTTACCCTTGAAGGTAGTTACCTCTCTGAGTAAATCCCACTTCAGCACACTGTGATCACTGTCACCTAATGATTCCTTTATCTGCAGATTCTTAATGCATGAAGAATCACTACTGATAATGAGATCAAGAGTATTACTTCCTCTAGTTGCCTCCCGAACATGGTGATGTAGAAAACAATCATCCAATAAATCCACAAAAGCCTTGCTAGTGTGTGAGTGACCAACTTATAAAATCCAGTCAATATTGGGGAAATTAAAATCTCCCATTATAAGACTCTGATTTACTGGCCCACTCTATTTCCCTGTACAGTTTTTTATTATGCTCATCAGAGTCATTAGGCCTATAAAAATAGGCCTCTCTCTCTCTCGGGGTGGTTCAGAAAATTTTTTTTTGGCTGGTGCAGCATAAGCCTCAGGCTTCCTAGTACCATATGGCTAATAATAATAACACAATCCTACTCTCAAATATGATTTCCCGGTGCTTATGTCACACCAAAATGACTCGACACTGCATTGTCCAGCGATGTCAATTGGCTGCACTTACTTGGATTTTATGTTTCTTAACTAATAGCATAACCCCTCCTCCCTTCCCGTAGACATTGTACTCCCCAAATTCCAGTTCTGCATTCCTTATATCTGTGTGACACCACGTCTCTGATATCCCAACGATATCTGCATTTGATGTTTTAACCAACACCTCAAATTCAAATTTATTTACCAAACTCCTAACATTGGAGTACACGCAAGTATACATGCACCTGTTCCTATTTATAGCTACCCTAACACAGCCCATGTGTTTTCTTGTACTGCAATGACTCCCAGCAGTCTCTGAAATCCCCTGCATCTTGTTTTCCAGGCTGCTGCTCATTCCAATAGAAGCAGTGCAAGAATCACTTTCACCTCTGCCAGCCGCTACTGTTAATCTACTAGTCCGTGTATTCCCCCCCCCAAGCTAGCAGTTTTCCGAACCACCTAACACTGCCTCGATAGCATCAGCAAATATTCTTGCACCCTTTCGATTTAAGTGTATCCCCTCCCTGTAGAAGCAGTCTCTCCTGTTAACAAGCACAGACCAGGCTGAGAAAAATTCTACCCCTTGAGCCTTGCACAATCTCTCCAGGGCCGAATTGATTGACAAAGCTCTCATCATATACTCCCCACTATCATGTCTGGGCAGAATTGCAGACACTTTCAAATTCACCTCTAACTTATGGCTTTTTTTCAACAGTGACCTTTGCTTGGCATAGCTGGGGTGCCTGTAATGGGGGTGTTGGCCGGGTCAGGTGATGCATCTACTAGCACATGTACTGCATTCCCACAATGACTGCAGGCATATGCAGCCCGGGAGGCACTAGTCAGCTTTGCGACTTTTACTTTGCTACATTTTTGACAAAGGGCCCCGTGCGCAGTGACCATAGCACTGCATGTATGACTTTCCGGAAGCAGATCTGGCAGGTTTGTCTAGCTTGAGTGGGTGGCATCCTGATATTTTCTTAAAATTATTTTCACGGTGAAACAAAACAGTTGTAGATATTCAGGGACAGACACATAACAATTGAATAAAAGCTTATCTTAGTCGGAGACACTCAGTATGGGTTTAAACAAGGATCGTGACCCAGTTTCAATTGACACCCAGGGTGAAGATAGCTTAACTCTGGAAATACCGGAGGTGATGAACACCTGCTCATCCTGACTGCACTAGTCCTATGAGTGCTAAAGGATTAGTGGGTGCGACTGACCTTGGTTGCTGGCTGTTGTCTACTTTGTATTTGAATATTAAATTTAAAATGTAAATACATAATTACCTGATGTTTATGGAGCTAAGAAAAGGTCTTCTTCCTATATAGCTTGTGATGGGGAATATAACGATATCACACATTCGATATTACTACTATTTCTTCTGCAAGAATTACTAATAAATCACGGAGCACCATACCATGCGACCAGTGCGTTCGGTCGACTTTACGCAATTGATTTATTACTTCAAGTTGATAAATATAATTTTCCAGTGGGAACTTGTGCACCACATAGTCACCCACAGCAATAGAGAAAAAACTTCCTCAATGAACAAAATAACAGAATCTTCACTTCTTGTTTTTGACTCGCACAACTTTGGCAGTAGAAATGCCTGACAAGTCAGAATTACACTTCTGATTTGGTCTAGTCTGGTAATCTACTTCCAAATGGAAATGGAAGATTTAAATAACTGTTGGCATAAATTTACACATCACAATCTTCAAAATATCTAAGTGTAATGACCTTGGTAAATAGACAATGTGACACATTTGCCAGAAGAGCCATGCTTGGATTTTCAAACATTGGCATAACATTTAAAATGAACAGACAATTATTTTCTTTAATTAAGCCAGAAGAGAGGAACATGAGCAGATTTTCTACGTGGGTAACGAGTTTAATCCACCTTGGGTTATCAGATTGCTTGGACTGAATTTTATGACTCAGAAATTCTTTTCCTTAAGGAGTTTAATTTATCTTTCTTCAATCTTTTAGGTCAAAAATTGGAACTGGACATGTCAGTTCTACTCAGTGGTGATTACTACTCTAATAGTGAGGGTATTAAATGAGAAGACTGAGCATGGATGTGGAAGTTTTTGTTCTTCCATATCTTACTATCAAGAAATGTACAATAGAACCTCACTAACTGATCACCTTTGGGACCAGAGGGATGACCAATTAGTGAAACAGACCATTTAGTGAGGGAGTAAATAAAAAGTCAATATGTAATTGTAAAAAACTAGGAATTATTTATTTAGATTAAATTTTAATACATATACAGTAAACCACCGCTATTCGCGGTCGCTGATTTAATATAAAATGAAATGTGAATTTTAAAGTGCCGTGAACATTTTCCTCCATAAAAAAAAACATGGCCGTGACTAAAATCATCTTTCCCGGTCAAAACAGTGCTCAGTGGGTGGGGGGAGGAGGGGTGACAAAATCGCGAGTGTGGATATTTCCCGCTAATCCTTGTTCAGTATGTGTTGTGCGCTTGTCATGGAAGGTTTCATCGTTTGCTTTTAAATGCTTATAAATTGAATAAATTTTATAAGCCCAGAAGAGAGCTTTCACTTTTGTAAGCATATCCAATTTATAAATTGATATGCTTACAAAAGTGAAAAATCTCCCGTTTTGCAGTGTGGTAGTGTAAACAGAATTTTTCGAGTGTGTTAACGGTTAAAAGAAAGTGAATTTATTTTGGACAAGTTCTTTTCTAATCCCTACAAAAATATGGATTCGAATAACAAGGGAATTGTGAAAAGATCAAAGGTGATGACATTAGACGAGCAAAATTGAGTTATTAGATAAAATTTCTAATGGTGAAATTGTCTCGTCAGTGGCAAAACATTATAAAATCAATGAGTCAGCGGTATGATCAATCAAGACATCGGAAGAAAAAATCCACTGTAGTGTCCGTGAAAACGTGCTAACTGCTTCAAAAATTTGCTCTGTAACTTGTGTGATGTTAAATTAGAAAAAAATGGAAAAAGCTTTAAATTTGTGGATAGAAGACCGAACTCAAAATAAAATTCCGTTCAGTTCACTCATCATTCGTTAAAAGGCAAAACACCTTTATCAACACTTTAGCGAAACTGGTGATAGCACTGGTGGGATACGTTTTTTAGCTAGCAAAGGCACCGGTTTGAAAGATTTGTTTGAAATTTATTATAAATACTACATTTAATAATAAATTGTTTCTTATTTTCATTTCGATGCCTTATGCTTGTATTTCACTATGTACTATCTATGTACATAGTCATATCATGAAGGTACATATAATACATACATACACAAAATTTTAGATTAAATTTTCTTATATATTTCATACTTTGGAACGGAACCCCTTTTATTACTATGGGAGCCATAACTCGGTATTTGCGGCATTTCTCAGGAACGTAACCCCTGCAAATAGCGGGGGTTTACTATAAGTAATTTTAAAAAAATTACATACATGTATATTTAAGAACACTTTTAATTTAATAATAAAAAAAAAAAAGAAAACTTATTTACATTACAGTAATTTGAAGTTGTATACATAATTTATTTGTTTAAAAAAAATCTGTTATTTTTGGTATTGTCAGTGTTTTTCAGTAGCCAGGTTATAAATTTGTCGTAGTAAAATTATTTTTGGCATTTCTGCTTCTTCTTGGCATTCATACCAATTGATTATATCTGTCAGGGATTGACTGGCTTCCTTATGGAAAATGGTAGATTTTGTGGGCCTGTTATCTTCTTTATCTACTACTTCAGTAGATCCCGCAGAAACAAAGGAGACAATTTCATCATCCGTAAAAATTTTGTAATCTAAATCCGCTGCGTCTATATCGCGCCAATTTTTGACATAGTCTTCATTTAAGTTTTTGAATATTGGCAAGGATCTGCAAATTTCTATTAAAACTGGTGGTGTGAGAACAGAATCTTCTTGTTCTGCAGAGTCATCATCATCAGCCATTTTCAATCCACTGCAGGATGAAGGCCTCTTCAGCAACTTTCCAGTTCCTTCTGTTTTGAGCACTGGCCATCCATTTACTACGCAAAAACTCATGAATTTCATCTATCCATCTCCGCCTTTGTCTTCCAGGTTTTCTTCTAGCTCCTCTTGGGTACCATTCTGTTATTTTCTTAGTCCATCTGTCATCATGTCTTCGAGCTGTGTCCTGCCCAAGACCATTTTAGTTCTTTATTTTGATAAGAATAACACATGGATTAGACAGTTTGCTGTCTAATCCATGTGTTTCTCTTCTTACCTAACGGTCTGATTCCCAATATAATTCATTCCATTCTTCACTGTGTAGTTCTCAGCTTCTCTTCCATTCTTTTGGTGAGTGTCCAAGTTACACTTCCATAAGTCATGGTGGGGAGTATACATCGATTCATTATTTTACGTTTCAGACCAGACAAACTGGGATATTGCTCTTCAGTATGTGACTATATTTCCTGAATGCTACCATCCAAAATTTATTCTTCTCTTAACTTCAAGCCATTTATCATTATTACAGCTAATAACTTGTCCCAGATAAGTATATGACTCCACCTTTTCATAACTGATTAAGATTTTCCTCTAATTCTTTGGGATCGTGGCTTATAACCACAATGTCATCTGCAAATCGTAAATGGTTTAGGTACTCTCCGTTCACACTGACTCCTTTCTGCGACCAGTCTAATCTTCTGAAAGCTTCCTCAAGGGCAGCAGTAAACAGCTTCGGAGATATTGTGTCTCCCTGTCGAACTCCTTTCTCGATTTTAAATTTGCTACTGTCTTTGTCTAGTCTAATAAAGGAGGTAGCACTCTCATATATTTTATTCAAAATCATAATATGGGTATCTATGCCTTGTCTTTCCAGTGCCTGAAACATTGCCTTATGCTGTATGGAGTCAGCCTTTTCATAATCCACAAATGCCAGGCATAATGGTGTTTTATATTCATTTACTTTCTCCATTCCACAAATAATAATCCACAAATTCATAATCCACAAATGCCAGGCATAATGGTGTTTTATATTCATTTACTTTCTCCATTAGCTGTGATATTACGTGAAGGTGATCCATAGTTCAGAATCCTGTCCTAAAGCCAGCTTGCTCTTTCAGTTGATTCTCATCAAGTATTCTTTCTAATCTGTTTGTAATGACCCTTGTGAACAACTTGTAGATGTGGGATAACAAGCTAATTGGTCTATAATTTCCAATTTCTGATTTATCTCCTTTCTTATGCAGCAAAACTATGATTGCATTATTCCACTGCTTAGGTGTCACACTATGGGAGCCATAACTCAGTATTTACGGAATTTCTCAGGAACATAACAGTAACCCCTGCAAATAGCGGGGGTTTACTATAAGTAATTTAAAAAAAATTACATACATGTATATTTAAGAACACTTTTAATTTAATAAAAAAAAAAAAAAGAAAACTTATTTACATTACAGTAATTTGCCTTTTCTAATGCACTTTGTGAAGAGCCTTGCCAGTTTTTGTGTTATGTCTCTTCCTCCCAATTTTAACAACTCTACAGTAACTTCATCTTCCCCCGGGGCTTTCCGATTCTTCATTTTCTTCAATGCATGTTCTACCTCATCAGGAAGAATATTGGGTATGTCGTATGTGTTGCTATTTTGCAATCCATCTTCCCCACTGCTGGTATCATTCCCTCGCTCCTTGTATAATTCTCTATAGTAGTCTTCTGCTATTTGAATTATGCCTTCTCTGCTGTTTATAAGTACACCATCGCTATTCTTCAGTTTCAGTATCATTTGTCTTTCTGTATTACTGCTCATGGCTGCTGATTTAAATCCTTTGTTTTCCCTTAATGCTTGTTCTACTTTTCTTGTGTTAAATCTTCTTATGTCCTCTCTGAGTCTCTTTCTCATGGCTTTGCATAACTCAGTATACTCAATTTTCTCCCTGTCAGTGTTTTTCTTGCTCTTCATTTGTCGTCTTCGGTTCATCATGACAAGTGTTTCTTGACTAATTTTTTCTTCTTTGGATTTCTGTTTCTCTATAGGTTTCTTGGGCTTTATCACTTTCAGAAAGTTGTAATATTCCTCGTCGATATCTTGGTCCTGAGTATTCTGCAGAAGCTCAAACTTGTTCTTAAGTTCCAGTACATACTGCTTTTTCTCCTCCTCTGTTATCTGAAAGACCTTTGTATTATTTACTCGAGTCAGTTTTTTCCTTTCCTTTCCTACATCTATATCAAGTGTACATCTTACCATTCTGTGATCACTTCCAACGTTTACCTTATTCAGGATGGTAACATCATTCACAATACATCTTCTGTTAGTGATGATGAAGTCGATTTCATTAGTTGTTAATCCATTTGGACTCTTCCATGTCCACTTTCTGTTCACCCTTTTCTTGAAAAAAGTGTTCATTACTGACAGTCCTTGAGATTCTGCAAATTCCACAAGTCTTTCACCTCTTTTATTTCTTTCACCAATTCCAAAATTTCCTATAGTTCCTCTTTCTGTGCTGTTTTGCCTTTTTCCAACCTTAGCATTGAAGTCCCCCATAATAATAGTGTAGTGGGTTTTCTGCTCATCTAGAAGACTCTCAATTTCGGTGTACATTTCTTCAACCTCTTCATCATCATGGCTCGATGTTGGTGCATAAATCATTATAATCTTTAGCTTGTACCTCTTAGAAATCTTGAGTATTAGTCTTGACACCCTTGGTGATGTACTTTTGAATTCCAAAATGCCGTAAAATCTTTATGGACCAGAAACCCAACTCCACCTTCACTCCTTTCACTGTTTCCATTGGTGTACAGCAGATTTCCACTTGATAAACTTATAAGTGATTCATTTCTTCTTCTTGTTTCAGCCAAACTGATGATATTCCTATTCACATTTTCTAATTCCTTTTCCAGCTCTAATATCCTATCTTCACCGATGAGTGATCGTACGTTATAACAGGCCAAGTTCAGTTTCCTTGCATGGCAGCCTGATCGTACCCAGGGATTCTTAGCATCCTCTGCTTCCACTCTGATCCTCTCGCTGCCGTAAGAGGGAGAGTGAAAGCTGCTGGGGACTGAGGGCCATTTGTTTCGTTGTGCTTTCATGTGCTGGAGGGTTTGGTCTTTTCCTCTTCACGCTGACCAGGCGTCTTGAAGAGAACCACTCTACACGTTCGTTGCCACCTAAGTGACGTAACAGGGCTTACCATCGAGAAGGTGTGCATGAGTGTATTTTAGGGAGGCAGGCCAACCGGACTTCTCCTAAATCTTCTGTAATAGAGAGATATTGGATCCATCAGTGTTTTAGGCTGAGTGTCTGATAACACACAGGATACCTGTTCCCCTCTAAGCCCCAGGTGGTCATACCAACTCTAACCAGTATCCAAACTTTTAAGCACTTAAAGGCACCAATATAGTTTTTTTTGATTGAAATCTAGTTTTCAAAATAAAGCCAGGAACTTATCTAGTCTGTGGCCTAAGTAAGAGGACACTTTCACAGGCCAGGAAAGAACAGATATGATATAATTATAATTACAATATGTAACTAAACAGGCTTCAGACGGCATCTGAGTTAGGAAGGCTGTATATTCTGAAATACTCATTTCACAAAGAAATAAGTTTTTGGTGTTTTTTTTGCTTAAAAACAACAACAGCATTACAAATTTCCTGGCAGTCAGCTATCTGTTCATATTTAGCCTGTGCTAAAGAAGAACAGATAAATCTAAGAATTCAGTGTGGACTGGTCTGTAAATAGCAAAGTCCTTAAATAGGTGTTGGTGCTGATAATTCAGTGGTGGTTATCTTGTTTTAAGACAGTAGATCAAATTAAAAACTCGCCTTTCAGAATAGTCAAGGCCACTCTCATATGAAATGCAAATCTGGTTTGAATCTGAATGTAGATATCACAGTAATTTGAATTCAAATAATAGCCATCTTTAAACAAGATGGCCAACTGAGATAAAAGCATCCCCATCAAGCATAGTCCCCCCCTCATTTGTACTTTGTGAGGGTGGATACTGGACCATGGTTTGGATGGGCTGTATATACTAAAGTGTTCCAAAGTGAATGTGCTACTTACAATTTGTGGGATAGCCATCTTATTTCAAAATTTTGATTAAAATGAAATCATCCTGGTCTGATTACTCTAGGAGATTTTCAAGCACAAAAACACACTGTAAATTTAGCTTGGATAGCTACTCACCCTGAAAGGTACATAGATTCCTGCCATTCTAATTATAAGCAGGAACAACTTTGGTGTTTACATTTTGATCCAAACCAGGTTTATAGTAAAGGCAAGAGTTTCTAGGAACATTCTGATTGGTGTGTTTTTATTTCTATCTGCCATCTTATTTCCAGATGGCTGTAAAGGTAAAAATAAGCCAATAGCAAGCATTCCCACTCCAAATAACTGCATTTCCTAAAACTTAGGGGTGCTTCTGCATAGCTCTGATCCACTTGACCCTAAGTATTCACTAAATATAAAATGTTTTTATCATGATCAACCAAAACTTCATACAATATGCAGATGAACAGCTGCCAAGAAGTACTGGGAAATTTTAACCCAGAAAAACCAGTGGTGCAAACCACTTGACAAATGCAAAGTACTGCATATGGATAGAAGTAACCCCCAGAGAAATATAACAACTGTGTCGTAGTACACTTAAAAAGACCTGAGTGTAATTATGCAGTCAGATATGAAGTTTTCTGAGCAATGCAGACAGGCTGCCAGAGCAGGTCATGGGGCATTGTCAATAATATACAGCAATTTTGCTAGTAGGGAAAAGGAGATGATTATCCCTTTGTATAAGGCAATGGTCAGGCCAAGCCATGAGTACTGTGTACAGGTCCTGGAGGCCTCATTTTAGGAAGGATGCCAAGTTTCTTAAGCATGTATTGAGAAGGGCAACAAGATTGGTGAGGAGAAGGAAGGGGTTCTCTTACCAATAAAGGCTTAAGTTCTGCAAATTGCAGCAGCTGGAGACTAGGCACCTGATTGAGGTATATAAGGCCTTGAGTGGGTTGAGCATGCTGAATTCTGATGGGATTCTTCTGCTGCTCAGATTACAAAACTGAGGGGGCATAAATTCAAATTCAGGAAAGACAGTTGCAGAACAGATGTGCAGAAATTTGTCTTTAGCCAGATAGTAGTTGATTGCTGAACAAACTTCCATCTGTCCTTGTGGAAGTTGATAGCTTAAATAAATTTAAGGAGGAACTGAACAAACTTTTAGAAGGAATGGATGTTATTATTATTATTATTATTATTATTATTAGCTATATGGTGTAAGGAAGCCTGAGGCTTATACTGCACCAGCCAAAAAAAGAAAGAGAAGAATGATGATATCCAGCTCAGGACCCTGGGTGTGCCAAGCCCATACTCACCACGTGTGAGCCCCTGGGGTTATGTGTGAAATTGTTTTTTTCTTTTTTTTTTTTTGGCTGATGCTACATAAGCTCATATGCTTGCTTTCTTGCATCACATGCTTCTACTACTAACTACTAAATGTTACTTTTTCAAAAATATATTCCATAACATTGGCATTTTAACATAAAAATAAATATATATAAAAAAAAAAAAATATATATATATATATATATATTATTCCACAATGAATTATACTAACCGAAATTCAAGGCATTTTGTAACTTCCTTCTTAAGATGCATAACTTCATATAATAAATTCTGTAACTGAAGATGAAAATTATCCACTTTCTGTTTTACCTGCATACACATGATACATAAGAACTTCATTATTGCAGAAACACTATTTACACATCAAGATTAAGAGTAAAAAAACATTAAGTAAATTTATATGAAAAAAGACACTACTTTTCAACTTCAAATGAAATTTAAATGATACTAATCTGATTATTAAGATACTGTGGAGCTTTTGCCAAATATATTTAACACAGGGCTGGGCAAGTGTACTGAAGCTATATTTAGCTACTGAAATGGGCAAGACTTTAAAAAATCAAATGATTTCAATACTTCCCAAAATAGGCTAGTCAAGTGATTGAAGTAGCAGCAAACTTTTTGAAAATAACTCTTTTTCCTGGTAGAAAAATTTTGAATCCTCTTCTAAGACAATCTTGGTTTAAAGACCCTAGATCTGTCTTTATGTAAAATTTATGTTTATTAACAAAACTATTATACCTTCTGTAGCTTGATGCACTATAGGTCTAAATGTCTACTTGTTTACAGAACTTATCTTACAAGTAGTGCAAATGCATCGTTCATTACATATCGTAACCACCTTCACCTTTTCAAAAAAGCAGCAGCAATTTCCTTGCGAGGAGAATACTGCTATTTGTTTTTGGCGTCATTACCCAAATGGACCATACAAAGATTACTGGAGTAACCAGGGAGTGACATTATGCAAGCAGTGCAAACTGCTTGCATCATATTTATACCAAACTCAAAATGACAATCCACAAAAAAAACTGACATAACATTACTTTGTATAACTTACAGAAATTTACATTAATATTCTTCACATGAGTGTACATGACAAATCATGTTATTTTATGGAATACTTATAATATCTGCCCGTATGGCTCTTCTTCAGGATAAATTGTGACATGTATTTGTTATAGTGAATCAGGGCGCATGAATACAAAATTCCCATTAAAAATTCCTATAAAAAGAAATCAATCTGAACTGATTTTGAGAAATTTTTGGCTGCCATAATCCTTGTGAAATCAACTGCACATTAAGACTTCAAAGAGGTGCAAGAAGTAGCATTATCACATGGAAACTGTTTTAGGGAGTTCATCTCATCTCAGTGCTCCCACATGTTTGCACAATGATATTTGACAATGCTCACTGTTGATAATCTCACTAAAGCTAATGTAATCTTTCACAACATTGCATACTTTTTGCAAGAGGAGAAAGTTTCACAGATCTCATGAGGACTGTCTAAGCGTATTTAAGAATCCTAAGAACGAAATGTACCCACCCAAATGGAATTATGCCTTATCTGTCCAGATCCAATCATAAAGTTTCTCAGCATTAGTAACTACATATTCTGTGAACAAGCAGCAATAATTTTCAGAGCACCACATAAGCAGACTGATAGATACACTGCATTAGAATGGCTAAAAAATACAATACAAGGAAGTGAAATGTTCACATTTGCCAAAAAAAATCCAAAACATTCTTACTCTCCCCATAACAAAAAAGACTATTCAATTACACTCTAAACTTTGCCAAACTCTTTGTCTCAGCCACATGGGCAACAAATTTGTCTTAATTATCTTCAACACATTGCCCAAAGGAACATTCCATGAGATCCATACTGCTGTTACTCACTACGATCTCATATTTGTGTTTCATAGTTCTTGTCTATTTGTGAGATCTACCTCCCTTATTGATTTTACTGATTCCTTTCAGGGTCTTATACTTCAATTCAAGTTTTCTCCTAAGATATCTAAGTTAGTTGCTAAGGTTTGAAAGTCCACACCTTCAAAATCATTTCTCATGGAGACAAAGATTTGCATCCCTCACCATTCTAATCACCCTTCTTTGAAACCACTCTAAAAAGGGAGTGCATTGAACTATTGAGGATAATCATGAAGTTTTCACTAGAGTCAGGAGAAATTCTCTTGGATTATAGAAGTGTCAATGTACTGCATAAAGGTGGCTTTAAGAGTGAAGTGGATAACTGTCAACAACCGGTCAGTCTTACTTCGGTAGTAGAAAAATATCATGGATGAAATGGTAAAAAGTGCATTACAGGTTCATTTATATAGAAATTAAATTCTGAAGGAATACAGAATGGTTCTGTAAAGGGAAAATATTGTTTAACCACCCTGGTTAGCTATTATTTTGATAGATTCACTTATGAGCTGGACACAGGAAATAATTTCAAATGTTTATTTACATTTCAGCAAAGCATTTGAATCAGTTACACATGAGAGGTTACCGAATAAGCTGGAGCATGTTGGAATCACAGGAAAAATCCTTAGCTGTACTGAAAGACACAAACAGGACAGTAGACAGAGAGTTGTTATTAACAGTTATTCTTCAGATTGGGCTAGCATCAGATTCCCCAAGAATTGGTACTGGGACCACTCTTGTTTTTGATTTTCTTAAATGACATCAATGAAGGAACAGAGGGTGCAACGTCAAAATTTACAAGTGATATCAAGATCAATAAAGGAGTTAATAATCAGCTCCAAGCACAGTTTCTTCAGGATGACAGAGTCAGAAGTGCAACTATCTTTTAAAGCAACAAAATGCAAGGTGTGAAATTTTCCCATTTGCCAAAAAAAATCCAAAATATTCCTACTCTCCCCATAACAAAAAAGACTATTCAATTACACTCTAAACTTTGCCAAACACCTGGGGAATAGCAACCCCAAAATAACTTGCACACTGGCATTGAACTAAAAATAATAGAGGAAGAAAGAGATTGGGAATTTAAGATATGTTCAAACATGAAATTCGCAGAGTGTAGAGAGGCAAGAAGGGCCCCTGGTTCCTACCGATAACTTATTGAACACTTACATGTAGAAATAGGGAAGTCATGCTACCACTGTATAAACCAGTCATAGGGCAAACTACGGCCTGTGGGCCAGATGCGGCCTGCCTGGAGGTTCTATCCGGCCCGCCGCAGATTTTAAAACCACAGTATAGAAATTTTCAATTTCAATGTTTTAAAAAAATTCATTTAAGGGCGTGTTCCATTTTTTCATATGTGAAAATTTACATAGAAATTTGAATATTTTTTGCATAGGCAAAATATAGTTGTGATAATTTATATAGAAATTGATTTAAAAACTTTTGCATGTGCAAAAAATGGAACCTGCCCTAACAAATATGTATAAAATTATTAAAATATACTTATTTGCTTTTATATTTAAATAAAAAAAAAATAGAAACAAGATTTTGAAAGAAGAATTTGGATATACTGCTTACGAGTTTATATTAACGACAACAGAGGCACTAATATTTGTCCACATCAAATAACATTAGTCGGTTCGGGAATGTGCATGAAGCAGGAACCTACTGTTGAATGGAAATAGGGCGGACAGGTCGACACATTCCAACTTCATAAATGTTGAGTGTTAGTGTCATGATGGTGAAATTATTAAAAATAGTATTGTTGTTGGTTCTTGTGAGTTTTATTGTGGATATTAGTAAAATATTTCAACCTCAAAATGTTTACTAAAAAGTGTAAAATTGATTCAGAGTGCCGTGTTTTCAAAGATGAATGGACCTGGAAGTACTTTTTCACAGTTGTAAAGGATAAACCACTGTCTCATCTGCAATGAAACCGTAGCAGTCTTCAAAGAATACAACATTTCCCACCACTTCACTTCTAAGCATAAAAATTCCAATTACGAAGCAATGTCCGAATATGAAAGGAAACGAAAAGTAGAAGATCGCAAAAAATTATCAAGTTACCAAAATTTTTTTAAGAAAAAAAATAGTTCTCAGAAAGCAGCTACACATGCAGGTTATATTGTAGCATACAATATTACTAAAAGTAATAAAGCTCTCCCTGATGGAGAGTTTGTTAAACACTATATGCTCCAAGTTTGTGATGTTTTATGTCCTGACAAGAAAAAAAGATTTTGAAACTGTAAGCTTATCCCGAAAAACTGACTTCTAGAATCGAAACCATAAATAAAAATCTGACATCACAGTTGGAGTCAAAGATTGGTCAATTTAAATTCTGCTCCATTACTATGGATGAAAGCACTGATATAAATGATACTGCTCACCTAGTATTATTTATAAGAGGTGTTGATGAAAACTTTTCTATTACTGAGGAATTGGCATGCATGCGGTCGTTAAAAGGAACAACAACAGGGGCTGATATTTTTCATGAATTTCAGGAAGGGCTTTCAATTTTGAAAGTACCCATAACAAACATATGTAATATTACGACTGATGGAGCACAGTGTATGACAGGTAAAAAAATCTGGATTTGTTGGGATCTTTAATCAAAAATACCCCGGAAATAATGTTGTCTTTCTACATTGTGTTGTACATCAAGATGCCCTGTGTAAATCTGCCTTTAATATGAAACCTGTGTTGATGTAATTGTGAAGATTGTAAATCCTATTCGATCTCGTGGGCTTACTCACACACAATTTCGAGATTTTCTTGAGTCCATGCAATCTGAATACTCTGATATGCTGTATTACACAAAAGTTAGGTGGCTGAGTGCAGGACGCGTCTTCGAGCGAGTTTGGCAGCTGAAAGACAAGATAGTGTCATTCTTCCATGAGAAACAGTGGTCTGTGGAGTGTGAAATACCAGAAGATACAGCATGGCTTTCGGACTTTGCATTTTTCACAGATTATCTCTGTCACATGAACAAGTTGAATGTCAAAATGCAAGGAAAAAATCAATTTATCGACGATATCTGAGGCCATCTCAGAGGTTTTAAACTACAACTTCTTCTGTTTGCTAATCAGATAGCTAAGAACGACTTGTCTCACTTCCCGAGATTAAATTCAATAGCCCCAGTAAATAAAGACAAGCTTAAGAGCTACGAAGATGGCCTGAGAAAACTTCATCTTGAATTTGAACGAAGATTTCAAGGCTTCAGTGCCATTGAAAAAGACTTGGATATTTTCAGCATGCCTTTTAATGTGGACTGTGAAGTAGTGAGACCGGACGACTTGCAGCTTGAATTAATTGAATTGCAATCTAACAATCACCTCAAACAGTTGTTTCTCAATGTCCCAAAATTAGAGTTCTACAAGCCTTTATCGAAAACAAGTTTCCCAAATCTGATATCTCACGCCCAGAAAGGTAGTGCTATGTTTGCTTCATCCTATATATGTGAACAGGTATTTTCTACAATGAAACTTCGAAATAGTTGTATTAGAAACAGACTGACATAAGCATTTAACTTCACTTCTCAGAATCAGTACATCCCAGTTTGAACCAGATTATGAGGAACTTTTAGAAATGCAGTCACAACTTCATTCATTGCATTGGTATTAAAGAATGTTTAAAATACACTATTTTTTTTTAATCTTTATTGCGTTTTATAATAAATTATATTGGCCCGCCAAAATTTTTTCTTTTTTTTTTGGCCCACTCCTAAAAACGTTTGCCCATCACTGGTATAAACCAATTGTGAGATCACGCTTGTGAGATCTATATGATCCTGCATTGCTTCTTCAATCAGTGACTCCATTATTTTCCCTGGAACACAAGCTAAACTAACCGGCCTGTAATTACTCGTGTCACCCTTAGATCCCCCTTTGTGAACTGGGGATACATTTGCACATCTCCAGTTCATGGGAACTTCCCCTGAGTCCAAGGATGTTCTCATAATTGTGGCTAAGGGTTTGCTTATTTCCTTTGCTGCCTCCTTTAAATGGGATAGATTCCATTAGCACGAGGTGCCTTTCTTATGTTTAACTTCAACAATTTCTCCTCTACTTTGCTCTCAGTTATTACAAAATCATTAAGCACCCTGTTACAGTTTGATAAACTTCTGGCATTTTCCTCCCTTAACTCCTCATGTGTGAATGTAGATGCAAAATACTCATTTAAATTATCAGCTATCTGAGCATGATCATCAACAGTAGAACCACTGATATAAAGTGGACCAATCTGATTCAACCCTTTCCTTCTAGAGTTTATACAAGCAAAGAAATCCTTGCTGTTTTTCTTGGCATCCTTTGCTAAAGATTTCTTGTAATCTGCCTTTGCTTGCCTTTTTTTTTTTAAGAAAACCCCAAACACAAGAAGTATTAGAACCTATAGTACTTAGTACCGTGCATGGGTTGGAGGTTGAGAAGACAAAAGAAGATATTTGTTGACAGTGAACAACTTCTGTAGACTGTAATTTTCAGGAAATACGTATGAAGGAAGGTTGTTCCAGAAAGCAGCAGCTGAATGAATAAACGAGGAAGATGAAAAGTTGGTTCTGTGAGTTTGAAGTTGGACAGTAAATGGATGTTGGCTGGTGGCGGCACGTGTTTGGACTGTTTTGAAAGAGAGAGAGAGCGGGAATTACAGAAGCTAATTCAGAAGAACAGTGCCCATGGAAATATCTGTAGAAGAGGCATGCAGCAGAAACAATACGTCTATGAGACAGCGAGTGGAGAGACTCTGTTAGAGATGAATCATTAATTAACCTAACTGCCTTCTGAACGGAATCAAGAAGCCTGAGAGAAGTTTTGGGGGCACCACCCCAGATGTAGGAACAATATTCCATGGTAGGGGGGATTTGCGATTTGTACAGAATGAGCAGCTGTTTGGAAAAAAAGTAACGCCGAGAGTGAAAGAGGAAACCAAGTCTTTTGGATGCAGAGAACGGCAGCTGAATGAATAAACGAGGTAGATAAAAAGTTGATTTTGTGAGTTTAAAGTTGGATAGTAAATGTATGTTGGTGGCACGTGTTCGGACTGTTTTTAAAGCAAGAGTGGGAATTATAGAAGCCAATTCAGAACAGTGTCCATGGAAGTATCTGTAGAAAAGGCATGCAGCAGAAACAATATGTCTATGAGACAGAGAGTAGAGAGAGACTATTAAAGTGAGTCCTTAATTAACCTAACTGCCCTCCTCTGATTGGAATCTAGAAGTGTGAGAAAGGTTTTGGGGGCACCGCCCCAGATGTGGAAACAATATTCCATGGTAGGGTGTATTTGCGATTTGTACAGAGTGAACAGCTGTTTGAAAGAAAAGTAACACCTATAGCAAAAGAGAAGCCAAGTTTTTTAGATGCAGAGGAAGCAATATTTGTAAAGTGCTTGTGCCAAGAGAGATTAGAAGTCAGGGTAATCCCCAAAAGAGATATATCATCTTGCCGAATTCAGAGTGTCACCAAAGATAAGCAGAAGAATCCTTTTTGCGAGATATAAGACAGGACTGAGTTTTAGAAGGATTTAAATCAACTAAATTGCCTTTGCCCCACTGGAGAATTACCTGGAGATCAGCATTTAAGGAATTGGCTGTGGATATTCGAGGAGTTAAGCTGATTGAGCAGGGCAAGGTTTCTCAAACTGGAAAGTGGAATGCAATGTGCTATGGATAGGATTTCTGGTCAATGGAAGGTCATTAATATATAAGAGGAAAAGATTGGAGGAAAGAACTAAACCTTGGGGGACACCAGCATTAGTGAAGAAGTTAGAAGATAGAGAGCCATCTACCATCACCCTCAGTGAGCAGTCAGAGAGAAAACTGGATAAACAATTACAAAAAACAGCTGACAAACCATAAGGTGGAAGCTTGTTTAGAAGACCTTTATGCTACACACAATCGAAAATCTTTGATATTTCAATAGCAACTGCTTGTGTTTCACCAAACTTTTCCACTGAATTTGTCCATAAATGGGTAACATAAGCCAGAATATTGCCGGTGGATCAACACTAACAGAATCCGTACTGGTGACTGTTGATCAGACGGAAGGTTTCTAGATAGTTTAAGATATTCTTATATTTTCTTACTGCAACGCAGAGTGGAACGGAAAATAAAAATAAAACAAAATAAAAGTTGCAGTTAAAACAGAGTTAATATTAAAATACGTACAATAAACAGTAATACAAGAAGAGCTTTTGTACAGTATGTTGCCATTCATCAGTTTTTTAACCATAAATGTAAAAGCCTAGGAATACAGAACCTATGTGTGTGTGTGATGGTAGTCATGTATGGTGAATTGCATGATGCAACAATTAGCTGCTAGAAAGTAAAGCTTGTAGCTGTGGCATATGGGAACAATGTGAGGATACGTCCATCGTCAACTTTCCAGCAGACAAAGGGCGTCGAATAGTTGTTTTGAATCATTCTAACCACAAGGCAAAAGCCCTGTTACTCCTGCAAGATCTACCTACCAGTAAGCCATCCCTACCATCAAGACCCTGGAATGATGGGAGTTAAAAGTAAATGTCCTCGTCAACAGTTGGTTTCAGCAAGGGAAAATCACTGAATCCATACGCTATCGCCTCCATGCCTGTGGCTTCCAGATTTCACAATTTTTCAGACTACCAAAAGTCCACAAAGAAGGAGTGCCGTTAAGACCCATCGTCTCCTGTTGTGGTTCACCGAGTTATAAGTTGTCTAAGTTTGTCTCGGGCCTACTCTCTCCCCTAGTAGGCAAGGCTGCCAACACCATTTCCAACAGTGGTTATTCATCTCAGATGATCAAATCATGGCCTCATTTGATGTGATGTCTCTTTTTAACTTCCATCCCCGTCGAACTAGCCATCAGGTGTGCCAAGGAACTTTTAGATAGTGACCAGATCCTGAACAACAGGTCCTCACTAACTTCAGAGGACATTTCCACCACCCTAAGACTGTGCTTGACTGGTGGGCCATCATGTTTGGTGACTCCATTTACCAACAGATACATGGTGCGGTTGTGGGTTCCCTGGTTAGTTCAGTCACGGCAAGCATCACAATGGAAGAATTGGAGGGTCGTGCATTTATGGGTCTACCAGATCCCATTACCTTTCGATGTCTCTACATGGATGATGTGTTTGTGGTTATTCCCCGGGATTCGGGCAACTGACTCTTTGACCACCTTAACTCTGTCACCTTTCATAAAATTCACTATCAAACTGGAGTCAGACAATACTCTTCAGTACTTGGATACCCTTGTCCGACATGAGGGCAAGCATTTGAGGATAACAGTCTATCGCAAACTGATGTGTGTTGGCCAATTTACCAACTCCCGGTCAGCACACACATGCAGCCATCTTCTCGGCAATGCACGAGCCCTGTTAACCCAGGCCTGGATCCACTCTAGTTCTGCGGATGAGAAGCGCACTGAGATTGCTAGGGTCGCAAGACAGATCTTGCGAGGTGTGGCTACCCCACCAGTACTCCAGACAGGTGTGACCTACAGGCCAGTCAGTGACCACGTAGCAACCCACAGGCCATTCACGGTAATGACTCTGCCGTGACCACCTGGGAGTTGCGATCCCTCATCTCCAAAGTAAAAACACCAGTTCCCACCTTGCTGCAGAGTGGACGAGTCTACCACATTTCTTGCCACGACCGCAATAGTTGCTACATCAGGGAAGACTCAGCAAACGTGTTTCTGAACATGAAAGAGCCATTCGTTTGGTGGACGTAAAACACTTGACCATAGCTGAGCACTTCTGGTCGACCCAGCACGACATTGACACATGCCACAATGTCATGGTTATCAATTGGACCAGCCATTACTGGCGCCGTGCCTGGTTGGAGTCATTGCACATCTCGTGCTCTAATACTTCCTTTAACAGAAGCAGAGGATGTCATGTCCATCCTATTGCTGAAGCAACAGTCCTTACAGCTGACAAACGTTGGCATTCACAACGTTCCCATACATCACAGCCACAAGCTTTACCTTCTAGCAACTAATTATTGCATCACGCAGTTCACCATACATGACTGCCATTGCACGCACATAGGTTCTGTATTCCTAGACTTTTACATTAAAGGTTAAAAACTGATGAAGGGCAACATCTGAAAGCTCTTTTTGTATTACTGTTTAGTGTACATATTTTAACATTAAACCTGTTTTAACTGCAACTTGTTATTTTATTTTTATTTTCAGTTCCATTCTGCATCACATAGTAAGAAAATATAAGAATAATGAATCCAGAGCATGTAGGCCTTTTCAATTTTATTAGTTTAAGATAGTTTTCATGATAGCGGGAGCCAAAGAACTGTTTGTAATATTCCGTTCTTATTCTATTCCATTCTATAACTCATTACGTACGATGCACTGTGTGCCAGCAGCATCTTTATTTCCAACACATGTAAAGCCGGAATTCAAATAACTGTCATCATACTTTCGTTTTGGTCTTTTATTAGTTGGTTCCTGTTTTTTTTTTTCACTTTGGATTTTTCGGGAAACATCCTCACTTTGAAGTATGACAATATTGTGTTCCTTTTCATTGACCACGGTTGCAATATTAGAAGTACTTGCTTTCATTTTAAAATTCCCTTTTTCAACCACAAATCCACGGTCATTTATTTTAATAATAGTATTTCAAAATACTGATAATTATCAAAAAAATTTTAAACGAGGAAGCGAGTTTAGTTATGATATCGGTTCGATTCCCTCTCTTCTTCAACCCATATACTCCAGGCTACATTGCATACGAATGGCATATTAGATCACTAATATGCAAAAACCCGCCAAAATAAAGTGTTCCGCGGTCTGTTTGATTATTAGTCTATGCCAGCATATTAATAACCGAAAAAAAAAAATAATGATACAAAAGTGGTGTCTGCACGAATATGCAAAAATTTATTTATTTAATTTAATTTTTTAATTATTAATTATGATTTTTCGCAGAACACTTGCTCACATCTCACGGAACACAGTTTGAGAAACACTGTCCAAAGTAATGGATTAATAACTGAAAAAAAAATAATATTAAAAATTATAATGATACAAAAGTGGTGTCTGCACGAATATGCAAAAATTTATTTATTTAATTTAATTTTTTAATTATTAATTACGATTTTTCACAGAACACTGTTCACATCTCATGGAACACAGTTTGAGAAACACTGCTCGAAAGTAATGGAGAAATCCATAAACCATCAATTTAAACTAGTTGACCTCCTAAATGATCCAATATGGATTCCATCAGAACCTACTGGTGATATATTGGCTTATGTGAAATTGGACAAATTCAATGAAAACATCTGGAGAAACTCAAGCAGTTGCCATTGATATTTAAGACTTTTGATAATGTTTGTCCTAAAGGTCTAAACAAGCTCCCATCTTATGGACTACCAACTGGGTATCAAATTTTATCTCTGGCTACTAATTACAAGTAATAGAAATTAAACAACTCTCTGTTGTTGTGTAGGATTTTAGGAGCATCAGCAACTAAGACCATATTGCTTCATGAAAATAGTATACTGACTATAAACTGTGTGTCCTGTGGTAGATTTTTTGTTTGCTGGATGAAAAGCCAAGCTACCCTCACCTGAGACTGACTAACTCAGCATGTTATGAAAACGATCCATAAAAATTCCTTATATCATCAATGGGACTAGAACTCAAGTCTTTTCTATCCGGTGTGGGAAGGATGGCGATTCTACCAACTGTTCTACCCACGAAGGCACACCTCTCTGTCTTCTAACTTCTCAACTAGTGTCAGCATACCCAAAGAGTCAGCTCTTTCTCCTGCACTTTTACCCTTGTACATAATGACCTTCCACCAACTTAAAACCCCATCCACAGTTCTGCTGATGATAGCATACTACATTTCCTCCAATTTCAGAATACTTGCCCTACACAAACAGTTCGGATCTCTCAAATATCCACCACCAATTCCTTAGATACTTCAAAATCTCAGTCCTGTCTGATTTCCTGCAAAAAAAAAAGTTATGCTCATCTTTGATGATACTCAGATTTCTAGACAGAGTCATGTATCCTATTAGGGATTAGGAGATTATCCCAACTTATTATATTCCAACAGAATATTCACTATTTTTGCTAATAGAGTACACTATTAAGGAAGTTGGAGAAGGGTGCACATATACATTTATATCAGTTGTCTTTTGACAGTATTAAAGCACTGGCCGTATTAGGACTGTTACCATCATTTTTCCTGTCTGCTTGAGCAGCGTTCAAATGAAGAGGGGAGTTAAGGTTAAGTGATATTCACTGTTGGTTTTTTTTTGAAACATGTGAGTGAGACTATCCTACCTCAGTTTCCAGACCTACCATGACCAAGTGAGGAAAAAAAAAAAACACTTCAAATACTAATAATTTTTCAATAATAAGAAAATGATGACAATTCAATTCCACTCTGAACTTTGCCAAACACTATCTCACTTACAAATGCAAGTATTTATCCTAATTATCTACAATACACTGCTTGGGAGAAAATTTCATGAGATCCATCCTGTTACTCAGTATGATTTTATATTTCTGTCCCTTGGTTCTTGTCTGTCCTAGTAGTGAGATACACATTTACTATTCAAAATATTATGACCATCCCGTGTTTTAGCAATTGGCCATTTTGCAAAGAGAACTGATAAATGTAATACTGTAGGTTCATGGCATGCGGTCCGTACAAAGTACTTGATTGACATGGACAAAGGGATGTGATCTGGTGGACTTCAAAAAAGAGGTAATGTCGGGTACCAGTTGAAAGGGTGCAGTAATACAAACTGCAAATCTTGTGGACTGTTTGCAGAGTGCTTTAACTTATTTATAATCTGGCATGATCACCAGATCAGAGGAGTTTACAATAAATTATCAATACAAACATTAATTGTATTTAGCAGTCACAGGCTTGAACCCCGATCCACACAAACAGTGCTTGCTAATGAACACTCGCTCGTGACCATTCAACTACATCAGGCCGTTTGTCGATGAAACCCACACCTCGTTGATGGTTATAGTAAATGTAGGTTGTCCTAACTTATGTGAGATGATGGATGGTAAAAACGGTGGAATGGATGACCATTGACTTTAACCACAGAATGACCAGTGGTGTTTCTAAGACCATGATCCAAAAAAACCTCTTCCTCCTCCATATGGGCCCTCAGAGTAGGCACTCAGTCCAGGTAACCAAGCTTATAGCTACCCATTGCCAATGGCATCTAGTTTGCATCTGAATACATTGTTGAACCATTGATAACTTAAAAAAAAAAAAAAAAAAAAAGGCAACTTTTTTTTTTTTTTTTCCTGTTATGTCATGCAGACAGTAGATGGATAGCATGGGAACAAACTGTGGAGAGGAATCATTCCTGTGACCTGGTCCAACAGAAACACAGCTGGCAGAAGTTCTTTGGTAGGAGTATGTTTTTCTGGAAATCTCTTGGAGCATACCTATAGACCAACACTGAATGCTAAAAAATACCTATCCATTGTGGCTGATCAGGCACACCCCTTCACAGTTATTGTCTCCCTGGATGACATGGGCATGTTCCACCAGAATAATGCACCTTGCCGGTACTGTCAAGAGTGGGTCGGCAAACATGAAGTGGCTTCCAAGTGTTACCTTGGCTGCTGAATTTGCCAGATAAGAATTCCATAGCACATCTCTAGAATTACAAGGCATTTGGATCCTCCACCATGGACTATGCATATCTAGGGGATGCAATTCTGGTGGCATGGCACAACAAACGTCCTGCAACATTCAGAGGATTTATAGAGAACATGCTTTGCCACATGGCTATGGCAGTGGTGGCAAGAGGAGACCATACCCACTATTAGGTGGGTGGTCACAATGTTTTGACTGGAGAGTGTATCTCCTTCCTTTTTTTTAACCCTTTAGGGCCTTATTCCTCATTCAGGACTGGTCCTAGCATGTCCAGTAACTAAGATTTGTAGTACACGCCTTTAAAGGACTTGCAAGAAACTCAAACTTATAAACAAGTAGGAACAACATAGATTACTCAAGGTTTGCTGTGATCACCAATACTGCTTAGAACTCTCGCTGGTGTTTCTCCGGTAAGGTTGTTCTATGCAGCACTTTCAAAACTGATAATCTAGACAGTATGCAGTTTCACAGACCTCTCATCTGTTTTATTGTCTTTGATGCACATCAACTATAACCTGCATGTGGCAATACCACCAGATGTTATGAAATCTAAAAATAAGCTAAAAAAAAAAAAAAAAAAAAAAAAAAAAACATAAAAACTGCATGGGGAATAATAATAAAATAAATAACATTATATACACTAACTGAAACTTATGCGAGAAAGTCATTTTGTTCTTTACAGCAATTACTTTAATCATTACATCCTCATATCCACTAAACAGAGCTTGATTAGTGGATATTGTGGGAGGGGGGGGGGTAAGCTAGCTACACAGCATGCCTACCACATGACACAGGTTTGGCACATGAATACGAGGTGTGGCTATTAAATAACAAGATTCACAATAAAAAAAAATTAATGAAATATTTCATACCCTACAAGTTATCCCCTTTGAAATAATTTCCTCGGGCTTGCACACATTGTTCCATATACAAAAACCTTTTTGGAAGTCAGCTTCTGCAAGTCCTTTTAACACTTCGGTTGTTTTTTCTGAATGTCTTCAATGGACCGAAAATGGGTTCCCTTATCGTAATGTGAACCCATTTACTTTTCATTTTAGGGAAGAGAAAAAGTCACAGGAGAGCAAGATCTGCCAAGTAGGTTGTACGTACGTACGTTCGTGCACGCACGCGCGCACACACACACAGTCTTGATAGAGCATCTAACTTCGAATTTTTTCACGCAGACTTGTCAGAAGTTCAATGTCGTATGTTTGATTGACAGTGATTTGGTGGGTCATATTCAGCCATAACAATTCCCTTAATATTGAAGAAAACAAGAAACGTGGTTTTCATTTTTGATTTTTTCATTCTTGCTTTTTTTTTAGTCTGGGAGATTTGTTTTGTCTTCCACTGCATTGACTATCTTTTAGTTTCTGGGTCGTACTGAAACAGCAAACTTTCGTCGCAAGTAATTACGGTATACGCAGGAAGTCTGGATCTTCTTCAGTTTTTTTTAAAAATTCACCTTTGCAAACTTGGCATCATCTCATTCTTTGTCCTCATTCAAAAATTTTTGGCACCATCTTGGCACACACTTTTTTCGTGCCTAAATTTCCAGTTAAAATTTGTCTGTTTCTTTAACCATGTTGAGTTCTGATGCAACCATTCTAATGCTTAAACAATGATCAGCTGTAATCGATGTCCTTATCCAGTCCACATTTTCTTCAGCTTTCATGGATACCAGACATCTCTCTCTCTCTCTCCTAAAAATCTTTCATGCCATTCAAACATGCAAGCTCTTGACATAGCATCTTCCCCATAAACTTAACATAACAATTCATAACTTTCAATTGCTGTTTTCTTTAGTTATGTTAAAAATTAGACGTGATTTGTTGTTCGATTCTTTTGAATGTCATTTTTTCTGGCAAACTACAAAAAACTGCAGTTAGACAGGTAATGAAAACCTGTTATAGATTTGCAATGACTGAGGAATTATTCCAAATGTAACATAGGAACTACAGGCACTCCGCAGCTTACGTAATACTCGACTTGTAGAAATTCGACTTTATGTAAGTTTTTGCCAGCCGGCACAAACTTAAAAAAATTGTGGAAACGTATTTTGCATCACATATGAAGGTATTGTGAAAATATCGTAATGTGAACCCAATATAACACATTGTTTTTTAGTAATTTGTTCCAAGACCTCTGAAGTTGAAATTTTTGCTATATAACTAAGATATTTCTCTCTCTAAAAGGTCATTTTTATAATGGAAATTGCACTACACTTTCATTGTTATCATATGTTCCATTATAAGAATCAATTTTGAATGCCTTTGGGATATTTTTCTAAAACACATTTCTGGAGGTCACTACCATAAAACAAAAACAATTTGCACTTTCCAGTTTATTGGGCTTTTCTGGTAGTAAAATCTATTATAAACGAGTAGTAAACTTTATCTTATTGCATTTGCAATAATACCAATAACTGAAATTCTGTGAGTTTATATGTTACAGTATTATGGGAAATGAGTTCCCCTTCACTGTTGAAATTGGGATATAAAGTGTCAAAGAGACTTCGCTATTCTATTGTTCGGTTTTTAGGAGCATTAGCAACTAAGGCCATATTGCTCCGGGATATGCGGTGGTCATTCCCTGACCTTTCCGCATCCTCCGTATTTGGCGGTGATGGGCTCGAACCCCAGTCTAATCAAGAAGCGTGTGCTACACACTGCTGCTCCTCCCCACCTGGCTACGGAGGTGCCTCAGAGAGACTTCGCAGGAGAGATCCTGCGAAGGATTTCCCATACTAGTTCAGTCCTCAAACTTTGATATTGTGTGTGCTTTTTAACCCTATTCAATTATAAACATAATTCTTTAAAAATAGTTGACAAAATTTAAAGTCAAAATTTTCATTAATAATAATAATAAATGAGGCTGAAAATTTTTTCGTTTACTTTTAGATGTACAACAGATGACCAAAAGTATTTGCATTGTATTGTGCCAGAAGTCTCCAGCACATGTGCACAAGTTCAGACAACATATCAATATAAATCTCATGGATCTGCTTTTGTAAAAAAAAGAAAATTAGAAACAAGTATGGATTTCATAAGAGATCATAAAGAGGAAGTTTCGTGCCTGCTGCTAAAAATTTCAAATGCTAAAAACATCATGAATCTGGTTCAAGAAACCAGGAACATTCATCGGTATATCAATTCACAAGAGTTAAAGCCTTAAGTTCAATAATAAAGCAGCTGTGAATAAGCTCAATATCACAGTCACCACTGTGAAACAGTGTTTCGATTGGCACCATTCCTGATTTTCATGGTTAAAATAACAGAAGGACATACTGTGGACTGATGAATCTTAGGTTGTTGTTGTTATTTGGTTTTTAGGAGCATTAGTAACTAAGGTCATATTGCTCCGGGGATATGCAGTGGTCATTCCCTGACCTTGCCGCATCCTTCATATTTGGTGGTCAAGGGCTTGAACCCCGGTCTAATCAAGAAGCGTGTGCTCTGCACTGATGCTCCTGCCCACCTAGCTACGGAGGCGCCTGAATCTTAGGATACACACAAGTAGCTATATGATGTTTAATTCCAATGGACATGTTTGTATGTAGAGAATGCCTATTCAGTTCCTCCTACTCAAGTATATCATCTCAACATGAATTTCGGTGGAGCAGTGTGAATACACAGCATTGTTTCAGACTTGGTCCAATGGTGGTATGGCCTGAAACCATGACCTACTCGAAGTTTTGGAAAATTATGCACTACCTAGACTGTGGGAAGAGTATTACAGAAAAGGCCCTATTAATATCAGCATGCCAGTGTTAAATATCACATAGCAAGGGTTACATAGGTCTGCTTTTAAGACAACAATGTTAAAGTTGGACTGCTCAGTTCACAGGCATACCTCAACCCCAATGAATATTTGAAGAGCAAAAATGGAGTGGCAGATTGGGCTCTAACCCAGATGGCTTTCTTCCAAGTTGGTTCTGGAAACTGCCCAAAATGACTGTTAATTTAAAAATCTACTACAAATTAGGTTTCAAAATTAAAAGCTCTTTCTTGCAAATACCTGTATATCCTAATATTTCTGATGTAGGGCCCATTGCAAGAAAAGAATTAATCTAGCAAGTGTTGACTGAAAAGTGGTTCCAACATCATAAAGGTTAGGCATACCTGCTCTAAACAATGCAGAACCAAACTCCTCTTTTCCCAATTACAGCAGTGGTGTCTCACCAGCTGGAGATTCTTCTATTTATCATATAGAAAAACATCTGGTTAACACTAAAGGTGTTCCTACATAAGATCTTAGAAGCCCAGGCACTTCAAGACTACAATTCACCAATGTTTGGAATTTTCACTACAATTTCCTATGATAAGTGGATGAGCAGGGGCCAACGAACATCCTGAAAATGACAAAGTTGGTCTTATCCTGCAGGAAAATGTTATCACCCAAAATTGTATATCTGTGTGGAGCAAACCCATGCTATGCACTTGTGACACCCATTTACAATAAAACAGTAACTGTATGGTGTTGTGCAAACACCCCAACAAGATATAGAACATTACTAAGCTATACAAGTACCATCACTGACAGAACAGTGGATCTCAGAGCAAACCTTTATGCAAGATGGGGGGGGGGGGTGTTTGCATCAACACAAACTGCAAGAATAACTTCCAGATAAGATTATTTCTTGCTTTTTTCAATGTCAGTGGCCACTACATTTGTCAGCACTGTCCAACAGTTATGAGGCTATCTGAAATTACAGGTAGCACCTAGCAATGCTACTGGATCCAAAGTAGCCCATAATATGAGAGATAGCAAAGAGATCCTAGTCAAGACGCAGTGCATCATGGTTCAATGGTGTGAGTATATACTGAACCTAAGTTGAAATGGGCATAACAGTTTTCAGCATAAATTCTTGATAGTTTCTATTGCATAAGTCACATTGGTATGCACACATTAACCTTAGGTAAGTAATCCCCCCCCCCCAAGTTGTAATAAAGATATAGCCATGAGTCACCAGAATTTGGAAATGACCTTATATTTTATTTTACATGTTCATATTAATATTAAAAAAATAATTTTAGAGCACAAACCTCATTCACAGCATCTCGAGCTTTCTTGCACCGATGCTTATCTAATCGATTCAATTTCTTCATTGCTAGGAATAGCATGTAAACATGTACACGATGTTCACCAATATCATCCTTAAAAAAAAAAAAAAAAAAAAAAAAAAATATTAGTATTTCCCTATAAATTTCTCTACATTTATTTTTCACATTGCGTACTCACATGCACGCATTTGCACACACACACACACACACACAAAATTACAAACATTATTTCAGCCTTGTATTACTAACCCAGCATTAGGCAGTATTGGTTACATTTTCAACATGAAAATAGCATATCCAATCAGTCTGTACAGATCATGTACAGATCATATCATTCATGAACACTACGTTGCTTTTGAGAGAGTAAAATTGGCTGATGAGTAGCAGATTTCCAAATGAATGCTAAATAGCTAAGGTGCTTGGGGGACTGCCATACCCCCTAGGCAGCCGACTCAAATAAATGCACAAATTACACTCCACTGCCATTTAAGACGTGGAAATTTTAGAGCCAACAAAAATAAAAACTTCTGCTTTATTAGCTAATGGCATTCATTCAAACTTGCTTATTATTCTTTCAAAGAAAATCTTTCATTCTATAGCTTAACCAAACCATTTGGTATCATCTACACAAAATTGATTCTGTAGCTATGTGACATGGAGATCACATGCAGGTCAAGCACCAAATATTTCATTTTTAACATAGATCCACTGTGACTGCTTACTTGGAGAGATTGTCAATAAATATAAAATAGTTCAAGAATTTTGTTCAGCCATAGAACTGAGATAAAGTTTCTAAACAGTACCAGAGATAATTCTTGAATATTTTCTTTTATTCTGTAGGTAATTATTAATATCACGAGGGTTGTTCAATAAAGAATGATCATAATTTTTCATGAACAACAGTACTACTTGCTATTTCTAGCTGAGCTGTGGAATTTAAGACCAAATAAAGCTGCATCACACAGCGAATGCACAGTTGATTCGTGCACATGGTATGAATTGAACATAAACTTGACCAACCTTGGCAGTTAGTCAAGTTTATGTTCAGTTTCACCTTTGTAACAATGGATGCGAAACATGAGGACCAGTATGCTGCTCTTAAATTTTGCTTCCATCCCAAGAAAACATCAGCTGAAGTGCATGAAATGCTAAAAGAGGCTTGTCATGAATCTATGCTTCCACATAATATAAATCAGAGCTGTAATGCTCAATACGTTCTACGTTGATATCAATATGATATGTAGAACACTCTCCAGAAATTAAAACGAAAACAATTAAAAATCTCACATTACAGTAAGAAATAATTAACTAATTAAAAATCAAATGAACACAATTAAAAATCAATTTAATGCAATTAAAAATTATGTAAAAAATATTTTTAATGAAAAAAATTGCAAAACGATTTTCCTTCCTGAAACTGACAATGCTTTTCAACCATATGTCGTGATCACAGGAATGAAAATTACTGAACAGGGGCGAGCATGGAACTTAAATAGGGATTATTTGTCTTCACACATGCACGTAAAGGACCACGAGTCTGAGATTAGATATGGCCGGCAAACATTAACAGAATTCTCATGCAATTTAATTTCGATGGTTTTTGCAATTAATAAGCCTCTTAAAATTACGTTGAACACTTAAGTATTTTGGCCTCTTTAAATAAAAAAGTATGTTTTTCATTAACAGCATGAAAGGCTAATTCTGACACTGCTGAATGACACGAATTATGGCGGCGTGTTGATTAACATGAAAATTCAGAGGAAATGGCGTCCAACCCTGATAAGACGAGTCGCAATCACTGCAAGAAATGTTGTACACTAGGTCATTTATTTGTGTTGCCAATGAGAAAAGGACTGAGCGATTGTTCAGTATAGTGTGTAATTTCTGTATTGGCCTGGCTACAATTTTAAATTCGGTATCTCTAAAGAATCTGTTAAGTTGTCTGTGCCACTGTTCAACATATGGGACAGAAATAAAGTATTTTTTGATATTACTATTGTTGGTTGGTGTATTTTCTGTATTCTATCCTTAGTTGTACCCTAATTCTGTCTATTGCAGCGAGTCAGTAACCCCTGTTTAAGAATATGCTCATTAATATTTGTATTTCTGAACCCAAAGCCTGTTGACATGTCAGTTTGTTGATTATTGGGTGGGGGGGGGTGTTCACGAACTAGCTGAAGTATTTTGCAGTAGATCGTTGTGCATATGTGGTGGGGAAGGGGGGGGGGGTCGTCACACAACTCTTATGCATTTGGTCGCCAGCTCACGAAAATGTGTTAGAACTCATATGAACATGTCTTGACCCTCCCGATAATGAATTCAATTTGTTAACGTGTCTGTTTATTATTTATTTCTGAGGTCTGCTCTTCATGTCACAAATCTATGGTGGTCTTCAATACAGACCAATCATTAGGATGCAGATAATTTTTTAATCTGTTGCAAAGTTTCCTAACTTGGGAAAGGTATTTTTGTTTATCAGAATACCAAGATCTTAAGGCACACTTAACTATATTACATGATGTGGGAAGTGCTATTTGCTTAACACCCAAAATTTTATGATTTTACATATTTAAATCATAAAATTTTGGGCGTTAAGCAACTAGCACTTGCCACATCACATAATATAGTTAAGCTTGACTTAAGATCTCAGTATGTATGTGTGATGGTAGATGACTCTCATCAACCGGTGCAATACCACCACTTTGCTTATTGGAGGCTTGAAGTGGTGGTGGTTGTTGTTATTTGGTTTTTAGGAGCATTAGCAACTAAGGCCATTCCCTGACTTTTCCGCATCCTCCGTATTTGGTGGCTCACGGGCTCGAACCCCGGTCTAATCAAGAAGTATGTGCTACGCACTGCTGCTCCTGCCCACCTGGCTACGGAGACGCCTGAAGTGGTGGTACCCATGTTTAGTCTCCAGAGCTAAGTTCCGGTCAACCCTTCCCCATCTCTTCCATCATGCAGTATGACTGATGACTTTTGAGGTTATGATGAACACCATGGCGAGATCCAATCTTCCTTACATTTCGAGGGTACAGCTCTAAAACTATGTTTGCAGGCCAGCCGCTAGTTAGTACACCGGACTGAACCTATTGGTAACTCTTTAGGATGCTTCTGGATCAGCTAGTGTATAATCTTGCAACCTCTACTCTGCCAGATAGTGACTGGAGGAAGTCCGAGTAGTGTGTATGCTCCCTGAATAAATTTTCTGTTTATACTCCGGCACGACAACCAAGTCAGTAGAGTTTACAATAAATCATCAATACAAATATTTATCGTATTTAGTAGTCACGGGCTTGAACCCCGGTCCACTCAAGAAACGCGTGCCATGCACTCTCGCTCCTGACAACTGGACTACATTAGGCCCACTCCCACTGCTCGGGGGGGGGGGGGGCATTGTCCAGGCCACGATATGTCAAGGATCTGTGTTTGGCATAAAGGTCTTCTAAACAAGCTTCCATCTTATGGTTTGCCAACTGTTTTTTGTAATTGGTTTTCTAGTTTTTTCTCTGAGTGCTCACTTAGGATGACGGTAGATGGCTTCTAACTTCTCCACTAATGCTGGTGTCCCCCAAGGTTCCGTTCTTTCCCCACTCTTTTCCTCTTGTATATTACTGACCTTCTTCCGTTGAATGGAAATCCTATCCATAGTTTTGCCAATGACAGCATTTCAGTTTCCATTTTGAGAAGCCTTGCTCAATAAGCTTCAACTTCTCGAATATCCACTACCAATTCCTTAAATGCCAATCTCCAGGTAATTCTCCAGTGGGGCAAAGACAACTTAGTTGATTTCAATCCTTCTAAATCTCAGTCTTGTCTTATATCTCAGAAAAAGGATTCTTCTGCTCCTGTGCTTATGTTTGGTAACACTCTGATCTCTGGGAAAAATGATATATCTCTTTTGGGGATTACCCTGACTTCTAATCTTTCTTGCCATAAGCACATTACAAATATTGCTTCCTCTGCATCTAAAAAAACTTGGTTTTCTCTTTCACTCTCGGGGTTACTTTTCTTCCAAATGTTCACTCTGTACAAATCGGAAATCCGCCCTACCAGGAATATTGTTCCCACATCTGGGGCGGCGCCCCCAAAACCTCTCTCTCAGGCTATCGAAAAAAACTACATTATTAAGGCTCAGTTAAAGGAATTGATGGCCAGAACATACAATATTCCTGCACTTTTCGGTCAGGTAAAATTACATAAGACCGGCTTTCCTATTCGGCCTATTGTTTCCTACAGAAACTTGGCATTTTCATCCTTGGCCACACATGTATACAGCATTATAAAACCCTTTAAACTGGCGATACAATTTGGGATTAAGAACTACGATACACTATTTAATAACCTTAAGGACTGTAGACTTGGCGGTAATGATAATATATTCTCACTGGATGTTACCTTGTTATATACAAATGTAAAAGCGTTGAATACACATTAGACATTCTTTGGGATATGTTAAATAATAATTCGATACTGATTAATTATACGAAGCTTATTATGAAGGAAAATTTTCACTTAATTAAACTCTTAGTTGACACCAACTATATAACCTTTCGAGAAAAAGTATACAAACAAATTTTTGGTTTGCCAATGGGATTAAGCCTGAGCGGCTTAATATCAGAGATCTATCTCTCAACAATTGAACATATACATTTTACGCCTTTTCTACCCCTTAGAAAAGGTGTCAAATCACATACTGAGGGAGATATTTAGATGATGTTCTAGTCATTTTACATTCGTTTAATAATATTCATTCTAGACTCAAATTTACATTGGAGAGAGAGAATACGGATACTAAGTCATTAAATTTTCTTAATTTCATGCTTACTTGGGACATTAATAAAATCCAATTTAACATCTATTGTAAACTTACAAACACCAGTATGCTTCTGCATTATAACAGCTATCACCCGTTCAACTACAAAAAATCTATTATCTTTAATCAATTTCTCAATGCTTATAAATATTCAATGACAGAATCTGCTTTGGGCTCAGAAATACAAATATTAACCAGAAAATTCTTAAACAAGGGTTACCGACTTGCTACAATAGACAGAATTAGTACAAGCTAAGGATAGAATACAAAAAAAATACACCAACCAACAATAGTAATATCAAAAAATACTTTATTTCTTTCCCATATGTTGAACAGTGGCACAAACAGCTTAACAGATTCTTTAGAGATAACGAATTTAAAATTGTAGCCAGGCCAATACAGAAATTACACACTATACTGAACAATCGCTCAGTCCTTTTCTCATTGGCAACACAAATAAATGACCTAGTGTACAACATTTCTTGCAGTGATTGCGACTCGTCTTATCAGGGTTGGACGCCATTTCCTCTGAATTTTCATGTTAATCAACACGCCGCCATAATTCGTGTCATTCAGCAGTGTCAGAATTAGCCTTTCATGCCGTTAATGAAAACACTTTTTTATTTAACGAGGCAAAAATACTTAGTGTCTAACGTAATTATACGAGACTTATTAATTGAAGAAACCATCGAAATTAAATTGCATGAGAATTCTGTTAATGTTTGCCGGCCACATCTAATCTCTGACTCATGGTCCTTTACGTGCATGTGCGAAGACAAATAACCCCTATTTCAGTAATTTTCATTCCTGTGATCACAACGTACGGTCAAGAAGCATTGTCAACTTCAGAAAGGAAAATCGTTTTGCAATTTTTTTTGTTAAATTAATTTTTTGCATAATTTTTAATTGCATTAAATTGATTTTTAATTGTGTTCATTTGATTTTTAATTATTGTTAATTATTTCTTACTGTAATGTAAGATTTTTGAATTTTTAATTGTTTTTCGTTTTAATTTCTGGAGAGTATCATATGAAAGTGTTCTACATATCATATTGAGATAAACTTCTCTTATTCTTTTACAAATGCTTCCATATAGCACAGCTCATAGGCGATTTAGAATGTTTAAAATGGAAATGATTCAATCTCAAAAATCAGCAGTCCTGAAGCACCAACCACCCACAGCTGTCACCAGAGAAACCATAAACACTGCTTCTGTAACATGAGAAAAGATTTGTATAACAATAAGGCAACTGGCAGATATGTTGAAGATTATCAGTAGGAAGCTTGTACGGTATTCTCCATCATCATTTGCACACGACACATGTTTATGCACGCTGGGTTCCAAGACTACTACCTGAGCAACAGCAAGTTTGCATGTTTGCATGGATGTTTGTCAGAAACTGCAATGGATGGTTACTGAAGATGGTGAGGTTGCGCAGAGGGTGATACCAGCAGATGAAGGGTGGCTTCATTTCGATCCTGCAAGTAAGCAACAAAGCCAACACAAAAAAAAGCAAAAGTTGTGGCTTCTGCAGGATAGGTTACGGTCATCTCTTTTTTTGACATTCAAGGAGTGGTTTGCCAGCATGTCACATCATAGTAAGGTCCTGTAACAGTCATATGACTGTTACAGGACCTTACTATAGAACTGTATTGCATACTTTGCAGGATCAGTTGGCTGCACACAGTGGGTGGATGTTGAATCAAGACAATGTGAGACCTCACAGTGCTCATACTGTCATCGAGTAATTAGCCAGCATTTATGTCAGATGTGTTCCTCAACTGCCCTACAGCCCTGACCTTGCAATTTTTTTTTTTTTTTTTTTTTTATTGATTTCCAAAGTTAAAGAAGGAGCTTCAAAGAAAATGTTTCCAGTCATCACAATAAGTTAAAGACATTGGAGGCAATTTTCAAATGCATGTCAAAAAATGGCTTCCATCATATTTTTGAAGAATGACAGAAACAGAGCAAGTCCATTTCATGAAATGGAGACTACTTTAAAAAAGGACCATCAACATATGTATGATTAATAATGGTATGATGCAAAAAAAAAAAAAAAAAATTATGATCATTCTTTATTTTAACAGCCCTAGTATAAGTATTATAATATAAATTATGCATAATACATAAACATGTGGCCTCCATAGCCAAGTAGTCAGGAGCAGGAGTGTAGTATTACATGCTCTTTGAGTAGACCAGGGGTTCAAGCCCTTGACTGTTAAATACGGTTGATCTGTCAACCAGCACTGGACCAGTGTGACAGATTATGGTCCACTTTTCTCTCAACATGAATTGTTCAGGAGTTTTTCAGGCTTCCATACTGCAGTGGATTGTAATGACTGCAGTTTACTTTTTTTTTTTTACATAAACATATTGCTATGAGAGCTAGAAATAATGTATAATATGTATTGTTATTGTACTTAAATATCACACAGTTCTGAGGTACAGCACTGTACACTGAACTTAATTTTTAAATATGATACGCTTAACTAAAGCAGAAAAATCCACAGCCCAGAGAAGTGAGGATACCTTGGTTCAGAGAAGCATGGTGGGAAGTGGGGGGGGGGAGAAGATGTTATCAAAAGCAGTTCAAATATGAATCAAAACTTTCTAATATAAAATTACAACCTCTTATGGGACTAGTGCATCTTCCCTTGGTCATTCATTCCCTGTAGCCAGATGAGCATATCTCCTTGGGCAGGAATTTATTCTAAGAACTATTTTTTACCCCTGCAGCTTAAAAAAAAAAAAAAAAAAAAACGGCTTTTAATTTTATGGCTGTCATCAATTTGAAAACCAAATTTTCTACTGGGTTGACAGTCGTAATACCACTAGGTACCTACCTAAACCCATCCACCAATGAAGGGCCAAATAGTCCTGAAATGGCAGTCTGGGTGGTGGTATCCACTGAGAATGAGTAACATAATCTCTATTGGGGAAGTGTTACTTATCTGAAGTATAACCAAAGAGGCAACTTGTTATGAAGACATTCACAATGTGAGATGTAATGAAATGATGCCACTATAATTAACTTTGGTTAACTAAATAAGTATACACATAATGCATTTTCCCTAACTTATGTTTATATCTCTTAACTTATATTCATTATGGTTGTTGGGTTCTTTCTGGCTATCAGTGGCCCTAGTACATAAAATACAAGAAGAAAAGTCAATACTCAGTTTGAAGTAGGAGCAATTGGCTTTGAGTTAGAGCATTAAACACATTAGTGAAGCCATTTCTGCTTCTAATTGGTTTGCGCATAATAGTAAATTTATGAAAAGCAATCATTATGAAAAATCTAACTTTAATTAGAAATGTTTTATTTAAGTAAAAACATTTTTATTTTAATTATTACTAAGTATCTGAATAATGTTACTTATACATGGTTACCGATAAATCCAGAACAATAAATGTTTATTGATTAAAATTTAGCTGTGAATTGAAGAGCACTCAGAAACTCAATAATGTACAGCAGGAGTAAATTAATTTTATTAGTACTGCAATAAAACTGAAGCATGATCACAAGAAATATCACAAAAGATGTTCAAAATGAGTGCTGTGTGACGTGAGACGGGCTTCAACACAGAGTGAGATAGAATCTCGTACACGTATGAGTAGCACTGTTTTTAATAGCAGCGGTAGCTTCATGGATGCAATTCGACAAGTCATCTCGATTATAAATCTCTCTCTCTCTCTCTCTGGCATAAACAATCTGTTTCATATGAGCCCGCACATAAAAATCCAACAGATTAAGGTCAGAAGAGTATGACAGCCAAGAAATTGTACCGCTGTGACCAATCCAGTGATTCTGGTAACAATCATTTATGGATGTTCTTACTTGTCACCCAAAATGGAGGCAACCATCGTGCAGAAACCAACTATTGACATATATACTAAAATGAATGTCTTCCAGAATTGTTGACAACATCCTCTACAAAAACTGTAATGATCAGCATTTAGGCAGTCTACATATCGGGCAGGGAACTCATGATGAATAAAGTTATCTCCTACAGTGCTGGCCCACATATTCACACTAAACCCCTGATTCATCTATGATGCTACTAAAACTAGTAGCAACATAGATGAATTATAGAGTTCTGACTGCAGAGGCCTCTTCAATGAGACACTAAACCCCACTTGGAAACGGAACTGCCAAATGGTGTGAGAATTTTCACTAACCATGTATGGAGATTGTGAATGTAAATATTGCCTCATCAATCCACAGGATATTGACAAGTGAGCCAGGGCTGTTGTTGATATTAAGTATCCATAAACAAAATTGCTCATGTGGAAGAAAATCTCCTGCTTGCAATGTTGAACTCTATACACATGGTATGCATACAGCCCATGTTCACATAGTGTGCACCAAATGAAGGTTTTGGAATGACCCGTTCTTGCAGCAACTTTCATGTGATGGTGGAAGGATCTAATGTCACGATAGCCAGCACCTCTTCCTCTGCTTGTGTACAATATGATCAGGACTGGCCTCGGTCGTGATGCACTTTCACTGTACCCCATTCCCTTGAATTACGGTGGACGTTGGCAGACACACACCAAGTAGGGTGTTGACTGTCTGTCTGTCTGTCTGTCTGTCGCCTTGTTGGAAAAACAGCGCTGGTATTTGGTGGCAGCAGCTCTAGCATTTCCTTCACATTTACCATACACAAAGCAAATGTCTGCATATTCTGCTAACATTAATGCTCTTTTACTTACCATACATGTAATTAAGTTACTATACCACAGCAACAATTTGTTTGTTGTATTTATAAAAAAAACAAGGTATGATAATTTATATAACATTTTTGTGAAACAACCCGATTTGCATGCTCCATTTCATGATGTTTCCAAAATGCAAACATCAAAGTGGAAATGATGTCACTAATCTGTTTAATGTGTAACTCAAAACCTGTTGATTCTACTCCAAACTGAGTGTAGAATTTTCTTCTTGTATTTTAATGAAACATTTCCTCAATAAATATCGATGTTGATTTTAAAGACACCCTGTGTGTGTGTGTGTGTGTGTGTGTGTGTGTGTGTGTGTGTGTGTGTGTGTGTGTGTGTGTGTGTGTGTGTGTGTGTGTGTGTGTGTAAATACGTAGATTAGATAAGAGTATAAAAAGAGGAGCTGACCTGTCAGGTGTAATTATAATGGAAAAAAATTAAATACTGCTTGAAAAATAAAAGAAATAAAAGCAGAATAAATAAAATTAAATTAACATATACAAATAAGTATTTAATGCTATAAATCCTAAGATTTTAACTACATCATCAATGGCCAGCAGCCACAGCCAAAGGAAATACAGCAAGAAGTAAGGCCTTTGTTTCTGTTATGATATATATGCAGCAGGCAGAAACAGTGAGCAGACGTATATATATCATAGCCAACCCAACAGAGACCAAAAAGAAAGGGCATAAGAAGCTAATCTAATATAATTAAAAATAAAAGTAAAAAGCCAAATTAAGATAAAATTAATACCAATTAATTCCAATTGAAGTAAAATTGAAAAACTGAATAAATAGCATACAGCCCTATGTGAATTTTAACAAAGGAAATGTAATATGAAGACAAAAGAATAGACAAAATATAACAACTTACTGTGGTGCCTGGCAGGAGACGGTGAAATGAGCTGAGGGAAGCGAATGTATCAAGGCTGTATCGATGACCAAAGAAGTTAGCTGATAGTTCCCAGAAAATTTAAAACCATTAAAATAACCCCAAGTATGGGGGGAGGGGAGAAGAGAGAGGTGTAAACAGGTCAAAGTAAACCTTGCCCATGTGACAGGGAAGTAAGCAATTAAACAAATGAGGCAAATGGACCAGCATAGGGGAGAAATAAATGACTTACAAAGTAGCATCAAAAAGACTAAACTTTATTGGAGAAGGAAAAAAGTGAGCGACAGCAGAAAAATAGCATCTCGAATATTGCTTTCAGTTAACCTAATCACACAAGAGAATTAAAATACATAGTAATTAAGAACAGCAAAAAGTAACTGAAAGATGCGGAATATAGTAGTACTTGGGCAGTCCATACCAAAAGTAGGTCCCTGGATATAGGACTGGACATATGCCTCATGTGTTTAAGTCAATAATGGTATTGTATAAATAAATATGAGATTAAACAATGTCACAAATAAAATGAAAGACTGGGACGAAACAACAAACAAAATATAATAACTCCATAGTTAGCCAATCGGTGGGCACAAGTTTTCTACACCGAAGAGGCTAGGGAGTATATGACTGTACATTATACACAAGCCTGAATGTTATTTGGTTTTTAGGAGCATATTAGCAACCAAGCCATATTGCTCCAGGGATATGTGATGGTCATTCCCTGACCTTTCCGCATCCTCCGTATTTGGTGGTCACGGGCTCGAATTCCGGTCTAATCAAGGTGTGTGTGTGTGTGTGTGTGTGTGTGTGTGTGTGTGTGTGTGTGTGTGTGCACGCGCTACGCACTGCTGCTCCTGCCCACCTGGCTACGGAGGCACCAAAAGCCTGAATGCAAAAAGATATCAACCTGCAATTATATTGTTAATATCAATATGGTTGTCAATCAACTTTTTATATTTTATAATATTCAGTGCCTTATTAAAATGATGGGTAAAGGAAGGCAGAAGGGAAACTATTATCAAGAAGTTTATTATGGAGTAATTTCATATTATGTAAAATGAGATTGTTGTTATTACATATGGTGGCAATCCTGATGCATTGAGAGAGTATTATATTTGAATGCCCTTTTTTTTTGAGATGTTGGAGTGCCAATGGGTGAAGCTGACCACATTAAAGTTAAAGGCATCTCTTTAACTTTAATGTGGTCAGCTTTGCAGCATGTGTGCTGTTGATATTAATGTCCAAGTCTAAGTAATTATTTGAATAGTCATAGTTATTTGTTCTCTCCATAATAAGTTCTGGAGGATAAATGCTGGCAAAGTCCTGCAGAAATGTGGGGTAGTTGATTACTAACAAGTCATCTATATATCTGTAAATACTTATGTCTGAGGGTAGAGTGGTTTCAAACCAGTATAGGTATACGTTAGCTAAGACAGTGGTGCACAAACTATGGGGGACGACCCACAGAGGGGTCAAGGGATAAATTAAGGGGGTCGCAGCAATTTTTAAATAAAAATTAGTTATTGCATACATAAAAGCTAAAAACCTGTTGTTAAAATTACTTTTTCAATATTGTAGGTGTAGAGACCCTACTACTCGAACCAAGTCTGAGATATGAATGAACCCTATTGCCACTATTTTTTAGGGTGGTTTCACGTGTGATGCAGGCGCTTTCTTACTTATTGTCCTTGTGGGTAATGCACCTTAATTTGCTCACTGGCTATGACACACACAGAAAGCAACTGGCTAGTGCGACTTCTCAGTACTACTCAACTCAATTGCTGAACCCTAATCCCTTTAGATCTCTTAATTCGTGCTTCCTACAGCAAAAATTTCTGAAATTGCCTAAAGGCCAGAGGTGCGAATATGCAGTGGCAGTAAATAGCAAATCCGTTGCATGCATGTATGCTTTATTCTGCTTCGTAATTCGGTGCTTTCACATCAACTTGGATGTCTTTTTCATTCTTCTGCTACTTTTTATATTATCATTGTTTTTAAGAAGAATAAAAAGTATATTTTTATATATTTTACCATGTATAATTGGGCAATCAGAACAAAAACGGTCAAGGAGTGACGACAATAATGTTCTTGCTACAGATACTTCAGAAGCTAAAGGATAAAAAATGTAACGTGTGAAAATTTGGACACTAACATTATTTAAAGTGTAGTGCAACCACCAATTTCTGGTAGAAAGCCATCATATTCCAAATAAAAAAAAATGAAAAAGAATAGAAAATATCAAGAAGAATTTATGAAGTACAGCTTTTTTTTTTTTTTTTTTTTTTTTTTTTTGGTAGTTGTTGGCACATCGGCTTCTATGGCCATAATGCACCTCCCAAGGTTTTTGCAGTACTTTGATCCAAGCCTGAGACGGGATTCGAACCCGCGACCTTTGGGTTGCCAGGCAGGCACTTTACCCACCTGGCTAGCCCGGCCGGCCCAGCTTTACTTACAGTGTTGTTGATGATGAGCAACGTCCTTTGTGCATAATACATTACGAAAAACTGGCTAACAAAAGCATGAAACCTATTAAATGAAAGACACTTACATACGAAACATCCAGAGATAACGAAAAATGCTGAATCCTTTTCAAAAGACAAGCCAACCCCATGCAAAGTCTGAAATCTTTCATGAAGAAACATACAACAGTTCCTTGTAAAGCTTTAAAACCATTGTTGGAAGTTTCATATTTAATAGGAAAAAATTTGAAATCACATACTATTAACGAAACAGGCCTACGCGCTCTGGATTCATTAAGAATTTATTACAGTATACACAGAGCGTACAAATAAAGGAAGAAATATATGAGCTTTCGGCTATATGGTAGCCTTCATCAGAATTAAAAATACATGAATGGCAGTTGGAATGAAGATGTGCACTGCCAGGTGCGTGAGACGCGAGGTTTAATTGTTTGTTGACGTCTGTGGCTGTGACGCATGATGACGTGGCCAGCGCTTGTCCAATGATAGAACTACTGACTCTGTGATCGGGTGGACTTGGCAACCACTGTTCCTGTTCAAGGATTTATCCGAAGATTTTATATTTAACGATTCCAACCAGGTACGTTTTAGGTAATGGTGGGATCTATCTACCACCACGACATCGCGGTGTGGGTCGATGTCGTGGTGGGTTGTCCAGACATGTTCGGCGATAGCTGAGCGTTCTATATCCGCTAAACGGATCGCTCTTTTGTGCTCCGAGAGACGTTTCTCAAGTCGACGTCCAGTCTCTCCAAAGTAGCAGCTAGTGCAGTCACGGCAAGAGATGCGGTAGACCAAACCGCTCTGCAGAAGGGTGGGGACAGGTGTTTTCACGTTGGAAATGAAAGAACGCAGTTTCTTGCCTGGGAGTTGGATGCACTTTATTCCGTGCGTTCTCAGGATTCTACCGATCTGTTGTGACAGGTTGGGGTAGTATGGGATGAATGCCCTCGTGGATGGCTCGTCACTTTTGGTGTTGTAGCTGGTCGTCACGATGTCACGTGTCTGTAGATCACACCTGTCGAGGACGTCAATGGGGTAGCCACACCTCGTAAGGTCTACTTTGACCCTAGTGACCTCTTTGCATCTTTCATCAGCGGAGCTGGAGTGTGTCCAGGCGTGAGTAAGCAAGGTTCGGGCAGTGGAGAGGAGGTGGCCTCGCGCGTGTGCTGACCGGAAGTTGGTGAACTGGCCAGCACACATGGGCTTACGATAAACTGTAGTCCTCAGGTATGTGCCTTCACGTCGGACAAGTGTGTCTAAATATGGTAAGGAGTTGTTCGACTCCAGCTCAATCGTGAATTTTATGAAGGGCGATAGTGAGTTGAGGTATGATAGAAGTCGCTGACCTGAGTCTCTAGGGATGACCACGAACACATCGTCAACATAGCGACACCAAAAGGCGATGTGATCTGGTGCGTGTGCAAACGCACGTCCCTCTAACTCCTCCATCACGATGTTTGCTGTGACCGAGCTGACAGGGGAACCCATGGCCGTGCCATGTATCTGCTGGTAGACTGAGTCATTAAATATGATCGCACCCCCTGTTAAGCACAGTCTGAGGGCGGCCGAAATGTCATCGGGTGTGAGACCAGTTCTTTCGTTGAGGGTTCTATCATTGTCCAAGAGTTGTTTTGCACAAGAAATGGCAAGTTCCACAGGGATGGAGGTAAAGAGCGATATGACGTCGAACGATGCCATAACTTGATCCTGCGAGATGGATACAGTGCGAATCCTCTTTATGAATTCAACACTGTTGGAGACGGTGTGGGTGGTCTTGCCAACTAGAGGAGAAAGAAGTCTCGAGACAAATTTAGACAGCTCGTAAGTCGGTGATCCACAGCAGGATACAATTGGTCTCAGTGGTGTGTCTTCTTTGTGCACTTTCGGTAGGCCGTAAAACCGTGGGATCTGACATCCGGAGGCACGGAGGTGATTACGGGTTGACTGTGTGATCTTCCCTTGTTTCAGCCAACTGTTGATGAGGATATTCACCTCTGATTCCCATCGTTCTAAAACTCTGTTGGGGTTGATGGTCAGGGGTTTGTATACGGTGGTATCTCGTAAAAGTAGTAGCGCTTTCACCATGTAATCAGTGTGATCCATTACAACCGTACGGCGGCCTTTGTCTGCCGGTAGAATGACGATGGACGAATCCTGTTTCAATGCCTTGAGGGCAGAAAACTGTGTACGGTTGAGGTTAGAAGAGACGGGGCGAGCACGGTGTAGAACTGCTGCAGTCTTCAAGCGGATTGTGTTGGCTACATCTTCTGGGAGGCGTGATAAGCTGGCTTCCACACCTAAGGCGATGTCGGTGATCGGCGGGTGCTTAGGAAGAACGGCAAATGTCATGCCAAGAGTCAATAAGTTTATTTGGTCCGCAGATAACTGTTTGCTGCTTAGGTTCAATACGAAGTCCGTGGAATTAGTGAGAGGGGTATTACGTTGGCTGCGAAATTGACGGGATTCATTAATCAAATTACAAAACTTACGTTTCTGTCGGGCACAATAAAGATCTGATTCTCTGACGGCCTGGTGACATAAAGTGTTGACCACATCGGTGTAAACGGGATCGGGAATCAGAGTCTTAAGGTCGGCTAGTAGGGTTGCCTTGCTCGCTGAAGCACGTTGTATGTCAAGATGGAGGCAGCCGATCCATATACGTAGGGTTTTGAGGCCGAAGTTCCGACAGGCACGTCTCATGCGCTCATTAGAAAACGGTTGTTTGTAGCGAAACCCTTTCGGTATAATCTCGTTAGCTTTGCACCTATGCGCAAACCTCAGGTGTTGTCTACTACGGGCTATAAAGATAAAATCTTTCTGTAGTCTCACGACCATGTCGTATGCTGGTTGGCCAAGAATAGTACGAACATAACGAAACAGGCCTACGCGCTCTGGATTCATTAAGAATTTATTACAGTATACACAGAGCGTACAAATAAAGGAAGAAATATATGAGCTTTCGGCTATATGGTAGCCTTCATCAGAATTAAAAATACATGAATGGCAGTTGGAATGAAGATGTGCACTGCCAGGTGCGTGAGACGCGAGGTTTAATTGTTTGTTGACGTCTGTGGCTGTGACGCATGATGACGTGGCCAGCGCTTGTCCAATGATAGAACTACTGACTCTGTGATCGGGTGGACTTGGCAACCACTGTTCCTGTTCAAGGATTTATCCGAAGATTTTATATTTAACGATTCCAACCAGGTACGTTTTAGGTAATGGTGGGATCTATCTACCACCACGACATCGCGGTGTGGGTCGATGTCGTGGTGGGTTGTCCAGACATGTTCGGCGATAGCTGAGTGTTCTATATCCGCTAAACGGATCGCTCTTTTGTGCTCCGAGAGACGTTTCTCAAGTCGACGTCCAGTCTCTCCAAAGTAGCAGCTAGTGCAGTCACGGCAAGAGATGCGGTAGACCAAACCGCTCTGCAGAAGGGTGGGGACAGGTGTTTTCACGTTGGAAATGAAAGAACGCAGTTTCTTGCCTGGGAGTTGGATGCACTTTATTCCGTGCGTTCTCAGGATTCTACCGATCTGTTGTGACAGGTTGGGGTAGTATGGGATGAATGCCCTCGTGGATGGCTCGTCACTGTTGGTGTTGTAGCTGGTCGTCACGATGTCACGTGTCTGTAGATCACACCTGTCGAGGACGTCAATGGGGTAGCCACACCTCGTAAGGTCTACTTTGACCCTAGTGACCTCTTTGCGTCTTTCATCAGCGGAGCTGGAGTGTGTCCAGGCGCGAGTAAGCAAGGTTCGGGCAGTGGAGAGGAGGTGGCCTCGCGCGTGTGCTGACCGGAAGTTGGTGAACTGGCCAGCACACATGGGCTTACGATAAACTGTAGTCCTCAGGTATGTGCCTTCACGTCGGACAAGTGTGTCTAAATATGGTAAGGAGTTGTTCGACTCCAGCTCAATCGTGAATTTTATGAAGGGCGATAGTGAGTTGAGGTATGATAGAAGTCGCTGACCTGAGTCTCTAGGGATGACCACGAACACATCGTCAACATAGCGACACCAAAAGGCGATGTGATCTGGTGCGTGTGCAAACGCACGTCCCTCTAACTCCTCCATCACGATGTTTGCTGTGACCGAGCTGACAGGGGAACCCATGGCCGTGCCATGTATCTGCTGGTAGACTGAGTCATTAAATATGATCGCACCCTCTGTTAAGCACAGTCTGAGGGCGGCGGAAATGTCACCGGGTGTGAGACCAGTTCTTTCGTTGAGGGTTCTATCATTGTCCAAGAGTTGTTTTGCACAAGAAATGGCAAGTTCCACAGGGATGGAGGTAAAGAGCGATATGACGTCGAACGATGCCATAACTTGATCCTGCGAGATGGATACAGTGCGAATCCTCTTTATGAATTCAACACTGTTGGAGACGGTGTGGGTGGTCTTGCCAACTAGAGGAGAAAGAAGTCTTGAGACAAATTTAGACAGCTCGTAAGTCGGTGATCCACAGCAGGATACAATTGGTCTCAGTGGTGTGTCTTCTTTGTGCACTTTCAGTAGGCCGTAAAACCGTGGGATCTGACATCCGGAGGCACGGAGGTGATTACGGGTTGACTGTGTGATCTTCCCTTGTTTCAGCCAACTGTTGATGAGGATATTCACCTCTGATTCCCATCGTTCTAAAACTCTGATGGGGTTGATGGTCAGGGGTTTGTATACGGTGGTATCTCGTAAAAGTAGTAGCGCTTTCGCCATGTAATCAGTGTGATCCATTACAACCGTACGGCGGCCTTTGTCTGCCGGTAGAATGACGATGGACGAATCCTGTTTCAATGCCTTGAGGGCAGAAAACTGTGTACGGTTGAGGTTAGAAGAGACGGGGCGAGCACGGTGTAGAACTGCTGCAGTCTTCAAGCGGATTGTGTTGGCTACATCTTCTAGGAGGCGTGATAAGCTGGCTTCCACACCTAAGGCGATGTCGGTGATCGGCGGGTGCTTAGGAAGAACGGCAAATGTCATGCCAAGAGTCAATAAGTTTATTTGGTCCGCAGATAACTGTTTGCTGCTTAGGTTCAATACGAAGTCCGTGGAATTAGTGAGAGGGGTATTACGTTGGCTGCGAAATTGACGGGATTCATTAATCAAATTACAAAACTTACGTTTCTGTCGGGCACAATAAAGATCTGATTCTCTGACGGCCTGGTGACATAAAGTGTTGACCACATCGGTGTAAACGGGATCGGGAATCAGAGTCTTAAGGTCGGCTAGTAGGGTTGCCTTGCAGGTTGCCTAGTAGGAACCCATGGCCGTGCCATGTATCTGCTGGTAGTCTACCAGCAGATACATGGCACGGCCATGGGTTCCCCTGTCAGCTCGGTCACAGCAAACATCGTGATGGAGGAGTTAGAGGGACGTGCGTTTGCACACGCACCAGATCACATCGCCTTTTGGTGTCGCTATGTTGACGATGTATCCTGCTGTGGATCACCGACTTACGAGCTGTCTAAATTTGTCTCGAGACTTCTTTCTCCTCTAGTTGGCAAGACCACCCACACCGTCTCCAACAGTGTTGAATTCATAAAGAGGATTCGCACTGTATCCATCTCGCAGGATCAAGTTATGGCATCGTTCGACGTCATATCGCTCTTTACCTCCATCCCTGTGGAACTTGCCATTTCTTGTGCAAAAACAACTCTTGGACAATGATAGAACCCTCAACGAAAGAACTGGTCTCACACCCGATGACATTTCGGCCGCCCTCAGACTGTGCTTAACAGGGGGTGCGATCATATTTAATGACTCAGTCTACCAGCAGATACATGGCACGGCCATGGGTTCCCCTGTCAGCTCGGTCACAGCAAACATCGTGATGGAGGAGTTAGAGGGACGTGCGTTTGCACACGCACCAGATCACATCGCCTTTTGGTGTCGCTATGTTGACGATGTGTTCGTGGTCATCCCTAGAGACTCAGGTCAGCGACTTCTATCATACCTCAACTCACTATCGCCCTTCATAAAATTCACGATTGAGCTGGAGTCGAACAACTCCTTACCATATTTAGACACACTTGTCCGACGTGAAGGCACATACCTGAGGACTACAGTTTATCGTAAGCCCATGTGTGCTGGCCAGTTCACCAACTTCCGGTCAGCACACGCGCGAGGCCACCTCCTCTCCACTGCCCGAACCTTGCTTACTCGCGCCTGGACACACTCCAGCTCCGCTGATGAAAGACGCAAAGAGGTCACTAGGGTCAAAGTAGACCTTACGAGGTGTGGCTACCCCATTGACGTCCTCGACAGGTGTGATCTACAGACACGTGACATCGTGACGACCAGCTACAACACCAACAGTGACGAGCCATCCACGAGGGCATTCATCCCATACTACCCCAACCTGTCACAACAGATCAGTAGAATCCTGAGAACGCACGGAATAAAGTGCATCCAACTCCCAGGCAAGAAACTGCGTTCTTTCATTTCCAACGTGAAAACACCTGTCCCCACCCTTCTGCAGAGCGGTTTGGTCTACCGCATCTCTTGCCGTGACTGCACTAGCTGCTACTTTGGAGAGACTGGACGTCGACTTGAGAAACGTCTCTCGGAGCACAAAAGAGCGATCCGTTTAGCGGATATAGAACGCTCAGCTATCGCCGAACATGTCTGGACAACCCACCACGACATCGACCCACACCGCGATGTCGTGGTGGTAGATAGATCCCACCATTACCTAAAACGTACCTGGTTGGAATCGTTAAATATAAAATCTTCGGATAAATCCTTGAACAGGAACAGTGGTTGCCAAGTCCACCCGATCACAGAGTCAGTAGTTCTATCATTGGACAAGCGCTGGCCACGTCATCATGCGTCACAGCCACAGACGTCAACAAACAATTAAACCTCGCGTCTCACGCACCTGGCAGTGCACATCTTCATTCCAACTGCCATTCATGTATTTTTAATTCTGATGAAGGCTACCATATAGCCGAAAGCTCATATATTTCTTCCTTTATTTGTACGCTCTGTGTATACTGTAATAAATTCTTAATCACATACTATTGCTGAATCTCTTGTTCTCCCTGCTGCTATAAAAATGATTTCAATTATGCATGGAGAAAATACAGCAATGATTTAAATACCATTCCTCTACCCAGAGACACAGTCTCACAGCATATTACAGTTATCGCACACAACATAAAACTGAGTTTATTAAATTGATTGAGAGAAAGTTCAATTTTTGCAATACAGTTAGTTTAATTCACAGATATTTAAAATCTTGCTCAAACTTACTGTATATGTTGAGATACTGCTACGAGGGAAATATTTTTGAGAATTTTATATTTTGCTAAGCTTTGGAAGGAAGAACGACGGGCGAGATTTTTGATGTTATAAATATTTTCTTCAAACAAATAATCTAACAGGGAACAACTGCTTTGCGATTTGTACCGATGGGACAGCTGCATTAACAGGATAAAATAAAGGTTTAAAAGGCAAAATAAAGGAAATTGCTCCAAATATAGTTTTGAATAATTGCATTATACAGTACACATGGAAGCATTAGTAGCAAAATCTTTCCTTCCATATATATCACATATGCTGTCCAAATACTATATATTGTAGCTGAAGCAGGCTGCAAGAGTAGCTCATGGGGTCTTGTTAATGATATATAGGAATTTTGCTAGCAGGGATAAGGAGGTGATTATCTCCTTATATACAAAATGGACTTTGACAACAATGCATGCAGACTTAAGATCTACATCAACCAAAAATTACAAATGATTAAGTTGGAGACCTCAGAGGTGAAAATCAAAAGAGTTAGACAAGGATGTGTTCTTTTTCCAAACCTCTTTAATATTTACAGCAAAATAGTGATGAGAAAGATAAAAGAACAAGACTTAGGGATTAATATCAATGGCATTTGGTATAGCATGCAAATCTAGCCAATAAAACTGTATCATCGGCATATGCCGATGATATAGTTTTATTGGCTAGCAACAAAAACGACCTTGTTACTCTCAGACTTATTATGCACGCAGACTTATTAAAATCTACATCAACCAAAAATTACAAATGATTAACTCAGAGACGTCGGAGGTGAAAATTAAAAGAGGAGTTAGACAAGGATGTGTTCTTTCTCCGAACTTCTTTAATATTTACAGTGATGAGAAAGATAGAAGAACAAGACTTAGGGATTAATATCAATGGCATTTAGCAATCTTAGATATGCCAATTACCCCCAGAGGCTCACGTCTGGTGAGTATGGGCTTGGCACACCCAGGGTCCTGAGCTGGATATCATCATTCTTCCCTTTCTACTTCTTTCTCTTTCTCTCTCTCTCTCTCTCTCTCTCTCTCTCTCTCTCTCTCTCTCTCTCAGGGTAATAGGGAATTTTTTTTTTTTTTTTTTTTTTTGGTCGGTGCAGCATAAGCCTCAGGTTTCCTTGCACCATATGGCTAATAATAATAATAATAATACAGTTTTATTGGCTAGCAACAAAAACGACCTTGTTAGCCTATTATGTTTGCTAATTGGGAAAGGCAAAGACTATGGCCTTGAACTAAACGCAGAGAACACAAAATATCTGAAAGTTAAGAAAGTCAGTAAAACTGAACCAGAAATTGTGATCAACAACATGAAAATAGCAAATACAAAAGAATACAAATATTTGGACACTGGAAATCAGGAAAGAGCAGGAAATCAGGAAAAATAAGAACAGACATGGCCAAGATGCCTTTTGGAGAAATAAACACCTCTTGAGGAGTACTGTGCGAATTGAAACAAAGAAAAGAATGATTAAAACATTGGTTTGGCCAGTTTTTACATATGGAAGTGAATCTTGGACCTATAAGAGTGAGACAATAGATTGAAACATTTGAGATGTGGTGCTTCTGAAGAACATTAAGAATTTCATGGACAGAGCACATGTCAAACATTGAGATTCTACACAGAATGAGAACACAAAGTTCTTTATTAATGGAAATGATTCAAATAAAATTGAGACAGGATACATTCTAAGAGGATCAGCTGGACAAAGAACACAGAGAGTCCTCGAGAGAAAGATCATGTGAAAAACATCAAGAGGAAGGAGAAGAAGAACGTGGTTTCACGACATAAGGATCTGGACGAGGTCACAAAACTACGCTGAGACCAAGAGGAAAGCTTGTGATAGAGGGAACTGGAGAGACATGGTGCTGCACCCTCACATCGAGGAAGCTACATAAAGAAGAAGATACTGCAAAATAGTCAGGCCACACCTTCAGTACTGCATAAAGGTCTGGTGGCCTTATTTTAGGAAATGATGTTGAGCTACTAGAAAGTACAGAGAAGGGCAACGAGATTAGTGAGTGGAATAAAGGGTTGCTGTTACGAAGATAGGATTAACTTCTGCAAATTGCAGCATCTGGAAACTAGGCACCTGCGAGGCGATCTGATCGAGGTGTATAATGGCTTAAATGGTTTGAGCAAGCTCAATGCTGATGGGATTCTTCTTCTTCTTGCTCAGATTCTGCACCTGAGGGGGCATAAATTCAAATTGAGGAAAGATGGTTGTAGAATAGATGTGCGGAAATTTGCCTTTAGCCAGCGGGTAGTTGCTTGTGGAACAAACTTCCCTCTATCATTGTGGAAGTTGACAGCTTAAATAAATTCAAGGCTGAATTAGACAAACTTTTGGAGGATAGGTGAAACGAAAGGGGTTTTTTTTTTTTTTTTTTTGGCTGATGCTAAATAAGCTTGCTTTCTTGCATCATGCCTCTACTAATGATCATAATCAATACAAATATTCAATATTTCTATCACTGATATTTGCCATCAATGGTCAATACAAACATTCTATCAAAGTTGAACATTAGATGATCATTTATGGTTGTTCTTTTCTTCCAGAAACTTAAAACCAGTTTATAATGTCTCAGAATAGATCAATAAGACTCCTGTTATGAAACTACAAAGGGACAAAAAAAAAATCCACAAGGTTAAAAATGAATTTTAAACTGGAGGACAATAGCCATCCATGCAACTGAAACCATCACGAAAAGTCACTTGACTACTGAAGAGTTAAGAATAGCGATCTGGGGATTCACCTAACAAGTACAGGGCAGTGTCAAAAAGTCAAGAGTTTGGATTAAATTTAAGTTTTTGCAATACTGTTCAGACACGACGGGGGGGGGGGGCATATACGATGAGAGCCTTGTCAATCATTTTTGTCTTGAGAAACTGTGCAAGGCACGTGGGGTAGAATTTTTCTCAGTGCTGTGCTTGTTAAAAGGAGACTGTTCTTACAGGAATGTGATGCGCTTGATAAAAGGGTGCAAGAATATTTACTGATGCTACTGACGAGTGTTAATGGGTCAGAAAACTGGTAGCTTGGGAGAGATTAACAGCAGCTTCAAGTAGAAGAGAAAGCAAAGTATTGAAGATGACAAAGCCTGATGGGGTCCTCTCACAAGAAACCGCACCATGCCATGTTATTTCTGACACCAAGCACATACACTAAGAGCATAAACAGGTGCATGTATACTTGCATGTACAACAATGCCAGCAGTATAGCAAACAAATTTGAAGTACTACTTCGGTCATCATATATGGGCATTGTGAGGTTATTTGGAGACACAGTGCCACACAGATATACGGACTACGGAAGTTGAACATGAGTACAATATATATAGGAAGGACAGGAAGGGGTAGGAGTTATGCTCTTGGTTAAGAAGTGCTTAGAGTCCAAGGCAGTGCATAAAGTTAACATGGGTGGCCAGTACAATGTTGAGTTTATTTGTAATGGTCACTGGGGAAGACAAAAATTAGAATAAATGTACATTTGTAGGCCAAATGACTGTGATGAGTATAACAAACAACTATACAAATCGAGTGGGCCAGTAAACCAGAATATCTTATAGTTGTTGTTGTTTGTTTATTTGGTTTTTAGGAGCATTAGCAACTAAGGCCATATTGCTCCGGGATATGCAGTGGTCATTCCCTGACCTTTCTGCATCCTCCGCATTTGGTGGTGACGGGCTCAAACCCCGGTCTAATCAAGAAGCATGTGCTACGCACTGCTGCTCCTTCCCACCTGGCTATGGAGGCGCCAATATCTTATAATGGGGGATTTTAATTTCACAGATATTGACTGAAATTTCTGGATTGGTCACTCATATAGTAGCAAGATCTTGTGGATTAATTGGCTAGCTGTTTTGCACACCACCACCATGTTAGAGAAGCAACTAGAAAAGCCAATATGCTGGATCTGATTACCAGTATAACTCTTCATGCATTAAGAATAAAAGAAAAGGCTTTATTTTGCAGAAATAAAGTTTAGTTTAGTTTAGTTGGGCAGAAATTTTTAAATTCCCTTCAATGGAACCAACTGATGATGTTATTAGCAACACCAAATTCTAAATGAGAACCATTTAGGTAAGTAATCATAGAAGTTACTAAGCTTGTTATATCAACTAAGAGATACTGTTATGGATTTAGACCTAAATGGATTAACTAGCGAGACTAGTGGAAGAGAATATAAATGCATATTGTGATTATAAATTATCAGGGGGCACAAGTCACAAAATGGGTTAGGCAAGCTAAGGCAAATTATGAAAAGTTTTTGGCTAAAAATGCAAAGAAAAGTAAAGTAGTGAAGAATTCTTTGCTGATGTTAACACTAGAAAGAAAAGGATGAATATGATTGACTCACTAGCTGACAAACTGAACACTGTGCATCTAAATTCACCATAAAAGCAGCTTTTATGAATGGGAATAGCAGAAATACACAAAGTTATAGCTGGGAGATAAATGATTTTGTGATAACTGAGAAGAAAGCAGAAGACAAAGTGAAGCTAAAAGCAAATAAGATATCTGGGGTTGAAGTGACCAAAATTGTAAAGCAGGTCTTTGACCATCATTAACCCTTAGCCATAACTATGAGAGCTTCCTTGAACTCAGGGGAATTCCCCATGGACTGGAGGTGTGCAAATATATCCCCAATTCACAAAGTGGATTCATCAAAAGGTGACAAATAACTATAGACCTGTTAGTTTAACTTGTGTTCTGGGGAAAATAATTTTTTTTAATAAACCTGCCAACCTTTGTATCATCTGCAAACTTGGACATTAAGCCTGATACACCTTCATCAATATCACTAATAAATACACAAAACAATGGGTCCAGCACCGAACCCTGGGGAACTCCATAAATAACATTTGTCCACGAAGAGCAGTGTATTGATTGATTACCAGCAGTGTCCATCTCCCAACTCAACCACCCCTTTATCCATTGTAGCAACTTACCCTTAATGCCATACTTCTCTAATTTGTACAGCAGTCTTCCATGTGCAACAGTATCAAAAGCTTTCCTGAAATCCAAGTATATTATATCAAAATGATTTTTTGCATCCAGTTCCTTTGTGACAACATCACAGTATCCAATCAAACTGGTCAGACAAGACCTCCCTTTAACAAACCCACGCTGTGTCTTAACTATTACTGCAGTCTTGTCTAGATGATGTTGCAATGCTTCTTTAACTAGTGATCACTTTGCAGTATATATATGTGTCAGTTGAAGTAGCCCCATGTAAGGGGAGGGAAGGCGTAAAATTGTAATCAGGTGATGTACCCATGTGACAGGAGAGTGAGCAATTAAACAGGTGAGGCAAAAAGCCAACAGAGGAAGAAACAATAACTAACAAAGTAGTGTGGAAAAGACACCAAACTTTGTAATAGAAAAAACAAGTAAGGATAGTAGAGAAATAGCATCTCGATATTGCTTTCGGCCAGCCTAATTGCTCACGAGAAATAAAATGTAGTAAAAAGAATGGCTGAAAGTAATTGAAATGGAGGTGAATAAAGTAGTGCTCGGGCAGTCCAGGGTTGCAAGCTCGTACCACAGATGGCCCCTGGATGGATGACTGGACAATTGCCTTGTGTTTAAGTCAATAGTGGCAATGTTAAAGAAATCAAAATGAGATAAAGAATGAGATAAAAAATAACAAATATAAGAATACACAAAAACTATAAAAAGGCGAGAAACCTAATACCCCTGTCGATAGACAATCCGTGGGCACAAGCTTTCCATACTGTGAGACATGAAAGAGTCAAGAGGGTATGAAACTATACAATATGTACAAGCCAGAAAGTAGAGGAGGTTAGTCTATTGATGTGATGTTAGGAACTGGGTCGTAGTTTATAATATTTTTAAATTTAATAATGTTAAATGCTTTTGTGAAGTGATGGCGGAGGAAAGCAGCCAGGAATTTATTATGTAGTAATTTATTGTAGAGTATTTTAATGTTGTCTAAAAATAGACTGATGGTACTGCATATTGTAGCAATTCTTATACACTGGGAAAGAATTATGTTTGCATGAACTTCTTTTAGAAATGTTAAAGTGCCAATGGGTAAGACAGATTACCTTGAAGCTAAAAGCTTCTCTTTTGTTGTATATGTTGATAGTAGTATGGGGGCTGTCGATATTTATGTCTAGGTCTAGGTAGTTGGCTGAAAGGTCATTATTATTTGTTTTATAAAGGGCGAGTTCTGTGGAGTAAAAACCATCAAAGTTCTGTTTAAAAGTTGGGTAGTTAAAAATGATCAAGTTGTCAATGTATCTATATAGCTGTATGTCTGAGGTTAGGCTGTCACGGCCCAGTATAGATATAGGTTAGCTAAGACGCAGCTAGCAGGGCTACACATGGGAGTGCCTATGGTTTAAGTAGATAGATTACCGTCAAAGTAATTGTTGGAAACACAGCAATCGCCATTGACAACAACATCTTCCGGTCCATAGAGACAGTAAGTTCTCTTGTTTTTGCCCCATCTCTTAGATATTTTTGAGTTTAAATTTTATACTTTTCTTTCCACAGGTTTTTATTTATCATTATTATTTATTATTATTTTTTTTATAGTTTATTTATTATTTTATTCTTCCTTCTGGTCTCTGTCGGATGAGCTATGATGTATATGTATACTGTTTACGTATACATCATAACAGAAACAGAGACCTGGACTATTGTTTTGGCTCCTACGATTTTCACTGCCGACCCTTTTGAAGAAGTAGTTAAAGTCCTAGGACCCACAGCTTTTGGTTCTTACAATTGTTATGCCCTTATTAATTGCATTTTATATTTATTTCAGGTAAATTGATTTTTTACTTACAGGTTCTCCCTATTCTTACATGGTTACTGCACTTTATAGCTCAACTCCCCTACCACACGCACAAATAAACTGATTTTTACCTTTTTTGTCTATTATTCATTATGGTTGCAGGTCCTTTCTGCGTCTACCATAGTTCCCGGATCCATAACCCGATCTTATATACATTTTATAAATTTTGCACAAACTCTTACGGCCCATTCCTCTTTGATAAGACTTTCATAATTTCATTGCATCTTTATCTTGTTATATATATATATATATATATATATATATATATATATATATTGTGTTCTTACTGAAGACTATAAAAATGATATTTAGTAAAGTTTACTGTAATAAGTTAAAGTCAGGTGTGCACCGTTAGTGCTATTGTACAAGGGGCAATTAGGCATTACACATGCATGACATTATATTAGTCAATTTTATTATATGGTATCTATCTGTAGGGAATTAGGTATATAAGGACCAAACTAGCAAGTTGGTAAAAGAAAACTAGCTTTAGTCTGAAAGGCCTATATACTGAGAGGCATCAGTAAAATGAATGAGGACAAAATTTTCAAGATTATAAATGATGCTAGAACTAGGGGACATAAATTCAAGTTACGGGGGGAAATGTTTAGATTGGATTGCAGGAAGTTCTATTTTAGCCAGCGAGTTATAAATTACTGGAATAAGTTGCCTTCATGGGTGGTAGAGGCCGACAGTTTGGGGAAATTCAAAGGTCATCTGGATAGTACTTTCGGGTAAGGGAAGCACATAGGATGATAGGTTTAATTTCCTTTTTATTTATTTTTTATTTTATTAATTATTATTATTTAGTTATTTATTTTTATTTTTTTGTTTTTATCATTGTTTTGTTCGGATTTATTTTATTTATTTTTTTTTTTTGGCTGGTGCAGCATAAGCCATAGGCTTTCTTGCACCATGCGGCCGTTACTAATAATAATATACTAAAGGCGAGAGCTAATAATAGAATGTAAAGGAAAATAAAATTAGAATAGCATAAATAAAAATAAAAAATGAAAATAACATTCTTCCACTTGGTCATCGATCTGCTACTTCTTCAGGGGCTTTGAGCAGACTGATAGCCAGACTAAAAGAATGTCTCATACATACCTGTTTCTGTTGTCCCCATTCCAGTTTTGCCTGAGTTTAATTTTTAGGTGGCGCCTCGGTAGCCAGGTGGGCAGGAGCAACAGTGCGTAGCACACGCTTCTTGATTAGACCGGGATTTGAGCCGGTGACCACTGCATATCCCCAGAGCAATATGGCCTTAGTTGCTAATGCTGCTAAAAAAAAAAATAAATAAAAAAATAATAATTTTTTAGGCGATTGTATAAAAAATAAATGAGAAAAGATGTGTTAAATTTAAATTTTGTAAAAATAGTGTCAGAATCAGCAAACTGGGATAGGCGACACAAAACCCAATGGGTATGTATCAGATTAAATGAGAACAGGTCCTTACTTCCTTCTTGTACTGTGGTGGTCAGTCCGAAAAAGAGATCAAATTCCCACCTTCTGGTTGTTTTATGTGTGCTGACTAAATGATAGTGTACAGCTGCGCTTTTCATTGACTATGGCGGGATGGTAAAATTGCTGTAGGCAACATGCCCTATGTCAATGCAAATGTTCTGATAGCCTTAAGAGGGTTTTTGTATGTTTATTTGAGTTAGTGGTGGGGGGGGTACCTCTGATGGTGGAAGGAACCTACATGAATGAAATGTGTTTAATGCAAATACAAGAAGTGTTAATATAAATAAAAGAAGTTTGTTAAAGAAAAAATATATACAGGAAATGCTATCCTCTGGACAAAAGCTGGTATAGCTTTTCTAAGGCATAATGACCCGTGTATGACCGAGGGGATAACTATACAGCCTCCTTCAATGTGAATTTATACTGTGTTTGTAATTTACTGAGGAGATATGAATGGTTGATATGTGTTTAAAATAATACCTTAGGTGGGATTATTCTGTTGTTGGAAGTTTGGTGCAAGTTGATAAATTGCCAGTTAATAAGTGGCCAGTGACTCATTTTTACCTGATTGTCCAAAAACTGGTGACCTTCATCAGACTGAGATAAAGGTTATTACCTAGAGAAATGACTTCCCATTTTTGATTCCAGGGTTTATTACGCTCAGATGAGGCTCATCATCTGACTGCACTGTAACCGGGATGTCCAAACATAACCCCCCAAATATTAGAATAATAAAAGCATTATAAGTGACAGGTTCAACCTAATTTGACCTCCGTGTTTATTGTGCTCAAAGGAGGCTCATTGTCTGACCGCACTGTAACCCGGTTGACCAAAAATCTCCCCCCCCCCCAAAAAAAATAACAGAATCTATTAACTGATAATTTATCAACTTGCACAAAACTTCCAACAACAGAATAATCCCACCTAAGGTATTATTTTAAACACATATTAACCATTCATATCTCTTCAGTAAATTACAAACACAGTATAAAACTTAGAGATACAGGTTGAAAATTCACATTGAAGGAGGCTGTAAATATGTATATAGTTATCTCCTTGTACGTACATGGGTTGTTATGACTTAGAAAAGCTATACCGGTCCTTGTCCAGAGGATAGCATTTCCTATATTTTTTTTTCATTAACATACTTCTTTTATTTATATTAACACTTCTTGTATTTCCATTAGCACATCATTTCATTCATATAGGTTACTTCTGGCATCAGAGGCACCCCCCCCCCCACTAACTCAAATAAACATACAAAAACCCTCTTAAGGCTATCAGAACATTTGTATTGACATGGGGCATATTGCCTACAGCAATTTCACTATCACGCCATAGTCAATGAAAAGCATGGCTGTGCACTATCATTTAGTCAGCACACATGAAACAAGAAGGCAGGAATTTGATCTCTTTTTCATACTGACCACCACAGTACAAGGAAGTAAGGACTTATTCTCATTTAATCTGATACATACCCGTTGGGCTTTGTGTCACCTATCCCAGTTTGCTGATTCTGACACTATTATTACAAAATTTAAATTTAAATTTAACACATTATCTTTTCTCATTTATTTTCTATACAATCACCTAAAAATTAAACTCAGGCAAAACTGGAATGGGGATAACAGAAACGGGTATGTGTGAGACATTCTTTTAGTCTGGCTATCAGTCTGCTCAAAGCCCCTGAAGAAGTAGCAGACCGATAGACCAAGTGGAAGAATGTCCTTTTCATTTTTAATTATTTTCACTATTCTAATTTTATGAGACTGCCAATATGGCCGCCGTTGTGTTCGGATGTACGATATATCGTGTCGTGATTTTTGTGTAAAAAATGTGTTTAAACTACAGATTATGTTCTACAGTGTGTTCTCTCAAGAAGATATACAGTACAGGAGTCCCTCGGTGAGAAACTTTTTGCATTCTACCGGGTATTAAGTTAGATCCCAGCGTAATTTATCTGTTTCCTTTGTTGCCAGACTGCACCGGTCACCATGTGGCTGATGGCAGGGAAATAGAGAGCCGACCAATATAACGTGGCTGGCACGCTGGTATCTGGCCGTTGACTGGGGAGGTTGCCCTCATAGTGATTGTGTCCTGTGTTAACTTGTACAGAAACAACGTTCCAATATTTCTGGACTGTGTTTAAAGCAATATTATAGAGAAAATCATGACTTTTGTGCTTCCCCCCCCATAAACTTTCCGTGATGACGCGTGAACTTCTTACTAGTGTGACACATTGAAATCGTGATGTCACCATCGTCTTCGGCGTTTCCCCGAAAACACCACAGGGAACTAATCCCATTGCTCTGGTTGCACTTTAGCACTTGGCTGTTCCCTCTCCCATCACGTGACCAACGGAAGAACTTAAATTTGCGATTAACAGTTGTAAGACACGTAATAAACCTACGGACTTGTGGTTAGTGTCCATCGACAGCTCTTGGAGCCCTACTTTCAACTAGCACGCCCAAAACTCGATAATCCGGAAAACCTCTTAAATCCGAAATACCAACAAAATGGAGAGAAAATCGGACAGAACTATCGCTGGGGAACAAGATCAAAATAATGATTTGATATTGATAGAAAACCAAGAAGAGGCGGAGAACCCCTGCTCAGGAGGCCCCCCGACCAAAGGAAAAAATTGGAAAATGATTGCTCCGAAATCAGAAAGGAAAACACACTCGCAATCCAAGCAAAAGGAGACAAATGAAGTAGCTGCCACACAGAATGACATTACAGAGGACAAACGGGATGCCAATGACGCACCAAAAAATGCGGAATCTTCCCGATTTAATAACGGAATCCTTGTGGTGCACCAAATAAACGCGCAACGGGCCACAGCAGTGGCCGACCAAGTACGGCAAAGCGCTGATGAGGCAAACGCAGGTGTTATCCTGATACAGGAGCCCTACACTCACACAGGGCAAGTCAGGGGCTATCTGCTCCGATATAAAATTGTACAATGCAACAAAGACACTCCGAGGGCGGCGTTGATAGTACGGAACCCGGAGATAACCACAACTCTGCACGCCATGGGCAGCATGTACCCATATTATTAGCTCTGTTGGCAGCCTGTATATGATCTTGCTGTACTGCAGACCCGGAATAGAAATAGATTTCACTATCACTTACCTACAAACAGTGCAAGAAACCCTAGCAGGACAAAGAGTCGTAATCAGCGCTGATTTAAACTGCCGCTCCCGTCTGGCACAGCACTACACCAGACCGACGAGGTACCAGGAATGGACAGAGGCTTGAGGAGTTCCTAGCAAATTCTATCTTCACTGTAAAGACTCGACCCTTCAATCTACCGACATACTGCAACACCTTATGGGAATCAACCATAGACATCACGCTAACCACAAGAAACATAGCAGCTAATGTGACCGATTGGACTGTGCAAAATGCCTGGACCACATCGGATCACCACACAATCACCTTCAATATCAAGAGAACGATGCCAAGACCAACAAATGGCAAATACATGGCGAGCAGGTTCGCCATCAAAAAGGCAAACTGGGAGCTCTTTCGAGAACAACTGATCGGCAAAGCAAAAGAGGAAGTGACCGGATGGGAGAGTGACAGGATGGAAAACGTAGACAGGATGCAGGAGAAAATCACCCACATTATAACCACTGCAGAGGAAATGGCGATGAAAAGGAAGACACCCTTCATAGGAGCCATGCCGTGGTGGACCCCGGAGTTACAAAGACTACGAAAGCAAGTTCAAATAAAGAGAAAAGAATACCAGAGGGTGCGGAGAACCTGGCCACCCGCAAAGGTAGCCTATCTAAGACATCAATACCAACAGCTACACAATGCCTACACTGAAAAAATAAAGAAAAATAAGAAAGCCTCCTGGGAGCGACTAGTCTCTGCGACCGGAAATGAGGACCCCTGGGGGGTTGTATACAAAATAACCACAAATAAGCTCCCCAGGGGGGAAATAACGACGGCAACAAAAACATCTCAAGGATCCCTCACTAAAACATGGGATGATTCAATTAATAATATTCTAAATACAATCATTCTAGAACCCCCAGACAACCTAAGTGACAAGCAAGAAGAAATCTCCCAAGCGTACAAGGTATACGCATCACAACAAATGGAGCCGCCCTTCACCATGGAGGAGCTACAAAATGCGGCGGCACAGATGCGAAATAGGAAATGCCCGGGACCGGACCTCCTGGAGCCAGAGCTGATCAAAAAGGCCGTGGAACACATACCTGGCCTCCTGCTCAAACTTCTAAACTGCTGCCTGCAAGCGGGGAAATTTCCAACCTCCTGGAAAACTGCAAATCTGAAACTCATCCTGAAGAACCCTAACAAGCCACCAGAACAACCGGATTCCTACCGACCGATAGCTTTACTGACCACCCTGAGTAAACTATATGAAAGGTTATTGCATAAAAGAATTATGAACCACTACAAAGCTGCAAAATCTAGAATCACCAAAACAATATGGATTCAAACCGGGATTATCAACCATAGAAGCAGTCCAAAACCTTATATTCAAAGCAACCCAATGCGACAGGAAGTACTTCCTAGTCATTGCAGTGGACTTCGCAGGGGCGTTCGACACCCTGTGGTGGCCGAGCGTCCTCGGCCGGCTCCGGGAGGCAGCGCTCCCAACAAACCTCTACAAGTGTATAAAGCATTACCTAACTGACCGAAGAATTGAGGTGGTAACACCTTTTCGAAAAGTGGCTCGATGCATCCGCAGGGGCTGCCCCCAGGGCTCGGTCTTGGGGCCACTCATGTGGAACATTGTCTTTGACAACTTCCTGGCTCAGGACTTGGGCGAAGTGAGCTGCCAGGCCTTTGCTGACGATTTGGTTCTGGTGGAGGCAGACTCCAGATCAGGCCTGGAGACTCATGCAAACTAGGCAATACAGGTGTTACAGGATTGGGCAAAGCTACACATGTTGAAGATCTCACCCACGAAGATGAACTCTGTTCTACTGAAAGGAGTGCTTGACATCCACAGACCACCGCAAATAAAGATAGCAGGAGCAACCATCAAACTTTCAAAACAAATACGATACTTAGGAATTACAATTGACAGTAATTTATCCTTCACTCCTCACATCATCCACCTGAAAGAAAAACTAAGGAATTACGCAGCATTAATAGCAAGAGTCTCACACAGGGACTGGGGATTAAACAGAAAAACCCTGTCCCTGTATTACAAAGCAATTTTCATCCCAGCCATTACCTACGGATCGCTGATATGGTACAAAAAAGCAGGAACAGTAGTAAATAAAAGACACCTGGACACAATCCAGCGTAGCATTATGCTCATCATCTCTCGTGCATGCAGAACAGTGAGCACGCACGCCCTCCAGGTCTTGACAGGAGTCCTCCCACTGGACCTGGAGGTGACTCGCTGCGGGCTCATGTACCACCTGTCTAAGGGAACACCCACTACCATCTATGGACTCACCCTAGAACCAAACAATAACCGCAAAGCAGAAAAGCATAGAATCGTGGCTCACCTGCTACAGCTGTGGCAGGACAGATGGACAGCATCAAACAAAGGCGAAGTGACGAAGAGATTCATACCACTGGTTGCCAAGACGTATCCAAAAGCCCCAGCAGGGGTCTAGCGGCTAAATGGCCAGAAGAACAACAATACACAACACTACACTTACAAAATCCATACACTTTTAAATCTCTGGCCTTTACAGTGAACTGTTACACCTACAATGAAAGCAATGCGGAGTTGGGGGAAACCTCCGGTGCCACTAGACACGAATACACTTTATACTTTATTCTAATTTTATTTTCCTTTACATTCTATTATTAGCTCTCGCCTTTAGTATATAAGCCTTCCAGACTAAAGCTAGTTTTTTTTTACTAACTTGTTAATTTTGGTCCTTATACCCTAATTCCCTATAGATAGATACCATATAATAAAATTGACTAATATATATACTGCATACATATTTGCAAACACATTAATATAATAATTTCTATCATAGACTTCCTGTTTGTGATTTCTAATGCCATTATTAAATTAAACATTACATAACCACAATATACATTTTAACATTTTACAATTCTGTTAGAATGCTGTTGTGCCTATAATTTTGCATTCTACCTGAGCATCATCAGCCAGTATCCAATGCCATACTGTGTAAATTATTTTTAATTAGATCAAGATGTAAAGCTAAAAGCATTAAATACATGAAAGCAAGAAATTAGATAAATATAAAATAAGAAAAAATAAAATGAAATTGAAATAAAAAACTAAATAAAAGCATAACATAACACTGGATAAGTAAGTATTAATTACTGACTGTATGCACTAATAGGCACTTAACAGGGACCAACACATTAATGTACAAGAAAAAGTAATTAGCAAAACTACCTGTTTCTATGAACCCCATACCAGGTTTACAATACAGTACAGTAAACCTTCGATTTAGCGGACCAATAGGGGAGAAGGGGTGTCCGTTAATGCCGAAAGTCCATTAAATCGAATGTAACTTAGGGGGGCACTTTTTATTGTTCTTAATGTAAAAAAAAAAGCTTTAATACAATATACAGTATTGTACAATATAAAATTATGTTGAAATTTGGCCTTTGATTTACAGATATCAGAAACAGTTTGTTTTTTTGTGCCGTAAATTTCACAAACAAGTGCTACTGAGATGCCTTGTTCTAATTTCTCAATTAGCTCTAATTTCTGTGCCACATTTAAGTTCACACGCTTTCTTTTAACTGCTTTATCACTTGATGCCATTTTAAATTGTAGGGATTGCAAAATTATTTAATAAATAAAGTCACAATTCAGAAATCACAGAAACACTCTGTATACAACCTGACCGCATAACAGCTTGAGGCAGACTGAGACCGAAACAAAACAAGTCGGCAGACCTGCAGTTTAGTGTCCTGAGTCATGTTCAGCTCGCAAGCCACTGCCTGCTCTTATCTGTAATCTATAATCTGGGAAAACAGCTATTTGAACACATTTTCAGATAGAAAATGTGTTCAAATAGCTGTTTTCCCAGATTATAGAACTCCACTAAAAAACGATTTCCTGAATTTGATTATAAAAATAAAAGTAGGTAATTATCAAAACAATAATGGAAATAGTAATTATTAATTTTTAATTAATAATAACACTGAAGTTTTGTATAACTTAAAAAAAAAATAATATGGTCGAGATTAATATGTACATTACTGTATTATTATTTGTTCGGTCCGTTAAATCCGAAATCACTTAAATCGAGGGTTTGCTGTATAGTAAAATATAATGAATAGCATCTAAATAAGAGGAGACAAAAAAAAAAAAACCACATATTAAATATAATATTAACATTATTGGTTATTGATTTTACATCGTATTTCCTTTTATAAACAACAACAAGGGAAAAAGCAGTATACTTCTTCCCCAGGGCATGATCTTAATCTTACTCATTTAGTTCATTTTTACTTTTATTTCTTTTGGAAATTAAACGATAATACAGATTTTAAGAGGCGAGTACTGAGAGAAGCTTTTGCTATAAAATTTTAATAATATTAACATTAGCAAGGCATAAATTTTTTACTGCAAGCTGGTATAAAAAGTCATACAGATAGCAACCCACTTAAGAAGAAAAAAAAATTACATTTATTATTAGCTTTATGGTGCAAGGAAGTCTGAAGCTTATGCTGCACCAGCAAAAAAAAAAATTTTGAATTACCCTGAGAGAGAGAGAAAGAACAAGAGTCAGAAGGAGAAAGGGATTCACCAAGAAAGAGAAGAATGATGATTTTGTTGTGGCCTGCCTCCTTGTGGGGTGGATGGGTACTAGGGAGAAGTACTATTATATAGCATCAGCCAATAAAACACACACACACACACACACACACACACCCTTCTCATTTCACTCATCCACCCACTCCAAATGTTTGTCTAGTTCTGCATTGAATCTGTTTAAGCTATCGACTTCTACAAAGACAGATGGAAGTTTGTTACAGCAATCAAACACCCACTGGCTAAAGGCAAACTTCTGCACATCTATCCTACAAGTGTCTTTCCTCAATTTGAATTTATGCCCTCTCAGGCAATTATTCTGTTACTTATGTTAACTCAGAAACTTCGTTCATTTTTTTTCAAAAACAAGACGAAAACAACACCAGAAACTGATCATGTCGCTCATGTGATAGAAGTTGTTAATCTTGCCAGGCAATTAGATTTGGAAGTCAATGGTGATGATGTCAACAAGCTGTTGGATTCACAGTCAGGAGCTGACAATGAATGAGCTCATAGAGATGCATGAGCAAAACGTCACTGAAGTATCCGACACTACAGACCCAGTTCCACCAGAAAAGCACATGACAATTGCAAGTTTGACAGAAGGTCTAAGCTCAATTGAAAAGGGCTTAAAAATTTTAGAACACAGACTCCAATGAAGAATGCGTTATAGCTAGAAAGCAAGGAATAAAAAAATTAACTTGCTATGAAGAAATTCTGCGTGAAAAAAAGAAGGCGCTGTGTCGTCAGATGAATTTGTTAGATTTTATGAAGCCATCGACATCGAAATAACTTTTTTACATAACTCATTTATTTTTTAATACATATTTTGTATTAATATTTATAAATAACCGCAATTTTATTAAATATTTTTCTTCTAAACTAGAGTTTTTGTTAGTCCTTGGTCCCAATTAAACAAAATTTATATGTATTTATATGCAAAGTTGTACCCTGACTTAAGCGAATTCGACTTAAGTGATTTTCCTCGGACCCACCTATCGTGTAACTTAGGGGTATTACTGTAGTCTTCTCTACTGGTGAAGTGTTATTTATTCGAGGCAGTACAATACCATGGCAACTCGTTGTGAGGGCAGTCACAATATGAGATATAACCAAAACGATGCCAATTTAATTAATTAATTTAACTACTTTGCGAAGTTATGTTACGTTATGTTAAAATGATGCATTTGCACTAACCTATGTATTAGACATTTTTACTAAGATCAAAGAAACAAAATACCAAGGGGAGACTGAAATGTTTGTTGCTAGTTCAGGTGGTTTGACTGAATGTTTCAAAAATCGATCAGGACTGCATAATGTTAAAAGTAACAGGGGAAGCTGTTAGTGCTGATGAAGATGTTGCAGACAAATTTCCTGCACAATTGCAAAAAATCATTTTTGGATACAGCCATCGAACTCTTCCAGTCATTTTGTGTCCAAATAAAAAAAAGCATCAAGTGACCAAAGCTCTATTTGAAGACTGGTTTACATCTTATTTCTGTCCAACAGTTGAAGACTATTGCAAAAAAAAATAATCTTACTTTTAAACCTCTGTTGCTTTTAGATAATGCACCTGGACATCCTTCTGCACCTGGTGACTTAAATGAAAATGTGAAAGTTGTTTTTTTATCAGCATATACAACTTTGTTATTGTAGATGCAAGGGATGATTGCAACTTTCAAGGTTTACTATCTCCGTAGAACATTTGCACAGGCACTTGAAGCTACAACAGGAGACAATGCAATTTCTGTACCAGTATTTTGGAAAAAATATAACATACGAATGGCCATTGAAAACATTCGTGCAGTATGGGTAGAAGTGACAGCCAAGCAATATGAGAGCAGTTTGGAAGCATATTTTACCTCATTGCGCAAATGATTTTACTGGCTTCAAAGATGCAGTTCAAAAAGTTATTGAAGACAACTAATATTTTGTAATGACCTTGGTTTCAAAGGCTTGGATATGGCTAACATAAAAGTTATTGAAGACAACTAATATTGGTAATGACCTTGGTTTCAAAGGCTTGGATACGGCTAACATTCAAGAATCATTGAATTTGCATTCAGAACAGCTAAGTGACAACGATATCTTTACATAGAGAACAGCGTGCATATGAAGAAGCTGAGGAAAAAGTGTGAGCCAGTGAAAATGTTACTGCAAAGGAGATAATGGTAAAAGAATTAGGCGAAATCTTTCATATCACAGAGAACCTTAAACAAAAGGTAATGGATGTTGATTCCCAACATCAAAAGAAGCATATTATTTTGCTAGGGCCTAGAGAAGCTTGTTGTCGGCTATCAGAAATTGTATGATGAAAAAAAAAGAAACCCAAAAAACTGTTCAAATGACTGTGTTCAAGTATTTCCATAGCAAATAGTTAGTTTATTCATTATGTATTTTATGCAATAAACGTTTAATAAACATTTATGCAATAGACATTCCTGAAGGTCACGGACAATTATAATTTTTTCTATTGATTATTATATTCGATTAACACGTTTCTGTTTTGCGCGATGCTCTTGCGAGACGAATTAATCGTGTTAATCGAGGCCAGCCTGTACTCAACTGTGAATAGAATTTTCATCTATTATATATATATATGATATTAAAAAAATATGTTATACGATAGTTATTACAATAATATAGCTATAAACAAAATTACGATTCATAATACAAATTATATATACAGTATGCCCTTGATTTAATGGAGTAACTGGGGGAAGGGGTGTCTGCTTTTGCCAAAATCCATTAAATTGAATGTATTTTAAAAACATATATTAATAATGAACTTACAATGTACAGGATGTATTAAAATGTTATTATAATGTATAAGTATGAATAAAATATTATTATAATGTACATTGAGTAATTTATACACTCCACTAAAACATCTGTTAAAAATAAATTTATGACAGGAAGCAAACTTTATTTTAATTAAACACATCAAATACTATACAATGTAACTAATGGAGTGTTTACACCACTCTATTTTTTTTCCTTACAGCTCACACAAAGTTGTTTTCAACGTGAACATTAGTTTTTTTCATTTAAATCCATTTTAGAGGGAAAAAAATACTTTTAAAATTCTTAAACTCCATTGAATAAAAAACACAAAAAAACATTAAAAAAGATAAATTATATTCAGGATTAATATTAACTTAATTGAAAGAATCAATTTTCAGAATCAGAAACAACTGTCATATGGAGGGAGAGGTGTTAATTCCTTGCTGGTAGAGGGTTCTGGTGAAACAGGTCCAGTTGATGAAGTGGTCTTGAAGAAATCATCAAGCTTCAGTTGCCCTTGCACCTTGGTGCTGCTTCCTTATTATTGTAGATTGAAATTCTCTAAAATGTTCATAATAAGGAAGCACATCAGGGTCTGATGATGATTCAATATAATATATGATTTCATCCATACGTTGTCTTATAACAGACAATTTAAGATGAAGTGCAACTGATTCTTCTTCTTTGTCGTCATCATCGTTCTCTACGAAGAACATTTTCCGTAATCTCTACCTCAGAAAAAAATTTGATAGCCCAGATCATCTTCATCATTTTCGGGCCACTGTGCCACATCATTCTCAGTTGCATTTTTGTTGCCCGCCTTAAAGACTGTCCTGAAAATTAGACGCCTCAACTCCCTCAAAGTCCATTTCAGGTTCTACGTCGTACAACAATTCCAAGCATTGGCCAAGGTAGTAATCTTCATATCTTTTCACGCAGCTGCTAAGTTGAAGCTGTTCTTTCTGATGTTGTATGCATGTAAATTTTGTGGTGTCCTGATATCTTCTTGTTTCTTCCAAAGCAACCATCACCTCTTCCAAAAACATCTTCTTATACAATCTTTTACATGCAACGATTACACCCCGATTCATCGGCTATCAACGAAGTAGTGTTAGGAGGCAGAAAAACACCTTTAATTCTCCCATCCCTGCTAACTAACCTCTCAGCATTAGGGTGAGCAGATGCATTATCTAGCAGTAAAACAGCCTTTATTTCATGAGAAGGAATTTTCATCACATCTGTCTGATGGCATCGCATGTCAGGAATAAAATGGTTAAAGAACCAGTCACAGAAAATATCCATTGTAAATCAGGCATTTTTTGAGTGGGAATATTTCACCGGTAACTGGTTCATTAAATCCTTTAAAGCACGAGGGTTTTTTTTTTGCCTTACCAACTAGCATAGGCTTAAGCTGATGCAAGCCATCAGCATTTGCACAAAATAAAACCGAAATTTACTCCTTGTTTAGCTTACGACCAGGGGGTGCTTGTTTCATGCCTGGGTATTTTCAGGAACAGCATGATAAAAAAAAGCCCAGTCTCGTCAGTATTATAAAGCTGTGATAAAATGAGATCCTCATTTTTAACGAGGTCATTTAGATATTTTCTGAAAGTCTAACTTGTTCTTCATCTGCACCTAAAGATTCACCCAGGTTCTTTTATTAACAATGCCGTGGCACTTTCAAAAACTCTACAGCCATCCATCACTCCCCTGAAATTTTAGGCCGCGAATAAAAAAAAAAAAAAAAAAAAAAAAAGTTCTAAATTTTTCCTTTAGGAGAGAAATTTTTTGTCCTTTAAATGGAGGGCCTATTGTATATATAATAATTTTTCTCTTTATAAAGAGGTACTAAATAAACATCAATTATAGATCACCATAAAATTAAAAAGATACCATACACCCTTTAATAATGAAATACCGTATTTCCCCATGTATAAGACGCACCTTTTTTCGAAAAATTTTGGGTCTAAAATCTGGGTGCGTCTTATACAGTGGTTATAGATTTTTTTTTTTACTTGCATTTCCCGCTTTTTCGCGCTTGTTGTCTTTGCACTCATTGTTTCGCGCTTGTTACTGGTATATTAAGTTACGTTTTGCCACGTTCTGCCCAGAAATGGCTCAAAAAAGATTTTCGTACAGTGCTGAATTCAAGTTAAAAGTGATCCAGTTTGCAAAAGTGAATGGAAATCATGCTGCTGAACGTAACTTTGTTCCAGCTGAAAAAAAAATCCGAGACTGGCTACAGAAAGAAGAAACCCTACTGAAAATTCTACGGTAGAAGGCCATTAGAGGCAAGTCAGCAAAATGCCCTGATTTAGAGAGGGAATTTAAGATATGGATTGAGGAGCAAAGGGCAATTGAAATTCCTGGGTCCACAAAGATGGTTCAGCATGAGGCAAGAAGAATTGCTGATGAAAAAGATGTTACTGATTTCACAATTGGTGCTTCAGGTTCATGAAACAGAATGGACCAAGCATGCGTACACGCACCAGACTTGCCCAAAAGATGCCTGAAAGCTATGAGCAGAAGGTCCTTGAATTTCATCGTTTTGTCATTCAATGTCGGAAGACACATCAGTTTGAGTTGGGACAGATTGCAAATATGGACAAAGTTCCCCTTCAATTTGATGTCCCAAGTAACAGAACTGTTGATAAGAAGGGGGTGAAAACTGTAACTGTGAAGACAAGTGTACATGAAAAGAGCCATTATACAGTTATTCTAGCTTGTTGTGCCAACGGAACCAAGCTGCTTCCTATGCTGATTTTCAAACGCAAAACAATGGGAAACGAAGACAAACTTCAAGGAGTGATTGTCCACGTTCATGACAAGGGTTGGATGGTTCAGGATGGGATGAAGATCTGGTTTGAGAAAGTTTGGAGCAGGAGATCAGGTGTGCTCTTACACAAACCTGCCCTATTGGTGCTTGATCAGTTCAGGGCACACAACAAAAAATACAAAGAAGATTGCTGCAGAGCAAAAACAAAACATGCCATCATACCTGGAGTCTTGACATCCCAGCTCTAACCACTTGATGTCAGCATTAACAAACCCTTCAAAGCTGCCATGAGAGACAAATGGAACCAATGGATGAAGTTTTCTGGGGACAATTTGACACCAGCAGGAAGAGTGAAGAAACCAACTATAGCAGAAGTTTGTACCTGGGTGAAAAGATCCTGGGATAATATCAAGATTGAGATCATTGTCAAGTCATTTAAGAAGTGTGGCATTTCAAATGCCATAGATGGAACTGAGGACGAAGCAATATATGAAGACAGTGATTCGTCATCAGACACAGATGAGGACAAGCTAATAGATGGGAGTTTTGACAGTGATGAGTTGTATGAATTTTATAATGAATAAAACTTGAGTTCAATAACTTTATGTAATACATTTTTTTTTAAATTTCGGGCCTCAAATTTAAGGTGCGTCTTATACATGGGAAAATTTAGTAAATATACAGGGTGTCTCAAAAATATTGGTACAAACGTTTAGAGGAGGTAGGTAACATCTAAAGGAATGTGAATCGCATAGGAATCCATAACTGGAAACATCACCGTAAGTCTGTACACGGCACTGTCCATCAGTTCGCGAGAGGGAAAATTTCTGGTTTACTCATTCAAGCAGTAGTCGCCACACGAAGAGCATGCATCGATATACAAACTGAGCTGGCAGACATGCACCTAGTGTATGGATTAGCGGAGGGCAATGGACGAGCCGCGCAATGAATTTATGGAGAATGCTTCCCAGACAGACATGTACCAGACCACCTTTTGTTTGCGTGTATGCATCAAAATTTGTGCGATTATGAGTCATTTAGAGGTAACAGGAGTAGTGCGGGCAGACCACGTTCGACGCTAACTCACACCATTGACGAAAGTGTGTCGAATGCCGTCCAGAATAATCCTACTACCAGCACACATCATTGCCTCTTCCTCAGGAGTGTCTCGCAGTGTACAGCGTGTCTGGCATGACGATTCCTTACACCGCTTTCATCTCCAAAGGGTTCAGTTACTGCTCCCCCAAGATCATCCTGCACGTGTGGCTTTTGCGCAGTGGTTTCTCCAAGAAAGTGTTCAAGACTTCAATTTTCCAGCCTATGTTTTGGTCACAGATGAGGCTTATTCAATCAGCACAATGCTCATGTGTGGGCTCACGACAACCCACACGGTGTGCACCCCATGCGGCACAACATCGCTTCGCAATAAATGTGTGGTCAGGTATTGTCGGTGACTGCTTAGTCAGCCCATACCGCACGAACTCCGCTAAATATCGGATCTTTCTTGAACAAGTTCTACCAGGGTTACTTGACGATGTTCCAGCAAATGCGAGACGCAACATTTGGTTTTAACATGACGGGGTGCCTGCCCATTATGGAAGGTGTGTTCGTGACCATTTGAACAGGCTTTTTTGGCAACCGTGGATCAGCCGTGGTGGATCCGTTGCCTGGCCCCCATACTCACCTGATTTATCGAGCCTTGATTTCTTTCTGTTGGGGAGCCCTCAAATCTATCGTGTATGAATCGCCTGTGGAGACGGGAATGGATCTCGTGGTGAGACTCATCTGCGCTGCTGCTACTGTCAAAGAAACTCCAGGTGTGTTCGACCGTGTCCGCCAATCCATGCTGCGTCGATGTCACACATGCATCGCATCTTGTGGTGGAACCTTCGAGCATCTGTTGTAGCATCATGAAATGCATACATCTCGTACTCCATTGTTAATATTATGTCAAATAAATGTTTGCCACTAATTAGTGTCTTGTGTCATTTCTGTTTCTTGTGCCTCTGCTACTAATTTCCCTTGACATTTCCGGTTATGGGTTCCTATGCGATTCACATTGCTTTAGATATTACCTACCTCCCCTAAACGTTTATACCAATATTTTTGAGACACCCTATATAAAAAAAATAAAAAAATAAGTTTAAGTAACTTAAACCTAAATTACGTGGCATGCTTGGAACATTGTTGCGGCACCTCGGTTGAAAACCACTGCACTAATGTACCCCTGTGCCATTTTAGTTAAAGCTGTATGATTTGAAACATAAATTGATGATATTTAAGAATACGGTATTAATTTGGGCTTGATATTCTAAATGTCATCAATTTACGTTTTAAATCTCACCTACATACCTTAACTAAAATGGCATAGGAATGCATTACCATCTGCATAGCAGTAATTTAAAAAGCCATTCTTGGCTTCTTTGGTTTGGTTGTGTGCTAGTAAATGTGATCTAAATGTAACTTTTTTTGTCTCTTAAGCGGGTTGCTATCTGTACGACCTTTTATACCAGCTTGCGGTAAAAAACTTATGCCTTACTAATGTTAATAATATTAACGCCTTACTAATGTTAATATATTTCGATCTTAGAAAGGCTTTTGATACTGTTGCACATGGAAGACTGCTGCACAAATTGGAGCAGCGTAGCATTGCTGCTATGGATAAAGGGATGGTTGAGTGGGAGAATACAGAGTGGTAATCAATGGACACTACTCTTCATGGACTAATGTTATTAGTGGAGTCCCTCAGGGTTCAGTGTTGGTTCCATTGTTGTTTTCTGTATTCATTAATGATATTGATGATGGTATATCAAGCTTAATGTCCTAGTTTGCAGACAATATGAAGGTCGGCAGGGGTGTTTATGACACTAATGACTGTATGCTTCTTCAACAGGATCTAGAAAAGTTAAGTAGATGGGCTGAGAGCTGGCAACTGAAGTTTAACATTGACAAATGTAAAGTACTACATATGGGAAGCAGTAACCCCAGAGTAACGTATCAACTGTGTGACACTACACTGACAGTGGTAGAGAATGAAAAGGACCTGGGGTTAATTGTGCAAGCAGATATGAAGTTTTCTGAGCAGTGCAGATGGTCTGCAAGAGTAGCTCATGGTGTCAGTGCTATACGGAAATTTTTCTAGCAGGGATAAGGAGGTGATTATCCCATTGTTTAAGGCAATGGTCAGGCCACACCTTGAGTACTTTATACAGGTCTGGAGACCGCATTTTAAGAAGGATGTAGAGCTGTTGGAACGAGAACAGAGAAGGGCAACAAGATTAGTGAATGGAACAAAGGGTTGCACTTACAAAGAATGGCTTAAGTTTTGCAAATTACAGTGTCTGGAGACTAGGCACCTGCGAGGTGACCTGATTGAGGTGTATAAAGCCTTGAATGGTTTGAGTATGCTCAATGCTGATGGGATTCTTTCTTTGCTCAGAATAATCACCAGAATAATCACCTGCATAAATTCAAATTGAGGAAAGACAGATGTAGGATAGACGTGTGGAAATTTGCCTTTAGCCAGCGGGTGGTTGGTTGGTGGAACAGACTTCCATCCCTTGTCGTGGAAGTTGATAGCCTAAATAAGTTTAAGGCTCAGCTGGACAGGTATTTCGAACGAACAGAGGGGTGAAGTGGAAGTGTTTTTTTTTTTTTTTTTTTTTTTTTGGCTGATGCTGCATAAGCTTGCTTTCTTGCATCAAATGCCTCTACTAATGCTAACAATGGAACCATCAATATCAAGTGGACCAATCTGATTCATCCCCTTCCTTCTAGAGTTAACATAAGTAAGAGGAAGGAGGAAGACACCTCCGAAAGCTCTAGTAGTGTTTTTTATCGTTTTTTATCGCTTTTATATTTATATTTTAATGCATTTTAACTTTTTTACTTTTGTTATAGTTTAGTTTTTTGTAAATAATTAAAAGTTTTTTGCAAATATTATTTTTCAGTCTTTTTTATCATTTTATTTTATTTTATTTCATTATTCAATCAGTCATACACGGTTGGTGTGTGTGTTTAAAATTGGTGGATCTGATTTATTGTCTTTCAATGTAGTTCATGTTTTGAGAGTGGCAGGAGATTGTGAGATCATCGGCAGAAAGATATGAGTACACTGTTTTCGGAATAAGTTCAGTTAAGTGATTAATTCTAATTGCAAATAGAGTGGCACTGAGAACGGACCCTTGAGGGACTCCTTCTTCCTGAACAAAGTTTTTAGAGAGAGTTCCTCGGTAACGAACTTGAAAGGATCTTTGTTCTAAGAAATTTTGGATGAAATATGGTAAATTTCCTCTCAGGCCAAGAGAATATAGATCCTTTAAAATGCCGAAACGCCATGTGGTGTCAAAGGCTTTCTCAATATCCAGACAGACCATAACGAGATGCTCCTTTTTAATGAATGCATTTCTGATGTTTGCTTCGGCTTTAATCATAAGGTCCAATGATGATTGATTTTTTCTGAATCCAAATTGGTTGTTATTGATTAAATTTTGGGACTCAAGATACCAAGTCAGACGGCGGTGAATCATTTTTTCGAGGGTTTTGCTCAGACAGCTGGTAAGTGAAATTGGTCTGTAGTTTTGAGGAACAGAATAGTCTTTACCAGGTTTTGGGATAGCCAGAACGTAGGAATGATGCCAGGAGCTTAGGTATGTATGTTCAGTGAATATTCGATTGAAGAAGAACAGCAGTGATGACTGTGACTTTGGATTTAAATTTTTGAGCATTATATAAAATATCCCATCAGGGCCAGCGGCGCTGTTCCTTGTGTTGGTAAGAGCGTGCTGAAATTCAACCATGGTAAATGGTTGATTATATGTTAGTGCACATCCGTCCGTGAAATTCAGTTTGGATTTTTCAGTTACACCTTTAATTTTTTGAAATGATTGGTCATAAGAAGTTGAGGAAGACAACTGAGAGAATACAGATCCTAGTGCATTTGCAATTTCTGCAGGAGTAGAGAGTTCCTGTCCATTCCAGTTAATTAGTGGGGTAGATGTTGGAGGAATTTTGCCATTTAACAATTTTATCTTATTCCAGATCAGTCTGATGTCTGTATTTTTATTAACTGAGGAGGCAAATTTAATCCAAGATTCTTTTTTTGCTTTCTGTCTGATATAACGGGCTCTTGCTCTAAGTCGCTTATAATTAATAAGATTGGAAGTGGTTGGATGTTTTTTGGAATTGATTCCAAGCTTTGTTTTTCTCTTTTTTTGCATTGTTGCACTCTTCGTTCCACCAATAATTTAATTTTCGCCTTTTCCTGACTTCATATTGTGGAATTGCAGTGGTTGCAGCTGTTAGAATTTGGTTTGTTATATGTTCAGTAACATGGTTGATTGAAGAGCACTGTATGATATGGTTGTCGAACGAGACAAGCGTGCTATATTTTATCCAGTCAGCCTTTGGAAATTTCCATTTTACTTGATTGTCTGTTGGTAATGAACAGGAAGTTTGAACTTTGCATATTATTGGAAAATGATCGCTGTTGTGAGGGTCGTTAAGAGTTACCCACTGGATACTTGGATAGAGCACTGGAGAGCAAATGGAAAGGTCTATTGCGGAGGTTGATCTGGTAGGAAAATGAACATAGGTAGGAGAGCCAGTATTCGACAATGTTAAATCCTGTCGATCTATTAATGTTTCAACAAGCTTTCCACGCCTGTCTAAGCTGGAAGAACCCCATAATGGGTGGTGAGCATTGAAGTCACCTAGTAGACAGAACGGAACTGGTAGTTGCAACACAAGATCTTCGATTTCCTGAATAGAATATGGACGATTAGGTGAAAGATAAATTTAGACCAATGTAACGGTGATTCCAATTACTACGCGTGTGGCAACAGCTTCTAGAGAGGTTTGCAATGGAATGCATCTGGAAGGAACTCTTGAGTCCAACAGGATGGCTACTCCTCCATGAGCACTATTAGTGTCAGATCTATCTTGTCTGTAGATAGTGTAATTTTTGACTGTAGCGGAAACATGGGGCGTCAAGTTGGTTTCCTGTAGGCACATGGCAACAGGATTGAAGCAGTGAATTAGTTCATTGATATCATCGAGGTTGCTGTGAAAACCTCCACAATTCCACTGAATGATGTGTTCCATTATTTGGTTTTGTTCGTGCAAGATGTATCTGACTGCTTTTTATAAGTTGATTGTTTATGACGGTCCGGTTTTGGTTTTTCTTTTCGGAGAAAAGTGGGACGTCCTGATTCATTGCTATCGTCCATATCATATTCTGCGTGTATTTCAAGCAGTTCTTGACCGATAGTATCATCTGTATCCATGCTTGCTAGGCATGATACTTTCGTCTCAGCAGAATACGATCTTTGCAAATTATCTGTTGTCTGATGAGGCAGAGGTCTCTTGGTTTGAATTGTGAGTGGCGTGTTATTGCTTTGGTCTATTGAATTTGGTTTAGATGGATGCTGGACCGAGAGTACTGATCGTGCCCAGTCTGATATTGATATTTTTGGAGAGATGGATACTTCAGTCTGACATGCCACTGATTCGTGTCTGAGAATGGTAGAAGCATAAGTGCGTTTTGGCATACTTAAGTTGATCTGTTTTTTTGCTTCTTGGTAAGAGACTTTATTTTCAATTTTATACTTTTGTATTTTTTTTCCTATCTTCTACAATTCACAGTCTTTTGAGTAAGCTGGATGTTTGCCACTACAATTAGGACACTGTGGTGTTGCAGCTTTGCATTCTGCTTGTGTGTGATTTTTGCAGCTGCAGTTTAGACATATAGCGTTTCCACGGCATGCTGTCTGAGAATGGCCGACCTTCTGACATTTATAGCATCTGAGCGGATTTGGGATATATGGCCTAATGCGGCAATTCAAGTAACCTGCTTTGACTGAACCCGGTAGATTTGGAGTACCGAAAGTCAAGATTATGTTTCGCGTGGGAGTTAAGTTGCCATCTTTTCTGATCATGATACGTTTTGCATGAGACACATTTTGATCTTTTAGCTCTTGGACAATTTCTTCCTCGGAAACATTTAACAGATCCCACTCAGAGATCACTCCTTTGGAAGAATTCAGTGTGTTGTGTGGGGTAACCTGAATCGGTATTCCGCTTAAGTAAGTTGTAGTAATAAATCAGAATGTCTTGAGTAACAAGTCTCTACTAGTAGATCTCCTGATTGGAGACGTTTAACCATTTTTGGTGAACCTGCAGCATTTTCTAGGCATCTCTGGATGATGAAAGGTGAGAGCTTGCTCAGAGGTTGGGATGACAAAGAGTGCATTATGAGGAAAGCTGGAGATTCCTGCTTCCTAGTGTCTTTTTTAAGTCTCTTTGAAAGAGAGAAGTCATGGTCGGTGTCATTGTCATGTTCATGTTGAGAGCACTTCGGCTCTAAATGTGGAAATTCACTTGTTTCCATTATTGCTCCTTTTTGCCCCGAGGGTTGGTTTTTCCCCCAGGTTACCGGCCCCGCCACGTGGAGGCAGGAGCGGTGCCACCAGTGACCAAGCGGTTGTTTAAGTTAGTGGATTTGGTTAGTGATATATATATATAAAGAATAAGAAAGGTGGATTGCCTTCTGGGTTCTTACTTTTGATTTTTAAAGTGCAGAACCACTTCAAGTAAATAAATAACAGCCGCACTGGAAAATAAAGAAACTATATCACTTTGTAGATCACTCTATAATCACAGGAAGAAAATCGCTTGTCACTATTGCTTGGCACTCGGGGCCATTTGCATGCTCGGGTGAGGGTCAATAGGATGGGTCTATGTATAATATCCAGTCTGCAGTTTACCACTGTTGAGGCTTTGTGGAACCAGACACCGGAGGCACATGTGATTGCTGGAATAATGGCTGCTTTATAAATGATCGCAAGGGTGCGCCTTTTTAGGCCCCAGTCGCGACGTGCGACTCTCGCAAGCATGCCAGCATATTTTTTTCATCTTAGCCTGTATATATTTTAGGTGTGGGGTGAAATATAGATTATGGTCCAGGATAACACCCAGATACTTTAGTTCTGTGGCTAGCTGAATTGTTCTATTGTTGATTCTTATTTGCGGCGGTCTAGTTGGGGTTAGGTAGCCCTTAAGAAAGATGGATTTGGTCTTGGTGGCCGATATGGTGAGTCGATGCCTTTCCGTCCATTCTCGCAGTGTGGTTACTGCTGCATTCGCGAGAGTTTCTAGTTGGGCTCTTGAATCTGCAGTAAGGGTTAGGGACAGGTCGTCTGCATATGCCAATGCCTGAACGCCACGTAAGTCGAGGGAGAGGAACTCGTCCAGTACACAGTTCCACAGCAGAGGTCCTAAGACAGAGCCCTGCGGGCATCCCCAGTGTATTTGTCGGTCAACCTTTATATGGTGTAGTGAGTATACAGGGTCCAGTCACATTATTATGACCACCTACCTAGTATCCAGAATATGTGCCTTTTGCAGCATGCACCGCAGCCAGCCGCCTTGGGAGGGACTCAATAAGTCTGCAGAACTTGTTACGGTTATCTATGACTATGCAGACTGCATTGCACCCTGGAGTTCCTTAGGTTCCTTGGTGGAGGATCCATCCGTCTGATGTGTCGATCGAGGTGGTCCTATAGATTTTCAATTGGGTTAAGATCCGAGGAATTCGGTGGCCAAGGGTGTAGCTTGAAGTCTTCGTCATGCTCCTCAAACCACTCGTGGACAATTCTGGCAACATTGCCAACATGTACGGGTGTACCTGATCGGCAATCATCGATAGGTAACCATTTGAGTTCAGGGAGCCCTCCAGAGGTATCAGCGGACCCAAGCCATGCCATGCCATTAAAACATTCCCCAGACCATAACGCTGCCCCCACCATCCTGCCTTCTGCCAACAGTCGTGTCCAGGTGTCTGTTCTCCGGAGTTTCACACCTAAAACGCCACCATTCAACCACTCTGTGGAGCAGAAACCCTGACTCATCGGAGAAGGCCACCAGTTGCCACTCAGCCAGTTTCCAGTGTCATTATTGCTCTGCAAACTGACAGCATTGTTTGCGATGAATGGCCGTCAGTGCGGGTGCTGTCACCAAGTGTCTGCTCCGCAGCTCAATGCGCAACAGAGTTTGCTGCACTGTTGTGTTGGAGACCTTTCTTGAGGCCCCACAGTTCATTTGGATGGCCAGTTGAGCAACAGTAGCACGCCGATCGGTCCTGACCAACCATTTCAGCCGACATTCACCTCTGGGATCAATGGCGCATGGGGCTCCACAATTGGCATGTCAGGTCGTCAAAACTGTCCAATTCGTCCAGTGTTGATAAACTTTCACCTCTGCAGCACGTGAGCATTTAAAAATCTGCTCTGTTTTGGAAATGCTGGCACACCTGGCCTGATAAGAATAATCATGCCCGATGATCATGCCTGTTTCCAGGTCTGATAGGTCACGTGCTTTGCCCATGACAGAGGCTGTTACTGTGTTCGCGGATGCCGAACACCCTTGCCTTATACAAGGAGACAATCACCTCTTTATCAATGCTAGCAAAATTCCTGTATATCATTAACAAGACACCACGGGCTATTCTTGCAGCGTGTCTGCACTGGTCAGAAAACTTCATATCTGACTGCACAAGCAACCCCCGGGTCATTATCATTCTACACTACCCCAAGTGTAGTACCACCCAGTTGGTACATTACCTATATGAGAGCTTGAAGGACAGGGTGGATGGCCTCGAAGGATCTAAATTGAGGGGCCTATGAAGCTCTCAGCTGCCCACACATGCCGCATTTTACATTTGTCAATATTAAACTTTAGTTGCCACCTCTCAGCCCATCTGCTCGATCTTTCTAGATCCTGTTGCACTAGTGTACCATCATTACTGTCATTAACAACCCTGCCAACCTACGTATCATCTGCAAACTTAAGACATTAACCCTGATATACTTTCATCAATATCATTGATAAATACAGAAAACAACAATGGGCCCATCACCGAATCCTGGACAACTCCACTAATAACATTAGTGGAGTTGTCCAGAAGTGGTCAAAGAGTAGTTTGTTTGTTATTTGGTTTTTAGGAGCATTAGCAACTAAGGCCATATTGCTCCGGGATATGCGGTCATTCGCTGACCTTTCCGCATCCTCCGTATTTGGTGGTGACGGACTCGAACCCCGGTCTAATCAAGAAGCGTGTGCTACGCACTGCTGCTCCTTCCCACCTGGCTACAGAGGCGCCCGCACAAACAGTAGTGTCCATTGATTACCACTCTTTGTCTTCGCCCACTCAACCATCCTTTTATCCATTGTAGCAATTTGCCCTTAATGCCATACTGCTCCAATTTGTACAGCAGTCTTCCATGGGCAACAGTATCAAAAGCTTCCCTGAAATCCAAGTACAGTCCATTCCAGTTATTTGGGACACATCAGGACTAGTGCATTTTGGCCTGATTAAGCGGCTGCCCCAATTATCCGAAGTTTCACATAAATAGTAAAAAATACAATGTACTCCCCCCTTTATAATTGGTTCACTGTACAACCAAATCACATTACAATGAACTCGACATAGTAAAGTACCGTTCCCTATACGTGCAGGAAGTGCCGGTTATTGCGATCACGTTTGTGAACTGAATTTTAGCAGCGATTCTAATTAGCGAAAATAGGAGGAATATTATCCACAGGCTATAAAAGCAAAGATATATTAAGCACAAATTTACCCTTTTTTACCGTAAATTACCAATTAAAATATTAAATGATACGTGATAATCGGAATAATTAATACATACTCTAATATTTACATACTAACTAGTTGAGATTTCTGTTCACTGACATTTGTGGGTGGGGTTTAAAATTTAAAACAGTAAAAAGATAAGCAATCAATAAAAAACAGTGCACACACAAATTACAAGTAACACAATATGTGCAAGTGAGAACGGAGTAACGAGTTACAAAACTTTAAAAATAGGAATGAAGAGAAGATCTGAAAATTAATTTTTTTATATGATTGAAGATTTCATGGAAGTGTAAACTCATTTCACCATAATAACCCACAGAATTCCAGCTGTCGGCATTATCGCAAATTCAGTAAGATCGAGTTTACTGCCCATTTATGATAGATTTCACTAACAGAAAAACCCAATAAACAGGTGACTGCTAATTGTTTTTGTTTTATGGTTGTGATTTCCAGAATTTCGACCGAACCACGTGGTACCGTCGGATACAATCATAGGGTAATCTCCAGTGCTGTGGTCTCCTGCCCCGATTAAACGGCATGCTGTCCCAATTAAGCAAAGTAAACCCTGGCTATTTTCTCGATTGGTTTCTGTTTTTTAAGATTTGCCCCAAATAAATGGCTGCCCCGATTAACTGGTGGCCCAAATAACCGGAATACACTGTATATGATATCAAAATTATTTTTTGCATCCAGTTCCTTTGTGACCACATCACAGTATCCAATTAAATTGTTTAGACAAGATTCCCTTTAAAAAAACCCGTTTTGTTCTGAACTATAACTGCAGTCTTGTCTAGATGATCCTGCATTGTTTCTTTAAACAGCAACTCCTTTATTTTCCCTGGAACAGAAGTTAAACTAACAGGTCTGTAATTACTTGTGTCACCCTTTGATCCCCCCTTTGGCGCCTCCGTAGCCAGGTGGGCAGGAGCAGCAGTGCATAACACACGCTTCTTGATTAGACCGGGGTTCGAGCCCGTGACCACCAAATACGAAGGATGCGGAAAGGTCAGGGAATGACCACTGCATATCCCCGGAGCAATATGGCCTTAGCTGCTAATGCTCCTAAACACCAAATAGTGAAATAGTGATAGTGAGTGATCCCCCTTTGTGAATTGGGCACACATTTTCATATCTTCAGTCCATGCGTACCTCGAGTCCAAGGAAGCTTTCAAAATTATAGCTAAGGGGTTTGCTTACTTCCTGTGTGGTCCTCCTTTAATACAGCAAATCAAAAGGCTCAAGCTAATGGGAATGCTGCGGCTCAGGGGAGAAATGAGGGAGGCAGTTGCCCTCTACACTGCTTAAAATGCACTGCTTGCTTGATGTTTGTGGAGCAATCAGGTACGGGACATGATTTTGCCAAGGGGAATGTCTTTGTGTGTGCACAATGAAAGGAGTGTGAGGAAATCAGGCAACAACTCAGCGTTGTTATGGGCCTATATGAGAGCTTGAAGGACAGGGTGGATGCCCTCGAAGGATCTAAATTTAGGGGCCCATCAAGCTCTCAGCTGCCCACATCAAAACCAGAGCTTGCACTTGAACATCTTGAAAGGCTTTTGTGGATTTATTAAATGATTGTTTTCTACATCAGCATGTTCAGGAGGTAACTAGAGGGAGTAATACTCTTGATCTGATTCTCAGTAGTGATTCTTCATGCATTAAGAATCTGCAGATAAAGAAACTACTAGGTGGCAGTGATCACAGTGTGCTCATGTAGGATTTACTAAAAGAGGTAACTACCATCAGGGGTAGTTACCTTTTGTAAAGGCGACTACGGAGGTCTGAGACAGTATTTAAATTCTATACAGTGGGACCAACTGATGATGTTACCAACAGCAAATTCAAAATGGGAAGCATTCAAAGAATTAATCTTGGATGCAACTAGGTTGTACATACCAACTAAGAAATATTGTTCGAGGTTTAGGCCTAAATGGATGTCAGATGAACTAATGAGGCTCATGGCAGAGAAGAATAATGCATGGGATGCACATATATTAATGGGTGACATGGAAGCCTATGATAAATATAAGCTGGTCTGTAACAAAGTCATAAAGGAGATTAGCCAGGCAAAGGCAGATGAGAAATCTTTGGCAATGGATGCAAAGAAAAACAGCAAAGAGTTCTTTATCTATGTAAACTCTAGAAGGAAAGGGATGAATCAGATTGGTCTACTGGATATTGATGGTTCAACTGTTGATGATCCTGCTCAGGTGGCTAACAGACTAAATGAGTATTTTGCATCTACATTCAAACATGAAGAGTTATTCAGGGAGGGGAATGCCACAGGTGAATTAAACTCTGGCAGTGAGCTAGATGATTTTGTAATAACTGAGAGAAAAGTGGAGGAGAAACTGTTGAAGATAAACATAAAAAAGGCACCCTGGGTGGATGGGATCTATCCAGTTATATTAAAGGGGGCAGCAAAGGAAGTAAGCAAACCCTTTGCCATAATTATGACAGCTTCCTTGGACTCAAGGGAGGACTGGAGATGTGCAAATGTGACCCCAATACACAAATGACACCAATACAAATGACAAAGGAGGATCAAAGGGCAACACAAGTAATTATAGACCTGCTAGTTTGACTTCTGTTCCAGGGAAATTAATGGAGGCACCGGTTAAAGAAGCACTGCAGGATCATCTAGACAAGACTTCAGTTATAGCTCAGACACAGCATGGTTTTGTTAAGGGGAAAGTCTTGTCTGACCAATTTGATTGGATACTATAATGTGGTCACAAAAGAACTGGATGCAGGGAATAACTTTGATATCATATATTTGGATCTTAGAAAGGCTTTTGATACTGTTGCACATGGAAGACTGCTGCACAAATTGGAGCAGTGTGGCATTGAAGGCAAATTGCTACTATGGATAAAGGGATGGGTGAGTGGGAGAAGTCAGAGTGGTAATCAACTGACACTGCTCTTCGGGGACTAATGTTATTTGTGGAGTCCCTCAGGGTTCAGTGTTTGGTCCATTGTTGTTTTCTATATTTATAAATGATATTGATGATGGTATATATCAGGCTTAATTTCCAATCTGCAGATGGTGCGAAGGTTGGCAGGGTTGTTAAAGACACTAATGACAGTATGCTGCTGCAACAGGATCTAGAAAAGTTGAACAGATGGGCAGAGAGGTGGCAAATGAAGTTTAACATTGACAAATGTAAAGTACTACATATGGGAAGCAATAACCCCAGAGTAAAGTATCAACTCTGTGGTACTACACTGACAATGATAGAGAATGAAAAGGCCCTGGGCGTAATTGTGCAGGCAGATATGAAGTTTTCTGAGCAGTGCAGACAGTCTGCAAAAGTAACTCATGGTGTCTTGTCAATGATATACAGGAATTTTTCTAGCAAGGATAAGGTGGTTATCCCCTTGTATAAGGCAATGGTCAGGCCACACCTTGAGTACTGTATTTTATTTTATTGGTGCATTAGCAACTAAGGCTATAATGCGCCATGAGTACTGTATATGGATACAGTACTCAAGGTGTGGCCTGGAGTCCTCATTTTTAGAAGGATGTAGAGCTGTTGGAACGAGTACAGAGAAGGGCAACAAGATCAGTGAATGGAACAAAGAGTTGCTCTTATGAAGAAAGGCTTAAGTTTTGCAAATTACAGTGTCTGGAGACTAGGCACCTGCAAGGTAATCTGATTGAGGTGTATAAAGTCTTGAATGGTTTGAGCATGCTCAATGCTGATGGGATTCTTCCTCTTGCTCAGAATAATCACCTGAGAGGGCATAAATTCAAATTGAGGAAAGACAGTTATAGGATAGACATCAGACATTTGTCTTTAGCCAGCGGGTAGTCGACTGATGCAACAGACTTCCATCTTTTGTTGTGGAAGTTGATAGCCTAAATAAATTTAAGGCTGAGCTGGGCAGGTATTTGGAACGAATGGATAAGTGAAATGTGAGCATTTTTTTTTTTTTTTTTTGGCTGATGCTGCATAAGCTTACTTTCTTGTATCGTATGCCTCTACTTATGCTAATGCTAATGACTGGATAGATCCCATCCACCCCAGGTGTTTTTCTTATGTTCAATTTCAACAATTTCTCCTCTGCTTTGCTCTCAGTTATTACAAAATCAATTTTATTTTATCTATTTTAATGCTTTTATTTTATCTGCTTTAGTGCTCAATTTATGTATATTTTATATTGCATTTTATTTTATTTAATAAAGTTTAATTTAACCAGTTTGTCGGTTGTTACTAGAAATTGTAGTGATATGCAGTTCAATGCTCAAGGCCTGTTTTCTAATACTGTATTTCTTTACTAATTTTCACCTTCCTTTACTAAAATGCTATAGAGTTAACTGTAACCATATAAAACAATGTCCAGACAAAATAAATACATATAATGTGAATATGTACTAATTCAAACTATGCTGTATTGTCAAGAAAGGCTTAGTTTTTCTTACTTTAACACCAAATCACACTAACACCAAATGATTCTAATATTGAATACATAGAAAACTTGAAAGGCTAATATACCTAAAACAAAATATATATATATACATATATATATATAAAATACAACACCAATTAAAACAGTAATTCTGTAATGATACAAACTTCCTTACTTCAGATTTTTTTGCCTTCTTAAGCTGAAGAATCTCTTTCATATGTGAGCGAATTTCATCACATGTACTCTTAAAAAGAAGATAATCTTTTTCTGCATCTCTTTTTTGTGCCTCCTCCTCTTCAAGCAAAAAACAGTCTATATTTGTAACCTGAAAAATAATTGAACATAATTTAACATAATTTAAAATTATATTTTTGAAAAAAAGCTCAAGGAATAAAGAAACCAAGCTGAGATACATTAAACAGATTCCATACACATGATGTGCATTCTATATGGATACTGCTTGTCTAATATAAATATAAATATTTGCAATTAGGTAGTTTCGTGGCGTTTGTAGTTTCCGGGTAATACAATGTAAACAACTCAGGGCTTATGGGCTTGGCAAACCCAGGGTCCTGAGCTGTACATCATCATTCTTCTCTTTCTTGCCTTCTTGTTGGTGATTCCCTTCTACTCCTCTCTCTTTCTCTCTCCAGGTAACATGGGAAACTTTTTTTTTTTTTTTTTTTGGCTGGTTCAGCATAAGCCTCAGGCTTCCTTGCACCATATGGCTAATAATAATAATAACTATTGTAATTGTATACTATGCTGGGATAATCACAGGGATCATGGCAGAGTAACAAAAGAAAATTTATTTATTTGTGAGATTAAAATCTAATGTGAATAATAGTAATAGAGGCATGTGATACAAGAAAGCAAGCATATGAGCTTATGTAACATCAACCAAAAAAAAAAAAAAATTTCACACATCCATTCCCTCTAAAAGTTTGTCTGGCTCCTCCTTGAATTTATTAAAGGTATCAACTTTCACAATGACAGATGGAAGTTTGTTCTAGCAATTAACCATCTACTGGCTAAAGGCAAATTTCTGCACATCTATTCTACAGCGGTCTTTCCTCAATTCAAATTTATGCCCCCTTAAGTTCGTAATCTGAGCAAGCAGAAAAATCCCATCAGAATTCTGCGTGCTCAACCCATTCAAGGCCTTATACACCTCAATCAGTTCACCTCGCAGGTGCCTAGTGTCCAGCCGCTGCAATTTGCAGAACTTAAGCCTCTCTTTTAAATAGAAAGGGTGCAAGAATTTTTGCTGATGCTGTCGAGGCAGTGTTAGGTGGGTCGGAAAACTGCTAGTTGGGGGGGATACAAGGACTAATAGATTAACAGTAGCCAGTGGCAGAGGTGGAAGTGATTCTTGCACTGCTTCTATTGAAATGAGCAGAAGTCTGAAAAACAAGATGCAGGATATTTCAGAGACTGCTGGTAGTCATTGCGGTACAAGTAAACACATGGGTTGTGTTAGGGTAGCTAAGAATAGAAACAGGTGCATGTATACCTGCGTGTACACCAATGCTAGGAGTTTGGTAAATAAATTTGATGAATTTGAGGTATTGCTCAAAACATCAAAGGCAGATATTGTTGGGATATCAGAGACGTGGTGTCACACAGATATAAGTAATGCGGAACTGGAATTTGGGGAATACAATGTGTATAGAAAGGATAGACAGGACAGGAGGGGAGGAGGGGTTATGCTATTAATTAAGAAACACATAAAGTCCAAGGAAGTGAAGCCAGTCGACATCGATGGACAGGGCAGTGTCGAGTCAGTTTGGTGTGACATAAGCATAGGGAAATCAAAATTGAGAGTAGGAGTGTGCTATAGGCCTAATGACTCTGATGAGTATAATAAGATATTGTACAGGGAAATAGAGTGGGCCAGTAAATCAGAGAGTCTTATAATGGGGGACTTTAATTTCCCAGATATTGACTGGAATTTGTGGGTTGGTCACTCGCACACTAGCAAGGCTTTTGTGGATTTATTGGATGATTGTTTTCTACATCAGCATGTTCGTGAGGCAACAAGAGGGAGCAATACTCTTGATCTGATTATCAGTAGTGATTCTTCATGCATTAAGAACCTGCAGATAAATGAACCACTAGGTGGCAGTGATCACAGTGTGTTGAAGTGGGATTTACTCAAGGAGGTAACTACCATCAGAGGTAAAGGGAAGGGTTTTTGTTTTCGTAAAGGCGACTATGATGGTCTGAGACAGTATTTAAATTCTATACAGTGGGACCAACTGATGATGTTACCAACAGCAAACTCAAAATGGGAAGCATTCAAGGAACTAATCTTGGAGGCTACCAGGCTTTACATACCAACTAAGAAATATTGTTCAAGGTTTAGGCCTAAATGGTTGTCAGATGAACTAATGAGACATGTGGCAGAGAAGAAAAATGCATGGGATACATACAAATTAATGGGTGACATGGAAGCCTATGATAGATATAAGTTGGTCTGTAACCAAGTCACAAAGGAGATTAGGCAGGCAAAGGCAGACTATGAAAAATCCTTGGCAAAGGATGCAAAGAAAAACAGAAAAGAGTTCTTTACATACTTGAACTCGAAAAGGAAAGGGATGAATCAGATTGGTCCACTGGATATTGATGGTTCAACAGTTGAGGATCCTGCTCAGGTGGCTAACAATCTAAACGAGTATTTTGCATCTACATTCACGCATGAGGAGTTATTCAGGAAGGAGAATGATGTAGGTAAAGTAAACATTGGCAGTGAGCTGGATGATTTTGTAATAACTGAGAGGAAAGTGGAGGAGAGATTGTTGAGGATAAACATAAAAAAGGCACCTGGGGTGGATGGGATCTATCCAGTTATATTAAAGGAGGCAGCAAAGGAAGTATGCAAACCCCTAGCCATAATTATGAGAGCTTCTTTGGACTCAGGGGAGGTACCCATAGACTGGAGATGTGCAAATGTAACCCCAATTCACAAAGGAGGATCAAAGGCTGACACAAGTAATTATAGACCTGTTAGTTTAACTTCTGTTCCAGGTAAATTAATGGAGGCACTGGTTAAAGAAGCACTGCAGGATCATCTAGACAAGAATTCAGTTATAGCTCAGACGCAGCATGGTTTTGTTAAGGGCAGGTCTTGCCTGACCAATTTGATTGGATACTATGATGTAGTCACAAAAGAACTGGATGCAGGGAATAACTTTGATATTATATATTTGGATCTTAGAAAGGCTTTTGATATTGTTGCACATGGAAGACTGCTGCACAAATTGGAGCAGTGTGGCATTGGAGGCAAATTGCTGCTATGGATAAGGGGATGGTTGAGTGGCAGAAGACAGAGAGTGGTAATCAATGGACACTGCTCAACGTGGACTAATGTTATTAGTGGAGTTCCTCAAGGTTCAGTGTTGGGTCCGTTGTTGTTTTCGGTGTTTATGAATGATATTGATGATGGGATATCAAGTTTAATGTCCAAGTTTGCAGATGATACAAAGGTTGGCAGGGTCGTTAAGGACAATACTGACGCTATGCTGCTGCAACAGGATCTGGAAAGGTTGAACTGATGGGCTGAGAGGTGGCAAATGAGGTTTAACATCGACAAATGTAAAGTGCTGCATATGGGAAACAGTAACCCCAGAGCAACGTATCAACTCTGCGGTACTACACTGACAGTGGTGGAGAATGAAAAGGACCTGGGGGTAATTGTGCAGGCAGATATGAAGTTCTCTGAGCAGTGCAGACGAGCTGCAAGAGTAGCTCATGGTGTCTTGTCAATGATATACAGGAATTTTTCTAGCAGGGATAAGGAGGTGATTATTCCCTTGTATAAGGCAATGGTAAGGCCACATCTTGAGTACTGTATACAGGTCTGGAGGCCTCATTTCAAGAAGGATGTAGAGCTGCTGGAACGGGTACAGAGAAGGGCAACAAGATTAGTAAATGGAACAAAGGGTTGCTCTTACGAAGAAAGGCTTAAGTTTTGAAAATTACAGAGTTTGGACACTAGGCACCGGCGAGGTGATCTGATAGAGGTGTATAAGGCTTTGAATGGTTTGAGCATGCTCAATGCCAATGGGATTCTTCATCTTTCTCAGAATAATCACCTCAGAGGGCATAAATTCAAATTGAGGAAGGACGGATGTCGGATAGATGTGCGGAAATTTGCCTTTGGCCAGCGGGTGGTTGGTTGGTGGAACCAACTTCCATCACTTGTTGTTGAAGTTGATAGCCTAAACAAATTTAAAGCTCAACTGGACAGGTATTTCGAACGAACGGAGGGGTGAAATGGGAGTGGTTTTTTTTTTTTTTTTTTTTGGCTGATGCTGAATAAGCTTGCTTTCTTGCATCATATGCCTCTGCTAATGCTAATGCTCTCTAGGTAAGAGGATCCTTTCATTCCCCCTCATCAATCTTGCTGCCCTCCTCTGTACACGCTAAAGCAAATCTACATCTTTCCTAAAATGAGGCCTCCAGACCTGTATGCAGTACTCAAGGTGTGCCCTGACCATTGCCTTATACAAAGGAATCGCCTCCTTTTCCCTGCTAGCAAAATTGCTGTATATCATTGACAAAACCCCAGACCTGCTCTGGCAGCCTGTCTGCATTGCTCAGAAAACTTCATATCTGAATGCATAATTACTCCCACGTCTTTTTCATTTTCTACCACCTTAAGTGTATACCACACAGTTGGTATGTTCCTCTGGGGTTACTTCTACCCATATGCAGTACTTTGCATTTGATAAACTTCGGTTGCCATTTCTCAGCCGATCTAACCAAACTTTCGAGATCCTGTTTCAGCAGCACGCTGACATTACTGTCATTAACAACCCTGCCAACCTTTGTATCATCTGCAAGCTACACCAAGCCTGATATGCCTTCATCAATATCGTTGATAAATATACAAAACAAAAGTGGGCCCAACACCGAACACTGTAGGATTCCACTAATAACATTAGTCCAAGAAGAGCAGTGTCCATTGTTTACCACCTTCTTTCTTCTCCCACTCAACCACCCGTTTATCCATTGTAGCAATTTACCCTTAATACCATTCTGCTCCAATTTGTACAGTAGTCTTCCATGCACAACAGTGTCAAAAGCTTTCCTGAAATCCAAGTATATGATATCAGAATTAGTTTTTGCATCCAGTTCTTTTGTAACCACATCATAGTATCCAATCAAATTTGTCAGAGAAGGCTTTCCCTTAACAAACCCATGCTGTGTCTGAATTATTGCTGCAGTCTTGTCTAGATGATCCTGCAATGCATCTTTAACCAGCGACTCCTTTAACTCAAAGCACGTGTGAAGAGAACGTGTTTTGAATGAATCATGACTCAAGCCTATGTTACTGCTAAATATGATTAACAATTGTATTCAGTATTAAAATGGTTAATTATAAACTCTGCTGACCTAATGGTTGTGCCAGAGTATAAACGATAACATCATTTTGGGTTTCATTTTCGATATATTTTTTGATGCATATTTCAGATTAGTGAAAAGAGAAAAAGTGAGGAAACAGGTGCACATAGTAACATAATGGAAGGAATGAAACACTTGAATCAGTTAAATGCGCACTGATTCAAGGAAAGAAAAAAGACAGTAACATAGAAAAAAATTGCCTGGTTTCAAAACTGTGAAAGATTATTTGAGCTTATTAATAGGTGGCAATGCTGGTGACTTAAAATTAAAGCCACTTTTAAGAACCTACAGGTTTTCAAAAATGCTTCAAAGTCTTCACTTAGTATTTTTTTTTTTAATTAGGAAATCAAATAAAATAGTATGGGTTATTGCAACGCTTTTCCAGACTGGTTTCTGAACTGTTTTGTTTTTTTTTACTGGAAGTGGAACTCACTTAAGACATTATTAATACTTGGCAGTGCTCCTGACCATCCTTCTCATACTGTAATTCTTGCCCTCCTCTTCCTTTCACCCCCCCAAACACCACTTCCCTGTTCCAGCCTATAAATGAAAGGGTCATCTTCAAGCAGTATTATTTGGCAAGAATGATACCATGATGCAAGGTATTACTGCTATTGATGGGAAGGAAGCGACAATCTTCACACAGTTTTGGAAGAAGGTATAACATCTTAATGACAGTATAATACATTGTCTCAAGATAGCAAGCATTCCACTATGATGGGCTGTTGGAGAAAGCTTTTCCTGCAATTTGTCCAGAACTTGACATCGTATAAAAAACATTATGGGAATCCTATTTTCTCAAAACTTGATACTAGACAGGTCAGACAACTTGGTAATTAAGACCCTCTAATATTAGGGGGTCTCAATTACACAAGTTGTCTGTCCAGAGCTATGATGATTTCCAAGAAATGCAGGAAAATATCACAGAGGAAATTTCAGACAAGGGAAAACACCTTAACTCAAGGACATGTGGTCCTTGAGGGTGTCCTTAAAGCTGTGCTTGCTACCTGGGAGTCTAAAACACTGATGGAACTCATAGTCAAATGGACCTAATTTCGGTGAAACCCAATTTGTATGCGACAGCCAAATCCTCTGCTTGCAGAGGATTTGGCTGTCGCATACAAATTGGGTTATTCAGTCCCACCTCGATGGTGGGACTGAATAACCCTAGGTATAACCCCCATGTGCAAGTCCTGAAATACGGCACCTAGCACACTGTGGGAGGTATAAACTAACGTAAACAGGGATTGAGATGTGGCATTCACACCACAAGGAGCAATGGCCAGGCAATACCTGATAACCCTGGCAATTGCCTGGTAGATGACTCATCAACCAGTACAATACCACCACTTTGCTTATTGGAGGCTTGAAGTAGTGGAACCCATGTTTAGTCTCTAGAGCAAAGGTCCAGTAAACCCTCCTCATTTTTTACATCATGCAGTATGAATGTCATTTGAGGTTATGATGGACACCACGGCGAGATCCAATCTTCCTAACATTTCGAGGGTACAGCTCTAAAACGTGTTCGCAGGCCAGCCACTAGTTAGTACACCAGACTGAACCAATTGGTAATGCTCTAGGAGGCTTCTGGATCAGCTAGTAATATCTCACTGCCTCTACTCTGCCAGACAGTGACTGGAGGGAATCTGAGTAGTGTGTGCGCGGTGGGCATTGTCGAGGCCATGTTATGTCATGAGTATATTCTTACCATGTGTTCGCCATATCTAAAAATTTCATTACTCCATACAGCATGTCCCCTTCCCCACCTTTTCTTACCACTGAATATACCATATATTGTCAAATGGCAAAGGTAAAGAAAGCCAACGTGAGAACCACGGCAAACTTCAGACTTCTTACCGGCCAAACTAGTTTCCTGCTACCACACTCTAGCGCTGCTCGCTCGGTAAACAGAGAGTAGGTGTTATCAGTCTAGAGTTAAAGTCAAGAACGATTGACAGTTATGTGTGACAAACGACATACTGATTGGTAACTGTTTATTAACAAAAAATTAATTTTTTATTACTTTATTTTTATTTTGTTGTTATTTTTGTTTATTTTTAAAGACATTTGTGCAGAAAATTTTTTACAATGCCAGAACTTGCCACATGACTCAGTTCGTGATTCAATTAGTTTAAAATAATCATTGCACTTAAAACAATACAGCTTTGGTCTTATTAATTTAGTTTTCATAAAAAAAAAAAAGAAAATCAAGCAACATTTCGTTTTTCTGTACAAATTTCTTCTATCTTTAAAAGATTTGTCGTTAATATTACGGCAGTTCTTGCTTTACAAGTTCCCGGGTTTATGCTTTTTTTTTTTATTCCAAAGTTTAGCGTTTTTTTTTTTCAAAGTATCAAGTATCAACAAAATTGAAAATATGAACATTAATTGCAAAAAATGAATGTTAAACATTAATAAATGGCGCATTTCAAACCACGCTCATAGCTATATGATAGTGTACCCCCACTTTACGATATTAATCCGTTCCAGAGACACCGTCGTATCGTGAAAATATCATAATGGGAACCCAATAACTCATTGTTTTTTGGTAATTCATTCCACAACCTTGGAAGTTGAAATTTTCACTACATAACTCTTTAAAAGGTCATTTTTATAGTGTAAATTGTATTACCGATTCAAATCATTAAAATGCACTACACTTTCATCGTTACCATATGTTCCATTATAGAAATCAATTTTGAACGCCTTTGTGATATTTTTCTAAAACACATTTCTGGAGGCCACTACCAAAAAACAAAAACAATTTGCACTTTCTGGTTTATTGGGCTTTTCTGTTAATGCAATCAGTTATAAACAGGTAGTAAACTACATGTTATTGCATTTGCAAAAATACCGATAGCTGGAATTGTGTGGTTTTTTATGTTACGGTATTACGGTGAAATGAGTTCCAATTCACTGAAATCTTCAATCGTATAAAAAACAAAAATAAATTTTCAGAATCTTCTTTTCATTCCTTTTTTTTAAGCTTCGCAAACTTGTTACTCCACGCAAATCATGTTAGTTGCAATTTGTGCATTCCGTTAAAAAATGCTCATGCGTGCTATTGAAATTTATAAAGAAAAGAGAAGATTATCTTGGAAACAAATGCCTCTTAAAGCATTTCTGAATTAGACAACTCCTTGTGCAACAAACCAACAAGTGCCAAGCCAATAATGAGTGATCAACGAGTGTGCATTTAGTTGATGATGATGATGATGATTAAAAATAAACATTATTTATAACATTTGTAAGTGATAAATAATTTCTTTATTATTATAATTTGCTTATTTTACAGGCTACGTTTTCATTTCTTTGAATAAATCAATCATTGTTTAAACAAACTAATTAGCTAACTAATTTCACTGTTGAGAACGTAACCCCTATTTTTAACATTACATATATGGGAAATAAATTCCTGCTTTACAAGGGTGCGCTAGGAACGAATTGACTCGTAAAGTCGGGAAATATCTGTATACTATTCATTACAAAACTAATTATGCACCACTCTTTACTCATTAATATACGTCATAATGCCAACCAATGACTAAACCAATGTTATCTGTTGCATCCACACACCAATCATACATCATCTGTCACACCTACCTGTCAATCAATATATCGTTCTTTACTACTCCAGACCGATAACACCTACCATCTGTTTACCGAGCGAGCAGCACTAGAGTGGGGTAGTGGCAAACTAGTTTGGCCGGTAAAAAGTCCGAAGTTTGCAATGATTCTCGTGTTGGCTTTCTTTACCTTAGCTGTCAAACTAATAGAGCAAAATTATCTGCAAAAAGATCTAAACCTCCCAAACACTTCCTCATTCATTTCACAAATACACATAGTCTCCGCTCTAATCTCAATGTCCAAGAATATATAAATTCATACACCGCCCATTGAATAAAATTTAAAATTTAATATGACTACAATCTTTACACAACAATATTTACAATAAACTATTACGGAATGCTAAAAACTGTAATAAAAGATCATTTACAATAAAATTTGCTAAAATATAAAACATTAAAAGCGCTAAAAATCTGAAGCTTTCGGGAGCGTCAGCTCCCTTCTTCAACAGTGATATGACTTCCTGCAACATCTCCTTAAGTAGCAGGCCCACGGTACCTCCACACGTGGTATTTCTCCACGTGGTTCAATCGCACATGGTCAGAACCGGAAGCGGAAATGTCTCGGGAACGTGGCAAAGAAAATCGTTCATCCGACCTTAATATAATTGTTTCAAAGATAGGATTAATACGTATACCTCTATCTCTATTCATTGTATTCCTACTGGATGAACTAATCCGTAAACCCTCGAGCCATTTACGCTCCCAGTATCCATGTGCACGATCCAAAATAATAGCGTCCTCCGGGGAGATTTGATGCTGCTTCTCCCAAAAATGTTCGGCCACAGCAGACTTGTTGTATTCAGCGGTTCTTATGGCATTTAAATGTTCCCCCAGACGATCCCTGAGCTGTCGTTTTGTTTCCCCCACATAACACTCCCCACAATCCGGGCATTCTATTCTATAAACCACTCCACTACTAAGATCTTTTGGTACGGTCTTTGACCAGGTCAAACGATTTTCTTTGCCACGTTCCCGAGACATTTCCGCTTCCAGTTCTGACCATGTGCCGATTGAACCACGTGGAGAAATACCACGTGTGGAGGTACCGTGGGCCTGCTACTTAAGGAGATGTTGCAGGAAGTCATATCACTGTTGAAGAAGGGAGCTGACGCTCCCGAAAGATTTTTAGCGCTTTTAATGTTTTATATTTTAACAAATTTTATTGTAAATGATCTTTTATTACAGTTTTTAGCATTCCGTAATAGTTTATTGTAAATATTTTTGTGTAAAGATTGTAGTCATAGTCATATTAAATTTTAAATTTTATTCAATGGTCGGTGTATGAATTTATATATTCTTAGACATGAGTTTTCCCGACCTCAGAGGCCTCTTTCAGGATATTGTGAGTAGTTATGGCCATACAGTTGTGCAGCATCTCCGACAGTATCAGAAGTATTGTGTAAAAGAAGCTAGACAACAACAGCATTTAAGATTTGCGTACCGTTGCAGAGCGCAAGGGCTGGTACCGCACGGATTTAGGGTTAAGTTACCTTTCCAGGATGTTCGATTAGTACGGGCCACTGTGCGTTTTCAAAAGAGTATTATGAATGTTTGGATTCGTAAGCTGCATGAAGATCTCAGATTTACTAGACGACAAATTGGCATGTATTTAGGTAATATTGGTAGCAATGTTTCTTCTAGACACCTAGCTCTTATTAGAAGGTTAGTCTCGGATAAAGTTGTTAGGGTAGCAGAGTCATATAGACAAAGACAAATCATGAAGTTTAATAGGTTGGTGAGTGAAAATGTGGTACAGCGATATGATAATAGCACCCATTTTATACATAATTTGAGTAATAGACAGCTCACGAAAGAACAGGAGGCAGTCCTTAGTTTAGGCCCCAAGTTCACTCTGGTGTCTTCGAAACCCCCCATTGCGGAGATAGCAATGGGTATTGAACGGGCCATTAATAAGTTTCCTGAGCCTTTAGCTAATGAAATCCAGGTGAAGTCAGCTGCAGTGTTGAGTCAGGTGAGGAAGGCACCCCCGAATCTCAGCCTTAGTCAAAAGAGAGCTCTAGAGGAATTGAGAAGAGACAAAGGAATAGTTGTTTTACCAGCAGATAAAGGGAGATCAACGGTGGTCCTGAATACAGAAGATTATAATAAGAAGGCTTTGGATCTTCTACAAGATAATAACACTTATAAGGTGATCCAGAAGAACCCGTTGGTGGGGCTGGAACGGCGAGTCAATAAACTGATACAATCCTGGTTGAACACGGAGAAGATTTCCAAGGAGACTTACTGGTCATTACACACTACAGGTAGTCAACTCCCGCAATTCTACGGACTGCCAAAAATTCATAAGGCAGAAGTGCCCTTGAGACCTATAGTTTCATTTATAGGGAGTCTTTCCGATGCGCTATCAGCTAAATTAATTGCACCCATAGTGGGGCAGTCCGAATATGTTGTTAAAGACAGTAGAGAGTTTGTGAATTTTGTGGGGAATTTGACTATAAATGATGATGAGAGCATGATCTCTTTTGACGTTATATCTTTATTTACATGTATTCCTATTAGTCATGCAGTATATTGTGTAAAAATGGCATTGACCAGGGATGCCTCCCTTGGTAATAGATCACTTCTCGGTGTGGAAGTCATTTGCACCGGTGTAGAATTATGTCTAGCTAGTACTACCATGTTGTTTCAAGGAACTATGTATAAGCAGGTTCGCAGTACTGCCATGGGTTCACCCATTAGTGCCACCGTGGCCAATCTGGCTATGGAGGAGTTGGAAAGTAGGGTTTTTAGTGGGTGTTCGTTTCCTATTAGGAATTGGAGAAGATATGTTGATGATACCTTTGCCCTGGTCCAGAAGGGGAGGGAGGATGATGCCGTTTGCTGGCTTAATAGCTTCTCCCAATTTATACAATTTACCTCAGAGGTGGAAACGGGTGGTACCCTGTCATTTTTGGATGTATTGATCTCCAGGGTGGGTTTTAGACTTAAGACGTCAGTTTTTAAAAAACCCATGTGTAGAGGTCAATACACCCATTTCAATTCAGCACAAGCTGGACAATATAAGAATAGTGTTGCAAAAGCTTTATTTGACAGAGTAAGATCACACTGTACCACTTCTGAGGATAAAGAAAAAGAAGTTAATCATGTCACGGCAGAACTTAGAAAGTGCGGATACCCCCAGAGGATCCTGGATAGATATAGTAGAGGAGTGTCCGAACGTAGGGAGTCGTTCGTTCCGGTAGCCACCGCATACATCCCCTACTATCCGGGCCTTACTGAACATCTAGCAAGAATTTTATGGGGTTATGGGACACGCTGTATACAGCTTCCTGGGCGGAAGCTGTGCACAGCTGTGTCTCAGGTCAAAGACCGCGTACCAAAAGATCTTAGTAGTGGAGTGGTTTATAGAATAGAATGCCCGGATTGTGGGGAGTGTTATGTGGGGGAAACAAAACGACGGCTCAGGGATCATCTGGGGGAACATTTAAATGCCATAAGAACCGCTGAATACAACAAGTCTGCTGTGGCCGAACATTTTTGGGAGAAGCAGCATCAAATCTCCCCGGAGGACGCTATTATGTTGGATCGTGTACATGGATACTGGGAGCGTAAATGGCTCGAGGGTTTACGGATTAGTTCATCCAGTAGGAATACAATGAATAGAGATAGAGGTATATGTATTAATCCTATCTTTGAAACAATTATATTAAGGTCGGATGAACGATTTTCTTTGCCACGTTCCCGAGACATTTCTGCTTCCAGTTCTGACCATGTGCCGATTGAACCACGTGGAGAAATACCACGTGTGGAGGTACCGTGGGCCTGCTACTTAAGGAGATGTTGCAGGAAGTCATATCACTGTTGAAGAAGGGAGCTGACGCTCCCGAAAGCTTCAGATTTTTAGCGCTTTTAATGTTTTATATTTTAGCAAATTTTATTGTAAATGATCTTTTATTACAGTTTTTAGCATTCCGTAATAGTTTATTGTAAATATTTTTGTGTAAAGATTGTAGTCATATTAAATTTTATTCAATGGTCGGTGTATGAATTTATATATTCTTAGACATGAGTTTTCCCGACCTCAGAGGCCTCTTTCAGGATATCTAATCTCAATGATGTCCATTTCCACTTACAGTCTGCCAAACACCATGTACTTTTTCTGACAGAATCTCAGTTATCGGTTGACTCAATTACTGTTCATCTCAGATGTCCGAATTATTTGCTGTACGATTCCTTTTGCCTCAAAGGTGGTACTTGTGCATATTCTGATATTCCCTGTCAGAGACTAAGTAATTTGGAATATCCTCTTTTCAATCTTCTCTGGCTTAAAATCTCTCAACCACATTCTGTCAAATCGATCTGTTGCCTCTATCGTTCTCCCAACTTCACTAATCACTTGAATTTCTTTGAGTTCCTCTCTTTGCAATTTGAATTTCTCCATGCCAACTTTCCTAACAGTGAGGTAATTTTCCTTTGTGATTTTAATGTTCATAATTCCAGCTAGCTTCTGTTTTCTACTCATACGGATTCAGATGGGCTAGATGCTGAGACCTCGCACAGATTATTCCTTTACCTACCACAGTACCAGACAATCCTAACCATGCAGCCAACAAGGTTGATCTTTTTCTCACAAACAGCACTTCTAAGTATAGTAGAACTTCAATTGTCCGTCACCCTATTTACCATCAGTCTCTGTTAACTGTAACTTAACCCCACTACACCATAATGTATTGTGATATTGGCGCCATGTGTCACTCAGTCTTTGTTTACAACTCGCTGTATACAGTTGTACTTTAACCTCTTATTTCACATTTTAATAATTTTATTTAGTAAACCCATTGAAATGACAGAGAAACATAAGCAAGTAGTGTCGGGATTATCACAAAAAATTTAAATAATCAATCGTCTAAGAAAAGGTGAAAGTGCTACAAGTATAGCATCAGTTTATGGAATAGGAAGAAAAATAGTAAACGATATAAAATGTGATACAAACAAAACTGACCACCATGTGTTGAAAATGGAAACCACTAATGGTAATGTTAAAAGTCATAAAAAATGAAGCTTGCTAAAAATAAACAATTTGATACTGCAATGTTTCAATGGTTTGTTCAAAAACATAGCCAAGGAATTCCATTGTCAGACCTATAATAATTGAAAAAGCCAATGAAATCAATAAAAAAACTAGGCTGAGATCCTTCAGTCAAGGCTAGCATTGGAGGGTTGTAAGTTTTGCCATGGTATTCGACAGTTGTCGATCCAGGGTGAGAAGCTAAGTGCAGATAGAGCAAAATTTCTGTTTTTTTCGTTAAAAACTACAGAAGGAAATAGCTGATCGAGTTTGTTAAAGACCAAATATACAACTGTGATGAGACTGGCCTTAACTGGAATGCACTACCTCAAAAGACAGTGGCCTCAACGACCGAACATATGGCACCGGGATATAAGATGCAAAAAGATCGCATCACTATAATAGTACATGCTAATGCCAGCAGCAGTCAAATTGCCTTTGGTTGTTATAGGAAAACCAAAAAAGCCTAAATCATTTAAAAATATTAATTTTAATGCTTTGCTAGTTAAATAATTCTCACAAAACCAAGTGTGGATGAGCCAAGATATATTTCATGACTGGTTTCATAAAAAATCCATGTGTAAGATCACATTTGGCATCAAAATGTTTATCACAATATACAATGCTACTGATGGACAATATGCCTACTCATCCCACACACGTATGTGATTTAAAAAGATGGCAAAATATCATGCCACTTTCTGCCAGCAAACATGACATCATCATTCAACCACTGGACCAAGGCGTGATTGATAGTATGAAACATCGTTATACAAAATGTTCATTCAAAAACTTGTTCAGCAGAAAATAAATTAGATGTGATAGAGTTTTGGAAAAGCTACACTATAAAAGAAGCAATTTTCAATGTCACTGATGCCTGGAATGATGTTCCAGTTCAAACAATACAAAGAAGCTGGAATAAGTTGTGGCAAGAAATATATTCAAGTGATACAGAAACCATTCCAAAAGAAATTGAAATTTTGCAGTTATGTTTGAATATTCCTGGTTTTAAAAATATTTCGATGGAGGAAGTAAATGATTGGCTGAATATGGACAAAATGGAAGTCGGATGTGAAATTTTAAACAACAATGAAATTGTGCAAAGAGTGATGACAATTTCGGATGATTCTGAAACTGAAGAAGAAAAAGCTGCTGCTGATGGAACTACAAACATAATTAGCCACTGTGAAGCTGAAACTATGTTGTCAAAGTGCAATGAGTGGTTTGAGGTACAAGAAGAAGTAGATGCTACGCAAGTTTTATTTTTGCGTAAAATTCATAACATTGCCTCCCAAAAGGCTCAATGGGTAATGAAACAAAAGAAATTGATTGACTTTTTTTAGAAAAGAAATTTAATTATGTAATGTTGTTTTCTTTTAAATTTCTTTAATGACATTAGAATGATGTTGTATGTATATAATTTTCTTTTCTTTTAAATATTTTTGACATTACTAGACAATGTACATCAAAATATTAAAAATAGGTATGTATGTAGATATCTGTACTATGATTTTTTGATGACCAGGTAAAAAATAAATAATAAAGCTTAATTAAATGTAATTAGGTTATGTATTATGTAATAAAATAAACAAGTTAGATGACCCGGTCTATTGTGTGTATAATGTTTTTAATGTTCATATTCTATTATCCATCTTTTCGATTATCCGTCATGGTCTCGGTCCCGTATCGACGGACAATTGAAGTTCTACTGAACACAGTCAAGGTGAGTAGTCCTCTAGGCACATCAGATAACAACTTGATCATAGTCTCTTCTCCAATGGAGCCTTTCTCTTGTGGCCATTCTCAACTTAGTGTTCTTTAGCATTACAAGAATGCAAAATGGGATAATCTGCAAGATTTCTTTTCTTCCTTTCCTTAGTCAGATTACTGTTCCAAAACTTCTGATGTCAACATTTGCTCAGATCGTGTCAGTGAAATTGTTCTTATAAGGATGACATCCTTTATACCCCACTCCACCTTAAAATCTTGTCCTTTATCTAAACCTTGATTTTCCGATAAATGCACTAAGGCTGTTCAAAAGAAGAATGTCGCATATCGTAATTGGCTTGTATCCAAATCTCCAGATTCATTTTCTGCCTACACCAAAGCTCGAAATAATTGTAAAGCAGTAAATAATAATAAGTCCAAACTATATTTCAAACAGACTAAGAGTAGAAAACTTGCTTCTTATCCAAATGGTAGCCGAGCATTCTGGTCTCTTGACAAAGCTATTGGCCGCAACTTTTGCCCATCTCTGTTCCCAACTCTGTCAAAACTAGATGGTTCTATTGCTACTTCAGCTAAGGATAAAGCTGAACTGCTAACATCCTATTTTTCTTCCAACTCAAGTATTAAAGATCTTGGTATACCAGCTCCCGCCATTCCCAGTATGCTCCATTTAATGCCTCCTGTAGTCTTCTGTCAAAAGGACGTCAGAAGGATTTTTACGAATCTTGATACTAAGAAAGCTCCAGGTCCTGAATGTATTTCTTCACTTGTTTTCCCTTCCTTCTGCTTGTAAATTTTCTCATATCCAGCCAGTTCCTAAAAAGGGTGACAAATCCCTCCCATCCAATTATTGTCCCATTGTAATTGTTCTTCTATTTCTAAAGTAATAGAGAAATCAATTAACTGCCAACTCAAACTACCTAGAAATCTTCCATGCGATCAACGATTGCCAGAATGAATTCTGTTAGTGGAAGACATCTGGCTTATGTTATTAATCTATAGGCAAATTCAATGGAAAAGTTCAGTGAAACTCAAGCAGTTGCTCTTGACCTTTCAAAGGCTTCGAAAGGTCATGATTAGTATGTTTAGCATAAAGGTCTTCTTAATAAGCTTCCATCTTGTTTGCCAACTGTTTTTTGTAATTGGGTATCCAGTTTTCTCTCTGACCGCTCACTGCTGATGATGGTAGATGGCTCTCTGTCTTTTAACTTCTCTATTAATGCTGGTGTTCCCCAAAGTTCAGTTCTTTCTCCCACTCTTTTCCTTTTGTATATTAATGACCTTCTTCCATTGACCAGAAATCCTATCCATAGTTTTGCCGATGATAACATATTGCATTCCACCTTCTAGTTTGAGAAACTTTGCCTGCTCAAACAGTTTCAACTTCTCGAATAGAAATTCCTTAAATGCTGATCTCCAGATAATTCTTCAGTGGGATAAAGATAACTTAATTGATTTTCAATCGTTCTAAAACTCAGTCCTGTCTTGATTCTTCTGCTCCTATGCTTATCTTCAATAACACTGATTTCTAGGCAAGATCATATATCTCTATTGGAGATTACCCTGACTGACAGAGAGACACACACACACACTCTCACTCTCTCTCAGCACATTACAAATATTGCTTCCTCTTCATTTAAAAAACTAGGTTTTCTCTTTCCCTCTCATGTTACTTCATTACTTTTCTTCCAAACAGCTGTTCACTCTGTATATCTCACTCATTTGCTCTACCACAGAATATTGTTCCCACATCTGGGGCTGTCCCCAAAATGTCTCTCAAGCTTCTATATTCCATTCAAAAGAGGGCAGTTAGATTAATTAATGACTCATCTCTAACAGAGTCTCTCCACTCTCTGTCTCATATACTTTCTGTTTTCATGCCTTTTCTATAGATACTTCCATGGGCACTGTTCTTCCGACTTGGCTTCTATAATTCCCGCTCTCTCTTTCAAAGCTCTCCGAACACATGTCACAACCAGTCAACATCCTTTTTGCTGTCCAATTTCAAACTCACAGAACCAATTTTTCTTCTTTCTCATTTATTCGTTCAACTTCCGTTTTATGGAACAACCTTCCTTCAAACAGATTTCCTGAAAATTACTATCTACAGAAGTTCAAGTCTAATATCAACAAATATCTTCTCTCAACCTCCAACCCATGCACAGTACTAAGTACTATAGGCACAATAACTCTCAAGTTTGGGGTTTTCATAAAAAACCACACGTGTACCTCGTACATATGAAAGATGTTTTGTGTGAAAACATCCTTGGCTTGGAAGAGTTCAGTGAAATCCAAGCCAATAGCCTAATTACCCATTTGATTGTAGTTTTTCACATTTGTTGAATAGTATGACATCACAATTATACTTCCTGCAGATACTACTGCATGAAGTACGATTGCAACAATACAAGTATTTGTCATATTACCGCAACAATACAAGTACTGTATTTGTCAGCAATTTCTTTTATCGTCTTGCATTTTCCCTCAAATTCAACTACAAATTCGGGTACCTCAATCAATGTTTTCCACAGACATTTAGATACGTTGCAATTGCAATACACGTCTCTCTTATTTCAGTTATCATAAATCCATTGTATCTTGTCTTTTAGCTGAAATTATGGAAATTTGTGAATGATCAATAAAATATTTATAATACAAAAGCTCTTTTATTTCATAATCAATATATACAAATCAAAATACCTAAAAGAAATGCAAAGGATATTTCACATAAAGCCATCTACCGTGTGAAGTGAAGCCATTTGCGTTTTATTTCATCTCAACCGAGTAAATCTCATCAGTCACAAAAAATGCAATGTGGAAGTGACGCCATTTGCTGATTCCACCAGAAGTGAATTATCATAACTTGTATTGTTCCAATCATACTTCCTGTAGCTGCATTTGATTGTAGATGCTGACATTTGATTGTAGCCATTAAAATGGCTACTATCAAGTGGGTAATTAGGCTATTGGCTTGGATTTTGCTGAGCTAGCACCATTTAGGAAGTGACGTAATTTACATCATTTCTGAATCGCATTTTCATGACAAATTGGTGCCGCCAAAGATGTTTTCACATCAAAAGAAAAAAACTTCAGAATTCGATACTGACAATATGAATCAATTGATGTAGTGTCATAGAGGAGATCTCATGATGGGCTATTTGACAGTTGTAGGCACAAATGCAAACTGAAGAAAGCAATGATGAAATCTCCAGCACCTCTTTGAAGAGTCTGAACCTCAAAAGTTTAAGAGAAATCATGAAGTTGTAAGAGATAACAGGAATCGGGGAATTCCAATCCTGATGTTGAAATAAGCAATGTACAGCTGCTAACTTTTGAAAAGAGTTAGAGAAAAGAGACTTGTAAGAAGAAGGAAAACAAGTTTTGAGCAAAACAACAGGTACACAAACAGGAGGTGTTTTGCAAACAGCAGGAGTGCTTTCCAAAAAATAGGTGGAAAACAGAAGATTTTTTTAAAGTCCACACTGCATTAGAAATTGAATTTTACTAAAAAAAGTCTTTATATTAAAATACAGCCATAGGATTGTTCACCCAATAAACATTAGCTATCTAACATTTTTCTGTTTCTAGATATTTTCTGTTTGTTTGTGTTTGTGAATATCTACAAAAATGTTAGCTATCTAACATTTTTCTGTTTGTAGATATTCTTTTTGGATATTCCATTACACATATTTGGATATTCTATTAGACATCAACTGATTTTGATTGCCTCAAGAAAAATACTGTTACAGATTTGGCCCTCATCAGAAATGTCGAGTCCATGTTTTCTTTGTATCAGTAGTTCTGGTGTCTACACTTGGCTATCAGGAGCATTTCCAAGCAACTATTACTTGCATTTTAGGTTGCATACAGGTAACAGTGTTTTCTTGCAAACAAAATAAGCTATGTGAACGTAAATACACATTTTTCCATTTTCCATTCATTTATAGAAAATTCTGTAAAAATCATTTCACAATCTGGAAATATAAAGAAATCAAGTCGGAAATTGCATTTGTCTTTAAGAATCAAGCAAAAGAGGGTGGCATTTCACTGTTTTAGTCCAATTACTTATTCAATAAGTTTGTAACTTAGTACAAACTGGCCTTGAAAATTACAGCTATGTGGCTGACAGTGTGATAGCCTGTGCAAGTCAGCCTGATGTCACTTTATATATCTCCTCACTTCAGTGAAAAGATATATATAAAACATATGCTTCATTAAATATATGATTAATCTCTTCAATAAACAGCAACTTACTGACATTAATTCCACAAAACCAAGGTTGATGCCATAATTATAACTAGTCATATAACTCAGGGTTTCCCAAACTTTTTCAAGCACAGACCGGTGTTGGAAGAATTGTTTGTGGACCAGTACCGGGCTGTGGTCCACATTTTTGGAAACCCTGATATAAATTATCAGCTGCAGTTATAATGGCAGAAAAAACAAACCTTAATGATCTTTATTAATATATGAGAAAACTAATTTCTCCATGGTTATTAAAATCAAAATTTCATGTAAAATGATAAAAGTGACCATACCTTGTTATAATTAGTCCTTAAAAGAAGAATAGTATTTTTTTACAATATACAACAGGAATATATTTTTTTTTTCTCTGATGTTGATCTGATTTTTGTGGTACAAAAACAGCAAGGTTATAGTGCGCCATTCTCTGATGTATATTCATTAAAAGAGAATCTGAGTGTATCTCTGATTCTCTTTTCATTGTCATTTAACAAGCTGTTATTTAAATTTTTAACCACTAGTGTTACCTGTCATTATAAATGATGTAAATAAACACAGTTGTTGGTGCTTAATGAAATGTACTTTTCCAAAACTGCTCAACCTTTTCAAAATTCACCACCTTTCAATACCTGAAGTTGTCAGGGGGAAAAACCGAAAGCTCCTAGAGGAAAGCCAACTTCTATAGTACAAATTTTCTGCCGAAGCTCAGTGATCTTGAGCTCCTGGGACAAGTATTCAAAGAGATAGTCCATCATTAATCCACAAGGACAATGGGGAGCATCACTCCCTGGTCAGAACAGCTACCATTCAAATACTGCTAACAAAAGCTGGAAACTGTACAATAATGCACCTGATGTTTCCTTCAAGTAGCAGCAGTCAAAATAAAATAATACCACAGCTGGAATTGTCAAACCTTAAATAAAGGAGTCCTGTTTTTATGTGGTCCATCATTTAGCATTGGCTCAGGAATATTTCAAGTTTGCGTAAGTTGAAAGCTAGTAGATTCCTGCCCTAATTTTTATCTCAGAAGGCATAAAGAGAGGTAACCAAAACGTAAGATGTCTTTTAATGTTAAAATTCTGTAAAATTCAATGCAACATCAAGCTTCTATCAACAAGTGTCTTTATTTGTTGATACAATTTAACCCGGTGTTTCCCAACCTTTTTTTTACCATGCCCCACCTAAGTCTTCCTAAACTTCTGATGGCCCCTATGTAATGTTGGGAAACACCGATATATATATTTTTTATATTCAAAAATTGAATTATTCCCTAAATGAAGCCTAATTACAACTTGTTCAGGACACGAGACTTAGGTTTTAGGAAGAAATCATTAGGAAAAATTAAGAAAAAAACAGGAAGTAAATTTTCAAAACATATAATAGACATTGTGATATCCAGTCGATTTCTTTTCTTTAGTAACAAATCATTTATGGAACTAAATCCACATTCAGCTAAATATGAAGATGGAAACGGTAACAATAGCTCTCTTGCAAAGTTGGTTGAATTTGGGTATTTTATTTCTGTTTCATCACAAAGCCATGCCATCGCTTCTTTTATATTGAATAAAGTTTTAACTGACTCATCATTTTGCATTTCTGAGAATTCTTCTTGGTACTGCATTGATACATCAGACAAATCCACTAACATTGGTTGCATCATCCAGGTTGGAAAATCAATTTGTTTTAAATCAAAAAACCTTTCTTTTAAATCATCGGACAGAATTTTCAGCTGATCAACAATAACAAATACAGCGGTATCAGTCACTTCACATTTTTGCAGACAACGAAACTGTTCAAACTTTTTTTACAAATATATTTTTGACATAATTTAATAAATGTAATGAAACCAAATGTCTTCGCTTTTGCATCGACGAGAGTTTTATTTGTTCCTTGAAGTTGTTTATTTAATATATTTAGTTTTTCAAAGATATCGGCTAAATAACTCACAAATGCTTTACCATCGACCGTTAACAGATGTTTCATTTTAGGTTTGTCACTTAAAAAGTCACTAATAGTATCAAATAGTTCCATAAATCTTTTCAAGCAGTTCCCTTTCGAGAGCCACCTTACTTCAGTGTGAAGTAAAAGTCTCACATGGTCTTCATTTTGTTCTTCACAAAAAAGCTTGAAGAGACAAGTTTTCCCTAACACAATGCACAAGAAGCATTTCTGGATTCTCATCTTTCATCAATTTTTAAGCAGCCATTTTTCTTGCCCATCATATTAGGAGCACCATCTGCAGCGCAAGGTTATATTTTTCATTGGTATATTATTGTCATCTAAGTAATTTTTTAGCTTATTATATATATCTTTGGAGGTAGTGGTGCTCTCTAACGATTTACAGAATAACATTTCTTCAGCAAAATTACCTTTATCAATATATCTTACATAAGTTATCAGTACGGCTTTACTGTCTCTCAAAGTTGAGTCATCCATTTGCACTGAGAATTTTCTTGTTTTCAGCTTTCCAACAAGTTGTATTTCAATATCTTCACTCATTTCATCTATTCTTTCGCTAACAGTATTGTTATTGAGTGGCATAGCTTTAACGTCTTTGTCATCTTTTTCGAGAACTGTTTTAAGAAATGCTGATATTGATGGTTTGATTAAATTCTCTCCTATAGTATGATTTTTCCCAGATTTAGCAATGAGTAAAGAAATTTCATAACTAGCCTCAAGAGTACGATTGATAGTTGCAGTATGAGCAATAAACAGACTTTACCAACAATTCTTCTTTTGTACAAGTTAAGTCATAGTAGGCGGTTGTTTTAAACTCTGGACGAGCAATTTTTGAATTGCCCCCCTGAACAATCAAATTTCCCCCATGTGGGGCGTGGGACCCACGTTGGGAAACACCGATTTAACCCATTAGGATATAAATGCGCCAAGCCTGAAGCAGCGAAAAAATCAGAAACTGATTTCCTGCCAATGGTGACCATCTTGAGATAAAACAATCGAACACGTGCATTAATTTACTTTATGTTCTTCCTTTTACTAGGATAATTAGATAAATGCCAATTAAGCATTCCAAACACTTCTGTAACGCGGTGAGAACATAGTTTCAATGAATCAATTTAATAGAAAATACACATGTAATAAGCGCAGCTTTTGAATAAGAAACTTACGTTGACGGATGTATTCGAGCTCGTAAAATGGGTTGATACAGAGGAACCTACATTTGATGTTTCTGCCTGGCTCTTACTTCTTTTTACTTTCTTCTCTCTAACTATATGGCCTTGATCCTGCTTTTGCAATTTACTCATAACGTACAAAAACAAAAATTGCGCTACTCCGTTTCACATTGATACCCTATATTTCAAATAATTGTTGAGAAAAGAAAACAAAAAGCGACATCTACTACACTATTACTCAGAGAAAGCATAACACACATATTTTTGAATGGATGCAGTATTGCCAACAACTGAAAGTGATTTTTACGAAATGAAGAATGGAATAAATTGGCAGACAATCAAACTTTTGATATAAAGTTTATTAAAAATAATTCCACGAGTGAGTATTACGAAAATATTGTAGCCTTGCGTTTTAGCAGCGCAATGGGTTCAACCTTTCATTAATAGATGCCGCCACTATACCTTACTTCTAAACACAGAGTAGTATCTTACAACTCTGTGCATTTAAAGATGCAGTATCATATTGGCATTTCCATTATATTGATTCAGAAAAGAATAACAAACTATCGATAATTCCTGTGGTCCCTTAAGCATATTAAACACTTAATGACCTAAGCAAACCTTCTGTTTTAGGACTCACTATTGGATCTCAAACTAGCAGTGATTTGAAACCCAAGTGATCAATTGAACTGATAAACTAAATAGAAAAATTTGAAGATATTCTATTACTGATAAACTAAATAGAATACCTGTGCTGAAAAAAACCGCGTGTGTACCCTGTACTCACGAAAGATGTTTCATGGGAAAACATATTTGACGAAAATCACGCAGGCACTCGCAATTTTTATATATGTATTTTAAAGAACCGTTTTAAAACAGCCAGAACTGAAGTTATTAGTATTAGCAATGGCTACATGGTGCAAGGAAGCCTATGGCTTATGCTGCACCAGCCAAAAAAAAAAATGATAATAAATAAATAAATAATAAGAGAAAAGTAAACAGACAACCTATGCATTTCCCTCCTCCCGTAGGTATTTATCCAGCTGATCTTTGAATTTCCCCAAATCGTCAGCCTTGACCACCCATGTAGGTAACTTATTCCAGTAATTTATAACTCGCTGGCTAAAATAAAACTTCCTGCAATCTAGTCTAAACACCCCCCCCCCCCACGTAACTTGAAATTATGGTCCCTAGTTCTAAAATCGTTTATAACTGTGAAAATTTTGTCCTCATTCATTTTACTTATGCCTCTCAAAGCCTTAAACACTTCAATCAAGTCTCCTCTAAGGTGCCTAGTTTCCAAGTTCGGCAAACTATATATTCAAAGTCTTTCCTCATATATATATATATATATATATATATATATATACCTGATAATTAAAATAAATATGATATTTAAAATAAAAAATGTGGAGGATGTGCATTTGCTGCCTCTAATGATAGCTACATAGCCATATTTATTTATTTTTATTACTTTTGTCTAACTTTTACCTTACATAATATAAATTAGTGGTAGTAGTGGGTTGATATGCTAAATAAGCAGCGCCTGTGCCGCCATCTATTCTTTTCCTTTCTATTATATAAGCTAGTTAAGCTTGCATTATGTTAATGGTGTGGCTCTGATCAAGAGTGCTGTCTGTTCTATAGATTATTTTTCGCTGCATTGGTTGATCTATCGGAGAATGGAGGGGTGGTTTGGTTCTTCGATATTTCTGCCTTTGCGATGATTTGTATGATGATTGAAATGCAGCGATTCCATGACCATTATTGGCCTCGTGGTCCTCTGTCGATATGGGGCATGATGGTCAGTCTATCATTTTGATATTTTAGTTTTTTGGTAGTTTCTTTAACCCTTTTTTGGTGATATTTCACGTCTTTTGGAACTGGTACCTTCGAGGGGGGTACCGCTAAATTATTTATAATTGGCATTATTTTAAATTTACATCATTTTATTAATTGGGTTTAATGACTTAATTGACTAAATTGTACAGGGGATTGTCGACTACCTTTTTGTCCTATTATCTTTACTTTCCCTTCCCCGTTTGTTTATTTTATATTATTTTGCGTTTCGTTTCGCTCTGCATTATTGCCGTACTACTGGCTGATGTTTTTTATTTTAAATATCATATTTATTTTAATTATCAGATATAATTAGGCACCATGTGGAGGATGTGCATTTGCTGCCTCTAATGATAGCTACATAGCCATATTTATTTATTTTTATTACTTTCGTCTAACTTTTACCTTACATAATATATATATATATGTAAAGTGAAAACAAAAGTAAGAGAGCTAGATAGTGATAGAAAGGGGATAAAAGTCAACAACAAAACAAAATAAGGATGTTGTCACACAACCCACAAAATCCGACCCTCATCATGTTTTAGTGGCCAGGGTTGCAAGCAAATCAGCAGCACGTCTTCATTTCTGATGTAAACCACAAGCCAAAGGGTATAAAGCATAAATAAAAATTAGAATAAAATTTTATTGTTATTCAAATATACATTTGTCATCAAAATAAATGAAAATAAATTTTTTTAACAAGGATTAAAAGGGAAGGGGGTATTGAAAATGGCTTGTGAACTTTACAGTTAACACAATGAAGACAAGAAATCAGTTTTTTTTATGAAACCCCCAAACACGAAAGGTATCAAAATCTATTATACTCAGTACCATGCATTAGTTGAATGCATGGTACTGAAACAGAAACTTTGCTCTGGTGACTAAACATGGGTTTCACCACTTCAAGCCTTTAATAAGCAGAGTGGTGGTATTGCACTGGTTAATGAGAGTCATCTACCATCTAGTGTTAGCATGGGTTGAAGGAAAATGGGGGGGGGGGCAGAAACTTTACTCTAGAGACTAAACATGGGTTTCATAAGCTTGCTGCATAAACTTGCTTTCTTGCATCAAATGCTTCTACTAATGCTAATAAGTTTCACCACTTCATGCTTTCTCCAATAAGCAAAGTGGTCGGTCATATTGCACTGGTTGATGAGAATTATCTACAACTCAGTGTTAGTATTTAGTACTAGTAAGTATTGGTATTATATTATTAGTGTTATACCTTCGTTTAATTTATTCAAACCACCCACTTCCACAACAGCAGACTGAAGTTTGCTCCAGCAATCAACCACTGGCTGAAGGCAAACTTCAGCACTCTATCCCAGCATTAATGAACCGGGGGTACGCGAAAGATTAACAAGAGACAAAAATATTTTGGAACAACTGAAACGTGTTTTTTACTTGACCATATTCTGTAGTAATTACACTATTGCCATTATTAAGCTAAGTGATGATTCATCAGAATTGATGATTTATCCGATTTTTTACTTAAGCGTGTTTTGTATTGTTGTATATATACTATTACAATTTAAGTAATGATTCATCTGAAGTGCTGTGTTGAAGTGTCAAGTATGGCAAAATATGATTATACGCACATTCCGTTTTTGGATTAATTAAATTTGATTAAAAATTTGGACATTCTGATTGAGATGATATATATTTTTGAAAAATTTATAAAAAAATGATTTTTTATGACTTTATGGAGATAATAATTAAGGAAACACATGATTAAATTATCTAATAAAAAACCAAATTTATCTCTATATTTATTTATTGCTATTAAGAAATGCGAAATGATATTTTTAAGTATATATTGATGTGTTATAATTAAATTTTCTTTTTAACTATTGTTAATTTAGTGGTAAAAAAATTACTGCCCCATAATTTGGTGGATATTAATATACATAATCCAATTTTGTTCTTAGTAAAATTTTTAATCAAATTTAATTAATCCAAAAACAGAATGTGCGTATAACCGGATTTTTCCAGTACTACCGAGTATTTACGAAATCACTCGAACTGTGTCCGATGGTGGCGCCTTCATAGCCAAGTGAGCAGGAGCAGCAGTGTGTAGCACAAGCTTCTTGATTAGATCGGGGTTTGAGCCCGTGACAACCAAATACAGAGGTTGCAGAAAGGTCAGGGAATGACCATCCCAGGAGCAATATGGCCTTAGTTGCCTAATGCTCCTAAAAACCAAATAACAAACAACATGTGTCCGATGATTGTTGGATCACCAGCCGTTCACCATCCATTTTGTTTTAGTTCTTCTTTGTATGATGTAACGTTGTATGCTCACGCCCGCTACTTACTCTACCGAATCAATGTTAATGACTGGGTTAACGTCATTTAGGAAGTAGAGGGCATGGGCATACTTCCTAAATTTCTGCTACTTCCTAAATGGGTAACGCATTTTCGCTGCCAATCGGTTTTACTTGTTCAAAACAATGTTAACGCCTGATACTTTAACAAATTAAGGTTAATGACTTCATTAGCGTAATTTAGGAAGTGTCGTTAATTTGCGTTATTTCCGTTTCAAATTTTTGTGACAAATTGGTTTTACTTCAGTACGAAATTTAGTAGTTGCAGTCAAAGATGTTTTCAAATCAAGAATCAACGTTAGTGACTACATTAGCGTAATCTAATTACGTCATAAAAAATTCAAATTATTATATTAAGATCACATGTAATTTCTTACATAAACCTGTATTTGTGACTGTAAACTGCTTGTGTTCTCTATTTGATTTGTCTGTTTTTTCAGGATGAAAAACCCCAGTTTCTGGGGGTTAAGACCGTTCTATCTATGCCTGAGACCGACTAACTCAGCCACAAATACAGGTTTATGAAAGAAATTTCAGCCACGGAGTGAAAAAAGCCCATTAAAGTTGCTCGCGTCATCTACGGGATTCGAACCACAGGCCTTTTTCACGGGGTGGATGGAGACGATACACTGCGTTACCGCGCAGACAATTAAGTGTAAAGTGTTCAATGTCTAACGGCCCCAGGGGTTCCACCATCTCCTCGTTGTCTACTCTGTGAAAACCAGAGGTTTAAAGAGTATAATATGTGTTAGTATTGTGTTATGTTGTTCTTCTGACCATTTAGCCATTGGGCCCGTAGCGAGAACCCCCGTTTCCCACATGCAGCAGAGGGATAGCTTAAGTACTCTGGCAGGCCCTGCCACCTAATTTCAGAAGATTTTACGAGAAATCCTTGTCAAAAGATGCTAAGAAAAACAGCAAGGATTTCTTTACTTATATAAACTCTAAAAGGAAGGGGATGAATCTGATGGTCCACATGAAAGTTTTTAAATTCTGTACAGTGGGATAAAACTGACGATGTTACCAACAGTAAATTCTAAGTGGGAAGCATTCAAGGAATTAATCGTGGAAGCTACTAAAAGTTTCATACCTATTAAGAAATATTGTTCAAGGTTTAGGCCTAAATGGTTATCTAATGAACTAATGACACTCGTAACAGAGAAGAAAAATGCATGGGATGCATATAAATTATCAAGCAACTCAGAAGCCTATGGCAGATATAAGCTAGTCTGTAATCAGGTCACAAAGGAGGTTAGGCAGGCGAAGGCAGATTACGAGAAATCCTTGGCAAAAGATGCTAAGAAAAACAGCAAGGATTTCTTTACTTATATAAACTCTAAAAGGAAGGGAATGAATCTGACTGGTCCACTTGACATTGATGGTTCGACTGTTGATGATCCTGCTCAGATAGCAAACAAACTGAATGAGTATTTTGCATCTACTTACACACATGAAGAGTTATTAATGATTGAAAATGCCAGAAAGTTATCAAATTGTAGCAGGGTGCTTAATGATTTTGTAATAACTGAGAGCAAAGTGGAGGAGAAATTGTTGAAGTTAAACATAAGAAAGAGACCTGGGGTGGATGGGAACTATCCAGTTATATTAAAAGAGGCAGCAAAGGAACTAAGTAAACCCTTAGCCATAATTATGAGAGCATCCTTGGACTCAGGGAAGGTCCCACGGACTGGAGATGTGCAAATATATCCCCTATTCACAAAGGGGGATCGAAGGGTGACACGAGTAATTACAGACCAGTTAGTTTAATTTCTGTTCTGGGTAAAAGAATGGAGTCACTGGTTAATGATGCATTGCAGGATCATCTAGACAAGACTGCAGAAATAATTCAGACACAGCATGGATTTGTTAAGGGAAAGTCTTGTCTGACAAATTTGATAGGATATTATGATGTGGTTATAAAGGAACTGGATGCAAAAAATAATTTTGATATCATATATTTGGATTTCAGGAAAGCTGCGCATGGAAGACTATTGTACAAATTGGAGCAGAATGGTATTAAGGGTAAGTTACTACAATGGATAAAAAGATGGTTAAGTGGGAGAAGACAGAGGGTGGTAATCAATGGGTGCTGCTTTTTGTGGTCTAATGTTATTAGTGGAGTCCCACAGGGTTCGGTGTTGGGTCCATTGTTGTTTGTATTTATCAATGATATTGATGAAGGTATAACAGGCTTAATGTCGAAGTTTGCAGATGATACAAAAGTTGGCAGGGTTGTTAATGACAGTAATGGCAGTGCAACAGGATCAAGAAAATTTGAGTAGATGGGCTGAGAAGTGGCAACTGAAGTTTAACATTGACAAATGCAAATTACTGCATATGGGTAGAAGTAACGCCAGAGGAATGTACCAACTGTGTGGTACTACACTTAAGGTGGTAGAAAATGAAAAAGACCTGGGAGTAATTGTGTAGTCAGATATGAAGTTTTCTGTGTAAAGCAGACAGGCTGCCAGTGCAGGTCATGGGGTTTTGTCAATGATATATAGGAATTTTTCTAGCAGGGAAAAGGAGGTGATTGTCCCTCTGTATAAGGCAATGGTCAGGCCACGCCTTGAGTACTGCGTACAGGTCTGGAGGCCTAATTTTAGAAAGGATGTAGATTTGTTTGAGCGTGTACAGGGAAGGGCAACAAGATTGGTGAGGGGAATGAAGGGATCCTCTTACCAAGAGAGGCTTGGTAAGAGGTAACAGATGTAGAATAGATGTGCGGAAATTAGCCTTTAGTCAGCGGGTGGTTAATTGCTAGAAGAAACTGCCATCTGTTGTTGTGGAAGTTGATAGGTTGAATAAATTTAAGGAGGAACTGAACAGGCATTTGGAGGGAATGGTGTGATTTTTTTTTTTTTTGGCTGATGCTGCATAAGCTCATACACTTCCTTTCTTGCGTCACATGCCACTACTACTACTACTTCAGTGGCAACGGCCTAAAAAATAAAAAAATAATAATAAAAAAATAAATTAAATAAAAAATAATAATAAAATAATAATTATAATAAAAAATAAAATAAATAATAAAATAAAAATAAAATAATAATTATAATAAAAAATAAAATAATAATTATAATAAAAAATAAAGATAAATATATAAATAAAGTAAAAAATGTGACAAGTTAGAGTAGGGGTAGAGTATAAACGAGGGTTGAAACATGGGGGTGATAGGAAAGACAACCCCAATCTGGTCAGTGGGGCAAGCCCCACTAGAAGAAAAAAGGGGACAGGGAGGGAAGGGGATGTTAAACCATCCCCTCCCCCCTGCCCAATTGATGGGGATTAAAAGTGAACTGGGCTACAATGCCCCGTTCAGGTCGCCAATGTCAAGTCATTGTCAGGTAATGGATCCATTATCGCAGAAAAGATGTACATTCAGGAGGCTGGCATTTAGTGTTATTTTGCCTCCTCCTGGTTTTTCTTAGGTCTTCCTTGCCTTATCAATGGCCATTGTCTGGAGAAGTCAGATCCAGTTTAATTTCCTCTAATAGGACTAAGTCACAGTTAGGAGTTGATGGTCTAAGTTTCCATTTCTCAAGGACAACCATAGTGCCTCTCCAGTGGCTGTGTAGCGGGAGATCGAAGTACGACACATCCGGTCTTGTAAGATCGCTCCTGGTCAACAAAGGTAGATCGTCAGCGAACAATTTGATTTCACTCTCATTGTTTCAAGTCAATAATTGGTAGTAGCAGTGCTTTTTTTTTGGGACGGTACGCAATGGTACGGCGTACCGGCACCTTTATTAACAGTGACTTTTGGATGCAGTGCACTTCGAAATTTGTAATATTCCGTAAATTTTTTTCACATGTTTACCTACTATACAAATAAGTTTAAAATTATTTAACTAAATTTGCATTTTTCACTGCCTATTGTTAAGATATTTTCTATATAAAACTGTATAACCATTTTTATAATTCTAAATTACTCAGTCAGACCTCTGTTTAACGAAGTCCTTTTATAGCGAATTATTTTGAATTCCCCTTGGAAGATAAATTTAAAATTCTTTCCGTTTAGCGAAGAAAATTTTCGTATAGCAAACGGATTAGGAGAGAATTAACTCGGTACGAACTGTTCGCGTTTCTGGCCTTCAGGCATTTTAGGCAATTAGTGCTGCGCGAATTAAGAGAGGTAAAGGGATTACCGTTCTACAACTTAGTGGTACCTGGTAAAACCTATCCGACCACCTGTCCCACATACGCTGAAGTCGCGCTGGTCAACAGTGAGCAGATCAAGGGGTATGGTCCACCTTCTACTGCGCTGGTGTCCAAACTTTTCCCGTACAGAGGCCATATTAAAAAAAAATTCAAAGTTAGATTTCTTTAGTGTGTTACATTTTCCATGTCTTGTTGCTTGTAAAAGTAAAATGGAAAATATTCGAAAATTTTATTTTAAGTACATTACACAATTACATTTACTGAACAAAACATTTAATGAGAATTTTTTTGATAATTAACAAAATTTAAAATGCTGTTTTAGTTCACTTTCCGGGCGGGCTGTAGGTTGGACACCTTCGTGAATCAACTGTAAGCGCCCCGTTCGAGAATTAGGATGGAGTGATTTTCTTTTATCCCAACAAATAATCATCTGTTGTTTCGCGGAAGTGTATTCACAAAATTTTCCATAAATTTTCCCCTATCTCTGTTTACATGGTCACAGTACCTGAATATCCGAATGAAACTGACATTTTGGACAGCTTCAAAAAAAAAAAAAAAAAAAAAAGAAAAGAAAAGAAAAGAAAAATATCAAATTTAAGAACTAGTGACAATACCGACAGAAGGAAAACGAGGACAACGAAGGTATTAAACCTTCTAAACATGAATTGCTAGCATTTGCTAACAATTCATATTTAAATAAATACATTTTCTGTTTATACTTCGGGAAGACCAAACGGTCAGAGGAGTTCACAAGATAGATAGAATACAAGAAACAGCACCATATGCAGTAGTCACGGGCTTGAATCCCGGACACTCAAGGCACGTGTACTTATGCACCCGCGCGCCTGACCACTAGGTTACAGCGGCTGCTCGTAAACGTCTTGTGGCGAAGCCAGCGCAAATGCCGGCCAGGATCAACTTACATCTCGCCATACTTACAGAGGTTAAGGCTCTGTTAAGTGCAATTGAGAAGAAATAGAAAGGGTATATATACAAGTTAGGTAAAGTATGGGTAATGGATGGCATTGGGTAAATAGAGTAGAAAAGAGAAGGATCACAGAGGGACCCATCATGAAATAGAAGTTAGTAGAATGAAAAGTAGCAGTGTAGTACCACACAGTTGGTACGTTTCTCTGGGGTTACTTCTATCCATATGCAGTACTTTGCATTTGTCAATGTTAAACATCAGTTGCAACTTCTCAGCCCATCTTCCCAAATTTTCTAGATCCTGCTGCAGTAGCACACTGCCATTACTGTCATTAACAACCCTGCCAACCTTTGTATCATCTGCAAAGTTTGACACTAAGCCTGATATACCTTCATCAATATCAATTATAAATATACAAAACGGACAGTTTTTAAATGTGTGTGCGTGCATTTCTGGTTTTTCTCGTACGATTAAAACTGTTTGCAGAGCGGTTCTGACGTATGTTTGTGGTTATTTTTCTCAAAATTATTTTGCACTGACTCCAGTTAAATTTTCATTAAAATTGTAATTTTATCGTTTTAGATGTTACCACAAGATGTTAATGTGAAAATTCCCAACTTTAAGTTCAATATTTTAGCTGTCATAACAAGAACAAAAGTGTATATTTAATCTTATTGTGACGTCAAAATGAGTTAAGTAGATGTTACCTCAAGAATAAAACTGTATATTTTAGCATTATCAAGTGCGCTTTTCGAGTCAACTTCAATTTCCAAAAACAAACCGAGACACACATGTTACAATTAACCATTTGGTTTTGTCAAGCAATTGAAGTGTGTGCAGGCAAAACCGACACGTGCTACTTAAGTGACCACCAAATAGCATTGTTTTTCGCAAAAACTTAAAATTACCAATATTAACATTGACATCGGCTTCTAAGTTGTGTGTGTGTGTGAGATTTCCAGTGTAAAAAAGTTTGAAATGAAGCATTACGTCCAAAACTCACCTGGGCAAGTACACAGTGAAATCCGAGGTGTGTAGTAGCGTCACAAATCCATGTCACTATAATTTTCTGAGAAGAACACATATCTTCTGTCCTTTTTCATTGGCACTATACGTTTTGCTTAACGGTCACGCAGTTAAAAAAATCTGCAATCAAGAAATCGAAAGGTCGATCCCAAAAAAAAATAAATGCAAAACCTGAATTGTTCAGCGTTGTCTCGTAAAGACATACACGAATATCACATTGCGATTACTTGCCTACATTCCAAGATTTTTGTCTTTTTTACACTTTGTTCGCTGGATATTACGCTCATCTTCATGTCATCTCCAGAACAAGGTTACCCGAGAAGAAGCATATTTTTCCACTTAGTTGAATCGAAACATTTACATATTCATCCAGCAGAACGCAATTTCTTTTATTAATTCCCGCTATTCATTTGAATATCACAAGAGAACACACAAACACGCCTGTACATGCCGTTTCTACCAGTTTCACTGAGAGCCGCTCGAGAAGTTTCACACGCTCGCGCTCGTTTCCGGTCTGTTTAAAGAGAACGAAATCACACGGTTTTTTTATCTTCAAGATATGTGAATACGATTTTCTGATAGATCCAAAATGTAGTCTATACGGAAAAAATACATGTTTCCTGATATTAGCTGAATAAAAAAAATTGACATTTCCTAATGTATACAGAATAATCCCCAGGGGCTCACATCTGGTGAGTATGGGTTTGGCACACCCAGGGTCCTGAGCTGGATATCATCATTCTTCTCTTCTTTGGTAATTCCCTTTTATTTCTCTCTCTCTCTCTCTCTCTCTCGGGGTAGTTCAGAAATTTTTTTTTTTGGCTGGTGCAGCATAAGCCTCAGGCTTCCTTGCACCATATGGCTAATAATAATAATAAGAAAAATATATATATACGTAATAACGCATTTTCGCTTCTGTAATCTGAATTAAAATCGACATTTTTCGTTAAATAAAACACGAAAGGGGTAAATTCTTATTTTTTGCTTGAGTTTTCATTGAAAAACACGTGCGCTTATATCGGAAATAACTTTAATAATTTTAATTTTAACTCTTCAGAGTTAGTTATCAAGTATTGCTGTCTTGTCGTTTGTAACTGTACCAGTTAGGAAAGTTCGCACCCGACCTGAACTCTGAACATGAACACTGATTGGTCAGTTTTTAAAAACAAATCCAGCACTGTGATTGTTCAGTTTGTGCCATGTTTCTTCCTTTTCATCGGTTTTTAGCCCCCCCCTCCCATTTGATTTCTCGATGTCAACAATGTCGTGAAAACAAATCTCGATATGATTTGTTTTCATGACAATTGCTATTTAATATATGATTAAAAACAAAAAACGGATTTTACAACATATAATTAATTTGAAAGTTTAGCAGGCGTAATCTAAACGAAGAAAACAGTCTGTTTTTCAAACTTTGGAAATTTTTAAGATTCAGAAATTGTACCTATTTGCTGATATACATTTTATTCTTGGGTATGATTTGTGCGTGCCAGGCCGCCACCACCCGCCTTCTGCACTTATATGTAGGAATCACGCGGACAGATAGAAATTTACATAGATAACTACGATGGTAGTGTGGGAGGCATCATTTCCTCTGTATCTCATATTGTGCTCTTCCTGCACAACGAGTTGCCATGGTATTGCGTAGTTTCTTAAGAGTTAGCTATGGTGTATCTACACCGATATTATACTCTTACTCTCGACGTATTATGCCTTGTGCGTTTAGTTAATTATTTATTTATTTTTTTTGGTGGAAACCAACATATAGCTGATTTTACAAGATATCAGTAAGCATACAGAAATTATTTTCAAGTTTTACTAACATGCTGTCCTTTTCACTTAACTGATGGGAAATTTGAAAAAATAAAAATTATTTGAAATGACTGCAGTCCACAGACTGAGAGAAGGCTGTGGACTTGATTGTCTGTTCAATCAAGCCAATCACATGGCGTTTTTCAGAACAACGACTCCATTGAAAAGAATTAACGTACCTAGTCAGATGATTACCACAAGAATACTTTGTATGGAGTTTTCTTTTGACTGTAAGTTGTTGATAACTGAAAAACGACTTTCAAATGCAGATAGCTGAAGAGGTAACAGTTTTGAAGAAAACTCAAAGTCGAGTTTTCAATGTTTGGGGAGGCTGAAAATTGAAAACTGCTCATTTCAGACATAATTATCATTGGGTATCTTTGGTGGATTTCAATAACTCAGGAATCTGGTCGTTCGTGCTTCTGTTGACCTCCCTTTCTTTGGGTACGCCTGTGACGTCTATCCTGCTTCACTTTTAGGCAATCAGTTAGGGCAATAATCTGAGCCCTCGGAAATCAGGGGCCCCGGATTTCTGTGGCAACAGATCGCTTAGCATCTTTCCATCCCGCAAAATCCATTTTCTTTATTTGTTTACCATGGCGTGGTTTAAGATGTTGACAGAGAATGCAACATGTATACAGGGTGTTTCAGTTAAACGTTTCAGAACTTCTAAGAGGGGTAGGGTACATCCTGACAAGTCGAAATCATATAGCAATGTGGGGTCGGAAATGCTTTCCTGAAGCGGTGTTGTACACAGAAGCACCATAAAGAAAAGAGACCGTAAGTGAGAAATCGTTTTAATAATACATGAAAAGAAGCAAAAGGTACATGGATTAAAGTAAGTGTTCGAAGTTTCTTCCACGGGCTACAATGCACGCCTCACATCTCCGACGCATGGACATCCGAACATTCTGGAATACTCCAGGCGAATTTCGAATTTCTTCGGCAGCTACTGCGATTCTTGCAACCAGCTCCTCAGCATTGTCAACAGGGGTGTCATAAACTAGCGATTTCATATGACCCCAGAAATAAAAATCAAGACATGATAGGCCGGGTGACCGAGCAGGCCAACGCACAGGACCACCACGTCCGATCCACTGTTGACCAAATGTGACATCCAGGTAGTTACGAACATCTCCGCTATAATGGGCAGGGGCTCCATCGTGTTGGAACCACATTGTCTGTTGCGTCGATGCAGAAATCTGTTCATCTCTCAAAAGTTGTGGCAATACTTGCTGCAGAAAGATCAAGTAGATAGGTCCGGTTAGACGACACGGTAACAGGTAAGGTCCGATGAGGTGATCTCCCATAATACCGGCCCATACATTGACCGAAAATCGAATCTGTGCTGCACGACGTCGTATTGCATGCGGGTTCTCGACCGCCCAGATATGGTCGTTATGCGTGTTGAAAATTCCTTCCCTTATGAAGGATGCCTCATCGGCAAACAACACTTCAGCAGGAAAAAGGGGATTTGTAGCAAATTTTCCAAGATACCACTGTGCGAAAGCAATACGAGGTGCATAATCCTCCGGTTGCTGTGTCTGGACACGCTGCACGTGAAACGGATGCATGTCTTGTTCTCGGAGAATCCTCTAGACGCTGCAATGGGAAACCCCGACTGCGTTTGCTAGACTTCGTGTACTCGTTCTTGGATTCCCCCCGTACATGGTGCAGCACATTCTGTTCGACGGCTGGAGTCCGTGCTGTTCTTACCCTGTCCCTGTCAGCTCTTTCAAATGAACCTCTCTCAGCTAACCTCTGGTGCAGTCTTGCAAAGAAATTATCACTGGGAATACGCCTCGTCGGATATCGTTCCGCGTACAAACGCTGTGCGGTTGGCCCACTACAATTTGCAGCCCCGTACGCCAAATGCATATCGGCTAACTCTGCGTTCGTGTAATCATCCATCCTACTAACTTGGCGTTCTTGTTCAAGAAATTCGAAATTCGCCTGGAGTATTCCAGAATGTTCGGATGTCCATGCGTCGGAGATGTGAGGCGTGCATTGTAGCCCGTGGAAGAAACTTCGAACACTTACTTTAATCCATGTACCTTTTGCTTCTTTTCATGTATTATTAAAACGATTTCTCGCTTACGGTCTCTTTTCTTTATGGTGCTTCTGTGTACAACACCGCTTCAGGAAAGCATTTCCGACCCCACATTGCTATATGATTTCGAGTTGTCAGGATGTACCCTACCCCTCTTAGAAGTTCTGAAACGTTTAACTGAAACACCCTGTATAACACTTAACAACATTTATTATCAACAAAAAAAAAAAAGGCTATGTGGCCTGCAGTAGGGGTGGAAGCACTACGACAACAGTACCGAACGGCCAGGAATCAATATACAGCAAATATCCGTGAACGAAAACAACACTCCTGGGAGCACCTAATATCCACAGTTGGAAACGACAATCCTTGGGGAGTGGTCTATAGAGTGACCACAAATAAACTCCCCAGAGGCGAAGTCATCCCCACAACCAAGAAGCCACAAGGCGAGTACACCAAAACGTGGCAGGAATCCATCAATAATATCCTAGATACCATGTTCCAGAAACCCCTGGATCCAACACCACAAAACAAACATCGCTCTGCCTAAGAAATAGTACCTACAACAATCGAAGAGGAGGAGCCCTTTACTAGGATCGAACTGGACATTGCAGCCGCCAAACTAAGAAACAGGAAATCACCAGGCGCAGACTTATTAGAGCGGAAATCGTAAAAAAGGCAGTTGAGACTTTCCCAGAAAAAATACTAAATTTATTTAACCAGTGCCTAAAAGAAGGCTATTTCCCACACACCTGGAAAACGGCAATGCTTCGGCTCATCCTGAAAAATCCAACAAAGCAACAGGATCTCCCAGGGTCCTACAGGCCCATAGCCTTACTGTCAGTACTGAACAAACTGATGGAACATCTTCTACGAAATCGGATAGAAACTCACTACTCAAACGCAGGCCTTCAATCCCGAAATCAGTTCGGGTTCAGAAAAGGCCACCGTAGATGCATTGGAAAATATTGTTAACGCCGCAACCACAACCAATCGAAAGTACTTCCTCGTCATCGCAATAGATTTTGCTGGGGCGTTTGACACTCTCTGGTAGCCAAGTGTTCTCGGCAGGCTCCGGGAGGCTAACCAGCCAGCAAATCTATACAAATGCATCAGTACATACCTCTCGGACAGATCAGTCACAGTCACTACTCCGTATTGCTCCGTATCATGGTTGATACACAGAGGATGCCCACAGGGTTCCGTTCTGGGCCCTCTTCTTTGGAATGTCATCCTAGACGGCTTCCTAAATCTCAACCTTGGAAACGTCACATCCCAGGCTTATGCAGACGATCTTATTCTGATGCTTGCTGAGGACTCCCGAGCACAATTAGAGAACTCTGCAAATAGAGCAGTTACTATCCTGCAAGACTGGGCTGACAACAACAAACTCACAATTTCTCCAACCAAGACATGTTCAGTCCTACTCAGGGAGACCCTAGATATTAGGAGGCCTCCCCAAATCAAAGTCCAGGGGAAAACCGTCAAACTCGCAACGGAATTAAAACATTTGGGAGTCATGCTCGATAGGAATCTATCTTTCACACCACATCTGACATACATCAGGAATAAAATCAGAAACTATTCTGCACTCTTTGCAAGAGTCACCCATAAGAACTGGGGCTTGAGGAAAAGGACCCTCGCCCTCTTCTATACGACAGTATTCCTGCCAGCCATGCCAGCCTCCGGGGTCTGGTACCACAAAGCGACCAACGTGGTCAACAGCAGAAAACTCGAGACGATACAAAGATATACCCTGCTAACGATCTCCAGACCCTGCAGGATGGTGCGTACTCACGTGCTGCAGGTCCTTATGGGTGCCCTCCCCCTGGACCTGGAGATCGTTCGTCGCGGAATCCTACACCACCTCGCAAAGGAAAAACTTCCACCTGCCTGAACTACACGATTGACTTAGCCAACGACTCTAAAATGGAAAAGAAATATCCCCGCTGGCTCTCTCCAGGACTCCTGGTCACATACCTACTCACCGGACACGGTGCATTCAGACACAAGTTATCAGGCTTCCGACTCAGTGACACTCCTTCCTGCCACTGCGGCCAAACAGAAACATGGGAACACCTTATGTATCACTGTCACCTGTATCAAGATCTACGCTGCCGACTCATCACTGAAATTCGATTCGCACTGCAAAACCAGGAACACCTCATCCTAGAAGAAGAAGATGGTTACAAAGCGCTAACAAAATTCGCTCAAGGCCTCTTCAGCAGAAGACGAAACTTCCCCCAGCCACAACCACAGCAATGAAGAGAATGCAAGTACCCATCAAAGCTGCCCATAATCTGAAAAACAATTTGACACCACTAAGGACCACCAGAACAAATCAAACCCGCACGGATCCGACTTCATAGCAGAAGGAACAAAATAAAATTACAAATGCACATCCAAACTGACTGGACTAAATAACCTCGGATGGGATCCTAACCAATGAATGGCTACAAAATAAACTGGACTTTTGTAAACCTCGGACGGGACAATGTCCCCAACTGAAGAAACTGCAGAGCCTCTCTGTACACTAGCCTTATTGGCGAACTGACCTGGCGCCCTTGCCTGGCCCACTTTTCTTCCCTTTCCCTGGCCAGGGAGAAGGTGACGGTCCCTCTGTCTCCTTCCCTCCTTGCCACCCGCACTTTCCCTTCTGGTGGGGCATGGGCATGCCCCACCAAATCTTGGAGTCACCCTCCCTATCGACTCCATTCTTCTATCTGTCGTCCCCCCAGCCTTCAGTCTCCCTCCTACTCTGCCTGGACGCAAGCGAAAGCCCCACACATCCAAACTTAATTACAGCCAAATTAGATTCACCCACAATTTTCAGCCTCACAATTCTAGCACAACCACAACGCGATAACCTCTCAATTTTTTTTTTACTTAGTTATTTTTATTTTTAATTTTTATTTATTATTATTTATTTTTTTAAAATTTTTATTTATTTATTATTATTTTTTAATTATTTATTTATTTATTTATTTTTATTTATTTATTTTTTTTTTTTAGGTCCTAGCCACTGAAATCTCAGGAAACTAGGTGGCAGGACCTGCCAGAGTATTTATTTAAAATATTGGTGTACCTGGTCTGCCTCCACGGGGTGAAGTGTAGGCAACGTCTGGCCTCAGCAGAGGCCTGGCGGCTAAATGGCCAGAAGAACAACGGTACACAACACTCATGTACAATATACATACACTTTTAAATCTCTGGCCTTTACAGCGTACTGTATCACACGACAATGTAAACCACGCAGAGATGGGGGAAATCCCTGGTGCCGTTTGACCCCAAACACACTTTACACTTTACACTTATACAATCTACTTTCACACAATAACAGTACAATGAGTAAAGTGTGCATCAATTCTAAGTGCAACGATGTGCTAACAATAAGACATAGAGTTTCGAAATTCAATGATCTCGCGATTGTACATTTCATCTTTCTAAAGAAATCTTATTCTTTACTTTTAACATCCTATAAACAATACTAGAATGTAAACTATGATACGCCTTATTGAATTAATTCTAATTTCCATATATAAAAGAAAATGAGGGAAGCATTGAGTTAAAAAATATTTGGCTGTTTCACACATGTTCATTTATACATAAGGATGGTTTGCTTACCAGGTTAAATTGGTTTGTCCTGGAGTCTGTTACAAGGCTTCATTCTATAGTGGAGTGGACTGTGGTCTTCTCTGGCCGTCACAATTCTATCTCTTCAGCCAGATGGATGGTGCGGACAGCTACTGAAGAGGCTTGGGCTAGAAGCCGATGGTGACTTCGGCAGCGACGGCGATCAGCATCGATGACCGCAGGGGTTCGCTAGACGACAGCAAACCGGCAGCGACTTATGTTGATGGTGGTGAAGATCTTCCGAGGAACATAGGAGCGATGTTGAACAGAACTAGCAGGGCCTTCGGCGGTGGCGAAGGAGACACCCCTTTGGTCTCATTCTGGGCCCTTTTATATTCTGTGCTCTCCTTTATCTTATAGAGTAAAACTCTCTCACTAGCCATTGGAAGTCACGAATTTCCTGCCCAATACGGTCCAGGGATGACTCATGTTTCCCAAAGGTCCCTCTGTCTCTGGTTAACTTATTTGGGCGCCGTGGTGTTGGAGACATTAATAAATAAAAAACGCCCACCTACTTTCTCATGCTGGTTTCCCTTCTTGCTAACCTCTTACGATTTCCGTTCTGTTACCGCGGTCGTAAAATCTTTTGGGTATCGAGGTTGGCGAAGAGGGTCCGACCTACTGCATTCTTTCATTGTAGATTAATTGATGCAATCCTAGATGTAACTCTAGATAACGTTCTCTCGGGCTCTTCGTATCCCATGTTCGACCTCTGCTGCGAATGTACTGGCCTTTAGCCCTGGTACTATGATAGTCTTCGGGGAAGTTTTATCTTGCTTGTCATCAGATATGGGGGAGAAACGCGAGAGATTTTCAAGTTCCCTGTGATACAAACTTCGCCTAGTTACAATGAGAATATTCTCTCCTTTCTTTCATCTGGCAATTGATACCCAATAGTTACACAACTCAGGCTTGATTTTGTTCCGTTACAATGATAACTGAGTATTAGTGTAGATTGGTTATAATTACAGGGGAGGTAAAACTTTCGGGCTAACACTTCACTGTTCGGAGTTAAAAGTCAGAATTAATTCATTTATTGTGTGTAGCTTAATTCTAAACGAACAGCACTCACACAGTAGATTGAAACTGCCCAATCGGCGCACTCTGTTCACACAACGAATTTAATTCCATTTAACAGGTATATAGGTAGTCAAAAAAACTAGGCTTTTGTGAATTTTTGTGTCTTTTTTTTTTAATAGCTGCCTGCGTGACGGGGCCTTTCCATCACCATGGAAGGATGCCCTGTTAAAGCTGATACCGAAGGGACCATCTAGGTCAAAGAATGATCCATGATCTTATCAACCTATTGCGTTCTTCCCTGGATAAGGAAAGGTGTTTGAAAGAATGCTGGCGAGACGGATTACTAACTATACTGAAAAACACTTAGGCTGGTCTGGCAGACAATTCGGTTTTACTCCAGGTCGTGGAACAGAAGATGCGCTTCGGGCATTGCGAAACTATGTATTAGGCTCGAACAGTAAGTATGTCCTTGGAATCTTTATTGACTTTGAGGGAGCTTTTGACTCTATTCAATGGAGCAGCGTTCTTATGATGATGAGACTTGCAGGCTATTCAACTAAGATCTTTAAGGTGGTAAAGGACTACTTCACGCACCGTACAGTGACTGTTAAGTCTTCGGTTGATTTTATTGTACAAGAGGTGACCAGGGTATGCCCACAAGGATCCGTAGGGACTTTGAGCATACAGAGATGGTGGCATATGTCGAAAATCTTGTGTTGCTTATTGAAGGAAATTCACGGATGCAACTAGAAATCAGGTCACAGCAGGTTTTGTTTGAACTTAATAACTGGTGTAAGTTGCATAAACTGACTGTATCAGGAACCAAAACAAGGACAATGATCTTCAAGGGTCAATTTTTTCGAGTAGAAAACCCCCAGTTATGAGAATGAATGGGTCGAGCCTAAAATCGGCAAGACAATTAAAATATCTAGGCATTATGTTTGACGGATCTTTGACTTTCAACTCACATGTTACTTATATATCCGAAAATGTGAGTAAATTTATTGGGATGATTACTCGAATCACTGAAGTTGGCTGGGGAATAAAAGGCAAGGCGCCGAACCTGCTATATGAATGTGTATTTATCCCCGTGGTAACGTTTAGTGCACCAATTTGGTTTGAGCGTGTAAGTGGAAAAGTATTTACTAGAAAGCTCAGTGCCATTCCAAAAGTAATGCTCCTTAGGATGTGCATGGCAAAGAGAACTGTGTCGACTTTGCAGGTTGTGACTGGAAAATTGCCTATTGATTAGCATTTGTTGTATCGTGCATTGGCTTACTTCGTCTGCAGTGGCATTCCCTATTGTTTTCTGAATATACAGGTGGACATCTTGGCAGATCCCAGGTAGGAAAGGACAAGAATCTGGGATGCTTTGGTAAAAGTCTGGCAAGAGCGTTGGAGTGTTTGTAATAAAGGGCAGATTACACGAAAATTTTTCCCAGATTTAAGAAATGCAGCCTCGATAAAATTTAAATGGTTTGCCCCAAACTTACAAGCTATGTTCTTATTAACTGGTCATGATTCGATTAATGCAAAGTTGCATGATTTAGGAATTACTGAAAGATCTAGTTGCCATTGTGGCGAAAGAGAATCATGGGAACATATTATGTACAACTGTGAGGAGTACAGCGATCTACAAATTGAATTGGTATCTCGGGTTAGTAATCTCAATCTTATGGCAGAAGGCTGAGAGACAATTCTAGTTGATAAATAGGAGAACTTCTTGGCTTTCCAAGCCTTTGCAACTGCAATATTTCTTAGGTGGAAGACTCTTCTGCATCTGGAAGCCTTGGATTTGTAATGCGGTATGGTGTATGCCGAATTACCTAGAGTTCTGTGAAATCGTGGAGCCTTGAGTCTGCTATATCCTCTGCAACTCCAGCTCCTTGTGCTGGCATTTCTGTTCTCAGTAGCTCCTTGTGCTGGAATTTCTGCTCTCGGCAGCTCCTGGCGCTCGCATTTCTGTTCTCAGCAGCTCCTGGCGCTGGAATTTCTGTTCTCGACTCCTGGCGCTGCTGGCTTTCCAACAGAATGTGAACAGCTGCACCTCTTTCCAATGAAGTTTGGACTTTGTCTGAAATTTCATTATATGTATATTTATTTTTTATGTGATTTGATTATTTTCGATTGGTTCATATCAATCTTTTTTGGTCATGGCAGGTTTTTAACTTCCCTGTACTTGGAGAGGAAGTATTTTAACTTCCCAAACAGGAGAGGAAGTATATAAGAGTACTGCTAAATTATGTGTAGCTGACAGTCGGGTTGCCATTGGTTGGCTGAGGCCGCTTTAAGTAATAAATATCAACATCAATGTCTGTGTTTCTTTATTTTTAAGGATAAGAAGCGTTGACAGAATAAACTTTAAAATTAACTGATAAACTGAACTGGTTTGGACAGATTCACAAAATAAGCGTAACCTAACTCTATTTTGACTTTATAGAGATAAGAAAGTTTGCAATGTGTATTGTGAACATGACAGTCGTTGCGAACGGATGATAGCATTCATTTACATAGTTTTCTTTAAATTTGCATTCCTTCAAAATTATAATATCCACACCCACGAACATCTCTGTTCACGTAATAACCCCAGCAGAAATACATATTCATATTGTCGCCATGAGTTCCTCTCATTGTAAGATGAAGAAGTACAAATCGGTCAACTCCTTGGAACTTGTGAAATCAATAATGTTACATACAAATTTTCACGACAAAAATCTTGTCAACTCTATCAACAATGAGAGTGCTTTTCTGAAATATTTGAATCTACTTAATGTGTAAAAAAAATTCAAAGTAAAAGTTTAAGATTAAAAATTTAACAATTAGTTATGTTGTTATTGTCATAAGTTTTAGCACTAAAAAGCTTATTTTTCTATCGATAATACTACGGAACCACACAGACACAGAAATTTACAAAGAATAATTTATTGGTGCTAGCCAGACATATTATTTACAAAATAACAGTAACCATACCAAATTATTTCTAAGCAAGCAACCAAATGTGAAATCCAATGTCAAGATATAAATAGTCACTCATAATTATACCGAGAACACATTTTCTGTTTTTTTCATCATCTAGTTGAACGGGAGTGTGCTGTTTGAGAGAGAACAGCCATCATCTAACTCTCTGACCACAGCGATGACCGTCTGGAAGACCCCATAGGTATTGAATTCAGAGTGTCTACCCTCTCTCTCTTACATTTCACTAAAAATTTTTGTATCGTATTAAAGGTACCATCGTACGGACATAATGTTCATAAACAGATTGAAATGGTATTTATTCGACAGTTCTTGGAAAATATTCCGCTTTCAGTCGCTCTCGCACTTCATCTAGGTCCGCCAACACTCAGGTTTCCATTAGGCGGATTATAGGCCTTTCTGATACCAGTGTCTGTAGGAAATCATCAATAAATGGGATTTCAAGGGATAAGACCTCCAACTCTGAAATGTCAAGAATTAATTGCTCTTCAGCCTTACCAACGTCAGTGAGCCATTCTATAGTTGCCTGGGCATTACCTATTTCGATTGTTAGCCTGTGAAGATGTAAAGTCTTTTTAGCTCTAGCGCATATCAGAAGGAAAATTTCATCAACCATTCCTTTCAGCTCAGTCCATTGGTTTTTGCACAGCCTTATGCAAGACTTATGCAAGGTTTAAATGAGGACAATGGGATGGAAACAGAAAAACACCGCTCGGGGCGTTGAGGGCGTATCCAAGCATCTAAAGAAAACAACATTTTTGTTACCCGAGCAGGATGAGTTGTAATTTCACTTGCCATTTGGAATAGCAACATTCCTCAGGACGCCCTAATTCCAGAAGGATTTAGGGCGTCCTGAGGAATATCTCCTCTGCCTGTGCAGGATGTCCATAAATTGCACCTGTTCTCTGGTGGGTTTGCTTCTTTCGCTGGATAAAAAAAAAAACAGAGTTTTTGGGAGATAAAACCCCTTTATTCTCGTCAGCGGCCGACTAACTCAGCCAAAAAATAAAAAATAAACCCAGAAGTTTCTCATGTCATTGACGGCATTCGAATCTCGGACCATTCCATTCAGTGTGGGGAGAACGGTGATTATTACTACGGCGCGGGCAGAGGTGGTGAAGAGAAAATGCCAGTTTTTTTTTTTTTTTTTAATGCGCTGTGTGTGTGTGTGTGTGTGTGTGTTAGAATTTTTGTGTTGGGACAGAGTGTGCTAGGTGCAAAGGCAAAAGGACTACGTGGCGCTAGTATAATGAGTCACAGAGTGTGTTTGTAAATTACGTATTCTGCGGTGCTTTACCTGTAAAAATCCGACTTTCCGGGAGGAACCATGGAATCCGTGCTTCAGACTTAATAACTCAGCGACGTTGTGAAAAAAAAAAAAAAAAAAAACCATACAAATTTCCCCATCATTAAAGGAATTCAAATTTTTCCTGCAAAAAGTATTCCTGAAAACATATTAACTACAATCGGCATATAAGCACAAAAAAGAATAAAATTTACAGGAACATAATGAAAAACTAGAGCAGGAAAAATTAATAAGCCAAAAAGAGTTTGCCAGGCGTTATCTTGGATGGACGTATACAACTCCAGGGACTAGAAAGCGGTATTGTAACCGGTGCAGGCTACTGTTCCGAGGTACCTCTACCACCTAATATTGAGAGTCATCTACCACCTAATATTGTCTGATATCACAGTGGCGGCGGCATTCCTCCGTGTGGTGTGGCCACACCTCGAACCCTGCTTATATTGGTTCACACCTCGGTGGTCACCCACAGTGTGCTTGTGCATGGGGGGTTATACTCAGGATTACTAACAGTCCCACCATTGTGAAGGTGCAATCAGAGGATTTGGCTGTCACAGACCGACTGACTTCGACGAAATTGGGTCCACTTGACTTGAGTGTCATCCGAATATCAGTTCCATCAGCGTTTTAGACTCCCAGGTAGCAAGTACAGCTTGTCTGGCATATCTCACGGAAAGTCTGTAACAACCTCAAGGATCATTTTTACCTGAAAGATAAAAATTCCATGCTGTTTCCATCTGTTGTCGAGATCTGAAAATAAAATTATCTGCATTTTTAAAGTTTTTTTTCCAAAGGTCCACCTGTTCTTGAAAAGCTGAAAAATTAAAACTCTGTGGTTGTTTGAAGTCTTATCAAGTTTGTCTGTAATGATTGTTAATTTCTGAAACCACTGTATATACTTGATGTGTAAAATGTATTCCAAAGTAAAGAAATTTAAATGTGCAAATGTTTAAAGTTAAGATTTTTTTCTTCACAAAGTTGCTTTCTGTTGTCATTACTGAAATTTGTGTGTCCTTTTTTCAAATGTGTTTTCTTACTTAAAGTCTACTTAAACATCATAAAGTATTAAGAGGACCGTTATTATTGTCAGCAGTTTTTTATTTTTGTTTGTAGTTAATTTTAAAAAGATTGTATTGTTAACTTGTGTATGTGTGTGTCTGCACGCATTTGTGGTTTTTCCCATACGATTAAAACAATGTTTGCAGAGTGGTTCTGACATATGTTTGTGGTTATTTTTCACAAAACTATTTCGCAGTGACTACAGTTAGATTTTACTTAAGATTGTAATTTTATCGTTTTAGATGTTACCACAAGATTTTAATGTGAAAATTCCCCAAAGTTAAGTTCGATATTTTAGCTTAGTGTATATTTAATCGACATCAAGTGTGCTTGTTTAAATCAGTTTAAGTGAAAATTACCAACGTTAAGGTATTTAGTAGACGTTACCTCAAGGTTAAACTGTATATTTTTAGCATTATCAAGTGTGCTTTTCGAGTCGACTTCAATTTTCAAAAACAAACCGAGACACATATGTTACAATTAATCATTTAGTTTTGTCAAGCAATTGAAGTGTGTATGCAAAACCGACACGTGCTTCTTAAGTGATCACCAGATAACATTGATTTTCCTAAAAACTTAAAATTTATGTGCGTACGTGCGTGTATGTGTGTGCGGCCCCGAAATTCCAAAGTAAAAAAGTTTGAAATTAAATCCGAAACTCACCAGGACAGGTATACATTGAAATCCGAGGTGTTTAGCTGCGTTGCAAATCCATGTCTCTATAGTTTTCTGAGAAGAACACATATATTCTGTCCTTTTTCATTGGCACTATACATTCTGCTTAACTGTCGCACACTGAAAAAATCTGGTGACCGATCTGAACTGTCCACCAATCAGAAACCTTTATTTCGATACAGTCGCGTGTCTTTTTCATCAGTGAAGTCGTTACTGTGCAACTCGCATTTCACAATTGCTCTGGTTGTGGCTCGAGGAGTCATTTCATTCTCAGTTTTTGATATGACACTTTTTTGTGCATAATCTCTAATAAGTAGTCTATTCCTTCTTAAATTTCTTCAAAGTTTACACTCCACAACACCAATGGATGTCTGTTCCAGGAACGGCGCCTCCGTAGCCAGGTGGACAGGAGCAGTAGTACATAGCACACGCTTCTTGATGTAGACTAGGGTTCGAGCCCGTGACCACCAAATACGGAGGATGCGGAAATGTCAGGGAATGACCACCGCATATCCCCGGAGCAATATGGCCTTATTTGCTAATACTCCTAAAAACCAAATAACCTGTTCCAGGAATCAGTTACTACCGGTCGGAAAGCAAATTTTTGCTCATCTCTACGGCAGTCATCCTCTTATTCAATTTAATTACGGTACATCCTTAAGTATGTTGTCCGAGAAAGAGTTAAGTATGCCATCAATATTTAGTCTATTCAATCTATTTAAAGCCCCGAACTCTTCAATGAGTTCTCCTCGCTTGTGTCTAGTTTCCAAGCGCGGCAACTTGCCGAACTTAAATCTTTAATTGTTATTTTAAATCTTACGTTTTTGCGCTCTTGATTTTAATGTTCCCACCGAAAATGCCCCACCCTAGTGTAGGCTCCGCTACCTTATACTGTACTTGCAATCTGCGCCATCGAGCTAATTATGTTCTTATACATACATACACACGATTGTTTTTCCGTATCGCTTCACGCCACACTAGAACTGGACAACAATCTGACTGCAGGTGTACCCTGACTCATCTGTGAGAAAAGTTAACCCAAGGGCTCACATCTGGTGAGTATGGATATCATCATTCTTCTCTTTCTTGGTGAATTCCTTCTACTTCTGACAATTGTTTTCTCTCTCTCTCTCTTTCTCTCTGTCTCTCTCAGGGTAATTCAAAAATTTTTTTTTTGTCTGGTGCAGCATAAGCCTCAGGCTTCCTTGCACTATATAGCTAATAATAAAAAAAATGCACGGTGCCATATTCGGTAGTCCAATTTAGATTTTTGAATGCCCGCAATCTTCTGCTTAAATATTTCCGATAACCTCAACAAAAAACAATCAAATGATTGGTTCTCTCGCATGAAGTTCATATCCCCATGACTGCAAAACTTCCAAGTAATTAGCTGACATTCAAGTGACGATTCCAAGGGCAATGGAAAGATGAAGAAAAGATCGATCTTTTCTTTGCCTTGTGATTGTCTTTGACCTTTGACCCTGGTTCACGATTGTCGTTCTTGAAGTCTCCTATTGATTTATGAGGGCTAAAATAATTCGAATTCGTTCCAGGTAATATTTTCAGATGTTTGACTACGATTAATCGAAAGGTGTATGAGTTCTCTTGCAGCTTTGGTTCAACGTCTAGATCCTTCTGGAACATGGTTGGGTATTTAATGGAACGGTCACATTCATAAATTTGTCTCTTCTCGAACTGTTTTTGTCGGAGAACTTAATAATTTACACTTGCAGTTGTCCAGTGAACCCGTTAATTGTTTTGATCAGCATATACTAAAATTCGTAACTGTGCAAATTGGTTGTGTGTTACTGCTGTCATCCAGGCAAAGTTATCTTCCCGGGTAGCAGGTCGCACCGTGGTTATAAACACTGTTCCGCCCCACTGGGTAGCCCGAGTTCAGATCACATCAATGTTGTAAGGAATTTTTATGGACTTTTTCACGACTCAACTAAGTTAGTCGGTTTCAGGCAAGAGTTGGACGGTTTCTTTCCTCTCGGAATTTCGTGTTTTTTCTGCAGCAAAAAGCAAACACCAAAGAATACAACAGCTTCTCTCCTGATACTTCAGTTGCTTCGGCACTTAACATATACCTAGCAACGCAGTTAAAGATACAGTAAGTATAAACTACTTCCGGTTCAAAAAAAAAAAAAAATAGTATCCACAACCAGTGAAAATTAACTATGTGGAAGGAAGGACGTGTTTCTGCATACGTGGGAATTCTCATGTCATCAAACGCTTTTATTTGCCCTCATGTGTAGCACAGTTGGTATAATCACCGTCCTCCCAACACTGGCGGAAAAGACCTGAGTTCGTTAATGATGTGAGGAGGTCGCTTTGCTGTTAGCCAAAAGAAAAATCAGTTTTCAAGAGGGGGGGGGGGCTATATAATATATGTAATCCTCCACTGAAGGCGTTTGGTTGCCTTACTGTAGTAAGGTTTGTAAGTTTGTAGCAAGGTTTTAAGCGCATCAGCAGTTTAGTTCATATTGTACCGTATATATTGTCTGTAAATTGCATGTGTTTTATGTTCAGTTTGCTGTTTGCTGGACGAAAACACAAGTTTCAGGGAGAAAAATCATGCTACCCTCGCCTGAGATCGACTAACTCAGCTACGTTGTGAAAAAGGCCCTTGAAAATTCCTGGCATCATTGACATGATTCAAACCCAGGTGACTTTTCCACCCAGTGTAGGGGGGATGGTGATAATACCAGCTGTATTCCCTACGAGGGTGATAAATTACCTGCATCTAGACATAATTCGTTTATATATAGAGTAAGCATTTTGAATCAGAGTTCCTTTTAAGTACATGTGTGTTCTGTATGAAGTTTTGCAATTATTGCTCGCGAGCATCAAATTCAAAGCTCTTTATAAAGCCCGCCACTATTTGATTGAGTGGTCTTGCCTGAGAAAATAATGGCCCCTGCAAAGAGACTTTCGTGGTACAGCAGAAAAAAAAATAATAATAATAAAGTAGAACTTTCTTTTAATAAGTATGTTTAATGTGTTTCCAAATGCGTCTTCATGAACATTTTACCTTCATGGATATATACATTTAAATTAGTTTAAAATATAATGACTGAAAATATTGGTGGGTCAGATTATTTTAAGTAATTATGTTCAATGACGTTGAGTAGTGTAAGATAAGTATGCGCATTGATACAAATTCACGTGAGCAACTCGGTTTCATCGTGGTACTACTACTACTATTCCTGTGAGGAATAACACGACTTCAACACGGTTGTCTTTGATGAGTAAGGAACGTGCGGCCATTTTTCCGGTTGTAGTGATTTACTGGTTTATATTGAATAGTGTGGAAATTAAATAACGTTTTATCCAACCCAAGTTCGGATTTCATTCTGCTAAGGATTAACTTAGATATTTGTTGAAAATATCTGCTTTTGTATATCTACTTAAGTCCTTTCCTCGGAATGGCAGATAGGGAGGATAACGTGTACAAAGCAAAACTAGCCGAGCAAGCCGAACGATATGATGGTAAGCGCCATACTTTACAATTTCGGTTATTGAATGATTTTTCTCACTGTGAATTTTCCAAGGAAGTCAATGAGGAGGAATTTATGTGTAAAGATTAGTCTTGTGTATATACTGTAAGTAATTAAGCCTAAATTTACTAGCGGAAAGACGGTTTAATTTATCTCAAAAGGAGACAGGAGTGGCAAGTATCTTTTTTGAGATATTAAACGGTAATCGACCTCTATTCTCTCACTCTTTCCAGTTGGTTGAGCTTTTGAATTCTTTAAAATTTAATGTGACCGGTTGATTATGAATCATGATCTTGATTCATATATAAGATCTTGATTCATAATACTGTAATGTACTAGGTACTAATTCAGATTAATATTACTTCCATTATCACCTGTAATGATTTTTGTTTTCCTTTTATTTAAATCCTTGGTGGATTTTAATTTTTTTTTTTATCATTCTTAGTTTGATATATGAATAGACTTGCAACATGTTTTCATTCCATGACGTGGACTTAACGAAAACTGGTATTTAAACACTTTGTGATGCAAGTTGTTTTAGAAACCGTGAATGGTTTGCTTTTTTTTTTTTTTTTTTTTTGCCAGTCCAAAGGGAGCGGGAAACTGTACAGGCTAGCATTCATTTTAAACATTTTTATGTTTTTCAAAATCACCACTGGCATTTTCTTCTTTCTTTAGTTATAATAAAAAAAAAAATTAATTACGCACTCAGAAAATTTGCTCCTCATTCCTTTACGATGCCTTTCCCATTAAGAGGAAAAAATGCATTAGTTTATATTAGTCTATATTTGTCTATTCTGGCATAACAAGAGCGAAAAACTAAAAATAGTGCGAATTAGTGATGTACTTACTTACTATCCATAATGTTAAATAAAAATGAAGATTTAGATTTTCCAACATACTGTATAGCCTGTGCTATGCAGATTAGTTATGAAAAAATGTAGCTAGGTTGGTTTCCATAATTATCCAGCAAGAATTTTGCAGGATAATTCTGTATGCATAACCGATTTCTTTTGAAGTCGCTGTTAGACATAATTGAATATTTGATATCTATTGTACAAATGATAATTTTAACTGTACTAATGAACTGTACTTCAAGTTAGTGCTCTAACTTGAAGACATTTAAAACATAATCTGTCTATATATATATAGACAGATTTTCTTTTTATATTATATACTTTGCTTCAAAATTGCAGAATAAATTCTTCTCATATAATACAGTTAAATCTCATGAATTGAGCATTCTAGCACATGACAGATTTTTGAGAATTCCAATTTTTTTGAATTTTCAAAAATTCATGGGTAATTCATTATTTTTATTCCCCAAAATATTCAGGGGTAATTCATTATTTTTATTTGTTAATACATCTCTAAACCCTATAGTCGCCACAGTGATAATCACGATTAAGCTGAAATGTTAGCCTTACTACCAGATTGGTCTGGTGTGTAATGTACTTGACTAAGAAGTAAAGGTCACAGGTTCAAAATTTGCCTTCAGGATTATAGGTATTGCGAATTTTGAATATTTTTTTCATATGAGGTAACAATAGTGTGATGTGATTTCAGCAGTTGAATCACTTTAAAAACTAAATTTAAAACTAAATTAGATCTAGAAAAATTAGGCAGTGGACTGAGAAATGGCAGTTGAATGCAACATTGGCAAATGCAAGGTACTGCATATGGGTAGCAGTAATCCCAGATTAACATGCCAACTGTGTGGTACTACACTCAGTGGAGTGTAAAATGAAAAAAACCTGGGGTAATTTATGCAATCAGATATGAAGTTCTCTGAGCAGTGCAGACAGGGTGCCACAACAAGTCATAAGGTTTTGTCAATGATAACAGGAATTTGCTAGCAGCGATAAGGATTATTCCTGAAAATTACAATCTACAGAAATTCATCTTTTATCAACAAGCATCTTTTGTTTTCCCAACCATAAAGCGATTCACAAGACCATGGTTTGGCAGCATCTTGAGTGCTGTATATGGGTCTGGAGGCATCATTTTAGGAAGGATATAGAACTGCTGGAATGTGTGCAGAGAAGAAAAATGAGATTGGTGAAGGGAACAAAAGGGTGCCAAGAAAGACTTCAATTCTGCAATGTTGATAGCATTCTTCCTCTTACTTCATCCTTTATTTACACACAAGGGGGTGTAAATTAAGGATGGATGGTTGCATGATATTTGTGCAGAAGTTTGCCTTGAGCCAGTGGGGTGGTACAAACAATTTCTTTCTGTTGGAACAAACTTCTGTTTGTTGTTGGAGGTGGTTAGTTTGAATAAATTCAAGAAACAATTAAGACAGATTACTGGAGAGGATAGACAGGTGATGTTGGATTTTTTTTTTTTTTTTGCTGATGCTTTGAGCTTACTTTCTTGCATTATTTGCCACTGTTAATACTAAATACATGCTACTATGCTGTTAAGTACTACTAGATTGTGAACTGATATAGTATTTAACAAATGGTGTTTGGAAATTAATGGAATGCAATACATCTGCTGTGATTTTTTTTTTTTTTTTTTTTTTTTTTCACCAAGGTCCAGCCTCCCAGTTTCCCCTCTGGCCTTGTATGTCCTACAATATTTAAAAAAATTTCAGTAATTCCCAGTTTTTGAATGCTGGATTTTTGAGGTTCTACTGTATTCATGTTTTTAATTGCCTTTGTTTCTAGTTCTCTTAACAAGTCAGTATTATTCATTTTATTTTTAGTTTTTTTTCTTTGTCATTGTATCTGCAAAAAGTTCAATAACTATTTCTTGCAAAGGCAAATTTATTTTTCTTAAAGGAGTACTGCCCCTATACTCATCTTCATGGACACTCAGAGTTTTAGCCAGGGTCACAATCTTTTTATTAGAGATTGCCCTGACTTCTAACCTGTCTTGGCATAAGCACATCACAAATATTGTTTCCTCAGCACAAAAAAAATATTTTTTTTTTGCTTTGTTAACAGATGGGTTAGTACCACTGACACTTCTCTCAAACTTCTAGACTATTCAAAAGAGGGCACTCTGTGATCTCTTACAGAGCCTTTCCTCTCATTGCTTCTGCTACATGCCTTTACTGTAAATACTTCCATGAGCCTTGTTCTGAATTGGGAACATGCACTACAACCACCATTGTCCGACTCTAAACCTCTAGAACAATTTTCTTTCAGGTGTAAATCCTGAATATAACAAGAAAAATTTAATTTAAGTCTAATGTCAAGTGTCTTCTGTCTTCAACCCATCCGCAGTACTAAATATACTTTCAAATACTTTTTTGTATTTGAAGTTTTCATAAAAAAGAAATGGTTGTGAAAGTAGGTTTTAAAAATAAATTGATATACTGTTTCACTATAACTTATGTAATTAGTTAACAGTTATTTACCATTTAGGTAGAATGAAATAAGTCATCAAGAAAAGATGCACCTCTTTTGGATGCCTTTTGTTTATGTATTGGACCTGGAATTAAACATGTAAGATAGAACTTATTTTAATTGGGAAAATAAAAGTTCCATAAAAGGCTCTAAATTGTGGGAAAATTCTATAAGCAAGGTAGTGTGCACTTCCAAGAAGTAAATTTTGTTATGGTGTAGAGGGAGTTTGACTTGGTGAATAAAAAGAGATCCAGAATGATCAACAGTTTTGAGGTTAATAGAGAAGATTGAACTATCTGGTTCTGTGATAGATAATACGCGAGTTGTTGGCAGAAAGAAGTCATGCTGGATAATATTACATATACACTGAAATTTTATTAGGTATACTTACCTAATAAATAGTCCCTTTAGCATTAGTAGAGGCATTTGATGCAAGAAAGCAAGCTTATGCAGCATCAGAATAAAATAAAAAAAAATAACCACTTCCACTTCACCCCTCTGTTCGTTCGAAATACCTGTCCAGCTGAGCCTTAAACTTATTTAGGCTATCAACTTCCACAACAAGGGATGGAAGTCTATTCCACCAACCAACCACCCGCTGGCTAAAGGCAAATTTCCTCACGTCTATCCTACATCTGTCTTTTCTCAATTTGAATTTATGCCCTCTCAGGTGATTATTCTGAGCAAGAGGAAGAATCCCATTTAACCACTTAGAACAGCTTGGATTTGTTTTGGCATGGACTTCATGAGGTTTTGAAAGTGTTCCACAGAGATGCTGATCTCTGCTTCAAAGAGCTCTTTCCACCTCATCTCATAGGTGCTCAATTGGATTGAGATCTGGGCAGGCTATTTCATTAGGCTGAATTCACTAATGTTCCTGGAATTAGTTCTGTACAGTTTGCACTTTTGACATTTTGCATTATCCTGTTGTAAGAACCTGTTTGTGTATGGCTGCCTTGCAGCCATGAAGGGAATATGCCTAATTGGAAACAGTTTTTGGATAATCTGTGACACCAAAATGCTGCTCCACTGGTGTCAAGGGGCCAAGTATGCACCATGAAAATACTCCACTGTTACATCACCAACGTGCATTGTTGATAATTGGCAGGATTGGTCCATGTGCTTGTTTCCCATTTTTGCCATATTTCTGGGACCAGCTGTGTCCAGTTCTGGCTATTATTCTGTTGTAAGAACTTGCTCTCAGATGGATGACCAGGTATATCCATACCTGGTCAGAAACATGTTTCCAGATAATGCAACATGTCGTCTAAATATTGCTGAACTGTATCATGCATCCCATTGTGTACCATGAAAGCATTCCCCACACCATTATTCGCATTTTTGACACTTGACAGCAAAGGTCGTGGGTTTGATTCCCGCCTCGGGCTTGGATTAAAGTACTGCAAAAACCTTGGGAAGTGCATTATGGCCACAAAAGCCTATGCGCCAACAACTACCAAAAAAAAGACACTTGACAGGATGGGTCCATGGACTTGTGCTATTTTAACCATATTCAGGTTCTCTCATCAGAATTAAAAAACAGGAACTAGGATTTATTAGACCAAGGAACATTTTTCCAATCTTCTACTGTCTCTACTGTTACTGTGCCTTTTTTTTTGCTGATGGCTGGTAACCTGGAGGGGAAAAGGTCTCCCTTCCAGTGAAATGGAGCAAGAACAAGTGGAACCTGGTTTGGCTTTTGGCTGCAATATGACTAGTTGTGTTGAGCTGTGTGTTCTGAAATGCTTCTTGTTACCACTCTTGTACTGAATTGTTATTCCACTACTTTGCACAATAGTTGTAGCCTCCACTGGCCTTTTGCATCTGTGAGCTGTTTCTGATTTCAGGGTTGCCATTGGTTGGATGTAGTTTGGTTATTGGACCAGTCTCAATATGAACAAGACAGAATTATATATAATAACCTCAGCAGGGTCTCAGCAACTGCAAAAGATTTAAGATTTAAAAAAGATTTCAGTTAAGTAAAGTATGAACAAGGTAATGTTATGTTCATAGTCATAACATTACCTTGTTATGACTTAAATCTGACTTAAATCTGATTGTTATGACTAATAACAAAAGATTTAAGTGACATGGTCCCTTAAATCTTTTGTTATCCCTACTCTCACACTGAATTGTACACACAGAGCATCCATGTGTATCTGCTCACCTGTTTTATATAGAATGGTACAAACGTGATGCTGTTACTAAAGAAGTGCTCCATTTCATAAGAAGGATAGGTACCTAATAAAATAGTGAGTTACTGTATACAGGAATGATTCATAGCACAAGGAAATCAGAGAAGTGATTATTACAATGGCTTAGTTCAAAACAGACATCCACTAATCATTTGAACACTATCATTTGTTCAACAAAACTTAAAGCAGTTTGTTTCCTTACAAAAGAGTTGAAACAATCCCTGACTGATGTGGTAATTATGGTCAATTTGTTTTTTGGGATTCATTTTATCAATTTTTGCAAGAAAGTGCAACAGTTTAACTTTATCTATGGTTCACAGAGAAAGAGCATTTGCACCTTAGCAGCTGTGTCAATAAATTGTTTGGAGGGGGGGGGGGGGCAGTAACTGTGTAGCTGTAGAGACTGCATTTGCATCCCCAAAAGTGTATGTAATTTGATGAGCTGGAATTGTACGACCAGGCTTCCTGGATAACAGTTAATGAAGAATGCTGCTCGAGACGCCTTCAAGATCAATTTATTCCAACTTTTCAAGGCATGGGAGTGAATATGAAAGATACTCCCCAACAAGATGGGGCAAGACTACCTATGGTGAATGCAGTTCATTTCCTAAATGAATATTTTAACAATTAGTTCATATCTAGTTGATATTGGATTGAATGGCCACTCTAATTTCCAGATCAGAATCCCTGTGATAATTCACTCTTGGTTCCTGAAGACAGTGGCCATAGGAATAATGCACATCATCTGAATTGAAAAGTCAAAACTGCTTAGTAGAGCATCTGGGGAAAAAAAAAAAAAACTGCCTGCAATTATGGTAAAACTTCAGTCAATGGGTGTGAATGGCTTTGAATGCACAGGGTTCACATAGACTGTTTGCTTTAATATTGCGCTAACTTGTATGTTTTAAAGAAATAATACCTGCCCAATTATACAATTTGCATATTGTTTAGCACATCTTGCAATTTGCCTTTTATTTATAAATTAAAGGCATTTTAGGAACATATAACCCTGATTAAGATTAAGTTCATGAAATTCAGAGATTAAAAAATTAGAACAAGGGCTATTTCTTGAATGTATTGGGGGGAAAGGAACACAGTGATTATGAAACAAAATTGAAATACTAAAAGAAAAGTGTTAAGATTTATGTAGTTTCATGAGGAATTAAGTTTTTAAATGCCAAATCTGACTTTTTTTTTTTAAATCCCTTTTACTTCATCCAGGTAACTATATCTTGAGGTTCCATTCATTCATTTGTCCCTGTCCTTTACTCTTTTCCAGTTAATTATCAACTTAATTACTATGAGCACCTATAATAGGAACATAAACTTGTTTTACTCTGAAACTTTGGTCTTACAAATATTTTATAATAGGTCTTTCACTAGTCAATACTTGATCCTATAGTTATAACTTTTAATTATGGGGAGCAAAGTGGCCTATCTCTGTTCTCAACAAATATAAGGTAGCAGTTTTGATTCTGTTATGAATGCCAAAAATTTGTGTATGCTAACTAATATTCTCTACCTTGATATGTGGCCTTTATCAATAATGATGTGTCAGTTTGGACTATATGCGTCTCCTTATTTAATCAGTTCGTCCAACAACTTTTAGGAAGAAATGTTTGAACAATTTGGTAATAATCAATCTTTGTATATATATCAGGCCAATCTTTGTATATAAGGCCAATTACAATAGAGGAGCAGAAAGAGGAATTTTGATAGCCTAATTGCACATTACAAATAGGAATTTTTCTATTTAAAGTAATTTTGGAACTTGCATAAGCTGTTCTTTCAAACATTTTTGGCACTTGTATAAGTTCTTAAAAAACAAGATTGCTTTTGAATGGCACCTCCGTAGCCAGGTGGGCAAGAGCAGCAGTGTGTAGCACATGCTTCTTGATTAGACTGGGGTTCGAGCCAGTGACCACCAAATACGGAGGATGCGGAAAGGTCAGGGAATGACCGCCGCATATCCCCGGAGCAATATGGCCTTAGTTGCTAATGCTCCTAAAAACCAAAACACAACAGATTTTGAACAATAAGGACAGAAATACCTAGAAAACAATTTAATTTTTCTTTGAAAATAAACTAGTTGAACTCTGCTAAAGCAGTCTCAGAAACGACTTGGCTATGTCACAGTTGGTTAAGAAAAATCTTCATATAGGCCTGGCATAGCTGAGTGGTTGGAGTGAGAGTGCAGTAGCTCACACTCTGTGATGAACTTTGGTTCAAGCCTATAACTGCTAAATATGATTAATGGTTGTATTCATGATTTATTGTGAACTCTGACCCAGTGATTGTGGCAGAGTATAAACAAGAACATTTGTTGTTCCATTCTATATTTGTTATAACATTTTAAAAATTTCACACCTTTGCTATAACATTAAAATTTTCAGCAATATGTATTTGTTTTGTCGACTTCTCCTCCTGTATTAGTCATCTTTTGTATCTTGCATAGTGATATATTGCAGTAAAATCTGTAGAACAACTGTATACCCCAAAATATTACACCTGCTATACTGGAGGTGTCCACATCACTTAGAAAATTTCCACCCCTCTGTTATCAGACAATACTAGGTAGTAGATGACTCTCATTAACTGGTGTAGCACCATCATTTTGCTTATTAGAGAATTAAAGTGGTGAAACCCATGTTTAGTCTCCTCAGCAAAGTTCCTGCAAACACCATCTCTTCCATCAGGCATTGCAATTATTTCTTTTGAGATTGATGGCCATCATGGCATGATCCAGTCTTTACATTTTGAGAATACAGCTCTAAAATAGTGTTTACAGGGTTGGCTGCTAGATAGTCCACTGGACAGAATATTAGTAACTCTCTACGAGGCATCTGGATCAGCTACTATATAATCTCATTGCCTCTACTCTGCCAGGTAGTGATTGTAGGGAGTCCAAGTAGTGTGTATGGGAAGGGCATTGTTGAGGTCACATTATGTCAAGCAGCTGGATATATATTCTTGCTGTGTGGTGGATGGCATATCTAAAAATTTCATTACTTCATACATGTCTTCCCCACATTTTCTTATTACGGAACTTACAAACTTAATTTTCAATCTGTAATGTCCAAATCAACCACTGATCATCTTACTATAATTATTTTTGCTTTAAAGGTGGTGTTTGTGCATATGTCTGCTCTGATATAGTAATAGAGGCATGCGATGCAAGAAAGCAAGCATATGAGCTTATGTAGCATCAGCCAAAAAAAAAAAAAAAAAAAATTCACAAAACCATTCCCTCAAAGTTTGGTCAGTTCCTCGAATTTATTTAAGCTATCAACTTCCACAACGACAGACAGAAATTTGTTTCTGCAATTAACCACCTGTTGGCTAAAGGCAAATTTCCACACATCTAATCTACAACTGTCTTTCCTCAATTTGAATTTAATCCCCTAGGTTCGTAATATGAGCAAGTGGAAGAATCCCATTAGAATTCAGTGGTTGGCTGGCTTGTTAATGAAATATCAGCCCATTCAAGGCCTTATACACCTCAATCAGATCACCTTGCAGGTGCCTAGTCTCCAGCTGCTGCAATTTGCAGAACTTCACAAGCCTCTCTTGGTAAGAGGATCCCTTCATTCCCCTTGCCAATCTTGTTGCCTTCTGTGTACACGCTTAAGCAACTCAACATCCTTCCTAAAATGAGGCCTCTAGACCTGTATGCAGTACTCAAGGCAGGGCCTGACCATTGCCTTATACAATGGGATAATCACCTCCTTTTCCCTACTAGCAAAATGCCTATATATCATTGACAATACCCCATGACCTGCTCTGGCAACCTGTTTGTACTGCTTAAAAAATTTCATATCTGACTGCACAGCTACTCGCAGGACTTTTTCCTTTTCTACCACCTTAAGTGTAGTACCACACAGTTGGTACATTCCTCTGGGGTTACTTCTACCCATATGCAGTAATTTGCATTTGTCAATGTTAAACTTCAGTTGCCACTTCACTGCCCATCTACTCAAATTTCCTTGATCCTGTTGCACTGCCATTACTGTCATTAACAACCCTGCCAACCTTTGTATCATCTGCAAACTTCAACACTAAGCCTGATATACCTTCATCAATATCATTGATAAATATACAAAACACAAGGCCCAACATGGAACCCTGTGGGACTCCACTAATAACATTAGTCCATGAAGAGCAGCGTCCATTGATTACCACCTACCGTATTTCCCCGTGTATAAAACGCACCTTTTTTCGAAAAATTGTGGGTCTAAAAACTGGGTGCATCTTATACAGTGTTGTAGATTTTTTTTTTTACTTGCATTTCCTGCCTTTTCGCGCTTGTTGTCTTTGCGCTCATTGTTTTGAACTTGTTACCAGTATATTATGTTACGTTTTGCCCAGAAATGGCTCAGAAAAGATTTTCGTACAGTGCTAAATTCAAGTTAAAAGTGATCCAGTTTGCAAAAGTGAATGGAAATCGTGCTGCTGAACGTAAGTTTGGTCCTTCTCCAACTGAGAAAACAATCCGAGACTGGCTACGGGAAGAAGAAACCCTACTGAAAACGCCACGGCAGAAGAAGGCCATTAGAGGCAAGTCAGCAAAATGGCCTGATTTAGAGAGGGAATTGAAGATATGGATTGAGGAGCAAAGGGCAGTTGGAATTCCTGTGTCCACAAAGATGGTTCAGCATGAGGCAAGAAGAATTGCTGATGAAAAAGAAGTTACTGATTTCAAAGGAGGACACAATTGGTGCTTCAGGTTCATGAAATGGAATGGACTAAGCATGTGTACACGCACCAAAGATGCCTGAAAGCTATGAGCAGAAGGTCCTTGAATTTCATCATTTTGTCGGAAGACACATCAGTTTGAGTTGGGACAGATTGCAAATATGGACAAAGTCCCCCTTCAATTTGATATCCCAAGTAACAGAACTGTTGATAAGAAGGGAGTGAAAACTAACTGTGAAGACAAGTGCACATGAAAAGAGCCATTATACAGTTGTTCTAGCTTGTTGTGCCGATGGAACCAAGCTGCCTCCTATGCTGATTTTCAAACGCAAAACAATGCCAAAAGAAGACATTCTTCGAAGAGTGATTGTCCATGTTCATGACAAGGATTGGATGGATCAGGATGGGATGAAGATCTTGTTTGAGAAAGTTTGGAGCAGGAGACCAGGTGGGCTCTTACACAAATGTGCCCTATTGGTGCTTGATGATTTCAGGGCACACATAACAAAAAAAATATAAAGAAGATTGCTGCAGAGCAAAAAACAAAACTTGCCGTCATACCTGGAGGCTTGACATCCCAGCTCCAACCACTTGATGTCGGCATTAACAAACCCTTCAAAGCTGCCATGAGAGACGAATGGAACCAATGGATGAAGTCTTCTGGGGACAACTTGACACCAGTAGGAAGAGTAAAGAAACCAACTATAGGAGAAGTTTGTACCTGGGTGAAAAGATCCTGGCATAATATCAAGATTGAGATTGTTGTCAAGTCATTTAAGAAATATGGCATTTCAAATGCCATAGATGGACCTGAGGACTAGGCAATATATGAAGACAGTGTTTTGTCATCAGACACAGATGATAAGCTAATGGATGGGAGTTTTGACGGTGATGAGTTGTATGAATTTTATGATGAATAAAACTTGTTCAATGACTTTGTCATTTTTTTTCAAATTTCGGGCACCAAAATTAAGGTGCATCATATACATGGGGAAATATGGTATCTTCTTCCACTCGACCACCCTTTTATCCATTGTAGCAACTTACGTTAATACCATTCTGCTTCAATCTGTACAGTAGTCTTCCATGTGCAACAGTGTCAAAATCTTTCTTGAAATCCAAGTATATGATATCAAAATTATTTTTTGCATCCAGTTCCTTTGTAACCACATAGTATCTAATCAAATTTGTCATACAAGACTTTCCCTTAACAAACCCATGCTGTGTCTGAATTATTGCTGCAGTCTTGTCTAGATGATACTGCAATGCATCTTTAACCAATGACTCCATTATTTTACTTGGAACAGAAGTTAAACTAACTGGTCTGTAATTACTCGTGTCACCCTTCGATCCTCCTTTGTGAAATGGGGATACATTTGCACATTTCCAGTCCATGGGAACTTCCCCTGAGTCCAAGGATGCTTTCATAATTATGGCTAAGGAACTACGCCATAATTATGGCAAAGGAACTAAGCCACCTCCTTTAATATAACCGGATAGATCCCATCCACCCCAGGTATCTTTCTTATGTTTAACTTAACAATTTCTCCTCCATATTTCTCAGAGAAATTTGGAATCTCCTTATTTTTATCTTTTTTGGCTTAAAATCTCTCTGAACGTTGTATATCGATTGCCCGATATCTAAGTCTCCAGGTTCATTTTCTGCTTACACTAAAGCTTGCAATAATCAATCCAAAATAGATATTGAACAGGCAAATAGTAGAAAACATGTTTCTTACCCAAGTACAATAGTAGTCGAGCATTCTGGCCTTTTACCAAAGCTATTCGCTGCAATTTTTGTCCATCTTTCCCACTATCGGTTAAAAACTTGTGGTTCTATTGTCGTCCCAGTTATTAAAGATAAAGCCAACTTACTAGCATCCTAATTTTCTAATTCATATATTGACGATCTAGGCAAACCATCGCCTACCATTCCCAGTACACTTCACTTGATGCCTCTTGTATCTTCTGTTAAAAGAATGTCAGAAGAATTTTAAACACTTTTGATGCCAAGATAGTTCCTGATGGTATTTCTCTACTTGTTCTCAAAACCTGTGCTCTTGTTCTTTGTTGCATTTTTTGCACTGTTTTTCTAATGGTGTTTTTCCTCCTACTTGGAAATTTGCTCATATCCAGCCAGTTCCTAAAAAGGGTGGCAAAATACCTTTTTAGGAACTGGCTTGACTGTCTCAACCTTCATTCTGATCAGGAATGCCAATATGGATTCCATTCAGTTGCTCTTGACATTTCCAAGGCTTTTGTGTTTGGCATAAAGGTCTTCTAAACAAGTTTCTATCTTATGGATGGTCAGTTTTTTATACAAATAAAAATATACATATATTTTTATTACATACATTACATATATACATATATATATATATATATATATATATATATATTCGCTGTATATATATTATTTTCGCTGCATAAGGACCACCGCCATGCAAATCCTCTGCATTGGTTGATCTATCGGAGAATGGAAGGGTGGTTTGGTTCTTCGATATTTCCGCCTTTGTGATGTTTTGTATGACGATTGAAATGCAGCGATTCCATGACCATTATTGGCCTCGTGGTCCTCTGTCGATATGGGGCATGATGGTCAGTCTATTTTATTTTAGTTTATTTTGATTTTGTTATCGTTTGGTAGTTCCTTTAACCCTCTTTGGGTGATATTTCACGTCTTTCGGAACTGGTACCTCTCGGGGGGGGGTACCGCTAAATTAATAACTAATTGGCATTATCCTAAAATTTGTATAGTTTTTGTTAATTGGATTTAAAGATCGAAATTATATTAGGGTTTCTGGGCTACTATTTATATCTATTCTTTTTTTTCGTTCGATTGTTTATTTGGGTTATTTTTATGTTAATTTTCGCTCTACAGTTTTTGCCATACTACTGGCTTATGTTTTATTTAATTTAAAATAATGGATGTATTTCAGCTTCATATGGAGGAATTGCATGTCGCTGCCTCTAATGAATGCTTAATTATTTATTCATTTTATTATAATTTAACTTTATTTAATATAATTCAATGATAGTATATATATGTATGTATATATATATATATATATATATATAGCAGTTGGGTATCCAGTTTTTTTTCTGACCCCTTGATGATAATGGTGGTGGTGGTAGGTGGCTCTCTTGTCTAACTTTCCATTAATGCTGGTGTTCCCCAGTGTTTTAGTTCTTTCAGCCACTCTTTTTCTCTTATATATCAATGGCCTTCTTCTACTGACCTAAAATCCTATCATAGTTTTGCTGATGATGGCATATTGCATTCCACCTTCCAGTTTAAGAGACCTTACCATGCACAAAAAGCTTCAACTTTTGAATATCCACCACTAATTCCTTAAATGCCGATCTTCAGGTAATCCTCCAATGGGGAACAGGTAACAGTTTTCAATCCTTCAAAAACTCAGTTCTGTCTTATATCTCACAAAAAGGATTCTACTGCTTCTGTGCTTATATTTGATGACTGATTTATAGACACAATCATATCATTATTAGAGATTACCCTTACTTCTAATCTAATCTCTTATGTATAAGCATATCACAAATATTGCTTCCTCTGTATCTAAAAAAAACTAGGTTTTCTCTTTCACACCCAGCATTACTTTTCTTGTAAACTACTCTCTATACAAATCTCAAATCTGCCCTTCAATGGAATATTGTTCCCATGTCTGGGGTATTGTCTCTAAACCTCTCTCAGGCTGTTAGACTCCATTCAAAAGAGGCTGTCAGGTGAATTTTTGTCCTGTATCTTACAAAGTATTTTTCTCAGACATTGTTTTTCCTGCATGCCTTTTCTATTGATACTTCCATGGATACTGTTCTGAACAGGGCTGTCACAAGTGAGTAGGCAGGTGTAGGTGTTGCCTACTGGCAAGAAGTTCAGGAGGGTGCCAACATTGTTTTTTGACATTACTGTCTGATTGGTTAACATTTATCAATATTCAACATTTAGGGTTGCAAGTTTTATTTCACCTTCTAGTGGTACATGGGGTCTCAGCACTGCTGCTTCTGTAATTTTCCCTTTCTTCCAAACCAATCCAAACATGTCAGTCAGCATCCATTTACTGTCTAAAGTCAAATGCATAGAACCAAATTTTCCTGCTATTTATTCCTTCAGCTTTCTGGAGCAACCTTCCTTTGCATGTGTTTCCTGAAAATTACAATCTATAGACGTTCGTCTGTTATCATATCTTATCTTCCCAACCATAAACCGATGCACTATATTAAGTTATATAGGTTCTAATATGTTTTGTTTGGGATTTTCATTAAAAAAAATATGTACTTTTAGTTGAATTAATTCTCTCTATAAAAAAATCCCTTAAGTTGGAAATATTTTCTATAAGAAATTGATCTCAATTTTTCAAGAACTCGAAGTAACCTCTCAAGTATTGAGTGTCACTTGCATGTGTGTAGTTGTCCTCTGCTGGAAAAGGTGGTTTTTACTTTTGAATGGTTTTTTTTTTTTTTTTTTTTAATTTTGAATTCTGGTTAGTTTGCATCTTGTGCAAAGATTGATACTGGTTTTTTACCATAGAGTACAGTAATTTTACAGTGGATTGCAAGCAAAAATGGTGTTGAGGATAAAAGATGAAATGAAAGTTAGAGAAATAGAAAACGAGAACTGTGTTGTTACTCATGAACTTGAGTCATTAAACTCAACAGTACACAATTTGAATTTTAAACAAAGAAGGGAGTTATGAAAAGAATTGTAGTAGAATGAAACACACACACACACACACACACACACACACACACACACACACACACACACACACACACACTATCAATGAGGCACTTTTAAAGTTGTTTGAACAGCAAAGGAGTGAAAGTATTCTGGTAAGTGTCCCACTTTTATTTGGAATTGAAACTTCATGCATTTAAATGGTTAAATGAATTAAGTAGCATTGTAATGTATGTTTTGGAAAATCCCCAAATTTGATACAGCACAGATTACACTGGCCAACACATAAAATGTTACGAAAATGAAATTCCCCAATCTTGACTAAAATCGAACACTAAAATCACATTAAAATTTGTTGATTGGCTCTTGTTTTCGAATTACAGTTGGGGTCTCGAATTAGGGAGTTACTTTACATTGTTGACTGACTCTCTGCAAAATGCATGGCAACACTGCAGTTTCAGCACCACAATGTTCTTATGTGATTGGCAATTGTTGCCTCGCTCTGCATCACGTGATAAGTTGTCTCCTCAAATGAGTCTTCAACTCTGTTGCAGTAATCTTAGAATACGGCTATGTACTGGGGGATTTCAATTAACGGTTGTTCTCTGTGAGATTCCTACTTTTTGCACAGTATTTGCATTGTGTAAGTTTAATATGTCCCATAATTGTGAAATGGCTTCTGTTAAGTATGTAGGGAAGTCAGGTTAGCTTCAAGAAAGTGTCTCTTAACTTGAGCCATAAAAAAAAAGCATACTTATTGTACTTTGGGTGTAAAGTAGGTGACCAGGACAGGAACTGGGCTCCACACATATGCTGCACTACCTGTTCATCAAAACTCAATGTATGGGTTGTTTTATGCCTTTCGCAGTGCCCATGATATGGAGGGAGCCAACAATTCACGTCACAGACTGTTACTTCTGTATGGTGCCTGATATTATAAAATGGGATGACGAAGAAAAAGCGGACAGTGATGTACCCAAACATACCGTCTGCAATTCATCCTGTGCCTCATGGTGAAGTACTACCTATTCCTGAACCACCTGATGGTTTTTCTGTATACCTGATAAAGACTGATGAACATCATCTTGATATACAATAAGTATAGCAGCTATCTACATCAAGGGATCCACTATTTTGTCCAAACCTTTATCCTTCTGAACCACATGAGATTACAAAAAGTGAGTTTAATGACTTCATCAGGGATCTCAAACTGCTGAAGAATAAGGCAAAGCTTTTGGCCTTGAAGCTCTAACAGTGGGAACTTATAGATCATTCTTGAAAGTGACACCATGAGGCACGTTCTTGAAGAATGGTGGCTATAGATGCTTCTAAGGTTAGCCTTAAGGCTGTGTTATTACACAATGAAAATATGCTCTCAAATATGTGGTGATTTAAAGGCAGTTTTATTTTATTAGGGCCAGAAAAGGGTTATATTGTTGCTTTCTCTGTGAGTGGGATATTCATGCCAAGGATATGCACTATGAGAAGAGCAGTTGGTCTCAATGAAAATCATTAATACTTGGAATGAAAAATGTAGCATTTGAACCTCTGCTAAATCCAAATCAAGTTTTGCTTCCACCACATCAAACTGGGGCTGATGAAAAATTTTGTGGAGGCTTTGGAAGTGAATGGGCCTGCATTCACATACTTGCAAAAGAAATCCCCAAGACTTAGTACAGAGAAGATTAAGGCAGGCAATTTTCATTGGTCCACAAATAAGGCAACTTTCAAAGATAAACAGTTGATATATGTGATAGCAAGAAAGCAGTGTGGAAAGCCTTTTGAAATGTTTCAACTGGTTTTCCAGGAAATGTTAAAGCTGGCAACTACAGGCAACTTGTGGAAGATCTCATTACTTCTTTCAAGGTGCCTCCATAGCCAGGTGGGCAGGAGCAGCAGTGCGTAGCACATGCTTCTTGATTAGACCGGGGTTCAAGCCCATGACCACCAAATATGGAGGATGCGGGAAGGTCAGGGAATGACCAATGCATATCCCCGGAGCAATATGGCCTTAGTTGCTAATGCTCCTAAAAACCAAATAACAAACAAACAACAGACTTCTTACAAAAAAACTGGAGTGCAATATGTCACTGAAGATTCATTTCATGCACTGACCTGGATTTCTTCCCACCAAATTGTGGTGCTGTCAGTAATAAACATGTTGAGCATTTCCATCAAGACACAGCAGCGATGAAACAAATATATATATATATATATATATATATATATATATATATATATATAAAAAAGCAAATGGAGTTCCACCATATTAGTCGATTATTGTTGGATAGCGAAAAGGGATGTTCCCGAAGCTGAATACGAGCGAAAGTTGAAAAGATCCCATGTTTGATACACGTATGTTCATAACTACATCTTACTGCCATATAAATAAGATTTATTATTATAATTAGCCATAAGGTGCAAGGAAGCCTGAGGCTTATGCTGCATCAGCCAAAAAAAAAAAAAAAAAAATTGTGTTACCATGAGAGAGAGCGATCAAGAAAGAAGAATGATGATATCCAGCTCGGGTCCCTGGATTTGCCAAGCCCATACTTACCAGATGTGAGCCCTTGGGGTAGATACCTTGTAAAAATATAAAAAACTTTTTTTTTTTTTGAAAAAAAGAGCCAATTTAACAATATTTCAGATTATTTTTGTAATTACTTTTGGTGTGCTAAATACACCAAATTCTATAAAGTTAACTTAGTTTCAACAAGATATGATCCAAAATTTTTTTTTTTTTTTTTTGTTGTTGTTCGGTGTGATTATCTGAACCAACCACAGAACTGTTAGATAGGTGGTTGGTTCAGATAATTACATTTAACTTACATTGTACTGTGATGGAAAGATTATTAAAATTGGCTCATTTCAATTATATACTTAGGACAGAGAGTGGTAATCAGTGTATATTGCTCTTCATGGACTAATGTTATTAGTGGAGTTCACCAGGGTACAGTGTTGGGTCCATTGTTGTTTTGTATATTTATCAATGATATTGATGAAGGTATATTAGGCTTCATTAGCATTAGTAAAGGCATATATGCAAGAAAGCAAGCTTATATAACATCAGCCAAAAAAAAAAAAAAAAAAACCTTCCCATTACACCCTCCCATTCACTCCAAATGTTTGTCTAGTTCTGCCTTGAACTTTAAATTAAGTTGTTGACCCCCCACTACAACAGATGGAAGTTTGTTCCAACTATCAACCACCTGCTGGCTAAAGGCAAATTTCTGTACATCTATTCTACAGTTGTCTTTACTGAACTTGAATTTATGTCCTCTCGTTAGTTCATCATACATCTCAATTAGATTACCTTGCAGGTGCCTAGTCTGTAGACGCTGCAATTAGCAGAACTTAAGTTTAGGTAACAGCAACCCTTTGTTTGACTTGCCAATCTTATTGCCCTTCTCTGTACTTCTCTGCAGCTCTACATCCTTCCTAAAATGAGGCCTCCAGACCTGTATGCTGCACTCAAGGTGTGGCCTGACCATTGCCTTATACAAGGGAAAGGGGACAATCACCTCATTATCCCTGCTAGCAAAATTCCTGTATGTCATTCACAAGACACCGAGCTACTCTTGCAGCCTTTCTGCACTACTCAGAAAACTTTATATCTGACTGCATGATTACCTCCTTTTCATTCTCCACTACCCTGGGCCTAGTACCACCCAGTTGGTACATTACTCTAGGATTACTGCTGCCCATATGCAGTATTTACATTTGTCAAAGTTAAACTTCAGTTGCCACCTCTCAGCCCATCTGCTCAACTTTTCTAGATCCTGTTGCAGTAGTGTACTGTCATTACTGTCATTAACAACTCTGTCAACCTTCGTATCATCTGCAAACTTAGACATTAACCCTGATATACCTTCATCAATATTGTTGATAAATACAGAAAACAACATTGTCCCAACACTAACTCTGGGGTACTCCACTAATAACATTAGTCCATGAAGAGTAGTGTCCATTGATTACCACTGTCTTCTCCCACTCAACCATCATTTTATCCATTGTAGTAACTTGCCATTAATGCCATACTGCCCCAATTTGTATAGTAGTCTTCCATTTGCAACAGTATCAAAAGCATTAGCATTAGTAGAGGCATATGATGCAAGAAAGCAAGCTTATTCAGCATCAGCCAAAAAAAAAAAAAAAAAAACCACTACTCCCATTTCACCCCTCCGTTCGTTCGAAAAGCTTTCTGAAAATCCAAGTATATGATATCAGAATTAATTTTTGCATTCAGTTCCTTTGTGACCACATCATACTATCCAATCAAACTGGTCAGATGGGATTTCACCTTAACAAACCCATGTTCTGTCTAAACTATAACTGTAATCTTGTCTAGATGGTCCTGCAATCCTTCTTTAACCAGTGACTCCATTATTTTCCCTGGAACAGAAGTTATACTAATGAGTATGGAATTACTCTTGTCACCCTTTGCTCTCCCTTTGTGAATTTGGGACATGTTTGCACATCTCCAGTCCATGGGATCTCCCCTTAGTCCAAGAAAGCTGTCATAATTTTGGCAAAGGGTTTGTATACTTCCTTCGCTGCCTCCTTTAATATAACTGGATAGATCCCATCTACCCCAGGTGTCTTATGTCCAATTTCAACAATTTTTCCTCCACTTTGCTCTTAGTTTTTACAAAATCATTCCTCATGTAGATGCAAAATACTGATTATTTGTCAGCTCAGCAGGTTCATCAATTATTGAACCATTGATGGCCAGTGGACCTATGTGATTCATCCCCTTCCTTCTAGAGTTTACATAATAAGTCTTTGCTGTTTTTCTTTGCATCTTTTGCCAAAGATTTGTCTTTGCTTGCCTAACAACTTTGTGACTTGATTACAGACTAGCTTATATCTACCATAGTCTTCTGTGTCATCTGATAATTTTTATGCATCCTGTGCATTTTTCTTTTCTGCCACAAGTCTCATTAGGTCATCTGCCATCCATTTATACCTCAAACAGCATTTCTTAGTTGGTATGAAAAGCCTAGTAGCTTCCAAGATTACTTCCTTGAATGCTTCCCATTTAGAATTTGCTTTTGGTAGCATCATCAGTTGGTCCAACAGTATAGAATTTAAAAACTCTCTGAGACCACCATAGTCACCTTTACAAAAGCAAAAACCCTTCCCTTTACTCCTGATGGTAGTTACATCTTTAAGTAAATCCCACATCACATTGTTATTACTGTAACCTAATGGTTCCTTTTTCTGCAGATTCTTAATGCATCAAGAATCACTACTCATAATCAGATCAAGAGTATTACTCCCTCTAGTTGTCTCCCGAGCATGCTGCTTGTAGAAAACAATCAACCAATAAATCCACAAAAGCCTTGGTAGTGCGTGAGTGACCAACTCACAAATTGAAGTCAATCTCAGGGAAATTAAAATCCTCCATTATACGACACTCAGATTTACTGGCCCACTCGTATTTCTCTGCACAATTACTCATCAGATTCATTATGCCTATAACACACACCTACTCATTTTTTCCTTTCGTAGTGCTTATGTCACACCAAACAGACTCAACATTGCATTGTCCCCCAACATCAATTGGATGCACTTCCTTAGATTTTGTTTCTTAACTAACAGCATAACCCTTCCTCTCCTGCCTATCCTTTCTGTACACGTTGTACTCCCCAAATTCCAATTCTGCACTGCTTATGTCTGTGTGACACCATGTCTCTGTGATATCCCAACAATATCTGCCCTTGATGTCTTGACCAGCACTTCAAGCTTATGAAATTTATTAACTACACTCCTAGCATTGGTGTACATGCAAGTATACATGCACTTGTTTCTACTCTTAGTTACCCTAACACAGCCCATGTATTTACTTGTTCCACTGTGACTCCCAGCAGTTCTGGAAATCCTCATTGCCTTGCTTTCCAGGCTGCTGCTTAATTGCATTTCAATAGAAGCAGTACAAGAATCACTTTCACCTCTGCCAACGGCTACTGTTAATCTATTATTCTGTGTATTCCCCCCCCCCCCCCCAAGCTAGCAGTTTTCCGACCCACCTAACTCTGCCTCGATTGTATCAGCAAATATTCTTGCACCCTTTCTGTTTGTGTATCCCATCCCCTGTAAAAGCACTCTCTCCTGTTAACAAACACAGACCAGGCTGCGAAAAATTCTACCCCTTGAGCCTTGTGAGCACGGAGTGTATCCGAATAAGTTTGGTCCCTTATTAAGAAGTTTAGACAATTTTATGATTTTAGATATTTTAACCTATGTTTTTTAAGGATAAATCTGACAATTATTTTCAGTTGTCATGTTAACATGCGGTATTGGTTTTGGGTTTTTTAGGGGTGTTAATGACTGTTGACTTACGGCTTTTCCTGATGTGTTATGTTGGGGATGAGAATTGAATGCATGATAATCTTTTAATAAGTATTTATAATTTTAATGTAATTTTCGTAATTGATTTTATTTAATATTAAATATGGGACATTTATTTGTATAATTATATAATCACAATTCTGATCAAATGTATTAGGTTTTCCTTTATAGTTTATAATAAAATATATTAAAATTATAAAAAAAATATACAAAAGGTGAAATTCTGATAATTTACTAACAAAAAAATATCTTTCATTTCATTGTAATAGCTAATTGGATCATTATCCATATGTGTAATGTTCTAATTTTCATTGTCTAAAATGTCATTTTTAATAGAATAACTAGTATTAATGCCACAAACTTATTTTTAGCAAACTTACCTTTGAATGTTCAAATAGCACTATCTTTCCTTAGTATAGCTTTCAACCATTTGCTAGTTCTTCAATGGAAAGCCAAAGTCACATATTTCCAGACCATTTGTATAATTTTCATAGCATCCAGGAATATAACACATTCCAGACATTATTAAAAATTTAAAATGCTTTAATAATATGAAATATCACTGTTTTATGGGAATGGTACTAAGAACACCAATAAAACTGATAATACCACATCAACAAAGGCATAAGCCATATTGGGATCAGATCGTGTGACTATTAGCCCCTTGACCCATTTAAGTGGGATGTCATCAGCCCACCAATGACGTAGTGAACAAGCTTTATTATATAGGTGGTGTTGCTTCACCCCACGTGGACACCCATTTTTCAGCCATGCTGGGGAAATCTATACAATACTCGTCAGACTGTCAGCCATCTGTTTGGTATTATTCGGTATTTAGATATCATAGTAGACAAAATTGCCCCATCACCAAGGCAATCCCCTCCACCCTGACATGCTCTTGTTTCACTCTGCAGCTTCCTCTTAAAAAACTGGGGAAGACCAGAATCTTATTTTCTGTCGATAGATTTAAATATAAATTCTAATCAACACACTGAGCTGAACATTGATTTCTTGCCAGTCTACACAGATGTTTTGAAGTCAGTTGTCTGTGGAATCTACAGCTGTTTTTCTAGAGACTATGATATCCAAGCAGATTCCTCCCACCCTCGAATGCAGCATGTTCACTGCAAAATTGCATACAGTTGAGCTAGCCATCTATCATATATATATATATATATATATATATATATATATATATATATATATATATAGACATGCCACCATTGAAAATGCATTATATGTACCAATTCTCTAACTTCATTTGCTGACCATTATCAATAATGAGTACAGTCCTGTCTGTAGTCCAATAGCGGCTATATTATCTTCTAGAATCTGATTTTGATATTAGTTTCTGATGGATCCCCAGCCACATTAGGATCAGGCAGACACTGCAGCCAAATTAGTTGACTGTGAACTTGTTAGTTGCTTGTTAGTCTCTATACAACAGTGGTTTTCATCCTTTTTTTTAATAACGGCACACCTAAGTATTTTATTTTGTGGCACCCCTACTCAATTTTCTGCCTGTTAGATCCGATTCTCTCTCTCTGTATATATATAAAAATGGCTTAAAAGTTTAACATAAAATAAATAAATATTAAGCTATCATTAGAGGCAGCAAAATGCACATCCTGCACATGAAGCCCGGATATATCTGATATTTCAAAATAAAACATAAGCCAGTAGTATGGCAAAAAATATAGAGTGAAAAATTAACATAAAAATAACGTAAAATAAAACAAACCAAACAGGGATGGGGAAGTAAAGGTAATAAGAAATAAACAGTAGCCGATAATCCCCTATATAATTTAGCACTTTAAATCTAATTAATAAAACCAATATAAAATTTAAAATAATGCCAATTATAATGATTTAGCGGTACCCCCCTCGAAGGTACTAGTTCCGAAAAACGTGAAATATCACCAAAAAGGAGTTGAAAGAACTACTAAAAGAAAAACAAATTATCAAAATAGACTGACCATTATGCCCCAAAGGACTTCCTAATTCATTTCACAAATATACGTGGTCTCAATTCTAATCTCAACGATTTCCATTTGCAGTCTGCCAAACCCCATGTACTTTTTCTGACAGAATCTCAGTTATCGGTTGATTCATCTACTGCTCATCTCAGATGCCCAAATTATTCGCTGTATGATTCCTTTCGCCTCAAAGGTGGTACTTGTATTAGTAACGGCCGCATGGTGCAAGAAAGCCTATGGCTTATGCTGCACCAGCCATAAAAAAAAAAAAAAAAATCGAACAAAACAATGATAAAAACAAAAAATAAATAAAATAAATAACTAAATAATAATAATTAATAAATAAAAAAAAAAATAAAAAGGAAATTAAACCTATCATCCTATGCGCTTCCCTTACCCGAAAGTACTATCCAGATGACCTTTGAATTTCCCCAAACTGTTGGCCTCTACCACCCATGAAGGCAACTTATTCCAGTAATTTATAACTCGCTGGCTAAAATAAAACTTCCTGCAGTCCAATCTAAACATTTCCCCCCTTAACTTGAATTTATGTCCCCTAGTTCTAGCATCATTTATAATCTTGAAAATTTTGTCCTCATTCATTTTACTGATGCCTCTCAGAGCCTTAAACACCTCAATCAAATCTCCTCTAAGGTGTCTAGTTTCCAAACTCTGCAACCCACATAAGCCGACCGGGCTAGCCGAGTGGGTAAAAGTACCTGTCCGGCAACCCAAAAGGTCGCGGGTTCGATTCCCGCCTCGGGCTTGGATCAAAGTACTGCAAAAACTTTGGGAGGTGCAATATGGCCACAGAAGCCGATGCGCCAACAACTACCAAATCAAAAAAAAAAAATCTGCAACCCACATATTCGAAGTCTTTCTTCATAAGGACGCCCTTTTGCCGATCTCACCAGGCGAATTACCCTTCTTTGCACCCTTTCAAGAAGCTCGATGTCTTTCTTTAGGTGAGGTCTTCATACTTGAACACAGTATTCCAAGTGTGGTCTAACATAAGCCTTATATAATGGGATTATCACGTCCCTATCTCTACTTGCAAAAGTTTGATAGATCATCGATAGGACACCTGCATATGTCCATTCTGATATTCCCTGTCAGAGACTTGGCAATTTGGAATCTCCTCTCTTTGATCTTCTCTGGCTTAAAATCTCTCTACCGCATTGTGTCAAATTCATCTGTTGTCTCTACCGTTCTCCCAACTCCACTAATCACTTGGAGCTCTTTGACTTCCTCTCTTTGCAACTTGACTTTCTCCAGTCCAACTTTCCTAACAGTGAAGTAATTTTCCTTGGTGATTTTAATGTTCACAACTGCAGCTGGCTTCCGTTTTCTAGTCACACCGACCCAGCAGGTTGAGATGCTGAGGCTTTTGCAATTACTAATGACCTAGCACAGATTGTTCATTTACCTACACGAATACTGGACAATCCTAATCATACAGCCAATACACTTGATCTTTTTCTCACAAACAACCCTTCTAAGTACACGGTCGAAGTGAGAGGTCCTTTAGGCACTTCAGATCACAACTTGGTGATTGTCTCTTCTCCAGTGGAACCTTTATCTCATGGCTATTCCCAACCACATGTTTGGCATTACAAGAATGCAAAATGGGATGACCTGCTTGGTCAGATTACTGTTTCAAAACTTCTGATGTCAAAGTTTGCTCAGATCCTGTCAGTGAAATTATTCTTGTAGGAATGGAATCCTTTATTCCACAATCCATTTTAAAATTTCGTCCTTTATCTAAAATGTGGTTTTCTAATAAATGTGCTAAGGCTGTTCAAGAGAATGTTGCATATAGTAATTGGCTTGTTTCCAATTCTTCAGTTTCATTTTCTGCCTACACCAAAGCTCGCAACAATTGTAAAGCAGTTATTAATCAGTCCAAACTAGTTTGAACAGGCTAAGAGTAGAAAACTTGCTTCTTGCCCTAATGGTAGCCAAACATTCTGGTCTCTTGCCAAAGCTATTGGCCGCAACTTTTGCCCATCTCTGCTCCCACATCTGTCCAAACCAGATGGTTCTGTTGCCACTTCAGCCAAGGATAAAGCTGACCTGCTAGCATCCCATTTTTCTTCCAGCCCATGTATTAATGATCTTGGTAAAACACCTCACACCATTCCCAACACGCTCCATTCAATGCCTCCTGTGGTCTTCCGTCAAAAGGATATCAGAAGGATTTTGATGAATCTTGATGCTAAGAAAGCTCCAGGTCCTGATGGTATTTCTCCACTTGTTCTCAAAACCTGTGCTCCTGAACTTACTCCTATTCTTCGCCGCCTTTTTTCACTTTCTTATTCCAAAGGTGTTTTTCCTTCTGCCTTGGAAATTTGCTCATATCCAGCCAGTTCCTAAAAAGGGTGAAAAATCCCTCCCATCCAATTATTATCCCATTGCAATTACTTCTACTCTTTCTAAAGTAATGGAGAAATCAATTAACCGCCAACTCTTAAACTACCTAGAAACCTTCCGTCTGATCAACGATCACCAATATGGATTCCGTCAGTGTCGATCCACTGGAGATGTTCTGGCTTATGTTACCCATTTATGGACTAATTCAGTGGAAAGGTTTGGTGAAACACAAGTAGTTGCTCTTGACATCTCAAAGGCTCTTGATCATGTTTGGCATAAAGGTCTTCTAAACAAGCTTCCATCTTATGGTTTGGCAACTGTTTTTAGTAATTGGTTATCCAGTTTTCTCTCTGATTGCTCGCTGAGGGTGATGGTAGATGGCTCTCTGTCTTCTAACTTCTCCACTAATGCCAGTGTTCCCCAAGGTTCGGTTCTTTCCCCCACTCTTTTCCTCTTGTATATCAATGACCTTCTTCCATTGACTGGAAATCCTATCCATAGTTTTGCCGATGATAGCACATTGCATTCAACTTTCCATTTTGAGAAACCTTTCCTGCTCAATCAGCATCAACTTCTCGAAAATCTGCTACCAATTCCTTAAATGCCGATCTTCAGGTAATTCTCCAGTGGGGCAAAGACAACTTAGTTGATTTCAACCCTTCTAAAACTCAGTCTTGTCTTATATCTTGCAAAAAGGATTCTTCTGCTCCTATGCTTATCTTTAGTGACACTCGGATTTCTAGGCAAAATGATATCTCTTTTGGGGATTACCCTGACTTCTAATCTCTCTTGGCACAAGCACATTACAAATATTGCTTCCTCTGCATCTAAAAAACTTGGTTTTCTCTTTTGCTCTCAGCCTTACTTTTCTTCCAAAGAGCTGCTCACTCTGTATAAATCGCAAATCCGTCCTGCCATGGAATATTGTTCCCACATCTGGGTTGTGCCCCCAAAACCTCTTTCAGCCTTCTTGATTCCATTCAGAAGAGGGCAGTTAGGTTAATTAATGATTCATCTCCAACAGAGTCTCTCCACTTGCTTTCTCATAGATGCACTGTTTCTGCTGCATGCCTCTTCTACAGATACTTCCATGGGCACTGTTCTTCTGAATTGGCTTCTATAATTCCTGCTCTCTCTTTCAAAACAGTCCGAACACGTGCTGCCACTAGCCAACATCCATTTACTGTCCAACTTCAAACCCACAGAACCAACTTTTCATCTTCCTCATTTATTCATTCAACTGCCATTTTCTGGAACAATCTTCCTTCATACATATTTCCTGAAAATTACAATCTACAGAAGTTAAGTCCAATGTCAACAAATATCTTCTTTCGTCTTCTTAACCTCAAACCCAAGCACGGTACTAAGTACTATAGGTTCTAATACCTCTCGTGTTTGGGATTCACATAAAAAAAAATATATATATATTGACAGAGGACCACGAGGCCAATAATGGTAATGGAATCGCTGCATTTCAATTGCTATACAAATCGTTGCAAAGGCAAAAAGATCGAAGAATCAAACCACCCATTCCTCCTCTGATCGATCCACCAATGCCGAGGACTTGCATGGCAGTGGTCCTTTTGCAGCGAGAAATAATTTATTGAACAGACAGCACTCTAGATCAGAGCACACCACTGACAATGTAAGCTTGGCCAGCTTATATAAAGGAAAGTTTGATTCTTCGATCTTTTCACCTTTGCGACGATTTGCATAACGATTGAAATGCAGCGATTCCATGACCATCATTGGCCTTGTGGTCGTCTGTCGATATGGGGCATAATGGTCAGTCTATTATTTTGATATTTTGTTTTTCTTTTAGTAGTTCTTTCAACCCCTTTTTGGTGATATTTCACGTTTTTCGGAACTGGTACCTTCGAGGGGGCTACCGCTAAATCATATCATAATTGGCATTATTTTAAATTTTATATTGATTTTATTAATTGGATTTAAAGTGCTAAATTATATAGGGGATTATCCCTCCCTGTTTATTTTATTTTGCGTTATTTTTATGTTAATTTTTAGCTCTACATTTTTTGCCATATTACTGGCTTATGTTTTATTTTGAAATATCAGAGATATATATATATATATATATATATATATATATATATATATATAAATTACATTTCATAATACAAATTATATATATACAGTATATAATTATATTCTTTATATAGAGGTACTAAGTAAACATCAATTTTAAATCAGCACAAAATTAAAAAGATACTGTACACCTTTTTATAATTAAATAAATATATAAATTAAAAAATATTTTTTAAGTAACTTAGACCCAAATTACATGACACCCTGGTTGAAAACCACAGCTATATAGGCTACCAGCCAGTAATGCAACTGAAACTAGTCTCCCAGTGGCAACATTAATCCTGTAATTGAACATTGTGCAGTCTAGTCTGCACAGGAATCATGTGATTACTGCAACAGTTTTAATCATAAAACATCTCTATGAAATGTTCCAGTTTTATTCATGCATGCTGTTTGCTTTAATGCTTTTAGCCTTCTCAGTTAGCCTTGTGTGTGTTAAACACTTAATTTACCATATACACCATTATTCTTTACTTGTTTTTATAGATAATTAATAACCTTTTCATATATTGACGCAGTAACTGTTTTAGGTTGTCTATCATTTTTAGCATATTCAGTCAACTTGGTGCATTATGGTCTAACCTGCCAATGCACCATTAAAAATCAACCATATATCTGCCTGCCATACTTTAGTAAATGCATAATGTTTCATGGTATGAAACATTATGCTTTTACTGAAGGAATTCTTGTGTGAAAAGATGAGTGTACATAATAAAAATTGGCCACTCAGCATGTCTTCTGTATATCTGCCTATATTTCTGTTATTTATTGCTTTAATTTCTCTTTTCTCCCCTGTAATTTTAAAATTCTTCATATTGAATGGTTTGTGTTCTAGTGCATATTCTGCTAATTCCAACTCCTTTGTTATTAAGTTTTTCCATGTGTTTACAGTGTTTTTGTTTCTAAAGTGTATCCATTTTGTGCCATAAACATTTTACAATGATCATATATTTTTGCATGTTACATGTCCTCTAATTATAGAGTGGAATCCTTAAATTGACTGTTTTGTTAATTAGCTTACACTGCACTGCATGTATTGTTTCCATTCTGTTTTATGTATGACACCATGATTTTTTCTTTCATGTGTTTGTTTTATTTTACAGTTAATTTATTCACATATATCATGGTTTGATATTTCTTTCTCCTTCCATGTTCTCACAGTTGTGAAGCATCTGCATCTAGTTATTGATAATACCTTTCTTGATGTTGATGGGATGATTTGAATAAATTTATTTGCTTAGCTTAACTGATCATATTTTATTCTTATCATATGCTTTAACTTCTGGTTTGAGCCTAAAAATTTCATGTTTGTTTATAACTTTGAAATTATGAAAGCAGAAACTTCCCAGTTTCTGCTTTCATAATTTATGAATATGAAGAATTTGTTTGCAGATCAAAAACACCACATCCCTAACTTAGTATCTACATAATACTCAGTTTCTATATAATTTTGTATAATACTGGCTACTTTTGCATGTTTGTCAAACCATGGTTTGTATACATGGAGGTAACCCGACTTACATGTAATGAAAAAATAAGTTTTTTGTGAAGTAATGATTTTGAAATAAATGATTATCATTGTCTGAATTGTGCTTAATTTTTTTGATCATTAAGTGGAAGTAACCCTTGAAGATTATCATTTACAGTCATGAGAAGGATTTTGCAAGTTTTTCTTGCAGTTTTAGATTTTTATAGTGTTTAATACCATGAAAAGGGGATGTAGCTTTGACTACTGCTAGCATTTAAGTAAAAGTTATGTAGTAGATTTTAAAACTATTTTTTGGAATATTAAATCTGGATTCTGTTTCATATTTTTATTATTTTAGAAATGGTTGAAGCAATGAAAAAAGTTGCTTCTTTGGATGTTGAATTGACTGTGGAGGAAAGAAATCTTTTGTCAGTTGCATACAAAAATGTAATTGGAGCCAGAAGAGCATCATGGCGGATTATCAGCAGTATTGAGCAGAAAGAGGAAAATAAAGGTGCAGAGAACAAGCTGGCAATGATTAGACAATATCGGTTACAGGTAAAGGATGTTCTTTATGTTCAGTACACGAATGCAACATTACTGTATGGATCAGAATTATTCATAGTCTATGAACAATAGATTATGCTTTCATTAAAATTTTGAATTTATATCCAGAAATTAAAATTTTGATATGTCGAGACTTAGAATTAAGGTGTGTACATAGGTTAAAGAATTCAAAAACAAATCTGTGAAGGGCATTGCGTGGAAATAAATTTCAAAAGGTGACTCCATATATTTGCAAATTAAATGATATATTATCCAGAAGTGGGGAATAGGGATTTTCTATACAAAGGTATGTTCAGTCACCTAAATAAAATACAGTTGTCAGTATTTTAGATTTGTTCTTGAATTCCATTCTCAATACAAGTGCTATTGCTGTACTGTAGAGGCAGTACAGTATAGCAACTTGCAGTTTTATTTAGTTAGCTGAACTAAATAATTTAGTTCAACTTGCTGAATACTTCATGTCTACATTGTAAGTCTTAAGTATTTCTTGTGCTGTCTTTCCTTCCCAGTCTCTAAGCTACTTTTGGGTTGCTCCTTTCCGGGTTCAAGGCCTTTTACTTAGTAATAGTGTTAAACTTTAGTTGCCATTTTTCCATGCTGTATTTTGGTGCCATACAAATCATCAAGGAGTTAGCTGGTTACTTCTCAGTCTCTGAATCTAGGTTTCAGATGACTCTTATACCCAGTGTAGTTAACAACACACTGCTTAACATAACTTGAATTAAGCTCGAAGTGGCCATATTATGTTGGCCCACCAGAGGAAAGCTCCAACCTCTTCTTATCCCATCTGTTATCTTTTGTAGGTTATGTCAAGAACCAATATTTATGCATTTTAAGGGTACAGCTTTGAATCAGTTTTCTCAGGTCAGGTCAGCCACTAGATATTCTACCAGACTCTAATATGTAGGTCACTCTCTAAGCCAGGGTTTCCCAAAGTGTGGCCCGGTACTGGAATGTGAACAACTTATTTAAAATACCTACATAAAACTATAAGAATTTCCTGAAGAAATGAAAATGTAATAAAATACCAAATACCTAGTTATATTAAAAATACTCATTAAATAGATATTTATTTGGCCCAAAACATTAAAAAATGTCAATTTTATGTAAACCTTTGATAATAAACAAAAACAAATTACCCATTTTTTATTTATATTTACTGATGTTAATGAATACCTAATTCCATTATTATTGGTACGTTAAATGTCCTAATGGTAGTGTCATTTCCTGAACCTATGAGTATAATTATTGAAAATACATTAATAGCTATAGGTGAGCTGCAAAAAAAAAAAAAAAATCTGTGAACACTGGTCCAGGCTTGAAAAATTTTGGCAAACCCAGCTCTAAGTGGCATCTGGATAATCTTGTGGATAATCTTACAATCTACTTTGCCATATATGGATGGAGGAAGTTAGAATAGTGTGTATTTATGAATGGGACAGCTGAGGCCATGCTGTGCTAAGGAATTGGGTATAAGTGCTGTGTGTATTTAAAAGCTTAATCACATTATACAGCATTCCTCTGCCAACTCTTAATTCTTTTACAACAGTGCAATGATCAATAGTAAAAACTAATTAAAATATTATCTAGAAAAAGAATTAAATCTTCCCAAAACTTTCTAATTTGTTTCACTGATCTATATAATCTCAGTGATATCCATATCACTGAGATTACATCCACATTCTTCCAAGCTTCACCCTTTTTTTTTTTTTGACAAATTATTAACTTTTGTGTTCTTCAACAACCTTTTTGTTTCATTTGTCCAAATGATTCATTTTGCTTTAATGGTAGTACTTGGCTTGAGAGTGGTTAATGCAGGAGGGCAACAGCACACGTTTGAATTGACCATGGTTGAAACTCTTAACTGCCAAATGTGGAATTGATTTGTATTACCGCCAAAATTAGTTATAACCTCTTCTAACTTTAGGTAGTGATGCTTGAATATCAACAGATTTTTTTTTTAAATGCATGTCTGCTTTGATATTCCTTTTCATGTTTGAAATCCCTTAATGGCAATCTGTTAAGTTCATTAGCTGCCTCTATTAGTCTCCCTTTTGAAACTGTTTTATCCAGCCTAATTTTTCTTAGTGATCCTAATGTTCATAATTGCATTATGTTAAAATTTGAATTTGCATTTATCTAAGGGTACAAATGCTAATGCTTTTACAGAAGACCTGATATACTCTTTCTTTTTCCTGTCAGAGTATCACACAGTTTTCACATGCAGACATTCAGAGAACAGTTAATCTTATTTGTATTCTGGGTACATCAGATCACACTGGAACTCCTCCCACAACAATTGTTCTTAGCTTCATGTCGTTTAGCATTACAACAACGAGCAAGGGATGATCTGTGCAATTTCTGTTCCTGTATACTTTGGTTGAACTTATGTTATAAATTTCATGATACCTGGTCTGTTCAGGTCTTGTCACTGAAATTATTCATGTAGGCACAAAATCCTTTATTCCTCATCCCACCCCAAATTGTCATCCTTCACCTAAACCATGGTTTTCCAACAAAATACACTAAGCTTGCTTAGGCTAGAAATAAAGTAAATCATTTCACTTGTACAGCAGGCCCTCGTTATAATGCGGTTCGCTTTACGCTGATTCGCTATAATGCTGTTCTTATATTATAACCCATATCTGACTATAATGCTGTCACAAATCACTATAACGCTCTTTTACAGATTGCATTTTTGGCATATTTAATGAAATCGTTTCATTTGATGGAGTAGATAGCTTGAAGACGAATAGCAAAACAGCATTAAAATGTTTCCCATGCAGACTTGAGAAATTTTCGCATGCTGATTTAATTGCAGTACAGTGACTAGTTCCATCATTTTAAAATCATTTTAAAAAAAATTATCAAGTATATTGCTTGTAATATTTGCGTTATATGCATTTATCCAAAGTCTAGTCATCACTTAGTACAGTATTAGACATTGTGCATAACGGAAAGTTTACTAGAACATTGTATCGTAATGAATGCAACCAACGTAGTTACATTTTCAAAGAGTTACTAATGGCAGGTAAGAATGAAAATGCAACAGTGTTTGGACGCAGTACAAAGTCTATAAATGTAAGAAAAAGACTGAATTTGAAAATTAAATTAGACGTTTTGAAGCAAATCGATTCCGGTCAACGACAAGTGGATGTGTGCCATAATTTAAGACTGGCAAGTTTAACTGCAAGAACAATTATAAAAATAAAGAATTAATTTTAGCAGCGGGAAAGACAGCTGTTCTACTGCAAGCAACTAGGCCGGCTATTAGGATTGAAATGGAGAGATTTTAACTAATTTTATTGAAGATAATATCCAATGCAGAATTCAGTTAAGTTAAATGTTATAAGAGAGAGAGAGAGAGAGAGAGAGAGAGAGAGAGAGAGAGAGAGAGAGAGATTAGCCTATATGACAATCTGAAGAAAGCTCACCTAAAAAAAAATGCCGAACCATTTAAAACTAGTAAGGGCTGGTTGAATAGATTTAAAATCCAGGGAGAAGCTACAAGTGCAGACCAAGGAGCCGAAACTTTCAAAAAAGAACTTATTAAAATTATTGGAGGGGTATTATGTGTTATACTTCAAGTTTTTAACATAGATGAAACAGGACTTTTTTGGAAACGAATGCTTAAACAAAGTTTCATATTGAAAGAAGTAAAAAAACACGCCAGGTTTCAAAGCGGCAAAGGATCGGTTGGGTGGTAATGTTGCAGGGGATTTAAAATTAAAACCCCTTTTAGTTTACCAGGAAGAGGGCCCAAGTACAACCCAAAATCGACACATTTTTCATGATTAAATTCATCAATTAAATTAAATCAATTTAGATCAATTAAATTCATGATTTTAATTGGAATTTTAAGTTTAATTTTGATATTTAAGTAGTTACCACATAATTATATACGTGTGTAATGCAGAATATTTTATATGTACAATTATTTAAATATTAAATATTTTCACTGACATTTGTGCATCTTTTCATTAACGTTTATTATTTATTAGGAAATAACCCATGGCGCCAACCACAACTCACAAATACATATGTTATGTTATGGGAATGCAGGGGTTGCTTAGTGCGGATTCACTTAGTGCTCTGTTTTCCTGGAATGAATTATCAGCATGAAGTGTGGGTCACCTGTATCCAAATTTCAAGGTGGTTTTTTTTTTTTCTTTCTTTTTTCACAGACACCAAAGCTTGCAATAGTTGTGAACAAGTTAATAAATTCATACTACAATAGATTGATTATTCTGGGGCAAATTAACTGGTGTTTCTATGGGCCTAGTTAATCTTGCTGTCTCATGTAACATCTCTACTTGACTATATGGAATAAGATATATCCAGAAATGATGTAGCCCTATTCACAAGGAGGCAAACCAAAAGAAGCAAAATTCATGGCTTTTCTTTTTTAAAAAAAAATATGTACATATAAAATTTTATGCAAAATCTTCCCACACTGTAGTATAGTTTTATAAATACTTATAAAACTACACTACAGTGTGGGAAGATTTTGCGTAAAATATAATATGTGCAATTTTTGAAAAAGAAAAGCCATGAAGTTATGCCAACTGTGCAGTGTCACTGACTGGCAACTGAATATTGCTGAAGTTGTAGATACTGCATATGAAGATAAATGTGTAAATAAAGACAATAAAAATAGATAACTGGCATGTTTTGTGGTGTTTTTTTTTTTTTTTTTTTTGTGGAGAGGTTAAATATGTATCTTTGTTGAAAACCATATTTGTTCTGTTTGCTTTTGATGGTATTTGTTCAAGTATTCATTCAGCATATTTGTTTAAACTTGTTCAAATCATATCTTATTGCAGCTTATTTGTAACTACGGTGGAAGCTCTTTATAGTGTGACCCTCTTTATAACATCCCAGCACGTTATAACATCCTATGTGGTTGATCCTAGCTAATTTCTTATTAATTTAATGCTCTTTTACATTCATTGTGACATTGAAAATAAAAGGATTTCTCTATAATGACCATAACTTTCTACCTCTTAAGCTGAATTTTTGTTTTATTACAATATTTGCATTTAAAAATGACAAAGCTTCAAATATATTGAGGTAATTTGAGCTTGAAGGCTGACCATGAGAAATCATTTAAGATTTCCCATGCTCTTTTTCTTTTTTTTGCAGTGCGGTAATGAAATGAACATCAGCTAGAAGTTAATTCCATTAGTAAGTGTATGTTTATTGGTGTGGCTCCAAGAAAGTGGATAGCTTTGGATAATGGTGTACATTCTAAGACTGACATCACCAAACAGTTTGGCATTCCTAAAAGTGCTCTGTTCACTATTCTGAAAGATTTGAAAAAGGTTAAGTTTAGAGAAATCTGCTGCACTGGGTAAGATTCGAGCACAAAAGGAAGTATCTGCATCTTTAAAGGTACTTTGGGAATCGGAATGGTTAATGATGAGGAGTGCAAAAAATGTTCTCATAGATGGTAATCTTTTAAAAGCTAAGACTGAATCGTTTGTGCATCGAATGGATATTGAAGAATTTAAAAGTTCAGATGGATGGTTCCAGAAATTTAAAACTTGTCGTGGTTTGTCTTTCAAAAGTGTGTTCCAAAAGTATAGCTGTGGACATTGATGCTCCAAAGGAATGTAAGGAAAATCGATAAAAAAATGTTTTGATGACATATGACCACAATGACATCTTCAGTGCAGATGAAACTAGACTTTTTTTTTTAAATTGCTATGGACAAACACTCATTTAAAGATGATAAATGCAGTGGAGTTAAAAAGGCCAAACAACAGATTATCATTCTCCTAGCAGCAAACATGTCTGGCACAGAGAAGCTTCCTCTTAACCATTGGGAAAGCCCAGAAGCCTCTGCTTTAAAGGTTTGAAGACATTACCGACTGCATCAAGCAAACCAAAAGGCATGGATGACATCATATGATAGTCTCTGATAAATGTATCAGAGACTTAGATCACAGGATGAGTGAAAACAATAGAAAAATTTTGCTGTTTGTGGATAACGCCCCTCATTTGTCAAATAAACAATCTATGTGCAATCACTTTAGAGTACCTACCACCAAATTTGATGTCAGTTCTTCAGCCACTTGATCAAGGTGTAATCCATTAGTTTTAAGAAAAACTACCAAAGAATGCAATTAAACAAAATTGTGCTATGTCTTGAAAGCAAAATTCAGTGTGAAATCGATATCCTGCAGGCAATGTATTTGTTTCAGCATGGGATAAAGTTGATGAAATTGTGATTGCCAAATGCTTCAAACATGCTGGATTTATTGCCTGGAATGATGCAATGGGTGAAGTTTTGCATGCTTCTTCCTCTATTAATTGCGAAGAACAGTCCGATAATAGGGAAGAAATATTTGAGCATGTGCATCATCACCTAAACGTGGAGGAAAACTCGAGTTTTAAAGATTATGCAGAAGTGAATGCAGACATTGAGTGTTTCAGGATATGCACAAATGAAGAGGAACTCATTACAGACAATCTGAAATTTTTAGTGATGAAGACGAGGAAACCTGCCTTGGTTGAACAAGCAAGTTTCAGTGAAAGATGACCATCAAGGATTAAAACTTGTATGGCAATTTTTTTTTTTCCAAGCACATAACTGCGAAAGTTAAATAACTGCTATCGCATACCGTCATAATTGTCTCTTAAAACATGCTCTACCATTGAAACAGTGTTTTGACATTATTTTAAGATATGAAACAATTCTCTTGTTACATCTTTATAGGTATGTAGCCTATGTAGTGAAATTTACAATTTAATTGTAACCTTACTTCACTCTACAATCAATGCAAAATTTATAGTCATAATTTTCTTCTTTAATACTGTACAGGGCTGGTCCAACCTTAGGTAATCCGACGGCCACATAAAAAAAAACAAATCAATCCGAGGTCCCCATCCAGAATAATAAATACAGTAGAAATATTAAAATATCTGGATAGTCCTACCATTAGGTTTAGCAAGCACTTTTAAAATTTCATAATAAAGGAAAGTCATGTTGCTTATAAAGTTTTTATTGAAAGAGTAGACAAGATACAATTGTTTATAATTATTATTTAATTTTAATGAGAGCTCTGCAGTTGTTAATTTTCATTTACTAATGTAGCTATATCAATATCGATGCTTGTAGTTGCCAATCGCAGTAAATGTGAAAGTGATTTATCAGTCAACGAACATCTGTATTTGGGTTTTATGAATTTCATTGTTGAAAAAGTGCTTTCACAAAGATATGTGCTCCCGAGCATTGAGCACATCTTGAATCCAAAGTCCCTCAGTTTTGGATAGTGCTCTCTTGGTATTAATTTTAAAAAATCTTCTAATTTTTCAATTCTGCCAGTATAAAAAGGGTTGGATTGCAAATTGCACAATTCCAGTTAGAGGTCAGATTTTATGTTTTCAGTTCTGGCAGCTAAATGAAAACTATCTTCAATTTCCTTAATATCACCAAATTGATTCTCAAAGTCCTCCATGATTGTTTCAATGCACTTTATATGATATGAAAATGATGTTCTCTCAAAATTCTTCATTTCTTTAAATTGTTTTTTGCAATTAGTAAAAATATTGGCCAATGTTGATTTTAAAAGCTTCAATTTACTTTTAAAACCATTCAGATTGACCATATAAGTTGGCAATATTCTGTTGTTTGCCCTGCAGCTTTAAGTTCAACTCATTCAAATGTTTGGTCATATCTGTTAAAAATGCAAGATCAGATAAAAAGGTGGGATCTTGCATTTGATTTTCAAGTTCTGTTGTGTCAGACTTCACTTCGTTTTTAAGAAATATGGGTATTTCTTTCCGAATGGCAAAAAAGTGCTCCAGACATTTTCTGGCACTTAACCAGCGAATATCAGAATGGAGGAGCAAATCGCCATATGCAGCATCCATCCATTTCGCTCAAGAAATTGCAAAACTTATGAGTCAGAGATCTATAACCTCCTCGTATAATATTGGTTACTTTTACAGCTACTTTCATGGCATTGACTTGATGTAGAGATTTTCCACAGAGTGCTTCTTGATGAATGATGCAATGAATGGTAGGGCAGTTAATATTATTTTGTTTCAATAGTCCACAAAACCCAATTCCAGTCCCCGTCATAGCTTTGGACTCATCCGTGAAAATGCAGGAACAACTGTCGAATCCTCAATAGTTTATAACAGTTTTGAACTGGAGGAGAAATTGTTGAAGATAAACACAAGAAAGGCACCCGGGGTGGATGGGATCTATCCAGTTATATTAAAGGAGGCAGCAGAGGAAGTAAGCAAACCCTTAGCCATAATTATGAGAGCTTCCTTGGACTCAGGGGAGAGGTACCCACAGACTGGAGATGTGCAAATTTGACCCCAATTCACAAAGGAGGATCAAAGGCTGACACAAGTAATTATAGACCTGTGAGTTTAACTTCTGTTCCAGGAAAATTAATGGAGGCACTAGTTAAAGAAGCACTGCAGGATCATTTAGACAAGACTTCAGTTATAGCTCGGACACAGCATGGTTTTGTTAAGGGGAAGTCTTGCCTGACCGATTTGATTGGATACTATGATGCAGTCACAAAGGAACTGTATGCAGGGAATAACTTTGATATTATATACTTGGATCGTAGAAAGGCTTTCGATACTGTTGCACAAATTGGAGCAGTGTGACATTGGAGGCAAATTGCTGCTGTGGATAAAGGGGTGGCTGAGGGGGAGAAGACAGAGTGGTAACCAATGGGCACTGCTCGTCGTGGACTAATGTTATTAGTGGAGTCCCTCAGGGCTCAGTGTTGGGTCCATTATTGTTTTCTGTATTCATAAATGATATTGATGATGGTATATCAAGCTTAATGTCGAAGTTTGCAGACGATACAAAGGTAGGCAGGGTTGTCAAGGACACTACTGACACTATGCTGCTGCAACAGGATCTGGAAAGGTTGAGCAGATGGGCTGAGAGGTGGCAAATGAAGTTTAACATTGACAAATGTAAAGTACTACACATGGGAAACAGCAACCCCAGAGCAACGTATCAACTCTGTGGTACTACACTGACAGTGGTAGAGAATGAAAGGGACCTTGGGGTGGTTGTGCAGGCAGATATGAAGTTCTCTGAGCAGTGCAGATGGGCTGCAAGAGTAGCTCATGGTGTATTGTCAATGATATATAGGAATTTTTCTAGCAGGGATAAGGAGGTGATTATTCCCTTGTATAAGGCAATGGTCAGGCTACACCTAGAGTACTGTATACAGGTCTGGAGGCCTCATTTCAAGAAGGACGTAGAGCTGCTGGAACGAGTACAGAGAAGAGTAACAAGATTAGTGAATGGAACAAAGGGGTGCTCTTACAAAGAAAGGCTTAAGTTTTGCAAATTAGTGTCTGGAGACTAGGCACCAGTGAGGTGATATGATAGAGGTGTATAAAGCCTTGAATGGTTTGAGCATGCTCAATGCTGATGGGATTATTCTCGCTCAGAATAATCACCTGAGAGGGCATAAATTCAAATTGAGGAAAGACAGATGTAGGATAGATGTGCGGAAATTTGCCTTTACCCAGCGGGTGGTTGGTTGGTGGAACAGACTTCCATCCCTTGTTCTGGAAGTTGATAGCCTAAATAAGTTTAAGGCTCAGCTGGACAGGTATTTTGAACAAACAGAGGGGTGAAGTGGAAGTGGTTTTTTTTTTTTTTTTGGCTGATGCTGCATAAGCTTGCTTTCTTGCATCAAATGCCTCTACTAATGCTAATGAACTGCTTCGAAAATATCAGTACCTTTTAGTGGTCCCATGGAAAGATATGACTGAGTGGTTCTTCATTAATAGTAAAGTCCTGAATAGTCGAAACAGAAATTAAAGTTGACTTAAGTCTGCTTCATCTGTGCTTTCATCTCCAGACAATGAAAAGTACCCACATTTTGCCATTGAATCGCACAGCTTTTTTGAAACGTATTGATCCATGTGTTCTACACATCTTGTGGCGGTCTGATGAAATAATGCCACTGTTTCGAACTTCTCGACTAATTTCAGCTCATTAAATTGTTTTGCAATTTCAATTGCACATTTCTTCAGTCACACCATCACTAAAAGGCTTTTTTGCTTTTGCTGACTCCAATGCTACTTTGTGCGAAGCGACAAGGCTTTGTGCAGTACTAAGTTTAGCAAAAAAACTCTTGATGCATCAATTTCTTATATTCTGCAATAATGGCTTCTTGATATCTCCAATATACATCTAAAATCATTCTGTGTAATGTAGTGTCGTTTCACATTACTCTTTAGGCACTGACAAAACTTGCATACAAACAAGACATTGAATTTTATTCTTGTTGTTTGTAATCAAATAGTCTGATTCCCATCAGCTTTGATATACTTGCTTTTCTTCAATTTTTCTTTCCTTGTGAGACATGGTTGTTTGACAATAAGTAGTAATTTATTAAGTAGAAGTGAAGTATATTGAAGATAACATGGAAATCAATTGCAATGCATATCTAGTAATTTGAAGCGCCAGTGACACTAACGATGGGTGACCTGCCCCGCAGCATGTGCATTGAAACAAGACATCTAGTATGGATGCAACGAAATGCACTTGAAGTCGTGCATAGGTTTGCACTCTCAAGTAGTTTTGCGACACATTTTATTTTTTCGCGTGTGAAAATCAAAAGGCCTAACCCTCAGGGGACTGCACAAAATCGTTCTGCCGGTGCATGCAGCCCTCAGACTGTGGTTTGGACAGCCCTGCTGTAGTAAATCTTATATAAGATTATACAGTACTATATTGTATTAATAGAATTACATTAAATGTTCAAGCTTTTACTTGTTTTGTTGCTAATTGAATGATTGATATAATGTCCTTTTGATATACAGACTGTTTTTCTCATTTCCCTTGGGAGGTACTTATATAGAGACTTGACTGTAGTTTCATTTTTTATACACATTTATAGTTCAATTTGGATACATTAGGCATGATATATAACATAAAGAAATGTGTAAAGAAATTTCTTATTGCATTTCAGTTTTCTTTCAATTTGTGGATTATCTGGGGAAAATTTTTTCCCCATCCACTCTGAATAATCAGGAGGCTACCATATGTTGAATCTTTCCTCATGTTTACAATAGTAGTCTTTTGTCAAAGTCATTGGAAATAGCTTCTGTTTCTTCCTATTTCTGTTACACCTGATGGGTCTCTTACATCTTCATTTGAAGATAACACTAACTTTGTATCGTTTTATTTTAACATTTGCAAAGATGATATTGGTGAATAAATCTTTTCTTGCTATACTAGATGTATCCCACTCACTGTCTCCCTTGCTTTTCAGAGAGGAGATTCTTGATGTGAAGGAGACTGTTCACATAATTGGCCTACTTTTTCATAAAACCCTCTGATCTAGAGTTACTCCTGTTTTTTGTTTAGCCTATTCCTTTTTATACATTCTTATTCCCATTTTTGTTCTTTTACTTCAGCACGTTCAATGCTGCCATTTCATAATGAAGATTGAGAAATCACTCCTTTCTGGTTTATTTTTCTTTTATTGCTATCTCAATCATTTTCAAAGAAACGGAGGAATCCATCACTCACCAGTTTTTTTTTTTTTTCCCACTGTTGTGAACCTTCTACATGATTATTGATCCAGTATGAAATTTTTTAGGAACAACACTGCTCTGCATTGGAATTGTAAAATTTAGATATTTAATAGATATCTCAATCAGAGCTCTGTGGCTCTTCCTCTGAGGTAAAGATATCTATACATAATCAAAAATGAAATTACTGTTACATTTTAGGACTCAGTAATACAATGAACATCAAGGTCTTAATACAATGAACTGAAGCTGAGTGAAGGCAAAGGAAAAAAATAAAGAAATAAATTGCTGCTGATTGACATTATACATAAAATCTTTATTAAAATAAAATGACTTTAATCAAATAAATTGATAAAGTGGTTTATGAATACAATCACAAAACAAAAATAAAACCAGCCATGGAACTAGAGTACTGTCTGTAGTCTTTATCAACCATGGAAGCCTTTTGTGAATATGGCTAGCACCTGAAAAGTTTCCCTGGCTGGTTTATTTTTTTTATGTATACTTGCACTTTAAAACAGTTCATTATTTACTATGGATGTATCTGACTTGTGGCTTTTTTTTTAGGGAAAAGAGATGTTCAGGGAGAGCTGCATCCTGGGAATTTTCTGGAAATTATCAGTACCAACTAACATCATTGCAAAATCTGAAGATTTGCAATGACGTTACTTGGTGAATTAGTCTGAGAATTGTGTAGCAAAGGAACCCATTTTGCTGCTGACCAATGGGGTGGAAGGTGGAGTTGCGCACGGGTGCTTGTTCCAGCTGTTTGTGGCTGGTTTGGAAGTGTGTCGCCCACCTATTGCCATTGTCAGGCTACAAAGCTAGGTCTTTGCAATTGCAGCTGCTAAGGAGATTCTAAGAGTGCAGATGCTATTCTGGGTAGTCCTTGTACGATTTGGATTGTCCAAGTTTGGGGATTATCACCACTGTAATAGACTATTCTTAAATACGTAAGTTGTGAATCTCCTAAATAAACTTGATAGACCAGGGGTGGCAAACCTTTTTAAGGGTGCGTGCCACTTGGAATTTTGCACATCACAGTAGAACGTTGATTATCTGAACCGTCAATTATCCAAACCAGGTGCAACCCCCCCCCCCCCCAAATTACAGTATCCACTTTTTATATTGGTAAATACATAGCACACTGGTTATGCTGAAATATTACTCCTGCTGCTTAATGAATTTAAAGCCCACTCATGTGGAGGCCTTCACTGCACTAAAAACTGCAATGGCATGGTGTCATCAATAGTCTGAATGCAGTTCTACGGGGATACTGCTATTAAAGAGGATGAGAGATCTTGCCACGAAAAAAGACGATCTCGCATGGTTCAAAGAAAAAAATTCAAGAGTACATATTTTAAAATATAAACCTTCCCAAGATTCATTATACTCTTATTTCTGTGCAGTTACTTTTGTTTGTATATTTCTGTTTATGTAAAAAAAAAAGGAAAAAGTGCAATTTATAGTTGAAACCAAGTAAAACAGTTAGGTAAGTTCAAAATAAATATAACATACATTTTTTTCTTCAAAATGTTTTGGTTATTATTTACAAATCAATTTTTTATAATACTTCATATTTAAAAATGCCTACAATAATTTAATAGTAGGTGGTCTAATTACACTTTTTTGTATAGGGCATTCCTAGGGTATGTGGCACACAGGTGCCAATTGAAATTTGGTGCCCCCTTTAAAATTTTTTTATGTGTATCTAAGTTTTCAGGTTTTTAGAACACCCCTTGAACGTTGTTGCCCAAATTCAGTGCACCCCTTGCACTCTCAGGATGGCCCACTCCCCCTGTAATTGTATAAACTGGGTATTCTCATGTATGTTTGATCATCAGAACTATTTGATTAACTGAACCAACCTTATCCCATTTAGTTTGGATAATCAATGTTCTACTGTATTGTTATTTTTTCTCATACACATTTCACTTGACAAAAGCATAACCAAAAAATGAATGAAATAAAAGACATTTATTTCAAAGATGCTTTAATAAAGGTATTAAAATAAAAAATTTAACTCTGTACTAGGTACTTAATGTGTACTGCCATTAGCATATTCAACGTGTTTTACATTTAAGTCATCGGCAGGCATTAAAAATGTTTTAATTTTCAGATATTAATAAAATTCATGGATAATAATATAAAAATGTTTTTATTTTATTAATAATTATATCAGTTACTGAAAGTATATGATCTATGATGACTAAAGTAGGATATATAATTTTTACATTGAAGAGATAAAATGTTCATGACTAACTACACCATCTATAGTTGTTCCATTACATTTAGTATTTATGGAAAGATCTGACGACATGTCCAGGTTGAAGAATGTTTTCATAAATGTGCAGAACTCTTTTTCCACGCTCAGTTTAATTGTAAATAAAAAAAATTACATTCAATCTGAAAACACCATGTGATTTGAAACCAGATTCATTTTCGAATTAACGCATTTCCCAGTTTCCGAAAGTATTTCTGTTTCTAAATTCCTTAACTTTCCAATGATATGCCATATGTCCACATGTTCATATTTTCCACTATCCAGGAAAAACTGCAATTTTCAGAGGTTTGAAAGTTTTTCCTCTAGTATAGAGCTGAGATGAAGCTCCATGCAAAATTTCATAATGCTTTTTGCATGAGTTTTTTTTTCATTACAAAATTTTTGAAATAATGCCAGTAAAAACGTTTTTTAATGTCAAAATCCTTTTAGCTTACAGAACAAATTTAATGATAAACCTCTTATATTATAAATAGAAAAACATCAGTGAGACTTCTGTTGCTGCACCATTGACAACATTTACTTTGCATTAGGCTTATAATTTATAACTTTGAGCTATATATGCATGCGGCACTAGTTTCATCCATAAGACTACTCCTATGACTAGACTTACAAGGTTCATCACTGAGAACGACTCACAAGAATGTCAATGAGAAATTTGTTAGTAATGCTGTTTAAAGATTTTTTGAACAGACAAAAGTTTCAGGAATTGAATTCCAAACTTTTAATATCTCATTTTCTGCAATTTTCTTTGCTAATCTTGTCACTAGTCATTCCCTTTCAGTATTTTCTAAATCAACTCAGATGTCAATAAATTTTTGCCTCCAAATTGAGCTGCCCTGAAAATCAATCAATTGCATCTCAAAATCATCCAGGCCAATCGACTGAAACATTTTCATTTTCAATTCGGGTAGTTTTACACTGTCTGCAAACTTAATAATGAATTTTGCAGTTTCTTCCAATTCTCTGAACTTGATAAATCTTGTAGAAAACTGTTCAATAGTTGATTCAATTTTTTGGGAAAGCTCTGAATTCCATGTGCCCAAAAAATTTGTACGTGTGCTCCTTCAGACATGCCATAGGTTTGCCACCTCTGTGATAGACTATATGCTTTTTTGTTGACTTTTCTCATTTGTTGTAATATATCAGCAGTTTTGTGATATAAAACTATTCCAAGTTTTTTTGCAAACTTTGCATTCCTTTTCATTACTGTGAGCCTTCCACATGATTATTGATCACCAATATGGATATTTTTTTTAATATAGGTTATAGAATTAGGAAGTTATTTACATTTTGTAAATATATTGTTTAAATTTAATGTTTTGCCCAGATATGCCTTCATTACTTGTAAGGAAACACATGTCCTCCACATCAGTATAATGGTTTTACCATGTTATTCATTCGAAGAGCATTTAATTCCTGTCTGACTGGAGGAATTTTTGAAGCTCTCTTCAACTGAGGCTGTAATTAGCCAATCTTATGTGGAGGTCAGCTAATTAGTGTTTTTCAGTGCATATAACATGAGAACTGCCTCATGAACACATACTTATACAGATATAATAACAATGGTAAGGTATGGTCTAATTTGCTGATGCACCTACAACTCTTGCTAAACTAGTGAAAGCAATAGTTTCCAGTTTTTATCATTAGCATTGGCAGCTATTGGTGAAGTGAGTTGAATGGCCAGTGTTGGGGGGGGGAGTTATTACGGCCAACAGTGTTAAGGGGGTATTAGGCCAGTGTTAAGAGTTATTACGGCCGACAGTGTTATTGGTACTTTGTCACATGCCCAGTGTTGGAGGGTTCTGGATCCTCCAACAAGATTTAGGCTTAAATGGTTGTGAAATGAATTGAGGCTCGTGGCAGAGAACAAAAATGCATGGGATCCATATAAATTATCAGCCGACATGGAAGCCTATGGCAGATATAAGCTAGTCTGTAATGACGTCACAAAGGACGTTAGGCAGGCGAAGACAGATTACGAGAAATCTTTGGCAAAGGATATAAGAACTTATATAAATCCTTGTTTAAGAACTTATATAAACTCTAAAAGGAAGGGGATGAATCTAATTGTTCCACTTGATATCGATGGTTCGACTGTTGATTATCCTGCTCAGATAACAAACGAACTGAATGAGTATTTTGCATCTACAGTCACACATGAGGAGTTAAGGTTTGAAAATGCCACAAGTTATCAAAATATAGCAGGGTGCTTAATGATTTTGTAATAACTGAGAGCAAAGTGGAGGAGAAATTGTTGAAGTTAAACATAAGAAAAGCACCTGATGAAAAGCATCTGGGGTGGATGGGATCTATCCAGTTATATTAAAGGAGTTGGCAAAGGAAGTAAGCAAACCCTTGCCATAATTATGAGAGCATCCTTGGACTCGTGGGAGGTCCCCATGGACTGGAGATGTGCAAATATATCCCCAATTCACAAAGGGGAATCGAAGGGTGACACAAGTAATTACAGACCAGCTAGTTTAACTTCTGTTCTGGGAAAAATAATGGAGTCACTGGTTAAAGATGTATTGCAGGATCATCTAGACAAGAGCAGCAACAATTCAGACACAGCATGGGTTTGTTTTGGGAAAGTCTTATCTGACAAATTTGATTGGATATTATGATGCGGTTACAAAGAAACTGGATACAAAATAATTTTGATATCATGTACTTGGATTTCAGGAAAACTTTTGACACTGTTGATCATGGAAGACTACTGTACAAATTGGAGCAGAATGGTATTAAGGGTAAGTTGCTACAGTGGATAAAAGGATGGTTGAGTGGGAGAAGACAGTGTGGTAATCAATTGGTGCTGCTCTTAGTGGACTAATGTTATTAGTGGAGTCCCACACTGTTTGGTGTTGGGTCCACTGTTTTGTATATTTATCAGTGATATTGATGAAGGTATATCAGGCTTGGTGTTGAAGTTTGCAGATGATACAAAGGTTGGCAGGGTTGTTAATGACAGTAATGGCAGTGTGCTACTGCAACAGAATCTAGAAAATTTGGGCAGATGGGCTGAGAAGTGGCAACTGAAGTTCAACATTGACAAATGCAAAGTACTGCATATGGGTAGAAGTAACCCCAGAGAAACGTACCAACTGTGTGGTACTACACTTAAGGAAAGTGGTAGAAAATGAAAGACATGGGAGTAATTGTGCGGTCAGATATGAAGTTTTCTGAGCAATGCAGACAGTCTGCCAGGGAAGGTCATGGGGTTTTGTCAATGATATACAGGAATTTTGCTAGCAGGGAAAAGGAGGTGATTGTCCCTCTGCATAAGGCAATGGTCAGGCCACACCTTGAGTACTGCGTACAGGTCTGGAGTCCTCATTTTAGGAAGGATGTAGATTTGTTTGAGCGTGTACAGAGAAGAGCAACAAGATTGGTGAGGGGAATGAAGGGATCCTGTTACCAAGAGAGGTTTAAGTTCTGCAAATTGCAGTGGCTGGAGACTAGGCACCTTATGAACCTAAGTGGGCATAAATTCAAATTGAGGAAAGATGGTTGTAGAATAGATGTGTGGAAATTTGCCTTTAGCCAGTGGGTGGTCAATTGCTGGAACAAACTTCCATCTGTCATGGAAGTTGATAGATTAAATAAATTTAAGGAGGAATTGGACAAACATTTAGAGGGAATTGTTTTGTTAATTTTTTTTTTTTTTTTTGGCTGATGCTGCATATATTTATATACTTGCTTTCTTCCATCACATGCCACTAGTACTATATCCTATGTGATGCTTAATGAAGATGAGTTCAGGTGCTCCTAATATTTTTCATTATCAGTGCACTTAAGTTCTGAACATTCCTCTGGCTTAATATATCCATCTAGTGGTAAAATAGGACAATCTTGTATATCCTGAATATTTTAAAACGGTGGAATCACCCCACCAATAAAATATCGCGATTTGGATTAGCATTGTGTTACATCAGACTTCGGTTATGCAAATTTGCTTAAAATCTAATGCTGCAAAAACTTTTCTTGGCTCTACAACTGGTTTTTCTTTGGTGTAAATGAAGAGTTAGCAGAGAGATAATTATTTCAAACAAAACATTTAATATACATAAACAAACATACATCACACCTTCCATCTGAGAAGATTAAAGACTTAAGGATTCTAATATAACATTCTACATTTATAAGAGTAAGTCAACATAATTAGTTATAGTGGTCACTCTTTGAGCCCATATTATAATAATTTCACTTAAATAGCCATTGTCATTTCTTTACATAAGTTATCAGAATACTAAGAAACACAAGATATACTAACTAGACATAACATTAAAGAATATATATTCTTAGGAATTAATCATCGTTCATTATGGGTGAGAATTAACATGAATATTTTCTGTTCAGTTATTTCCTCACAATCCTTTCACTCTTATGAAAAGGAATTCTCACTTATCCTATTCTCCTCTCGTGCTCCCTTGCTGTCCTCTCATAGGCGACTTCATCCAGAGGAATTGGGTGGCGGCCTTCTCCTTGGAGACGACAGACATCACACCACAAAGAAATACTATCACGACATTTTTTGTGTGCTATGGTCAAACTGCTTCAACAACACCTCCCGACACTCTCCACTCTATTGAACTTTTCACTTTTCCTTTCTCCCCTTTTGGGTCACCCAGTTTTTAAAAGGAGAAAACTCTCCAGAGTTTGCATAAATCTGAGATCTGATTGGATTCTCCAGTGCTCATCTCATGCACCTGGACGGCATGTGATGGGAAAAAGAATGATCACAATGTCCCATTTCTATCAGTCTGTGTACGGCAATGTAGTAGTAGTGGCAAGTGATGCAAGCTTATCAGAATCATTTAGCTCCACCTAACACTGCTTCAATGGCACCTGCAAATATTCTTGCTCCTTTTCTATTTAAGTGTATCCTGTCCTTGTAAAAACTCTCTCTCTCCCATTAACAAAGACAGACCACTCTGAGAAAAATTCTGTGCCATGAACCTTGCACATTCTCCCCAGGGCTGAATTGATTACAAGGCTCTCAACATATACCCCCCCCTCCTATCGTGTCTGCGTAGAATTGCAGAAACTTTCAAATTCAATCCTAACTCGTTACTTTTTGCCAACATTGTCCTGTACTTAAGTCCTCAGATTTCTTAATCTTAATATCATTAGTGTGAACGTGAACATGTTCAACAATATCACCTTTTGTGCCCATAAAAAAAAATACGTGCCCTACAACTTAATCTACTTTTGTCCCTGGCAGACATTCCATGGTCCTATTTTCCACCTATCTTTTTACAACATTTTCTGTTTCCCTGATAATAGAATCACTGAAAATAACTAGCTCTTTTGGGAGCAGTGCATTTTGCCTCGAAGATTGCTGATGTGTTGTCTGAAATAAATATTTATATTAAAATAAATATAATGAAATATTTTGTGCCACACAAGATATTCCCATCAAAATATCTGCTTTGGTCTTGCCTACACTGTTCCATACATTTCTTTCAAGCATGGAAATATTTCTAAACATTATCTTCTGTAAGACCTCTTAACACTTTGGTCATTTTTTTGCCGAATGTTTTCAGTCCACTGAAGACCAGCAAACTGAATAAGTGCACTTTTCAGGTTAGGTGAAAAAAAAAAAAAAAAGTCACAAGGAGCTAGGTCTGGAAAATGGGGGTGCATGTTCACACACAGGGATTAGTTTTTTTAAATTAATGAACAGAGTGTTGTTTGCTGCAGAATTGTTTTGATGGTGCATCTAAACATTCTTGCACAATTCAGGTCTCTTCCTTTGACTTTTTTCATGTAGCCTTGTCAGTACTTAAATGTATGTTTAATTGACATTCTGATTTGATTATCATGGCTGAATACATCCCACATTCAGCTATGATAATTTCTTTAATATTGAAGAAAACAAGAGGCATGATTTTTGATTTTGACATTTGCTTTTTTTGTTCTGTGCGATTCTGTCTTCCATTGCATTGCGACTGTCTTATTGACAGACTGGACCTTGAGTTTTTTTCAAAACACCTTCACAAACTTGGAATCTTCTCATTCTTTGATCTTCATTCAAATTTTTGGCACCATCTTGGCACACACTTTTCTCTTGCCTAAATTTTCAATTAGATAAGTCAACCATTCTAATGCTTAAAAGACAATTACTTCTAATTAGTGTCCTTATCTGGTCCACATTTTCATCAGTTTCCTTGGATATTGGATGGCCTGGTTGTTTATAATCTTCCACAGTATCTCTACCTTCTAAAAATATTTTATGCCATTCAAACATACTCGACATAACTCGTAACTTTCATTTGGTGTTTTCTTTAGTTTTGTTAAAAATTTGACATGATTCATTGTTCAATTGTTTTGTCTTTCATTTTTCTGACAAAGTGCAAAAACAAAGTAATGAAACCTGTAACTGCAAAGTGAATTGGCATGTCAGAATGTAACTTGGCAGACAACTAGGGAAAGGTTCAAGGTCAACTGCTGTGCCTTTGTTTCACTGGTGGTGCTTTGTGTGTAGTGGCTGTGCACAGTCTTATTTAATAGCCACACCTTGTATTCCAACATATAAGTTGACTTCTGTTTTATGCTTAATCATAAGACTAAGTTGACCTCCCTTTTTTTCAGTTATCTTTTGTATCTCACATAGTGATGTATTATATTAAAATCTGCATTAAGAAATCTTTTAAAAATTAACAGTTATTACATGCATGATAAACTATAAAGAAAGCTGTAAGCATATATAGTACATTCTTAGGTGTTTCATTTTGGTTATGAAACCAAAACCTACAGGGGTTGGTTATTGTACTGTTATTAACACTATAGGTGTACATGGGAAGCTTATGTTGCTGAGCTATTCCTTGCACATTTTGTATACTCTACTGCAAATTGGTTTTATAGTAGTGCCTTTGCTATAAGAATATGAAATTGATTTAAATGTAAAAATCTCAAAAGTAAATTTTAAACATAAGTCCTGACAAATTTCATGAATTGTTTTTGTCTCTTGAAGATGAACAAATTCTTGGGTTTTAACAAGTGAGCATCACCTATTAAATGTATATTTGTGTAAAGTATATACACCCAGTGATTGCTTGATTATGACCATCTGATCTGTAATGGACTGTGCCCCATAGCTCACAGTATAAAAACCTGAACAGCTTCCTATGCTAGAGCAGTGGTAATTGGCATTAGGTCTTGCAAGTTAAAATAACAGCAGCTATTGGATATAATAAAGATATCACAGTTTCAAAAAGGCATGATTGTTGAAGTGCATGTGCCAGGTACTTCTATATTGGAAATAGCATGTCTTTTTCAGTTTCTCATGGCCCACTGTGGTTAAGGTGTACAAAAGATGTTGGAAAAGTCAAACCACTTTCCTACTGACAGAACTTAAAAGATTATGCACAGTGGATGTTTGTGGTTAATGAAGGATACAGTGCATTGTACAGGCCTAACAGCAAGTCACTGTATGACAGTTAACATCACAATACAATGAGGTATAGGTGCCTCCGTAGCCAGTTGGGAAGGAGCAGCAGTGCGTAGCACACGCTTCTTGATTTAGACCAGGGTTCGAGCCAGTCACCACCAAATACGGAGGATGCGGGAAGGTCATGGAACGACCACCACATATTCCTGGAGCAATATGGCCTTAGTTGCTAATGCTCCTAAAAACCAAATAATAACAACAATGAGGTATACCAGAACAATATCAAATGACTGTGCACTGCACTCAGACGTATGGGGTTCCACAATAGACTACCCAAGAGACACCCTCTCCGCACCACTAGTCATCATTGATGGCGAATTCTGTGGTGTCAACGTGTTGGTTGGACACTGGAGGACTGGAAATGACGTGCTCATTGGACAAGTCCAAAAACCTGGTGTAACATGCAAACAGATGCTTTCATGTGTGGCACAGGTGACATGAGTCCATGGACCTACATGCATAGGGCCTGTTATCCAGGCAGGTGGTGGTGATTGCTTAATATGAGGCATATTTTGCTGGCAACAACTAGGACCCCTGTTGCATGTGAACCAACATTCCATTGGTGAGGTTTATCAGCAGCACCTAGGAGATCATATGCACCCTGTCATGTTGCATTTTTTCCCAAACAAAAACATGATCTCCCAAAACAGTGCCCATGTCATTGGGTTACACCATGCACAACTGGTTCAAGGAACACCAGTGAAGATATCACCCATCTTGATTGACCTCCAAATTTGCCCTATTTCAGTCCAATTGAGAGAAGGAAAAAAAGTGAAATGTTTTGAATGGGAAGTGAGGTGTATGGACCTGCAACTGTCATCTGTTCTGACACTGGAAAACCTTGCAGGCAGCATAGCTGCAGATCCTTATGGATCTGCAGCCATGCTGCCTGCAAGGTTTTCTCCACTAGATGTCTTCAGACACCTAGTGGAGTCATCAGTGTCTAAGCAAGTAGCAGCTATTATCCATGCAAATGGTGGCCCAACATGATATTAGGTAAGTGATCACTCAGTGTTGATGCTAAGCATATTTAGTTTATACTCAGCTGTAATTTGACCTTAAGATTTTATGGATTGAACGGTTGACTGATACGTTATAATATATGGTAATTAAGGATATGACAGAGCAAGGCTTTGCATTTTAATGATCTTAACAATTAAATGCTTTTTCATCCAGAAAAAAGGAATATTTTGAAAATAACAGTTGCTAAACAGAATGGCAGGAAATTGAAGGCAGTTCCCAAAGATAGCAAGAAAAGATTTAGAGTTCTTTATGAGATTGCATCTGCTGCTTCAGAAGAAAAATTCAGGAAATTTTCCTTAAGAATTGCATTTCCATTTTAGGAAAAATTAAAAGAAAAGGTGGTCAGTATCAATGCCAGGCAAAATAAATTCCATTATTTCATGTTCCACAAGAATCTAATAAAGATAAATAATATATTGGAATTTTTACTTAAAAAGAGTGCTCACATTTAGACTATACTGTGATAAGAATTGAATGATCAAATATAAATTGTTTTAATAGTAATCATTCTTAAGAAAAATACAGTATAATCAAGTGAATGTATTTAATAACACAATAAGATGCAGTAGAAGCTTTCGAGACTTTAGAGTCTCTTTATCAACTAATTGACTGAAATTTGAATACAACGAATATAGTTATGCATGCAGTGAGCTGAGAGTGAAGTCATGTTATTCATTCAAGCTGATTTCCTATTGTCGCACGGGCATGCGCTGTTTTACTCCATCATTTGTCGAGGTGTAAAATGGTTGTCTCCGGGATGTGGTGCATTCTCATGCCTTTGCAGCAGTTTATGGCCTTCAGATTGTTCAATATATTAAGTGACTCTAGCCATGTGCGGTGGCGAAAGGGTCATGAGTGGTCCACTATTTCGAAGTCACGTTTGGGATCGAGATCGTGGTTGGTGGCCCAAAAATGCTCCGTGACTGCGGACTGGTCAGTTTCGGCAAGCCGGATTGTTCTGTAAGGCGATCTTGAAGACGTCTTGATGTCTCATCTATGTAGCAGCTGTCACAGTCTCTGCAGGTGATGCGGTATATTACATTGCTGCATAAGAGAGGTGTGACAGGGGTTGCCACACAAGCAGAACATAGGTTTCTGCAGTTTAACTGTACATATTTGTTGTAATTTCTGAGGATTTTTGAGATCAGACCTGACACGCCTGGATAGTAGGGAATGTAGGTGGATTGTATACTGTCTTGGTTTGGGGGTCTTGGTGGGATGAGAGTTCTTGTGCTTATAATAGGCATCTGTCTAGCACATTGGATGGATATCTACATTTAGTCAGGTCTGTCCTCACACAGGAAATCTCGTTGCGTCTGATTGCATCAGTGCTGGAATGGCTCCAAGCCCTGGAGAATAGGGTGCGGGCAGTGCTGTTGAGATGACTGGATGCATGGCCGGATCTGTAGTTTGTAAATTGTCCGCACCACATAGGTTTACGGTATGCCGAAGTCTCTAGACATGGGCCTACGCATTGCACTAAGACATCCAGGAATGGGATCGCCTCATTGACTTCTGACTCTAGAGTAAACTGTATTAAATTAGACAGGGAATTAAGGTATTCTAGTAATGCTGTTTGAGCTATGTAGTATTACAGTGAAAATATTGTCAACGTATCTGCACCACGTTGTAATAGGCACAGGTGGGTTCAGGTGTATCTACTCCTCTAAATCTTCCATGGCTGTTGGCTACTACGGAACTGACAGGGGCACCCATGACAGTGCCATGCACCTGTTGGTAGACCGAATCCTCAAAGGTGAAGATGCTGCTTGATAAGCATAGGTTGAGGGCGGTGCAGATATCATCAGTGGATAGTTAAGTTCTGGTTGGAAGGCTTAAGTCGTTCTCGAGGAGTCTCCTGGCACAGTGTACGGCCTGTTGGACGGGAATTGAAGTGAATAATGAGACCACATCAAATGATGCCATGACAGAGCTGTCAGGAATTGAAAGGTCTTTAATGAGGTGGATGAATTTGCTGCTATTTTTGACTGTGTGTGTGTGTGGAATTTCCTACAAGAGGTGAGAGGAGGTGCGCAATATGCTTGGATAGTTCATACGTTGGGGCATTGCAGCACGATACTATAGGTCTGAGGGGAATACCCGGTTTGTGGATCTTTGGCAATCCATAGAATTGCGGAAATTGGCAGCCGGTGGCATGTAGAAGACGCTGAGTTGTAGTCGAGATTTTCTTTTCTTTAAATTGTCTTGACGTGTTTGACATGTCTCTATACGTTTCAAGACCTTAATAGGTGGATCAGACAGAGGTTCATATACGTTTGGGTCAAGTAGTAGGACCAGGGCTTTCTCTCGGTAGGCTGACCGGTCTAATATAACGGTCCAGTGCCCTTTGTCAGCAGGAAGTATGACGATGGTGTTATCTTTTCCTATAGATGAAAGGGCGGAATGTTGGCATTTGTTAAAGTTTGCTGAGTGCTGCGGAGGATTGCGGCAGTCCTGAAACGGATCTCGTTGGCAGTTTCTTCGGGAAGGTTGGTAATGCTGGCTTCTATACCCATAGCGAGCTGTGTGACAAGAGGTTTAGATGGTACGACAGCAAACTTCATGCTGTTGGATAAGACATTGAGCTGTTCAGTGGATAGTTGTTTGCTGCTTTGGTTCAAGACGAAGGAAGTTGCGTCATTTGAACATGTGCTCGCCCTTGAGGTGTTAGCTTCTCTGTCTAGTTAATGAATTTGCACTTTTGGCGTAAACGGTAGGTATCAGAGATGTGGTTAGCTCAATGACAGATGGTATGTACAAGGTTCGTAAATATGATAGGCGAGATCTTACCTTGCAGTTGTAAGAGTCTGTACTTGTAGTCAGCGCTATTGATTTCATGGTGGAGATGGGTTATCCACAATTTTAATGTTTGTAGACTGAAGTTGAAACAGGCATGTTCCATTCGAGAGTTGTGGAATGGGGCTCTGTAGCAGAACCCTTTACAAATGATGCTTTTGCACCTATGTGCAAAGCGTAAATGTTGTCTGTTGCTGGCTATTGAAAAGGACTTCTTCTGTAACTGCACACAATCGTTATAGCCATTGCAGCCGTAAAGGGAATGTATTATGGCCTGGTGTACTGGGGTCTATGGTTAAAAATACAATATAATCCAGTAAATGTATTTAATAACACAATAAATACAATAAGATATAGTAGAAGCTTTTGAGACTGTAGAGTCTGTTTATCAACTAATTGACTGAAATTTGAATACAACGAATATAGTTACGCGTGCAGTGAGCTGAGAGTGAAGTCACGTTATTCATTCAAGCTGGTTTCCTATTGTTGTCACACGGACATGCGCTGTTTTACTCCAGCGTTTGTTGAGGTGTAAAATGGTTGTCTCAAGGATGGGTGCATTCTCAGGCCTTTGCAGCGGTTTATGGCCCTTCGGATTGTTCAGTATATTAAGTGACTCTAGCCATGCGCGGTGGCGAAAGTGTCATGAGTGGTCCACTATTTCGAAGTCACGTTTGGGATTGAGATCGTGGTTGGTGGCCCAAAAATGCTCTGCGATTGCGGACTGGTCAGTTTCGGCAGGCCGGATTGCTCTGTCATGCTCCTTAAGGCGATCTTGGAGACTTCTCGATGTCTCACTTGTGTAGCAGCTGTCACAGTCTCTGCAGGTGATGCAGTATATTACATTGCTGCGTAAGAGAGGTGTGACAGGGGTCTTCACACTGGAGACAAGTGAACGTAGGTTTCTGCAGGGTAACTGTACGCATTTGATGTTGTAATTTCTGAGGATTTTTGAGATCCGGCCTGACACGCCTGGGTAGTAGGGAATGTAGGCAGATTGTATACTGTCTTGGTTCGGGGATCTTGGGTGGGATGAGAGTTCTTGTGCTTATAATAGGCATCTGTCTAGCACATGGGATGGATATCCACATTTGGTCAGGTCTGTCCTCACACGGGAAATCTTGTCTGATTGCATCAGTGCTGGAATGGCTCCAAGCCCTGGAGAATAGGGTGCGGGCAGTGCTGTTGAGATGACTGGGTGCATGGCCGGATCTGTGGTTTGTAAATTGTCCGCACCACATGAGTTTATGGTGTATACAGAAGTCTCTAGACGGCCTACGCGTTGCACTAAGACATCCAGAACAGGAGCGCATCGTTGACTTCTAACTCTAGATACGAAATTAGACAGGGAATTAAGGTATTCTAGTAATGCTGTTTCAGAGCCACGTGGTATTATAGTGAAAATATCGTCAACATATGTGCACCATGTTGTAATATGCACAGGTGGGTTCAGGTGTATCTGCTCCTCTAAATCTTCCATGATGATGTTGGCTACTACAGAACTGACAGGGGCACCCATGGCGGTGCCATGCACCTGTTGGTAGACAGAATCCTCATAGGTGAAGATGTCATCAGTGGATAGTGACCTTCTGGTTGGAAGGTTTAATTGCCTTACGGAGCAGGACAGAGCAATCCGGCTTTCCGAAACTGACCAGTCTGCAGTTGCGGAGCATTTTTGGGCCACCAACCACCATCTCGATCCCAAACGTGACTTCGAAATAGTGGACCACTCACGACACTTTCACTACCGCGCATAGCTAGTCACTTAATGTATTGAACAATCCGAAAGCCATAAACCGCTGCAAAGGAATGAGAATGTACCCCATCCTGGAGACAACCATTTTACACCTCGACAAATGCTAGAGTAAAACAGCACATGTCCATGCAACAACAATAGGTAACCAGCTTGAATGAATAACGTGACTTCACTCTGAGCTCACTGCATGCATAACTATATTCGTTGTATTCAAATTTCAGTCAGTTAGTTGATAAAGAGACTCGAGAGTCTTGAAAGCTTCTACTGTATCTTATTGTATTTATTGTGTTATTAATACATTCACTGGATTATATTGTATTTTTCTTAACAATGGACCCCAGTACACCAGGCCCTTTCATCATAGTAATTATTCTGTTGCTTTTGTTTTTAAGGTTAACTTGTAAAATTATTAGTAAGCTGTTGGCTGTCATTATTGAAGCTTAATGCTGTTGTCAACCCCTTCCTTTGTCAGTACTCAAATCTTGTAATATTCAATAATTATTATGGAATAAAAATAATTGAACACAATTTTGATTCTGTAAATAAGCTTATTACCTATGTAAAAGTTCAAGCTAAGTAAGAAGATTGGCAATTCTGCCTCTGTGGAACAGTTTATAGCAAATATTCATTAAGATTGCTTCAAGTTCTAGACAGACAACTGGAACAAAAAAAATTAATTTTTTTCTAATCTTTTTTTCCACTAAACTTAGATTGCATAAACCATTGGAGCTCAACCTTTTTGGCTGAGTTACACCTTAAATTATCATAGGCATAGAATGCTAAGAAAGGGGTAGTTTCTTGTTTTTTTTTGCATGTGAAAACTATTTTTTAGCAAAAAATAATTACTACCCTTAAAATTTTAAACTGAAGTTGTATTAAGACTCCAAATAAAACAAAAAAATAGACCTATTCAGTAAATCTAACGAGGCCCTGCTGTGACAAATTTTGAGCAATTTTGCTGAAGTTAGGTGTCAGAGCTGATAACTGACAGCAAATGTCTGCTGAAGTGTCAAGTCTTTCTTTTTTGATTTTGTTTCAAGATATTTGGCAAACCCATGTTCACATAAATAAGTCGTCACAAATGGTTAAAGCTTATGAACTGCTTTGTATGCTGTATTAAGGAAATAGGCCAACAAACTAAGTAACCCAGAATGAAGACAGTAGAACACTAAAAAGCTTAACTTGGAGTGACATGTTACAAGAGATATCAATCAGTTCTTTAGTGGATAGGACAGGAGTTTGAGTTTTTGAAGAAAGGGTTAGCTATCCAATTGTTGTCTGTATTTACAAAAATATTCTTTAAAGAGATTGACAGCTGTGTAAGGTGGTCAATTATTGCTTTCTGTGAGTCTGACTCTGCTGAGGTATTTTTCAACAAGACACGTAGTAAAAGTATCGAAAGAATATTATCCTGTTTCAGCTCTTTCTCTAAAGAATAATTTTATCTTTGAATGCAGAGATTTTATCATTAGCCCTGAAAAGTGTTGTGCTTTTACCTTGAAGTGATAGATTTAGTGCATTTAGTTTGTCAAAAATATCTGCAAGGTATGCAATCCCTTGTGAATTATAATCACTAGATATAAAGTTGATGAATCTCTACACTTTATCTCAAGTTGCTTTTCTTATGGCTTCAGCTTTATGATCAATAAGAAACATCAATTTCAGATCATAATTCAGAAAATCGCATCAGCAGTTTACCTCATCCAAAGTGCGCTCTGGTGTGAAAACATAAGCAGTCGTAATAGTTGGCCATTTTTGTCACAGATCTGCCAAAAAAGCCTTGCATTTAAGCCATTAGATTTCACATAATTAGTGATTTCTATTAGTGTCTTAAGAATATATTTCAGTTTTGCAGGAATGTTTTTAACAGCTCAATTTTTCCTGTGGAGTATACAGTGACTGCTTGAACCGAAGGGGGTGTGCTGCTGCCTTGATTCAAGTAACAACACCTGAAATGGGAACCTGCATAGTCTTGGCACCATCAGTACAGATGTCAGTATACTTCTTCTAGCCGAGTTCATGAGCACAAAAAAAAGGCTGTTAATTTTTTCAAAAATATCAGCTGCTGTTGTAGTGGTTTTCAAATCATCAAAGATAATGTCTTTGCATAGCTCACCATTATATGGGTATTGAACAAGTAGTATTAGTACAGCTAAGGTACTGACATCAGTACTCTCATCAAGTTGCAAGATAAAATAAGGCGACAACCGAAGTCTACAAATGAGTTCATTGAGAAAATCAGGTGAGCAATTAAAATTCTTTAAGTGTCCTTAGAGAGACACCTGTTTTATTTTTGCTGATTCACTGGGTCTGAATGTTGTCTTGCACAGGTCAATAGTGCATGACATTATGAAATTTTTGCCAAAGTGTGGGCCTTTCCTCAACAAGCAATGCGATAGCTCGCTTTCAGTGAGTCTTTTAATAATTCTTTTTTACAACTCACAAATATAGATTTCGCTAACAAATTTTTTTTTTTAATTATACTTTTTCTCTTTGAAATAAGCAATGGACCTACTGTTCAACTCTGATTTATTTCAAAATGTCTCTTCAACAGAGAGATTCTTACAGTTATTTCCGAGTTTCTGTTCACACGGGATTTGATTCTGTTCGATTTGGATTTGATTCTGTTCACACTACAATAATAGAAGCCATATTCCAAATATTCATTTTGATAATGTGTTTTTTTTTTTTTTTTTTTTTTTGTTATTTGCAATTGATTTGCTTGTAGACAGATCTGGTGAATGGTCATGATTACACTTGTAACTTGGTCTGTCATATTGAGGTATTCTCGACTCGTCTTTGCATCTTTTCTCAGAGGATTTGCTGTTCTCTCTGTAGAATTGAACTTTTTCTTTGTTCCTCTTACTAAAAATTTATCCATGATTGGTGAATGATGTGAAATAAAAATTAAAAATAGCTGTGCAGAAAAAACATGCCGCTTGAGAACAAACAGTGTTTCTGCGACTTGTAGGTACTGTACGTCTGTGTTTCTTAGAGGTGAAAATAGCTAAAAATTGGCTGTGTATTTGCTTCAATATATTCGGTGTTGAGTTGCCTAGTAAATTTCTTATACGTTAGTGAATAATTACTGTAAACACCCAGTTTCTCCCCTCAGTTGGAGATGCAATAAAGGAGTATTTCAGTGATTCCAAGATGAGTAAGGATTTGTCATCAGCAAAGGTCATCTGCCCATCCAGGGCAGAGCCTAGGGTCAGAATGAAGATAAAGAACACTGGCCTGTCAGCAGGTCCAGTAATTCTATGGTAGGAGCAGACAGTTTCCATATCAGCAGGAAGAGGGAGGGTGACAAAAGTTTCCACTTTTCTGGAGCTGCCTCTTGATTGTTGTATACATCCCACTAAGGGATAGAGGGATGTTCATCAAAAGTCAGGTGGGAAGCTCTTGTGTGGGAAGGGATGTGATGGCACAATGATCAGTTGGTGCACAAACATGATGTGGTGATGTAAATTTTCCAAAAAAATTTTGGAAAAGAAAGTCCACAGTAATTGTGAAATAGTTATTAATCAATCCAAACTAGTTTGAAACAGGCTGAGTAGCAAACTTGATTCTTGTCCAAATAACAGTGAGCATTTTGGTCTCATGCCAAAGCTATAGGTTGCAACTTTTGTTCAGCTATATTTTCACCCCTGCTATGCTCTGTTGGTTCTACTGCATTATCAACTAAAGATAAATCTGATTTACAAGCATTTGCTTCTAACTCTTGTATTCATGATCATAGCGAATCACCTCTTACCATACCCAATACACTCCATTCATTGCCACACGTAGTCTTCTGATAGAAGGATGTTAGAAAAATTCTGAATAGTCTCGATGCCAAGAAAAGGCCAAGTCCTGATGACTTGTTCTCAAAACCTGTACTCCTCAGCTTGCTCCTGTTTTCAGTGTTACTATCTTGTTCCACTGATGTTTTTCTCCTTCTAAAAAAATTTCATATCCAGCCAATTCCTAAGAAGGGCAATAAATCCCTCCAAATTATTGTCCCATTGTATTTGTTTCTACTATTTCCATAGTGATACAAAACCCATAAACTGCCAATGCTTAAAACTATCTCAATTCATCTGATCAATGATTGCCAATATGGATTCTGTCAGTGTCTATCCATTGGTAATATTAGTTTATGTTACCCATCTCTGGACAAATTTGGTAAAACTTATGTAGTTGCTCTTGACATTTCTGTGGCCTTTGATTGTGATTGGCATAAAGAGCTTCTAAATTAGCTACCATCTTATGGACTACCAACTGGATTTTTCATTTTCATATCCAGTTTTTAGCTCTTGGCTGTGGCGGGCACATTATTGTATCTTTACTGTACAATAAAGATTTTCTTTTTGTCCACTCACTACAGGTGATTGTAAACAGTTCTGTCTTCTAACTTCTCCACTAATGCTGGTGTTTTCCAAGGATCATTTCTTCTCCCATTTGTTTCCACTTGTATATTAAGACCTTCCTCTAAATTGAAATTCTCCCCATGGGTTTTATGACGATTGTATTCTGCATTTCCACCTTCCAGTTTGAGAAAGCTTACCCTGCACAGAGCCTCAACTTCTTAAATAGCCATCAATTGCTTAAGTGCCAAACTCCAGGTATTTCTACAGTGGGACAAAGAACTTAAGTTAGTTTCAGTCCTTCTTAAACTCTGTCCTGGCTTACTGAGAGTCAAGACTTTATTGCAAAAAAAAAAAAGAAAAAAGTTTGATACTCAGATTTCTCTTTTGGCACAAGACATCATAAACATTGCTTCCTCTGTATCCAAGAAATCTTCTCTTTTGCTCTCATTGTTAATTTTCTTCTAAAGAACTACCCACTCGATACAAATCTCCACTCTCACAAATACCCATTTTGAGTTTAGATTCTTTGGAATGACTTTTATTATGTATTTCCAAAAATTTTAATCCACAGGAATTAGTGGGGCATCAGCATACTATTTATCACATAAATAGTACTTATAGTACTATAGGTGCTATATGCTAATAACCTTTCAATTTTGTGAAATCTTTGAAATTGGTAGTGATTTTATGGTCATGGGAGGGAGAAATTCAAGTCCAATTGTCGTGTACTTTCCAGTATAGTCTCTTTAGAGCTGTGCACCCCCCCCCCACACACAATACACTTTTAATTTATCATGAAATACAGTTGCCCCACTCTTGTAGAATGATATTTCAAGGCCTAAAGAAACTGTTTCCAAACAAATAGATGCTGATATAGCATCTTTATTTGTTTTGAATATTTGTCCACATTCTACAACAGTGGGATGACTATATTTAAATCAATAAATTTTCTGTTTATACTCAGAGACAACCACACGGTCAGAGGAGTTCACAAGGTAGAGAGAATACAAGAAACAGCGCCGTATTCAGCAGTCACAGGCTTGAACCCGGGTCACTCAAGGCACATGTAATGGAAAAGTGGGGAGAGTACAACTCAGAAGAGACTATACTGATAGGATTTTCTGTCTCTTGCTCAGATTACACACCTGAGGGAACATAAATTCAAATTGAGGAAAGACAGTTTCAGAATAGATGTGGAAATTTGCCTTTAGCCAGTGGGTGGACGTAATATCCTTCCCTAACCATATTGGTTTAGAAGGGGAAACGGGTATAGGAACGGTAACTGAATCAAAGTAAGCAGCAGTGTCCAGATATAACATAAATTAAGTTTTGCCTTTTGATTGAGAACTCTAGTGGCAAGAATGGAAATTTATAACAAATTGTGACAGTGGAAGAATCCCTTCTTTCAATACTGTATTTATATGGAAACTGAACCAGAAGGATCTGTTGGTGAGGACAGGAAGCAGTACTTTTTCTGTATAAAGAGAAAAAGAGATGGTAAGAGCTAGAAATTTTTTAATTTTGGAACAGAAAATCCTTATATTATAGCCAAGAATGAGAAAAGAATCTCAAGTGCATATTGGAAATGGAGACAAAGATCTTGGATGTAGACATTAACAACCCTGATAAAATTGGGAATACAGTAAGAGCTAACCACACATATAAAGATAGCTGGTTAAATGTCTTTTTCATATGTTGTTTCTTAGTTATATGAGCTGATTTTTGAAGCTATTTTGTGGCCATGATGTTGGGCTCAGGTCAACTGGGGAGGAATCAGCCCTTCAAATAAAGTAGAGCCATTTGCCAGGATCAAGCAATTGAGAAAAGGAAGGATTATTTTTATTTATTTATTTTGATATAATGATATGATATTCTTGCAAGAACAAATCGTAGAAGAAAGCAGTTTTTATGGTATTAGCCCTTTAAAGTCACAAATTCAGCTGCAGTTATCTTGTAAGTTTCAGTTGGAAGTGGAGTTTTTTTTTTTTTTCTCTTTTACTCTAAATAGTTTTGCTTTATGAATGCTTTAGAGATCTGAGTATCCCACAATAATATGGAAGAATTAGTAGTTTTTATTTATTATTTTTGAAGATTATTTGCAATATGTGTAAGCTGTGCAGAAAGAAGAGAGACGGGAGTCAAGGTGATGCCAAGGAAAGATTGTTAAAAGTTCATAAGCAAAATGAACATTAATCAGTTGAGGGGAAAATACCCACTTGGTTATGGTTTTCTCTATTACAGAGGAACAATATAATTGAATTTGAGGTATATTTAACCTGAAGGTGGTGTGGTAATGATCCAAGCATAAAATTGAGAGAGAGAGAGAGAGAGAGAGAGAGAGAGAGAGAGAGAGAGAGAGAGAGAGAGAGAGAGAGAGAGAGAGAGAGAAAGAGAGAGAAATATGGATCACACCCAAGATATAAAACATTTTAGTAGCTTGCTTATATAGTTCTAAAGGTGAAGCAGTGGAGTTGTTAGTCCACAAAAATAATTGTTAATACTTATAAGTTGGCATTAAAGGTAAGCCATAAGAAAAACTGTGCATAAGATTCCTGAACTGTAATGGGAGGGAAATAACTGTTCATTGTGCACTGACACCAAACAAAATTCCACAATTGTTGCTTGTTAAGTTTGTCAGATTGAGATTTAACATTTTTTTTATTATTTGAAGTTACTTTATCCACGAGGTCAAGAATCCTCCCCCATTTATATTTGTTAATTTAAAAGGTAAAAATAGGTTGGGGGGGAAAACGGAATAAGTATTAGGGGTATGAAAGTATTTGTTTATTTCATTAAGCGAAACTAAATTGAACAGTAAACCAAACTTCTCATTGTCTAAAAAAACTGTAGTTGTAGAAAGCTTTCATAATTTATTGGAACTAAGTTTAGAAGAGTGGCAATCATCAAAAGGATGTTTCCAACAGTGATTTCTCTGATGGACCTTATCAATAGTTGATAATGATTTTGAATAGAACACACAACAGAATGGTGTAGGATGATCAGTTAGAGCCTTTTAAAATATAAAGGCATACATCAGCATTCTCTTTTCAACAATACCTTCATTCCCTAGTCCCAGTATAGTAGCCTCAATAATTAATAAGTGGTTTTTTTTTTAAATCCACAAATAAAAGAACTACTGGTAGTAGTGATTACAGTGTGTTGATGTGGGTTTTGCTTTAAGCAGTAACTATTGTTAAGGACATAAAAAAGGTGGGGGGGGGGGGGTTATGCTTTCTTAAAGGTGACTACAGTGGACCCAACTGATGACATTACCAACAGCAAATTCCAAATTAGAAGCATACAGGGAAGTAATTGTATAAGCTACTAGATTTTTCATACTTAGAGATGCTGTTCAAGGCTTATATCTAAATGGATGTCAGATGAACTGACGAGACTTGGGGCAGAGAAAAAAAAAATGCATGGTATGTGTATAAATTATCATGTTGAAACAGAAGCCTACAGTAAATAAAAACTAGTCTGCAACCAAGTTGCAAAAGAGGGTAGCCATGCTAAGACAGATTACGAGCAGTCTTTTGCAAAGAAATGCAGCAAAGGCACCTTTACTTATGTGACACTGGACGGAAAGGGGAAGGGGTGAATCACATTGGTCCACTCGCTAGTCATGAATGGTTTAACTGCTGATGATCCTGTGCAAGTTGCTGGGAAACTGAATTGGTATTTTTGCATCTACATTCACACATGAGGAATTTTTTTTAGGGGTGAGGATGCCAGAAGGGTATCACATTCGAACATGGAGTTAAATAATTTTGTGATTAGAGGAAAGTGGAAGAGAAATTGTTGAAGCCTAATTATAAAATAGGCACCTGGGTGGAAGGGATCTATCCAGTTATATTAAGGGAGGTAGCAAAGGAGTTAAGCAAATCTTTAGCCATAATTAAGGTAATTATCTAACTAGGCTGGTAGAATAGTAGTAACCTGTGAGAAGTCTATTCAAACGAGGTGAGAAAAGCCACATGATCACTTTTCAGTGTGTCGAATTTAAGTATGAGTGGCTGGTTTTTTAGTGATGGTGAAATCCAGTTAAGAACCGAGAGAAGAGAAATTAATGAATTCCTCAAAAAAGAACCTCTGAATTGCAAACTTCTTGTGAACACAATCTTAAAGAAGCCAAGCAAGCTGATACTGCTGGACATGTTATTGTCACTTGTGTAGAGTCTGTTTTTCTCCTTTAGCTTGAATAAAGCAATTTTCTTTATTTTAAATATTAAGCTGACCTTTGAAAATTTAAACATCCCTCTTCAATCCAGCCTATCCCACATCTGTGTATATTGAGGTTACTGCTCTAAGATATGTTCAAGAATGTGATGTGTAAATTTGTTTTACAGTTAAATCTTTCAATTCCATTTTGGTAGTATACCAAATAGATTGAGTCAGGAGAAAGATTCTGAATTGTTCATGGGGTCTCTACTGTCAAGATCGTGGTAAGTCTAAAACAAAAGAAGTTTTTTTTTTTTTTTTTTTTTTTTCAGTGAGGAAGTATATTATTGCTGCATATTGGTTTATAAGTTTATATTGAAAAATGTTCTTATAAATGCCAACTGAGACAGCACAATTAATGGCAGTGCAGAGTTTTCAAATTTATTTTTTTTGTGGACAAGTATCAGTACTTTTTAACATCACTGAAGGTAAAGAAATAAATGAAAAAGCATGTTTTGTAGTATCAGTTCCGTCAATTTCATAGTGAAAACCTTAGATGCTATTATAAAAGAAGAAAAAAATAGTGTTCAGTAGTAGTTCTTGGTTGGGCAACTGATACGTGCACAAAGACTTGAAATATAACAGATTATACTAAGTCATGCTTGCCATTTTAACAGTTCTATAGCAGTCCTGAGTATGAAAAAATATTTAACCAGGTTTTAAAAAAAAATAAAATAAAAAAATAAAAAAAACTGTTCAAATCTCTTTCTGATGAAGCTTTGGAAATGTTCTTGATAACAGCCTTAGACAAGCAAGGCCATTATAAATAAAACTGACTCATTTTTGAAGAGGGGAAAAGTCTGCAAAAGTATCTTTCTCAAAGCAGTGAATCAGTTTATATGGAACTGACAATTCAAACAGAAGTCCACAGACAGAAAAATCTCAGGTAAGCAAATGTTCAAAAATGTTCTCTACCCTATTGTCTGTTTCTTAATGTAAAATGCGTGTTCTCAATGAAATTTAATTTTATGTCCAAAGCCTTGATTTAAAAAAAATTTAGCCTCTTCCTCTTTGTTTACCTGTTGTAACTGTAAACAAGAGGAAAGAATATACTGACATGCAGTTTGTTTGGTTTCTGCAGTGGAATTGTAGGGTTTCTGTAGCAGAATACCTGCAGTGATATCCACATTGTAGCACATTTCAGTTTGAATACAACTTTTAGGGGAACTGGCTGCCATGAGTGAATGCAGAACATGAGCAGTGAAGGTTTGGAAAAGCCTGCACTGGTTATGCTGCAGAGAAGTCTATGTACAGGTGTACACAGAATTTCCCTGATGACTTGTATTGCCCATACAAAGGAGGATCTTGCACAGTGAAGAGTTTTTTTATTTTATTTTTATTTTTTTATTTGTATCACCCAGAAAATATAAAATCTTAGTAGATCATGTTAGCTGGATACAATTTCAGCAGTGGCTGCAAGCACACCTAAAGGTGCCTAATATTCTGTTAACAGATGAGGCTCAATTTCTCCTTTCTGTATTAACAACATATGGAATTTACACTCGTGGGCATTAGAAAATATACGAGGTAGCTGAATGTAAATTTTGTCACTGATTTTTAGTAAACACATTTGTAGAGTATTAGGCAAGTATTTATTTTGACTACGTTTTATTGAGAGATGTTTAAACATCTCTCAGTAAAATGTGTATTAAACAATTTTCTAGAAAATGAACTAAACACTAGCCTGTTTAGAGATGTGCCTAGCAGTATGAGGGAAAATGTGGATAAAACCATGATGAAACACCTCCATTTCAGAAAAGGTTAGCATTTCTGAATGAACGTTATCAAGGAAGATGGGTAAATAGAGGTGTGCCTATGGCATGGCTAGCTCAGTTATCTGACCCCAAACTCATTAGATTTCTTTATCTGGGGTTCCATGAAGTTCAATTTGCACAATTGTGGTAAACTGGAAACAAGGTGGCCGTGTGTATTGGCCATAAAGAAATCCACTGGCATGAGATAAAAACCAATGTAGCGGGAGGATGTTCACTGGTGCAACATACACGTAATCACAAGGTGAACATTTTGAAAATTGGGTTTAGTTGTAAGCTCTTGGGCCAACCATGTTGCCCAGTGGCTAGCATGCACAGCCATAAGTAAGGAGGTTGTAGGTTTGAGCCTATACACTGTCACAAAAAATGCACAGCCACATTGTGAACTGTGGCACTGAAAATCTGGCTGCTTTTACTAATTCAGTATTTATGCAGTCATGATTAATTTGTAAGCTCTTCTATTCTCTCAGCCATCTGAAAAATAAGAGTTTTATTTAATACACCAAAACTGTTTGGTGTATTAAATAATTTTCCTTGTAAATGTTTAAGGTGAATGAAAGTGTTCACTGCTTTATCACATTAGTGCTCAACTCAAGAACTGCATCATCAACCTATGGTTTATATCATTGATGGGTAAACTTTTTAGGAGTGGGCTAAAAAAAAAAGAAAATTTTGGCGGGCCAATATAATTTATTATAAAACGCAATAAAGACTCAAAAAAAAAAATAGTATATTTTAATTCTTTAATACTAATGTGATGAATGAAGTTGACTGCATTTCTAAAAATTCCTCATCTGGTTTGAACTGGGATGTACTGATTCTGAGAAGTGAAGTTAAATGCTTATCTGTCAGTCTGTTTCTAATACAACTATTTCAAAGTTTCATTGTAGAAAACACCTGTTCACATATATAGGATGAAGCAAACATAGCACTAACTTTCTGGGCGTGAGATATCAGATTTGGGAAACTTGATTTCAACAAAGACTTGTAGAACTCTAATTTTGGGACATTGAGGTGATTGTTAGATTGCGATTCAAGCTGCAAGTCTGGTCTCACTACTTCACAGTCCACATTAAAAAGGTATGCTGAAAATATCCAAGTCTTTTTCAATGGCACTGAAGTCTTGAAATCTTCATTCAAATTCAAGATGAAGTTTTCTCAGGCCATCTTCATGGTGCATGATAGCCTTAGATGCTGATGCACCATTAAACTTCCAATAACCAACCAGTCATCTTCATAGCTCTTAAGCTTGTCTTTATTTACTGGGGCTATTGAATTTAATCTCGGGAAGTGAGACAAGTCGTTCTTAGCTATCTGATTAGCAAACAGAACAAGTTGTAGTTTAAAACCTCTGAGATGGCCCCAGATATCGTTGATAAATTGATTTTTTTCCTTGCATTTTGACATTCAACTTGTTCACGTGACAGAGATAGTCTGTGAAAAATGCAAAGTCCGAAAGCCATGCTGTATCTTCCAATATTCCGAAGTCTCGCAGGTCATCCCATTTTGCATTCTTGTAATGCCAAACAACACGAGGTTGAGAATAGCCACGAGATAAAGGTTCCATTGGAGAAGAGACAATCACCAAGTTGTGATCTGAAGTGCCTAAAGGACCTCTCACTTCAACCGTGTACTTAGAAGAGTTTGTGAGGAAAAAGATCAAGCGTATTGGCTGTATGATTAGGATTGTCTGGTATTCTTGTAGGTAGATGACTTTCATCAACCGGTGAAATACCACCACTTTGCTTATTGGAGGCTTGAAGTGGTGAAACCCATGTTTAGTCTCTAGAGCAAAGTTTCTGGCACCCCCCCCCCCCCCATACTTCTCCTTCAACCCATGCACGGTACTAAGTACTATAGGTTTTGATACCTTTCGTGATTGGGGTTTTCATAAAAAAAAAAAAAGGTAAATGAACAATCTGTGCAAGATCATTAGTAATTGCAAATCTGTGCAAGATCATTAGTAATTGCAAAAGCCTCAGCATCTCAACCTGCTGGATCGGTGTGACTAGAAAACGGAAGCCAGCTGGAGTTGTGAACATTAAAATCACCAAGGAAAATTACCTCACTGTTAGGAAAGTTGGACTGGAGAAAGTCAAGTTGCAAAGAGAGGAAGTCAAAGAGCTCCAAGTGATTAGTGGAGTTGGGAGAACCATAGAGACAACAGATGAATTTGACACAATGAGGTAGAGAGATTGTAAGCCAGAGAAGATCAAAGAGAGGAGATTCCAGATTGCCAAGTCTCTGACAGGGAATATCAGAATGGACATATGCACAAGTACCACCTTTGAGGTGAAAAGAATCATACAGCGAATAATTTGGGCATCTGAGATGAGCAGTAGTTGAGTCAACCGATAACTGAGATTATGTCAGAAAAAGTACATGGGGTTTGGCAGACTGCAAGTGGAAATGGACATCATTGAGATTAGAATTGAGACCACATATATTTGTGAAATGAATTAGGAAGTGCTTGGGAGGTTTAGATCTTTTCGCAGATAAGCTTGCTCTATTAGTTTGACAATTCATGGTGTATTCAATAGTAAGAAAGTGGGTGGGACATGCTGTATGAAGTAATGAAATTTTTGGATATGGCCTAGATGTGGTAAGAATATGCACAGATCCTTGACATAACGTGGCCCTGACAATGCTCCCCCGCATACACACTACTCGGACTCCCCCATCTGGCAGAGTAGAGGTAGCTAGCGGCCGGCCTGCGAACACCGTTTTAGAGCTATACCCTCGAAATGTAAGGAATATTGGATCTCGCCACGACATTCATCATAACCTCAAAAGTCATCAATCATACTGCATGATGGAAGAGATAGGGAAGGGTTGGCCGGAACTTAGCTCTAGAGACTCAACATGACTTCCACCACTTCAAGCCTCCAATAAGCAAAGTGGTGGTATTGCACCGGTTGATGAGAGTCATCTACCACCTAGTACTGCCTGGTAACATAGAGGGCTGGTGGTCACCCACCATGTACTTGTGCATGGAGGTTATACCCAGGATTACTAACAGTCCCACCATCGTGAAGGTGCAAGCAGAGGATTTGGATGTCACAGACTGTCCGGACTTCGCCAAAATTGGGTCCACTTGACTTGAGTGTCACCCGAATATCAGTTCCATCAGCGTTTTAGACTCCCAGGTAGCAAGTACAGCTTGTCTGGCATATCTGAGAGAATGTCTGTGACAACCTCAAGGACCATGAATATAAATATTCATTTATAAGTTGTGCAATGTATCTCATCCATCAGTGTTTAAGATGCCCAGGTAACAAAGCCCATCTTGACATACCTGGGAGAATGCCTATGATAGCCTCAAGAACCAAAAAAAAAGTGTTTGAAGCCTCATGTCCTTTTTCTATTTGCCATTGCCATTAACCACAGAATTCTGCATGGGTTTCCTGGTTGTTTGGTTTTGAAAGCACTTCCTGTATTTCCCCATGTATAAGATGCACCTTAATTTTGGGGCCTGAAATTTGGAAAAAAAAAAAAAAAAAGTATTACATAAAGTTATTGAATTCAAGTTTTATTCATCATAAAATTCATACAACTAATCACTGTCAAAACTCCCATCCATTAGCTTGTCCTCATCTGTGTATGATGACGAATCACTGTCTTCATATATTGCCTCATCCTCAGTTCCATCTATGGCATTTGAAATGCCACACTTCTTAAAAGACTTGTCAACGATCTCAATCTTGATATTATTCAAGAATCTTTTCACCCAGGTATAAACTTCTCCTATAGTTGGTTTCTTCACTCTTCCTGCTGGTGTCAAATTGTCCCCAGAAGACTTCATCCATTGGTTCCATTTGTCTCTCATGTAAGCTTTGAAGGGTTTGTTAATGCTGACATCAAGTGGTTGGAGCTGGGATGTCAAGGTATGACAGCAAGTTTTCTTTTTTGCTCTTCAGCAATCTTCTTTGTATTTTTTGTTGTGTGCCCTGAACTGATCAAGTGCCAATAGGGCAGGTTTGCGTAAGAGCCCACCTGGTCTCCTGCTCCAAACTTTCTCAAACCTGATCTTCATTCCATCCAACCCTTGTCATGAACGTGGACAATCACTCCTTGAAGTTTGTCTTCTTTTGGCATTGTTTTGCGTTTGAAAATCGGCATAGGAGGCAGCTTGGTTCCATTTCGGCACAACAAGCTAGAACAACTGTATAATGGCTCTTTTCATGTCCACTTGTCTTCACAGTTAAGTTTTCACCCCCCTTCTTATCAACAGTTCTGTTACTTGGGACATCAAATTGAATGGGGAATTTGTCCATATTTGCAATCTGTCCCAACTCAAACTGATGTCTTCCGGCATTGAATGACAAAACAATGAAATTCAAGGACCTTCTGCTCATAGCTTTCAGCCATCTTTTGGGCAAGTCTGGTGTGTGTACGAATGCTTAGTCCATTCCGTTTCATGAACCTGAAGCACCAATTGTGTCCTTTGAAATCAGTAACTTCTTTTTCATCAGCAATTCTTCTTGCCTCATGCTGAACCATCTTTGTGGATACAGGAATTCCAATTGCCCTTTGCTCCTCAATCTATATCTTCAATTCCCTCTCTAAATCAGGCCATTTTGATGACTTGCCTCTAATGGCCTTCTGCTGTGGCGTTTTCAGTAGGGTTTCTTCTTCTCGTAGCCAGTCTCGGATTGTTTTCTCAGTTGGAGGAGGACCAAACTTACTTTCAGCAGCACGATTTCCATTCACTTTTGCAAACTGGATCACTTTTAACTTGAATTCAACACTGTAAGAAAATCTTTTCTGAGCCATTTCTGGACAGAATGTGGCAAAATGTAACCTAATATACCGGAAACAATGAGCGCGAAGACAAGTTCGAAAAAGCAGGAAATGCAAGTAAAAAAAAAAAAAAATCTACAATCACTGTATAAGACACACCCAGTTTTTAGACCCCAAATTTTTCGAAAAAAGGTGCATCATATACATGGGGAAATACGGTAGTTATCTGCTATCAGCTTGCTAGGCCTGATGCAACTTCACCAGAGCCCTATTATTCAACTACTTTCAGGTCATCACAAGAGCACCCTGCTACTTCTCTTAACCATAGTTGTTGCCATCCCCACAATGTGTGTGTTGCATTGGACTTTGGGAGACTAGTTTTTTAGGAGTTTAAAACTTAAATAAAGTTTAATAATTATAAAATTTTGTTTTATATTTATAATAGATTTAATTTATAAACTTATAAAGATAATTTATAAATTTGCTAACTTTTCAGTTTTTTACATTCACGTATCTTTTAGGTTGAAAGTGAATTACGGGAAATTTGTCAAGATATATTGGATGTTTTAGACAAACATCTCATTCCTACTGCATCTAGTGGAGAATCCAAGGTCTTTTACTATAAAATGTAAGTACAGCTTAATTTAAGGGTTTAATTAACATTTTGTCTAAGAAATAAAAAGAAAAGAAAAAAAAAGTGAAAGATAGTTACCAATTTGTTTTGCTGTTATGAAGCCTGTGTTCTGAACTACTCATATGACAAATGGAATTTTTTTTTTTTTTTTTTTTTTTTTGGATATTTACCACATGTTAACAAGGCCCAGTTGTAAAAAATCTCATTTTGGACCATGAGACAAATGTCTTGAAATATACCTGCAAAATTTCTATTTAAATGGAGGCTTTCTTTTTGATTCATTTTGATCCTTTCTCTGCTTCAATGTTGTTACATAGTTTTATTCTGTTTTTCCTTAGACAGTACTAAAACTACAACTTTAAAACTTTATTTTTTTAATTTGTGAAATTTTGCTTGTTTTCAACAGCAAATTGGCTGGCAGGTGCACTGGTGTACATTGCATAAATTATGGAAAACAATCTGCCTTGTTCTGTATGGTGTTTATCACACTTAACATAATAATTAAGGGTTCTTATTCACGGAAGAACATTGTATAATGTGCTTCATTACTTATTTCTTTTGCATCTTACAATGCCACAGAAATAGACATAATTTCAGAAGGCATATGGGCTCGTCATGCCACTTAATGTTCATGAGATAAAATGTGAAAATGTCTCGTATCACAGAACTCAAATAAGTGGTGTGATATGGCAAGCAGGTCTCACAGCCTTTTGAACTGAATAAAGCTGACATGACTGTCATGTCTCACTATAGTTAGTGTGAAATTGAGAGGGGATATGTGTATGTTTTGTAAATTGTAGTTATTTGCTATGGGAGGGGCAAAAAGGTTTTTGCCCAATATAAAAGGTTTTCATGAAAGATAATATTGCCAATCTGTGCTGTTGACTCTCTTGTATTCACAGAAACTTATAAGGTTTTTAATTGTATTCTTTGCCTTTACCGAGGGCACTGAAGAGTGGAAGGTGACTGATGATGACTGTTGAGAGAATCGGGCACTGTGAAGTCATTGAGTACCTTCATTTAAAGGGAAAGTTGCCGAAAAAAATTCATGAGACATGCAAAAAACATTAAGAGAACCTTGTCCTTCATATTCTATGGTCAAAACTGGGTTAAAAAATTCAGTTTTTGAAGATGTACCCCACAATGAGAGGCCTGTTATATGGTCAACACCTGCAAATGTGAATGCCATTCATGACCTGATCATGCAAGACTGCAGAATAACATTGAGACAACATTCACCATCTCCCACGAGTTTGCTCGCAATATTGTGGTAAATGTTTTAGGAATGAAAGGTTTTTTCCCCCCCCCCCCCCAGGGTGTCTCTAAAGCACTGAAGGCAAATCAGAAGTGGGAAAGAGTGAGGTGTTGTCATGAGAAGGTGCGTTTTGAAACTAATGAAGCCCAGTTTCAGAGGCAGTATGTTACTATATAGATGAAACATGGGTGCACACAATTTGACCCTGAAACAAAAGAACAATCGAAACAGCGGAGTATCCCTCTTCTCCCTCTTCAAAAAAGTTTTCAGTGCAGATGTCAGCTGGGAAAGTCGTGGAATCTTTCTTCTGGGATGCTGAAGGTGTGGTTGATTTCCCAGAATGAGGTGCAACTAGTAGTGCTGATTATTCTAACCTACTGAGAAGTTTCCATGAGGAATTGAAGCCCAAGAGGTATGGAAATTGGGCCCACACATCTTGCATCTAGACAATGCACCACTGCACACAGCATTTGTGATTCAGGCAACACTGACTCTGTTCGAGCTATTACAGCATCTGCCCTACTCATGGATTTGGCCCATCAAACAGTTTCCATTTCCAAATATCAAAAAGTACTTGAGAGTACAGAAATTTGACAGTGACAATGCTGTGATGGATGGGGTCAACAACTGGTTGAATTAAATCTTTTAATTTTATTTGAGCAGGTTACAAAAACTAGTTGGACCATGCCAGAAAGTGTTGACTTGAGGGGGACTATGTTGAAAAATAAATGGGTTTTAACAACTTTCTAGCATTCCTTCTTTGAGAGGCTAGAAATGTTTCAACCTCTCCTCATAAGGTTTATTCTTACAGCTTGCTGATGAAATACACAATCATTTTTCTCTCATTCCTGTTGATAACATTCTAGAAGAAAAATCTACTGGATCATAATCACCTAATGCATAGTCTTGCAGCCTCTGCTCTGCCACTAGTGACTAAAGCGGGGAGTCTGAGCAGTGAGTGTATTGGTGGGAGGGGGACATTTTTGTCAGTGCAGCAAAAGCCTATGGCTTTTGCTGCACTGACTTTTGCGGCAGTGCAGCAAAAAAAAAAAAAAAAAAAAAAAACAACAAAGTAGATAAAACATCATTTCCCTCCTCGCATAAGTAAATATCCAGTTGACCTTTGAATTTATTCAAACTGTCAGCCTCAACCATCTGCTGGGGCAACTTGTTCTAGCTATAAATGACTCACTAGCTAAAACGCTACATCATTCATGATTTTGGTTCTAGCTGTTCGATTTTTAAAAAGTTCTGATTTTTGTCAAATATGATTTCGCATAAGACATATTTTGTGCGTACATGGTTTTTTTGAAAACTGGGGCATTTAATTCATTCGACTTGGATCAAACTCTATCTAGTTTTCTGTTTTGAAAAGGAAACTGAGGTCAAGTGCAAAAAGGACTGCTAATAAAGCAAAAACTTTGCAAAGGCATCTTCATGGATGGTCGTATATACAGCTTTAATTCCTTAGAAGTAAGAGAAGTTTGTTTTTGCAAGCTAACCACAATGGAATTACTGTATTTCCCCATGTATAAGATGCACCTTTTTTCGAAAAATTTGGTGTTTAAAAACTGGGTGCGTCTTATACAGTGGTTGTAGATTTTTTTTTTTTTTTTTTACTTGCATTCCCGCTTTTTCGGGCTTGTCTTTGCACTCATTGTTTCGCACTTGTTACCGGTATATTAGGTTACGTTTTGCCATGTTCTGTCCAGAAATGGCTCAGAAAAAATTTTTGTACAGTGTTGAATTCAAGTTAAGTGATCCAGTTTGCAAAAGGGAATGGAAATCATGTTGCTGAACGTAAGTTTGGTCCTCCAACTGAGAAAACAATCAGAGACTGGCTACGGGAAGAAGAAACCCTACTGAAAACGCCATGGCAGAAGAAAGCCATTAGAGGCTAGTCAGCAAAGGGCAATTGGAATTCCTGTGTCCACAAGGATGGTTCAGCATGAGGCAAGAAGAATTGCTGATGAAAAAGAAATTACTGATTTCAAAGGACACAATTGGTGCTTCAGGTTCATGAAACGGAATGGACTAAGCATTCGTACACGCACCAGACTTGCCCAAAATATGCCTGAAAGCTATGAGCAGAAGGTCCTTGAATTTCATCGTTTTGTCATTCAATGTCGGAAGACACATCAGTTTGAGTTGGGACAGATTGCAAATATGGACAAATTCCCCATTCAATTTGATGTCCCAAGTAACAGAACTGCTGATAAGAAGGGGGGGGGGTAAAAAACTAACTGTGAAGACAAGTAGACATGAAGAGAGCCATTATACAGTTGTTCTAGCTTGTTGTGCCAACGGAACCAATGTGCCTCCTATGCTGATTTTCAAACGCAAAACAATGCCAAAAGAAGACATTCCTCGAGGAGTGATTGTCCACGTTCATGACAAGGGTTGGATGGATTAGGATGGGATGAAGATCTGGTTTTAGAAAGTTTGGAGCAGGAGATGGTGGGCTCTTACGCAAACCTGCCCTATTGGTGCTTGATCAGTTCAGGGCACACAACAAAAAATACAAAGAAGATTGCTGCAGAGCAAAAAACAAAACTTGCCGTCATACCTCGAGGCATGACATCCCAGCTCCAAATACTTGATGTCAGCATTAACAAACCCTTTAAAGCTGCCATGAGAGACAAATGGATGAAGTCTTCTGGGGACAATTTGACACCAGCAGGAAGAGTGAAGAAACCAACTATAGGAGAAGTTTGTACGTGGGTAAAAAGATCCTGGGATAATATCAAGATTGAGATCGCTGTCAAGTTATTTAAGAAGTGTGGCATTTCAAATGCCATAGATGGAACTGAGGACGAGGCAATATATGAAGACAGTGTTTCGTCATCAGACACAGATGATGAAAAGCTAATGAATGGGAGTTTTGACAGTGATGAATTGTATGAATTTTATGATGAATAAAATTTGAGTTCAATAACTTTATGTAATACATTTTTTTTATTCAAATTTCGGGCCCTAAAATTAAGTTACGTCTTATACATGGGGAAATACAGTAATTTTAAAAAAATAAGATTTTAATGTAAATTCCCTGTCCAACTGATTGAGCCGAGTATTAAATACTTTAAATTCACAAGTCATGGTCTGCATTAGTAGAGGCATATGATGCAAGAAAGCAAACTTTATATAGCACAGCTAAATTAAAAAAAAAAAAAAAAAAAAAGCACACTTCCCATTTCACCCATCTATTCACTCCAAATGCTTGTCTAGTTCTGCTTTGAACTTAAGCTTCCACTATGACAGATGGAAGTTTGTTCCAACTATCAACCACCTGCTGGCTAAAGGCAAATTTCCACAAATCTATTCTACAATTGTCTTCCTCAGTTTGAATTTCTCTTCAAGTGTGTAATCTGACCAAGAGGAAGAATCCTATCAGCATTGAGCCTGCTCAAACAATTGAAGGCCTTATACACCTCAGTCAGATCACTTCACAGGTGCCTAGTCTTCAGACTCTACAATTTTCAGAACTTAAGCGTTTCTTGGTAACAGCAACCCATTGTTCCATTCACCAATCTCATTGCCCTTCTCTGTACTTGTTCTAGCACCTCTGCAACCTTCCTAAAATGGTCTCCAGACCTGTTGCAGTACTCAAGGTGTGGCCTTACTATTGCATTATACAAGGGGACAATAACCTCCTTATTCCTGAATATCATTGACAAGACACCATGAGCTACTCTTGCAGCCTGTCTGCACTGCTCAGAAAACTTTGTATCTGACTGCACAATTAACCCCAGATCCTTTTCATTCTCCACTGCCCCGAGTGTAGTACCGTGCAGTTGGTACATTACTCTGGGGTTATGAATGGGAATGAAATTTTATGCACAGGTAAGCTGTTGGTGGCACCCATTTTTGTTTGAAAATACTGTATATAGCTACTTCCTTGTCACTTCTGTGAAGTTTTGGTTGGTACATTACTCTGGGGTTATGAATGGGAATGAAATTTTATGCACAGGTAAGCTGTTGGCGGCACCCATTTTTGTTTGAAAATACTGTATATATAGCTACTTCCTTGTCACTTCTGTGAAGTTTTAGTTCAATAATGTATATTTTTATATAGCAAAAAAACAGTTATAATCTCATGTTATTTATGAACTTTATTATATAGCAGCAGAATACTAGTTTTCTTTGAATGCTCTCATGAGGAAAGCTGAATGTTTTGGTGCTGAATGTTTGAATGGGTATTGCACAGCACAGGTTATCTTGATCAGAGTACTTTAAATGAAAGAACTTCACATATATATCAAGTTTAGAAACTATTTATTACTAACAACTTGAAAATTGTACATTTTGTGCCTGTTTTCTATGCTTTTTCAATTACAAAAAACTTAGACCAAACTGACAACCTCAGAAATGTGAGGTTGTCAGTTTAGTCTAAGTTCCAATCTCTTTTCTTTCTTGTTAACCCTTGGTTAGTGTTTATTTTGTAGTTATTACTAATAATAATACCCAGGGGGGGGGCCCACATCTGGTGAGTATGGGCTTGGCACACCCAGGGTCCTGAGCTGGAGATTTGTTTGTTTGTTATTTGGTTTTTAGGAGCATTAGCAACTAAGGGCATATTGCTCCGGGAATATGTGGTGGTCATTCCCTGACCTTTTCGCATCCTCCGTATTTGGTGGTGATGGGCTCGAACCCCGGTCTAATCAAGAAGAGTGTGCTACGTACTGCTGCTCCTTCCCACCTGGCTACGGATGCGCCATCTGCTAGGGGCAACGGTTGATGACATTGTAAGGAAGATATCATCCTTTAAGGGCACAAATAGCCTTTCCGGTTATTGAACATAACCAAAAACTTGGTGAATGACTCAACACAAAGTTCATACCATGTATATCCCCATCTTGCAGCCCCTTTAAACATGTGTAGATGATTGTAAATGATTTTCACTGGAATTAATGAATATATGGAAGAAACCTTAACTGCTGAGTGACATATTTTTTGTTATTTCCCCCCCCCCCCCCCCGACACCAATTGTTTTTGTTTTGATAGCATCAGACTATTCCACACTTTGTCTTCAATAGCTCTTTGCCCATGTTTTCTTTGTTATTACCTAGTTATAATATTATAAGAGTTATTTTAAGCATTCATCTATGATTTTTCTTTGGATTGTTTTTTCCATGGACAAATTTGATAATGTAAACTGATAATTTTGAGATTTTCGTTAATGTTACTTAAAAGGGTTTTTTTTTTTTTTTGGTTGAATGTTGTGAATTAAATATCATTTTGCACATTATGTACAAAAATGTAGCTATATTATATATTTAAATTTTTGCAGTTAGCATTTTTTATGCTTAAGTTCAAAATTTCTTAAAACTCTCATGCCTTTATGAATTTTTTAGGTAACCTGGCAACAGAGATTGAGTAATGGTTTGGAATGTCTTCCCAGAGAATAGCTATTATTATATTTCATAATACTGTAGACCCTTAGTGATGATTTTTTTTCTCTCTTTTTTTTTTCTTTTCTCCTCATAGGAAAGGTGATTATCACCGTTATTTGGCAGAATTTGCTACTGGTAATGATAGAAAAGAAGCTGCTGAGAACAGTTTAGTGGCCTATAAAGCAGCAAGTGATATTGCCATGACAGAGTTACCACCTACTCATCCTATAAGGCTGGGATTGGCTCTCAATTTTTCTGTCTTTTATTATGAAATTCTTAATTCCCCAGATCGTGCATGTCGCTTGGCCAAAGCTGCATTTGATGATGCTATTGCAGAATTAGATACCCTCAGTGAAGAAAGTTACAAAGATTCCACTCTTATCATGCAGTTGTTACGAGATAACCTGACACTTTGGACTTCAGACATGCAACATGATGGTGAGTGTTTTGTATACTTTTTTGTGTGTGTGTATGAGAGATTTGCCACAACAAGGTTCATTAAGGTTATTTGTTCATTTAACACAGTGAAATTGTCATTTAACATTTCTGTGGAATAGGTTTGTAAAGTTTGGATAAGTTTAGTTTAAATAACTATAAACAGGTTATTTTAAAATAGATGACCTCTATATTTTGAACATAGGTATTTGTTTACATTAATTATAATAGCTCTAGATGGCTTTGTAATGTAATTTTGTTAACATTATGTGGGGGTGGGGAAAGTCAAGCTACATTCATATTATAAAGACGTTGTTAGCACATCATAAAACTGCAAGTTATTCATCTTATTAAATAAACTCAAGTAAATTTAGGACTTTTCTTGCTATAAGAGCTATAAAATATTGTACAAGTAAGGCATGGCCTTGTTCTGTATGAGCAGTGGGCAAACTAGGTTTGCTACTAAGTGCAATAATTCCATAATGTAGAAGCACTTTGCTACAAGATGCTTCATTATTACATCAATCTAAAAAGCATTTCCAGTGAAGAAGTATATTGCTATTTATTTAAAGTGTATGCTATTGCTCATCTTATCATTACTCATGAATTTTTCTTGTTTATGCTCTGGCACCAGGTCAGAGGAGTTTAACAAAATTAAATTAACTAAATATTCTAAATATGATTAACAATTGTTAATCATATTTAGTAGCCTCATAGGCTTGAACCAAGGTGTATTCAAAGAGCATGTGCTATTGCATTTTCTCAAGACCACTTGATTACATCTTATTTAGATTTTGTCATTGGGTAAGCAGGCACTATGAAGATTTGAACAATTTGGTGACAAGATATCCACAGTGGGTGGGATAAGAGATGAGGGAAAAGAAGGGCAAGTAAAACGAATTTGAGTAAATTTAGGATAAATGCTTCATGCTGCAAGAGCTACTAGGTTTGGGAAGGTCACTATACACCTATATGACAGCAACATGTAAAATATGTGCACCATGTGGTGTGAGATATTTATTGTTACGTGTGTTAATGATGGTTTTCTCATTGGAGCTCTTTTTTTTTTTATGTTTTTAATGAGCATGGCAATTATATGCAAAATATCCAAGAAAACTTTTCTAAGAAATTTTCAAATATGCCAGTGCCACATTGGCATTCTATGTGGGCATTAATAGATAAATTTCGTGGGACAGATGCTGTACACAACACAGCCTAGTGGAAGGCTACTGAAACTGACAGAAGAGAAACTCCTGGATATTTCAGATCAAATAATCTCAAAATTTGTGGTCCCCTCATTCACCAGACTTGAATCCAGCTGATTTTTATCTGTGGGGAGCAGCAAAAAATAAAGCTTACAAAGAACACCCATGATCATTTCAGGAACTCCAAACTGCTATAACTGTTTACATCAGAGGCATTGCATAAGTAGAACTAAAGGCTTTTAAAAATAAAATTAAACATGTTCTAGCCTGTTTGGATGTATGTGAAGGTCAATTTCAGTGTCTATTGTAATGGATTACTTATGTAAGTAAAACTGTGCAATAACAAACGATTTGTAATAATATTAGAAACTTACTTTCCTTTGAAACAGGTGTATAGTGACTTTCCGAACACCCTTTATAAAATATGAGGAGGATATGGCTGCATTCTGTATGTAGCAGTAGGGAAACTAGATTTCTTATTTGTGTATTGAATTCATATTGTGGAGGCAATTTGCTAAAGTTTGCCTTGGTTACTGTACACCAAAAGGACAGAATTCCCAGGATACCTGGTTCCTGGGCAATGCGACCCTCTCGCTAGTGGGCAAACCCACCGCTTATCAGGTTATAGTACACTGCATTCATGTAGATGGTAATTTTGATGTCAGTATGGATAAGTGTTGAGTTAACCAATTTTGAAAGAAGGCTGATAGTGGGTGCCCGATGCATAGGTCACTGCCACAGAGGTGGTACAGAAATTGCACTATCCCTGTTCGATGGTATCGAGTGTATTGGGAATATGCCATTTCCAGAATAACATCTCTTCGTGGACGTCAATGTGGGCAGAGAAAGGTGGTGGATGAATGTGGCAGTCGACATGTCTCTCATTGTTTCAGCCAACCGGAGAACAACAGTGGCATAAATCACTGCCAGCTTCAATGAGGGAGGTGCCAGCAATGTCTCCACCAAGACCATCAGGCGATAATTAGCTGCTGACCCACCAGAGTCTCATTGCTAACACCATGACACAGTACTCTATGCATCAATGTGCGAAAGAACATAGGCACTGGACCTTGGATGATTGGAGACAGGTCTGATGAATCCCTTTTCCAGTTCTTTCAAGCGGATGGGAAGGTGCATATCTGGCAGAAACCACACAAAGCTATGCACCCGTCATGTCAACAAGGAACTGTTCGGGCAAGTGGGCGGTCGGTAATGGTCTGGGGCGTGTTCAACTAGCACATGTTGGGACCTCTGGTATGTCTAGATGCATCTCTCAACAGTCCAGGTTACAGGGCCATCCTTGCAGAGCATTTGCATCCCTTCATGGTCATCGTGCACCCACAGGGCAATGGACTGTTCCAGCATGACAGTGCACCTCCCCACAGAGCTTTGGTGACTAGGACATGGTTCGAAGAGCATTCCACAGATTTTACTACCGTGGAATGGCATCCCCGTTCACTGGACATGAACCCTGTGGAGCATCTTTGGGATGCTGTGGAAAGGTCCGAGTTTTGGATCTTCCACCCAGGAATGTGATGGAATTATGGACAGCAGTGCAGCAAGCATGGATGGAAATACCTGTGGAATGCTTTCGTGAACTAGTGGACGATGCCTTGCCATGTGACTGCTCTTATCTGGGCGAAAGGTGGGCCTACCTGTTGCTAGGTCGGTATCCTGTGATTGATGTTTGTGCACGCACACGCACACCTATAAAGAAAGTGAATTTAAAAAAGATACTCAGCTCGTGTGATATCCAAATCGGTTTCTGTCACGGTGAAAGAAGGCTTTTGTCATCTTTTTGACAATATGTTGCAAAGACAGTTCTCACTGAATCATTTTTCCTGCCATCCGTTATGAATGTTATGTTAGTGACAACTACAAAAAGCAAACTTACTTCCTTTACTGAATTGAAAATAAAGTAAAGGAAGTAAGAATTCAACTGTATGGCTACTGAACAAATGGTCTACCAATATGGGAACAAGCTGACATTTGATAAATTATATGCTAAAAAATTTGTCACTATGGTAGAACTAAACAGTTAAGACTTGTACCAACCAGAATCCTGCCTGGTTAACGAGGTTCCTGTTCTGATCAGAGAACTAAGACTACTAAAATATGCTGCTAGAACAACAATCAAGCTGGGGACCATCCACATCAACAGCTTAAATGGAATCAACAGAAGTAGATCAATATAAGAGTAGTTAGGTATCACAGAACACACAAGGTTAAGTACAAGTGAGCTGTAGTTAATGATAATTATTCTGAAAGTAAGATACAGTGCAAGGAAGGTCTAGTTTTTAGAACTAATTTGGAAGAAAATTTAATATAACAAAGAAGCATTATCCAATAAAATTGTGAGCAAAATTTAGGAAGGAAAATTGAGTAATAAAATTTATGCATACAGCTCAGTTGAAAGCTAAAAAAAAAAATTTTTAAATAAATAAAATAATGAAATAGATGTTCTTTAGTCTCACAAAGTAATCGGTGTTGATTGGAGGTTGGGTTTAAACAATAGGGAATGAAAACTATATTTACATAAATATTTTAGGAGGATGTAGAGGAAGGTAAACCTAGCAATGGTAAAGGCCAAAACATTGTTGAAATGTTTAATATTGTTTACATACAATGTTTCTGTTTTAAGATACAAAATAAAAACAATTATTGTTTGTATCTTGAGATACAAATTAAATATAATTAGTGCCAAAAATAACAGGCGCAAAAAAAGTGAAGTGGATAGAAATTGCTTTCAAATTTGCAAATAATCATTTAAATTTTAAACATCTTGTTTAAAATTTAAACTGTATTCCTGATGGCAATATGATGTTAGATGAAAATAGCAGAAAGTTAAGAGAACTGTAATAAAAACTGCAAGAGATATGTTGGGTCTGATAGGAAATTGCAAACGAGGCTAAAGAAAAAAAAAAACTTCAAGGTTTTGAGAATCATAAGAGGGAAAAAAAAAGTATTTGAATGTGGAAATATATTTAGTTAGATGTCAGAACAGTGGATAAAACCATAAGAATTACCAAAAATGATGGGGTTAAGTTAAAACAGAAGAGAAGAATATTTTAGAAGTATGGAGTAAATACTTTAATTTGCTATATGAAGGAGCTTGAAGGAGAGGAAAAGATTTGAATGGGAAGAATTTTGGATAACATTTCTATTTATTGAGGTTGAAAAGATCATGAAAAATGTGAAGTATGGAGAGGTTGCCTATACAGAATAGAACTGGAAAGCTGGAAGGAAAATAGTGTTAATGGTTAAATCACATTATCTATAAGTTCTCTGAAGGGAAAAGTGCCAGTTTTATATTCCAAGACCTTATTTGTAAGGATTAGATACATAAGGATTAGAAGTATTGTGGAATGTATACTTCCCTCCCCCCCCATACAAAAAATCCACTTGGGTGATATCAGCAGTGCACATAGTGAAAGATTTCATCAAGGCATTATTTGCATAAAAAACAAGCATAGCAAACATGGAATTGATGTCAAAGTTTGTTAACACACCCTTGTAGAATATATCTAAGCATTCCAAATCCTTAGATTTGGAATGCAATTGATTCTAGTGGGTTTTATAAGCACATTAATCATACAACTTTGAAATGACAATAAGGTAAAAGCTAATATGGAAAGCACTGACATGAAAAGATACTGTAAGTAATCAGATGGAAACTTGAGTACCACCAGGAAATCTTCTCTTTGGGCTTTGATACTGTCAGCATAAAGGAAATTTCATTATTTTTAGAATTTCATTTAACATGTCCTTGCCCCATCTGGTGGGGAGGGGAGATTTTCAGCTTCACTTTCTCACTCACTTGGATCCATTTTTAATTGCATGCATGAATCTGAATACTGTGAGCATGTCTTGTGAAATTGTGTCCAGTTTACTGATGTGTAGTGGCATCAATCTATTCGGAGGGAGTTTTGATGGTTTCTGCAGAGCTGCTAACTCACTGGATTTACAACAGAGAATCTGTCTTAATTATTTGATTCTTCTCTATTTCATCATTGTATTAAGTTGGCTGTGTCTGACCATTGCCTTGTTATAGTCTTTCAGCAAGATGCTGAAGAAATGACTTAAATTTTAAGAAGACAGTGAATAACTTATTCTAAAATCTGAAAAAGATAAATATTTATTATCTTATATAGATGCAACTTTAATTTCAAGTGGCAGGAAACATGTAGATATCTGCAAACAAATAAGCTTAATGACAGCCTGCAGTGCATAAATGAAATGTAAACAATGTTGCATTTCATGATGGCAGTGTCATATAGGATGTACCACATGTTCATTTGCATCGTTTGTTATAATCTTCCTGAGTTGTGCTGATCATTCAGGTATATTATTCAAGTATGTTTCCTGAGAGCAAAATAGTAAAATAAAAAAAAAGTGGAAGAACAGAAACACTGTTAGTGAAATTGCATGGATATGGGAAAGAAAAGGTCTTCTCAACCTTCAAGCCACACATGGCACTGTACGTTCTAATACCTTTTGTGGTTGGGGTTTTCTTTTGAAAAAAAAAAAAAAAAAAGTTTTGAAAGAAGACAAATTAATGAACTCAAAACTTCTGAATTCCAAGTTCTTGTAAAAGTAAGTCTAAAGTTGCTGATAATTATAGGCATGTTATCCTTAGTCCTTGGAGAAAGTCTTAAGTCTGGCTTGAATAAATCAATATGCTTGTTTCTTTTAAATGTTATGCAGACATTTGAACACTCCTAATATTGCTCCTTAATCCAACATACCTTGCATCCATCTACTGAGGTCATTATTCTTAGGTGTTGAATGTTGTGAAAATTTATTTTACCAGTTTTCAAATGTTTAGACTTCCATTTTGGGAACTGACGACATAGAAGACTAAACAAAGAAATTTATTAAGCAGTAGATGTTCTACAGCATTATTTCTGTCTCAGTGTTGAGAGACCACCAAGAGGTTATTATGAAAGGAAAGAACTGATGTAGTGGAGTCTTGGTTGGGGAGCTGACAAGTACTCAAGGAAGCTTGAAATATAAATTATCCAAAGCCATGTTTGGCAAAAACAAACTGAATTCAGATCTTCTCTTTCTGGTAAAGCTTTGAAAATGCTCCCAGTAGGCAAGTATAGCCTACTGGGAGCATTTCCAGTGCTCTGGAAATATACAGCCAACAAGGTCATTGTTATGAACAAAACTGACTCAACATTTCTGAAGAGGACAGTCTTTCAGTATTTTTCTTGAAGCAGTCAAAATCAGTTTTCTAATAGAATATTGAAACAAATTCACAAAGAAATGAAATTTAATTTCTAGTGCAGTGTGGGCTTTAAAATTCCTGCTTTTCTCTCTCTCTCTTTTTTTTTTTTTTTTTGGAAAGCACTTCTGCTTACAAATGTCCAGTCTAAATTTTTGGAAGTCAGGAGAGCTGGAGACTCAATCCACCCAGGATATTTTTTAAGAATGGATGGGCAGAGACTTGACTTATCAGAAAACTTTAATTTCTTGATTTATCTAGTGAAAACACTACCTAGTTATTTAATAAGTAGCTTTGTTTTTATATTTTATGTATAATAAGTTTTTTGGTAAAATGTATAACAGTTTTTTGGTAATTTTTCTGTAGCTATGCAATGCCTGTCCAGATTTATAGCTATGGGAAGAGCAAATCCCCCACAAATTTGTTAGGTTTAAATCTAAACCCATACTATTAAATAAAGTATTTGGAAGTAAATAACTATATTTGGGTTCTGTTAACTCAAAGATATTAGTAGTTCATAGCATTAACATGAAAAGATTTAGCTTTTATAGTGCAAACTGTATCTTACTTATACAGTAGAAGTCCTCGTATCTGAAGTAATTGAGAGCAATAGTTGATTGGTTAATCAAAAAAGTCAGTTAACTGACAAGTGTTACATTCATTTTTATAAAGGTCAGTAATCTTCGTCTTAGAGGATGAAATGTGATGTTTTGCTGCATCTTATTGTAAACAGTAAGAGGCCCAGCACTGAACCCTGAGAGATGCTGTTAATAACTATCCTCTTCATTCTTTCATCTGAATGAATGAATGAATGAAGAGGATAGTTAATAACTATCCTCTTCATTCATTCAGTCTTTCATATGGAACTGTGTCAAAAGCTTTACTGAAATCAAAATATACGTCAAAATTATTTGCATCCAATTTCTTTAATCACTGCATCATAGCAGTTAATAAGGTTGTCAGACATGATCTCTCTCTTCCTCCTCTTTAACAGGCCCATTCTATGATTCCTGTTAAGGTGAACCTGCAATATACAGTGAAACTTCCCTTTAATGGACAGCCATGGGGAACAAAAATGTGTCCATTAGAGAGAAGTGTCCGCTAACAAGAAGTCTGAGGGAGAAAAAAAAAAGAAAGAATAAACGTTTAATGTAAAATTAAATTAAAATATATACAGATTTTGAACAATATTTTTGTAAATAATATACAATTACATACACAAGAGATAAAGAAAAATCGTTAAACGTTTAATGTAAAATTAAATTAAATTATATACAGATTTTGCACAATATTTTTTTGTAAATAATATACTGTACATACAATTGTGCTATGCATATTATGACTTTATCTTAAGAAAAATACATACAGTAATCACTTAATTTTCTTCTGCACCTTCTTCCGGCTGATAATTTTGTTTTCAACATTTGTTTGGAGTGAAGAAACCGTCGAAAGTCCTTTAGTAAGATACTTCAGCGGCGAAAAACATTTTTAAACGATTGATTTGTATGAGCGCTTCTATTTTCGTCGGTGGTTTGTCGTTAATATGTTCTTCGACATAATGACCTCCTTCCATTTCTTCATCCTCATGAGGAACTTCTTGAAAAATATCGATGATAATGTCGTTGATATCTATAGCACCATCTTCTGCAGTGAGGTTAGAGTCTATATCTTTGTAGCTGAAGTATTGTACATTATCAATAGATGAAGTTCTTGTTCTTCTTGGTGCTCCACATTGCTGTTCACAACTTCAATTTTTGCGTTTGAGAAGCCAGACTTTAAAAACAGTTCACGACAGTTTGTTTTCTAATCGTTTACTGAAGAGGAAATCCATTGAATCGCATCTAGGATGCTGATTTTCTTTGCAAGATCACTCGCACGTTACATCATTCATGTTTGCAATGAGATGTTTTAAAACACATTTTCTGTAGTGAAGTTTAAAATTTTTTATTATCCCTTGATCCAAGGGCTGACACTCTGCAGATGTGTTTGGTGGCAGAAAAAAGATTTGAATGTTGGACAATTCAGTGTGCGGGTGAGACGCAGCATTATCCATGAAAAGAATAATTTTTCTGTTTTGACGAATCATGTTTTGGTTAAAGTGATTTATCCATTTGCTCATGATACCTCGTGTCATCCACGCTTTTTTATTAGACTTCCAGTCAACATTCAAAAGATTCAACTTTATGCCCTTGAAACAACGAGGATTTTGTGGTTTTCCTATAACAAGAGGTTGTTCAAAGTCTCCCAGCATATTTGTACACAATAGTACAGTCAAGCGTTCCTTAAAAATTTTTCCGCCCTGGCACTTTTCGTTTTTTAGACTCGTTGTTTTTTTTAGGAAGAGCTTTAAAAAAAACAACCATTTTGTCACAGTTGTAAATATTCTTAGCTTCAAAATCACTACATAAATCTTCCAATTTGACGGTCCACTCTGTTACAACCCCAGTATCAACAGATCCACCTTCACCACTTACGGTTTTCCAAGAAATTTTATGCCGAGTTTTGAACTTGTCTAGCCATCCCACAGAAGCTTTGAACTCATTTACTCCCATAGATTTCGCAACCTCCAAAGCCTTTTCCTTAATAATAGGCCCATTAATGGGAAGTTTTTTTTTAGCACGTTTGCGACAAAACCACTCATATGTAACATTGTCAGTTTGAAGTCCAACAGTTTTCGGGAATGATTTTTGAACCTGATCATTTCCGTGTTGCCAAAATTGTTTGAGCAGGTCATTTTTTCCCTTTAGGATGTCGCTTACCTGTGTCTTCCCGATTTTGAATTTCGCAGCGAGAGTGCGAACACTATTTTTTTGCCGATCATACGCATTAATGAGTTCGACTTTATCTTTTAAAGTTAAATGTTTACAAGAAGACATTGTGCACTTCACACGACACTGAACAAAACTGAAAACCGAAACTGAAAAGACGAAAGGCCGACCATATCCCCCCCTCTCCCCCCCGCACACACAGAATTCATCAGGAGTTTTACACGTGCCTTAAAATTCTTGAAAAAGGGTTTAGAACCGCGGCGTAAACCTTGATAAAATTCAGAGAATCGGAAATAGAAAATAAACAGACGATTGAGGCAATACGTGGAAGAAAATTTCCTAGAAAAAGGGCCGAAAGCTCGCCTGCTGTCCGTTATGGTGAGATCAAATTAAGTGCTAATCTGAACGAAACAGTGCAGATTGCCTGTCCGCGTCCGTTACAGAGAATGTCCGCTAGATACAGAAGCTTGCAAACACGTTAAAACCAATAGACGAGTTGGGGAATTTGAAAATCTCCGTTGTAGAGAGATGTCCGTTAGGAGAAGTTTCACTGTATATTTAATCACTAACTTAGTCATTTCCCTGGAACAGAAGTCAAGCTTACAAGTTTATAATACTCTCATTGCTCTTTGATCCTCCTTTGTGAATAAGAGACATTTTTACATCTCCACTCTATTGGAACTTTTCCTGAATCCACAAATGCTCTGATAATTATGGTGAAGGGTTTGCATACCTCTTTAGCTGCTGCTCCTAATATAACTGGATAGTAGTAGTGGCAAATAATGCAAGAAAGCAAGTTTATAGAGCATCAGAAAAAAAAAAAAAATCATCCTTGTATTTATTCAAACTACCTACCTCCACAACACCAGATATGAGTTTGTTCCATCAATCAACCACCCACCCTTTGACAGAAAACAAATTTCTGCACATTCAACCTGCAACCATTTTTTCTTAATTTGAATTTATGCCCACTTGTGTGTAGTCTAGGCAAGAGAAGATTCCATCAGCATTGAGCTTACTCTATCCATTCAAGGCCTTAAACACTACAGTTAGATCTCATAGGTGTCTACTCTCCAGACGCTGCAATTTGCATAACTGAAGCCTTTTCTGGGTAAAAAGGGTAAAAGAGTACCCTTTTGTCCTCCTCCAATCTTGTTGCTCTACTCTGCACCCATTCCATCAGATTAACATCTCTATGCAGTACTCAAGATGTGGCCTTGTAGAATGGAATTATCACCTTATCTCTACTGGCAAAATTCCTGTACATCATTGACAAAATCCCCATGAACTCTCCTGGCAGAGTTCATCTGTGGTGCTCAAAAAATTTTATATCTGATTGCACAATTACCTCTAGATCTCTTTTGTTTTCTTCACCCTGAGTGTGATACCACATGGCTGGTTAGTACTCTAGGATTATTGCTACTGGTGTTGAAGTAACTTGTATTTGTTTAGATCTTGTTACAGTAACATACCCTGATTACTGTGAGTAACCACCTAGCCAACCTTTGTTTCACATGCAAGCTTAGACATGAAGCCTGAATATGCTTTCATCAATATCATTAATAAATATAGAAAACAGTGGGCCCGAAACTGAACCCTGCAGGACTCCGATAATAACATAAATCCAAGAAGAGCAGTACCAATTGATAACCACCATCCTTCCACTCGGTCATCCAAAAAAGCCATGAAAGGCTTTTTTGAAAGCCTTTCAGAAAGGCTTTCAAAAGCCTTTCTGAAATCTAAGGATATGATATCAAAATTATTCTTTGCATCCATTCCCTTTGCTATGTCACGGTATCCAACCATATTTTTCTGACAAAATTTCCCCTTAACAAATCTATGCTGTGACTGCAGTAAAACTGCATTCCTCTCTAGTATAGACTGCATTCCTGTCGAGTCCTCCAGTAATTCCTTAACTAGTGACTTCATTATCACTGCTGTAACCGAAGTCAAACTAAACAGGTCTATAATTATTCGTGTCTCCCTTTGTGAATTGAGGATATATTTGTAGATCTCCAGCCCATAGGGACTTCCCCTGAATCTGTGGATTTTCTCATAATCATGGTTAAAGATTTGCTTACTGGATAAATCCTGTCTACCCCAGATGTCTTTTTTGTTGTTGTTTAGCTTCACTTTCTCCTGTACTTCACTCTCAGTTATCACAAAATTGTTTAACTCTCCACGGTTAAAATACCCATTCAGTTTGTTAGCAGTCTGAATAGAATCAACTGTTAATCCATTCATATATAGTGGACCAGTCTAAACAAGTCTTTGCATTCTTTGTCGATTTCTTGTAATCTGATTCAGCTTGCCTGACTCCTTTGTGACTTGATTGCAGCCTAGTTTATATCTACTTTAGGCATTTGTATCTCCTGAATTTGTGTCCCATGCATTTTTTTTTTTTCACTTCCACAATCTCATCACTTCATCTGTCATCCATTTAGGTCTATGCCCTGAACTCTATTTCTTGGTATAAAAAGCCTAGGATAGATTCTACGGTAACATCCCTGAATGCTTCCCATTTAGAATTGGCTGTTGGCAACTTCATCAGTTAGTCCCACTGCGTAGAATTTAAAACTGTCTGTTGTCATTGTAGTCAGCATTTGCGAAAAGATACTTTAATCAGTCTGTATTTTTCAAGCTAGTGGCTTTCTGACCCACCTAACACTGCTTCGATATCAGTAACTATTCTTGCATTCCTTCTTTTCAAGTACAGGGGGTTCTTGATATCTGTTGTAGTTGTGTTCCTAAAAAGCATGACTTATAACGAAGCAACATGTATCGGACATCAATATCCGATTGAACTAGTGTTCAATTATGTGGGAGATGGATTCCAGACCAACTAAAAAATTTGAATTTATATGGAGATGTATATGAATAGGAAATACTTATTTTATTGTAATTGCTAAATAATTAGAAAATACACCGAAATTATTAATAAAACTTAAATAAATTTTTTATTATTCCTATTACAATTGCTCTTCCTCAGCACTTGAAGTTACTTCAACTGTAGCTGAAGTTCCTGTTGCTTCTGTGACTAGCTTTGAGGTTCTCTGACTTTTTTCTTGACGGAGTCTAACTTCATCTGCTTGCCACCACAAATCTTTGCGTCATAAATCTCACGATAGCAAGACAAACTATCATTTATGAGTTGTGTGTTACCTTAGCAGAAATCAGGCAGGTGATCACAACTCTGCAGAATGTCTGTTAATTCATCAGCAAGGTTAAAAACATGCCTAAGATTCTTTGTTGTTAAGCTGTTTTCTTCTGTTGGGACTGTCTTCTTCTTCTTCCACCGTCTCTTCATCAAATGCCTGCCTATTCAGTTCAGTCAATTCTTCATTAGTTAAGGACTGCAGGTGTGACTCAAGCAGTTCTTTAACATCCTCCTTGTCAAGAGCTGGTGTCTTTGGCAAAGACACCAGCTTCCCACGAACTTCTTCAAAGTTTCAAAACCAGTGAAGTCATGCACAGCTTCAGGACAAATGTTCTTCCAAACACTGTTCATATGTCTGTCACTTCATTCCATGCCTCATCAATAATGTACACTGCATCCCTGATGTTAAAAGATCTTCCAAAACTCCTGAACAGTTGGTTTTCCTTCACCATCAGATCAGTCTCATGAATTAGCTTTCTAAATGTTCTTAAACAGTAAACTTTAAAATTTGCTCTGACACCTTGGTCCATAGGCTGAATTACTGTAGTTCGTGGTGGTGGTGGCAGAAACACAACTTTGAGGTTTGGACACAAAGCTTTAAAGTCGATGTCATGGGCTGGGGCATTATCCAACAACAGAAGAATCTTATATGACAAATTTTCGTGTTGGCAATAAGTTTTAGTTCAGGGACAAGACTTTCTACAAACCAGTCACGGAAGATTTGCTTTGTAATCCAAGCCTTTTGCTGGGATTTCCAGATCATAGGGAGGAGAGATTTCATATTTTTCATGGCCCTAGGATTCTCACACTGATACATGAGTAGTGGCTTAAGCCTTTTTTTTCTGCCATTTGCATCACAACAAGCAAAATGTTAAGTGGTCTTTGGAGGCCTTAAACCGTGAGCACTTTTTTCATGGATGGCGTTTCATGTACATTTTGGATGGCATTCTCTTCCAGTAGATGCCAGTTTCATCCATGTTAAAAACTTGTCTTGTCATGACCTTCCTCTACAATCCTAGACAAAGTCAATGCAGATGCCTCTTCATTGTCTGCACTTGCTGCCTCACCTTCTATTCTCACATTTTTAAATCCATAATGGGATTGAAACCTATGAAACCAGCCACAACTCGCACTACAAGTTTCGCTTGCTGAAGCTGAACACTCTACCTCATGTTTAAAAAAAATCATAAAGGCTTGAGGGCCTTCTCCCGAATAAGAGCAAAACTTACTGGAGTATTTTGCTTGTGCAAATCTTCAAGCTAAGTTGAATGCAACTTCTCCATTTTTTCCATAATGCTACTCCTCTGGCTGGAAGTTTTAATTGTTAGAATGTTGGTTTATATACTCTACTTTGCTCACTATCTCCCCTGCATTTTTGATAATTGTACACACTTGTTGGCAGTAAGTCAAGACACTGAGCGATATCAACAGCTCTCTCACCACTTCTACTTTGCTTAATCACTTCTATTTTAACATCTAAAGTCACATTATGTTGCCTTTTCACTTCACTAACTAGGCAACTTTCTTGAATATTTTCTACTCATGATGGATTAGTGAAATATTTTTGGATATATATTCACAGTGGCTCTTCAGTCACAAAAACAACCTGGAGCTGGACATTGTGGGTACACAAGCAGTGCTGTGTGACATCATGGACCTACTGTGCATTGTTTAAGTTCTGTTGTTTACTTTCTAGAATTTACTATTTATTTATTATTTACATTTTTATTTCATTATATATTATCTAAAATTATGATTTACAGTACAGTATAGTATATAGTAATGGCTATACAGCTTTGTAAAATTTATTTGTTGTATTAAATATTTAATGCTTACTTATTACTGTACTTATGTTTTGATACACACTATATATATTTTTACATTTTATATACAGTGTTTAGTTATGAATTTAAATACAGAAGGAGAAAGAGAAGATTCGAGGGAAATATACATGTATGTTTCTGTTCAAACGATGTGTGAATATATGCAATGTATATAGAGTTTACTGTTCTTAATTAATCAACGCGTATGCAAAATGACGTATATCGAGGACCCTCTGTATATCACATCCCTGTAAAAAAAAAAAGTGTTCCTATTAACAAGTACAGACTGCTGAAAAAAATTTTACTCAATGAGTCAGGATGTTCAGTATTATGTTGAGCTCTATGTAGGCTATATTTGGCTACTACGTGAGAAATTTTTAGATTTGATTCAATCTGATCATATTTTGAATCCATCTGTTTCCATCACAGTGTGTATGATTTCTGCATCATCCAGAATTTCATTTTCTGACAGATCGCCACTGCCATTTTTTTTTGGAAAACATTGAATCAATTGTATATCTCCTTTCTGTAAACCTTTGAAACCTTCAGTTTTTTTTTTTTTTTTTTTTTTTTTTTTGGCCCTGGGTGCCAAGTGATTGTGACAGTGATTTCTCTGTACTTCCAGTGTGATTTCCAAAAGTGATTTACAGTTATTTTACTTTCCTGTCGTTAAGAAATCTATTTATTTCATAACCGCTCTTGCTACAAAAGTTCTTGTACAGAGCAAGGAAGGCAAGCCACCTTTCTTTTTTTCTCATAGTTTATTACTAACCCCTATTACTTCTCGCTTGGTCACGCCAGGCACTGCTCCTGCCTCCCCGTGGCAGGGCCGGAAATCTTGGCAGAAAAGTTAATCTGCCAAGGACTGAAAGGAGCAAAAAATGGACTATACCAATACTGACTCTTGTGGGAATAATGCCCCAACACATTCTAGAGAGCAGGAAGATCACAACCCTTCCTATGCTAAGAGACAAAGGAAGGATACAGACCAGAATATTTGGCCTCACTTCCTTACAATACATTCCTTGACTGACCAGCCAGTCAGCAAGCTCTCTTTTCTGATTCAGAAATGTTTAGAGAATGCTGCTGGCTCACCAAAAATGGTTTGCAGGGTAAAATCAGGTTGTTGAAACAACCCAACACAAGCACTCTGAGAAGTTACTTAAATTGAAAACACTTGGAGGAACTCCCATAGGAGTGTCACCTCATGCCACTTTAAACTATTCTAAAGGAGTTATAACTGAGTGTGATCTTCTACATGTATCCGAGTAAGAAATTAAACAAGAACTCAGACCAAAATGTTATTTAAGTTAAAAGAATCCTAATTAAAAAGGATGGTTCATTACTTCCAACCAGAAACATCATACTAATGTTCAACTTGCCAAATCCACCAACTGCTGTAAAGGCTGGATGCTTGAAGGCTGGATATAAATGTCAGAAATTTGGGCATTCACAGGCAGTATGTCGAGGGACTGCTGTATGTGCTTCATGTGGATCTAAAGATCATATCCATACTGAATGTTCTGCACACTCTTTACAGTGTCCAAACTGCAGAGGCAATCATTTTGCTTACTCTAAAGACTGAAACGTGGAAAAAAGAAAATTATTCAGAAGTAGAAAACCGAGCATTAAGTTTCCTATCTAGAAGCAAATAAACATATCACCAATTGCAGTAACACGCTCATATGCAGCAACTGTTCAACAGCATAAACAGATAACTGCTGTTACTACCACTGTGTTTCAAACTAACGTTACAGTTCTGCCCAACATCTCTATCTGATTGGGCTCTCTCAATTCTAGCTCCATCAGCAAAATCACTCTCAACACCAGCTTCCAGTCAAGTCATCAATACACCTGTTACAATTCTGCCAAACACTCCTTCCACGTAACAGCCAACCACAAATACAGATAAAGACAGATACAGATGACAAACTCTGTCCATGATCATATGAATACATATATGAAAAAAAAAGTCTCAGAGGAACCAATCTTAGAGATACATACCAAGGAAGAGCTGGAAGTTCGTCCATTTTTCCCCAGAAAAGAGAGAAAACCTGAGCGATCCAAGCAGACCCCCACTCGTAAAAAGACAAATACAAAGCAATACAGTGTGCACAATAATACAGTGGAATTGTCTAGGTTTCCACAGTAACATTGATGACGTTCGCGACCTAATTGATAAATATCATCCGGTAGGTGTTTGTCTTCAAGAAACTAACCTAACTCCACAAGTAAACACAGCAGTGAACCGTTACGGCACCTATAGACAAGAGCTCATTGCGGAGTGGCAATTTTAATCGACTCCAGAATTCCATGTAAACGCCTCCAACTCCAGACATCTTTGGAAGCAGTTGCAGTAAGAGTCTCAGTCCAGTTTACATTCTCACTGGTTTCACTTTACCTTCCCCCAAATCAAGAGTATGCGTATTCAGATCTAGAAGCATTAGTAACCCGGCTATCACCTCCGGTCTGTATCATGGGAGATTTAAATGGACACCATCCCCCATGTGGGGATCTCGCCACCAAGACAAATGTGCTAAAATGATTGAAAAATTATTGGCAGAGCAAAATCTCACTCCTTAATACTGGAGTTGAGACATCCATTTGCCCACTGGAACAGACTCTGCATCGACATTTCCATATGTTCTCCTGTCCTATATCCACTGATTGAATGAACAATCCTCTTAATGGCAACCGTTTCCCTGTGGTCTGCAAAATATTAACAAATGACGTTGCACATCACGATGGCCAAAAAAGATGGCGATTCCATAAAGCTGACTGGACAAAATATAAAACAATTGCAGCAATAGTTGAACAAATAATCACCACTCAGCCTATAGACAATGCTATAGCTCATGTCACGAACCAAATTTTAATAGCAGCTGAAGCTACAGTACCTCTGTCATCTGAAAAATATCATAAACATGCCACAGCACGGTGGAATGAAGAATGCAGTATAGCCGGGAGAGAGTGAGAGAAGAATGAATAAGGCTTGGAATCTCTTCCGAAAGTATCCCATCTCCACCAACCTCAAATTTTAAAAAAAGCCAGAGCCAGATATACCCAGCGTAGAAGTAGAAAGGAATCATGGATATGTTTTGCCTCCACAATTAACAAAAATACAGATACCCATGTCATATGGAACAAAATCAGAAAACTAAATGGGAAATTTCTTTCGGTTCCAACTCCACTAATAATCTGGAATGGACAGGAGATCACTAACTCCAAGGAAATTGCAAACATACTTGTAACTACTTTTGCAAATATATCAGCATATATCCCGTCCTTTCAGAAAACAAAAACTGTAGCTGAAAAATACAGACTAAACTTTAATAACAGCCAACAACTCCCATATAATCAGCCTTTCAACATAGAAGAATTGCAAAAAGCTCTGGCTAAGTCTAGAAAGAGTGCAGCAGGACCTGATGGAGTTCACTATGAAATGATCCAAAAACTTAAAAATCTCCAAAACCATTACTTATTCTATACAATAGAATTTGTGGAAAACTACTATCCAAACTCCTACCTTTCCTAAACCTGGCAAAGATCATACGATCCCCACAAATTATCAACCAATAGCTCTAACAAGTTTCCTTGGGAAAACCTTTGAGAGAATGGTTAACAACCGATTAACCTGGTTCTTGGAAACATAATGTACTTAACATAAACCAACACGGCTTTTGTAAAAATTAAGCATCTAATTATGATCAGTCTTGACATAGAAAAGGCCTTTGACACTACCTGGCGATATGGCATTCTGAATGACCTCCACAATATCTGTTTGCAAGGCCACTTACCAATCTTGGTAAAAAAAAAAAAAAAAAAAATTCTGAAGCTCAGAACCTTCCAAGTAAAATATCAAAACAATCTGTCACAAACATACTCAGGAAGGAGTTCCTCAGGGTTCAGTGCTGAGTGCAACTTTGTTTGCAATCAAAATAAATTCTATTACAAAAGACTTGCCAATAATAGTTGAAACATTCCTTTATGCAGATGATGTTACTATCTCATGCCATTCACAAAACATGAACATGATTGAAAGGCAATTACAAGGTGCAGTGAAAAAAAATAAATTGTGGACAAAAAACAATGGCCATACATTTCTGTAGAAAGCAAAAAATGTACCCAGATCCAGAAATAAGACTAGAAAACCAGCTGATACCTTTAGAAAATAGTATACGTTTCCTTGGCCTGATTCTCGATAAAAAAAAAAACTTAAACTTTCTGGAACATGTCAAATGCCTCCGAACAACCTGTTTAAAAAACAAAATATTCTCAGTTCTTTCTGCTATAAAGTACACTGCATCTGGGAGCTGATCGGTTCACACTACTTCACCTATACTGTGCAATAATTAGATCAAGACTAGACTATGGAGCCCCTGTGTATAACTCATGTAGACCAAGTGTCATCAAATGGCTTGATTCCATACATCATAGTGCCTTATGAATTTCCTTAGGGGCATACAGAACATCACATGTACAAAGCTTATGCCGACCGGGCTAGCCGAGTGGGTAAAGTACCTGCCCGGCAACCCAAAGGTCGCGGGTTCGATTCCCGCCTCGGGCTTGGATCAAAGTACTGCAAAAACCTTGGTAGGTGCAATATGGCCACAGAAGCAGATGCGCCAACAAAAAAAAAAAAAAAAAAAAACAAAGCTTATATGTAGAGACCCACGAGCCTTCACTAGATCTCCAGAGGCAAATGCTATTATTAAACTGCTATTAAAATCCAAAGTCTTCCTCATCATCCTAATTGGCAGTATCTCTTCCGTCCACAGTGGGAGATCCTCTACAGCAATAAACCAGCTGGAATACGACTGAAAGAAATAGTTTCAAAATGGGGCGTAAGCTTTGACAACATTCACGAGGATAATAGCATAAGTATTCCACCATGGCGCTCTTTAACGCCTAATTATGACACTTATTTTCAGCAGTGGGTAAAAAGCACTCAAGCAAATGTTAACATAAAACAAATGCATGCAGCCCCATCACAGTTCACTGAATATCTTCAAATATATACAGACGGCTCTAAAACAGATAACCAAGTTGGTGCTGCAGTGGTCCTTCCACACACTTATCTCACAGCAACTCCCAAACCAATGCAGTAGCTATTCTGCTGAGCTGTTCACCCTACTAATGGCCTTTAAATACGTTGCATCCTCTAATCTTCTGAAACATCTCATATACACAGATTTTACTGTGCACAATACATTTTATCCAACAAAAGCAGACTCCATCACATCCTGTTCTTTACCAGATATAAGCTCATCTTGTGAAGCTCAAAAACAAGAGTGCAAGTAAATTTCTGTTGGATCCAAGGACATGCAGGCATTGAAGGTAATGAAAGTGCTGATCGAGTAGCAAAGAATCCTACAAATACAAACTTAAGGCTTTACAAAGTTCCACATTCTGATTACAGACCTATCATAAAACAAATTCTCCACACTCAGTGGTCACAAATGTGGCAAAATGAACCAAACAAACTGTTTCAAATAAAACATGAACTTCGGCCATCGAATTCAAGTCTTTGTAAGAATCGGCTTGAAGTCATTTTAACCAGACTGCACATTGGACATACTCGTCTCACACACCTGTACTTACTCACTAAATCAAATCCTCCAGATGTCTTCAATGTTGTCAACTCACTGTAAAACATTTCCTCATAGAATGTCCACAATACCACATGGTGCGACAATCAGCCTTCCATCTCCCTATAAATATTCAGGACTCCCTGACTTTATCACAAATCCTAGGCGATAACTCCATCATTGAAAATATATTTACTTATTTAAAACTAATAGGATATTTTAACCAGATAATAAACCATAATTAAGAAACGTCATTGTCACATAATACTAATAGATAGGTGCAATATGGCTAAAGTTGTATTTGTGCCAAAAAAAAATCCAACAACAACCACCTTCAGTTTTCCAGAAATCAGTTAATAAACTTCTTCAGGACTTTCATTCCTGTGTTCAACTTTGGACCAAAGTTAAATTTGAACTTGGAATTTCGTTCCATGCTACCCATACTATCTTGTAAACATCTAGTGGACCTCAGTGACTTTTAATGATTCTATGTCCTATATTCCTGTCTTCTGTTTTTTACCTTAATCAACCTCAAATTTTTCACTTCCTCCATCACTTTAGACATTCTAGAACCCTTTTATTCACAGGCTAATTCAAGGACATTACATTTGGTTGTGAAAACATGACCTTTATATAGCCCATTCTTCACAAGTTCATCATAATTGATGTAAAAGAGAAACAGAATTATCCAGAAAGGGAATAGCCTTTTCAGGTAAGTTTACTTTCTCTAAGTGGTTCTTTACAGAAGGTACAAATTAATGAAAGAAACCTTTATTTAAGTAATGCCGAGTCCACCTGTGCTGATTGCTAGTGGTAGTAAACTGGGAAAGAGGGACAATTTGTATATTTTTTAAATGCTACTACAGTTGAAAAATTTGTATTTTTAAATGAAGTTTCATTTAGAATGTGTAGTGTGTTCAGTGGCAGTAAGTAGATGCCAGTTGTATTTCTCACTCCTATATATGGTGCTTTAATGTTTTATCTATAGAATGAGCTGGCTGTATTATTATGATCCTGAAATATTTATATGAACTATCATTTGATAGTATATCCTTATGTAAAACCATATCACTATTCCAACAATAGTGTTTTTGTAGGAATTTTTGAAAGCTAAATCCCCAATTTGGCAATTAAAAAATGGGGATATCAGACTTTGCACACTAATTAAATATCTGCATTTGAAGGCATTTCTTACTGAAGTCTAAATGATAACATGCTGATACTTTGCTCTATCGTATTCTTATGTTGCCATTAAAGGTATGTGAAGATGGGTGCTATTCAGGCTGTCCATCACCATGATGTTCAGAAACAGAAATAATAGGAGAAGAAATGGCAATGTCGGCTTCAGAGTGTTCATTGCCACAATGTTCGGAAACAGAAGAAATAGTAGAAGAAATGCCAGTGAAAGATTTAGCTGACTGTTAAGCATATTACTGAGTTTGTTGCCATATCGAGGCAGTCCAATATAGTATATTGGTCAATTGCTTGAAGGTGCAAAAGATTTCTGACATCAAAGTCTAAACAATGGTGCTGTTGTTAAAAAGAGAATTTTGACTCAGCAGAAACTTTTTCAAGAGTTGTATTTATGAAGAAGTTGGTCTTTGATGGTATCTTTCTTGAACTAATCATAATCAGTTGATGTTTAACAGACACTCCAAAGTGAAATCCACATTCAGTCAGAAAACTCTGAATAGGTGCAGAAACAGAAATGAGTAGGCTAATGTTTGAAAGAATATGGTACTGATAATGGTACTTAAAATATATGGTACTTAAAATACAGAATCTGTCTGTATTTTAATATAGACTACTATATGTTGTCTAAATTTATAGTGCATCCTGTAATTTTTAAAAAACCTGCTTTTTCCAAAAAAAAAAAAAAAAACTTTACGAAGAGGTCCCATTTATTTTGCCTATTTTGACCAAAAAATCTGAGTGAAAAAATCATTTTCCTCCTGCTTGCTAGCTTCTGATGAAAGAATGAAGCATGCAGATATACTTTTAATTGGTAAATGAATTTGTTTTACATACTAAAGTTTTGTAACAATCCCTTTGTGAATGAAGAGAGGAGTGTATGTGAGGAGTGTGAGTGGAAACTGCCTTGCTGTATCAAGGTTTTAATAGAGGGAAAGAAATAATTGCTAGTTATATTTAAAATTTTGGTGTATTAGAAAAAGTCCAGTTGCAACTCTACTTATTTGTTAAATTTTTCTAGTTAGTGAATAAATATAGTTCCACCACATTAAGTGTAAGGATTGTACTTGACATTTTACATCTATATGATGTAGCCCAGTGGTCAGGAGCGAGAGTGCATTGCACGCGTTCCTTGAGTGGACTGGGGTTCAAACCCGTGACTACTAAATACGATAAACATTTGTATTGACGATTTATTGTAAACTCTACTGACTTGGTTGTCATGCCAGAGTATAAACAGAAAAATTTGTAATTTAACAGCAGATCATATTATATATACACTTTCAAAAGCTTCAGCAAAGCTTATCACAATGTTGATATCTATTCTGTACAAACTAATACTTTCCTTTTTGTTCTATAGGAGAAGAACAGAAAGAACAAGTACAAGATGTTGAAGATCAAGATGTTTCCTAAATTTTTCAAGTTCACTGTTTAACATCCCAGTAAATGTGACACAGACTGTTTGTATTGGTTGCCCTATAGAGTTCTCCTTTGCTCATCTTGTGAATATCTTGTATTACATGTCACATTATTCTAGTACCCTGGCTACCAACGCACTTGCAGCTTAGTATTTAATGGTTTTTTGACAGTCATCTGTTTTTGGTGTTTCCAAAATTTCATATGTTTCTTCAAACCATGTACTCAGCAAATGGACTAAATCAAACAGTTTAAATCTAAGTTTAGTTTACAATAGGAAGCATTATACATTTTAAAGTAATTTATATGTGAATCTCTAGATCAGGAATCTATGTGCTTATGAAAGCCAGAGGTGAATGTGGTTTTGTTTTACATACAGAGTTGTAGATGCAAAGAATGTGATAGGTGTATAGGAATATTATAAGATTAAAAATTGGGGGGAAAAACAAGTTGCAGCTATAGGACCAATAACCATTATAAAGTATCCAATTTTTTTTTTTTTTTTTCCCTCTCTCCTCTACTTCATTCCAATTCGTGTGTAATTTAATTATACTTTTGACACTGGTTTAGCATTTGTACACGTATGATTAGCTACGATCATATGTTGCGTATTCTTAATTCACACAAAAGTAACTTCTGAGCAGCCTTGGTCAGAAGTTCTCTATTGCTAGAAGTGCTCAGGATGAGCTTGGACATCAATGAAGCTACAGAATGTTTGTTGCTTCTGTCCTTCCTTGTTAAATAAAATATTGGGAACAAAAGAATGTGACAAATGATATCTCTAGAGTTTTTGTTTCTAAAACCAGTAAGGTTGTCAAGTTTCTATATTTGTATTTCAAGTTTGACAGTCATAACTATCCGCGAAAGGTGACCCACTGTGTGATCATAACTTCATGTTGTATGCGTGGAGTTCGTATGGTTAAGTGCGTGTAAAGTCCATTTGATGTTTGTGAGTCCATGATATTCCAAGAAATTTTGTAATGATTGCATTTTATGCTAATGGTTTGCTAAAATACCAGTATAGCTTTAAAATTCCCTAATTGTCAAATGTTTTTACTGAATGTATATTTTTTTCTGAGGATTATGGAACTGTAGGTTTTCTTTCTTGTTGTGATTCCTTTTTATGTATACTATCTTCACATTTAATTTTCCTGTTACTTGTATAAAACTCAGATGCTTTCAGAACATGCTAACCACGATTTCTAACTTAAAATTTTATAAAATACATATATAGAAATCCTAGTTGAAAAATTGCATTGGTTGTGAGTGAGTGAGTGAATGTGTGTGCATTTGTGTGAGTGTGTGCAGATGTTAGATGAAAGCTCAAGTAGCCATAAACTAACTAACTTAGTGAACGTGATTGTAATTAAAATATGAGGAACATTTGGTACATAGCATCAGCAGTTGCTACTTTATGAACAAACCTTGGCTTTCTTTTACTGGCTCTCTGTGTTGGTGTACTGTAATCCAGTTCTGCTGTGTATTCTTATGGAAATAAATACTGTTTTCAGTAGCCAATAAAAATGTCTCATTTAACTGCTCACTTTAGAATATTAACATTACTTCATCCATGTGGTCTGGAATAGACCACTTGAGGCAAGGCAGTAATTTTTAAAATTATAGTATTGTGTCCATACCTGCCACCTTTCTGGATTCTAATGTTCTCACATACACCCTAGAGCTCTGCAATTAAATTCAAATTTAAGGGAAAGTTTTTTTTTTTTTTTTTTTACAATTTAGTTGTAAGGTGTGTTGGTTTGTTTCATTTAACATGTGGAATATGAAAAACAATGTAATGTTAAGGTATTTTCTTTGTATTTGTAGTGCAAAGATAAATTTAATTTTTCCATGTACAGTAATACCCCGAAGTTACGCGATAGGTGGGTCCGACGAAAATCGCGTAAGTCGAATTCGCGTAAGTCGGGGTACAACTTTGCATATAAATACATATAAATTTTGCTTAATTGGGACCAAGGACTAACAAAAACACTAGTTTAGAAAAAAAATATTAATAAAATTGCAGTTCTTTATACATATTAATACAAAATATGTATTAAAAAAACAAATGACTTACGTTAAAAAGTTATTTCGATGTCGATGGCTTCATAAAATTAACAAATTCGTCTGACGACACAGCGCGTTCTTTTTTTCCACGCAGAATTTCTTCGTAGCAAGCTAATAATTTTTTTATTCCTTGCTTTGTAGCTATAACGCGTTCTTCGTTGGAGTCTGTTTTCTAAAATTTTTAAGCCCTTTACAATTGAGCCCTTTTCAATTTTCAACCTGTCAAGTTTGCAATTGTCATGTGCTTTTCGCCGTTGCTTCATTTAGGCCTGTAGTACGTGCAATATCACATGGTCTTTCATTTCGCTCAAAGCGTTTCACAATTTCATATTTTTTTCCTCTATCGACAGAGGCGGACTGGCCATAAGCCTTACCGGGGAAACCCCGTGGGCCAGTGTGATTTTGGCCATAAACCATAGTATGAGGCCACTATAAATTTTCCCGGGTAAGAATTTTTGACCCAGTCCGCCTCTGTTTATCGATAATTGCTTTTCTTTTTCTCTCTGAATCTGCAGTGTCTTCACCAGGACGCTTCCTTTTCACACCTTTTAATTAAGTATTTTACTCATTTTTAGGGAATAAAGCACAATTACAAAACGAGGAGGCACGCTTGATACGCATAAACAAAGCTGCGCACATGTAGCAACTGAATAAACAACACCATAAAATACTACCATAAAACAATAAAAATCCAGTTGCGTTTCTGCTAGTGAAATCTGTTATAAACTGGTAGTAAACTCGATCTAATTGCATTTGCGATTATACCGATAGCTGGAATTGTGTTGGTTTTTACGTTATTATGGTGAAATGTGTTTCCCCTTCACTGATGTAAGAAACATAAATACATTTTCAGAATCTTCTCTTCATTCCTATCGTGTTGCGTTCGGTTGGGGTGATTCTGCGTTCGACTGCCATTTCTTGTAAACACAAAGGTGAATCGTGCATAAGCGAATTCGGTTCGTGTTATATAAGATATTGTTCCCCTATTTATAAATCGTGTATGATCGATTTATAAATAGGGGAAAAAGCAACAAAGTTGAATTTTCTTCATCTTTCGCTCTCATTCTCCACCGTCGCACCGTATATCGATAACATATGAAAAACGACCTTGAAGATAGTGGGCGGCAGCGTTGCCAAACGAAAAAATCAGGAACCGCGTAACTCCGAGTTCGCGTAAGTCGGGGTATTACTGTATTACAAAATCTGGAAAAAGTAACGTATTTTGCTTCCTGCACTGCATGTAGATATAATTTTTCAGTTTCAAGTGGCAGGAAAAATTAAGTAATAAGACATCAAACAAATAAAAATAGTCTGTAGAAAGAGTTGCCAAAATAGATGAAAACCTTCAAAGTGAAGATGGTAAATTGTCATATATGCTAAATGCTCATTCCCATCATTTGTCATAAACATAATTCTCTACTATTTGAATGAAGTAGCGGGTAATGAAAATACCTAGGGGTAGTTGCAGTCTGACATGAGGTTCTCTGAGCAATGTGGGCCAACCACCAGGACAGCTCATGAGTTTGTCAATAATATACAGATAGTTTGCTAGCAATGACAGAGTGGTGAATATCCTGTTGTATAAAGTAGTGGTTAGGCTGCATCTTAAGTATTGCATAGAGGATTGGAAGCCTCATTTTAAGAAATATATATTGGGTGTAGAGAAATGCAGCAAGATTATTCTTATGAAGGAAGACTAGTTCTGTAAATTGCAATCTGGAAACAAGGCATTAAATGGATTGAGTAAACTTGACTGGGATATAGTGATGAGAATTTTTTTTTTTTCATTACACTTGGATAAAAACATTCTTCAAAATTTACATTGCATGATGGCACTAGTTTCAGTATAAAGAACTAGGCTTTCTCATTTTGTGATACCAAATTTGAAGTATAAAAAAAATACTATATATATCTGCATAGTTTTTCTCCAGTTAAAAGAAAAAAAGTCATTTCATCATGGCATACTTTTTGTCATGAGATATCAGAAGACACTTGTACTCCCATCATACAGTTCACTTATATAGACAGCAAAATCATTCCAACAATTATAGTGAATCCTCTTTTTATTGTATAAAATAATTCAGTTTGTTGCTTAAACTGATATAAACAATTAACAAGTTATTTTTTTGTGCTAAGAAGTGTATTGTGAACAGTCAACAGCTTTGTAATGATATACAAAATGTACATTATTTTTACAGTGTTGCTTACCCTACTTAGCACTCTTAATCAGTCCATAAAAAAGCTGAATACTCCTTAAAATCCAGTCATTGAACTTTAAATAATTTCACTGACACATACATTTTATACTAAAATGCAACCATAGGATTATTTACCAGTGCTTTATTTTCAAAAGTGTATCCAAGATTTTTTTGTCTGGAGTTGATTGGATTTTTTTTTGTATTGTTTTATTTTATAAGAAAATGTGGAGAACTAGATAAATGAAATGTGTAAGACTGCATATTAGAAGAGTGTAGACCAATGACGTCAATAGCAGATATATCTTATGCCCAGAATAAGAAATAGGTTGTTTAATTGTTTTAAGAAGATATGAGCACCCTGAGCTATAACTAAAGTGAAAGCCCTAATAAAATTATTGCTAATTATCAGCAAAAGGATACACAGAATGGTACATTGTTGAGGGCTAATACTGTTCAATATATCCAAATAAGCCTCCTAGTGGCACTGCTCCTACCTCCAGGTGGTGGGACCTGAAACCTGGGAGAGGAAGTTAACCCTCTAGGGCAGAAGGATCTAACCATGGACTAAGACTATCCTGCACTTGAGCAGTCTAGGCATTCATCTAGGAGACTGTCAGCGATGCTGATCATGAGACTGACTGACAACATAGGCAAAACGACTGTGTAAGGACACAGTACAACAGGAGTGCCCAAAATGATGGAAGACTCAGTTCTAGTGACTGATTGAAACTAGAGTCATACACATTCTGAGACTGGTGAATGCTGCATTCCGCAAATGTTCCATGGGATTGATGTTGGTGGCCAAGGGATCACATGAAACGGTTGGACATGATCAATTCATATAACACAGAGCATTGTCTTGTCAAAAGACTCCAGTGCAATCTGGATACAGGGTAACTACGTAGGGCAATACTTGGTTGAAACAATGTCAGGGTAGAATCTGGCATTGGGGATGACAGGACCGGGTAATACCCTTGAAAACATTCCCTAAACCAGCATTTCTCAAACTGTTTCATGAAAAATCATAATTAATTTTAAAAAAATAATAAATAAATAAATTTTGCCTATTTATAGTGTATACCACTTTTGTACCATTTTTTTAAATATATATATATATATATACTTTGTTTTGGCAGGCTTTTGCATAGAGAAGTGTGTGTAGAGGTAATAACATCTACGAAAAAGTAACAATGTAGTGATCTAATATGTCATTCTTATGTGGTTTAGCCTAGAGTACAAGGGTTGAGGGAGAGGGGGAAGCGGACCAATATCATAACTAAACTTACTACCTTGTATATATATATATATATATATATTTTTTTAATGATTATCAGTATTTCGAAATATTATTAAAATAATTAACCACGGATTTGTGGTTGAAAAAAGGAACGTTAAAACGACAAGCAAATACTTCTAGTATTGCAACTGTGGTCGATGAAAACAAGCACAATGTTGTCACTATGATTTTTCTAGCTAGCTACATAATTTCCTAGTTTTCATTACCATATGATGTACAGATACTTAGTGTAAACTCTGAAGCTTCAGTAGTACTCTTTTGAACATTTCATCTGCCATACACTGAAATTACTTGAATGTTGTTTTTCAACACACTCCTCTTCCCGTGTGTCAACTTTTGTTGATTCTTGAAATTCCATTCTGAGAATGGAATTTTTAGAATCACCTCCATGTTTCCCTATCTCCACAATTTGTCGATATTCCCAACTCGTACAGTTTGTAGAAATAGATCCGTGCCCCAGTCAATAAGAATAACATTTGCACTTTTGGTTCAAACTATTTCATCTCTTTATATGGTATTGTATCCACTGTAGGCAGAAATTTTCTTATTGTCCCTTTTTCACTGTCCATGCTTGCCACATGTTTACTAACTTATTCCAAATCCTTTTCTTTTCCCGTCTTTGATCAACAGACAAGTTCACTTGAACACCATACATTTCACACCTTTTTCTCTTTTCTGTTATGATAACACAATATCCTATATGCCAATACAGGTCTAATGGCACTTTCGTTAAGTAGCACATGGAATGCTGAATTAGTTTTTGTACAAAAAATACTGGATAACTGTGATAGTATAATGGACCAGCAAATCAGATGTTTATAATGGGCACTTTAAACTTTCCAGATAATGGGATTTCTTAAATGCATGTTTCTACACCAGAACATTGTTATTAGTATTAGCAAATGATGATGCAAATAAGCTAGCTTATACATCATCAGCAAAGAACTTCACAGCACCGCACCTGCCCATCCCATATAATCAGACAAACCATCCCTAATGGTTTGTCTGGTTCTTCCTTCAATTTATTCTGACTGCCCAAAACCAGACGGGAGTCTGTTCTGCAACCATCCTTACTCAATTCCATTCAAAGCCTTAAATACCTTGATCTCACAGCTGCCTAGTTTCTGGAGGCTACAATTACTACCTTTGAATGTTTCTCCTCTGAGTTCACTTCAGTAACAGTGCACCTCCGTAGCCAGGTGGGAAGGAGCAGCAGTGCGTAGCACACGCTTCTTGATTAGACCGGGATTCGAGCCCGTCACCACCAAACTCGGAGGATGCGGAAAGGTCAGGGAATGACCACCGCATATCCCGGAACAATATGGCCTTAGTTGCTAATGCTCCTAAAAACCATATAACAACAACAACAACTTCAGTAACATCTGTTGGTTTCATTGAATAGATTTTAAAAACTGTCAGATGATTGTCTGCCACCTTTACAAAAGCCCTTCCCTTTGATCTTGACAGTAGTTATATCTTTAGGTAAACCTCTACAATTACTACTTTCTTAATGCATGAAGAGTCGCTGCTGATAATGAGATTAACCCCTTTCCGGAAAATGTGCAGCAACCGATACTTTTTTTATTTTACAGATTAAAAGTATGCATCATGCGAATACATATTGTATGGTTTTGTGTTTTTTATTAATTTTTTCGTAGAAAATACATGGGAGTAATTAATCCATTTGGACTATCCCGAGTTATCTCGTGTACGCCAAAAAGTGTGCAAATTATACGGATTTTTTAAATAAATTAGTGCTTGAGCTAAAAGAATGGCACAGTCTTCATTATATAAAATAAACTTAAAAAATCAAGTGGAACGCACAAGCAGTAATTGCAAACTAACTACATTCTGACACACGGCCACCCCAAGTGGATAGGCGAGGTAAGTTGCTTACAGGCAGCAGTTCAAGGGGGCGCCGAAATATTTTTCAATATTGTTTTTGTGAATTATTTTCTTGGGTTCAGTATTCTGCATTTAGGACGGCAAATTATATTTTGCTTACTGGTGGCAAAGGAACGCACGCTACTGTTCTGACATTGCTGTACAATATAAGTAAAATGAAAACCAGTCATTTGCTGCCAGGCAAAAGAAAATCCTGAGGAAACTTTCGATTTACCTGCCTAAATTAGTCAGATAAATGCCAGAGAAAATATGTTTGTCCTAAATTTGGAGATAGTATTGTTTGCTTCAGGTATTATTGCATCCCGAGATATTTCGTGTAGTTCCAAATAACTTTTAAAACTAAAAACGAGATATCTCGGGATAATCCATCAAGGGGTTAATAGCATTGCCCATCTAACATGCTGGTGTAGAAACATACTCCCTCAGACATATCCCAGTATGTCTGAGGGAGTATGAGGGCTCTAGGATCTGGTTCTCACCATGGAATCTGACTGTATCAAAAACTTGGTGCTGATAGACAAACATAAATATAATTTTATTACTGCTACTTTCTTGTAGTATTATAGCTTATCTAAATGTTAACAGTGAACACATGAATGACTTCAAGCAAGAATTTTGAGTTTTGTCTAGTGTTTCATAACCTGCCAGCAATACTTTGGGCTATGAGTCAGGGGAACCTAACATGGTATTGAGTAAAATATGTTAGTCCTATTTTCACCCATTAATTAGCTATGGCTGTTTCAAGATGCACCAAAAAATAATAAATAATAAGAGTACTAATCAGAAATTTAGTTCTATATTTTAGAAGATAAAAATTATAGTAAAGGTTTAAAGCATTTGCCATGGTTTTAACATATAACCCTGTTCATGCATTGGCATCCATAATCTGATGCAGCAGTAAATTTGTACTCAGTAAATTTGACTAACAGCAGGCTGTGTACAAAATTAGTCTGATGAGGAATGCTAACTTTTCAGTAAGGACAAAGGTAGTAGATAAAACAGTGGACAATTTAATATTAATAATAAGCATGCACAATCATCTGACGATATAAAATAACTATTCTTCTTTGACACAAAACCATAGACATATTTCAATAATGCTGCTCCTTATTTCATAAAATATCTAACTGCACAAACAACTTCTGTCACTTCCAAAATCATCTAAGACTTCATGATTTCAGAAGTCACTAATTGTAGGAATAGGAAATTAATGCAAGAATGCCAGATGCTAAAGATATTCATTGTATTGTTTAGAATTTCCTTTTATAGATTTTGTTATAGTGGTTGTTTTTTTTTGTACTGGCATGGATTTTTATTGCACTATAAGCAATAAAAATATTTATATTGGTTATAGTGATGAAGCATTTTCCATAGTAAGCTTGTAGGAAACTTTTTTTTTTTTTTTTTTACTCCACTGAATATTTTGCTACTCTGGTATTCATCATACTAACAATTTAGTGTAATAAAATATTCTGGGGAAAACCTGATGCCTGGGTGAGAAAATACTGACTGTTTATAAATTAAACAAAAAAATAATTGGAAACTAATTTTTTTCCTAGTTATAGAAATGTGATTTATGGAAATGCAAAATACATACAAAAGAATTTTTTTTATATAAAATGAATTCACTGAGCAAGATTTACAGAAGTACCACTGTGTATATTTATGCATATATATAACATTGTATTAACAGCAAGTAATATATATATATTAAATTAACATTTTGTTACTGTAATTGCCATTCTATGAAATTTAATTCAATTATTCTTGTAACTTTGTTCTCTAGTCATGACAAACTCAAAGCTGCATCCATTACAACACTGGTTCTTATTTTCAGTTATATTAAATTTATGGAAAATTATTATTTTTAATTTCCAAATGAAAAATAAAAAAAATATATCAGTGACATTAAACATAAGAGAATAGACAAATCAAAAAATTTTCTGCTTTGGGGCAAGAGTGGATTTCAATCCTATAAAATCCAAAGACAAGATTACAATAGAAAAAGGCAGAGAATTAAAAGATCATTTTACAAAAACAAGTTGAGATTAGGAGTTACAAGGGTGGTTCAATAAAGAATTGCCATGACCTAGCTGCAGAGGTGCTAGCTTGTTGATTCCTGGCACAGGTTTGAGTCCTCTACATAACCACTATGCAGATTTACACATTTTTCCCATTGATGGATGAGGCTATGGATACCATTGTTGTAGAAGCGGTGAGGTTGGTCTTTAAACCACCACACTGTTGCAGAAATGAGTGTCTCATCATCAGGGAAGTGGGTCCCTCGAAGAAATGAGTTGAGGGAAGGAAACAAGTAGTCCGATGGTGCAACATCAGGGGAGTAGGCTGAGTGGGGCAGTATTTCATATCCACAAGTGGCTGCTTGTGTTGTTGCAATTTCAAAAGTGTGAATTAGGACATTGTCTTGAAGCATTCTCACACCTTTGGACAGCATGCCTACATGTTTTGATTTTCTCCCATAATTTTGTAAGTTGGCATAATATGCACCTGTAACTGTTCTACCTTTCTGCAGGTAATCAGTCATTATGCCTTTCTCATCCCAAAACACTGTCAGTGAGACCTTTCCTGCTGACACTTGGACCCTTGCCTTCTTGGGTGGGTGGGGAAACCATGATGTTGCTATTCCATGGACTGCTTTTTACTTTTGGGCTTGAAATGGTGTATCCAACTTTCATCCTGAGTGATTAGACGAGAGAAAGTCTTCCTCATTTTTTTGGCACAGGGCTAACAACTCGTGAATCTGTTGCTGATCAGCCTTCTGGAAATTGGTCAATAATCGGGGAATCCATCTTGCACTCCATTTCCATAAATGGAGTTGGTCATGAAGGACTGTTTCAACAGAGCCCACACTAATCTTCACCTCCTGGGACAATTCACGCAAAGATATCTGGCAATCTTCCACGATTAAAGACTCCATTTTTCTGATCGTGCTGTCATCAATGGCTGAATGGGCTCAGATTCTACTGATGTCCAACCACAGCTAAACTGTCTATATCAGTGCTTCACAATGCCATAGGATGGGGCTTCAACCTTATATACAGCAGTCATCTCCTTGTGGACTTTAGATTTCCACTTCAAGAACAGATACCTACCGGATTACAGCTGTGGCTTTAACTTAGTCCATGATGCTACTTTGTCACATGTTCAGCTCTGTAAGAGAAAAACAAATTAAGACACAGGGCTGAAATTTTACACCTTTAGTACAGAGATATGTATGATGCTACACACACAATATCATGATTCTGATGTGGAAGTAGGTGAGGGTAGTTCTTTATTGAACCACCCTCCCAAATAGGACACCTAAATTTTTATCAAACTTTTTGCAGTGATTAAAAATCTGAGTTTACATTTTCACAAATCAACTTATTGTGAATTACCAAGTCATAGTTATTATTACACAACACTGTACGTTAATTTACATATATTTAGTGCATCTCATTAAGAAAAAATGATGAAATGGTACAATTAAGATAAAATATATAATTATAAACAAATCCTAAACATTTACATCTTATTTTTTTGACTCTGGCCAAAATCAAATGGTGCCTTGTATTTGAAAATAGTTCAAGTTTATTGTCTGGCATGTTTCAGTGTCTACATCAGGATTTTATATTAAAATGCTGATGTTTGTAGATAAGACTATTGTATTTTGGTTTAAAAAAAAAAAAAAAAAAAAAAACAATTTTGCATCACATGTGGGATATAAATTTAATTTAGGACAAGTATCAATTTACTGTATATGGTGGGGCTTCAGATGATATCAGGAAGCATTCAAATGTAGATTGAATAGGTAGGATATTGATTAAAAGTGATCATCATTTAAGCACTAGAAGTGCTCAATTATCTTATATAGTGGCTCTGATTCAAATCAGATTCAGAATACAGTAACCCCTCCAATAATGTGGAGGGGTTACTGTATTCTAAATTTTTAAATTTAGAATACAGTAATTTTTTAAATTTAGAAATTCTAAATTTAGTACACAGTACTAAATTAAAAAATTTAGTACTGTGTACCAAATTTTTTTGATACCAAAATAATCTGGTACAAAAATTTGATCAATACAGTAGCTATAAAGAGTTCGTATTTCTCAAGTGTTATTTAGTCACCACTTTAATTGCTGTTTTTTTCCAAGTGTTAATTAGTCACTGGTTGTCTGCTAAATTAATTTTGCAGACAACACTACATACATAAGATGTCAGACAACCAAAAAAACTTCAAACAAAATGAAGACAACCAGAAACAAAAAAAAAAAAAAAAAAAAAAAAACAGGAACACAGTAATAGAGTAAAAAAATAAGAGGACCATGGGATGGGTGCAGTGTTGCCAACTCTTAATAATATTTCCCGCTAGCCGCATACTCAAAATCCGCTATTTTTAGCACTTGACCCGCCAAAATTTTAAAATTTTCATTTGTTTGTACTTTGTAGTGAATAAAAACAAACAAATAAATAGTATATATAAATAGTTATTTATTTTTCTGTTTTTAATATAAAATCAATATCTAAAAATCTAAATTAATTTCGAAATTCAATACCTCCTCATCATATGCTTCTTGTGTACCTATTTTGCGAAGCACTTCTTCAGGTAAAACATAATTTTTACAACACTTTTCAACTCTTTTGAGCCCGTATCGTACTGATAAGATTGCATTAACCGTGCCAACACTCATTCTGTTGCGTGTTTTGTTTTTTACTAGATTTAAGTTGCTGAATATTCTTTCCACATCTGCATTGGATAATGGCAAAATTAAAATACCCAATGCAAATTCGATAATTTCTTTAAATGGATTTTTACTGCTTGCATCTCGATATTTCGAAACTTCTGACCAAAACTTCATTGTATTGTTGATGTTTTCCCATTTAACGAGAGTAATGTTTATATACTGTTGCCTGTTGTTGTTGTGATAAGTTTATTCATTATTAATTCATTTATTTTTCTTTCAAATTGGTAACCTAAATATGGCTTAGGGTCTAAATAATTATTAACGTCCTCTTCTATCCTTTCAATATGTGTATTTGGTAAAAACATTTTATTGGCAATCATCGACAATAGCATGTTTAAATCATGTAGTAATAATGTAGGATCGGCAGTATTTGATTCAAAAGATTTGTTTACTCTTTGTACTTCAGATAAGATAGGTTTTAAAATAAAAGATATGCTAAATTACTTTCATCTTTGAACATTGAATAAAGAAGTTCTGCAGTATAACATTTGTCAGTCAAACGAGTTATTTCAAAATGGGCTTTTAATTCAATATACTGTTCTAAAATTCTTGTTATAGCAACTTCAATGGATAACCACCTTGTTTGACACGAATGAACTATCTTTTTCGGATCTGCACCATCGTTTATGGCACTGTACACTGTATAAATATTTGAATTGATTTTGTCGGCTAGTGTATTTACTAAACGCACGATTTTGCATTGCACGAGGGTTTCTAGGAATACGACTATCGTGCTATACGAGGACTGACTATACTAAGATATTATTAGAAATGTAGTTATTAGAAATAATTATTACTTATTACTCTTATTACTTATTGCTCTGTGGTTATTAGAAACGTTGAAAGAGATGTCGGTAATTCGGATCGCATTTCTTGGAAGCCAAACAAATACGACGAAGAAAAATTATCCAATGCCATTCCTTCGCTGTTTCAAAAAAAGGCGTCATTAGAATTTTTTCCACATTTTTAGATTTGATTCAACAATTTAAAGCTATGACCCAATGATCAGGTCGTTTGACCGCGAGCGTAACTACGTAAAATTGTTGGGGTTCTTCTCAGGGAAATCCAGAATAATATAAAACCGATTCTTCGCTTTATAAAAAAAAAACTATGAAATATGATATCCCTACTATTTCAATTATGAATTATTTTTATTGTTAATTAAATAATTAATTGAACAATTAATTTAATATTTCTTAATATAAATGTTACATTGCCAAAATACATAAAATGCTAAACATTTATACTCTTCCTGCTAAAAAATCCGCTATCCGCTATTTCATACTTTTATCCGCTAAACCTGAAGCAATTCCGCTAAATCTAGCGGGAAAACCGCTAAAATGGCAACACTGGATGGGTGAATCAACAATATCAGCAATTTTGAGCAAAACAATGAGTACACAGAAAAGGTAAGGTTGCACCAAGTTCTGAATGAATGCAAACAACTAGGAAGCCTTATAATGATTGAAATGGAGTGACTTGTCTTTGGATTGAAGATTGCAACTAAAAACAGATCCTGCTAAGCAAATATTAAATCAGAAGCGTCAGTCTCTTTTCATCTTTGAAAGAAAAGGCCACAGCAAATGAAAAGGGGGACAAACAAGAATTCCATGCTAGTCCTGAATAGTTTTGAGAGGGTAAAAAAAAAAAAAAAAACAGCTTTCATAATGTTCAAATCACAGGTAAAGGGGCAGCTCAAAAATATCTTGAGACTTTCAAGGAAATTGTGGAAGGAGGTTATGGTGATTAACAAATATTTAAAGTCAATGAAATTGGATTGCATTCTAAGCCTCTTGGCTAAAACAAAAAAAATTACAATCTGGTTATAAAGTCACCAAAGATAGTTTACACTTTTATTAGGGGGTAATGCTGAGAGAGATATAAAATTAAAGCCCATGCTGCTCATTCATTGTGCACAATGCTAGGGCTCTTAAAGGCTTAAATCAAGGATCACACCGTAATTTGGTAATCTAACAAGAAAGCATAGATAACAAGCTCTATTTGAAGAATGGGTCACAGGCTATTTTTTCCCGACAGTTGAAAATCTTGAGTTTAAAGCTTTTTGGACAATGCTCCTAATCATGCCATTGCTCTTGATTTCTTGTGTGAAAATATTAGTGATATTTTTACTACCTAATACAACTTCCTTGCTGCAACTGATGGATCAAGGGCCTATTGCAACTTTTAAAGCCCTGTGAAGGACTTTTAAACATGCAAAAAAAAAAAAAAAATATATACATATATAGCATCAAAGATGCCACTGAAAACATTCATCAGTCCTGGCTTGAACTGACATTAAGCAATAAGAGAGCTGTGTGGAAGGCAGTGTTGAAGAAATAACTTGCATCAGAAAGGACCACCTTGGTTTTAATGAGTTAGACACCTCTCGTGTTTGGGCTTTCATAAAAAAACTGAAATTTTCAAGAATTAATTGAATCCCATTTCAAAGAACTGAGCAATAGTGATCTAAATTTAGATACTCAATGGGCATATGAAGCTGCTGCTGATTGTCAAGGTGATGTAACTCCTACCCAAAAGAAAGATCACTCGAAAGAAGTTTGATAAGATTTTTTGCACTACTGAAGTTTTTAAGCAGCAATACTGACTCTAATGTAGAAGGCAGCAGTCAAATTTGTTGAAAAGTGGAAGCTTTAATTCCTTATTGACAAATGTATAATAAGAGGAAGTAGGAGAATACACATCAAACTACAATTATTACTAAATTTTTTAAAGAAAGTATAGTATTTTCCTTTAACTTTTAAATTTGTGTAATTTTTATTGTGTTTTATAATTATAATTTGTTGAAAAAAAATTAGAATATAGTACTGTATGTTTCTGAGAATAAATAAAAAAAAAAGCTATGGAACCAATTACATTTTCTATAGGTTAAGTTTGATTATTGCAGCACTTTTGTGAGACGCACTAATCGAGGGATTACTGTATAGAGTGATAAGTAAAATTAGTCTTAGCCATCTATAATGTTACAGGCATATATAGGAAAAGTATGTGAGTTATGCATGAGCTTGAATGCTGGTGCCCAACACTGTTGTTGATAAAAAAAAAAAAAAAAAGTCTGCTGCAAAGAGCATCAACAGTTTAGAAAAAATCTGCACCTAACATCACACAGGCTTTCTCCTATATACCCATCATTCCTATATAAGTACCATCATGGATTCCTGAGATTCCCTCTAGATAGGGACTTACATATCACTCTGTACATTTTGAAATTTAATACAATAAATGGACAAAAAATCTAAAAACTGTGGTATAATTATAAGTAGTTAATAACATAGCAAAATGTACTTTTAATAGTCAATTTGTTTAGGAATTTAATACAATACTTAAACAAAAATTTCCCATCTGACTTCATAAATGAATGGAAGAAATATCTGCTCCTCATTGGACTTAATTTATTAAAATTTGTACTTTGTAAAATGGACTTTTTTACTGGTGTCTCATTCATGTCCATAATCAAATAAAATATATGCAGATGTATCTGCAAAATAAAACAAAAAAATGTGAATTTTTTTTTTCAAGTGCATTCTTAGTTTGGTGATTCATTAAAAATTATTTTTAAATCAAATAGAAAAACCTCAAACTACCCTGTAAACAGTGATTAAGTCCCATATCATACATCAATTTTTTTTTTTTTTTTTTCATGAACATCAATAAGTCTAATTTCTTTAAAAAGTAAAAAGGAAGAGAGAATGTGAAGACAAACGTCTTCCACATTCTCTCTTCCTTCCACAAACATGAAAATGTAGATTGAATAGGATATTGATTAGAAGGAAGTGATCGTCATTTAAGCACTAGAATGGTTACATCAGAACTCAATATGGACAAAAAGAAAAATTTCAACTGAAAATTTACTCATGAGGAAAACGTGTGCAGGATCGTGCCAAAAATTTTTAAGATCAAAGAATGAGAAGACACCAAGTTTGTGAAGATGTTTTGAAAAAAAAAAAAAAAAAAAAAAAATCTTCACAATTAGGATTCTGGATAGAGGCTACAGTATGTTAAAAGTTTTGTCAGCAGTATAATTTCTGTAATACTCTGTTAATTTAAATTCCGTGGTATATTGTAAGTTTAAATCTGCCTTTGCTATCAGGAATTTCATAACTTTCGTTCGGTAGCTTAAATTTAACTTCTTTAGTGATCTAAGTTTTGTCAACAGTTTAATTTCTGTGATATTTTGTTAACATAAATTCTATAATATATTGTAAATTTTAATTTTGTAATTTTTGTATCAAATTTTACTTAAATTATGGTTGCTACAAGATCCACTTACAATACAAAGTCAGTGATGTTGGGAATCAAATACATACAGAATGTGTATGTCTGCAATTCTGCTCAGGCATGATAAAAGGATTATATGCTGAAAGACTTGTGCATTAACTTGAGACAATCTGCAAGGCTCTAGGGGAAAAGCTTTATCGGTGTGGCCTGCATTTGTAGGTAGAAGGAATTTATTTTGTAGAGATGGCATTTGTTTGAGTAAAGGTGGTTCGAGGATTTTTGTCAGTATCACTGAAAATAGCCTAAGGGTTCAAGTAAAAAACTGCTCATTTTGATCCATGGTTATCTGATGAAATTGGTCAAAGTAATGCTTGCACTCAGTTCATGAATTCTTGTTTGTTGCCACAAAATCCAATGTTGATAAGATGTTTTGAAGGTAGCTTGTGATACAAACCTAAATAACTCAAGGGGTGTGTCAGGGTAGTAAACTATAGAAGATTACTTAGTCTCAACTGTGTCACAGTAATGTCAGTAAAATGGCTGAGACAGAATTTGAACTCCTGGTTAAGACAACTAATGCTGATATAATAAGACTAACAGAAACCTGGAATTGGTGGTGACTAGTTCCACTACAGTATGTATAATGTATTTAGGAAAAATAGGGAAGATGAAGGGGTTGTGATATCACGCTTCTTACCAAAAGCAGCCTGAGTACAAAAAGAGCTTTTGCTGAGTTTGAAGCTAGGGCTGCCAGCATAGTATTAGTAATGGCCGCATGGTTCAAGAAAGCCTGTGGCTGCACCAGCCAAAAAAAAAAAATTCCGAACAAAACAATGAAACAAACAATAATTAATAAAAAAAAAAAAAAGGAAATTAAACCTATCATCCTATGATAGGTTTAATTTCCTTTTAGATATGTGCTTGACTCACCCAAAAGTATTATCCAGATGACCTTTGAATTTCCCCAAACTGTCGGCCTCTACTACCCACGAAGGCAACTTATTCCAGTAATTTATAACTCGCTGGCTAAAATAAAACTTCCTGCAGTCCAATCTAAATATTCCCCCCCCCCCCCGTAACTTGAATTTATGTCCCCTAGTTCTAGCATCATTTATAATCTTGAAAATTTCGTCCTCATTCATTTTACTGATGCCTCTCGGAGCCTTAAACACCTCAATCAAAACTCCTCTAAGGTGTCTAGTTTCCAAACTCTGCAACCCACATATTCGAAGTCTTTCTTCAAAAGGACGCCCTTTTGCCGATCTCACCAGGCGAGTTACCCGTCTTTGCACCCTTTCAAGAAGCTCGGTGTCTTTCTTTAGGTGCGGTCTCCATACTTGAACACAGTATTCCAAGTGTGGTCTAACATAAGCCTTATATAATGGGATTATCACGTCCCTATCTCTACTTGAAAAAGTTAGATAGATCATCGATAGGACACCATGGGCCTTCCTTGCAACCTGTTTACAATGCTCAGAGAATTTCATGTCTGACCGTATCGTAACACCCAAGTCCCTTTCCTCCAGTACTGGGTTTAGTTGAACTCCACCAAGTGAATACGTTATTTTGGGATTACTGTTTCCCAGGTGTAATGCCTTACACTTTGTTGGATTAAAGCATAGCTGCCATTTTTCTGACCATTCCTGAAGTCTATCTAGGTCTCTCTGAAGAAGCTCAGCTTGACAGTGATCATTAACTGCTCTACCAATTTTAACATCATCTGCAAATTTAGACATCACGCCGTCTATCCCTTCATCAATGTCGTTTATGAAAATTAAAAAGAACAGTGGTCCTATGTGGTGTGAGTCAGTTGGAAGCAAAGGTATAATGAGAGTCATTCCATGCAGATGGAATGGACAAGCAAGTGTTAATGACTTATTATGGGTGACTTTAATCTACCCCAGATTGATTGGAATAATTGAGAGGGAACCTCACCATGGAGAAAATCCTTTTTAAATAAACTAGATGATTGAAAAGGCTGTTTAAGCATGGGTAATGCATCTCCATTTTGACTACCCAGGTAGTATTGTATGCATAGTGTTATTATATCTCATATTGTGAATACCTTCACAATGAGTTGCCTAGGTATTGCACTACTTTGAATAAGTAACAGTAGTCTTCTCTGGTAGAGAAGTGTTACTTATTCCAAGTAGTGCAATACCTAGGCAACTCATTGTGAAGGTATTCACAATATGAGATATAATAACACTATGCATACATATACTACCTTGTTAGTAGAAATGATGAAGATGCATTACCCATGCTTAAACAGCCTTTTCATACTCTGACATTTAGTCAAGAAATATATTTAAACTAGATGATTATTGTCTGTACCAGCATATTAAAGAAAGTACTAGGGGTGAGAATATTTTTGACCTCATTATTACTAATGAATCAGATATCACAAGTCTTAAAGTACAGGAACTATTGTCAGGAAGTGATCCCACAATCATCAGTTGGAAGACGAAGAAAGACATTGCATGGTTAAAGGTAAAGATACCAGTTTTAATTTCAGAACAGGGAACTTTGGCAGTTTAAGGCACTATATAGCATCTGTGAATTGGGCAGATTGCCTAGGAAAATATATTTCAATTATGGAATACTTTTAAAGTAAAAAGACCATACAGAAACCATGAACACATACATACTATTAAGAAAATATTGCAGGAGGATGCCGAAATGGACGACTGCTGAGCTGGATGTTCAAATAGAGCAGAAAAAGATAGCATGGGCCTGTTACAGAGTGATGAAGCCTATAACAGGTACAAGTTGATCTGTAATAGTATTGCAAATAAATAAATAAATAAATTTTCTGTTTATACTCTGGGACGACCAAACGGTCAGAGGAGTTCACAGGATAGACAGAATACAAGAAACAGCACCGTATTCAGTAGTCACGGGCTTGAACGCCGGTCACTCAAGGCTCGTGTACTTATGCCCGTGCGCCTGAGCACTAGGCTACGGCAGCCTAAGGTCAGGGAGGCCAAGGCTGTATATGAGAAAGCACTGGCTAAGAGAGCAAAGAATGGGGACAAGGAATTTTTCATGTATGTCAATATAACAAAGAAGAAAGCTAATCAGATCAGACCCTTGTGCACTGGGTGTTGGAAAGTCTGAGAAAATCCAGCTGATGTTGCGGATGAACTAAATAGGTACTTTGCATTGGTTTATACTAATGAAAGACCATGTTGAGAAGAGGCTGTGCCATATGAAATTAGTGATGTAATGACAGATCTATTAGAAAAACCTTTTTAAGCATAAAGACAATTAAGGCTTCCTGACTTGATTGCATATACTCTGTAGTTTTGAGGAAGAGCACGAGGGAGTGTACTGAATCATACAGGTTAATTTTTTTTTTTTTTAATGAAAACCCCAAACACAAAAGGTATCAAAACCTATAGTACTTAGTACTATGCATGGGTTGAAGGAGAAGTATGGGGGGAGGGGGGGGGGGTGCTGGAAACTTTGCTCTGGAGACTAAACATGGGTTTCACCACTTCAAGCCTCCAATAAGCAAAGTGGTGGTATTTCGCCAGTTGATGATAGTCATCTACCACCTACGAGAGCATCTTTGTACTCTGGAGATTCCTATGGATTGGAAAAGTTCCAATGTATCACCAGTACATAAAAAGCAGTTATAAGAGTGAAGTTAGTGACTTCAGTGGTAGGAAAAATTTTAGAGGCAATGATTAAGAGTGCAAGCTTGGGACATTTAGATAGACATGGCATTCTGAAGGGCACACAACGTGGTTTTGTCAAGGGAAAATCATGTTTAATTTAGTAGGCTATTTTGACAGTTACTCATGAGTTGAATTTAGGGAACAATATCAACATAGTTTATTTGGATTTTAGCAAAGCATCTGACTCGGTACCTCATGAGAGGTTACTATATAAGCTTGAACAGGTTGGGATTAAAAACAATGGAGGAGGAAAGGGATCTGGGAATTACAATACAGGCAGATATTTTTTTTTTTTTTTTTTTTTTTGGAGCATTAGCAACTAAGGCCATATTGCTCTGGGAATATGCGATGGTCATTCCCTGACCTTTCTGCATCCTCTGTATTTGAGGCAGATATGAAGTTTTCTGAACAGTGTAAATAGGCAGCCAGGAAAGCCCATGGTGTCCTATCAATGATTTATCAAGTATTATCCTGTAGAGAGAGAGAGAGAGAGGTCATAATTGCACTGTATAAGACAACTGTAAGACCACATTTGGAATAATGTTTAAGTATGAAGACCTCATCTGAAAAAAAAACATTGAGCTTCTTGAAAGAGTCCAAAGATGGGCAACTTGAATGGTAAGGTTGGCAGAAGGAAACCATATGAGGAAAGACTGATTGTGTGGGCTACAGAACTTGGGAACTAGGCACCTCAGAAGTGACTTGATTGAAATTTATAAGACTCAGAGATTAATAAAACAAATGAAGGTGGAATTTTCACTGTTATAAAGAATTTCAGAACTAGGGGTCATAAATTCAAATTACAGGGGCTGAGGTTTAGATTAGATTGTAGAGTTTTCTTTTAGTCAGCAAGTCATTGGTTGCTGGACAAGTTGCCCTCGCAAGTAGTTGAGGTTGACAGTTTGAATAAATCTAAAGGTCAACTGGATAGTTACCTGTGTGAAGAGGGATGCATGTAATTTGTATTTTCTTATCTACTTGAGTTTTTTTTGCCAGTACAGCAAAATCCTGTGGCTTCCTTACACTGTATGGCAAATCCTATTACTATAAAACTGAAGATTCAAACTTTGAGTGTCATAATTATTATTATTATTAGCCATATGGTGTAAGGAAGGCTGAGGCTTAGGGCGCACCAGCCAAAAAAAAAAAAAAAAAAAATTCTGAATTACCCAGAGAGAGAGAGATCGCCCGGGTGATAACCTTACCTTAGTTTAAGACATTAGGCCCCAAGAAAACAACTTTGGTGAAAAAGAAAAAAAAAAAAAAAAATCAGCGTGTTTTTATGAAATATGTTTGTAAATCGTAATGTCACTGCTTTAGAGTTCACAAGAGTTCTTTATGGAGTATATTGGAAACAGAAGCTGCTTTTCATTTTCTCTTGAGTGTTCCATCTAGAAATTAGTGTTCTGGAGTGCGAAAAAGACTGTTTATCATTGGTCCGAAAATTCACTATGAATTCATTTCTTCTCGGACCTGTTGAGTATTTGTGGGTTCATGATGTTTTTCTCACGTGGCCATTCGACGCAGTATCACATATGAAACAAAAATAATACAAAGAATTAGTATATCCTTAATTCCATCACTGATTACAAGATATGATATATACATAATGCACACTCCAAATCACATCCATTACAATCTATAGCTGAGATTAACAATATTTTTTTTCAAAATTTGTATAACAATAAATTTTTGTTAACTCAATATTGGTTGAGACCCCTTTTCCTGAAATACCTGTTCAGGGTTTAGTAATGGAAAACATTTAAAACAATAAACAACTAAGGTGAGTAAATAACAAAAAAATACATTGGACACATATTCAATTAATTGATTACATGATTATCCACGCGACAGTAAATGTGAAATGATACAATCAGTGTACACTTAGTTCCGACAGGTAATACACTTCTGTCTGTATTAAATAAATCAATATTATAATTAAGGTTTGATTAATTTCGATAGATATTACATTCCTGTCGTACAGCTGGTGGTCACCACACTATGACATAGTGGTAAAGGCCAAAAGGTGGTTATATATATATAAAACAGAAATTCCTTTCTCTTTTTTTTGTTGAGAGAAAGTAAATTCAACTACTTACTACTACATAAAGTATATACTAGAATAATAGGTCACATATATATGTTGAGTAGTAAATAAAACTCACTCCCACCGTCCATCCAGGGCCGTAGTGCATCACACTTTAACTAGTCCTTCGCATTCAAGCCAAAATGCATGCATGCTGGCCGAACGGATGGCACACACTTCTTGTGGGTGGCCCCAGGGGCATTGGAAACTGGTCACTCGATGTGGGAGCTTTTTCTGACTAGGACAGGAGAAATCTCATACATTGACTACCGTCTTGAACGGGAGCGACTCCTGGGGTCCTCTTGCTTTTTCCCCCTCCGTCTATGAAGACGATCTGATAAGGACCAATAATCGGGTTGATCCATGCGCCAAAACGGGATGAGGTGAAAGTTCCTGGGTTGAGGATGCAAGCAAAATTCTGATTGTTACACATTATGATAGCTACTTCTTCCGGTGCTAACATTCCTCTCTGTCCACTCACTAAACGAAGCTTGAAAAAGGCCCAAGTATCGAATGAGATGGTGAAGGTCCGGAGGGGGCATTTGGTCGAAGATACCTTGGAAGGGGAAAACTTAATTATTGTCAGGAGAAGTGAGCGTTCCTCCGACCCTTCGTGACTTGCTGAATCCTGCACCATTTCTTCCTGATTAAGGGAGTCTTCTACGTAATGCATGGTAGCATTGTGGGAAAAACACCTTTCCGGGTTCAGGTTTCCTACCTATGGGCAGACCCTGCCTCCTCTCTTCCTTTTCCTTCATGAGTCCGGACAACGGTTGAGGTGACGAAATTAGTTCGGCTCTAGAGGGCTTTCGGTGCGAGTTGATGGGTCGATTCAATGCCGGGGCTCTCTGGGCCTTTGAAGAGGTGGCGCACACGACGCTCCAGATCCAATACGCTGGCCCCAGGAGGACGGTCACCAACTTCTCCAAGAATCTCAAAAATGGTTTGCCGAGCACCTCCGACACAACTATAACCAGGAAGAGGAAAAAGAATATAGGAAATACATGAGGAAGGCAATATCATTTGCACACATGCTCTCTTCTCAACTTGCCCTTTCAGACAGTATTCCATTCCTTTCACACCTCTTCTCCTCCACAAAGTTCCAACCAGGGGGAAGGCATTCTATGTCCTTACACTTCACATTTACACAGCACAATCACACACGCATCACTTGATTTATTTGTGAAAGCACGCCATGCACGAAGAAATTACAAATATTCCCAACAAAGCCACTGCAAGAAGAATAATAGGTATTTTGATCCAGGAGATGAATCCCCCATCGATCAATTGATGGAACCACACTGTCCATGGTGACAGCCCTGGTGCGTAACTGGATATGTGAGAGACTTGGGTAAAATTTGGATGATCAACTTGTAACGTCGGGTCTTCCAAACAAAACTCTATATCTTTACACGTGGTGATAATTCGAGCGACTAGGCACAAGTTCTCATTATGACATTGGATATTGGTTTTAAATTGGATAGTGTAAGTAGTTGCTTCTTGGGTCAGTTCAACTGACCTTGTGGCGATTAATATACTTTGGAAGTTCATAGAGACTGTTCCAGAAAGGCATGTTGAGTATGCACAAAAGGTGAGGGTAGCTAGTGTATCACAAGCAAAATATCCGATTGGCCTGGTAATGTCTTCGACGAATTTAGGACATATCATATGGGTTTCCAGGTAAAAGTTGAACTCACGGAATGATAGATCCAATGTCAGTGGTACTGATTGTAACATTCTCGTAACTTACTTGCCAGATTGTAACATTCTCAAAGTAAGCCTGCCATATTGCTCCCGGGATATGTGGTGGTCATTCCCTGACCTTTCTGCATCCTCCGTATTTGGTGGTCAGGGGCTCGAACCCCGGTCTAATCAAGAAGCGTGTGCTACGCACTGCCGCTCCTGCCCACCTAGCTACGGAGGTGCCTGAAGCTTTGTAAAAAAAACAAAATATAAATAAAATAACGTGCTGGTAGCGAAACCCACTGCACAATATAAAATTTTGGTAGTATATCTGACCGTGCAAATCGAGGTATGACTGTATATTTAAAATTCGTCATGATCGACCGAAATTAAAACTGCAATCGACTCGTTGGCCAACCCTAAGATAGAAAAACCAGTTCCTGTTTGAAACGTTATTGTTGTCTTTTATGACCGATGAAAGAACCTGTTATAACTATACATTTCCATTATGAAGACACTACAAATAAGCTGAAATACTTAGCTAAATAGAAAAATAAGCTAACCTACATAATTAGGACAATTAATGTAATTTATTAACCACAATTTAATATTTCTATTGAGTAAAAAAAATTCAAAAACAAACAAACTTGCTTTTAGCAGCTTCCACATTTACCATCCATACAGTACAGCATGTAGTACACGTGGTGTCTTATGCAAATGAAAAATGTTCAGAGAAGTAATCGAAGAAGCTACTAAGCTATTAATACCAAATAAGAGATATTAGTATCAATATTGTTCAAGGTTTAGACCTAAGTAGATGTCAGATGAACTGATAAGACTAATGATAGAAAAGAGAAGTGCACTGAATGATTATAAATTATCAGAGGGTCAGAAAAGCTTACAGTAAGTATAAACTGGTCAGAAATTAAGTCACTAAGGTGGTTAAGCAAGCTAAGACAAATTACGAGCAAGTCTTTCAACTGAGAATGTGAAGGGAAAAAATGGCAAAAATTCTTTTCTTATATTAACACTATTAGGAGAGGGATGAAACATATTGGTCCATTGAATATGAATGGCATAACTACTGATTATCCTATAAAGGTTGCTAACACAATGAATAAATATTTGGCATCCATATTCACATGTGAAATAGTTTTTAGGGATTGGAATACCAGAAGTACCTGTAATTATGATAACTGAAAGGAAGTTTAGAAGAAATTGTTGAAGATAAAGGTAAATAAGGCACCTGGGGCTAATGGAGTCTATCCAATTATATTAAAAGAAGCAGCAAGGGGTAAGTAAACCTTTAGCCATAATCATGAGCACTTTCTTGAATTCAGGGGAGATGTCTCTACAGATAAGAGATGTAGAAATGTCTCTCCTATCCACAAAAGGACATTAAAGGGCAAAGTGAGTAATTACAGATCTATAAGCTAAACTTTGGTGCCAGGAAAAGTAACAGAGTCAGTAGTTAAGGAAGTAATTGAGGATCATCTTGAAAGGAATATCAGCAATCACAGCATGGATTCATTAAAGGAGATCTTGTCTTAATCTGATTAGCTACTATGAGGTAGTCACAAAGGAACTGGATGTAAAAATTAATTGTGACATCATATACTCAGATTTCAGTAAATACTGTTCCATATGAAGGTCTGCTGTACACGCAGTGCGACACTGTGAGTTACTGCTATGGATAAAGACAGGATGTAGCATAATTATTAATGGCCACTGTTTGTCATGGACTAATGTTATTAGAAGAGCTCCTATGGGTTTAGTGTTAGGCAGCATACTGTTTTCAATATTTATTAAGGATACTGATGTAGGCACATCAAACTAAATATTTAAGTTTGATAATGACACAAAAATGTGAAGGAAGGGGGCAAATGATAATAACCAGGGTATGCTACACCAACAAGAGCTGGACAAATCAGGCAGATAGGCTAAAAAGTGGTATTTGAGGTTTAACATTTTTAAAAACAAGGTGCATTATTTGGGTTGCAATAATCTCAGAATAACATACCATTTGGATGATAACAAACTCAATGCAGTGGAAAATGAAAAGATAGAGGGTAACTGTACAATCTAAGATAAATTCACTGAGCAGTGTAGATAGGCTGTTAGGACAACTCATGGGATCAATGCTATACAGAAATTTTGCTAACAGGGTCAAGGAGGTGACTATCCCATTGTATAAGGCAGAGATGGGGGAAACCCCCGGTGCCATCAGACAACTAACACACTGTATAAGGCAATGGTGAGGCTGCATCTTGAGTATTGCATACAGGTCAGGATGCTTCATTTTAGGAAGTATATAGATCTGTTGGCATGGGTATAGAGAAAAACAAGATAATCAGGAGCAAAAAATAAAGGAGCCCTTAACAAGACGGCCTTGAATTCTATAAATTGAGGAATCTGAAAACTAGGCATCTGCAAAGAGATCTGACTGAAGCGTTTAAGGCCTTAAATGGAATCAAGTAAAAATTATTGATGTTGATGGCATCCTTACTGGTTCTTGAATGAACTAGTAAGGTTCCACAAAAGAAACAGAGATTTAAATTGCAAAAAAGGATGGTTGCAATATGGTGTGCAGAAATTTGCTATCAACCACAAAGTAACTTATGGTTGGAATAAACTAAATGATATTGTGGATATTGATAGTGTGAATAATTTTAAATAAATATTGGATAAATTATCATAAGTGATGAATTGATTTTTATTTTAAGCTGATGCTCTATAAGTTTGCTTCTTTACATCATTTTGTAACTACTAATACTAACTACAGCAATCTTTGTTAAAATCATAAAGAGCATTGTTTCTAGTAACAATGCTCTTTGCACCTTGCCACAAAGAAATTGGGCAGCAATGCATATGATGAATTTAATGGCTATTGCTTTGCTTGAAATTCATCAAACATCAGTTCTTGTAAAACAGTTTGACCAGATATTGCAGACTTCTGAAAATCAGATTAGTGAAATCACTCAAGTTTGCTAAAATTATTGAAAATGGGCTTAAAAAAGAAAAACATTGAGCAAGTATTTCAACTTTTTGAATATTTTGAAGGTAACTCTGCCTCTTTGCAAACATTTATCCACTCATAAGTGCAGGTTTGCACCACACTTCAGAGCATACTTGCCAATGTTTTCTGAGTGCCTTCTTGAATTTTATCCTTTAGTTGAAGAACATTCTGAAAAAAGTTAATGAAAAAAAAAACACTGCTCTTGAGATATTCCTAGGGGAGTCGCATGTAATTAAATCTGAAGATCCTGCAGGTCATGACACATGACCATTCCAATATCAAAAAATTTCATCAAAATTCTGGCATCTCAAATGTTAAGAAATTCTTAGGCACACTGACATCACAATGATGTAACAATTACTGCAGTATCACTGCCAGCCTCAAAAAAAAAAAAAAAAAAACACACTTGACAATTTCAAAATGATGTGACTGTTATCCACACCTGTACCTTTTCACTGGTCTAGTGGATACTGTGCAGCATTTGACTGGAAGTTCAACTTGTTAATTCACCCAACAGATAAAGCAAGCCTCATTTGTCGGCATAAGAAAGTTGTTGGGATTCATTTTTTAATTGATAATTCCACATTACCAATTCATTAACAGGTAAGATCTTATATGGATGAAAATTTAAAGCTTCATACAGTATATGACACTTATACTGGATATGTTCAATGCTAACACAGACCTGACAGTAGAATGACTTTGTTTAACAATTACAGGTTCTCTCCCCCTCCCCTAATGTTTTCCAAGGTATGTACAATAGCAACATTTCAGAGATACTTTATTGCAGAAACAGTTCCGGTGAAGTTACAAAACTAGGCCCTTACAGTGTTACAAAATGGGACAGAACTATTATGAAGGTTATCAAAATGGCACCTAAATAAATGAAAAGTTATAGCTACACATTCATTTCTAAATGTCTGAACAGCAAAAACACGAGGCTCCACAATCCAATAATCCATAATTACTAAAGCTTCTCAAGCTTCTCCTTCATTTAAATAACACTTGTTCAAAGATTAGGTCCAACTCTGTTCATTCACACATGATGCATGTGAATATAAAATGCAACTATTAGCCCTATCCTATCCCTAAGGTCTCTCCATACTGTATGTGATATGGATACAATTTCAAGTACAGCTGGTATTTGAAGTATGCTGGTGTGGTTAGCATATGAACTTCTTCTAGAGACAGTCTTCTCATGATCTTCAAGGGAATCTCAATAGAACATCAAAAACAGCTTCTGACTCAGGCTGATAACACTCAGGCTTCTTACATAACACCCAGGCTTCTTACTAAAATAAGGTTTAGCGAGTCCAAATCTCTGAAATGATCCTACTATGAGGGTCATACTTAGGCGCATTATGGACATTAGCATTAGTAGACGCATATGATGCAAGAAAGCAAGCTTATGCAGCATCAGCCAGAAAAAAAAAAAATTCCACTTCACCTCTCTGTTCGTTCGAAATACCTGTCCAGCCGAGCCTTAAATTTATTTAGGCTATCAACTTCCATAACAAGGGATGGAAGTCTGTTCCACCAACCAACTACCCGCTGGCTAAAGGCAAATTTCCGCATATCTATCCTACATCCATCTTTCCTCCATTTGAATTTATGCCCTCTCAGGTGATTATTCTGAGCAAGAGGCAGAATCCCATCAGCATTGAGCATGCTCAAACCATTCAAGGCTTTATACACCTCTATCAGATCACCTCGCCGATGCCTAGTCTCCAGAAACTGTAATTTGCAAAACTTAAGCCTTTCTTTGTAAGAGCAACCCTTTGTTCCATTCACTAACCTTGTTGCACTTTTCTGTACTCGTTTCAGCAGGTCTTCATCCTTCTTGAAATGAGGCCTCCAGACCTGTATACAGTACTCAAGGTGTGGCCTGACCATTTCCTTATACAAGGGAATAATCACCTCCTTATCCCTGCTAGAAAAATTCCTGTATATCATTGATAAGATGCCATGAGCTACTCTTGCAGCCCATCTGCACTGCTCAGAGAACTTCATATCTGCCTGCACAATTACCCCCAGGTCCTTTTCATTCTCTACCATGTCAGTGTAGTACCACAGAGTTGATACATTGCTCTGGGGTTGCTGTTTCCCATATGTAGTACTTTACATTTGTCAATGTTAAACTTCATTTGCCACCTCTCAGCCCATCTGCTCAACCTTTCCAGATCCTGGTGCAGCAACATAGCGTCAGTAGTGTCCTTAACAACCCTGCCAACTTTTGTATCGTCTGCAAACTTGGACATTAAGCTTGATATACCACCATCAATATTATTTATAAATACAGAAAACAATAATGGACCCAACACTGAACCCTGAGGGACTCCACTGATAACGTTAGTCCACGATGAGCAGTGTCCATTGATTACCACTCTCTGTCTTCTCCCCCTCAAACACCCCTTTATCCATAGCAGCAATTTGCCTCCAATGCCACATTGCTCCAATTTGTGCAGCAGTCATCCATGTGCAACAGTATCAAAAGATTCAAGATTCTAAGATTCAAGTATATAATATCAAAGTTATTCCCAGCATCCAGTTCTTTTGTGACTGTATCATGGTATCCAATCAAGTTGGTCAGGCAAGACTTCCCCTTAACAAAACCATGCTGTGTCTGAGCTATAACTGAAGTCTTGTCTAGATGACCCTGCAGTGCTTCTTTAACTAGTGCCTCCATTAATTTTCCTGGAACAGAAATTAAACTCACAGATCTATAATTAATTGTGTCAGCCTTTGATCCTCCTTTGTGAATTTGGGTCACATTTGCACATCTCCAGTCCATGGATACCTCCCCTGAGTCCAAGGAACCTCTCATAATTATGGCTAAGGGTTTGCTTACTTCCTTTGCTGCCTCCTTTAATATAACTGGATAGATCCCATTCACCCCAGGTGCGTTTCTTGTGTTTATCTTCAACAATTTCTCCTCCACTTTACTCTCAATTATTACAAGATTATCTAGCTTACTGCCAGAGTTGAATACACCTTCTGGCATTCCCCTCGCTGAATAACTCCTCATGTGTGAATGTCGATGCAAAATATTCATTTAGTTTGTTAGCTACCTGAGCAGGATCATCAACAGTGGAACCATCGATATCAAGTGGACCAATCTGATTCATCCCCTTCCTTCTAGAGTTTACATAAGTAAAGAACTCTTTGCTGCTTTTCTTTGCATCCCTTACCAAAGATTTCTTGTAATCTGCCTTCGCCTGCCTAACCTCCTTTGTAACTTGGTTACAGATCAACTTATATCTATCATAGGCTTCTGTATCACATGTTAATTTATATGTATCCCAAGCATTTTTCTTCTCTGTCATATGTCTCATTAGTTCATCTGACATCCATTTAGGCCCAAACCTTGAACAATATTTCTTAATTGGTATGTAAAGCCTAGCAGCTTCCAAGATAAGTTCTTTGATGCTTCCCATTTTGAATTTGCTGTTGGTAACATCATCAGTTGGTCCCACTGTATAGAATTTAAATACTGTCTCACACCATCGTATTCGCCTTTACGAATGCAATAACCCTTCCCTTTATCCCTGATGGTAGTTACCTCTTTGAGTAAATCCCACTTCAGCACACTGTGATCACTGCCACCAAGTGGTTCATTTATCTGCAGATTCTTAATGCATGAAGAATCACTACTGATAATCAAATCCAGAGTATTACTCCCTCTAGTTGCCTCCCGAACATGCTGATGTAGAAAACAATCATCCAATAAATCCACAAAAGCCTTGCTAGTGTGTGATTGACCAACCCACAAATTCCAGTCAATATCTGGAAAATTAAAATCCCCCAATATAAGACTCTGATTTACTGGCCCACTATTTCCCTGTACAGTTTCTTTACTAATCAGAGTCATTAGGCCTATAGCACACTCCTACTCTCAATATTGATCTCCCAGTGCTTATGTCACACCAAACTGACTCGACACTGCAGTGTCCAGCGATGTCGACTGGCTTCACTTCCTTGGATTTTATGTGTTTCTTAACTAATAGCATAACCCCTCCTCCCTTCCTATCCTGTCTATCCTTTCTGTAGACGTTGTACTCCCCAAATTCCAGTTCTGCATTCTTTATATCTGTGTGACACTGTCTCTGATATCCCAACAATATCCGCCTTTGATGCTTTGAGCAATACCTCAAATTCATCAAATTTATTTACCAAACTCCTAGCATTGGTGTACACACGCAAGTGTACATGCACCTGTTCTTTTTCTTAGCTACCCTAACACAACCCATATGTTTACTTGTACCGCAATGACTCCCAGCAGTCTCTGAAATATCCTGCATCTTGTTTTCCAGGCTTCTGCTCATTCCTATAGAAGCAGTGCAATAATCACTTTCACCTCTGCCAGTGGCTACTGTTAATCTATTAGTCCTTGTAGTCCCCCCCCCCCCAAGCTAGCAGTTTTCCGACCCAGACATCAAACACATAGCCAAACTCATATTACACACTGCATACTCACACTTACACGTCATAAACCACAACACATGCTATTTTCTGCTGTGCATTTCCCACCATCTTGAATCTCCCATGAATCACATGTTGCACATGTGCAGCGAGTATTGTATAATAATACAATACTCGCTCCCAAGTTTCATGGACATACTAGCAACAAATATAAACTAACAACAATAATAAACAGAAGACTGTTTATTAGAAAAATTTAAGCCTAAAGGTAAGTAGGCTCCTGGAATTTATGGCATATACCCAATAATTTTGAGGGAAGTAGCAAGAAAATGTATTGAACCCTTGATGTTAATTATGAGGATATTATAAAACTTGGGAAAAATTCCTTTGGATTGGAGAAGAGCCAATGTATCATCAATACATAAAGGCAGTTCTAAGAGAAAAGTGGTTAACTATAGGTCAATTTATCTGACTTCAATAGTTACCCACTTTGCTTTTAGAACTGCCTTTACGCATTAACAATAGAAGTTGGAACACTGGAACCTGGAACATCTTAGAATCTTACTGGAACACTAGAAAAGTTCTAGGATGGATCACAAGGTGGCTATAGGGCAGGATTAGAAGTAAGATCCCCAAAGGATCAGTTCTGGGATCACCATTGTTTATGATTTTCTTAAATAACATAACTGACAGAGGGCAATGATTTCAAAATTGGCAGATGATGCAAAGATTGGGAAAGTGGTTAATCATCAAGTGCCAAGCAACATCCCTTCAGAATGGCTTGGATGGGCATTAAGAATAGTCAGAGAAGTGGCAGTTATGTTTTAAGGCAGTAAAATAAAGATATTACACTTGGGGAATATCATCTTCAAAATAACTTACATACTTGGTAAGGTTGAATTAAAAACAATAGAGGAAAGAAAGGGATTTTGGAGTTATAATATGGGTAGAAACAAAGTTCTCTAAACAGTGTAGACAGGCAGAAAGTAAGGCCCATGGTGTCCTAAGAGAAAAGTGGTACCGGTGATACCACTTTATACACTGATGATTTTCAAAACATTTGCTTGTAGGGATCAGGAGACTATAGCCCCCACAGTATAAGGCAAATATAAGACTGCACTTTAAATAGTGTCCAAACATGAAGGCTTCAATTAAGAAAAAGACAGGGCTTCAGGGCCACTTTCAAAGATGGTTGCCCATTTTTGGACCCTTTTCAGATGATCTCACCAAGCAGATTGCTTGGTGAGATCATCTGAAAAAATTGGTGGGATCCATAAATGGGTCCCCAATAAGGAAAATCTTAAAATATGTGGACTGCAGAGATTGGCAAGCATGCACCTTAACCTTAGAGGAGACCTGAATGAGATCTATAAGGCTCTGAGAGGGAATAGTGAAATGAATGAATGCAAAATTTTCATTATTATAAATGATTCCAGAAATAGGTAGTCATAAAAGAGGTTTAGACTAGATTGCAAGAAGCTTTCTTTTAGCCAGCAAATTACACTTATTGGATAGAAATTATGGGATACCTACCTAGTAACGGGTAGGCCCATCTTTCGCCTGGATAAGGGCAGTCACAGAGAGAGACATTGAGTCCACTAGTTCACAAAAGCGTTCCACAAGTATATCCATCCATGCTTGCTGCACCGCTGTCCATAATTCCGCAGCATTCCTGGGTGGAGGGTCCAAAGCTCAAATGGACCTTTCCACAACATCCCACAGATTCTTGTATGGGTTCATGTCTGGTGAACGGCGAGGCCATTCCATGGTAGTAAAATCTGTGGAATGCTCTTCGAACCATGTTCTAGTCACCACAGCTCTGTGGGGAGGCGCACTGTCTTGCTGGAAGAGTCCATTGCCCTGTGGGTGCGCAATGACCATGAAGGGATGCAGATGGTCTGCAAGGATGGATACGTAACCTGGCCCATTCAGAGATGGGTCTAGATGTACCAGAGGTCCAAACATGTGCCAGTTGAACACGCCCCAGACCATTACTGACCATCTACCTGCCTGAACAATTCCTTGTTGACATAACGGGTGCATAGCTTCATGAGGTTTCTGCCAGATACACACCCCTCTGTCAGCTCGAAATAACAGTAAATGGGACTCGTCGGACCAAGAGACCAGTCTCCAATCATCCAAGGTCCAGTGCCAATGTTCTTTTTTCCAGTTGAGGCATAGAGTCCCATAACCTATTGCGGCTAATAATTGCCTAATGGTCTTGGTAGAGACGTTTCTGGCACCTCCCTCATTGAAGTTGGCAGTGATTTGTGCCACTATCACTCTCCGATTGGCTGAAACAATGCGAGACAGATGTCGACAGCCACGGTCATCCACCACCTTTCTCCGCCCACAGCGCTGTCCACAATTAGATGTTATTCCGGAAATGGTGTATTCCCGATACACTCTTGATACTGTTGAACGGGGATAGTGCAATTTCTGTACCACCTTAGCGATAGAGTAACCCATGCATTGGGACCCACTTTCATCCCACTTTCAAAACTGGTTAACTCACGTTTATCCATACTGACATCAAATTACCGTCTATGTGAATGCAGTGTACCTATATACCTGCCAAGTGGTGGGTTTATCCACTAGCAAAAGGGGTGAGAGTGTCGCATTGCCCAGGAACCAGGTATCCCATGAATACTGTCCTTTCAGTGTATTAATTAATGGAATACATCACCATCATGGGTAACTTAAACTCACAGCTTGGGAAAATTCAATGGTTAGCTGTATAGTTACCTACGTGAAGAGGGAAACAAATTGGTAGTTTACTTTCTTTTTTATTGTTTATTTATTTATTTTATTTATGTATTTTTTGGGCTGGTGAAGCAAAAACCCGCAGCCCTTCACTATATAGCAAATAATATTAATAATAGTAATACTAATAGTAGTACCATTTAATGTTTTGCTTGTTTTACTTTATCAATATTCAAATGGATCATCCTGTATATACAGTGGTCAAGTATATTTATGTGTGTGTGTGTGTGTGTGTGTGTGTGTGTGAGAGAGAGAGAGAGAGAGAGAGAGAGAGAGAGAGACTTGCAAAAGTATTAAAATAAATTCATAATTTAAAAATGAAACCATCCAATTCTAATTCATACAATTTAAAAAATACTCACTAGAGTGTGCCCCGAGGACCAATAATTAGCACCTCCTTCCTGTAGATATCATTGTTATCTATCGAACCAGCTGAGAATCCTTCCACAGGATTTTTCTTCAATCTGCCACAATAAATACACTTAATTGCATGTTTTTTTTTTTCTTTTTTTAAACTGACTCAATATATAATATAAACAAAAAAATAGAAATACAATTAAAATAGAGTGCGGTAAAAGAAATATTGACCTGCACATTGAAAGCCAATTATATTATTTAATGCACTTCTCAAACATATGATAAAAGCACAACAGAAATGACAAAATTAATAAAAAACAATGCATTGATTTAATAAAAATTATATTACATATTAAATAAAATAAAAATTTAAGAATCGAATAAAAAGCTTTTGACAAAGTTGTATGACAACCTCTGATAAGAATTATCAATAGCTTATGATCACAAATTTTATAAAAAAAAAAAAAAAATTCTTATAGTAGTAGTAATGACAAATGATGCAAAAAAGCAAGCTTATAAAGTGTCAGCCAAAAGAGAAAAAAAAAAACCAGTTCACTCATTCATACCCTCCAAGATTTTGTATGGGGTACGGATAGGTGAACTGCATTTTTTTTTTTTTTTTTTTGACAATATTTAAGATTTTATTTTTAATTTTGGTATGCAATATATAAAAATATTTAAATTTAAAAGAAAAGAAAACCCCCGCAAAAGGCTGGTAACCTATTCGGGGGACATCACAAATACTCTAAATAAAGCTCAGAGGTAAAAACTGGACAGATCTCAAGGGTCCAGTTTTTGCCTAATGACTTAAGCAATGGAAGGCAATGGATATAGGATAATCATATATATCTATATTAAAGACATTAAAGTAGCAACCTGGAATGTTAGAGGAATAAATCATAAATTAGATGAATTAACCATGGAATTAGAAAAAATAAATATTGATACAGTAGTCATTACTGAAACAAAAAGGAAGAACAAAGGATCTAAAGAAATAGGTAACTTCATAATGATATACTCAGGCATGCCAAATGAAGTGTGGGCATCATCATCAGGAATTGTAGTTATAATAAAAAAAGAATGGAAAAACAAAATATTAGATTATTCTTGGATATTACCCAGAATGTTGAAATTAAGACTAAAAATTCCTATCATATACAATAAAAATCATTGGCATCTATGCACCAGTAGGTGGTAACATTGATGAAACTGTAGAATTTTATGATGAATTACAAGAAATCATAGACCAAACTAACAAAAATGAATACCTCATACTAGCAGGAGATTTTAATGCAAGAGTTGGTGCTCAATCAATAGACAGATGTATAGGAAACCAGTGGTTAACAATAATGGAAGATGTTTGATTGACTTCTGCATTTTTAATAAACTTAAAATCACAAATACATTTTATTTCATTTTTCACAAGAATATCCATAAATTCACATGGGAAGCAAGAAACAGTCTATAATAGACTATATCTTTAATGAAAATTTTAATAACAAAATTAGACACTAGGGTATTTAGAGGAAGTGAAATTGACAGTGATCATTACCTACTAGAAAGCACTTTCAAAATAAAAAAAATTTAATAAAAAGAAGAAAATACCAACAAAAAACTACTAAGAAATTAAAAATACAGTTGTGGAAGATGAAAGCACTAAATTACTGTATGAAAGTCAACTGAAAAATAAACTCAAATCAGATGAGTGATAATGTCGAGAAAATCTGGTCAAACAAATAAATTCTGGGGGCTGCTGAAGAAAGTCTTACATATAAACCTATAAAAAATAAAAACTGGTTAAGAATTTGGAGTGAACTGAAACAAACTATTGATGAGAAAAAAAAGGCCTATAAACTGTTCCTACAAACTAAAGACCTACACTTACACATAAAATAATAAAAGCAGAAGTCAGAAAACTAACCAGAAGAATACGACAACAAGATGATTGGGATAAATTCATTAAATCCTTAGAACGTGATATCATGGGCCCACAGAGAAAAGATTTCAAAATTTTTAACAAATTACAACTAGACACAAATGATCAAATAAAAACCAACTCCATTTCTCAAGCAGAATGGAAGAAACACTATTCCAAACTATGGTATAGCCCCAGAACTAGAGAATGGGAAGATGAATCTGTGGTAACCGAAGATGAAGAAAATATAAGAATGGAAGAACTAAATTTAATATTACAAAAATCAAAAAACTGAAAATTCGCAGACAGATAATCTGAATGTAGAACTATTTAAATATGGTGACACCCTACTAAAATTATTTAACATCATATGGCATAAACAACAGATACCCAAAGACTGGAAAACAGGACTAGTAATCAATTTACACAAAAATGCTCCAGAAATAACCTTAACAAGTACAAAAGGATACCACTGCTGTCAACTGCATCAAAGTTATACTCTAATATACTAAAGAATAAACTTAATAAATATAGTGAACAATTTTTAGAAGAAGAACATTGTGGGTTCAGAAAAGAAAGAAGTACAATAGATGTCATTTTCTCATTATAACAAATTTTGGAGAAAAGAAGAGAATTTAACCTACTACCAACATTTCTGCTAGGAAATGTTTACATATGACAATGTAAACCAGGAAAAACTTTGGCAGATTTTACATGAAGAAAATATCCCAACCCAACTCCGGAAAGCGATACAAAGCCTATATAAAAAGTTAAAAGTTCACATAAAATATTCTAATGGCCAACTATCAGACTCAATTAACACCAACTAAAGGAGTCAAACAAGGATTATCACCAAATTTATTTAATATTTACATCGATAAAATTATTAAAGAATGGAAATAAGCAGTTAACAACAGAATAGTTTTGAACAACAGGAATAAAATCCAAACTATATTATATGCTGACAATCAAGTTATAATAACAAAATCAGAAGATGAACTACAGATATCAGTTAATGAACTGAATAAAATAGGCAAAAGTATGAGATGACGGTCTTCACCTCAAAAACAAATTCAATGGGATTATGTGGAAAAAACATACAAAGAGTCAAAATTGTTATTGATGACAAAATAATAGAACAAATATCCGATTTCACCTATTTGAAATTTAATATCAAATGAAGGGAAAGACATCCACACTAAACTACAAAAATATAATGAAATGAACAGAAAGATTAAATGCCACTTCGGAAAACAAATGACAATGGAAACAAAATTACAATTACACAACATCTCCTCAAAATCAGTCCTCTTCTACAGTTGTAAGACTTGAGTAATAAATAAGAAAGATTCACAAAAACTAGAAGCTGCACAAATGAAATTTTTAAGACCATTATTAGACTTTAAAAGGCTAGACCACCAAAGAAATTCAGATATTCATGAGAAATTAGAAGTAGATAATGTAGTAAATGATATAAAACAGTATCAGAAAAAATGAACCCAAACTGGATCCCAAAATTAGCATTTAACTACAAACCGACAGGCAAGAGAAATGTGGGCCAACCAAGACAGCAATGGCGAGATCTTAAAAGGTCTCGCATCCCCCCATTAACAGTGGGGGTTTTCTGGCGCATTGTTGTTGTGGGGGTTTTCTGGCGCATAAGCTGCTTTGGCTATAATGCGCCTACCATTAACAGGTCTTAAAAGACATAAGCCAGATCAAATTCGTGATGATGACGATGAGAAAAGAAATCGGCATCAATTATTTCAAGGCTAAACTTAGCTGTAATATATTTTCCCATTTCACTTCCTCTTCTTGTGTTCTCATTTCTAGGTTAATTTTGCAGCTATAACAAATTAAACTACAAGGGCCACCTTTGTTCTGAATAGCAGAAAGTGTGCAGCACAGCATGGAATACTATAAGGTGTTTTAGGCATTTTGGTCTAATTGTAACCATTCTTCTGGCAAAATTTTGTGCAGCTACGACAAAGTTGAAGGAAGAGGACTTCATTGCCAAATAGCTCTCTCCAGCATATCCCACACATTCTGAATAGGATTGAGATCAGGTGAATATGGGTGACAGGGAAGACAGTGGAAATCTATATCATGGTCTCCGAACCATTCTTGCAGAATTCTGGCATGATGCACTGTTATCCATAAAGTGGCCAATACCTTCAGGATAAAAGTGTAACCTTGCAGGGTGCAGTAGATCCAATACAAAATTCATATACTCACTGGATGATATTTTACCTCCCACCAGTATCCATGGACCCAGTCCGTTTCAACAAAACATTCCCCACACAATGATACACTTCCAGATGCTTAGGTTGTTTTAACAAGGCGAGCAGGGTCAATCGCTTTGTAGGTTTTTGCCACACACACTGTCTTCCATCAGTACAAAACAAACAAAGTGTATGGTGATTCGTCTAACCACATGAATTCCTTTCATTATTCCACTGTCCAACCACAATGTTCTCGGCACCACTGCAACTGAATTATTCTGTTTTTCTCTGAAACAAGTAGCATAAAGTTCCAAATAGGCAGGCAACTGCCAATACCCTATTTCTTCAATTCCCTGTGCACGGTACAGATTGAAACAGCTTAGTTGAAATCAGATGTTATTTGCTGCACACTGGATGTCCTATTTTTCCATGACATGTGGAAGAACCACTTGCTTCCCAGTCATTAAAAACGTTTCAGAGCAAAGCTTTTGAGAAACCAGTTAACTATATCTTTCATTTCTTGAATTGTGGCCCGATAAACATGTACCCACAATAAGACCTTTTCAAAGTCTAATAGACAAGTGTTTTCCCATTCTAGCTTCAGATTACTGCGGTAAAACAGCCTATGCAGTCTTTATACTTAACAAGGCAACACCTCATCACTCCACATCAGTTTTATTTGCATTTCTTCTGTCTGTGACTGTCTTAATACAAAGGTAGGTAGTTTGTTATTGTTATTTGGTTTTTAGGAGCATTAGCAACTAAGGCCATATTGCTCCGGGGATATGCGGTGGTCATGGGCTCGAACCCCGGTCTAATCAAGAAGTGTGTGCTACGCACTACTGCTCCTGCCCACCTGGCTATGGAGGTGCCTGTAGGTAGGTGTGTGTGTGTGTGTGTGTGTGTGTGTTAACATCCCCCCCCAAGCATGTGCTATAACCGTAAGTGTATGATGTCTGTAGAAGCATGTGTTCAGAGATAAATATGCATGTTGTGTAGGCTAAAAATACTCAGAATAACTCAAATGGAAAAACCCTATGCCCCTAAGATCAGTTAACTACAGCCTCAAATAAAAAGGAATTTAGAAATTCCTCCAATCATTAACAGAAATAAAACCACAAATGAGTGGCAGTTGGAACAGTCATGTATCTTGCTGATTGGAATAACAGGGAGGGCAGTATACCCTCCATGTCAGTCCACTATGTCCTAAATAAGATCAAAATAAAAGGTCATTAGAAACAAGTCTTGCTATCAAAAAAAAAAGTTCCCAACAAACTGTACAGCCAAAAGGTGGACTGCGAACAGCACAAAAAAAACTGGGAAACTGTTCTTTATGCTTAAACTTTTCCAATACTACACTTTGCATTTATGCAAGTCTAATAGATATTTAAATTCATGAATTTACTGTTTTTTGGTGTATCAAATAACCAACATGCGGTATAAGAATGAAACCAAACTCGTGTAGACTGGAGCTATCAGACAGTATAAAAAGGAAACTTTCAAAAAACAGTCATTATTTTATAATAAAACAATTCAGTTTCTTAGTAAATGTTATATTTTGATTAAAGAAATTGTAAATATCACAGTCTCTCTAAAAAATCAGTCTCACCATCATGTGCTAATCATTAATTATTAGTATCGGCAAATGATGCAAGAAAGCAAGCTCATAGAGCATCAGCCAAAACAAAAATAACCTACCCACCTCACCTGTTCATTCCCCTCCAAGAATTTGTCTAGTTCTTCCTTGAAATTACTTAAATTATCCACTTCCACAACAACATATGGAAGTTTGTTCCAACGATCAACCACCTGATGGCTGAAAACAAATTTCCACACATTTATCTTGCAATCATCCTTCCTCAATTTGAATTTATGCCCCCTCACATGTGTAGTCTCAGCCAGAGGAAGAATGCCATCAACAATGAGCTTATGCAACCCATTCAAGGCTTTAAACACCTCAATCAGATTTCCTCACAGGTGCCTAGTCTCCAAACACTGCAGTTTGCAAAACTGAAGCCCTTCTTAAGAGCACTCTTTTGTTCCCTTCACCAATCTCACTGCCCTTCTCTGCATGCTTTCCAGCAGATCTACATCCTTCCTAAAATGAGGCTTCCAGACCTGTATACAGTAATCAAGATGTAACCACTAAAATGGGTGTAACACCACACAGTTGGCACAATCTGGGATTACTGCAACCCATACACAGTACTTCGCATTTGTCAATGTTAAACTTCAACTGCCATTTCTTAGCCCATCAACCCAATTTTTTTTTAGATCTTGTTGCAGCAGCTTACCTTGATTATTGTCGTTAGCCTCCCTGAACCTTTGTATCACTGCTAATTTAGACATTAAGAATGATATACCGTCATTAATAAGTACTGAAAACAAAAATGAGCCCAGCATTGAAACCTGGGTGGCTCCACTAATAACATTCCACAAAGGACAGCACCCAGTGATAACCACTCTATCTTCTCCACTCAACCATCCCTTTATCCACAGCAGTGACTTGTCCTTAATTCCACACTACTCCAGTTTGTACAGCAGTCTTTTATGTGCAGAAGTATCAAAGCTTTCCTGAAATTCAAGTATATGATATCAAAATTATTTTTTGCATCCAGTTCCTTTATTACTGTCACAGTATCCTGTCAGCTTGGTCACACAAAATTAACCTTAACAAAAACCTTAACAAATCCATGCCGTGATTGCAGTATAACTGCATTCCTGTCTAGATGGTCCTGCATTACTTCTTTAACCAAAGATCCCATTATTTACCTAGGAAGAAAATTTAAGTTAACAGGTCTGTAATTATTCATGTCACCTTTTGATCCTCCTTTGTAAAGTGCTGATACATTTTCACAACTCTAGTTCATGAGGACTACTTCTGAATCTAAAGATGTTCTCATAATTAATGGCTAATGGTTTACTTACTGCTTTGCACCTTTTTTTATGTTAAGCTCCAACAATTTCTCTTCCACTTTCCTCTCCCTTATCACAAAACTATTTAGCTTCCTGTTAGATTCTGATAAACTTCTGGCATTCCCTTCCCTAAAGAACCCCTTATGTGTGAATACAGATGCAAAATTCCTATTCAGTTTGTCAGCAACCTGAGCAGTATCATTAATTATTACACCATCGACAACTTATTACACCATCGACAACAAGTGGACCAATGTGTTCAACCTCTTCCTTCTACTGTTAATATAAGTAAAGAAGTCATCCCTGCTTTTCTTGGCATCCTTTACTAGATCCTTCTCATAATCTGCCTTAGCTTGCATAACTTCCTTTGTGACTTCATTACAGACTAATTTATAACTACCATACACATCTGTACCACCTGATAATTTATATACATCCCATGCATTTTTCCTCTCTTCCATGAGTCTCATCAGTTCATCTGACATCCACTTAAGTCTATGCCTGGAATGGTATTTCTTAGTTGGTATGAAAATCCCAGTAGCTTTTATAATTGCTTCCCATTTAGAATTTGCTGTTGTTAACATCATCAGATGGATACCCGCTGTACTGAATTTTAAAACTGTCTTAGTTCACTGTCAGTCGCCCTCACAAGCAGTGAGGGCGACTGACAGTGACAACGTAACTCTTCTCTGACTGACAACGTAACTCTTCTCTTAACCCTTGATAGTAGCAACAGCAATTAATGGCAAATTATGCAAGAAAGCAAGCTTATATAGCATTCACAAAAAAAACCCCAACGTTGGCTCCATGGAGCCCAAGGTTGATCTGTGAATAACGACATGGGAAATGAAAAAATACAATTTAAACTTAATAAAATCAGTTTTATTTTATTCGGTATTTTCATTTACAATCAACAATAAAAGTTTGTGGTAACTAAAGTAGAATACATAGTTGAAACAATTCAAACTATTAACACTGCGATTGAAGACCAAGTCAATACATGATTGACCACACGTAGCAGATTTTGTAGGATCTGATGAGAGTTTAAGATTGAATGTTGATTCCATGAAGTAGAGGAATGGAACATTTTCAGGTTTCTTAACATCAATGTTGAAATCACCCACTAAAATTATTGGAATCTTTTAAAAGTTGAATTTCCTTACAACTTTAGGTAAGTGTCCAAACGTTGGCATATAAATTGCTAGATTGGATATTAAGAAAACTTTAATTTGCTCCAATGTTGAATTAGGTGAGATATAGAATGTTACAAGCAAAGTCTTCTGTCCATTTATTTCAACTTCAGCTGCACAAATATCGCCACAATTATCTGTACCAGTCATTTTCCGTAGCGAGTCTGCATCCACAGTAATGAGAATATGTGGCATACATATTGTCGATTTGACTTTATTGTATATCGCAACACCACCAGATTTCACTTGGATTTCAAGCCATGTTTCATTTAATGAAACATGGCTTGAAAGCTAAGATATTCAATTGCATGAGAATTGGATCGGTCGCAATGTCTTCGCTACAAAGTTTCAAACTCTGTGTATTCAACAATACCATTCTAAAACTCAACAAAGCAACTTGATCCCAGAATTGTAATGCGGTTGTAGAAAGTGTTTCCAAACAATGGTTATTCAAACGTTTCAATTCAGTTCGAAGATCTTGTATCTTAGGTGTGTTACAACTGTGAGCAAGTAGAATGTAAAATTGTCTTTCTGATGTACAGGCCATCAATGCTTCTAACTCTCAACAATGCAACGTATACCAGTTGCTGTTCGAGACTCTTATTGTAATCAAATATGATTTCTTTGAAAGTTCCACCCTGATATTTATGAACGGTCATGGCACAAGCTTCAACTAAAGGAAATTGGATTCTTTTGCATCTAAGCATTTTGCTTTTGAAAGATACTGTGGCAGAATGTCTCGTAATCAGAGTCCAGCCAGATTTTAATACACCACGATACGACAATATGTGCAGGCGAGACTTGAGACGACTTAGTTCCAACATTCTTGCTTACGAAAAGTAACCACAATCTTATGATTTCTGTTTCTTCAATCTCAACGTGCTGTAAAGTTCCGATCGCTCTATTGACTAAACCATCTTCAACATTGATGTTTGTGGTGATCATGTAAGGTTTTCTAGTCGATACATGCAATACGTGTGGCAAACCTCTGGTCTCTGCTATGCTCATTTGATGGAGTTTTGTTTGCATACTAGTCAACTGTTCATGACTTTTGTAACCAGTGAAGTGGTCGTTGGCTGTACAATTGATGGCGGTGTTTCCTTCTAACGCTCGAGCATTATACTGAACAACATCATTGTTATGATGAAACAAACAAACAGCATTTGGTACTTGTTCCATGACAAAATAACAAAGTAGTTACTTTAACGAGCTGTTCAACTCTTGAAAACTAGAAACCCTGATTTGAAATCTAGTTATATATCCTTGTAGAGCTCTCAAAAGGCAACAATTTTGTTGCTCAATTGTATGCAACTTGTTGCGTACAATTGAGTTCTCTTGGGCGCATGCGTTGTACTTATTGCGTCACTGCATGTCAAAATCTGCAGCCCAGCACTCAAAGTTATATTGTGAAAGAAAGAAAGAAAGAAAGGGAGATTGGACAGAAATGTGAATCCAGATGACTCTCTTGCATTCTGCAGCCGACTTTGGTGCTTGCTTTTCAACATTAGATTTGTGATTTTATCGAAATCTTTGAACATGTTTAGTTGATGTAACTTTCAGCATTGTCACAACTTAACTAAATGAAACACAACTGCACTGCTCGACAAATGCGAAGTAACTGAATGAAGTAGTTACTTTGAGTTGTTCAACTCTCGAAAACTAAAAACCCGATTTGAAATCTAGTTATATATCCTTGTAGAGCTCTTGAAAGGCAACAATTTTGTTGCTTACTGATTTTGTCTAACATTTATAATTTTCAGGATATTGCAAAAACAAACGTGAAAATGCTCAAATTTTTCAACTCTCTCAACTTTGCATCGCTATTACTTGGGAACCATAAGAGCTACATCAAAACTATTTATAGATGTAAAAAATACGTTTTCTACTGAATTTTGTTGCTTACCATTTATGTCTATGTATTATAGCTTAGAAGTTATTGAGAGTGAAAGTAACTAAGGCACAACAGCAAATGACCAAAATGTGAACTTTAGTTTTTTCGAAAAAAAGTTATATTAAATATCAAAATTTCTAATTTTTTTTTTGCATATTCGTCGACGGCATTATATATCCGACAAAATAAGTATAAATTGTTTATACTATTGTCTATTAGTTTCGGAGATATAACGGTGGTTAGACATTTCACTTTTTGTGACAGCCTGAGCGTCATAGGGTACCATCAGCATAGACGTTATTCACATCAAAAAACCCTACACAGTTCACCCATCTGTAACCCCCAAAAATTTATTCAACCCATCCACTTCCACAACAACAGATTGTTCCAACAATTAACCACCCACTGACTGAAGGCAAACTTCCACACATCTATCCTTCATCTTGAATTTATGCCCTGTCATGTGTGTAGTCATGGCAAGTGGAAGAATGCTATTAACATTCAGCTCACTCAATTCGTTCAAGGCTTTAAGCACTTCAATCAGATCTTTCCATAGGTGCCTAGTCTTGAGACGCTGCAATCTGCAGAATGAAGTCTTTCTAGGTAAAAGCATCCTTTTGTTCACTTCACCAGTCTGGTTGCCCTTCTTTGCACCCATTCCAGCAGATTTACATTCTTCCTAAAGTGAGGCATCCAGACCTCACTTTAGGAAGGTAGTCTTTAAATAAATCCCACATTAGCACACTGTGATGACTGCCACCCAGAGGCCATTTACCTTCTTCTTCTTCAAGAGGAGTGTTTCCATTTACAATGGGTTTCCTCAGCCTACAAGGTATTTCTTGTTAGGAATTTTTTTCCGCCATAAAGTGCGGTTCAAGGTATCTTGGCCGGTTAAGCCTCGGGCTGTCATGCACTCCTGTACTCCATCCATCCATGTCCTCCTAGGTCTTCCTCTTCTCCTTCTTCCAGGATAGCCTTTGGATATCTGTTTTCTTGCATCCGTTTTACATGTCCATACCATGTTAGACGCTTTTCTTTGGCGTCAATAATAGTCTTTCTCACTTCCATTTTTTCCCTTATGTCTTCATTCCGTTTTCTGTCTCTTCTAGAAGTGCCTGCTGAGCGTCTCCAAAAATCCATTTCTGTGGAGAGCAATTTGTTTTCCGCTCGCCTATTCAATGTCCAGGTTTCTGCTCCATACAATAGAAGACTTTGTACAATCGTTTGGAAAATAAGTTTCTTTGTTTTATTTAGGATAATTTTGCTCCACAGAACAGAGTTTAACATGCCGATAGCCTTTCTGCCATCTGTAATTCTCTTATTGATCTCTGCTTGGGATGATCCATCACTTTGTAAGATTGATCCCAGATATTTGAATTTATTGACTTGTTTGATTTTAAAACCTGCAATATTTAGAACGTGTCCTGGCCCTGAAGACAACATTTCAGTCTTGCTAAAATTGATTTTTAGACCCCATTGTTTATATTCCTCAAACAATTGACAACATGCATACTTTGCATCTTCTAAGTCTTGTGCTATCACCACTTGATCATCTGCAAAAAGTAAATTGTGAATATAGATGTTCTTATAAATCGGCAATCCCATTTTATTACATTTTTTTGACCAGGATCTTAGGCTCATATTGACATCTTAGATGTCAATATTTATATTGACAAATTTATATTGACATCTTAGATGTCAATATAAATTTTGAAAAGTGTTAGCGACATGCAACAACCTTGTAATAAGCCTTTTGAAGTGTGGAATTCAGGTGACAAAGCTGATCCCCTTTAATTCTGCATCTATTATTCCTGTAAATTGCCTTAACAATATTACTGATTAATAATGTTAATCAGTAATATTGTCCATCAATATTTGCCTCTTTCAGTGCTTCCCATAAGAGTTTTCTTGGAACACTGTCATATGCCTTTTCAAGGTCAATGAAAATCATAAAGATTTTTTTCCCTTTTGATTGGCATTTTTCAAGGATCTGTCGTACTGTTGAGATATGATCTATACATGACCTCCCAGCTGAAAAACCACTTTGTTCTTCTGATACCTCGATTCGGGCTTCTAAATGGTTCCTGATCCATTTTCCAAGGATCTTTAACAGCAGGTTCAGGACACATATTCCTCTGTAATTTGAACAGCTTTTCCGATCGTCCTTCTTATAAATTGATGTAATATATCCTGTTATTTCTTTCAGTATTTCTTCTCCTCTCAGTATACTATTTAACAGTTTTTGTATCAGAGCAGCCACTCCTCTTCCTCCATATTTCAGAAGTTCCATGTAAACTCCTCCAGGTCCAGGTGATTTGCCATTCCTTCCTTCAGCAGGAGTTCCACTTCCCTAACAGAAACTTTTAAGCCCGAGTCTTCTACACCAAAATCCTCCATCGTCTTGAACTCTTCCCGGTCTTCTTTTAAAAGTCCTTCATAGTACTCCGTCCAGTCTTTCAAAGGTATTAATTGCAAACCAGCATTGTGTTTATTCTGTTTTCTAAAGTCTTTAAGGACCTTCCACGATTCCGCTGATTGCTTGAAGCCCAATTTGCTATTAATAGTTGAGCATTTCCTTTCCCATTCTTCACTTCTACTACCAACCGATTGGCTATTTTCTTTTTTTCAACCTAAATGTTCCTATATGCATCATTCCTATCACCCAGCCATTTCTGATATGCAAGTTTCTTTTCCTCTACAGCAGCTCTTACTTTCTCTGTAATCCAGGTTTTTTTTTGTCCTTGGCTCTTCTTTTTGCCTAGGATTTCATGAGCTATATTTTTAACAGTATTTTTTAAATATTCGTAGATTTCTTCCATATTACCTTTTATCTCTATGTTAATTACAGCATCCAGTCTTTGGGTGAAGTTGTTTCTAATGCTGTCATCCTGGAGTAGGTCAATGTTAAATTGATCCACTTGTAGCATTTCTCCTTCCCTGCATTGTTGGTTGTCCACACATATTTTCTTAATCCAGTTCCACCTCAGTGTTGTTTTAACAAGAAAATGGTCAGATCCACATTCAGCTCCTCTATAAACTCTGACATCTTTCAATACATATGTCCCTGAATGTTTTGAAATAATGTAATCTATAACTGATCTAATTTGTCTTTCTCCTGTGACCAAGTATATTTATGGATATCCTTGTGTTGGAAAAATGTGTTGTTTATTCTCAAGTCGAACTGTTCACAAAGATTGCATAGTCTATCTCCATTGTCATTCCTCTCTTTCTCTCCAATAACTTTGCTATTTTGTTCAGTTCCTACTCTTGCATTGAAATCTCCCATTAGAAATATCTTTGTTCTTAGGAATTTTTTCTATTAGTTCTCTCAGATCTTCCCAAAATTCATCCTTCAAGGTATTGGTGGTGTCATTAGTTGGGGCATATATTCCCAAAATACATATTTCTCTCCCGTATATTTTCAGTTCCAATGAGATCATTCTTTCATTAATAAATTGCAAGTTTTTGATGTTGTGTCTCAATTTATTTTTAACAGCCATAGAAACTCCTGCTCTTGCTCTTTCACTCTTATCAACTCCACTCCAAAAATGGTAGTAATCTCCCATTATTTCCTCTCCACATCCCTTTTTCTTTGTCTCTGATAACACGACAATGTCTAACTTGAATTTGTGCAGTTCATCCAAAAGAAAGTTTCTTTTAGTTGAAAGGCCTCGAATATTCCAGCATCCCAAAATCATAGTCCTTTTCCGTTTGCCGAGTCGTTCTAAAAGTGCAGTCCATTTTCATTTTCACTTGTAGGTCTTTTAGCATTTGTGTATTTTTTACACTGAATGAGGAGCTAGCCCATTGCAGCAACCCCCTGCAACGGGCCATTTACCTGTAGTTTCTTAATGCAAGAAGGATCACTGCTGATAATCAGATGAAGAGATCAGATCAGCTTCCTCTTGTTGCTTCTCTAACATACTGCTGTAGAAAACAATCATCCAATAAATCCAAAAATCTTGCTGATGTGTGTGACCAACCCACAAGTTACAATCATAACTGGAAAGTTAACATCCCCCATTATAAGGCTTTCTGATTTATAGGCCTAATCTATTTCTTTGTATAGTTGTTTGTTATACTCATCACAGTCATTAGACATATAACAGACTCCTATTCTGATATTTATTTCCCCAGTGATTACATCATACCAAACTGACTCAACATTGCACTAGTCACCATTTTTTAGCATTTAGCAATGCTAATGCTAAATGCTAAAAAATGTTGATTGAATGCATTGCCTTATATTTAATATGCTGTCCTTTCTGTACTTGTACTCCCCGTATTTAAATTCTGCATCCTGAATGTCTGAATGGCATGTCTCTTTTATCCCAACAATATCTGGATATTATTGGATTTATCAAGAGCAATAATTTTTCCAATCCTCAAGGCCTATTTGAAGAATTGATGGCATACTATAAGGCTACTTTACACCATAAAGTTGCAGCATAAAAAAACCATTGGGGAGAAAAAAATAAATAATTCATAATGAAATTGTATTTTCAAAAAATAGCTAATACTATAAAAATGACATTTTACGTTACCATTCAAGTCTTTACAATATTGTCAACCAGTAAGAAAAAAATTACATAAATGTTGAAAAATGACAGCCAAATAAGTAAATCATAGAATTTAAAATAATCTTCATTCTCCCATTGCATTACAAAAATCATATTCTTGCTAATAAGTTACTCATATCTGCTCTCCTCTTTGAACAGATGTATCCCATACTAATCTTGTTCCTCCTCACTATATCCTATCCAACAGATCTACATATCTCCTAAAATGAATTTTCCAAGCATTCAGCATTCAAGATCTGGCCTAACCATGCTTTATACAATGGGATAATCACCACCTCTTGGCTGAACTGCAGATTATGGGTACACTTTGTCACAGTGTTGTGGGCATGGCCAAATTCAGGACGGATTCAAGCAAAAGGAGTGCGAGTTTTTTTAATAGACTTCCATTTCTGACTAGTGAAAAAAAAGGTTAGGTTAGTTTACTCCAGTAATTTGGGACGGATTCAAGCAAAAGAATACAGGTGTACCCATAATCTGGAATATAACCCACCTCTTTGTCCCTGCAGGCAAAATTCATATTCATCAACAGAATCCCATGGGCTCTTCTATGTGCCTGACTACAGTCCTCACAAAACTTCACATCACACTGTGCAATTATATCTTGGTTATCTTTTCTTTTTTCCTCCCTCAATATTTAACTACCTTGAGTATGGTGCTATTCAAAAGGGTTGTTATTCTAGGATTACTGATACCAAAACAGTGTCATACAATTATCAATGTTAAACCTAACTGTTGTCTTTCTAAATTAGGTAGATAGAAATAATAAATATCCATCTACCTAATTTATCTGAATCTTCTTTAAGTGGCATACACTGATTAATGTCATTAGCCACACTACCGACATAATCAGTAAACTTAAAAATTAAACTCAAAATACCCATGTCAGCATCATTTATAAACCTTAAAAATGGGGGCCCAACATTGAAACCTACTCATAACATTAGTCCATAAAGAGTAGTAACCATTTATCAACTACTGTCTTCCACCACTTAACCATCCCCTTACCTATAGTATTAATAAATACATGTCCATTTATACTCTGGCAGCCAAAGTCAGAAGAGTTTACAACTTAACTGTAGCTGTTTTAATGCAGCCAACAAAACAGTGCGGCAACTAACACTGTATCATGCACTTTATGTGACAGTGTATGGGCTCAACCTTGTAATGTGAAAGTGTGCACCCACATACATTGTCCCCAGGACCACAGTCAGCCATAAACTTGCTCCTAATGCCACACTACTATAACTTATACATCCATTCATGTGGAATAGTATCAAAAGCTCTACTGAAATCCAAGTATGTAGTGTCAAAATTATTCTTTACACGCAATTCCTTTCTGGCAACCTCAAAACAGCTTGGTTAAGCAAAATCTCTCTTTAACAGATCCATGCTTTGATTACCTTATAGCTCCAATCCTATTATGAGATTTCTTAACTTCATAGCCAATAACAACACAATCTGCAAAATGGTTGAAGTAGGAACCTCTCTCTCTCTCCATTTTGCAGCAACATTATACTGCTAATGGATGAAGTTCTAATGCTCCTAATATATGCTAATGATACTGTTTAGCTGCCTTGCGAGGGCCATGTGAGTAATAAATTGATATTCATTATCCTTAGCTCTAATGGATCAGTTCCTGCTGATAACATATGATCCTACATCTGACATTAGCAGAAAAAGTGCTTGTTTTATGAACAGTGTAAAATTTCCATTGGCAAAATTCAATGTCTACTTGACCTTCAAACTGTCCAATATGCCAAAACTTTAAGACCATTCTGAGCCATCAAGACAGATTTGTGTAAAATGCTAAATAAAGAGATTATGATTAAATACCTTGTAACTTACTACATATGGGAAATGTAAAGTACTACATATGGGAAACAGTAACCCGAGAGCAACGTATCAACTCTGCGGTACTACACTGACAGTGGTGGAGAATGAAAAGGACCTTGGGGTAATTGTGCAGGCAGATATGAAGTTCTCTGAGCAGTGCAGACGAGCTGCAAGAGTAGCTCATGGTGTCTTGTCAATGATATACAGGAATTTTTCTAGCAGGGATAAGGAGGTGATTATTCCCTTGTATAAGGCAATGGTTAGGCCACATCTTGAGTACTGTATACAGGTTTGGAGGCCTCATTTCAAGAAGGATGTAGAGCTGCTGGAACGGGTACAGAGAAGGTCAACAAGATTAGTGAATGGAACAAAGGGTTGCTCTTACGAAGAAAGGCTTAAGTTTTGCAAATTACAGAGTCTGGAGACTAGGCACCGACGAGGTGATCTGATAGAGGTGTATAAGGCTTTGAATGGTTTGAGCATGCTCAATGCCAATGGGATTCTTCATCTTGCTCAGAATAATCACCTCAGAGGGCATAAATTCAAATTGAGGAAGGACGGATGTCAGATAGATGTGCGGAAATTTGCCTTTGGCCAGCGGGTGGTTGGTTGGTGGAACCGACTTCCATCACTTGTTGTTGAAGTTGATAGCCTAAACAAATTTAAAGCTCAACTGGACAGGTATTTCGAACGAATGGAGGGGTGAAATGGGAGTGGTGTGTGTTTTTTTTTTTTTTTTTTTTTGGCTGATGCTGAATAAGCTTGCTTTCTTGCATCATATGCCTCTACTAATGCTAATGCTAACTTAATAAAAAAATAATAATAAATTTCCTTACACACTTCTGGATGGCTGAAGAGAAGAGTTTACAATTTCACTAATTGCTGCTTTATTGCAGTTGATTTACCACTGCAACAGCTAACAATAAGCCATGCTATTTTTGTGGCAGCATATGGGCGTGATCTGGCAAAGTGTGAATTTACAACTGCATACATTACCTCAGTACCACAGCCATTCCTATATAAGACACTACTTTGGCAATGTCCTATGTTAAGCCTGTTGAAACTGGATATGGAAAGTGGGGAACAGGTAGTATTCACTATCCCTATAACACATCTAAGATTGTATTCCATTCCAGTTGAGTACATACTCATAAGCCACTCTGAGTCTGCACTCAGAGTGGCTTATGAGTACAACTTTGAGTACAATCGCAAGGGTTCAAGTGTTGAAAAATAAAGGCATTTCCACAGTCTTACTCAAATGTAATATGGCGGCAAAGAATTTAGTAGACAGCAGTGGTGCTCCTTTATGGGTTGTAATGCATACAACCACCAGATTGAAAATGGCTCCAAATTTTCAGGTGGGACTCCCCCACCAACCCAAAGAAAACATCTCCTTGCTATCCTTCTACCCCTCCAACATTAATTACTGTACCCAGGCCTGGCTCTGGTAGGAGGACATCTGCACAGTAGCCCCCCCACCCCCATGTGCTCAAAGCACCACAGGCTATAGAGCTTCAATAAAAATTTTCCAAATGTAACTTGGGGGAGGGGGGGGGTGCTTGTTCACACACTCATCTCATTAAACACTGATCGGGATCTATGAATGAATGAATAAGTGCTACTCTGATGTTACTCTGGATTTCCTAAATGAAAGGGTCACTGCATTACCACCATTCCTAACTGGAGGATTATTTCCTTTTATCTGTTTATTTCATTATCATTTCTTGTTAGATTAATCTTACTGTTTGCCATCTGACCATAATCATAATTTATTTTTATATTTCTATTTTTTTTTTTTTTTTTTATTTGTCCATCTATTTATTGCACACAGATAATTAAATTAACAAAAAAACCTTATTATTATTATTATAAATAAGGAACAATCATGTATCTATATACAAACAAACTAAAACCAAACTATTATATTATGGTCCCCCAGTAATTTCTTACTTATACTCATGCATTTAACCCGGGGGGGCTCACATCTGGGGAGTATGGGCTTGGCACAGCCAGGGTCCCGAACTGAATATCATTCTTCTCTTTCTTGGTGATTCCTTTCTACTTCTGACACACTCTCTCTCTCTCTCTCTCTCTCTCTCTCAGGGTATCTTGGGAATTTTTTTTTGACTGGTGCAGCATAAGTCTCAGGCTTCCTTGCACCATATGGCTGCTAATAATAATAATGTGTCTGTAAATAGCATGTTCTCTGGTCGATTTACCTGTTTTGCTGAACGAAAAAACCCATTGTGTGGGGGGGGGAGGACCTTGCTATCTACACCTGAGACCGACTAACTCAGCCACGGAGTGAAAAGAGCCCATTAAAATTCCTGACATTATCAACAGGATTCGAACGCTGGCCTTTTCCACAAACAGTGATCTGTTTGTGGAATAATGTATAATAGAAAATATTAACCAGAACAAGTAGCAGTTAGTAGTAAAATGCATTACATAGTAAGCAGCAAACAGTGAACAAGTTTGGGTTATACAAAAAGTAATCTGGGGAAAATAATGAGTCAAAACGAAGGGAAAAATAATTTGCAGAACAAATTCGAACAGCATCTACGTTATCTCCTTGAGGAAGAAGATCAAAAATGCTGAATGTGTAAATAAATACTACATTCGGTAAACGCTCATCGTTTAACTGTTTTCGGAGCAAGAGAGCTGACTGCTCCTCCGTGAAATTCAACTGAGGGTCAAGATTCTCGGATTAACCATAAATAATACAGTTGACTAAACTGTATTGTTTATTGCTAGTTAAGTGACTAAAGTGACCAGACATTAAGTCGTTTGCCCCGCACTGCAAACTATGCCGAATCGCACATGTAGCCCCATACTTACATCACGAATCACGATTTTGCTTTTTTTTTTTGGTTTTATTCTGCATCCTTGCGACATCTGTGGAAAAAAGTTTTGAATACATTTCAACGTACGATAAAATGAAGTTAACTGATGCGGATGAAGAAGAAAGTGGGTTCTTTTGACGAGATATCCTATTTAAAAAAAAATAAAAAACTGATGAGTCAAAAATAAAAGAATGGAATGACGAAAGAATGCCAACAGATATGAGGTGGGTCGAAATATTTAAAAATTTTGACACAAAGGACGACATACCATGCAAACATTTGAAAAGCATGTTTTCCGGGAACCAATAATGCAACGGCTGAAAGCAATACTGTACTACAAGTCAAGTGCAATTTTGCTAATTCTTGTGAAGAATTTTACAAAGAAATAGCAAATAATGAAGAATTATTAATAAAAATTCGCTCTGCGGAAAATTTTTTAATAATAATAATAATATATATATAACTTTATATTAAATAAAAAATCAAAATTGAGCGGCAAATAATAAATTAAATATTATAATTAATAAACAGGGAGGGAGAAGAAGAGGTAAGACTAAAAATTGTAGCAGAAAATCCAATTCAAAATAATAAATCAATTTTAAAATTTAGAGCCAATTACATAAGAATTTAGCGGCGCCCCCCTAGTATGGTGCCAGTTCCGAATTACGTGAAATATCACAAATAGAGACAAAACTAACTACAATGAAATAAAATAAAATAAAACCAAAATAGACTGACCATTATGCCCCATATCAACAGAGGACCACAAGGCCAATAATGGTCAGGGAATCGCTGCATTTCAATCGCTAGACAAATCGTCGCAAAGGCGAACCGATCAGACACCACCCGATCCTCCAATCGAACAGCCAATGCAGAGGATTTGAATAGCGATGGTCCTTATACAGCGAAAAATAAATATACAACAAGCAGACTAGCACTCCAGCACAGAGCCACACCACTGGCTCTGATCCTCTGTATTGGCGGTTCGATTGGGGGGATCGGGTGGCGTCTGATCCTTCGATTGGTTCGCCTTTGCGACGATTTGTCTAGCGATTGAAATTCAGCGATTCCCCTTCAGTCTCGGGGAAGAGCGTCCCGCTCGTCAGCCATGCATTGAAAGCAATGTTATCCATGTGATCTTGATGGAGGTCACTATGGTGTCTGCCGTGGAGTGTCTTCTCTACCCATCTTTCTAGCTTCGTTTGTGACCCCCTAGTTGGGGGGGAATCCTCGCTTAGGTTGAGTGGGGTATACCGCTTGTATATCTTCCTTATGACCTGCTGCTGTGTTTCTGGAAGTAATCCTTCAGGTTAACTATCGCTGTCTTCTGTTGCTCAATGAGGTCTATCAGGCCTCTTCCTCCATCTTTCCGGGCAACTGTCAGTCTCTCCACGGCAGATTTTGGGTGGTGTTGGCAGCTCTTGGTCATTATTGTCCATGTCTTACTCATGATATCCTCCAGCTCGGTCTTAGTCCAGTCTATGACCCTGAAGGAGTGTTAGCACTGGGACTGCATAGGTGCTTTAACCGTGTTCCCTCCGTTCAGCTTTGCTTTCAGCAGGCTTCTGAGTCTCTCTCTGATGGTATTTTTCGGCCAGGCAGGCCTTAATTTCCTTGTGCTATAACTGCTGAGCCTGCATCATACCCAAGTATTTGTAGGCCTCTCCCTAGGCCATGGCTTCGATGTCTTTACCAGTCTGCAGCTGGTAATTTCTTTTGACTAATTTTCCCTGGTGCAATCCGTGGATCTTGTATTTGTCTAGACAAAATTCCATCCTAATATCATTGCTGAATTCTTCGGTGAAATGGAGTAGTTGCTGGAGGTGCTTCTCGGTTCCCGCGTAGAGCTTGATGCCATCCATGTACATCAGATGGGTGAGGGTGTAGAGGTTCTTCCTTCATTCTTTGAGATTATATCCGTACTTGCTACTGTTGAGCATGGTGGATAGCGGTTTAAGTGCTAGAAAGAACCACAATGGGCTCAGGACATCTCCCTGAAAGATTCCTCTCCTAATGGGGATTGGCCTGGTTGTGATGTTTTCGACCTTAATGGTGGTAATCCATTTCGCCATCGTTTCTCCTAGGAAGTTTGTCACTATCGGATTGACTTTGTATATGTTCAGCGCCTCTATTAGCCAGCTATGAGGCATGGAGTCGAAGGCCTTGCGGTAATCTAATCAATGTAGGCTGTGTACATGTTGCGGCGCTTCATATAGGCTTGCTCCATAACCGCGGCATCTACGGTTGATTGCTCCTTGCATCATTTGCTCAGCCACTTGCATCCTTTCTGCTGTTTGGCCATGTTCTGGCTCTCCAAGTGGTCTGATATCTTCCTAGTTATGCAGCTGGTCAGGATCTTGTACATTGTTGGGAGGCACGTGATTGGCCTATATTTCACCGGGTTTCTTATATCTTTGTCTTTAGGCTTCATATGTGTGATGGCATGAGTGAGAACTTCGGGATTGTCTCTGGGTGCCTTATCATTCAGGTGAACTGCTCTGTCAGGTGCTGCTATGTGCAAGCGAGCTTCTTGTACCCGTATATCATTGTCTTTAGGCTTCATATGTGTGATGGCATGAGTGAGAACTTCGGGATTGTCTCTGGGTGCCTTATCATTCAGGTGAACTGCTCTGTCAGGTGCTGCTATGTGCAAGCGAGCTTCTTGTACCCGTAGTTGTGGACGTTATCTATTTCTGGAGTTCGCCAGTTGTGAGTTCTTTAATTTCTGTTTTACTTCTTCTCGAATCTCCCATTCTCTCATTCTTTGTACGTCCTTCATTTTTTTTTTTTTTTTTTTTTTTGCGTTCTAGTTCTATCCAGGGGGGCTCGGCTGTTATGTCTTACTTCCCTGCTCCATATGTTTCCCCAGAATTCCTCAATCGTCTTGTGCTCAGGTGGTCCGCTCCCTTCTTTCCCGTCTTCTCCGAGACTCCTGTAGAAGCCTCTTTGGTCCTCATCGAAGACTCGGTTGTTTATTTTCCTCCGAGAGCTCTCTTTGTATCGGCGTAGTCTCTTGCTGAGTGCAAGGAGGTTCTGCTTCAATGTGTCCAAGTACTCTCCTATCCTCTGATTCTTTTTCTCATGTTTGCTGTCTTTCACTTTTACTTTTTTTTATCTATTTTTTCCTTTTCTTTTTTTTATATATATTTTTTAATTTTATTTATTTATTATTTTTTTAATATATTTTATTTATTTATTTGTGTGTATTTTTTTTCCTTCTATTTCTTTAGTCGTACTGGCTAGAGAAAATAGAAGAAAGTCCGGGCAACTGTTTTTTTTTTTTTTTTTTCTTATTTTATTTTATATAATTTTACTTCACCTTCATTTTATTTATTTATTTTATTAGTAATTTCCTTTTTATTTACTTTGTATCTATATACAGTAAACCCCCGCTATTCGCGGGGGGTTACGTTCCTGAGAAATGCCGCGAATACTGAGTTATGGCTCCCATAGTAATAAAGGGGTTCCGTTCCAAAGTATGAAATATATAAGAAAAACTAGTCTAAAATTTTGTCTATATGACTATGTACATAGACAGTACATGGTGAAATGCAAGCATATGGCATCGAAATGAAAATAAGAAACAATTTAATATTAAATGTATTATTTATTAGAAATTTCAAACAAATCTTTCAAACTAGCGCCTTTGCTATCTAAAAAACTTACCCCGCCAGTGCTCTCACCAGTTTCGCTAAAGTGTTGATAAAGGAGTTTTGCCGTTTCACGAATAATGAGTGAACTTAACGGAATTTAATTTTGAGTTCGGTCTTCTATCCACAGATTTAAAGCTTTTCTATTTTTTCTAATTTAATATCACGAGTTACAGCGCAAATTTATGAAGCAATTAGCGCGTTTTCACGGACACTGTGGCGGATTTTTTCTTCCGATTTCTTGATTGATCGTACCGTTGACTCAATGATTTTATAATGTTTTGTCACTGAAAAGACACTTTCACCATTAGAAATTTTGTCTAATAACTCAATTTTATTCGCCAATGTCATCACCTTCTTTGATCTTTTCACATTTCCCTTGTTATTCGTAGCCATATTTTTGTGCGGGTTAGAAAGAACTTATCCACAATAAAGTCACTTTCTTCCATTAACACACTCGAAAAAGTCTGTTTTACACTGCAAAATGGTAGATTTATCAATTTTGTAAGCATATCAATTTATAAATTGATAAATTTATTCAAATTTTAAAAGCATATAAATTAAAAACAAACGACAAAACCTTCCATGGCAAGCGCATAACACATACCGAACAAGGATTAGCGAGAAACATCCACGCTCGCGATTTTGTCATCCCTCTCCCCCCACCCACTGAGCGCTGTTTCGACCGGGAAAGATAATTTTAGCCACGCCCATGTTTTTTTATGGCGGAAAATGTTCACGGCGCTTTAAAATTCGCATTTTTTTAGGTTTCATTTTATGTTAAATCAGCAACCGCGAATACAGATACCGCGAATAGCCACTGAAGAGTTAGTCCAAGAAATCTACAGGAAAAATCTCAATGAATTGCAACGGGACAGAACGCCAGAGCAGCACATCACACCGAGGTTCAAGACCAGGGCCAGGACTGGGGGTGCTGTCAACTGGAGCTGGTCCTGGAGCTGTCCACAGTTGCCTGGAAATCCATAAAGCAACAGAAAAGGATATATGTAAATTGGGGCAGTCACCGCTACAGGGAGTATATGGCTGTACCCAAATGCTTCAGATGTTGTCGTTTTGGCCACACGACACACACCTGCAGGCAAACGTACTCTACATGTGGCCACTGTGCCAAAAGATGGCTACGAATATAAAGACTGTCCAAACAAAGCTGAAGCCCCGGTCTGCATCAACTACAAGTCCCTGAAGCTGCCACATGACCACTCTATAAGGGATAGCGCCTGCCCAACATACAATAAAGCAAGGAGTACACAACAGCTACGGATAAATTATGGGGCGTAATCCAAAACAATACAATCACTTCGGGATAAAAATTGCACAACATAATGCACAGCGTTCTAAGGCAGTTGCTGCTCAGCTAGTTAAGAAATCTAATGAAAAAAACCTGGACGTGCTCATACTCCAGGAGCCGTATACACATAATAAAGGAGTAAGAGGTTACCCTCTAAAGTTCAAGATTGTCCAAGTGGAAGGAGACACTCCTTGGGCGGCTGTCGTGGTTTGTAACCCAAACCTCACGGTTACAAAAATAACCGACCTTTGCACAAACTGGGCAGTATGTGCCCACATTGCCTCATCACTGGGGGAATTTTACGTCTCTTCGGTATATGCCAGACCGGGAGAGGACATTCTTCCCATAACAACGTATCTGCAAACCCTACAGCGCCAGCTTCCGAGTGCCAAAATTATTATTGGAATGGATGGAAATTGCAGGTCCCCGGCCTGGCATAGTGAGACGCCAGATAGGAGAGGTACACACAATGGACGGCGACTGGAGGAGTGCATAGCAAGCAGTAACTTTACTATCCTGAACCTACCAAATCAACTTCCCACGTTTTCAAGTACAATGTGGAAAGCAAACATTGATCTTACCCTTGCAAGCCGCACAAAAGCAGGACACCTTACCCCCTGGGAGGTACAGGCCCATTGGTCGACATCTGATCACAGGGTTATAACCCTCAGTCTGCACAGAATCCTAATTCCAAGACAGATCGTCAGATTTCTCTCGCCGAGGTATGCCATTCCCAAAGCCGACTGGGATCTCTTCGAACGGACGCTGATGTGGGAGCAGAAAACATCCGTACTGAAGGCCAAAACTTAAACGACCTCCAGCAGCAGGTGACAAAATTAATCATGGACGCAGCGGACATAGCCATAAAAAAGAAACACCCGGCCCCCAGAGCTGTTCCCTGGTGGTCACGAGAACTAACTGACCTCAGACACAGAGCAAACAGAGCCCGAAAAGCATTCCAACGAGCACGCAGAACCTGGCCACAGGCGGAGGTGGATGAGTTAAGGCAGAGGTATCGCGAGGCAAGAAATAACTACACGGCCAAGATTAAGCAGAAGAAAAAAGAAACATGGGAAACTCTAGTCAGTGCAAATGGCAATGCTGACCCATGGGGAATTGTTTATAGAGTTGTTGCTAACAAGCTCCCAAGAGGGGAAGTGGTTACAGCCACCGAAACTGCACCGGGAAGTTATACCAGAACCTGGAAATCATCAACTGACAACATATTAGACCACATCTTCCTACCTCAAACTGAACCCCAGACTGAGGAACAGAGAAAACTTTATGAAGAAAACTCCTCTTATTGTACCACGGCAGTTGAGCCCCCCCCCCTTTAAAATCATGGAGCTGAGCATAGCAGCAGCAAACATTAAAAACAGGAAAGCCCCTGGTGACGACATGATTGAACCAGAGATGCTCAAAAAGGCAGTAGAGAAGATACCAGACATCATTCTAAATCTCTTCAATCGCTGTCTTTCAGAAGGCTATTACCCTAATAAGTGGAAAACAGCAAGAATAAGACTTATACTTAAGAATCCAACCAAACCCCAGGATAAAGCCAACATCGTACAGACCCATAGCTTTGCTTTCTACCTTGAGCAAACTTTTTGAGCGGCTTCTATACCATAGATTAGAGACTCACTTCCAGGAAGTGAACATGATGTCGCCGAACCAGTTCGGCTTCAGAAGAGGACGCTCAGCGGCAGACGCTTTGGAAAACATAATTGAGGCAGAAAAAACTGCGACGTGAAGTATTTTCTCCTCATATCAATAGACTTTGCTGGCGCTTTTGATTCTCTCTGGTGGCCCGGAATCCTGGCCAGACTTCGGCGCGCCAAAATTCCAGGCAACCTTTTCTGCTGCCTTAGATCATACTTGGATGACAGGAGGATTACAGTGACTGCTCCCTTTGCCACTCTCTCCAGGCAGGTCCACAGAAGCTGCCCCCAGGGATCAGTTCTGGGGTCCCTTCTGTGGACTCTTGTGCTGGATGAGTTCCTCAATATGGAAATCCCTAATATAAGAATGCAGGCATACGCCGATGATCTTATACTGATGCTGCAGGCTAATAGCAGGACACAGCTGGAGACCCATGCAAATCAGGCCATTTCTGTTCTGCAAGGATGGGCAAATGGGAACCTACTGAACATCTCACCGGAAAAAACACATTCAATACTCCTCAAGGGATCCCTTGATCCCAGGAGGCCTCCCCAGATCAAGATAAATGGAACAACCATTAAACTCCAAACAGAAGTCAAGTATCTTGTCGTTATCCTCGATAGACACCTCAACTTCACACCGCATCTTAGTTACCTCAGAGTAAAATTCAGGAAAACTATTCGCTAGAGTTACACGCAGAGACTGGGGTCTGAAGAAGAGGGCACTCGCCATCCTCTACAAGGCATTCTTCATCCCGGTACTGGCTTATGCAGCGGGAGCTTGGTACGCTAAGGCAAGCACTGCTGTTAACAAAAGGAAATTGGAAACCATCCATCGAATAATTCTCCTCACAACAACCAGAGCATGCTGCACGGTGAGCACCCACGCTCTCCAGGTCCTTGCGGGATGTCTCCCTCTGGACTTAGAGATTGTCGGCCGTGGGCTGCTGCACCAACACGCCAAAGGAAGGGTAATCACACATTTGGGATACACTACGGACCCAACCCTGACTAGACCACAGGAAAAAAGACGTCTTACAGACCACATGAGAACAGTGTGGCAGAATCGATGGAATGACTCCACTAAAGGCCGCATAACTAGAAGCTTCATACCAGACATTGGACGTGTTTACCCTATTTCCCCGACCTGGTACTCTCCTGGACTTCATACCACTTCCCTGCTGACAGGGCATGGCTCCTTCAGGAAGAAGCTACACGATTTTGGAATCTCGGACATAGCGCAGTGTAGATGTGGACAAGAAGAAGAAACTTGGGAGCACCTGCTCTATGAATGTAATATATATGAAGACCTCCGTGGCCTGCTGTTTACCAAACTACGCTCCATCCTTAGAAATCAGGAGGACATAGTGCTGCAGGAAGAAGAAAACTATAAGGCTTTCACGCTTTTCGCTCAAAATCTCTTCGCGAGGCAAAGAGCACTCCCACCACCCTGAAACAATGGCGACCCAGATCCGACACCTTTCCGGGGGTGCTTTATTTCCTTTTCCCGGTGGGGGGGCACCCCTGTCTACCCCTCTCCCTGCAAAACCCACTTTCCACCTGGTGCGGCATGGGCATGCCCACTGAACATTTGGGGGCCTCTTCTATCAGTCCCTTTCTTCTTTTTCTACCCTCCAGCCTTCCTTCTCCCCACCCAAATCTGTCTACCTTCACAGCGCACAGCCCCACATGTCAAAATTTAACTACACCAAAATTCCTTGCCCGACCCTTTTCGGCCAAAAATAAAACTCATCCAGCGTACAATCCATTCTCGCTCTTAAGGCAAATCTCTATGACCAAACAAAGCACCAACAGCGATTAAAGCAATGCCTCTTTTTTTTTTTTTTTTTTTTTTTTATACAGGGTGTTTCAGTTAAACGTTTCAGAACTTCTAAGAGGGGTAGGGTACATCCTGACAACTCGAAATCATATAGCAATGTGGGGTCGGAAATGCTTTCCTGAAGCGGTGTTGTACACAGAAGCACCATAAAGAAAAGAGACCGTAAGTGAGAAATCGTTTTAATAATACAAGAAAAGAAGCAAAAGGTACATAGATTAAAGTAAGTGTTCGAAGTTTCTTCCACGGGCTACAATGCACGCCTCACATCTCCGACGCATGGACATCCGAACATTCTGGAATACTCCAGGCGAATTTCGAATTTCTTGAACAAGAACGCCAAGTTAGTAGGATGGATGATTACACGAACGCAGAGTTAGCCGATATGCATTTGGCGTACGGGGCTGCAAATTGTAGTGGGCCAACCGCACAGCGTTTGTACGCGGAACGATATCCGACGAGGCGTATTCCCAGTGATAATTTCTTTGCAAGACTGCACCAGAGGTTAGCTGAGAGAGGTTCATTTGAAAGAGCTGACAGGGACAGGGTAAGAACAGCACGGACTCCAGCCGTCGAACAGAATGTGCTGCAGCGTGTACAGGGGAATCCAAGAACGAGTACACGAAGTCTAGCAAACGCAGTCGGGGTTTCCCATTGCAGCGTCTGGAGGATTCTCCGAGAACAAGACATGCATCCGTTTCACGTGCAGCGTGTCCAGACACAGCAACCGGAGGATTATGCACCTCGTATTGCTTTCGCACAGTGGTACCTTGGAAAATGTGCTACAAATCCCCTTTTTCCTGCTGAAGTGTTGTTTTCCGATGAGGCATCCTTCACAAGGGAAGGAATTTTCAACACGCATAACGACCATATCTGGGCGGTCGAGAACCCGCATGCAATACGACGTCGTGCAGCACAGATTCGATTTTCGGTCAATGTATGGGCCGGTATTATGGGAGATCACCTCATCGGACCTTACCTGTTACAGTGTCGTCTAACCGGACCTATCTACTTGATCTTTCTGCAGCAAGTATTGCCACAACTTTTGAGAGATGAACAGATTTCTGCATCGACGCAACAGACAATGTGGTTCCAACACGATGGAGCCCCTGCCCATTATAGCGGAGATGTTCGTAACTACCTGGATGTCACATTTGGTCAACAGTGGATCGGACGTGGTGGTCCCGTGCGTTGGCCTGCTCGGTCACCCGACCTATCATGTCTTGATTTTTATTTCTGGGGTCATATGAAATCGCTAGTTTATGACCCCTGTTGACAATGCTGAGGAGCTGGTTGCAAGAATCGCAGTAGCTGCCGAAGAAATTCGAAATTCGCCTGGAGTATTCCAGAATGTTCGGATGTCCATGCGTCGGAGATGTGAGGCGTGCATTGTAGCCCGTGGAAGAAACTTCGAACACTTACTTTAATCCATGTACCTTTTGCTTCTTTTCATGTATTATTAAAACGATTTCTCACTTACGGTCTCTTTTCTTTATGGTGCTTCTGTGTACAACACCGCTTCAGGAAAGCATTTCCGACCCCACATTGCTATATGATTTCGAGTTGTCAGGATGTACCCTACCCCTCTTAGAAGTTCTGAAACGTTTAACTGAAACATCCTGTATAGGTCCTAGCCATTGAAATCTGAGGAAAGTAGGTGGCAGGACCTGCCAGAGTACTGATTCCTTATTGGTAACACCTGGCTAGCCTCCACGTGGCGCGGTATGGGCAACATCGAGTCCCATCAGGGGCCCGATGGCCAATAAGTCAGATGAACAATGGGCACAACAGACTACATTATACACGATCCACACACTTTAAATCTCTGGCTTGACAGGGTACTGTCACTCGATACAGAGAACACCGCGGAGATGGAAGAAATGCCAGGAGTCGCAAGACCCTCAACATACCAAATACCAATACCAAAAAAATAGCGGGGGTTTACTGTATATTTATTTTATTTATTTTATTCTTTTTTTTAATACTGCTTTTATTTTTATTTTTTTTTCTACTCTTATCTATAAATTTTTATCTTAGTTTATTTTATTTTATTTTTTTAACAAACTTATTTCTTTATTTTATTTTATTTATTATTTTTTTTAAAATTATGATTTTATTTATTTTTTCTGTATGCTGGTACCCTAAGTTTGGGTAGCTGTGGATATGGGATTTGCTGGCACCGACTGGTATAGCACTATCTCCAGTGGGTGCGGGGCTTTGCCATCTTCAGGGCAGACAAAGATTGTAATGGTCTATCTTCACTTGGCTAAGGACATATCTAGTTGTGGCCAACCACCCTGTGGTGTAGACGGGCACGCTTTCCAGGAGATCGCCTGCCCGATGGCAAAGAGGCCAGAAACAACTAAACAATACAACAACACATAATATACACATTTCTGACCGTACTACAGAGTTTTGTATCATCACAGAGTAACATGGTGGAGCTGAACTTCTGTTCCTGGAGTCGCTGTACAGAAGATACTATACATGTCTATATGTGGATGCTGTCTCTCTTGAGGGTTCTTACTCCTGTTGCCCCGTTGGTACTGGATCAATTGGCCTATCTTGACTCTTAATTCTTCTGTCTTCTACTGAAGTCTTCTTTCCCAAGCTGGTGGTTTATTTTGTTTTCGGTTCTTCTGCTGCTGGTCTTTTGTTTCCCTTCTATTAATCCTCGTGGCTGCTACCGCAGCAGAATACACGGCTGTGTGGATGGCCTCCAGTGTTGCACCATTGCTGTCGAGGTAATATGGTATTATGTGCCTAATGAAGTGGTCTGTGATTCTCCACAAGGTTCCATTTGGCTTCTGCTTCGGTATCACGTGAGTATTTGTGGGGTCCATTCCTTCGAATTCTGTTAGGGCTTTCTTCCACTTATCCTCTGTTCTGGATATCATGACCTCGTGTCTTCCAACTTCAGCTGCTGTGGGTTGTACTTCTTCTTGCTCTTCCTCCTCTAGTTCGGTGGTGGTATGTTCTTCCTCCTCTGGTTCCGTATTCTTTATACTTTGTAGTTGATTAGCATTAGCATTAGCATTAGCATTAGTAGAGGCATTTGATGCAAGAAAGCAAGCTTATGCAGCATCAGCCAAAAAAAAAAAAAAAAAGTAACATAAATAAATAAAAATAACCACTTCCACTTCACCCCTCTGTTCGTTCGAAATACCTGTCCAGCTGAGCCTTAAACTTATTTAGGCTATCAACTTCCATAACAAGGGATGGAAGTCTGTTCCACCCACCAACCACCTGCTGGCTAAAGGCAAATTTCCGCACATCTATCCTACATCTGTCTTTCCTCAATTTGAATTTATGCCCTCTCAGGTGATTTTTCTGAGCTAGAGGAAGAATCCCATCAGCATTGAGCATGCTCAAACCATTCAAGGCTTTGTACACCTCTATCAGATCACCCCGCTGGTGCCTAGTTTCCAGACACTGTAATTTGCAAAACTTAAGCCTTTCTTCGTAAGAGAACCCCTTTGTCCCATTCACCAATCTAGTTGCCCTTCTCTGTACTCGTTCCAGCAGCTCTACATCCTTCCTGAAATGAGGCCTCCAGGCCTGTATACAGTACTCTAGGTGTGGCCTGACCATTGCCTTATACAAGGGAAAAATCACCTCCTTATCCCTGCTAGAAAAATTCCTATATATCATTGACAATACACCATGAGCTACTCTTGCAGCTCGTCTGCACTGCTCAGAGAACTTCATATCTGCCTGCACCACCACCCCCAGGTCCTTTTCATTCTCTACCACTGTCAGTGTAGTACCACAGAGTTGATACGTTGCTCTGGGGTTGCTGTTTCCCATATGTAGTACTTTACATTTGTCAATGTTAAACTTCATTTGCCACCTCGAAGCCCATCTGCTCAACCTTTCCAGATCCTGTTGCAGCAGCATAGTGTCAGTAGTGTCCTTGACAACCCTGCCAACCTTCGTATCGTCTGCAAACTTGGACATTAAGCCTGATATACCATCATCAATATCATTTAAAAATACAGAAAACAATAAAGGCCCCAATACTGAACCCTGAGGGACTCCACTAATAACATTAGTCCACGATGAGCAGTGTCCATTGATTACCACTCTCTGTCTTCTCCCCCTCAACCACCCCTTTATCCATAGCAGCAACTTGCCTCCAATGCCACACTGCTCCAATTTGTGCAGCAGTCTTCCATGTGCAACAGTATCAAAAGCCTTTCTAAGATCCAAGTATATAATATCAAAGTTATTCCCTGCATCCAGTTCTTTTGTGACTGCATCATAGTATCCAATCAAATTGGTCAGGCAAGACTTCCCCTTAACAAAACCATGCTGTGTCCTAGCTATAACTGAAGTCTTGTCTAGATGATCCTGCAGTGCTTCTTTCACCAGTGCCTCCATTAATTTTCCGGGAACAGAAGTTAAACTCACAGGTCTATAATTACTTGTGTCAGCCTTTGATCCCCCTTTGTGAATTGGGGTCACATTTGCACATCTCCAGTCAATGGGTACCTCCCCTGAGTCCAAGGAAGCTCTCATAATTATGGCTAAGGGTTTGCTTACCTCCTTTGCTGCCTCCTTTAATATAACTGGATAGATCCCATCCACCCCAGGTGCCTTTCTTGTGTTTATCTTCAACAATTTCTCCTCCACTTTGCTCTCAGTTATTACAAGATTCTCTAGCTTACTGCTAGAGTTGAATACACCTCTGGCATTCCCCTCGCTGAATAACTCCTCATGTGTGAATGTCGATGCAAAATATTCATTTAGTTTGTTAGCTACCCGAGCAGGGTCATCAACAGTTGACCCATCGATCTCAAGTGGACCAATCTGATTCATCCCCTTCCTTCTAGAGTTTACATAAGTAAAGAACTCTTTGCTGTTTTTCTTCGCATCCCTTGCCAAGGATCTCTCGTAATCTGCCTTCGCCTGCCTAACCTCCTTTGTAACTTGGTTACAGATCAACTTGTATCTATCATAGGCGTCCGTGTCACGTGTTAATTTGTATGTATCCCATGCATTTTTCTTCTCTGCCATATGCCTCATTAGTTCATCTGACAACCATTTAGGCCTAAACCTTGAACAATATTTCTTAGTTGGTATGTAAAGCCTAGTAGCTTCCACGATAAGTTCTTTGAATGCTTCCCATTTTGAATTTGCTGTTGGCAATATCATCAGTTGATCCCACTGTATAGAATTTAAATACTGTCTCAGTCCATTGTAGTCGCCTTTACGAAAGCAATACCCCTTCCCTTTACCCCTAATGGTAGTTACCTCTTTGAGTAACTCCCACTTCAGCACACTGTGATCACTGCCACCAAGTGGTTCATTTATCTGCAGATTCTTAATGCATGAAGAATCACTACTGATAATCAAATCAAGAGTATTACTCCCTCTAGTTGCCTCCCGAACATGCTGATGTAGAAAACAATCATCCAATAAATCCACAAAAGCCTTGCTACTGTGTGAGTGACCAGCCCCCAAATTCCAGTCAATATCTGGGAAATTAAAATCCCCCATTATAAGACTCTCTGATTTACTGGCCCACTCTATTTCTCCGAACAGTTTCTTATTATACTCATCAGAGTCATTAGGCCTATAGCACACTCCTACTCTCAATTTTGATCTCCCAATGTTTATGTCACACCAAACTGACTCGACACTGCACTGTCCAGCGATGTCGACTGGCTTCACTTCCTTGGATTTTATGTGTTTTTTAACTAATAGCATAACCCCTCCTCCCTTCCTATCCTGTCTATCCTTTCTGTAGACATTGTACTCCCCAAATTCCAGTTCTGCATTTCTTATATCTGTGTGACACCACGTCTCTGAAATCCCCACAATATCTGCCTTTGATGTTTTGAGCAATACCTCAAATTCATCAAATTTATTTACTAAACTCCTAGCATTGGTGTACACACAAGTATACATGCACCTGTTCTTTTTCTTAGCTACCCTAACACAACCCATGTGTTTACTTGTACCCCAATGATTCCCAGCAGTCTCTGAAATATCCTGCATCTTATTTTCCAGGCTGCGGCTCATTCCAAAAGAAGCAGTGCAAGAATCACTTTCACCTCTGCCAGTGGCTACTGTTAATCTATTAGTCCTTGTATCCCCCCAATCTAGCAGTTTTCCGACCCACCTAACATTGCCTCGATAGCATCAGCAAACATTCTTGCACCCTTTCTATTTAAGTGTATCCCATCCCTGTAGAAGCAGTCTCTCCTGTTAACAAGTACAGACCAGGCTGAAAAAAATTCTACCCCTTGAGCCCTGCACAATCTTTCCAGGGCCGAATTGATTGACAGGGCTCTCATCATATATTCCCTCCTATCGTGTCTGGGCAGAATTGCAGACACTTTCAATTTCAACCCTAATTCACGGCTTTTTTTCATCAGTGACCTGTACTTGTCAAGTAATTCAGCCGGATACTCTTAATGTCATTAGTGCCAACGTGTACAACTATATCACCTTTTGTGCCCTTAAAAGATGATATCCGCTCTACAACGTCATCAACTTTTGCCCCTGGCAGACATACCCTGGTCCTATTCCACCTATCCTTTTTACAAAGCATGTTTCCCGTTTCCCTGACAATAGAGTCACCAACAACTACTAGTTCCTTTGGGACCAGCGCATTCTGCCTTGGGGGTTGCCGCTGTGTTCCGCGATGACCAAGTGCAAGCTCTGGCATTGGTGTGGGCAGCTGAGAGCTTGATGGGCCCCTCACTTGTAATCCTTCGAGGGCATCCACCCTATCCTTCAAGCTCTCATATAGGCCCATAACAAGTTGTCGCCTTATCTCCTTACACTCCTTGCATCGCACACACACAAAGACATCCCCCATGGCAGTATCATGTCCCATACTTGACTGCTCCGCAAACATCAAGCAAATAGTGCATCTTACAAGGCTGTGATTCAGAGGACAACTGCCCCCCTCAGTTCTCCCCTGGGCCACAGCATTCCCATTAGCTTGAGCCCTTTGCTTTGCTGCTCTGGTTTGAGTCATGATTTAGATTTACTTTCAATAAAATTTCAATTTCTGTACAAAATTAAATCCTAAACTTGTATCCAAACACAGTTATAACGCTATATTTATGTTTCAGTAACGAGTGTTATCTACGGAATATTTACGTTTCAGTAACGAGTGTTATCTACGAAATATTTACGTTTCAGTAACGAGTGTTATCTGCGAAATCCCTTTATATAACTTTCGTATCAAGTTATGTATTAATTATTTGTTTTTACTAATTATTTATGTTACGTAACCTAAGTGGTTATATGTATAATTAATTATGTTAAATAAAATTAATTATATTACGTTTGTAATCTAAGTCGTTATATGTATTTATTTAAACGTACAATTTAACTGCTAACGAAGTTCAACTAACGCTATCTAGTACGGTATATCGTATCACAAAGGCGGGAAAATTATGAACGGTTAGCGGAGTTGAAACACGTGGAAACCTTTACCGATACTTTTATGCAATTACAAGGCCGAGTAAAGAATAAATACACCAAATTAATCAGAAAATCACAAAATAATGTTATACTACTAAATTTAAATCAAAAGTTTGATCGCTCATGTCATGCTTGATTTTTTCCAAGATTGCAGGAGCTATCAGGTTCTTCATGACGATGGTCTTTCTCTGGTCCACTATTCGCTGTTCGGTGACCTGAATACCCGGGAATCGTTCCAGGCACTTGGTATGTAGTCTCTTGTAAGTTGTCATATTAGTCTCCAGCTTCGTTATTTCGTAGTATGCTTGCATGATGGTACATATTCATTTCGATGCTCTACTTCATGTGTTGGAGTTTTCTCCCTTCCTGGGTGGTCACTAGTGCAGTTGTACAGGAAGTACTTCCAGTTGGTGGGGCTAGATGGTCTTGCCCTTCTCTTGTAGTAGCCATACGGGGGACAGCACCACTTGCTCCACTTTCTTCTGCTGAAGACTGTCTCTGATTTTTAGAACCGATCCCTCTGCCTAAGGCCGGAACGCCAATGACTTTATCCTGCGCGACACTCGATGCAGTATGATTAACATTTCTCTGCGACATCATCCATCGATGGAGGTGGACCTGTTTAGCTTCGGCTTATGTCCAGTGGAATTTAACGGGAGTGACGCCAGATGGCGCCACAAGCCTTAGCCGCCACGCCGACCTTAGGGTAGGTAAATCCCTTGGAGCAACTTTCACGATGTTTATTTATTTATTAATTTTTAATTACTATTAATTAATTTATTATTATTATTATTCTAATTTATTTATTACTACTATTATACCGGTCTCCCATAGTGATGGAGCCGCGTTCGCTTCCGCCAAAGCGGTACTCGAACCCGGATCCATCAGGCTGGTAGTTCAGTGTCGTAACCACTGGGCCATCGCGCCCTTTAATTAATAATTATTATTATTATTATCAGCAGCAGCTATATGGTGCAAGGAAGCCTGAGGCTTATCTGCACCAGCCAAAAAAAAAATCCCTAGTTACCCTGAGAGAGAGAGAGAGAGAGAGAGAGAGAGAGAGAGAGAGAGAGAGAGAGAGTCAAAAGTAGAAGAGAATCACCAAGAAAGAGAAGAATGATGATATCCACCTCAGGACCCTGAGTGTGCCAAGCCCATACTCACCAGATGTGAGCCACCTGGGGTAACATTTAGGCTATATTTGTTTTTTTTTAAAGAAGTGTGATATTTTATAAGTTTAGTTCAAAGGAGTATATCTACAAATTTGTATTTAATTTATATTTTGAATGTGAATATTTTTTATAAATAAAAAATTTAAAAAATATATGTGTATATTATTTAGTCGGTGGGGGGGCGGATTGTAACATCGAAGTCTCGCATTGAAATACTAAGGATCTGATCACTTTAGTCTAAACAGAAACGGCAGAAGGCTGCGAACTACGCATGTACTAAACTAATCAGTTCTCGATCCTTCTCATGGATTACAGGCAGTACATTTTCAACATTTGAAGAAAATGACTAGAAAACTTAGTGTATATCGATCCATTATGAAAGTTCAACAACAATTATTAGGATGTCAAGATGGTCATTAAGTGTTCAAGCTATCCGTAATTAACGGTGGTACGCTAATGTCAAAACAACCAAGAGGGACCGATGTATAACAGATATATATACTGTATAGTTCCGAAATGACCGATCCCAGTGAACCGCTTCAAGAAGTCGTTCCAGTTTTAGTTCCTCGTGACTTAGCCTCTCTCCAATTTCAGTTCCCCAGGTTAGTTCCTCTGGCCGACACTTTTAATTATTTTCTTCTACATTCAGAGGCGTCGAGAAGAAGAAAGACAGGAGGGTCAGCAACCCTGGACCGGACTTTGTGTAGGAGGACAAAGACCACCACCATAAGATATAGAAAATATAAATTGGTGGACAGGGCCATGCAAAAGTACTTGGGAACCGGATGCAAACGGGGTTAAGGGGGCTCGTTTATTTATGTTGATACTTTAATGGCGCCCTCGATTGAACCCCCTCTACATCGGGGGTCTCTGGTGCGGCGCATCCAATGCACCCCCAAATTGCATGGCCCTGTTGGTGCGAAGAATGGTGTACAGTCTGTGACTGGTAGTCAGAGCTTCCTTAACGTTCAAAAATGCATCAAGGCGGCTACGAGTTTTCCATGGGCCGCCTTAGAAACGTGTAAGCCAACGCTAGCAGTCACGCTTCTAACAACACGGATCAAGAATAGCAGTGCATTCCTCTTCATCAAAGAAAGCACGGTGTTTTCTCCATAGTGTTCGTTCCAAAGAATGGTCGAATAAAGACCTAAAAATGCATTACAACTTAAGCTCCACTCGTGGAAAGAATCAAACGAGGTTTTGAACTGAATAAATTTTTCAATATTTCAGCTCAATTTAATCTCCAAAAAGCGATAGAAAGTGCTCACTTCCTTAATTCACGTTTGCAGAAAGGTTAAAGATTCTTCAGAAGCATAGCCCATGACTTTCTCCTCAGGTTAATCCTGAGAACTAGTTTAGTTAGAACATACACAAGGCTTTGTTCAGTTGTTTTAGTTGGGTTTTAGGAGCATTAGCAACTAAACCATATTGCTCTATATATGCTGTCTGTAAATTGCATGTGTTCTGTGGTCGATTTTCTATTTGTTGCACTAAAAACTCGAGTTTCTTGGGAAAAAAAACCAAACCATGTTATCCACACCTAAGACCGACTAACTCAGTGACGTTGTGAAAAAGGCCCGTAAAATTCATCACATCATTGACGGAACTTGAACTCACTGCTCTAATTCATTTTTGTAGTCTTTTCCACCGTGTGTTGGGAGGACGGCGATTCTACCAAGTGTGCGACTCACAGGGCATTTTGTTCAGAAAACACCAGCCAGAATGAAATAAGCCTACGAAACCCCATTTCATATCCTGACAGCCTCCATACCTATAGAACAGTTTTGCATTTTAGCGGTATCAGCAATTTAGGCCATATTGTGTGGTATAGATTGTCTCTAAATTACGTCGTGTTCTGTGTTCAATTTGCTGTTAGCTGGATGAAATGCCCAAGTATACAGGGGACAAAAAAACCATGATACCCTCGCTTTTTTTTCTTTTTTTTTTTTGGTAGTTGTTGGCGCATTGGCTTCTCCAGCCATAATGCACCTCCCAAGGTTTTTGCAGTACTCTGATCCAAGCCCGAGGCGGGATTCGAACCCGCGACCTTTGGGTTGCTAGGCAGGCAATTTACCCACCCGGCTAGCCTGGTCGGCGATACCCTCGCCTGAGACGAACTAACTCAATTGCGTTGCGAGAAAGGCCCATAAAATTTTCTCATACTATCGATGGGATTCGAACTCAGATCTTTTCCAACCTGTGTGGAGAGGACGGTTATGATACCAACTGTGTCTGCGCGGGTAACACAGTGGTAACGTCACTGCCCTCCCCAAACCGGGTGGAAAAGCCCCTGGTTCGAATCCCGTCGATGACGCGAGGAACTTTTCTGGATTTTTTTTTCACTCCGTGGTTGAGTTAGTCGGTCTCGGGCGTGTGATAGCAAGGTTATTCCCCAGGAAAAACTAGAGGTTTTTCGTTCAGCAAAGCAGGCAAACGACCAGAGAACACACGCAATTTACAGATACAATACACATGGTTAGTTGAAAGTAACTTTCCAGTTGACCCTAATCTAATAGCTTAGTTTTTTTTTTTATACCAACTGTGCTCCCTTGACAACAGTTAATAAACGCCATTAACTCACTGCCACCTACCACCACAGTAACGCTAATGGGATACCGAAATTTATGATCTGAGCCCGGATATTAATGATCCACTGCTCCATTTTAAGCACGTCTTGAAAAGTGATATTTTTCATACGGAGTGGAACACATAAAAAACGCCCTCGTGGGTAGCACAGTTGGTAGGATTGACATCCTCCCCACAGCGGGTAGAAAATATCTGGGTTCGAGTCCCGTCAATAACATGAGGAATTTTTATAGGCCTTTTTTCCAACATGGTTGAGTTAATTGGTCTCAGGAGAGGGTAGCCTGGTTTTTTTTCCCGGAACATCGCGTTTTCCTTCCGGCAAACAAAAATCGACCTCAGAACACACGCAATTTACAACCACTATATACGAAGCAATATGGCCTTAGTCGCTGATGCTCCTGAAACCCTACTACTAAACTACTTACAAAATAAAATCTCGTTCAAATATTCGAAATGTGGATAGGGTAAAAGACTTTCTACCAAAATAATGCTAAAATTACTAGAGCACACTGCTGCCAGTCAACAGCAACTTGGAGACAATAAACACTATATTATGTCACAACGCTTGACCATCACTAACCAGCTCATTACCACTCAAAGTATACTGTCGTCAAAAAAAAAAAAAAAAAAAAAAACAACCTTGTCATATTAGGCCAACCAAAAACTACATCTACCTGTGCGTGTCTTCTCTTTTTGGCTTGCCCGTTTTGCTGAACTAAAACATTGTTATCGCCTGAGACTAGTTACCTCAGCCAGCGAACAAATGGCAATAAAAGTTCCTTGCGTCATTGACGGGAATCGAACCTGGGCCTTCTCAAGACAAAGTGCACTAAGTGATCACTGAATTATGACCACCTCTAATACTTCGTAGGTCCTTTTGCCCTCAGTACAGCAGCAGCTATCCGACGTAGCACTGATTCAACAAGGTGTCGGAAGAGTTCGGGAGGTATGGCCAACCAAGCTGTGTGTAACACAGCTAGCATTGCAGGTATGGAGGTGATTGGTTTATCCAGATGCCTGATATGCCTTTCCATAGTGTCCCACAAGTGCTCTATGGGATTAATATCGGGGAAGTTCGGAAGCCAATCCATATGCTGGAAGTCAGAACTGTGTTCCTCAAACCATTCCTGCACATTAAGTGCCAGATGCCTCGGCATATTGTCATCTTGGAAGACACCATCGCCAATCGGGAAAAAGTGTAACACAGCGGGGAGGTACACAGTCAACAAGCAGTTGACAACAGCGGAGGCCAGTGATACGTTGTTCCTGACAGTGAAACATGCCCCACACCATACAACTGCCTCCACCGACCTGCACTTTTGATACCATGCATGATGGATCAAGAGCCTTGTGTTTTTGACGCCAAATCCGTAAACGACCATCTACGATGTGGAGTACTGACGATGTGGAGTACTGGATAACGTGACTCATCCGACCAGCACACCTTCTTCCAGTTTTCTAACGTCCAACTTGCGTGCTCTTTGTACCAGGCGATCTTTTACGCCGATGAACCTTGGTCAGGGGAGGATGCCGTAGGGATTGGCTGCTGGTATAGCCCATATGTGCGAGCGTGCGATGCATGGTCATGCCACATATTGTTCCGGGTTGGCCCATGTTGTATTGGATAGTTAACTCTTCAAAAGTGCTGCGCCTGTTCGCCTGTAGGAGTCGTCGGACACGGCGCTCACCTCTAACATCAACCTTTCGCTGCCCTTTGCAGTTTTGCCGTCGGGTCGTTGTTTGACCATTTTGACGCCAGTCCTTGTACACTTTAACAACGGCGGCTCTCGAACACCCCATCAGTTCAGCCGTTTGGGAAATCGTGGCACCAGCTCATCGGGCTCCCACAATCTGTCCTTTATCAAAGTTCGATAATTCCTCCCTTTTACCCATCACATTCAGAATTTTACTACCTACTGAACCACTGACACCTTATCTATGCTACAGGTCGACTAACTGTTTACTCTCGTACCTCGTGTGGTCAACGGGTCGCATTCAGTTTTCATAGGGGTGGTCATAATTCAGTGATCACTCAGTGTATATTTTCAGCTCTCAAGGTAAGAGAAGCGACTAGCAATAACATACCTAGATATGGAAGCTACGTTTAATGCAGTTCAAGTGCCAGTACTACTACGCCTTCTAGAATCGTTTTGCAACATCAGTGGGAACATTCTAATTTCCGTTCATCTCTGCTTCAGAATCAGATAATCTGACTGCAAACCTTAGTTAGAATGTGAGAATGAAGTGCTACAGGAATCCTCAAGGTGGAGTCTTATCGGGACTGTTTTTTACGGAAAAATAGAACCACTAGTGGTTCTATTTTTTAAGCCAACATCTCAGCTATGCCGATGATCTTAAAATTCTAACTCCCATCACTCAGAACGCCGCACTCAGACCACTGAGGTCTGTTAATAGAATTTTTAAAGATTTGGCTGAAAAGTAACCTATCCATATTTGTCTTGATGATCTTCTTACTAAAGCCTGTCCTCTTAACATTTCTGCCATCTCATAACAGTACAAATATTTTTAATATTACATCTCATTCGGATCTACGTGTGGCATTCGACTCCCAACTGAAGACTGAAAAGCTTTCTTCCCGCGTTGCTGGACTCAGATGAATGATAAAATAAAAATTATAACACATTGGCCGAATAATAATAAAGAAGTACACCAGGATGATATCTTATCCACAGCTATTATATGGGGCTGAAACAAATGAATTCTAGTTATTATAATGAATTAACTGGAAAGCAAGGCTTGCACCACAACAGCGGACTATAGTCTTGGCAACATCGATGGATATTCAGCAGAAGCATCAACTGATAAAGAGACATCGACTCCTCATCAGTGATGCTGTTTATCAGGTTTCTGTTCCCTCAGTATTTGGCACATACTGCTAGTGCATTCCACCTCCAGGCTTTCGCTCAACTCCACCAATAGAGACCACCAAAAACTCACAGGCTGATTCACCCTGTATGAAATGCTGCATATTATTCAAAGCCTAGATGGCCTAGATGTGGACCTACACACCCGGATAAAAGTTCGGAATCACGGGGTATGGCAACAGTTTTCACTAATTTTTTTTTTGAAATTCGCAGTGAAAATGTAAGATTTAATATAAAAAATAACACTAAAAAGAGTATTTTGACATTTTTTTATTAAGCATTGAAAAATTTACAGCAAAAAAAAATATTGAAATGATTAATATTAACACCTATACTGATTTTTCATCGAAATATCCACCACGAGGTTTACACAGACTTGGCATTCTGGCGATTAATTTTATAACAGTGTGTCTCTTGACTAACATTATTCCAAGCGACTGCAAGTTGCCCGATAAATTTTTATTTTGATGATGGATAGACCTCACCTCTCCAAGAAAATACATAATTATACCGCCATGATTGTCAGAATAAGCAGGGCAGACTGGGGATTGAAGTGGAGGATCTTCACGCTGCTATACAAAACCATCTTCTTACCAGCAGTGTGCTATGGAGCAGGCATATGGTTCCCTCTTGCCGTCATTGCCCGTAATAAAGCAAAGCTGCATACAATACAATACAATATCTTACTCACTATAACCAGAGCATGCTGCACAGTCGGTCATCCTGCTTTCCAGGTCTTAGCAGGTGCTCTCCCTCTGAACTTGGAGGTAATAAGTCGTGGCCTTGCATATGACATAAAGAGAGATATTTCCACCACCATCTTGGACATAACGCTTAATTTAACTAATGATCCAAAAAAAGAAATGAAGGTGATTTCCTCCAAGCTCTTTCAACATTGGCAACGATCTTGGGAGCAAACACCCAAAGATGAGACAACTAAAAGATTTCTTCCTCAAGTTGTGATCGCTGCACCTAAACGTCTGCCATGGTACTCACCAGCCTTCACGTCTCGTTCTTCCTTACCAGTCATGGATCGTTCCAAGTCCAGCTGCATGCCCAGGGTCGCACCAATTCCCCTCTCTGCTCTTGCAACGACAATGAAGACTGGAGTGACCTCATGTATGATTGCCCTCTTTATGATATACATAGAAATTTCCTAATTACCAGAACTATAAACGCACCCCGCAGACAGGAACAACTCTACGTCCCTGACGAAACTAACTACAAAGCCTTGTAGTTAGTTTTCTCAGACAATACTTGAAATTCGTCAAGCCCACCTACAACAAGCTGTACAGAGTACCCCATCTTATAATGGACCCCAAACCCAACTTACAGAACGTCTTCACAGAACCAAACAAACTTCCAACAGGACACTATCTTTATCCTGCCACAACAGGAATCTCTATCTACGTTCTTTGTAGGAACGTAGATAGATACTTTTACAAATCCACCGCCACCTCCAGAACTTCTCTACATGGCAAACAAGAACTCCAAACAATCTTTGAGCTTCGATAATCTTTGTGCCTCCCCTCATCCTCTAATACATTGATAAGATGACTCAACCCCAGCTCAGCGAAGAACACTGCTCACTGCCCACAAATTCCCATGGTTGACAAAGATTTAATTGCTGACACTGGGCTCTTGCCTATTGTGGGATCCACTCGTCTGCTAGCGCCTCTACTTTCGAGGTGCGGGATAATATCTGCTAACCCTATCACGGTAGGATCTTCTTATCTGAATAATCCTCCAGGGGTGGGACAGATATTGCTTGATCATGCCATTCGGCTACCTGACTTTTTGTGGGGCACCCGACTTCACAATCTTTCCTCCTTTACTGAGGCTGGGTGGGCTCCCCCCATCTCAGGAAGCTCGTCTTTTCCCACTATCTGTCTGCGCGAGTAGCACAGTGATATCGTCACCGTCCTTTCCACACCGGGTGGAAAAGGCTGGGGTTCGAATCCCGTCGATGACGCGGGAAACTTTAATGGGCTTTTTTTTTTCACTCTGTGGCTGAGTTAGTTGGTCTCAGGCGTAGAGGGAAAGGATTTTTTTTTTCCCAGAAACGGGATTTTTCGTCCAGCAAAACAGGCAAATCGGCCAGAGAACACACGCAATTTACAGACACAAATACGGGTTTATTTGTGTCTGTAAATTGTGTGTGTTCTCTGGCCGATTTGCCTGTTTTGCTAGACGAAAAATCCTGTTTCGGGGGAGGGGACCTTGCTATCTACGCCTGAGACCGACTCAGTCACAGAGTGAAAAAAAAAAAAGCCCATTAAAGTTCCTCGATGACGCGAGGAACTTTAATGGGAACAATTACGGGTAACCCTAATATAATAATTTTTTTATAGGCCACTTACCTGGCCTTCCTAGGTGGAAAGGCTGGGTTCGAATCCCGTCGATGACGCCAGGAATTTTTATGGATTATTTTTAAATCCGTAACTGAGTTAGTCAGTCTCAGACGTAGATAGTAAGGTTTTTTCCCGGAACCCGGGGTTTTTCGTCCAGCAAAGCAGGTAAATCGACCAGAGAACATACACAATTTACAGCACAATACAGGTAGATAAAATAACTTTCCAGGTGACTCTAATAAATAGTTTATCCTTTATCTGGTGCATGGCTTCTTTCCTCATCCTCCCTCCATCCCCACCCACTTTTTACTCCATCTACCCCTCTCATCATCTCACCTCTTCTGTCAGAGGATGTCTTCGTTCTGCATACTTTTTTAGGGTCCGTGGTCTAACAAAGGACCCTTATAATGTCACTCGGTTGTCTGTCTGTCTGTCCGTCCATCTGTCACAACATTAAGACTACTGTAAAGACAACTGTAAAGAAGGAACTAAGGATGACCTCAAAGCTACTAAGATAAAGTCCATCCGGAAAAACGAGGAAAGTAGGACTCGTTATTGAAACGGAGGGAAACGAAGACATACAGACGATAATGGATAACCCAAAAATTGCCACCTTGGGTTTGACTGCAGAATTGCCATAAAAGAGAGGACCTGCTATCATTGTCTTTGACATAGACAAGGACCTAACCCCGGAACAGGTAGCCACAGAGATCATAAACAGAAATCTGAGACCGACCCCCCCCCCAGCAACTACAGGAACAGCGAACCCTGGTGCAGCCCAGATACTCGATCAGATCTCGGGCAGGACCAAACAGAAACTGGGTTCTAAAGCTGGCCCCAACTGTCTGGCAGCATGTGGCAATCCTGAAATTCTTCCGGTGTTGTAAAAAAGGCCACACAACCCATACGTGTACACAAACAGAATCAACCTGCGGTCACTGCTCTGGCAGGGGACATGAATATAAAACATGTCCAAACAAAGAGCAAGATCCAATCTGTACAAACTGTAAGGCAGGGAAAATGGACCATTCGCATTCCATCAGAGACCCGAACTGTCCAGTTTAAGTTAAAGTAAAAGGGTTATATCAGTCACGAACTGACTATGGAGAGACGCCCTAAAGAGTACAACAGATCCAAAATTGCAATAATACAGCATAACGCACAGAGAGCTAGAGCAGTGGCACAGCAACTTAGGGTCATAGCGGACGAGGAAGCAGCTGACGTCGTACTACTACAGGAACCATATACCCACTCAAGAGTGTGCGGATATCCGGCAGCATACAAAATAGTCCATGAGGAGAGTGACACCCCTTGGGCTACGGTTGTGGTCCGCAATCCCAATTATACTGTGACCACAGTAACACAGCTTTGTGCAGCCTGGGCAGCGTGAGACAAGGCCAGCTTTTTTAGGGCCTGAAAACTGATGGAGACGACATACGGTGGTACTCTCTTCCGTCGGGACAGCCTATTGGCGACCCAAATCCACACTCTCTTGAGCAGATCTTTCTTTCTTTCCAAACTCCTGGGGAGGGGGGGAAGAAGAAGCTTGCCTCTCCTAGCCTCCCCAATTTTCTCACTCTGGTGGGGCACGGGCATGCCTCACTACCTACAGGGGCCATCTACTCTGTCGGTCCCTTATTTCCAATTTCTTCCCCCCAGTCTTCATCCTCCCCCAAACTTTTGTCTTGCACAGCGTTTAGCCCTACAAGTCAAAATTAAAAGAGAACATCAATTCTTGCTGGAACCTATTTGGTTTTTAAAACTCACTTTCACCGCATAGCTCCACGTCGCATACTATTAATACTAACTTGTTAATTATTATTATTTTAGGGTTGCCCATAATTAAATACATTAACCCGTATTTGTGTCTGTAAATTGCGTATGTTCTATGGTTGATTTGCCTGTTTTGCTGGACGAAAAACCTCAGTTACTGGGGAGAAAAACCTTGCTATCTACGCCTGAGACCAACTAACTCAGCCACGGAGTGAAAAAAACCCATTAAAGTTCCTCGCGTCATTGACGGGATTCGAACCCAGGCGTTTTCCACCCGGTGTGGGGAGGACGGTGACGATACCACTGTGCTACCGCGCAGACAATACTAACTTGTTAAGAATCACTAATTTCAACCTCGAATTTTTTTTTTTTTTTTTTTTTGGTCCTAGCCACTGAAATCCCAGGAAAGTAAGTGGCAGAACCCGTCTTGTATTGGTAACACACAGCCGGCCTCCCCGTGGCGGGTATTGGTAACGTCGGATCTCACTGGGGGGACCGGCGGCTAACATGCCGGACGAACAATGGGCACAACACACTACATAGTACATTTGCGGAGATGGGGGAACCCCTGGTGCCGTTAGACACGAACACACACACAATGTCTGCGCGGTAGCACAGTGGTATCGTCACCGTCCTCCCCACACCTGGTGGAAAAGGCCTGGGTTCGAATCCCGTCGATGACGCGAGGAACTTTAATGGGCTTTTTTCACTCCGTGGCTGAGTTAGTCGGTCTCAGGCGTAGATAGCAAGGTTTTTCTCCCCAGTAACTGGGGTTTTTTCGTCCAGCAAAATAGACAAATCGACCATAGAACATACGCAATTTACAGACACAAATATGGGTTAATGTATTTAATTATGGGAAACCCTAAAAAAAAAAAAAAAAATACCTCACACACTGTCTGTGTGGGTAGCATAGTGGTATCGACACCGTCCTCCCCACACCGGGTGGAAAAGGCCCGGGTTCGAATCCCGTCGATGACGCGAGGAACTAGTGGCCTTTTTTCACTCCGTGGCTGAGTTAGTCGGTCTCAGGCGTAGATAGCAAGGTTTTTTCCCTCAGAAACTGGGGTTTTTTTGTCCAGCAAAATAGGCAAATCGACCAGAGAACACACGCAATTTACAGACACGAATACGAGTTAATGTAATCATTTACGGGTAACCCTAATATAGTAATTTGATTTTTTTTTTTATACCCCACACACTTTTAAATCTCTGGCTTGTCCGATACACAGAACATACGCGGAGATGGGAGAAATCCCAGGTTTTTAATTTGATTTGATTTGGTGTTTATTGGCGCAAAAACAACTAAGGCTATACTGCGCCAGGAAATGATTAAAATAACACTAAAAATGAATTCTGGTAACCTTTAAAAAGGTTACCTCGTCAAATTATTTGTATATATATATCAATGTGTAAAAGCAGTATAAGTTTAAAAATAAATGATCCAATTTATATATGTGTGTATATATTAATAGCTTGTAAAAACTTAAAAACTGCTGACACGTGGTCGTTGTCTGATAAAATCTGACTGAGTGTATAAGGCTCAGTCGGATGAGTAAAAGCGGTAAAATATATATTGCGAACATGGGTAAAATTAACGCAATCTATTAAAATATGCTTTATTGATAAAATGGTGTCGCAAGACTCGCACATAGGAGGGTCATCAGCCCTCAGCAGAAAGGAATGTGTCAGAAGACTGTGTCCTATGCGGAGTCGAGCAAGAACAACTTCCTCGCTCCGATTCCTGCGCAGACTAGACTGCCATGTTTCTATTACAGGCTTTATTTGATATAATTTATTTGTTCTCTGTCTCTGCCATAGTTCTTGCCATTGGGAATATATCTTTTTGCGTATTATTTGCCTGTAGTCTGTATAGGGGACTGACAGGCAGCGATTATGAGTGGGTGTTGCTGAATTGGCTGCAGCGTCAGCCAAATCATTTCCCTTTATCCCAATGTCGCTAGGAATCCAGCAGAAGCGGATATCAAACTTGCATTCATGAAGAGAATGTCTCTTCTGCTGAACCCGACAAAGAACTGGATGAGAATTATATCTCGTAGATAATAAAGCCTGTAATACACTCAAAGAATCAGAATATATTATTGACCTTTGGAATTGACAAGTTCGAATGTGATCCAAGGCTAGCTCTATAGCATACAGCTCTGCAGTGTATATGCTGGATTCGGGAGGAATCTGCTGAGATATTATAGTGTCCGGGAAGACAGCAGCAGATCCTACGCACGATTCAGACTTCGAGCCGTCTGTGTAAACGGGCAGGAAGTCTGAGTGCTCAGCTTGGTGTGCAGAGTAGAGCTGCTGGTAGACAGATGATGAGGTCTCAGACTTTACCCATTTCTTAAGGGAAAAGTCGCACGGTGGGGGATGAGCATGCCAGGGTGGAGTAGTTTCTTTTGGTGTTTGTGCCACCTTGTCTACCATGATGTTAAACTCACTGATTAGCTCTTGGATACGAATACCAAAAGGTCGGTTGGCAGTCTGACGGTTATTGTACAAGTTTTCCCAACGTGGCTCAAAAACCGATGTCCACGTAGGATGGTCTGGCAGGGATTTCAACTTTAAAGCATAGTTTAAAGACAACTGCTTACGTCGAAGGGATAACGATGGTTCGTTTGCTTCGACGTATAAGCTCTGGACAGGAGATGTTCGAAAAGCTCCAGTAGCGATACGGATAGCCTGATGGTGGACAGGGTCTAGCCATCGGAGGACACTATCTCTAGCTGAAGAGTATACCTGGGACCCGTAGTCTAATTTGGGTCGTACAAGTGCACGGTAGAGCCGTAGTAGGGTGCATCGATCTGCTCCCCAACGCGTTGAGGAGAGAGAGCGGAGGATATTGAGTCCCCTCGTGCAGTTTGTACGAAGTTGACGAATATGTTTGAGAAAAGTCAACTTTTTATCAAACACAAGTCCCAAGAATTTTGTGTCTGACACTACTGGAATAACATTTTGTCCGAGCCGTAATTCAGGTTCAGGATGAAGATTACGCTTGCGACAAAAGTGTACGCAAACGGTCTTCTCCGGCGAGAACCTGAAGCCATTACCAAGTGCCCAGGAATTAAGGCGATCAATGGCTTTCTGCAGTTGTCTTTCAATAACCCTCATGTTGCATGACTGACAAAATATGCTCAAGTCATCAACATAGAGGGCACAGTTTACAGTTGGAGGAAGTTGTTCTGTGATGGAATTGACTTTGATGGCAAAAGGCGTGACACTTAATACTGATCCTTGTGGTACTCCCTCCTCTTGGCTGAAGGGACGAGAGAGTGAGGATCCCACACGAACTTGGAAAGATCGATTGGCTAAAAAGTTTTGAATAAAAAAGGGGAGATACCCCCTAAGGCCAAGGCTATGCAGATCTTTTAAAATGCCAAATCTCCAAGTTGTGTCATACGCTTTCTCCATGTCAAAGAACACCGACACCAAGTGTTCGCGTTTTAGGAAAGCATCCCGGATGGATGCTTCCAATCTAATAAGATGGTCCAAAGTGGACCGGTTCCTTCGGAAGCCGCACTGGATGCTGGAGAGAAGGTCATTTGATTCTAAATACCATATTAAACGAGAATTGACCATTCTCTCCAGGATTTTGCACAGACAGCTAGTCAGAGCAATAGGGCGATAATTGGTGGTAACTTTTGGATCCTTTCCTGGCTTAGGAAAGGCAAGAACGATTGCCTTTCGCCAGGAATCCGGAAACTGCCCCTCAGTAAAGATTCTGTTATACAGAAGGAGCAGACAATCCATAGATTTTGGTGAAAGATGTTTAATCATTTCATAATGGATGCCATCTGGCCCAACAGCATTTGCTTTGGAAAGAGCGAGGGCTCTTTTCAGTTCCTCTATAGTGAATGCCCCGTTGTAGGGATAGAGGCCCTTGATCTTAAAATTAAGTGCTTGCCTTTCCAGTTTATGTTTAAGGACCAGGAACTCTGGGGAATATGAAGATGTTGCAGAGATCTTAGAGAATGTTTCCCCAAGAGCATTGGCTATTGCAGTTGGATCTGCAATAGCGCATCCATTATAATCTAGGATTGCAGAAGGGTGGGAGGTATATTTTCCCTTCATTTTCCGAATTTTATCCCAGACTACCTTAGAGTTGGTAGACTGGTTAATAGATGATGTAAAACGGATCCACGATTCCTTCTGACTCTGACGACGGATGTAGCGTGCTTTGGCTCGTGCACGTTTGAAGGCTATAAGGTTGTTCATGGTAGGATATCGACGAAATATCCCCCACGCTTTGTTTTGAGCCTTTTTTGCCGCTGTGCATTGGGAATTCCACCAAGGTTTAGGAAATGGTGGAAACCGGGCAGATGTTTTTGGAACAGCATTCGCAGCTGCTTTGACAATATTTTCTGTGATGTACTTAACTGCAACATTGATAGACTCTTGACTGACTGTGCGAAGATCAAAATTTGCCTGATGTTGGAAGGCAGTCCAGTCAGCCTGATCAATCTTCCACCGTGGTAACCTAAAAGGAAGACATGGTCTCCCCCTGTGTAACAAGGTTATCACGGGGAAGTGATCGCTTCCGTATGGATTCTCCTCCACATCCCAAGTGAGTGAAGGGAGTAGAGAAGGGGAGCAGATAGAGAGATCAATGGCAGAAAAGGTACGGGTAGGCATGTGGAAGAAGGTGTTTGTTCCAGTATTTAGAAGGGAAAGGTCATTGTCATTGAGCATATGCTCTATGACTCGTCCCCTTCCGTTGATGTTAGCACTACCCCACAGGGTGTTATGTCCGTTAAAATCCCCGAGAAGTAAGAAAGGGGGTGGCAGCTGCGTAAGGAGATCATCAAGGTCTGCCTGGGGGATGTCAGTCCCAGGTGGCAAATAAATGGAGCACACAGTTAATAGAAATCCCACTGAAAGGCGAATTGCAACAGCCTCTATGCTGGTTGTAATTAGCAAAGGCTGCACTGGGGTCTGGTTACCCACAAGGATAGCCACTCCCCCATGTACAGGGCCATCCGCAATTCTATCCTTTCGAAAAAATGTGATGTTGTGCATGGTGGGATCATCATTTACCTTTAGATATGTCTCCTGCAAGCAAAAGCAAACCGGCTCGTGCTTTTGCAGGAGGGCCTTGATGTCATCCATATTTTGCCGAAATCCACGACAATTCCATTGTAGGAATTTAGCCATTATTTTGGCTTGGTGGGTCCATCTGGCGGCTTCCGAGGTGCTGAGGGCTTACTTTTATCAGTCTTGGATTTATCTTTTTTGGGGAAGAATGGACGCTGTCCCGTGTCCATTTCTTCCTCCGCAAAGAGTTCCAAGACTGATTCTTCGGGTACCTCCTTTTGCTCGACATCCATTTTTTCTTGGGTACTAGGGGGGACTTCCCCTTTCTTATTCTTTTCTTTCGTAATTACCTTTGTTAATTGTGGAGCATTAGGAGGTACCGATATAGGAGTGGCAGCTGATTGGTCCTTCTGTGTAGGTTTTTGCGAACTTAAGAGATACCGCGCGATGGGAGTGAAAGACTCCTTGGGAGGAATGGTCATGTCCGTCTGAGTTCCGACGGAACATCTCCCTGCTACCTTCTGGGCGTAGGTAGGTCTGTTGATATTCAGGGGTTTGACCGATTTCCTTGCCTCCTGGTATGATATATTTAGCTCTGCCTTCAGCCGTTGAGTTTCTTTTTCTTCTTTCCACCTCTGGCATGCTCGTGAGTAGGCCGGATGTTCGCCCTCACAGTTAATACAGGTGGGTTTTGCGGCTGAACATGCTGTTGTTTCGTGGTCCTTTGCACCGCATCGTGCGCATGCAAGGACTCCACGGCAGGCCATTTGAGAGTGTCCATACTTCTGGCATTTAAAACACCGTAAAGGGTTCGGAACGTATGGACGCACTGAACAGTTGATATATCCAGCTTTGATCTCGTCAGGAGGTTTAGGAGAGTTAAAAGTCAGGATAACGCTCCTGGTTTTAACTATTTTTCCATCCCTTCGCGCAGTGATTCTCTTGACGGCAATGACTCCCTGTGGTTTTAATTCGGAGCAGATTTCCTCCTCGGTGACGTCGAGAAGGTCCCACTCCGAAATGACACCTCTCGATGAATTGAGTGTTCTGTGTGGTGTCACCGTTATAGGGATTCCTCCGATTGATGTTACTCGGAGTAGATGTTCGGATTGCCTGTCATTTTTAGTTTCAATTAAGAGGTCTCCAGAGCGGAGCCTCTTAACTGATTTGGGTGAACCTACTAACCCATCTAACCCTTTTTGGATAAAGAAGGGCGACATTTTACCAATCGGTTTTTCACCGGTTGAGTGCATAATCAGGAACCTTGGAACAGGCCCTGATGTTACTTCTGTTCGCTGCCTTTTTGTACTAATAGTACTATCTGGATCGTCGTCAATGTTTGCAGACAGGGACCGGGTTGGGGCCCCTGAAGAAATGAGTTTATCAGGATTCATAGAGTTTATTTAATTGTTCAGTGCCCGGGCTCCCCATCCACCACGGAGCCCAAAGGGACGCCCACTACCCGGCATGCAATAAATGCGCTCGGGAGTGGGACGCCAGGGCTACCCAGACACTATACCCGCACCGCCGCCAGCCTGAATCCTGTCCCTCGGACCATGAGGGTAGGGGCGTGGCATTGACACGGTTGACCCTCGCAGGCGAGCCTACTAGCCGATTGATCCTAGCCGGGCCTTCCAGGACCACCCGTCTTGTCGAAGCAGGGGCCAAAGTGGTGTATTGAAGCTGGGCCCCTCAACCACCAGGATCCCCCTTTCCGAATTTCCACGGGTCGCAGCTCACGGCAAACACGCCGGATTCCATTGATGTAAGCCCGGAACCTAGGCTGTGGGCGTTGGATCCCAGTGATGCTAGTCTGGAAGTCCAGCAGCGTCACTGGGAGGTCCCCTCACCACGTACAGGTGCCCACGTCGAGGGGAGAAATCCCAGGTGTCGTCAGATCCTGAACATACCTAATACCTAGCTATGCGTTATTCGACGCTTATCAAGGAAAAACTATTCCGATTGAAATCTATGATTTACTTTTTGTGTTAAAATTAAAAAAAAAAAAAAAATTTTTATTGCACTTCGATAGCGCGCTTCTTTTTACTGAATAATTCTATAAAGGTCATTTATAAATTTTGCGACCAGAAGTATTTTTTAACAATTTTCAAGCTGGAGTTGTCCCTGCAAGAAGATACTCAGAGAGCCAGTGTTGAGGCGAGGGTGGTGGGGAGGCGCCTGCGCGTAGTCTTGCACGGCCCTCACCTGTCAGTCTCTTCTCCCACCCTTGTCATTCACAACTGGAAACAATCAAATAGACAACGTTTTCGTTAGTTACGCAGTTTTAGGCCAATCCGGGGTACTAGGAACTTTTTTCAGTTACCATAAAGCTCTCTATTTGAGATACTACACTAACGACCATTAATATATATTTTTTTAAATTTTACTATTTATAATTTTTATATTTTACCGTTTATTTTACTACTTATTTTTATGGGCTCTCTCCCCTGGGAAGCTCAGGCTATCCCCCGGATTTGGCCAGCCAGAGTGCTCTTCCTATTGCCCCAGTCTGGTTTGTCGTGTCAGTGACGGTCTATGGTGCTTCACGGACCCTGGGCTAAGCGACCAAGTAAACAGCATATATAATCCACAGTAAGCAAACACGAACATACACTTTTTTTTTTTTATCGTATGATGTGAGCAATACACGAAGGAACCAGTTTTTTCCTGCTTCCTTCGTGTATCGTGGCCGTGAGTCATACCTAAACATAATGGAAGGTATTCTATTATGTTTAGGTATGACAGTGCGGCATCATCGTAACATCCAAGCCCGAGGCGGGATTCGAACCCGCGACCTTTAGGTTGCCAGGTAGGTACTTTACCCACCCGGCTGACCATACACTATCTGGCCTTGACAGAGTACTGTTTGCTTCACAAGAGATCCAAACGCGGAGTTGTGAGAAACCACCCACAACCATATGTGTTTGGTTTTCGAAGTATCTGTAATGGAATGTAGAAACACGTCTGATTTATTTATGATGTATCTGTTAAATAACACCTGTGTAATTTCAGGTCTGTTTTTATTGTTACCTTTTTCAAAGGGAACACACCCTGAAAAGCCTCTGGCTTATGTGTTCTCCCTCCCTTCTTGCTGTTATCTCCCGACAATCGTAACACAAAATAGGGATAAATAAATTACCAAATTATCACCCGTGCCGCTTGTCAGATAACGGTACGTTATCAGTATGCCTCTTGTCAGATAACACTACGTCACTATATCACTTCATGAACTTGACGGTCTAAAATCTAAATGATCTATTTGGTTTAATTCAGACGACTGGTGTGGCCAATTTGCAACGTCCTCTCCTGTTGTTCAGTTGGTAGAGTGTTCATACACAGCTTAGAGCTATGCTTTGAGTCATTGTCTTTTCTTGTTGTAATATAAAATTTATTCCACAAAGTCGAACTCCAGAAGGTATTCCATTATGTTTAAGAATGTTTTTATAGCCTTCTTTTCTTAAAATTCCTTCAATTCTGACGATGTCACCCACTCTAGAAAAAACAGAAGTAACCCAGATCATGATAGAACCACCACCATGCTTGACTACAGGCACAAAACAATGTGGCACTAATTTTTTTTTCAGTTGATTGTCTCACATAAACTCTACGCTTGGATCCAAAATTTTAAAATTTGGATTCATCCGTCCGCAGTGTTATATTATCTTGTGCTTCCGTTGTTACACGCCATCGTCCCGATCGTAATTTGTGCTTTAACCTGTCAGTCTCCTTGAATCGTCGAATGATCGTTTGTACTCCTTTAAATGAAACAGTTTTCTGCCAATACTTTTCATCGAATCATTTTTTATACAGGTGTTATCACTTCTTTTTTCAACACTCAGTTCCTTATTTCTTGCTATGTTTATCATGAAAAACACACAAAACTTACACTAACCACTCTTTCTGAATGACAGGTGTTCGATTTTATAAGTTTGCAACTCTTATTCCTCAATTTTTATAATTGCAAAACACTCTAGTATCATCTACGATCTTTTATAATATTGGAACAATACTCTTACTTTCTAGAATATTATAGAATCATCTACAACGTTCTGTCACATTCAAGAATCTTCTACACCTTTCTGGAATATTCCAGAAATGTGTAGAGATTAGGATATTCTAGAAATTTCTTAAATATTATTTCATTTTGATTTTTATACATAACAGATAATATTTTAATAAAAACTAGGGGGACTTCGCCCCCTGCTAGCTTTGCTCGTCAACATCCGCGCACGCTTTTCGACATAAAATGTAGAGGTATGACGGAGTAAGTAAAATCCTTTCTATGTAAAAGACACCTGGCGAAAGGCATTGATCGATATCTAATCAGGAAATGACCAATGTAATTATTTACCTGAGCATTTCGAGTAACGTAATTGCCTTGCCCTCTTCTCCCATTGGCTCGAATAAATTTCACTAGGAGGAAAACTTTTTTAATCTTTAGACTAGGGGACTTCACCCACTGCACGCTTTGCTCGCCCGTCCCCGTGCACTCTTTTCTACGTAAAATGTAGAGGTATACGAAGTCAAATCTTTTCGACGTAAAATACACACCAGTCGATACGCACTGATCGATATCTAATCAGGAAATGACCTATGTAATTATTTACCTGCGTTTACATAGGTCACTTAGGAAAAGGCCATTTGCTTCGGGTTCCATAATGCATGAGGAATATTATTGCATCCGAAAGAGCAGGACTAAAATACTGAAATATTTACAAACTATACAAATATTTAAAATATTTACAAAATACTAAACTATTTACAAACTATACAAATATTTAAAATATTTACAAAATACTAAACTATTTACAAATACTGTACTGTATACAATATTCATTAATATACAAAAAAACGTTACAATGGAACATCAAATGTTAGACAGGGAAGCACGTGCACGAGGTTGGTGAACATTATGGAGGCAGTTGTCAATAATTAATTGTATTTGTAGTGACGTAATTGCCTCGCCCTCTTCTCCCATTGGCTCGAATAAATATCACTAGGAGGAAAACGTTTTTAATGTATAGATAGATTATTAAACAAGTTGGCCATATTTTAAAAAAAAGCTTTGAAAATTAAGAAAAATGAAACGTGATTCCAGTCTTTTAGGAGGAAGTGTATGCAAGTTTGCCTCTGACCGCAGCTATACGAGCCCTCATGGTTAGCACAGTTGGTAGGGTCGCCATCCTTCCCACACCAGGAGAAAAAGACCTGGGTTCGAATCCGTTGATAACAGGAGGAATTTTTATTGGTCTTTTTTACAACGCGGCTGAGTTAGTCGGTCTCAAGCGAGGGTAGCATAGATTTTACCCTCGGAAATTCGGGTTTATATCCAGCAAACAGAAAATCGACATCAGAACGCACGCAGTTTACAGACAATATACACGGAACAATATGGCCTAAGTCGCCAATGCTCTTAAACCCAACAAGAAAACCGAATTATTACATTAGCGTCACCAGTAATTGATTACATATATCCATATATGTATTTTGTCTGTAAATTGAGTGTGTTCTCTGGTCGATTTGCCTGTTTTGTTGTACGAAAAGAAACCCCACTTTCTGGGGTAAAAATCTTCGCCTGAGACTGATTAACTCATCCACTGAATGAAAGAAGCCCATTAACGTTCTTTGCGTCATTGACGGGATCCGAACCCGGGCCTTTTCACCCGGTGTGGGGAGGACGGTGACGATATCACGGTGCTACCGCACAGACTCCTAAAACCCATCAGCAACTATGTGAAGAGTATATTATCAACTGGAATCACTACGTTCTCTACACGATGAAGGATAAATTAAAGGTTCCCTCTGAACCCCGTGTTATAAAAGGGAACTGCCTGCCAAGCTGCTTGGACATCCATCCAAACTCCAGTGCCTCACAAAAAATATTGGTTGAGGTCATAATAAATATGTAATTCCTAGATTATGTAAATTTATACAGATTTTTTTTTAATATTTTATTATACTGTATTTCACTTCTTTATTTATTAACTGTTAGCCTCTCTCTCTCTCTCTCTCTCTACAAGGAGGGATCGGGAAGACTTTCATGTTGTCAACTGTCCAAATTAAAAAAAAAAAAAAAAAAAAGAGCATTTTTAATATTCGCCACTATAGAAAGTGAGAAATTTTTTCTTCTAAATTATTAATACTGTACTGTGTGATAGAGAGTTCTAAATACTATATTTCTTACGCCTTAGTAAATTACCAATTGATTTTAACGGCATATTTTTGAACATGACACGCCTTTTTTTTTTCTTTCTTTTTTTTTTTTTTTTTTTTTTGTAATCGTGTACTGTATTCCGTTTATGTATTTAATCTCTACCTAAACAAATGTAGAATAAATGCTAAATATCTAATATATCTTGAAATGTATGGCTTATTATATAGCGGCTGTTATTACAATGTAGTTATGGATCCATTAAAAAAAATTATTTACAGACATCATTTGGTATCAATCGGGTGATTCTAAATTTTGGGACTGGCAAGTGACTGCTTACTTGAACCGCTTCTTATCACTGTTAAGCATTAATGATTAATGAATACTGGCAATTACTATGGATAATAATTGGGTTAGCTGGCTAAGGTGCAGAGACAAAAATACCAAAACACGTTTCCCCTTACTGCTATATGGTTGTAACAGGTTCATTTACATCGACTGCAACAAGGATGTCTGTTAACAGAAGTGGGGAAAGTGATGGTTAGAAAAGAAAGTTGAATATTATATCGCTTCTTGTCTAAGCCACTGACCTTCCACTGAGATCAATGTCCTGACTACTGGGTCAGTACTAGCATTATCCTGTAAAATAACTACTCCATCTCAGCTGATCAGTATATAAACACCAGTTAAATGTGGTCGTAGTAAGTAAGAACGCATATTGACAATTATACTGCTGTGCTTCTTCCACAAAAGAAGTAAGTTTCCATTCTGTTATTACTTTTTTAAATGATTGTTTAGAAGAAATGTGCTGTAACATTAAGCTTTAAAAAGTAATCGGATAATTCTTGATTCTTTTTACTGGATTATTTGTTTACTAAATATATTATTGTTTATTTTTTACACTGAACGATTATTATTAATAGTTAATTTTAATGATATCGAACAGAGTTATTGGTTGTCTAGGATTTGTGTACAGGTAGTTAAGGTATCAGGCGTCATTAAGAGTTTTTAAATTGTGTATATTCCATTATGCATTATGTCTGTACAAATATGTTTCACGGCCGATTTCCATGTTGTGCAGACTCAAAAACCAGAATAACTCACTCACGGGGAAACACCTTATACCTGAGATCAGCTAATTGAAGCCCCGACTGAAGAGGTCTTTAAGAATTCCTCCTATAACCAACGAGGTGCGAACCCAGGCTCAAACAATTGAAAAACTGGCATATACCCACCATACTGTCATGGAGGACTATTTATTGTAGCTGGTCTAATAATGTTGTTCATTCTATCTATCTATTTAAATAAACATTTTATATATAAGTTGTGGATCACACTTTCGGATACGAGTCTGAGGAAACAGTATTTCTTTCTTCGAACTGTTTGATAAGTAAAATTAAAATGTTCTTCGCCACTGTTCTTTTCTGACATTGAAAAAAGTATTTTTGCAACATTCCTCTGACGCACCTACTATTTTTGATGCAGAATAATTGGTGTGTATTTATGGGGAGGGGGGGTTAAGGTCTCCGTAGCCGAGTGGTCAGGAGTGAGAGTGCAGTAGCACACGCTCTTTGAGTAGACGGGGTTCAAGCCCCTGACTGCTAAATACGATCGATCTGCCAACCGCACTGGACCAGCAAATTATGGTCCATTTCCCTCAGCATGAATTGTTGAGGAGGCTTCCATCCTGCAGTGGGTTCATAATGGCTGCAGTTTTTTTTTTTTTTTATGGGGGTTTAATGGCTCATGAGCTGCTGGGGCTATAGTGCGCCATTAATGATATGCACATAACGGATAATACTGCTATATTCAATACAATCGCAAAATGCTTTAAGTACTTAGAAAATACGCTAATTTTAATTTATACAACCCACTTGCAGCGTTTAAGAAACATCTGAAGTATAATACATTACAGAAGACGACATGAAGCTAGCTGCAGCTCAGCAAAAAGAAAACATTTTTTCTAAATGGAGCGATCAAACTCCGAATATGTTTTGGAGGAAACATTTTGGGTATTTTATTTAAGTCTGCCCTTAGTTTCTTTAAGAATTCGTCCTTTAGTTTTTTTTTAACTCATCTATTATTATTCCTATCCATAAAAAAAAGGCTAAAGAATACGTAATTAGACTGAGTTCGTTTCAAAGGATTTTAAACAATACTGTTTAAAAACTGAATTCACTTGCGTTACCGAAACCAGTTCTATAATTCGCCATGTGTATTGCACAGAACCAGTTCTGCAGAAAAACCCATTTCGCAGATGAATATAATGCAGCCATAAAGGGATGCACTTATTCAGAAACTATTTCCAGATAACGTGTGGCAGCAAAATGTTGCTCCACTGGTATCAGAGGAATGTACGACGTATTGTGAGTTCTGAAAAGCCTCTTTAGTTACCACTGTTGCACTGGATTTTATTTGGCTATCTGTAGCATTTTCGTTACCCTGCACAAGCAAGTCTTGTCAGCCTTCGTTGTTCTCTTGAATCAAGGAGCTCCCACCGACCATTGGCTGGATGTTATTGTACCAATTTCGATACACGCGGGACACAGTCGTACAGTATACATGAAAACCTCAGCAGGATTGTAGTCTCCGAAATACTCACACAGGAGCATCTGACGCCGAGTACCATGCCACATTCAAAGTCGTAATTGTTCTTTCTCATTCTCGAACTGAATTTCACACATGAAGCATCTCTACATATTTGTCCGCCCTGAAAAGGGTAGGAATATCTAATAAAGAGGCCACTTAATGTATACTGTAGGTAGATTTCAATAAAGAATTTGATATGTATATGAACTTGATATGTATATTTATTCCAAGGTGGCCAACCGTTCCGATATGGCCGGGATTGTCCGATTTAAAACTTCAAGTCCCGCTTCCCGATAATATCATTTGTCCCGATAAGAGGAAAAAATTGTTAATTTATTGATTTTACGATTTTTTAATTAATTCTTTTTGGAATCTAACGGATGTGTTAAAAATTAATTCTAATAACAAGAGAAAAATGAAAAAGTCTAAAGGCATTTTGTTCGTCAATGAGTAATGAAGAAAAGAAAATGCGTGTTGATAAAAAATGGATGCAATTTTCCTCAAAATTTCTGGAGGCAAATAATTTGTCTCAAATTGTAAGCCCCATATTAAGCATTCCACATTCAAATGCTTCATCAGAAAGAGTTTTGAGCTTAGTGAAAACTTCTTGGCGGAAAGAGAGAAACCGTCTTTTATTAGAAAATTTAGAAGCCGAATTTATGGTGAAAGAAAACTATAACATGTCCTGTTCAGAATTTAAAAACTTTTTAAACTTTTCGGAAGGAGAAGAAATTTTAAAACTAGCGAAATCTAAAGAAAAATATATAAAGTAAAAGTAGTCTTCCTCGTTATTTTTAAATAACTGTTATAAATATTAACAACAATCATAACAAATAAATACTATGATTGATTGATAAAAAAATTTATTTTAATTGTAATTTTATATTTTTCTTTTACTTTTTGAAGAAAAAGTGCTCTATTACATATTTGTTTCAAATTGTCCCGCTTACCAATTTTCAAAATATGGCCATCCTGATTTATCCTTTAGGCATTTACATATCAAAACTTTTATTAATTCTTATAGATGTGCTTGAAAGGAAGTGTTTATATATTCATTTTTCTAATTTAATTTTTTCTAATAAGTTTGTGATATACCATTTTATTATATTTATTATATAGTCGTATTTTACTTTACAATTTTATGTACTTTATACTGTATCAATATTGCCCAACTTTTATTAGGAAACACTTATTTCATTTATTTTTTAGTATACAGTTTCAATTCTTATATTTTATAATTTATTTCTCACTTTGTGTTCAAATTCAGTTTTATAAAGGTATTTGCCTTGTTTCATAGGTAAAATTAAAAATAAAATACGACAAAAATAAACTCAGAAAGTAAATTAAATTTTCAATATAAAGAATTGCACAATAGTTAAACATAAGAAAGGCACCTGGGGTGGATGGGATCTATCCAGTTATATTAAAGGAGGCGGCAAAGCAACTAAGCAAACCCTTAGCCATAATTATGAGAGCATCCTTGGACTCAGGGGAGGTTCCCACGGACTGGAGATGTGCAAATGTATCCCCAATTCACAAAGGGGGATCGAAGGTGACACGAGTAATTACAGACCAGTTAGTTTAACTTCTGTTCCGGGCAAAATAATGGAGTCACTGGTTAAAGATGCATTGCAGGATCATCTAGACAAGACTGCAGCAATAATTCAGACACAGCATGGGTTTGTTAACGGAAAGTCTTGTCTGACAAATTTGATAGGATATTATGATGTGGTTACAAAGGAACTGGATGCAAAAAATAATTTTGATATCATATATTTGATTTCAGGAAAGCTTTTGACACTGTTGCGCATGGAAGACTATTGTACAAATTGGAGCAGAATGGTATTAAGGGTAAGTTGCTACAATAGATAAAAGGATGGTTAAGTGGGAGAAGACAGAGGGTAGTAATCAATGCGTGCTGCTCTTCGTGGACTAATGTTATTAGTGGAGTCCCACAGGGTTCGGTGTTGGGTCCCCTGTTGTTTTGTATATTTATCAATGATATTGATGAAGGTATATCAGGCTTAATGTCGAAGTTTGCAGATGATACAAAGGTTGGCAGGGTTGTTAATGACAGTAATGGCAGTGTGCTACTGCAACAGGATCTAGATAATTTGGGCAGATGGGCTAAGAAGTGGCAACTGAAGTTTAACCTTGACAAATGCAAAGTACTGCATATGGGTAGAAGTAACCCCAGAGAAACGTACCAACTGTGTGGTACTACACTTAAGGTGGTAGAAAATGAAAAAGACCTGGGAGTAATTGTGCAGTCAGATATGAAGTTTTCTGAGCAATGCAGACAGGCTGCCAGAGCACATCATGGGGTTTTGTCAATGATATATAGTAATTTTTCTAGCAGGGAAAAAGAGGTGATTGACCCTCTGTATAAGGCAATGGTCAGGCCACGCCTTGAGTACTGCGTACAGGTCTGGAGGCTTCATTTTAGGAAGGATGTATGGTAGATTTGCTTGCGCGTGTACAGAGAGGGCAACAAGATTGGTGAGTGGATGAAGGGATCCTCTTACCAAGAGAGGCTTAAGTTCTGCAAATTGCAGTGGCTGGAGACTAGGCACCTGCGCGGTGATCTGATTGAGGTGTATAAGGCCTTGAATGGGCTGAGCACGCTGAATTTTGATGGGATCCTTCCACTTGTTCAGATTATGAACCTAAGGGGGCATAAATTCAAATTAAGAAAAGACAGATGTAGATTAGATGTGCGGAAATTTGCCTTTAGCCAGCGGGTGGTTAATTGCTGGAACAAACTTCCATCTGTCGTGGAAGTTGATAGGTTGAATAAATTTAAGGAGGAACTGCACAGGCATTTGGAGGGAATGGTGTGATTTTTTTTTTTTTTTTTTTTTTTTTTTGGCTGATGCTGCATAAGCTCATACACTTGCTTTCTTGCATCACATACCACTAATAGTACTATATTATTATTATTTTTTTTTAAATTTGCCATCTTCCATCTGTGAAAAATGACACATTCTGACTATTCTTATATATTAGGCAATAGTAATAAATTTATACAGTACAGTATAAGATTTGTGACACTGAAGTTGAGTTCACGAGAAAGATGGAAGTAAATTCGATCTGAACTGTGATGTCTGGGTTAAGATCAAGGCAACTCAGTTTAAGAGGTGTGGGTGTGCGCTGTATGTATAAATTCATACAAACGCCCTTGTAAAAATCATACAAAGGCCTTGAAAATCAATTTATGGCATATTTACGGAATTCGAACTTAAACCTTTTGAACTGGAGAAAGTACATTTAAATATCTGATTTAGTATTACTGTATTACATATGAAATAGAAAAAAAATATACTTATTTATAGATAAAAGTTGGAGGCAGACCCCTACTAAGGCATAACTATATTGGTAAGCGCACACGCTTATACTCTATGCAAAGTTTTTTCTCGCTTGATTAAAAGGACAACTATTTGTACACTTCATTACACAAAATGAATTCAGGGTTACTTTTGATAGTGGAAAACGAGTTCTAATTTAAGTTATAATTATCCACAATCAATTAGAAGCTCGTTATCCACACATGAAAAAATTGCGATTTGACTGCAAAGCTGAAGAACGGCAGCCGGCTATTCATCCATTCATCTGAATTACGTTTAAAAGCAATTTTATTACATAACAGAGATGCAAAGCCTTTAATAAGTGTTGCCAATTCTGCTAAATCTAGTTTAAGGTCATTACGTTTTTTACTTGAATTTCAGGGTGCGTGGACATGAAAAGGGGGGATGTTTCCGCTGCTTGTGGGATAGCCGAGCAACAAAGCAGTACTTTTTCAAGGGTTAGTATTCTTTTACAGGGCTCGAAATGGAAAATTGTACGTAACGGAACACTCTCCAGGATAATGAAATAGAAAAATGGTTTTTTGCTTATACAAGATATTATCAATGCGTACGATGAACTGGAACGGCGTTTCAGTGTATTCTCGCTTTCAATCCCTGGTCTTTCATAAAAATAAATAAAAGATAACACGAAAACTGTGCGTGCCACAACTCTTTGGTTGTTATTTTTATGATGAACATAGCGGTTTTAGTCGAAAGTAACTTATCATATACAAGTTATATGATATGACCATGTGCACAAAAAAAAAAAAAGATTAAATTTGTTAATTTGTGTAATCAGAGTTTGAAAATGCAGCATTAAACTATAGGAAGCTTTGCAATGCTACTGCATTAAACGAGGCAGCATAATGTAGCCCTGGAGAAAATACCTAGTCATACATTTAGAAATATGTTATTCATGCTGAAATTTATATTATTTTTCATTTGTTTCTGTTCAGGTATGAGGAGTGTATTAACGTATTTGCTGTTAGTAGCAGTCGTGGTCATAACAGAATGGCGAACAACAGACGCTCAGAGGACTCCAAGTCGAACGAACTGTAGGATTTTGTGTGATGGCCCAATCAACTTAACACAGAGTTCAGAGAGGCGAACTTCCTGTTGCTCTGCTCATCAACTATGCTGTGGGAGGGGAGAAATTAAAAATAAGGGAGATCAAGCTTATCAGACCTCTCAGATATCTTAAACTGAGATAACTTTGATGAGAATGTGGATCTATGAATCCCATATGGATTAAAGCTGTTTTAATATGCGCATATTAAAATGGATTGTACACTTCATACCATATTTTACTGTTGAAAATTTTGTCCTAAATAAAATAGTCATTATTTTATTTTCAGTGAAACGTGTATGCTTATTTCATGTGTGTGTGTGTGTCTCATTTCTAACGAACAAACCACTAATGAACTCACAAGAATCACGAAAAAAATTAATTAGCCCGAATATGTCTAAGAAGGTGAATAACAGACAAAGTCCATTAAACTTATTAAACTATTTTTAAAACCAATCACATTGTTTATTATTATAAATGATATAATAGTAGTTATGCACAGCTGATCATGCTAATAAATAAATAAATTTCCGTTTATTTTCGAGACAGCCGAGGCCATAAAGGGATTTTTGTATTAGAATTAATAAACACAAATCTATACAAGGAAGGAGTAAATTACGCAGCATTAGCCTAAAAATTCGCCAGTTTTCATTCCAGTATTGTTGTACCTTCCTTAAATTTACATAAGTTCTTGTTCTGCAAGATGAAGTAGTAATTTATTACAACGAATAAGAACCCTTTAGCCAAAATTGAATTTTCTTATATCGAGTCTAATTCTGTCCTTCCTTAACGATACAGCGGGGAAAATACGTATACATTCATTCAATTTCCCAACTAAGGCCAGATATGCAAGCTGGAACCATTATGACCATGTGCACAAATGAACATGGACTCGAAATTGAAATAAAACAAACGAAGATTAAATATCCCTCTTAAACTTTAAAATATCTAGTACCCCTATGATAAGCAGCTGTCTGAAACGTTGGTTTTTGGCCAGAAGGTATATTAATTGAACTATTCAAAGAGCGAAATCTCACATAACGGCGGCATTCTAACCACATCAAGAGGTATCCGGAAAGTTCACCGCGCACAAAATTTATTCACCGCTGGGAAAATTCATCGTCAGGGTTTAATTAAATACTTTATTATTATAATAACATTCTGTAGTACGATAAAAAAAATAATTACGAATAACTGAGTTGCAGATTGTGGGCGGTAAACTTTCCGCGGCGAATGTTCCTAGATCCGTTCGCACCTCTGGCCTTCAGGCAATTGAGACAATTAGTGCTGCTACTAAGCACGAATTCAGAGCCAAAGGGATTGCCATTCTGCAACTTGGTACTCGTAAAACCTATCCAACCGCCAGTCCCACATGTCCAGAAGTCCCGCTGATCATCTGATTGGTTAACGTTTACCAGTATTCAACACGGCAGGCAAATAATTCGTTTGATATAAACACAGTACATGAAATTGAAGAATAACGTTATTTTGCTTATCTGGATCCGTGTTTGATATTTATATTTCGCAGGGTATGAATGGAACCGGATAGAACAGGGTACTCCAAAACATGGGTATAACCCCCTACTTCGGCGAGAAATAAAAGAAGAAGGCAGTGATAGGACGTGAAGGCACCTCCCACTCATTGCTTTCCCTCTCTTCTCTTTCTCGCCTGCATGTTACTGGGGGATATCACGTGAGATCACAATATGTCGGAGCTAAAAATGAAGAGAAGAAATGACTATAGAGAAGTTAAATATTTTGCTATAATCACTGAAGACAAAAATAAAGATATGGATACAAGGAATCATGCCTTAAAAATAACATCTTATAAGTTTTTGTTCAATTATAATTTGGCATGATATTAATCCGATAATTAAAATACTCCAAAAAAAAAATAAAAATAAATAATAAAAAGGATTCTGATATACATGAAGCTCTTGAATGAAATGTCTACAAAATATCGCGGAATATTTTAAAGAAAATAGAACAGAGGGAGCAGTCCAAAAAATTTTCGATTCGGCTAATAATATGGCTACTATCATTGGCATTGAAGCTTTGTTTCCAGAAGCAAGCACTGCAAGGAAAAGATTGAAAAGACGACTTCGATCATGAAAGTAGAGAGGAAGCTATTCAGGATCTGCAACAAAATTTTAAAATAATTTTTTTTTTTCTTTCATATTATGGACACATCAATTTCCTAGTTAACTGAAAAGTTTAGAAATATGACAGAACATGTATAAATATTTTAAATATGTTATAATATTTATGAATTAAAAAATGGTCAGATGTCGATTTATTAAATAATTGCAAAGATTTGCATATTGAGTTAAATGATATTGTCTGATGTTAATGGTTTAGTATTGTCTGAAGAGCTTAAGAGTACTTAAATTTATATTAAAGACAATATTACTCCATTTGAAGGTTTACAATATATTTTTTAAAAACTATTTTACAGATATTTTTCCAAATGTAGCAGTTATATTAAGAATTTTTCTAACTTTACCAGTTTCAGTTGTTTAAGGTGAACGGAGTTTTTAAAAATTAAAATTAATCAAAAATTATTTTTGATGGACAATGTCTCAACAATGACTCTAATTTGGCAATAATTTCAATATAAAATGATCTTTTGGATTAAATAAACATAAATGAAATAATTAATAAATTCGCACATCATAAACATAAATTTGTATAATTTTTTATACAAATTATTCCTTTTAGTTTATTATTGTGGATACGATTACTGTGATTTAGAATTTAAAGTTTATTTCCAGAATTTCAGAATGATATTGTTATTTTTATTTATTGTTTCATTATATTATATGCGAGATATGTTGTAATTCTTTTCTTTTTAATAAATTAATAATTATTATTTACGCCTTATTTAATTTTTAATACAAATATTTTGGAGCCGCAAATCTGATTGCGCGAACATGCGGCACATAGGGTCGCAGCTGCCCTGGCTGTGAAAGGAGAAAGATGGTGGATGAACATGGCCGTCGACGTCTGTCTCACAGTGTTTCAGCCAACCAGACAGCGACAGTCGCACAAATCACCGCCGACTTCAACGAGAGAGGTGCCAGAAACGTATCCACCAAGACCATCAGGCGATCATTAGCTGCAATAGGTTATGGGAGCCGCCGACCCACCACAGTCCCATGCTAACACTACGACACAGGACTCTTCGACTCAACTGGGCCAAAGGACATCGGCACTAGACCCTGGATGATTGGAGACGGATCTCCTGGTCCAATGAGTTCCATTTCCAGTTATTTCGAGCGTACGGGAGGGGTGCATATCTGGCGGAAACCGCACGACTATGCACACGTCATGCCAACAATGAACTGTTCAGGCAGGTGGACAGTCGGTAATGGTCTGGGGCATTTTCAACTGGCGCACGTTGGGACCTCGGGTACGTCTAGACGCATCTCTGAACGGTCCAGGTTACGTGCCCCTCCTTGCAGACCATCTCCATCCCCTCATGGTCATTGTGCACCCACAGGGCAATGAATACACAGATTTTATGTATTCACAGATACACACACAGATTTTACCATCATGGAACGGTCTCCCCGTTGACCGGACATGAACCCTGTGGATCATCTTTGGGATGCTGTGGAAAGGTCCATTCGAGCTTTGGATCCTTCACCCAGGAATGTGACGGATTTATGGAGAGGGGTGTAACAAGCGTGGATGGAAATACCTGTGGAGGGCTTTCGTGAATTAGTGGACTCAATGCCTAGCCCTGTAACTGCCCTTATCCGGCCAAAGGTGGGCCTACCCGTTACTAGGTAGGTAGGTATCCCATAATTTCTGTCCACTCAGTGTAGAAGAGCTCTGTGCTAAATTCAACAGGAAACAGTGAGTTGACAAGCAGCACTTGCTACATATCCAGAACACAAATCTGATATAAACGTAAATCAGCACATACTGGGTGCTGAAGTGACCTGGAATCTCTCATCACAGCAGAACAGAACACTAATGTTCAAAGCACTGAACGTAACCAGATTTTTCAGCATTAATGCATGAAAGACGACTCATCTTCACTATAAAAATGATCCTGGAAGTTTTTTTTTTTTTGGTAGTTGTTGGCGCATCGGCTTCTGTGGCCATAATGCACCTCCCAAGGTTTTTGCAGTACTTTGATCCAAGACCGAGGCGGGATTCGAACCCGTAATAACCTTTTGGGTTGCCAGGATCCTGGGAGTATCTCAGCGCCCAATATGTGGGACACCGTGTATTGGCGGATCCCTTAACCAGCTCTCCGCTCCACTCCCAAGCATCTTCCTCTTCCTTTCTTCTTTCGAATCTACATCTTAAAGATCGCTTTCTCCCTTATCACAAGCTCCATCTAGCCCAATCCTTGGATGCCGACCTGTGCAAAATCGTTAATGACAAGCAGTATATACCGGGAGGTTATAAAAGAAGTTTCCCTATTCAGGAGACCCTAGTGTGAAAACGGTTAGAGATAGCACAGTGAAGAATTGGCGGGTATGTCATTTAGGGTATGGGGAAGCGATTTGTAGAAGGAAAAAAAATTAGTTCAAATTTCCGCCACCAGTGGAGAAATTGGCACTGTAAAAATGAGAATTAGATTTTAATAACAGAACTTAGAAATTTACAGATATTGTTCTATGTGCTTTCCTTCATTTCAGATGACATTCTGAAAACGGAGGACTGCGTGCGACACAGTTTCGCATAGCATCTCATTGGGGATGTTGGCTACATTCTGTTTAATACTTGCTTTCAAATTGACAAGCGTCTGTGTGCTGCCATGGTAAACTCTGTCTTTAAGGTATCCCCATAGCCTGAAATCACAGGGATTGAGATCTCCTGGTCGGGCTGGCCAGAACTGCGGAAAGTCTCTAGAAATGATTTCCGAATGTTGAACGGAGCAGTTCCTTCACTTGTCAAACAACGTGAGGAAGGGCACCATCTTGCATGAACACTACGGTCTCCAAGCATTGCCTTTCTTGCAGAACGGGAATAATATGATCTCTTAGAAGAGCGCAGCACCGTGCCCTAGTTACTGTACACCTTACGGGGCCATGAGGTATAGACTCTTCAAAGAAAAATAGTCCGATTATAAACTCTGCTGTGAATTCACACCATATTGTAACGTATGGACTTTGTAGTGGTCTTTCTTACACAGCAGATGGACGAGAAGTTCTCCATATTCGGCAGTTTTGTGCATTTACAGTCCCATGAAGAGTGAAATATGCCTCATCAGACCACAAGATCATTCGAGCCCATGTATCGTCAAGTTCCATACGAGCCAGAAATCATAGGGCAAAGTCTATTCGTTGTTGCTGATCACAAGACTTTAGTTCTTGCACTACGTGAATCTTGTACGGGAACCAGCGTAAAATTATTCGAAGCACTTTGTGTACAGTAGACCAAGGAAGGTTCAAATTTTTGACACACCTCTGGCACTACTGACTGGTAGTGTTTCGCATTGTGACTATTGCAATCGCCACTTCATCCACTACTTCCGTTCCGATACGTGGTCGTCCCCTGCCTGGAATTACACCTAACTCCTCGGTCGGTCGCTTCAACTTTCTTTATTAGTTTTCGAAGCCCCACTGACAATGTCAAAGGTCCTTTACGCAAACCTTTAAATTTCCGATATTCACGTAGTGCTACACTAGCGTTACTATTTTTCTGGTAGAACAGTTTTACAAAAAGAGCACGTTCCTTTTTTGTTAGAGCCATATGGTTAATGACATCAGCGTTGGCTTTTCTGCTTTTATCTAAAGGGTGCCATTTGCGTAAGCAGCGGGTCTTGATGTAAATGAAAACTTTCATATAAGTGCAGCGCCATTTCCCACCTGGTGGCAAAATTTGAACTAATTTTTTATTATTCTACAAATCGCTTCCCCATTGCCTAAATGACATACCCACCGATTTTCACAGCTAGGATCTCCTGAATGAGGAAACTTATTTTATTACCACCTGGTACATTGCATCCTAGATCTGCATGTGTATTCCACCGCAACCATCAACTATTGTGAGATCGCTCCGGCTCGCCATGAAGGAAAACCGAACTCAAGAAAACTGTCCTGTGTTTATTTTATTTTATTACTTTTAAGTTAATATAATCTGCATTATGTTACTTATACATAATTTTTCTTTAATTTAATCGCATTAAAGCTATTGTACGTATCCTGTAATATATTTCCGGCGAGATGATATCTCTGCGGCTTGTTAACCCCTGGCTTGGTGCCGTGAAGAGTTTTGTAAAGTCAGAGTATATTCTAAAATTCTAAAATATTATTAGTATAAAATACAGTAAGTAGATGTTTATGCATAGAAATAAATTAATGAAAATACGGTGTACCCTGGGAGCGATATACGTTGTGAACGAAGGGGGGAAGAAAGGAACCGGAAAAAATAATTGTAACGACTGAAAAGTAAACCAAATGAATTTTTTGAAGAAACGACCAAGGTGGAGATAGCATTGCAGAGTCTTTCATAATTTTTGTGTCTTCATCAGAGGTCATCCACCAAAATCATGAAAAAGACAGCAATGCTCTTACTTCTGTTTCCGACATGCTCTGTATGTCAAAGTACACTTACTGTATTTTATACTAATAATATTTTATTTATACATTATGGCTGTAGGGTACTTTTGCGATAGCAGTGACCCTGATCAATAATTCATGTTATTGTAATTCAGTCTTATCTAATCTTATCTTATTCTTAATTTTCTTCCCCCCTATAGCATATAACTTCTCTATTGCATTATTCTTGATGATTATATGTATATATATAAATTTATATTTCAACTCTGCATGTATTATTATCTCGCGAAAGAAGTTTCCCGGGTAAAAAGTTTTCCCGCATAAAAAGTTCGTGATAAAAAATACACAGTGTATTATTATAATGACGTTTTCCCACTTAATACGTTTTTAAATATAGAAATTATTTATTTTTAATATTAAACAATATAAACATTTGGTAATCGAACATGTTAGTGCCAAGCATCATTTCAGTCCGTAGTAAACCACTAAGCAAGTGAAATGACATTGTTTTGGATAAATCACATATTGTGAATGCCTTCACAACGAGTTGCCTTGCTATTGCACTGCCTCCAATAAATAACGTTTCGCCAATGGAGAAGACTATCATTGGTTCGTTAGTGCATATCATTTCCAGGTGCGTTTCTCAGCCATTCCTTCCAAGACAATGGAAAACTTTCAGAATTACGCTGCTTCCTAAAAATGCTTGCAGTAATAACCATACCGGCCATCGACCAATTGTTGTTTCGTCAATAATTACTAAAATTATTGAGAAAATCATTCCCATATATTCAACATGCAATCTTCGCTAATGCACCTGTCAATATGCATTTTGGTCCTAGAGGGCGCTCCACAACAACTAGCCTAGCTGACACCATTGTGCGCATTCAAACTGCGTTTCAAGATAGGTACAGTGCGATGTATTTTACTTAGACATCAAAGGTGCTTTTGGCCACATAGATCTCAAAAAAGCTTTTGAAATTAAAAAATCATTTTCTCGTTGAAACAATTATTTCCTATCTTCAGTACAGTCTAAATCGTAGATTTCTCCTCTTCCCCACTAGTACTGACAATATTCTCGTCGCAAAGTCAACAGGCGTTCCTCAAGGAGATTTTCTCTCCAGTACTATATTTTCAGCATCTCTTCAACCACTTCTACAAGAAAATCCAAATGTACTGGCATATGCCGATGATTTAAAGTTATTTATAATCTCCAAAGCCAATGATGATATTCACAAAGTTACCAATGAAGCGAATTTACAGCTTTGTGAAATCATCAAGTATCTGAAAGATCTCAATCTGACTATACTGTAAATGAAAGAAAATCTGCTCAAATTACTTATTCCCTTCAGAAACAACCCAACCACATAGAAATAAAAATTGCAGATGTCCCAATCCCAAATGTTTATGCTCACAAAGACCTTGAAGTTGTTTTTGATAAAAAAAATCACTCTTTTAATGTTCACTATTTATATGTTGTTCAAAAAATTCAAAAAGCAAAATGGTTAATCAAAAAAGAAACAGCAGCGATTCAAGACAGAAAAACAGTCATTAAGCATGTTCAAAGATGCAACTTTCCCATTCTGTCCTATGCTTCCGAAATTTGGTCTGCTGCTCCTCAACTAACCGTCAAGAAATTCCTTGCCCTAGAATATTGGGTTCTTAGATGGCTCAATAGTAAGCTTCGTTTTCTCCATACTATATCCAGGCAACAGCTTTATGAAAACTTAAAAACAAAGCATCTGCAACAGATGATGAACGAGTCTGGAGTCATGATTCTTGCAAAGTTAATCACTTCTGCATGCGATTCACCAACTTGGTCAATATAATAGCTGCTCCCAACAGGGAAAATTCAAGAAACTAACTATTCAAATCCAAAATACCTCTCCAGATTCAAACAAATGGACAGAATATTCCCCAATGCATCCCTTCACCTCATAAATCATCACAACATTGATTGCAACAGATTACTCAACTCTGAAGCCTACAGGAGTCAGATATCCAATAAAATGAAGAGAAATAAACACAGCAGTCTGCCTCCAACCCAGTAACTGCAACTGAAAGCCAAAGGTCCTGTTCTGCAAATTCTTTTTTAATTCATAAATATAATTCCCAGTCATTGTTAATGTTTATTTGAAATCTGCTATGTATTCGATTATTTTACTATTATCTGCCCCTAGCCATGTGCTGTGATGGGCTTGCTGTATTTGCAATAAATGAATATTTATTTATTTATTTATTATCATGACAATTTCATTTTTATTGATGACTTTTTTGAAGAAATAGTGGACAGTCAAATTAAAATATTTTATATTGCTCAATTTTCACGTTTTCTTTCTGTACATGAGACTTCATCTTTTTTTACATGTGTACATAAAACTTCACCTTTTTATGTACACATGTCCGCACTGCATCAATAAGTAACGCAGACAGACGCATTCTTTGGATATTATTATCAAATAAGCTGTCCCGAAGTGATCCCAAAAAGCAGCGTCCACTGTATCAGCAACTGTTCCGTTTCAGTGCGGGCATGCACCGAAACTGATGGTGGCACTATGGTAGTGCCACCATCAGCAACTTAATTATCGTCGCAAAAGTTTAGCTTCCAGTACACCTAGCTTTATAGGACAAAACATTTACATATTTCATAATCACACAGAATTTCATTGCAGAAATTCTGTAATTTTGAATTCTGTGTAACGTAATAGTGAAATTTCATTTTACTATTACATTACAGAAATATAATATAATTTTTTTGAAAAATGTGCAAATAGCTTTAAACTATGCAGATGTTAGTATGATCAATAAATAAAATTTATGAATTTAAAGATGTTCCGCACCACTGTTGACTTCAAGCGTACCGCGGCCATCTTCTCCACCCCAGCCCCCGTTCTTAGGGTTTCTCCTTAAGGGTTAAGATCGTACTAGTCGAGAAAGATAATGAATTTTTCTGAAAGCTATAACCGTTAGAATTTAATCGGTTTACGTTCATAAACAGTGTTTATTTAAAAAATATAAGAACTGTTTATTCATAAAAACTATTTATTCACACTAATTTCTTTTTCCTTTTTTTTTTTTTTTTTTTTTTTTGTTGCCAGTATTTTACATATAGGTATTGTATTACTAATTTTATCCACAGGAATCTGTTTCCGACCTTCGCGGCGTTTTAACGAGACATTTCTTTCTTTTCTACTTTGACGTAACAGGTTTCTGCATGGGCTTTTTCATTATCTTTAATTTTTTTTAAACAAAATTTCCCAGTTGATTATTCCCATTTACTATTCTGATGATGACAAAAAAAAAAATCAAGCCTGTTTTAGTTCCTGTTTTGTAAGGCCAGAGAGAGAGAGAGATTTATGCAACAATTTTATTTTTTGCTTGCTGAAGCATCTTTTTCTAGGGAGGAGGAGGAGACGAAGTAATAAACTACTATTTTTTTTTTTCCAGATTTGCAAAAGTTTTCCTGGAGTTAACGGAGTAGGCACCATATCCCTATTATTGAGTAGGAAGTATATTATACGGCAGTAAAAGAGAACCACGTTTGCTACTGTTATTTTCTCCAGAAAATAAAAAAAATAATAAAAGTTAATGTTCCTGAAACAGCAAATTTCATGGAAGGAAGTGAGTGCAAGAAATGTCGTTCGTATATGAAGGAAGTACATACGATTAGAAATAGAGTTTACTTGGCCAAGGAAACGTAAACAAGAGTCTGTCGCAATATGCGGAACAGAAATTTAACCCTTCGTGTTTATGCTCTCAATTATGTCACTAGAACTCACCTTGCAAGAAAACTTTCCTTGTTACCCCGGAGGTGTACTATTTCTTCTTCTTCTGCGGACATTGCTCTATTTCTGTAATGGTTTGACAGGGCATTCCTTGGATGACATTCCGCAATCATTTATTATATAAATAGGTATTGTTTCTCTACCTAAGGAGAAGCAATTTCAACTATCACTTCCATTTCACTTCTCCAGTTCGCACATTAGGTAAGTCCCAACCTGGTTTATCACATTTAGTTCGTAAGAGATTATACTAAATCTTCTCTAGCACTTTCTTACCTTTGAGCAATGGTAAAGTAAGGCACGAGAAAAAAAATTCTAGACTTTTTATGTGCATTTAGGAATCATATTTAATGGCTGTGTGTTCTTGATACGAGATGTTAACACAGAACATTTTAGAAATAACCTACAGTCTGCATATTAAGCAACACAAACCGTAAAATAATTTCACTTGTGGATAGGCTCTAGAATTGTGCTATTCCATCACAGCAAATTTACTCAATACTGTGAAGAGACTTTTAATATTCACCCTTGAACCTATTATCTCTAACAATGATGTCTCTGATTCACGGATGTTTCAAAATTTTTGGGGCTTTAAAATATAAATTTACATAGGCAGGGTCATTTTGGGTGGATAAATGCCCGTACTTCTGCTATGCTGGATTATCATCTGAATTCAAAGAGATGTTAGTTAGGATTTTTTTTTTTTGACGCGCCGTCCGCTAAAATTTCATTTTGAGGGATAACTAATATACATATATAGAAGGTGATTTCTTTATTCATCTGAAGAACATGAAATATTGTTTAGAAACAAAAATTACACCTGAACTACGTTTAGCAGTGTTGGCAAATTCAGCACAACATGCTCAATGTATCCTCCATGTTTATCAATAATTTGTCGCAGTGAAAGTGTAAAGTCGAGAAAAACATGCTCCACCGTTTCTTTCGACAGAGAAAAAAAATTTCGTCTTCAACAAGTTTTTTTTCAGCACTAAAACGGTTCGTGAATTCTTTTGAAACACTCTTTGAGATAAAAACCACATGGGTTTAAATCTTTTGTCATACAACTCAGGGTAACGATTAGAAACCATCCTGTTGTCAAAAAATTTTATCCAAGAACTAGAGAGGGAGCATTGGGGAGTATTCAATGCTGCTAATCAAATCTCCGAATCTTCCTCTACAAACTAATGATGTTTTTTGTACGAAAATTTGAAGCTTGTGAACCCGCAATGAAAAGAAATAGTAAGATGAATAAATAAATCACCCTGAACAAGTATATATCTTATATACAGGGTAATTCTGAAAATATTGTATAAAATTTTATTTCTTGTATGTGGCCTGCAAGATAAAGAACGTTTTGTGAAAATGAAGCTTACATGAAAAATAAGTTACGGTAGATGACAATTCAAGTCGAATGAATTTACAGCAAAAGCTTCAAGATATAAAACACTGACGTGCACTTGTTGGCAAAAGGCTCATTTGCGTACGCAAATAAAGCAAACTCCTATAATCATTCACTACGAGTTGCCTTGTTATTGTACTTCACATGAGCCGCACGCTCTATAAGAAGAAGCACGTTACCATTTACAAGGTGTGTCTGGACGAGAGAATAAAATAACAAGTACCGTTTGAGTAATTATTACTTATCCCGTTCATAATACGCGCCTTAAGTAGATATACACTTAGTACAATAATTTTGAAATTGTTGGAAACTTAATACAACATATACATAGAGTTGGTGTACACTCATTGGAAAGTCATTTTAAAAGCCTCTTTAGTATGATATTTTATACTTTAGTCAAGTTGGCTTGAGTGAATGTCTTCAGTTCTGCATCCCCTTTCAATTTTAGCTTCTGAAACAAAAGGAAGTCTGCAGGAGCTATCATTTTATCCTATGAAACGAAGAGTAATTGAACTCTTAAATTCCTTTAAGAGGCAAAAAATAGCTTCACAATCGTGGGCAGGCGCATTGTCACTCAGAAACCAGTTCCCGTTCAGAAATATTGTTTCACGACCTCTCCATAATAGTGATCAATGACAGTTTGACTAGTCTGCACGATTTCCTTAAGGTTGATTCCTTCTGTATCACTCAATGTGGCTCATTGTGTGATAACGAAGTTCTTTGTTCCATAATGAAAGGCTAGCGACTCAACAGTTGACTAAAAAAAAGAATACAGGTCTTACCTAATTTAACAACTTTATGTAAATCACTTAATGTCTCGTATACTTGATTATTTATTATTAGTAATAATAATAATTATTAGCTTATTTATTATTATTTTATGCTTTTATCCTTTTGATTTATTCAGGCAACCTTGCTTTCATATTACTTAGTTAACCCCGGGCCACTGTGCCGTGACGGGTAGTTGCAACTACACTATTATGTAGTCATCTGTGTTGCAATAAAGATTTCTCGCTCTCTCTCTTAATTTCAAGCTCGTCTAGTTTTTATACAGATAAAAACAAAAACAAACAAAAAAAAAAAAAAATGTGTACATTGTATCTGTAAGTTGCGTGTATTCGTGGTAAATTTTCCTCTTTGCTGGTCGAAAAACCCGAGTTCCACGTTTTAAAAAAAATCTCATAAAAACTCTTCCCATCACTGAGGGGATTCAAACCCAGGCACATTTTCCAATCATTGTGAGATGGACAGTGATAATAACCATTGTGCCACATGTGAGAGGGGGTTTAAAAATTCTGCAGGCCCTATCCTCCACCAAACTTGTAAAAATGCCTTAAAATGTTATTTATCAATTTCGGAGAATAATTACATATAAACCGTGATATATATATATATATATATATATATATAACGTCTGCTTTTACTTTAAATTTGTAATATAATGCGGCCTGTTCTTAATCAATTTATGGTATTAGAAATTTATTATGTTTAGACTAAATTCGAAAAATGACGAGTAATTAAATATACATTTAATTTTATACAAGTTTATCTTATTTTCGTTTTAAAATATGAAGCAGCCCCGTAATACTAGTTTTAAAAGTAATAATAAATTGCGAAAAAAAACAACTTAACTTAATAAAACGTAAATAATCACATCATTTATATATTAATGTACTGTACTGCCATATCACGTTCTTACATAGGCGTTTCCATGTCAGGTATAATGTTCAAGATCGAAATGCGAAGATTTAATTCTAGATTTTGATTAGAAGGGAGAAATTTTGATTAAACAAACCTGTTCTTGTTTTTAAGTAACGATAAATATAAACATATTAGTTAATGTAAACAGTGCGTTACATTTTATGCGCGTTAGATTTATATTTTTTAAATTAACTATTTTTTCTTTTTCTGTGATTAAGAGAACGAAAAGAAAATTACTAATTATCTCGTTACCAATTAATTACTAATTGTTAACTAATAATATAGAAAAGTAATTGTTTTCGCTTCGCTGCACGTTTTGTAATACTTTATAACCAGTCGTGATATACATTATTTGCATCACGGGCACTCCTGGATTTTTTTCCGACTAAATGTGGGAGATGTTAGCCAAGAGCATGTAGAGAGATGCATCAGACATGCGGTCAGTGGAGAAGAGGCACAAGAAAGAAACGTGGAACGAAGATAAATGGGAGACTATATATGATTCTTGGTTTGGCATGATCACGTAACCACAAAAAACAAAGACGTTCGAATGTACGAAGGGTGGATAAAAAGTTCTGAGAATAGGGTATATAAAATGCATTAATAAATTACAGAATCGATTATTTTGATATCTTAATGTCTTATAAAATAACAGTTTCTAAAATTTTATTTTTTATGGGAAGAAGAAGAAGAATGAATATCTAGCAAATCGAGCATCGTTCACTAATCAAACTTTTAACAAAAGAGAGAGCAGAGGTGCGAAAAAAATTCATGAAAGAATGACTAGTGTTTAGTGAAATATCATACAGTTATGTTATTGCAAGGTAGTAGTCAGCAGAGTTACGAGAGTCACTTGAGGAAGGTCTGGTCGACCATCTGATGCAATCAATTCTGAAACAACTGCCATCGTTGAATAAAAAAAAAATTGAAAACAGAACTAGTGTCTGAACTTAAAAAAGTACTTACATTTCTCAAAGATGCATTTCAACAATAATACATAAGCATTTGGGAATGTCCAAAATTTGAGCAAGATATGTTCCCAGAAACCTTTCCATTAATGACAAAAATCAGATGATAGAGTAATTAAAAGAGAACTTAAAATTAAATCTTGCTAATCCAGATAGATTTTTATTCATTTGGTGACTGGGGATAAAGCTTGGCTATATTTTTATGATCCTAAATCCAAATTATAAAGCATGCAGAGAAAGCACAAGTGATCTCCAACCCAGAAAAGGGCTCGAACTCAAGCATCTGCTGGAAGAGTGCTGGCCTCAATTTTGTGAGACATAAAAAGGATTTTTGTTTTGATTATCTTGCACTTAAAATCATAATAATAGGAAAATATTATGCCAGCCTTATCCCCAAGTTAAAAGCTGCAATTAGAGGAAAAAAACGAGGAAAGTGGGTCATCGGTTTTTTCTTCATGATAATGCACCGGTGCAAAAGTCCGAGATGCACAAGCTAAAATATATGAATGTGAATTTGAACAATTAAACGAACATTCCCCCCCCCCCCCCCCCCCGTACAGTTTAGATCTCCCCAAGTGACTATTATTTCTAATAGCAGCTGTGGAAGCCTGGTTTGACGCTTGTACTCTGCACAGAAGTTAAACATTGTTAACAGATGTGATGCAGTATTATTGTATTTTCACTTCTCTTTCATTTCTGGGCAAACCATGGATGCTATACCAAAACTAAGTCCATATTCGGAACCAACATACACAAATTCATAAATTTAGTATTAGCAATGGTCACATGATGCAAGGAAGCCTATGGCTTATGCTGCACCAGCCAAAAAAAAAAAAAAAAAAAATAATAATAATAATAAAATAACAATAACAATAAAATAAAATAAAACAAGAAAATAAAAATATAAGAAAATAAAAATAAGGAAGAAGAAGAAGAAGAGAGAAGAAAATTTAAAAAATAATAATAAATAAGAGAAAAGAAAATGGACAACCTATGCGTTTCCCTCCTCCCGTAGGTAATGATCCAGCTAACTTTCGAATTTCCCCAAACTGTCAGTCCCTACCACCCTCGTAGGTAATTTACTCCAGTACTGTAATTTATAACTCGCTGGCTAAAATAAAACTACCTGCAATCCAGTCTAAACATCTCCTCCCTCATTACTTGAAATTATGGCCCCTAGTTCCAGAATCATTTATAATCGTGAAAATTTTGTCCTCATTCATTTTACTTATGCTTCTCAGAGCCTTGAACACCTCTATCAAGTCTCCTCTAAGGTGCCTAGTTTCCAAGCACTGCAACCCACATATTCGAAGTTTTTCCTCATATGGACACCCTTTTGCCGATCACACCAGGCGAGTTACCCGTCTTTTGACCCTTTCAAATGTCTTTCTTTAGGTGCGGTCTCCATATTTGAACACAGCATTCCAAGTGTGGTCTAACAATAGCCTTATATAATGGGATTATGATGTCCTTATCTCTACTAGCAATTGTTCGATAAATCATCGATAGGACACCATGGGCCTTCTTTGCAACCAGTCTACAATGCTCGGAGAACTTCATGTCTGACCGTATCGTAATACCGAAGTCCCTTTCCTCCACTACCGGCTTTAGTTCAACTCCGTCAAGTGTATAAGTTATTTTGGGGTTACTGTTTCCCAGGTGCAATACCTCACACTTTGCTGGATTAAAGCATAGCTGACATTTTTCTGACCATCCCTGAAGTCTATCTAGGTCATTATGAAGGCGGCGATCATTAACTACTTTACCAATCTTCAGATCATCTGCAAATTTAGACATTACGCCCTCTGTTCCTTCATCGATGTGATTTATGAAAATCAAAAACAACAGTGGTCCTAATACTGATCCTTGGGGAACCCCACTTCTTACATCAACCCTATCTGAGGAATAGCCATTTATCACAAACCTCTGCCTCCTGCCCCGAAGACATCCAGCTATCCATCTAAGGATTTTCCCTGTGATTCCAACCTGTTCCAGATTATAAAGTAAATGCTCATGGGACTGAGTCAAATGCTTTGCTGAAATCCAAATAAATAATGTCGAAATTATTCCCAAAGTCCAGCTCTTGAGTGACCCCGTCAAAATAACTAACCAAATTAGTTCAGCATGATTTTCCTTTTATAAAACCATTCAGAGTATCCTTCAGAATTCCACTTCTAAGTTATCCTGAATTCCACCCTTGACCATAGTCGCCATGATTTTCCCTACTACTGAAGTTACACTAACCGGCCGGTAATTTCCCACTTCACTCTTAGAACCGCCCTTATGTATTGGAGATAGACTGGTACTTTTCCAATACAACGGAATAATTCCCGAGGTTAAATTATAACCCATTCATTTGCCATACTACTGCTACCTCTCTCTCTCTCTCTCTCTCTCTCTTCATTGTTCACCGTAGAACTCCGTGGTCACTTCCTGCTACTGGTTCCTGTACTGTCACCCCTATTATGTCACCTGGTTCATGAGTGATGATCAGGTCTGAGTATACTTTTCCCTAGCACTCTCACTGACATGTTGATGCAAATAGCAATCATCTATTTGATTTAAAAATTTTGTCCACCATGTGGAGGTTCCTTCCCATTTGCTCCAATCAATTAGAGGCAAATTAAAATCACCCATAATGAGACATTCACGCTTACATGCCCATCTATTTGCATGTAGAGGCTCTCATCATAATCTTCACAATCACGTGGCCTATAGATTACTCCCATTCACATTAACAACAGTGCAAATCCAATTAGTCTTTCTTCCAACATGGGACCTTACATGATTTTTAATTCATTAATTCGAAAATGATTTTTAACTGCTGTTACAGTCATTGGCAGTGAAAGAATTATTCTGCAAAGTATTTCAGTATTGTATTTAGAGAAACACCGAACGCTGCGTTCAGTGTTTAATAAGCATTCACTTTCTTATTATCTGGGCATACAAATAATGGTATTTTACCAATACGAAACTGTGACTGGGTTTGCCAACTCTACCGGAATTGCTCTACAGTAGATGCATTTCTTCCGGTTCCCAGTAATACTTGTTCAGGAAGCCGACATCTCATGGAATTTTGTAACTTGTAGATTTATTTTTATCGTTTTTCTCCCCCTTCTATTTCTAACGAATAACATTTAGTTGGACCATAACTATAGAAACGAATAACTTTACTGATAGTGGAGGGAAATGTAAATGAAGTTCCTAAGACTGCCAGACTGCCATTCTGCAACATTTCGTATAGGGTGGGTAGGGAAAGACTGATTTTCTTGACATAGGTTCAACCCATAAATGCTCCGATCGAGTCTCTGTGCCAAATAAAATACTGTACCTCTCCTCTACAAGAAAAAAAAAAAAGCTCGCGTGACTATCTAGCCAATTTTTAATTTATTGATATGAAATAGAATCCCATCGCAGATAAATAATCTTATTAACGCCGATGAATAAATTAACATTTATTACTATTAAATTAGTATTATTATTTATTTCCAACGTAACACTGTGTGGAAAAGACCTCAGTTCGAATCCCATCAATGATACGGGCTTTTTTCCGTGCCATGCTTGGGTTAATCATTCTCAGGCGAGAGAGTAGAAAGGTTTATCATCAGAAATCCCAGTTTTTTTTTTCGGCCAGAAAAACAGGCCAACTGACTAGAGAGCACTCTCAATTTATTACATAATACACATGGATGGATGAGGTTGTTCTCGCATAACCATAATATGAAAAAAAAAAAAAAAATCTTTCACATTCACTATGGAAAAAAGGGCGTTTCTTCCATCTCTAATCTTCTAGAAACAACTAATTTTCTTTTACTACTACTAAACTACTTTCTTACGTCTGATTGCATACACTGGAAAGGTATTCGTTCTAGCTTAGAACGCCTAACAGTAAAGATATACCTCTCGCTTACATAATATCTTCATAAATTTTATTTGATATGTGCCATTAACAATTCTGCATCAGAATTGTTAATGACATATTGTGAGAGGGCGGTGATTACAACCTTTGTGGTACACGCGAGAAAGAATTTGAGAGAAAGGAGGAATTTGTGAGGTTAGAAGAGGCAGAATTTTGTGAGGTGAATATAGCGATAGGCCACCTGTTTTTAGGGAGTAGGAAAGATGGAATAATAATTCTAAAACGTGAGCGCTAGCAAGTTTTATAATAAAGTTGAGGATATTATCAGGCACGATGGAATTAGAGAGTGGTAGATTACACAGTCAAGAAGTATTTTTCAATGGAGAAAACAAATATGTGAGCTAGATTAGAAGCTGATTCCAAACCTGTTCTCAGTTTTCCTCTACCAAGTATAGTTTTTGTGATGAGACCGGACCGATTACACGAACGTGAAGAGTTTGATTTTACCACTCATACCTATTCAGCCAACCTACAGAATATTTTTATTATTTATTTATTTACTATTATTGTTTATCTCTATATCTCTATCTTTGTTATTTCATAATTTAATTATTTGTTTATAAATTGTTTCGAGTAAGATTTGTTCAATTACTGAAATACATTCCTCGTCATGACTCGAAATTTTAAATATCACCCCAACAAATTCTGCTATGTTTGCGGCTCTTTCCCAACGACATCACAATGACGTGCAATCACACACGGATATTCTGAAAATTCAAGTTATACAAAGGATACTAGGAAAGTTTTGCAATACAGCTTTGTTTATTTAATTTTTTCAAAGTAATTTCCTCTACATTCAATACACCTCTCCATCCTCCGAAACCAATCTTTAAACCAGTTCTGCCAAGTTTCACTAGGGAGTAAAGCACACTCGTTGTCCCAAGCCCATAGAAGGTCCTCATCACTGGAAAACCGTCTCCCTTTTAGCTTCATTTTCACATGCGGGAACAGTGCAAAGTCGCAGGGAGCAAGGTCTGGACTGTAGGGAGGGTGCTCGAGAAGTTTCAGTCCTGTCGTGGTCAAATATTCAGTGCAGGCTTTGGCGCGGTGAGCTGGAGCATTTTCGTGATGGAGGTACCAGGTGTCCATTCTTGACTTTGGCCGCAGGTTCTTCATAGATCCAATGACTTTAGGCAGGCATTGTTCAGTATACCACTTAGCTGTGACTGTCTTCTGCGTGTCCAAAACGACACGTTCCACAATTCCACTCGATTTGAAAAATACAGCTATCATTTTCTTCTTTAGAGATCGGGATTTTCTGACAATTACGGGTGTGTTGTCATCATCAAAGACCCAAACTTTGTTTTGAGCCTTGGTCGGCAGATCGTAATAGTACAGCCAAGTCTCGTCACCTGTCACGATGTTGTTCACATACCGAGATTGTCCCTTATCAAACTTTTTTTAACATCTCCTGGCACCAAGTCACACGTCGCGTCATCTGCTCTTCAGTCAGTTGATGCGGCACCCAGAGAGAACAAAGTTTCTTCACGTGCAAATGATCTTGCAGAATCGAACGAATTGCTGGTGCATTTAGGCCCAAAGTATCCTCTATCTGTTGGTAGGTCACTCGCCTGTTTTCGTCAAGCATTTTCCTCACAGCAGTAACGTTTTCCTCCGTAACTGGCGTTCGTGGCCTTCCCGGCCTCTCAGAATCCTCCAGAGTGAAATTTCCCCTTTGGAATTCTCTATACCACCTGAATATCGTTGTACGATGTGGACAATCACCATCTAGTGCAAGAGTCATTTCTTCTAAGCACTGGTCTATGGTTAAACCACGCACGAAATTATACCGCAAAACTGTCCTTATCTCATTTCGTGACCACGATGCCATCGCAAGCACTTTACACTCTCACTACTAATGAATAACTGAGCCCATCGACTTGGCGCGGCGGCTACTATGCACGTATGAACATGTCTCAACATGCAGCAACAAGCAGCTTCCTGTGATTCATTGTTGCGTCATATTGCAAAACTTTCCTAGTACCCTTTGTACTTTGGCTGTCCTCTATGACCAGAATAAGGCATTGGCAGCACATGTTATTTGAATTGCTCGTTGGACTGGATTACATGACTGGTTGAACAAAACGAAAAAGTCTATGCCGTTTGTCATAACCAATGATATGAGCTGAGCCAAAAGACCACGATGGTGATTGTTACTTTTGCAATGTGAATGTGACAATTCTCAGTGAAGAATAAACACAAAGATTGTTTATCCGAATCCTGGTTGGCGATACTGTCATACTACTCCTCCGAGTACCCTCTGGTCACGTGGAGTAAGCTTCCCTGTGCAATGCCATTCGGCGATGAGACCGTCATGTTTTCATTTTATGATGACACATCGACAGTCGACATTGGTTGTTATCGTTGTTGCTGCTGGATTTTACGGGCATCAGCTTCTCCAATGAAAACTGAGCCCATGAAGATCCGTAAGTATAGTGTTCCCGAATAAATAAGTGACTCAGAGCAGTACATAAGGAAAGGGATATGAGCATGGGCACCGGCAGCATGGCGCAAGGTGGTACAAGTACACCACCTTTCGATTTCCAATAATACACAATTTTTAATATTTTCCTTAATTTATTGAAACATTAAAACAATACAAATTCTACACGAAACGTTGGCTCGGCTGTACATGTAAATCAGTCAAACTTGACTTAATTGAGAGAGAGAGAGAGAGAGAGAGAGAGAGAGAGAGAGAGAGAGAGAGAGAGAGAGAGAGAGAGAGATTGCATGTATTCGAAAATTTGATGAACAAAAAATTATTCCCACATGATCCACCTTGCAAAATATTCTGCCTGCGCCCATGGGTATGAGTCATCTCAACCCGTGATTGACGCCTTGACCTGGTTGACGAAACTTAGACCATTTTGTGCCGTATATATTGCGTATGTTCTGGTCGATGTGCGTGTTTCCTGTGCGAAAAATCCGAGTTTCCGAAATAAAAAAAAATACCATGCAACCCTCGCCTGAGGCCGACTGATTCAGCCACGTTGTGAAAAAGGCCCATAAGAATTCCTTACGTCATGAATGTTATTTGCCAGGTCTTTTCCGCCAAGTATAAAGAGGACGGATGTATTTATTTATTTATTTATTATTAGCAGCTACAAAGCATCAATATACAGCTCCAAAGCAGAGACTTGAAGTATAAATTTCCAATGTAAAGAAAAAAGTAAATGTACATAAAGAGAACACAAAACAGTAAATTGAAATCTACAAGTAAAAATAAAAAGAGGAAGGATCAGTCAGACTGAAGTGAACAGGAACGAAAAAGGAAAAGGTTGAACACTAGTATTCCTTCACACATATTACAGAAGGTTCAGGTAACGTTGCGGTTAGGAATTTCAGTTGCCTCTTGAAGTGTCCAGAGATATTGTAAATATCTCAAGATTTGCTTTGTTGATTGATCTTGCAGTCCTGTTATAATAGCTGTAGTATCCATAATTTGTTGTTGCATAGATGGTTTTAGCAGTGGATGGTTTCTTAAAGCTTTTGTTGGTGCGCTGAAGTTTATTTGTGAGACGAGATGAGGGCAATTTATGGTACCATTTAACAGCTGGTTAAAAAGGAGTAAGTCGGCTTTTTCTCTTGTATCAAATGTACTACTGGCTAGAGCGATCCACTTTGGCTGGTATAGACTGTCAGAAATTGCATGAATCGACAAGCCAGAAATATGATATCCGACAATAACACCCCTCTCGAAATCAATTAGCGTAATACATAACGAAAACACATAACTCTACATAACGAAAACAACTAAAGAACAAGAAACTGCACTTCATCTATTCGAGGAAGCAAACAAGACAATCAGGAAGCTAGAAGAATATCTACACTACATTGGCCTGAAACTTAATGAAAAGAAAACTGCCCAAATGACCTTCACCAACAAAAAAGAAGAAAAACGAAATTAAGATCTCTGTGAACAACACCAGAGTCCGAAAATCCCCCGCACATGTCGACCTTGGCCTTAAGTGGGATGAAGGATTAAACTTCATACCTCACTTCGAACACATTAGAAAAAAAACATACGCAGCACTCTGGAGCACTAGACAAGAACTCACCGGTCTCCGAAGCCCTCATCTTATGATTCAATACATCCTTAAATGAGTTACACAGATTCCGTTGTACGCATCGACTATCTGGTCATCGGCCGCCGAGAACAATATGAAGGCTTTCTTAGGAGCAGAATACTGGCTCCTGAGATGGCTAATTAGGATCGCTGGGAAACCGTCTACCATTTAAAGAGCGGTCTTGGATGCCAATCTTGACATCACACCCTGGAAGTACATCAGCATAATTAGAAACATCTTAACTCTGGCAAAGCTACTAACGGAGATAACAGATGCGCCGGAAGTTGGAAATATGATCACTCGCCCTCGGATGATACGACCGAGAATAAATAGGGAAGAATCAAGTCTCAAGTACGAATTGACTCAGTTGGACTCTGGGGAGATTCTTCCCAGCAAATACTGTGAAGTATTTTAATAATTTAAACATAGATCCGGAGAAACTAGGTACAGACAAAATGTATAGGACAGAAATCTTTGATAATGTGTACCGGCAGATACAAATATAATAAGAACACCAATTTAATAATTTATATAATAATATTTAGCTTTTATCAATTATTTAGTAATTAATTAAAACTACTTAGTAATCAATTTATTAACCACATGCTCTGTGTTTTTTCATCTCCAAATTTTGTAAATAAGTTCATATAATTATGCTTGTAAATACTGAAATAATGTAACCACACCCTATAGCCACGTACTGTTAATGGGTGTCTCGAAAGAGAAATAAACAGATAATAATAACTTGTGAGGCTAACACGCATTCCTTATATAGGGTCTCGGTAACTTGTTTATCTGTGAAGGTTCAATGGCCTATAACAACAGGGGTGTCCTGATAGTTTTTGGAGAGTAGTGTATGTAGCCATAAATGGACACATGCGCAGCAATGTTCAAGTTCTTGCATTATATAAATTTACTAACAGTCATTACCAGAAATATAAACTGACTTGTGTATAACAAGGTCAAACCATACTTTTCTTACTGCCGACCGGGCTAGCTGGGTGGGTAAAGTGCCTGCCTGGCAACCCAAAGGTCGCGGGTTCGATTCCCGCCTCGGGCTTGGATCAAAGTACTGCAAAAACCTGGGGAGGTGCATTATGGCCACAGAAGCCAACAACTACCAAAAAAAAAAAAAGACTTTTCTTACTATTACTCTTTTTGGTGTCTCTTGGGTTCGTAATTATATCATTCTAAATCGCTCTTAGAGCTCGCTCGCCTGTATTAATCTGGCTTTTGGTGGGACGAAATATCCAAGTCTGTGATGGTGATCCCTCCGATCGGTTGAGGAAATAACATAATTCTTGCATTCCCAATGTAAAGACTGTCAGCTTTAGGTGTTTCCTTAGTGTTGGATGGCAACTTCCCTTAGTGTTGGATGGGGCAATCACATAAATATCATTTGTTCAGTATAAAAATTGATGAGGTTGAGTGCTTTGCTTAGAACGGATTCCTCCTCATGGTTGTACGGTCAACTCTGTATTTTTGCGTGATCAAAAAGGCATGTTTTTTGAAACGATCACACAGCTGTCTACTGACTGTACGCATTTGTTCACGATCTAGATTCATAGTTTGCCTTGACTAGTGAAGGCCGCATCCTCCCAGTTACATAGCCAGTTTTATTTTTGCAGGATAAAAATAGGCATTGTCCGCTTGCATAATTTAAATGCTCATCAGTACTGTTATTATTAGCAGCTACAAAGCATCATTATAGGAGGAGTCTTGCCATTCGTTAAAACATACAGATTACCTGTTCTAGCTACACGCATGGGTATCCACTTAACAAACGCTTGACGTTCCTAATTGGTCTTCGCAGGTAGTAGCACAGTGATTATAATCACTGCCGTTTGATACCAGGTGGGAAACTCCCGAGTTCAAATCCTATCAATGAAACGAGGAATTTTTATGGTTTTTTTTTTTTTTTTTTTCCACAACGTGGCTGAGTGAGCTCTATCTCCGGAGAGGGCTGCACGGTTTATCCTCCCAGAAATTCGAGTTCTTCGTACAGCAAACAACAAATATGCAATCTATAATATACAAACGCCTCATAGCTTTAGTTGCTTTGGCACTTAACATAAACCAGCGCATCACTCCCAACAGTGACAAGCTTAAGAACAACACCGAATGGTTATCCTGAGTATTATTGATATGGCATTTTAAACTGTTAAAATTCTCATATTAAATTAAGTTTAATACGTAGAGTTGCTTGTACATTTGAAGTTTTGTTTGTGAATGGATTTTACAAATTTTTATTTATTTTCTGTGAGCTTTAATTCATTGTCAACAGAAAATCTGCAAATTTAACGTCTGAAAAAGGATTAAAAAGAATATTTCATTTTATTTTGCATTCTACCCTAAGAATTAATAACTTTGATTCTCCGAGTAAAGCCAAGAGGTAATCCGATACATCAACAACTACTCACACAAATATCACAAATTCTGTGCGTGAACCTTTTCGCTCTCAACTAAACATTTTGAGTGCGTACTGTAGTCATTGGTCGACGATGTTCAAATTTCTGTAAAAACAGTTGTTATGAAATAACGGAAAGATATTAATTCTTTACTTCTTCTTATGATTATTTATTTTTTTTTTTTTTTTTGGTCCTTGTCCATTACAGTAAGCCAGGGCCTATTTAAGGATAGGGAATAAGAGGGCTGCAGTCTCAGGCTCTAGCTATTGCGGGGGCCAAAATTTCACTTAATTCATTTATATTACAATTACTTATATTTAGGCAAAAATTATTTATATTATAAAAAATAAAGAAAAACAAATAAATGGAAAATGAAATTAAAAAATACATAAATAGAAAATAAAACAAAATACATTAAAACCTACTTATGTATATTACTCCCATATGATTATGTTTACTCACTGCACGATAAATCCTGAAATTAAAATAATTTCAAATAATCTAGGACAGGGGTATCAAATTCAGAAGTGCTTACAGACTGCAAAAGCGGTTCCCGGAGGCTTGCACCACCGACTGCTCGCGAGCTCACTAATTTGCACACAGCACAACGGTTTGCATTGCTGAAAGAAATATTTTCACATATTCTTCTTCCCTTCCATAAAAAAATCGCGATCTTGTAACCAACCACAGTCATGAAAGTTAACATGATTTATAAATCTGATATAAATTTTGTACTAGGGTATCTCCCGTTAAGTATCACCATTTACTATTGTTTCTACATGGGTTTAACATTGTTAACCTATAAAAAATAATGCCACAAGGACTGCAAGCAAATTAAAACCAAATTATGATATCAGGGTCCCCTGTAAATGATTACATCTACCCATATATTTTATTTTGTCTGTAAATTGTGTGTGTTCTGTGGTCGATCTGCCTGTTTGCTGGACGAAAAACCCCAATTTCTGGGGGAAAAACATTGCTATCTACGCCTGAGATCGACTAACTCAGCCACGGAGTGAAAAAAGCCCACTAAAGTTCCTCGCGTCATCGACAGGATTCGAAAACTCATTGTAACCAACCACAGTCATGAAAGTTAACATAATTTATAAATATGATATAAAGTTTGTACTAGGGTATCGAAAACTCGAAAAACGCTGAGGGTGCGAAGTTTTCTTCAATAAAACTAACTACAGTAATTGATTCGTGAAAAATTGTGTTCTTTGATTTTTAAAACTGACATGAACTTCGGTTAAAAGGACTGCAAGCAGCTCGCCAGTATCACACAACTCGTATACCGAATTTGGGTCATGCCGGGGAGAATATTATATGATATGCTACTACTGCCGTGGGTCGCCAAAATAACATGATCGGTCTCAGTGGCGAGAGTATAAATTCAGGGCCTCTGCTTGAATTCCGAAGTCCCCACATGATAGAAAACCATACTTTATCAACCATCGTACCCATGACTCTTCGAAGCTTCCAAGCAGGGGAACGGGGGATTGCTGCCGGACCATTGCATTTTTAGTGTATTGCCGCACAAAATGGGGGGGGGGGGGTGAAATTTTATGGCAGAAAAAGTTGAGCATTGAATTGAAATCTAGAGAATTTTAAATGTGCATTGATTTTTATAGCACTACAGTGCCTGAACGTATTTGCTGCACAGGTTGCTGTTTGGAAGAAAAAATCAGGACAAGAAGCGCAACTTCAAGACCATTTCAATGCATTCCCAAAATGCAGCTTTCACTTCTTTCCCAATTTCTGAAGGCTCCGCCAAATACTTTTCAGAGATAACATCTGCAATTCTCAAAAGGCTAAACAGACATACCTGCAGAAACTCCACTGGTAATAGTATGCCAACGTGGGGGGGGGGGGTTGCTCTCATCCAGCGCATCGAGGTTACAGGTCAAAACAGATGAGGTGATTGGTAGGCTTCTAAAAACGCTGAGGGTGCGAAGTTTTCTTCAATAAAACTAACTGACTGATTCGTGATAAATTATGTTCTTTGATTTTTAAAATTGACATGAACTTCGGTTAAAAATTTAACGGTGAAATATATTCAGGCTATATGGCAATGGCTATGTGCTTAAGTAAATATAATCACTTAATTATTTAAAATAAACTGCATAGATATGTGCAGACAGTACTAGTGCACAATTTTTTGCATTAAAATTTTCAACTTCATCCGAAGGAGGTTCTTCGGTACGCCCATGCCCATCCAGTCTCCAACGGGAGTCCTCGTGGGGAGCACGGTGGTTATAATCATTGTCCTCACACACTCCGTGACGTGGCGATATGAATATTTTGCCCGTATTGTTTCCCTTGTATTGGGAAAGGGACAGCCTGGCTTATGCCTTTCTGAATGGAAAAATTATATTGCCAGTGTCATAAACTCGATCTGCTTTCATGCAAAAAAGCAACATATTAAATTATTTTTCTCTTGGCTAGATAACTGATTACGTTAATTTTTTTTCCGATTCCCAAAATGAACTCCCTCAATTTATTCTCTCGAAATAGGTCCGTTTATTAGTTAACATAATTTTAAAACTGCCCTTTCAGATGAGCTGAGGTCACCATCTATTACATCTTGCGATTCTCTTCTTTTATTTTCCTCTCTCGCACATTTGTATATGTATATTCTCACACATTCTTATCTGCTCTGCCATTGTCTTGTATTTATTCTCGTATGCTTTACAATCTCTTCGCACTCATTCATCATCCATGTAGGGCGAGTATTACTCTACCTCTTCTGTATGGTATGTAAATGAATAAATATTTCACCGTTTGCTGTTATTCTTATTTTAATATATGGCTGATCGTGGTGCAGGTGTAATGTAAACGGCTGCAAATAAGCACACTGCGAGATCGGGAGTGTTGCCAATGAAACTAAAGTAAAAATTCGTCTAATCGCCTTGGAGGTGTGCTACATCGGAATATAAAAAGATTTTTTTTGTTCCATCCTGTGTTTGGAAGCGCCTCTTTTCTCTCCCTCGCATAAATAAAAAATAACTGTCATCATTTTTCGATTTGTTCCATAATAATACGTATGTAAATAAATCATAACTAAAAATAAAAACTTAAATAAAACTTTTCGTAAGTACAACAAAGGAAAATTAAAATTTCTTACTTATTATTGAAAGTTTTCATCAAAAGTTTAATGGTCGTAAAAATTTGAATAAAAGTTTCTTAATTACGAATCTGAAAATCGCTTATTCTTATTTTAAAATAATATATATTTATTTTCACAACAGGTAAGTAAATACGACAGGTTATTAAGCTCCACGCAGTAACTTCTTTTTAATCTATAAGGAAAAACTCTTTTATTCTTTTTTCTTATAGCTATGAAGATTGCTGTAGTATGCCTACTACTAGTAGCCTGTCTTATTACGGGGTGGTCGACTTCAAACGCTCAAAGAACACCTGATTACTGTCAACTTTGTCTAATCCTGCTACCTAACAGAAAACAGACCTGCTGTTACCAACAAAACCAGTGCTGTGACCCAACGTGGTACGGGAAGACAAAGAATTAATGTTTAATTCTAAACTTTACTTCGAGTCAAGTGTCATGTCGATGTTCAAAGAATTACTTACTGCACTGAAGTTCTTTTATGCTCAGTGTCGTTTTCTTGTAAATAAAAAAGTCAGCTGTAAAGTAAATTGCAAAATACTCAAATAAAGTCAGCTGTAAAGTAAATTGCAAAATACTCAAATAAACTCTTAATGTTCAGCGCATCTAGTGTACAATAAATAGCAAAAACAAGTTTTACACCATTTATTTACATCACAGTATCTTTTTAACTCTGATGATGAACACAAAGTCCATTTCGCTGCTTAATGATTTTAACGAAATTGTGAGAACAGTGGGACTAAATTATCGAAAATTTATTTCAATCTATTTCCTGATTTTGTTGCCAATCTTCCAACCCAACATAGTCTTAAAAAAATAAAATGCTAATCATTATAACAGAGCGGATTAAAAACTAGGTAAACTTAGGCAGTCGTCGAGGTCAGAAAATTTTGGGGACAATAAAAATGAATGAACTGGAAACAACTTACTATTGATGTAATTAGTATTAAATTCTCCTTTATCGTATACAATAAATCTGCAATTATAAATTAATTTTTATTTATGCTCGGACATATTTTAATTTTTGCCAATGAGTTCTGGGAGGAGATGCTAAGTGGCGGTTTTATTGTCAGAATAAGCATCTCTCTCTCTTTCTCTTAAATGGTGATTTCACCGAGAATATTTTGATATTTGGTTTGAAACATTGAACATTTTTCTTTATTACTAAGAAGTCTTTAGCTGCAAAATTTTCAAGGTTTTTATCAAAGTACTTTACAAAGCAATAATGCTAGAAAATGAGGCATTAATGCTGACTTAAATTTCCGAAGAAAATGCTGGGTTAGTATGGAGGTTTTTTTTTTTTTGCTTTACTCTTTGCGCAAAAATTTATTGCTATGGTTTTTGGCTTTCTCTATTATTTGCATAGCAGATTTAGAATGATATTTACTGAAATCTGAAACTTCTGTGTTATTTTAAACTATTTTATCGACTGTAAAATTTTTAAACAGAAGAAATAAAAAGTTACAACCTACAGAATAAACCGGCCAGCTTAAATTCTCAACAGTACTGTATTGTCCATCAGTCAATTTTGTAAAATAATACATCTTGGAAAGCATTATAGTTTAAAGTATGTCTACCAATATAAAAGTTTATAAAAGTTTTTTATTCTATAAGAAAACGTGATTTTTAATATGAAATTAATTGTCACTTTTGTGTGATTTATAATTTACCTGGGTGCGAAACCGTAGGAGGTTGCTTGGTTTGTGTGCTTAAAGCCGCCACTGGACGTGAATCCTTTTGACGTGGTTATCACAGCTTTCCCAATAAGACACATTCAATTCATTATCCTGAAGCAAAGAAGAGGAAAAAAAAATATTTTTAAAATTGCAACTTAAACTGCATATGGACAAAAAAATAAAATAAATAAAATAATGATAGAAAATTAAGAGAAAGAAAATTTCCCTTTTATAATGCAGTGTTTTGTTTAAAAACCCCATACTGAAATAAAGTAGTGCAAGTTATTTGTTGAAAAACCATTGGAAGTATCGATACAAAAGTTTCAGACAGAAACAACAAAAATTCTATAATAAAAATGTACAGTATAAAAAAGTTGATCAACAGTGAATAACATGTTATTAAGAAAGATGAAATTCAATCCCAACAAGAGTATATTAACATATTCTGTCCATAATGTGTACTGAATTTTTTTCTTACTAATTAGTAAGAAATTACGGATCTATAGTGGCGGGTAGTGTTTTTATATTTTGTATAATTTTAATCTTATCTTACATTTTATAGTTTTAATTTTGTGTTTTTTACTATTCTACTGGTATTTTACTGCTGCGCGTGTAGCACAGTGGTATCGCCACTGTCCTCCCCACACCGGGTGCAAAAGGCTCGGGTTCGAATCTCGTCGATGACGCGAGGAACTTTAATGGGCTTTTTTCACTCCATGGCTGAGTTAGTTGGTCTCAAGCGTAGATAGAAAGGTTTCCCCCCCCCCAGAAACTGGAATTTTTTCGTTCAGAAAAACAGGCAAATCGATCAGAGAGCACACGCAATTTACAGACATGATACGTATACGGGAATATATAAGAAATTACGGGTGGCCCTAATATAACAGTTTGAGTTTGAGGTGTTATACTGATCTGATCCATTTATTCTTATCTGTTACTTTTTTGATTACTTGACATACCTTTCTAGCACTTGATATCAGGATGTTTATTTTTATCAATGTATTTACGATGTATTTTTAAAAGTGTCTACTTGATTCCTATTGTGTAACATGCATCTATTATTGTAATTCATGGATAATATAGATGATCTCTTCCAAAACTGGAAGGCAAAAAATTAAAAAGACTAAAAAAATGAAAATTATATTTTTCTTTTTTCGCTCTTTTCAAAATTATATTAATAGAGTTAATTCTAATTCTTATAAGTGTATTTCCATTACGATTAGTTATCTTCATAGAACAAACTGAGAAACACTTATTAACTATGCATATAACATCAGCTGCATCTACTCGAGGGCTCTCAGAGAAAAAAAAAATGGACAATATCGGTGGTACTTTTTGCGTGTTGCATCACCCTCGCAAGTAGCATAGTGGTTACGAACGTGTCCTTCCACGTTCGGCCTGGCTTCGAACTTTGTGAAAACAGAAGGAATTTCATGGGTCTTTTTCATATCATGACAGCGTTAGTTGGTCTGGGTGAGAGTTACATGCGCGCCCCATCCCGGAAGCTCGGTGTTCCATCCAATAAAATAAGCAGACTGATCACAGCACGCACGCATTTTACAGACAAGGTAAGAGTATACTGATGCCACATAGCCTTAGATGAGTTGATATGAATATAAACAACAACATGTATCCGTCTGGGTACTTAATTTTTGAAATAAATTACTTGAAATCAATAAACCACTTTAATATATATATATTTAATGTGCTCGACGTGGAAAATGTGAAAATAAAGACGAAATATACGCCCACAGATATTTTGAGCAAACGCAATTTTAGATTTAGGTTTTGTTGTGAGTTATGTATATAATTTTATGCCGATTATTTAATGGTGGATTTGTGCAGCACAAATAATACGTCATTTCATCACAGTAATTTCTGGAAGATACTTAAAACTTGACTTCAAGTTTGATTAATATATAAAAGTACTTTTATTTTTCCTATATAGAGATGAAGATCGTCGTTCTTATCATATTATTTGCGCTTCTCGTTGGCACAAGCTGGCAGCCATGCAACGCTCAGAACCGTCCAGACCCAATACGCATTTGCATACCATGTCCAGTATTAAACAGAAGCAGGAGGCAGGACTGTTGCAAGACCCGTCAACTCTGCTGCAGTCGTACGCTGGTCGACAGAATCGTTAACCCATAAAAAAGCTTTTCATTGCAATGACTTTAGTGCCAAGACGTGATCTTTATACTGTCTTGCGACAGAAGGAAAGAAAACAGAAGATAATATGGAGTCACAGCCTACCAATATCATCGTTGTAAATATACAAAAGGATCGAGATTCTGAGAGCAAGTCTTGATCACTGATGTAAAATAAACATTTTTTGTTAGTAAATCCCTTGTAAAATTCCCTAATGTGATGTTATCATTAAAGTAGAAACATTCTTCCATTATTCATCCTATCCTTCGCACGCATATTTCGATTTGTTATAAATAGTTAATAATATACAAGAGTAACAAACAGATATTAGTATTAGTATTAGTAACGGCTGCATGGTGCAAGAAAGCCTATGGCTTATGCTGTACCAGCCAAAAAAAAAAAAAAAAAAAAATCCGAACAAAACAATGATAAAAACAAAAAAAAAATAAATAAATAAATAACTAAATAATAATAATTAATAAATAAAAAAAAATAATAATAAAATAAAAAATAAATAAAAAGGAAATTAAACCTATCATCCTATGCGCTTCCCTTACCCGAAATACTATCCAGATGACCTTTGAATTTCCCCAAACTGTCGGCCTCTACCACCCATGAAGGCAACTTATTCCAGTAATTTATAACTCGCTGGCTAAAATAGAACTTCCTGCAGTCCAATCTAAACATTTCCCCCCCGTAACTTGAATTTATGTCCCCTAGTTCTAGCATCATTTATAATCTTGAAAATTTCGTCCTCATTCATTTTACTGATGCCTCTCAGAGCCTTAAACACCTCAATCAAATCTCCTCTAAGGTGTCTAGTTTCCAAACTCTGCAACCCACATATTCGAAGTCTTTCTTCATAAGGACGCCCTTTTGCCGATCTCACCAGGCGAGTTACCCTTCTTTGCACCCTTTCAAGAAGCTCGATGTCTTTCTTCAGGTGCTTCAGGATATAATATTATATAAACTATAATATCATATTCGTAAACCCTTTAATAAGAAGCATCTAGCTTCTTATCAAGAGGGAGTTTCGAAAACTTTTGCCACTAAGAACACATGCTGTTACGTTCTTTTTTTTTTTTTTAATTTTTTAATTTTAAAAGCAAGGAAAAGTAGATTTAATTTTATATTAAGCAGCTTCTCATCAGCTTGAGTTGATTTTTTATATACAAAGCCAGGTGTTTGTTAAATGCCATCCAGTTTTAAAAAATGGAACGGTTTTATCAATAATTTCGTCTCAGTTGTGACATGTGGTGGACCTTTTTATAATGCGAGTGGACAGCTATCCAAAAATGCTGTCCAATTTCTTGTTAATACAAAACAATGACTTGTTTATATTTTGTGGGAAACAGAAGTAACATCAGGAGAATAAATAAAGAGAAGTAAAAATCTGCTATAATAAAAGTGAAGAAAGCAGAAAAACACTCGTTATAGACAAATTAATGATTCAAAAACGAATAAAAAAAAAAAACACAAAAAATTGAAAAAAACATGTTGAATATACTCACTGACCAAAAAAATAGAAGTCTTTATTCAATATCTAGAAGGACCACTTTTTTCCTGAATTACAGCCCTTACACTAGCGCCATGGATTCCGTTAGGTATCTGAAGAGTCTAGCTCCAGATTTAACCATTCTTCCATCAGGATATTTCTCAGCTGCAGTACTGTGGTCGGTACAGAACTACGAAGCCGAACTGCCCTTTCGAACATATCCTACACATTCTGAATCGGATTAAGATTTAGAGAATTAGGCGGCCAGCGTTGATGATGGAAATCTAAATGTTCCTCGAACCATTCAGATACAATTTTTGTACGGTGAACAGTTGCGTTCTGATCCATCGCAATCCGGGAAAAATGAAGCACTGCAGGGTGAAGTTGGTCTGACACGATAGAAAGATATCCATTAGAGGTAATACGACCTTCTAAAGATATAGCGAACCCAGTCCGTACCAACAAAATACCATGATACCACCTCCTCCGCTTGAGTGGTGGACATGAGACAATATGGATTCATGGCTTCATGAGGTTCACGCCACACTTTCAACCTATTACTGGTGAAAAAAAGGTGTGTAAATCGAGACGCGTTAGACCAAACGATCATTTTCCACTCTTCAGAGGCCTAGTCCTGGCGTTGGCTGCACCATTACAGTCTAATCTCTCGAGTTTTTGCAGAAAGTGACTTTCGTACAGGCACACAAAATCCCAGATTCTTCAACTTCCACCGCATATTTCGGTTGGAAATGGATCTTTCTTTGCCTAAATTGAATTTTTGTCATTTTCTGCGCACTGGACCTCTATTCTGATTCACAATTCGCTTTGTAAATTCATGCTGTCTCGTTCTTGGAGTGCCGCATTTCTTGCTTTTAGAGCTGCATTCGCTTTTCGTCTTCCATTCGTATACTTTCGAGATGGTTTTTTGATACATCAGTGATTCCCTTGTTTTCTCAATTGTGGCTTCTGTCAAACCTGTTCCAGCAATAACAACTTTCTGAAAATCAGAAAGATCACCTGTCTTCATCAAGACCGGACCGACGAAGAAGCCCCAGGATAGCATATATTATTTATCTGATACCAAGGGACTTGAATCATGCTATGCGACAACTTACGTTTGCACACCGAGCGTTTAATTATTATCTGATGGCGCTTACGAAAAAAAGTTTGTAATTTTCTGGCCAGCGAATAAATATATCATATAAAATGCATGTTCGTATGTTCCCACAGCCGCTTTGTATCTTTTTATATAATATAAAAATACATAATATTTTTATACATAAACTACATAAAATTACCAATGGGGAACGTACAAGCAAACAAAATTCTTGAGTGTTCTACTACACTGATTCATGGCAACTACTGTTGACGTTCCTCAGTTAAGCTAAATAAATCAGGCAGCAGGGTCGGTTTGTTGGTGCAGAGAGTGAATATTCCCAACAGTACAACAAAACACATCGCAAATGCCTAGGAATTCAATAATCTTTCATGTTGCAATCATCTATGCCATTTGGTCGGTTGCTGTAAGGTTTTAGACCATATTGCGCCATATATAATATCAGTACAGTGTCAATATATATATATATATATATTTATTTATTTCAGTATCAATATATATATATATATATATATATATATTGATACTGAAAAGCCATGACACAAAAACTGGCAAGACTCATCACAAAATGCATTAGAAAAGGTGTGACGCCTAAGGAGTGGAATAATGCAATCACAGTTTTGCTGCATAAGAAAGGAGACAATAAGAAATTTGAAATTATAGACCAATTAGCTTGTTATCCCAGATCTACAAGTTGTTCACAAGGGTCATTACTAACAGATTAGAAAGAATACTTGATGAGAATCAACCGAAAGAGCAAGCTGGCTTTAGGACAGGATTCTCAACTATGGATCACTTTCACATAATGTCACAGCTAATGGAGAAAGCAAATGAATATAAAACACCATTATGCCTGGCATTTGTGGATTATGAAAAGGCATTTGACTCCATACAGCATAAGGCAATGTTTCGGGCACTGGAAAGACAAGGCATAGATACCCCATATATTATGATTTCGAAGAAAATATATGAGAATGCTACCTCCTTTATTAGACTAGACAAAGACAGTAGCAAATTTAAAATTAAGAAAGGAGTTCGACAAGGAGACACAGTATCTCCGAAGTTGTTTACTGCTACCCTTGAGGAAGCTTTCAGAAGATTAGACTGGTCGCAGAAAGGAGTCAATGTGAATGGAGAGTACCTAAACCATTTACGATTTGCAGATGACATTGTGGTCATAAGCCACGATACCAAAGAATTAGAGGAAAATCTTAATCAGTTATGCAGAGTTAGTAAGGATTTTGGATTAAAGATGAATATGGCTAAAACAAAAGTAATGATGAAAACGTATGCCACAGAAAGGGATTATAATGATTGAAGGAGCAGTAATTGAACACAGAAAGGGATTATAATGATTGAAGGAGCAGTAATTGAACACAGAAAGGGATTATAATGATTGAAGGAGCAGTAATTGAAAAGGTGAAGTCATATACTTATCTGGGACAAGTCATTATCTGTAATAATGATAAATGGCTGGAAGTCAAGAGAAGAATAAATTTTGGATGGATAGCATTCAGAAAATATATTCACATACTGAGGAGCAATATCCCAATTTGTCTGAAACGTAAAATAACGAACCAATGTATACTCCCCACCATGACTTATGGAAGTGAAACTTGGGCACTCACCAAAAGAATGGAAGAGAAGCTGAGAACTACACAGCGAAGAATGGAACGAATTATATTGGGAACCGTTAGATAAGAAGAGAAACACATGGATTAGGCAGCAAACTCAAGTAAAGGACATTCTTATCAAAACTAAAGAACTAAAATGGTTTTGGGCAGAACACATAGCTCGAAGACATGATGACAGATGAACTAAGAAAATAACGGACTTCTTGTATTCCAGGTTTTCTTCTAGCTCCAAGAGGAGCTAGAAGAAAACCTGGAAGACAACAACGGAGATGGACAGATGAAATTCATGAATTTGTGGGTAGTAAATGGATGGCCATTGCACAAAACAGAAGGAACTGGAAAGTTGCTGGAGAGGCCTTCATCCTGCAGTGGACTGAAAATGGCTGATAATGATGATACTGATATTATACAGGGTGTTTCAGTTAAACGTTTCAGAACTTCTAAGAAGGGTAGGGTACATCCTGACAACTCGAAATCATATAGCAATGTGGGGTCGGAAATGCTTTCCTGAAGCGGTGTTGTACACAGACGCACCATAAAGAAAAGAGACCGTAAGTGAGAAATCGTTTTAATAATACATGAAAAGAAGCAAAAGGTACATGGATTAAAGTGTTCGAAGTTTCTTCCACGGGCTACAATGCACGCCTCACATCTCCGACGCATGGACATCCGAACATTCTGGAATACTCCAGGCGAATTTCGAATTTCTTCGGCAGCTACTGCGATTCTTGCAACCAGCTCCTCAGCATTGTCAACAGGGGTGTCATAAACTAGCGATTTCATATGACCCCAGAAATAAAAATCAAGACATGATAGGTCGGGTGACCGAGCAGGCCAACGCACGGGACCACCACGTCCGATCCACTGTTGACCAAATGTGACATCCAGGTAGTTACGAACATCTCCGCTATAATGGGCAGGGGCTCCATCGTGTTGGAACCACATTGTCTGTTGCGTCGATGCAGAAATCTGTTCATCTCTCAAAAGTTGTGGCAATACTTGCTGCATAAAGATCAAGTAGATAGGTCCGGTTAGACGACACGGTAACAGGTAAGGTCCGATGAGGTGATCTCCCATAATACCGGCCCATACATTGACCGAAAATCGAATCTGTGCTGCACGACGTCGTATTGCATGCGGGTTCTCGACCGCCCAGATATGGTCGTTATGCGTGTTGAAAATTCCTTCCCTTGTGAAGGATGCCTCATCGGAAAACAACACTTCAGCAGGAAAAAGGGGATTTGTAGCACATTTTCCAAGGTACCACTGTGCGAAAGCAATACGAGGTTGAAGAAACTTCGAACACTTACTTTAATCCATGTACCTTTTGCTTCTTTTCATGTATTATTAAAACGATTTCTCACTTACGGTCTCTTTTCTTTTTATGGTGCTTCTGTGTACAACACCGCTTCAGGAAAGCATTTCCGACCCCACATTGCTATATGATTTCGAGTTGTCAGGATGTACCCTACCCCTCTTAGAAGTTCTGAAACGTTTAACTGAAACACCCTGTATAAGGTGCTTAGAGGGGAACAGACTTCTGTGTATTATCAGACACTCAGTCTAAAACATTGATGGATCAAATATCTTTCTATTTTAGAAGGTTTAGGAGAAGTCCTGTTGGCCTGCCATCGAGAAGGTGTCGTGCACACCTTCTCGATGGTAAGCCCTCTTACGTCACTTTGGTGGCAATGATCGTGTAGAGCGGTTCTCTTCAAGACGCGTGGTCAGCGTGAAGAGTAAAAGACCAAACCCTTCAGCACGTGACAACACGAAAAAAAAAATGGTCCGCAGTTCCCAGCGGCTTTCATTTACCCCCCCCCCCTCTCTTAAGGCAGCGAGAGAAGCAGGATGCTATGCACGGAAACTGAACTTGGCCTATTACAATGTAAAATCGCCCATCGGTGAAGAGAGGATATTAGAGTTGGTAAAGGAATTAGAAAATGTGAATTGGAATATCATTGGCTTGGCTGAAACAACAAGAAGAAATGAATAACTTATAAGTTTATCAAGTGTAAATCTGCTGTACACCAATGGAAATAGTGAAAAGAGCGAAGGTGGAGTTGGTTTTTGGTCAATAAAGATATAAAAAACAATATTTTGGAATTCAAAAGTACATTACCAAGGGTGTCAAGACTACTCAGGATTTCTAAGCGATACAAGCTAAAGGTTATAATGATATATGCACCAACATCGAATCATGATGACGAAGAGGTTGAAGAAATGTACACTGAAATTGAGAGACTTCTTGTACACCGAAACTGAGAGAACAGAAAACTCACTACACCATTGTTATGGAGAACTTCAATGCTAAGGTTGGAAAGAGACAAAACAGCGCAGAATAGGAAACTACAGGAAATTTTGGAATTGATGAAAGAAATGAAAGACGTGAAAGACTTGTGAAATTTGCAGAATCTCGAGGAATGTCAGTAATGAACACTTTTTTTTTTTTCAAGAAAAGGATGAACAGAAAGTGAACTAGGAAGAGCCCAAATGGAGTAACAACCAATTAAATTGACTTCATCTTCGCTAGCAGAAGATATATTTTGAATGGCGGTACCGTCCTGAACAAGGTAAATGTTGGAAGTGATCACAGAATGGTAAGATGCACACTTGATATAGATGTAAAAAAAGAAAAAAAAAACGACTCTAGTAAATAATACGGTCTTTGAGATAACAGAAGAGGAGAAAAGCAGTATGTACTGGAAATTAAAAAAACTAGTTTGACCCTCTGCAGACCTTTCAGGACCAGGAATCGACGAGAAATATAACAAATTTCTGAAAGTGATAAAGCCCGAGAAACCTATAGGTAAAAATGGGAAAAAAAGAAGAAAAAAATTAGTCAAAAAACACTTGTCATGATGAACCAAAGACGACAAATGAAGGGCGAGATAAACACTGGCAAGAACAAAATTGAGTATAACTTCTGTTTATGCTCCGGCACGACAATCAAGTCAGTAGAGTTTACAATAAATCGTCAATACAAATATTTATCGTATTTAATAGTCACGGGCTTGAATCCCGGTCCACTCAAGGAACGCGTGCTATGCACGCTCGCTCCTGACCACTGGGCTACGTCAGACCCAATACTGAGTTATGCAAAGCCACTAGAGACTCAGAGAGGACATAAGAAGATTTAACACAAGAAAAGTAGAACAAGCATTAAGGGAAAACAAAGGACTTAAATCAGCAGCCATGAGCAGTAATGCAGAAAGATAAATAATACTGAAACTGGAAAATAGTGATGGTGTACTTATAAATAGCAGAGAACCCTAATTCAAATAGCAGAAGACTACAATAAAGAATTACATAGGGAGCGAGGGAATGATGCCAGCTGTGGGGATCACAAATAAGCAACACATATGACATACCCGATATCCTTCCTGATGAGGTAGAACATGTGTTGAAGAAAACGAAGAAACAGAAAACCCCGTGGAGGATGAAGTTACTGTAGAGTTGTTAAAATTGAGGGGAAGAGACATAGCACAGAAACTGGCATGAAACAGAAATTCTTCATAAAATACATTAGGAAAGGCGTGATGCCTAAAGAGTGGTATAAAGCAATCATAATTTTGCCGCATAAGAAAGGAGACAATAAGAAATTGGAAATTATAAACCAGTTACCTTGTTGTCCCACATCTACAAGTTGTTCACAAGGGCCATTATTAACAGATTAGAAAGAATACATGATGAGAATTAATCGAAAGAGCAAGCTGGCTTTAGGGCAGGATTCTCAACTATGGATCAACTTCACGTAATATCACAGCTAATGGAGATAGCAAATGAATATAAAACACCATTATGCCTGGCATTTGTGGATTATGAAAAGGCATCTGACTTCACACAGGATAAGGCAATGTTTCGGGCAATGGAAAGACAAGGCATAGACACCCCATACATTATGATTTTGAAGAAAATATATGAGAATGCTACCTCTTTTGACCCGATGACAGCAGCATACCATCGAGGCATTGACAAGATCAATTTCTGAAGAGAATCAACTGATAGTTCGTGGTTCCAAACACGCATTATGGCTTCCTGAAGTTCACGAAGGGTCTTTGGTTTCTTTCTAGCAACTGCAGATTCCACACAATGCCAACAGTTCTCTATAGGATTCAGGTCCGGGCGGTTTCCTGGCCAGCTAAGAGTTGTAATGGACCGTTCTTCCAACCACTGTTCACCTGTAACAAATGTAAACACATTACTGTCGAACCTCTAATGCAGAAATGAAGCTAAAGTAACTGCAAAAGTGCCTACTTACACTATTCGCCCGATGACAAAGAGCAGAGTCGTCCTGAAAGATGCAGTTACATGGCAGGTTGAAATGGTCTCTAATGGTTGGCAGCAATTTGCCTTCCAATTTAGCCAGGTATCCATTGACATTTACGGAATCTTTTATAAACTGCAGGTGACCTACTCCGCGATACAAAATGTACCACCCATATCATTTGGCTGGTAGGGAATTTCACTGTAGACACCATACAGTCTGGATGGTATTCTTCACCACGTGTACGGCGAATCGTTTGTTTCCCATCAGAGCCATGCAGGTTGAATTTCTTCTCATCCGAGAAAATAACTGACTTCCACTGCTCGGGGGTCCGTTTGACATGCTCCTTACACGAAATCAACCAGGGCCTTTTCATATTTTGTGTGAGGAGGAGCTTCTTCTTAGGACGATGGGCTACAAGTCCATTTTTGAAGAGGCGTCTTCTGACTGTTAATGCACTTGCTACCCTCCTGTATGTTCTTCCTGTTCTCTTTCCAGCTCAGTCGAAGAAGCTTTACGGTTTTTAAAGCATAAGTGCTTCAAAACGCGTCCTGTTTTGGCGTTGAGACTCGTTTGCGTCCGGTTCCTTTTTTCCTATCATCAGAACCAGTATTCTTGAGTTTGGAACGAAATCTACTCACTGTCGACTGATTACAAGACATTCTGTAAGCAGTATGACGGGAAAAACATTCTTCCTCATGTAAAGCAACAATAGCACTCTTTCTTCGTGGCGTCAATGCACGTAACTCGCCCTCCTGACACAAGCAAGGAATGACTGAAACCCTTGCGGAGCGTGCTTATATAGTTGAAAGTAACAGCTTATGCAATATTACGTCATCACCTACGCGTATCAATCTTATCTGATGCAATATGTAAGAAATATTGCCATATACTGTACTTACGTTATTCGGACGATAATTACAATTTTAAATGGTGATGCACTTTCTTTGAACACCAGTGTATATCCTTTTTTTATGTCCTATCCGCTGAAATCTTAGGAAATTAGGCAGCTGGACTTTGCCACAGTAAAATTAGTTTACTGGGTTCCTGGTCTGCCTCCACGGGGCGCAAGTGGGGCAATGTTGAGCTTCAGCAGGGTTCCAGAGGCTAAACGACCAGATGAACAACACAAATTAAATATCCACACACTTTTAAATCTCTGGCTTTCCCAGAAAACTGGCACACCCACAATGTAAGCAACGAGGAGATGGGGGAAACCTGGTGTCGCTAGACTTACACTTTACCATAAAGGCTTCGCCAAGCGCAGATCACGGCCAACCTATACAATAATATAAATACATACCTTTCGGATCGAAAAATTGAAGTCGCAGCGCCATACCAGAGAATCACAAGAAGAGTCTATAGCGGATGCCCTCAAGGGTCCGTTTTGGGTCCCCTATTATGGAATATCATCCTGGATGGGTTTCTGCGTAACAACCTTGGGGAAGTTCGTATACAAGTCTTCGCGGACTACCCTGTCTTTCTGGTTGCAGGTGACTCAAGGGCCCAACTCGAGACACGAGCTAATAATGCCCAGACCATCCACGTCGATCCTGCGGAAAGGTTTCCTGGATCAGAGGAGGCCACCACAAAGCAAGGTAAACGGAACTACAATCAAATTCGACACTGAAGTGAGATACCTCGGAATAGTATTCGACAGCACTCTCATTTTCCGCCCCCACCTATAACTACGAAACAAAATCAAGAGATATTCTGCAACAGTCGCGCGAATCACGCGCAGGGACTGGGGATTTAAAAAGCGAACACTCTCGCTATATTACAAAACCATATTCATCCCAGCGGTCACGTATGTAGCCGCTGCCTGGTACCACAGGACTAGGATTGCCGCAAACAAGAGAATGATTGACTCAATCCATTGAACAATCCTCCTAACAATGACGAGAGCATATAGCACGGTTAGTACTAAGGCGCTCCGTGTGCTGGCAGGGACTCTCCCCTTGGACCTGGAGATCATTAGACACGGGCTCCACTACTACCTCAAGCGGAAAATCACCATCGCCTTCCTGATATATGCTACAGAACAGATGAATGACATGAACATGGAAAAAAAACACGTCTTATGATCCACCAAAGAAGAGAATGGCAAAATAGATGGACGTCCTCCACAAAACGGGACGTCATGAGAAAATTCAAATTCATCCCCACAATCGATAGGGTCTATCCAAAATCATCACCCTGGTTCAACCCTGTCCACATACTTGCTCACGGGGCATGGCCCCCTCAATGACAAACTTACCACCCTTGGAATCCTTGAAAAATCCACTCTGCTGCTGCGGGGGAAGAGAAATTTATGCGTCAGTGTACACAATATGATGACCTGCGAGGAAAACTGATAACGAGAGTGACTTACATCCCAAAAGATCAGGAACACTACTTCCTGGACACAGGAGAGGAGTACCTGGCCCTCACCACCTTCGCCAGAAGAACCCTGATTGTGATCATGAACTGACAAAACAAAAAAAGACTCACAAACGCAGGACAAGTCATGTCATCCTGCCCGGACTGCGAATCCATGAGAATAGGACTACTCCCAAATATAAAAGACAGAAATGACTCTTAACCGCAGGACTATGCCCACATATAACAAGATAGATCTACAAAATTGGAAGACACTTGGACTAGACCCGGACGGAACCCGTTTTGCATGTTTCTCTACAACTGGACTTGGAGACATCAGCAACTTTGCAGACACACGCCATATTGACGACCAAAACGGCACCCTCGCCTGGTTTCACTTTTGCACCTCTGCCTGGTGGGAGGGAAGTTACGGTCCTCCTGTCTCCTCCTTTCCCCCCTCTTTCCTCCTGATAGGGCATAGGCGTGCCCACTGACCTTCCTCTGGAGTTGCCTTCCCTATTGACTCCATACTTCTGTCTTCCCCCCAGTCTTCAGCCCCCCCACTGTATCTATATATAGATATAGTGGGGGTCTGACTCAATAAACAATATTCTTGATTCCATTTACCCTACTGAATTTTCAGCGATGTCACTGGAGCAACAGCAGTTCATCGACAGTAATCAAGCTTATCAGCCAGAGGCTACGGAACCGCCCTTCACTATGTTAGAGATGAATATGGCTCTGGCTAGAATGAAAGATGGGAAAACGCCAGGTGCTGACTGAAGTCGACGTAGCCAAGAAATTCGCTGAAGGCTACCCCACCACACTCTTGAGCCTCCTCATCAGGTGCCTTGCTGAAGGAACTTTCCCTGTACCCTGGAAGACTGCTACTCTCAAGCTGATCCTGAAAAATCCAGATAAACCACCCCAACTTCCTGCCTCCTACTGACCAATTGCTCTGCTCTCCGTTTTGGCCAAGCTTCTAGAACGACTTCTGCTGTATCGCCTTTCCACATGCTATACCGATAAGCAACTCACCTCACCATGTCAGTTTTGATTCAAGACAGGCTCCAGCACTGAAGACGCTATACACAACTTGATTACCCAGGCCACACATACAACTTCAAAGTATACTCTAGCCATCATGGTGGACTTTGCTGGTGCCTTCGATCGACTGTGGTGGCCCAGTGTCCTTCGGAGGCTTCGGCAGGCAAACACGTCCAAAAACCTATACAACAGTCTAAAATCCTATCTCAGCAATAGAAAATTACAAGTTGTAAACAAATACCAGACTATGACAAGATGCGTTCACCGGGGTTTCCCCCAGGGCTCTGTCCTTGGGCCATTCCTCTGGTCCATTGTTCTGGACGAGTTCCTGGGGTTTGATCTGGGTGGAGCTAGACCCTTAGCCTTCGCCGATGATCTTGTTCTGGTGGTTCAAGGTGACACAAGAGCGGCACTGGAAGCAAAAGCAAATACAGCTCTGGAAAAGCTCCAAAACTGGGCAGCACTCCACAACCTCCCAATTTCTGGTGAGAAAACAAAATCGATTCTCCTCAAGGGAAAGCTACAAATACGCAGGCCTCCAACAATTAAGTTAAATAACATCCCTATACGTCTCTACACAGAAGTCAAATACCTGGGAATCTACATTGACACCGGCCTTACCTTTCACCCTCATCTGAAGTACTTACCCACAAAAATCCGAAAGTATACGGCTATGATAAGAAGAGTCAGCAGAGCGGACTGGGGTTTGAAGATAAAGCTTTGTCTCTCTCATCTATAAAGCGGCGTTTCTCCTAATCGTGTGTTATGGAGCCTCAGTTTGGTGTACAAAGGCCATCCTGGAAAAGAATAAGCGTAAACTTGACTCAATACAAAGATTCATGCTGTTGTCTATCTGCAGGGCATGTCGCACTGTCAGCACCCCTGCCCTACAGGTTATTACTGGATGCTTGCCACTCTATCTTGAGGTGATTAAAAGGGAACTTTACCATCGATTAAAGAAGGGAATTCCGACACAGTTGTTAAATCTTCAACTGCAGCTTACCAATGACCTGAAACAAGAAAGAAAACGTATCTTCGAACACCTTCAAGGACTTTGGCAGCATTCGTGGGAAACCACGCCCAAAGGAGAAATTACCAGAAGATTCCTCCCATCCATTGACATGACTTTCCCAAAGTCTCCTTCCTGGTTTTCACCTGGTCTGCAAGTTACATTCCTGATCACAGGAGATGGGCCCTTTCAACAGAAATTGACAACAATGGGAATTGAAAGCAATCCATTCTGCCACTGTGGCGAAGAGGAGTCATGGGGGCATCTCATGTATGAGTGCCCTGCTTACGATGATTGTAGGCTCAAATTTTTTACTGATTCATACCTGCTTCAGAATGAAACAACATACAAAGCTTTAACGAGTTACGCACAAGCCGTCTTTACCATCAGACGGGCAAAGTTTGCTGAACTTAGAGCTGCTCAGAACAACGACCTTCAAGTGCAAACACAAACTGGGGTGGGATAGCATTTTCCCAACTGATAAAAGAGTAAGACTGAAGATTAAAATACAATGCTGGCATAATGGTTGGCACTCCTTGAAAAGCTGACTCGCAGAGAGTGCTTGGCCTTTGGCACTCGCACAGTGGCTCCTACCCCTGTGACTTTTGATCCCTCTACCCATCCCCTATTTCTCCTTACTCGGGTGGACCGCCTTCTCTATCTGTCCACTTTAGCTTGTTCCTCACATTCAAACCCCCTTCTTTTTTTTTTTTTTTAACTTGGTCTTCGTCCAGGACGCTCAGGTGACTCTGGCGGAGACCAGCCAGAGAATAAAGGGCAGCCTGGCTACCTCCTAGCGGTGTGTGCGGGAAGCGTGAGGTGCCACCAGGGGCCCCGCCGCCAAATGCCAGGACACCCAACAGAACCTAACGCAATATGTCATATACAACAGACAACACTTTTCTGGAATTTACAGTAGTTCTGTATTTCTTCACAGCGTACATATGGCGCAGATGTGAGAAATCACAGGTGGCGCCTAACCCTAACACTATACACACTATGCATCTATATATAAGCGAACGCCCTACACGTCAAAATTAAACCGCGTACACATATTCGGTCTTTCAAATCCAGCGCAATCACCCCCTCCCCTTTTTTTTTAGGCCCTAGCCACTGAAATCTCAGGAAACTGGGTGGCAAGGCCTGCAAGAGTAATAAAATCTAAACTACTAGCCTGGTTTGCTTCCCCTGGGCAAGTGCGGGCAACGCTGGGCCTCAGCATGGGTCCAGTAGCTAAAATGCCAGAAGAACAGCGGTAGACCTCTAACGAAATTGCTAACTGGACTGTTTGGTCACTGTGAGAGCTAGCATCGAGTGGCGCGCGAAGTTCAAAAAAAAAACGATGTTTATTTTTTTATTATTATTTATTATTTATTTTTTTTCAATCAAGGTCTCTCGCGGAATCCCTAGCGACGTCTCGCGGAACCCTGGTTGAGAAACCGTGTGCTAAACGGTTTAGACTAGCCCATGAAGGCTAAAATAATATACTGTATTTACAAAATTATACATGATGGTACTGTCCTGACGTTTGCGGTTTTGTTATCATTCTGTAGGGCCTTCCTATTTTGTTGTTTCATTATGTATTACATTACTTAAGTACTTTTTGATAAATGTGTTAGGAATTGTTCTTAGTCAGGTTGTCTTTTAATATCTCAAATGCTTCAGATATGTTTTTACTATTGTTGCATATTCTTATTGCTTGTGAAGTAATTATATTTCTCTGTATCTTGATTGGTATATTGCAGCTCCAATTGCTTAGGTGTATTATTTGAAAGTTATAATCTTCTCTATTACCGTATATTCCTATTTCTACTTGGTCATTCTCCTTAATTTTTATTTTGAGGTCTAAAAACATTACTTTTGTGTTGTCTACGTTCGTTTTTGTTAATGTCAGATCGTTGGGATAGATATCATTTTTTATTTCCTCTAGGTTGCTGTCAAAAGAAATCATGTCGTCTATGTATCTGTATGTCTTTATTTTGGTTGCTGTTCTTTTTACTGTATTCTTTTTCATAGTGGTGTAGAAAAAAGTTTGCTGCCAGTATTGAGAATCTGGAGCCCATAGGAACCCCTATTACTTGTTTATATATATATATAAACATATATATATATATATATATAAACTTCGTATATGTAGTTATTAAATAGGCAGAACTCTGTATATACTGTCCATTGGCTTTCATCTATCTTTAATTTTTCTTTGTAATCTTTAAAGTATGTGTCCAATACTATTTTGAGCTTATCTAATGGGATGGCCGTTGGCAAAGTCATGTGTTTCTAATTTGGCGATTTGGGATGGTCTTTAATATATTTTAACACTTCGATGTTACTATTTATTATCCATGTTTCATGTCCTTATACATTTGTTTTAGCATTTTTTCAAACTTACTGGCGATTACATTGGTGTAGCAATTTCTAACGCTGGTGATGTATCTGAAACTAACTGGAGGTTTTATGAAATTTTGGTATCATATATAAGAACGGTATATGTAATATATATTTTTGTCTTTAATTTCTTGTGTAGTACCAGTACCTTGTTAACTGTGTGTCTTATGTTGTTGCTGAACCTCTTGTATGTATTGCTTTTTTGTAATTTCATCTTTAAGTGTTTCCGTGTAATTTTTTTTACAAATGATGGCGAAGTTATTGGTGGCTTTATCTACACTCGTAATTACAAATTTATTTTGTAGTTAATCTGCATTTTTATGTTTGTATTATTAAATATTGTAGTTTGTTCATAGATGTCTCCTTGGCAACACTGTCTTTGGCCCAAAGGATCTCGGATTGGCAGGTTAAAACTGATTGGGTAACAAGTGACCATAATGTTATCAAGTTTACTATGAGAGATATTGTTTCTCGTTCTAGATCGGATCCTTTTGATGTGCCTCGTTTTCACACTAGGTCTGCAAAGTGGCAGGTCTTTGACAAGGTAATAAAAGAAATGTTTACTCCTGAGCAGATGGGTATTATGGAATCTCTTCCTTTGGATAATCAAGTTGAATTTATACAGAACACTATTATACAGGCTTGTGAAGCCTCAATGAAATTTAGAAAGCGCAAACCATATCACGTTCCTTGGTGGTCTTCTATATTAACTGATTTAAAACAGCTTACTAGAAGGACTAGACGTGAATTCCAGAGGGCGAAGAGAAATCCATCGCGTACGGTACTTGAATTGACGGTTTTACAAAGTAGATACAAACAAGCAAGACGAAATTATCATAATGAGATTCGCAAACAAAAAAGGACTTCTTGGGAGAGTTTAATTAGCACCCAGGGAAATAGTGATCCCTGGGGACTTATTTACAAGCTTGTGACCAAAAAGATTCCACCAGGGGAGATTTTCACTTCTGTCACAACAGCAGAAGGTCAAAGTACCCTATCTTGGTCTTCTACTATAGACAGAATATTAGACGTAATTATACATCAAGATTCTGATACTAATATGTCACCGGAACAAATTGACATCGTACATTTAAATTCTAACTACACAGGATTGACTGAAGAACCTCCATTCTCTCTGGAAGAGGTCGAATGCGCAATAAAATCCATGCGCTCGGGTAAATCCCCTGGGTATGATAAAATTGAAGTAGATGTTGTTAAAAGAGTCTGGAAAATTGTACCAGCTTCAATATTAATTTTGTTTAATTCATGCCTACGAAGTGGTGAATTCCCTAGAGTGTGGAAAAGAGCTTTGTGCAAAATCTTGCTTAAGAATCCCAAAAAACCGGCTGAGGATCCATCATCATATAGGCCTATAGCCCTTCTCCCAGTTCTGGGAAAGGCGCTAGAGAAGGTTGTTGCCAGTAGATTAATTGCAGCATATGCCGACAAAAGACTTGCTTCTGGAGACCAGTATGGGTTCACCAAAGGACGAGGGACAGAAGATGCATTAGTTAGACTTCTAGATATTCAGGCTGATACAGATTCCAAGTATTTGCTCGGCCTCTTTGTGGACTTCAAAGGGGCCTTTGACACCCTTTGTGGCAAAGTGCCCTGGCGAGGTTCCGGGAGACCGAAGTGTCCATAAATATATATAAGCTTTTAAAGAGCTATTTTTCTGCTCGTACCATTTCTGTCAAATCTGGACTGGAGGAGGTCTCTCGCAGAGTTACAAGAGGATGTCCACAGGGGTCAATACTTGGTCCCTTGTGCTGGAATCTGGTTTTTGATTCCTGGTTGGTTAAGAGTTTTCCAGCTATTCATATGATCGCATACGCTGACGATCTTACAATATTAATCCAGGGTAATTATAGGAAAAGCCTTGAAGAATCAGCAAATGCTGTGCTGTTAGAACTCTCCAACTGGTCTTCAACACATAAATTGCAGGTTTCTATTGCAAAAACGTCTCAGATGTTGCTTAAGGGAAAGCTTGACCATGGAAGACCTCCAGTTATTAAATATAGGGAAAAAACCATTAAGTACTTATCGAAGACCAAATACCTAGGCATTTATATTGATGATGCTCTCAGTTTCCTACCACATGTTCAGTATGTGAAAGAAAAGGCTAAATTGTTCCTGAGCCGAATTAAACAGATAACAATACAAGACTGAGGTCTTAGAGGTCAAACCTTACGACTTCACTATAATTGTGTGTTTTTGTCGATAATTTCTTATGGAGCTGGTGCATGGGGCTTTAGAGCTAATAAAGTTGCTTTACTACAGCAACTGTTACAAGCACAGAGGGCTGCCCTCCTGACCGTGTCAAGAGCTTGTCGAACTACCTCCACGATGGCTCTTCAGGTTTTGCTTGGGAAACTACCTGTCCATTTTGAAGTTCAGTACCGCTACCTTAAGTATCACCTTTTGAAGAAAATATCATTGACCTATGATAACATCCAATTAGATCTAAGTGCTCCCATTAAGACTGAGAAGACAAGATTAAGACAAATTTTTATTGCAAAATGGCAGCAGGAGTGGTCTTCATCTGATATTGGTGCAGTCACAAGGGACTTTCTGCCTGTAGCAAGTGAAATTAAAAAGGAGGAGTTAAAGTGGTTTTCGCCTGGCTTATATGGTATGTTTATATTAACTGGCCACGGAAGTATAAATACTAAACTTCACAAACTGGGACTTTCACCAACAACATCTTGTTTGTGTGGCCAGGAAGAAACTGTTAACCATATTCTTCATCAATGTCATTATTATAACGATCTTAGACGTGACCTACTTAGTGTAGTTCCTAACTTGGACTCCAGCAACAATAAAATTCTGGTTGAGTCTGAGACAGCTTTTAATGCTATGAATGTGTTTGCTTCTCGTGCATTTAAAAGAAGAACCGAAATTAGGTCCTAGTTTTACTGTTCCTGCGATTTCTTGCATCCTTTATTGGATTAGGAAAGAAATATCTCTCATTTTTGATTGGATTCTATATTTGCAACTGATTAGTATCATTAAGTGCTACACTATACTTTCCTGGATTTTATAATAGACTTGTTCTTGATGTGGAACTGTTTTCAGCAGAATAGGTATTATTGTATAAGGAATTTTGCTCTACTCATCGAGATATTATTTGGCCTTTAGCGTTTCATAGTTTTTGGAATTAATATTTCTTCGTGAGTGACATGTGACCACTATGACTTTTCATATTACAGACTTTTCCTAGTAACTCTGTTATTAACTATCTGGGATGATTATCTTAGACTTTTTGGGCTCTCTTAGAGCTTGTATTTAGGCAAGAACTTTTTAAAACATAATTTTGAACCCTGCCTAATGTGATCTCATCTAGGATTTGGACATGTATATTACTTTTGCGTTAATCCTGACACATTTTATTTATTGGGCCAGGTTATGGCATTACCCTGGCATTACATTGGACGAATCTGTACATAGTGTATATTCTGCTGTGTTCCTGAAGAAGAGGATATTGTACATATTGCACATAGTGTCTTTCTGTGGAGCTTTTCAGAATTCGTGGAATTTGCTTTCACTGTGTTTTTTGTTAGAAGATCAATTATTTCTTCAACAACTGAAGACGTTCTGCCTACAAGGGGTTAGGCAAACTGTAAATTAAGATGTTTTGCTGATCCTAGTTCCTAGGATGGGATTTTCCATGAGATAGGTCTCCATGGTTGGAGAAGTTAGTCCACTTCTCCACTTCTTCCTACTTTATTCTTGCTTTACTTCTTCTCACTTCTAACTATTGGAGAGTCCCTCTGTTGATTCTCCTCTATTCTATCTTTTTACCTCCCCAGATCCAAAACTTCTCCCTCTGCATTCCTCTTTTTCCACTTCGTTCTCTTTTTCGGGCACTCTCAGGTGTTATGCCCTGGGCTTGCCCAGCAGGAGATAATTGATCCTGGTCGCCTCCACGTGGCGAGGATGGGGGGGGGTGAGACGTAGTGACTAGGTGTTACTGCTTCTTACCTGCTAAGAGCCAGATACCGGCCGATAACATAACAACAGAACACATCATAACACTTACACGTCCAACACACTACATACAATTGGCCGGTTTTGGCATAAGCTTCAACACAAGAAGTACAATAGCGGCTTATGGGGGGAACCCTGGGATCCGCCACAACAACACATGAATATCCCTGTAGTTTGTTCATGTTCTATGCTTTTGATAAGGTTTGTGCTATCGTCCAGTACTCCTTATCCAGCCGTTAAAAAAAATCTTCGATTGGTGTTTCATAATTCAGGGATAATTTGTAACTAAATTGCACCAGATCACAGTATATCTCTTTTCTAACTTTTTAAAAATTATTCTTGTAATTAGGCATAAATTTAAAACCCTGTTTCATAAGGTTTCTCAGTTCTTCATCTTCTATAATTTCTAAATCACCTGTAATAACATGTCCGTGGTCTATATTTCTCTCTTTTGTCTAGTTTCGCAGCAGTAACAGTTTTGTGTCGTTACTAAGTCTGTAGCTTTCGCTTTATAATTACATATACTTAATCGTATGGGTGGCTGGAGGCTAAATTTAGGAATAATGGTCCAACTTCGGTTTTAAAGGCGGTAATAAGCTATGGTATTTTCTGAAATATATTCTTCCTGCTAACTCGGTCAAGCCTTTTGTCTAGAAACTTAATCCTACAATATTCTATATTTTGTGTTAAATTATCTGTGTTTTTAAGTCTGTATTTCCAATGTCTATTATGAGGTTTATTAGATGTTCATTCTTAAATTTAAGTGTGTTTGTAAATCTTGTAAATAATGAAGAATTAAATAAGCAAGAAAATGAGATAAAGAGAGACAAGAAGACACAAAGAGAGAAAAACAGCGAATTGAGCAGGATGATGCTACGAATAGAGAAAAACACTATAAATCAGAGCAAAGTGGAAAGTAACAGTGATGTAATGGATATTTACTAGCTATTCTTCAAGATGACAGCATTCGTGTAGCTGGCAAACTCACATTACGTGCTATGATTTGCACACTAAGAGTTATGTCAGTACCTCGTTATAAACTTGTGACCTTTCATACGTACCTAGCGAAGTCAAAGTGTGTAGAGGAATGCTATAAAATATTACCTGATTGCGAGATACCCACAAAAACTTCATATATCAGGTCGCAATCTGCTTGAACTAAGGCATATTTAAATGTAATCTTCGCTTCAAAGTGCAGCAGGACGGAAATATAAACGATTGTGATTATTTCCATTAAAGGGTAATGCATGCAGAATCTTCCTCTAAGTGTACACTTTAACAAACAGAATGAACATCGAAGTTTTGGTAACTTTTGTTCGCTACCAGTGGAGGACTGTAGGCGGCATTGTTGCTGTTTTCCTCTTCATCCCTCTCCCTCTTCTTGTCTCAACACCGGTAAGTTAGTTCATTACATCTCTGCTGCCTGAGAAGAATGTGTGCGCTATAAATATTATACAGAGTGCATAAAGAATGTTACAAAATTTAAACCTTTAGAGGATAATATCCGTTTACACAGACAATAGGCATAAATAGTAACTACACTACGCATAATTAGGATTTATTAGCAAACGACATTTATTATCCTCACAAAGAATAAACAGCGTATAATTTAAATACAAAAAGTTTATGAAAAATGGTATGATTAAATTTCAAATCTAAATTCTCTATATTATCAAAAGGTTCTTCGCGTAATGAGTTATACACTGCATTGGAAGATATGAGATTATGTTAAGTTCTTTTGAATTTCCGAGGTAACGAAAACCAGGAAATATCAGTTTATCGTTCACGTAAATTGCATCTATTCTATAATGGCCAATTTGCCTTTTCTGCGGAAAAAATACCAATTTTCGTTTTAAAAAAAATTCAAGCCTCACCAGCGTGTGAATATTCTATAAACTTGATTCCGTTGAGAAGCAATTCAAAGCAGCCCTTTTCCACTGGGCGTGAAAGAGCGGTTATAACCACTGTGCTAGCCATATGGACAGAGTATGCCATAAAGCTCATGAATATGAGATAATTTACAGATACATTTACACATTTACAGATATAATAACGGGATAGTAAAACAATATACTGAACTGAACGTAGAAATTCTTAAGAAAATTATAATACTTGAAAAACGTGAGACAAAAGTAATAAACACAAGCGCCTAAAAATTACATTCAATATATTTATTCACCATTGCCATACAAGATCAAAGGTTAATTTATATAACGAAATACAATGTGATTTTTTACTAATTGTACCATTATAATGAACTGGAGAACATAAAATATTATTTAGAAATAGAAACTAATACTAAAACTACGAGCAGTGTTGTGGCATGAATTGCCCAACGTGTTCATTGGGCAATTCATACCACATTTATCAATAATGTATCGCAGCAGGAGTGTGAAGTTGCGAAGAACATACTCCAACTTTTCATCCGACACATAAAAAAAATTTCATAGTCAATCGCTTTCTTCAGTGCAGGAATAGTTCGTGGATTCTTCTGAAACATTCTATCTTTGAAATAACCCCAGAACCAAAAATTACATGGATGTAAATCAAGTGACATTGAAGGCCACTCGAATCCTTTGTCATACACCTCAGGTTAGAGACATCCTGTTGTCAAAAATTTTATCCGGGAACTCCAGGGACAACTTCTGCAGTATGGGGCCTCGCACTGTCCTGTTGAAACCAAATGTGATTCACTTCAATACCACAGCCATACTAAAAACGCATAAGATGGTCTATAATAACATTGAGGCAGACATCACTTGTGATGTATCTATCCATCGACAGACATTGGCCCAAAAAATGCCAAATGCAGAGAGCATTTGGCATTTTGCCACATTTCTGTGCATTTCGCATTTTTGAAACACCATACGGTAACCTTGTTGTGTTTCTCATTTTAAGAGCACACTGAATTCCATGACAAACTGAATAGTAGGCCGTTTTTTCGCATTTCGTGTTAGTGGCCGGCTGAACTGAATTTTTGAGGACAAGTCAGACAAGTGACTTCGGTAAATCTTCCTTACTTTGTTGTAAGACATCATCATCTGTTCTGAAAGCTTATGCTAACTTTTCCTTGGCCTTTGCAGTAAAATTTCCCAACCTTCGTTAACCCTCTCTGGCGATGAACGGCCTGCATCACTTTTCTTTTTTTTTTTTTTTTGTTGTAGCGACAACACTCACTTCGCACATGCCGAAGTACCTTCTTTCAGCAGAAACAAATGAATTCCAACTTCCGTAATATTCCTTAACAATAAACGCCCGTTTTTTTTTTTTTTTTTTTTTTTTCGCTCAATGCTGTACGTTTAAATTTTCTTCATGTCAGCTGGAGAATATTCAATGTTGTCAATCAAATCTCCAAACCTTTCTCTACACAGTAATGATGTTGCTGTCGGTATGAAAAATTTTAGGCTTGCGAAACTGCAAAGAAATAGTATAATGAATTAAAAAATCATTGGGATTGGGAGTTGTCAAAGAAGTCAATGAGAGAGTCATTTCCTGATTTGCTGATTCTGTTTAGTGGACTGAACTTCATAAAGTCCGCGGTGTCAGCGTCAAGACGAAACAATGTAAGGTTCCTGACTTGTCCACAAGGAGCACTGAAGTTGATTTGACTAAGGATATCAGATGCTTCATAAGTTCCAGTGATTACTTTGGCTAGAATAGTGATGTCAGCAATAACTCTTCTAGTGCACAGAGGCCTCAGATGAAAGTAATCACACAGCGATTCATAATACACTGTGTGATAAAATAGAGGATTACGGAACGTAAGGTAACGGACAAAATTTTTTTGAACTGCTTCAATTTTGTTAGTTAAAGTCTTTGTGTGAGAATTCCAAATGGGTGAACTGGCAGAATTCAAGGATTGGCAGAACAATAGTTTTATAAAGGATAACCGCATATCTGTAGTTTTTGAACTTACAGGTGTTCCGTTTGATGAAACCCAGCGTGTTGAATGCTTTGCTGGTGATTTTAAGGACATGAGCATCGAATTTAGCACTGCCGGAGAAGAGAATCCCCAAGTTGTTAACTTGGTCACACCTTTCGATGATCACAGAGTTAACAGTGTACTCCGTATTTATTAGTTGTAGAGATCTGCAGGATGAGAAAGAGATTACTTTGCACTTCGAGGGGTTAGCAGACAAGCCATTCTGAGATAGCCACAGGGAGAGAGAATATATTGAGAGCGCATTGAAGCTGTTGAGAATCGGTAATCTCCTTCACTGCTGAGTAGATCTTAAGATCATCTGCATAGAGAGCAACTTGAATGTTGGAGGTGCAGATGAAAGAAGGAAGATCATTTACGAAAACAATGAAAAGTAGAGGACCTAAGGGGAGCCTTGAAGTGCTCCGCTTAGTGGTATAAAACGGTCCGAGTTCACTTGATTGATGATAACGATGCGTAATATAGCTGCGTAACCATGAGAGCAAAGGATCACAGATACCATATAGCTTACGTTTAGGGCAGTGTCGTCAAACCTACGGCCCGCTAATAATTTTTATACAACCCGCTAATAATTTTTATATGACCAGCGCGAAAAGTGAATTAAAACAACATTTTAGAGAGCAGCGCCACTGTGTGTACAGGCATACAAGCGTCGAGCTCAACTGTATCAAACGTGTACATGTAGTCCAGTGCAGTTATATGTATGGCTTAATACAGTTACATACGTAACAATCTTTTCATATTGTGAAATTCTACTATTTTGATATAACTTGTTCATTGTATTGAATTATTATTAATTTGTATTCAATTAAAAAATCAACCTTAAAAATATTCCAAAAGAGGAAATTCTATTTGGTGGACTGGAGACTATTTCTTCAATGAGTACGACGGAAAAGCAGTGTGTGCGGTGCGAAAGAAGACTGTGTCAGGTTTTAAAAAACATACTTTAAAACTACACTATGATTCCAAGCATAAATCTTATGATCAATATAAAGGAGTATTGCGAAAAGAAAAGGGTTCAAAGTTACAAAGCGAATTAAGAGAACAAAACACACTAAAAAGGTTTCAGTCAAGAAATTTATCTGATGTAAGTGCCGTTTATCGAATTACACATTTGATCGCTTTTGTAAGTAAATTGATGGTGAATGACCGTAAAGTGATGGTGAATTTGTTAAACGTTGTTTATTAAAGTTGTGAAAGAAATCTCCGGAGAAACAAACAATTATACAAGGCATTGTTGTAATAGGATTTCAGGACCATCAGAAACTAAGGCCATATTTCTCAGTGTTTATTGTCTGTAAATTGTGTGTGCTCTCAGGTAGATTTTCTGTTTGCGGGACGAAAAACCCAGAGTTTCCGGGAGAAAAAACCATGCTACCCTCGCCTGAGACCGACTAACACAGCCACGTTGTGAAAAATGGCCATAAAAAAAATTCCTCACATCATTTACGGGACTCAAACTCGGGTCTTCTCCACCCGGTGTGGGGAGGACAACGATTCTGTGAACTGCGCTACCAACGAGGGCATACAAGGCGTTAGTTTGTCTCCACAAACAGTTATGCGAACAGTAGAAGATATTGGAGAGAATTGTTCGAACAAATTTTGGAAAACATAAAACACAAGAAATATTTTAGTGTGGCACTCAATGACGCTACTGATGTAAATGACACAGCCCAACTCCTTATCTTCATACGTGGAATTAATGGTAATTTTTGTACCAGTTGAAGATTTAGCTGATTTACAGAGTATGCACGGAACAACTACAGGTGAAAATCTTTTTGAAAATGTTTTGCCATTCTATTGAAAAGTTAGGATTAAATATTAAAAACCTGGTAGGAGTCACAACTGATTGTGCAAAAAATATGATTGGTAAAAACATTGGGCTTATGGGTGGAATAACCAAGAAAATATCGGAGCTGAACTCCGACGGGAATTCACTATTTAATTTTAGGTGTATCATTATATTTATTTATTCTCCTTAATATTGAAAAGCAGTGATCCTTTTCAGGTTGTAAATTTTCAAAAGTGAGCTTTTAAAAGCAAAATTAAGGTATTTAAAAAAATGTAAAGTGTTTTTTTTTTAAAGTAAGTCATTTTTTTTATAATTTTAACGAAATCTAAAAAAGAAATCAATGACATAGATTTGTTGCACAAAAGTGTTGGGAATTAGCATTTTTATATATAGCTTGAAAACAAAAACGGTAACATGAAAATAGAAAGTTCCTTTCACATATAACAAGTATGTGGAAAATGTAACACACTAATTTTTCTCAAATAACTCAATGCAGCCCGCAAAACAAATCTAACTTTGAATATGACCCCTGTACGGAAAAAGGTTGGACACCACTGGTTTAGGACAACAGCGACATATACCATATTCCGAAATAGAGTATTTTCTCTCAGGAAGTGTGTTCATAGATCAATTTGCTTGTTTTGTGGGCTAAAAAGCCGGAAATAACTTAAGGGGAAAACCTTGACTCCCTCTGCCATCGCCCTCGTGGGTACAATCACCGTCCTCGCCATACCGGGTGGAAGACCTAAGTTCGAATCCTGTCAATGAAGTGAGGAATTTCTATGAGTCTTTTTCACAATGTGGATAAGTTAGTCAGTCTTAGGGGAGGGTAGCATAATTTATTTTTTCTCTCGGAAACTCGATTTTTTGTCCAGCAAACAAATTCAACCGCAGAACACACGTAATTTGCAGACATTATATACGGTGCAATATGGTCTAAGTTGCTGAAGCACCTAAAACCAACTAACCAACTAACCCTCTACCTGAAATCAGCTAACTAACAGCCTCGATTGAAGAGGACTTTAAAAATCCCTCTAGAAGGAATCGAACCCAGGCCTCTCCAGATGAGTGAAAGTGGCGAAATCACTATACTGTCACGGAAGACACAGTATGCGTACTTCATCTTCGGAAGATATACGGGCAGAAGACCATATTGGTGATAAACTATATACATCACCAATCTGGTCTTCTGCCCCGACGTCGTACATAAACAATTCCTCGCAGTCAAGTACTGGGTAACGCGATGGATGAACAGAGTCACGGGCAAAGCATTCACCATCTCCAGGGCTGTTTTATATACCAACTTAAATATCACTCCGTGGAGAGTTCACATTGCAACCAGGAATATTCTTCTTCTGTCTCAGATGGTGTGATTGACGCCCCCAGTCTTCATGGAGTTATCGCTACTCCACGTGCTGGACGCAGTAATAACAAGCCCTACTTACCATTGCATTCTACACTGTCCAATCTGTGCTGTCTGAAGAACTTATTTCCGAACAACGCAGTCACCCTTTTCAATTCATTGGCAATAGATCCTGTGAAATACTGTGAAGGCAAGCAGTACAGAGTGAAGAGATTGTCTGAAGCTTACAGCTTGCTTGAACTATAGAACTATAGTCTGAAGCTTACAGCTTGCTTGAACTATAGAAGTATGAAAAAGAAGTTTGAACTTTGTAAATAGGATGGAATGACCAAAATATAAAATAACTGTTGGACATCTACTTTTATATGATACTGTGAATAATTACCTCTTCTAATGTTGTCGATAATTACATTCTGTAAATGATTTGCACCACTGTAAATATTGTATTGTAAAAATTGCCATTTTTGCATTTTTGTACACCCTTCTAGCCGGTCGGCTGTGTAAAAGGGGTGAAAGCAATCACTTGCGATAATAATAATAATCGGATATAATAATAATAATAATAATAACCAGAAACTATATAAAATACATCGCAAAGGAGCCAGGGATGTCAGATGATACATGTCGACGATGCCACCTGGCCTCAAAAACGATTCAACACATCACCGCGAGGTGCAAGGTGATCACCCAGACTGAATATTCTCATAGACACGACCAGGTAGGCAGGATAATACATCAGAAGCTAGCGAGGAAATACCAATTGACCAAAGAAAGTGTACCACACTACAAGTACGAACCCTAGGTAGTACTAGAGATCCGAACCCACAAGCTGTACTGGGATCACGCAATAATAACGGATAAGACCATCTCGCACAACAGACCGGACATAACCCTTGTGGACAAGATGGAAAAGGCCACCTAATTGATTGACATAGCGGTGCCGAACACTAGCAATGTCCAGAAAACCCATGAGGAAAAAAATAGGAAGTACACGAACCTGAGACATGAGATCAAGAAGATGTGGCATATGCAAGAAGTATCAACCATCACAATCATCGTGTCAACCACCGGTATGGTACCAAAGACTCTTCATAGCAGCCTAGCCGCAATAGGTCTCCCAGAGAACACCTACAAGGAACTCCAGAAAGTCGCAATCCTGAATACCTGTAGGATAGTCAGAGATTTCCTCGACCGACAATAACACCAGACATTACAACTTGGTAGCAGTACCCGTCACGGAGTGGAATCCCCCAATCAGGGAGAAATAATATAAGAGCAACAACAACAACAACAATAATAATAATAATAATGCTATGCTAGGCCATGAAGAAATCACTTGTTCAGATATTTTCCAGTCTCTCTCTCTCTCTCTCTCATGACACAAATACGTCATGTATATCAGATTATTTTCTTTTCTTTAAGGTCTCAGATTAAAAGAAAGTAAGATCATAAAATTCCTACACCGACATAGTCTCATAAAAAGCAAAAGATAAGTTATCTCTAGAAATCAGATATAATTTGGTGCTTCCATCTAGCGGCCTTCTTCAAAAGAATTTCTGAACCCTCATTTTGGCATCTAAAAATATAATCTCTCTCTCTCTCTCTCTCTCTCTCTCTCTCTCTCTCTCATTTCCACATGGCACAAATACGTGTTTTATATCAGACTATTTTCTTTCCTTTAATGTCTCAGCTTAAAAGAAAGTAAGATCATAAAATTCCTACACCGACATAGCCTCATAAAAAGCAAAAGATAAATTATCTCTGGACATCAGATATAATTTGGTGCTGCCATCTAGCGGCCTACTTAAAAGAATTTCTGAACCCTCATGTTGGCATCTAAAAATATAATTAATAAATAAATAAATAAATAAATAAATCTCTCTCTCTCTCTCTCTCTATAAAATAAAATAAAATAATAATCTGTGGTGAAATATATATATATATTAAACGAAGGAAAAGGCATATATCTGGGATCCAGTTCGACCATAATTGTCAATCATGATTTAATCGCATCTTGAAAAAAGAATGCAACCTATCTGTTTTATGGGAGAAGAAATACTTAAAGGCGTTATTTTCTTGAGCAATTTGAATTAAAATATAGGACTTTTTTACAGGAAAGATATTTAAACGCAAATGTAAACAAAAAGCTTAGTAATCAGTGTTACAGTTTGATGAAAGTTGAAAGGCCTTAAATTCTATCCAAATCTTGCTACATCATTTAACCTACATGATTTCTGATTAAGCAAGCCGGACTATATAATCCCCCAAAAGGAAAATTTCCACCTGATAACGGTTATCCAAAGACTTTGACTATATTTTAGTGCCTTAAAGAGCTTAGTGCTAACACTTTATCCTGATTCATCGTTCACCCTGTTCTCTAGTTCCTAAGTTTAATCCATGTTAATCGTTGGCATTACAGAAATGCCCTACTGTTTCGTTAAACTGGAACGAGGTCACTATGATTTCTGCTATAGTGTTCATTTAAATAATTCGTAAAAGTCTGTCAGCTCTTTTCATATCATATAACTCGCACAGTGTTTATAGTAATACACTGCTCGACAAAATTAACAGAACACGTAGAAGACGTGGTCTCACTCGTGCACCTTGCAATGAAGGACGACAAAATTTGGTATGGTGGTGTACCGTATAATAATGATGAAAGAGGAGAGACAGCTGGAAACTTCGGACAGGTATAAGGGACATTTATAGGGGTTGTATAAGAATTATCAAAAAGATCGCATTACAGAAGTCGATACAAGATGCTTGAAAATATAGTCACATTACATCAGTACGGCGTGTGATCCTCTCCAACGGATAAACAGGCCAGACAGCTAAACCATGCTCGATATAAGGGTGTCTATAAGATCCTATGGCAACACATCCCATTTTTCCACCAGCGCAGACCTTAGCTCACCAAGTAACCGAGGAGTTGGCTGTCAGCATGCAATGCAACGTCCAACGTACATGTTCTATTCAATTTAAGTTTGCCGATCGTGCTGGCCACGGCAGTTGTTGGATATCTTCAGTTTCAAGGTATTCCTCCACCACTTGAGCTCTATGTGCAGTCGGGTTGTCGTACACGGAAAAAGAATCTGGGCCAATCGCACCCCTAAAAGGTTGCACATAGGGTTCGGGGATCTGTTTTCGGTACCTCTTGGAAGTTACGGTAACCTTACCGTAACCAACAGATGTGTTACTCCTATTCCCCTATACGCGACACAAATCTGGTCTTCAGCTCCCGAAAGCAGTATCAAAGCCTTTCTATAACTCGAATACTGGCTCTTAAGATGGCTGAACAGAATTTCAGCTAAGCCTTTTACCATCTCAAGAGTATACTACACTCCAATTTAGAGGTCACACTCTGGAGACAAATAATCACATTAAAACACATAATGACCCCCGCTCAGCTTTTAACGGGACGACTGGATCCACCGAAAACCCGAGCGTGGATAATAATATCCGGCTTAAAAACAAGACGAGTTGCAGATAAGGAACCGCAACTCAAGGCGGCATTTAGGCAGTTGGATAACATCGGAAGATTCTTTCCAGCAAACACCATCCAGCTATTCAACAACCTCAAATATCAATCCTGAAAAGCTCTGCAATTGCAAATCCTACAGAAAATATACAGATGTAAGGATACAGTTTCAGCACCTTGTTCGGCCAGGCACGAGCCACTGGGCTTTAGGAAACCCGACCTCATCAAGAAATAGGTGTCAGGATTGTCCTACCTACTCCCACTCTAATCCCTACAGAAGTAGACGACTGCTGGAAAATTTAACTTTCAAATTTTTATTTTACTGTATCGCGGTCATTCCTGTTGTCATGTTGTTTGGCTGTAAATATTGGTGTTTATGTAAATATGGTGAAACTCTCACTTGAGGGTGTTTAAGCAGAAGGTATGCTTCAATTGTCACGGTATTATGTTCTTACCAGTTTACAGTAGTTAATCGGGCTTGGATCAAAGTACTGCAAAAACCTTGGGAGGTGCAATATGGCCACAGAAGCCGATGCGCCAACAACTACCAAATCAAAAAAAAAAAAAAAAAAAACAGTAGTTAAGTAGTAAAAGCCTTTGCGAGTAATTAATAACTCAAATATTTTATATTCCAGATAAAATGTACTTATAAATCAGATATCATGTATTTTATAATTGTATTACATTTTGTAACATAGTTGTATATGTATGATCACCCCCTAGTCAGTGGCTGTAACCGAGTGTTCTCCTAAGAGAAATAAACTGATGATAATAATAATAAAATAATTATCGAAACCATGAAGAAAGAGAGGTGCGGCCGTTGATCAGTATTCCGCCCCGCACGAGAGCACCGCCTGTACCGTAAGTGTCCCGTTCTCTGATGTTCGAGGGATGGTACCGTATTCCTCGTTATCTTCAGATGATATTACGTCTAGAATGTGTTTGTAGGCTAAAGCGGACTCATCAGAGAATAGACCTGTACTCCATTTGTTGTGATACCAGTTTCGAAGAGCTCTGCATTAGTTTGGGGTCAGTGCGATACAAATCACTGACTTCCTTGCCTAGAGTCCACTTGAATTGAGCCTTCTTAACACAGTCCAGTTGGAACTATTTCACCGGTGACAGCAGAAACCTCAAGAGACAGTTGATGACAGGACATTGTAGGGTTCCATCTTTCTGGTTTACGTGGCCTTCGGGAGACTTCTTCTTGTAATGTTTCCAATCTCCTGAAACTGCGTCCATAAGAGTATTTGTAAGTGTATTTAGGGTCAAACGGCACCAGGGGTTCCCCTCTATCTCCGCGTAGTTTACATTGTCGTGTGATACAATACGCTGTAAAGGTCAGAGATTTAAAAGTGTGCGTGGATCTGGAGTGTATGTATCATGTGCCGTTGTTCTTCTGGCCATTTAGCCGCCAGACCTCTGCTGAGGCTCGACGGTGCCCGCACTTCGCCCCGTGGAGGCAGACCAGGTACTCAGTAGTTTGCATTTTACTCTGGCAGGTCCTGGCACCTAATTTCCTGAGATTTCAGTGGCTAGGACCGAAAAAAAAAAAAAAAATAGAGAAAAAAAAAGATTATATAGTTTGATTACGTGGGGAGAGCGCTTGAAATCTGAAAGGCCGAAAATGTGGGCGAAAAGTAATTTTGACAACGTTAGATTTTGAGTGTGGGGCATACGCTTGCATGCAAGTAGATAGAGAGGGGAGAAGAGACTGAAGGCTGGGGGGCGAAAGACAGATGGATGGGGTCAAATAGTGAAGACGATCTCAGTCGGATGTCAGTGGGGCATGCCATTCCCCACCAGAGGAAAAAAGTGGGGTGGCGAGAAGGGGAAGAGACAGGAGGACCGTCACCTCCCCCGCCAGAGAGGGGAGTAAAGTGGGCCGAGAAAGGGAGCCGGCACAGATCGCCAATAAGGCATAGTAGCAATATGTCTACTATTTGGCCAAGTCCTTGGGTGGAGTCCGTGGGTCCAGTCAGTGGTTGTCACATAGTGGCAATATGTCTGCTATTTGGTCAAATCCTTCGGTCAAGTCCATCATTGTCACATAGTAGCAATATGCCTGCTATTTGGTCAAATCCTAGGGTCGAGTCCGTGGGTCAAGTCCGTGGTTGTCACATCCGAGAGAAATCCAGGCTGTGAGTTGTTCTGTTTTCTCGCTCCATTGGGACGAGAGGCAAGAGTGGAATTTACGTTGGTCGTGGTTGTTGTGATTGCAGTACGGGAAAGGTCCTTCTTCGGTCAAAGAGGTCTTGTGCATATTTTGTTAGGGTCTTGTAATTATTCTCCTCTTTCAATACACGGTACTCCTGGTTCTGTAATAGGTATTGGGTTTCGGTGATGAGGCGACATCGAAGGTCATCATATAAGTGGCAATGATGGATAAGATGCTCTCATGTTTCTATAAGTCCACAATGGCAAAGAGTAGTGTCGCTGAGTCCAAAGTTCGACAGTTTATGTCTGATGGCGCCATGACCAGTAAGCAAATATGTAACTAGTAGTGCTGAAGAGAACCAGCGTAACTGCTTCCATAGTGCCGAGACGACACTGTGACACATTATGTCAACACCTCCGCCGCGACTACCCGACTTCAAGTCATCCAACTGCCCACCATCTCAAAGAGTCATCTAAACGACGATGACTTGCAATCCTAACTACTGGAGATAGTAGTAGTAGCAGTGGCATGTGATGCAAGAAAGCAAGTGTATGAGCTTATGCAGCATCAGCCAAAAAAAATCACACCATTCCCTCCAAATGCCTGTCCAGTTCCTCCTTAAATTTATTCAACCTATCAACTTCCACAACGACAGATGGAAGTTTGTTCCAGCGATTAACCACACGCTGGCTAAAGGCAAATTTCCGCACATCTATTCTACATCTGATCTGTCCTTTCTTAATTTGAATTTATGGCCCCTTAGGTTCGTAATCTGAACAAGTGGAAGGATCCCAACAGAATTCAGCGTGCTCAACCCATTCAAGGCCTTATATACCTCAATCAGATCACCGCGCAGGTGCCTAGTCTCCAGCCACTGCAATTTGCAGAACTTAAGCCTCTCTTGGTAAGAGGATCCCTTCATTCCCCTCACCAATCTTGTTGCCCTTCTCTGTACACGCGCAAGCAAATCTACCGTACATCCTTCCTAAAATGAGGCCTCCAGACCTGAACGCAGTACTCAAGGCGTGGCCTGACCATTGCCTTATACAGAGGGATAATCACCTCATTTTCCCTGCTAGCAAAATTCCTATATATCATTGACAAAACCCCATCACCTGCCCTGGCAGCCTGTCTGCATTGCCCAGAAAACTTCATATCTGACTGCACAATTACTCCCAGGTCTTTTTCATTTTCTACCACCTTAAGTGTAGTACCACACAGTTGGTACGTTTCTCTGTGGTTACTTCTACCCATATGCAGTACTTTGCATTTGTCAAGGTTAAACTTCAGTTGCCACTTCTTAGCCCATCTGCCCAAATTATCTAGATCCTGTTGCAGTAGCACACTGCCATTACTGTCATTAACAACCCTGCCAACCTTTGTATCATCTGCAAACTTCGACATTAAGCCTGATATACCTTCATGAATATCATTGATAAATATACAAAACAACAGTGGACCTAACACCGAACCCTGTGGGACTCCACTAATAACATTAGTCCAAGAAGAGCAGCACCCATTGATTACCACCCTCTGTCTTCTCCCACTTAACCATCCTTTTATCCATTGTAGCAACTTACCCTTAATACCATTCTGCTCCAATTTGTACAATAGTCTTCCATGCGCAACAGTGTCAAAAGATTTCCTGAAATCCAAATATATGATATCAAAATTATTTTTTGCATCCAGTTCCTTTGTAACCACATCATAATATCATATCAAATTTGTCAGACAAGACTTTCCCTTAACAAACCCATGCTGTGTCTGAATTAATGCTGCAGTCTTGTCTAGATGATCCTGCAATGCATCTTTAACCAGTGACTCCATTATTTTACCCGGAACAGAAGTTAAACTAACTGGTCTGTAATTCGTGTCACCCTTCGATCTCCCTTTATGAATTGGGGATACATTTGCACATCTCCAGTCCGTGGGAACCTCCCCTGAGTCCAAGGACGCTCTCATAATTATGGCTAAGGGTTTGCTTAGTTGCTTTGCCGCCTCCTTTAATATAACTGGATAGATCCCATCCACCCCAGGTGCTTTTCTTATGTTTAACTTCAACAATTTCTCCTCCACTTTGCTTTCAGTTATTCCAAAATCATTAAGTATCCTGCTACAATTTGATAACCTTCTGCCATTCTCAAACCTTAATAATTGAATGTAAATGCAAAATACTCATTCCGTTTGTTTGCTATCTGAGCAGGATCATCAACAGTCGAACCATCGATGTCAAGTGGACCAATCAGATTCATAGTGCCGAGATTCATAGATTTCAGCAGCGAATACAGGAGTTTATATAAGTAAAGAAATCCTTGCTGTTTTTCTTAGCATCTTTGCCAAGGATTTCTCGTAATCTGCCTTCGCCTGCCTAACCTCCATTGTCACCTGATTACAGACTAGCTTATATCTGCCATAGGCTTCTGAGTCGCGTGATAATTTATATGCATCCCATGCATTTTTCTTCTCTATTACGAGTCTCATTAGTTCATTAGATGTGGCTATCCCACTGAGCAAGCCAAAAAACGGGAATGAAGTGATGCCTATAAAAACTCGTATTTTTATAGGCATAAATAATCTGTATAATGTGCGGCTCTGTAAGGTGGTAGATCGATTTCTATTAGATAATACTTGATAAATTTCAGCTTTATGACGTTGTGGTTGTTGTAGGGTTTTAAGCGTATCAACGACTTAGACCATATTGCTCCGCACATATTGTCTGTAAATTGCGTGTGTTCTGTAATCGATTTTCTGTTTGTCGAAAGAAAAACCTGAGATTCCGCCAGAAAAAGCTATGTTACCCTCACAAGAGACCGACTAATTCAGCCACGAAAAAGGCCCATAAAAATTCCTCATGTCATTGAAGGGATTCGAATGTAGGTCTTCTCTACCCGGTGTTGGGAGGACGGTGATTCTACCACCTGTGCTACCTACATGAGCACATCATTATCATTATTAATCACGTTGAAAACCATGACTTCTAATTTTTATTAGTACAAAAATTAACTTTGGAAATAAACATGAGCCACAGAGCCAGGTGTTTGCCGAGATTAATCAATCCTCGACAACATATTAAAATTTCCTTTTTAACGTCAATTTCAAGGTTGATAGATATTCCTAAAAAAAAAGTGTATGTTTCCAATCCTGAACCTGTCTACATATACACAATTTTGAATCTTTTGGTACCAATGCAAACAATTTATCATTATTCGACCCATGTCTTGTGATTGATAACGATATATAAAGGTCATTGAAAATATTTCCTCATATTTTTATTATTAAGAAAAGTAACTTCAGGATTAAAGCTAAGCCAGAGAGCCAGTGGAAGAGGTGTTTACCAATGTTTATCAATACTGTAATATTAAAAATAACTGCCACAGAATAATTACTATAACAATTGAATGTTAAGAAAATAGATATTTCTACACATCACCCTTGTGTTACAATATCTGGAGCTGCTTAATGGTCAGCGAATACAGGCAGGAAATTCCGGTTCAAATTATTAGTAATGTTGATGTAAGATCACATGTGAAATGTTATTGGGTAACCTATTCGTTAAACCACACTGCCACTTTCCTCAATTAGTAATACGGTTATATTAAACTGTGCTGCTGGAAAAAAAAAAACACGAAGTTAAGTATACGAAATACTTTACATTTTAGCCGAGTTCCGTTTTTTTTTTCTTTAAATTAACGAGTTTACTTTCTATGATAAATAGAAATGCAGAGAATAAGTTATAACTAATTAACTTGTTATCAATTAATTACAAAATAATTAACTAATAATATATGAAAACCTTTTTTTTTTTACATCAACATAATATTCATTCGACTTTTTTTTGTAATTTTTTACTTATTTTCTCCTGGATTTTAATAAATATTGAAATATAACAAGTATTTCATGGATTTTCTTTGGTTTAATAAAAAGAAAAGAGCTCACAACGCAATCTTCAGCCAAAATCGCTGTTATGTAACTGAAATATAACACGCATTTCCGTTTCTACTGTGATTAAAATAATAAATAAATAGTATAAATTCATTATTTATACATTTAGTAAATCGATAACAAAAACGAAGCAACCACTTTCGTGCGTGGTGTGTGTGTGTGTGTGTGTGTGTGTAGTGTCTGTTCCAGCAATCAACCACCTGCAGGTGGTTGATTGCTGGAACAAACTTTCATCTGTCGTTGTAGAAGTTGATAGCTTAAACAGATTCAAGGCAGAACTAGAAACCAGAACATTTGGAGCGAGTGGATGGGTGAAATGAGAAGGGTTTTTTTTTTTTTTTTTTTGGCTGATGCTATACAAAGGGTACTAGGAAAGTTTTGCAATATGACGCAACAATGAATCACAGGAAGCTGCTTGTTGCTGCATGTTGAGACATGTTCATACGTGCATAGTAGCCGCCACGCCAAGTCGATGGGCTCAGTTATTCATTAGTAGTGAGAGTGTAAAGTGCTTGCGATGGCATCGTGGTCACGAAATGAGATAAGGACAGTTTTGCGGTATAATTTCGTGCGTGGTTTAACCATAAACCAGTGCTTAGAAGAAATGACTCTTGCACTAGATGATGATTGTCCACATCGTACACCGATATTCAGGTGGTATAGAGAATTCCAAAGGGGAAATTTCACTCTGGAGGATTCTGAGAGGCCGGGAAGGCCATGAATGTCAGTTATGGAGGAAAACGTTACTGCTGTGAGGAAAATGCTTGACGAAAACAGGCGAGTGACCTACCAACAGATAGAGGATACTTTGGGCCTAAATGCACCAGCAATTCGTTCGATTCTGCAAGATCATTTGCACGTGAAGAAACTTTGTTCTCTCTGGGTGCCGCATCAACTGACTGAAGAGCAGATGACACGACGTGTGACTTGGTGCCGGGAGATGTTAAAAAAGTTTGATAAGGGACAATCTCGGTATGTGAACAACATTGTGACAGGTGACGAGACTTGGCTGTACTATTATGATCTGCCGACCAATGCTCAAAACAAAGTTTGGGTCTTTGATGATGACGACACACCCGTAATTGTCAGAAAATCCCGATCTGTAAAGAAGAAAATGATAGCTGTATTTTTCAAATCGAGTGGAATTGTGGAACGTGTCGTTTTGGACACGCAGAAGACAGTCACAGCTAAGTGGTATACTGAACAATGCCTGCCTAAAGTCATTGGATCTATGAAGAACCTGTGGCCAAAGTCAAGAATGGACACCTGGTACCTCCATCACGATAATGCTGCAGCTCACCGCGCCAAAGCCTGCACCGAATATTTGACCACGACAGGACTGAAACTTCTTGAGCACCCTCCCTACAGTCCAGACCTTGCTCCCTGCGACTTTGCACTGTTCCCGCATGTGAAAATGAAGCTAAAAGGGAGGCGGTTTTCCAGTGATGAGGACCTTCTACGGGCTTGGGACAACGAGTGTGCTTTACTCCCTAGTGAAACTTGGCAGAACTGGTTTAAAGATTGGTTTCGGAGGATGGAGAGGTGTATTGAATGTAGAGGAAATTACTTTGAAAAAATTAAATAAACAAAGCTGTATTGCAAAACTTTCCTAGTACCCTTTGTATAAGCTTGATTTCTTGCATCATGTGCCTTTACTAATGCTAAAACTGAGAACTTCTTTCTGCGCATCACCCATTATTACCCATTCATTCTTCCAATAAGTACATGTCAACAAACATAACACCCAGCGCTCAGATACGATATATAGCATAGGATAATTTATGCATGTGATATGTAAGAGAAAAATAACTGCCGGATACGACATATTTCTAAAAATCCAAATATAAAATTTCATGAAAATCCGTCCATTGGGATTCATGTTGTTATATGCCTACAAATCCTTCCCAGCAGGCAAGTAGCCATCTGAGTTAGCAATTTCTTCTCGCAGAAGGGAGAATTCGATGTTGAAGAGGTGACCCTGGAATGGAAAGGAACGCACAGGGTAATGCCTAGAAACACCTGAACCCTATAGACGGATCCCCACCCCGTCTACGGGGGATGCAGTAGTAAATAGAGCAGTCGTGAAAAGAAATAAATAGAGCAGCAGGCTGAGAAACTATAGCTGAGTGGCGACTGGTTGCGGACAGTTGGTAGCGAAGAAGGGCAACAGCAAGATTGAGGACTTGCCCTTAGCCCAGAAAATTGAGTAAAGGCTATTTGGGAGGAGTGATAATTACCGGCGTTCACGCCGACCGGGCTAGCCGGGTGGGTAAAGTGCCTGCCTGGCAAACCAAAGGTCGCAGGTTCGAATCCCGCCTCGGATTTGGATATCACGATGGTGCCGCACTATCCGGTTGGATCTCACGGCCACGATACAGGAAGGAAACAAGAAAAAACTGGTTCAAGACATCAGGGCAAAGGAGGCGAAGACCGCAAATGCCTCTTTGATAGAGATTAGGCAGTGTTCTGTCTGAAGTGAGGTGCAGCCCAGGGAGGAAAGGAGGCCCAGTCTTAAGTCCCTGTCTGCGCGGATAGCACAGTTGTTATAAACACCGTCTTCCCCACACCGGGTGGAACAGGGCCGGCTTCCAATCCCGTCAATGACGCGAGAGACTTTTGTGGGCTTTTTTCACCCCGTGACTGAGTTAAACGATCTCAGGCATAGACAGCAATGTTTTTATCCCCAGAGAACACACGAAAATTATGGATATAATACGTATACACAGGCATATAAATTAGTTCTTGTGTAGCCTTAATTAATATGGTAGCTATATACCTTAACTATCTGACAACTAAAAAAAGGTTAACCTATTTTTTTTTTTTTTTTTTGGCCTAAAGTGACACTGTCTGACGGAGCGGTCAATTCCTTGGATGACGGGAATGTAAAAAATAAAGTGGCCACTGTGTATGTACTTAGTACAAAATGTAAAACACATATCTAACAATGAACAACTGAGAATAACAGTGTTTATGCCAACGCAAAAAACAAACAAACTATTACATAGTTGAAGTCAACAGATAATAATAAAATAGCTTATTTTATTGGTAGTCAAACGTGCTGCCTTAAGACATTGAAATTACATTCTAAAACATAAAACCATCTCCCTCAAAATCATAAAATCGCCTCACCTAAAACCATGTCACCCACTGGACAATGATTGAATCATTCGATAAATTTTCAAATCATCGGAATCGGGCAATGAACACTGGCTAATTGAAGTACTAGGCACTAATAATCGAGGTAAATAAATAAAAGAAGTCCCAAAAGAGAACTCTGAGGAGCGCCACGCTATAAATCAAACGAAAAAAAAGAAACTCCTTTGATCACAACCTTGGCAATCGATGAAATACCCACAATAAATTAAAATACAATTTAATAAAAGCGAATATAAGTTGATAAGACGATGACTCCATAAGATGATAATGTATTATTTAAATGAAATATGTCTCTGAAAATTTTAATTATATCACAGATTTAAATTATAAATTAAATTATAATAAACTTTTCTGCTCTGACAGTTTGCTTTTCTGTTTTATGGGGATTACAGTCATGGTCCTACTATTTTTGATTGAGACTAACTCAGAATCAGAATAAATAAACATCGAAAAAGCTCCCTTAGTCATCCATAAGATTCGAATTCTTCTAAGAATCGCTGCTACTCAGTCCCAGCGGAGAAGCATGTTTTCGAATATTAGTATTAGTATAGCACTCTCTGGATGAAAGCAAATTTCCTTCCAGCTATCTTGCAATGATCCTTTTCCAATTTAAATTTATGCTCTCTTGTGTGTATCGTCCAAGAATGAATAAGGATAACATCAGCAATCCATTTAAAGTTTCAAACAGTAGGGTCTGCTTTCAGGTGCCTAGTTTTCAGACGCCGCAATTTGCAGAACTCAAGTCGCAAGTTTTTCTTGACATGAGGACCCGTTTGTACCCCTAATTAAAATTGTCCATTCTCTGCAGCCGTTCCAACAGATAAATGGAACGGACTGGAACATTTTTAGGTGAAAATGCCTCTGATCAAGACAATTTAGTTCTATTCCAGTTTCTAAACATAGAGTAAAGTAAATTTTATTCGGATGATTAGTTGTTTTGAGCCAAGTTGGTCATAGTACACCACTTCATATAATAAACAAATTATATGGTTATTTTTTATTGTGCGTTATGTCTATACACGTGTGTTCGCAGGCCGATTTGCAAGTTGTGCAGGCTGAAAAACACAAAAAAAAATAAATAAATAATGGAGGAATCCTTCTACCTGAGATAGACTAACTACAGTCACTATTGAAGAGACTTAAGAAATCGAACCCAGACCCCTCCAAACTAATGGAACGTGGCCAATCGACTATGATATCGAGGAGAACGCAAACTTTATACACATCGTAATTTCCAATAAAGATCATTTATTTATTATTTACAGACAATGAAAACAAGAAATTATACAGCCAGAGTTAGAGAAAACCGCAATGAAACTCTACTAATAGAATAGCAAGGACTGAAGAGGTGCTCTTACAGAGCACAAAGTTTCCAGCCCAGTAATCGCGGAAGCGTAGTGGGGAAAAGCCACAGATGGTTCCCGCCGAATCGAAATGGCCTGAGTTCGATTCTTGCCTCAGCCTGAAGTTAAGGGAATCTATTGACAGAAAAATTCCCTCAGCCTCGAGTTAAGGGAATCTTTTGCTGCAAACAGGGGTCACATCATTTGCACTATTTAACTTGACACTCCACACTCAGGCTGCAACACTATACACTCCATCGGCTTCAGATATTATTCACGGGTTGTTTTTATGTCCTTGGAAAATATAATGGCTTCAGGAAATATTTTTAATTACTTGGCTAAATGAACACGATTCATTTAATATTAGCTAAGACAGACGCATGGTTAGACAAGCAATACTGGAACACCTTAAAATAGTTCTGAGAGTTTCAGCAGCGAAATAAGTGTTGTATGTTCTTCATTGAGATTGTTTTACCTATTTTTACGGATTATTGAAACTGACTTCCGGTAATCCAAAGACATATTGAACAGATTCAGCAATTACAGGAACAATATTGTTCTTAAGAGCTCTATATGTTTTGAGGTCCTTCGCAGCGATATCGATGTTGATTAATAAAACAAAAATTCCACTAAGAAATAATGAGAGAAAAACGTTCATTTTTAAGAAAAAAAAGCATTTTAAAAAATATACAGTATGATTAGTATTTTATTATTGGTGTTCTTATTTGTATAAAATCGCTTTAACAAATTGCAATAATTTAAATTTCAGTTTTATTATATCAATAAACAAAACATATCAATCTTTTCTTCGCACACTCATGATCATAAGTTTAGAAGAAAACACACACAAAAAAAAAAAAAAAGCTACCAGAATATCTCAAAACACGGAGAGTTTGAAAAGTTCGTGGCCTGAGTATGAGGGGATTTATTTGAGCAGTCTGGTAACGTATAAATTTTCAACACAGTACCCTTTGGAGTCAGTGCACTTCTGCCTCTGATGCTGGGTTGCATTGATTCCAGCTGCGAAGAAAGTTTTCTCTCGGGCCTCCAGTAATGCATCCACCGCAGAAATGAGGTTACTGTCGGTAGAAAATAAATGCCAGCAATGTATTTTTTTTCAAATTAGGAAACAGATGAAAGTCAGATGGTACTCCATCTGATGAATATGGGGAATGATCCAAGATTTCAAAGCTACATTCATGTAGTGCTGCCACAACAGTTACAGGTTTATGAGCAGGCGCGTTGTCCTGGTGGAGCAAAATCCCCTTACTGAGAACACTAGTCTGGTATTTTCCGAAATATGGCGTAAATAAATCAACCATTTTGGACATTCAACAATGAAGAATCCATTTTAAAATTTTCTTCCGAACTGATCGCATCGAACAATTCGGCTGACAGCGAATCGATTTTCCAAAATGGACAATTCCGAATTAGTTAGGAAAATCGAGGCTTTACTGTATATAATTTAAAAGAGCTATATCTTATTAAACGTGATAAAATGATGTATAATGATGTAAAAAAAAAAAAAAAAAAAAAAAAATCTTTCTTCGCTGCGTATTTCCAAACAAAAAAACTTGTAAATATAAAGACATACTTCCATGACATATACAAGTTAGTTAATGATTGCAGTGCTACGACATGAATTCAGTCAATCAATCCACTATTAAGATTACGAAAGTTTTTTTTAAAAGTGATTGCTGTCGTTAAGAAATGGCATTATAATTCTGAACTGCTTATAGTAGCGAACGAGAAAAAATGAGAAGAGATATCTTGATAGAACCAAATTTACGCATAAGGGATTTATCAATTTATTTGAATTGCACAAGCCTAAAATGGTTTTGGGGTTGATTATAAGTGTGCTTCAATAATATGAATCTACTGAATTCAAAAATGATATCTATTTTTCTCCACTATATATATAGATATTTGAAAACCATAATACTTTTTTTTTCTGAATAAATTATGCAAAAATGCTATTGCATATTTTATTATTACAAGGTGGCAATCACTAATTCATAGCACAATCAAGAAGACATAACCATCTCCAAAAGTGTCCAGAATGCACATAGCAAGGTAACGTTATCTCGTCAGTGGGAGAAGAACGAGGGATATATAGAAGTGCACAAACGGTCAAGTGGGGAGAAAAAAAAATAATAAAATAAAATAAATAAAAACCCTGATGAATAGGAATCGCGGTCCTTGAAAAGAAAATTAAGAAAGCCAATGGAATCGAACGATGTCCTTGGAGAATGTTATGATGGAACTGTATCCTGTGCAGCTCCATCATAACATTTTTGCATATGGTGTCCATAAGATTTCACTGTATATAATTTGTCCGCTTTTAAATAGAACATTTGGAATAAACTTCAATAATCAAAAAATATAGAAACTACATTTTGATGACGATCAAGCGACAACAGCAGAAAAGATTTACAGAAATTTACAACGATCTTTATATATTTTAAAGGGAGTAAAAAAAATGAGTATGTATCTAAAGTATAAACAAAGGTAATTGCATTCAAAGTGGGGAGCCAGTTGGAAGTAAAATTATATTTCAATAAAATATTAGAACAAGTAAACAACCTTAAATATCTCGGCTGCCCTCTTTCATGCGCAGATGAGAAAGACATTGAAATCAAAACAGCTAAGTTTTATCAAAGCTCTGGGAATGATAAATAACATATTTAGACCATCAGAAATTCAGTAAGAAACTATAATAAAAATATATATGATATACTTCTAAAACCTGTATCATTATGAAACATAGATTCTGAATGCAGAAATTAAATATAGTATTTTAGACATCAGGTACTTTTTTTTATCTCTCGTACGCAGAGATAGAAAAAAAAGTGAAGAAATAATCAATTAATTAAAAATAAAATCAATAATAACAACAAATTAGTTAAAGTATGCAATATATTTCAGGCGTGTTCGATTTTTTTCTTAAATTAATAGAAGGGAAAAGTAAATATAGTCAACTCCTTACTAATTGTAGGTGGTAGATGACTTTCATCAAACGGTGAAATACCACCACTGCTTATTGGAGGCTTGAAGTGGTGAAACCCATGTTTAGTCTCTAGAGCAAAGTTTCCGGCATCCCTCCCCCCTTACTTCTCCTTCAACCCATGCACGGTACTAAGTACTATAGGTTGTGATACCTTTCGTGTTTGGGGTTTTCATAAAAAAAAAAAAAAATTACATTACCAAGTTATAACTTTATAGAATACTAAGTCAAAATTTAGGGCTAAAAGGCCTCAGACTACAGAAATGACTACTGACGTACAAGTTAGTGCTATGCATCATTTCTGTACCTGTAGAAGAATAAGAGAAATTTACCTCAATATTATACGTAGAACACTTCCTAATGACACTCTCCAGCAAATAAATGAATATAAAATTGACCCAAAACAAATTACATTAATAAAATTAATTAAAAACAAAAACTTAAAACAAGTTCAACTGAAATTTTGAAAAAGGAAGGAACGACTTTTTTCAAAAGTTGCGTTGAACTTGTTTTAATTTTTTAATGAATTTTATTAATGTAATCATTTGCGTTAATTTTATATTCATTTATTTGCTGGAGAGTGTCATTAGGAAGTGTTCTACGTATCACATTGAGGTAAATTTCTCTTATTCTTCTACAAGTATTGAAATACAATGTAAAACGTATTGAGCATCGTAGCTCTGTTTTATGCTAATCATTTCTGTACGTAGTAAAAATAACCGAAGGTATTTATTTACAAGGCATCGTTTTGTTGAATCTCATATTGTGAATACCTTCACAACGAGTTACCTGTCATTGTACTACTTCGAATAAGTAACGCTTCCTCAATAGAGAAGACCATTGTTCCTCATTTCCAGTGGATACCACCACCCAAAAGATATGGATAGCACTGAGAATAAATAACAATGGCCTTCTATACTGTGGAATCGTTACTTATTCGAAGCAGTACAATGACAGGCAACTCGCTGTGAAGGTATTCACAATATGAGATTCAACAAAACGATGCCTCGTAAATAACGTCGGTTGTTTTTACTACATACAGAAATGAAACATAGCACTACTTTTATGTCTTTATAGAACATTTAATATAGCTTTACGTTCCCTAAACTTTGCAGTTCAGTTTAATTTCAATTGTATAATATTTATTGCTCTTCTTCCCCATACTCTTTTATTTTTGTGTCTCTTTCCTCCCTGTATATATAAAATAATAATAAACAAATAAATTTTATACATAAATAAAGGGAAATAAAAGAAAGATAAAAAGAATATAAATAGTAAACAAATGGAAGAGAGGAAAAAACAGTAGATTTAAAATTAAACATAAATTTAATCAAGAAAGAATATAGCGGTATACAACCCCGGCGTCGTAGTCAGGTGTCAACGGTCGAAATTGCAAGCAATAATGGCAATATTGTGTCTCTATTTCTGATGTAAAATACATGCCAATAAAAGTATAAAGCATAAGTAGAAAATACAATTTTGTAAAAGATTTTGATTAAAATTAATAGAAACTAAAATAGACCGAAGTAGAAGGAGTAGGGACGATTTATGTGTGTGGATGGCAGGTGTAATTTAAAGTTGATACTATAGAGAATGTAAATATACAGGGTGTCTCAAAAATACACGGCATAACTTCACGAATGAGTTCCTCATATGTAGATAGACAATAAAAATATTTTATATCAACATAGTTCCGGAAATGCTTGGTTCCCGAGTTATTAACCGGAATGTCTTATCTCCCACAGGTGATTTCCTTCATCAAAGGTACTGAAAGAATCTGGTGGTTTTCCATTCCGACCATGTACTCAAATTAGGAGCAAGCGGATATGCACTTTATGTACGGTTTGGCGGACGGCAATGCTCTGGAGGCTCGTCGTTTGTACCACGAAAGGTTCCCAGAACGAAGATGTCAAGACAGGAAAACGTTTAAAAGGTATCCATCGCCCCTTTGTGAACATGGGACCTTTACACCTCGTGCTGCCGACAGAGGACGACCAAGATCTACGACTCCTGAAGTAGAGGAGGAGATTTTGGATGTTGTGAATGCCACTCCTGGAATCAGCACACGCAGAATAGCAATGCAACTGGCTGTTCAACGTTCGACTATTTGGAGAGTGTTGCGAGAACATCAACTGTATCCTTACCATCTGCAACGGGTACAGGCCTTGTCACCAGCAGATTACCCCGCGCGAGTAATGTTCTTCCAATGGTATTCTGGCCTGTATTCAGGCAGAAGGTGGACATTTTGAACAATTACTATAAGGTGATGTGAACAGTTAAGTGTCATAGACAGACCTTCAAAACTCGGAAATCAAGCATTTCCGGAACTACGTTGATATAAAATATTTTTATTGTCTACATGTGAGGAACTCATTCCTGAAGTTATGCCGTGCATTTTTGAGACACCCTGTATATGGAAGGAGAACAAGAAGAGAACTTACCAAAATCGAAAATGAGCGAAGAATAACTAAAAACTATAATATAAACTTCGAAATATATGGCGTACAGTGTAAACTAGTGACATCTAACGAAAAAAAGACGATCAAAATTATAAGATAAAAGAAAAACAAAGAAATGGTAGATCAAAGCACAGATAGCATAGAACCGGAACAAGCCGCTTAGCCTAACTCCTTAGAAGGAAGGAAGAAGAAATAAATAAAACATTTAAATTGCCATTGTTAATTTTAATTTAAATAAAATATAAAAAAAAATTCTAGTCAAGCAGAGCTCATCTGGAATTTTCTATAACTGTCTAGTTATTGTTCGGGGATGAGTTTGGAAACAATAATGAAGAGAAATCGACAATTTTGGATAGTTTCAAAAATGATGAGTCAAAATTGACTTATTCGTTCGGCAGAGAACGAATCGATTATCCAAACTGGAGAGCTTAATCGTCGTCTAACTGTAACAATGTAAAAGGACAAAATTTAAATGGGAGAGAATTTGAGAAGCCACCATCCTGTAACAAGACAAGTGTGGAATAAGATCCTCTCTCTGACTACAAATCTGGTTTTCAGAACTACAAATAATGAGTTTTAAACAGGTGGTATAAATGTGAATAGTTAACATCTTATTTCTAGATCGGGGATTTAAATAATAGGTATCTTGTTAGGATAACGGATGATGTACTATAAATTTCGGCTGGATGCGACGTTAAACACAAAAGCTATGAGGGATACACATATCATGTAAATGCCACTTGGATGGTAGTATGTGAATAGTGATAACTCAATTATAATTACAGAATGATTAAATAATCAGAATGTACTTTTAAAGTGCCAGCTTTTAACTTTTTCAGTTTGGCTGCTCTTCTAGTCAATTCTTTCAATAAAGCATTGAAAAGCAAGATTTTATGAAGAAATGAATTCCTGCACTGTTAATTATAAAGTTAGAAAATTATCAAAGATAAATTAACTTAGTAATACCGAATTTATATAGACGAATTATGGGGATTGAATGCAAACTGCAATTGTTTCCGAAAACTTCCGTACAATCAATATAAGTACAAATTACTACGATAAGAGAATTATTGGTGGACTGTTCATGTTGTCACAGGATAAAGGAAATTAGTTCAGATCCAGTTCCTGTTCCTGATATTCGCATGTTTCAAGCATATCATCGTCATTATGTTTTTTTACTGAAATATCGCACAGCACTAGTATCGGGTTGGCTTGTGGACGTTTTTTGACCAGAATATTTCATTCATTTTTCATTTATTAACACACGACTGTATATACATTCTCAAGATACACATTAATCAATTTATATACAAGATTTATATACATAGTCTTATATATGCTGTGCCCCTTGTGTACATATGCATGTGTGTCCTGGTATGAAGGGTGGCTCCTAGACATAAGCCTATCTCCACCTATTGCTCCTGTGATAGCTCAGAACCTCTGCAAAACAGGCCCGAAAAAAAGTGTTGTGTCAGGCCATTTCGCCACCAGGGACCAACCAGCACCTAGTTCAACCATTCTCTGGGTATGCTATAATGCACAAATCCCGCAACCACCGGATGAAGTGCTATATCGGTAGGTGCCAGCAAAAAAAAAAAAAAAAAAAAAGATAAGTACAAGGATAAAACGGGTTCTCTCGTTTCTCTGATATCTCGAAATCCAGTACTCTCAATTTATATTAACGAAAAGAAGAAAGTTCTAGTGACCGCCACAATTGCACAACAGTATACGGTATTTTGAATTGCACTGCCATTAAGTTGCACCTTCCATGTGACGTCAGGTTACTTCCCTGTGTCAAATCTCCTAGTACAAGTGCGTCAGAAGTATCTACCGCTACAATAGAACAAGGAAGTTCAGAGTGATGAAAATAAATTGGGAGAATTATATAAGGTTATTACTTTCGCAATTTTAAGTATAGGGCTCAAAAGCTTTATCCCTAGAAAAAGAAATATCACAATTAGCTAGACTGAAATGCTTCCCAGAAACGTAATAGTACGTAATAGTTATTATTCTTTCATAACGGCGTATTGTAATTATCTTTCCTTTATAATTAAATTTATTAAATTGGCATAGTAATGAATAGTACAGAATGTGCTACTGATAACGCTATATGCTAAAACATGGCTATGATATATTTTAAACTGAATTTAAAACAAAAACAAACCAGTTTACATAAACGAAAGCTTGCATAAATTTAGTGCTAATAAACTTTTCAAGCTGCATATGTTACATAACATTTAAGTAAAAGCAGTGCTTAAGGATCACTGATGCCTTATGACTGCTTATATTACATGGCGTAACTTAAAGCTTATTAGATCGAAATTTAAGGATTTATGCGGACTACAGCAAATGGCAAATTTACTCAGTATAAATTTTCTTCGTTAAGCATTTGAGGAATATGAATAAATTAGGAGTAAAGTCTTGTCACAAACATTAACCTTCACCACAATCACCCTTCCATAACAGTATTAAAGCAGGGTGGTAATCCAAAAAGGTTAATAAGAATATAAAAGCAGATTCTGGTGAGTTATGTTATACCAATAATCAGGGGCGTATTCGTGTGGGGGGAAAGAGGGGAATATTCCCCCTTAACTATGCGTGTAGTGTTCCTAGGTCTATCTCAAAAACCTGGTCGTCATGCCCCGGATGCCGAAACTCAGTCTTCTGAGTTATCAGTATAACTTGCCGTATTCTTTGGTCGGTTGCCCATTTCGTAGGATGAAAAACTCGAGTTTGAGGAAGGGCAAAAAAGCTGCACCTCCAGAGAACTACTTACTCAGCACCACATGATAAGACTTATTAAAGACTTCAGCAGTCCTTGAGAGAATTATTCTACTTGGAATCAATCTCAAACCTTTCCACACGCATTGCAATGACAAAATAGGTCGACTAACACTAAATATCACGGAGAACAGATATACCAAAGCAATTTAATTTCATCGGTTTTTTATCATTAAAACAGGTAAACGACCAGAGAATACACGAAATTTATAGACGCAATATAACTGATGTCTTTAGTTTAAGTCTCCAGATTCACAGACCTTAATCAAAGAGCATGTCTGGGATGCTCTAGGCAGAAGTGCTGACAGTCGCAAGGTTTCGCCCTCTGAAACTTCACCGAGTTCCGCCTTCCTATACGCAGAATAGGAGTTGGCACTTTCACTACTAATTAACAGTGTATATATCCCAGGATGAAAAGTAGATGTTGAGCAGGTACTATGCAGATCAAAAGCATAATAAGGGTATTTTTCAATGAGTTATCGATGCACCATTTTATCCTCCAATTTGCAACAGTGAAAACTAATTTTTAAGTCAATAATACAAATTTTAAGGTGATTAATAAAGTCCGTATTTCTATAAACTAAATAGCATAATTGGAAGACGGAGCAAAACTCAACACATTAAAGAAGGCCTACCGTCTCGCTGAGAAGGTAGGTTTCCTTCCAGGCATAAGTTTATCAAAAGTGAATTAAACAAAATGACTCGAAGTAAAAAAACGCAGGAAAACCAGTGAGACGACGTCTCCTATGACTTGGCCTAAAGCTATCACAATAAGACGTAATTACTCCGCTGTATAAGGCAATGTAAGGCTATTGCCTTATACATAGTAGTATAGTGTTTTGTGGAAGGCGACACCGGTGGTTTCCCACATCTGTGCCATGGTACTTTGTGAAGAATTGTAGAATCTCTAAAGGCCAAGAAAAAGTGTAGTGTCTGGTTTGTGACAGAGTAGTGCTATGTTTTGTTGTTCTGTCTCTGGCTGCTTGGCCACAGGGCCCCTACGGGAACCCCACTATCACCACTACTGGGCGGTGAGCCAGGCTGCCCATTATACTCTGGCTGGCCTCCGCCTCCGCCAGGGGTACCTGAGCTTCCTGACGGAGACCAAGTAAAAAAAAAAAAAAAAAAAAGAGCTAGAAGAGGGGGTATAGAAGAAGAGAGGATTAAAGGGAAATAAATTTGGGTGGATTGACAGGGAAGAATTAATCCACCCTGGCTTAGACGAAGTAAGGGAAAGGGTGAGGATTTAACAGTCACAGGGGACAGGCGCCCCTGTGTAATTGCCATTGACATAGTACTTGTAGATCCCGCACTGTGGCGAGTGCCAGCAGTATATCCTACCCATTTCGGGTTTGCAATAACTTTTAAATCCCGCACTCCGAGGAGTGCCAGCATCCCTCACCTTGGATAGTGCCTGCAATATATCCTACAAAATTCGGGTCAGCATAGTCCTGTCTGTTTGTTCTGGGGAGATGGAGAGTTATTCCACGCCGATCTGGTTTAGTTCTTCGGCTCTGAGTTCTGCAATCTTAGCTCGCCTAGGTGCAAAAAGTTTCCTGCGCGTAGGTGGTTAATGCCTTATAGGTATCTTCCTTGAGCAGCAGAATGAATTCTTGATTGCGAGGGTTCCTCTGTATTGTGGTGAGGAATTTAAGCCTAATGTTGTCGTAGCTGGAGCACTCGTACATGAGGTGCCTCCAGGACTCCTCCTCGCCGCAGTGGCAACGTGGATCATTCTCGATTCTCATGGCCGTCACTTTTTGTTGGAAGGATCCATGCCCGGTGATGATAAAAGTCACATGGAGACCAGGCGAAAACCAGGGTGGAAGTTCTGGATGAGTTGTACTTATAGATGGCCCCCGTTGTAGTGTCCCAGTCATGTTGCCATATCTCTTGTAGATGTTGGGTTATCCGTTGTCTTTCCTGCCTGGGGCCGTTTGTGATATCAAGTTGAAGATTAAGTAGTTGGGTTGGAACTCCCTTCCTTAAGTGGTATAAAAGCCCTATTTTGACCACTTCTAAGTATAGTGGCTGGCATCCAGTTATTACCTGCAGAGCAGGCGTGCTAAAGTCCGGCACGCCCTGCAAATTGAAAGGAGCATAAACCTAGGGATTGAATCCAGCTTACATTTGTTTCTTGCTAGGATGGCTTTTCGGTACCAGATGGAGGCACCATAATACACAATTGACATACCGCTTGTGTGCATACTTGGTATATGAGAGTAAGGGCCTTGCGTTTCAGCCCCTTGTCTGCCCTGCTGATCCGCCTTATCATAGCAGCGTACCTTTGAATTTTGTTGGTTAGATACTTTAGGTGGTGGTGGTGGTGGTGGTTTGTTTGTTATTTGGAGCATTAGCAACTAAGGCCATATTGCTCCAGGATATGCGGTGGTAATTCGCTGACCTTTCCGCATCCTTCTTGATTAGACCGGGCTCGAATCCCGGTCTAATTAAGAAGCGTGTGCTGCGCAATGCAGCTCCTTCCGTAGCCACCACCTGGCTACGGAGGCGCCTAGGTGGTGGTGGTGGTGGTAGGTAAGCCCCGAGTCTAAGAAGATACCTAGGAGCTTGACTTCAGTGTGCAGTCGTATGGGTATAAAGCTTAATTTTATTGTAGGCGGTCTCCTGATTTGTAGCCTGCCTTTAAGGATTATGGATTTTGTTTTCTCTCCTGAAATGGTAAGGTTTTGCAGGGCCGCTCAGTTCTGGAGTTTCACCAGTGCTCCATTTGCCATTGTCTCCAGGGTAACCCTGGTATCAGCACATACAAGATCAAGGAGAAGATCATCCGCGAAAGCCAAGGGCTCAACCCCCCCCTCCACCAAGTCTATGACCAGGAACTCGTCCAGAGGAACGAGTCAAGCACAGAGCCCTGCGGACAGCCTCCACCGATGTACCTAGTCACTGTCTGGAATCTGTTGGTAACTTGGACTTTTCTACCAGTTAGATATAACCTTAAGCTGTTGTACAGATTGTTGGAAACATTTGACTGCCGAGTTATACAGCAGAATAGTAATCTTGAGTACTGCCTACATGTCTAGAAGCCTCATTTTAGGAAGGATGTGGATCTCTGTTGAATCTCAAAAGAATAGTAATCTTGAGTACTGCATACATGTCTGGAAGACTCATTTTAGGAAGGATGTGGATCTCTGTTGAAACGGATGCAGCGCAGAGTAATGAGAAATTAGTGAGGGGAACAAAAGGGTAGTCATCCCACAAAAGACTTCAGTTCTGCAAACTGCAGTCTGGAAACGTTTCAGGTGAGCGGGTAGCTAATGCCAGGTAAGAGAGCCTAAAAAACTTCAAGGGTTGTGTTAGGGTAGTTAAATATACAAGAACAGTAAGTCTTAATTGTTTATTAGTAATGTCGTCAATAAAATGAGCCAATTCGAACTGCTGGTTAAAACAAGTAACGCGGACATAATAGGGCTTACGGAGACGTGGTGCCACCTGGAAATTGGGGATGATGAGTTTCAGTACGGCTTGTATAATATATTTAGGAAGGATACGGTAGATAGAAGGTGTGGTGGGGTTATGCTTCTTATCAGAAGCAGCCTAAGTGCGACGATAGCTTTCCCGGATTCAGATGTTTTACATGCTAGTATAGAATCTGTATGGTGTGAGATAGTTGGAAACAAAGGTATAATGCGAGTAGGAGTAATCTACAGACCAGGTGATTGTGAAGATTATGACGAAAGCCTCTACATGCAAATGGAATGGGCAAGTATGCGTCAATATCTTATTACGGGTGATTTAAATTTGCTTCTAATTGATTGGGGAAGGAAACTCGACATGGGGAACAAAATTTTTAAATCACTTAGATGACTGTTATTTGTATCAACATATCAAGGAAAGTACTAGAGAAAAGAATATCCTAGACCTCATCATCACCCATGAATCAGATGACATAACAGGGCTGACAGTAGAGGAACCAGTAGCAGGAAGTGATCACGGAGTTCTACGGTGGATAATGATGAGAGAGGTAGCAGCAGTAAAAGGCAAAGGAATGGGTTTTAATTTCAGAAAAGGAAATTACGATGCCTTAAGGTACTACATGGCCTCTATTAATTGGGTAGATATCGCACAGAGAATGAATACAATTGAACTGTGGTACGCTTTTAAAACATTAATCACAGATGCCTTGAATGCGTATTTACCATTAAAAAATACTCCACGAGGAGGGTTCCAAGTTGGATGAATAGTGAAGTTGCCACATTACTTGAGCAGAAAAAGGTGGCATGGAAAGGTTACAGAGCAATAAAAAGTACTGAAGCCTATAACAGCTACAAGATGATCTGTAATAGAGCCACAGAAAAGGTTCGACAGGCAAAGGCAGTTTATGAGAAATCACTAACAAACAGAGCAAAGAGGTGGGATAAGGAATTCTTCACATATATAAATGCCAAGAAGAGCAGGACAAACCAGATCGGACCTTTACGTAAGGGAAAGGGGATAGTATTAAATACACCAGCTGAGTTGCAGATGAACTCAACAGTTATTTTGCACTGATAATTACAAATGAAAAATCTTTTGTGGCAATGGGAAATTGTGGGAGCGAAGTTGAAAAATATGTAATTAATGATATTGAAATTTCACAAGATAATTTCGCATAATTAGCCTCAATTCCATTGAGGCTAATTATGCGAGCATCACTAGACTCTGGGGAGATTCCCTTTAATTGGAAAAGTGCCACTGTATCTCCCATACATAAGGGTGGCTCTAAGAGTGAAGTGGGAAATTATCGACCTGTCAGTCTGACTTCAGTGGTAGGGAAAAATCATGGAGGCAATGATCAAAGGTGTAATTCAGGATCATTTGGATAGAACTGAAATTCTCAAGGATACTCAGCACGGTTTTGTAAAGGGAAAATCATGTTTAACAAATCTGGTTCTCTATTTTGAAAGGGTCACTCACGAGTTGGATTTAGGGAATAATTTCGACACTGTTTATTTAGATTTCAGCAAAGCTTTTGACTCAGTCCCACATGAGCGGTTGCTTTATAAGCCGTAACAGGTTGGAATCACTGGGAAAATCCTTAGATGGATAGCAGGATGGCTTCAGGGTAGGAGGCAGAGGGTTGTGATAAATGGCTATTCCTCAGATTGGTTTGATGTAAGAAGTGGGGTTTCCTAAGGATCAGTATTAGGACCACTGTTGTTTTTAATTTTCATAAACGACATCGATGAAGGGATAGAGGGCGTGATGTCTATATTTGCAGTTGATGTTAAAATTGGTAGAGTAGTTAATGATCACTGTCAAGCTGAGCTCCTTCAGAGAGACCTAGACATACTTCAGGAATAGTCAGAAAAATGGCAGATATGCTTTAATCCAACAAAATGTAAGGTATTAAACTTGGGAAACAGTAATCACACAATAACTTATTCACTTGGTGGAGTTCAACTAAACCCAGTACTGGAGGAAATGGACTTGGGTGTTACGATACATTCAGACATGAAATTCTAAGAGCATTGTAAACAGGTTGCAAGGAACGCCCATAGTGTCCTATCGATGATCTATCCAACTTTTGCAAGTAGAGAATAGGGACGTGATAATCCCATTATATAAAGTTTTTGTTAGACCACACTTGGAATACTGTGTTCAAGTATGGAGACCACACCTAAAGAAAGACACCGAGCTTCTTGAAAGGGTGCAAAGACGGGTAACTCGCCTGGTGAGATCGGCAAAAGGGCGTCCTTATGAAGACTTCGAATATGTGGGTTGCAGAGTTTGGAAACTAGACACTTTAGAGGAGATTTGATTGAGGTGTTTAAGGCTCCGAGAGGCATCAGTAAAATGAATGAGGACGACATTTTCAAGATTATAAATGATGCTAGAACTAGGGGACATAAATTCAAGTTACGGGGGGGGGGAGAAATGTTTAGATTGGACTGCAGGAAGTTTTATTTTAGCCAGCGAGTTATAAATTACTGGAATAAGTGGCCTACATGGGTGGTAGAGGCTGACAGTTTGGGTAAATTCAAAGGTCATCTGAATAGTACCTTCAGGTGAGGGAAGCGCATAGGATGATAGGTTTAATTTTCTTTTCTTTTATTAATTATTATTATTTATTTCTTTATTTTTGTTATCATTGTTTTATTCGGGTTTTTTTTTTTTTTTTTTTTTTTGGCTGGTGCAGCATAAGCCATAGGCTTTCTTGCACCATGCGGCCATTACTAATGCTATCTTGGGGCATAAATTGAAATTGAGGAGGGATGGTTGCAGGATAGACGTGCGGAAACTTGCTTCCAGCAAGAGGGTAGTTGACTATGACCACACATGCCCAGATGGAACAAACCTCCATCTGGATGTGTGTGGTGGAAGTGAGTAGTTTGAATAAATTTAAAGAGGAATTAGATAAATAATTAGAGAGGGATGGAAGAGTGATGTGGTTTATCTTTTGGTTTACTATTATTTTATTTATTTATTATACTTTTTAAACTTTACTGATGCTTTATAAGCTTGCTTCCAGCAAGAGGGTAGTTGACTATGACCACACATGCCCAGATGGACCAAACTCCATCTGGATGTGTGTGGTGGAAGTGAGTAGTTTGAATAAATTTAAAGAGGAATTCGATAAATAATTAGAGAGGGATGGAAGAGTGATGTGGTTTATCTTTTGGTTTACTATTATTTTATTTATTTATTTATTATACTTTTTAATTTTTACTGATGCTTTATAAGCTTGCTTCCTGGAGTGCAGGCAAAGACCGTGCTTCGTACATAAAGAGAAAATGAAAAACTATACTTGGGAAAATATAAAAAAAAAAAAAAAATTTGCCGCCTATGAAACATTTATTCAGAGAAAGCCAAAAGGCACTCTAGAGGAAGAAAGAAGAACGTAGTGTTCCGATTACTCTTCAATACAAAAAGGCCCAAGTACTCATGCCTTTCTTTTATATTTTCTTCTATTTGGAAAGGGAAAAGTTCTGTTATAGTTGAAGGGAGGTTTAAGTTTAAGAAAATTCAGAGACGCAACTGATTTAGCAATTCTGAAAAATTGCGAAATTATTGTGCGAACTTTGTGAATTCAAGAATATTCCCTCATGTGTAAATTTAAATAAAATATTCTTTAGAGTGAATTTACATTGGCAATTTCCACAAGGAGGCTTCCCAGATATTTCTGAATTTTAAATGTAGCTATAGTTGATAAAGGTTAGAGACTGGAGTCAAGGTGTGTTTCTTTAATTGCGGTCTCCAGGGGTTTCTCCTATATGCCGCTGTAGCATCTGAAAACGTGTGGACATGTGTATATGTAAAGGACAGCGCCTGGAACAGCTGTTCAACTCCGCCTTGTGTCTCTGTGAAGAACAGAATCAACTGTAAAGGGTCAGAAATGTGTTGGTGCAGGTTTGTGTGTGTTCTGTTGTTCTGTTCTGGCCGCTTGGCTATCCAAAAGCATCAGTCACCTGGACAGATGATTCTGAGTACCCGTCCACACCACGGGAAGGTGAGCCAGTCCCAGTAAAGCAAACCCGTCTTAAAAGAGATTCTGGCCCACTTGGTGTTGCCAGCAGGTGGGCCAGGATCCTCTGGGGGCCCATTCCAGAGGGACAACAACAACAACAAAAAAACACCCGTGGTGCAGCTCTTGAGAGAAAAAAAAAAGGAAAGAAAGAAACAAAAAGAAAAGAAGAAAAGATAAAGGGGAAAGAAGAAAAAAACAGAAAAAAACCAGAAAACAGGGAAAAAAGAAAAAGAAGAGAGAAGGGAAAAAATAAAAGGGAAAAAAAGGGAAAGGGGAAAAAAGAGAAGAAAAAATAATAATATAACTCAAGGTATACAGGTTGATCTTTGTAAGGTGCTTGGGGTTATGGGGTTGCTGCATTAGTTGTAAGCATATCTTTCCTTCTGTCAAAGACAGCAGACGCAAAAGCCCGCATGCAGACAGGTGATGTGGGGTTAGTCAGAACAAATTGGTCAACTTGATTTACGCTGAAGGATGGGACTTCGTTTCACAGCTCATTCCTAATGTCTTCATAGCAGACACATTCGTGGAGAAGACGTTGCCAATTTTCTTTTGCTCCACAGAAACAGAGGTGTATTTAACAAGCCTAGCTGATGAAGTTTCTCGTTAAGGGACCCATGCCCAGTAATAAGATATGCTGTTTCCGGACTAATCGTAAACTATGACCTAACCTTCTTTGACATCACAGAGACATCCGGTAGGAAATTTCTGGTTACAGTGCCAGCAGTTCAATAGTTCCCCCTTGTTTTCCAGACTTATCAGCTCGTTAAAGCATTGAGCTTTTTCCCTTTTATTATCAACATTCAGCAATAGGTCTATATCCATGATGGAGGTAGGTATTCCTTTTTTGAGTCTGACGCATAATCCTCTAAATATTACATACAGGTCTAACGGGAGAGTCCCTGAAATAACCTGATTGCCGCAGTGGAGGCCGTTCGGCAGATGCCATGTGTTGCTAAAAGCATTGCCCTTTGGATCGAGTTGAGTTTTTCCTTCATTTTGACGTTTACCATTCTGTGGAACCAAGCTCCGGCAGCGAATGAGATTATGGGAAGGAAAAGGCATAGAGCCAAGGGCGGCAAGTGTATGTATGTGTGTTGTTATTTTGAGTGTTGAGTGACCTGGCGACTTCGCAGCTAGGGGACACCTGGTTCTCTGCCCCCTGAGTCCCAAACGTGGCCACGAGGAGGCGAGCCAGGGACTACAATCCAGGTGGTGACACGTAGGAGAAATTTCAGAAAATTCTGTAAACCCCAATAAAATAGGCGCAGGAAGATATCTCGAGAATTATGGGAAATAGGGAGGGAAGGAAAGACATAAAAAGAAGGGGATAAAGAAAGAGGCATTCCCTGTAAGATGAAGAGAGAAGATCAAAAACAAGGGAAGGACTAGTGGACAGAAATTTCTCTATCCAGTTGCATATATTATAGCGTAACAACTAAACTAATACAGCTCTGGAAGCTCATCAGTCTACAACTAAACAATTAACAAGCTTTAAATCAGTAACCGCCAACACCTTCGACATACTCCAAGACTTAAAGAGTACAACAACCCACAAATTTACAGTTAAATATTTAACCCCAAACAATAACTATTTACAGTAAATTAACAATATATTCCAGAATTAGAGAACATAAAATCCAAGATAATCATTTACATCAATTTTACAATGTCCCAATAATAGAGAATTATTCAGCCAACCAGATCAGCAAACAACTGAATCATTTACCGCAGTTATTGCAATATTATACAATCTCTTAAACAAGCTCCAATTATGTGGAGAAGTAAGCAATTATATACAAAATTTTTACAACGTGTGGTTGCTCCAGGCCAAGAACACCTTGGCCGGAGCAGCCACAAGCCACCTTATCACCAACAAACTTGTTACTTGAAAATAACTGCTTAACCTGCCCCACCAGCAGCAAAGCAAAACTAGACTTGTAAAGCAAATTAGGTCATCCTTAAACCTTCAAAACTGAATGCAGCACTCAAGAACCCAATCTCAATGAAGTCATTTTTGAGAAAAAACATATTTCTATGATAATTCAGAACATAATGATGCACTGAATTTCATATCGTAATTAAACCAAGCAAGTTCTAGAATCTAAGCAAACAAATTGTCCGTTTTCATGCGAAAACTCCATTAAAACCAAGTAAATGACTTCATCTAAGCACCCTCGATACTGTCAGACCCCAAGGACCTGTATCTAGTAATTTTCTAAGTAAAAGCACATTTATTTACAAGTACACTGAAAGAACAGAATTCATAGAATACCTGGTTCCTGGGCAACGCGCCATGTCACCCCCCTCTCTCTAGTCGACGATCCCACCGCTTGGCAGGTATAAAGGTACGCGGCATCACTGCATTCACGTAAGCGGAAATTCGATGTCAGCATGGATGAACGTCGTGAGTAACGACTTTGAAAGAGGGATGATAGTGGGTGCCCAACGCATGGGCGTTGGGCACCCACTATCATCCCTCTTTCAAAGTCGTTTCTAGTTATTTTGAGTAAATGGGAGGGTGCGTATCTGGCGGAAACCGAAAGAAGCTATGCACCCGTAATGTCAACAAGGAACTGTTCAGGCAGGTGGACGGTCGGTAATGGTCCGGGGCGTGTTCAACACTCTATCGCGGAAGTGATACAGAAATTGCACTATCCCCGTCGGCATAGTGCAATTTCTGTATCGGGAATACGCCATTTCCGGAATAACATCTCATCGTGGACAGCGCTGTGGGAGGAGAAAGATAATGGATGTCGCTCTCCGGTTGGCTGACGTGGATGAACGTGGCCGTCGACGTCTGTCCACGGCCACGTTCATCCACGTCAGCCAACCGGAGGGTGACAGTCGCATAAATTACCACCGACTTCAACGAGGGAGGTGCCAGAAACGTCCCCACCAAGACCATCAGGCGATCATTAGCCGCAATAGGTAATGGGAGCCGTCGACCCACCAGAGTCCCATTGCTAACACCACAACCCAGGACTCTACGCCTCAACTGGGCGAAAGAATATCGACACTGGAGCTTGGATGATTGGAGGCGGGTTTTCTGGTCCGATGAGTCCCGTTTCTAGTTATTTTAAGCAAATGGGAGGGTGCGTATCTGGTGGAAACCGAAAGAAGCTATGCACCCGTAATGTCAACAAGGAACTGTTCAGGCAGGTGGACGGTCGGTAATGGTCCGGGGCGTGTTCAACTGGCACACGTTGGGATCTCTGGTACGTCTAGACGCATCTCTTAACGGTCTGGGTTACGTGTCCATCCTTGCAGACCATCTGCATCCCTTCATGGTCATCGTGCATGGTTCAAAGAGCATTCCGCAGATTTTACCACTATGGAATGGCCTTCCCGTTCACCAGACATGACCCTGTAGAGCATCTTTGGGGATGCTGTGGAAAGGTCCGTTCGAGCTGTGATCCTCCACCCAGGAATGAGACGGAATTATGGACAGCGGTGCAGCAATCATGATGAAATTCGCCGAAAGTGGGAAACGTGATCACTCGCCCCCGGATGATACGACCGAGAATAAACAGGGAAGAACCAAGTCTCAAGTGCTAACTGACTCAATTGGACTCTCTGGGAGATTTTTCCAGCAAATACTGTGAATTATTTTAATAATTTAAATATAGATGCAGAGAAACTATGTACAGACAAAATGTATAGGACAGAAATCTTTGGTAATGTGTATCGGCAAGTATAAATATAATAAGAAGACTAATTTAATAATTTATATAATAATATTTAGCATTTAACAACCATTTGCAATTAATTAAACCAACTTAACAATTAATTCATTAACCACATATTCTGTGTTTTATCATCTCCAAATTTTGTAAATAAGTGTAAACATGCTTGTAAATACTATAATGTAACCACACCCTCTAGCCACGTGCTGTCTATGGGTGTCTCGAAAGAGAAATAAACAGATAATAATAATAAATACCTGTCGAACGCTTTCGTGAACTAGTGGACTCAATTCCTCGCCGTGTGACTGCCCTTATCTTCGGGGCAAAAGGTGGCCTACCCGTTACTAGGTAGGTATCCCAGAATTTCTGTCCACTCAGTGTACTTACTATGCGATATATATACTAAACGCCTACTGTATTCACCATGTCCGTCTGTCCATCCGTCCGCATGCCACAGAGGAACTCCCAGTGGACGAATTTTCTGAAATTTTGTGTTTTTGCCTTTTAAAAATATTGTCGAGTCAATCCAAATTTCATTAAAATCAAATAAACCCGACAATTATTACTATACTTCTTTTTTCCCCATTCAGAAATGCGCAATGCGCTTCCCATACAATTTGTGTGGAAAAAATAAATTCATAAAAGAAATGTAGTTTTATTGCAGTCTTATTTTCTTTAGACGGTCCGTGCAGGCTTCGCGTGTGTTGATATGCGACGTTGAACGTTATTTCCATTATGAAGAGTGAGGAAACGCGGTCTGGCAATAAAGTTTGCTGAGTGCAGCAATAAAAAGAACACAAAGTGAAGGTTATTGTTATTTTTGGAGCATTAGCAACTAAGGCCATATTGCTCCGGGATATGCGGTGGTCATTCCCTGACCTTTCCGCATCCTCCGTATTTGGTGGTGACGGGCTCGAACCCCGGTCTAATCAAGAAGCGTGTGCTACGCACTGCTGCTCCTTCCCACCTGGCTACGGAGGCGCAGCACAAAGTGAAGGAGCTCAAAAATTAATTTATTTTTATTCAAAGTAATCACCACCTGATTGAATGCATTTTTTACACCATTCTAAAAGGTTTTGAAAAGAGTCAGCGAAGACGTCGGAAAAGATTCAGTTCGGCGGTTATGTTGTTCTTGGTATCCTGAAATCTCTTCCCTTTAAGGGCAGTTTTCACCCTGCGACAGAGGAAGAAGTCCGCTGGTGCTAGATCGGAAGAGTAGGGTGGATGGTTGATCAGTATAATGCCATGTTTCGTCAGAAATGTCTTCACAACCAGTGCGGAATGGGTGGGGGGAATTATCGTGCAACAAAAACCAGCTGCATTTCTCTCGAAATTGCAGCTCATCCAGGAAATGCGCTTCAATAGTCTTTGAATCACTTGTATGCAGCATTAACTCTCTTTCCCCTACAGATGCAAATTCCTTGTGAATCACCGTGTTTGTCGATAAACATGATCAGCATCTCGATTCTGGACTTATGTAAACGAAACGTTCTGGTCTTGGTGTTGATATATTGAAATCCACTGCATGTTCTGACCCTTTATCTCTGGGTCCCACTAAAACCCTCAACGCTCACCTCCAATGGGATTATGTCAATTCCTTGCAAGACAATTCGTTGTACGAAAGTTCCGTGCATGACAGTTCAGTGTATGCAACAATTCAGCACATGACAATTTGTGTCTACGACAATTCAATGAATTTTTTTGGAAGAATCCGGTGTATGGCAAAGCAAGACAAGAAAATGCAAACTTAACATTTCGTGCTGTAAATTGTGAATTTTTCTTGATATTTTGTTTTTGATGGAGCGTACTATCCACCTTTGGTTTTTGTAGTTTCGCTGTTAATAAGTTCTTTCATCTGAATTCCCAACCTATTAGAACTGCACAGGTACCGTAAGCCTTAAAAAAAAAAATAACCTAATTAATTTAAAATGGCAGCCTGATAACCTTTTTTTTTTTTTTTCTGTGCCAGTCAATAAATTTCTTGCAGCTTCCCAACCTTCACAAATCCATGCTGTTAGAATACAGCAGGGTTCGAAGTTTTCCGTAAAAGAAACACGAACCACCTACCTTCATTAACTTTCCTTTCCTGTGGTTTCTGTGAAAATGAGTTTCTTCTGACTTCGTAACCCTCAACCAGTCCATATTACCAAAACAGCGTATGACTTTAACAACTTTCACAGTGATAATCTTCATTTCTGTTCCTTTCACTTTGTTTCTACGCCCGTAATTTTCTTCTAGTTTCCCAACCCTCAACCAATTCATGCTCCGGGAAAGAGTATAGGATTCAACTGAGTAGATATGCTAAAAATAATAATAATACATAATCTTATCTCAATTAAAGGTGTTACAATATGGACAATTCATAGTGAAATAGACGTGTACTCACTGGCGCACTATGGCCATAGTTGCCGATGCGCTTAATAAATCTCTAACAACAACAGCGTACTCACTTTCCAACCTGCCTATGAAAAGGAACGGCGTGAATCCGATCAAAATACATGGATAAAAAATATCATTTTCTTTTTTTTCTAAAATTTTTGCATTCCTCCTTTCAAAGTCGTCCAAAAATCTCTTGTTTCCTAAACCTTTTACTTCATTGAGTTTTGACCTAAATTTACCTGAAAGGATCATAAATGAACTGCATATTGACAGAGAGCTTATGAGAAGTGGAATCTGGATATAGTGTCTACTAATGGAATCCTGAACAGGTAATATGTCTAATCTTGATTTTAAGCATTCATACTTCGCGTAATAGTTGAAAGGAACGGTTGGTTTATAGCGATTCAGTGCAGCCGAACATAGCAATATTCCGCTTAAGGCAATACGGCACTTAAGCTCTGAACAAGGTTAAGCGGTGACAAAGTTAGGGATTATCCCCCCCCCCACCTGCATACTTCGTCGGCTAGTCATCAAACGATAGAAGTGCCCTATCTTGTTGTACTAAAGACTACCTGCCTCGAAATTACTGAAATTTCGGCTCCCATTTGCATTTCAGAATGACAGATTTCAGTGCATCAGCCGTGCCGCTTACTTGCTGCATATGTCTGACCAATGATGACTTCATAATTAAATGCGTTAATTGTCACAAAAACTATTGCAATAAGCCTGATTGTACTTCTGTAGATATTAAGAGATTAAACAAAACTAGAAAACGCAAGTTTGAATGTAACGCTTGTAGGCAACAAACAGGGAAAAATAATGAAGAATTACCTAATGAAGTCATTTGTGAAGATTCTTGCACAGAACAGATTAATGACCTTGAACAAGCAACAAGAGAAATCCTCTCGCAGACTGACCTTGGAAATGGCATCTTGTGCTATCCTGAAGGACAATTTTTGAAACCTTGGGATGCGATATTTGCCCGGAAGACTGCGAGCACTCTGAAGGGGGTTTCGCTAGACAGAGGAGCAATCATAGCCCGAATGAAAGGCAGGAAGAGAACCGTAAAGAATATGTCTCGCGTACGGAATTAAAGGATATCCTTGCAGACTGCATCAGCCCCTTTTCGATGCAGGCTGTGGAATACGCTGAAAACCTCGCGAGCAATTTCATCCCTGTACATAAAATGCTACAGGAACTGCAGGAAGAGAATTTTCTTCTCAAAGAACAAAACAGTAAAATATTGCACACCCTTAAACGACTGGAGGAAAAGCTAGGATGCTTTGAATCCGTCCTCGTTGCACAAGGTGGCTCAGCGGCCCCCGTAACCGACGAAACTTGCTATGCGAGGCAGAGCTACCCAAAGAAAAGTAGAAGTGATATGCATGGATTGTACAGGAGGACAGAAAGCATTGAAAATCACAAACAGAAGACAAGAAAAGAATTGAATTCGGGGGAAAACATATCAGAACGAATCGCAAAACTACAAGACAGCCAAATAATATGTGAATTTCAAGCCCAGCCGGGAACTGTCTGTTTGCAGCAGGACCTCGCAAGCAATAGCACCAAATCCAGTGAAACTTTAGGGGCAGCACAAGGAAATGACTCCACACATTCCACTAGGAAAAGTCGAAACCAAAATAAAGAAGTCTCAGAAATATTAGGACAACAGGAATCAACTGAAATGATGGGGGCATGCATGTATTCCAAGAGTACGAACGCCAGAGTTACAGCTTCCCCCTCAAATCATGTTCCTGCAAACCCACTCACTTATGCACACATCATTATGCTACCTAAAAAGCATAACACTTTTGAGGGTAGAAAAACCCGCCCATCCCAAAATTTCATGTCTACTCTCGCCGAGGACAGCCGACGACGTAATCCAGTTCACAGAGAAAGTATTAACGTGTCTTCCTGTAACACACCTGAAACAAACAAACGGTTTTCTGAAATGTACAACGTCACTTCCGTTGCAACCAGAGAGCAAATTTTTGTATCAAGGCTGGGACCCACAACACAGCCCAGAAACATTAAAGCCATGTGTGAGGCATAACTGTGGCATAACTGTGGAAGTAAAGCAAGTGAAAACACGACACCCAGCTTACTCCTCCTTTATAATCTCTTGTCCATCAGACAAAGCAACTCGCCTACAAGACGTAAGCGCCTGGCCAGTAGGTACCTTAGTCAAGCCCTACAGAGACAGATGGGCCAGACCACTGGTTAAAAATGATGCAAGGAATCGGGCTCAATAGCAATCAAAAAAACTACCCCCAGCTGGGGATGCAGAACATCACATCCACCTGTTTGTACAAAACGTGAGGAGCATCTCAAATAAGCTCCACACCCTACAAACGATGATGATGTACGAGGACCTGGATTTCATTTGCCTAATCGAAACCTGGTTGGGAAATGGAAAACAGTTAGATCGGCTAACTGCGGCAGCAAACTGCAAATGTGTGGGAACCGGAAGAACAGATAGGCGAGGAGGGGGAGTTATAATTTGCTATCAAAATAAATACCAGCCTATAAGAGAACGAAAAACCAATTCAAATAATTTTGAAGGAATTTGCGTTACCTTTTCAAAAGAGCACGTGAAAATACAGTTATGCATCATATACCTCCCACCTGAGCACACAAAGGAGACAAGAAACGAACTCTATGCTTAGCTTGCTGCAAATCTAAAGCCATCAGTCGACACAATAATAGCGGGAGATTTTAATTTGCCTCTTCCGAAACACAGGGAGGCCAAGAAAGAGCTGGATGCGACATTGGGTACATTGCACTTAACGCAGCTTCCGACACCAGTGACAAGGGGAATGCAGCAACTTGACCTGTTGTATCATAGTTCCTTAGACATAAAGCTAGCGCAAAACTGCATAAAATTAAGTCGGACCACAATCCCATTGAAATAGAAGCAGCACTGAAGACACACAAATACATGCAGGGTAACACACGAACTGGGAAAAGCAAAGTAAGTATCTTTTCTGCGTGAAGTATATTAATGCAGAGGTCATTCTCAGTCACCTGACTAGTTACAACTGGAATGACCTGCAAGAAAAGCCAGTAGACGAAGCTTTAGAAATGATCACTAAAAAGCTATACCAAACAGCATTGGAAGGAGCAGCAAAAGAAATCAAAATATCTGAGAGAACAAAAGAATGGTTTAACCCACAACTGAAAGCAAGTTTCCTCAGGAAGCAAAAACTGTATAGAAAATGGCAAAGAACGGGTCATCCTGCCGATCACATTCGTTATAAGAAAGAAAGAGCACATTTCATCAAAGCAAAACGACAGGTACACTGCAGTGTTGTTCATAATAAACTAAAAAGAGCAAAAAGAATTACTAGCAATAGAAATAGCACAGAGAATATGACCGAATGCATTTTCAAGGAATGGGCTAATAACACTTTTAGTAACCTGCATGGACTGAATCAAATTGAGAACACTGATAATGGTAACAAAATTTTTGAATTTGAAAGATTTAAACAAGCGAAACTATTCGGCAATAGAGGAACCAACAAGACCTCCTTTGAGTGAAATACAAATCACCAAAGAGAGCGTAATGAAAGCAATCAACGATCTGCCCAATAAGGCCACTGTTGGACCAGACAAATTTCCAATGTTCATCCTTAAGATAAGTAGCCCATTTATAATAGATCTATTACTGCACATCTATCAGGAAATCATTAGTTCAGGAGCTTTCCCGCAAGCCTGGAAAAATTACATTGTAACCCCAATACCAAAGATTAAACACCCAAAATTGGCTAAGGATTACAGACCAATTTCTGTTAGTTGCACCCTACAGAAGGTATTCGAAAAAGCACTGCTTCCCACCATCAATCAACACTGCTTCAGCCATAGACCACCACATTTGCACTCAGTTATTTCGGGTAGATCAACAATAACAAACTTACTGGAAACCCTTTTTCGCGTGCAGAAAGCACTAAATGAGAAAAAGCAAATTGATATTATTTTTTTGGATATCTCCGCAGCCTACGACAACGTCTCAATTCCAGCGCTCATTGCGATTTTAAAGAATTATTTTAATGTAAGAGGAAATTTGTTAACCATAATAACCAGCCTGCTAGAACATAGAAAACTTATTGTTAAGCACCAAAAGCTACAATCTTGCTTTACCATCTCGCAAGGAGTGCCACAAGGGGGAGTTCTTTCGGCTACTCTCTTCGCGGCCGCCCTGGAGCCGTTTCTTGCACGGCACTACAATTTTATAACATATGCTGACGATGTAAAATTCTTCATCACTTCCAAAGACCATGAATCAGCAGAAGGTATTTGTCAGATGGCAAATAGCACAATCCGAGAATTTGAGAGCTACCTGGATTGCATCGGGCTCCGTATTAATGCACAGAAGTCTGCCCAAATAACCATAACTCACAAGCAGAATAAAAATGACATCTCGATCTCTGTGAACGGGTCTAGTGTTGAAGAAGTGCACTCTCACCTGGACCTAGGTCTTAAGTGGGATGACAGACTCACTTCGCCCATATGAAGACAAAAATATTCGCCGCTTTATGGGCTACTAGACAGGAACTGGTAGGAATTAGGGATCCTCAGCTAGCGACCAAGTACATTTTAATGTGTGTCCTGCCAACTGCAATGTATGCCTCGCAAATCTGGTCTTCAGCTACAGATTCACATTATAAGTCCGTCCTTGGGATCGAGTACTGGTTCTTGCGATGGCTTAACAGAGTTGTTGGCCACCCTTTTACTATCTCAAGGGCCATTCTCTACTCAAACCTTAACATCACACCCTGGATGCAGCGGACAATTAACAGGAACATACACACTCTCGCACAAATGCTCACAGGCAGAGTAGATGCTCCAGTCCTGGATAATATTCTAGTTAAACCGCGTGCCACTGCTAGACGTTGCGGAGAAGTAAATAATCCACTGCGTTCAGTCCTGAACAATCTTAGTAGCTTGCAAAGATTCTTCCCATCAAATGCAGCGAAAATATTTAACTCACTGCACATAGATGCCGAAAAACTGTATGAGGATGCAACATACCGGAAAGAGACCTTCCAAGATTCGTACAGACTTACCGAAATATGAATCGGCTGCAAAGTACCAAAGAATTGTGAATAAAAGTGAAACTTTCTGCGTTAAGAACAATAATAATTTGTTGACTGTAAAAATATACCTTCTGTAACAGTTATGTTAATATGTAAGTTATAGATGGAATTGTTAGTGAATTGTAAATATATGAGTTGTATAATGTATGTACAGAATCATTAATGTGTGAATACTGTATATATTAAACATAAAATGTGTATATAATATTTCGGGACGAGACTACGTGTTCAGTATATGTAACCCACTGCACGTAGTATCTCGTACCCTGATATATACTTAGCACCCTCCTGGCACTTTGCCGTCCCGGGGTGGTTTCCTTATGGAAATAAACAGATAATAATAATAATAATAATAATAATAATAATAATCTGTGTGTGATATACCAAATTTTCGTACTCACTGAACTGTCGTAGCCACCAAATGTCTTTCAACAAACTGTAATATACAACGAAATTTCATACACCGAAATGTCGCATACAACAAAATGTCATGCACAGAACTGTCGTACAAAGAACTGCCTTGCAATGAATTATCGTCACTGCCTTGCAGTGACGATACAGTCGGGGAAATTAGAATTGTCTTGCCAAGTCTGGATGAAGTCTTCGCATGATGACATTATTCGTTGCTTCTGGTTTTTCGCGAGAATGTGCGGCACATATTTTGCCCAGACCTTCCTTTTCCCTAAATCTTCATGCAGAATTTGACAAATCGTCTCCTTATTCATATTCAACTCATCAGCTATCATTTTGATGGTCAAACGACGATATCTTGGCACAATTTCTAACACTTTAGGAACTCTGTCCTCATTTCGAGAGGCGGCCATTTCTTGGGTCATTGCGAACGTCCGCTTATACCATTCAAACACACTGGTATCACTTAATATTTAACGTTTCATCACCACAGACAGTTTTTAACATTTCATACTTTTCTGTTGCAGATTTTCCCAGTTTAAAGCAAAATTTGATATTCGTTCATTGCTCCATTGTAAAATCGTTAATACTACTAACGAAACTGGTTGTTTCGTTAGTAGTATTAACGAAAAAAAGTAATACAGGAAGAGAGTAATAAATATTATACCGTTGTAATTAAACTAAATGGCTAAGTTTAGAGAAAAGTTTTCTCAGAAAACGCAAACCTATAGAGTTTTATCAAGTGTTCTAATAAAGTTATAATCATAGTAATAATAATCAATTGAAATGAATATAACCACATTTACTTTTCATTTCTATTAATCACAGAAAATGAAAAAAAAAAATCGAACGCGCCTGAAATGTAACGCACTGCTTACATGAACTAACTTGTTAATTACTGTATACTCAAAAGCCCTCTAGACAATCAGTAATTGGCCTGCAATTCTAAAAACGCCTAAAAAGATCACCTCTTCATGGAAGTAAATTTTAAAATAATTAATTCTCAATCAATGAAAATCGATTTCAAAATCCCAGTAATAAATTCCAGATCTCACTCAGCATTTATTAGCACTCAACTTATAATTGATTTTCTTAATTAGTCCTCTGATAAGATATATAGTTTTCCATAATAACCATATACGTTTTCATCTTTTTTGTTTTGTTTTTTAAGCAATACATTTCTAAACCACTGGTGAATTGTTTTTATGTATCCTAATGTTTTAGAACTATTTTATAAATTTGTTTCTTTTAACACAGTTCGGTGGCCATTTGGAATAAGTACAGAAGCAATTAAATCCATGAGCCGTCAGCTTATAGAGTCTGTAAATTACGAATATTTTAATCGGTTGACCCGTGTTTCAAAATGAAAAAATCGCCGAGATCGACCTACTTACTCAGGTACAGTGTGAAAAAAACTCGCAAAGGTTCTCCCGAGATGGTTTTGTAGACACGGTGCTAGCAGCGAAGACTATTAATCCAAGTGAAATCTTGGTTTATCAGTTAACTTCGTGACACATCGTTATATAAGCCTCTATATTTTCATCCTTAAATGAACTCACAAGTGATGTATTCGAACTCCTATTAACAACGGCAAAACACATTCTGTTATGGAAGTGCGCTCTGATGTTAACTAATGAAACGGAAGCTATGAAGCAATATAATTATAATTTAAACATATTCTTGGTGATTTCAAAAACTCTTTGAAAAGTGCGAATTCAATTAATACTGGTGAGTATGGAAAGTTATCAAATTTCCTATGGAATTTTTAAATGCATAAACGCCATCTGAAATGCTTGCACCCGAGTTAAAATTCGGAAATAGAATTTTTAGTCGTGTTCACAAAGAATCGAAATTCGTCGAGGACTGTATGATGACACAATATTAACTGAAACAGGACTGCTTGACAATTTCGTAAATGGAAAAATTTTAATTGACAGTAATAATCATGAGAAAGTTATTCTTCCAAGAACAGATCTTGCACCTGAGTTAAAATCAATATTAACTGAAACAAGATTGCTTGATAATTTCATAAATGGTAAAGTTATGAAAGTTATTGTTCCAAGAACAGATGACACCAAGTGACATAATTTGCCATTTACTTTATTATTTACTACAAATACAAAGTGTACATGAATCTTTCACTTTATGAAATCAACCTGATAGATATTTGATAATGTGATTTTACCACAAACTGAATTTTTCCTATGTACATGTAGTCTCAAAAATATTGGTACAAACGTTTAGAGGAGGTAGGTAACATCTAAAGGAATATGAATCGCATAGGAACCCATAACCGGAAACGTCACCGTAAGTCGGTAGACGGCGCTGTTCATCAGTTCAAAAGCAGTAGTCGCCGCACGAAAAGCATGCATCGATATACGAACTGTTCGCTGGTAGACATGCGCCTAGCGTATGGATTAGCCGCTCAACGAATTTATGGAGAACGCTTCCCAGACAGACATGTATCGGACCACCATTTGTTTGCGCGTGTGCATCAAAATTTGTGCGATTATGGGTCATTTAGAGGTAACAGGAGTAGTGCGGGCAGACCACGTTCGACGCGGACTCCCGCCATGGAAGAAAGTGTGTTGAATGCCGTCCAGAATAATCCTACTACCAGCACACGTGCCGTTGCGTCTGCCTCAGGAGTGTCTCGTTGCAGTGTACGGCGTGTCTGGCACGACGATCCTTACACCCTTTTCATCTCCAAAGGGTTCAGTTACTGCTCCCCCACGATCATCCTTCACGTGTGGCTTTTGCGCAGTGCTTTCTCCAAGAAAGTGTTCAAGACTTGAATTTTCCAGCCTATGTTTTATTCACGGATGAGGCTCTGGAAGGCTTATTCAATCAGCACAATGCTCATGTGTGGGTTCGCGACAACCCACACGGTGTGCGCCCCCATGTGGCAAAAAGTGTGCATAGTATTAGGGTCAGGCACCACCTGTGGTTTCCCACATCTGCGCCATATGTACACTGTGAAGAAATACAGTACTACTGTAGATGCCAGAAAAGTGTTGTGTGTTGAATGTGTAGTTTTGTGTTGGGTTCTGTTGTGTGTCCTGGCATTTGGCCGCAGAACCCCTGGTGATACCCCTGCAGAACCCCACGTTGCCCGCACACATCACTAGGAGGTAGCCAGGCTGCCCATAATTCTCTGGCTAGTCTCCGTCAGGGTCGCCTCAGCTTCCTGAGCGGAGACCAAGTTAAAAAAAAAAAAAAAAAAGAATAAAATAAAATAAAATAAATAAATAAATTAATTAATTAAAAAAAAGCGATTAGATAGAGTGAGGTAGTACAGGGTGTACAGAAGAAGAGGGGGAATGAAAGTAAGCGTAAAAGGATATAGCAAAGGCATCCCCAACCAATCAATGGACACTCAGTCAATCAGGCGAAGGCAAAGAAAGGGGAAGGAATGGGGTCGAAAGTGACTGTACAAGGGAGAACAGATAGGATCGCCATTTGGCGCCTCTGTCATTGACATCGGGTGGTGTCCAATCCAGGGGTTTAATTCAATCCAATTGTAGCTTTCAAACTCCAATCGTCGGATAGTTGTCCGTTTGATAGTGTGGTGGTCAAGTTCATGACTGTCTAGTCTGGATGAAAGTCCATCATGGTCTCAGATCATCTGTTGTCTTCCTTGGGACCGTTGTGGTGCCGGTACAGGAACTGTACATAAGGATTTCCTTCGGCTGAAGAGCTGGTGTGCGAAACGCGTAAAAGCTGTATGTTCCTCCCTACTATCAAGCAGGTGTGTTTCTTGGTCTTTGGGTATGTAGGTCAAGGAAGTGATGAAGGTGCAGCGGAGATCCTCATACAGGGGGCAGTCATACATAAGGTGCGACCAACTCTCAGTCCCACCACAGGTGCAAGTGGGATCATCGATGATTCCCAGGGCCGTCAGTTTGCCTTTTAATGATCCATGGCCAGTTAACAAGTATGTAGCATAAAGGCCAAGTGAAAACAGGGGGGGGGGAAGCATGGGGAACACCCTGTTAATGTAAAGGAAGAACTTTCTAGTGATTTCGCCTTTGTTGGAAGTAGTGCATCTCGCTTGCCACGCCTGCTGCAGATGCGTGAGGAGACGCTTCTTTTCTGCTGTTCTGTCGTTTACGGGGTCTGTTGTGAAGTCGAGGATGGTCTTGGAATTTGCTTTGGAGAGGTGGAAGAGTAATCCACAGCGGACCACCTCCAGGTACAGTGGCATGGCGCCTGCCAGGATTTGCAGAGCATGGGTACTGACAGTGCAGCAGGCACGGGTTATAGCGAGCAGGATGTTTCTTTGCAGAGAGTCGAGGATTCTACTACCACTAACAGTGATTGCTTTCGGGTACCAGATGCCTGCTGCGTACGTTATAATCGGGGTAAGAATCACTTTATAGAAAAAGGACAGAGTGTGCCTATTGAGTCCCCAGTTCCGTCTGGAGACCCTGGTGAGAAGGGCGGTGTAATTGCGTATCTTTCTTCTTAGGTATTTAAGATGTGGCTGAAAATTTAGTTTGCTGTCAAGTTGAGTTGAGTTGGGTGGAGTTGAGTGGAGAATTTTATGGTCCTGTTGTCGATTTTTATCTGTGGCGGTCTGGCTTCATTGAGACTTCTTTGAGAAGACTAGAATCTGTTTTGGTGGCAGAGATGGTGAGGTTATGGTGTTAAGCCCAGTCCTGTAGCTTCTGTAGTGCATTATTCGCCAAAGTCTCCAGTCGTGCCCTATAATCGCCGGTAACGGTGATAATAAGATCATCTGCATAGGCTTGAGAGGTGACCTCTCCCAGGTCCATGCCAAGGAATTCATCAAGGACAAGATTCCACAAGAATGGGCCCAGAACCGAGCCCTGTGGACATACTCTGTAGACCTGTCTGGTGATTTTCATATATGGAGCATTGACAGGGATTGACCTGTTGGAAAGGTAGCTTTTGATTGAGTTATATAGGTTTACTGGAAGCTTTGATTGGCGCAGCGGCACAACATCGCTTCTCAATAAATGTGTGGGCAGGTATGGTTGGTGACTGCTTAGTCGGCCCATGCCTGTTACCATCCCGCATGAACCCCGCTAAATATCGGATCTTTCTTGAACAAGTTCTACCAGGGTTACTTGACGATGTTCCAGCAAATGTGAGACGCAACATTTGGTTTCAACATGACGGGGCGCCTGCCCATTATGGAATGTGTGTTCGTGACCATTTGAACAGGCGTTTTGGGCGTCGATGGATTGGCCTTGTTACACCAGTTGCCTGGCCCCCACGGTCACTTGATTTATCGAGCCTTGATTTCTTTCTGTGGGGGGGGGCCCTCAAATCTATTGTGTATGAATCGCCTGTGGAGACGGAAATGGATCTCGTGGCGAGACTCGTCTACGCTGCTGCTACTGTCAAAGAAATTCCAGGTGTGTTCGACCGTGTAAGCCAATCCATGCTGCGTCGGTGTCACGCATGCATCGCGTCTCATGGTGGAACCTTCGAGCATCTGTTGTAACATCATGAAATGCATCCATCTCGTATTCCATTGTTAATATTATGCAGGAGCGGATTAAGGTCGGTTGAGGCCCCGGGCGCAGAAGAAAATATTGGCCCCTTAAAAAAAAGAGAGAGACAGGGGAAATAAAAATACATGTTAACCATTTTTTTAAATAAGTAAAAAATAGTATGTGCTATTAATGTTTTATTTCCAATAAAATTTGAATATAATATATGTATAATAATATTAATAATAGCATAATAATAATCACAACGTTTTGAACTAATAGTTGAACATATTAATTTAACTATTAGTTGAACTAATATGTTCAACTAATTTGTTGGGGTTTTGCGTGGGCCCTTCAGAAGTCGGGGCCCAGGGCGCGCGCCCGGTGCGCCCGCCGTTAAATCCGCCTCTGATGATATTATGTCAAATAAATGTTTGCCACTAATTACTGTCTTGTGTCATTTCTGCTTCTTGTGCCTCTGCTACTACTTTCCCGTGACGTTTCCGGTTATGGGTTCCTATGCGATTCACATTCCTTTAGATGTTACCTACCTCCCCTGAACGTTTGTACCAGTATTTTTGAGACACCCTGTATATGTAGCTGTAATAAAAAGTACATGGAACACAAAACAGGAGGATGAAACTCCAGAGCATTTCCTAAAAGATTTAAAGTTTTCTCTAGAAATGAATTATTACAAACTTAGATAGAATATATTAAAAACCGACAGTGACTTGCATAAAACTAAAGAAGCCAACAGAAAAGCTGTATACTACTCGGTATAAGATAACAAGGTAATATCGCTCATGGTGGTGGTGGTAGTAAGCTAGACATTCTTGCTTCATAATGCACCTGCAACAACTGAAGAAAGATGTTGGAGAATTAGGAAGTGTTTCAGGAAAAGGATAATTCTGACACGATTAACACATTAAGAGGCTGCTTTACATACACAGGAAAATGATAAAATAGATGCACGGATTTCTCAGCACCACAGGGGAGATCAGCACATGAATTTTATGATAAAACAGAAACTCCTTGGTGGGAGCTTTTTACCATATCACCCTGATAGACATTTGAAAATGTAATTTCACTACAGGATTATAATTCGATGCCTTACGTTTATTTATTTGAAAGCCGACGTTTCATTAATATCATTTTGAATATATGAATTTATGATGTTGCATTTTTTATGATATTTCCAAATAAAAACATTTTCCGAGCAGTATCTACTCATGTTGCGTAGTTAAAATTCAAGAGTTTCCCAAAGAAATTTCATTAAGCACACATTACTTGCATTAAATTGGAACTGTCACGTTTGTAAAGACAGCTGAGTAAACATTTTTAGTTTCCTTAGGTGTTGCGAAAACTCGGGTTTTCCGTCCAGCAAACAAAAAAATCGACAACAGAATACAAGCAATTTTTAGACAGTATACACGGAACAACATGGCTTTAGTCGCTGATTCTCCAAAAACGCTACTACAACAACAACTTAGCTGTTGCGATTTTTTTCCATTGCTGTATAAACTCATGATACCTTTCCCACTATAGGACCAAGAAGACAAGATCAATGCTGTAAAGGCATAGTAATTCAAGTCAATTCAAGGATATTTAAAAAAAATATATATATATTTTTTTTTTTTGTAGTTGTGACGCATAGGCTTCTGTGGCCCTAATGCACCTCAAAAATTTTTTGCAGTACTTTGATTCAAGCCCGAGGCGGGAATCGAACCCGCGACCTTTAGGGTGCTAGGCAGGCACTTTACCCACCAGGCTAGCGCGGTCGGCTTAAAAACATACGCAGTACTATATGATTTTATATTGTATACTCTTCATATATCTGACAACAATTCACCGTATAAAAGCTTAACTTAATTTTTGAACTTCTAAGTACAAAAATCCAGGATGAGTATGCATCTTGTTTGCCTCCAGCAGAGCACCATGAAAAGTGTGAAACAGTATTCATCAGACCACAACATTTCATTCCATTGGTTGACAGTTCACTTCGGTATTTGTAACACTGCAGCAGTATTTTAGCCAAATTTTAGCTGTCACGAGAGGTTTTTCATGCGGAATATCAAATACCAAACAACAGCGCCTGATAGTTGCTCGACTGAATGTCAGTTGGATTGTATCGAATTTGTGCCGAGATAACTAAATCTAAGAGAATATTAATATATTGTGTTTGTAAATTTCATGTATTCTTTGGTCGATCTTTCAGCTGGATGAAAGACCCGTTTCCAGAAGTAATAACTGCATCTCTAGCCAGAGCCGACTAAGCCTAGTTATTACTATTATTATTAGCCATATGGTGCAAGGAAGCCTGAGACCGTTTGAGACCTTTGCTGCACAAGCCTTAAAAAAAAAAAAAAAAAAAAAAAAAGAATTACCCGTAGAGAGAGAGAGAGAGAGAGAGAGAGAGAGAGAGAGAGAGAACCAATAGTCAGAAGTAGACGGGAATCACCAAGAAAGAGAGGAATGATGATATCCAGCCCGGGACCCTGGGTGTGCCAAGTCCATATTCACCAGATGTGAGCCCGTAGGTTTAAGCTGCGAAAAAAAAAAAAAAAAAAACTGTATTAGGATACATACAATTAACAACACAGTCAGTGAAGTCTCATGGCATTGAAATATCAGCTGGCACTGATCTTTCTGGTTTTAGCAATTTTGATGTACAGTGCTTAGTTTTTCAGGTAGATGCTGTATTATACACCGATGAGCCAAAATATTATTACCACCTACCTAATATGATGTTGGTCCTCCACGTGCAGCCAAAACAGCTGGTACCCGGCGAGGCATGGACGCTACAAGATTTCTAAATCTATCTTGTGGTATCTGGTACCAACACGTAACCAGCAGATCCTTTAACTCCTGTAAGATCCGTGGTTGAGACGCCGCCGATCAGAGTTGCTGTTCGAACACAAACCACAGATGCTCGATGGGATTGATGCCTGGAGAATTTGGAGGCCAGGGCATTACCTGGAAGTTTTCCTCATGTTCAGCGAACCAGTCTCGAACAATCCGGGAGGGGTGGCATAGGGCATCATCCTGCTGAAAGACGGCACCGCCAGAGGGGAAGACCCTTGCCACGAAAGGGTATAACTGGTCAGCAATGATGTTTAGGTAGGTGGTAGACTTTAGAGTGCTCGGCACATGGATGACTGGACCCACGGTATGGCACCGCCGACATCGGCTTGTTTTCGTCCCACAGTGCATCCAGGCACCATCACTTCTCCAGGTAAACGACGCACACATACCCGGCCATCCACTTGGTGCAACAGGAAATGTGATTCATCAGACCAGACGACCTTCTTCCAATCACTCAAGGTCCAGTTTCGATGCTCCCGTGCCTATTGTAGGCGCTGTCGCCGGTGAACCGTGGTTAGAATGGGCACTCGGCGCGGCCTGTGGCTATGCAGTCCCATTTTCAGCAGGGGTTTGATGTACTGCGTGTTGTGACACATTACTCCCATCACCAGCATTCCAATTACCGGCGATTTGCGCCACAGTCGCCCTTCTGTTGTCACGTACCATCCAGGAAAGCTTTCGCTCACCTCAAGCATCGATTAGCCGTAGTCGTCCAACGCCTCGGCGGTGGTTTGTGGGTTTCCCTCCTCGGACCACTTTCGAGGTATTAACCACGGATGACCGTGAGCATCCCACCAGCCGTGCCGTTTCGGATATGCTCTGACCCAGTGGTCTGGCCATTACAATTTGGCCTTTGTAAAACTCTCTTGAGTCTGTTGCCTTTCCCATCTGAAGAACAAGAGTAAAACTGATTAACGAAAGTCAGTATCAGGTGTTTTTTATACCGTGTCCTGACCTGCGCATGCGCCGTAGTTCATCCTCAGTAGCTTCGATTTGCATAACGACTCGCTGATCATAATAAATAAATAATAAATTTTCTGTTTATACTCCGGTACGACCAAACAGTCAGAGGAGTTCGTAGATTGAATACAAGATTGAATATGATAGATTGAATACAAGAAACAGCAATGTTTTGGCTCATTGGTGCAAATGCCTCTGATGAATTCCTCTTTAATCATTTTTTTAGCAATGTCATAAATCAAAATAGTTGGATTATTCAACCTAGGCTTGTCCTATTTAATCCCTTGAGTACTTCTCGAGCGGACCTTTTCACAGCATCCCAAAGATTATTATTATTACTGTTGCTCTTATATTAGCCACAGAAAATAATAATTGTCAGTGCTCTTTTGAGAAGAGAATGATATTTTTTTGTGGATCTGTTTATTTTGGCCAACTTGTTAACCTACTCTTTTTGTGTGGTTCGCCTTCCCCACAAAAGATATCAACTGTAATGCAAGTCAGTAGTATTGGTAGAGGAAACTTCAGTTTTTCTTTTTTTTTTTAATTTCCTACTTGATTTTTTTTACCTTATCCCAGTAGGCCTAAAAGTCTTCTCACAAATTTCTACTATGCAAGATGCTAATGAGGTAAGTTATGTGCAAGAGTAGTTTTTGTCCCATATTTAAAACTAAAAATGACTTTTTAGTCAACCTTTCTTGGAAAAAAAAAAAAAAAAACAGTAGTTAAGCTTAACTTACCTTTCTTGAAATTAATCTTTTTCTTTCCTTTTCATAAATTTTAAAAACTCATAAGGAAAATATAATACACTGAATGGACAGAAATCGTGGGATACCCACCTAGTAACAGATAGGCCCACCTTTAGCCGGATAAGGGCAGTCGCAGGGCGGGGTTCTTGAGTCCACTAGTTCACAAAAGCGTTCCACAGGTATTTCCAACCATGCTTGCTGCACTGCTGGCCATAATTCCATCGCATTCCTGGGAGGAGGATCCAAATCTGGAGCAGACCTTTCCACAGCATCCCAAAGATTATTATTATTATTATTGTTGTTTCTCTTATATTATTTCTCCCTGATTTGGGGATTCCACTCCTTGACGGGTACTGCTACCAAGTGCACAGGGTGGTTGTAATGTCTGGTGCTACTGTCGGTCGAGGAAACCTCTGACTGTCCTACAGGTGCTCAGGACTGCGACTTTCTGGATTTCCTTGTAGGTGTTCTCTGGGAGACCTATTGCTTCTAGGCTGCTATGTAGAGTCTTTGGTATCATACCAGTGGTTGACACGATGATTGGGATGGTTGATACTTCTTGCATATGCCACATCTCCTTGATCTCATGTCTCAGATACGTGTACTTCCTAATTTTTTCCTCATGGGTTTTCTGGACATTGCTAGTGATCGGCACAGCTATGTCAATCAGGTAGGTAGCCTTTTCCACCTTGTCCACAAGGGTTATGTCCGGTCTGTTGTGCAGGATGGTCTTATCTGTTATTATGGTGCGGTCCCAGTACAGCTTGTGGGTTCGGGTCTATAGTACTGCCTGGGGTTCGTACTTGTAGTATGGTACACTTTCTTTGGTCAACTGGTATTTCCTCGCTAGCTTCTGATGTATTATCCTGGCTATTTTGTCGTGTCTATGAGTGTATTCAGTCTGGGTGATCACCTTGCACTCTGCGGTGATGTGTTGGAGCATTTCTGAGGCCAAGTCGCATCGTCGACATTCCGGGGGCTCCTTTGCGATGTATTTTATATAGTTTATGGTGTTGATTACCTGGTCTTGGATGGCCTGCATGAATCCTTCAGTCTCGAGGAAGAGCGTCCCGCTTGTGAGCCATGCATTGGAAGCAATGTTATCGATGTGATCTTGATGGAGGTCGTTGTAATGTGTGCCATGAAGTGTCTTCTTTACCCATTTTTCTAACTTCGTTTCTTGTACCGTCTGGGCGGGAAGGGTTTCCTCGCTTAGGTCGAGTGGGGTATACCACTTATCTATCTTTGTTATGGCCTGGTGGAGTGGTGCTCTGTTGTTCTCGAAGTATTCCTTCAGGTTAACTATCGCTGTTTTCTGTTGTTCTATCAGGTCTATCAAGCCCCTTCCTCCCTCTTTCCGAGGTATTGTTATTCTCTCCACTGCTAACTTCGGGTGGTGTTGGTGACTCTTGGTCATCATTGTCTTTGTCTTTCGCATGATATCTTCTAGTTCGGTGTTAGTTCAATCTATTACCCCGAATGTGTCTATTAGTATTGGAGCTGCATAGGTGTTTGTGGTTTTAACTGTATTCCCTCCGTTCAATTTTGCTTTCAGCAGGTTTCTTAGTCTATGATGATATTTTTCGGTAAGGCACTTCTTATAATCCTTGTGTTCTAACGGCTCAGCCTGCATCATCCCTATGTATTTGTAGGTCTCACCTTATGTCATAGCTTCGATCTCTTTACCAGTCAGCAGCTGGTAGTTTCGAACAACTAATTTTCCCTGGTGCAGTGTGTGCGTCTTGCATTTTTCTAGACCAAATTCCATCCTGATATCCTTGCTGAATTCTTCGGTAATCCGGAGTAGTTTCTGGAGTTGCTTCTCGGTTGCCGCGTAGAGCTTGATGCCATCCATGTACATCAGGTGGGTGAGGGTGTACAAGTTCTTTCTTCCTTCTTTGAGGTTATATCCATACTTGCTGCTGTTGAGCATGGTACATAACGGATTGAGTGCTATACAGAACCATAGTGGGCTCAGAGCATCTCCCTGAAAGATTCCTCTTCTAATGGGGATTGGCCTGGTTGTGATGTTCTCGACCTTAATGGTGGTACTCTCTTTGGCCATTGTTGCTCCTAGGAAATTTGTCACTATCGGATTGACCTTGTAGATCTTCAGGGTCTCTATTAGCCAGCTATGAGGTACGGAGTCGAGTTGTTCTATCAAGCCCCTTCCTCCCTCTTTCCGAGCTATTGTTAGTCTCTCCACTGCTGACTTCGGGTGGTGTTGGCGACTCTTGGTCATCATTGTCCTCGTATTTCGCATGATATCCTCTAGCTCGGTGTTAGTCCAATCTATGACACCAAATGAGTATGTTAGTACTGGAATCTGCATCCAAATATGTCCTGGCCGTGTTTGTTGACTTCGAGGGTGCTTTCGACTCGTTGTGTGGGAGAGCGCCCTCAGGTCCTTGAGGTCTGCAAATTGCGACGATTATATCTACAAAGTCTTACGGTCTTATTTTTGTGAACGTTCAATCAAGGTTAGTGCTAAGCATCTTACTTATAATTCTCAGGTTTTCAGAGAATGCCCCCAGGGACAGGTGTTGGAACCTCTCCTCTGGAATGCGGTCCTGGATCAATGGCTCTTGAGAACGCATCACTATGTACTCAAAATTGCTTACGCTGATGGCTTTCTTTTCTGATGAGAGTTCTTTTCTCTCAAATGCTGTAAGGATGCTGTGGATGGTGGCAAGGATATTGGTAATGGTGGACCTATTTGGTAATGAAGATTGAATTTGTGGTGGGGCATCTGGAAGTATGCGAGTTATTAGAGTTGGAAGGAGGGCTCTTTCTAGTTGCTTCAGGAGACATGAGGAATTGGAACGTCTATGAGACAGAGAGTGCAGAGACTGTTACAGATGAGCCATTAATTAACCTAACTGCCCTCTTTTGAATGGAATATAGAAGCCTGAGAGAGGTTTTGTAGGCACCGCCCCAGATGTGGGAACAATATTTCACGGTAGTCCGGATTTGCGATTTCTATAGTCAACAAAAATTTGTATTTGCAATATTTGTAATGTGCTTTATGAGAAGAGAGATTAGAAGTCCGGGTAATCCCCAAGATCTTGCCTAGAAATCGGAGCGTCATCGAAGATAAGCATAGTAGCAGAAGAATCCTTTTTGCGAGATATAAGAAGACAGGACTGAATTTTAGGATTGAAATTAAGTTATCTTTGCCCGCTGGAGAATTACATGGAGATCAACATTTAAAGATTTGGCAGTGGATACTCGAGAAGTTGAAGCTGTTTGAGCAGGGCAAGGTTTCTCAAAATGGAAGGTGGAAAGCAATGTGCTATCATCACCAAAAGTATGGATAGCATTTCCGGTCAATGGAAGGTCATTAATATAAAAGAAGAAAAGTGTATAGAAAGAACTGAACCTTGGGGAACACCAGCATTAGTGAAGAAGTTAGAAGACAGAGAGCCATCTACCATCAGCCGTAGTGAGAGGTCAGAGAGAAAACTGGATACACAATTACAAAGAACAGCTAGTAAACCATAGGATGGAAGCTTATTTAGAAGACCTTAATGCCAAATACGACCAAAAGCCTTTTAAATGTTAAGAGCAATGGCTTGAGTTTCACCAAACGTTTCCATTGAATTTGTCCATAGATGGACAACATGAACCAGAGTATCACCAGTGGAACGACACTAACGGAATCCATACTGGTGATCGTTGATCAGATAAAAGATTACAGATTGTTTAAGAGTTGGCAGTTAATTGATTTTTCCATTACTTTAGAAAGAATAGAAGTAATCGCAATGGGACGATAATTAGATGGAAGGGATTTGTGACCCTTTTTAGGAACTGGCTGAATATGAGCAAATTTCCAGGCAGAAGGAAAAACACCTTTGGAATACGAAAGTTAAACAAGGCGACACAAAACAGGAATAAGTTCAGGGGCACAGGTTTTGAGAACAAGTGTAGAAATACCATCAGAATTTAGAGCCTTCTTAGCATCATATTCATCAAAATCCTTCTGACATCCTTTTAACGGAAAACCACAGAAGGCATTGAATGGCGTATACTGGGAACGGTTTGAGGTGATTTAACAAGATCAACAAAATATGAGTTCGAAGAAAAATAGGATGCTAGCAGGTCAGCTTTATCTTTGGCTGATGCGGCAACAGAACCATCTGGTTTTGACAGAGGTGGTAGCAGAGATGGGCAAAAGTTGCGGGAAATAGCTTTGGCAAGAAACCAGAATGCTCGGCTACCATTTGGACAAGAAGCAAGTTTTCTACCCTTAGCCTGTTTTCGAAATCTAGTTTTGACTCATTAATAACTGCTTTACAAAGTATAAATAATACTTAATAATTTTTATTATTATGAAATGTCGCTTATAAAAAAGTAGTACTGGAAATATTTTATAAAAAAAATTCAAAAATATTATACGATTTGTGAGAATATAGGCTTAGTGGTTCGCATTAAAAATATTGTGTTGAAAGGGGTTCGCGATAAAAAAAAAAAATTACATTGAAAGGGGTTTATGAGTCAAAAAAGGTTGGGAACCACTATGGGACTTTACTGCACTGTAATTATGTGCAGTAAAGGGTTAAAAACGTGTAGCCTATAATTGATGAAATTTCATTCCTATTGATATGCAATGGTAATGTAACGGCTTTGGGAATAGTAATATTTTATAAAATATCTGGAATACTGCGATACTTAACGATTAGATAAAACAGAGTCTGTTTAAAATTAGATTAGATCAGTTAAAACTGTCGATGACTAGCAATTATGAAAAATTCACGCGTGAAGCCTGCCTACTCTTTCAATACCATAATGCTCATTGGAAGAAAGCATTGTGATACTGAAAGTTTAATATCTCTTAACAGAAGTTTAAGATGCCTGAAGCAGAATAGGAAAGTCTTCAAAAATGACAATATTTCCCCGTACGTCCTTCACCTTTCAACTATTTTATCCTTTTGTAATTTTTTATTATTTTATTTTTTTTAATTCGGAAGAACTATGAATAATTTCCTACTTCCAGCTGTGGAAGTTGCATGCCTGAACACCCCCGAACTGCGATTTCCGAAACTCCGTCCTTGCACAACGTGTCTCTGAGTGAGTAACGTAACACACGATTCGCGTTTACGGAAACACCCGTTCATTCACCAGCAACCAGAAACCTGCGCCACCTACAGTAACACAGCACGTCTCTTATAAGCACTTCTGAAACCAAGGAGCATTAGCTGTTTCGTTAGTAGTGTGGTTGCTATCCACGTGAGTATCATGTTAAGACCGTGGTTTTTTCAAAATTTTACAATAAGAACGGTGAAATACATTGAAGCGTTCCTCATACCTATAGTATTATTACCGCTACCTCTGCATTCCGGTACTCAGGTAAGTTAATCAGAAATATAAATACTGTAAAAAATTAGAGAACAGACTGAAAGAGAAAGCGTGATGAATATATACTCCAAGAATAGAGAGAGAGAGAGAGAGAGAGAGAGAGAGAGAGAGAGAGAGAGAGAGAGAGAGAGAGAGAGAGAGAGATGCATTCAATGACTGAAAGCAAAGGAGAACAAAGTAACACACAGACACCAATTTATTTGTTGCTCATCTTAGCTAACCGCTATATTTTCCAATTGCTGTCATTTGTCTAGATCGGTTTTAATCTCAATCTCTCACTGTGCGTGTGCGCACAAAGCGAAGCACATAGGGATGGACACGCTAAAACAGTTTTAAAAATAACGAAATTTCCGAACGGAAATCCGTACAAATCGGCTTGGTTCATAAACTGGAGATGTTTTCAGAGAACCTCCTGTATTTTCTTTTAATTGTAGTGTTTAATTGTCTTTTAACTAAAACTAGTCTCGATGCCGATTATTACTTAGCATCTTAAGGATAAATTATGAATAACTGTAGATTTAATATAAGAAAATAATCGTTTGGCCAAAGAGAAATTAGCTACTGGAACTGCTACTTCGAATCTGCTTATGTAAATTTAAAGAAGAGTTAAATACCTTGACATCATAATAAGATATACAATTCTTAAGGCAGAGCTTATAAGCTTCGTTTTCCTCTCACTATTTTGCTTCTGTAATAGATTTTAGCACTGAAGTTCCTAGTTGATTAGCATCATAGGAATTTAAGTGCTGCATTGGAAAATTTTGTTAATACTTTTCTAGTGCTAAACTACTGTGTAGTTACGCTGCCTGAACCGCTGTTAGTTATCTCTCCTAGTGAAACGCTTTGTTATCTTATAAATGGGCATATTTGGACAGTACGACCATAAGGCATTAACCTCACTGAGTACATAATGTAGATATTGTGGCAGTTTCATTAATTCACTCACGGAAACGTGCTCTCCGAGTAGCTTTCCCGCTATGTACATTGGCTAGCATTTCAATCAATCACATTTTTTTGGCAATAATTTTATTAGTTGCCGTTTTCATATTGACCATTACGTGCAAAGTTTGTATCGTGAACATTTAAAAAAAGATACAGGCGAAACTCTTCTGTGCCTGTTTTCTTAATCTAATATAACTGAGGAATTAATTTAAGCAACTACGCGAAATTAATTAGATAAACTGTTTCTAGTTAAGGAATTGACGGCCATGATCGGATAATTATGTAATCTGCAGTAACTGAACATGCCCTGTAGTAGATTTTTGACAAATTAGGTTAGAGAATTTTAAAAATTAATGCAACCGATCTAAAATTACACATTCATTTACACATATTCACAACATCTAATTTACATAACGGAAGTACTAACAAAGAGAAACTTAGGAATATTTACTATCTCTGACCTCTCACACCAGTGGCTGAGTTAGTCAGTCTGGGTTGCATGGTTAAAGTCCAACAAGAGGCATATACACCACAGAACACACGCAGTTTACAGACACAATATACTAACTCTTCATATCCTCACTTTCTTTGGCGCTCAACACATGTAACGCAAAATGGATAACTACAAATTTACAGAATAATTTACCTCCCCCAATAATGTGAAAAGGGTTTGTGTTCGGTCTAAACAGTAATAATTTAAGGGTTTTTTGTTCCGAAGAATTCTGCATTGTTTTAGGCAATGAGTGAAATTTTGTGCCTTCCGGAAAATCCGGGTATTTCATCCATAAAACAAAAAACGAAACTGACCAATAGTATTGCACCATATTTACAGACGTAGGCTAATCTACAACATCGGAACTTCATAAATTCGACTCCCTTGGGGACTGATTTTTTTCAAGTTTGATAATTTTAAAAATTCCGGGTGTTTTTTTTTTTTTTTTTTTATAGGTTATTATGTACACAGCCTAAGTATCCAGGGGTAATTCGTCATTTTTATTAGATAATACAATTTCTCCGATTCCTATGATCTCGACAGAACGATAGTCGCTAACGTTGAGCCACAATATTAACCCGTGCGGCCGGATTGGGCCAGTGGGTAACATTTGCCTAAGAAATAAAGGTTGAGGGTTCGAACGCTGCCTCTAATATGGATCTTACGATTGTCCAGTAATTTTTGATATTAGTTATCAAAAAGTCATCATTTAGTGCGATAATGATTTTCGCAATCCATTGCTTTAAACACTAAAATGCATACTACTGCACTATGAAATACTATATTATGAACCAGTATTGAATGTCTCGTCAAATGAGTGACTTTATGCGTTGCAAATACTTAGTATTAATAACATACAGTGAGGAAATATGTGAAACAGTAAAGAAATTTGTGTTTCGAAATCTTTAATTAGTATCAGCAATATAGGGCAAGTAAGCCAAAGCGTTTTGTTGCACTAGTCAAAAATAAAATATATAAAAGCATAAAAATAATAAATAAATCAAAAATAAAGAAAAAATAATAAAAAAAAAAAAAATATATATATATATATATATTACCAAAGAGTTAAAACCAGAAAAAATAGTTAAAAGATAAAAATAAACTGGATATTGCAAATTCACAATGGATATGGTATGCCATATTTATTACAATACAATGTGTGTATATATATATATATATACACACACACACACACACACACACGGAGGGTTGATTCAGCCTTTTGATAACGATTTTGACATCAATCTTGCTTCTGACGTACGGCAGCAATGTAATTTTTTTTTTTTCTGCATGCGCAGTCCCAAACCTTATGAGCAGGCGCATCAGTTGTAGAAGTTGTTTTAATGTTGACATGCCTCGGAAATTCGACCCATGGTGGGAAGGTTACATAACCGCGCTTTCCGAAGAAGGGTACAGTTATGCGAAAATTACTGATAGGTGCAAGTCGAAAAATTTTAGTGTATCAAAGTTTGGTACCCATAAGGTTTTGAATGGCAAAGGAAAATTCCACGAAGCTGCTTGCAAGTGGGCGGAAAACACCGCAGAAACTGCAACCTGCTCCAAGTCGAACGAGGGAGGTAGTACGGGAAATACAGTCGCTCGTTGTCGGTGAAAATCCAAAGAGCTATAGCGTCACGTGTGGGAACCTCGCAGTCAACCGTCTGTCGCATAATCAACGAAAATTTGCAACTGGAGAAGAAGCACAAGACTCGCGTACACCACCTAGGAGCAAGGCACATTGCAGAGCGGCGAGTCAATGCTTGAAAACTCTACGAAAAATAGCTGGCTGCTGAAAGGTGGAAATTCGGTGGAAACTCTCCAACTGCAACAAAATTCCGGCAATTTATTACCGTCCACAGGGTGACAAGGCCTTTCCAACATGGGCGCGTCAGTGCAAGGAGAGTTTTTGCCAAGGTTTTATGGTTGTAGCCGGTTTTTGTCTTAACGGCAAATCTGAGATGCGTAGAGTCGCTAAAAATGAAAGTCAACTCAGTGTATTACCAGACTGAAGTTCTACAGCCGTTGTTTGAACGTGATATACCCACATTGTACGGTTCTGACGTTGAAAAGGTCTGGGTGCACCAGCATAAGGCGTCCAGCCACACCCACCCTTTTTTGTGGAGAATGGGAACGGCGACAGGTATTCGTTCGATCCCGTTTGAAGACATAACTGTTAAATCACCTGACGCCGCACCCATGGATTTTTGCGCATTCGGATTTTTAAAAATAGCTCTCGGAACCCGCTCCAGAACAGTTGAAGGTTTGTGGAAAGTCTGCCAGCAGGGATGGGACAAGATCGACTTGGCAGTTTTGCAGCGCGCTTTACTTCAATGGAAACTGCGATGCCGTGCAATAGTCCATGAGCAGGGAAAACAAAGAGAACACAACCGGTGGCAGCGGCACGGAATTTCGTAGTTTTAAAGGACTGTCAAAATCGTTATCAAAAGGCTGAATTAACCCTCCGTATATGTATATACACACACTGAGTGATCACTGAATTATGACCACCTACCTAATACTTCGTAAGTTCTCCTTTTGCCCCCCAGTACAGCAGCTATCCGACATGGCATTGATCCAACAAGATGTAGGAAGCGTTCGGGAGGTATGGCCAATCAAGCTGTGTGTAATGCGGTAAGCAATGCAGGTATGGAGGTGATTGGTGTATCCAGACGGCAGATATGCCTTACCATAGTGTCCACAAGTGTTCTATGGGATTTTTATAGGGGGAAATTCGGAGGCCAATCGATATGCTGGAAATCAGAACTGTGTTCCTCAAACCAGTCCTGCACAACTAGTGCCCGATGGCTCGGCGCATTTCATCTTGGAAGACACCATCGCCATTCAGAAAAAAGTGTAACGTAGCGGGGCGTACACAGTCAGCAAGCAGTTGACGATAGCGGAGACCGCTGATAAGTTGTTTCACATCCACCAGGGGTCCACGTTCCTACCAGCGAAACATTCTCCACACAATACAACCGCCCCCACCGGCCTGCACTTTTGATACCATGCATGATGGATCAAGAGCCTCATGTTGTTGACGCCAAATCCCTACACGACCATCCACGGTGTGGAGTAAATAACGTGATTCATCCGACCAGTGAAGTCCGGACGGTCTGTGACAGCCAAATCCTCTGCTTGCACCTTCACGATGGTGGACTGTTATTAATCCTAGGTATAACCTCCATGCACAAGCACACTGTGGGTATGGATCACCCAGGTGTGAACCAATGTAAGCAGGGGTCGAGGTGTGGCGCCCACACCACACCACATGGGGGAATGCCGCCCCTCTGTGTTACAAGGGAATACTAGATGGTAGATGACTCTCATCAACCGGTGCAATATCACCACTTTGCTTATTGGAGGGTTGAAGTGGTGGAACCCATGTTTAGTCTCGAGAGCTAAGTTCCGGTCAACCCTTCCCCCATCTCTTCCATCATGCAGTATGACTGATGACTTTTGAGGTTATGATGAACATCATGGTGAGATCAAATATTCCTTACATTTCGAGGGTACAGCTCTAAAACTGTGTTTTAGAGCTATACCCTCTAAAGTTAGTACACCGGACCGAACCTATTGGTAACTCTTTAGGAGGCTTCCAGATCAGCTAGTGTATAATCTTGCTACCTCTACTCTGCCAGATAGTGACTGGAGGGAGTCCGAGTAGTGTGCATGCGGGGGCATTGCCGAGGCCACGTTATGTCAAGGATCTAGGTATATTTTTACCATGTGTACGCCCTATACAAAAATTTCATTACATCACACAGCATGTCCCCCCCCCACTTTTTCTTACTATTGAATACACCATGAATTCTGACTCTAAAGAGCAAGCTTACCTCAAACACTTCCTAGTTCATTTCACAAATATACGTGGTCTTAATTCTAATCTCAATGATGTCCATTCCCAATTGCAGTGTGCCAAACCCCATGTACTTTTTATGACAGAATCTGTTATCGGTTGATTCAACTACTGCTCATCTCAGTTGCCCATTTGTGCATATGTCCGTTCCGATATTCCCTGTCATAGACTTGGTAATTTGGAATCTTCTCTCTTCGAACTTCTCTGGCTTAATATCTCTCTACCTCATTGTTTCAAATTCATCTGTTGTCTCTACCGTTCTCCCAACTCCACTAATCACTTGGAGCTCTTTGATTTCCTCTCTTTGCAACTTTACTTTCTCCAGTCCAACTTTCCTAACAGCGAGGTAATTTTCCTTGGTGATTTTAATGTACACAACTCCAGCTGGCTTCCATTCTATAGTCAGAAGACCCCCAGCTGGTCGAGATGCTGAGGCTTTTGAAATTACTAATGACATTGCACAGATTGTTCATTTACCTACAAGATACCGGATAATCCTAACCATACAGCCAACACGCCTGATCTTTTTCTCACAAACAACCCTTCTAACTACACGGTCGAAGTGAGTGGTCCTTTAGGCACCTCAGATCACAACTTGGTAATTATCCCTTTCCCAATAGAGCCTTTATCTCATGGCTATTCCCAACCTCGTGTTGTTTGGCATTACAAGAATGCAAAATGGGATGACCTGCGAGATTTATTTTCTTCTTTTCCCTTGGATGGATTACTGTTTCAAAACTTCTAATGTCAACGTTTGCTCAGATCCTGTCAGTGAAATTATTCTTGTAGGAATGGAATCCTTTATTCCACAATCCATTTTAAAATCTCGTCCTTTATCTAAACCGTGGTTTTCCAATAAATGTGCTAAGGTTGTTCAAGAGAACGTTGCATATAGTAATTGGCTTGTTTCCAATTCTTCAGTTTCATTTTCTGCCTACACCAAAGCTCGCAACAATTGTAAAGCAGGTATTAATCAGTCCAAACTAGAGTTCGAACAGACTAAGAGTAGAAAACTTGCTTCTTACTCTAATGGTAGCCGAGCATTCTGGTCTCTTGCTAAAGCTATTGGCCGCAACTTTTGCCCATCTCTGCTCCCACCTCTGTCCAAACCAGATGGTTCTGTTGTCACTTCAGCCAAGGATAAAGCTGACCTGCTAGCATCCCATTTTCTTCCAACTCATATATTAATGATCTTGGTAAAATACCTCCCACCATTCCCAACACGCTCCATTCAATGACTCCTGTGGTTTTCCGTCAAAAGGATGCCAGAAGGATTTTGACGAATCTTGATTCTAAGAAACTCGAGGTCCCGATGGTATTTCTCCACTTGTTCTCAAAACCTGTGCTCCTGAACTTACTCCTGTTCTTTGCCACCGTTTTTCACTTTCTTATTCCAAAGGTGTTTTTCCTTCTGCTTGGAAATTTGCTCATATCCAGCCAGTTCCTAAAAAAGGGTGACAAATCCCTCCCATCAAATATCGTCCTATTGCAATAACTTCTACTCCTTCTAAAGTAATGGAGAAATCAATTAACCACTAACTCTTAAACTACCTAGAAACTTCCGTCTGATCAACGATCGCCAGTATGGATTCCGTCAGTGTCGATCCACTGGTGATATTCTGGCTTATGTTACCCATTTATGGAAAAGTTTGGTGAAACACAAGCAGTTGCTCTTGATATCTCAAAGGCTTTTGATCGTGTTTGGCATAAAGGTCTTCTAAACAAGCTTCCGTCTTATGGTCTGTCAACTGTTTTTTGTAATTGGTTATCCAGTTTTCTCTCTGATCTCTCACTGAGGGTGATGGTAGATGGCTCTGTCTTCTAATTTCTCCACTAATGCTGGTGTTCCCCAAGATTCAATTCTTTCCCCCCACTCTTTTCCTCTTGTATATTAATGACCTTCTTCCATTGACTGGAAATCCTATCCATAGTTTTGCCGATGATAGCACATTGCTTTCCATTTTGAGAAACCTTGCACTGCTCAATCAGCTTCAACTTCTCGAATATCTGCTACCAATTCCTTAAATGCCGATCTCCAGGTAATTCTCCAGTGGGGCAAAGACAACTTAGTTTATTTCAATCCTTCTAAAACTCAGTCTTGTCTTATATCTCGCAAAAAGGATTCTTCTGCTCCTATGCTTAGCTTTGGTGACACTCTGATTTCTAGGCAAAATGATATCTCTTTTGGGGACAACCCTGACTTCTAATCTCTTAACACATCATCACGCAAGAGGTGAAGCGCTTTGAACACACATCACGGTCAGTACGAGTATCTGTGTACTGTACACAAAGATTATTTATTATAATCGGGCGTAAAGTTTTAGAAGTGATGCCCCCAAAGATCGGTTCTGGGACCACAGTTTCTGATTTTCATAAATGACATCGACATAGGGATTAAAAGGCGCGATATCGAAATTTGCAGATGATGTGAAGATTAGTAGAGTGGTTAGTGATCAGCTAATGATCCAGCAGATATGTGGTTACAGAACTTAGCAACCAGGAGCTTTAGAGGAGTTCCTGGTTGCCTTGATGTGACTTGATAAATGTCTATAATGCTGTAACAGGGAATAGTAATTTGTATTTTTATTAATTTTTTTTTATTTATTTATTTTGGCCTTTAGCTGATTTATAGAGCTTCTTAATGTACCGTTATGTAATCGACTTAATAATAATAATAGCAATAAGAGCTTAATTGACTGTACTCACCTCAATTGAGCACCGTCAATTAAACTCATTGCTATTATTATTATTATTATTATTATTATTATTATTTATTTTGGCTAATGCAGCAAAAATCAGTGCTTCTTCAGGATGACTTGATTAGGCTTCAAAGATGGTCAGTGAAGTGGCAGTAAGTTTTAAGGCAGCAAAATGCAGGATCATACACTTGGGAATATCAACCTAAAAATAACTTTTACCCCTTGGAGGGTTGAGTTAAACAGTAGACGAAGAAAGTTGGAAGCTACAATACAGTTGGACGTGAAGTTCTCCGAACAGTGTATACTAACAGCAAGGAAGACCCATGGTATCTTATCGATTATATTTATCGGGCATTTTCTCGTAGAGATAAGGTCATAATAGAGAGAGAAAATCTTTATTGCATCTAAATTAATACAATGTACATATATAGATTTAAGTAAAGTTGCAATTGTCCCATCACGGCCAACGGCCAGGGTCTCACATCAGAATAGACCCATCAGAATAGAATATTCTCTGTCATAATCCCTGCTATACAGCAGGGATTATGACAGGGAATTGTCTTATACAAGACAATTGTTAATTTTAAACAGCAATTGGAAACACTGTATCCAATTATGGAAACTGCAATTTAAAAAAAAAAAAAAGGCGTCGAACTTATTTGAAAGGGTCCAAACACGAGCAACTTGCTGGGTGAGATCTGTTAAAGGGCACCCGTGGTTGGTTGTTGTAGGGTTTTCAGAGCATCTGCGACCAAGGACATGTTTCTGCGTGTATACTGTCTGTGAATTGTGTGTGTTGAGGTCGATTTTCTGTTTGCTGGACAAAAAACCAAAGTTTCCGGGAGGAAAAACCATGCTACTCTTGCCTGAGACCGACTAACTCAGCCACGTTGTGAAAAATACCATTAAATTCCTCCTGTCATCGACGGGATTCGAACTTAGGTCTTTTCCACCCGGTGTGGGGAGGACGGCGAACTTGCCAACTGTGCTACCCACGAAGGCGGGCACCGGTGTGAGGAAATATTTTGAATATGTTGCTGCAGAACTTAGCAACCAGGAGCTTTAGAGGAGTTCCTGGGTTTTAGGAGAATCGGCATAAGCCGATTCTCCTAAAACCTATATTGCTCCGTGTATATTGTCTGTAAATGACCCAAAGCTTATGTCACAAGCTTAAATGGCATTACTTGTTGTAGGATTTCAGGAGCAACAGCAATTTAGGACGTAAGCCTTGGGTCATTTATAAAATGACCCAAAGGCTTACGTCACAATTAATATTTTGTTGGCCTACTTCGAGCTGACATTACCGACTTTCACCTGTCTGGCAGATGGTCTAATCAGAAATTTGATGTAATTGGTTACATCAAGTTTCTGATTACACCATGACAAATAAATTGGTTTCTTACTTGATGGCTACCTTGCAGTAATTTTGTCGAATAAAGTGCCATCAGTTTACATGAGGTTTTAAACTGCAGTATTTCCTGGGTAGGGCTAATGAGTATCTCGCATGAAATTCTTCCTCTACTATTAACATATTATGAACTGTATGAAATAATTGTTATGCTGTACTTAGATTACCTGCGATGTGGTCAGGGGCAAAGTCATGCAGGAAAATATTTTTCTGTTTCACGAAAGTGGTCTCTGAAATAAAAAAGGTAGTTTCCTATAAAATGTTTTCCTAGTAGTTATTATTCACGGCACTATTTAAAGAGTATTTTGTCCATTCCTTTGTTTTTAATTCATCTGTAAGTCATCTGGCTGAATGTAAACTTCACTATAGAACCATTAGCAAAGTTCACACTAGGTCAGATAGCTGTGACTGCCATTGAGGCTATCAAGGTCTACTCAGAGAGAAGAGTTTCAATCCAATATACAGAGGTTAAAACTGAACTTAGAATGTAATATTACGGATCTGACTTCTCAGTTATCCAATTATCATATTCTTCAGCCCAGATTAGCTTTCAGACCACTCAAGTCTTCATTGGGCGTTTCTTTAAAAGACCCAATCCGCTTCAGTTTTTTTTTTTTTTTCGATGTTTCTTTTTAAGAATTCTTGACACGAAGACTGATTGTAGCCGATCTTTTTAGAACTAGAAAGGCCATCCCTATTAAGAGCAGTTGTTAGATTTCTCTTCCTCGGAGACAACTGCGTGTATTCCATATAGTTGCTGAATAGAAATTATGGCACATTCCAATAGATGGATGATGCAAAAAATGCATCGTGTCCGCAAACGAAAAGGCAAATACTGTATTGCAGAATGATGCTTTCAGATAACGTAATTTCGACCGTGCAGTTATTAATGAAGTATTAAATTTTAAAGCGGCGATGCTGCTTTTGCGGATACTATTTATTGGTAATTTAAATAAAATTGTCTGATTCACGTATTTATCAGATGAAAAATATTTTTAGTTACACTATGGAATGCAGAGCTAACATTATTGGGAAACTATTCCTTGCAAATTTATTTTAATGTCGGTGCATTCGTTAAAAATGTTTCGGTTAAGTTTTGTGAAAATAAGTTATAAAGTGGGACTGGCTATGGTCCTGGAGTAATGCACATGTCGTGGATGCAAGCTGCAGATTCGTTCCTATGCACATAAAAATTTACACGGCCCATTTATTGCGCAGTATTGTATTAGCTGCATTAACAATATGCGCTACATGCTCCCTTAGCCACTTTAAAAGGCACTCCTCCTACTTTCTTTAAATGAGGCGCTCATTCAGTGAGAGCATCAGGTGTTCATACCATGCGATATAAATCAGGTCGGCAGATAGGGATGTTGTATAAGTGAAATTCAGTACGAGAATATGCAAGACGAATTATTTAAGTGATTGTGAAAGTGGAACAGTAAATGGCGCCAGGAGAATCACGGGAACTACATGCCTGATGAAGTAAAACTGTTTTTTCGGCGACTGGATAGGGATTGTGGTTATTGGTTCAATAACCACATAATGTCCCATCAAGGGTGATCGTGTCATCGGAACCAGCTCGTTCATGAGAGTGGCCAACGGAGGTTGACAAGACTTGTACAGGATAACAAAAAAGGCTACAATCAGTCAAATGTCATCCCAGTACAGCAGTGGTGACCAAAGTGTCAATTTCAAAATGCAGAATTTGCCCTAATTTGCAATCGATGAGACATCAGTCTACCACCGAACTAGGTTCCGCTCCCGTTAACAACACATACAGTTCGCAATAGGAAAAACGTTGTCTGGTCTGATGAATCCCAATTCCTCCTGTTTCACGTTGATGGGACGGACGACCGAAATATGGCAAAAAAAAAAAAAAAAACCAGCCCAGGGACCCATCCTGACAGGTGTCAACCACGCAAGCTGGTGGTGCAGTGTAATGGAGTGTTTGTTTTCGTGGTGCATATTGAGCCCTTTATACCAGAGGCGCAATATTGAGATACTACAAGTTATCTGGAAATTGTTTCCGAATAGGAGCATCCCTTCAAAGCTGCAGTGTATTATCTATTATTCCATAGCATAATGTGCCATGTCACAAGGCCAGAACTGTACAGAACTGGTTCCAAGATCATGAGAATGGATTTAGCCTAATGTGGTGGCCTCCCTGGTCACCACGATCAAACTGTGCATCCGTGGGATGGGGGGTATCGAGTAATTCGGAATAGAGATTCCCAACCATCCAATTTGCAACTGTGGAGACATGTGGACATGTGTTTTTGTAAGGGGCGGCTGCTAGAACGTCAGTTCAACTCCGCACGTATCGCTGTGTAGAATAGAATAGTACCACCGTAAAAGGACCAGATATGTGAGTAGTGTATGTTTGTGTCTATTATGCGTGTGTCCTGTTATATTCTGGCCGCTTGGCTACCCAGAAGCATCGGTCACCTGAAAAGATAATTCTCGGTACTCGTCCACACCACAGGAAGATGGGCCAGGCCCAATGGAGCAAGTACTGTCTCAATTCGAGACTCTGATCCGCCTGATGTTGCCGAAAGGTGAGCCAGATTCCTCTGGGTCCTACTTCACAAGAGAAAAAAAATAATAATGTGACAGCTACGCTGTGATGAACGCGAAAAGAAGAGAGGGGGGGAAGTTTTCCACCCCGCACACAGGGCGCAGAAACAAGCTCCACAGCACGTGCAGCAGGACGGTGAAAAAAAAAAACTGTAGATAGTTGATCGGTTTCAATCCACTGCTGGGTTGTTGTTGGCCACTGGGGGCCTGTTAATCCTTCGTCTGTGCTTCAAGACTTCAGCTGAGTAGGTTTGCAGTGCAGGGAGGGTAAGAACTCTAAATGCTCGGCAGAGATCTGCGTACAGCTGACAAGGTTGTGTCTGAGATCATCATACATAATGCACTTGAATAGTATGTACCACCAGTTCTTTGGCTCCACAATGGCAGAGATCTGTTGGGTGGAGACCCAGATGGTGTAATTTTTCATTCATGGATCCGTCTCCGGTAATTAGGTACGACGTTTCTAGTGAAGGGGTAAACCAAGACTGTACAGATTAGAAGCCGGGTAGGTTACATCAGGAAGGAATCTTCTTGTGACAATGCCCAGTGTTGAGGTATCTATCAAGTTTGCCAAATATTGAGGAGCTCGTTGTAGTAACGGGTCCTCTCAGCCTTGGGGTTGTGGAGAGGTGTTTAGTGTCTAACGGCCCCCGAGTTTCCCCCCATTTCTTGTGTGCTCTGTTTGTGTAACACAGAACTCTGAAGACCAGAGATTTTTAAAAAGTATGTGTGTGGTAGTGTCATTGTGTTGTTCCTCTGACCTTTTAGCCGTTCGGCCTCTAGTGGGACCCCTGTTGCCTACACTTTTCCACAGGCCCTGTCACCGAATTTCCGAAGATTTTAGTGGCTAGGGCCTATTAAAAAAAAAAAAAAAAAACCAACCAGCCAAACAAGGTTAGGACCAAGTTTAAGTTTAGTTATGATAAAGGTTGAGTTAGACATTAAATTAAAGTTAAATCGGTTAGACACGCATGGCAGGTTGGGTATAAGTAGGGGCTGAGACTGAAGGCTGGGGGAACAGGTAGAAACATGGGGCCAATAGGGAAGATGACCCCAAGAAGGTCAGTGGGGACAACCCCACCAGGAGAAGAGGGGTACGGGGAGGGTAGAAGACAGAAAACACATTCCCCTCCCCCACCAAGGGGAAAGGGATCAAAGTGATCGCCAAATAGCGTGTTGGCAGCAGAGCTACTGATGGTCATAGCCGTAAGAGTCATGTTCTAGGATTTAACTTCGTCGTGGTTCGTCGGTCCAAGTATCCCCATCTTTCCTTTACTGTTAGCATTTTTCCACTCAAACTGTTTGGGCAAAGTGTAGAGTTTGGTGTCCAAATCGGGTGGTGGTCCAGCTTAGTTCTGTCTATCAATCTCGGGTGATAAACCCGTCATGAGGTTTGCAAGGTAGACAGTCCGTTTTTGGTATCAGTTCAGTGCCTATATTCTGGTTCTGCTAGCCTTAGTCTATTTAGAGTATGGCCAACATCCGTCAAGTAGGGAAGAATCCAGGCTGTGGGACTAAATAAAGACCTGTACTCCCCATTAGGTAGGTATACCTAATAAAGTAGTCATACCTAATGTATAGTGTAATTCTAAATGACTCTGAGTCTTCATTGTGGATTCATGTCTCATTTTTAAACAGCTCTCTTTCTCTCTCTCTCTCTGTTGAAAAGTCAATCTTTAGATGCCATATCAGCAACTTGTCGTTTCTCACGATAGGAATAAGCTGAAATCTAGAAAATTTTACCCCATCCCTGCAGTGGGAAAATGGAAGAACGAATTCGATGAATGTGTGCGAAACGATCAGATAAATATGGAACACTAAAAAAAGTCATAAAACGAGTCGCTTTACAGACTCGTTATCCCATGATACCGACAAATTGGTTGGTAAAAGCCTGGGGAACATACTATATCCACCATAAAATTCGGAGAAGACTAGATTATGGTGTGGGCCTGTTCCTTGTGAATCGTTCTCCGACCGGTGGTTGTATTGCCAAAAACGGTCAACTCGGCATCTATATTTTAACAATACGGAATTATCGAAGGTAAAATATAACTATATTTTACCCTATCCAGGGTAAAATATAACTATATTTTACCCTGGATAATTCCGTGATTCTCACAATCTGGGAGTTCTATGGAAATGGGCCCTTCATATGATAGCACGATAATGATCCATTCCGCAATGCGAATAGTGTAAAATCCTGATTCGAGGAAACCAAGTCCAACAACTCGCTTGTTCCGATCCACGGTTTGAATCTGAATCCAACTCAATGCCTTTTTGGATGAAAAGGAAAGCACGGACAACAACTGGTACGAAAATAACGTTATACATATTTTTTCTCTCCAAAGTTTATGCAACAAATCCCACAATTCTAACTTGCAGATACCACTGTTAATTACCTGTGCACTCGAACTTCTAATCGGCAATGACATCTTAACATTTTGGAAAAAATTTCTCGGATAGCTTAACCTGGTGGTTAAATTTCAGCTTTAAACTTAATTTTAAAACGTTAACTATCAACAGGAATGGCGTTGTGCCCTTTTTTGAACTGGGCGTATCTTTCCTATGGAAGTGTCAAAGCACTTTTTAATACAAAATTGTTACGCTCGCAGTAATTACTATCGCTCTCTTTCCACACCATGTGAAAACGCCTAGGTTTGAATCGTGTCAAGACACAGGAATGAATGTGATGGCCTTTCTTCACACCGTGATTGATTTAGTCAGTCTCTCGCAAGGGATGCAAAGTTCCTTCTCCGGAAACTGGGGTGTTTCATCCAGCAAAACAGACAGCCCGACAATAGAACACACGCATTTATAGATGGACAAATGCGTGGTCGACAATATTTGTAGACGAAACAGCAGCAACAACAAAGATCTTTATCGTGCATGGGTGGTTGCGAATAGTTCGTTTGAGAATTGGGAGGAAATGCTACTTAACGCTGAACCTGAATATACAAGTAATTATTACGAAATAATAATAGTTACCAGACTAAGGCCAGCGCCAAACTGACAATCAATACTGGAATAAAACATTTTATATATTTTCTTTTTTTTTTTTTTTTTAATCGTAAAATGACTGGTCAAGCCAGTTTGACTCTGTAAAATTCACTTCCAAATACTCGGCGGATTTTTCATATTGGCACATCTATAATTCGGGGTAAAAAAAAAAAAAAAACATTGAGAGCACCAAAGCAACTAAGAAATTTAATATATACTGGACATAACCACTAGAGTATGGCAGTTAGGAAAACTCTATGCATGAATGAAGACCGATAAGTCTATTTTAGTGACACGTTTAGACTCACGAAAAAGGTCATTGCACTTTCCTTTTACATTATTATGATCCTTAATGTTACTACCTGGTACAAACACCAAACCAACATTCCGCAAATAGAATGGAGCCCAAAGAATACTTTAAGTATCAAACAAGTTAAAAAACCTCTTAATGTCTTCCAAGACGTCTTTTACAAAAAGAACAGTGGAAAATGCTATCATTAAGGCTTTGTTGGTGAAATGTCAAAGGAAATGTGTATTCTTCAGTATACATAGGTCTGCCGCACACTTGCAACCTTGCTGTTATAGATCAATATCCTGTTTAGCATATTGAACATCTTTGGGCTGGTTCATCTCATATGACACTATTAATGCTATGCTTGTTCCGATGTCATTTTGTCCGAGGAAAGAGATTGTTGGTTCAATAAAAGCTGTGAAATATACGGGCGTCATCGTAATATTCAACAAATAAAAAAAATAAATAATAAATAAATAAAAAAACACCGTGCCAATTGATTGGTTGTGGTTTTACTTGAAACCACAGAATTCAAAATTACACTTCAAAAACGTTAATCTGCACTGAAAATCTTACTGAAAACAATAAATACAGAAGTTATGGGTACGTGTGCCCACTGACTATAAGTAATGGGTGTTATGTACTGACATGATATCTCAATGGGTGTTGCCTTTCTGAGTTGGTCTTCCCTCTTTAGACGCTGACCTAAACTGTCGAGGATGAATCCATGAAGTCTCAGATACTATACTTATAGGGACGGGAGACGTATCTCTTTCAAAAAAGGCTCCTTCGGTGTCAAGAACCTCTCAAATCATTCCCGGAATCGTCAAGTTTTTTTTTTTTTTTAAGTTTGTGAAGCAGAAAATGTGTAGGAAGCCATATTAAATTCTTCCAAACAATTGTTTGCGTGGAATCTAATGCGCTCACCTACGGAATACTCGGTGGATAAGTGCGCTGCTTCATTCCAAGATCTGTTAAAAACCCAGAAATGTCTCACTTTTTCGTCATTTCACGAATAGTCAATATTTCTGTCGTTTCGCATTAAATACTTCACCTATCAAATAAATGACAGAAACAGGATCGGATACAAACATCACGAAGCTCTAAGCTAAAGCAGAAGCTCGAAAACATGTAATTATACGTAGATTTTTATCTGAACAAAAAGGAAACGCGAGCCTTCCCTCCCTCCCGGATAACCATCCCACTACTCAAGTAGTTTCAAAGTATTAGTTGCATGAACTGATAACCACGTTCTTATTCAGCTAATTGAACTCCCGGGAAAAACAGTTCAGCTCTTTATTCATTTATAAGGGGTGACAAACAGATGTGTACAAGGATGAGCATAATGAACTTTTCACCCAACATTTTTCATTTATGTTCCCTCCAGCATGCTAATCTGCATGCTAAATTTCAATCCCATCTTTCCAGCTTTCATGCAGAATTTAACGCACACACATTGCCTTGTATTTTCAGGCGATTTTTAATATCGGCTCATCATTAGCCCCTTACTTAATCGAAGTCTAAGAATCATAGAAGGTCGAATAGACAGATAAGTACAGACACTAGGAAGACAATTACAGGCGAAAAACCGTTCAAACCAAGGGTGAACATTAACAAGGGATCAGAATGCTGTAAAATTAGTGATGATATAGCTAAATCAGAGAAGTCTATCAGAAAAGCTGTTGATTGAATGTAAGACTCCAAGAATAAATGGTATATACCTTGCTATAAAAGGGGGGAAGAAACTTCCTGTAAGGCCATTAGCCTATGGAAACGCTAAAAGATTTTTTTTTCTAACGCAGGGGCAGGGTGCAAGAGATCCGGGTACAAACACCAGTCTTGGGGGCTCATAACCACGGCTCTGATGACATTATCTATTTCTATATATACTGACTGGGCTAGGATGCATGCCTCACACCTATTGCACTCCTCCAAGAGCTGTCCTGCTCTAACAGATGCTCTGATTTTAAAGTTCAACAACACACACAGTTCTCCAGAAATAAATAGTAGAAAAACATACGTGCAATTCTAATCGCTTTTATTTAAAAAATACTTACGGTACAATTTTGCGCAATTCTAAAAATTTCTTTAAAAGGTCCTTGTGGCGGGTCAATTACAGATTCCCTCGAATCTGTAATCGACCCACCTGTAACAGGGAAAATATAATTCATTTCAGTGAGCATTTTCTGGCAGTTATTACATTGACGTTATTAGTTTGTGTCCAGTTTTCAGCCTTTTCATTACCTAAACATAATTGTAAAAGTATGCTGTGAAGTCAAGTAATTCAGGGACCTGTGTAATACCACAATAAAGAACGCTTTACTTTCATACCGAATTATAGTCAACATAGAAATCAGCTAATTTTGTTTATTAAATAAAAGAAATCGACAGTCAAATTTTATTGCCAAATTAGCTACAGCTTCATGCAAAGTGAGGTGTAATTCGTCAAACGGGAATTGTGCAAAGAATATACGTAAAATAGGAGCATACAGCAAAATGGAAGAAAGTGAATGAGTAAACAATTTTCAGTTAACGTCTCGAGAGAACAGAGGATGCTGGGAGAAACAAATTTCACATGACAAAATGTGAAAGTCATCTTTGCAAGCGTTTAAAAAAATTACTTGTTGACATTTTACAGAAAATCTGTCAACACTGAATATTATTCTCCAAACTAGCTTGCAATAAGGAAGATATCCTTGACCCTGTCTTTGGATCTGTATCATAGATTGCTCACAGCATCTACGAGACGTTCACATACCATTTCAATTTTCATTCTGAATCAAACAGACAATCACGGAGACTCCATTTTATAATGCTTAATCACTCTTAAAACAACTTAAAGTACATACCAAGTTACTGCCTAAAGAAATCTATGGGCAGTATCTTGACACTACTACATGACGTTCCTCATAGTCATTTCATTGTCAGTTAAGGATTCTTATCTACAGACAACTATGCTATGCTAAAATGCACAGAATAGTCTCAACTGTTGCGCGGGTATACTGGGTTAAATAGCATTAGCAATGGAAAATGCATCTGCAACCGTTCTTCTTCAATTTGAATTTGTGTCCCCTCATGTGCGTAATCTGAATAAGAATCTCATCAGCATTGTTTGCTCAATCCATTCAAAGCCTTAAACACCTCAATCATATCACCTCGAAGGTGCCTAGTCTCCTGCCGCTGCAATTTGCAGAACTTAAGCCCTTCTTCGTAAGAGAACCCCTTTGTCTCCCTCACCAATCTTGTTGCCTTTCTCTGTACACGCTCAAGCAATTCTACATCCTTCCTAAAATGAGGCCTCCAGACTTGTACTCAAGGCGCGGCCTGACCATTGCCTTATGCAAAGGAATAATCACCTCCTTTTCCCTACTAGCAAAATTCCTGTATATCATTTACAATATTCTATGACCTACTCTGGCAGGCTGTCTGCACTGCTCAGAAAACTTCATATATGACTGCACAATTACTCCCAGGCCTTTTTCACTAAGTGTAGTACCACACAGTTGATACGTTTCTCTGGGGTTACTTCTATCGATATGCAGTACTTTGCGTTTGTCAATGTTAAACTTCAGTTACCATTTCTCAGCCCAATCTGCCCAACTTTTCTAGATCCAGTTGCAGTAGCATACTGTCATTAACCACTCTCGGGCCCCGGTAGCCTTGTTACCAAGAGCGCAAGGCTGTATTGAGTGGAGTGTTAGGGGTTCGAGACCAGCTGTCGGTAGTCGTGGATTTACTCCTCAGTATCTTGAGTTAGTCTGTCTCAATGCTATTAGCAAGTCAAATCGAAGCATCCTGACTAAGAATGCATTCGAAATAAATTAACCACTCTGCCAACCTTTATCATATGTAAACTTGGACATTAAACCTGATATGCCTTTATCAATATGATTGATATATAGGCTCAACACCCGAACCCTTGGGAATTCCAGAACAATAAAATTCTAAACTCTTCCCAAGGCATACCGTACTGCACATGAAAGGAGAAATTTTTAATCAGGTAATCATTATTAATCCACGGTACTATATAATATCTATAAATATGTCTACTATAAACCTGTAATATAAATAAACATGGTACTGAAAATAAATATCTTTCTTATGGAAGTTGGTAATATTCGCATGAATAAATGTATTACTTTTAACAGAAAATACGATACACTATTCTCTTGTAGTAGTGGCTCTGCACTTGTTTTCATTTCAGCAGCTTAGCTGGGAATTAAGCTCGGAAAGGTATCAAATGAGAGCGACTCTGCTCTCATTTTAAAAAGTAAAAAAAGGGGGGGGAGGGAACTATCGTATTAGGGCCATCCTAGCACCTTCATCTCTCCATATGAATTATGTCCATAAATTGCATGTTCTTAAATATTCTTTGTGGCATGGTGCGCAGGTGTATATCAAGAACTGGAAATTGATGAAATAATGAGCACTTAAACCTGCGTGGAGGATAATCCGCCTTCAACTTCTTAAAAGAATTAGATTATTCTCGTTTGTTTAGAGGTACTTCCTGTACCACTTTTCTTCAGTTGAAGACATGGTACAGACAGGACAGGATAGAAGGGAGAGAAGGGTTATGCTCTTAGTTAAGCAGCACATAAAATCTAAGGCAGTGCATCCAGTTGACATGGATGGCCAGTGCAACGTTGAATCAGTTTCGTGTGACATAAGCACTGGGAAAACAGAAATGACAGGAGTGTGTTACATGCCGAATGACTGTGATGAGTACAACGAACAACTGTACAGAGAAATAGTGCACCGGTAAATCATAATGTCTTATAATGGAGAATCTTATCTTTACAGATATTTTCAGAAACCTGTGGGATGATCAATCACAGACTAGCAAGACTTTAGTGGATTTACTGGATGACTTTTCTACAGCAGCACGTTAGAAAGGTAAAAAGAAAAACCAATCCTCTTGATCTCAGTAGTATTTCTTCATGCGTTAAGAATCTGCACATAAATTAAACACTAGGTGGCAGTAATCACAGTGTATTTATATAGAATTTACTTAAAGATGTAATTACCATCCAAGGTAAAGGGAAGAGGTACTTGAAAGGGAAGAGGTTTGCTTTCGTAAAGGAGACTAAAGTGGTCTCAGATAGTTTAAATTCTACACAGTGAGACCAATTAATGTTGTTACCAACAACAAATTCTAAACAGAACGAATTCAAAGAAATAATTATAGAAGCTACTGGGCTTTTCATACCAACTAAGAAATACAGTTCAAGGTCCCTTAAACCTAAATGGAGGTCAGATGAACTATTAAGACACGTAGCAGAGAAGTGTAAGGGAAATTATAGAAGTTAAACAGAAACAGGCACCTGGGGTGGATGGATCTATCCAATTATATTAAGGGAGGTAGCAAAAGAGGTAAGCAAATCCTTAGTCATAATTATTAGAGCATCTCTGGATTCTGAACTGGAGATGCAGAATGTATCCCCAATTCACAAAGAGGATCAAAGGGTGACATGAGTAAATGTAGACCTGTTAGCTTAACTTCTGTTCCAGGGAAAATAATGGAGTCGCTGGTAAAAGAAGTAATTCATTTTTATCTAGACAGGGGTGAAGCTATATTTCAGTCAGAGCATGGGTCTCTAAAGGGGAAATCTTGTCTGACCAATCTGATTAGATACTATGATGAAGTCACAAAGGAAATGATTCAAAAAATAATTTTTATATTGTATACTTGGACTTCAGGAAAGCCTTGATATGTTGAACATAAAAGGCTGCTGTACAAGTCAGCAGTGTGGTATTAAGGGAAAGTTGCTGTTACGGATAAGGGATGGTTGAGTGGGAAAACAGAGTGGTTATCAATGGACACTGCTCTTCGTGCAATAATATTATTAATGGAGTCCCACAGGATTTCGGTGCTGGGCCCATTGTTGATTTCTGTAATTTATTAATGATACTGATGATAGTATATTAGACTCAATGTTAAGTTTGCAGATGATAAAAAGGTTGGCGGGGTGGTTAATGATAGTAATGAAGATTTGTTGCTGCAACAAGATCTAGAAAAATTAGGCTGTGCTGAGAAATGGTAATTGAAGTTTAACATCGACAAATGCAAAGTACTGCATGTGGGTAGGAGTAATCCCAGAGTAACGTGTCAACTGTGCAATACTACAGTCAGGATAGCGGAAAATGTAAACCACTTGGGGATAATTGTGCATTCTGATATGAAGTTCTCTGAGGGGTGCTGACAGACTGCCAGGACAGCTGATGGGGTTTTGTTAATAATCTGTACAAGAATTTTGCTAGCAATGATGAGGGGTCTGCGCGTGAAGCAGTGGTATCGTCACCGTCCTCCTCACATCGAGTGGAAAAGTTCCGGGTCCGAATCCCGTTGATGACGCGAAGAACGTTTATGGGCTTTTCTTTTTCACTCCGTGGCTGAGTTGGTCAGTCTCGAAATAAATAGCAAGGTTCCTCCCCCACCCCTAGAAAAACTGCGGGTTTTCGTCCAGCAAAGCAGAAAAATCAACCAGGAATACACGAAATTTACAGACACAATACACATGAGTAGTTGAAGTGACTCTCTAGATGACCCTAATATAATAGTTTAGTTTAGCATAGATAAGGAGGTGATTATTCCACTGTATAAGGCCACATCTTGGGTACTGCATGCAGGTCTGGAGGCCTCATTTTCAGAAGAATGTAGAGCCCCGGGAACAGGTAAAGAAAAGAGCAATGAGACTGTCGAGGGAAACACAGGGTGCTCTTGTTAAGAAAGGGTTTATTTCTGATCTGGTTAAGGTGTTTAAACCTTAACCAGATCAGAAAGTACCTTGGAGTACTTTCTGATTAATGGATTACTTTCTGATAAATGAATTTCTGCATGTTCATTCCGCTACTCCATACAAGCGCTTTCAGCCATTATCTTGTAGTTCAACTTATACATGTGTCCAACAGACACTTGACCTTGACCAGGCATTAGAGTTTTGCCTAGCCGCTCTGTTCTTCCCTCCCTACTTAGTCCCCTGCTCCCTGTGGATTTCACTGCAGGGCAACTAAGGCGACCGGCTGGTCACAGTGCCTATTGCTTGCTAAACCACAACTGTGGTGATATTAAATTATCTAGTAAAACTACAGTAACTGAATTCAATATGACAAATACTACCTCCTGTCAAAATTCTAACGTCTGCACCATCTGTGGGACCAGCTCTGACCCCATTGTCCAATGTATTGAGTGCAAACAATTAATATGCAATGACTGTACACATTCTGACCTGAAAAAATTAAATAAAAGTCTGCGGAAATCATTCTGTTGTGATAGATGTCGACTCAGAAATTCTCAGAAAAGCCCTATAACTGTTGCAACGCCAAACAGCACGGAACCTGAGTCACTTTCCTCCTCTTCGGCTAACAAAGTTGAAATGCCGTACTCTAGTACATTTGAGACAAATATCATGCCAATAACTAGAAATACCGACTCTGAATCGTACATGGATGAAGCCTCTAATCCTTCTTTGTTGTCGCATCAAATCTCAGATGCATCAACTCAAACACATATATCTGTGCTGTCAGAAGATCTCAGCGCTAACTCCTTCCCTACGGAAACTCTGAATCCAACCTTTGGTATTCTGCAGTCAACTGAATTCCAGGAACTACTCTTTAACACTATGCAGAAAATCCTCATTCAAACTCATCTAATCAGCGCACCTCATACTGCAAACTCTGAAATTCTCCTGGATTCTAATACACTCAATGAAGGAAACAGCGAGCTATACACGGAGATTTGTGGTATAAAAACAATATTAGCTAATCAACAGGCTGAAATTTCTGACATTAACGCCCAAATTAAAAATCTCACATCAGTTATGTCTTGCCACTTAAGGGAAGCTAGGAAGAATTCTGAACCTACTCTCGACACCAATGGGCTCAAAGTGAATACGAATTCTTCATTAACTGACGATGCCCTCAGTACTGAGACCAGATCTTCACCTTCCACCGGCCTCAATAGTTCTACTGCTGCAAATATTAATTTGCCCAAGCCTGCTAACATTCATGATTCAAGTCATTCAACTGAGCAATTTATTGCCAAACAGACTCTGTTAGATGATTCTTCTGATGTAAATAGAACCACTCCTCCCACCTACTCTCCTCTGCGGAACAGTTCTGTCTGTACTTCTATTTTACAAGCTCAGAGTCACCAAGCGGAATCCTCTTCAACATCAGTTAAGGCAACATATGCAAAAATAACTGCTGCCACATCTAATGAGGTCTGCAAACCTGTCTGTAGATCTGCCGCCACAGTGAGTAAACCTGTTTCTGATTGCCAGTCTCAAATATCGCACCAAAGATCAAAACAGAACAAACCGTCAGAAAATATTAAAGCATCTATATCTCAAGGTACTTTCTCCAAGCTTCCAGCCATAACTCATCAAACACAGAATGTAACTACTGCAGAAAAATCTCAGTTACTCAAACACAAGTATAATATCACAATTATTCCCACAAAAGACCGAATTTTTCTTTCTAGACTTGGACCCTCCACTAAATCTGAAGATCTTATCAACCTAATTAAAGAAGAATATGGTTTCGGAGTAGATGTCCGTTCTCTGAAGACACGATGTCCCGCCTACTCATCTTTTATAATAACATGAACAGAAAAAACAGAAAAAATCACAAACAGAAAAAGTGTTGAATCTAAGATCCCTTTTATCAGGGGCTCTAGTAAAACGCTTCACGGACAGACCATCAAGGGAGTCCAAAATCTCCTCTCCACCGGCATAGCAATCAGATACCCTGCTATCTACACATACTACGCTCTCCTCTCGTCATAGAATCCCCAGATCCCAACTGTTCAGTGTTTACCTTCAGAATTGCAGGAGTATAATTAGCAACCTAAACCACTTCAGAGCAATCCAAGGCTCACATATTTACGACATTTACCTGCTCACTGAAACCTGGCTCTCCATTGATATTGATGATCAGGAGATTATAGATGGACAATATACAATCCATAGAAAGGACAGAGGATCTCGTGGAGGCGGAGTAGCTATTATACATTCTAACCATATACTCTGTGAAACTGCATCAAATTTCACAAATATTGAATCAGTATACTGCCTTCTTCATCTTGGCAAGTTAAAGGTTTTAATAGTATTGCTTTATTTTCCACCTCCCTTAACTAATATAGACCTCCAGTACTTAGAAAGCTCGCTGGAATCAATCTTCCCACTAATTCAATCTGCCGACATAGCAATGGTTTTGGGTGACTTTAACTGTCAAATGGCCAATTTAGAATCTTCTTCTCCATCACTGCAGACTAGGGCTCTCTTTAATATGCTTCACAGCTATGGTCTGGAACAAATTTGCAACTTTCCAACCAGAGAAAATGCCTACCTCGACCTAATATTTTCCTCTACTCATATAGATGTTCACACCGACAACCCCATGTTTCACTCGGATCATTCACCAATTACTTTTGACATCACAGTGACTTCTCATAACTTCAAATGCAGCTCCCGTACTCCTCGATTCAATTTCAGAAAGGCTGACTGGCCTCTGCTCAACCTAGCTCTAAGAAACGTAGACAAGCAGCTCGCTGACGCTATGGATGACATCGATGTGCTCACCAACAACCTGATTAACTGTGTCCATTCAGTTATATCTGACATTGTTCCTCAATCCCATCTTACCGCACGCTCTACCTACCCGCACTGGTATAATAGTGAACTAATACGTAAAATTAAATCCAAAGAATTCTACAGAAACAAATATAAGCAAACAGGTGACAGTCAATACTATGAAATATTCAGCCAACTCCGCAAAGAAGTGAAAACTCTCATATTAAACTCCTACAACATGTATACAGAGTCAGTTCAGGATAGTCTGCTTACTCACAGAGATATCAAACCATTCTGGAATTTCATGAAGCATAAGAACATAACCAGTAGAAAGTTACAACTCCGAAACGCAGATGGAATTCTCTTATCTGACGAATTCAGTATTGCTCAAGAGTTTGCCAAACACTTTTCTAGAACTCAAACAAATGATACATTGAGACCTGCCTCATTTCCTGACTTCACACCTGTTAAAGATGATATCCTCATTAATCTCTTTATCACTGATGAAGATTTAAACTCGGCATTAAAAAGCATGAAAAATGACTATACTAGAGGCCCAGATGACATTCCAGGCCTATTTTGGAAAAGGACTGTCACTACATTGAAACCCCTCATACTGCGGATCTTCAACCTGTCTCTCAGGCTGGGGAAGTATCCTAAGCACTTTAAGCAGGTCAATATAGTTCCTATTTTCAAAAAAGGTGATAAAAATGACGTATGCGATTACAGACCCATAACCTTGCAAAACAGCCTGGCTAAACTCTTCGACACAGCAGTGCACAAACATCTCTTCGAATTCTTCAAGCCTTTTATCGATCAGAATCAACATGGTTTCTGCAGTGGCAAGTCAGTAGTCACAAATTTACTTCCTTTCTGGCAATACACCTCTGAAGCTCTTGATAACCACCTACAAGTTGATGCAGTCTACACAGACATATCTAAGGCATTTGATAAAGTCCCGCACGAACAACTTCTGGAAAAACTTAAGCTATATGGCATCCGTGACCCTTTGCTCTCATGGCTACGCAGCTATATTACGCATCGTTCCTTGAGCGTTATCATCGATCAAGTGAACTCAGACTGTTTTATACCACTAAGCGGAGTACCACAAGGCTCTCCCTTAGGTCCTCTTCTCTTCATTGTTTTCGTAAATGATCTTCCTTCTTTCATCTACACCTCCAATGTTCAAGTTGCTCTCTATGCAGATGATCTTAAGACCTACTCAGCAGTGAAGGAGACTACCGATTCTCAACAACTTCAATGTGCTCTCAATAAATTCTCTCTGTGGCTATCTCTGAATGGCTTGTCTGCTAACCCCTCGAAGTGCAAAGTTATCTCTTTCTCATCTTGCAGATCTCCACAACTAATGAATACGGAGTATAGTATTAACTCTGTGATCATCGAAAGGTGTGACCAAGTTAACGACTTAGGGATTCTCTTTTCCAGCAGTGCTAAATTCGATGCCCATGTCCTTAAAATCACCAGCAAAGCATTCAAAACACTGGGATTCATCAAACGGAACACATACAAGTTCAAAAACTACAGATATGCGGTTATCCTTTATAAAACTATTGTTCTGCCAATCCTTGAATTCAGTTCACCCATCTGGAATCCTCACACAAAGACTTTAACTAACAAAATTGAAGCAGTCCAAAAAAACTTTATCCGTTACCTTACGTACCGCAATCCTCTATTCTATCACTCAGTGTATTATGAATCGCTGTGTGATTACTTTCATCTAAGGCCTCTGTGCACCAGAAGAGTTACTGCTGACATCGCCCTCCTAGCCAAAGTAATCACTGGAATTTATGAAGCATCTGATATCCTGAGTAAAATAAACTTCAATGCTCCCTGTAGACAAGTCAGGAACCTTACACCGTTTCGTCTTGACTCTGCCAACACGGACTTAATGAAGTTCAGTCCACTGAACAGAATCAGCAAATGACTCTCGCATTGACTTCTTTGACAACTCCCAATCACTGATGAACTCCATCCACAAGTTTGCCTCTTCACTTAAACTGCAAAGTGACTAGCTCACATCTAATTATTGTAGCTTATTATTTGTTATATTATTTTTCTATTCTCTAACGGATTAATTATTACTTGTTTTACCGGTAACTTAACTTAATACAATCCTCTTTTGTACATATGCTTTTATTGTTTGAATCTATATCAATGTTTATCGTCCTGTAGGATTTCACATTATTGTTATTATGTTTATTGATCTGATCTCAGATACACTGTTAATGGTTACCTGTTGTGTATCTTTTTATTAATAAAAAAAAAATAAAATAAAATAAAAAAAAAAGAAATAGACCAGATCATTTGCCGAAACCATTCAAAGCCTTAAGGCTTTGAATGGTTTCGGCAAATTCAATGCTGATAGGATGCTTTCTCTTGCTCAGACTATGCATATAAAGTGGCATAAATTCGAATTGGGGAAAGATGGTTGCAGAATAGATCTGCGGAAGCTTGCCTCTAGCCAATTGATTGCTGGAACAAGCTTCCGTCCGTTGCTGTGGAAGTGGATAGTTTGAATAAATTCAAAGAAGAACTAGACAGACTATTGGATGGGATGGATAAGTGAAATTGAATATATATATATATTTGGAGGGGGGTATTATAAAAGGGTCCAATTTGTATACCCTTTAAAGTAATCGTAAGTTTTAATGCTCCAGCCAATCTTTCTATTATTTTTACCCACCCAATCAATCAATTACTGTATTTAATACATACAGCGGTACGCTCATAACACATTAAATGATTTGTATATTACTATAATCATAACAATAATTGGTGGACGCGGCCACCAGTTTGTCACTCCGTCGACCTCTCTCTCTCTCTCTCCGAGTGGGCTGTAAGGTCCTTGAACCCTCAAGTAACAATAATTGGTTACTTGAAGGAAATGAATTAATATTACTCAAGTAACAATAATTCAAAGCCTTAAACACCTTAACAAAAAAAAAAAAAAAAAAAAAAAACTTTTATATTAGGCCACCTGAATATTTAAATTCATCTGCTGGGTATTGTGCATTATGTCTGTAAATTTCATATGTTCTATGGTCGATATGCCTGTTTTGCTGGACGAAAAACCCCCAGTTTCTTGGGTGAGAAACCTTGCTAGCTACGCCTGAGACCGACTAACTCAGCCACGGAGTGAAAAAAGCCCATTAAAGTTTCTCGCGTCATCGACGGGATTCGAAATTGGGTCTTTTCCACCCAGTGTGGGGAGGACAGTGACGATACCACTGTGCTACCCACGCAGACTAAACACCTTAACCAGATCACTTCGCAGGTGCCTAGTCTCCAAGTACATCAATTTGCAGAAATAAAGCCTTCCTTGACAAGAGCACCCTTTGTTCCCTCGCCAACTCATTGCTCTTCTCTGTACCTGTTCCAAGCACTCTACATCCTTCTGAAAATGAGGCCTCCAGACCTGCACGCAGTACCCAATATGTGGCCTTATACAGTGGAATAATTACGTCCTTATCCATACTAAACTATTATATTAGAGTCATCTAGAGAGTCACTTCAACTGCTCATGTGTATTGTGTCTGTAAATTGCGTGTGTTCTCTGGTTGATTTGTCTGCTTTGCTGGACGAAAAACCGCAGTTTTTTTTCTGGGGGAGGAACCTTGCTATTTATGACCTCTCTCTCCGAGTGGACTGCGAGGGCCTGTACTTGGGGGGTTTACCTTGAGGAGTCGCTGAGAAGGTGAAGCGAACATATGCCAGGCTTCAGTGTCACACGCGTGGATCGGGGCATTAAGGGAGGAGCCCTGGAGCCCTCCACGTCCTTTATGATAACATCTTTGTCCCAATACTAACATGGCGGCTGGAGCTTTGGGAGGGAGTGTTGAAACTCATGTTCGTCAAATCCTCCTTTGTGCACAGAAGCCTGCTCTTCTTGGTATAACTCTAACGTGTAGAACATTTGTTACCAATGTTCTGTGCATTAGCTGACAAAATTGCCAGCTGATCTGCAGATAGCTCAGGCCCACCTAAGATACTGCTTGAAGAGAGGGACACCTAGACTGACCTTCGGCGTCCGATTGTGCCCAGTTAGACAGGCGGACGATCACCGATGAACTGGAGGCCATATGGCCATGCCAATGGACCAATCCGAGAAGGTTTGACATTTATAATGCCTTTATTCCCTTCGTTCATACCGTGAGCCGGTGACGGCCTTTGCTCCGGTTTGGGCTGGTTGTATGTTCTGTCCTGACTGGACATGGCTTGAGGTCGAGGCTGCAGCATTTGGGCTTCACAACCTCGGAACTGTGCTGTTGTGGAGAGCCGGAGATCGGCCTTTACATTATGCTGATCTGCCCACTATATTCAGACTTCCGAGTGAGGTTGGAAGGAAGGAAGGAAGGACGTTCGCCCTTATACAGCCCACAGTAGCGGAGCTTCGTAATGATTGTACTTTATTTGACAGATGTGTTAAGTATATCAAAAACTTGTTTGCACGTAGACATGTTCGCTAGATAGACCATTTACCCTCGCAGCGGAGACTCCGTTTCCGCTGCGGGGGTAAATGGTCATTCTATCTACTTTGTTATTTGAACTTTGAATTGGCTTGTGTTGAATGTTTTGTTGTATTGTTATTTAGTTAATAACTTACTGACCTTAGAAAAAGGTTTGAGGTGCAAGTCCAGCCGAGAACTAGTTGCATATGGGCGGAAGCCCGGTAGGTAGCTAGGATAAAGGGTCATTTGAATGACAAATTACTATAATCATGTTATAATTAAAGTTCTTATTAATATGAAGTACATTTGTTTAAAAAAAATGTTCGATAGTCTGATCCAGAATGCAGCTCAGCCTTGCTATGAGTGATGGAAATAGGGAGGGGGAGAATTATGTTCTCCTGGTTCGGGCGATCGAAATTGATGAGATACTAAACGACAGCATCGATATACTCCACAACTGACACGTTTAGCATCAGTTGTGGAGTGTATGGTGAAACAAAGGTTTTGTTTCGTTCCATCTTGATGGGACAGCTTTTTTTTTTTTTTTTGCTCGCCTCAGGGTTGTCTAATGTTCCGCACTCTACAACTTAACCTGCATCTACTTTCTCTACGTAATGCGCCAATAAACAACCACACCGCACGCACACACACACACTTTCTATACTGTTCTGTCCAAGTCATTTCTGGTACTCAGGAACTTAAGTCGATCTGTCTCTCGAGGACGTCCACAAGGTTCAGTGCTTGATCCACTCGTCTGGGATTTGGTTCTAGATGAGTGGCTTCCCCGTTCAACTCCCAATGCTTCTAAAATCGCATATACCGATGATCTAACGCTTCTTTCCTTGATAATTCTTTCTTCTTTGGAAAGTACTGCCAGTAGCCTCATGAATGATCTGTGCTCTTGGTCCGTTATCAATAAACTTACAATCTCTCTCTCAACAAGACTAAGCTTCTTTATCTTAAGGGCAACCTTACATTTTCAGGCGCCCGACTATTAAACTTTCTGATCGCTCTCTCTCTCTCTCGATGGTTGAATAACAAATTTTTCGCGTATTTTTCTAAACGTAAGTTACACTTCCAAAAGCATATCTTGCACCTTCATGATAAAATAGTCAAGTACACTTCTATGCATGTCCGTCTGTCGCATCAAGGCTGGAGTATTAACCACCGTATCTTTCGTCTTTTTTAGTGGTGTTTGCTCCGATTTGTACCTATGGCGCTGCCACCTAGTTTTGGTATACTGTACTAAGGTTGCTATCCAAGAGAAACCCTCCTATATCCAAAAAACTTTTTTTTTTATGTGACCCCCAAACACGAGAGGTATTAGAACCTATAGTACTTAGTACCCTGCTTGGGTTGGAGGTTGAGAAGACGAAAGAAGATATTTGTTGACATTGGACTTGAACTTCTGTAGATTGTAATTTTCAGGAAATACGTATGAAGGAAGGTTTTTCCAGAAAACGGCAGCTGAATGAATAAATGAGGAAGATGAAAAGTTGGTTCTGTGTGTTTGAAGTTGGACAATAAATGGATGTTGGCTGGTGGCGGCACGTGTTCGGACTGTTTTGAAAGAGAGAGCGGGAATTATAGAAGCCAATTCAGAAGAACAGTGCCCATGGAAGTATCTGTAGAAGAGGCATCCACCAGAAACAGTACGACTATAAGAAAGCGAGTGGAGAGACTCTGTTAGAGATGAATCATTAATTAACCTAACTGCCCTCTTCTGAATGGAATCAAGAAGCCTAAGAGAGGTTTTAGGGGGATTTGCGAATTATATAGAGTGAGCAGCTGTTTGAAAGAAAAGTAACGCTGAGAGCGAAAGAGAAAACCAAGTTTTTTAGATGCAGAGGAAGAAATATTTGTAATGTGCTAGTGCCAAGAGAGATTAGAAGTCAGGGTAATCCCAAAAGATATATCATTTTGCCTAGAAATCAGAGTGTCACCAAAGCTAAGCATAGGAGCAGAAGAATCCTTTTTGCGAGATATAAGACAAGACTGAGTTTTAGAAGGATTGAAATAAACTAAGTTGTCTTTGCCCCACTGGAGAATTACCTGGAGATCGGCATTTAAGGAATTGGTAGCAGATATTCGAGAAGTTGAAGCTGATTGAGCAGTGCAAGGTTTCTCAAAATGGAAAGTGGAATGCAATGTGCTATCATCGGCAAAACTATGGATAGGATTTCCAGTCAATGGAAGAAGGTCATTAATATACAAGAGGAAAAGAGTGGGGGGAAAGAATTGAATCTTGGGGAACACCAGCATTAGTGGAGAAATTAGAAGACAGAGCCATCTACCATCACCCTCAGTGAGCGATCAGAGAGAAAACTGGATAACCAATTACTAAAAACAGTTGGCAAACCATAAGATGGAAGCTTGTTTAGAAGACCTTTATGCCAAACACGATCGAAAGCCTTTGAGATGTCAAGAGCAACTACTTGTGTTTCACCGAACCTTTCCATTGAATTAGTCCATAAATGGGTAACATAAGCCAGAATATCACAAGTGGATCGACACTGACGGAATCCATACTGGCGATCGTTGATCAGACGGAAGGTTTCTAGGTAGTTTAAGAGTTGGCGGTTAATTTATTTCTCCATTGAGAAATACTTTGGAAAGAGTAGAAGTAATTGCAATAGGACGATAATTGGATGGGAGGGATTTGTATTAGGAACTGGCTGGATATGAGCAAATTTCCAAGCAGAAGGAAAAACACCTTTGGAATAAAAAAGTGAAAAAAGGCGGCAAAGAATAGGAGTAAGTTCAGGAGCACAGGTTTTCAGAACAAGTGGAGAAATACCATCGGGACCTGGAGCTTTCTTAGCATCAAGATTCATCAAAATCCTTCTGACATCCTTTTGATGGAAGACCACAGGAGACATTGAATGGCGCATGTTGGGAATGGTGGGAGGTGTTTTACCAAGATCATTAATACATGAGCTGGAAGAAAAATGGGATGCTAGCAGGTCAGCTTTATCCTTGGCTGAAGTGATAACATGCTCTTAATGATCAATTTTTCCTGTCGCACTGTCTCGACAGTTGCAGTACAGACTTTTAATTGGTTGCCTGCCTCTGGACCTCCAAATTGGTTATTGAGGTTTTTGCTATTACCTTAGACATGCCATTTCCGTTGACATTTTAGACATAACTGTAAATATCCACTGCAATCCTAAAACGGAAAAAACTCGTTACTGGAACCACCTAGTTTAACTCTGGCAAGATCGGTGGTCTTCTCCTTCTAAAGGTATGGTCACAAAAAAGTTTATTCCAGCTGTGTCCTTTGCCTTACAAAAGTCTGTTCTAAAATTGTTCAGTCCAAACCTACACATTCTTTTTCTTATGACTGGCCTTGTTCCCGTCACGCTAAACTTGCTATGCTTAACCCGTATAATTCTCCCCTCTGTAACTGTGGCAGCCCAGAAGACTGGCAGCATGTTCTTTTCACTGTCCATATTACACATAGCAGACAGCTGTCGAAGATCCAAGTAATGTGGACATAGTACTTAGGGTGGTCATCCACATCTGCGCCATCGATACTCTTGTGTGGTATGCAGAACTAAATAAATGTTCGTGTGGCTATGCACATACTACACAGGAGTACCGAAGGCGCAGATGTGGGTGATCACCAGTGGCACTGACCACCAATGGACTAGGCATTACCTACTCCAGGAGCTGATTCGCCATTGGCCTCTTGGCGATCTGCACTGGGTTCCCTTACCCAGTGCACTTTCACTTCCACTCTCCTACCCCAACTCACGTAATGGAGTTTCTCCATACTCTTTTTATCCTTTTTTTTTTTCAGACCCTGCCACTGAAAGCTCAGGCAATTAGGTGGCAGGACCTGCTAGAGAATAATGGGCAGCCTCGCTTATCTCCTAGCGGTGTGCACGGGCAACGTGGGGTCCCATAACATAATACTTCTCACATACCATACGCAATACTTTTGTCTGGCTTTTACAGAGTAACATATACTTCACAAGAATACTTAGGCGCATTTCTGGGAAACCACCGGTGGTGCCCCCTTCCCAAACACTATGTACGCCATGTGATCACTGGTGGCGCCTTACCCTAAATACTATGCCGCTATGTCAGGCAATATTACTTGGATCATCGACAGCTGTCCGCTGTGTATCAACTATTTTCTCCAAGCAATGAGTCGTCTCTCTCTATCTCTCTTGGACTCCAAAGAAAAATTTAATCTTCTGCAAGATTTCGCACATAAACCCTTTACCATAACTCATCAGTATTGCTTCAATTCCGGGAACTACTCATATTCTAGCTCTATCTCCAGCTCAGACAATCGCCTCCATTGTCGCCATTTCGTAATACCACCACCATCTTCACCATCACATTTAGGCCAAGTACCATCTTCACCACAACCGTCGACTTGGACAGTTCCTAATCTTACTTGTACAATGCTGAACGATCACTGTTTTCCTGTCTTCTGTCCCCTGCTGGCCTCAGGCTGGTCCTGAGGCAGGATCATTTGCTGACACACGTTATCTTGCGTGGAGTCGCGCTCTCTCTCTCTCTCTCTCTCTCTCTCTCTCTCTCTCTCTCTCTCTCCTTTTAATTCATGTCTTTTCCTTTTGTCCGTCTATCAAGTATTTACTTTTTATTTTTCCTCCTTTCTTTTACTCATTATTTCCTCTATTGTGTTTCTCATTGTTGGCACCAGCCTTGCACCGGTGTGGAATTTTATTTTATTTATTTATTTTTATCTTTTTTTTTTTTAGTTTGCTATCAGTTCCTTATTTTATTTTTCTTAATTTAATTTTTTTTTGTTTTAAATTTTTAATTCCTTTTATTTTTATTACTTTACTATTTTATTTTATTTGCTCATATTTTGAATAATGGTCTGGACATTCAGTACGTGACACTCGAGGTTTGCGCTCAGTTGTAGCCCGCCTCCTTGTGGCGTAGACGGGTATCAGGACGCACTGCCCCGGTGCTTGTTGCTTCCAGGGAAATGAGTCCTGATACTTGTAGTAAAGTGGATAGAAACAATTAAACAACATATGCACAGTACAAACATAGCATTACGCACATTTCTGGCCTTTCTGCAGAGTTTCAGTATCATCACAGTGTACCACCGTGGAGTTGAACTAGCGTTTGGGAGCCGCCTTACATAAGATACTATACATGTCAACATTTCATTGCATCATAAACCTTCACTTACAGATGTCAAATTTTATGAAGTTTTAAGTCTATAAAAATGAGGTCGATCCAAAAGTTTTGCCTAGTTATGGACTAGCTTTGCTCTTGAAGTAACAAAGGTATGCGAGATGAAGCCCTAATTTTCCACAAAACTTGCATTGCTCATTAACTGTCGAACCTCCTATGTGTTTTAAGCACTAAAGTAACTAAAGCTATGTGGCATCGGTATATTGTGTCTCTAAATTGCGTGTATACTGTGATCGATTTGCCTGTTTACTGGACGAAAAACCTGAGTTTCCAGGAGGGGCAGAAAAAGAATATACGCAGCTCTCGACTGATACTGACTAACTCAGCCGCGATGTGAAAAAGGCCAATACGTTCCTTGCGTCAATGACGGATTGGAGCGGGATTGAAACCTTTTCTACTCTGTGTGGGGTGGATAGACTGGAGATGTGCAATTGTGTCCCCAATTCACAAAGGGAGACCTAAAGGTGACACAAGTAATTGCAGACCAGTGTTAGTTTAACTTCTGTTCCAGGGAAAATAATGGAGTCCCTGGTTAAAGATGCATTGCAGGATCATCTAGACAAGACTGCAATAATAATTCAGACACAGCATGGGTTTGTTATGGGAAAGTCTTGTCTGACAAATAATGATTAGATACTATGACGTGGTTACAAAGGAACTGGATGCAAAAAATTATTTTGATATATCCTTGGATTTCACGAAAGCTTTTGACACTGTTGCGCATTGAAGACTACTGTAAAAACTGGAGCAGTATGGTATTAAGGGTAAGTTGCTACAATGGATAAAAGGGTGGTTGATTGGGAGAAGACAGAGTGGTAAGCAATGGACGCTGCTCTTCGTGAACTAATGTTATTAGTGGAGTCCCCCAGGGTTCGGTGTTGGGCCCACTGTTTTGTATATTTATCAATAATACTGATGAAAGTATAATAGGCTTAATGTCAAAGTTTGCAGATGATACAAAGGTTGGCAGGGTTGCTAATGACAGTAATGGCAGTGTGCTACTGTAACAGGATCTAGAAAATTTGGGCAGATGGGCTGAGAAGTAGCAACTGAAATTTAACATTGACAAATGCAAAGTACTGCATATGAGTAGAATTAGCCCCAGAAAAACATACCGCCTTAGGTGATCTGATTGAGGTATATAAGGCCTTGAATGGGTTGAGCACGCTGAATTCAGATGGGATTCTTCCGCTTGCTTAGATAACGAACCTGAGGGGTCATAAATTCAAATTGAGAATAAATAGTTGTAGAATTGATGTGCGGAAATTTGTCTTTAGCCAGCGGGTGGTTATTTGCCGGAACAAACTTAATCTGTCGTTGTGGAAGTTGATAGCGTAAATAAATTCAAGGAGGAACTGAACAAACATTTTAGAGGGAATGGATGTGTGAAAAATGTGTTGTGTTTTTTTTTTTTTTTTTTTTTGGCCGATGCTACATAAGCTGATACGCTTGCTTTCTTGCATCATTTCTCCATTACTATTATAACCACTGTGGTACACGAGGGCCAGAGCTGGAACACCAGAGGGCTCTTCAGTTTAGTAGGTTGGATTACTGTTTGTTATTGCTTTTAAATATTTGATTTATTTAGTATATTGTTGGATTATTTTGTTATAGGTTTTCCTGTAACAGTTTAATTTTTATAATATTATAGATATCATTTTTTAAAGTTAATTTTCATTGATATTTAGCTAATCTTAAACAGTCACAGGGTATCGTGACTCACACGGAAATAGCCGATGGCGATTTATGTGTGAGTCATGATTTAATCATTGTGGAACCTGTGGAATGTTTTCCAAGGTCGACCTGGTGACTAATCATAGCTCACCTGGAGATTCTTGTCTTTGTGACTGATGTAAGGAGTGCACCTATCTTAAATTACAATTTGGTGCACTGATGGAACAATTTGAGTCACTGAAAAAAACGGGTGTTTTCCCTCTAGAATAATGCATCTGGGAGCTCGTCAGGGACTCGGACTCCAGCAATCTACCAAGTAATGCACTCCCAATTCGGGCCTCAAAACAGAAAAACCAAATGTAAACTACTCTGTTTCAAAAGGACTTTGTTTTATTAGGAGACTCTATTGTCAGGGAAACGGGGAATATTTTTTGTAACATGGATAGGTGGAGTAAAAGCAGGGTATGTCTGCCGGGAGCAACTATTAATGATGTCACCAACAGATTGTCAGATTTTAAGGAGGTAAAGAGTATATTATTATTCATGTGGGGACTAATGACATTAAACGTACATGATCTGACGATTGTTCGAAAAATACAGGACGATGCTGAGGAAATGTCGCCAGCTAGGCCACAATGTTTGTGTCTGCAATTCTACCCAGACACAATAGGAGGGATTATATGTTAAAAGCCTTCTGGATTAACTCAAGACTTGGACTCTGCAAAGCTTTTTGGGGGAAATTTCTATCAGCTTGGCCCACGCTTGTAGGTAGAAGGAATTTGTTTTGTAGAGACGGAATACGCTTAAACAAAGGTAGTGCAAAAGTTTTTGGTAGTATTATTGAGGATACCTTAAAGGTTCAGGGAAACTGCTAGTTAGAACGGATACGGGTAATGCTGACACGCGTTTATCTGATAATCTTGGTCAAAGTAACTTTTGCGCATACCTCAAGAGTTATGTTTCCTCAACTGGACATATTATCTAGATGTTCTGGGGGGCAGAAAGGTTTCAAGTGAGCAGGTAGCTAATGCCAGGGAAGAGAGCCTAAAAAACTTCCAATGGTTGTGTTAGGGTTATTAAATATACAAGAACAGTAAGTCTTAATTGTTTATATAGTAATGTTAGAAGTGTCGTCAATAAAATGAGAGAATATGAACTGCTGGTTAAAACAAGTAACGCGGATTTAATAGGGCTTACAGAGACGTGGTGCCACCCGGAAATTGGGGATGATGAGTTTCAGTACGGCTTGTATAATGTATTTAGGAAGGATAGAGTAGATAGAAGGGGTGGTGGGGTAATGCTTCTTATCAGAAGCAGCCTGAGTGCGACGATAGCTTTCCCGGATTCAGACATTTCACATGCTAGTATAGAGTCTGTATGGTGTGAGATAGTTGGAAACAGGTATAATGCGGGTAGGAGTAATCTACAGACCAGGTGATTGTGAAGATTATGACGAAAGCCTCTACATGCAAATGGAATGGGCAAGTAAGCGTCAAGGTGTTATTATGGGTGATTTGAATTTGCCACTAATTGATTGGAGAAAATGGGGGAAAAAACTCGACATGGGGAACAAAATTTTTAAATCAACTAGATGACTGCTATTTGAATCAACATATCAGGGAAAGTACTAGAGAAAAGGATATCCTAGACCTCATCATCACCCATGAATCAGATGACATGACATAACAGTAGCAGGAAGTGATCACGGAGTTCTACAATGGATGATGAAGAGAGAGGTAGCAGTAGCAAAAGGCAAAGGAATGGGTTTTAATTTCAGAAAAGGAGATTACGACGCCTTAAGGTGCTACATGGTCTCTATTAACTGGGTAGATATCGCACAGAGAATGAATACAATTGAACTGTGGTATGCTTTTAAAACATTAATCACAGATACCTTGAATGTGTATTTACCATTAAAAAAATATTCCACGAGGAGGATTCCAAGTTGGATAAATAGTGAAGTTGCCACATTACTTGAGCAGAAAAAGGTGGCATCGAAAGGTTACAGAGCAATAAGTACTGAAGTCTATAACAACTACAAGATGATCTGTAATTGAGCCACAGAAAAGGTTCGACAGGTAAAGGCAGTTTATGAGAAATCACTAGCAAACAGAGCAAAGAGGGGGGGGGATAAGGAATTCTTCACACATATAAATGCTAAGAAGAGCAGGACAAACCAGATCGGACCTGTACGTAAGGGAAAGGGGATAGTATTAAATACACCAGCTGCCGTTGCAGATGAACTAAACAGTTATTTTGCATCGATATTTACAAATGAAAAACCTTTTGTGGCAATGGGAAATTGTGGGAGCGAAGTTGAAAAATATGTAATTAATGATATTGAAATTTCGCAAGATTATTTAATGAAAACTTTCGAGCCTACAGACCAGTAAGGCTCCTGGAGTTGATGGAATATACCCTATAATCTTAAGGGAGGCGGCAAATGAGTGCATTCAACCATTGAGACTAATTATGCGAGCATCACTAGATTCTGGGAAGATTCCGTTGGATTGGAAAAGTGAAAATGTATCTCCCATACATAAGGGTTGTTCTAAGAGTGAAGTGGGAAATTATCGACCTGTCAGTCTGACTTCAGTGGTAGGAAAAATCATGGAGGCAATCATCAAGTGTTGAATTCCGGATCATTTGGATAGAAATGAAATTCTCAAGGATACTCACAGCATGGTTTTGTAAAGGGAAAATCATGTTTAACAAATCTGGTTCGCTATTTTGAAAGGGTCACTCATGAGCTGGATTTAGGGAATAATTTCCACATTGTTTATTTAGATTTCAGCAAAGCTTTTGACTCAGTCCCACATGAACGGCTGCTTTATAAGCTGGAACAGGTTGGAATCACTGGGAAAATCCTTAGATGGATAGAAGGATGGCTTCAGGGCAGGAGGCAGAGGGTTGTGATAAATGGCTATTCCTCAGATTGGTTTGATGTAAGAAGTGGGGTTCCCTAAGGATCAGTATTAGGACCACCGTTGTTTTTAATTTTCATAAACGACATCGATGAAGGAATAGAGGGCGTGATGTCTAAATTTGCAGATGATGTTAAAATTGGTAGAGTAGTTAATGATCACTGTCAAGCTGAGTTTCTTCAGAGAGACCTAGATAGACTTCAGGAATGGTCAGAAAAATGGCAGCTGTGCTTTAATCCAACAAAGTGTAAGGTATTACACCTGGGAAACAGTAATCTCAAAATAACTTATTCACTTGGTGGAGTTCAACTAAACCCAGTACTGGAGGAAAGGGACTTGGGTGTTACGATACGGTCAGACATGAAATTCTCTGAGCATTGTAAACAGGTTGCAAGGAAGGCCCATGGTGTCCTATCGAACTTTTGCAAGTAGAGATAGGGACGTGATAATTCCATTATTAAAGCTTTTGTTAGACCCCACTTGGAATACTGTGTTCAAGTATGAAGACCGCACCTAAAGAAAGACATCGAGCTTCTTGAAAGGGTGCAAAGAAGGGTAACTCGCCTGGTGAGATCGGCAAAAGGGCGTCCTTATGAAGAAAGACTTCGAATATGTGGGTTGCAGAGTTTGGAAACTAGACACCTTAGAGATTTGATGGCAGCTTTCCTTAATGGACCAAATTCAGCAAACAATTCCTTAATATCATTATCTGACACCCCAAAATCCAAATTTGAAACCTGAAGTTTTGTTACACCACCTGTGATTATTCCTCTTTGGCCAACCCCACCATCAAAGAGATCATGCTGCCATCTGTCTGGGAGTTCTCTAGGCCTCGTATAAGGTACAGGCCTCGAGCGTCCTCTCGACAGTCGGCTTCGAATAGAACCTCCACCACGTGAACGACCCCTTGTTCCGCCACTCATAGCACCTCGTCCCCTAACACCACCTTGAGCACCTCTTCCTCCTCTGGGTACACGAAACTGTCCTTTACTCATCTTAATAATATCATCCAGCGACATATCAATTTTCTCCGTCATCGTCCAAGTAACCGATACACAACAACCTCGCTAAAACTAGAATGGACTACAAACTGCGCAAAGTAACAAATAAGCACAACGCGCAGGGAGAAATGGCGGACTATTTTCCCCCAACAAGAAACGATAACCTGATTGAGGTGTTTAAGGCTCTGAGAGGCATCAGTAAAATGAATGAGGACGAAATTTTCAAGATTATAAATGATGCTAGAACTAAGGGACATAAATTCAAGTTATGGGGGGGAGATGTTTAGATTGGACTGCAGGAAGTTTTATTTTAGCCAGCAAGTTATAAATTACTGGAATAAGTTGCCTAAATGGGTGGTAGAGGCTGACAGTTTGGGGAAATTCAAAGGTCATCTAGATAGTACCTTCGGGTGAAGAAAACGTATAGGATGATAGGTTTAATTTCCTTTTCTTTTATTAATTATCAATTTGTTTTTTATCATTGGTTTATTCGGTTTTTTTTTTTTTTGCTATTGCAGCATAAGCCATAGGCTTTCTTGCACCATGCGACCATTACTAATACTAATACTAGCTGCAATGAAATTTTACATTTCCTTGGTCTCAGTGGCAGCACCAAGTAAAAACGGAAATTTCTTTTTTGTATGAGGGAAAGGGGGGGAGATATAAGGGATACAGATGGTTTTTTCACTTGAACCATAACCCCCATTCTGTAATCATATTTCCATTCCTGCATGTTACATTATTTTAAATAATAAAAAATTTCCGTGATTTCGCTTTAAGCAACGATTTTCTGGAACACATTAATTAAATTTGCTGTCTAGGAGGTAATTACGAAACGAGGGGTATGACTAGCTGTAATCTATTATAAGCAGTATTACTAATACAGGCGCATTTCTTCAAGTTTCGATACTACACATATGATAGGAGAGCTCGTCACACGATTTCCATAGCATCTCCCAGTTTCGAGAAGTGGTTGTTGTGTGTAAATTGCATACAAATATTTGTATATTTGTCGGTTTGTTTGCAGGATGGGCACGACCACTAGGAGATGAGATTACGATTAAATAATCATGTCGACAATGAATACAATCGTTATTCGCAATTAGTAGCTACACGAGTTAAAAAAAAAAAAAAAAAAAACACAAACACTGTCCACTCAAACGCGTATGCTACTGCACTCTCAAGCTTGGTTACCTGGTAGGTAAGGCCTGAAACCTGGGGAAGAAGAAATGCGCTTCTGACAGCAGACGTATAATATTATTAAATAATATTAACCTTAAATCTGAATTACAAAGGTTTTATACGAAACGTTAAACAACTGAAAATCAACCAGAGTTCCATACATGAAATAAAGGAAGAAAGTAACAGTAATGTTAGAAACAAAATATGTCAGTGACATTAACAATAGTTCCGTCACTCATTCAGAGATATCTAGGTTCGATTGGCAAGAATGACTGCTGAAATTTCTAAAAGTCCTCAAGTTGTAGTTAGTTGACCACAGACGGTGGAAGTAGGGTTTCCTCCAGTGAGTTATTTCGGTTTTTCCGCCTACACGTCCAAACTGGCCTGTACATGTAAAATACACAATGGCATAATATGATCTAAGTCGCTGATGTGCCTAATAATCAACAACAACAAAAAATATTGTCACCCATGGAGGAGAGAAAAACTTTCGGAATCGCATCTCTTAAAACTGATAGTTTATAATTTCCGTTCTATTTATGTGTTTTTTAATTTCATACAAGAGTTTCTTATTAAAAATTGATAAGACTACAAAATGTCAGAAAGAGACTAACTAAAAATCTCTTGAGTCTCGTCACAGATATCCTCTCAGGTATGATAAGCTACGGCTTGCTACCTGAGAATATAAAACACTGAAAATTGATATTCAGGTAACGCTTAGGAGTCAGTAAACCAAATTTAGGTGAAGTCCGGTCAATTCTGGGGACGTCTGGTAGCCCTACTTTTCGCTGGTTCCTGTGTCACTATATATATACACACTGCTTTTATAAATGAAGCAAATAAATTTAAACTTGCAAAGGAGTCTAATACATCTTTCAAACTGATAAAAGAATTCAAATTCGCTTTAACAACACTGAAAAGTTTAAAAAAGTGAACGTAATAGTTCATAATCAGTTAACAGTGAGCAAAGTATTTTAGTTCAACATTACTGTTGTCCAAACACTTTTTTGAAATGACGATGTACAGTACAGTACATATTATGAATCTCAAAGTATTTTTCAGAAATTTAAATAAATCGGTATAATTCCGAAATAACTGCATCTCATTACATATTTTTTTTTTATATGGATCTCGTTCGGAAATTATATCGGCAACTTGTATTTATCAAACGATACACCAGCACTTTTCAAATTTAAAGCATATTTTATATATATATATATATGAGTAATATGGAAAGAAAGTTAATAAACTGTATCAAGCTGTAACTAATACTTATGGGCCAATGTAGTTGCTAGAGCAATTATGCATTACGACCATAATGTGTATGAAATATTTTGTATAATAATATAGAAGTTAATTCAAGCAGACAATATCAACCTAAAGAAACGCAAACGGATTTAAAGAAACGCAAGGGATATAAATATATATTAAAAAAAAAAAAAATATATATATATATATATATATATGAGTAATATGGAAAGAAAGTTAATAAACTGTATCAAGCTGTAACTAATACTTATGGGCCAATGTAGTTGCTAGAGCAATTATGCATTACGACCATAATGTGTATGAAATATTTTGTATAATAATATAGAAGTTAATTCAAGCAGACAATATCAACCTAAAGAAACGCAAACGGATTTAAAGAAACGCAAGGGATATAAATATATATTAAAAAAAAAAAAAAAATATATATATATATATATATATATATATATATATATATATATATATGAGTAATATGGAAAGAAAGTTAATAAACTGTATCAAGCTGTAACTAATACTTATGGGCCAATGTAGTTGCTAGAGCAATTATGCATTACGACCATAATGTGTATGAAATATTTTGTATAATAATATAGAAGTTAATTCAAGCAGACAATATCAACCTAAAGAAACGCAAACGGATTTAAAGAAACGCAAGGGATATAAATATATATTAAAAAAAAAAAAAAAAAAAATATATATATATATATATACACACACACACACACACACACATAAAACTTATCGTTGTCTACCCACAATCTAGACGACTTCAACTGGGCCAACCACCCAGACTGAAGGCAAAAAACGACAAGGAGTTCTCTGTTTCTGTAATGATCAATATCTGCTAAGATATATAAAAATTCCGAAATTAAGTAATTTGAATCTAAACCAATTAAAGATAGTTAACTTTTTCTTTTGATTCTAAAAAAAAAAATATATATATATATATATATATATATATATATATATATAATTTTATTATTATTCCTGTTATTACCATTTTCCAGTCATATTTAGACTGGCAGAACTGCCATTAAAAAAAAATAAACATGCCTCAGAACTTTCGAAGTAAGGTAATCAAATATAATATCTGAATTGAAAATAAAATAATCAAAGGAATTTGAAAGATACGTAAATATGACTCTATTGGCGCAAATATAGTATCCCAAATTCTCGCAATGGGAGGAACAGATGATTAAAAGGTGGGGACTAAACATCAAACTCAATACTTATTACAAAAAGAATTTTTTTTCTCTTCAAGGATCATTCGCCTTCAAATTTGAATCCATGTACGGAACTAGATTTATACGTTCTATCAAGCCATATTAAAACATTTCGCATACAGTACCTCGGAGGGGTAACTAGGATATGGGCAGTGTGGCCCCGTCACAGGCACCGATTCAGCGTAATGCCAAATAGAGTTAAAATCAGAATAACTGAATTTATAATTTATTTAAAAAATATGACAAAACAAAAATGATAATTATTTTAATAATTATAATTTAAATATCAAATTATAATTCTTGTTATTATAATTTAATTTATTATTATTTTATTTATTATTTTGAAAACAAAGCCAAGGCGCGTTTCTGATATTTGGCCAAGGTGTCAAAATTCTAGTTACGCTTCTGCAATACCAAATTGAATATGGAAAAGCAACCTCTACATTTGATTCATTCAAATAAATTAAACCAATATCGTATCAATATTGTATTGAGATATGCTTTTTTTGAATATTGACATTAATTATACTTTTCAAATAATTTGCAAGAATTTATGGTATTTAATTTCTGTGAAGATATAAAATACCTCTGTTTTAGCACATATAAATAATAATACACTATAAAGCATAAATCCATATTCCTTGGACTGTATGTAATAATTTATATTTTCAACCAGTCTACTTTAATAATAATTAATAACAATAATACTTTCAAATAATTTATAGGATTACTGTACTTAATTTCGGTGAATGTATAATATAATTCTCTTTTTATCACAATGACGATACTGTATTAGGTACAAATATGCATTTTAATTGGACCTTGCTTGTAGTATGAGTAAATTAATATTCTATAGAATAAATACCTGTCATTCCTCGGGTTAAATTTTCCACTTCAAAAAGCTTACATCCAAATTGATACTGCCAGACATACTATCCAACATTTCACCTCAAATAACGAAGACGAAAATCTCCTGGCGAAAATCTAAACTTCTGGTTTTTCTTGGAAGTCAATTCTGTATATTTATAATTAAAATAAATGCTTTCACTTAATAAACACAAGCAAAATCACTGCTCACGGGCAGATAATGAAATTTAGCATTTTTGCCTAACGTTCGCATGATAATTTTGCAGTACGAATTGCTTAAATGTAAAGCTTGACTGTAATCAGACTTTGTAAAGTAAATATTATCAAAAACACTGTTAGCAATTCTCTTGTAGAGAAACTAAAGCGACACAGATATACATAATAAAAAAATAACTCACAAATAAGCAAATAATACCAAATAACGTCATCATTCCAACACAACGTTAATCTAACGCGAGCGCATAACTATACATATTTAACATCTGATTGCAGAGCCACCTGGCAAGTATAACTAATGTACAATATTTTTTAATAATGTTTAATTATTTCTTAATTTTAAGAATAGCAGTTAATTTCTGAAAAAAACACTATGACAAAATTATTGTCATAGCTAGAAATAACGATAAATTTTCTGTCTAGGAGGCAAAATGTGGTTACGTCATTCTTCTTATGGCTGCCTACTGGATGCTAGAGCCTATTCCTTTGGCAGTAACTGCACTTCTTCCCATCGTGCTCTTTCCACTGCTGGGTATTCTTAGTACTTCAGCCGCTTCATTACCATACATGAACGTAAGTTTCCTCTTTACTAGTCTTATTTAGCCTTATTTATCTTAAGCTACATAATTTTTCATGCTTTTGCTAACTTTGTGTGATTGTTTGTTCAGAATTAGATAAATACTGAAAACATGGCAAACATGTACATTCAAAAAAAAAAAAAAAACCCACAATTTTTGATACTTTTTGGAAATTTATATTCAGAAAATCACTGTCTTAGAGTTAGGTTAAAAAAAAAAAACTGCATTGGATTCAGAGACATTACCTACCTGAAATCTCAGACCTTGCCAGATTCTTATACCCACCTTCACCCGAAACCTCAAATTTACAGGACGTCTCCCCTTTTCTAGCTAAAGCATACTGTCAATTTGGGGTGGCTCCATCTGCAATTGTAGGCGCTGTTAAATAAAGGCCTTCTATCATGGTCAGGCTCGAGGATACGTAGGTACAACTGCTTTGAGTGACTGGGATTCAAGTGACAGCTAAATACGGTGCTGTTTCTTTTGTTCTCTCTAACTTGTAAACTCCTCTGACCGCGTGGTCGTCCCGAGTATAACCAGAAAATTTATTTTATTTATAAGGCAGATTTATAAATTTCGAGGTGAAGCATGCAACATGTTTTCATAATACTGTACTAGTGAAAACAACCATTGACAACCTTCACACAAAGTGTCGGTTTTCTGTTACACCGGTTTCAATAACGCCTACAGTAGCCATTAACTGTTATTAACTCTTGTAAATAACGTGACAGTTCTCATTTTATGAAGACTTTGTCTAGCCTTGCTGTTATTTGACGTTATGTCATTTAATCTTAAAACTGCGTATTTTATTTTTTAATTATAGAAATTAAAATAACTAACTCGGGTTGATTAAGGCTGACGCGCAACAAAGCCATAAGCTGACAGTGTATTTTAAGAAATATGGAAGGTAAATAATACTGTATCAGTCGGTCGTACTCATTCACAACACTCTTAAAAACAAAGATGATAAAAACTGAATTATGCTACTAAATCTGTGATATTGATTTTACCTTTAACATTGGCTTTGGTACAAGAGTGAAATGACATCAGAGTTTGGATGAAATCTTTCTAACTTATGTTTGTAACTTATACACTGAGTGGACAGCAATCATGGGATACCTACCTAGTAACGGGTAGGCCCACCTTTCGCTCAGATAAGGGCAGTCACACGGCGAGGCAATGAGTCCACTAGTTCACGAAAGCGTTCCACAGGTATTTTCATCCATGCTTGCTGCACCGCTGTCCATAATTACGTCGTATTCCTGGGTAGAGAATCCAAAGCTCGAACGGACCTTTCCACAGCATCCCAAAGCTGTTCCACAGGGTTCATGTCCGGTGAGCGGAAAGGCCATTTCATAGTGGTATAATCTACGGAATGCTCTTCGATCCGTATTCTAGTCACCACGGCTCTGTGGGGGAGGCGCATCGTCCTGCTGGAAGAGTTTGGATGTTCTTTGGGGCCCAGTTGAGGCATGGAGTGGTGTTAGCAATGGGACTTTGGTGGGTCGGCGGCTCCCATAACCTATTGTGGCTAATGATCGCCTGATGGTCTTGGTGGAGACGTTTCTGGCACATCCCTCGTTGGAGCCGCAGTGATTTGTGCGACTGTCGCTCTCCGGTTGGCTGAAACAATGAAAGACAAGATGTCGACGGCCACGTCCATCAACGACCTTTCTCCGCCCACAGCGCTGTCCACGATGAGATGTTATTCCGGAAATGGCGTATTCCCGATACACTCTTGATACTGTCGAAAGGGGAAAGTGCTATTTCTGTACCACCTCCGTGATAGAATGACCCATGCGTCAGGCACCCATTATCATCCCTCTTTCAAAGTATGTTAACTTGCGACGTTTATCCGTACTGACATCGAATTACCGTGTACGGATACAGTGTAACTATATACCTCCCAATTGGTGGGTTCGTCCACTAGGGGCAGTGACGGATTAAGGATAGTTGGGCCCCCAAAAAAAGAATAAAAAATAAATAAAAGTTAGGTGGCAAATAAATTAAATTTTGTACTTTTGAATTTTTTGCTTAAATTTTCGCTTCAATTAATCAAGATTTTTATGATGTTACTGAAAACGTTCATCTATTTTAGAACACTATAGGAAAATGGGCTTGGGGGCCCCAAATTCTGGGGCCCCTGGGCACGTGCCTCATTGCCTTAATGGGTAATAATCCACTGATTAGGGATGACTCCGTCACGTTGCCCAGGAACCAGCTATCCCAAGCATTCTGTCTTTCAGTGTAAAAGAACCATACTAGTAGTTCTCTTATAGCATTTTTTAAAGAACATTCATTTTTAGAACTGACTTTTAGAGTAGCTCATGTGTAATTAACAACATTCTCCAATCTTGCCCACCATCATTTCCGCTTTTGTAACTTGTCTTGATTCTCTCTCACTCTGGTTGAATAAAAATACCTTTTTTTCTAAATCCATTAAAATGTAAATTATGTCGCTTTCGCTCGAATCGTGCAGGTAGCCCCTCCGTCTTTACTGATTATTATATTGAAAACTATCTAATTGCAAGTACTGATACATTCAAGGAATTAGGTGTCCTATTCAGATCTGACCTTCATCCCTCTTGCCATGTCGATCACGTAATATCTCAGACTTCTAAACTTCTTGGCTTAATTAAGCGTTGTTCCTCAATTTTCAAGAGTGAAAATTTTATAATTTTTCTCTACAAGCAGCTTTTACTTCCGATTTTTGATTATTGTTATATTATTTGGTCTTTACAACAGGAATATCTTTCTCACTGACTTGAGAGAATTAAAATTAAATTCGCGTGCTTTCTAAACCGCCTTGCCTTTCATAATCGAAACTGTGGAGCTCTTTGTCGTCGCTTCAGAATCGTCCCTCTACATTCCAGACGATAACTCAATGGGTCTCTTTTTGTTTACAGTGTTATAAACTCTTATCGATTCTCCATCTCTCCTTGAATAAATACCTTTCAGTACATCCCGTTTGAATTTTCGTTATAAAACTAATTTCTCACTGCCAGTTCCTCGTACTCAATATTTACTTGGTAGTCATCTGTTCAGTTTCCTTCAATTATTGAACAATCACAATATTGATTTTACACTTAAACTGTATATGTATAAGAAATTGCTCTTTATTCTGTTTTGTTAATCCAAATTTTGTATATATATATATTAATCGCTTCTCTACTAGTGACTTCTTTGTATTGATTCTCTGCGTTCTCACCATTATCTAGGGTCTGCGTGCCCTGTAGGTGAAACGTCTATAAATAAATTAATTAACAAAAGGTTCATTGTCAAGTTAGAACGTTCAGTCCTATAAAGTAAAGAGGGGTCACCGTTAATAAGTGTGGTACCTCAGTTGGCACTATCGAAATTTCAGTACTGTAGTCTAGTGTTTCTCAACTTTTTTCTTTTTGTAACGTGGCCCACCTTTACTGTAAATAATAATGATAGTAATTAATCAATTAATAATATTCAATCCACCAAGCGATAAAAAAAAATCTGAATATCATCATTTTAGAAGTTTTTCTAAATAAGTGTTTCAAATAAGTGTTTCTCAGAATACGAAGTAGAGAGAATGAATGGGTGACAATAGTTAGTTCCTTTCCTCATGCCTTCAACACAATATTATCAAGCATAACTATTCAAAAAAAAAGAGAAAAAGAAAGGCCAAGACCTGGAAGGATTATAAACTGATTTCAATCGGTAGTTGTCCTTAGACTGTGTGCGAAAGCAATTATGTTGAAGTTAACTTATCGTTATTTGCCACATCATCTAAAATATATGCACGTTCTTCAAATAAACGCACATTTAAAAATAGTGCAGAATTCGAAGATATTTAATAAAAAATAAATAAATAACTGGGTGTGTGGTGTTTTTTTTTTTTTTTTTTTTTTGTATACATTTGAAATATTGAAAAACCCCCTCGTGTCAATTCTCGAAAACCATTGGGAACATACTGAATTAATATCGCGATCCTCCAATCAACAAACATTAGTTTTATATACAGTATAAGTATTTTTTCCTAATAAATTCAGGGTTGCCGCAAAGAGGTGTATTTACTCTCCGCCTTCTTGTTTGCAACCGCAATTAAACAGTTTTTTACATCACATGATGACTTCATTATTTATGCAGATGACTTGAAAGTGTTTATCAGAACAGACAATGAAGGCGATGCCCTTAATTTTCCTGTGCCTGAATTGGCCTCGCATAAGTGACATTCAGAGAATGAACAAAATAATGGAGTTAAAGATATGCGCTAATATGGTATTTGGTCCAACTTTGCTTTTAAAACAACTTGTATTGTACATAGAATATATTCAAATAAATCTTGAATTGTTTCTTAAGAGGAGTATCGGACCACACTTCGTGGAGGAACGTTTCAAGCTCCTCGAGTGAAAAAGGTGGAGGAAACCTGCTTCTCACCCTCTCGTCAAATATGCACACAGTGGCTCAATGTCTGGTGATTGTACAAGCCATGGGCCAATAAGATGTCCATCGGAGGAAGCTCTATACCAATGGACATGCCTACCAATTGTGACAAACACCTGGATGAGTTTAAATGCTTTACTGTCTAGTGCATAGCGATAGCACCAATAAGACGTCCATCGAAAAAAGTGCTATATCGATGGACATACCTACCAATTGTGAGAAACATCTGGATGAGTTTAAATACCTTGATGTGATTAAAACCCGTAAATAAGATACATACTGAGAACGTCCAATTGTGACAAATACCTGGACATGACTAAACCACTGAGGGGGCCTTTGTGTCCCAACACGTGTGACAAATAACTGGACATGACTGACTAAACTATTGATGGGACTTGGTTTGCCAACCGTGACCTTCACCGCGACTTCCACATCTTCAACTAAAACAGTTACTTGGGCGTGACTAAACCACAGATAAGAACCTTGTCGCTCAACCAAGACAAATACCTGGATATGACTAAACCAAAGAAATTTGGTCTCCCAACCATGACCTGCACATCTTCAATTGAAACAGTTAATTGGAAGTTACTAAACCACAGGAAAAGACCTTGTCTCTCGACCATGACAAATACCTAGACATGACTAAGCCACTGAGGGGACTTGGTCTCCCAATTGTGACCTGCACATCTTCAATTGTGACAGTTACTTGGATATGACTAAACCACAGAAAAGGACCTTGCCTCTTGACCGTGATTTGTGTGCCAAGTGGCGATAAATACCAGACTCTTGTCTGGTATCTTTTGACTCCCATTCCCTTCCCCCACTCGCCTAGTGGAGTTTTACTCCACCGAATAATTGAGGACTCCTTCATTTACGCCTCTATATTTCTTACTATTTCCCTGCCACATGACTTTAATATTCCTCACTCTCTATCTGTGGGTGTGTTTTTTTTTTTTTTATTTTTTTTAATAGGTCCTGTCACTGAATGCTCAGGCAATTAGGTGGCAGTACCTGCCAGAAAATAATGGGCAGCCTGGCTTACCTCCTAGCGGTGTGTACGGGCAGGTCTCATTAGGGGTTCTGCTGCCAAAAGCCAGACCAACAACAGAACACAACATAATACTTCTCATATACAACACACAATACTTTTGTCTGGATTTTACAGAGTAATGTATACTTCACAAGAGTACTTATGGCGCAGTTGTGGAAACCACCGGTGGCGCCCTCTCTCCAAACATTATGTACACTATACCGATGGACAAACCAATAGCAAGATATTGCTGCCCAAACCATTGATGATAGTCCGCCATGTTTGACGGTTAGCACAAGATGGAATTATACTCCTCCTTTGGCATTCGCCAAACGTAAATGCTCCTAACGTTGGAATAAGTGAGAATAATGATTCATCTGATGATATGAGATGTTTGCAATTTCCAGTTTTTGTGCTCCTTACACGACTACATCCTCTTTCTAGAATTATTACCAGTAACAAATGACTTGGCAATAGCGGCTCTTAATTTCAGATTTATAAAGTTCTCGCCGAACTTTTTTGGTGTAAACTGGATTGCTGAAACTCACATTAAATTCTGCAGTTATTTTGGAAGCAGTATTTTTATGTTTTGGGGCTACAATCCATTTTGTTTTTCCATACTTGGTAAATGCAGACATCACTTTCTATACGGTTTGCCCTGGATACATTGAACAAATAGCAGTTTTAGTCAACGATGTCCCTGCACCAACAGTTTGACCTCTTTGGAATTCAGGCAGTGTCATTTTCTTCATGTACCTTTTTTTATATCACATCTAAATAAACATCAGCTTTTATCATCTTTCCTTCATAGTACTACCTGAAAGTGCAAGAAACAAAAGAAAATCGCTGCTTGTTCAAAAATACGTCATACAGCCAGTGGCGGCCTGGTCAGGGTGTCAGCTTGCCCGATGGCAAGTGGGCCCCCTTGCAATAACATTAGACAATATGTTAAAAATGTTAATGACCTTTTAGTAGCTTGAAAATATAATAGTTGTGGGTGGGCCCCCTTTGTCTCATGGCAACCAATATTTTTAGACCCAGTCCCAGTCCGCCACTGCATACAGCCATTACAAAAATTACTACTTTCATATTAGTCGGTTCCGTCATTTTGTCCTACTGATAGCTAGGGCAGAGACCAATGATCCTCCAAGCTGAAAGCAGTGTTATTCGGGCACGGTTATAACTTAGAAATATATGTGCCACATGTACGAGTATTTCACAGTAGGGCAGAGTTGAGATTTGAATAGTTAACAGCTGTTCAGAAGGAAAACAACACGGGGAGCGAAAAAGGGAAATTTACTTGGAGATTGGCATTGAAAGAGCTTGTAGGTAGTGAATTGGATAAGCGTTTGTTTTTATGCAGGGCAACGTTTGTGAAACAGGAAAGAGTAGTCTGTTCACGTGCCTGAAAACTGAAACTTTTAGAATGACGTATATATTCTATACGTCATTCTACAACGTTGCCTTCCCTAAGTGTACTTTGCTGATTGCAAAATTGACATTCTTCGTTTTTTCATAACTTAAAAGCATTCCATGAATAGGAAAAAGGAAAATACGTTTTCCTCATTTCACAAATTTTATTTAATTTATCATAATTTTTTATAATAAAATGGGAGAAAAAACCAAATTAATATGTAGGAAAAGTGAACGTTTCCGCAGATACACCAGATTTTGATTTCTTCAAATGAATTTTAATCTTTTCTTCTGAAACGAACGTTTGGTTCTTTTATGCATTATGCCAGACGTATCCCTTTTCAAAGAACATCCATGATCTGCCATGTTTACATTCCCCTTAACGTAATCTCCTTATCTTGGTGAAATCACTCACCCTGTTATGGCTGATGGAACCAAGGTTTTCCATATAAAAAAAAGTCTGTGGGAAGGCAAGAAACGAACCTTCATGTTTGTCTTGATTCCTAATTTTCAAACACGTATTTTAGAAGTATTAACCATATTTTCAACAGAACTTTCATAGTTGGAATATTTCTTATTTCCTAAAGTTGTCAACATTTTTGAAGCCAATCCAGGAGTATTTTCGACTCTGTTCATTGTACCTTTAAACTGCTCATTTGAAATTTAATTTTCTTATCTATAACCAATAAAAACGTTTTCTTTTTCATCAGGAAAATTAGAAACTGATTATAGCAATTACTGTCTTTTTCGTTGAGTCTTTACAGTTTGTTTCATTTTAATATGGAATGAAGGTAAAGAGACTCTCGCGCTCAGTACTTTAGGAACCCTGTGCAAAGCTGTCGTTAAGGTGCCACTTTTTCCTTGTGCAGTACTGACTTCGTATTCTTTTATTCTATTCAATTATGAAACACTGCATTTCAGTGCAACCTGACTGCTGGACCAACAATATACATCGCAGATCTTGTTTGAAAGGCATACGTGGAAATTGAATTTCCCTCCTTGCAAATTTGGACAAAATTCTTCATTTATTGAGTCAAAGCAATAATTATCATAAAAAGATCAATTAATTAACTCAGTGATCCTGCTAATCATAATAACGTTTCGAAACAGCTTAGGATTCTTTATCAAGTCTAAAAAAAAATTTTTATTCGGATTGTACAAATAATGGAAAAAACAGTTTATGATTTTTCTTATACCTGATTAGTTACTCATAAGAATAAAATTCAATACAGTATTACAAACAAGGGGTGAATAATACCCAGAAAGCTCAGGAAATACTTGCCGCTTGGCACACGCAGTATTGATGAGATTATGGGTTCGTATATGCCTGCACGTTTACAGTGTCTCTGAGTATAAACAGAAAAATTTTATTTTAGTAGCCAACTGTCCATCAGAATAAATTTTATGATCTAATATTGAACAGTGATAGTCTTAATCAGTGATTGAACAGTCTTAATCGTTTTGAGATCTAGCTAATTATAGGTTTCCTTTGGTAATTCGGGTACGGTCGAACCTCCCAAATCTGGCAACCTCGGGTCCCCTAATCCCTGCAGGATCTTGTAATTTTTCAGATTTCGAATGTTCATATCATAAAAAAAACGACGAAAAATATTACAATTCATGGTGCGTAGTGCTGTACAAGTATAGCTTTTGTTTTCCGACAGAAAACTATAGTGTGTATGGAAAAGTACAATAAATATTGCACATTAAAATAAAATAATTTCTCCTTTAAAAAAATACCACACTGTATACGGTAGGTATATTTGGGAAGAACAGAAATTTCACATTATCTCTTTACAGAAGTAAATGCATCGATGGACGAACTGTGAGCTGGCAGACATGCACCTAGTGTATGGATTAGCAGAGGGCCCACACGGTGTGCGCCCCCCGGCACAACATCGCTTCTCAATAAATGTGTGGGCAGGTATGGTCGGTGACTGCTTAGTCGGCCCATACCTGTTACCATCCCGCATGAACTTCGCTAAATATCGGATCTTTCTTGAACAAGTTCTACCAGGGTTACTTGACGATGTTCCAGCAAATGTGAGACGCAACATTTGGTTTCAACATGACGGGGCGCCTGCCCATTATGGAAGGTGTGTTCGTGACCATTTGAACAGGCGTTTTGGGCGTCGATGGATTGGTCTTGTTACACCCGTTGCCTGGCACCCACGCTCACCTGATTTATCAAGCCTTGATTTCTTTCTGTGGGGGGGGGCCCTCAAATCTACTGTCAAAGAAACTCCAGGTGTGTTCGACCGTGTCCGCCAATCCATGCTGCGTCGGTGTGACGCATGCATTGCGTCTCATGGTGGAACCTTCGAGCATCTGTTGTAACATCATGAAATGCATCCATCTCGTACTCCATTGTTAATATTATGTCAAATAAATGTTTGCCACTAATTACTGTCTTGTGTCATTTCTGCTTCTTGTGCCTCTGCTACTACTTTCCCGTGACGTTTCCGATTATGGGTTCCTATGCGATTCACATTCCTTTAGATGTTACCTACCTCCCCTAAACGTTTGTACCAATATTTTTGAGACACCCTGTATAAAAAGTCCAGTACGTAACGGGCATCAAAATTATCTGCTAGCTGAGTGGTTTTCAGTAGTGCATCAATAGTTGAGCACCCCTGCTTGAAGTCAAACTGGAGTGTGGCGGCAAGTCCTTTTGGTTTCACAGACAGAATGAAGACGGGTGAGACGTAACCTCTCCAAATACTTTTCCTAATATTGGTAATAGAGCAATTGGACGGTACGCTTTGGCTGTACCAGTGGGACGATTTGGTTGTTGTTATTTGGTTTTTTAGGAGCATTAGCAACTAAGGTCATATTGCTCCGGGATATGCGGTGGTCATTTCCTGACCTTTCCGCATCCTCCGTATTTGGTGGTGACGGGCTCGAACCCCGGTCTAATCAAAAAGCGTGTGCTACGCACTGCCGCTCCTTCCCAGCTGGCTACGGAAGCGCCCCCGGACGATTTGGATCTTTGGGTAAAAGCCTGAGGTTGGAGTGTTTCCAACGTGTAGGAAAGGAGCCTTCATTAAGACACGTGTTGATTAGTTGTACTAGAACATCGGGTGCAACAGACCAAAAAGTGTTTGACGGACTCCCCCTCGATGAGATCCAGTCCGGGAGCTTTTTCATATTTGATTTTATTTATGGCTAATGCAACCTCCTCTTCCGAGAAGGGTTCTTCTGTGGCCGAGGGCGAGTAGCCCTGATTCTCAGCGATGTCGTTTCTGTGTACTTCGGTGTCACGATCAGGATTGTCTTGGTAGATTATTCCATCTAGAATCTTGTTCATTGTCTCTTTTCCAGGAAAGCGTCTCCGAGGAACCCTCAGAACGGATAAAATTTGATATCCGTGGACCCTAGTGTGTTCCTTATGAGCTTGTGAACCAAACCTGAATGATTTTTATTGCCTTCCGTCTCCACCAGGGCATGCCAGGAACTGGAAGGTGAGGGAGAATGTTCCCCCCCCCATCCACCAGGTATTGGTGGTCTTTTTCAAAGCACAATATGGAAATCGGTCTGAGAATACATTTAATACCGCCATAAGATACATCAGGCTGGCAGAACCGACAAGCCGGTACTGATTCTACTAATTGCTAGAATGTCCAAACCGTGCTATAGTCGTAAAAGAAAAAAACAGAAGGTACCGTATGTAAAACACCCATACCAACGGTAATTAATCAAAAGGCGGAAGTAGACGTTTTTTGATTTAAAAATAAAAAGCGAATAACGTGGTGGGTATACGGCGGATACCTCCATATACAGCAGGGAAGGGAGCTGAAGGACCGAGCGAAGAAAAGATTTGTATTTTTGAAGATGTCTACGAATGGTAAAAACAGTAGGCAACCGAGGAGAGAATTAGGTTTCAGGCCTGCCAAGATACTTTGTATAAAATTTAATTTGCTCATGAATTAATACAATATATTTTGTACGTTGACTAGCTATCAGTTTAATCAAATGTACGTTGAACAGAAACAGAACTTATCCAAACAAACTGTAGTTTGTCTGTATATTGGTAAGAAGTGGTGTTTTTTTTTTTTTTTTTTTTTTTCCGCTTGTTAGAAAGACGTGTATAAAAGTCTTTATAACAAAAGTGTTATTCAATTAAAACGTATTTGACGAGCCAACATTTTCAGCAAGACAAGGAAAATAAGCGCATGTACACTTTAGATCAATTCACGCCAACGACATGACTTGTCAATATACCGGCAACAAGACTTTTTTTTTTTTTTTGATTTCGTTCGTTCATACCATACACGTGTCGGCCATGGCAGTCACGACATTCCATTGAGATGTCCTGGACCGATTTCTGCAGTTCCCTGATATGCCTTTAAGAAATATTAGCCAATTTTCTTGCAAGTTTATGCCCACATTAAAAAAAAAGAAAGATCACTTCCCAATGGGCCGTGGCTGTTTTTCTGCCCGTGTTGTTATGGTTCTGTAGAAATTCGATGCCATGATGAAGAGTATCGTTGACAAAACCAAAGAAAAGACGGGAAACAGAATCTGATAACAGCTGGGAGAGTCAATACAAGAATAGCAGAGTATTTGATAATGACAGATTTCATTTATATATCGTTTTTCAGAAAAATAACGCCGAGATTGATATGTTGTTTTGCACTTAACTGGAAAAGGGCTGGGTTCGAATTAACTGGAAAAGGGCTGGGTCTTGATGGATTCGAAAATACTTTTTGTCACATGGTCGAGTTAGTCGATTTCGGTCGGAGATTGCACGGTAATACATAAGCACATCGACCACAGAAAACGCTGTTTACAGAGACAATACACTGTGCCTCACAACCTTAGTTGCTTTATCGTAAAGAACAAACACTACAACTACAAACTCTCTCAAACGTAAATATATTTTCTGTTAAATGGCATAATAGGGAAGCGTGAAGAAAACTGAACACGCAAACACAGACGAACCCAACAAGCGTAACATCAGAGATGCGCGAATGAGATAAGAAACAAAAGAATTAATGGGATAGCTAGCTGAAGAAGGGCATTAGAAATAACAGTGAAAGCAGGATGCTTAGAAAAAGTACTTCATTTTGGAAGGAAGAAATTATGACGGGTAGCTTTTTTTGGAGTCAAAATTAAAAATCTATAGTTAGCAGCATGTTGTGCGCGATCGAGAAGCGGAAACGGTCTTGAGGAATACCTAAGAATATTCGATGATAATGACAGCTGCGTTTAAATTTTCTAATAACCTTGGATATTATTACGAAGATGAGAAAAGTCAGAATCACTTGTATTTCACAAGGGCTAAAACTTGAAACTGATTTCTTACCTCTACTGTGACGCAAGATAAACAGCTGTGACCTACTTAGCCAAATTCTGCACCATATTTTCCCTGAATCATTTTTGTGTACTGTTTACTCCAATGTGACGTACTATATGGCTTCATTAACTCACTGATTTATTAGTAAATTAATTGAAGTTCTCTATTTATAAATATTTGTAATACTTTATTTCATTTTTCCTTCCTTCTTTTAAACTCGATTCCGCCGTAGTCGAGTTGTCAGGCGCGAGGGTGCATAGGTACACGTGCCTTGAGTGACCGGGTTCAAGCCCATGACTGATAAATACCGTTTTGTTTCTTGTATTCTCCCCATCTTGTGAACTCCTGACCGCATGGTCATCCCGGAAGAAAATTTAAAAGAAGGAAGAGAAATGCAATCACGATGAAAAAACACTGATGTTTACTTTTTCATGTTTTGTTCATTCCAATTTAATCAGCGATAATTTTTAATTAAAGGTATAACTAAACACACATCTCGAAGTATGTATTTCAGTGATACTTGAATAAGAAAGAACTTCATTCTCTCACATGCACTACTTTTCTCTCTCTCCAGGCTACAAACATGATGTTTATAGGAGGTCTTCTTATGGCTGTTGGTATTGAACACTGCAACTTGCATAAGAGAATTGCCCTAAAGGTCTTATTACACGTTGGACCAACTCCCATCTGGTAAGTATGATATTAGTATCATAAAAACTTAAGTAGATGTACATTTAATAGTCGGTAATCTTGCAAACTGCTATGACATCATGCGCCATAAAACCCTAAACAACCAACCAACCAAGCTGTGACACCGTTGAAAGTAGTAAGGAATGTATTCGAAAGTATGCGAACGGTGTGTGTGTGTGTGTCAGTATTGCAAGAACTTATGCCTGTTATAAAGAAAACATGTGATTTGATACTTGAGCGTAATTAAATGGAAGGTTTCAACATAATGCAAGAGTTAAAGTTTTTATTTCTCAAAAACTAAGGTTTTTGAGAAATAGGATGATAATTAGTTATCAAAGACTTGTATTAATAGGATGGATGTTAGCGAATTTCCATTCTCCTGAAAGAGACCATTGAAAACACGGTGACGCAAAAAATGAATTACTTGCACAGCTGAGTAATGCCCTCAATACCTGCAAGAAAACTAAAAGGCATTGAATAGGGTGTTAGATAGTGATGGATTTGGCAAATAAAACAGCTCTGGATATCCCAACTAAACTCATATATATTAAAATAGTATTAAGAAAATAAGTAAGAGTAGAGGGTGGAGAGTAATTGTAGTGAAAAGGAAGGTAACATTAATTATGGATCAGGGACACTACATAAGCAAACATACCCTGCAGCCATAATTTATATATATATATTGGCATGAAGAAAGTGTGAAGAAGCTTTTGTGTTTAATACTATTGAATCTACGGTATACACGAGAAGTGAACTCGAAGAAATGGATAAGAAATGTAGCGATATATGGTAGAATGAAGTGACCAAGTACGATATGAAAAAGGGACAAATAGTTGGCAAAATAAGACTACATTGCAGTGTTTTTCACAATTTCAGTGTCTTCGTCAGAGGTCATCCACCGAAGTTATGAGAAAGACGGCAATGGTCTTGCTTCTGTTTCCGACATTCTCTGTATGCTATGGTACACGTGTGCTATAGACACGTGTTAAGAACGAAATTTGAAATTTTGCGGTAAGAATAAGACCTGATAAATTGTGCCAATAAATATAATTATTAGATCATGGATGACCTTACAGAAGAAAGCAAAAAGAATTGAAAAACTGAAGTAATGATATCGAAATGTAGGAACAGGCAAGAGGGGAACTTACTTTTACCTTGTACGACTGAAAATGGACAACATGGCGGCGTGCCTGTATATTTATATAATATCGGTGTTTAGATACACCATAGACACTCTTAAAAAAACTACAAAGTAGTTGTTGTGGGCATCATTTGCTCTTTCTCATATTGTGCTCTGCCTTCACGACGAGTTGCCATGATACTGCACCACCTCAAATAAGTAACGCTTCACTAATAGAGAAGACTATTGTTACTTATTCTCAGTGAGTACCACCACCCAGACATGTTTCAAGGCTATTGGCCTGTCATCAGTGGGTGGGCAGGTACCCTAGTATTGCAGGCACTGATGACAGGCCAATAGCCTTGAAACATGTCTGGGTGGTGGTACTCACTGAGAATAAGTAACAATAGTCTTCTCTATTAGTGAAGCGTTACTTATTTGAGGTAGTGCAGTATCATGGCAACTCGTCGTGAAGGCAGAGCACAATATGAGAAAGAGCAAATGATGCCCACAACAACTACTTTGTAGTTTTTTTAAGAGTGTCTATGGTGTATCTAAACACCGATATTATATAGATACTAAACTCTTAAAGTATTATGCCATGTGCATTTAATTATTTTAAATATTATCTGTATATTTATGTATAGGTTTACTAGAGGTTCCTAGCGTTAGAAACTGGGGTTGTGCACCATGTATTTAACTGGGGTTCGGGGTTGCAAATTCCGCTATAGTTAGGACCCTAAACGAATGTGTGTATATCGTGTATTTAAGGTCAGTTGTGCGAATAAGAATAATAACACGATAGATAGATATATTAAAATTTACAATAGTATAAACACAAAAGCTTCTACACACTTTCTTTATACCTATATATATATATATTACAACACAGGACCTCATTCTGGGATTTGGTGTCCCGTTTACTGGAAAATTTCCCAGATTTCATTCGGCCTCTGATATTCGGTATGATATGAAGGGATGTACTAAAATCATCAGTGCAGAAGTTATTCAGCTTACTGGCGTCCTACTTCGTCTCTAGATGGTACTGAAATGGAACTCGCGATGTAATAGAGGTGGAATTAAGTGAGGACAAAAGTTTCGCCACTGTCTCCATCAAAGACAAATCGACTAGAGAACACACGCAATTTACAGACACAAAATACGGGTTTATGTAATGAATTGCGGGTGACCCTAATATAATGATTTGATATTTTGATTTGTCTCCATCAAAGGAGTAAAACTTTTAGCCCTTATTTGGACATAAGATAAGTTTTCTGTTTTAAGTTAAAATCAAAAGTGAGTTGTGCGTTTATTAATAATTTGTTTGCGATGATTGCAAAGATTAGAGTGTGTGGAAAATGAATATCGGAATTCTGATTTAAAACGGAAGTCCATTCTTCAGAGAATGGATATTTCTCTGTGATTGTTCTCTCTTTACTGCAAATTATCTACCGACATGTATGGGAATGCTAGATGGAAAAACTCCTGGTTTGAAAAAAAAAATTCTGAATATCAAGTATGTGACCAGATGAGCTTAATAACAACAGTCTCAGGGGTACTTCCTACTGAAATCCATATGGCTTGGATTTCAATAGACTTCTTTCTTCGCATTTTTATTATTAGAATTCACATTTGGTTTCTTACTGCCTTCTTTGATTTTACCTGAATCTTATAAGGAATGACAATAGGTTCATATGAACAGTCTAACCATTTAGTAGCCAACCTTCGTTAATTTATTGGCCGCATTTCTGAGCAGAGACACGGTAGATTACATAAAGCATTCAATAATAGTAGAATAGCTGAATATAATTAAGTCATTAACTAAATTCATTTGGCATTCTGTAAATAAAACAACGATCAATTTATTTAAATTTGATATTTTAGGATGATGTTAGGAATCATGATGACTGCCATGTTTTTGTCAATGTGGATCAGCAATACAGCAACAGCCGCCCTGATGGTGCCCATAGTGGATGCCGTGCTGACAGAACTAGAAGCTCGACAAGAAGAAGATGATTTACCACTGAAATCTGGTAAGGAAGGATTCTTTTGCCCAATTTCTTGTATTTTTAACATGACCGCCCAATTTCATAGTTGTGAAAGGCGAAAAACCCAGTAACACAACAATCAAATCGTATTTTAATAATAAAAATTTTATCATTAATATCCACATGTATAACTAAAACTGTTAGTGGTTATAGTCTCCGTCCCCCATACACCAGGTGGAAAAATAAATCCGGGGTTCGAATCTCGTCAGTGATGAGAGAAGCCTTCATGTTTTTTTTTTTTTTTTTTTTCACTCTGTGGCTGAGTTAATCCGCCTCAGGTGTGGACAGCGTGGTTCCCCCCCATCCTTTTTTTTTGTCCAGAAAAACATCCAATTTATGGACATAATATACACGGACTTGTATATTCGGTCTTGAGTGGCCCTAATATGACAGTTTTTCAGTGTCCTTATGTGATCCATTCAAGGAACAAAAAAAAAAAAAAAAAAAAAAAGACATCAGTGATGCTATAAAATTAGTATTATTGTTCTCCAATGGAACTGTGCTGTTACACACTAACATCAACATGCAACCTTTACTAAACTTCAATCTACGACGCAAATCAAAGAATATAACATATAGGTAACAAACAGCGAAACTGTTGTACCATTTAAAACGACGACGTCGGCAGACATCATCTATTGCTAGACATCTCAGCATGTCTGGACAAGTAACATTCGGTCTCCATCGCTCAGAGGATTTCTCGGTCGCCACAGGTTTGTTGATGAAGTGTAGAACTTGTTGAAGCCGTTTAAAATGAAAATGAACAAGCGGTTTCAAGCGAAAGCTTACCTTGAGGCTTTTTTTCCTGAAATTTTTCATCCTGGAAATAGGCCAAAATAACGTTCACAGGCAAACACGCTGATATCTCATGGTCTAAGTAGCATATGTTCACCCAATCCTATACAATAAGTTTTCGTATTATAGTTGAAGCCCTTCCAGAGAGCATCCTGACGCTGAGGAGGCATGAACTTGGGGAAACCATGTCCTCCATTGAGAACAGTTTCTTCAGTTGACCTTCAATTATTACAGAGCTGCAATCACTTGCGAAACTGATTACATAGTTGCATTGACTTTGCTGATACAGCAGTACCCGAATACTTCATTCTCGCTCTCTTATACTTTAGCATTCTTGTAACTGCATTATTTTCAGAATGGAATAATTAGATGCAGAGTTGAAAGAGTATTCAGTACAGCTATAATTAGTATTTGTAACATTGTCCTAATAATCCACGAAGTGAATAGGAACAACATGGCCTCCCGTATGCATGCCTTATACAGAGCAAATATAAGGGTCTAAGGAGAGAACTACTGGCAAGGGAAACATTTTTGTATAGAAAATTTTTTACAAGATGATTATAAATTTGGTTGGTTAATAACTAAACATTTTTCTCTACTGCCTAGTATTTATTTAGGGTGATGACAGCCATGCATGACTGACAGAACTCCTTTGCGAGTAAAAACTATTGTGTGGCTCCTTTGCGAGTAAAAAAAAAAAAAAAAAACTATTTATTAGGATCATCTGGAAAGTTACTTTCAACTACCCATTTGTATAATGTCTCTAAATTGCGCGTGTTCTCTGGTCGATTTGCCTGCTTTTCTGGACAAAAAACCCCCAGTTTTTCTGGGGGGAAACGTTGCTATCTACGGCTGAGACCAACTAACTCAGCCATGAAGTGAAATAAACCTATAAAAATTCCTCTCGTCATCAACAGGATTCGAATCCGGACCTTTTCCAACCGGTGTGGAGGGACGGTGGCGATACCACTGTGCTACACCGCGCAGACGCTCACTTGCGGGCAGTCAGAGGAAGTCGATGCATCCCCCCAAATCGTGAACTGTAGTGCCTCGATTAAAAGTTTGGAAGAATATACGAAGAGAGACATCGCTGAAATTGAGACTTGCGTGAGCATAATTTATTTATTGTTATCACGCAATAAAGAAGAGGCGTCAAATTTGCTGTGAAATTCTTGGGTGCATGGATTGGGATCGTAACTTCCTAAATAAAATTTTCTCCAACAAAGCTGTGGCTTCATGTGAACGAACGGACAAGTTAAACAACTTGCGCATAAGAAGTGATGGTGTGAGCGAACCGATGCAGTATGAGCACGGCAGTGCTAGACCTGTTGCAAGGTTGTGGTTGTAGTTATGAGTAGTAAAATGGTGTTCTTAGTTTTTCTGCAATGAGCCGACCGCAGTGGGCAAGTTGCCCCAATTCAGACGATATGTACGAATTCCCTGCAAATGGAGTGCTTGTGCTAGCACAGTAATGTGGAGGTGAAGTTCACTTGATTTAAGTTCCTTAGGCTTTTCGTTATAGGACTTCAAAAAGGATGTCGTTTGTGCGCTTCCTACGCCAAACAGCAACGGAGAGCTGAAGATTCGGTTCATATGAACCTCGTATGACAGATACAGCAAATGAACGAGCACGTGTGTACCGAACTCGACTCCTGTCGTGGTAACACCTCTTACAAAAAAATACACAATCGTGAACTAGCGTTTGTACTGTCATTTGGAACATGTTCCATATATTTATGAAAACCTTTGATATAAATTTGAAGAAGCAAAAGAAAAAATCTTCAATAGAAAGAAAAAACTCTAAGCACAGCATAATTCCATTGTTAGCAATTCTGTATTCAAATAAACTGTAAAAGATTTTATAAGGGACAGAATTTTAAATATTTCATATGCTGGTGTGCAAAACTTAAGGACCAACACTATTTCTCAAGGTTACATAAAGCATAACTGTGGCCGTTCAGTAGAAAGCTAGTGCACATGCAAAAAATTTGAATCGGGATGAGAGGGCTCACATAAACAGATAAAAGCAGCAGTTATGTGCAAATTACCGAATGGTGAGCACAATTGTTACAAATGTTCGATTGGTTTCATACAGTGCTACAGACAACGAAATGGCCAGTAGACAACATCTGGATAACTTTACCCGGAGTCGAATAATTGGGAAAGTCGAACTAGCAGCCTTCCTACTCTCCAATATCCAATACTTTGATGCAGAGCTACGTATCATCACAGTGTACCACGGCTAGAGTTGAACTAGCGTTCAGGAGCCTCCATACATAAGATTCCAACATGTCCATATCCCAACAATAGAAGCCAGAGTACACCAGAAGTACAAAGTTCTTCTGGTGAACAAAGTATACCAGAAGCGTTTCATTTTGAACAACCCTTTATATCTTTTCATTTTGTTTACATATTCTAATTACAGGAGAGTGGTTCAAATTTGAACGGTAATTTTTTTTCTACCAGCTAATAAACTGATAATCAGTAACAATCACTAAGAAATGAAAGGATGTGAAGCAATTATGGAGACATGATCGGATAGAGTGGTTGCCATTACTAGCTGCAGCAAGACTAGTTGGATCAGTGTCACTCTAAAATACAGGGTGTCCGAAAAGTCTGGATAACAAATGGTAAAAATGTTTTTCTTTACAGATAAAAAATGGCATTAACACTGGTTGAAATGGTGGAGATAGTCCTTCTTAGCAGCCATTATCAATCCACTGCAGGATGGAAGCCTCATCAACGATTCATGGTGAAGGAAATGGACCAGAATCTGCCACGATGGTTCCAGACTTTTTGGACATCCAGTAAATATGAAAGTTCTATAGTGGAGCATTTTTTGTCGAGCGAAAAACCGGGCGACTTTTTTTTTTTTTTTTTATCTGACTTAGAAACTCAGCACGATGAGAAATGTTTATCAGAGTGTATAAGTGGTGCAAAACCTTCAATGAAACTCATACAAATATAATAAGCGAACTTCTTGGTGTTTTCGAAGATGGAAAGGTATTATCTTCATTGATTTTCTTACAAAGTGAAAGGTAGACTAGATATTGAAGATATGGTAAAGCTTGCAATATTACCAAAATGTAGAAGTCAAGTCCAAAGGCTCCTTTTTTTTTATTTATTTTTTTTTTTTCTGCCAAGCCTGTCTCGCATACCTCTTCATAACGTTCATTGTTCCTGCGACAACGAACATCCTGAGAGATCTGAACTAGGAAGTGCTTTCTAACCACACTCCACATATAGCCCACACTAGAACCTTATGATTATTATTTGTTGGGAACATTAAAAGCGTTCTTAAGCGGGAAAAAAATTAAATTACAAATTCATCGAAGCCGAGTAATTCTCGTTCCGATAAAGATCACAAAACCTCTTCAGCAGTAAGCAGGTAGATAGCAGAAGATTTTAGGTAAGTAGGGAGAATGTCTAGAAAAATAAGTTTTGTTTTGTTCTTTTCCTTTGCATTATTTAGGTTTTCATTTAATGCAGCATTTCAAAACATCGCAAATATTTTTATACCGAGGAAGAAGTGCGGCAGTGGAAGGATAGATGCACGCCAGATATTCTTTCCCAATAATAAACCCACCCCCAGGATTATTATTGAGAAAGAATTCCTTTTTGACCCCCCCCCCCCACACACACACACAGCTCTTACTGTACACTTCTATAAAGTACCTTTACGAGGCATGGTACCACCATCTGTCATTATCACTTTAATTATAGGAAATGGAAAGTGCCATGATCTCACTCAACTGTGAATATAATCGTCCCCTACCTCATATTCCGAAATGATACTATCTAATCAAAGTCGAAAAGATTTCTACCAATGCAGAATACTTACAAACATTATCTGAAAGAAAGGAATTTCTCTCTTACCGTGGCAGAGTTAGTCGATCTCCGGAGAGGATTGCATGGGTAACATCCACTTTGCCACTTTTGCCTGTTGAATGTCTAGTCGGCGTATTTCAGTAATTTACCGGATCTTATATCAAACAGTTTATAATCAAATAATAAATTATGAAATAACAAGGATATGGATATATTCAAACAATTGCATAAATACGAATGTATAAATAATAATTATATTCTTGTAGGCTTGCGAGAGGAATAGGGTCTCATCATATTCATGTAATCTGTGTCATCGTATAAGCTAGGCGTGATAGAAGAAAACAGATTTGGAACAGCGATCTAATACGCGTATTTTTTTTTTTTTTTCATCTGATGAAAAATATTGTACCAAAACATGGGACTGATCTGTGAATACTGTACTTCGTTGATTCAGAGCTTAATGCTGCAGCATTTTCGCTGTCCAAAGTGGATCATCATACTTAGGATCGCAGATTTTCTACGACTGGTAGTTTTGAAGTAATCAATTTGTTAATCTAAAGGTTAATCGTGCAATTAACCTTTTTCGGAACTCCGAAAGCACCTTGCTGAACTCTCCCCCTCCCCCATTCTTGGGCATTAGCATTCCTTGGCGCACCATGGCCATAGTTGCCGATGTGCCTAATAAATCCCTAAACAAACAATCTTAGCATTCTTACAGGTGCTCTTTTTTTTCGCATACGCTACGTCGGAACTACCTTCACTAATGTTAGAGGCATGGTAGAATTGGACCGGAAATACACTACAGAAAACTTAGCTGTGGAATGAGGTGCGGGCTCTATTTCTCAGGGTCTCACTAAGGTAGGGTGACCAGACTTCGCTTTTAGTGCAGCGTCTCGTTGTCCAGAAAAAAAATTAAACGGGATGCAAAATAAACCCGTTTTTTTTTTTTTTCTTTTCCGGTAGTGCCATTTTACTTTACGTCGCACGCATTTCGTAAGCAGGACATTTTTAAAAGTTTTGTTAGATGCCGGTCATATTTATTGCTCAACAGAAAAAAAAAACAAAAAATCATCGACACTGGGACTAAAACATCAGTAACATTCGGTTTTAAACGCAAGACATTATATCGATAACATTTCATATTAAAGAGCAAGGTGGGCCATTGCTATATTAACGTGCAAATGAAACTGACTTAAGCAATTAAATTGTCAAATTATTTCTCGGTGTCTAAAATATGGCATATAGTATATTTAAAGAAAACAATATCATAATAAAATGTTTACTGAGCCACGAGTTTGTAAAGCACAACAACAACGTAAGTCAAAGCGTATAGTAATCTATAACAGACACTACATTTCTAGAATAAATTACGTGGCAGTCGCGCGTTCACGATTCTCATGAGCACCGCACAGGTTCTTGTTGCCCTTGTCAGTGAGGCAGATGTGCCCCGTAACTCTGGTCAGAGAGATGTTCGAATACTGAAAAATACAAATATATATACTATGAGTATGGGGCAAAGTATAATCTAAGGAACCGTCTGTCGAAACCATAGTAAAAATGCAGGTAAGTGCCTGTAAATAAAATAATGAATTATGTTATGTGAATAGTACTTAGTGTTGCAATTGCGATAATTTTGACGTTTTCTTCAGTAGCCAGCCACCAAAACCAAGGGAAATGCAACAACAATGCAAAGCACCTGTTTCGAAAACGAGATGTACACGGCAAGTTACAGAGTTTAAGAATTTAACAAATAAAGCGAAGAAAGAGTAGTAGTGGCATGTGATGCAAGAAAGCAAGTGTGTGGGCTTATGCAGCATCAGCCAAAAAAAAAAAATAAAAAAAAAAATCACACCATTCCCTCCAAATGCCTGTCCAGTTCCTCCTTAAATTTATTTAACCTATCAACTTCCACAACGACAGATGGAAGTTTCTTCCAGAAATTAACCACCCGCTGGCTAAAAGCAAATTTCCGCACATCTATTCTACATTTGTCTTTTCTTAATTTGAATTTATGCCCCCTTAGATTCGTAATCTGAACAAGTGGAAGGATCCCATCAGAATTTAGCGTGCTCAACCCATTCAGGGCCTTATACACCTCAATCAGATCACCTCGCAGGTGCCTAGTCTCCAGCCACTGCAATTTGCAGAATTTGCTTCTCTTGGTAAGAGAATCCCTTCATTCCCCTCACCAATATTGTTGCCCTTCTCTGTACACGCTCAAGCAAATCTACCGTACATCCTTCCTAAAATGAGGCCTCCAGACCTGTACGCAGTACTCAAGGCGTGGCCTGACCATTGCCTTATACAGAGGGATAATCACCTCCTTTTCCCTGCTAGCAAAATTCCTATATATCATTGACAAAACCCCATGACCTGCCCTGGAAGCCTGTCTGCATTGCTCAGAAAACTTCATATCTGCCTGCACAATTACTCCCAGGTCTTTTTCATTTTCTACCACCTTAAGTGTAGTACCACACAGTTGGTACGTTTCTCTGGGGTTACTTCTACCCATATGCAGTACTTTGCATTTGTCAAGGTTAAACTTCAGTTGCCACTTCTTAGCCCATCTGCCCAAATTATCTAGAACCTGTTGCAGTAGCACACTGCCATTACTATCATTAACAACCCTGCCAACCGTTGTATCATCTGCAAACTTCGACACTAAGCCTGATATACCTTCATCAATATCATTGATAAATATACAAAACAGAGGACCCAACACCGAACCCTGTGGGACTCCACTAATAACATTAGTCCACGAGGAGCAGCACCCATTAATTACCACTCTGTCTTCTCCCACTCAACCATCCTTTTATCCATTGTGGCAACTTACCCTTAATATACTATTCTGCTCCAATTTGTACAATAGTCTTCCATGCGCAACAGTATACAAATATATACTGTTATATAATATCTGACGAATATCTTGTGGCTGATCCTACAGAGGCGGAGTAAAAAGGAAATGTATAAGTAAATAATACCTAAGTAAACAAATTTCGAAGCAAGAATGAAATGAAAATAAATTAGATCAAATCAGTGGGCCAATTTGCCGTGTACTGAGTATATCTCGTATTCGAAATAGAGGCATTGCTTTGTTGTTGCATTTCCCTTGGCGACTTCTGCAAAAAAACACCAAAATCATCGTAATTGCAACACTAAGAATGAATTATGCTATGTATTCACCAAGCATAATTCATAACATTTTCTTTACAGGTGCTTACTGCATTTTTACTATGGTTTCGACAGTTGGTTCCTTAGACTATACTTTACCCCATACTCATAGTCTATACAGTATTATTGTTGCTGGGGTTTATACTATTAATGTAGTAACCTATAGCTATAATCCTTTATATATTTATTCTCTATATTTATTCTTTATATATTTATTCTCTTTACCACTTCTTCAATTTAAACACACACACTTGTATTTTTCTAAGCCTATATCTTTAGCAATGGTTATATATCTTCTTGCTAACTTGCTGTCGTAACACACTAGGGTGTCATAAATGCCACCTTGTCATTCTGAACCGGAATCATCTGCGACAAGTTCTTTTTCCAGTCAAGGATGGTGAAGAATTGGTGCAAAGTCATTCTATCTCGAGCGCTAAAATTTGCAGGCTCACAGGTTACATACAAAAGTATTAAAGTCTTGTTAGATAAATCTTTCTTCGGTGTTTATATTATAAAACAATGCCCTCAACGAAATAGTAGTCGTGATGAAAACAAATTTCCATTTTTTTTTTTTTTCATCACGACTTCTCTTATCATCCAAATACTGGAAATCTGTTTTCATCACTTGCGCGCTCTCTCTCTCTCTCTCTCTCTCTCTCTCTCTGTATTCCCTTTTCCCACAGTAATTAGTTATGTCGAATACTAAATTTTTAATATATCAGCTGAAAACTTTTGTAAATGTTTAGATATACATTATTAACATTTATTTCTTTTTCCTCAAGTTTCTATAATCTCAACTCCAACACCAGTCGAAGATTGTCAGATGAATGATACTCATTCGGATAAGTCAGGCAGATCGGATGTGTTCGCGGATGAGGTCTCAGTAAAAAGGTAAATCCAAGGGAGGGTGCTTAAAGCCAGATTAATAATATTTTTCTGATAATTTATGTTCAATATTGTTATCTAGCGTAGTATCTGAAATCTAGAGTTTAATAATTTCAGTAAACCATTAAAATATGAATACTTGAAGCATTTGTCAATCACGATATTAAAAAAAAATGCTGACATAAAGTAACTTCTTGCAAAGGAAGTTTCTCTTAAAAAATTTAAAATAAACTATTTCAGAGCTTACGTTTATGTACCAGAATAGAGAGGAATCTCAATCATACGTGATGACAGCGTGTCAATCAAGTCAGGCCCTGGCGAGATTGTCAAAGTCCCATGGGTAAAATTTTATTCAGCGTGTAGGGATGAGGATACTTTAATAGAAGGGGTACAAGAATATTTGCTTATGGTATCGAGGCAGTATATAAAATTGGGTAGGTCGGAAAACTGCTAGTCTGGGGGATGGCTGTTTTTTGTTTTTTTATGGCGCAAAAATGAGTCTGGGGGGGATACACAGACTAATAGTTTAATGGCAGCCGTGAGCACAGCCGAAATGGATTTTTGCAACGCTTCTATTGGGACATGATTGCTGCATGTTCCAATAGAAGGAAGCAAAGTGTCGGGAATTACAAAGCCTGTTGGGAATCCTCATTGGACAAGCAAATATATAAATTGTGTTCAGATTACTAATAGCAAAAATAGGCATACATATACATATGTGCATTATACAAAGGGTACTAGGAAAGTTTTGCAATATGACGCAACAATGAATCACAGGAAGCTGCTTGTTGCTGCATGTTGAGACATGTTCATACGTGCATAGTAGCCGCCGCGCCAAGTCGATGGGCTCAGTTATTCATTAGCAGTGAGAGTGTAAAGTGCTTGCGATGGCATCGTGGTCACCAAATGAGATAAGGACAGTTTTGCGGTATAATTTCATGCGTGGTTTAACCATAGACCAGAGCTTAGAAGAAATGACTCTTGCACTAAATGATGATTGTCCACATCGTACAACGATATTCAGGTGGTATAGAGAATTCCAAGGGGTAAATTTCACTCTGGAGGATTCTGAGAGGCCGGGAAGGCCACGAACGTCAGTTACGGAGGAAAACGTTACTGCTGTGAGGAAAATGCTTGACGAAAACAGGCGAGTACATACCAACAGATAGAGGATACTTTGGGCCTAAATGCACCAGCAATTCGTTCGATTCTGCAAGATCATTTGCACGTGAAGAAACTTTGTTCTCTCTGGGTGCCGCATCAACTGACTGAAGAGCAGATGACACGACGTGTGACTTGGTGCCGGGAGATGTTAAAGTTTGATAAGGGACAATCTCGGTATGTGAACAACATCGTGACAGGTGACGAGACTTGGCTGTACTATTACGATCTGCCGACCAAGGCTCAAAACAAAGTTTGGGTCTTTGATGATGACGACACACCCGTAATTGTCAGAAAATCCCGATCTGTAAAGAAGAAAATGATAGCTGTATTTTTCAAATCGAGTGGAATTGTGGAACGTGTCGTTTTGGACACGCAGAAGACAGTCACAGCTAAGTGGTATACTGAACAATGCCTGCCTAAAGTCATTGGATCTATGAAGAACCAGCGGCCAAAGTCAAGAATGGACACCTGGTACCTCCATCACGATAATGCTGCAGCTCACCGCGCCAAAGCCTGCACCGAATATTTGACCACGACAGGACTGAAACTTCTCGAGCACCCTCCCTTACAGTCCAGCCAGACCTTGCTCCCTGCGACTTTGCACTGTTCCCGCATGTGAAAATGAAGCTAAAAGGGCCGCGGTTTTCCAGTGATGAGGACCTTCTACGGGCTTGGGACAACGAGTGTGCTTTACTCCCTAGTGAAACTTGGCAGAACTGGTTTAAAGATTGTTTTCGGAGGATGGAGAGGTGTATTGAATGTAGAGGAAATTACTTTAAAAAAATTAAATAAACAAAGCTGTATTGCAAAACTTTCCTAGTACCCTTTGTACGCTAATACTAGGAACATAATAAATAAGTTTGACGGATGTTAAATATTGGTTAAGTCGTCAAATGCAGAGATTGCAGTGATATCAGAAACATCGTGCCACTTTAAAATAGGAGATGCAGAATTTGATTACTGTGAATACAACATGTACAGAAAGGACAAACAGGGACAGGACGGTTAAGAAGCGCATAGAATTTAAGATAGCATACCCAATTGACATAGGTTGCCAGTATAATGTTCAGTCAGTTTGTGACAGCTTGGACAACAAAAATGAGAGTGAGTCTGTTTAGGCCAAATCGTTATGAACGTAATGAACAACTATACGTACAAATAGAAGGGAAATTAAATCATGAAGGATTTAAACTTTCCAGATACTGAATGAAACTTGGGATAGGTCACTCTCACAATAACAGATTATATCTGTATATTGATGTGGAATTTTCTGTCAAGGGTAAAGGAAAGAGATTTTGCTTAAGCAGTGTGACGACAGTGGTTTTGGACAAATTTTAAATCCTTTTTAGTGGGACCAACTGATGTTAACAAATGCAAAGAGCAAGATGGAAAGTAGTCGTAAAGGCTACTAAGCTTTTTATACCAACTAAGAAATATTGATCAAGGTTTAGACATATATGGATGTCATATGAACTGATGACACTACGCCGATGATTTGAAACTTCATTACTTCACGAGATCCAGACTCCACCCAGTTAATCGCGAAGAAGTAACACAGAAACTCGCACTCCTTGAAAACTACCTGATTCTATTAGTTTAGAAATAAATACACTTCAGCACGAGTCACTTTCATAAAAAAATTAAATAAGTATAATAGGTATTCCTCTCTTCATCAGTCGATGCGAAATTGATTTCTCATCGCGAGTGTACGTGTGGACCAGACTTTCCTCTCTCACTTCAAATACTACAGAAATAAATATTTTGCCATGTGAGCCATTAGGCAAGAGATGGGCGGCCTTTGTAATCGGAGTCTGGTCGTTCAGTACGTTCAGAGATGTTATCGTCCGGCCATCATGCATGCATCGGTGATTTGGTCATCTGTCCCGCCCTCGCATCTGAATCGCCATCTTGGTTAAGAATACTGGTACCTGTTAGGGTTGAACCACAAGGAACTCCTTCACGATGTCCAAGATGGTACTATTCTCCAAACTAACCATGGCACCATGAAAACAACTCATCATTACACGGAATATTTATAACTATTTGACAACTGTTTATACGCATTTGGAATTCCCCCGACGTTGACATCATCGCATGCAGTAGGAAAAGAAGAAATCACAATACGACCATTTACAGAAGTAGGAACAGGTTAGATTTTGAAGTGTACTTCAAAACCTAACATGCATCTTACACATTTCCCTCTAACACCATAAATTTTTGAAACAACCTATAAATAGCTTAAGTGAAATATGTTATGGAAAAACAAATCTTGGTTGATTCCTTCTTGATAATTCATTTCTAACACAAAAGGAATCTCCAGAAACCGACCTAATTGCCACAAGGAAAGAACCCCAATTTCCGTAGCCATCAGAGCCTAATTAATATTTCGTGGGGATTTGCCATGGTCACTTCCTGCGATGGATTTCACAGTGAATTAGCATTAGTAAAAGCACATAAAAAAAAAAAAAAAAAAACCTCATTTCACCCATCCACTCGCTCCAAACGTTTGTCAAGTTCTGCCTTGAATCTATTTAAGCTATCAACTTCTACAAAGACAGATGGAAGTTTGTTCCAGCAATCAACCACCCACCAGCTAAAGGCAAACTTCCGCACATTCCGCACAACTGCCAAATACGGAGGATGCGGAAAGGTCAGGGAATGACCACCGCATCTCCCGGAGCAATATGGCCTTAGTTGCTAATGCTCCTAAAAACCAAATAACAAACAAACTCCTACAACTGTCTTTCCTCAGTTTGAATTTATGCCCTCTCAGGCGATTATCTGAACAAGAGGAAGAATTCCATCGGCAATGAGCATGCTCAAACCATTCAAGGTATTATACACCTCAATCAGATCGCTTCGCAAGTGCCTAGTCTCCAGACGCTGTAATTTGCAAAACTTAAGCCTTTCTTCGTAAGAGCAACACTTTATTCCATTCACTAATCTTGTTGTCCTTCTCTGTACTCCTTCCAGCAGCCCTATATCCTTCTTAATATGAGGCCTCCAGACCTTATACAGTACTCAAAGTGTGGCCTGATCATTGCCTTATACAAGGGGATAATCTCCTTATCCCTGCTAGAAAAATTCCTGTATATCATTGACAAGACACCATGAGCTACTCTTGCAGACCGTCTGCACTGATCAGAAAACTTCATATCTACCTGCACAATTACCCCCAGGTCCTTTCCATTCTCTATCAATGTCAGTGTAGTACCACACAGTTAATATCTTACTCTGGGATTACTGCTTCCCATATGCAGTACTTTACATTTGTCAATGTAAACTATTCAATACGGCTTCTTCCTCTGATAATAAATGTTTATAATAATAATTAGTTCTTAATATGCTTTTATTATTATTTATTTTCAATTTTTGTAACTTCATACCAAATGTCTTATTTTATTATATTTATACATAAATTCATTATTGTAACTCATTGGCCTGTAATTTATGTATATCCCAATAGCTCCTTGCTGTTCAGGGTGAGACGCAGGGCCGAATTTACATATAAGCTAATCAAGCTTACATTACAAGGGACCTCGCTCCATCTTAAATCTTTTTTTTTTAATATTGTCACAGGTGAACCGCAGGGAGAGAAGGGCCTCATACATGTTATAGCTCAGGATCATAACAAGTTTAAATCCGGCCCTGGTGAGAAGATCGTCTGAAATTAAATAAAAAATACGTGAATTGCAGCACTTAATGTCTCATTTATACTTTACATCTGACGTGTGTGTGAACAGCCACTATACACTGCTTATAGTGCTTGTACGTTCCTAAATATGCTATATGAATTCTGAGCAGTGCTGGGTGATGATCGTTAGGTCCTTTCGAAATCAGCGAGGTTATTCATTTAAATAGCCCTTATTGAGTGCTGCTTTCGGATAAAATGAATAGAAAGGAAAATTTGTGGATCGTGCCAAGCGGCTGTAGGCAGAGTAGGCTGCCACGTATCCCACAGCCACAAATCAGTGTGGTTACAGAAGAATACGAAGCAAACTTGGGGAAAAAAAAAAAAAAAAAAAAACGTTTAATTATTAGAGCGAGTTTTGCGGAAGCTGCTTTAACCAGAACAAACAACGTCTCTTAAACAGAAACAAAAGTGATGTCGACCTGGGAACATCAAGAGAAAGGTGGCTTCAGTCAGGCATGAAATGGTGGAGCGAAATACAGTGTATTCCGTGACATTAAAGCAAAAGCGAGTTGGTGTGGAATAGAGTTTCTCAGCAGCGCATCTAGTCCTGAACGATATCAGTTAATCACTGTTATTAATAGCACGTCCTCGATTTACTGTCTTGGTGTTTGAATTTGATTTTTATATTAGCAGTACTTGTATTTTTGTATTTGTTGCCACTTGGCTCGGAATGCATCGAAACGCCATTCCTGTTTGTCATTAATTTTATTGACGAGCGTTCTGTTTTGTAAAATTTTGTGCCATTTCAACTCCTGGCTAAAACTACAGCAGATAATTACAATTTATTAATGTAATAAATCCATACGTTACAGAAACCAAACAATAATTACGAAAACAGTTTGTTTTAAATAAACTACAAATGGAATGCAATGTAATCTCCTTGCTTTACAAACACACCCTTCATCTCTCTGCCATCTTCCTGATGCCACCGACGAAGGACATATTCGGTTGCTTGTAAAGCCAAGTGCATACCTGTTCATAAAGAACGAAAAGTATTCCATCGCATATTTCATTTGAAAGGTTTATCTGAATAAAGTGATGTAATAATACAAATACAATTTTATTAATCTTCCGATACTTATGCATCAGTATAACTTGTTAAGAATATCTGACCTTATCAACAAGGGTTTTTCTTTAATATTAATAATAGTACATAAGATTCGTGAATGAGATTAAATACTTTTCCCACAAACAATTAAAAACTAGGAGAAAATAAATGCAGACACTTGTGATTCCTTAAATAGGAGGATATAACTTTCAACACGATTATAAAAAAAATAATAATAACAAAGACATTTAATTCTCGTTTTTCCTCCCGAATAGTGGCATAACATAACCTGACCCTTTTTTTTTTTTTTTTTAATTAGACTTTTATTTAAAATTGGTAACCTGAAATCAGAAAACTAAGCGAAAAATGGAATAAACAAACTACTCCGATCTCGCCGACCTGTACATCGTATTCCTAGCGGCTTCATTCAGTTGAAAACCTGCATTCACTCTTAGTGAACAACAGATCTGCCCGTACAGAACTAACCTCGTTTGTGGAGAGTTTCACTTACCACAAAATTCAAATCGCTGCACGTTGCTCGCCAATGAGACAATCCGAAAGTGAAGCCGACGTGTTAAAAAGCCACAGCTACAGGAGACACTAAATATATTGCAACTGAGCATCGTGTTTCTATTTGTATCAGTATATAGTACGTTTGATATCCACAAGAGCGCAGTCTGACATCTTATCAGTATTTAATAGGATCTTAATTGTGCAGAACCAATCCTCTCACTTTTGGACAGTCATGACAGTGATTCATAAAAATAGTCATTTATTTTCGAACTTAATATAACTGAACCTCATTATAATACTTTTCCACAAAGTGTTTTGTGGAATTACACAAACGAATATATGTCGACTACATATATTTTTGAGGGCTCAGATTTTATATTTGTAGCTTAAGGCCTGACGTAGCCGAGTGGTCAAGAGTGAGAATGCATAGCACGCGTTCCTTGAGAGGACCTGGGTTCAAAAACCAGTGGCTGCTAAATACCATTAACATTTGTATTGATTGATTGATTTATTGTAAACTCCACTGACTATACTCGTGCCGGAGTATAAACAAGAACATTTTTTTTTTTTTTAATTTTGGGAGCCAGTATAGTTATGGTGACGAAGAAAACTGGTTGTTTGATTAATGGAGCTATGTGTAACCATAGACTAGATGATTTACTAATACATCAAACTAAACTTTACTCTTATCTCTATTTACAGGAAGAACAATAGCAAAAAAGTCCTACTAAGAAAGTCGATGTTTCTTAGTGTTGCTTATTCTACTAATATAGGTGGGACTGGAACTATAACAGGAACGGGTCCTAATCTGGTCTTGAAGGGCATCATGGATGAGTGAGTATGCACATAAGCAACATTTTTAAATATAAATAAAAAAATGGAGTTAATCATTAGCAACATTTTAAATGTAACATTTCATTTTAAAACTTTTTAATTCAATTTCTTCACCATGAAGAAATTTTTAATCACATTGCCGAACTTGGCAATGTGATTAAAATTGATTAACTGATTTGTCTCATATTTGTAATCTAGTTTTGATAGTCTTTCTTCTCTGCAATTTCAGTTTCGTTTTAAGATAAAGAAAATGGAGAAGAGAGGAAAATAAACTGTTCTGTGGGACATACTCTCGAGTAAATTTAAAGTGACGGGAGTGTTATTTATCTTTCAATTTCAAAGGATACAGTCCTCCATAACAGTATGGTAGATTCGTCACACCTTTGGAGGACCGACAGATCATTTAAGTCTGGGTGTAAATCCCGTCAGAGCTTGGAGTTCTTAAACTTTGACTGAGACGATAGTTAGCCAATCTCAGTCGAAGGAGTAGAGGTTTTTTTGTTTTTTCAGCCGCACAATATGCAAATTGCCCCACACATACAGTGTATATATATGTGTGTGTGTGTGTATATATATATATATATGGCCAATCAAATCCACGGAAAATTATATCATATAAAATGGTAGTTGTTATGCAACGTTTTATGTTACTATACTTATTTTTATTTTATAAAAATTTGGGTTTTAGTATCGGAATTTTTATTGTCATTTATCAGTGACAGGTGGCTATAAACTGTCATTGAGCCATGGGCACTACCGCAATAACAGTACAAAAAATAAAAGTAAATACCTTTTTGTTTTTAATTTATATTTCTTTTGTTTAGTACTGATTTGTACTTATATTGTACAGTATTTATAATCGATATTATAAATTGAGTATCATATAATGTAGTCGTATCTGTAAATCAACACAGAAGAAATAATGCGTTGTTCTACTGGCTCTCATTATTACTAACAGCAAACAACTCACGCAGGCAGATGTAGATATGCATCGATGATCTTCTAACTGCCGAAGGATGGCTAAATGGCTAAATTTTGCCACGGAAAGATTGTCACTAGATACTAGTCTCGTGGGCTTTGTTAGTGTTTATTCGCAATGAATAAGAAAAGTAATTTATTTTAAAAAAATAGAAAAGAAAAATAATGTTTTCTTCGCTGTGGTACACCGATAAACGTGAAATTAAATGATAAGGATGATCTTTAATTGATTTGAATATCGTGGAAAAGCAATGACTTAAAAATAATAAAATTAAAAATATAATTTTTATTTTGGCACTACCAGTTCAAATTACCCAATGGCCGCTACTGATGTAAATGATATTTTCGCTTTTATTGTGCGTTGATTTTCTAACTTTGCACGGGAAAAGATGTAAAAATGGGTGGAACACTTTAATGGTGAACGTTGCGGAAAATTATCCATTTGAATACGGTGACGATAGCTGATTAGGCAGTCAGTTAGCTATCATCTAGGAGGTGTGGCAGTAAACTTTCCGGACTGGTGCTGTTGAGGTCATGTTGGATGAGTTTGAAAATAAACGGAAGAAGTATGTTGTAGTTTAAAGTTCTTCCAACAGGTGGTGGTACAGAGATTAACTGTCAAATTTTGCTTTAAACTTGGAAAATCTGCAACAGAAACGTACGAAATGTTAAAACCTGTTTATGGTGACGAAACATAAGTTCGTACTAATGTGTTTTTAATGGTATAAGCAGTTCAAAGACGGATGTGAGGATGCCAGAATTACAAAAGTTCGGGAAATTGTGGCAAGAAATCGTTATTTGACATCAGAATGATGGCTGATGAGTTGGACTTGAATAAGACGATTCATCAAATTCTGCATGGAGATTTAGAGAAAAGGAAGCGCTCTGCAAAATTTGTGCCACACAGCCTCACGGATTAGCAAAAGCAACGAAGAGTGTCATCATGCGAAGCCTTCATCCAGACTTGTCAAGACGGTCCTGATTTCCTCGACAGTATTGTCACTGGATATGAGTGTTTGGTGTTTCAAAATGACCCAGAGACGAAGCATCAGAGCATGCAATGCGCTTCAAAATCGTTAGCGAGGCCCAAAAAGTTTTTCGTTTACAGATGTCCAGGGTCAAGGCGATGCTGATTATGTTTTTTGACAAAAAGGTGTGATTCACAAGGAATTTGTACCTGAAGGAGAGATAATCAGTGTTGTGTTCTAGATAATCAGGTTTCAAAGCCTATTGAAGCGCATTTTCCAGGTGAGGCCGCAATTTCGAGAGAAATGCAGCTGGACCTTGTGCTACAATTTCCCCGCCTATTCCACACTTGTGAAGACATTTCTGACGAAACATGGCATTTTAGAGATCAACTGTCCATCCTACTCTCCTGATCTAGCTCCAGCGGATTTTTTCCTCATTCCCAAGGTGAAAACTGCCGTCAAAGAAAATTTTCAGGATATTGAGGACGTAACGATAAACGTAACCGCTGAACTAACGTCATCTCTTTGAACGCCTTCGCTGACTCTTTTCAAAAACTTCTAGAACGGGGTAATAAGTGCATTCAATCAGGTGGTGATTACTTTCAATAAAAATAAATTAATTTTTGAGTTTCTTCACTTTGTGTTCTTTTTATTGCACCATCCCGAGAACACTATTGCCACACTCCTTGTATGTAAAAAAAAAACTAAAGCATTTTCATTCAAATTACAGAAAGACACTATAAACCAGAAGGACGCAATATCCTGAAGCAATGCCACGACCCAAAATTAATAAGCATATTTATCGTGACCCAAAAAAAAAAAAAAAAATGAACTAGGATATTTGTCGCGACCGAGCGTGATGTTATTTTTATTTGAGCGTGAATGTTTGGTTAGTACTGATTTGTACTTATATTATATTTATAATCTATGTTAAATATGATTAAGTATAATATAATGTAGTCATTTCTAAATAACAAAATTGAATAGAAAAATAAGAAAAGCTTTGTTATTCATCTTACCTAGATGTTAACATATGTAGATAACATGAAACTTTTCATTTAATATGAACATTGAAGGTTCAAATACTTGAGCCATTCTGTTCTCAAAGTTTTTACGATGCGTTGCTCCATATTTTCTTTCCCCATCCTTGACATTTTATTTACAACTGCGTTATCACATTTTTTTTTCGCCAACTACAGTTTGCATACCGCTACCTTAAAATTCAAGTAGATTATTAGTAATGTGATAATACAGATTTCCTTAAATCTGGTTGGTCAGTCACCCGGCTACAGTTAGAAAGAGTGTGGAGGTTTCTTTTAGTATGGTTACAATCATTCACATTGACTAAATTAACTGTATTACCAAGGTGAAATCTTAATAACACCTTGAACGTTATTAAATCTTGAGGAAGGATTTACATGAGCCAAGGAAACTTGGAATTATCCGATAAGAATAAATCTACAACTTAAGCTAAGATCTCAATAGCTCAATGAATGTATCAGTGAAACTTTTTAATGCCTATTTCAAAGCTATAGGCCTATATTATTTGAGTTCCCTAATAATTATTGCGCATAACTGGTTCTGGAAACGCTTACCTCACCGGTGAAGGTTAGTCGAGTTACTTAAAACTGGTTAAAAGTCACAATTCATTCAGTTTACAAATTCATCGGTTTCCATTATGAGTCTCTTCTTTTGGGATTTTAACTGCCTATTTCTAATGAAATGCTTAATGTTAATTTTAACCCTCTATATTGATGTTTGTTCTGGATTTATATTAAATTAAATTTACTGTTTATATTAATTTTATTCGATCTTTAATTTTTAGTTAGTTTTCTATGCAATATTCGATAGTCATACTCTGACATTGAAATTAAACGAACTTTTAAAATTTCTCCTTTTTTTCTGTTTTACAAATTTCACAATTTGTAAAGATGGAATGAATAAAATTTGTTTCTCACATTTATGGACATCGCCCTCTTGTATCTTCGGCCTACAGTAGATATATGAAAATACCACATATCCTTTAACTATTTTTGGTATTACTATACGTACTGGTGCTCATTATGTGCTTACGTATAAAAATGGAAACGGTAAAACCTAGTGAATCATGAGGTTTCACACCCGATTTCATTTCAACGTAAAGATAATTCGTTTCTTACGAAAGTCACGCCCCTTCTATTCGAAAATAGTCACAAATATATCCTTGCCAGTATTTGCAGAACGATACTAATGAATCATAGAAGGAAACTGCCATCTGAAAATACCATTGTACAGTAAGTTATGCGCACGGAAAAAGTTTGATTGGGAAATGGATCACCGAATTATACCCTTTCCCATGATGTTTTCTTAACTTTACTGGAAAAAGCCAGTAAACCGGTACATTTTTTAAAAATTTAAATCCTCCATTTGCTGCATTGAATATCTTCAAATGCTACTGAGGCAACTGAACTTAAACTGTTCAAATGTTATAATGTTTTACGAAGACTTTTGCTGTGCGATAGTTGTATTTTCAGAAAAATCGTTTTGATCTCTAGAGATAGTCTTGAATACTCTGTATTAGCTCCAAAAAGGACAATGACTGATTCCTCTCAGGCTTACGATTACTTCCTATAATAATAATATTAATATTATTATAGGAAGTAATCTTAAGCCTGAGAGGAATGCTTGCATGGGTGGTGCTGCTGAAATTTAATTTAAAGAATAAAATATTTTCGCAGAAAAAGGCACCGTTTATACAAGTACCATTTATAGATTCTAATACTGCCGACGCAACGTAGAATTTGATCTGTTTCAGCTATCATGCTCTACCTCTTATCTATTTGAGAATAAGACCAAAGTTTAGTCTTACAAATATAAAGGTGAGTGCGCCTCTATATAGGAAAGAAAGAAAGAGAACGGAAATTCTTTACACAGTTTGCCATTTCATTGCTAATTAATGGCGTAAAGAACAAACAAATTGTACTAAAGCTTAAGAATAAATTATTCTGGCATTCTTTATGGCTAAAGTTTAATTTTTCAAAAGCGTCTGTCACACAGAATTCTATATTATAGTCTGGTTTTCAAATTTATATTTTATAAAACAGATCTCGTTTTATTATTATTTTATTACGGGTCGTTTATAAAGAAAATGACAGTTTCCATTAAACGAAATTACAAATACGGTCGGAGTACGGATAGATAAAATACAAATTGCTAAATAAATATGATACTGATCTGTATATCGTAATTAGTTTCCAGTGCCAAGTAGAAACAGCTGCAAGACCTTTGCAATGTAGTGTTCTCATGGACAATGAATAAATTCAACCAAACACAGGAAATGCTTCCGACCTGATTTTCAGAAAGTAGGTGCGATTATAGGAATTATTTTTTTAAAAATAGACCTATCTATTTGCAAATGATACAGTTCTGTTCATCCAAAATAAATTCTTCAAAAAAAAAAAAAAAAAAATGGAGCTTCATGATTAGAAACCGGCAGCAGTTGCATCTTTGTTCAATTTCTTGAAAGAAGTGGCGCCACCTAGTAACGAACAAAACGGAAGGATGCAAATAATAAAAATAACTGATTGTATTCTAACATCCTTCGCAAAAAGCGCAGCAGCTTAAAGACATTTTTAAAGTAAATGAATTGTGTTTTTAACGTTTCTCCCAATCTTAAGGTGGCATATAATTCTCATGCAAAATTTGTCCTTTAATGTATTTCTTTTTAATTCGAATAATTTCTATCGAAAAATTTCGAATAATAATTTTTATATACTGTATTATTTAGAAATTTTTTTTTTTCTAAATGGAAAACTATTTCTTGACTGAATGTCTAAGAATATGAAAGAGGTTGTTTATGCATGGGTATGGCACTTCCATCATTTCTACTACCCAGGTAGTATGAATGCATCGTTTTTTCATATCACATATTGTGAACACCTTCACAACGAGTTGCTTAGGTATCGCACTACGAATAAGTAACACTTCTCTGGTAGCGAAACGGTGCCGCCTGGGTGGTGGTGGTGCCCGTCTGAGAATAAGTAACAGTAGTCTTCTCTACCAGAGAAGTGTTACTTATTCGAAGTAGTGCAATACCTATGCAACTCGTTGTGAAGGTGTTCACAATATGAGATATGAAAAAACGATGCATTCATACTACCTGGGTAGTAGAAATGATGGAAGTGCCATACCCATGCATAGAAAACCTCTTTTATGAAATCACATGTTTCAAGAACATATTTTCAACTTTTTTTCTTCCTAGTGATACTAGTATTTTCCCTTCTATCCTATAAATACTCAGAATGACTAGGGAACTGAACAATATTTAGACCGCCTGGTGTTGAATAAGTGGAGCAACCATTAACTTATCGTAGATTGTTCGGAATCAGGGCCGGCCACGAGCATGTTCAAACGATTCTGTCGAACACGACGCCACGCTCAAATAGTCTAAATAATAATAATATCATCCGTGTCTTTTCTGCATTTCTATCAACGAGTCTATCGCCGTCTTACCCACATTATCGTCACTCCAAGAGGGCTTGCGCAAATCGACTTGAAAATTGCTAGAAGTAGAGCGTAACTTCATTCTCAATGTGTATGTTTGTTTCGTTTGATATCGAACATAAGACGTTATTTAAAAATGTAATTTTTATATTATACAGTACTCGCTTTCAATAATATCGGTATTGTTTGTGTATGTGATGTGTGATTATTGGTTCCTAGCATGGAATTGACCCCTTGGAAGCAGATTATCACCACTCGCAACATAACTACCATCTCTAAGCTCGTTTCGGGTAAACTCTATGCTCCCGTCATCGATAGCCTCATCATCCTGCCCAAGAATTCGTCTGACATCCATAAATCAGGGTCTCAGAAACTTTTCGCGAATAAGTAAATCAACGAATGACAAGATGCAAGGTTCTGTATTATTTGTAATTTGAGACTTATACACAGCTCGACAAAATTAACAGAACACGTAGAAAACTTGGTGCAATTCGTGCAGCTTGGTATGGTGATGTACCATAGAATAACGAGGAAATGAGGAGAGAGCGAGAAACTTTGGGGTTCTGTAACGATTACCAAAAAGGTGACATTACAGAAGTCAATATATCGAAAATATGGTCACATGACATCAGTGCAGAGTATGATGCACTCTAAGGGCTGAAAAGGTCTGATAGCGGTAAAACATATTCGATATAAAAGTGTCTATAAGATGTAGTATACATCTTACAGACATTTTATAAACTCTTGGTGAGCTAAGAAAGTAGTTCACCCAGTGAACGAGGAGTTGGCTGTAGGCATGCAATGCAACGCCTAAGAGCACACAAGTTCGATAGGATTCGGATTTAAGTCTGATGACCGTGCTGGCCACGACAGTCGTCGGAGACCTTCAGTTTCAAGATGTTCCTCCACCACTTGAGCTCTATGTGCAATGGCGTTGTTTAGCCTGAAAAGAAGAGGGTTGCAGCCATTGATCGTTATTCTCCCCCCCCCCACACGAGAACATCGCTTCCACCGAAGTGTCCCTTTCTCTGATGTTGGAGGGATGGTACCCCATTTCTCTTTGTCTCCAGATGAAATAACGTAGGGTAAAACGGAACTCATCAGAGAACAGAACTGTACGCCATTTGTCATGACACTAGTTTCGATGAGCATTGCGGTAGTTTGGGATTTGTGGGATTTAAGGTATTCTTGTTTTATGAGGGTTTCCCCTATGTGCCACAGTATCCCACAGTACTCCAGGGTTTCCCCTATGTTCCACAGTAGCGTCTGAAAAGCAAACATGCCAAAGCCGGCAAGTGTGAATAAGTGTTGGTGTGTAAAGATTGTGTGTGTGTTATGTTGAGTGCCGGCGCCTGGCAACTTCGCAGCCAGAGGGCAGTGAACACCTGGTCCGCTGCCCCCTGACTCCCATCCCATGTCATGTAGAGGCGTACCAGGGACCACAAACAGGTAAAGACTTATGGGAATAATAAGAAAACTTGTTATCCCAATGGGATTAGTGGGATACAAACCACTGACCTCCTTGCCTACAGTCCACTTGAATTGAGCCTTCTTACCGCAGTTCGGTTGGAAATGTTTTCACCTGTGGCCGCAGCAACCTCAAGAGACAGTTAATGACAAGATATTGTAGGGTCCGTCTTGCTGTTAGAGTCAAATAGCGGTCTGTTCTGGTTGACGCTGCCCTCTGGCGACCTTGGCCAGCTCATCTTGTAATGGTTCATGGATCCTGAAACTGTTTCCATAGTGCTGAGATGATACTGCGTGACACATTAAGCCAACGTGCCACCTCTGCCTGCGAGTGCCCGGCTTCAAGTCGGCAATGGCCTGCCATCTCAAAGAATCATCTAAACGATGATGACTTGCCATCCGGAGTATTAGAGGTGTGGCTATCACACTGAGCAAGCCAAAACAAAAAAGGGAAAGAAGTGATGTAGTTGCAACCTGTGTTTTTATTGGCATGATTGATTTCTATTAGATACTCGGAATTTGCATGCCAGGATGCCTATTATATCAAATATTCACCTTTGCCAACATTGTTCACTATAAAGTATTCATGAAAATCATTCTATTAATTTTGTCGATTTATTATTTATTGTAGCTCTTGGTTTATTATTTGTAATTTGTGGCCAATAGCTCTGATTTTACTTAAATTTTACTTTATATTGAAAGTGTTTCTATTATCTGTTTTTTTTTTATGTACAGGATGTTTCCAAAAAATACTGTCCTTTCATTCGACAAGTGGATGATGTACAATACCCCGGTGATGTTCGTGTGCGTAATACTGGCCTGGATGTTCTTATTCCTTGTCTATCTCAGGAGGGCGTAAGTATTTTTCCTCACTACACCTGTCTATCAGTTCTACTACACGTTCTTAGACTATAAAGGAAAAATTTCATATCATATTTGTTCTCCGTCTTCAGAATTACTGGTATATGCCAGTAATTTTGAAGGAGGCGAAATAGTGCATAAAATCATTAAGGTCAATTGTATGAGGACATCACTGGACTCGGATTGAGTAGTGCCAATTTGTGATACATCGGCACTTATCTTATCAAATCTTTTGGATTGAGAAGTGCAATGTATCACAAATGCATTAGACTGGTTCTAAGCGTGAAGTGGGTAACTTCAGACCGTTTAGTCTGACTTCATCGGTAGGTTGTTGTAGTAGGGTTTTAGAAGCATCAGCAACTAAGGCCATAGTGTTCCGTGTATACTGTCTGCAAATCATTTAACAAAGCTGGTTAGCTATTTTGACCTTGTCACTTATGAGCTAGATGCAGGAAATAATTTTGACTTTTTTTTTTTTTTTTGGAATTCGTGCACGTGGAGATCTTACAAAGTTTGATTTCTGATATCTTGGTAGGACAGTGTGTTTATTTGTTTGTTTGTATATATATTTATTGTATTGCGGAATACACAATCAAGCAGTCGTTATACTTGTAGTTCTACATAGGAGTTTTAAACAATACAGAGTAAGAAATCGTATAAAATGAACTTATAAGAAACAAAGCTCAAGTTAGTTTTCACATAATAAATAGTATTACTTTCAATTAGCACAGTGTACGTTAATGCATATTCATAAATTTAGTTGAATCCATAACTTGTGGTGCATTAGGGGTAAAATTATGACCCGTAATGTAACGAAGATTGACATATTACGGGTCATAATCTGCCGTCTTGTATTTTAGATCTTCCAAGTTTGGTTAACCTGTGATTTTTATTTATTTATTTATTTTAAGGATTTATTCTGAAATTGTAACAAATAGAGATTCAGTTTGCTTGTAAGATTTCATTGCTGTCGTTCTTGGCCAGATTAAGCTTTTTTCTATTGCATATGTTATTTGTGGCTTAAAATCGGTTAGCCGTAGAGCTTTCTGCTAATTAAAAGCTTTCTGCTAATTTTTTTGGCTGCTGCAGCATGAGCCTCAGGCTTCCTTGCACCATACGGCGATCCTATGGTCGGAAGCGAGATTTCACTCCGGTCAGCAAAAAACGAGAAGGTACAGTTATATTTGACTCAGGAACACCAACGCTAGACAATGGAAGATTGAAAAAACGTTACCGGTCTAACAGATCCACTTCCTGCTGTTTTACGCTGATTAGAAGAAAGGATATGGCGAAAACAACATGAGTCCATGGATCCATCCTGCCAGGTGTCGATATTGCAAGTTGATGGTGCAGTGTAATGATGTAAGGAATGTTTTCATGGTGCATATTGGGCCCTTGATACCAGTGGCCCAACATTTGGCCACAACAGGTAATCTGGAAATAGTTTCCAACTAGGCGCATCCCTTGATGGTTGTAGTGTGTTATCTATCTATCTACCAACAGGATAATACACCGTGTCACAACGCTAGAATTGTACTGAATTGGTTTCAGGAATATGAGAATGAATTTAAACTACCGTAGTAAACTCGCCAGTCACCAGATCTCATTCCAATGAACGTATGTGAGATGAGGTGGATCTAGCTTTTCGGAATGGAACTGCAACTATCAAATTTTCAATAACTGTGGGAAGCAATTGAGGGAACGTGAATGCTGCTTCTTGTAGCACGCTTTCGACACCTCGTTGAGTTGACTGCGACGAATCTAGGTTGTTCTGAGAGGGGCTAAGGTGGGGAGAAGCTACTTGCTATCAGGTAGGTGAACTGAATAAAGCAGCCAGTCAGTGTATTCAGTCTGGGCAACTCCTTGTTCCCTTTCATTGCTCGCGTCCAGTTATTTTCTATACTCAGCAGTTTCCACCAAAAACTTTTCTTTGATACTATTGCATACCAGATTATAAGTTATGCTTCAGAGTTCTCAGGTTACGTAAATAGTTTAACTAATGTACAACTTAGTGCATTTGCATCATTTCGATACATACCCAACTACATAAGTAATTATGAATTGGCATCATTAAGTATATCTCATATTGTGAATACCTTCACAACGAGTTGCCGTGATATTTCACTACCTCAAATATGTAACGCTTCACCATAGGAGAAGACTATTGTTACTTATTCTCAGCGGATACCATCACCCATACGGTACCGTTTCGGAGCTTATTGGCTCCTCATCAGTGGGTGGGCAGGTGGTACTGATGATGTTTGGTTGTTTGGTTTTTAGGAGCATTAGCAACTAAGGCCATATTGCTCCGTGAATATGCGGTGGTTATTCCCTGACCTTTCCGCATCCTCCGTATTTGGTGGTAACGGGCACGAACCCCGGTCTGATCAAGAAGCGTGTGCTACGCACTGCTGCTCCTTCCCACCTGGCTACGGAGGCGGCACCAGGGTACTGATGAGGTTGCCATGATATTTCCTCTGGAAATATCATGGCAACTCGTTGTGAAGGTATTCATAATATGAGATATTAATGATGCCAATTCATAATTACTTATGTAGTTGGCTATGTACAGAAATGATGCAAATGCACTAACTTCTACATTAGTTAAACTATTTACGTAGCCTGAGGCTTTAGCCCTAAACTACCGTAATCTAAATTACTCCATCAGGCATCTCTCATATTGTGGATTTATACTTCGCAACCGGGTTATCATCAATGCAACACCAGGGTACCTGCCCACCCACTGATGAGCAGCCAATAAGCTCCGAAACGGTGCCGTATTGGTGATGGCATCCGCTGAGAATAAGTAACATAGTCTTCTCCTATGGTGAAGCGTTACATATTCGAGGTAGTGAAATATCATGGCAACTCGTTGTGACGGTATTCGCAATATGAGATATACTTAATGATGACAAGTCATAATTACTTATGTAGTTGGCTATGTACAGAAATGATGCAAATGCACTAACTTGTAAATTGCTTCAGAGTTCTATAACTGCCCCATTCTATTTTCTTCTTTATTAAACTATCCAGCTCCTTATTCATCCATATCGCGTCTTCCTTGTGCTAAATTTGCATAATGACATGTGTATATTCTTGGCTTCCATGATGGCGATACAGAAAATATATACGGAGCAATATGGCCTTAGTTGCTGATGCTCCTAAAACCGTACTACAACTACGTGATGACGACTTTAAATTAATTTCGAAATTCAGTTGTATTCTTCCTCTTTGTCTTCTGGGGAGGAACAGTTAGACTGTAACAGCTGTTTTTTTTTTTTTTTGACAAGTATGCCAAAGTTATCCTCGCCATCCTTTATTTCAGAGTGATAAAATTTCTGTTAGCCCTGTTATGGCAACATTAGTTTTCCTAATCAAGGGTTACTAGCAGCACTTCTAACAATGCTATAAACATTTTTCAATATAAGTATTTTTGTGTTGTTCACCAATCTAACAAAAACGTTTTGTTAGAGTAAGCCTTAAAGAAGTTTTCGGTATTTTCAAATTTCCCCGAAAAAATATGGGATTTCATATTTATGAGGATTTATATAAATTATGAATTTTATTTAAATTTGATATTAGTGTATCTCTTAAGTATCTTCATTAATCGTTATTTTCACATAGGTTTAACCCTGTTAACCTGGGAAAGTTATCTTTCCCAGGTTAACAGGGAAACGCTCTATGCTGATATCTCCCAAAATCCTTGCAGTCCCTAAGGTCTTGAATTAACCCATAAGGGTTTCGTGGATTTTTTTATTTTTTTTTTTTTTCTGTATATCCCCTATGTTTATCTACCTGGGTTCGTTGAGATTAATGTTATTAGTTGCCACATGTTCTGTTCAGACCCTTTTGAAAACCGGCATTTTTACGTCATCAGTTTTCGCTCCAGGCATGCATAGCGTAGTTCTAGTTCACCTATCTATATTACAAAAAAAAAAAAAAAAAAAAAAGCATACAATCCGTTTCCCTTACAGTAGTAACCCAATAACTACATCCTTTCGAACCAGAGCAGTCTGCGTTTATCAAGTTTTCCCTGAGACCTGAATCTGCAGTGCGTCACCTGACAATTTACTAAGCACTTCCTACCCGAAAATGAATCGAAACTAGGGACTCGCCAAGGATCCCTCGTTTTCGAGTAGTGTTTCCCTACCCAAACTTGGGACACCTACACATTCGTAATAAGGGTTAACAAAAGCAATAAAAACCAGTATTTTTGGTAAATATTCTAGGATATTCATATTTCTATGACGCTAGTAAGAATCTTATTGGGTCATGAATATTGGTGAAATATGAAAATGGGGCTCTTCCTAACAAGGTCAGAAATCGCTGCACTAGAGTATGATTAAGTTATCGTACGCCACACATTGTGAAAAGTGGAATTAATTTTTATCAATTTAATAAACAAACGTAGCAACCCTGAAAAATGGTTAAATGTCATACCTCACTAAATCTCTTCTGGGTAATCAGAATTTCATCAGCTACAAAACGACTTTTGTTTGGTAGAGTTTCAAGGACGCTGAAATATGCCTTACGACATATTTCTTGTAAAGAATTATCATCATTGATTCCAGACATGCTCGCTTAATGATTTTTATTTTTTGATGGATAAAGTTCCAGTGGTTTATGCCAGTAAACTCCTAGCACAGAAGCTTTTCCTGTAAGCCTTAACAGGTTCATGCTTCTAATTATTTCTTTATTACGTCTATTACTAAGAATTGTTCTTCATATTGTGAGGTTCGTTTTCTTTGTTTTGTTTTTTCTCTTATCTAACTTAACACGAGTTTACAGAACGCAAACGAAAAGATAAAAGCAGTCGAGAAATTTCCTTATATGAATGAAAAGGGGAGGGGAGATAGTCTCGGTTATTTAAAAAAAATCCCGAAAACATTTCTTATGGGGGCATGGAAACGATACGGAAAAGTCGAAAAGCAGTACGTACATCTCAAGCATCTCCCCACAGTTGGGCAGCTCTAAGTGTCACGCCCCATCTCCCCAAACTTAAAATATGCATGCCCCAAGATATGTATAGTTTCACACTCACTTTCGAAACTATTCGTTCTTTTTAATATTCCATTTTTCTGCCTTGCTTGTTTCAGATATTTTATATATCTCCTTCAGTAATTAACAATATTATTACAATCACGTAATTAGCAAGTTAGTGATATTAATAATAGTCGTGGATTTTCGCATTTAATTTAAGTGTGAAAAACTATAAATGTTAATCAACAAAAATTACATATCCTATTTTGAAAAATACATAATTAAAGGTAAGGATTCTTGCGGCCCATAGCCAGCCTTCATGGTTGTTCCATTTTTTTTTTTCAGTACTTAGTTATTAAAAAAATATATATTTTTTTTTTTCTGTTTTCAGACTTTTAATTTAAATTTTATATGTACTGTGTCTACTATACATATTTAGGTTAGGTATATAGTATTTCATGTGCAATTAATCTTGAATCTTAATCGTTAATATTTTAAGGAATAAATTCCTGATTTCGAGATTTAATGTTGTGAGCTTTGTCATTACTCTCTGAGTGACCCGAAAAATCGGCCCATCTTCAACCACTATGGAGATCATCAAGAACAATAAAGGAGGTTCTAAACTGTGTGCAGAAGGCTTCTTATACACCAAGAACAGCTCACACAGTACACGAATACGTTGGGTATGTTCTCAGAAGAATGCACCCAGATCCTAACAAAGGTTAAAGCAATAAAAGTAACAGGATTGATTACTTTGGTTGCTTTAATAGGCTCAGACCTGCGCATATTGTTGCAGACGCCATATATCAACAACCATTTGAAGTCCGTTGTGCCATTGGACTATTGACCCCTTGAAACTATTCGACGTCCACAGAAAGGAGCATTGCCAAAGAATCCAACATCCCTACCATAATTGGAGTATATCAGTGGCTCCAGAATACCGGAATTTCTTCATTTATGACGTTTTTCTCATTTATTACGAGCTTATTCGATAGAGAGAGAGAGAGAGAGAGAGAGAGAGAGAGAATTATAATGTTTGCAACCAACTAGGTACTTGAACATTTTGGCCCGTAGTACCACATGGTTTATGGATAGGACTTTTGCAACAGCTCCAAGACTGTTCCAGCAATTAAACATCATCCGAGCTCCTCTTGGGCTATCTGTTGTAACATGTGTATACACCTTTCTGTCTGCAAAGTCTCAATCAACCTATGTAGGACTTCTCCGGCAAGGTTGGATAAATGTGATCATCTGGGATTCAATCCAGATCCCACCACTGTGATGACCGATTTTGGACGTGAAATGATCAATGCTATTTCTACAGTCCTGGGACCACATGTGTCATCTCGTGGCTGTTTTTACCATCTGACCCAAAGTACATAGAGAAAGGTGGAAAGTTTAGGACCGATGACTGCTGCATACAGGAGTGATGATCGAGTGAAACATTTTTGTGGAATGTTGGATAGACTGGCTTTTCTACCTATAGACGAAGCGGCCAATGGGATGAATTATCTGATGGAGAATACACCTGATGTTGAAGGACTGGAAGGCCTAATGGACTATTTCAATAGCACCTATATGTTCAGCACTTGTCGTCGCATCCAGCCACCAGCTCTTCCTGGCGGAATGCTTCCTCCAGTACGCATGAGAATGATTCCTCCCCTGTTTCTACCACAGTTTATGGAATGTCCATCAGGCAACCATTGATGAGGAAGATCGCACCGACAACCTATGCAAGAGTTGGAATCTTGCTTTCCATTATAATTATTATATCATAATAATAATTATAATGAATGTAATATTTTACATCTCAGAGAAGTGTTCATAAACTACAAATAATAAGAATAAATATTATGGTTTAAAAATATTGTATTATTATTTGTTCCAGGGGTTTTGTCCTACACCCGTTCTAGAGTGTTCGTTTTTTCATCTGTGAGAGATGTCTATGAGTGGAAGCTTCATTGCTTGAAAAAACATTTAAAATAGTCAAAACCTGAATTTCATTACTTATGTTTATTTTATAATAAGATTTTAGTTGGAAGAAGAAAATATTCGTTGAATTAAGGTTTTTAATTTTGTATAATTACATAACACTAAATGGTGGTAAAATGGAAGTTCTTAACCATACGCTCATTCCAGTTCAGCAGCAATTAATAACTACATTTCATATAATAGTTTTTTTTTTTTTATTATTTTAGATCTGTATCCGTGGACAAGAATTTCCGAAAAACTTTCCGGGATATAATCACGAAGAAATATGAAGAACTGGGAAGCATATCGTGAGTAGGGATATTTTCTTTTCTCTCTTTTTTTTTCTTTTTTTAGTTATAGCCCATGATAGGATTTCAAATGCTTTTACATCTGTTTGCGGCTTATTACGATATCGGCATCGTCAACTGTTCCTAATAACACGATCGGTTCGGATACTTGCAAACCTTGTGAAAAACCTTGTGCAACAGCAAGTTGCGAAACATCTAATCACGTTCACTTTTATGTTAAATATTATATATTTACGATTTCGGATATTTTCCCCCAAGTTATAAAAACATTGCATGTGCAAGCTATTCCACCCTTATTACTTTTGAAACAGTTTGCATTTTATAAGTTTTCACCTGCTTCGACTTTGCCATTTCGGTACACACAGACACTAAATCGTAGTTTCCGGCTAAAACGTATATTGTATAATAACATACTTATTTTATTTACGTGTATACAATATGCCGATTTCTCATACTCGCCAGAACGCTCAACCACAGAATGGTAAAATTGTGAAGGTTGAAGCAGCAACGTGTGCTAAACACCGCGATTTCTCGACTTGATTAACCACGCTCAAGGAACACACGGAACTCATTTGGCACTGTACTTTGCGGTACAGTAAAGGTTTATAAGCACAAGAACTGTATCATTTTGCTGAAGAGTGCTGTGCCAGTCGTAGTACCTGTTTTCGTCCCACAGTATATGCGGTTGCAGAGTACTGTATTGTTAGAATTCTTTAACATTTCCAAATGATGCAGGCAAATCTTTATTGCAACTTAAGAAAAGAAAAAGATGGTTACAGAGAATTTAATGTTGCAACCGACCGTCACGGCACGCAGGCCAGAGGTTAACGATGCCAAGACATACAAAGTGAAGTGAAAAAAAAAAAACTTAGTCCAACTGATATCATTGTATGGAAAGCACCTTCTTTCTATATTTCTTATCACATGCGAATTTGTTGAGATCAGCATAAAGTTTGTATACCTTGGAGAGCATCTGAAAAGGAAGGAATAGATCTGTCAGGAAGAGTCTCGAATTCCGGGCGTCTAGTCTAGAAGCAGTCCGTAAGGCAGAGATAGGGATTCTCCAGCATGTATCCCAAATGTATGGTTCGGAGATAAGCCCCGCAACCATTTTCACTGTGATGACCAACCTGCGGGAATTAATAAGCTCGGAGAGACGGGGAATCCCCATTGTATTTACTAATGCTGTTGTTCTAGTTTGTGGCAGCAGATTGATTTTTCAATTGGCCCATTTGAGTAGCCAATATTCAGATGCGATGAGAGGCTTTTTTGTCGTTTGGGTGGCTGAGACCCAGACTTCAGATGCGTACAGGTGGGTAGATAACCGTTCTCATGTATTTCCTGATTATTTTGGGATCATTAATGTGCAACAGATTTTGTTTTATTATCCAACGAAGACAGCCGTGAGGCGAGTTTATCTAGCTGCGTATTTAAACGGAGTGTATGGTCAATGATTACACCTAAGTCAGAATGTGAGGTAGCAACAGGGATTTGGGTGTTTCCAAAAGTGGGAGTAATCATAGAAGGATTGGTCTTCAGAGAGAATATCATTATCTTGGTCTTCCCGGGATTGATCGGCAGACCAAAGTGCTGTAGAAAGGATGTGATTTCAAAAAGACTATTATTAATGTGGTAGTCGTGATAAGTTAGGACTGGGTCCGATTGGGGTAAGAATCTTAAGGTCATCTGCGCAGGAGACGATTTTTTTGGTTATTCCACACCAGTGGGGCAATAATTGCTGTGAACAACAATTCAGAGCAGATACCTCCCCGTCCTGTGGTACTCCAGCGGTAACAGCCCTCCAATAGCATCTTCCTCCAGTGTCAAGTTGCAACTGCCTCTTGCTAAGGAGAGCAGATAGAAAGCATAGCATGTCTCCCTTGATGTTATAGTATGATTTTAAAAGTTACAAAAGAGAAGGGACATTCACAGCATCAAATACAGCCTATATTTTTATAAGCCGAGTGCTTGTAAGAGGAGCCCACTTAATAACATAACATAACATAACCCATCCTTGTTTTCTAATTCCTTCATAATCTTCCCACAGATTCCACGAAACCTGCACACTTCTTCTGTTCATCATTCTGGTCTGTTTGTGGCTGTTCCGTGAGCCCCAATTTATTACTGGCTGGGGTGCTTACTTCTCGAAGGATATGTAAGTTGTTTTTTTTGTTGTTATTTTTATATTTTCTTCTCAAATGCAAACTTATTTTAAAATTTAAGTATAATGAATGGAGAAATAGGAGACTGAAAATTCTATTTTTACCCTCACTTATGTTTTCACTCATTCCATGTTTAATTATGAGAACGTTGCTTAATACAATGAATCAACAGGGAATGCGCATATTCGTAAGGAGTGGTATCTTCACTTAAAATTATATACTTCATGATATTGTTGAAACTAGGAAAAATGCCAAGGCGCTGTCAGCTTAAACTCCGTGACTGACTAACTCGACGACGAAATGGTAGGAATTTTATGGGCTGTTTTTTCACCTCGTTGCCGAGTTGGTCAGTTACGGCCATAAATAATATAATAAAATTATGACGTACAGTAAATATTTGCAATCGGCATAATACACAGAATTAATGTTTGTACTAGTAAACTGTAAACTTTTTCTCAAAAACTTACATAAAGCCCCCAAGAACATTGTGTTGATGCTTGTATAATCTATTGGTGTGTTATATACGAGCCCCCTCTTTTCCCAAATAAAATTTCTGGATCCTTTGTGTTAACGTGGGTTGTAGCTACACGACCCTTCAGATTCTTCAAAACCAATCGATTATTTTTTAACCGAACAGTATTTCAATAAAGAATTGAAGTGCTGCCGAGCTTTTTCTCACCCATTTTACAAGCATCAACACATTTTGTTGCTGACGAGAAGAATGGGTATCAAATAACACAGTATTCAAAATATTCTTTTTGGGTTTGCTAGACGCAAAAATCTGGGTTCCGGAGATATTGTTGTGCAACTGGAGACCGACTAATTCGAACAGTTTGTGAGAAAAGTTGATAGAGGTTCCTCCTGTTGGAGGAACTTCTATCGTAACGGAATTCGAGTTCAGGCCTTTTCCGTACTCGGACTTGATGCTGAGTCAATATCTCTCTCTCTTTCTATACATTAAAATAATTTTCCTCCTAACGATATTTATTCAGCAAATAAATATCGTCAGCAAATAAATATCGTTAAATATCCTAACGATATTTATTCAGAAATGGGAGATGGAGATGCAGGTTACATGGTAATAAGTAACAGAAGCTTGTTTTTCTGTGGTAAAACAAGCCACGTTTAAGCGTGGTCACGCGCTATGTTTATCTAGTTTATCTAATGACCACGCAGTACCATTCTTGATTTCCATATGTAACGCATTCACCAAAATTACTGTGTGTGTGTGTGTGTGTGTGTGTGTGCGTGCACAATTGCCTACGAGTACTCTGACACTTTATAACGACCAAACAACAAACCCAGTTGGATGCATGATGTATTTTAATATTATAATTAAAGCTTAGTGTGACTAATGCTCAAAATAGTACCAATTTTTATTAGCTTGTCTATTGTCCTAGGTTTACAACAACACACAGTTGTTCCTTAGATAACCCTCCCAAAAAGTCTGTAGGGGAGGATAAAATAAAGATTATATTTATTTATAAACATCTAGTGGATGTTTAAATTTTACAAGTAAAGAAACTACTACGCAATCGATTGGATGTCAATCCAACTCAAATTAAACATCTTTACATGGAACTCAAGAGTGATTACTGGCAAATTAGTACTCACCTGTTGTATCAAATTTATCTTCCTTGTGTGTGTCATCAGATTAAAAAGCAAGTGGTAAAGGATTATTTTTAGCTTCATAAATCACGTATATAATAATGCATCTATGTCTGTAATAATTAACGTTCAAGAAAATTTTTTTGTTTCTTTTAAAACTAGACCTCTTTTCGATCTTGCTATCATTTTGCTAACTGGGAAAAGATTTTATACCTCGAACTGAAATAGCAAATAATTCGTCATAGAAAGAATAATTAAAAAAAAAAAAAAAAAAAAACCATTGTCGAAGTATTTCTAAGCATGTTCATTTATAAACATTAATGTATTAACATTTTTACCGCCATTATCGACGTATTTTCATCGCCATAGCGTAACACACTTAATAAATGATTCAAAAATAATTTTAACAATATCGAATATTTTTTCTTCGATATCGTATTTATAAAATTAAATAAACCAAAATCTCTTCGTCGTATGGCCTACAGCTGTTGAAGTCACAAACCAGTTAAGCCTTTTTATATCTACGTGGCGCTGGTCGAGGGCAGTTAACGCGTACGTGACAATGAGTATGACGAACAGGAACGGTATTTCCATATGCATTATCAGTTAGAAGGGTAATAATACTGAAATTCTGTACAAAAAAAAAAAAAAAAAACGCATTGTAATTCATAACTTGATTAGAAACGTAAATCTTGTTGTTACTATCGATGTCATTAAACTCTATTTCTGTTTTGCTGCCTTTTATATCCGGTGCACCCATTGAGAAGCAAGTGGAGTTTAACTTCATTGTAACTTTTTATGACAGCCGATATATCAAGGCATAGTTAATGGACCACTTGTTATTCGTGACTGTTCTGAGAAGTATAAAAGATAAATATTTTACTATAATCTATACGTATTTCAGTGACGTTTCCTTTTGTATTTGATTATAGAAAGATCAAGGATGCCACAGCTGCAATTGGAATACCCATACTGTTATTTATGATACCAGCAGAACCATGGAGAATTGGTAGAAGTCCACCTCTTCTAGACTGGAAAACGGCACAACGTAAGCTGCCCTGGGGTATTATTCTCCTTCTTGGAGGAGGATTTTCTTTGGCTGAAGGATCTAAGGTAGTCAATAAAGTATTTTTCGAATCTTTCCCTAATTTCTTTATTGAACGTGATTATTATTATTTAAATAGTAACTACACATGAAAAACAAAAAGCTTATTTGGATAAATTATTTCAAAATTTTGATTCTCATAAAGAAACCTTTACTTTATGGTTAAATGATATGTAGTAGAAGGGGATCGGAATAGTGTAGAAAGTCTTCAATTGACTGGAAATCGAAAGATTTAAATTAAGGGAGTATTAAAATTCCTTTTTCCATTCAATTTGTTTATTGATATTTATACTGAATTTCATTACAGTTTAATTATTAAATAAAAATATATAAAACTAATAAAATATGAATAATAAAAATGAAACGCATTCAGCAATGTTTATCATCTGTCAAATGGTGGAATGCAGTAATTTTTTTGTTTGTCGAAAATTTCGTATATACTGTTGATGATCTCCGTAATAAAAGAAATTTCCTTGTGGCCTTAGTTACGTTCTGAACTATGTGCGTACGTGTATTCCAAGCTATATATGTACGTGCATTCTACTATTTTTTTGCGTTTTGGTCGCATTCCAGTACGGATAATTCTTCATGGTTAGAGCAATTGTTCATTCAGCAAAATTACCAAGCAGTAAGCATATCCTACCCCTTCTCTCGGCAACTTTTTTTTTTTTTTTAACTGTACTGTATCTATGTTACCGGCCTGCATTCTGATTTACGCTGCGTGCTAAGTCATTAATTTACAGTTTCTTTTGCTGCGTTACGTCCTCTTATTTTCGTTCTGTGCAATGTTTAATGATTATTGTTATTATCTTCTGTAATACCATACTATTACCAGGTGGTTGATGCGTTTATTTCACTCTATTTTGACAAATAAGTAAATAATAATAAAAGGCTGAAAATTCAATTGAAAATTAAGCGTTTATGTCTTGGGATATACTGCGTATATGATATTTGATTGGAAATATATTTTTTATTTATTAATTAAAGCGGTTCCAGCCAACCTATGGCAACCTCGTTATCAGTTTTACATAATTTAGCAGTACTCTAATATACTGCCTCTCCTGTTTGCCCAAGTACAGGAAGGGAAAAACAGCCACGACCAAAACAGATAAATATGAAAAAATTGAGAATAATAAAATTACATTAAAAATAAATATAAATATCAGACAGTCTAAACTTCATCGCAAAGAGCTACATCTGTTCAGTCTGTTGGAAAGTCAGCAGCACAAGAAGCTGCAGAGGACAGAAATGGCAGCACAAGGAGCTGGAGTTGCAGTGGATAAAGCAGACTCATGCCTCCACCAAAGTAAAGCCTTTCAGAACGATTCCACAGAACTTTAGGTAATCCGGCACTACACCATACAGCATTACCAATACAATGCTTCCAGATGCAGAAGAGCTCTCCGCCTTACAAATATAGCAATTGCAAAGACCTGAAAAGCCAAGAAGTTCTCCTGTTTATCAAGTAGAATCGTATTACCTCCTTCTGCCATAAGATTGAGATTACTCATCCGAGATACTAATTTAATTCGTAGATCGCTGTACTCCTCACAATTGTACATAATGTTCCCATGATTCCCTTTCGCCACAATGTCACTAGATCTTTCAGTGTGTCTTAAATCGTGCAACTTTGCATTAATCGAACCATGACCAGTCAATAAGAACATAGCTTGTAAGTTTGATGCAAACCACTTTAAACTTTATCGAGGCTGCATTTCTTATATCTGAGAAAAAATTGAGTAATCCGACTTATCACAAACATGCCAACTCTCCTGCCAGACGTTTTCCAGAGCGTTCCGGATTCTCGCCTTTTTCTTCTTGGGATCTGCCAAGATGTCCACCTCTATATTCAGAAAAGACGGAGTACGCAGATGCACAATACAATGATCGATAGGCAATTTTCCATTCACAACCTGAAAAGCTGGGGTCGACACAATTCTGCATGTCATGTACATCCTAAGGAGCATTACTCTTTGAATGGAACTGAGCTTTCCAATAAATACTTTTCCACTTGCACGCTCAAACCAAAATTGGTGCACTATACGTTTACCATGTGGATAAATACACATTCATATAGCAAGTTTTATTTATCTTTACCTTTTATCTTTTATTCCCAATCAACCCTAGTGATTCGAGTAATCATCCCAATAAATTTCCTCGCCCTGACAGATATTTTAATTGCCTTGCCGATTTTAAGCTCGACCCATTCATTCTCACAACTGGGGTTTTATACCCGAAAAATAGCCCTTGAAGACAAGTGTCCGTTTTTTGGTTCTTGATACAGTCAGTTTATGCAACCTACACCAGTTATTAAGTTCAAGCAAAACCCGCTGTGACCTGGTTTCTAGTTCCTTCTGTGAATTTCCTTCAATAAGCAGCACAATGTCATCTGCACAGGCCACAACCTCTCTATGCTCGAAGTCCCTATGCAACCAGTCCTCCAAAACTAGGTTCCATATTAGTGGTCCAAAAAAAAACCAATCCTTGTGGGCAATCCCTGGTCACCTCTCGTACAATGGAACCAGTCAACGACTTAACAGTCACTGTACAGTGTGTGAAGTAGTTCTTTACCACCCTAAAGATCTTAGTTGAACAGCCTGCAAGTCAACTGGAAATTACTCTTGTGATCCTTTTCTTATTCTCGAACAGCCATAAAGCTGTTCAGGCTGTTTAAAAGCTGTTTAGTTGCAACAACAACAACAAAATATTAGTCAAAGGTTTAGACAAATTAATTTGCGCACTGGAATTTTATAAAATACTTTATTTTTTTTTTATGGTGATTCTTTGACTGATATGAAAATCGATTGATTTGGCTGACTTGAAAATCAGTAAATAATATTCCCTGAATAAATAATACTATATAAAGTAGAAACTGTGGGCCTGTATTTAATTGTTTCAATCTTTGCAAAGTCGATTAAATACAGTCCTAAAAAATAAATTTGCACTGTGCAATTTTTTACTTAATCTGTGTAGTCTTACATTAATTTCTAAACAGTTCCTAAACTAACTACACTGAAGTCTCAGCTTTCTACTTCTGTGTTATGCAAGCAAATTTAAATGGTAACAATTTAACTGTATTTCATTAGTGTACTAATAAACATTCTCAATCACACAATTGCCATTAGTTCGATTTTACAAATTATGAATTCTTCAATATTTTTCTAGGCATCCGGGCTGACACTATGGGCGAGTGATCGATTAGCAGGACTTAACATCAGCTCTCCAGTAATGGTGGGGGCCATTTTGTGTCTCATGACGGCAGTTCTCACGGAATTCACCAGCAACGTGGCCACAGCAAACATTGTTTTACCAGTTGTGGGTCAGTTGGTAGGTTGAAGTTTTTTTCACCGTCTGTTTTATTCTTAGGGTGTCATTATCAGAATTATGTACGTGCGCGTCCAAGAGAAGGAAACAAATTTTGGTTCAGTTCAGTTTACTTTAATTCTATTCTCGGTCCTCGGTTAACTCCCCCATATAATGTCCCTGATTAATTTAGGCCATTGTTCCTATTTCGTGTTGTGTTGTGTTTTATTTTTTTTTATAATATTGTCAAAGCAACATCATTATAATATTGTGAGAACGTTTTTAGTTTATTATGGTGAATAAATAATTTCCAATGCCGTTATGTGTCAGTACACCCTTGAACTTTTTCATTGCTATTAAACAACAAATAATAGGCAATACCTCACACAATAATCTGGAGAGGTTTACAGACGAATATAAACGTATTACAGGTTACAAATTCTGGTACAAAAATGTTCGTTTACCTATTGTATTTAGCCGAAAAATTAATATTAATTTCAAATAAAGTAAACATCAGAAACTGTTTCAAAGTTTACTTTCGTAAGATGATTAATTACATTAATTTTAGTAATAACGTTATTACTGAACAATGTCGGATTAAGTAAACGTCTTTGGTCTCTGGGGAGTGGTATTTTATATAAAACTTTTTAATTTTTCATATTTATCTTATTTTAAACCCTTAAAACAAATGCATTGCTTGTTATAATAATATCTTATACTTTAGGCGGTGGTTCTTCAGGTAAATCCATTATACCTCATGCTTCCAGTGACCATAGCCTGTTCTTTTGCCTTTATGCTTCCTGTCGCCACTCCTCCAAATGCTATAGTCTTCGATGCTTCATCAATGTCTACAATGAACATGGTAAGTGCTTTACACAATATTTGCGCATGCGTGTGTAGAGGCTATCAGATCCAATTTTGTTATTAAAGCTTGATCTTCTAATTTTTTAAAAAGGTAATGCGATAATAGGAACACTTAATACTCGTAATTTTGATTACTGAGCAATTTTTCCTCAGCCTTTTATTACCTGAAAAGAGGATCTCTCGGTGATCCTCTTTTCAGGTAATAAAAACCAGTACCCCGCCTTACTCGCCATAAGAGGTTCAGTTTCTTTCTTTGTTTATGATTCGCATTCTAGCCTGTCACTAGTGTGGTCTAAAAATCAGATCGTTTGATACTCTGCCAGTGGTGCCCAAAGTATTGTGTCCGGACTGGCTAAGAATGCAAATTATTGAGGTATATGCTGTTGGTTTTTATTTTTTTTATGGTGCATTTGGCAACGTAGGCCATGATGGGCCAAATCAATCTACGATATGCAGCTATTCTGCCAAACGACAGAAGTGATTTCGAAGAACAATAAAGATGTACTGCTTAATAATGGACATGTTTTATGATCTCTCTCTCTCTCTCTCACACACACACACACGTATACTCCAATAGTGGCAGCAGCTGAGTGGTCAAACGCGAAAGTACATGTGTACGCACGTTGGAGTTAATTGTGATTCAGGTCTACATGATTGCTAAATACAATGTTTTCGTATCCTCTCTATAAGAAAATTTATTTAACGAAAGGAGCTACTTTAATGCCGTTACGGATGAATTATGATGAACCAAAGTTATTTTACCTCCTGCTATAATTTTATTGTAAACGGTTATAAAGCAACATTATTAGTACTTACACCACATTTGCCAAAATTTCAAGATTCTGCTGAATCTCGTCATCAGTTCTAAATAGGAAAATAATTGAGATTTAGAAGAATCTTGAAATGCTGCCTTGTGTATTGTTAGTACTAATAGTATAGCGGTTAGTTTTATATTCCCTTCTTAAACGTTTACAAAAAAAAAAAAAGGTTAATATTAAGGCGTTGTAAATAGCGTTCCTTCATCTTAATCGTACATCGAATAACCACATAGCCTTTCTCTTTCAAGCAAAATACTCTTATTATCTAACTCAGAGGATGGTCGGGAGGTAATAATGACGGGAATGCGTCATTTAGGTACTCTGGGGCCCTGATGCACATATTTTTAGATGCTCTAAAATAAATCTTGCTGGTCCCTGGAGCAACTGCGCCACTGTCTCGATAAATCCTACCATGAATGAACCCATCCTTTCAATTACTTCTCTCCCTCCCCTCAAATACCTTTGTGACTGGAGAGAGAGAAGTATCCTTTATGGTTCAGAATAGTCTAAAGTTGTTGTTGCAGTAATTGTCTTTTACTTGAATTATGTTTCTTTGAAGTTTTATTCATTTTATTTGAAGTTTTATTCATTTTCTTTTATTTATAGGTACTGCCAGGAATCTTTATGAACGTCCTCTGTTGTGGAATGGAGATCCTTTTAATAAACACTCTGGGAAATGTGGTATTCGATTTCAAAACTTTTCCAGAATGGGCCAACATAACTGTAGTGCGAAATGTGACCACATAGTTTCGTTTGTTTGAATATTGTTCAAAAAGAAACTCATTGCTTCTATAAGTGAAGCGGCAATGTGTAAGCCAGTAATGGAGCATGGTGACTTTAGCACACTTTTGGATGGTTTAAGGCGTGACAGGATAACGAATTTTATATACTGGAACTTAAATTAATTAGAGAACCAAAAATAGAACTACAGTTCATCTAGTGCTGCATGAAGAATGCCGCGATATGTCCTCATCGTATTTGCCTTTTACAAACAACGTAAAAAAAGTGCCTTTCAAAATGTATTTTATCCGTTCCGTTTCTTTATCTCGTGAAAAAATTGAAAGGCATTTTGTGCCTAACAAGGTGTCACAGGAATTTGAGTCCTTTCAAGCATAAACGTTGAGGTCCACTTGATTAAAATTTTTTACCGTTTCATGGTTGTTTTTAATGTGAATTTTAGAACGATGTGGTTTATCTAACTGTAATTAAAGGCATTTATGTTTATACGAAGATTGTTATGTTGAAGACTAAATGCACAAGGCATAATGTTATGGATAGAAATTAACTATATAATATCGGTGTAAATACACCATACTTTCCCATAAGTTTAACTACATAAGTAGTGTAACGACATCGTTTGATTTTGTCTCATATTGTGGCTACTTCACAACGAGATACCAGGTATTGCACTACTTCGAATAAATAACGCTTCTCTAGTAGAGGAGACTATTACTGTGTTTTATTCTCAGTGTTCACCACAACCACCCAGACGCGTTTCGGAGCTTGTTGGCTCACTCATCAGTGGGCGGGCAGGTACCCTGATAATGCAGACATGCCCTCACGGTTGCGAAGTTAATTAACAAGCTCTGAAACGCGTCTGGATGGTGGTGCCCACTGAGAATAAATAACAGTAGTCTTCTCTACTATTTATTTGAAGTAGTGCAATACCTGGTATCTCGTTGTGAAGGTAGCCACACTATGAGATAAAATCTAAATGATTCCATTACACTACGTATGTAGTTAAACTTATGGGTAAACTATGGTATATTTACATCGATATTATTTAGAAGATTGTTATGAAATGAGTCCGCGGCATGTTATTGTTAACATCACCAAAAATACCATTTGTACATAATGTATTTTCAGAATCATGAATAAATACAGGGGGCTATTAAATATTCATGTTTTGTGTAGTGGCTGTTTTCGGTATAAGCTGAAAGTGAATGCTAATAGCACTGGCTGAAAACTGAAACTAGTACAATGGGATTTCTATTTTTTGTGACCTCTTCAATTCTGATTATAAAGCTGACATCGACTTTGGTTTGTATTAAATAAGAATTTTCCAAAAATTTAGAAAAAGAAAACTTCATAATTGTATTTATTTTTTCCAAATAAAATTTTTGTGCTTTTTTTTTTTTTTGTAATAAAATCGCACAAAAATTTTTTGATATATTTTTTCGCAGAATAAAACTCGGTGAAGAAAATATATCAAAGATTAACGGTTATGCAGATTCAAGAGATTTCTTCGACTAAATTCAAAGAAATCTCTTCAAATTTAAGATGGGTGATAGATGGGTAATTTTCTCTTACTATGCTAGATTTTCTCTTTTTTTTTTTCTTTTCTAATTTTCTCTTACTATGCTTTTTCAAAGACTAGCAGTAATCTGCCATCGTGGTCGAGTGTCACATTCCCTGATACCTTTCATCTACTTTTTATCTTGGAGGAATCGTTTATCTCTTGACTTGCTGACGAAACAAGGTTTTTCAGAAAAGTATGGGAGAGCAAAAATATTAATATTAAAACTCATCTTCATACATCCTATTAAATAACATAATTGGTATCGTTCTGGTTCCCTACAAGTGGTAGCATTTTTGAAACCAATCAATGCGACATTTCCAACTGTCGTCATCATTCACCCAAACTGTTCCTCTTAAATTAATTCTGAAGTGAGGGGGGGGGACAAGATATATGGTTTGAAACAAAGTCAAATGAAATATTCTTTTACGACGTATGAGTTTTCATAAATTGTTTATTGAAATGTAATAATCTCAGTGCATAATATACAAGATATTTTGTAAATGACGCAACAAATACTGAAGTTCAGATAAAGCATAAAGATTCGTTACTGGAACTGATAGGATGGGACAGTGACCATACAGGAACTGTACGGCTTTATACAGTATAACCAATGCCACATTTACAATGAAAAAGGATGTTAAAAAATGGTTTGCTCCCAGTCGTTATTCTTGCACACTGCTCGACAAAATTAACAGAATAAAATGTTTCACAATAAGATATTTGATATAATAAGATATAATAATAACAAATAAGAATATTTGATATAAGCATCCTGCCATGCAAATTTCGAGTATTCAATAGAAATCGATCCTACCACTTTATAGAGTCGCACATTATGTAAATTATTCATGCCTATAAAAACATGGGTTGCGACCACATCACGCTCCCGTTTTTTGGCTTTCTCAGTGGGATAGCCATATCTGCATAATCAGGAATGCAAGTAATCGTCGTTTAGATTATTCTTTGAAATGGCTGGCCGTTGGACGACTTGTTGTTTATTTATTTATTTTTTTTTTCATTTTATATTTTTTTATTTATTTATTTTTTAATTTTTGGTCTCTGTTAAGAAGCTCAGGTGACCCTGGTACAGACCAGCCAGCGTATGATGGGCAGCCTGGCTTATTTCCCAGCGGTGGTGACGGCAATGTAAGGCCATGCAGCCAAAGACATAACAGAATAAAACACAATACTACATAAACCAGACACGACACTTTTTCTGGCTTTTGCAGTAGTTATGCATTCCATCAGAGTACATACCACGTAGATGTGGGAAACCACCGATGGCGCTTGAACCTAAATACTATGCCACTACGGAAGCAGTTTCGGGAGTCGTGAACCATTACAAGAACAGCTGGCCGAGGGCTACGTGAACCAGAACAGTCCACTATCTGGTTCTAACAGCAAGACGGAACACTACTATGTTCTGTCATCAATTGTCTCTTGAAGATGCTGCGGCTACAGGCGAAAACATTTCCAAATGAACAATATTAAGAAGGTCCAATTCAAGTGGATTCTAGTCAAACAATCCAGTGGTCTGTATCCCATTAACCCTTTTGGCGTATAGGGGAAATCCTGTAGGCCGCAACAAAGTATAAAAGTAAAATAAATTCCATTAACCCCAAACCACTACGGAGCTCGTCGAAACTGGCTCGTCGAAACACCTGATGCAAGTTTGGCAGGAGCGCTGGGCCAACTCAAATAAGGGAAATATCGCCAGGAAATTCATTCCGAACATCGACAGGATGTACCCCAGTCCCCCAACTTGGTTTCAACCTGGCTTATACACCACCTATTTATTGGCTGGTCACGGGGCCTTTACAGCCAAGCTGGCAGCGCTGGGGATTGAGGTGGATCCGAGATGTGCCTGTGGGGAGCTTGAGTGCTGGGAGCACATTATGTATGATTGCACCCATTATGAGGACCTCAGGTGCAGACTGATCACTGCAATACACTACCTCCCCAAGAACTTGGAATCACATCTATTGGACTCACTTGAGGAATACAGGGAGCTAAAGGAATATGCCCAAAAACTATTTGGTAGGCGTAAAACATTGATAGCCATCTACAGAAGAAGATAAAAAAAAAAAAAAAAAACACAGAACATGCGTGGAGAGGACTCAAGGAGAACCTCGCCCAGGAACCTGCTTACTACTAATCATCTAAAACCAGCGATCGCAAGAATAACCCCATGGAGCTGCGGAACTTCCCATGATGAAGAGAACCACAGCCATAGCTAACAGACCAACAATGGACCTGACCAGTGTTCATAGCTGAGGAAAAATATGGCTACCAATGACAGAGAAGACCAACGAAGATAGAGAACTCCAAGTTGCTGCCTCAACGGAGCCATATTGGCTCTATGCTCTGCACTCTCTTGTGCAGTGCAATTCTTTTACTCCCACACCCGGCAGGGGTGGGAGGTGACGGCTTGATGCCCCTCTCTTCCCTGCCACACCATTTCTTCCCTCTGGTGGGGCATGGGCATGCCTCACTGAAAAATTGGGGGTCACCTACCCTATCGACCCTCTTCTTCCTATTTCACCCACCAGCCTTCATTCTCCCCTCCCAGCACTTTTTCTTGCACAGCGTATAGCCCTACACGTCCAAATTTAAATACACCAAAAAATTTCGCCCAACCTTTTAGGCACTTCAGAAACAGGCTTTCAGCGTCAACCCCATATTAGTGCTTTAATGTAAGTGATTTAAAATCAACCGCGGTCGTTCCAATTTTATTTTAGGTCCTAGCCACTAAAATCCCAGGAAAGTAAGTGGCAGGACCAGCCAGAGTACAATTGACTCAATGGTAACACCCGGCTAGCCTCCACGTGGCGAGGTATGGACAACGTCTGGTCCCATTAGGGGCCTGGCGGCCAATAAGCCGGATAAACAATGGGCACAACATATAACACTACTCATGACCCACACACTTCTAAATCTCTGGCTTTGACAGGGTACTGTCACCGATACATAGAACATTCGCGGAGATGGGAGAAATCCCAGGAGCCGCTAGACCCTAAATATACCTCATACTGGTACCATGAACGTGTGACTTGGAGCTCTGATAAATGGGGTGCAGTTCTGTTCTCTGATGAGTCCCTTTTTAGCCTACAAAGAGATTCTACATGTTATTTCAATTGGGAACAACAAGGAATCCGGTGCCATCCCTTCAACATCAGAGAAAGGGACACTTGGAAGCGTGTTCTCATGTGGATTTTCATGGAGGTACTGTAATTGTGCAGAGTTACCAAGAACAGATCCTCGAACCCCATGTGCGACTTTTTAAGGGTGTGGTTTGGCCAGATTTTCTTTTCATGCACAATGTGGCCGTGACCAGCACGATCACCCAACTTAAATCTGATTGAACATGTGTGGGATGCCCTTCAGCGTCGCATTGCACGCCGACAGCAACTCATCAGTCACTTGTTGAGATAAGGCCAGTACTGGTGCAAAAACGGATTTGGTAGCATTAGTAGTGGCATATCATGCAAGAAAGCAAGCGTATGCAGCAAAAAAAAAAAAAAAAAAAAAAAAAAAACACTCCACTACACATTCACCTCTCAATCGGGTTTGTCCAGTGTTTCCTTGAATTTATTTAAGCTTTCAACTTCCACAACGACAGATGGAAGTTTGTTCCAGCAATAAACCACTCGCTGGCTAAAGGCAAATTTTCGCACATTTATCCCACAATTGTCTTTCTTCAATTTCAATTTATGCCCCATTAAATGAGTAATCTGAGCAAGAGGCAGAATCTCATCAGCATTGAGTTTACTCAAACCATTTAAAAAATTATACATCTCAATCGGATAACATTGCAGGTGCATAGACTCCAGATGCTGTAATATGCAGAACTTAAGCCTTTCTTGGTAAGAGCACCCCTTTTTTACCCTGAAAAATTCTTGATGCCTTTCCTGTACTCGTTCCAGCAGGTCTATATCCTTCCTAAAATGAGGTCTCCAGACCTGTATGCAGTGCTCAAAGTATGGCCTGACCATTGCTTTATAAAAGTGGATAATCACCTCTTATATCTGCTAGCAAAGTTCCTGTATATCAGTGCCAAGATCTCATGAACTGTTCTAGCAACCTCTCTGCACTGTTCTGAAAACTTATATCTGATGGCACAATTACGTCCAGATCTTTTTCATTTTCCACTACCCTCAGTGTAGAATCACAGTGTTGGTACGTTACACTGGGGTTATTGCTACCCATATACAGTGCTTTGCATTTGTCAATGTTAAACTTCAGTTGCCACCTCTCAGCCCATCTGCCCAACATTTCTAGAATCTGTTGCAGCAACATACCATTGTTACTGTCATTGACAACACTAGCAATCTTGGTAACATCTGCAAACTTGAACATTAAGCCTGTTATACCTTCATCAATATCTTTGATAAATATTGAAAACAACAATGGTTCCAATACCGAATCCTGGAGGATACCACTAATAACATTAGTCCACAACGAGCAGTGTACATTGATTACTACTCTTTGTGTCTCCCGCTCAACCATCCCTTTATCGGTAGCAGCAAATTTCCCTTAATGCCATACTGCTCCAATTTTTACAGCAGCCTTCTATGCGCAACAGTATCAAAAGCTTTCTGAAATCCAAGATGCAAAATTAGTTTTTGCATCCAATTCCTTTGTGACACCATCGTAGTATACAATCAAATTGATCAGGCGAGAATTCCCCTTAACAAACCCGCGCTGTGTCTAAACTATAGCTGCAGTCTTGTCTAGATTATCTTACATTTCATCTTTAACTAGTGACTCCATTACTTTCCCCGGAATAGAAGTTAAACTAACAGATCTGTAATTACTAGTGTCGCCCTTTGATCCCCCTTCGTGAATTGAGGATGCATTTGGACTTCTCCAGTCCGTGCGGATCTTCCCTAAATCTAAGGATGGTCTCATGATTATGGCTAAGGGTTTGCTTAGTTCATTTGAAGCATACCTTAATATAAATTGATATCCCAGGTTCCTTTCTTAAATAACTCCTCATGCGTGACTGTAGATGCAAAATACTCATTCAGTTTGTCAGCTACCTGAGCAGGATCATCAACAGTCGACCCACCGATATCAAGTGAACCAATCTGATTCATCCCCTTCCTTCTAGAGTTTACGTAAGTAAATAAATTTTTTCTGCTTTTTTTTTTGCATCCTTTGCCAAATATTTCTCGTAATCGGCCTTCGCTCTGCCTAACTTCCTTTGTGACTTTTTTTTTACCGATTAGCTTATATATACCATGGGCTTCTGTGTCGCCTGATAATTTATATGCAACCCATGCATTCACTTCTCTGTCACGAGTGTCATTAGTTTATCCGACATCCATTTGTGCCTAAACCCTGAACAGCATTTCTCAGTTGGTATGAAAAACCAAGTAGATTCCACGATTAATTCCTTGATTGCTTCCCATTTAGAATTTGCTGTTGGTAATGTCATCAGTTTGTCCCACTGTATAGTACTTTAAAATTGAGACCAGCCTAGTCAACTTTACGAAAGCCAAGACCCCTCCCTCGACCCATCATGGTAGTGAGGGGTAAAAGGAGGGGTCACTACCACCTGTGGTTCATTTATCTGCGGATACTTAATGCATGAATAATCACGGGTGTTAATCAAATTCAGAGTATTACTTTCTGGTTGCCTCACAAACATGCTGGTGTAGAAAAAATCGTCCAATAAATCCAAAAAAATCTTGTTATTGTGGGAGTGACAACCCACAAGTTCCAGTACATATCTCTGAAGCTAAAATTCCCATTATAAGACATTCTGATTTACTGGCCCATGCTATTTCTCTGACAGTCGTTCATTGTAATCATCAGAGTCATTAGGCCTATAACATACTCGTACTCTCATTTTTCATTTCCCATGCTTATGTCACAACAAAATTATTAACGTTGCACTGTCTATCCATGTAAACTGGATGGCCTAAAATTTTCTGTGTTTCTTAATTAACAGAATAACCCCTCCTCCCTTCCTAACCTTTCTGTACACATAGTCCGTAAATTCCAATTCTGCGCTCCTTATACTGTATCTGTGTGACACAACGTCTCTGATATCCCAACAATATCAGCCTTCAATGTCTTGTCTAGCCCTTCAAATTGATCAAATTTATTTACTATACTCCTAGCATTAGACAGTATTGTACATGATAGTATACACTGAATTATGACCACCTACCTAATACCTCGTAGGTCCTCCTTTTACCTTCAGTACAGCATCTATCCGACGTGGCATTGATTCAACAAGATGTCGGAAGCATTCGGGAGGTATGGCCAACCAAGCTGTGTGTAATGCGGCTAGAATTAGCAAGGGCACTGCAAGAAAGCAAGCTTATATAGCACCAGCCCAAAAAAAAAAAAAAAAACTCTTATTTCACCCATCCCATCGCTCCAAATGTTTGTCAAGTTCTGCCTTGAATCTATTAAGCTATCAACTTCTACAACGACAGATGAAAGTTTGTTCCAGTAAGGAGGTGATTGGTATATCCAGACGCTTGATACGCCTTTCCATAGTGTCCCACAAGTACCCTATGGGATTGATATCGGGGGGGAGAGGGGGGAGGGGGAAGTTTGGAGACCAATCGATATGCTGGAAGTCAGAACTGTGTTTCTCAACCCATTCCTGCACATCAAGTGCCCGATGGCTCGGCGCATTGTCATCTTGAAAGACATCTTCGCCATTCGGGATTAAGTGTAACATAGCGGGGTGTACACAATCAGCAAGCAGTTGACGAAAGCGGAGACCACTGATAAGTTGTTCCATATACACCAGGGGTTCACGTTCCTGCCAGTGAAACATGCCTCATACCATACAACCGCCTCCACCGGCCTGCACTTTTGATACCATGCATAATGGATCAAGCGCCTCATGTTGTTGTGAAGTAAATAACGTGACTCATCCGACCAGCACACCTTCCAGTCTTCTAACGTCCAACTTGCATACTCCTTGCACCAGGCGAGTCTTTAACGCCGATGAACCTTGGTTAGGAGAGGATGCCGTAGGAGTCGTCTGCTGGTATAGCCCATACGCGCGAGCGTGCAATGCATGGTTGTGCCAGATATTGTTCTGGGCTGGCCCATGTTGTATTGGGTAGTCAACTGTTCAACAGCGCTTCGCCTGTGCGAGTCGTCGGACCCAGCGCTCACCTCTAACATCAACCTTTCGCTGACCTTTGCAGTTTTGCCGTCGGATCGTTGTTTGACCATTATGACGCCAGTCCAGATTCACTTTAACTACGGCGGCTCCCGAACACCCCACCAGTTCAGGCGTTTGAGAAAGCGAGACACCAGCTCGTCGAGCTACCACAATCTGTCCTTTATTAAAGTCCGATAAATCCTTCCTTTTACCCATCACGCTTGAAATTTTATTATCTACTGAACCACTGACACCTTATCTATGCTACGTAGGTCGACTAACTGCGCACTCTCGTACCTCACGTGGTCAACGGGTCGCATTCAGTTTTCATAGGGGTGGTCATAATTCAGTGATCACTCAGTGTACATGCAGCTCTTTTTACTGTTTGCTACTCTAACGTATTCTATGTATTTACTTGTTCTATGATGACCTCAGCAGTTTTTGAAAATCCCTAGCACCTTGCTTTGCAGGCTACTGCTCATTCCAAAAGAAGCAGTGCAAGAATTACTTTCAATTCGGCATGCGACTACTATTAATCTGTGAATCCCCCAAGCTATCAGTTTTCCAACCCACCTCACACTTCCTCGATAGCATCAGCAAATATTCTTGCATCATTTCTATTTAAGGGTATCACATCCCTGTAGAGTCAGACTCCTGTTAACAAGCACGGACCACGCATAGCATTAGCATTAGCAGAGGCATACAATTCAAGAAAGCAAGCTTACGCAGCATCAGCCAAAAAAAAAAAAAAAAAAAACCAATAATAATAAATATATAAATGAATAAATAAAATAACAATAATAAATAATGCTAGGTGTGAGGTTGTATAGTAAATGGGTATTTCTCTTACAGGTTCTGGACTGTTTTAGTTTGGGAACTGACACTGACTATTTGACAATGTGTAAGGACCTCCCCTTTTACCTATTAATTCGCTTCAAACGTATCTCCAGTTCTTCCTTGAATTTATTTAAGCTTCAACTTTCACAACGACAAGGTGAAGGTGTATTTGTTTAATTGCAGTCTCCAGGGTTTCCCCTATATACCGCTGTAGCTTCTGAAATGGCAAAAGGCCAAGACCGGCAAGTGTAGGTGTGTAAGTATGTGTTGTTGTGATTTGCGTGCCGGCACATGGGGACTTAGCGGGCAGGGGGCTCCCGATCCCCTGACTCCTAACCTTGGACACGAGGAGGTGCGCTAGGGTTCACTTTTAACCAGAGACACTTACTGGGCTATCAGGCAAGCCTGGAAGCCCCGAGTTTTCAACTGATAGGAAATAGAAGGTTTAGTTAGGGAGATGGAAGGGGAGGGAAAGCAAAAAGAAGGGGAAGAAGAAGACATCCCCGAAAATGAAGAAGTTAGAAAATAGAGTTTAAAGTGCAAAGTTTAAATCCGTTAACATACTCTAAACTTATAATACAATTTTACAGAGGTTGCCATGTGCTAATGTGCTATTATCATTATTAAATCAATACTTAAATTACAAATATACAGTGGTTGCCTGTACCAATTCCATGGTAAAAATAATTTAGCAGCTGTACGGGAGAATTATCCCCTGCAAAAAGAAACCCTCGTAAAGTAAACTATTAAACAGTCAAACTTATAATACAATGTACAGCAATTACAAAGATATGTATCAAGCTGAAACATCAACACAGCTGTGAAGGGAAATCCCACCCAACATTTTAGGCAAGACAACAGTGTCAGTTCCAAACTAATATAGTCCAAAACCGGTGAAAGGGGTGTCAACTAAAGATTCAATCACATATGTATCTTACAATACATAAGTTACAATACTCAACAACAGAGTATCAAGTAAACAGATCCTAAGAGAGGTTCATACTCATGGTCCTTACACTTTGCCAAATAGTCAGCGTCAGTTCCCAAACTAAAACAGTCTAGAACCTGTAATAGAAATACCCATTTACTATACAACCTCACGCATAGCATATAACTTTGATGCTACGGTCTTCAACGCAGAATACTAAGTAAACAAATGCCAAAGAGATGATCTAACAAAAGTAAACAAAAGAGTGCTATTACCATTCCAATCTATGTTAGCACAATAAAATACTCCTGCCTAAAGTACTTTAGGATAGGAAAAAAATCAACCAGAACAAGTTCAGGGAGAACTAAATTAGTACTTTAACATATTACATTTATTATTTTTTCCCCCAAGACCCAGAACAAGTACCAACGCAGAATTTTTATGCACCCCAAAAGGCAAGTTCAACCTATTCACAATATTTACAGTTAAGATAAGATCTGAAAAATCTTCAGATCAAAACAACTATTAAACATAAGTAGAAACAGAAATTTAATAATGTTGCCAAGTGAGAACACCAAAGTAGGCAATCAACACCAAAGTATTCAACTAAAATGAGAAAATTATTTAACCAATTATTCAATCTAGAAATAGCAATCAGATAACATTTATTATTCTTCTCCTTCTATGGAATACCTTATCAACAAAATTTGCTAGGGATCCCAAAATTTTATTTATTTTCAACAAGTTTCGGGAGATCACATTCATCATAAACATTAGCTAACATCTGTAATTCATACCTATAATCAACGTAGTAATTACACTCAAATATTAAATATTGGACAGTCTCCAGAGACCCACATTTACACATCGGAGAGGCAGCCAAACACAGTATGTAAATTTGAATTTAGACTGCCGTGTCCAGAAAGCAAAAAAGTTATGCACAACGACGTGACATGTATAGTATCTTATGTAGGATGGCACATGAAGGTCAGTTCATATTAGCCTTTGTAAAAGTAAAAGCACTGTAAAAGGCCAGAAATGTGTGTAATATTATGTTCGTGCAGTGTGTGTGTGTGTTGTTTTTTTTAGTTGTTTCTGGCCGTTTTGTCAAAAGGCAGGCGATCACCTGGAAGGCCTGCCCAGTGTCCGTCTGCACCACGGGGAGGTAGGCCACAACTGCGCATGTATCGCGGCCGCCCTCTCTACCCTCTGGTTTACCAACTCTTACTGCCCTAATATCAGAGCAAAAAAAAAAAAAAAAAAAAAAATGTAAGTTGATAATTAAAACTAAAGGGTTTTCCAATAGTAACGCTCGATGTTTGGCAACAGCGCATGACGAAGTCGACAGTCACACAGGTGGTATCTTTGGAAGCCGTATTCAGTTAGTCTCTGCATTTTATTATGGAGCGTTACACGACTGAGCAACGAGTCGATATTGTAAAAAATCAAAACCAATGTTCTACTCGTCAAACGTTTCGTGCACTCCGTGCAGTTTATGGTGTCGACGAACGTCCTTCAGAATCCACAATTCGCCGTTTAATAAACAAATTCGAAGCAACTGGGTCTGTGGCAAATCTGAAAGTGCCTGTACGTCAGCGAAACGCAAGATCCGTTGAAAATATTGCTGCAGTCCGGGAAAGTGTGCGTGAGAATCCGCAACAGTCCATTCCGCGTCGAGCTCAAGATCTTGGCCTGTCTTCGACGACAACTTGGCGAATCCTGCATAAGGACTTAGGGCTTCACCCTTATAAAGTGCAATTAACCCAACAACTAAAGCCCAACGATCATGCGCAGCGGCGTGCATTCGCTGATTGGGCGCTAGAGCAGTTGGAGGTCGATCCTGATTTTGGGCGAAATATAATGTTTAGTGACGAGGCTCATTTTGGTTAAGTGGCTTTGTTAACAAGCAAAATTGCCGAATTTGGAGCGACGAAAACCCACGGGAGATTCATGAGGTCCCACTACATTCCGAAAAAGTTACATTAGGCGCGTTATTGCTGAAATTGAGCCACTTTTATGCGATAACGTCATCACCAATTGGGTATCCAGGATTAACCAAACCAGACAAAGCCGCGGCGGACATTTATCTGATATAATTTTTAAAACATAATGTTGACACATATACCTCATAATAAAAATAAAAATAGATCACTATCACTCTTACAATTTGTTTTATTGCGTTACAAAAATCGAGCGTTACTATTGGAAAGCCCTGTAAATAATAATATTATGTCCCTCGGGCAGCCCAAACCCAGGGTACCAGCAAAAATAAATAAATCAAAATAAAGTGAAAAATAAATTAAAAAAAAAAAAAAAGAAGAGAAAAGGAAAGAAAAGAGAGAAAAAAAAATAATAAAATAAATAAATATATATATCTGATCCCGCACTGGCCAAAGGCCGGTGCCAGCAGGAGTCTCCAGTAGGAAGGCTAGGAGGTATTCCGTAGTTCAGTGAGAAGGCGTCTCCGGCGATCAAAAGCACGACGAGCAAATTTTTGCAGGGACTGGAAATTTTCTCTGGTGATCAGGAAGTCCGGCTCATTTCCGGGGACAGTGATACTAGTGGAGTGAAGAAGGTTCTGTTGAAGATCTAGGTATTGATAGCAGTGGTATAAAATATGTTCCCGGTCTTCTGGGGCGCCACAAGAACAGAGGTGATTCAGCAAGGTTGAAAGTTGCTAGTTTGGCATTAAGGGAGCCATGACCAGAGAGTAAGTGGAGAGTGTACAAACCAGGGTGAAACCATTTCTGAGTGGACTCTAACGTGTCAAAGGGGACGATAGGAATGAACTTTAAAGTAACAAGTCCGTTAGAGGTAGCAGACCATCTGTCTTGCCAACTCTGCATCAAAATATTCCAACAGCGTCTTTTCTCTGCCTTGGGATCCACAGCGACATCGATAGTAATACCAAGGAAGGTAAAGGGACAGTGTGCCTAATGTAGAAGCACAGGCCTCGGTACAGAAGAAAGAGATAGAGGGGCCTACAGCCGTTAAGGACCTGCAAAGCAGGAGTAGACACAGTCCTACAGGCCCTGCACATTGCTAAAAGCATTTTACGTTGAATGCTATGAAGTTTGTCTCTACTGAAACCTTCTTAACATGCCAGAACCAGGCGGCCGCGCCATAGGAACAAATTGGTAGAAACACAGCTTTATAATATAACCGTAGAGAGCGAGAATTAAGTCCCCAAGATTGTTTAGAGAGACGCAGAAGTGAGAAGGTAAGTTTTTTGACTTTCTCTGATATCTTCCAAGTTTTTAGTAAACGTAAGTTTACTATCAAAGATCAGACCAAGAAATTTTAGAGAAGAAGAAACCATGGAAAGTGATTTGTTTTGAAGTTTTACAACGGGTGGCCTTGAAATATTAAGCGAATCCTTAACCAGCATCATTTTAGTTTTCGTGGAGGATATGGATAATTTATTTATGGTGGCCCATTGAGAGAGATCTGACACGACTAAATTGGCAGTACTTTCAAGAAAGGCACGGGAATTGCCCTGGATCAGCAGGGTGAGATCGTCTGCATAAGCCAATTTGGAAGTATAAGGAATAGTTTTAAGGAGCCATTCATCAAGAGCGATTGTTCCAGACGAGTGGTCCAAGAACAGAGACCTGGGAGCAGCCCCTAGTGACAGATCGGGAGACAGAGTTAGATCCAGAAATAATAGAAACTGTACGATTTTCAAAATAACCTCTTAAAAGGTTATAGAGAGGAAGAGGCAATCGGAAACACGTAAGAGAGCAAACAAACTAGATCACCATAACAGATCAAACGCCGCAGAGAAATCAACAAAAATAGCAAGAACGTATTTAGAGCTTGCAGAGTTAACTCGAGAAAGGAATTCAACGACTGCTTCTTCAGTTCCTCGTCCAGTTCGGAAACCATATTGATCATTTGATACAAGAGAGGAGTTAGTGAAAGAGAGAAGTGAGTCTTATAGCAATCAATCTTTCAAGTGTTTTGGCCAAATGCGATAAGAGAACAATAGGACGGAAGGACTTGCCACCCGGGGTGTTTGAAGGTTTAGGAATTTGTTTAAGAAGAGCTATCTTCCAGACAACAGGGAAAGTGCTTTCATTCAGACATTTGTTGAATAGAGTCGGAAGAACCGTTAGACGTAGCTTGTGGAATTGTTTGATAAGGATGCCCACGTGAAGGCAGAGAGACCTGGACAAACAGAGTTTTTAATTTTTAGGACAGCTGTGTTCACCTCCAGCTGCGTAATTGGCTGAGATTCAGAAGTAGTGGTGTAGGAATTATTGAGCTGACTTATTTGTTGATGAGTAGTCAAGTCATCCTCTGGGCAATCAGAAGGAAGCAGATTGTCCAAGATAGTGTTGATGGTGTCCTTCCAGGTTGAGCTGACTTATTTGTTGATGAGTTTCGGTGCTGTTTGCGGGTACCGACCAATAAACAGCAGGGGAACAGGATTTGTTCCTCGTAAGGCGATAAACAAGGCCCCATGGGTCCCGATTGCCAGTAGAAATAATCAAGTTCTGCCAAGATTTTATTTTACAGGTGGTGATGGTTTTCACGTATTGGCTTCTGAGAACCTGATATTCTCCTTTTAAGACTTTCAACGTCAGGAGGTGGCCAGCTCCTGTGATGTCGTTGGTAGGTACGCCTAGCCCGATGCACTTGCTGACCAAGCAAAGTAAGTTCTCGGTTCTACCATGGAGTGTGATGGGAAGACTGAATTTTCTTTTTGGCTGCTTTATAACAGGCGTGGCTGAGAGCATCATTAACATAGGAAGCTAATTCAGAAGCTGTAAAGTGATAGATGAAGTTTATGGTTTCAATTAGGAGATCAGTGTTGATTGAGTCATTAAACCGGTTCCACATGATGCATCGCAAAGAAAATATTCTAAGATCCTGTAGTGGAGGATTATATGATTGTGCAGGGCAAGTCACGGAGAAGATATTATACCCAGCTCACAACAGTATCATACCCAGTTCAGGGCCCTGAGTATGGACTTGATAAACAGAGTCCTGAGTTGGGTATCATAATTCTTCTCTTCTTTGGTGATTCCCTTTGATTTCACTCTCGGGGTAGAGAGAGAGAGAGAGAGAGAGAGAGAGAGAGAGAGAGAGAGAGAAAGAAAAAAAATTTGGCTGGTGCAGCATAAGCCTCAGGCTTCCTTGCACCATATGGAATAATAATAATAATAATAATAATAATAATAATAATAATGATAATAATAATTAAGCTGGTTGCTGAGGAAATAATACAATTAGTAGGAAAATAAGTTTGAAATGAATTATCAATATTACGGAACCATTAAAATCCTACGCCTTTAAAAATACAAAGAAACGTATGCAGATATTCATTTAACAATTTTTAATGATTATTTTCATTATTGTATAATTATGGATAATTTTGTATAATTATGGAACAATTCCCATTAATTAATTTAAGTAACTATGCACAACTTAAAGCTATACAGATACAACAAACTGAATTTAGTGAGCGCCACCTATGACTTTTTTTTTGCATTCGTTTGTCCGTTTATCTTGATTACCAAATATACATTACCGTCATTCTGTACATTTTCTATTTATTTCTATTTTGCTCATTTTGTAAAAACAATCTCGATAAATTATATAAAATACTCCTGTAACTTACCATTTAAATAAAGTGTTCAAGTAACCGATGCCGAAGTCGTCAAATTAGTGTCATTTTTCGAAAAAATAGCATCAACACCTCTTTTCAACATATCATTTTATTCAGTGTTATATATAAGAAAGTAAAAACATTGCTGTTGGGGATTCGATGCCTATATAATAGCACGTCGGTAGCACGCCTTTCGATAATTGCGGCTGTCGATAGTGGCATGGGCATCGATATTTCCTTTTTCTTTGTTGCTTTTTTTTTTTTTTTTTAAATTTTGTTTTGCCTTTGCATTAGTTTAAAAGTTTTAGAACAGACCGTTTAGTTTTACTTATCAAGATGACCCTTTATGTGGCGATAGTAATAGAAGAATGTGATGCAAGAGATTTGGCTGATGCTGCATAAGGTAGCATCAGCCAAAAAAATAAAATAATAAAAATAAATAAATAAAAATTCACACAACCATTCGCTATAAAGTTCATCCTTGAATTTATTTAAGTTATCAGTTTCCACCAATTAACCACCCGCTGGCTAAAGGCGAATTTCCGCATATCAATTCTACAACTGTCATTTCTCAATTTGAATTTATGCCCCCTTGGGTTCGTAATCTGAACAAGTAGAAGAATCGAATCAGAATTCAGCGTGCTCAACCTATTCAAGGCCTTATACACCGCAGTCAGATCACTTCTCAGGTGCCTAGTCTCCAGACGCTGCAATTTGCAGAACTTAAGCCTCTCTTGGTAAGAGGATCCCTTCATTTCCCCTCACCAATCTTATTGCCCTTCTCTGTACATGCTCAAGCAAATTTACATCCTAAAATGAGGCTTCCAGACCTGTATGCAGTACTCAAGGCGTGGCCTGACCTTTGCCTTATATAAAGGGACAATCGCCTCCTTTTCCCTTGTAGCAAAATTCCTGTATATCGTTGACAAAACCCCAGAAGTTTTGTTGACAAAACCCAGAAACCTGCTCTTGAAGCCTGTCTGCATTGCTTGAAAAACTTCATATCTGACTACACAATTACTCCCAGGTCGTTTTCATTTTCTACCATCCAAAGTGCAGTACCACACAGTTGGTATGTTCCTCTTGGGTAACTTCTGCCCATATGCAGTGCTTTGCATTTGTCAATGTTAAACTTCGGTTGCCACTTCTCAGCCCATCTGCCCAACGTTTCTAGATCCTGTTGCAGTAGCACGCAGCCTTTACTGTTACTAACAACCCTGCTAACTTTTGTATCACTAAGCCTGATATACCTTCTCAACATCATTGATAAATATACAAAACAACAGTCGGCCCAACACTGAACCCTGTGGGACTCCACTAACATTAGTAAGCGAAAAGCAGTGTCCATTGATTACCACCCTCTGTCTTCTCCCACTCAACCACCCTTTTATCCATTGTGGCAACTTACCCTTGATATCATTCTGCTCCAATTCATACAGTAGACTTCCATTTGTAAAAGAATAAGAGTAGTTTAACTCAATATGATATGTAGTACACATCTGTATAATACTCTCCGGAAATTAAAACAAAAACAATTAAAAAATTGAAAATCTTACATATTTTTGAATTGTTTTAACGAAAACAATTTTTTAATTGTTTTAATTTCTGGAGAGTGTTATACGAAAGTGTTCTACGTATCATTTTGAGGTAAACTTCTCTTATTCTTTTACAAATATTGATATCAACGTAGAATATATTGAGCATTATAGCTCTGATTCATACTATCAAATAGTAGTCTTCCATGTGAAATAGTGTCAAAAGTTTTCCTGAAATCCAAGTATATGATTTCAAAATTATTTTTTGCATCCTTTGTAACCACATCATAGTATCCAATCAAATTTGTCACACAGTACTTTCCCTTAACAAACTCTTGCTGTGTCTGAATTATTGCTGCAGTCTTGTCTAGATCCTGGAATGCATTTTTAACTAGTGACTCCATTATTTTACCCAGAACAGAAATTAAACTAACTGGCCTGTAATTACTCGTGTCACCTTTTGATCCCCCCACCCTTTGTGAATTGGGGATACATTTGCATGTCTCCAGTCCGTGGGGACTTTTATTGAGTCCAATGATGCTCATAATTATGGCTAAGGGTTTGCTTACTTCATTTGCTGCCTCCTTTAATATAACTGGATAGATGTCATCCACCCCAGGCACCTTTCTTATGTTTAACTTGAACAATTTCTCCTCCACTTTGCTCTGTTTTTACATCATTAAGCACCCTGTTACAATTTGATAAACTTTTGGCATTTTCCTTCCTTAATAACTTCATGTGTGAATGTAGATGCAAAATACTCATTCAGTTTGTCTGCTATCTGAGCAGGATCATCAACAGTCAAACCACCTATATCAAGTGGACCAATCTGATTCATCCCCTTCCTTTTAGAGTTTATATAAGTAGAGAAATCCTTGCTGTTTTAGCATTAGCATTAGTAGAGGCATTTGATGCGAGAAAGCAAGCTTATGCAGCATCAGCCAAAAAATAAAAAATAAATAAATAAAAAATAACCACTTCCACTTCACCCCTCTGTTAGTTTGAAATACCTGTCCAGCTGAGCCTTAAACTTATTTAGGCTATCAACTTCCACGACAAGGGATGGAAGTCTGTTCCACCAACCAACCACCCGCTGGCTAAAGGCAAATTTCCTCACATCTATCCTACATCTGTCTTTCCTCAATTTGAAAGTTTTTCTTAGCATCCTTTGCCAAAGATTTCTTGTAATCTGTCTTTGCTTGCCTAATCTCCTTTGTGACTTGATTACAGATTAGCTTATATCTGGTGTAGGCTTCTGTGTTGCCTGATAATTTATTTGCATCCCATACATTTTTCTTCCCTACCACAAATCTCATTAATTCATTTGACAACCATTTAGGCCTAAACCTAGAACAATATTTCTTAATAGATATGAAAAGACTAGTAGATTCCATGATTAACTCCTTGAATGCTTAGAATTTGCTGTTGGTAACATCATCTGTTAGTCCCACTCTACAGAATTTAAAAACTGTCTGAGACAACTGTAGTAACCTTTACGGAAGCAAAAAACTTTTCCTTTATCTCCGATGTTAATTATATCTTTAATCTACTTCCACCAATAGCATTTCTTTTATTATTCGTAATTTACTAAATGATCTTTTGGTAGAGGCAGCTGGCAGGGTAAAAATAACATAAATAAAGTGAACATTTCTGAAAAGTCAAATAAAAAAAAAATTGCCTGATTGATATGTCTGCTGATAAATCTTGTTTAAAAAAAGGTTGGAAACCAATGCAGTACCTACTGCAGCAGTGCAGCTGAGTGTAACCCAGCAGAAACCTGTTAAAACCAGAAACTGAGAATTGTGTGAGGCAGTACCCTTGATCTGTAGCAACAGATCAAGGGTACTTGATCTGTTGCTACAGATCAAGAACTGTGATCTGGAACAATGATCGTACTCTCAACAAAGTATTTTGTAAAATTTTTTTTACTAAATTGAATATTTACAAGAGAAACATCAATAACAATGCGTTTTAACTATCAAGTTTGCACCATACGCTATGAATGCAGTGGAGACAAAACAACTTATTAAGCCATTTTCGTTTTTCTTTCCAAGAAGGTTGCAATGTAACTCTTACATTTTTTATTATTATGAGCCTATTATGTAGGCTTAATTAATAAGTGCATTTACAAAAGTTCTTGATAGGACAAAGGTAAATCTATCTGGCAGTCACTTGCATGTTTTCTGTTGAAGTCGAGTTCTATGTCCACTGTAGACTAAATTCTATCACATTATTATATGATCCTATGCTATTTCATAGAATTTGAGGCGTTGGGTGAAAAAAAGATTTTCTAGCAAAGATTAGCATGGATTTTTGTAGAATATCCGGAAAGTTGAGAAATAGAAAGCACCTTTTTTTTTAAATACAAACATTTATATATAAATTTTTTAGCTTAAGTGAAGGTGCTTGCGAGCACCCATTTTAGGATCGGTCGCGAGCAAAATTTATTTTTTAAAGAGCACAATGGTGCTCGTGAGCACCAGGTTAAGAATCCCTGCTCTAAATCTTATGTTTCTTTTGTTACAGAGCTGAATGTAACAGGGGTGCTGGGGGTTTCAGGAACTGATGGCAGTCATCATGAAACAAATAAATACATGAGACGTGTTAGGGTAAATAAGAATATGTGACAGAGCGTCATCATGGATAAAGTTGAATATCAATCCATTATCAAATTCCTGTTTTTACAAGGCAAACAGTCAAGGGACTATTCACAAAGAGATGTCTACTGTGGCGTATAGGGTTAGGTTATCTGTCCATCTTATGAAGTTATAAAACATTGGTGGAGATAGTTCAAGCGTGGCCAGGAGAGCATCCATGATGAGGAAAGAAGTGGGTGGTCATCCACATCTCACACTCTGAATTCATGGAGAAAATTGAACAGCTGATCCTCGGTGATTGACGGATAATAATTAAACAGATAGTTGCTGAGACTGGGATATGCAATGAATCAGTGGAGAGCATAATTCACAATGATTTGAATACAAATAAGGCCTCAGCATGATGGATTCCTCATTTGCTCATGTCTTCAGAGAGAAAGAAGGCAACCTTGCTCTGCCAAATTGATTACCATGTATGACAGAAATCCTGACTTGTTTTTTCTTCTGACTATGGATGAATACATCACTTTGACCCAGAAACAACAAACAGGTTTCAAAATAATAGAAACATCTATCATCACCAATTTCCAAAAAGGCCAGAATGCAACCATTTGCAGAAATGGTGTTCTTATCAGTTTTCTGGGATAAGATGGACATTATTCTCACAGATTAATTGGAAAAGGGTACTGCCATAAATCCACATTACTATAGCAACTTATAAAGCAATTAAGGAAAAGCAGCATGAAATGCTCAGCAAAAGTATACTGCTGCTTCACAACAATACACCAGTCCACACTGCTGTGCAATCACTGATCTTGGCTGGAAGTTAGGACTTCATATCTTGCCACTCCCACCTTGTTCCTCTGACTTGGCACTTCTGACTTCTTCCTCTTTCCGCAGATGAAATCATTTTTGCATTGAAAGAATTTATTTGGCAATGCAGAGGTAATTCTGAGAAACAAATATGGTTTCGAGGACCAAGTGAAACCTACAAAAATGGCATAGGAAAGTACCACAAAAGAGGAGAAATATATTGCTTTGGGTGGTGACTACATAGAGAAGCAGTAATATATGTTCCAAATCTGAATCTATGGGACATATAGAATATAGTCAGGGTTAACATTTTGATAACGTTTTGATATATCCCCTAGTAAGCTAGGGAGTGTTGTGATTCAAGATGAAAACAAATAAACATTGTGATTAAATTTGGTATGAACCTTTCCCTGCAGCATAAACAAGCAGCTAGAAAGGCATAGGATGTTCTATCCATGATTTACAGGAACTTTGCTGGTAAAACGAAGGATGTCATTATCCCTCTATACAAAACTATGGTTCAACTGCCTTTGGAATATTGAAGAAACTTCAGGAGAGTGTTCAAAGAAGAGCAACCAGATTAGTGATGAGGGCAAATTGATACGCATATGAATAAAAGCTTAGAAAGTGTGATTTATGCAGTTTGACAACTACACACCCAAGGGAAGATTTGATTGGGGTATTTAAAGTACCACAAATGGGGTTGAGTAAAATGAATGAGGAAGGTCTGTTCTCCCTCACAGATGAGACAAGAACCAGGGGACACAAATATAAAATCTCAGAGTATAAGAGAAAGCTGGATCACATCACTTTTTTTTATTTCCTAACAAGATAAAAAAAAAACCCTCTAAGGAAAAAAATGGTTCACTCACTTGTTGAGTTAAAACGGGTAAACGTATTTAATTTAGTGCAACTTGAATACACATTTTCGATTGCACTAAAGTTAAATTTTCATATTAAATTGTGAAAAAAATGTTAAATATTAAAAACAAAAATTGAATTATAAATACACACAAAGTTACAATAAGCTACATTACTGTACCATATTTCCCAATGTGTGGGTTATTAATAATTTATATGAAAAAATTATTTATTATAAATACAATATGCTTCCAAATGACTATCTCTGAACAAATATTTTTACATTTTGTAGTATATTTGCCATTTTATTTATTTTATGGGTTCTACTGAAATAATTTTCAGCAATATTTATTAATTCAAAATTTCAGTACAACAAAATGGTTCGTGCACCCTTGAGAAATTCATTGTAATGGAATTTTACTGTATATAGAAAATAAAAAACTCAAAAATGCAAAATTGAAACATAAAAATAACAGGTTCCATTTAAGGTTAAAAAGTATGTGTTTTTCCCCAAGGTGGGGGGATTGTGACAGTTTTGCAGAGGTGGGGGGTTTGATTTTTTGTAGCAACAGGCTATGCAACAGGTCCCTCATTAAATGATATGGCGTATTTCACTATGAGCTACACACTAAAGCATGAATAAATTAGGACACATACATATTCAAGCAAGTTTGTGACCTTGTTCCTTTGCTATCAGAAGTTTATCTTATCAGGCATGTTCTGTTGAATATCTGATAAAATATGTTTCTTGAATTTAATGATTTAGCTATTCTGTAAAGAAACAAGATATGATATAAAAATGCAAAAACGAGTGGATGCTAATAAGAAATACACTTTCTCATGTGAATTTTTTGGAGCAATTATGAGTTATTTCTTAATTCCAGACAAATTTTTCCATATTGTTTATCATTATTATCACATTTGATTAAAAAAATGTACTGTAATGAGGTAATTCATATAGCATCATGAATGACAAAAAAGTTAAGATTCTTGATTACAGAAAACTTAAGACCTAAAATTTTCTGTTGTGATTTCACCACACATAAGAAGAAAGAATCTGAATGCACATATATATATATTTTTTTGTAAACTTAATTAGTACCAACCTAGCCAAGTGGACAATCTAAAGGGTGCAGTAATACACAACATGATTTGTGTGGATTGTGATTCATGCATGCATAACTGCTCAATACTGTTAACGATTGTATTCAGCATCAAAAGAATTAATTGTAACTCCTCTGAACTTAGTAGTCTTAGGGGTATAAACAAGAATATATTTTTGAATAAATTTTAACCAAAAATATTAAGGAGGCAGCAAAGGAAGTAAGCAAACCCTTAGCCATAATTATGAGAGCTTCCATGGACTCAGGGGAAGTACCCATGGACTGGAGATGTGCAAATGTGACCCCAATTCACAAAGGAGGATCAAAGGGCGACACAAGTAATTATAGACCTGTTAGTTTAACTTCTGTTCCCGGAAAATTAATGGAGGCATGGTTAAAGAAGCACTGCAGGATCATCTAGACAAGACTTCAGTTATAGCTCAGACACAGCATGGTTTTGTTAAGGGGAAGTCTTGCCTGACCAATTTGATTGGATACTATGATGCAGTCACAAAAGAACTGGATGCAGGGAATAACTTTGATATTATATACTTGGATCTTAGAAAGGCTTTTGATACTGTTGCACATGGAAGACTGCTGCACAAATTGGAGCAGTGTGGCATTGGAGGCAAATTGCTGCTATGGATAAAGGGGTGGTTGAGGGGGAGAAGACAGAGTGGTAATCAATGGACACTGCTCATCGTGGACTAGTGTTATTAGTGGAGTCCCTCAGGGTTCAGTATTGGGTCCATTGTTGTTTTCTGTATTTATAAATGATATTGATGATGGTATATCAAGCTTAATGTCCAAGTTTGCAGACGATACGAAGGTTGGCAGGGTTGTCAAGGACACTACTGACACTATGCTACTGCAACAGGATCTGGGAAGGTTGAGCAGATGGGCTGAGAGGTGGCAAATGAAGTTTAACATTGACAAATGTAAAGTACTACATATGGGAAACAGCAATCCCAGAGCAACGTATCAACTCTGTGGTACTACACTGACAATGGTAGAGAATGAAAGGGACCTGGGGGTGGTTGTGCAGGCAGATATGAAGTTTTCTGAGCAGTGCAGACGGGCTGCAAGAGTAGCTCATGGTGTATTGTCAATGATATATAGGAATTTTTCTAGCAGGGATAAGGAGGTGATTATTCCCTTGTATAAGGCAATGGTCAGGACACACCTAGAGTACTGTATACAGGTCTGGAGGCCTCATTTCAAGAAGGATGTAGAGATGCTGGAACGAGTACAGAGAAGGGCAACAAGATTAGTGAATGGAACAAAGGGGTGCTCTTACGAAGAAAGGCTTAAGGTTTGCAAATTACAGTGTCTGGAGACTAGGCACCAGCGAGGTGATCTGATAGAGGTGTATAAAGCCTTGAATGGTTTGAGCATGCTCAATGCTGATGGGATTCTTCCTCTTGCTCAGAATAATCACCTGAGAGGGCATAAATTCAAATTGAGGAAAGACAGATGTAGGATAGACGTGAGGAAATTTGGTCTTTAGCCAGCGGGTGGTTGGTTGGTGGAACAGACTGCCATCCCTTGTCGTGGAAGTTGATAGCCTAAATAAGTTTAATGCCCAGCTGGACAGGTATTTCAAACAAACAGAGGGGTGAAGTGGAAGTGGTTTTTTTTATTTATTCATTTATTATTATTATATATATATATATATATATAGATATATTTTTTTTTTTTTTTTTTGGCCGATGCTGCATAAGCTCACTTTCTTGCATCAAATGCCTCTACTAATGCTAATGCTAATGTAGGTCAGGATCCTCTTGGGGCCCATTCCAGAGGGACAGACAAAAAAAAAAAAAAAACCACCCTGGTGTACGGGAAAAAATTATAAAATAAAAATAAATAAATAAATAAAATTTAAAAAAATTATAAATAAAATAAAAATAAATGAATAAATAAAATTTAAAAAATATAATAAATAAAATAAAATAAAATAAATAAATAATTTTTTTAAAAAAAATAATAATAAAATAAAAATAATAAAAATAAATAAATAAAATAAATAAATAAATAATTTTTTAAAAAAAATAATAATAAAATAAAAATAATAAAAATAAAAAAATAAAAAAGAATAAAAAAATAATAATAATAAAAAACCACCCGTGGTGGAGGTTTTGGAAAAAAAATAAATAAAATAACAATAACAAAATAATAATAATAATAAATCAATAAATAAATAAAAAATAAATAAAAAATAAATAAAATTTAAAAATAATAATAAAATAAAATAAAATAAATAAAAAATAAATAAAAATAATTAAAAAATTAAAATAAAATAAATTTTGAGAAAAAAATAAAAATAATAATTAAAATATATATATATATATATATATATATATATATATACAGTATAATAAATAAAAGTAAGTGTGAAGTGGCTGACTCCAAACAGAATGCAAGGAGGAGAAGAAAAAAAAAAAACAGCCATTGTCTAATCCATTTCAGGCTCAATACCATGCTACATGATCTCCTTCGAGCAAAGACTTCCGTAGCAAAGTTGTGAAGAGCAAATAAGCGTTCAGGGGTTTTGAGTAACTGGTCTAATTGGTTTTCCGATATTGGGATGGTGTTCACTAAACCTTATCTCAAGTCTTCGTACAGAATACAGTCAAAAAGGAGGTGCCTCCAGTTTTCCTTGGCTCCACAGTAGCACAGGTCAGTCGTGCAGAAGCCTAATTTGTACAGTTTTTCATTAAGAGAGCCATGTCCAGTAACTAGGAAGGAAGTCTCCATGGCGAGGGAAAGCCAGGATTGGACCGAATTAGAGGATGTAAAGGTGACATCAGGAAGGAATCTTCTAGTAACCACTCCAGGTTACTAGAAGATTCTAGTACATCTGGCAGACCTGCTGGGATACATCCCAGCGGGTCTGCCAGATGTGCACTAACTCGTAGCATTTCAGCTTTTGGATCGGTGTAAAGATCAAGCTTGATGTCATGTAACTAGTGGGGATGTTGTTTTTAATTCTCAATATTAGTCCTCTGTAAGCGGCATACAAATCCAGAGGAAGTGTTCCAGCTATGATCTGGATGGCTGCTGTAGAAACTGTTCTGCAAACTCTATGGGTAGCCAGTAGCATTGTACGTTGGATGGAATTCAATCTATCTCTCATCTTGACCAAGCCAATTCAGTGAAACCAAGCACCGGCTGCATATGTGATGATTGGCAGAAGACTGATTTATAGTAGAGATGAAGCGTCCTCTTGGAAAGGCCCCAGTTGTTCCTGGAGATACGAATAATGAAGCCAGAGAGCTCCTTGACTTTTGATATGAGATGGGTGAGGTGTGGCAGGAAGCTCAGTTTGTGGTCAACTACCACTCCAAGAATGGTAGCTTCAGTAACTATGGTTAGCCAGATTCCAGAGATTTTAACCGGATTTTAATCTAGCTTGTGCTTAAAGAGCATCATTTTGATTTTACTTGTATTTTACTTGCAGAGTTTGTTCCATGCTGCCCAGGAGGAGAGATCAGACAGGACCAGATTGGCGTTATGTTCAATAGCACTCCTAGATTTTCCAGACAATGATCGTAAGGTCATCGGCAAAGGCTACAACTTTGGTGTTCTCAAAGGAACGGGAGAGCCAATTCTGTAGAACCATATTCCACACCATAGGCCCCAAAACTGACCCCTGGGGGCATCCCCGAGAGACAGGCCTGAGGACATGTTGATACTTGGATTTTAGGATAACAGTTCTTTCAGAGAAGTAGTTAAGGAAATGTTTATATAATTGATGGGAACAGGAGGCAGACCGGAGGCGCTCCAAAGCACTGTCCCACCAGACAGTGTCGAATGCTCCCTCATAATCGACAAAGATTGCCAATTCAAACTTGGCTTCGGCGTTTTCTATATGTAACACCAGGTCAAAAAAAGGGCCTCTTCAGAGGAGCGTCCTGGTGTGAAGCCATATTGATGTGGAGAGATTAGATTTTTCGCCTTGAAAAGTGCCGAGACTCTTAAGACCATAAGACGCTCGAGAATTTTCCCGAGATTTTCGAAGAGTGCAATGGGACGGAAGGAACAAGGATCTGAAGGTGGCTTATGTGGTTTCTTTATCAGGCGCAGAAGCGCAGTTTTCAAGACCTTGGGAAAGAAACCTCCCTGGAGGCATTTATTGTACAACAGGAGGAGGTATAACGGCCTTAGTTTAAACAGACGCAAGATGAAGATATACTCTATCAGGTCTAGGCCAGGGCATTTGTTGGGGTTTATTTTCTGTAATACTTCAGTCAGCTCTTCCAGGATGAAAGGATCCGTTGTTTTCTGTGGCGTGGTTTCGATTTGCTCTTCTGATTACTGTATGCTCTGGGAGATCATCAGGAACATCGTCTGGAGGAAACACCCTGTCAAGGATTAGATTGGCTGAATCATTCCAGTTGGAAGTTTCCTGGGAGTTAGCCTGTACAGTGTTGAAAATTTCAGGGGTGAAGGTTTTATCTCTTGTGATTTTATACACTAAATCCCAGGGGTTGGAATTCCCAGTTTCCTTAAAAAGCTCACCTAGGTTGCTTTCTTCCTGGCTGCTGGCTTTAGTATAGTCGTTTTTCTTTTGGATGTAGTCACTGTAGAGCCGTTCGACTTCAGGGGGCGCCCAGTCCCGGTGCCCCTGGTAGTAACGTTGTGCCTGCAGTGTCTCCGAAGTCTAGTGAGATCATTGGTCCACCAAGTGGAGACAATAGGTCGGAATATTTTCTTTTCGGCGGATTTATAGGATGCTTTGCGGATTGCTTGCTGGAGAGCAGTTACCAGTTCATTGGCTTACTTGGATTTATATAGATTTCGCGCACTTTCAGGGAAGTCTCCTTTAATAGAACATTCAAAGGATTGCCAGTCGACATTTCTGATGGAGAACCTCACAAGTGCAGGCAGTCTTATCTGGTTGTCTTTTTTCAGTGGGGTTAAGTTTATGAGGAAAAGTATGACTCTATGGTCACTGAGGGTCCAGTCTGGGATAACCTTCTAGTCAGAGACCAGGGGGGTCAAGGTCCCTAGTGGAGATGGTGACATCAATGTTCGATTCACCTGTACAGCTGCTATACGTGGTGTAGAGACTGGGTTGATTGTGTATTGTTAGGTTTCTATTCAGAACAAGGTCCTCCAGAAGTAATCCACAGGCATCAGCAGTAGGGAAAAACCAGAACTTAGACTTGGCATTAACGTCAGAGGCAACTAGGAAAAAATTTGAGCTGAGGAAGTCAAGAGCATATTCCAGGAAGTTAAGTGAGTTGTTAAAATCAGCAGAATGGGGACAATACAGGGACAGCAGGTAGAATGACCGTGTGGCGTATGTGATCTGCACACAAATGGCAAGCTGATTGCAGAGACCATGTATTACGAGGACATCCAAATCCTTGTTTAGAACGACGATGCGTGTCTTTGGGTCCTCCAGGATAGGCTGGATGACTCCAGTGTGCATTGAGAAGCCGGTGATTTTGGATGTGTGATTGGAATGGTTTTTAGCAGCATAAGGCTCCTGGATTGCAATCACATCCACTGCATGCAACTCAGCAGCCAGACGAATCTCATTGGCAATGGCACGAGACCTGTGTCCATTGATTTGCATGACTTTGAGGTATTGGTGGCTGGGTGTGTCCTCCCACATAAGGAGGGTGGTATATGCAAATTTTCAATCCGTTGAGTTTGGAATTGATTTTAGCAGGTAACAAGAAGTTAGAACTGTTTTCTGACGGTCGCGGCCGAAGTGGAAAACTTAGCACTCCAATACCCATTCAATTTATAAAATTTAATTTGCAGTATTAGAGTTACCCTAGATAAACCTAATCCAACCATGTGTATTATGTTCATTAATTGGGTGCGTTGTCTGGTCGGCTTGCCTGTTTTTCTCAAAGAAACATCCGATTTTCTGAAAAAAAAAAGTAAGTGCTATCCTTCCTATATCTTTCATGGCTGCGCACATGGCTGGGGCAGCCATGAAAGATGTATCTAGTGACTGATTGATTTTAAGCTTGCAGTAGCACCGAACGATTGGAGAAGTAACTTTTAAAAAGTTACTATAAATTGTTAGAGCAAAATTGAAAGTCTGATGCATTATGAGGCGCTACACCACCACCACCACCACAAAGTGTCAAATAACCCATAAAATCATTATATATTACTAAAGTGTATTTGAAGGATGATTCACCGATTATTGTTTCAAATTCATAAAGTGCATATTCACAACTTTTGCTGTTTAAAACCGAAATGTAGATCAGAGGTCAAATCTGATTCCAGTTTCAAATTCAAATCTGAGTTTGGTCGCATCAATGGGCCATTATTCTTTCAAGTAATTTATCTAAGGGTTGACAACAGTAAGACTTGGGATCGTTAGGTAATTTGTTCGGTACGTTTTTCAATAGCGAAGACTTCCAAACAGACAGAAACGCACCAGCCAGAGGAGTTTCCTAGGGAATGTGATGCTCGGGTGCCAATTGTAATCTGGCCCACCTTTAAAATTTTCTTCATATGTGTACGTAAGTTTCAGGTTTTCAGGTGCCCCTTGAACGTTGGCGTCTGGGTGCGATGAACCCCTTGCACCTTCCGGACGGCCCCAGCCCCTGACCTGTCCACTGGAAGCATCTTTTTTGTGTCATTAAATGTGTTCACACAACATACATTAATGTCTGTAACTTTTATGACGTTTTCTTTAACTTCTGGGCTAACATTACTCTAAGTATCCTGCCTATGTTCCTGTTTCAGAGTGTCACATAATGTATTTATTTTTACTCGAAAACACACTCTATTATTCTGCGATCTGTCGGGATGTAATATTATTTTTGTCATTCATATGACCTTGAAACTGGTGTATAATCGTAGTTCTTTAATTGTATCGTTTTTTCTAAATCCCCGGAATTTCGGGTTTTTCGTTCAGAGAGACAGCAAATCGATTTATAATATTTATTGCTCAATATGGCCTAAGTTGCTAGTGCGCGTAAACTCTATAGCAACAACCAACCATACTCCAGGTGTCACGTGTGTAAATTAAAGGTAGTGTTAGTTAAAATGGCGCTTTCTGTGAATGTAAGCGTTGAAGCTACTCAAGAATACCAAGTCCAGGAAATTACTTACGATGGCCAAGAAATTTATTCTCAGTAAGTTTTGAAGCAGAATTTTTTATCAGTAAGAAAGGAATATCCCATAATTCATATACTAAACTAACATCGCCATTTGGTATCGTTTCATCTCACCGCATAAAGTGTTCACAGCATAAAATTTTCAGTATAAAGAACTGTCAAAAACAGATTACAATAATCCATCGCCTAATTTTGGAGGATATGTTTTTTTAAATGTGCTTTAAAGAAAATTGATCATATAAAGGGTGTGAAGTTCGCTTTAATTTTCCCTTTATAGGACTATTGTAGTAGTAGTAGTGGCATGTGATGCAAGAAAGCAAGTGTATGAGCTTATGCAGCATCAGCCAACAAGATTGCCCTCACAAATCTTGTTGCCCTTCTCTGTACACGCTCTAGCAAATCTACATCCTTCCTAAAATGAAGCCTCCAGACCTGTATGCAGTACTCAAGGTGTGGCCTAACCATTGCCTTATACAGAGGGACAGTCGCTTCCTTTTCCATGCTAACAAAATTCCTATATATCATTGACAAAACCCCATGACCTGTCCTGGCATGTCATGGGGTTTTGTCAATGCTCTCATAAATATGGCCTGTCTGCATTGCTCAGAAAACTTCATATCTGACTGCACAGTTACTCCCAGGTCTTTTTCATTTTCTACCACCTTAAGTGTAGTACCACAGAGTTGGTAAGTTTCTCTGGGGTTACTTCTACCCATTTTTCAAGGTTAAACTTCAGTTGCCACTTCTCAGCCCATCTGCCCAAATTTTCTAGATCCTGTTGCAGTAGCACACTGCCATTACTGTCATTAACAACCTTTGTATCATCTGCAAAGTTCGACACTAAGCCTGATATACCTTCATCAATGTCATTGATAAATATACATAACAACAGTGGACCCAACATCGAACCCTGTTGGACTCCACTTATAACAGTAATCCACGAAGAGTACCCATTAATTACCACCCTCTGTCTTCTCCCACTCAACCATCCTTTTATCCATTGTAGCAACTTACCCTTAATACCATTCTGCTCCAATTTGTACAGTAGTCTTCCATGTGCAACAGTGTCAAAAGCTTTCTCGAAATTCAAGTATATGATATCAAAATTATTTTTTGCTTCCAGTTCCTTTGTAACCACATCATAATAACCAATCAAATTTATCAGACAAGACTTTCCCTTAACAAACCCATGGCATGTCTGAATTATTGCTGCAATCTTGTCTAGATGATCCTGCAGTGCATCTTTAACCAGTGACTCCATTATTTTACCTGGAACAAAAGTTAAACTAACTGGTCTGTAATTACTCATGTCATCCTTCAATCTCCCTTTGTGAATTGGGGATACATTTGCACATTTCCTGTCCGTGGGGACTTCCCCAGAGTCTAAGCTCAGGGGAAGTTCCCATGCTCTCATAATTATGGCTAATAGTTTGCTGCCTCCTTTAATATAACTGGATAGATCCCATCCTCCCCAGGTGCCTTTCTTTTGTTTAACTTCAACAATTTGTCCTCCACTTTGCTCTCAGTTATTACGAAATCATTAAGCACCCAGTTACAATTTGATAAACTTCTGGTATTTTCCTTCCTTAATAACTCCTCGTGTGAATGTAGATGCGAAATACTCATTCAGTTTGTTTGCTATCTGAGCAGGATCATCAATGGTTGAACCATCAATATTGAGTGGACCATTCTGATTCATCCCCTTCCTTTTAAGAGTTTTTCGGTCTCCTTTAGTTATGTTTAAAATTCGGCGTTCCATACTTCTTTGCGTTGACCTTCAGTCTTTAGAAAGTTTTAGCAATCAATGTCCGTGTGTCACAACCATATTTTAGGACAGGGAAGATACATTGATTAAAAAACATTTTTGTTTGAGACAGAGTGGTAAGTTTGTCCTGAAGACTATATTAAGCTTTCCGAATGCTTGGAATTCCAATTTTATTTCTAAAATTGGAATTTCTAAATCCAGTCAATGACTTACTGCCCCTGGAATCTGAGCTGAGTTCAATAGGAATAGAGAAACTCCCATGTGTACATTCACTGTGAAACTTCATCCTAAACAAGTAGGACTTCATGAAATGTAGAGGTCCAAAAACGCTTTTTTAAATACTGGAAAATCAAAAGAAATGGTTGGCTTGGGCTAAGAGCCATCAACATTGGACAATCAAAGAGTGGAAAAATATAGTGTGGTTGAATGAATCCAAATTTGAAATTTTTGGATCCAAATATAGAATTTATGCGAGATAATCAACCGAAGGAAAAATGGTGCCACATTGTTTAGTGCTTATATTTAAGCATGGTGGTGGTGGTTACGTGATGGGATTACTTCTGTTTTTCTGGAATGGGTTGAAATCATCAGAATAGAAGGAATTTTAAGAAAAGGAGGCTATAAAACATTCTTGAATGTAATGCAATACCCTCTGGACTTTGAATTTGTGGAGGAAATTTTATATTACAAGTCAATGACCTGAAGCACAGCTTTGAGCTGTGCAAGTACCTTCTAGCAACTAGAAGGTCCTTGCAGAGCTAGAAACAACAGGAGGGGCTAATATTTTTTATTACAAACCCCTTTCAACATAATATTTTTTTTATTGCAAATCCGTTTAAATGTAATATTTTTATTGTAAACCACTAAGCCTATATTCTCTGAAATCGTATAATAGTTCTGAATTTTTATAAAATATTTCCAGTATTACGTTTTTATAAGCAGTATTGCTTAATAATAAAAATTATTATTAAGTAACTATACATAACAATGGTTTTTGAGAATGAAAAAAAAAATAGTATGGAAAACAATTATTTAACACGATATACTGTAAGATAATAAACTAATTACAGTATAAGGAATTGTGGGAGATGTGGTTTCTTTTGTTGGCAGTTCTTTACTTTATATAATTTTATTTTACTTTATTGTTTATTATTAGTGATATTTTGTAGTTTACTACAAAAATATATCTATGTAAATGTAAGCAGACGCCATTACAGAATTTTTAGTGTGAATCCCCTGGAACACTTGCGAACCCCCAGGGGTTTACGAATCACTGGTTGGGAACCTCTGATCTAGACCAGTGGTTCCCAAAGTTGGCAGTACTGTCCCCTAGGGGCAGCTGGTTTACCTGGGAGTGCAAAGAAGCAAGGGGGGGGGGGGTAACAGGAGAGCATTTGAGGCCAGACCTTCCCGAATGTGTTGATTGCTTATTTACTTATTGTTCAGGTTAGTGCATAACACAAATATTTGTGCATATTTGTTAAGTAATTACACAGGGTGTCACACAAATGGTGTGCAGAACTCAAGATTCCGTTCCCAAATTATAAGTGAAAATCATGCACCCTTGTCTGAGTACAGCATTTTCAGGAACTATCGTCCTGACATAGCAGACATTTTTTTTTTAACATTTTGTTTAACAAAATGTTTAACATTTTTTTCAGTCACTTCATGTTAAATTTCAAAAGTGGCAAACACTGTCAAGGATATTTTGTAATGCCTCACAACAAAAAAATAATGGTTTGCATGCATCATACAATATTTCATTGTTGATTGCCAAGTCTGGAAAGCCACATACAATTGATGAAGAACTCATCTTGCCAGCAGTAAGTGAGGTTCTGATTACTGTTTTACATAAGTCACCCTCTGTGGGCAGGAGCAGCAGTGCGTAGCACATGCTTCTTGATTAGACTGGGGTTTGAGCCCGTGACCACCAAATACGGAGGTTGCGGAAAGGTCAGGGAATGACCACCGCATATCCCCGGAGCAGTATGGCCTTAGTTGCTAATGCTCCTAAAAACCAAATAACTAACTAACTAACATGTCACCACATAAAGTAATTAAGAGTATTCCACTAAGCAACAATTCAATTCAAAGATGTATAGATGAAATGGCTGAGAATGTGGATATGTTGTATAGCATACTAAGGACTACAGAATTTGCATTACAGCTAGATGAGTCAACTTTGCCAGGCAATGACCCTTTGCTTCTAGCATATGTTCTCCTTAAAAAAGATGAAAGTTTAGTTCAAAATTATTGTTTGAAAGGCAGTTAGAAACAGATACTAAAGGTGAGTCAATATTTTGTATTGTTCAGCAGTTCTTTAAAGACATGAAAATTCCACTTGCTAACGCTCTTGCAACTTATGGAATTCTATAAATGACTGGGCGCTACCGTGGTTGTGTTGCATACTTGAAGAAAGTTGTACCAAATGTCTTTACCATTCACTGTGTTATTCATTGGCAACATCTGGTTGCAAAAAACCTCAGTGATTGCCTTCACAAGTCATTACACACTGTCATTACTGGTGTTAATAAAATCAAAGCCCATTCTCTCAACAATAGACTATTCTGGGAGCTTTGTGTTGAGAATGATAAGGATTTTCAACGTTTGTTGCTTCTTACTGAAGTTCATTGGCTATCAAAAGGCAACTGTGTAACACACTTTTACAATCTTTTTGACTCTGTTGTGGAGTTTTTTGAAGAGAAAGATGGATGCTTTTCTCATTGATAAACTTAAAGGTATCAGGCATGACATTACATATTTGTCCAAACTATTTGCAAAGTTCAGTGAAATGAATTTACAGTTGTAAGGAAATGATATCAACCTTATTAAGGCCAAATCTGTAGTATCCACTTTGATTTCAAATTTAACTTTATTCAAGTGTAGTATAAGCTGTTGCGAGCTATATCAATTTCCCTCTCTGTCTGAGCTAGAAAAGATTGGTGGGATATGGGATGATGATCTGTGAGTCTTTTGTGATCATTTGGATATGCTGCTTAAAGATATGTCTGAATGATTTAAGGATGATCTTTTGATAGAAATTCCAGATTGGGTGATGAATCCATTTTTAGATATTGAGGAAGTTGGGGTATTAGACTTAGGGGAAGAACTAATTGACTTACAAAATGATGTTCAGCTGAAACTGAAGTTTAAGAAATCTTATCAAGAGTTTTGGTTACAGAAGAAAATTTCTGATCACTGTCCTGCACTATGGTGAAGAAGCACTATGGTGAAGAAGCTACTTATTACATTCCCAACTTCATATTTAGTAGAATGTGGTTTTAGTGTGATCATCCAATTTACCCAAACAAAGAAATTGACTCCAGATTACTGAACATGTGATTTAAGACTCCTTCTAAGCAACTTTAAACAGGACATTGAAAAACTGGTATTATGTCATCAAACCCATCCCTTGCATTAAAAATTTACAGAAAAATGAACTTGTTACTAAATGTAGTTCTAAGACTTTCGTTAAATGATTGTCAGATTTTGAAAAGCTAGAATCAGTAGTCCAGTAATTTCAATATGTTGAATTAAATAAAATAAAACTTTTATTGGATTCCATGTCAGTGTAAGGCAGTGATAAAATCTCATGTAGGGTATTTTGGTGAAAAATCAGTGTAGTTGTTAATATTAATCATTTCAATATTTTTTGTTGTAAATTTTTCACTGCTTAATAAAAAAGCTTAAAATACTTTGTAGTGTGTGTTTTTGATATATTAAGCCTTACATTCTTAGCTAATTTAAAAAAAACAATGAAAACTATTGTTATTCATTGCTATTCCAAACTTTTAGGTGGAAGTATAGAGTAATCAACGTGTAACTAATAAGGTTGGTAATGCAATAAGAAAAAGTGATCGGAACAAACTGATAGAACAAGATATATATATATACTTACAGAATATCATGTCTTCCTAGGGTTCATGTAATGCTGTGAAACACCCTTCTCATGCTTCTCAGTCTTTAAAGAATGATGAAAGAAATCCAAAGTAATCAAGGAAAAATAAGAACTACTCAAAACACAATTTTACATAGAGGGGCAATATGTCCCTGCGCAAAACTATATTTGGTACTGCTAGATGCCTCATTTAGAGTATAGATAGCAGTGGTTTTTAGATTGTATCCCCTGGCACATTGGTGTTGTGAGATTATTATTAGCCATATGGTGCAAGGAAGCCTGCGGCTTATGCTGCACCAGCCAAAAAAAAATTTCTGAATTACTGAGAGAGTAAAGAGAAGTAGAAGGGAATCACCAAGAAAAGGAAGAATGATGATATCCAGCTCAGGACCATGGGTGTGCCAAGCCCATACTCACCAGATTAGGAGAAACTGCATCGAGTTCAGTGGTGATCAACCTTTAGGTGCACTGCAAATAATAATTTGTTTAAATCTAAGCATGGTTCAAGTTTTTTTTAACTCTGGCTGAGTTGGTTGGTCTCAGGCATAGATAGCAAGGTTCCCCTTCTGGAAAAACTGGGGTTTTTCATCCAGCAAAGCAGGCAACTCAACCAAAGAACACACAATTTACATACACAACACACATGGGTGGGTAGTCGAAAGGAATTTCCAGGCATGGCTCAAGTGACAAAAAACTTGAACTGCTGAGGTACATTTTAAACAAATGATGTCCCTCTGCCATACAAATGATCTCTGATGTGGAAGCAATAATTGAGATGTTCTTTTGTTTAAGGAGACCAGATTGAACTACATGGATACAAAAAATAATAAAAAAAAAACCATTTGGGATTACTGTACTTTAATTATTCCTCTTCAAATAGGAAAATGCAGGTGAGTTTTGAAACTTTTAACTACAAATTTTAATATGAACAATCCCTTTCTAATTATTTATTGCTTTTTGTTTTGTATATAAATAATATGTTGCATGTCAAACTGAACAAGTTTTTAGCTTATGAGACAATGTTTATAATATTGCTGAACCACAGCCTTGTTACACTAAATATCCTGTAAATCCGCTGAATTTCAATGTGGTATTGTAATTAGAATTCAAGTTCTCTTATATCACAGTGGTTTTCAGTTTGTTTTTGATATTCCTAACATGTAACGCTTGGTGACTTAACTAATACTTTAAAGTCATCTGATTTATTTTCTGTGCTCCTAAAATTAGGTTATAAGCAAGTATATACATGCCTGTTTGTACCCTTAGTAATTCTGACATAGCCCATATAATTGCTAATACCATGAGCACTCCCAAGAAACTTTGTATTCTTCCTCCCCTCTGCTTTCCTGGGTACTGCATGTCCCAATAGAAGCAGAGCAAGAATTAGTTGTACTTTTTTCTTATGGATGTTTTTAAATTATTAGTCTATCTTCCTGTTCCCAAATCAGTAGTTTTTTTGAATCCTGTGGTATTGCCTCGCTAGTGTCGGCAGCCTTGCATCACTTCATTTTCAATTTGGGAAATGCATAAAAACCTACTTCAAAATTTCTAATTCTCATTTTATTCTGCCTAGGCACCATATGTCATGATGCAAAGTCCATGTTGTTCCTCAGTAGGATACCCTAAATTAAGATGACCATTTTTTTCTTGGGGATGCAGGACCTTTTTTTTTTTTTTAAAGGGCCCATCCCCTACTCCTGGTAGAGGATGAGTCCTTTGATGGGCTATATAAATGCTCTCGGTGGGATCTCAGCCCATTATGCTGCGGACCAGCACTGACTGTCATAGAATGGTCACCCCCCCCTCCAACTACTGACCATACCCGATGGTGCATAACCCCAACAATCAGAGAGGTGCACTCTAACATGAGCAGCCATCGCACGGCCTGATACGGGACCTTAAATAATACTTATTCTATAGTAATAATGATAATAATTTAATTTAAATAATAATCATTTTATTTGAACATTTGAAAACCCATTTTACATAAATGTTTGCATTGCACTAATTAACTGCTGTATATTTGTCTGAAGAATAAATTTTTTTCAATATATAGCAGGGTTTGCTAATATTTTCACACTGAAGGCCTCGCATGATAAACTCATGTTTATTTTAACAGCTATGATAGCGCGCACTGTTTGCACTTTCAGCTGTGATTTTTCATTGCTCCAAATGTAGTTTATGCAAGAAAACACTCTTTCAGCAAAAGCGTTGCTTCCAGGGAGGCACATCACAAGACTAACAACTTTCTTCATGTTAGCATGCAGCACATTATTTTCTTTCATGTGAAGAAGAGCTTCGCACCATTTCTTAGCAAGGGCCGTAGAATTGAGTTATTCGTTGTCTCTTACCGATAAATACGTTTGCAAGTAAGTAAATTCATCAAAGAGTTCATCGTGATTGATATTTAGTATTTGACACTCTGACGACAATAGATCAATTGCCATATCAGAATTTTCTCTCAGAGGAACCTGATTCAGAAGAAAGCAGTTTAAATCTGATAAATCTTCATTGTTTTTGTTCCAAGTTTTTAAATAAGATAAAGCCGTATCATAAAATTCTTTTGATGTTTCAAAATAAGATTCCATTATCATTTGCCATCATCCACTAAATCTATTAATTGTTTCTTCGCCATGTGTGGAATAAAATTTTCATCTCGTTGTGTCTCCAGTTTTGACCATAGATTTTTTACAACTAATGCTGATTCCTTAGCACACTCATCGCCTTCAAGCATCTTGATTGTATCATGAAAAAGAGAAGCTTGGGAATGAGCAGAGCTAATCCACAGTTCTGTGTCACTGCTATCAAAAAATTGTTTCAGCACTTTTGGACATTGGTATTCTTTTTGGACATTTAAGTATCCTTTCTAAGGCTGGAAGTAATAACAACCATCTCACATTAGCATAACCCAATATTTGTTTGTATTCCTGTCCAACAAAATCACAAAAATCTTTTTAAGCGTTCTACACGAACTGTGTATATATATATAGAAATACCCAAATATTTTCGTAACAAGTACTTCAATATCAATGAGCATTGAATCAAAAGCTGCCCTAGCACAATTATGTACAATATGTGCATTACAGTCAAGACTTATGTTTCTGTTTAATTGGGTTTTAAGTTTAGTTATAGCATTTTCTTTGCCTCTTCTTAGTAAACCTCCAAAGTTTGTGTGTGTTATTGGCTAAAAGTCCAATTACCTTATTATCCAACTCATAAGATGCAATTGTTTTCATGATTTCTGAAGAAATAATGTCAGCTGTTTCACCTGATATTTCAACAGAAGTTAAGACTATTATTGATCGGAGCATGTTGTATCCATCATACAACTCTCAGTAATTGGTAGTAACTTTTAAGTATTTGTGATTCAAAGTATCTCAAGAAAAGGTGAAAATTAGTGTTTTTAAGTTCATTTTTCATTTCTTCCAGCGACCAAGGGTAAAATACAATGTACATTTTTTACAATTGCCTTGCACTTTGTTCTTGAGCATGAAAATTTTTTGTCTGAAAATTTCTTTTGTAAACTCATTGTGCAGTCCATGCTTCGAAAACTTTGATTCTGTCAAATGGTATTATAGGCATAAGTACCATGAATAGCTAAATCGTATTCGGATTTTGATGGCTCAAGTTTGCGATAATAGTTACTAATACTTTGAGACTGAGAATTTGCTTCCAATGCAGTTTTGTGTTTTCATGTTATGGAAGATTTTCTTCCATCATGAAAGATGTTATGGAAGATTTTCCACCACTGGCTATAGAAAATATCGAATTGCACACAGTGCATTGTACTGAAGCGCTTTCATTGTTAACTGCATGAATAAATGAAAATTGGGCTTGTAATGATTTGCTGAAGTGAGCCTTTCGCTTTTTTGAACTAATAATTCTAAAATAACAAGTGAGTAATTAATTTAAAATTTCAATATACGAAGCAATTTACAGTTTTAATCCTATATAACTTTTTTATTTAATAATACAGTAAACACACGTAGTAAATAGAAAGACAAGTGTTCAACTCTACGAAAATACTTCTACTAGAAACCTGTCATCAAACCACTTTGATGTCTCGTTCATCACTGATCACAACCCAGGGCTGAATATTACAGTTGAGAACTCAGGGATTCCCAGTGTGGTTACACTGTTGCCAGTTTATCAGAATTTTAAGTTTTAATTTTAATTACAAAATTGTGGCTCTGGTCTTATATTCATTATTTTATAACTTTAAGGAAGAAATACAGAATCGGGGACAAAAATAAGCTGGGACAAAATAATCGGGAACAAAAATAAAAAAAAAAATAAACAAGTATTGTTTTGGGGATGAATGGTCACCTTACCCTAAATTTCCTCCACATCTCCAGTCTATAGGGACCTCTCCCAAATCCAAGGATGCTCTCATGTCCATGCTGCTGCTTTTAACATAATTGGATAGATTCCATCAGTCCTAGGTGTCTTATTTACTTTTAGCTTTAACAGTTTCTATTTCACTTCCCTATCATTATTACAAAATTGGCGAAGGTAAAGAAAGTCAACACAAGAACTGCGGGAAACTTTTAGTAGTCAAATGCTTTTCCTGGTACCGCAGCTTCTCCCTGCATTCTCGCTAACCAGATGGTGCATGTCGGTAATGGCAGTAGAAGTCGATAACAATGTATTGATTAGTTTTTTCTCATTATTAAAAGCAGATTATTGGAGTTCATGAGTGTAATGCCTTTGTGGCTGAAATTTACTTACGGGTACACCCTCCAGACTGCCTCAGTCTTAGGGTGTTTTTCCCCCTTCCCTCTGTTTTAACCCAATAGGAAAATTACTTCTACTGCAACTACCGATAATATGCACCATTTGTAGAAGTCATTTTAGTATCGGGTTAAAACAGCAGGTAGGGAGGATAAATACCCTAAGACTTGGGCAGTCTGGAGGGTGTACTCATAATAAGTACTCATAATAATTTCAGCCCACTCATGAACTCTGATAATCTGCTTTTAATAATAAGAAAAAAACTAATCAGTACATCATTATTGACTTCTACTGCCACTACCGATAACAACCAATATCTGTTTACTGAGAATGCGTGGAGGAGCTGCAGTACTGGGAAATACTTTTGACTGGTAAAAGTTTCCTGAAGTTTCCACTGGTTCTTGTGTTGGCTTTCTTTACCTTAGCCACAAAATCATTTAGCTTCCCAGTTATAACTTGGTTATATTTCTATCCTTAACTTCATGCATGAATGTAAATGCAAAATATTTATCAGTTTATAAGCAACCTAAACAGGATTATCAATAGTTGTGCCATTCATATTTGGTGAGCCATTGTGTTTCAGAAGTTCTGGTAAAAGTAATCCTAAACAGCCAACCAAGCATGCTGGTAATTCTAGGCATGTTATTCTAATTCATGTAGAAAGTCTTCACATTTCTCCCTTCTGGATTGAATAAAGAATACCAGTTTCTTTTAACTGTTATGTCAATGTTTGAAAATCTAAATATAGTTCTTCAATCCAACATACCTCAGATCTGTGTGCCGAAGTCATTATTCTAGGATATTGGTAGTGGCATAAAAAACACTACACTTCACCCATCCATACCCTCCAAGAATTTATCTAGTTCTTCCTTGAATTTATTCAAACCACATATTCCACAACAGATGGAAGTTTATTCCAACAATCAGCTGCCCAACCCTCCTTTCTCGATTTGAATTTATGTCCCCCCCATATGTGTAGTCTCAGTTAGAGAAAGAATACCATCAACATTGAGCTTACCCAATCCATTAAAGGCCTTAAACACCTCAATGAGATCTCCTCGCAGGTGCCTAGTCCTGTTCCATAAAGTCCGCAAACATTGCACAAGTTACACATTTTGTTAGACCATGATTTTTAGGGGAATTGCCCCTTAGGCTCTTCCCTGAATCACAGAAAAAACCTCTCCAAGTAGATAAGAAAATACAAGTTGTATGCTTCCCTCTTCATATAGGTAACTATCCAGTTGACCTTTGAATTCATTCAAACTGTCAGCCTCAGCTACCTGCTAGGGCAACTTGTTTCAGCAATCAACAACTTGCTGGCTTAAAGGAAACTTCTTATGATCTAATGTAAACCTTACCCTTGTAATTTGAATTTATGGCCCCTAGTTCTGGATTTCTTTATAACAGCGAAAATTTCACCTTTATTTATTTTACTAATCCCTCTTAGAGCCTTATAAATGTCAATCAGGGTCATCTCTGAGGTGCCTAGTTGCTAAGCTCTGTAACCCACATAATCAGTCTTTTCTTGTACGATTTACTTTTAGTAAGGATATAACTAATTTAAAACTCTGTGAACGTAATGGTAGAGTCAAATATATAACTTGAACTTGACAGAATAAGGTACAACGTAAACTTTAGTGCAATATGTAGCCGGGTCTTTTTGCCAATTTCACCATTCGAGTTGCCCATATTTGGACCTTTTCAAGAAGCTGAGTGTCTTTTTTTCAGATGAAGTCATACTTGAACACAGTATTCCAAAAGTGGTCTTACAATTACCTTATACATTGGGATTATGACCTCCCTATCCCTACAGGATAATATTCAACAAATTATTGATAGGACACTATGGACTTTCCAGAAAACTTCATATCTGCCTGTTTCCTAACTCCCAAATCTTTTTCTTCCTCTATTGTTATTAATTTAACCCCATTCCCTGAGTGCAAGACCTTGCATTTTGCTGTCATTTAAATAGTTTAACAATGAAAATTAATCAATTAATTGACAAGCTACTTATTTTACCACAATTTCATTGCATTAATTAAACATTTGCTCCAAAATACCAATACAAAAGCTCTATGAATAATAAGTCGTAAAAAAAATCTCTAGCTAAATTTAAAAATAAGCTAATGGACACAACTAAGACTATTAAGCTATTTGTCAAATGCAATTTAATATATTAATTAATCAGAAGAAACGGTAAAAATTTCCGAAAACTTATCCGTTCCCACAATCTCAAAATTCTTAATTTGCACACTTATGCTGAAAGAACGTTATGTGCAACAGTTTTTAAAACTTTCACCTCTATTTTGAAAGTTGATTACCATAGTAGACAAAACCAGAAACATGATTCTGATTTAGTAATAGGCACTTTTACTGCCAGAGTTGTGGAGAGTCTAAAAGAAGAAGAAAAGATTCTGCTCTTTTGCTTAGTGAGTAAGTGCTTTATTGGTGCATGTGACTAAATGGCAGACAAGCAAGGCTGTGCAAAGATACTTGGAAGCCTGGATGCAAATGGGGTTAAGGGGCCTAATTTATTTACATTGGGACTTTGATGGCTCCCTTGATTGGGACCTCTAGATCAGGGGTCATGGTCATGGTGTAGCACATCTAATGCACCCCCATTTGCACAGCCCTGCATTCAAGTTCCATTTGAAAAATTATAAATGTTCAGGTAGCACAAATTTTACTGCCAAGGATGTGGAGATTCTATAAGAAGAAAAAAAATTTCAAAATTGAAAATGACTGCCAGTCATTTTCAATTTTGAAATTTTTTCTGCACGTTTCCAGTACTTCTTGTTGTCATTAAATATAAAGAAATAAATGGACGATAGATGTTTTTTGCAGCATCAGTTCTGTTAGTTTCATTGTGAAAACCTATCAGATACTATTATGAAAGAATAGCATATGATAGGGTTTCATAATAGCATCTGGTAGGTTTTCATACTGTGACTAACATATGCTATTACAAAAGAGGACCAAAAACTGAGTTCAGATCTTCTCTCTTTCTGATGAGGCTTCGGAAATTGAAGAAAAAAAGAAAAAGTAGTTAAGAAAGCACATAATTTGCATTTTCTTAGCTATGTGCGTTTTCTTTCTTTCTTTTTTTTTTTGTTTTGTTTTGTTTTGGCCAGTGCAGCAAAAGTCTGTGGCTTCCTTGCACTATATGGTCAATACTGTAACTATTGCTATTACTAAATACTACTTAACAGCCAAGTTGAGACAGCAGCTCAGTTGTTATGAACAAAAATTTGACTCAGCATTTCTGAAGAGGGAGAAGTCTGTGTTTTTCTTGAAGCAGTCAAAATCAGTTAATGTATAACAGAATATTCAAACAGCAATCTAGAAATTCACACAGAAAAATGTTAGGTAATTGAATATGTAAATGCATACCCTACTGGTAAACAATCCTATGAAATATTTTTTCCAGTGAAATTTTTTTTTTCCCAAAAAACATCCTTTTTTCCCTTTATATATATATATACTTAACTTATTTATATATTATTACATTTTATAATTAATTTTGGTACTACTTGGGAGCATCAGGTTTGTAGTGACCCTAACCAACCCGCTAGTTATGTATAAATCTAGCCCTGTTACTGTCATTTACGCTATTTACAAATTTAATATTTAAATCTAATTGTCATCAGACATAATTCCAATATATATATATATATATATATATATATATATATAAAAAGTCTCTTTTTTCTTTGCCTGTTTTAGCCCAAATACCTCTTTTCCTCCTGCTTAGAAATGTTGATCTCCAGTTTTTTGATGTTAAGAGTTCCTTTTTTGTGTCCTTGAATAATTTTGTTATTCTTCTCTGCTCCTGTTCCAAGAGATCTGCATCTTAAAATCAGGCTTCCAGACCTGTAGTCAAGATGTGACCCCAATCGCTCCCTCTTCACTGCTGGAAAAATTCCTGTGTATCATTGACAGACCCTGCGAGTTGTCCCAGCAGCTTATCTGCACTGCCCAGAGAACCTCATGGCATACTATAGTTCAGATATTCCAGAAATGCCGATTGAGCACCAAATATACACACACTTGCATGTTTGGTGTTTGATTGACTATTAGGGTTGAGTCCTGACATTTTTTTCAGAAGAATAAAAGTCAGAGCTCAGCCCTAATTGCAAGTAATACAGATAATCTCATCCCACAATAGGTCAAATGCCTTAATAAGTAAAGTAACTATATTGAAAAATAGTATAATTATGTACTTTTACTGTTATATAATTTCATAATGACAAGATTGTCTTTTCACAAATAAATAATATTCTTTAATAACTGTAAAAGGTATAATTACAGAGAGATCTCGTTAACAGAAACCAGAGGATTTACAGTACCAGAAAAGTATAAAACTAGATAATTTGACAATGAAAGTGGGAAAAAAATAAATAAAAATAAACATGGAAGCTCTCAAATACCTATTTTACCCAACTTTTCAAATCACCCATTTAATAATTTTACTAATTTCAGTAATGTGTACTTGTTATGAACTTTAATTTAATTACAGCTGCATTAATTTTGTTCTTAGCATACCTTATTACTATATCATATTTATAGCCTTTGTTGTAGGTACGGCAAAGGGCTATAAATACTTTCTATAAAGGCTTTCTTAACATTTTCAAAACCAAATTCTGTATATAAAGTTCTAAACCATTATTCTCTAACCTATGGATGTAGAGTTCTGATATTAATTATGTCTATAACAGTTCTAATTAAAAGTTTATTTTCACTTTTCTCTCTGCTGTTTACTTTCTAAATTGGAATATTTGTATATAGTTTAATGTTAGCTTTGCATATTATTTAATATTCCTTCTTTTTTGTGTAGGCCACTTTCTATGTCAGAAAATCTTGCTAAACTTGCACAGAAGATTGATTTTCGTAAAGTGAATGATGACAGTCCTGATCTGACAACCACAGATGGCACTGAAGAAGATCATAAAGAGTTAGTTCTGTTTCAGCCTTCTCTTTGGCCTTGGGATTCTGTCCGTAATAAGATAAGGTTAGTATGCAGAAATTTTTATAAGTTAGCATTTCCCTTGCTTTTCATTTCACTTGATATTTCACATATATGCATTCTTTTCACATAGTTATTAAATAAAATCATGTCAGACAGTTAGAGAGTTTTTGTAGACAAATGAGATTAAGATAGGATTTTAATCTTTTCCAGACCTAATATTTTAAGTCATTATTATATTTGTGTTATAAGTATCATATCCAATTTTGAACAAATCTACACAGAGTCACTGTGGAAACTGAAAAATCCAACCTGGTGAATAGTATTTTATAGGTCGGTCTAGTGGCTGTGAGGTTGAACTCAGAGATCTTTGAATTTGCATCTTGGTGCAGGACTGAATCTTATTGGTTGAAAGAACGCAACGAAGAATGATTGTTCAACTAGTCATATCCAGCTTTCCTTAGGATAGTGTGCAAACTGAAGATATGTGGAAAGTGTTTCATAGTCACTTTTTTGAAACCACTTTTCTGCTATATCAGTTGGATAAGCTAAATGAGATGTAGCTTATTCAGCCGAAACATATAAACATAATAAAGTAGTAGTTGAATGCAGCTTTGAAACATGTATGGTTACTAGGCCCTGAAGCTGAAGACCACGCTCCAACTGCTCTTGTTTCCATTCCCTCTTCCATCTCATAAGTTAGTGTCTTCAAAAACATATCCATCCTTTTTCTCACAAAATTATGCAGTATGCAACAATTTTTTATTACGTTGATAGCAGAATGGGGATTCAGTAATATGCTAGAGTGAAAAATGCACAACTTATTGCTCAGTATTCCAAACATTCATTCTACAAGTCACCTTGCTCAAGTTAATCTGTAATTGAAAATTCTTCGCTCACTGCTCAAATTTTTTGATGGATATGGTAGTATTAAATTTTCAGTCAACCCAAATTCGTCATCCCTTACAAAAACAAATGGCATTGCTGGCTCATTTGTCCTGTTCAGAAGTATTAGAAATTACATGTTAAATGACCTCTCCAAAATGGACACTTATCTAATACACATGTGAACGCTTTCAAGGGTAATTGACATGTGCGTGTTTTTGTAGGTCAACAGAATTTGCAATGAAGGCAAGTGAAGGTCAAGGTTACATTAATATTAATTAGATTTGTGGTGGCTGTGGACAACTTGTGGAATAGATGGCATAATATGCCATTAATAGTGCTCATCACTGCTGGTAAAGAATGTTTACAAACTTAATTGGATTGTCTGATTCAGTTCTACTGATGTATCACTTAGCAAGGCAAAAAACGGCCAAACACTATGAGGTACCATTGCCAGAATTAAAGAAAATAAAAAAAAAAAAGGCTACTGTAACAATTCTGTATACCGAATTTAGTTTGTGCTACTGTACATTAAAAAAGTATGGGAATACAGCTGCAGTACAGTTGTTCAAAAAAAAAATAATAAATAAATAACACTCTGCCTGCATAAGTAATTTTGACCAATAGCCTGTGGAGATTGTCTGCATCTATGAATTTACTGTACTTCAATAAAAACATGATGATTGATGTTACTTTCATGACTCCTTTAGTAACAGTGTTGTCCAACTGCTTGAATGAGGGATGATGACAACTTTCCTATGCTGACATGTACCATTTTCACTTGGCAGTTAGAAATGGTGGTTGTTTAATTAGATGCATACAGGATTTTTCTTGAAATTTGTTTGTAACTGCTTGTGTACCCTGTACACATGAAATTTGTTTTATGTGAAAACATCTTTGACGAAAATCAGAGCCTTTTTAAAAATGAACAGCTAAAACCAAAGTCATGAACAATGTAATGTTTTATGCTCACATCCGTTACTTAGTCTGCTAAATCTACGTTAGTGACATTAGTGTCATTAGCATCATACTTCAGTCCAAAATATTTATTATGAAAGATGTAATGTTTTATGCACATGCCTGCTACTTGCTCTACCGAATCAACGTTTGGAAGAGGTTAGCGAAATCCAAGCCAATAGTCTAATTACCCATTTGATTTTAGCCATTTGTTGAATAGTATGATTGCAACAATACAAATATTTGTATTGTTGCAATTTGCATTTTCGTTACATTATTTGTTAGGTGCAGCTATAGATGTTTTCACATCATTAATTTTCTCATTAGTGAAAGGGACTGAATGCCACACTGCTACAGCTGAGTATTTGATTATGCGGAAGTCTAATGCAGAGCGTTGTTGAGAGTATCCAGCAAGCCAACCTAAGAAAATAAAGATGATGGAGGTAGCAATGAGTGTGCAAGAACGACAGAGACTATCAAGATTGCGTAAAAGACAAACAGAAAATCAAGCATTGGATTTAGTAGTGCCTTCAACCAGCAGTGCCGCTCCATCTAATTATGATATACCCAAAGTGAGTATTAATTATATACAATGGAACATTTCTCCAATTGCAGAGCAGATGAGTTTAAATGATCAAGCTCTTTTGTCTTACACCGACTACTATTTACATAAGAACGTGCATTGAGAGTTTGAAAGGATATTTATGAAAAATAATTTCTGTTCTGTATGCTACGTTTGCGATTGTGTATGGTTTGAAAACAACACAAAGAAACCAGCTGCTAAAGATACACCATTGATATGCACTGCATTTCCCAATGTTTAAGTCGATGGGATCCTTGTGTGTAATAGCTGTAGAGGATCACTTAAGAACATCACCATTCCAGCACTGTCTAAGTTGAATGACTTTATTTACTCATAAATTACATTGCATTTACTGAAGTCGGATTTAGTGACAAAGAGACTTGTTTTTCCTCACTTATCGTTCATGCAGATAAGGCGCCTGAGACATGCACATGGACAATACAGCATTCTGGGCCAAGTGAACAATGTGCCGATTTCATTCAACATGATGGTCCATCACTTGCCAAGGGAGATTGATGATGATCATTGTATAAACATGCATATAAAATGCAAGAAAATACACAAGTCCAGCTATTTGATCAAGGTAGTAAGAAAGCGAGTAGTTAAGGCATGGCTTCAATATTTGGTCAATACACCTCTCTGTCGATTGTATAAAATCACGATAGATCAGCCATTCTTTGATGACAGTCACATGGAAATTGATTATGTAAAATTATGTAATTACCATGCAATCGTGATTTTTGGTTTGTCAATCAAATCATAAATGATGTTAAATGACGTCATTTTCATCATTGACACTTCTTTCGTTCCCTTGGAATTGACTATTCTGTCACGATTTTGTGACATGTCATTTCCAGTTTGTATTTTGTGACACGGAAATGACATCACATGATGTCATGTCCGTGTCACAGTTTGAAATTTAGTAGGTGTCGGCAAAGGTGATTTCACATCAAAAGTGTTGCTATGTTTTTTTATGTAATTTTGTTGTGTGTAACATTAAAAAGACAATGTTGGCTTGAGTGCCATGCGAGGCATGTATAGGAAATTATTATTATTAGCCATATGGTGCAAGGAAGCCTTTTTGTCTGCTGCACCAGACAAAAAAATTTTCTGAGTTACCCTGAGAGAGAGAGTGAGTGAGAGTGCGAGTACGAGAGCAGGAGTCAGAAGTAGAAGGGAATCACCAAGAAAGAGAAGAATGATTATATCCAGCTCAGGACCCTGGGTGTGTGAAGCCCATACTCACCAAATAAGCCCCTGGGGTTTGCATGCAGCCACCTGTAAACAATTAATATAAATAGAATTTATTTATACAAAATTATATAGCAATGAAGTTCTCATTACAAACCATCAGGTATTGTTTCCTTTTTATTATATCAATAAATGTTATTTCTAAATATTAGTCAGTTTCCCCTACGGCTTGTGAAAAGTGATATACTATAAAGTTATGTTGAAGATCTTGGTGATTCATGAATCATTTCTTTGTACCAGAATATTCCAGTAAATATTGCTGAAAATTATTTCAAAAGAATTATTATTTGTAGAAATAAATTCTGCAGAATTCTAATAAATATAAGTAGTAACAGGGGGTGGACCTTCCTGAGGGCACAAGGGGTGCATTACACCTGGGTGCCAACATTCAAGTGGCACCTGAAACTAACATACACATATGAAGAAAATTTTAAAGGCGGGGACACCAAATTGCGATTGGTGCCTAGGCGCCACATTCCCTAGAAACTCCCCGAGTAGTAATATCTCTTCTATTTTACGATACATGTACTAAAAAATGTATAACATGTTCTACAAAAGTGAAAAATAGAGAATATTGTTTTGAAAGCATGTTTTATTTATAAAAAATGCCACATCTTTAGAAATGTGGTACAGCAGATACACCTTATTGTACTTTACACATATTAATACATTAGTTTTGTTTTTAGTTTTTTTTTTCCTTGCATTAATAAGAAAATTTAACTTTAGTACAATTAAAAATGTGGATACCACAAGTATTTAAAAAAAAGCATAATTATTCAGAAAGGTTTGAAGTATAGTAAAGAATAATAATGAATGCCTTTGCTGCATCTTTCAAATCTCCATTTTTCTCCCTTCAAGCGAATGCATCCATAGTTCTATTTATAATATCAGTTACACAGCGCCATTTATAATTTTCCAAAAAAATCCCCCCCCCCCCTTTAAACTAATTCTTATTAGGTTTAAGTGAAAGTAATTCCTTGCACTGAATTTTTCCTCAAAACTACAATAAACTCCTTTTATGGTACTTTTAAGGGGACTGGCCCCAAAGAGTGCTGAAGTGTTGTTATTGAGCAAAATCTCCTTTTTGGAGGCAATTTTTCATATTAAGTCAATATTTTTCTATATAACTGAGTTTCGGGATTTTTAATTTTTTGGATTTTTATTGCGCTGTTTATGAAGCATTGATTAAATATGCATGTCCTGCATAATAACCTGCACATAAGCCTTTTAAGCATGTGCTCTATTGCTTCTTTTTTTTATTATGTTTATATAGCTTCTTTTTTATTATGTTTGCAAATTTGGATTAATTCAATAATATGCATTTTATCTAACAGGAAAAAAAAAAAAGAGTGCAACAAATTACAGGTCGACCATCACTAATCTGGCAGTGTTGGGACCTGTGGGGGTGCTGGATTAGTGAGTTTGCTGGATCACCTGTGGTTATTTTAGCACATACAGTTTGCCCAACAGCTAACCACCTCCTCCTACCTTTAACTGCCAAGCCAGTTTAAGAAAAAAATTCCCCAGTGGCCAAAAAATATTTAGCAAATAGTAGTAGTAGTAGTAATGGCATGTGATGCAAGAAAGCAAGTGTATGAGCTTATGCAGCATCAGCCAAAAAAAAAAAATCACACCATTCCCTCCACATGCCTGTCCAGTTCCTCCTTAAATTTATTCAACCTATCAACTTCCACAATGACAGATGGAAGTTTGTTCCAGCAATTAACCACCTCTGGCTAAAGGCAAATTTCCGCACATCTATTCTACATCTGTCTTTTCTTAATTTGAATTTATGCCCCTTAGATTCGTAATCTAAACAAGTGTAAGGATCCCATCAGAATTCAGCGTGCTCAACCAATTCAAGGCCTTATACACCTCAATCAGATCACCGCGCAGGTGCCTAGTCTCCAGCCACTGCAATTTGCAGAACTTCAGCCTCTCTTGATAAGAGGATCCCTTCATTCTCCTCACCAATCTTGTTGCCCTTCTTTGTACACGCTCAAGTAAATTTACATCCTTCCTAAAATGAGGCCTCCAGACCTGTACGCAGTACTCAAGGCGTGGCCTGACCATTGCCTTATACAGAGGGATAATCACCTCCTTTTCCCTGCTAGCAAAATTCCTATATATCATTGACAAAATCCCATGACCTGCTCTGGCAGCCTGTCTGCATTGCTGAGAAAACTTCATATCTGCCTGCACAATTACTCCCAGGTCTTTTTCATTTTCTACCACCTTAAGTGTAGTACCACACAGTTGGTACGTTTCTGTGGTTACTTCTACCCATATGCAGTACTTTACATTTGTCAAAGTTAAACTTCAGTTGCCATTACTAATCAAATAATTTGATCAGTAATTCTAAAATAAATATTGTAATGTCAGTGTTGATTTTTTTTCGCAAATATTAAAAAAAAAAGAGACTTTTTTTATGTCGCATATATGTGGACCAGTAGGTTACTTTATTTCTTGAGAAGCCGTGTCGGCCACATACATGTGACGCTATTATGACATACATATGAAGGTCGTTTGTGATTAGTTTATTGCACCAGCACTGCAATAAAACTAATTGCAATAAAATAAACTCAAACGTCGCAATAAGTTTGTCAGTATTGTTAGAGATTTTGTGAAAACAAGTTGTCAGCGTGCTGTATTATCCATCATATTGTGTTGTGTTTTTCCGTAAGTTTGTACAAGTGTGTTTAAAAAAAAAATAATAATAATCTAAAAAGGAATGGCTAAAAGAAAATTAATAAAATAAGAGGAATTGGGAGAAATTGCTGGAATTTACAATTAAGCAGAGTGAAACTTCTCGCAGGACACACTGCTGTCGAGTTTTTTCAGAAGTTCAACTTTATCTGTTATAGACAATGTACGGTGTTTGTGCTTTACACCACCAGAGGCACTTCCTTTATGTATTGGCACCACAGCTGGGGCTAAATGTGAGCAGGTTATAATATTAATAAATGCAGGAAAACAAGTGGGAATGGCTTGCCAGTGTTTACGAGTTCGTGCCAACAGCTGATGCTGCAACCAATGCCACCAAAACAGTAGTGGCAGGTCGATGCGCTGACCAGGGATTTTTGAAATTACGTTCATGGAAATTATGTCCGAATTAGCTGTGGAACCGGATTACCGGTGGCTGGATTAGTGATGGTCAACCTGTATTTATTAAATGTTAGTGTATAACAAAAACTTAATCTTGTTGGTCAAGAACTGTTATTTATCACTGAACATGTCAGCTCCTTTAACCACTAAGATTCATTCCATAAAAGAATACTACTGATAGTTTAGCATCTTCAGTAATCCACATTAAATTGTAATTTGACAGGGTGAACTTCTTATGTGAACACAGGAAAGCTTTAGAGCAATACAGCAGAAAATACTAGGTAGCATCCTAAAATGTATATGCATCACAGCAGTGTAACACCTAGTATTGATTCAGCTAGGTATGTTGTACAACTTGCATGGTTGAAACTGCATTGTATCCAGATTTGCAAGTCACTGTGCAAAAGTTCATAAGATTGGGCCTTTAGTTTGTAAATTAGAGACTTTCTTCAAACTTCCTAGGATATATATCTTTATGTTGGCTCTATTAAAAGGACTTTTAAATCATTCTTGAGTCTGAAAAATTGTAGAAAATTCTGACATTTACTTCATCACACCTGAAATTTTTTTTAGTGCAACTTGTAGTTTTGCATGTAAATAACACTACCACACCATAAATAGTGTACACCCTGCAGTGAGCCCCATGTCTAATTAATTGTTTTTGTTAAAAGTTTATTACTCCATAAATTTTGTCTCATTGAGTGCTTTTTGCATTAATCAATTTGCATTTTGTGGACTTTTGGTGGGGCATTAATTTGTTTCATTAAAAGGTAAATTTTGTTAAAAACAACTTTAATAAAATTATTCTACTATAATGCTCTTCTCTACAATTTTAGGAACATGCTAACAGAATTGACAGTTCTGGTAGATGTCTTAAATATTGCCAAAGAAAAACGGTACCTATTTCTTGATCCTGTTTCCCAAGATCCACCTGAATTAAAGCCAATTGCTGTACTTCTAGCAAAGAAAAAGGTATGGTTTAATTAGTAATATTAATAATAATTTTTCAAACATTTTCAGTGCTGATTAGAGGTTTAGCACTATTTACTATATCACGTCAATGTAAGGAAACAGTACTTGTCACCACAGCACCCTCTAAATCATCTTTCAGACATCTCTAAATAAAAAATAGTTGCATGAATAATGATAGTGATAATTCATACTTGCTAGCTTTCATATTTACCTGTATATAGAAAATGATTTTTTAAAATAAGTTGATAAAATTAAATTTTTTTCTGTAATGTGTGTTTTTGTCTAAAATGCACAGTATAGGCAAAAAAATAAAATCACTTTCAATTTTATTGAAGGTGATTCTTACCGATTTTAATTGTGTATTTTTTTTTTTTTTCCAATTAGAGACCTATCCAAGGCTGAAGTGTGATTGATATGTTTATTAATATGGGCTTCAAAGTCATCCATTAAGCAGCTCTTCTTCTGTATATATATATGCCATAGCTGGCATAAGTTTGGTTAAACCAGAAAATGTGATGCCATAGATGCTTCACAGAAATCTAATGCAAGGAAAGTACAGACAAGGTTTTTAGTCAGAAAACTATCCATTAGCAAGTAATTCATCATCATCATCAGCCATTTTCAATCCACTGCAGGATGAAGGCCTCTCCAGCAACTTTCCAGTTCCTTCTGCTTTGAGCACTGGCCATCCATTTACTACTCAAAAACTCATGAATTTCATCTATCCATCTCCGCCTTTGTCTTCCAGGTTTTCTTCTAGCTCCTCTTGGGTACCATTCTGTTATTTTCTTAGTCCATCTGTCATCATGTCTTCGAGCTATGTGTCCTGCCCAAGACCATTTTAGTTCTTTAGTTTTGATAAGAATGTCCTTTACTTGAGTTTGCTGCCTAATCCATGTGTTTCTCTTCTTATCTAACAGTCTGATTCCCAATATAATTCGTTCCATTCTTCGCTGTGTAGTTCTTAGCTTCTCTTCCATTCTTTTGGTGAGTGCCCAAGTTTCACTTCCATGTCATGGTGGGGAGTATACATTGATTCATTATTTTACGTTTCAGACAAACTGGGATATTGCTCTTCAGTATGTGACTATATTTCCTGAATGCTATCCATCCAAAATTTATTCTTCTCTTGACTTCCAGCCATTTATCATTATTACAGCTAATAACTTGTCCCAGATAAGTATATGACTCCACCTTTTCAATTACTGCTCCTTCAATCATTATTTCCCTTTCCGTGGCATACTTGTTCATCATTACTTTTGTTTTAGCCATATTCATCTTTAGTCCAAAATCCTTACTAACTGTGCATAACTGATTAAGATTTTCCTCTAATTCTTTGGGATCGTGGCTTATGACCACAATGTCATCTGCAAATCGTAAATGGTTTAGGTACTCTCCGTTCACATTGACTCCTTTCTGCGACCAGTCTAATCTTCTGAAAGCTTCCTCAAGGGCAGCAGTAAACAGCTTCGGAGATATTGTGTCTCCTTGTCGAACTCCTTTCTCGATTTTAAATTTGCTACTGTCTTTGTCTAGTCTAATAAAGGATGTAGGACTCTCATATATTTTCTTCAAAATCATAATATATGGAGTATCTATGCCTTGTCTTTCCAGTGCCCGAAACATTGCCTTATGCTGTATGGAGTCAAATGCCTTTTCATAATCCACAAATGCCAGGCATAATGGTGTTTTATATTCATTTGCTTTCTCCATCAGCTGTGATATTACGTGAAGGTGATCCATAGTTGAGAATCCTGTCCTAAAGCCAGCTTGCTCTTTTGGTTGATTCTCATCAAGTATTCTTTCTAATCTGTTAGTAATGACCCTTGTGAACAACTTGTAGATATGGGATAACAAGCTAATTGGTCTATAATTTCCAATTTCTGATTTATCTCCTTTCTTATGCAGCAAAACTATGATTGCATTATTCCACTGCTTAGGCATCACCTTTTCTAATGCACTTTGTGAAGAGCCTTGCCAGTTTTTGTGTTATGTCTCTTCCTCCCAATTTTAACAACTCTACAGGAACTTCATCTTCCCCCGGGGCTTTCCGATTCTTCATTTTCTTCAATGCATGTTCTACCTCATCAGGAAGAATATCGGGTATGTCGTATGTGTTGCTACTTTGCAATCCATCTTCCCCACTGCTGGTATCATTCCCTCGCTCCTTGTATAATTCTCTATAGTAGTCTTCTGCTATTTGAATTATGCATTCTCTGCTGTTTATAAGTACACCATCGCTATTCTTCAGTTTCAGTATCATTTGTCTTTCTGTATTACTGCTCATGGCTGCTGATTTAAATCCTTTGTTTTCCCTTAATGCTTGTTCTACTTTTCTTGTGTTAAATCTTCTTATGTCCTCTCTGAGTCTCTTTCTAATGGCTTTGCATAACTCAGTATACTCAATTTTCTCCCTGTCAGTGTTTTTCTTGCTCTTCATTTGTTGTCTTTGGTTCATCATGACAAGTGTTTCTTGACTAATTTTTTCTTCTTTGGATTTCTGTTTCCCTATAGGTTTCTTGGGCTTTATCACTTTCAGAAAGTTGTAATATTCCTCGTCGATATCTTGGTCCTGAGCAGTCTGCAGAAGCTCAAACTTGTTCTTAAGTTCCAGTACATACTGCTTTTTTTCCTCCTCTGTTATTTCAAAGACCTTTGTATTATTTACTCGAGTCAGTTTTTTCCTTTCCTTTCCTACATCTATATCAAGTGTACATCTTACCATTCTGTGATCACTTCCAACATTTACCTTATTCAGGACGGTAACATCATTCACAATATATCTTCTGTTAGTGAGGATGAAGTCGATTTCATTAGTTGTTAATCCATTTGGACTCTTCCATGTCCACTTTCTGTTCACCCTTTTCTTGAAAAAAGTGTTCATTACTGACATTCCTTGAGATTCTGCAAATTCCACAAGTCTTTCACCTCTTTTATTTCTTTCACCAATTCCAAAATTTCCTATAGTTCCTCTTTCTGCGCTGTTTTGCCTTTTTCCAACCTTAGCATTGAAGTCCCCCATAATAATAGTGTAGTGGGTTTTCTGCTCATCTAGAAGACTCTCAATTTCAGTGTACATTTCTTCAACCTCTTCATCATCATGGCTCGATGTTGGTGCATAAATCATTATAATCTTTAGCTTGTACCTCTTAGAAATCTTGAGTATTAGTCTTGACACCCTTGGTGATGTACTTTTGAATTCCAAAATGTTGTTTTTAAAATCTTTATGGACCAGAAACCCAACTCCACCTTCACTCCTTTCACTGTTTCCATTGGTGTACAGCAGATTTCCACTTGATAAACTTATAAGTAATTCATTTCTTCTTCTTGTTTCAGCCAAACCGATGATATTCCAATTCACATTTTCTAATTCCTTTTCCAGCTCTAATATCCTGTCTTCACCGATGAGTGATCGTACGTTATAACAGGCCAAGTTCATAAACATCGGTAACTTCCAGTATAATTAACAATTTAGATAGAGGTAAAGTGCAACTTCATAAAGCTATTTACATTTCTGTGCATGTCAGTTATTTAAGATGATTAAGTGTCTCACAAATACGGTTGTTAAGGCCTAATGTCTAAATATACATGAAGAATGATATGTTTGCCTACAAAACTTTAAGGTTAAGGATTAACATATATCAATCAGAAAGTAAAAGCTAAACACAGGTCTTTTACAAACTCCATTAGATTAATACCACAGTTATTGAATCCTCTATGAACGAGGCTCCCTCCTCTATAACGAAGGCAGCAAATAACATACTACAGTACATGCGCAAGTTTGCAGCGGGGATGTTTGATGTACATAAACTCACTCCATGCTATTCTGAGCAGTAGTTAGTGGTCATTGATACTGTGCACACTGCAAGTACATATATTACGTAGTTATTATATGTAGTTATTTTAATATTTTTATAAAATATTAAGTTGCCCAGTATGTCAAGAAAACAAAGTAATATGTTTAGAAACAAAAATGTAGATTATAAGGAGGATAGAGGCTGGAGAAAAGAAAAGCCATGTGTAACACAGTCATTGGGGTTGGTGCAATCAACTAAAAACAATTTTAAATCAAACTTATAAAGTTAAGGATTCTGTGCAAAATTGTAGTGACCTTACCGCATCTAAATTAACACGTACACATAGTAGTGTTATAAAGAACCTGAAAAAATGTTGTGTTTGGGTGATACAATACAGTGCCATATTCCACTCACCCAGGTGGTAATTCAACATAAGCATTAGACTTTTTTTAACCATTTAAAGGCCCAGGAAGCTGAACAAACCACCAAGACTTTTATGGCTTCTCGCAGATGATTTGAAATATTCAGAAAATATGCAGGGATTCAGAGCATTAGATTGAGAGGCGAGGCAGCAAGTGCCGATGTCCAGGCAGCAGCAGAATTTCCTAGATAACTGCAAGCCATAGTGGAGCAAGGAAAATAACTGCCAAATTTGGTATTCATCGTGGATGAAGGCAGGCTATTTTGGAAATGCTTACCTTGCAAAAATCTCCCAACATGAGAAAAGAGCTTCTGGATTTAAAGCAGCTTAAGTATGATTAACACTGCTGATGGGCACAAATGCATCTGGGGATATTAGCATTAGCAGAGGGCATAAGATGCAAGAAAGCAAGCTTATGCAGCATCAGCCAAAAAAAAAAAAAAAAAAAAAAAAAAACCCCTGCTCAACCTTAAATTTATTTAAGCTATCAACTTCCACAACAAAAATGGAAGTCTGTTCCAGCAATCAGCTATCTGCTGGCTAAAAGCAAATTTCCTCACATCTATTCTACAACTATCTTTCCTCACTTTGAATCTATTCCCCTCAGGTCTTTAAACTGAGCAATCCCATCAGCATTTAGCTTGCCCAACTCATTCAAGGCCTTGTACACTTCAATCAGATCACCTCACATGTGCATAGTCTCCAGGTGCTACAATTTGCAGAATTTAAGCCTATCTTGGTAAGAGCACCCGTTTTGTTTTCCTCACCAGTCTTGTTGCCCTTCTTTGTACTCGTTCTAGCAACTGTACATTCTTCCTAAAATGAGACCTCTAGACCTGTACACAGTATTCGTAGTGTGGCCTGACCATTGCCTTGTACAATGGAATAATCACCTTGTTCCTGCTAGCAAAATTCCTATATATCATTGATAAGACTCTGTGACCTGTTCTGGCATCCAGTCTGCACTGCTCAGTGAACTTCATATCTGATTGCATAATTATCCCCAGGTCTTTTTCACTCTCCACTTCCCTGAGTGTAGTACCACACAGTTGGTACATTTCTTTTGGGTTTCTGCTACCCATATGCAGTACTTTGCATTTGTTAATGTTAAACTTCCCACTTCTCAGCCCATTTTCCCAACTTATCCAGATCCATTTGCAGTAGCATACTGTCTTTATTGTCATTAACAACCCTGCCAACCTTTGTATCATCTGCAAACTTGGACATTAAGCCTGATAGACCCTGATCAATATCGTTAATGAATATGCAAAACAACAAGCCCAGCACCGAACTGTGGGGAATTCCACTAATAACATTAGTCAATGAAGAGCAGTGCCCATTGATTACCACTCTCTGTCGTCTCCCAGTCAACCATCCCTTTATCGATTGTAGCAACTTGCCCTTACTGCCATACAGCTCCAATTTGTACAGCAGTCTTCCATGTGCAACAGTATCAAAAGCTTTCCTGCAATTAAGTATATGATATCAAAATTATTTTTTGCAGCCAGTTCCTTTGTGATCACATCATAGTATTCAATCAAATTGGTCAGACAAGACTTCCCTTTAACAAACCCATGCTGTGACTTAACTACTACTGCAGTCTTGTCCAGATGATCCTGCATTGCTTCTTTAACCAGTGACTCCATTATTTTCCCTGGAACACAAGTGAAACTGGGCGTCTCCGTAGCCAGGTGGGCAGGAGCAGCAGTGTGTAGCACACGCTTCTTGATTAAACCGGGGTTCGAGCCCGTGACCACCAAATACGGAGGATGCGGAAAGGTCGGAATGACCACCAAATATCCCCAGAGCAATATGGCCTTAGTTGCTAATGCTCCTGAAAATCAAAAATAACAAAAATAACCAAGTGAAACTAACAGGTCTATAGTTACTTGTGTCACTTTTTGAACGACCTTTGTGAATTAGAGATACATTTTCACACCTCCAGTCCGTGGGGACCTCCCCCTCAGTCTAAGTGAGCTTTCATAATTATGGCTAAGGGTTTGCTTATTTCCTTTGCTGCCTCATTTAATATAACTGGATAGATCCACTCCAGGTGCCTTCCTTATATTTAACTTCAACAATTTCTCCTCCACATTGCTATCAGTTATTACAAAATTGTTAGTTTGATAAGCTTCCGGCATTCCCCTCCTTGAATAACTCCTCAAGTGTGAATATAGATGCAAAATAGTCATTCAGTTTATCACTACCTGAGCATGATCAATAGTCAAACCCAGTGGCAGCTCGTGACTCTGATGTTTGGGGGTGCTGCGTCTTAAAATTACATTAAATTGCCTTGGTTATAAGACATGTATACATACACAGTAAGGTGCCTCCGTAGCCAGGTGGGCAGGAGCAGCATTGCGTAGCACACGCTTGATTAGACTGGGGTTCGAGCCTGTTACCACCAAATACGGAGGATGTGGAAAGGTCAGGAAATGACCACTGCATATCCCCCGGAGCAATATGGCCTTAGTTGCTAATGCTCCTAAAAACCAAACAACAACAACATACACAGTAATTATGATAAGCAAGTTAAAAATACTACAAAACATTAACTAGACATTTACCATTAACAGACTTGAACTTTTATTTAAAACAAAATCCATTCTTCGGTTTTTATAATGAAAATAGATTAATAACTTTTTCATTCAAGTTTGGTGCACTGTTGACCAAGCTTTTTTCTATTGAAAGCATTGCTTGAGCATTTAGCACTATTCCTGATTAATAGTGCTCCTTAAAAATGTTTTTATTCTTTTTAATGTCGAATGGCAGCATTGAGGCTCTGAACTAGTCATCGGAATGGTCAAAAGAACTTTTATGAGTTTTCTAAGTTTACCAAGAACTTCAGCTAGATTATTTTCTGAGATAAATTTCAGCAAGTCAGTTAAAAACTTGCAATTCCATAAGAAGTTTTTCTCTTTCAATCATGGGATATGAATCAGTAGTCTCCCATACCTTTTTCCATGGGCATTTTTGTATGAAAAATAACAAAATTCTCCTTGTTAAACAATTTAGCAGCAATTAATTGCTTTGTAAAAGAATATCTCTCACCTATGTCAACACTTATATAGTCCATACTTCCTTTGCTTCAATCATGTGAGTGTTTTTGAAGGATTTTCACAGTACATTGAATTTCTGATTTTTAGAATAGCATTCTTAAAGTTACCTATATATTCATGTATTTTAACTGCCTCAATTTCTCAAGATTGCATTTGATTACAAATAACTTCCACGTCAGGCATTATCTGATGGAAAAGCTCTAACCAGAACTCGAATTTTTCATTATTCAAGGTGTGCAAAATTCCATTTGCTTCTGAAATCGTCTTATCTACATTTGATGTCACTTGTAGTTCCTCCATGCACTTTTTTTTTAAGGATTCAAAATTTTCATAAATGCTGTTTACAGTGCGTAATTTGAAGTTCCATCTTGTAGGGGAAGGTTGGACAACCGACTGTCCATATGATTTCTGAGAACAGAGAGACGCTGTGGTGATCTCGAGAAAAATATTGGTATCGACACGAGGTTCGAAAAGAATATTCTTGAATCTCTGGCCCTACTTGCTCCATTTCTCATCATCAGATTTAGTTGGTGTGCATAGCAGTGAATAAAATGTGCATTTTTGTGCACTTCTTTTATTTTAGCCTGAACTCCCCCTTTTTTGCCTTTCATCACATTTGCACCATCAAATGTCTGAACAACCAGTTTTTGAGCATTTCCTTCAAGGATTATTATTATTATTATTGCTCTTATGTTATTTCTCCCTAATTGGGGTTCCACCTCGTGACAGGTATTGCTACCAAGTACGCAGAGTGGTGGTTATTACGTCTGGTGTTACTGTTGGTCGAGGAACTCTCTGACTATACTACAGATGTTCAGGATTGCAACTTTCTGGAATTCCTTGTAGGTGTTTGCTGGGAGACCTATTGCTGCTAGGCTGTTATGTAGGCTCTTTGGCACCATACCTGCAGTTGACATGATGGTTGTTACTTGTTTCATATGCCACATCTCTTTGATCTGTCTTAGGTTCGTGTATTTCCTGATGGGTTTTTCTGAAAGTTGCCAGTGTCGGGTACCACTATGTCAATCAGATAGGTAGCTTTTTCCTTGTAAACAAACATTATGTCTGGTCTGTTGTGTGGGATTGTCCTATCTGTTATTATGGCACAGTCCCAGTACAGCTTGTAGATTGGGATCTCTAGTACTGCCTGGGGTTCGTACTTGTAGTACGGTACACTTCGATCAACTGGTATTTCCTTGCTACCTTCTGATGTATTATCCTGGCTACCTGGTCGTATCTATGAGTGTACTCAGTCTGGGTGTCACCTTTTACTCCGCAGTGATATGTTGGATCATTTCTGAGGCCAGGTGGCATCATCGACACGTGTCATCGGACACTGGGCTCCTTGGGGATGTATTTTCTATATTTTCTGGTGTTGATCACCTGGTCTTGAATGGCGAGCATGAATCCTTCAGTCTCGGGGAAGAGCATCCCGCTCGTAAGCCATGCATTGGAAGCTATTTTATCTATGTGATCTTGATGGAGATCATTGTAGTGTCTTCTCTGCTCATCTTTCTAACTTCATTTGTGCCTCTTGGTTGGGGGAGGACTCCTCGCTTAGGTTGAGTGGGTATACCGCTTGTCTGCCTTCCTTATGGCCTGCTGGAGTGCTGCTGTGTGATTCTGAAAGTAATCCTTCAGGTTAACTATCACTGTTTTCTGTTGCTCAGTGAGGTCTATCAGGTCCGTTCTTCCTTCTTTCCAGGCAATTGTCTGTCTCTCAATGGCAGATTTCGGGTGGTGTTGGTGGCTCTTGGTCATCATTGTCCTTATCTTTCTTGTGATATCCTCCACCTCAGTGTTAGTCCAATCTATGACCCCGAAAGAGTATGTTAGCACTAGGACTGTATAGGTGTTTATGGCTTTAACTGTGTTTCCTCCATTCAGCTTTGCTTTCAGCAGGCTTCTGAGTCTCTGATGGTATTTTTCGGAAAGCAGGCCTTAATTTCCTTGTGCTGTAACTGCTGAGCCTGCATCATCCTCTAGTATTTGTAGGCCTCTGCCATGGCTTCAATCTCTTTACCAGTCTGCAGCTGGTAGTTTCGGTTGACTGATTTTCCCTGGTGCAATCCATGGGTCTTGCATTTGTCTAGACCAAATTCCATTCTAATATCATTGCTGAATTCTTCGATGATCTGGAGTAGTTGCAGGAGGTGCTTCTCAGTTCCAGCTTAGAGCTTGATGTCATCCGTGTACATCAGGTGGGGTGAGTGTGTAGAGGTTCTTCCTTCCTTCCTTTGGGGTTATATTCGTACTTGCTACTGTTGAGCATGGTGGATAGCGGGTTAAGTGCTAGACAGAACAACAATGGGCTCAGGGCATTTCCCTGAAAGATTCCTCTCCTGATGGGGATTGACCCGGTTGCGATGTTTTCGACCTTAATAGTGGTACTCCATTTCGCCATCGTTTCTCCTAGGAAGTTTGTCACTATCGGATTGACTTTGTAGATGTTCTGCGCCTCTATTAGCCAGCTATGATGCACGGAGTCGAAGGCCTTGTGGTAATTGATGTAGGCTGTGCACATGTTGTGGCACTTCTTTGTAGGCTTGCTCCATAATCTATTGTGAGTTGCTCCTTGCATCCATTTTGCTGTTCGGCCATTACGTACTGGCTCTCCAAGTGACCTGATATCTTCCTGGTAATGCAGCTGGTCAGGATCTTGTATGTTGTTGGGAATCATGTGATTGGCCTATATTTCGCCTGGTTTCTTGTATCTTCATCTTTAGGCTTCAGATATGTGATTCCTTGTGTGAGAAACTTCGGCATTGTCTCTGGATTATCATTATTATTTTTGCTCTTATATTATTTCTCCCTGATTGAGGGATTCCACTCTGTGATGGGAACAGCTACCAAGTACACAGGGTGGTGTAATGTCTGGTGTTACTGTTGGTCGAGGAACTCTCTGACTATCCTACAGGCGTTCAGGATTGTGACTTTCTGGAGTTCCTTGTAGATGTTCTCTGAGAGACCTATTGCTGCTAGGCTGCATTGTAGAGCCTTTGGCACCATACCGGTGGTTGACACGACGATGATCGGGATGATCGTTACTTCTTGCATATGCCACATCTTGATCTCATGTCTCAGGTTCGTGCACTTCCTAATTTTTTCCTCATGGGCTTTCTGGACATTGCTGGTGTTGGGCACCACTATGTCAATCAGGTAGGTAGCCTTTTCCATCTTGTCCACAATGGTTATGTCCGATCTGTTGGGCAGGATGGTCTTATCCGTTATTGTGGCGCAGTCCCAATACAACTTGTGGTTTCGGGTCTCTAGTACTGACTGGGTTTCGTGCTTGTAATATGGTACACTTTGCTCAACTGGTATTTCCTTGTTACCTTCTGATTTATTATCCTGGCTACCTGGTCATGTCTATGAGTGTACTCAGTCTGGGTGATCACCTTGCACCCCGCGGTGATGTGTTGGATCATTTCTGAGGCCAGGTGGCATCATCGATGTGTGTAATCTGACATTCCAGTATCCTTTGCCATGTATTTTCTATAGTTTCTGGTGTTGATTACCTGGTCTTGGATGGCCAGCAAGAATCCTTCGGTCTCGGGGAAGAGCTTCCTGCTTACCGCTAAATGACCCATGCATTGGAAGCAATGTTTTTGATGTTATCTTGATGGTGGTCATTGTAGTGTCTGCCATTGAGTGTCTTCTTTGCCCATCTTTCTAGCTTCGTTTCTTGTGCCGTTTGGGTGCTTAGGTTGTGAGGTATACCACTCATCTATCTTCCTTATGGCCTGGTGGAGTGATGCTGTGTTGTTCTAGAAGTAATCCTTCGGGTTAACTATTGCTGTTTTCTGTTTCTCTATCAGGCCCCTTCCTCCCTCTTTCCGAGCTATTGTTAGTCTCTCCACTGCTGACTTCGGGTGGTGTTGACGGATCTTGGTCGTCATTGTCCTTGTCTTTCGTAAGATATCCTCTAGCTTGGTGTTAGTCCAATCTATGAACCTGAAGGTGTATGTTAGTACTGGAGCTGCATAGGTGTTTATGACTTTAACTGTGTTCCCTCCGTTCAATTTTGCTTTCAGCAGGCTTCTGAGTCTGTGATGATATTTTTCGGTCAGGCACTTCTTATAATCCTTATGCTCCAACTGCTGAGCCTGCATCATCCCTAGGTATTTGTAGGTCTCTCTTTCTGTCATAGCCTCAATCTCTTTACCAGTCAGCATCTGGTAGCTTCGACCGACTAATTTTCCCCGCTGGAGTGTGTGGGTCTTGCATTTGTCTAGACCAAATTCCATCCTCATGTCCTTGCTGAATTCTTCAGTGATCCGGAGTAGTTGCTGGAGTTGCTTCTCGGTTGCCACATAGAGCTTTGTCACCCATGTACATCAGGTGGGTGAGGGTGTACGGGTTCTTTCTTCCTTCTTTGAGGTTATATCCATACTTGCTGCCGTTAACAATGGTGGAGAGCATGTTGAATGCTAGACAGAACCACAGTGGGCTCAGATCATCTCCTTGAAAGATTCCTCTTCTGATGGGGATTGACTTGGTTGTGATGTTCTTGACCTTAATGGTGGTACTCCATTTCGCCATTGTTGCTCCCAGGACGTTTGTCACTATTGTATTGACCTTATAGATCTTCATTGTCTCTATTAGCCTGCTATAAGGTACAAAGTCGAAGGCCTTGTGGTAATCGATGTAGGCCGTGTGTAGGTTGTGGTGCTTCTTGTAGGTCTGCTCCATAACTGTGGCATCTATTGTTAACTGCTCCTTGCATCCTTTGTTCCTCCGCTTGCATCCTTTCTGCTGTTCGGCCATTATGTTCTGACTCTCTAAGTGGTCTGACGTCTTCTTTGTTATGCAGCTGGTCAGTATCTTGTACATCATTGGATGGCAGATGATTGGCCTGTATTTCTCCGGATTTCTTGTATCTTCATCTTTAGGCTTCAGATATGTGACTCCTTCAGTGAGAAACTTCGGGTTTGTCTTCTGGTGCCTTATCATTCGAGTGAACTGCTCTGCTAGGTGCTTGTGTGTGTGTGTGTGCAGGTGAACTTCTTATACCAGTAGCTGTGGATGTTATCAGTTCCTGGGGTTCGCTAGTTATGGGTGTTCCTGATCGACTGTTTTACTTCTTCTCGAATCTCCCACTCTCTCATCTCTTGTATGTCCTTGGTTTTCTTCCATTCTACTTCTAGCCATGTGGCTCTGCTGTTATGTCTTACTTCACTGCTCCAGATATTTCCCCAGAACTCCTCGATCATCTTCTCAAGTGGACCGTTTTCCTGCTCTCTCATCTTCACCCAGTTTCCTGTAGAAGGCCCTTTGGTCTTCATCGAAGATTCGGTTGTTTATTTTCCTCTGGGAGCTCTCTTTGTGTCGGCATAGTCTCTTGCTGAGTGCAAAGAGATTCTGCTTCAGTGTGTCCAAGTATTCTTCCATTCTCTGATTTCTGGTTTCATGTTTGCTGTGGACGCTGTCTCTCTTGAGGGATGCTCTTCACCTTTCCAATCAATTTCTTACTTCTATTACCCTGTTGGTACTGGGTCAACTGACCTATCTTGACTCTTAATTCTTCTATCTTCTGCTGAAGTCTTCTTTTTCAAGCTGGCGGTTCCTTCTGTTTTCGGTTCTTCTGCTGTTATTATTATTATTATTATTATTATTAGCCGTATGGTGCAAGGAAGCCTGTGGCCTTTGCTGCACCAGCCAAAAAAAATTTTCTGAATTACCCTGAGAGAGAGGGGGGGGAGGAGGAAGAACAAGAGTCAGAAGAAGAAGGATGATATCCAGCTCAGGACCCTGGAGTTATGTCTAACTGATCTAGTATGCACTTCGATATTTTGTCCAATAGTGACTTTGATTCGTTTCACCTATAAAAATGTATATTAGCAAGTTGCCAATATGCTGGTTGCCAATTGCAACCAACTACCAGATATTCACTGGAATGCAAAATGTGTCACTGCCTGGCACACAGTGAGGCCTAAGGTTAATTAAACTTCAAAGTTGGAAACAATTTTGTGTTTCAATAATAAACATTCGTTTATTATTGAAATGATTACTGGAAATAGAGGATGTGCATACCGTATGCAGGTCCTGTTAATAAAAATATTCATTGTGTTGCATTCGTTCTTCACAAAATTTCATATAATCCATTCACTGTATATCTAGATTTAAATAGCTGGGGGTGCTGCAGTGCCTATGGACGAGTCGCCCCTACTCATTTCCATGTGCAAGTTTATAAAACCATTAAGTATGCAAAATTTCAAAATTGTACTTATGCACTAATTCTGCTTATACAGGGTGTCTCAAAAATATTGGTACAAACGTTTAGGGGAGGTAGGTAACATCTAAAGGAATGTGAATCGCATAGGAACCCATAATTGGAAATGTCACAGGAAAGTAGTAGCAGAGGCACAAGAAGCAGAAATGACACATGACAGTAATTAGTGGCAAACATTTATTTGACATAATATTAACAATGGAGTACAAGATGGATGCATTTCATGATGTTACAACAGATGCTTGAAGGTTCCACCATGAGACGCGATGACACCGACGCAGCATGGATTGGCGGACACGGTCGAATACACCTGGAGTTTCTTTGACAGTAGCAGCAGCGCAGACAAGTCTCGCCACGAGATCCATTTCCGTCTCCACAGGCGATTCATACACGATAGATTTGAGGGCCCCCCCACAGAAAGAAATCAAGGCTCGATAAATCAGGTGAGCGTGGGGGCCAGGCAACGGGTGTAACGAGGCCAATCCATCGACACCCAAAACGCCTGCTCAAATGGTCACAAACACACCTTCCATAATGGGTAGGCGCCCTGTCATGTTGAAACAAAATGTTGCGTCTCACATTTGCTGGAACATAGTCAAGTAACCCTGATAGAACTTGTTCAAGAAAGATCCGAATTTAGCGGAGTTCATGCGGGATGGTAACAGGTATGTTACCATCCGACTAAGCAGCCACCGATTATACCTGCCCACACATTTATTGTGAAGCGATGTTGTGCCGCATGGAGCACACACCATGTGGGTTATTGTGAGCCCACACATGAGCATTGTGCTGATTGAATAAGCCTTCCCGAGCGAAATAAGCCTCATCCGTGAACAAAACATAGGCTGGAAAATTCAAGTTCTTGAACATTTTCTTGGAGAAACCACTGCGCAAAAGCCACATGTGCAGGATGATCTTGGGGGAGCAGTAACTGAACCCTTTGGAGATGAAAGGGATGTAAGGAATTGTTGTGCCAGACACGCTGTACACTGCAACGAGACACCCCTGAGGCAGAGGTAACGGCACGTGTGCTGGTAGTAGGATTATTTTGGATGGCATTCAACACACTTTGTTCCATGGCGGGAGTTCGTGTCGAACGTGGTCTGCCCACACTACTCCTGTTACCTCTAAATGACCCATAATCGCACAAATTTTGATGCACATGTGCAAACAAACGGTGGTCCGGTACATGTCTGTCTGGAAAGCGTTCTTCATAAATTCATTGAGTGGCTCGTGCATTGCCCTCTGCTAATCAATACACTAGGTGCATGTCTGCCAGCTCACAGTTTGTATATCAGTGCATGCTCTTTGTGCGGCGACTACTGCTTGAATGAGTAAACCAGAAATTTTCCCTCTTGCGAACTGATGAACAGCGCCGTGTACCGACTTACGGTGACGTTTCCGGTTATGGGGTCCCATGCGATTCACATTCCTTTAGATGTTACCTACCTCCCCTACACGTTTGTACCAATATTTTTGAGACACCCTGTATATACATGTAATAACATTAAAACACACATGTGCTGACAAGTGTACGTGCATATATGTCCAAAGTCTGCTAAATCCTGGAATTTACCAGTTTGCTCGGTAAAAGCTGATATTTTGAATAATAATATAATTTGGAAAAGGGATAATCTTTTTGAGTGTCTTAATAGGATGGGAAACTTTTTTATTTGCAGTTGTAAGACTTTTTCTTTTTCAATAGACTTTGGCAAATTTGAAAGATGTTTGCATAGCCCCAACCTGCTGGGACCTCATTTGAGTTCAGGATTGTCATAATTATGATACATAATGGTTTAGAAGTTTGTCATGATGCATGTTTTAATTTATTGGATAAATTTCATCATACTCCTTGTGTCTCTTTCAGATTCAAATGTGATAATTTTTTTTTCAATCCATTTTCAGCTATCACGTATTCATTTAGTTTCCACTGCCAGTTTATCTGTCCAATAGTACTGTCAAGTTGAAAGTCTGCCCTAGTTTGTCATACTCAGGTCACACATAATTATAAAAATTATAAATTATACATTAATTTATACTTGTTATGGTGTCCACTACTGCTTGATAATTTATATTCATTCCACACAATTTTCTTTTTAGATTACTAACTTCATCCAGTAGTTGTACACTGTGGTCTAAGCCTGAATTGTACTTTAAAAGTAGAAAAAGATATGTAGCTTCTTTGAACATATCCTGTTTTGCATTTGTACTTGTTCAATTTTCCTTATTTACTCATTTATTTTTATAAATTTCCTTAGGTAATTTATTCAGCTGTTTCTTAATTTCTAAAATAGAAATAATAATTTCCCTTGCAAAAATTAAAACCATTCTGTTTGCTCTTGACAACAGTTCTCTTTATATGTGTCCCATGTTAATATGCTGCAATCAACATATTAACCTGGTTAATATGCTGATTAATATGCACATTACTTGTTAATTATTCCTTAACCCTTGCAGCAGCATATACATATATTTATGTTTTCATTGCAAATAACTTCTATTTATATAGGAAGTGCCTGTATTTCTAACTAATATTAAACACAGTTTTAATATGGTAGCACAAAAGTAGCTTTCAAATTCACAGTCAGAGGAGATTGTTAGCTTCACTTTTCCAAATTCATCCTGAAATTGAAAATATTCTATGGAATTCAGAACCAGAACTTGATGAATTGAATCAAGTGATAAATAAATAGATATAGAGGATATTATTGCATCAAGAAAGAAGAGTGATTAGTTTTTGTTTCATTTTTTGAATTTTAATGATGTTTTTTAAAATTCTGATTTGATTTTTGACAATTTTGCTTCACCGTCACGATACCGGTCACAGTATGGCCCTAGCAGCCTATGCGTCATTAAATTCAACAACAGTGACAATAATTTTGCTCAAATATTAGGCAATACAACTAGAAATAAAAACCAATTAATATTTGAGTGCATTTAGGTAAAAGTTTTCATTTTTACAAAACTAAAATTTCATGGGGAAAAAACTGCTCCAAAGAACCTACTACTAAAACTCAGTATTTGTCACATACATTAATTTAAAACCTGTTGCAGTTCAGTAAATAGAGAGTTATCCATTTTATTATATTAAATTTTTATTTTCACATCCTTGAGGTATCCTTTTCCTGAACATCATAATCAGTTTTTTTTTAAATTCTAAATTTTTTTCAGTATTGTTTCCTTATTTATAATCTCTGTCTGATACAATTCTTATTTTGATGAGAAAAAAGCAAAACGTTTCAGCAATTATGCATGTACAGGGCATTTTTTTTTTCATTGAGCCATTAGTTGCTTACGAATTAAAAATATATATGCAGCTAAATCATTCAATGAATAAATATTTATTGTGTGCATTCATATATCATTCCCATTTGATGTATTCATTACAGGGTATTTAAAAATCCAATTAAGAAGTGGACATCAGTAATTATTACATTAATGAAATGGAGAAAGTTGCAAAGAGATTTGGATTCTGGGCACTTACAGTATGTTATCATTCTAAACAAAAAGCTTGGAGTTAATTCTACAAATTTGTTTGCTTTATTTTTAATAACTTTTGAAATATAATGGTCATATGAGCAAAGCGAGAACATAAGTGATTATAAAAGTTCACAAAATATGTAAATTCAGTGTGTTGTAATCAGCTAATGATGTACTGAAATCAACACTATTATACCATATATAATGATTGTTGCAAACTCTTGCAAACAAATAATGCTAACTGCAACCTGCATACAAGCACAAAAAAAAAAAACAAACAAAACAATTGAAACTTCATAATGAAAAATTAAATAAAAATACCAAGATCCTGTAGCACTGAATCCTGTGATAATATGGCAAAACCACTGCCTGAATCAGGCAAGAACCTGCCCTCACACTATCTTAATGGGCAAATATAGATTTCACTAAGAATGAAAAAAAACATAATTGAATGTTGAGGTGAAGGCATGGACCACTATGAAAATTCCCAAATTCTTGAATACCTCTCATGGCCTGCTATATTGGCCAAAATAACCAGATTGGATCTCCCCTGATGTGACATATTCAATGAAAATTTATTTTAAATATGGTTAGCCTGATAACGAGGAAATGACATGCTTATTATGTTAATTGGAACCAGTTGACAAGCGTAATAAAAATGCACACATTGTCTTGCTTTTTAACTACACATTGTCACAAGACACATTGTCTTCCTTTTTAACTAAAGTTAAAAAGCAAGACAAAAATTAAAATAGCAAATTATCAAGATGTGTGGCAGTGCACTTAGCCAGGTTCATAACAAGCTACTTGTTATGAACCTGGCTAAGTGCACATTTTACTCTAACCACCAAATATCTGTTTTCATACCACTGTATCTCTAAACATGGAAAAGCCAGAAGATTAAAATCTTGGATTTCCGAAAGACTGGACTCTTGAGACAAAATATACCAAATTTCATTTCTCGAAGTAGGAGGACAGATAAATCACTGTCCTTCTGTAGAGCATCAAACATGGTAGCTTTTTGATCTGTGACTGACATCAATATTCTAACATATTTTTGATTAGGGTAGAGACTTGAAATTTGGTACTGTTATAGGATAGTCTTTCCTGATAATGGAAAAATTAATAAAACCATAACAGTTATCTTAGGGGCTGCATACATAAAATAACAGTATGAGTGATAGTTCTTAATGAATACAAATGATCCATTTAGCGTGTGTAAATAATCTCACCTTTAAACATCATTTGACCGGTACTGTAACCTCTAGTCTGCAGTTACACTGCAGACTAGAGCTTACAGTACCGGTCAAAATCTTAATACCCGTATTTCGGTGTTTTTAATTTATGGAACTGGGATACTGGTATTCCAAAAACAAAACGTTTTTCTCAAATTTTGATGACAATTAGGTGCAATAAAGTAAGGTTATTTGTTTGTTATTTGGTTTTTAGGAGCATTAGCAACTAAGACCATATTGCTCTGATATGCGGTGGTCATTCCCTGACCTTTCTGCATCCTCCGTATTTGGCTGGTGGTCACGGGCTCGAACCCCGGTCTAATCAAGAAGAGTGTGCCACGCACTGCCGCTCCTGCCCACCTGGCTATGGAGGTGCCTAATAAAGTAAGGAGGAAAAAAAAAAAAACAAGTACTGTAATTACTTGAATTCATGTTTTAAATAAACTTTTATTGCAATAATAAATATTCTGAAAAAAATCATTAAAATACAGTTATGTTTAAGCATCCACACTACCTGTCTGAATAAAGTGAGCTCTTAAACATAAGCAATCAATAGTATGATCGTTTAAAATGGATCTAATTTTGGTATATACAGTATTTGATTAGCAGCAGAAAATGCCCTTTTGGATTCTATGCTGGATGGTGCTATTGTACTGAGATAATTGTAGACAATCTCAGTCCATATTTTCTAGGCTTTGAACGTTTTTAGCAAAAATAGTTAAAAGTATTTCATTAATTTCCGACTCAAGTTCATCTTTTAAAATCTCATTGGGGACAGGCAGTTTCTTATTTTGAAAAGAATTTGCGGAACACTGACATTCTGTGTTCTGTTCCATGTTGGTCTTCCATGGTTGAATTATGTTCATCATTTTCTGAAGGAGAAAGACATTTTATTAAGTGAAGTATAATTTTCACTATAGTAACTTTACTGAGTCTGGGAGAGAGCAAAGAGTGGGGATAAGGAATAAAGAAGAGAGTAAAGAATGGAGGATAAGGAATTATTTACATATATAAATGCAAAGAACAGAAGGACAAATCAGATTAGACCCTTATATAATGGATGTGGGATAGTATTAGATAACATAGCTGAAGTTGCAGATGAACTCAACAGTTACTTTGCATCGATATTTACAAAAAAAAAAAAAACACCTTTGTGTCAGTGAGATATTATGGAAGTGAAGTTGAAAAAAAATGTAATTAATGATGTTGGAATTTCAAATGATTATTTAATGAGAACTTTCGTGCCTACAGGCGAGTAAGGCTCCTGTGGTTGATGGCATATACCATGTAATCTTAAAGGAGGCAGCAAGTGAGTGCATTGAACCATTAAGGCTAGTTATGAGATAGGAGATACATCACTAGATAGGAGAGATTCCTTTGGATTTGTGTAAATTGGAACATAAAGGTGGTTCTAGGAGTGTAACGGGAAATTACCGACCGTCCAGTCTAACTTCAGTAGTAGGGAAAATCATGGAAGCAATGATCAAGGGTGGAATTCAGGATCATTTAGATGGAAATGGAATTCTGTAGGATACACAGCATGGTTTTTGTAAAGGGAAAATCATGTTTAACAAATCTGGTTAGCCATTTTGACAGGTCACTCTTGAACTGCATTTAGGGAATAATTTCAACGTTTATTTGGATTTCAGCAAAGCATTTGACTCAGCCCCACATGAGTGGTTACTTTATAAGTTGGAGCAGGCTGGAATCATAGTGAAAATCCTTAGATGGATAGCATGATGGCTTGAGGGCACCAGGCAGGGGGTTGTGATAAATGGTTATTCCTCAGAACCACTGTTGTTTTTGATTGTGTGTGTGTGGGCACATGTGCTGTGTTTTACACAAGGTGGCCCCTAAACATTATTTTATCTCCGCCATGGTTCTCTGTGATGATATACAAGACTCTATACAATGGCCAGAAATGAGTGTAGTGTTATGTTTGCAAAGTGTGTGTGTGTGTGTGTGTGTGTGTGTGTGTGTGTGTGTGTGTGTGTGTGTGTGTGTGTGTGTGTGTGTGTGTTGTTTAGTTGTTTCTGGCTGCTTTGCTACTAGGAAGCAGCGATCACCAGGAAGGCTGCTTCCCAGTACCCATCCATGCCATGAGGAGGCGGGCCCAACTTTTTTTTATATATATATATATATAAACCCCAAACACAAGAGTTATTAGAACCTGTAGTACTCAGTACCGTGCTTCGGTTGGAGGTTGAGAAAACGAAAGAAGATATTTATTGACATTTGACTTCAACTTCTGTAGACTGTAATTTAGCGGAAATACATATGAAGGAAGGTTGTTCCAGAAAATGGCAGTTGAATGAATAAACGAGGAAGATGAAAAGTTGGTTTTGTTTGAAGTTGGTCAGTAAATGGATGTTGGCTGGTGGCGGCATGTGTTCGGACTATTTTGAAAGAGAGAGTGGGAATTATAGAAGCCAATACAGAAGAACAGTACCCATGGAAATATCTCTAGAAGAGGCATGCAGTAGAAACAGTACATCTATGAGACAGCGAGTGGAGGGACTCTTAGAGATGAATCATTAATTAACCTAACTGCCCTCTTCTGAACAGAATCAAGAAGCCTGAGAGAGGTTTTGGGGGCACCACCCCAGATGTGAGAACAGTATTCCATAGTAGGGCGGATTTGTGATTTGTACAGAGTGAACAGCTGTTTGGAAGAAAAGTAATGCCTTGAGCGAAAGAGAAAACCAGCTCTGGTGTAGGCAGAAAATGAAACTGAAGTGAACAGCCTTAGCACATTTATTGGAAAAACCAAGGTTTAGATAAAGGATGAGATTTTAAAGTGGAGTGTGGGATAAAGGATTTCATTCCTGCAAGAATAATTTCACTGACAAGATCTGAGCAAACGTTGACATCAGAAGTTTTAAAACAGTAATCTGACCAAGGAAAAGAAATCTTGCAGGTTATCCCATTTTGCATTCTTGTAATGCCAAACAATACGAGGTTGGGAATAGCCATGAGATAAATGCTCCATAGGAGAAGAGACAATCACCAAGTTGTGATCTGAGGTGCCTAAAGGACCTCTCACTTCGACCGTGTACTTAGAAGGGTTGTTTGTGAGAAAAAGATCAAGCGTATTGACTCTTTGGTTAGGATTGTCTGGTATTCTTGTAGGTAAATGAACAATCTGTGCAAGGTTATTAGTAATTGCAAAAGCCTCAGCATCTTGACCAGCTGGGTCAGTGTGACTAGAAAACGGAAGCCAGCTGGAGTTGTGAACATTAAAATCACCAAGGAAAATTACCTCACTGTTAGGAAAGTTGGACTGGAGAAAGTCAAGTTGCAAAGAGAGGAAGTCAAAGAGCTCCAAGTGATTGGTGGAGTTGGGAGAATGGTAGAGACAACAGATGAATTTGACACAATGAGGTAGAGAGATTTTAAGCCAGAGAAGATCAAAGAGAGGAGATTCCAAATTGCCAAGTCTCTGACAGGGAATATCAGAACGGACATATGCACAAGTACCACCTTTGAGGCGAAAGGAATCATACAGCGAATAATTTGGGCAACTGAGATGAGCAGTAGTCGAATCAACCGATAACTGAGATTCTGTCAGGAAAAGTACGTGGCGGTTTGGCAGATTGCAAGTGGAAATGGACATCGTTGAGATTAGAATTGAGACCACATATATTTCTGAAATGAATTAGAAAGTGTTTGGGAGGGTTAGATCTTTTTACAGATAATCTTTTTCTAGTAGTTTGGCAATTCATGGTGTATTCAATAATAAGAAAAAGTGGGTGGGACATGCTGTATGAAGTAATGAAATTTTTAGATATGGCGTACCCATGGTAAGAATATACCCAGATCCTCGACCTAACATGGCCTTGACAATGCCGCCTGCATACACACTACTCGGACTCCCTTCAATCACTATCTGGCAGAGTAGAGGTAGCAAGATTATACATTAGCTGATCCGGAAGCCTCCTAAAGAGTTACCAATAGGTTCGGTCTGATGTACTAACTAGCGGCTGGCCTGCGAACACCGTTTTAGAGCTGTACCCTCGAAATATAAGGAAGATTGGATCCCGCCACGATGGTCATCATAACCTCAAAAGTCATTAATCATACTGCATGATGGAAGAGATGGGGAAGGGAACTATACACGTACTAAACTAAATGCAATATTTCAAGCACCCATAAGAATAAGCACAAGCCATAAGGATGCAGCAGTCTCCTGTAATCACGTACGGTGGTGAATACCGCAAAGAATCCCGCATCCACCGCAGAAAGTGTAATAGCAATGGATGGCAGCAGTTCCCATACCCAGGAAGCCCAAATCTGGGTAACAAGCCTGCGGTGACTTGCAAAGATGCAGCTGAAACTGTTCTACAAGTTCTCAGGAGAGCTAGCAAAAAGGTCTGCTGGACACTGTCTAGTTTGGTTTGAACTGTAATAAGTTTGGTTCTGTGAAACCATATGCTGGCTGCATATGTAACAATTGGAATAAACACTATAGTATAGAATTCTGAGGGTTCGCTTTTTTAAACCCCAGTCCCGCCGAGAGATTTTGAATATCATGGCCGTAAAAGTTTTCACTCTTTTGGAAAGGTTCTGGATGTGTTGTAAGAATAACAATTTTTCATCAAAAATAATACCAAGATGCTTATGAGTGGTAATAAGTGGCAGAGATACTCCATTAAACTTGACAACTGGAGGTCTATTATGGTCTAGTTTTCCGTGAAATATCATCATCTTGGTTTTAGATGGGTACACTCTTAATTTATTTTTCAGAGTCCAATCCAGCAAGTTATCGAGTACAGTGTTAGCCCGTTGTTCCAATTGGGACCTGGAGTTACCATATACTAAGATGGAGAGATCGTCGGCAAAGGCAATCATTTGCACATCGGCCGTGTTGGAGGGAGAAGACAGCCAATCATCAAGGATGAGGTTCCATACAAGAGGGCCAAGAATGGAACCCTGGGGACACCCTCGAGAAACAGCTTTGGATACTGACTGATGTTTGGTTTAGATGTAGACAGTGCGTTCAGCAAAGTAACTTTTGAACAAAAGGAAGGGATGTCTAGAATAATCTTAAATGACATCTATGAAGGGATGGAGGGCTTGGGGGTCTAAACTTGCACATGATATAAAGATCAGTAGAGTAGTTAATGATCGTCGCCAAACAGAGCTTCTTCAGAATGACCTAGATAGACTTCCGGGATGGTCAGAAAAGTGGCATCTATGCTTTAATTCAGCAAAATGCAAGGTCTTACTCCTGGGGAACAGCAACCCCAAAATGAGTTGAATTAAAGTCAGTAGTGGAGGAACGGGACTTGGGAGTTACGATATGGTCAGACATGAAGTTGTCTGAGAATTGTGGTCAGGTTGCAACGTTGCATGGTGTCCTATCGACGATTTATCGAACATTTGCTTGTAGAGATAACGACGTCATAATCACATAAAGGTTATTTTATAACCTTTGTGTGATTAAATTATAAACAATTATTTTTTTTAAAATTAGTACCGAAAAACCGGTATTTTTTTTATCAATACCAGTATTTCAGTACCGGAAAAAAATTTCTGGGATCCCGGTATTGTATGCCCTACTGCAGACCATTATTTGCTATACATCACTCTGCTTGTAATTGCATTGTATAAACATGGATCATTTGTGTGCATGGCCCAGAGAAGAAATGGTATTCAGCTAATTGTTATTGTTATTTGCCAATATAACATAGCTTGTTAATGTGTTGAAAGTTTAATATCTCTGCAAAAAGATTTGATCTAAACAAACTTTTGTTAAAAAAAAAAAAAGTGAGCCAAGTTCTTTTGCAAGCTTTGCAAAAACCTCTACTATGCAAAGGTTTGAGATCAAATGGTGATGCCAAGTTCATCATAACCTCAACTATGAAATGCATTGATATAAAAAAGTTATCCCAAGTTTGCTATTGGCTAACAGAATTAAAAGTTTGTCATTTACTTGGCAGATTCACCACATTATTTAAGTTGTGGTTCATTCCAGGTTCATAAGGTAGTGAATCCACCAAGTGTATGACATGACATACTTTTAATTTGCTTAGCAAATAGCAAACTTAGCATAACTTTTTCATCTCGGTGCTTTTCACAGTCGATCCTGTAACAAACTTGGCACAATTTTTTGTTATCATTGCTTTTCATGTTGGAGTTTTATGCAATGTTTGCAAAAGAATTTGGCTCACTTTTTTTTACATTTTTTTTTGTTGAAATAAGAATATTTAATCAACTTTTCAAAAGGGGAAAAGTCAAAAGATAAAAATGTGAAATTAATATGGCAAACTGAATTGGGTGACCTCTTCATTCTTTGATATATAATTATGCTTTTTATGCTACCAGTTTGTTAAATAAATTTGATGAATTTGAGGTATTGCTCAGAACATTAAAGGCAGATATATATTTATTCTGTCTATTAATTTCTTTATCTTTTGACTTTTATTTGTATTTAGCTGTGTAAATATTCTTTTCATTTTTAATTTTGCCTTCTAATTTTAGTTAATAGATTTTATTGTTACATATTGGTATTTTCATTAGGCTTGTTTTGGTTCTGATTGATCTAGAATTTTACATTTAGTTGTTTTTTTTTTTTTTAATTTCTATTTGTGTGAATTGTTTTGTGGTTATTGGTTTTTAAGGCATATATTTGTTGAAAATCATTGTATTGGATCTTCCATGGTCATTTTGCCAATTTGGCGGGCTGTGACAGAAATGTGGGCATTTGGGAATTTTCACAGAGGCTGTTGCCTCTGTAATGAAGTAGCCACTGTGGTTCCACTAAACGTTTTTTGCATTATTTTTCTTCTTGGCTGGCAGCTGTCTATGTTTATCACCCAAACCTAATTTTGGGAGTGGGTGATTTTAGGCACCACTTATGCCATACTATCATGAGATTCTATGCTTGCCTGGCTTTTTGTAGTCTTTTGGTTGTTATCTCTTATAATTGTATTTATTGTTTTCATTATAGTTCTAATTATTTTTTTTTTTTTAGTGTTTGTATGTAGGTTGCTTTTAACACTGAAGCATTGTTTGTTATATCACTTCTTATGCATAATATAATAATGTTTAATTTTTTTACATAATAAGTGATTATTTTCAAAACAACCCTATCAACTGGTATTTGCCATTTTTTCGATCATTAGCATTTAATATACAACAAAAACATTAAAATATTTACATTTATTATACACACAATAGGTACTGATATTCTGGGAAATCAGAGAACTTCTGTACTTTTAGTCAAAAATCAAGGGAAATGTTAACAGGAGAGACTGCTTCTACAGGGATGGGATACACTTAAATAGAAAGGGTGCAAGAATATTTGCTAATGCTATCGAGGCAGTGTTAGGTGGGTCGGAAAACTGCTAACTTGGGGGGATACAAGGACTAATCGATTAATAGTAGCCACTGGCAGAGGTGAAAGTGATTCTTGAACTATTGAAATGAGCAGCAGCCTGGAAAACAAGATGCAGGGGATTTCAGAGACTGCTGGGAGTCATTGCAGTACAAGTAAACACATGGGTTGTATTAGGGTAGCTAAGAATAGGAACAGGTGCATGTATACTTGCGTGTACACCAATGCTAACAGTGTGGTAAATAAATTTGATGAATTTGAGGTATTGTTCAGAACATCAAAGGCATATACAGTCGATTCCAGTTAATTGGGACACATCGGGACAGATCACTTTGGCCCAATTAAGCGGCTGCCCCAATTAAGCGAAATTTTAATGAGCTGAAAAGCACATTCTAACGGAGGCAAAAAAGGTATGAATAAAATAAAGGGAATGTGGTATTTAAAGAAAGCACACTGTATTTAAGTTATATTGGTACAAACATTTATTTAAAAATAACTAAAGCTAAAAGCAAACAAAATGTACGTATGTACATGTGTAAAATGAAGATACAGTACAGAATAATGTCCGTGTCAGGCAAAGGTTACACATTACTTAAGGGTTCTTACTTTGAAAAAATTATGAAGTGTACTCTGACGTGTCCTCTTTATGGACTGCAATTGAACAAAGTCGGCACAGGTATCTAATGCTGATAAAGGACTGCCTTCATTGCCTTCCTGCATGAAATAACATCTCAATTTAGCGATACATTTCCTGACATCCTGGTTAGTCACTCGCTTAGGTATATCATAGTCATCATTTTCTTGGTCTTTTGGTGTCTCTGAGTGTTTTGCCGCAATTTGTTCAATAATTGTTTCCTCATAATCTTCATTTTCATCGTGGCATTGAAGGTTATCGTCAATCGTTAAAAATTCTTCACAATTTTGGACCTGTTGCAGTTCCAAAGCCAGTTCATTTTCTGTACAGCTTATCGCGTCTGAATCACAATTAGTCGCGAAACCACATTTAGTAAAACAATTCTGAATTGTTTTACTGGTTATTACTCGCCAACTATCGGCGATAAATTGTACAGCTTTTAACATCGAAACTTTTGCACTAACCTCTATTGATTTCGAAGATGATGTCAGCAGATTTTCCTCAATTGCTTCAAGGATGTGATTAACCAGCTTTCCGCGATAATAGGTCTTCAAATTTTTTATAATTACCGCGTCCATAGGCTGTATCAGAGATGTGGTGTTAGGGGGTAAAAATTCCAGTTCAATATTTTTTAAACCAGCTACATTAGAGTGTGCGGTGCAGTTGTCCAATATCAACAGAATTTTTCTGGACTTCCGTTGCAGTTCTGCGTCCCAGTTCATTAGCCATTGCGTAAAAATATATGTGGTCATCCACGCCTTCTTATTGGCATAATACGAAACTGGCAAACTGCTTATTGTAAGCCCCTTGAAACAACGAGGTTTGGCACTTTTACCAATAACCAAAAGTTTGAGTTTATCATTTCCTGACATGTTTGAGCAGCACAACACTGTTACACGATCCATTGCTTTCTTTGAACCAGACAGTGTTATGTGTTGATAGCTGAGGGAACCATCCGGCGTAGCACGATAATATAGACCTGTTTCATCGGCATTGTAAATGTCATCCGCACTAAATTTTTTAAGCAACTCTGGCAGTTTTTCACATTTCCATTGCTCAGCACTCGTAGCATCAGCACTGTCCTTCTCGCCATGTGCTTTTTTGTAACTAATGTCATGTCTACACTTCCATCGAGACAACCAACCATCCGTCGCTTTGAAATTTACGTGACCTAGCTTTTTGGCCAACTCTTCTGACTTGTGTTTTAGCATAGGGCCGCTTACAAGCACTCCTCGTTTAGATACAGTGGAAAACCATTGATTCAAAGCATCTTCGACGTCTGGATCTTTGCCTTCCCTCTTTCGCTTATGAGATGTTTTCTTTAAATCCACGCGCAATGTCCACTCCTCTCTAAGTTTTTCTTGTTGCTGTAGCAGTCGTGAAATCGTAGATTTTGGCACCTTTATTATCTCCGCTAGCTGACAATGACTGATGTTAGGAGGTTGACTTTTTATCTTGTCAAGAATAGCGATTTTTTCTGAAAGTGACAAATCTTTACGTGGCATCTTGACAGGGGTCTTAAATGTACTGAAAAAAAGGGGAGGGGGAAACCAAAATCAGTGCACTGTTTGGTACAGTTTTTAATCTATTCTTCAGCAAAATTTCTTCAGAATCCGATTACCACAACACAGAACAAACGTAAAACAACCACGCAAACAACCACGTAAAACAGCACGACTTCGCAATAACTGATTCCGCTGCTGCCCACATGACCTCTTTGTTACGAACCATCTAAATTAGTTTATTGTTCAATAAAAAAATTCTGTTTATACTCCGGCACGACAACCAAGTCAGTAGAATTTACAATAAATCGGCAATTATCGTATTTAGTAGTCACGGGCTTGAACCCTGGTCCACTCAAAGAACGCGTGCGATGCACTCTCGCTCCTGACCACTGGGCTACGTCAGGCCTAATAAACTATATTTAGATGTTTGTGCGCGCCATCTAAATATAGTTTATTGTTCAATCAAGACCTTCATTGCCCCAATTAAGCGGCGAGTTGGCCCAAATAAGCGGAACAAATTCAGACTAAATATTTGTTTTGTTTCTGTTCTTCATAATTTGCCCCAAATAAGCGGCTGCCCCGATTAACCGGTGGCCCAATTAACCGGAATGCACTGTATATTGTTGGGATATCAGACAGACCTGGTGTCACACAGATATAAGGAATGCAAAACTGAAATTTGGAGAGAACAATGTGTACAGGAAGGATAGACAGGATAGGAAGGGAGGAGGGGTTATGCTATTAGTTAAGAAACACATAAAATCCAAGGAAGTGAAGCCAGTTGACATCGCTGGACAGTGCGGTGTCAAGTCATTTTGGTGTGACATAAGCATTGGGAAATCAAAATTGAGAGTAGGGCTGTATTATAGGCCTAATGACTCTGATGAGTATAATAAGAAACTGTACAGGGAAATAGAGTGGTCCAGTAAATCAGTCTTATAATGGGAATTTTAATTTCCCAGATATTGACTGGAATTTGTGGGTTGATCACTCACACACACACTAGCAAGGCTTTTGTGGATTTATTGGATGATTGTTTTCTACATCAGCATGTTCAGGAGGCAACTAGAGGGAGTGATACTCTTGATCTGATTATCAGTAGTGCTTCTTCATGCATTAAGAATCTGCAGGTAAAGGAACCACTAGGTGGCAGTGATGAAGTGGGATTTACTCAAAGGGGTAACTATCATCAGGGGTAAAGGAAAGGTTTTTACTTTTGTAAAGGTGACTTTATTCTGAGACAGTATTTAAATGCTATATGGTGGGACCAACTGATGATGTTACCAACAGCAAATTCAAAATGGAAAGCATTCAAAGAATTTATCTTGGAACCACTAGGCTTTACGTACCAACTAAGAAATGTTGTTCAAGGTTTAGGCCTAAGTGGATGTCAGATGAACTAATGAGACATATGGCAGAGAAGAAAAATGCATGGGATACATATAAATTAATGGGTTACATGGAAACCTATGGTAGATATAAGCTGGTCTGTAACCAAGTCACAAAGGAGATTAGGCAGGCAAAGGCAGATTGTGAGAAATCTTTGGCAAAGGAGGCAAAGAAAAACAACAAAGAGTTCTTTACCTATGTAAACTCTAGAAGGAAAGGGATGAATCAAATTGGTCCACTGGATACTGAGGGTTCAACTGTTGATGATCCTGCTCAGGTGACTAACAAACTAAATGAGTATTTTGCATCTACATTTACACATGAGGAGTTAGTTATTCAGAGTTGGTTGGTGGTTGGTGGAACAGACTTCCATCCTTTGTTGTGGAAGTTGATAGCCTAAATAAATTTAAGGCTGAGCTGGACAGGTATTTGGAACGAATGGAGGGGTGAAATGGGAGAGTTTTTTTTTTTTTTTTTTTTGACTGATGCTGCATAAACTTGCTTTCTTGCATCATATGCCTCTACTAATGCTAATAAGTTTTGGTCCAGTGTCAAGAAAAATGAAATTTAATTTTTAAGAAATTATTTTTTTTAAAACATAAAATGAAAGAGCTTGCCCTCATTTTCTTCATAAATATGAAGCTCTCAATGATAGAGCAAACAACTTCAATGAGAGTAATTTTTTTGTAAAAAAAGAATGACTGTAGTAAAATCATGCCATCTTTAAATAGATTTTTATCCTTCCTTCTATAGAAGACAGGATTAATGAAAAACCTTTTACCTTTCCAACTCGTTAGATGGTAATGTATTAAGTGTATATTTCTCATTAGGCTTATGAAATACTGTTTAACTTTATTTAAATTAGAATTCTTGCTGAAAAGCAGAAAAACTTTACAAGTATGCAAAAACTTGAATTCCTATGGCCTTAAAGCTCATGAGCTCACTTATTATTTCTTTCCTAGCTATACACTATTAAACACATCTATATCTTATGCTTAGAAGCTCTCTTGTATGTTTTTAAATTCCCACTCTTACTATTACTATTTGCTCCATGTTCATGACTACAGCAGTAGAACAGGCCCAGTAGCAAAAGAATGAAGTAGTCATTAATGCAAGACAAAATGTGTTATAGCTGATAAGCGTTTTCATAACAATGTAGTTAAATGAAGTGCAGATATATATATATATATATATATATATATTTATATTGAACAGATATTATCTTTAAAAATAACAAATCTTAAGGAATAAAATAAAGTATCAGCTAGGCAAGTATAAATTATGCAGTTAACTATTTACAAGATGAAACAAATCAAAGCATTCATTACTTCAGTTCATAAAGTTTGTAACTTAAATCTTCCATGCTTCAGTTAAGGAACAGCTCTAATGAAGATTACAGAGTTCATTAGTATACAAATCAGCAGTGATACCTCATATAGTTTTTTTTTTTATCAACAATTAGTAAGGAGTAAAAGTGAAGGTGTAAGTGTAATACATTACAATACTTAAAGTGTGTTAGTTGTCTGATGGCACTGGGGTTACATTACTTAAGTGAAACACATTTTGATTTCAGATATAGTTGAGAATATTTCTGTGTTAACTCAAGTCCTGATTATTTTAGGCACTAGCAGGAGCAGCTGGCATAATTTTAAATGGAGCAGATCGATTGCGGGCATCACAGTGTGAGTCTGGAAGGAATAGAGCTATTCCAGATTTCCACATGGAATTACTTCATATGAGACAGACATGGCGTTTAAAAAAAGTTGGCAGTACCATTCTTGGAGATTTGAGCTATCGTAGTGGTGAGTTGAGTAAAATTTGTAATTTTTTATTTATTTTTTTTTTATTATTTTTTTTTATTGAAACATCAAACACGAAAGGCATTAGAACCTATAGTGCTTAATATCGTGCATGGACTGATGGACAGAAAGGTAAATGAATATACTTATTGACATTAGACTTGCATTTTTGTAGTTTGTAATTTTCAGGAAATATGTGTGAAGAGAGGTTGTTCCTGAAAATGGAAGTTGAAGGAATAAATGAGGAAGATAAAAGTTGGTTCTGCGAGTTTGAAGTTAGACAATAAATGGATGTTGATCCGTTGCAGTACATGTTTGGAAGAGTGCGGGGGAATTACAGATGACAATTCCGTAGAACAGTGCCTATGGAAGTATCTGTAAAAAAGGCATGCAGCAGAAACAGAACATCTATGAGACAGGAGTGGAAAGACTGTGAAAATGCAGATCTGAAATCTGCCCTACCATGCTGCCTTCCCAGATGTGGGAAGGCAGCATGGTAGGGTGGATTTCAGATCTGTGACATGGCATGGTTGGGCAGATTTCAGATTTGTAAGGAGTGAGTAGTCGTTTAGAAGAAAAGTAACACTGAGAGCAAAAGAAAAAATCCAGTTTTTTAGATGCAGAGGAGGCAATATTTGTGATGTTCTTATGCAAAGAGAGATTAGAAGTCAAGGTTAATCCCTAATAGAGATATTTGATTTTGTCTAGAAATCTGAGTATCATCGAAGATAAGCATAGGAGTGGAAGAATTCTTTGTGCAAGGTATAAGACAGGATGGAGTTTTCAAAGGATTGAAGTTAACTAGGTTATCTTTTCCCTACTGGAGAATTACCTGGAGATCAGCATTTAAGGAATTGGCAGTGGATGTTGGAGAAGTTGAAGCTCTTTGTGCAGGGCAAGTTATCTCAAACTGGAAGATGGAATGCAATGTGCTATCATTCAGCAAAACTATGGAGAGGATTACCAGTTGGTAGAAGAAGGTCATTAATATACAAGAGGAAAAGATTGGGAGAAAGAACTGAACCTTAGGAAACACCAGCATTAGTGGAGAAGTTAAAGACCGAGAACCATCTACCATCACCCGCAGTGAGCAATCAGAGAGAAAACTGGATATCCAATTACAAAAAACAGTTGGCAAACCATAAGATGGAAGCTTATTTAGAAGATCTTTATGCCAAACACAATCTAGTCTTTGAAACGTCAAGAGCAACTGCTTGAGTTTCACCAAAGTTTTCCATTGAATTTATCCATAGATGGGTAACATAAGCCAGAATATCCCCAGTGGATCCGCTATGGCAGAATCTATACTGGTGATCATTGATCAGATGGAAGGTTTCTGGATAGTTTAGGAGTTGGTGGTTAATGAATTTCTCCATTACTCTAGAATAATAGAAGTAACTGTGATGGGAGGAATTTAACCCCCCCCCCCTTTTTTTTTTTTTGGAACTGGCTGGATACAAGCAAATTTCCAAGTAGAAAGAAAAACACCAGTGGAATTAGAAGGTGTAAAAAGGTGACAGAGACCAAGAGTAAGCACAGGTTTTGAGAACAAGTGGAGAAATGCCATCAGGACCTGGCACTTTCTTGGCCTTATGACTCTTCAAACTACTTCTCACATCCTTTTGACAGAATATCACAGGAGGCATCAGATGTGGAGTGCACTGGGAATAATAGGACATGGTTTACCAAGATCACCAACACAGGAGTTAGAAGAAACATGGGATGCTTGCAGGTCAGCTTTATCTTTAGCTGAAGTGGCAGTAGGACTACTGGATTTTAATAGAGTTCAGCAAAAGTTGCAGCAAATAGCTTTACCCACCCAGCTAACCCAGTCGGTTTTGGACTGATTAATAACTATTTTACAATAGTTGTGAACTTTGGTGTAAGCAAAATGCCTGGTTGCTATTTGGATAAAAGCAAGTTTTTTGCTCTTAGCCTGTTCAAAATCTAGTTTGGACTGATTTTTTTTTTTTTTTTTTTTATCGTATGATGTGAGCAATACACGAAGGAACCAGTTTTTTCCTGCTTCCTTCATGTATCATTGCCGTGAGGTCCAACTGGAGAGTACTGCACCATCTTAATATCGAAGCCCGAGGCAGGATTCAAACCTGCGACCTTTGGGTTGCCAGGCAACCACTTTACCCGCCCGGCTAACCCGGTCGGCTTTGGACTGATTAATAACTATTTTACAATGATTGTGAACCTGTAATGGATGCAAGCCAATTGTGCAACATTCTTATCTTGAATAGCCTTAGCACATTTATTAGAAAACCAAGGTATAGATCAGCGTTTCCCAAACCTTTTTAGTCGTGAACATATTCATGGAACACTTACAAAACACAAGTTTAGTGGGAGCTAAAGAACTGTTTGCTAATATTTATTACATATGATGCACTGTGCATCAGCAGAATCTTTATTTCCAACACATATAAAGCCAAAATTGAAATAACTGTCATCATACTTTCGTTTTGGTCTTTTATTGGTTGGTTCCTGTTTTTTCACTTGAGATTTTTGGGGAAAGAAAGGCTGCGATTGTTCTATCCTCACTTTGAAGTATGACAATGTTGTGTTCGTTTTCATCGACCACAGTTGCAATACTAGAAGTACTTGCTTCTCGTTTTAAAGTTCCTTTTTTCAACCATAAATCCATGGTCATATTTTAAAAATAATATTTTGAAATACTAATAATTATCAAAAAAAATTTATCCAAGGAAGTGAGTTTAGTTATTGGTATTAGTACAGGCATACGATGCAAGAAAGCAAGGTCATGCAGCATGAGCCAAAAAAAAAAAAAAACCTCTCAGATTTCACCCCTCCGTTTGTTCCAAATACCTGTCCAGCTCAGCTTTAAATTTATTTAGGCCATCAACTTCCACAACAAAAGATGGAAGTCTGTTATACCAATCAACTACCTGCTGGCTAAAGGCAAACTTCCTCACATCTATCCTACAACTGTCTTTCCTCAATTTGAATTTATGCCCTCTCAGGTGATTATTCTGAGCAAGAGGAAGAATCCCATCAGCATTGAGCATGCTCAAACCATTCAAGGCTTTATACACCTCAATCAGATCACCTCACAGGTGCCTAGTCTCCAGATACTGTAATTTGCAAAACTTAAGCCTTTCTTCATAAGAGCAACCCTTTGTTCCATTCACTAATCTTGTTGCCCTTCTCTGTACTTTTTCCAACAGCACTACATCCTTCTTGAAATGAGGCCTCCAAACCCCAGACCTGTATACAGTACTCAAGGTGTGGCCTGACCATTGCTTTATACATAGGGATAATCACCTCCTTATCCCTGTTAGAAAAATTCCTGTATATCATTGACAAGACACCATGAGCTCATGGTGTCTTGAAATTTCAATGAAAGGACCCCAGGTCCTTTTCATTCTCTACCACTGTCGGTGTAGTAGCAAAGAGTTGATATTTTACTCGGGTTACTGCTTCCCATTTATAGTACTTTACATTTGTCAATGTTAAACTTCATTTGCGACCTCTCAGCCCATTTGCTCAAATTTTCTAGATGTTGAGGGAAATGGACCATAATCTGCCACGCTGGTCTAGTGCAGGTTGGCAGATCGACCGTATTCAGCAGTCAGGGGCTTGAACCCCAGTCTACTCAAAGAGCGTGTGCTACTGCACTCCCGCTCCTGCCCACTCGGCTACGGAGGCCCATGTACTCTAGGCTAAATCATGTGCAAATGGTATATTAGATCACTATATTGCTACTTTTTTGTAAATGTCATTACCTCTACGCAGAATTGCAGACACTTTCAAATTCAACCTGAATTCACGGCTTTTTTCCTATGCAAAGTCTGCCAAAATATTGTGTTCTGCGGTTGATTTGATTATTAGTCGATGCCAGTATATTAATAACTATAATGTTAGAAATTATAATGAGAAAAGTGGTGTATTCTACAAATATGCAAAATTTATTTATTTTATTTTATTATTATTTTTTTTAATTATTAATTACGATTTTTCATAGGACACTTGTTCGCATCTCACGGAACATGGTTTTGGAAATGCTGGTTTAGATAAAGGATGAGATTTTAAGGTGGAGTGTGGAAGAAAGGATTTCATCTCTACAAGAATAATTTCACTGAGACAATCTGAACAGACATTGACATTGGTTATGTCTCTAAGACTATGATAGAAGAATAAACACTAATTACTTCGAAATGTACAGTGGCAAATTATTCGTACAATTAGGGTTATACTTGGCCAGGTATGATTCTGCTACCTGAGTACTCTAATATCCAAAAAAAAATAAGAAAAAGACAAAGCATCACTCATCCTCAATGGTGCAAAGACATGACTCCCCACCCAGACAGACCACCCTCAAGCCCACCAAAGCATAGTTGCCACTTTATAATAAATAAGGAAATAAAATTAAATAAAGGCAGGGAATGCAGAAGCACAAGGAGTGTACCAATCTAAAATTAAAACTTGGATTTACTAGAAGAATTTGCAAAACAAATGCTTGTCCTAGAGACAAATGTAACTGGGATCTTGAATTTCTAGTAAACCTCAAGATTCTAGTGAAGTAAACTGCCAAGTGATACACCCTCCCTGATTGAGTCACCAGAACAGCATAATCAAGTGTATTTTTTTTTTTTAATGAAAACACCAAACATGAGAGGTATTAAAACCTATATTACTTAGTACCATGCTTGGGTTGGAGGTTGAGAAGACGGAAAAAGTTATTTGTTGACATTAGACTTAAACTTCTGTAGACTGTTATTTTCAGGAAATATGTATGAAGGAAGGTTGTTCCAGAAAACGGCAGTTGAATGAATAAACAAGGAAGATGAAAAGTTGGTTCTGTGAGATTGAAGCTGGACAGTAAATGGATGTTGACTGGTGGTGGCACATGTTCGGACTGTTTCGAAAGAAAGAGCGGGAATTATAGAAGTCAATTCAGAAGAATAGTGAGGTATAAGACAAGTCTGAGTTTTAGAAGGATTGAAATCAACTAAGTTGTCTTTGCCCCACTGGAGATCGGCATTTAAGGAATTGGTAAGGGATATTCGAGAAGTTGAAGCTGATTGAGCAGGGCAAGGTTTCTCAAAATGGAAAGTGGAATGCAATGTGCTATCATCGGCAAAACTATGGATGGAAGAAGGTCGTTAGTAGAAACAGTACGTCTATGAGACTGCAAGTGGAGAGACTCTGTTAGAGATGAGTCATTAATTAACCTAACTGCCCTCTTCTGAATGGAATCTAGAAGTCTGAGAGAGGTTTTGTGGGAACCACCCCAGATGTGGGAACAATATTCCATGGTAGGACGGATTTGCGATTTATACAGAGTGAACAGCTGTTTGGAAGAAGAGTAACATGAGAGGGAAAGAGAAAACCCTATTTTTTAGATGCAGAGGAAGCAATATTTGTAATGTGCTTATACCAAGAGAGAGAGATTAGAAATCAGGGTAATCCCCAATAGAGATATATCATTTTGCCTAGAAATCAGAGTGTCGCCATTGATAAGCATAGGAGCAGATGAATCCTTTTTGTGAGGTATAAGACAAGATTGAGTTTTAGAAGGATTGAAATCAACTAAGTTGTCTTTGCCCCACTGGAGATCGGCATTTAAGGAATTGGTAAGGGATATTCGAGAAGTTGAAGCTGATTGAGCAGGGCAAGGTTTCTCAAAATGGAAAGTGGAATGCAATGTGCTATCATTGGCAAAACTATGGATGGAAGAAGGTCATTAATATACAAGAGGAAAAGAGTGGGGGAAAGAACTGAACTTTGGGGCACACCAGCATTAGTGGAGAAGTTAAAAGACACAGAGCTATCTGCCATCACCCTCAGTGAGCAATCAGAGAGAAAATTGGATAACCAATTACAAAAAACAGTTGGCAAATCATAAGATGAAAGCTTGTTTAGAAGACCTTTATGCCAAACACGATTGAACGCATTTGAGATGTCAAGTGCAACTGCTTGTGTTTTCACCGAACTTTTCCATTGAATTTGTCTATAGATGGGTAACATTGATTTCTACATTACTTTAGAATAAGTAGAAGTAATTGCAATGGGACGATAATTGGATGGGAGGGATTTGTCACCCTTTGTAGGAACTGGCTGGATATGAGCAAATTTCCAACCAGAAGGAAAAACACCTTTGGAATAAGAAAGTGAAAAAAGGTGGCAGAGAACAGGAATAAGTTCAGGAGCACAGGTTTTGAGAACAAGTGGAGAAATGCCATCAGGACCTGGAGCTCTCTTAGCATCAAGATTCATCAAAATCCTTCTGACATCCTTTTGACGGAAGACCACAGGAGTCATTGAATAGAGTGTGTTGGAAATGGTGGGAGGTGTTTTACCAAGATCATTAATACATGAGTTGGAAGGAAAATGGGATGCTGGCAGGTCACCTTTATCCTTGGCTGAAGTGACAACAGAACCATCTAGTTTTGACAGAAGTGGGAGCAGAGAAGGGCAAAAGTTGCGGCAAATAGCTTTGGCAAGAGAGCTATTTTTAATAACTGCTTTAGAATTGTTGCGAGCTTTGTTGTAGTCAGAAAATGAAACTGAAGGATTGGAAACAAGCCAATCACGATATGCAATGTTCTTCTCTTGAACAGCCTTAGTACACTTATTGGAAAACCGAGGTTTAGATAAGGGACGAGATTTTAAGGCTGAGTGTGGAATAAAGGATTCTTTCTAGAAGGATTTAGTTTTATTGGGAGATTCCATTGTCAGGGAAGCAGGTAACATTTTTTTAATAATGATAGGAAAACTCAACCTAAAATGTGTCTGTTGCTAGCAGACATTACTGATGTCATTAAGAGATAATCAGCTTTTTGCGGTGGGGGAGGTAAGTTAAAGAGAGCATTGTTATTCATATGGGGACTAAAAATATTAACCACACACACATTGACCATTTGTTGGATAATTGTACAACCATGTTGAAAAAATGCCATTAGTTAGGTCAGAATGTGTACACTTCTGCAATTACAGTATAGTTTACACTTCAGGAATGTCAAAAAAGTTTTTGCAAAATAGCAACTGTAAAATAACTTACACACTTAGTGTGGGTTGAACTAAAAACATTAGAGTTAAAAAGGGTTTTGGAATGTACAGTCGAATGTGTTCTTTGAGTAACATAGACAGGTGGCAAGGAAGGCTCATGGGGTTCTATTAATAATAAATCTTTATTCAATGTACCATAGTCAGTAAATAACAAAGGAAAAGGTATATTATGCTTGTCGTGGCAGGAAGCCAAGGACTTATTTATCAAACATTTGCTTGTAGAGATAGGGAGGTTATAATTTTACTGTTTAAGCCAATTGTAAGACCACACTTTGAAAACAGTGTTCAAGCATAGATTGCACCTAAAAAAAAAAAAAAGACATTAAGTGCCTTGAAATGATCCAAAGGTAGGCAACATGCTGGTGAAGTCGGCAGAAGAGCATCTATATGAGGAAAGACATGGAATATGTGGGATATAGTGCTTGAAAACTAGACACCTTGACACCTAGAAGACTTGATGGAAGTATATTAAGGCTCTGAGAGGTGGAAGTAAAATCAACATGAGTAAATTTTCACTGTTATAAATGATTTTTATTAGGAGGCTATAAATTCAAATTATGTGTGAAGGTTTTAGACTAGATTTCAAGAATTTTTTTAAACAGAGAATTGTTAATTACTTTAATTCTTGCTTCCATGGCACCACCTTTTCAAAGGGACGACATCAGCACTTGTGAACTCCAAAAAAGAATCATATTTCAGTCGTTGACCACTATCCAGCCAAATGTCAGTAGATATTTGGCTGGATATACAATCTAAACTATATACAATCTATACAATCTAAACACAGAAAGAAAATAACAAACGGACTAAATTCATATTGTAAGGTATACCACCACACGTTGGTTAAATCAGGAAATGAAACAAAAAAAAAAAATAGACCATTCAGTCAGTGAACATCCCAATTAACATGAAAAGCTAAATCATAACAAAACACAATTAACATAAGTAAATTAAATACAGCAGATTCACGATTTACTGGGATCGGTTTAACCAGGACACTTCAAGATGCAGGGTGTTATAAAGTCATTATTGGGAGATTATTATCTTGCAACCCCCACTGTCGTCACACCTGACGCTAAAAAAAAAAAGAGAAAGAGACCAAATGTTTATTTTGTTTTACTGCGTCGCTTCGATTGTTGTTTGGTCGCACTGCAAAGAGAAAAATTTTGTATCATTATTTTTGTCAGGGATAAAGAAAAACTTTTTTGGTTTAGAAATTGCAAAAATGATGGGTAAACACAAACGAGTTGTGCTTTCAATTGAACAAAGTCTTGAAATTATTCAAAAGTCTGAAAACGATGCATTCATTAAATCTCTAAAGAACCATTACAATGTTGGTGACCAAACCATGTGCAAAAATGTAAAAAATAAAGGGAAGTTATTCGATTTAAAATCGACATTGAAAAAAAATAAAGGGAAGCATCGTATTGGACACACAAGTAGTGCACGGTAAGTTTTTTATCCATCGCCATATTTTTTATGTAGGTTGCTGAACATTTTTGGATATACTGTAGTAAGTCCCTGACTTACGTTAATGTTTTTCATTAAAAAAAGTTTTTTTTTTTTTTTTTAGGATTGTAAAATTTAAAAAAAAGGATAATAATAATAAGCAATCAATAATGACAATTGCGGCAGGCACAAATTCCACAAGTGGGATATGGAGTAACAAACTTAAAAATAGGAATGAAGAGAAGATTCTTAAAGATTTTTTTTTTATAAGACTGAAGATTTCATTGAAGAGGACACATTTCACCATAATAATTATGTAAAATCCCACAGAATTCCAGCTATTGGTATTATCACAAATGCAATACGATCATATTGCAAATGAAATACAATATAATACCCTACTCCTTCTGCCGTTTATAATTAGATGCACTAACAGAAAAGCCCAATGACACGGGAAGTGCAAATTGTTTTTGTTTTATGGCAGTGACCTCCAGAAATGTGCTTTAGTAAAATGTGAGCTCGCTTGGGGTGATAATAGTGAGTTTTTGCCTTAACCCTGTGAATCTTTACAGAAAATTTCATTTTGACCGTTATCATGGTGCCGACTAAGAGGATAAGTGACAGCGGTACTAGTAAATCTATCAAAAAAAAAGGAAAGTGATCGATTCGGATCAGAAAATTAAAATAAGGATGTTTTAAAATGGTCAAACATGAACAAGTATCGCGCAGAATTTAGATTTGTCAATGTCAACAGTGAACACAATAATAAAGGAAAAAGACAGAATACGAGAAGCGGTGAAGGGATTGGTACCAATGAAGTCAACTATGATAACCAAGGCTACAAAATACATATCAGTTTTTACTGTACAATTTCTTCCTTTAATGTTTTCTTTTCTTATGTGCCACTCCAGCAACTTCACTGCTGTCTCCAGATAAAGTTTTTAATTGAACTAATTAAAAATATATTTTTTTTCTTCGTTCTTCTGAGGATATTGTGGTTTTTGTAATTTTGGCATATCACGGATATAGGAGCAATGTTTTATTAGTCATTCCAGAGTTACGTAAACTCGACTTACGTAAGAATTCTTGGAACATGTGTTACTGACTTACTGTATTTTTGGATTAACCTGGAAATCGATTATCCGGGATTTTTATTTTACCATCTATCCCGGAAAATCGGGAGTCTACTGTATATGAAATAATTAGCACAAATGATACATTAAAATTAAAAGATAACGAAGAATCAGGGGTGGTCTTGAACATTACAACTAAAGAGAAAAGCATAGGACATGGAAGAAACATTCTTCTGTCCCATGCTTTTCTCTTCAGTTTTAGTATTAGTCAAAATGCAGAACTGCCAAATTATTCATTTTAAGAAGCTAAAGATAGTGGCCTGAACAGAATTTTGCTGCTGGTTTTTTTTTTTTTTTTTTTTAATACATTTCCTTATAGCAGCACAAAAGATTACACAATTCTTGAATAAATTTGCCCCTCTTTCCTAAAGAAAATGATGGTTTTAGTCATCTTTTTATTGTCAGATGTGTTATTTGTGAGTGCTGGTTGTATTTTCACTTTTTACTGCAGTTTTACCTTTTATTTCTCTAACTCACTGAGATCCTGACTTTTAGTCAGCTCAGTAACGTGTAATTTGAGCATCTCTGCCACGTTACCTTTGTCCATTTCAAAATCAGAATTGTCTTTCCAGAAATGCTTCCAAGTCAATTCCACAGTCATTAACTGAATTTTGGGGACATTATCAAATTCCTGGACACTAAATGCACTTTAGTTATATATTCTGCCGCACACAATTCATTGTGGCTTGGATGACTTCTCAATTTATTGTCTCTGAACTTCTTAATATTGTGTCCACGTCAGAACTCTCAAGGTGATGGCTGGTCCTCACTGTTTTTCTCAGCAGTCAACTGTCCTGTGGCAATAAATAGGCTTTGAATGTCACTACATCCCTTAAGCCTTTGGATGCAACAAAGAGGGAGTATTTATTGGCAAGGAAAAACTTGTATGTTGTCAATTAGGTCTTCATTGTTATTAATAAGGATGGTTAGACATGTTGTCAGAAACAAGCTAGGCTCTGTTCACTTTGTTTCTTGCAAATCTTCTTGATGGAGGAAGAGAAGCATCAGAAGTTTTTAAATTTAGAATTTAAAAATTTTTAATTAAAAACAATGTAATATTGAAATGTGATATGGAACCACACAAATTGGAGGTTTCTTGTATTTGAGTTCCTTTCTCTGCTAATCTAACTTTATCAGAAAACATTGAAACGATTATCCTCATACAGATAATTTATGCCTTTCATTTTCACTTCTTATTTCCATAAATCTCGCAGTCACCATACTGGTTACAAACACGAAAAAATTTCACTATTAAAATACTTGTTTCTGATGAATTCTTCCTTATTTGATATATATATATATATATCTTCCTTATAGGTGGGAGCATGTTATATCCATTTATCATAATTGAATTCATCTGACTGAAGTGTGTGTACAGGTCTGTTCAAAAAGTATCTAAATTATGCTCATTCTTCAAGGTTGAGACAGCAGCACATATTCAAACAAAGCATGGTGAGCTTAGATATGTCTCATTCTTGCATCCATGTAGTAAACTATTCACTTGCTTAGAGAATTAATTTTTTTTTTAACATAGAATTTCTCAAATCCAGCAATTTCTGTATTTCAGATATGGCCCCATGTGACCTTTTTTTTTTGTTTGTTCCTGGACGTATATATAAAAAAAAAGCCCTGTAAGGACATCAGCTCAATGGTGTAGAAACAATAAAGTACTCTTTATTAAGCTTTTGGTGATTCAAAAATTGGCTCAGCTTTTGGTGATTTAAAAATTGGATTTTCAAGAGTGAGAAAATTGTTGCATGAAGTGTCTTAAAAAAGTGTCTCCTTCAAAACAGTGTCTCCTCAGAAGGACACTGTTTTGAAGGAGATTAAGTCATCTGCCCCATAAATTTGCTTATTTCACTGTATCATAGTAATATAGATACTTTTTGAACTGATCTCATATCTCAAACTCTCATTAATCAAGGATTCCCATAATGCAGGAGTTCTCAAACTTTGTGATATCATGACCCCCCTAAAATGCTAACTGAATTTGTGAGACCCCCACCCCTTCTGCCATGAGTAAAACTAATCGAATACATTGAGATTAAATTGGGCAATAAACAAATATCTCAATAATTTTGATATCTAATATTTTATTGAAAATAAAATATATATATCAAATTTGGAATCGTATGGTAAGAAATATAAATACGGTAAAGACATCAAATAAAACTTCATTAACCTTAGATTTTTTTACCATGGATACTCTTAATGAAAATAGAAACAAAACAGTAGCATAAATATTGTGTGAGTAGGAAAAGGGGCTCGCTTGTAATTTGGTTAATAAAGCCAGGTTTAATTAATAGCATATCTGAGATTATAACCCTCAATTTTACTACAAAAGAAAATGATTTTTTTATACATTATGCATTCATCTGTATTCAGCTGCGACCCCCTCCCCCTGGAGTCATACCCCACAATTTGAGAAATGCTGCCATATTCCTAGTCAAGCATTTTCCAAACAATAGTTTTCCAGTATCAAAGGATTCACATGAAAATTCTGTGGGGGGGGGTGAGAAAAGTTTGTTAATATCTTTTCACTTTTCTTATTCTACAGTCTTTTACAAATATTTTAGTTTCCTTCTAATTTATTAAAATATATGAAAAGAAAACTTGACAGTTATTTCAGCTCTCAAGAAATCTTTATTCAAGACAGTGTCTAATGAGCTGAGGTTGAAATGAGTATATCCACTAATTTATGAAAAAAAAGTTAAATTTTTTATTTCCTTTTCAACTATATACATGTTTTTGAATGCACTGAATTTAATTCAATGCATTCAAAAACTTATTTTATTTTTTTTATTAGTTTATTTTAGTTACTTTTTTATTTGTGATAAAAGATTGTCTATTTCTGTTTAGATTCAGCATCTCCAATTTTACTAGAATCACTTATTCCCCCATTAAAGAAAGGGAAGAGAAATTTTGTTAAATATCAGTATTAAGGAGAAAGAATGGAAATATAGAAAACAACCATTGTTGTTTAGCCAGGGAGTGGTTGATTGCTGGAACAAACTTCCAAATGTTATTGTGGAAGTTGATAGCTTAAATAAATTCAAAGAAGAACTGGACAAACTTTTGAAGTGGATGGAGAGGTGAATGGGAAGTGGTTTTTTTTTTTTTTGCTAATGCTGTATAAGCTTGCTTTCTTGCATCATATGCCACTGCTAATGTTAATGCTAACAGATTTCCCTTCTTTCTCCACTTATCTTTAATTTTGAATAAACCATTTAAGAATATGTCTTCTAAGAAGGGATGTAAGAATGAATAATTTTTATTTTTACTATAATACATGTACAGCAATATATGTTAGAACAAGCTTTTCCTTTCTTTAAAGCTGGATCTCGATTTTGGCAGTCTGGAACATTTGAAGTCACTAAAAGTGAGCAGTCTGCAAACCCAACTTCTAGTCCTGTATTAACTGGAGCTACTCTTCAGCCTCGAGCCAGTGCTATTAAGATTATACTTCCTAGTGAACTGGAGGGAATTAGCTATATCCAAGTTGCCATTCAGAATGGTACTAATCCAGGATTGCAATATTTGTTTTTAACATTTTTTTTTATATTGTATAGGCAGGCATAGCTTCAGTTTGTACATAGCATTAAGCCAACTAAGTTTGCTACCAAATGCATTGATCCTGTGTTGTAGAGGTACTTCACCATGAGTTGTCTGAGTATTGCACTATGCACTTTAAATAAAAAGCACCATTCTTATGGAGAAGTATACAGTAAACCCCCGCTATTCGCGGGGGTTACGTTCCTGAGAAATTCCGCGAATACTGAAAACGCGAATACTGAGTTATGGCGCCCATGGTAATAAAAGGGTTCTGTTCCAAAGTATGAAATATATAACAAAAATTAGTCTAAAATTTTGTCTGTACGTATTATGTGTATTTACCTACATAATATGACTATGTACATAGACAAACGTAGAGAGTAAGTACATAAAAAAAAAAAAAAAAAGCATAAGGCATCGAAATGAAAATAAGAAACAACTTATTAAATGTAATACTGTACATATTTATTAGACATTTTAAAGAAACCTTTCAAAAACATATCAAGAACATGGGTTGCTGGGCGAAAAATAACCATATCGATTTTTAAATCTTTCAAACCAGCCTTTGCTGGCTAAAAAACTTATCCCGCCAGTGCTATCACCAGTTTCACTAAAGTGTTGATAAAGGTGTTTTGCCTTTTCACGAATGATGAGTGAACTTAACGGAATTTTATTTTGAATTCGGTCTTCTATCCACAGATTTAAAGCCTTTTCCATTTTTTTCTAATTTCACATCACGAGTTATAGAACAAATTTTTGATGCAATTAGCGCGTTTTCACGGACACTAGGGCGGATTTTTTCTTCCGATTTCTTGATTGATCGTACCGTTGACTCGTTGATTTTATAATGTTTTGCCACTGAGGAGACACTTTCACCATTAGAAATTTTGTCTAACAATGCAGTTTTACTCGCTAATGTCATCACCTTCTTTGATCTTTTCACAATTCCCTTTTTATTCGCGGCCATATTTTTGTAGGATTAGAAAAGAACTTGTCCACAATAAAGTCACTTTCTTTTAACTTTAACACGCTCGAAAAAGTCTGTTTACATCAACACATTGCAAAATGGTAGATTTTTCACTTTTGTAAACGTATCAATTAAAAGCAAGAGATGAAACCTTCTATGACAAGCGCATTACACATACTGAAGAAGGATTAGCTTAAAACATCCGCGCTCGCGATTTTGTCACCCCACACCCATTGAGCGCAGGACACTTCCTTTTTACACCTTTTAAGTTATTTTTACTCATTTTTAGAGAATAAAGCACAATTACAAAATGAGGAGGCACACTTGATACACATAAAGCTGTGAGCGTGTAGCAACTGAATAAACAACACCATAAAGGCAGAGACAACTCTATTAACACCTCACTAACTCACATTTTACATTTCTGGGGGTTACTACCATAAAACAATAAAAACAATTTCCAGTTGCGTTCCTGCTAGTGGAATCTGTTATAAACTGGTAGTGAACTCTAATTGCATTTGCGATAATACCAATAGCTGGAATTGTGTTGGTTTTTACGTTATTATGGTGAAATGTGTTTCCCCTTCACTGCTATAAAAAAATAAATACATTTTCAGAATCTTCTCTTCATTCCTATCGTGTTGCGTTCAGTTGGGGTGATTCCGCGTTCAACTGCCATTTCTTGTAAACACAAAGGCGAATCGTGTATAAGCGAATTCGGTTCGTGTTATATAAGATATCGTTCCCCTATTTATAAATCGTGTAAGATCGAATTAGTGTAGTGTAAACACGTGTTATACGACGACTGACTGTACTACTCTGTGGACTGGGCAAAATGATTTTAGCCACACCCATGTTTTTTTCATGGCGGAAAATGTTCACGGCGCTTTAAAATTCACATTTTTTTAGGTTTAAATCAGCGACCGCGAATACAGATACCGCGAATAGCGGGGGTTTACTGTACTGCAGTTAATTTAAGAGCAGTATGATTCTCCATAAAATGTATGCCATAAATAACAATGACATGTGACAGTTTTTGGTACCTGTGTACAAATTTCAGAAATGCACATTTGCTTTCAATTAAATATTTTTTTATTAAATTATTATTCAGTATAAAAGTATGTCTTTAATATGAAACAGTAACTATTATAAATTTTATAAATTTCATATCTTTTATCAATTGCACTACAAAATATCATAGTTGAATTTCATGTAGTTTGAGGCTTTCCACTTTAAAATTTTATTGTTCTAAGAAGAACACCTTTTGGCATCTCTCAGTTTATGTAAATAAGTTGTATCTGGGTCATTGGCTCTTATATCTTCTTGTACTTACCCTCTCATCAGTGGATGAGAGGCCAAATAGCTTCGAAATGATGCTGTATGGGTGGTGATGATGATGGTGTTCAACTGAGATAAGTAACAGCAGAAATGTTACTTATTTGAAGTATAAGGGAAAAGGAACTTGATGTGAAGGATTTCACAATATGAGATGCTGTAATAATGCCCGATGTACAAACTTTGGTTTTGTCCTAAAATTCAATTGTATAGTAATGATTCATTTGCACTAAACAGTGACAGAATTATGGTAGTATAGTGATAATTTTGATTATTATGATTATGAATATAATAAATTAGAATACTGTATTAATTGATAAATAACAAATTATATTGAAGATCAGAAATACAAAATTCCTCCAGAATAATTTTATAAATGATTATTTAAATTAAATTAACTTTTCTTGATTTTATATTAACAAATTCATCAATTATATCATTGAAATATAAATAAATCACATTTCAGAACAAGTCCCACTTTACCATTCCTTCCAATATGTGGAAGTGATGCAGTTTGCTTAAATTTTCCAAAATATCTTTGAAAACATTCTAATTCATTTCTATTTCAAAATCTTCCAAAAAATAGTGCAAAATTATTTCTGGATAAAAAAAAAATTAATAGCTGCTCTAATATTTTTGATAATTGAAATATATCTTTTTAAAATATGATATATCTGTTAAAATATTTTTATACATAAGATAAAAATGAAATTATATGATTTAATGTGACATTGAACATTTGGCTGTAACTACACTGTTTCCAAATTAATTATCTTCAAATACAGTCGATTCCGGTTATTTGGGACACATTGGGACTAGTGCATTTTGGCCTGATTAAGTGGCTGCCCCAATTATCCAAAGTTTCACGTAAATAGTTAAAAATACAATGGATCTCCGCTTTACAATTGGTTCACTGTGCAATCAAATCACGTTACGATAGACTCACCATAGTAGAGTATCATTCACTATACGATGTGTAGTAAGTGCTGGTCATTGTGATCACGTTTGTGAATTGAATTTTAATTCTGTTAAACAGCGATTCTAATTAGTGAAAATAGGAGGAATATTATCCACAGGCTATAATAGTAAAGATATATTAAGCACAAATTCACCCTTTATTACCTTACCAATTAAAAAATTACTTGAAAATCGGAAGAATATACATGTTAATCGGAATAATTAATACGTACTGTAATATGTACATACTAACTAGTTGACATTTTTGTTCACTGACATTTGTGGGTGGGGGTTAAAATTTAAAACAGTAAAAAGATAAGCAATCAATAACAAAGAACACGACACACACAAATTGCAAGTAACATGATACGTGCAAGTGAGGACGTAGTAACAAGTTACGAAGCTTTAAAATTAGGAACGAAGAGAAGATTCTGAAAATTTATTTTTTTATATGATTGAAGATTCCATGGAAGTGTGAACACATTTCACCATAATAACCCACAGAATTCCAGTTGTTGGTATTATCTCAAGTTCAATAAGATCGAGTTTACTATCTGTTTATGATAGATTGCAGTAACAGAAAAGCCCAATGAACAGGCAACTGTTAATTGTTTTTATTGTTTTATGGTTGTGACCTCCAGAAATCTGACCGAACCACGTAGTACAGTTGGAGTCAATCATAGGGTAATCTCCAGTGCTGTGGTCTCCTGCCCCAATTAAATGGTATGTTGTCCCAATTAACTGAAGTAAACCCTGGCTATTTTCTCGATTGGGGTCTGTTTTTTAAGATTTGCCCAAATAAACGGCTGCCCCAATTAACTGATGGCCCAAATAACCGGAATCCACTGTATTGCTTTTAAAGTATGTAGGACATCTCCAATTTGCAAATAAAAAGTACTTATAGCCTGAGCTTTAGAACAGCAGTACTTGTACTGCTATGTCTGTTGAGCATTATAACTAATAATGATAATTTTTTTCTTATTCTTGAGTTTAAAAAGTAAAATAATTAAATAATTTTTGTATTACTCCAGAAAATGTTTCTGTATTTCTCTCTCCAAGTACTTGGATCAAATTAAACAATTAACATATTTGGCAAGGTTGTTACTTTTAATATTTGAGCTCTTATCAAGAAAGGCTTCAGTTCTGTAATTTGCAGCATCTGGAGACTAGGCACCTGCAAGGTGATCTGTTTGCTTTGAATAGCTTAAGAAAACTCTGTGCTGATGAGATTTTTCCTCTTGCTCAGACTGTGCACATGAGGGGGCATAAAAGAAATAATTTAAGATATTCCTCCATCAGAACATTTTCATCATCAATTTTTACAGATCTTATAATTTTTCCCCAGTGTTTTCCAATTTGTGTAGCAATTTATGTGATCTGAAGGTAATTTATGGTTTGGAATTCTGGGGTTTACTTGTTTTCATTTGGAAAATCCTCTTTTTTTGTTTAGTCAACAGTGAAGAATGTGTTTTTATGAAAATAAATGACATGGGAAGAAAAATAAAATATTATTTGGAGAATAAAAATAAACAAAACATTTTTTGTATAGGTTTTCACTGTTTGACAATACCGTATATGTCCAGTCTTTGTTGAAACTGTGATTATCACATTTTATATACTGCATTTCTTTATGTTCAGCATCATGCAATATAAGTGAACTCTTGTATTTATCAGATGGATTTAATAATAGCCTTATTAGTTGCATGTATCATAAAATTGCAGATCTTTTGAGGAGATATTTGTGTACTGTGTTTTGATCTGCATTTGTCACTTCAGACTCATTCATTAGCTTTTTCTTCCAGGATATGAAGATTGCATGTGAATTACTATACATTATATTCCTGTGCAGTGTTATTGTATAGGAGGCAGAATGTGTAACACAGTGTAGTCTTTATAATGTCACCTACATCATAATAAATATTGCTGCTGTTACTATAATATCCAGTTATTCTGCTGTTCTTCCTCTGTGTCTGTCCACACCTCTTCATATATCCAAAGAACTTTCTTGAAAGTGCTTCAAATATGAATGGAAGGTGCTGGAATAGTCTATAATCTATCATGATATATGCTCTGTTGTTCCCTTCTGCCTACCCTTACTTTATCACAGAATATCTGCAAACATATTGAGAATTTTGAAAATTCCATTTATTCTAACATTAACTGGTTGACTTCTTAATTAATAACCTTAAAAATTAGATAAGTTATAGAATATCTTAATATACCGCTGTGATTGGACTAAGTTCAATAGCAAGGCTTAATTATACGGTACTCACCTTAGACGATCTGCAGTGGTTACTTGAGGAGGGTTGGAAGAATAATTTTGGGGTTTAAATAATTTAGAGTTTACATGGGTTAATTAGTAAGGATACGGGATTAAATTAAAAATTAAAACGGAATTAAAATATGCGCAAGAAAGTAGAAGTGCATGACTCCGTCCCTGGTTGTCATTGAAGAATTAATTGAATTAAGAACTCTAAAATATGTAAAAACTGGTGAGGCCAAAAGTAATAAACGGTTGACTTTCGTTTTTAACATCGTCAGTTGGCAATATTAGGCGAGGAGAGAACGCGTATTGTATTTAAAAGAATTTCATGGTCCCATGATGCTCTTTGTGATGTGGGAATCTTAAGTGTGTGAGATTCCAGACCAGGGAAAGATTAATTTAATTAATTAAATTAAACAAAAATTGATATTTAATTAATTAAATTAAACATCATAAATGCGAAACTACCCTCCAACCTTTCCCTGGTCTGGAATCTCACACACTTAAGATTCCCACATGTCACAAAGAGCATCACGGGAACATGAAATTCTTTTAAATACAATATGCGTTCTCTCCTCGCCTAATATTGCCAACTGACGACGTTAAAAATGAAAGTCAACCGTTATGACTTTTGGCCTCACCAGTTTTCATATATTCTTAATTCAATAAATTCTTCAATGACAACCAGGGACGGAGTCGTGCACTTCTACTTCCTTGTGCATATTTTAATTCCTTTTTAATTTTTAATTTAATCCCGTATCCTTACTAATTAACCCATGTAAACTCTAAATTATTTAAACCCCAAAATTATTCTTCCAACCCTCCTCAAGTAACCACTGCAGATCATCTAAGGTGAGTACCATATAATTAAGCCTTGCTATTGAACTTAACCTTAAAAAATAAACTGTGTGTATACCCTGTAATCACAAAAGATGTTTTATGTGAAAACATCTTTGACGAAAATCTGAACCATTTTAAAATCGAACAACTAGAACCAAAGTTATGAATGAGGTGTCATTTTATACTCACCCCCGCTACTTACTCTACCGAATCAGCATTAGTGACAGTGTCATACTTCAGTCCAAAGTATTTAGTATGAAAAATTAACGTTTTATGCTCATGCCCGCTGCTTACTCTACAGAATTAACGTTTGGAAAAGGTTAGCAAAATCGAAGCCAATAGCCTAATTACCCATTTGTTGAATAGTATTATTACAACAATAAAAGTATTTGTATTGTTGCAATCTGCATTTTCCATTACATTCCATTGTTAGGTGCCACTATAGATGTTTTCACATCAGTAATTGTAATTTTTTGATTAGTGAAAGGGACTGAATACTGCACTGCTATAGATGAGTGTTCAATGATCCCAAAGTCAAATGCACAGCATTGTTGAGAGTATCGAACAAGTCAACCTAAGAAAATAAAGACAGAGGCAGCAGTGAGTGCACAAGAATGACAAAGACTACCAAGATTGTGTAAAAGACAAACAGAAAATAAACAGTGCCTATAACCAGCAATGCTGCTCCATTTAACAATGATTAATCCAAAGTGAGTATTAATTATTTACAATGGAAACTCATCTGCTCCACAATTGAAGAAATGTTCTCCAGTTGTGGAGCAGATGAGTTTAAATGATCAAGCTGTTTTTCCTTACACAGACTTCTATTTACATAAGAATGCACATTGAGAGTTTGAAAGGATATTTATGAAAAATGATTTCTGTTCTATATGCTATATTTGTGATCATCTATGGTTCGAAAACAACATAAAGAAACCAGCTGCTAAAGATGCACCATTCATACTCACTGTATTTCTCGATGTTGACATCAACGGGATCACTGAAAAACAAGGATCTTAAGTGTTACCCAACAGCCAAGTGATACTTAGAATGGTTGTCTGCATTTTTCCTAACAGTGACATAATTGACTTCATTCATTCATTTCGGTTTGTTGCCATACTTGTACCTGCATACCCATGATTGTGAGCAGCATATCGTACCAGCATATTGCATACCCATGATCATGAGCGGAGATTTCAATGTTAACTTTGAATTGGAAGAAAATAAACCATTAATTACTTTCCTGCAAGAAATGTTTAATCTAACTCTCAACACTAATCCCTCAATTAAAACCTACTGCCACTCCCCGACTTACATAAGGGTTGTGTTCCCCGGAACTCTACTTAAGTCAGAATTTCCCTAAATGCTTATGCAGCGCTCGCAAATTTGATTGAATTTGATTGAAACAAAAAAGAAATGTTCAACGAACATGTAAATAGAATTATTTATTTAATTTTTTTCTCATGCGCAGAAAAAATTACAAAAAGAGAGAGGAGATAGGCATAACATCAGCAAGTTTTACCTTTTGATAATTGTTGCCAGAATTAATTCTCCAGCTTGATAAGTACGCTGCTGTGGAAGTTGAGGACTGTGGAGATTTTGAAGGGTTTTTTTTTCAACACATCACAAAATTTCTTTGCAGCTGCAGAATCGGCACTGGCGACTTCACTGCATACTTTAATGTTTTGGAAACCAGCGTCTTGAACCTATTAAACCACCCGTTGCTTGGCTTGGAGTTTGCCATACTTATCCTTAATATCTTCATAAATACTTCTTGCTTTTGCTTGAATGGCCATTGGACTCAGGGCACAAATGGATGTCACGTGTGAATTAATGAGACATGTGGCAGAGAAAAAAAATTCAGAGAATGCACATAAATTGCCATAAACTGTAGATGCACACACACAGAAGCCTATGGAGACTAGGCACCTGCAGGGCGATCTGATTGAGGTGGATAAGGTCTTGAATGGATTGAGCAGGCTCAACATTGATGGGATTCTTCCTCTTACTCAGATATAAACCTGAGGTTGCATAGATTCAAACTGAGGAAAGACAGTTGTAGAATAGATGTGTGGAAATTTGCCTTTAGCCAATGGGTAGTTGATTGCTGGAACAAACTTCCATCTGTTGTTGTGGAAGTTGGTAGCATAAATAAATTCAAGGCAGAACTAGACAAACATATGAATGGATCAGTGAAATTGAAAAGGGTTTTTTTTTTTTTTTTTTTTTTTTTGGCTGATGCTGCATAAGCTTGATTTCTTCAATCATATGCTTCTACTAATGCTAATAGCTAGCGCAACTTATGCACTGGCTATTAGCACCCATAACACACACTTTGAGCCCATGTCTTTGTGGCTCTGGCCTGAGGCATTATTTGTGTTCAAATGCAGTTTAATTAAAACTACTAATCAAAAATAATATACTTAAATGCAATAATAATACTATGCACCAGTTATACAGCAATAATATATATTGCACTATGAAGTTTATGTTATTAAATACATAAATAACGATATTGAGTTTATATTATGTGTGTTCAGTAACTTTCATATAAATCTTTTTTCAAATGGTTAATAATTAATGTGGTTTAGCAATTTTTCCCATACATTTGCTTCACCTTATATAACTCTGGTTGTGAACAATTGTGAAACAAATCCCATCACAATTTTTCTTATTTTTTCCATTTGAAGCCTATTATAGACGTTTCATCACAAATCTAATTTTGGAATGTTATCGCCTTCCTTTGTAAAGTATAGACTATTATTTGAGTATAAGATTATAGGAATTAAAACTTTTAGTGTATTAAAGGATGTTTCATCCAGCAGAGTTAGCACATTTCCTACATCTGGCTACCCTTATTTTTCAATGTCTTTTGAGATATAAAAAATTGGGAGGGAGTTGACTTCACATGCCTAATTGCGACCATGAATATGAATGTGTCTTTGAGTGTAGTATAGTGACAAGAGATATGGCAGTATGTTGAATTTTTATGGTTAATTACTTTTTTGTGCTTAGTAGAAAGGGATTTTGTTATTCTTATTCATCAGAAGTTGTTTGCTGTGATAATTCTTTCAGCTTTTGTTTGTAGTTTTTTTAATTGTATAAATTTATATTCATCGTTTCTAGATGCAGAAACTGTTGCAAGTGGAGAACTTACACTACTCCTTCCTTTAGCACAACCAGAGTCAAATTGGCATCATAAATTAGAAGCAGCTCAGAATATTTTGTTTTGTAGAGAACTGTTTTCTCAGGTAACAGTTATATTTCTTTTGCATTATTTAAAAAAAATATATATTATTTTAGCTGGAAATTTTAATGACAGTAACTGTTGACTATATATTGTGACCACCATTATCCTACCATCAGCTTCCTCTATTACAAGTATCATTGTTATGTGAACATCCTCAACTTTTGAGAGGAGCACCTTTATAGAAGTAAAAATTACAGTATTAATATTATAACTTTAAGCACATTTTACTAAATGTTGCATATAAAAATTGCAGCATAAGAATTTATATTTATGCTTTCTTTAAAATCTCTTATTTTAATTTTTGAACACAGCACTATTCTTAAAACAAAATGCGTAAAATTTTGCACTGTGTGTATGTGTATCTGGCCGTTTGTCCATCTTCCTTATATTCTTCATTTGTCAGTCTTTGCAAAACTGCACTCGTTAATAAAAAATATGAAGAAGATAACTGTGCTGTAATTAATCTCTCTCTCTCTCTCTCTCTCTCTCTCTCTCTCTCTCTCTCTCTCTCTCTCTCTCTCTCTCTCTCACACACACACACACACACACATTTATGTAATAATGAAAATAAAATGCATGAATTGAAAAGTAAAAAATAAGTGTTCTTTTGGCCTAATGGCTCACTTTGAATTCTTTTATAATACTGTATAGTACTTTATACACTATTATTCAATATCCTTATCTTGTGCCGCCTCCGTAGCCAGGTGGGAAGGAGCAGCAGTGCGTAGCACACGCTTCTTGATTAGACCGGGGTTCGAGCCCGTCACCACCAAATACGGAGGATGCGGAAAGGTCAAGGGAATGACCACCGCATATTCCTGGAGCAATATGGCCTTAGTTGCTAATGCTCCTAAAAACCAAATAACAAACAAACCTTATCTTGCATACCAATGTAATTACATATATATAAATGTCTGCATCCCTTGTTTCAATTTAGCATGGAAAATTTGCATAGAATTTATTTAGTTTACACTCATCATCATCATCATCATCATCAGCCATTTTCAATCCACTGCAGGATGAAGGCCTCTCCAGCAACTTTCCAGTTCCTTCTGTTTTGAGCACTGGCCATCCATTTACTACTCAAAAACTCATGAATTTCATCTATCCATCTCCGCCTTTGTCTTCCAGGTTTTCTTCTAACTCCTCTTGGGTACCATTCTGTTATTTTCTTAGTCCATCTGTCATCATGTCTTCTAGCTATGTGTCCTGCCCAAGACCATTTTAGTTCTTTAGTTTTGATAAGAATGTCCTTTACTTGAGTTTGCTGCCTAATCCATGTGTTTCTCTTCTTATCTAACAGTCTGATTCCCAATATAATTCGTTCCATTCTTCGCTGTGTAGTTCTCAGCTTCTCTTCCATTCTTTTGGTGAGTGCCCAAGTTTCACTTCCATAAGTCATGGTGAGGAGTATACATTGGTTCATTATTTTATGTTTCAGACAAACTGGGATATTGCTCTTCAGTATGTGACTATATTTCCTGAATGCTATCCATCCAAAATTTATTCTTCTCTTGACTTCCAGCCATTTATCATTATTACAGCTAATAACTTGTCCCAGATAAGTATATGACTCCACCTTTTCAATTACTGCTCCTTCAATCATTATTTCCCTTTCCATGGCATACTTGTTCATCATTACTTTTGTTTTAGCCATATTCATCTTTAGTCCAAAATCCTTACTAACTGTGCATAACTGATTAAGATTTTCCTCTAATTCTTTGGGATCGTGGCTTATGACCACAATGTCATCTGCAAATCGTAAATGGTTTAGGTACTCTCCGTTCACATTGACTCCTTTCTGCGACCAGTCTAATCTTCTGAAAGCTTCCTCAAGGGCGGCAGTAAACAGCTTCGGAGATATTGTGTCTCCTTGTCGAACTCCTTTCTCGATTTTAAATTTGCTACTGTCTTTGTCTAGTCTAATAAAGGATGTAGCACTCTCATATATTTTCTTCAAAATCATAATATATGGAATATCTATGCCTTGTCTTTCCAGTGCCCCAAACATTGCCTTATGCTGTATGGAGTCAAATGCCTTTTCATAATCCACAAATGCCAGGCATAATGGTGTTTTATATTCATTTGCTTTCTCCATTAGCTGTGATATTACGTGAAGGTGATCCATAGTTGAGAATCCTGTCCTAAAGCCAGCTTGCTCCTTCGGTTGATTCTCATCAAGTATTCTTTCTAATCTGTTAGTAATGACCCTTGTGAACAACTTGTAGATATGGGATAACAAGCTAATTGGTCTATAATTTCCAATTTCTGATTTATCTCCTTTCTTATGCAGCAAAACTATGATTGCATTATTCCACTGCTTAGGCATCACACCTTTTCTAATGCACTTTGTGAAGAGCCTTGCCAGTTTTTGTGTTATGTCTCTTCTTCCCAATTTTAACAACTCTACAGTAACTTCATCTTCCCCCGGGGCTTTCCGATTCTTCATTTTCTTCAATGCATGTTCTACCTCATCAGGAAGAATATTGGGTATGTCGTATGTGTTGCTACTTTGCAATCCATCTTCCCCACTGCTGGTATCATTCCCTCGCTCCTTGTATAATTCTCTATAGTAGTCTTATGCTATTTGAGTTATGCCTTCTCTGCTGTTTATAAGTACACCATCGCTATTCTTCAGTTTCAGTATCATTTGTCTTTCTGTATTACTGCTCATGGCTGCTGATTTAAATCCTTTGTTTTCCCTTAATGCTTGTTCTACTTTCCTTGTCTTCATTAGTTGTTAATCCATTTGGACTCTTCCATGTCCACTTTCTGTTCACCCTCTTCTTGAAAAAAGTGTTCATTACTGACAGTCCTTGAGATTCTGCAAATTCCACAAGTCTTTCACCTCTTTTATTTCTTTCACCAATTCCAAAATTTCCTATAGTTCCTCTTTCTGTGCTGTTTTGCCTTTTTCCAACCTTAGCATTGAAGTCCCCCATAATAATAGTGTAGTGGGTTTTCTGCTCATCTTGAAGACTCTAAATTTCAGTGTACATTTCTTCAACCTCTTCATCATCATGGCTCGATGTTGGTGCATAAATCATTATAATCTTTAGCTTGTACCTCTTAGAAATCTTGAGTATTAGTCTTGACACCCTTGGTGATGTACTTTTGAATTCCAAAATGCTGTTTTTAAAATCTTTATGGACCAGAAACCCAACTCCACCTTCACTCCTTTCACCGTTTCCATTGGTGTACAGCAGATTTCCGCTTTATAAACCTATAAGTGATTCATTTCTTCTTCTTGTTTCAGCCAAACCGATGATATTCCAATTCACATTTTCTAATTCCTTTTCCAGCTCTAATATCCTGTCTTCACCGATGAGTGATCATACGTTATAACAGGCCAAGTTCAATTTCCGTGCATGGCAGCCTGGTCGTACCCAGAGATTCTTAGCACCCTCTGCTTCCACTCTGATCCTCTCGCTGCCGTAAGAAGGAGAGTGAAAGCTTCTGGGGACTGAGGGCCATTTGTATTGTTGTGCTCTCATTGCTGGAGGGTTTGGTCTTTTCCTCTTCACGCTGACCAGGCATCTTGAAGAGAACCACTCTACACGTTCGTTGCCACCTAAGTGACGTAACAGGGCTTACCATCGAGAAGGTGTGCATGAGTGGATTTTAGGGAGGCAGGCCAACCGGACTTCTCCTAAATCTTCTGTAATAGAGAGATATTGGATCCATCAGTGTTTTAGGCTGAGTGTCTGATAACACACAGGATACCTGTTCCCCTCTAACTTGATCTGTACACTAAGTAAGTATGAGATGTAAAACCAGTGCAATGTTTGAATATTTTATTTATTGGTAATGATTATTTTTATTTTATTTTTTCTTTTATTCTCTGAATATGTCCAAATACAGTAAACCCCCGCTATTCGCGGTATCTGTATTCGCGGTTTCGCGTATTCGCGATCGCCGATTTAATATAAAATGAAACCTAAAAAATGTGAATTTTAAAGCGCCGTGAATATTTTCCGCCATAAAAAAACATGGGAGTGGCTAAAATTATCTTTCCCGGTCAAAACAGCGCTCAGTGGGTGGGGGGAGAGGGGTGACAAAATCGCGAGCGTGAATGTTTCTCGCTAATCCTTGTTCAATATGTGTTATGCGCTTGTTATGGAAGGTTTCGTCGTTTGCTTTTAATTTATATGCTTATAAATTGAATAAATTTATCAATTTATAAATTGATATGCTTACAAAAGTGATAAATCTACCGTTTTGCGGTGATAAACAGACTTTTTCGAGTGTGTTAACGGAAGAAAGTGACTTTGTTGTGGACAAGTTCTTTCTAACCCCTACAAAAATATCACTACGAATAACAAGAAAAATGTGAAAATATCAAAGAAGGTGATGACATTAGCGAATAAAATTGAGTTATTAGATAAAATTTCTAATTCCTCAGTGGCAAAACATTATAAAATCAATGAGTCAACGGTACGATCAATCAAAAAATCGGAAGAAAAAATCCGCCGTAGCGTCCGTGAAAATGCGCTAATTGCTTCAAAAATTTGCTCTGTAACTCGTGATGTTAAATTGGAAAAAACGGAAAAAGCTTTAAATCTGTAGATAGAAGACCGAACTCAAAATAAAATTCCGTTAAATTCACTCATCATTCGTGAAAACGCAAAACTCCTTATCAACACTTTAGCGAAACTGGTGATAGCACTGGCGGGATACGTTTTTTAGCTAGCAAAGACGCTGGTTTGAAAGATTTGTTTGAAATTTCTAATAAATATTACATTTAATATTAAATTGTTTCTTATTTTCGTTTCGATGCCATATGCTTGCATTTCACTATGTACTGTCTATGTATATAGTCATATTATGAAGGTACATATAATACATACATAGACAAAATTTTAGACTAGTTTTTCTTATATATTTCATACTTTGGAACGGAACCCCTTTATTACTATGGGAGCCATAACTCAGTATTCGCGTTTTCGGTATTCGCGGCATTTCTCAGGAACGTAACCCCCGCGAATAGCGAGGGTTACCTGTATTTGTTTTTAATTTTTTATCATAGGATAATGAAATTTTCAGAATTTATTCAATTTACATTATGTGGTGGTGAAACAGGTAAATTTTTTGTTATTACTTGGAAACTTACTGCACAGGTAGCAAGTTGGGCTTTCACTTTTTACTTTTTCTGATATATCTCAGTGAGATCTGTTATTGATTCAATTAATTTGATGTGCAATTTCATTCACTGAAGTTATAATTTTGTTTTGCAAGTTCTGTCTCCCCACACAACTGTCCAGGAATATGCTTACAGCTGGCTGTGGTTCTATTTGCCTGAGTAGCATCTTGGGTTTTCTTTTCTAGTAAATTATAAATGACACTTGTCTTTTTTATAGTTTTGTTTTTCTTTTTTTAATCAAATTATAAAAAAAAAGGGAGACATTCAACAGAAGGTTTTAAAATGCCTTGATAGAATTAGGGGGGGGGGGCGAGAGAGAGAGAGAGATATTGAAAATTTACATTTTTAAGCAGAAAGCATCAGTAGTCCATTGGGATTGTGTCTTTAGAAGATTGTTAGTCTGTTGAACTGCTGTTACTCTTAATAGTTATAATGAGAATAATTATAATGATACTTTCACAGCTTGCTTATATATATCAAGGATTAACAAAACATTAAATATAAAGGGTTGTTTAACTGAATCTTAGAAAGTGTATGTATTTTACTTTGCTTCACAAAAGATTATATTCATTATTAGCATCTTGGGTTTTCTTTTCTAGTAAATTATAAATGACACTTGTCTTTTTTATAGTTTTGTTTTTCTTTTTTAATCAAATTATAAAAAAAAGGGAGACATTCAACAGAAGGTTTTAAAATGCCTTGATAGAATTAGGGGAGGGGGCGAGAGAGGGAGAGAGATATTGAAAATTTACATTTTTAAGCAGAAAGCATCAGTAGTCCATTGGGATTGTGTCTTTAGAAGATTGTTAGTCTGTTGAACTGCTGTTACTCTTAATAGTTATAATGAGAATAATTATAATGATACTTTCACAGCTTGCTTAAATAAAAGTAAAGGACTAACATTTTAGAAAGAGTGGTAGGCATTACTATATATATATATATCAAGGATTAACAAAACATTAAATATAAAGGGTTGTTTAACTGAATCTTAGAAAGTGTATGTATTTTACTTTGCTTCACAAAAGATTATATTCATTATAGGTGTTTAGCTTTCCCTGTGCTAAGCAAGCACATCCACCCCTGACATAATTCAAATGAATTCCCTGTAAATCACCTCCTTATTGTAGATTTTCTTTTGTCACCCATGTGAAAATATTTAGATTTCAGTGCATCTTTAAGGGACTAAATTGATAGTAATCACACAGATGAAGATATAAACTGTAAGGAAGATGTTTGAATACCTTCCTTTAAAATCTGTCCAGTTGTTTCAGTTGGTGAAAAGGATATATTTTCTTTTAGTAATGCATCATCTCTCATCATAAATCTTAATGTTTAGTTATCTCAGATGTTGTGTTTTGAAGTAGTGCCCAGAATTTTTCATCACTGTAGTAAAAATTCTGATTATCAGTCCTTGGGGATCAAAGAAAAATGATCCCACTTGCACTGAAAGGTTCATCTTTGCTTTTTGTGTCTAATGATGATGTCATAATTTATTTTTGGAAACAGTTACTTCATTTGGCCCCCTTCTGATGGAGGAGACCAATAAGCAGTGTCTAAGATGTTGCAGACAGAAATCCACACAATATTCTGGTTAAAATTTGATTACATGCCTTCTAATAAATGAAGAAGAGGATACATGGCTTCAGATAAATTAAGCGGTTGTGCATTATCATGTATATAGTATCATCATTGTGACTTCATTATCTGGAAGATACTCGGTGGACCAACTGTCATTCGTGTATTATTTTCACCATTTGTAAACCATTGCTTGCTTCTGTAATAAGCATTCCCATAAGAAACTTGCATGGAATGAAAACACTCAGAGGTGTTCCTTTTGTGGTAAGAGACTGCATTACAGTATACTTCACTGATTTGCTCAGATCCATTTTTTGCACCTTATACATGGTTAAAGCGAGCTCTTTGAGCATAGTCTATATATATCACTTTGCATGCTATGTTACATATTGATCTGAGTCAAAATTCTGAAAGCTCAACAAACTAAAATCCCAAAAATTTTAAATTAACCATTCTGCTTTTTAAGTTTTAAATTTATTAATAATAAAAGACAGGGTAATTGTTTTAAATGAAAACCAATGAAATTGTGAATTATTTAGAGTAAAAGATTGCTACTGATGTGAAATTTACTGTAAAAATTTTGTATACAGTAAACCCCCAATACATTCCTGAGAAATGCTGCGAATACCGAAAACGTGAATATTGAGTTATGCCTCACATAGTAACAAAAGGGTTCCGTTCCAAAGTATGAAATATATAAGAAAAACTAGTCTAAAATTTTGTCTATGTATGATACTACTGCCGACTGGGTAAAGTGCCCGCCTCGGGCTTGGATCAAAGTACTGCAAAAACCTTGGGCGGTGCATCATGGCCACAGAAGCCGATGCGCCAACAACTACCAAAAAAAAAAAAAAAATGTATGATACTTACCTACATAATATGACAATGTACCTAGACAAACATAGACACTACATAGTGAAATACAAGCATCGAAATGAAAATAAGAAACAATTTAATATTAAAAGTAATATTTATTAGAAATTTCAAACCAGCCTTTGCTAGTTAAAAAAACTTATCCCCAGCAGTGCTATCACCAATTTCGCTAAAGTGTTGATAAAGGTGTTTTTTGCCTTTTCACGAATGATGAGTGAACTTTTAACGGAATTTTATTTTGAGTTTGGTCTTCTATCCACAGATTTAAAGCTCATTGATTTTATAATGTTTTGCCACTGACGAGACACTTTCACCATTTTGAAATTTTGTCTAATAACTCAGTTTTACTCGCTAATGTCTTCACCTTCTTTGATCTTTTCACAATTCCCATGTTATTCGTAGCCATATTTTTGTAGGGGTTAGAAAAGAACTTGTCCACAATAAAGTCGCTTTCTTTTAACCGTTAACACACTCGAAAAAGTCTGTTTTACACTGCAAAACAGTAGATTTTTCACTTTTGTAAGCATATCAATTTATAAATTTATTCAATTTATAAGCATATAAATTAAAAGCAAACGACGAAACCTTCCATGACAAGCGCATAACACATACTGAACAAGGATTGGTGGGAAACATCTGCGCTCGCAATTTTATCACCCCTTTTCCCCACCCACTGAGCACTGTTTTGACTGGGCAAGATGATTTTAGCCACGCCAATGTTTTTTATAGCGGAAAATGTTCACGGCACTTTAAAATTAACATTTTTTTAGGTTTCATTTTATATTAAAAGCGATTGTGAATACAGATACCGTGAATAGTGGGGGTTTACTGTACTTTTATTTAACTTACTCATTTTTTCGCAAAAAATATTGAAAATGATCACCATGATAATCACAACATAGTTGAACATGGCAAAGCATGTTTGAAAGTACTAAGTGATGTTGGAAATGATATTGGATATGTTTCTTTTTGATTTCCCCATATGGATTATTGTTGTTGTCTTTGACTTGGCCCCTCATAAAGAAATCTAATGGCAACAAATCTGAACGTGGCGGTAATATTCCTTTTGAAATTATGTGATCTCTGATTGAGGAACAGTTTAGCTATAGATGCACACATGTGACTTGTTACGCTATCTTTCTGAAACCATGCTTTAACAATCTCTGCATCAGTGATGTGTCCTAGGAATTTATGGACTGTGTCAATATATCTCTGAGAAGTTATGGTTTCTGTGAAAAAGATGAGTGCAGGAGAGTTTGATGTGCTGCACAGGAATTTTCCATCAATCACGGACAAGTATTCTGAAAGGTTACTTACCCATACTGCATCACAGAAGAGAGCCCACAGTCCACCACTAGAGGATCTTCATCTACTTTTTCCAGGAACCATGGAAGCATCAACCGGTGAAATACCACCACTTTGCTTATTGGAGGCTTGAAGTGGTGAAACCCATGTTTAGTCTCTAGAGCAAAGTTTCCGGCATCCCCCTCCCCCCATATTTCTCCTTCAACCCATAAAGGTGGTAGATGACTTTCATCAACCGGTGAAATACCACCACTTTGCTTATTGGAGGCTTGAAGTGGTGAAACCCATGTTTAGTCTCTAGAGCAAAGTTTCCGGCATCCCCCTCACCCCATACTTCTCCTTCAACCCATGCATGGTACTATGTACTATAGGTTCGATACCTTTCGTGTTTGGGGTTTTCATAAAAAAAAAAAAAAAAATGCATGGTACTAAGTACTATAGGTTTTGATACCTTTCGTGTTTGGGGTTTTCATAAAAAAAAAAAAAAAAAAAAAAAAAAAAAGTATTTATCAGACTGGTAAAAACTTTCATAATTACCAGACTGGTAAACCTCATTTTCAATTGAATGAAAATTTTCAGTAAAAGTTTTCAATTATAATTGAAAATTTTTACAATTAGTGAAAATGAAAATTCTCTATTACTATTCAGTATTAGGGGGCTTAGAGGGGAACAGGTATCCTGTGTGTTATCAGACACTCAGCCTAAAACACTGATGGATCCAATATCTCTCTATTACAGAAGATTTAGGAGAAGTCCGGTTGGCCTGCCTCCCTAAAATCCACTCATGCACACCTTCTCGATGGTAAGCCCTGTTACGTCACTTAGGTGGCAACGAACGTGTAGAGTGGTTCTCTTCAAGATGCCTGGTCAGCATGAAGAGGAAAAGACCAACCCCTCCAGCAATATGAAAGCACGACGAAACAAATGGCCCTCAGTCCCCAGCAGCTTTCACTCTCCCTCTTACGGCAGCGAGAGGATTAGAGTGGAAGCAGAGGGTGCTAAGAATCTCTGGGTACGACCAGGCTGCCATGCACGGAAACTGAACTTGGCCTGTTATAACGTAAGAACACTCATCGGTGAAGACAGGATATTAGAGCTGGAAAAGGAATTAGAAAATGTGAATTGGAATATCATCGGTTTGGCTGAAACAAGAAGAAGAAATGAATCACTTATAAGTTTATCAAGTGGAAATCTGCTGTACACCAATGGAAACAGTGAAAGGAGTGAAGGTGGAATTGGGTTCCTGGTCCATAAAGATTTTAAAAACAACATTTTGGAATTCAAAAGTACATCACCAAGAGTGTCAAGACTAATACTCAAGATTTCTAAGAGATACAAGCTAAAGATTATAATGATTTATGCACCAACATCGAGCCATGATGATGAAGAGGTTGAAGAAATGTACACTGAAATTGAGAGTCTTCTAGATGAGCAGAAAACCCACTACACTATTATTATGGGAGACTTCAATGCTAAGGTTGGAAAAAGACAAAACAGCACAGAAAGGGGAACTATAGGAAATTTTGGAATTGGTGAAAGAAATGAAAGAGGTGAAAGACTTGTGGAATTTGCAGAATCTCAAGGACTGTCAGTAATGAACACTTTTTTCAAGAAAAGGGTGAACAGAAAGTGGACATGGAAGAGTCCAAATGGATTAACTACTAATGAAATCGACTTCATCCTCACTAATAGAAGATATATTGTGAATGATGTCACCGTCCTGAATAAGGTAAATGTTGGAAGTGATCGCAGAATGGTAAGATGTACACTTGATATAGATGTAGGAAAGGAAAGGAAAAAACTGACTCGAGTAAATAATACAAAGGTCTTTGAGATAACAGAAGAGGAGAAAAAGCAGTATGTACTGGAACTTAAGAACAAGTTTGAGCTTCTGCAGACTGCTGAGGACCAAGATATCGACGAGGAATATTACAGCTTTTTGAAAGTGATAAAGCCCAAGAAACCTATAGGGAAAAGAAATCCAAAGAAGAAAAAATTAGTCAAGAAACACTTGTCATGATGAACCGAAGACGACAAATGAAAAGCAAGAAAAACACTGACAGGGAGAAAATTGAGTATACTGAGTTATGCAAAGCCATTAGAAAGAGACTCAGAGAGGACATAAGAAGATTTAACACAAGAAAAGTAGAACAAGCATTAAGGGAAAACAAAGGATTTAAATCAGCAGCCATGAGCAGTAATACAGAAAGACAAATGATACTGAAACTGAAGAATAGCGATGGTGTACTTATAAACAGCAGAGAAGGCATAATTCAAATAGCAGAAGACTACTATAGAGAATTATACAAGGAGCAGGGGAATGATGCCAGCAGTGGGGAAGATGGATTGCAAAGTAGCAACACATACGACATACCCAATATTCTTCCTGATGAGGTAGAACATGCATTGAAGAAAATGAAGAATCAGAAAGCCCCGGGGGAAGATGAAGTTACTGTAGAGTTGTTAAAATTGGGAGGAAGAGACATAACACAAAAACTGGCAAGGCTCTTCACAAAGTGCATTAGAAAAGGTGTGACGCCTAAGCAGTGGAATAATGCAATCATAGTTTTGCTGCATAAGAAAGGAGATAAATCAGAAATTGGAAATTATAGACCAATTAGCTTGTTATCCCACATCTACAAGTTGTTCACAAGGGTCATTACTAACAGATTAGAAAGAATACTGGATGAGAATCAACCGAAAGAGCAAGCTGGCTTTAGGACAGGATTCTCAACTATGGATCACCTTCATGTAATATCACAGCTAATGGAGAAAGCAAATGAATATAAAACACCATTATGCCTGGCATTTGTGGATTATGAAAAGGCATTTGACTCCATACAGCATAAGGCAATGTTTCGGGCACTGGAAAGACAAGGCATTGATACCCCATATATTATGATTTTGAAGAAAATATATGAGTGTGCTACCTCCTTTATTAGACTAGACAAAGACAGTAGGAAATTTAAAATTGAGAAAGGAGTTCGACAAGGAGACACAATATCTCCGAAGCTGTTTACTGCTGCCCTTGAGGAAGCTTTCAGAAGATTAGACTGGTCGCAGAAAGGAGTCAATGTGAACGGAGAGTACCTAAACCATTTGCGATTTGCAGATGACATTGTGGTCATAAGCCATGATCCCAAAGAATTAGAGGAAAATCTTAATCAGTTATGCACAGCTAGTAAGGATTTTGGACTAAAGATGAATATGGCTAAAACAAAAGTAATGATGAACAAGTATGCCACAGAAAGGGAAATAATGATTGAAGGAGCAGTAATTGAAAAGGTGGAGTCATATACTTATCTGGGACAAGTTATTAGCTGTAATAATGATAAATGGCTGGAAGTCAAGAGAAGAATAAATTTTGGATGGATAGCATTCAGGAAATATAGTCACATACTGAAGAGCAATATCCCAGTTTGTCTGAAACGTAAAATAATGGACCAATGTATACTCCCCACCATGACTTATGGAAGTGAAACTTGGGCACTCACCAAAAGAATGGAAGAGAAGCTGAGAACCACACAGCGAAGAATGGAACGAATCATATTGGGAATAAGACTGTTAGATAAGAAGAGAAACACATGGATTAGGCAACAAACTCAAGTAAAGGACATTCTTATCAAAACTAAAGAACTAAAATGGTCTTGGGCAGGACACATAGCTCGAAGACATGATGACAGATGGACTAAGAAAATAACAGAATGGTATCCAAGAGGAGCTAGAAGAAAACCTGGAAGACAAAGGCGGAGATGGATAGATGAAATTCATGAGTTTGTGGGTAGTAAATGGATGTCCAGTGCTCAAAACAGAAGCAACTGGAAAGTTGCTGGAGAGGCCTTCATCCTGCAGTGGATTGAAAATGGCTGATGATGATGATGATTCAGTATTAGTATTCATCATGTGTTCAACTTGTAAACCTCTACAGTTGTATGGTAGCATAGTATAGTAATGCTTTCAGTAATTGCTGAAACATGTACAAGTGAATTCACAGGTTTAAAGAAGGTCATCAAAGTGTCAATAACAAACAGTGTTCAAGCAAATTAAATGAAATCTCCAGGACACAGCATCAAGATTATATCATATGAATGAATTTTGAAAAATTGCTCGATAAATATCAGTATTAGTATACAGTAAACCCCCGCTATTCGGGGGGGTTACGTTCCTGAGAAATGCCGCGAATACTGAGTTATGGCCCCATAGTAATAAAGGGGTTCCATTCCAAAGTAGGAAATATATAAGAAAAACTAGTCTAAAATTTTATCTATGTATGTATTATATGTACCTTCATAATATGACTATGTACATAGACAGTACATAGTGAAATGCAAGTATATGGCATCGAAATGAAAATAAGAAACAATTTAATATTAAATGTAATATTTATTAGAAATTTCAAACAAATCTTTCAAACCAGCGTCTTTGCTAGCTAAAAAACTTATCCCGCCAGTGCTATCACCAGTTTCTCTAAAGTGTTGATAAAGGTGTTTTGCCTTTTCACGAATGATGAGTGAACTTAACGGAATTTTATTTTGAGTTCGGTCTTCTATCCACAGATTTAAAGCCTTTTCCATTTTTTTCTAATTTAACATCACGAGTTACAGAGCAAATTTTTGAAGCAGTTAGCGCGTTTTTACGGACACTACAGCGGATTTTTTCTTCCAATTTCTTGTTTGATCGTACCGTCGACTCAGTGATTTTATAATGTTTTGCCACTGAGGAGACACTTTCACCATTAGAAATTTTATCAAATAACTCAATTTTATTCGCTAATGTCATCACCTTCTTTGATCTTTTCACATTTCCCTTGTTATTCGTAGCCATATTTTTGTACGGGTTAGAAAGAACTTGTCCACAATAAATCATCCGTTAACACACTCGAAAAAGTCTGTTTTACACTGCAAAATGGTAGATTTATCACTTTTGTAAGCATATTTATATGCTTATAAATTTATTCAATTTATAAGCATATAAATTAAAAGCAAATGACGAAATCTTCCATGACAAGCGCGTAACACATACTGAACAAGGATTAGCGAGAAACATCCACGCTCGCAATTTTGTCACCCCTCTCCCCCCACCCACTGAGCGCTGTTTTGACCGGGAAAGATAATTTTAGCCACGCCCATGTTTTTTTATGGCGGAAATCACGGCGCTTTAAAATTCACATTTTTTTAGGTTTAATTTTATAGTAAATCAGGGACCGCGAAACTGCAAATACAGATACCGCGAATAGCGGGGGTTTACTGTATTAGTATTTTACAATAAAATGAAATAAGTACTGCATACAAGCTCCCCTCTTCCTATAGGTATCTATCCAGGAAACCTTTGAATTTCCCTGAGCCGTTAGCCTGAAATACCACAAAGGTAGCTTATTTCAGTGGACAATATTTCATTGGCTAAAGAAAACATCCTATAATTTCTCTCCCCTTTAGTTTGAATTTATGCACCTTGATTCTTAGCACCATCTAATACTGTGAAAATTTTACCTCATTTCATTCCCCCCAAGCCTTATAAACCTTAATATCAATTAATATGAATGCTCATTTGATCATTCATAATGAGCTGAATTTCTGAAAATCATGTGTAAGATAAGTATCAAGAATTTTGATGGATGACCATAAGGCTTAAAGGAAATTTTTCAGTTACTGAGAAATTGCTGTTCAGTTAATGAAACTCTTACATTTGGTTAATTTAAGAAAATGGGAGGATGTGTATAGATAATGCATGGAAGTCACAATTTGGAAATCATAGAAACACTCTGTATAGAATCTGACTGCACAATAGCTTGAGGCAGACTGAGACAGAAACAAAGCGAGTCGGTAGACCTGCAGTTTAGTATCCCGAATCATGTTCAGTTCACAAGTCACTGCCTGCTGTTATCTGTAATCTGGGAAAAACAGCTATTTGAACACATTTTCAGAAAGAATATAAAACAATTTCCTGAATTTGATGATAAAAATAAATAAAAGTAGGTTATTTTCAAAACAATAATGGAAATAGATAATTATTATTAATTTTTAATTAATAATAACACTGAAGTTTTGTATAACCTAAAAAAAAAATAATATGGTCGAGATTAATATGTACATTACTGTATTATTTGTCCGGTCCGTTAAATCCGAAATCCGGTATATCGGGGTCTGTTAAATCGAGGGTTTACTGTGTATATACATTGTTGATTATACTGTATTTATAATTGAAATGCAATTCTAATGGCTAAACATATGCTGTGTCATTTTTGATTAGGAGGGATGTTTTCATTTACTCAAGTGCTGACATTGACGATGATGGTAAAAATTGGTTGGATATTTTTCAGTTTTGGTAAGTTGCTGAGAGTGGCACCCATGAATCCTGAAATTATGATCCACATCGTGTTGTACTGGTTCACATGATTTGGGCTGTTCGTTGTAATGCTAAAAACTATCAGTGCTGGGTCATATACTGATTTTTATCTTAGAAAATTCTGTGGTGCTTTGGCAGTTCTATGGAAATGGGATAATCCTGTACAGTGGGCATGTAAAAATTTGGTCTTTTGGGAAAATGGTTTGGATTTATCATCTGGCCTGTCCAAACTGCAAACATGAATCTGATTGAACATTTTTGGGAAAAACAAGAAAGTTAGATCAGGGCATGACTAGTACACTGCCCCTCTTCCACAACTGAACTAGTGACCTTAAGGAGTGAATGCAGATTCCTGCTCTTATGTAACAGGGAACTGGTTGAAAGTTATATGATTGATTAATAATAGCATTTGGGTTACAGTTTGGTTTACAACTTACTAATTTGTTTATTAAAACCCATGTTTTTCCAGATATGCTGGTATTCAGTTACCTTTGGTAAGGTAACATATACAAACACACAAGCTATTTATTTAATTATTTTTAACCTTTTTTTTTTTTTTTTTTTTTTTTATAGCTAGCCAGAGAAGCTGTTCAACTTCAGTCAGCCATTCCCAATTTAGTTGTTGGAAATCACATCATTACATCAGTAAGATAACCATTTCTGTACTTCTGAAATAAATACATATGCATACATAATTTTATCCTTTCATGCTTAGTTTTACACATGTAAGTGCATGGTAATTTTAAATATATCCAGAAAATTTTTATATAGTGCCACAGACTGATTATATATATGAGGGGCATTCAATAAATTATCTACCTACCTATGAAAGAAATGAGATAGAGGCAAAAATATGTTTTTATTTTTTGATGTAACTCCCATGAACTTCAATGTACTTGTTCCATTTTGTTGCAATGAGGAAACAAGTAAAATTCTTTGTCTTTTCCATAAAAGAATGCAGAAACAGCAAACTTCAGTTCATTATTACCAGCAAAGCAACATCCATGTATATTTTTTTTCTTGAGGTGTCGAAACAGGAAATGGTCACTGGGGTCAGATCTGGTCTGTACGGTAGATGGATAAGTTCTGTAGAGTCACAGTCTCTCAAAGCAGTAGCAACAGCATGTGATCTGTGCACTGGTGCAATGTCTTGAAAAAGCAGCACACCTCTGGAAATTTTTCCACGACATTTTTCCTTTTTGACATCCTTTAGGTTGTACAGTAGGGATGCATATGACTCCCCAGTGACTTCTGCTTGTGTTCTAAGTAGTGAATGTACAAAATTCCCCCTAGCATCCAAAAAAATGGTGGCCATAATCTTGCCAGCTGAAGGTTGTGTCCAAAATTTTTTGGGTGGGGGAGAACTCTTGTGTTTCCATTGCATTGATTCTTGCTTGGTCTCAGGATCCCAGTGATGAACCAATGTTTCATCACCTGTAACAATTCTGAGATAGTTTCAGGATCCATTCCATAAAGCTCTAAATTCTCCTTACAACACCATACTCTGAATTGTTTCTACACAGAAGTCAGAAATGTGGGGACCCACCTTGACCTTAGTCATTTCCAAATGTTCATGGGGGATCGTTATAACTGTTCCCTCACATTCCCTAGAGATTTGGGATAACTTTAAACATCTGTCATTCAACAGAAGGGTTTCTGTTGCACATTTCTGGAGTGGTTGCTGTCATAGGCATTTTTCCTTTTGGACATCCCTTAGGTTGTACAGTATGGATGCATATGACTCCCCAGTGACTGTTTGCTTGTGTTCCAAGTAGTGAATGTACAAAATTCCCCTCAGCACGTGGATCATCTTCTATGGACTCTCTATTCCACTTAAATTGTTTTGACCAGAATTTCACCTGGTATTGTGAAGGTGCACTGTTGCCATACACAGCCAGCATCCTTTCACGAATGGCCTTTGGCCCATTCCCTTCTTTGGTGAGAAACTTGATGACTGAATGATGCACCAATTTCAGCAAATCCATTTGATATAGGTAACTTCCTTCTTTCTGTTACAGCAGCACAACCTGAAAACATTGTGTGATCAAAATTAGTATAATTCAAGTTGAGATATGTAGGAACATGATATATCATGAATCATTGAAATATAACTATGGAAAGTATGGTAGATAGATAATTTAATGAATGTCCCTCATACATATACATCACCCCAGTTCTGACCCTTTTGAACACAGCTTTGCTTATTTGTGGTTTCTCTTTTTTCTACTCAGCTTTCACTACATATGAACCTGCTTGTGTTCCAAGCAGGTTTTACTTATTCATTTGGAATTTGATGAATTGATCCTCAGCAAAAACACTTCAACTTTCAATACAAACTTTTTATCATTATCTGATATTTTATTAAATATTGTAACTTTCATATATCATACTTGCTGTAAAATTGAAAAAAAAAATAAATATATTGTATATATAGGCACATTCTGTATATGCATATAAAATTATCTTTAATTTTATATGCATATACAGAATGTTTATCAACAATCAAATACCCACTGGATGAAGGCAAACTTCTGCACATCGGTCCTTGAACCTTCCTTCCTCAATTTGAACTTATGCCCCCTCATGTTCGAGCAAGAGGAAGAATGCCATATGCATTGAGCTTGTTCAATCCCATCAAAGCCTTTAACACATCAATCAGATCACCTTGCAGGTGCCTAGTTCTCTTCCCCTCGACGTGGGCACCTGTACGTGGTGAGGGGACCTCCCAGTGACGCTGCTGGACTTCCAGACTAGCGTCACTGGGATCCAACGCCCACAGCCCAGGTTCCAGGCTTACATCAATGGAATCCGGCGTGTTTGCCGTGCGCTGCGACCCGTGGAAATTCGGAAAGGGGGATCCTGGTGGTTGAGGGGCCCAGCTTCAATACACCACTTTGGCCCCTGCTTCGACAAGACAGGAGGTCCTGGAAGGCCCGGCTAGGATCAATCGGCTAGTAGGCTCGCCTGCGAGGGTCAACCGTGTCAATGCCATGCCCCTACCCTCATGGTCCGAGGGACAGGATTCAGGCTGGCGGCGGTGCGGGTATGGTGTCTGGGTAGCCCTGGCGTTCCACTCCCGAGCGCATTTATTGCATGCCAGGTAGTGGCGTCCCTTTGGGCTCCATGGTGGGTGGGGAACCCGGGCACTGAACCACTTAAAAAACTGCATGAATCCTGATAAATTAATTTCTTCTGGGGCCCCAACCCGGTCCCTAACTGAAAACTTTACCGTAGACCAAGAGAACGTCACTTCTGCAAAAAGACAGAAAAAGGAGGTTATATCAGGTCCTACACCTCGGTTCCTGATAATTCACTCAACTAGTGAGAAGCCTATAGGAAAAATGTCACCCTTCTTTATCCAGAAGGGTTTGGAAGGGTTGGCAGGCTCTCCTAAGTCTGTCAAACGGCTTCGTTCTGGTGACATACTTGTAGAAACCAGAAGTGATATACACTCAGAACAGCTCCTCCGTGCTACATCTATCGGGGGAATGCCTGTCACCATAACCCCCCACAAGACACTGAACTCATCCTGTGGTGTTATCGCGTAACTGAAGAGGAAATCTGTTCAGAGTTAAAACCCCAGGGATTGACAGCTGCTAAACGTATATCCATGCGTAGGGATGGAAAATTAGTTTCCACTAGAAATATCATCTTAACGTTCAATTCACCAACTATTCCTCATGAAATTAAAGCTGGCTATATTAACTGCCCAGTGCATCCGTATATCCCAAATCTGTTACGGTGCTTTAAGTGCCAGAAATACGGACATTCACAGATGGCTTGTCGTGGAACCCTTGTATGCGCTTGGTGTGGCGCAAAGGACCACGAAACAACTTCATGCTCAGCTGCAAAACCAACCTGCATTAACTGCCAAGAAGAACACCCAGCCTACTCAAGGGCATGCCAGAGGTGGAAACAAGAAAAAGAAATTCAGCGACTTAAGGCAGAGTTGAACATATCTTATCAAGAGGCAAGGAAAACGGTGAAACCTATAAATATAAATAAACCAACCTACGCTCAGAAGGTAGCTGGGAGTTGTTCCATCGGAACTCAGACCGAAATGACCATACCACCAAAGGAGTCATTCACTCCTATTGCTCGCTACCTGTTAAGTTCAATAAAACCCGCACAAAAAGACCAATCAGCTGCCACTCCAATATCTGTACCTCCTAGTGCCCCACCAATTAGAAAATCAGTTTCTGGAGAAAAGAATAAGAAATCTGACGTACATCCTAGTTCTCAGGAAAAAATGGATGTTGAGGAGAAGGAGGTACAGGACGAAGCAGTCTTGGAACTCTTTACTGAGGAGGATATGGACACGGGGCAGCGTCCATACTTCCCCAGGAAGGATAAATCTAAGACTGACAAAAATAAGCCCTCAGCACCTCGGAAGCCGCCTGAAGGAACCACCAAGTCAAAATAATGGCTAAATTCCTACAATGGAATTGTCGTGGATTCCGGAAAAATGCAGAAGACATCAAGGCACTCCTGCAAAAGCACAAACCATCTTGCTTTTGTATACAGGAGACTTACCTAAGGGCAAATGATGACCCCAGGATGCACAACGTTACTATCATTCGCAAGGATAGAACTGGGGATGGCCCCGCTCATGGAGGAGTCGCAATCCTTGTGGGCTACCATACCCCTTTTCAGCATCTGCAACTTACTACCAACATAGAGGCAGTAGCAATTCGAATAACAGTGGGGTTTTTACTAACCGTTTGCTCTATATATCTGCCACCTGGTACTGACATCTGCCAGAAAGACCTTGATGATCTCGTAATGCAGTTGCCTCCGCCTTTCTTACTTCTTGGGGACTTTAATGGACATAACACCCTGTGGGGTAGTGCTAGCATTAATAGAAGGGGACGAGTCATAGAGCGTATGCTCATTGACAATGACCTCTGCCTTCTTAATGTGGGAACAAACACCTTTTTCCACATGCCTACCCGTACGTTTTCTGCCATTGATCTTTCTATCGGCTCGCCTTCTCTTCTCTCGTCACTTACCTGGGAGGTAGAAGGGAACCCGTATGGAAGTGATCACTTCCCCGTGATAACCACCTTAATTACTGGGAGACCTTGTCTTCCTGTCAGGTTACCGCGGTGGAAGTTTGATCAAGCTGACTGGAGTGCCTTTCAACACCTGGCAAAATTTGACAACTCTGCAGTCAGTCAGGAGCCTATCAATGATGCAGTTATGTACATAACAGAAAATATTGTCCATGCAGCTGCAACTGCAATTCCAAAAACATCCACCCGGTTTCCTCCCTTTCCAAAGCCATGGTGGAATCCAGAATGCACAGCAGCTAAAAAGGCTCAAACCAAGGCTTGGGGGATATTTCGAAGATATCATACCACAGTCAACCTATTAGCCTTTAAACGTGCCCGAGCCAAAGCACGCTACATCCGCCGTCAGAGTCAAAGGGAATCGTGGATCCGTTTCACATCATCCATTACCCAGACGACCAGTACTAAGGTGGTCTGGGAAAAAATCCGGAAAATGAAGGGAAAATACACAGCACACCCCTCATCGGTCCTTGAATATAATGGATGTACTATTGCAGACTCTACTGCAATAGCCAATGCTCTTGGGGAAACTTTTTCTAACATCTCTGCAACGTCATCTTACTCCCCAGAGTTTCTGGTCCTAAAGCACAGCATTGAAAAACATGCCCTTAAATTCACATCGAAGGGTTCCCACCCATACAATGGGCCATTTAATATCAATGAGCTGAAAACAGCACTCGCCCGTACAAAGGCTACGGCTGCTGGACCAGACAACATCCATTATGAAATGATCAAACATCTTTCACCAGAATCCATGGACCATGTGCTCTTCCTATACAACAGAATCTTCCTTGAAGAGCATTTTCCGGATACCTGGCACAAGGCAACTATTCTTGCTTTTGCTAAGCCAGGAAAGGATCCTATATGTCCAAAAAACTATCGTCCCATTGCTCTGACCAGCTGTCTGTGCAAAATATTGGAGAGAATGGTCAATGCCCGTCTCTTATGGTATTTAGAATCGAATGACCTTCTCTCCCGCTTTCAGTGCGGCTTCCGAAGAAACAGGTCCACACTGGACCACTTAATTAGACTGGAAACATCTATCCGAGATGCTTTCCTAAAAAGAGAACACTTGGTGTCCATCTTCTTTGACATGGAAAAGCGTACGACACAACTTGGAGATTTGGTATTTTAAAAGACCTTTACAACCTCGGTCTAAGAGGCCACCTTCCAATTTTTATTAAAAATTTTTTATCCTGCCGTCATTTCCAAGTTCGTGTAGGATCCTCCCTTTCGCGGCCCTTCTGCCAAGAGGAGGGGGTACCACAAGGATCTGTCTTAAGTGTCACGCTTTTTGCCATTAAAATAAATTCTATTTCTGAACAACTTCCTCCAACTATAAACAGTGCACTCTACGTCGATGACTTCAGCATATTCTCTCAATCATGCAGTATGAGGGTTATTGAGAGACAACTGCAACAAGCTATTGACCGTCTTAACTCCTGGGCCACGGCCAATGGTTTCAGGTTCTCGCCGGAGAAGACCGTTTGCGTACATTTTTGTCGCAAACGTAACCTCCACCCCGAACCTGAGTTACGACTTGGACAAAGCACCATTCCAGTTGTATCAGAGGCGAAATTCCTGGGACTCATTTTTGACAAAAAGCTGACATTTGTCCAACACATTCGTCAGCTTCGCACAAAGTGCACGAGAGGGCTTAACATCCTCCGCTCTCTCTCTTCTACCTCTTGGGGTGCAGACCGATGCACTCTCCTACATCTGTACCGTGCACTTGTACGCTCAAAACTAGACTATGGGTCTCAGGTATATGCATCTGCCAGAAATAGCGCTGTTCGTTGGCTTGACCCCGTCCATCATCAAGCCATCCGCATTGCTACCTGTGCTTTTAGAACTTCGCCTGTCCAAAGTCTGTATGCCGAAGCAAATGAACCATCTTTGTCACTTCGGCGAATGCAGTTGTCTCTGCAATATGCCTTCAAGCTGAAGTCCCTGCCGGACCATCCCACGTGGACATCCATTTTCGAGCCACGATGGGAAAATCTTTATAACACATGACGCACTGCCAATCGGCCATTCGGCATTCGTGTTCAAGAGCTACTCAATGAGCTTAACATCTCGGTAGACAGGGTTGCTCGATCACCAAAGGAGCCCCTTCCACCCTGGCATGCACAAACACCAGCATGTGACTTCTCGCTCAAACTTGCGACGAAGTCTAATACTCCCCCTTCTGTCTACCTTCAGCTCTATTCACAACACCGTGCAGAACATTCTGACTTCTTGCCAGTTTACACAGACGGCTCGAAGTCAGAATCATATGTAGGATCTGCTGCTGTTTTTCCAGATAAAACCATATCAGAGCAGATACCTGTTAACTGCAGCATTTACACTGCAGAGCTGCATGCCATAGAGTTAGCTCTAGATCACATAAGAAAACACCGTTACCAACGGTGTATTATATATGCCGACTCAATGAGTGCACTACAGGCTTTATCAGCGGTGTCACACACCAATCATCCAACCCTGTCCCGAATCCAGCAGATAATATACAGCCTCGATGCAAGTGGATTCGATATCTGCTTCTGTTGGATCCCCAGTCACATCGGGATTAGAGGAAATGATTTGGCTGACACTGCAGCCAAATCGACAGCCCTGACGGATAATCTTGACCTGTTAGTCCCCTATACAGACTACAGGCAAGTGATTCGTAGTAACCTGCAATCTCAGTGGCAAGATTCGTGGCATCGCCTGGTTACTACAAACAAACTATGTCGAATTAAACCTGTGATCCATCCTTGGCGGTCCAGCTTACGCAGGGATCGCAAAGAGGAAGTTGTTCTTGCTCGGCTCCGCATAGGACACTGTCATTTGACACACTCCTTTTTTGCTGAGGGCTGATGACCCTCCTATGTGTGAGCAATGCGACACCGTTTTAACCGTCGAACACATTTTATGTGATTGTTCCAGTTTTATAAATGCTCGTTTTACTGCTTTTACCCATCTGACTGACCCGTATACACTCAGTCAGATTTTAAATGACAACGACAATGTGTCAGCAGTTTTTAAATTTTTAAAGTCGATCAATTTATATACACTCGTATGAAATATACAATTTGCTTTTGTCATTGAACTGATTTTATGACTGTATGCACTTTTAGACGAAGTAACTTTTTTACAAATTACCAGTCTTACCTTTTTATATTTTAACTTTTTCCTGGTGCACTATAACCCTGCTGTTTTTGCGCCACAAAAAAACAAAATCAAATCAAATCAAGCCTAGTTCTCAGATGCAGCAGTTTGCAGAACAGAAGCTCTTTCTTGATAAGAGCACCATTTTCATTCCCCCTCTCTCTGCACATGTTCCAGCAGATCCACATTCTTCCTAAAATGAGGCCTCCAGACTTGGATGCAGTACCCAAGATGTAGCCCAACCATTGCCTTATACAATGGAATAATCACATATCCTTATCATGCTAGCAAAATTGCTGTATAACATTAAAAAACCCATGAGCTCTCCTGGCTTCTGTGTGTACTGCTTAGACAACTTCATATCTAATGTATGAATATCAGTACGTCCCTCCCTTGGTCTTTTTTGTTTTGTCCTACCCAGAGTGTAGTACCAGACAGTTCATACATTAACATTAATTTGCAATTACTGCTACCCATTTGAATCACCATTCATTTGTCAATGTTAAACTTCAGTTGACATTTCGTATAACTTCATCAATATTGTTAATAAATATAGAAAAAAACAATGGGCCTAGCACTGACTCCACTAATAACAAAGAGCAGTGTCCATTGATAACCACTCTCCGTCTTCTCCCACTCAACTATCCCTTTATTGATAGCAGTAACTTGCCCTTAATCCTTAATACTATACTACCCCAATTTGTACAGCAATCTTTTATGTGCAACACAAGGAAAAGATTTCCTGAAATACAAGTATATGATATCAAAATTATTTTTTGTATCCAGTTCATTTATTACTCATAGTCATAGTATCCAGTCATAGGCATCATGGTATCCAGTTGCTGCACTCTGGTTAAAGAAGTAATACAAGAATCTTGTATTACTTCTTTAACCAGCAACTCCATTATTTTCCCTGGAACAGAAGTTGAGCTAAATGGTCTGTAATTACTCATATCACCCATTGATATCCAATCCACAGGGACCTTCCCTGAAACCAAAGAAGCTTTCATAATTATCTAAGGGTTTGCTTACCTGTTTTGCTGCTTCCCTTAATATAATTTGATAGACCAAGGGTGGCCAACAAGTCGATTGCGATCTACCAGTCAATCATGACATATTTTAAATATATATAAAAAATTGATTAGTCAAAATCTAAATGTTATTATTATTATGCGTCCCACTGCATAAGCTTATTACAAATCCGCTGAACCACGTGACAACTCTTGTTGCCATGCAGCTGCTAGGCTTGTCTAGTGAAAATTCACACAGTTACATTGTGGAAAGCTTGTGTGTGTGTCGAATTCTTATTTTTCTTAATATTAATAACTGGACAGTACTTATACATTAATTTAATACCCTTTGATTTAAAATGAATACTACGAAAAAGAGTAAAACTTATAATTTTCATCAAGTGGGAACTAGAATACTTTTTTGTAATGTTTGATTTGCAGTGCTTTCATGGCTATACCCAAAGAAGGAAATTTGGAAAGGCTCTTCAACGCACTCCATGGTAAATACCAATTGGATTTTCCGCCTAATAGTGACTTTAGAAAAATTAAATTAAAAGAATTTAAATCCAGATTATTCGCACAACAAAATTTCTTCATTTACAATCTAAAGCAGCAACTGCAGCATCATTTGAAGCGAGCAGTCTAGCAAAAAAAATACAAACCTTTTTCTGATGTGGTCAATTCATCAAAGATGCATTTTTAGAAATAACAGATTCTCTTTTCAAAAATTTCAAGAACAAAAATGAAATTAAAAGTGCTCTTCAAGATCTGCAATTATCTCGAAATACTGTGATGCGATGCATCGAAAAAATGAGGAATAATGTGAGGGAACAATTGCATGCTCATATTGCTAATTGTGTCCTTTTCTTTACAACTGGATGAATCTACAGACGTCAGTGATATAGCTCAATTGCTTGGTTTTTATTCGTATGGTGTTTGATGATTCTGCTATTAGAGAAGAACTGCTGGGTATGGTTTCGTTAAAAGAAAGAACTGGAGGTCTTGATATATTTAAGCTCGTATCAATAACAATAGATGAAGCCAAAGCACTGACGGGGCATCTTAACAGATTCATCGCATTGTGCCAAATGAATTCCCAGATTTTTTGAGTTACCACTGTATCATCCACCATCAAGTGTTAGCCTGCAAAAGATTAAATACTAAAAGTGTTATGGACATAGCTTTAAATATCGTGAATTCCATCAGAGGACACAATCTCTTTAAAGGAGACTTTTCAAAATGCAACTCAATGAAAATGAACTAGATCTGATATTACACACAGATGTGATGTTGCTCCGACTCAGCCACATCACATCTGTGATGTGATGTGGCTGAGTCGGAGCAAGTTTCTACAGAGATTTTGAAATTTGCTGAATGAAATTAAAAAAACTGTTGATCAAAGGGGAGATGATTATCAGCAGCTACAAGATATGGAGTGGTTGTGTGATCTGGCTTTTTTGGCAGATTTCACCAGTAAATTAAGTGATCTGAATTTGGAATTACAAGTAAAAAAATAAAGATGTGGGTGACACAATAAGTAGTATTTCTGCATATAAATATCAATTTTCGCAATGCTGAAGTTCTAAAAAAAAAAAAAAATTCGATCATTTTGCAAATATCAAGATCATTTGCAAAAATATCCTGTTTTTGAATTTAATAGTGAGAAATATGTTTCTGAAATTGAGAGAGTTGTTGATGATTTTAAAACCAGATTCAGTGATTTTAAAACAATTGAAGACAACATATTCTTATCCATTGAACATATTTCTTATCCATTTAATGTTGACTTAGATACGAAACAAATTACAGAAAAAATCTCTGAGAGTTTTCACATGCAGAAAATATTACTTGAAAATGAAATTATTACATTGCAAAACGATAACTTCTTAAAAGCCAGGTCATCGGAAAAAGACTTTTGGAAATATGTTTGCCGAGAAAAGTACCTAAATGTAAAAAAAATTAATTGAACTTTTAAATTCCTGTTTTGGTTCCACATCTCTATGTGAATCGGCCCTTTCGAATTTGAAACAAACAAAAACGAATAATCGCTCTACTCTTACGGACCTGCATACAGAAGATTCTTATCACAGTATATCCCCAATTTTGAAAACTTGGGAGATGACATGAAGACACAAACTTCACATTGATTAAAAATTTAAATACATGTGAATTTAAAATAAGAATTCTGAATTGTATTTAATTTTAAAATTTATAAACAACGTTTTTCAGTATGTGTTGATTAACTTTTTTAACTATGTGCAATGAAATTCTTGATATGGTAGATCTCTGCACATTTTGAAGAAAAAAAGTAGATTTCATCACAAATTAAGTTGGTCACCCCTGTGATAGACCATCCACCCCATTGCCTGTTTTATGTTTAGCTTCAACAATTTCTCTTCAGAATTTATAATTTGAAAAACTTCTGGCATCCCCTTCCCTAAAGAATTCCTCATGCGTGAATATAGGTACAAAATGCATATTCAGTGGTAGATCGCGGCACATTTTGAAGAAAAAAAGTAGATTGCATCACAAATTAAGTTGGTCATCCCTGTGATAGACCATTGATATCAAGTGGACCATTGTGATTTGTTTACTTTCTTGTGGTGTTTACATAAGTGAAGAAAGAAGTGTTTACCTTTTTACTTTGCATCCTTTACCAAAGACTTTTCATAATTGGCCTTAGCTTGCTTAACTTCCTTAGTTTATATCAGCCATAGACTTCTGTACACCTGATAATTTATATGCATCCCCTGCATTTTCCTTCTTTGTCACAAGTCTCATTATTTCTTTCCATTTAGGTTTTAGCCTTGAACTACATTTCTTAGTTGGTATAAAAAGCCTAGTAGATTATTACTTCCCCAAATGCCTCCCATTTACACTTTATCCCAAAGTGTATAGAATTTAAAAACTCTTTGAGACTGCTATAGTCTCCTTTACAAAAGCAAAAACCATTCCATTTACCCTTGATAGTAGTTACATCTTTAGGGAAGTCTCATATCAATATGCTGTGATTACTGCCACCCTGGTTCTTTTATCTTTGTATTCTTAATGCAGGAAGAATCTCTGCTGATAATGAGATCAAGAATTATTGCTCTTCTGTTGTAAATCCACAAGTCTTGCTAGTGTGTGAATCCACAAGCCCACAAGATCCATTCAGTATCAAGAAAGTTAAAATACTCCATTATAGACAGTCTGATTTTCTGGCTCATTCTGTTTGTGTGTATGGTTGTTTGTTATACTCATCACTGATTATGCATGTAACATATTCCAAGTCAATTTTTTTTTTCCCTTAGTGCTTATGTCACACCAAACTGACCCATCATTGCATTGGCCATTCATGTCAACTTTTTCTGTCAACAATATCACCTGGATGGACTGCCTTGGATTTTGTGCAATTCTAATCCAATAGCATTACCCCGCACCTCCTGTGCTATCTGTATTTTATGTGCACATTGTACTTCCCATATTCAACTTGTGCCTCCATTGTTTCTGCTATCTGTACAATGTTCACATTTATTGACTTAACGATCACTTCAAATTTATCAAATTTACTTACTCTCCTCCTAGCATAAGTGTACATTCAAGTATACATGCACCATTTTCTTACTTTTAGTTACCCTAACAGAATCCATATATTTACTTTTTCCATAAGGAACCCCAGCAGGCATTGAAGTCCCTGATATCTTGCTTTCCAGGCTGCTACATGTTCCGGTAGATGCAGTGCAAGGATCACTTTTACCTCTGCCTGTTGTTAATCCTGTGGAAGTCCTAAAGCTAGCAGTTTTCCAACCCACCTAAGGCTGCCTTGATAGCACTACAAATATTCTTGTACTCCCTACTATTTAAGTATGTCCCATCCCTGTAAAAACAGTGTTTTCTATTATCAAGCACAGACAATGTTGAGAAAAATTCTACTCCATGAGCCTTGCACAGTCTTTCCTGGATTGAATTAACTGACAAGGCTGTCACCATGTACTTCCTCCTTGTCTGGACAGAGTTGTAGACACTTACTTATTTAATTGTAATTCACTGTTTTTGTCAATATTGTCCTGTACTTATTAAGCCCTTAGTTTTGCTACTGTTAATAGCATTAGTGGCAACATGTACAACAATATCACCTTTCATGCCCTTTAAAGATATCTGCTCTGTGTCATTAACTTGGACAAAGTTTTTACTTTTCTTAAATAGATACAACTCCATAATGCACCCTAACTTCAACCATAATCCATATTGATAAAAAAAAATTTAAAAAAAGTGCACATTTACCATAGTTAGGTGCATTATGGCCATGTTGCTCTTGTGCTGTAAAGTTACCAAACAAACAAATGTCATTAACTTTTGCTCTTGACTGACATACTCTGATTCTATTCCATCTACCCTTTTTTGCACAATATATTTACCATACAGTAGAATCACCAACATTAAATATCTCCTGTGGGACCACTGTATGCTCCCTTAGGGATTGTCGCTCTGTTGCCTGATGCACAAGTGTAATCTCTGGCACTGAGGTGGGCAGCTGAAAGCTCAGTGGATCCCCATTTTAATTTCTTCAAGGGCATCCACCCTATGCTGAATTCACTCTTAATTTCCTTACACTCTTTGCACAAAAAAACACCCGCAAAAAAGACATCCCCCCCCCCCGGCTGTATCTGTCCCATTCCAGGCAGTCTGCAAACATTGAACAAGTGGTATATTTTATAAAGCTGTGATTCGTAATACAACTGCCCTCTTCAGTTCTTTCCTGAGCCATAGCACTCCTGCTACTTTGATCCTTTTTGTCGCTCTAATCTGAATCATGATTTCTGTTTAAATTCAATACATTCTATGGATTACTGCTAGATTAGAATTTAGAGTAATTTTATATTTGTAACTTACATTACTGATTCTTCCTTTTTTGTTTTAAAAAACGTTTCTGTATTTTTCAGCTATGTATCAATCATAGCAATCTTTTCCCATTGCTTTTCTTTTATTTTTACTTATTTAAAGATTATAGTGTTAATGACCATTATTCTCTAGAGAACACTGGTTGCTAACCCTCAGCAGGATAACTGTAAATTATTCTGTTCTGTCCTTGAACTTGCTAAATTACTAGAATTATCTAATAATTTACTAGTTTATCTAGAAGGTTGTATGAAAATCAAGAAGGGGGGAGTGAAAGAGATTACTTGATTTTCATACAAACTCTGGTATATTGTCACTAGAGACCGCTTGCTATCTTGTGGGAGACCATTTAGTCCTGAAGCAGGCTGTTGCAGTGTCATCTTTAAATAAATAGCCAATTAAATCTTTAGTGTTTGATATGGTAACTCAATACAAAAGAAAGTTTGCTCTGCTGTCAGAATTAATAACCATTGCATAATATATGAATTCAAATACCGGCAAAAACAGATTAAAACACAAGATATAGTACTGTTAGCATCTTATAAAGAAAGAAACGTCACTCTTTTTCACATGGATTCTTAAAAATAAACGTGATTGTTGATACGGATGTCAGATTGCTTTCTCAATATTTCTGATTTGTAAAGTGCCGCATTTAACAGAGTTTACCATAATGTAAAATTACAAAAAATGCAAAGATGGGGAGAAATGTGGCAAGCCTTTATCATGTGGAAGAAAATGCTGAAGCTGCCCAAACTATATATGCATTTGCTGTCCAAGAAAATCCATACAAATAATTTCACGAACTCAGGCAGAACATTGCCTAAAACAGTTCGATTCCTCCCCCCCTTCCACTTCAAGATTCTTTGGATGGGACCCTTCTTTGTCCCAATCCCAGATGTTGTCATTGTTGTTAGATCTGGTCTCTTAGCAAGCCATTCATTTGGTCCCCCCCATCATCCTAATCCCCTTCCAGAAAAGTGATTATCCAACTACCAACAGTTGCAAAATGTGAAAAGGCACCATTTTACACAAATATCAGTTCCTCTCCTATTGTGAAATGATTGAAATGATTGGAAACATTAAATTTTTCACAAATATGCAAGTAGAATTCATTTCATTTTGTGGTATCATACAAAACCAGGCAGTTACTTTTTGCCTGCACTGCATTTTCTCCATTACCATATTTACATTATCTGCCCAATAATAGTAGTTGTGTTGATTAAAAAATCCTCAAACAAGGAAGGCTGTTTTATATGACCGAATACTGTTGATCAGGTCAGAGTAAGTAATGGCACTTCCGTAGCCAGGTGGGCAGGAGCAGCAGTATATAGCACATGCTTCTTGATTAGACCGGGGTTCGAGCCCATGACCACCAAATACGGAGGATGCGGAAAGGTCAGGGAATGACCACCACATTATCCTGGGAGCAATGTGGCCTTAGTTGCTAATGCTCCTAAAAACCAAATGACAAAACAAGTCAGAGTAATCTTGTTTATATGATAACATATGTTCTGTGATAACAAATTCTGTGCATTGGGTACAGTTTTCCACCAACAGCTCTTGGACAGGTTTTTGTGATTGGTAATGTATTTCCTCTTTTCTACAGTATGCAATGTATAGCATGGCATTTCACTTTCTCCTTTTTTGACTGAGCTGCAGTCATCAACTTCACAATAAGGTCAATGACCAATCTTTATATGAAGTTTAGAGACCAGAAAAATTTGGAGTCCGGTTTTGCATATCTTCCATGTGTAACTTGCTGTCACCTTTGGACATGCTACTACTTTTCATATCCTTTCTGCGATTTGCACATTCTCCTGAATGCTTAACCAATTAGCCATTCTCAGAAAAGAGCAAAATAGCAGAAAATTAGTAAGCTTTACCTCACTGGTAGCAATACTGTTATGTTGCATTTATTTTAGGAGTTATAAGAAATAAAAATCAGAAATTACTTATCGGACATCAAGTATATCTCACCTTGCTACCACTTTGATAATCTTGTCCCAGATAATCATTTTCTCTGTATTGTATGTCATTTGCTACAGTTTAACAATTGCACTCAGCAACTTACTTAATTAATTAGCTCTAAGTATTTTCTTAAATTTACTACAGATGAGCTAAACCGTCTCTGTGCCCATTTATAATGAACTCACTTAATTTGGAGTAACAAAAGTTAAATTTTGTTAAAGAAGAGATGGTCTTTACTTAATTCTGGTATTTTCTTAAGATAATGTGTGCTTATTCTTATTAATTCTTTTCTAAAAATACTCAATTTTCTTCCAGTTGTTTCCAGGTGTTCAGCTTAGTATTGGGCTGTGCCATAGTACAGTACAAGAAAAAAGTAAGGTAAATTTTTACTTGTAATTTTATTTTACTATTATCTGGAATTCTTGCTTCTTAGGTTTACCTACATTATTACATAATATAACACAGTTAGTGATTAATTAGTAGCTCTTCTAATTGCACAAAATTTTCAGTATTTTATTTTTTATGGTATTTTTTAGGATATTTTTATTATAGAGATATCTCTATGATATAGTTCAGGTAGTTTTTTCTTTGACAAAAGTAATTGTATAAAACCTTTTAATATATATTAGTACATTTGTGCTAATTTCTGAAAGTAACCAGGTCACTGAAGATAGCATCTATGTTTTGATATAAGTAATTATAAATTTTTTAACTTTTTCAGCAAAATTACTTGTTTTACTTTAGGAAGTAAGATAACTACAAGTAAAGTGATATTTTTAAAAGATTTGGGCCTCAATGTATTCATGATATTTTCAGGAGAGAACTCATCAGGTAGAAAAGGTTTTATTATTTAAGATATTGAAATATGAAAGAAAAGAAATAGGAAAATATTTATAAGTTGATACTAGCAGGTATGAAAAAAATTCCTTGCTGTTTGCATTCAGATGATCATCTTGTTTCCTGTTCATTTTCCTTCTAGAAGCTAAACCAAGAAACTTATTTTCTGTTTGGGCATTATTTGTAGTTAATAATTAATTAAAATAATTAAAAACACTAGGCTCCATGTATATTTGCAAAGTTAAATAGTTTATTGATATCAAGAATGGAGAAAATGGTTTCCTAACAAAGGCATATTCAATTAACTAAATAAAATTGCTTTAATGTCAACCATTTCAGATCTGTATGGGATATTGTTATCAAGAAAAACTAATAGAATGAGAAAAAGGAAAGATAAAGATTTCACAAACTGCATGAATTAATACTGATTTAAAGAGTTCTGAAATTTATGTTAAGATATCATGACCACAGGCATGCTAAATTAAGAAACATAAAAACAAAATTAACTACACTATTTAAATTGAGAACTGTTGTTGTTGTTGTGGTTATTTGGTTTTTAGGAGCATTAGCAACTAAGGCCATATTGCTCCGGGGATATGCAATGGTCATTTCCTGACCTTTCCACATCCTCCATATTTTGTAGTCACGGGCTCGAACCCCGGTCTGATCAAGAAGCGAAATCGAGAGCCTCCAGGATATAATGAAAATATCAGTATAATTAAGAAAAATACAGAGACAAATTATAAAAACAGGTTAAAAGTGATAATATACTAAATGTTACTTACTTGCTATGCTCTAAGAGTGACTGGATAAGATTTAAACTTTTAAACTTCTGAGGTAAGATTTAAACTGGAGTAGAAGAGAACTGATGTAGAGGAATGAGTGGCACAAGTAAAAGGAACTAATTGGATGGGAGGGCAGGAAACTAACTTACTAAATGAAAGAAGTGTTAAAAATTGCTTAGTGTTAAGCATATTAAGCATATTTTAACATTAAAAATTTCTTATTGTTGAAGCATATTAAGCATATTTTATCATTAAAAATTTCTTAGTGTTGAAGCATATTAAGCATATTTTAATTTAGTTAAAAAAACATGTCTAAAAGAACAGAAATGGAATGCTTTTTTTTTGTATAACTCATTGAATATGCTGCATATGATTAACGACATAGGACTAAGAAAGGAGATGGGATAAAATCTTATATGATGTTTCTTATTCCTTTGATCTTGTGTCATGGGATATAAGATCAAAGGAATAAGAAACAACATATATGATAAGTATGTGATGAGAGCCTTGTCGATAAATTCGGTCCTGGAAAGATTGTGCAAGGCTCAAGGGGTAGACTTTGTTTCGGCCTGGACTGTACTTGTTAACAGGAGAGATTGCTTCTACAGGGATGGGATACACTTAAATAGAAAGGGTGCAAGAATATTTGCTGATGCTATTGAGGCAGTGTTAGGTGGGTCGGAAAACTGCTAGCTTGGGGGGAGACAAAGACGAATAGATTAACAGTAGCCACTGGCAGAGATGAAAGAGATTCTTGCACTGCTTCTATTGGAATGAGCAGAAGCCTGAAAAACAAGATGCAGGATATTTCAGAGACTGCCGGGAGTCATTGCGGTACAAGTAAACACATGGGTTGTGTTAGGGTAGCTAAGAATAGAAATAGGTGCATGTATACTTGCGTGTACACCAATGCTAGGAGTTTAGTAAATAAATTTGATGAATTTGAGGTATTGCTCGAAACATCAAAGGCAGATATTGTTGGGATATCAGAGACGTGGTGTTACACAGATATAAGGAATGCAGAATTGGAATTTGGGGAGAACAATGTGTACAGAAAGGATAGACTGGATAGGAAGGGAGGAGGGATTATGCTATTAGTTAAGAAATACATAAACTCCAAGGAAGTGAAGCCAGTGGACATCGCTGAACAGTGCAGTGTCGAGTCAGTTTGGTGTGACATAAGCATTGGGAGATCAAAATTGAGAGTAGGAGTGTGCTATAGGCCTAATGACTCTGATGAGTATAATAAGATACTGTACAGGGAAATAGAGTGGGCCAGTAAATCAGAGAGTATTATAATGGGAGATTTTAATTTCTCAGATATTGACTGGAATTTGGGGGCTGGTCACTCACACACTAGCAAGGCTTTTGTGGATTTATTGGATGATTGTCTTCTACATCAGCATGCTCGGGAGGCAACTAGAGGGAGTAATACTCTTGATTTGATTATCAGCAATGATTCTTCATGCATTAAGAATCTGCAGATAAATGAACCACTAGGTGGCAGTGATCACAGTGTGCTGAAGTGGGATTTACTCAAAGAGGTAACTACCATTAGGGGTAAAGGGAAGGGTTATTGCTTTCGTAAAGGCGACTACGACAGTATACTGGACTGAGACAGTATTTAAATTCTATACAGTGGGACCAACTGATGATGTTACCAACAGCAAATGCAAAAGGTTGAGGCCTAAGTGGATGTCAGATGAACTGATGAGGCATATGGCAGAGAAGAAACATGCATGGGATACATACAAATTAACACATGACACAGAAGCCTATGATAGATACAAGTTGATCTGTAACCAAGTTACAAAGGAGGTTAGGCAGGCGAAGGCAGATTACGAGAAATCTTTGGCAAGGGATGCAAAGAAAAACAGCAAAGAGTTCTTTACTTATGTAAACTCTAGACGGAAGGGGATGAATCAGATTGGTCCACTTGATATCGAGGGGTCAACTGTTGATGATCCTACTCAGGTATATAACAAACTAAATGAATATTTTGCATCGACATTCACACATGAGGAGTTATTTAGCGAGGGGAAAGCCAGAGGTGTATTCATCTCTAGCAGTAAGCTAGAGAATCTTGTAATAACTGAGAGTAAAGTGGAGGAGAAATTGTTGAAGATAAACACAAGAAAGGCACCCGGGGTGGATGGGGTCTATCCAGTTATATTAAAGGAGGCAGCAAAGGAAGTAAGCAAACCCTTAGCCATAATTATGAGAGTTTCCTTGGACTCAGGGGAGGTACCCACAGACTGGAGATGTGCAAATGTCACCCCAATTCACAAAGGAGGATCAAAGGCTGACACAAGTAATTATAGACCTGTGAGTTTAACTTCTGTTCCAGGAAAATTAATAGAGGCACTAGTTAAAGAAGCACTGCAGGATCATTTAGACAAGACTTCAGCTATAGCTCGGACACAGCATGGTTTTGTTAAGGGGAAGTCTTGCCTGACCAATTTGATTGGATACTATGATGCAGTCACAAAGGAACTGGATGCAGGGAATAACTTTGATATTATATACTTGGATCTTAGAAAGGCTTTTGATACTGTTGCACATGGAAGACTGCTGCACAAATTGGAGCAGTGTGGCATTGGAGGCAAATTGCTGCTGTGAATAAAGGGGTGGCTGAGGGGGAGAAGACAGAGAGTGGTAATCAATGGACACTGCTCGTCGTGGACTAATGTTATTAGTGGAGTCCCTCAGGGCTCAGTGTTGGGTCAATTATTGTTTTCTGTATTCATAAATGATATTGATGAGGGTATATCAGGCTTAATGTCCAAGTTTGCAGACGATACGGAGGTTGGCAGGGTTGTCAAGGACACTACTGACACTATGCTGCTGCAACAGGATCTGGAAAGGTTGAGCAGATGGGCTGAGAGGTGGCAAATGAAGTTTAACATTGACAAATGCAAAGTACTACACATGGGAAACAGCAACCCCAGAGCAACGTATCAAATCTGTGGTACTACACTGACAGTGCTAGAGAATGAAAGGGACCTGGGGGTGGTTGTGCAGGCAGATATGAAGTTCTCTGAGCAGTGCAGACGGGCTGCAAGAGTAGCTCATGGTGTATTGTCAATGATATATAGGAATTTTTCTAGCAGGGATAAGGAGGTGATTATTCCCTTGTATAAGGCAATGGTCAGGCCACACCTAGAGTACTGTATACAGGTCTGGAGGCCTCATTTCAAGAAGGATGTAGAGCTGCTGGAACGAGTACAGAGAAGGGCAACAAGATTAGTGAATGGAACAAAGGGATGCTCTTACGAAGAAAGGCTTAAGTTTTGCAAATTACAGTGTCTGGAGACTAGGCACCAGCGAGATGATCTGATAGAGGTGTATAAAGCCTTGAATGGTTTGAGCATGCTCAATGCTGATGGGATTCTTCCTCTCGCTCAGAATAATCACCTGAGAGGGCATAAATTCAAATTGAGGAAAGACAGATGTAGGATAGACGTGCGGAAATTTGCCTTTAGCCAGCGGGTGGTTGGTTGGTGGAACAGACTTCCATCCCTTGTCGTGGAAGTTGATAGCCTAAATAAGTTTAAGGCTCAGCTGGACAGGTATTTTGAACGAACAGAGGGGTGAAGTGGAAGTGGTTTTTTTTTTTTTTTTTGTTTTTTTTTTTTTGTCTGATGCTGCATAAGCTTGCTTTCTTGCATCAAATGCCTCTACTAATGCTAACATGGATCAGTTCCCCTCTTTTTTTTAATGATCTTTTGGGGACCTTAAGGTTATAGTGAAGCTGGCTATACTGGGAGCTCAGTAATGCTGTTCAAGGAATTGATGTATAATCAAAAAGACTTAAAAATACCAACTACATCCCAATTCCAATATTCTGTCTTTTTGGTATTTAATTTAGGTTATTTAAATTTTTGAAAATGGTCAGGATAGCAAGTTCATTATTCAAGATGGAACTGGATGTGGATTTACTAGCATTGGGAGTAGTATAAATGATTGTTTCCCCCCCCCCCCCCTTCCAAATGCAGAATAAGTTAGCTTTTTTGTATGCTTTGGCTATTGTAGTACCAATATTAATCTTAGAGCACAGAAATTTTACATCCATCTTGGCTTGCCCAGACTCCATTTATCATCAGGTCATTTTCAAGCAATGCTTGATATAAAGCATATCCTCCTTCTTCTCCCCCTCCATCTCTCTCCGGAATCTACATCTAATGCAGAATAAGTTTTCATTTCTTGCATCTTTGTCCATTGTAATGCAAGTATTAATGCGAATCTCATATCACTGGGCTAAGCATCCACCTGGGCTTGCTAAGGCTCCATTTATGATCTGATCCCTTTCAGGCAGCTTTAGATAAGAAGCCTAGGAACCCCCCCCCCCCACAAAACTCCATCTCTCCTGAGCTTACTGTGTTCATCATAATGCCTGTGGATTGGGATAGCATCACATTACAGTTAGTCCTACAAAACTAAATTAAGACAGATATAGCATAGAATACAAGATTTTTTTTTTTCACCAACTTCTTTCCATGTGTCGTAGTAGTAGTGGCATGTGATGCAAGAAAGCATGTGTATGAGCTTATGCAGCATCAGCCAAAAAAAAAAAAATCACACTATTCCCTCCAAATGTCTGTCCAGTTCCTCCTTAAGTTTATTCAACCTATCAACTTCCACAACGACAGATGGAAGTTTGTTCCAGCAATTAACCACCCGCTGACTAAAGGCAAATTTCCACACATCTATTCTTCTGTCTTTTCTTAATTTGAATTTATGCCCCCTTAAGTTCGTAATCTGAACAAGTGGAAGGATCGCATCAGAATTCAGCGTGCTCAACCCATTTAACCATGTATGGGATACATACAAATTAACCTCTTAACCCGTTTAACCCTCTTAACCCATGTATGGGATACATACAAATTAACCGCTCAACCCATTTAACCATGTATGGGATACATACAAATTAACACATGACACAGAAGCCTATGATAGATACAAGTTGATATGCAACCAAGTTACAAAGGAGGTTAGGCAGGCGAAGGCAGATTACGAGAAATCCTTGGCAAGGGATGCAAAGAAAAACAGCAAAGAGTTCTTTACTTATGTAAACTCTAGAAGGAAGGGGATGAATCAGATTGGTCCACTTGATATTGATGGGTCAAGTGTTGATGATCCTGCTCAGGTAGCTAACAAACTAAATGAATATTTTGCATCGACATTCACACATGAGGAGTTATTCAGCGAGGGGAATGCCAGAGGTGTATTCAACTCTAGCAGTAAGCTACAGAATCTTGAAATAACTGGGAGTAAAGTGGAGGAGAAACTGTTGAAGATAAACACAAGAAAGGCACCCGGGGTGGATGGGATCTATCCAGTTATATTAAAGGAGGCAGCAAAGGAAGTAAGCAAACCCTTAGCCATAATTATGAGAGCTTCCTTGGACTCAGGGGAGGTACCCATAGACTGAAAATGTACAAATGTGACCCCAATTCACAAAGGAGGATCAAAGGCTGACACAAGTAATTATAGACCTGTGAGCTTAACTTCTGTTCCCGGAAAATTAATGGAGGCACTGGTTAAAGAAGCACTGCAGGATCATTTAGACAAGACTTCAGTTATAGCTCAGACACAGCATGGTTTTGTTAAGGGGAAGTCTTGCCTGACCAACTTGATTGGATACTATGATGCAGTCACAAAAGAACTGGATGCAGGGAATAACTTTGATATTATATACTTGGATCTTAGAAAGGCTTTTGATACTGTTGCACATGGAAGACTGCTACACAAAATGGAGCAGTGTGACATTGGAGGCAAATTGCTGCTATGGATAAAGGGGTGGTTGAGGGGGAGAAGACAGAGAGTGGTAATCAATGGACACTGCTCATCGTGGACTGATGTTATTAGTGGAGTCCCTCAGGGCTCAGTGTTGGGTCCATTATTGTTTTCTGTATTTATAAATGATATTGATGATGGTATATCGGGCTTAATGTCCAAGTTTGCAGACGATACAAAGGTTGGCAGGGTTGTCAAGGACACTACTGACACTATGCTGCTGCAACAGGATCTGGAAAGGTTGAGCAGATGGGCTGAGAGGTGGCAAATGAAGTTTAACATTGACAAATGTAAAGTACTACACATGGGAAACAGCAACCCCAGAGCAACGTATCAACCCTGTGGTACTACACTGACAGTGGTAGAGAATGAAAGGGACTTGGGGGTGGTTGTGCAGGCAGATATGAAGTTCTCTGAGCAGTGCAGACGGGCTGCAAGAGTAGCTCATGGAGCATTGTCAATGATATACAGGAATTTTTCCAACAGGGATAAGGAGGTGATTATTCCATTGTATAAGGCGATGGTCAGGCCACACCTAGAGTACTGTATACAGGTCTGGAGGCCTCATTTCAAGAAGGATGTAGAGCTGCTGGAACGAGTACAGAGAAGGGCAACAAGATTAGTGAATGGAACAAAGGGGTGCTCTTACGAAGAAAGGCTTAAGTTTTGCAAATTACAGTGTCTGGAGACTAGGCACCAGCGAGGTGATCTGATAGAGGTGTATAAAGCCTTGAATGGTTTAAGCATGCTCAATGCTGATGGGATTCTTCCTCTAGCTCAGAAAAATCACCTGAGAGGGCATAAATTCAAATTGAGGAAAGACAGATGTAGGATAGACGTGCGGAAATTTGCCTTTAGCCAGCGGGTGGTTGGTTGGTGGAACAGACTTCCATCCCTTGTGGTGGAGATTGATAGCCTAAATAAGTTTAAGGCTCAGCTGGACAGGTATTTTGAACGAACAGAGGGGTGAAGTGGAAGTGGGTTTTTTTTTTTTTTTTTTTGGCTGATGCTGCATAAGCTTGCTTTCTTGCATCAAATGCCTCTACTAATGCTAATGCTAATTCAGCGTGCTCAACCCATTTAAGGCCTTATACACCTCAATCAGATCACCGCGCAGGTGCCTAGTCTCCAGCCACTTCAATTTGCAGAACTTAAGCCTCTCTTGGTAAGAGGATCCTTTCATTCCCCTCAGCAATCCTGTTGCCCTTCTCTGTACAGGCTCAAGTAAATCTACATCCTTCCTAAAATTAGGCCTCCAGACCTGTACGGAGTACTCAAGGCGTGGCCTGACCATTGCTTTATACAGAGGATAATCACCTCCTTTTCCCTGCAAGAAAAATTCCTATATATCATTGACAAAACCCCATGACTTGCCCTGGCAGCCTGTCTGCATTGCTCAGAAAACTTCATATCTGCCTGCACAATTACTCCCAGGTCTTTCATTTTCTATCACCTTAAGTGTAGTACCACACAGTTGGTACGTTTCTCTGTGGTTACTTCTACCCATATGCAGTACTTTGCATATGTCAAGGTTAAACTTCAGTTGCCACTTCTTAGCCCATCTGCCCAAATTATCTAGATTCTGTTGCAGTAGCACACTGCCATTACTGTCATTAACAACCCTGCCAACCTTTGTATCATTGCAAACTTCGACACTAAGCCTGATATACCTTCATCAATGTCATTGATAAATATACAAAACAACAGTGGACCCAACACTGAACCCTGTGGGACTCCACTAATAACATTAGTCCACGAAGAGCAGCATCTTAATACCATTCTGCTCCAATTTGTACAATAGTCTTTCATGCGCAACAGTGTCAAAAGCTTTCCTGAAATCCAAATATATGATATCAAAATTATTTTTTGCATCCAGTTCCTTTGTAACCACATCATAATATCCTATCAAATTTGTCAGACAAGACTTTCCCTAAACAAACCCATGCTATGTCTGAATTATTGCTGCAGTCTTGTCTAGATGATACTGCAATGCATCTTTAACCAGTGACTCCATTATTTTACCCAGAACAGAAGTTAAACTAACTGGTCTGTAATTACTGGTGTCACCGTGTCACCCTTCGATCCTCCTTTGTGAATTGGGGATACATTTTCACATCTCCACTCTTTGGGAACCTCCCCTGACTCCAAGGATGCTCTCATAATTATAGCTAAGGGTTTGCTTAGTTGCTTTGCCGCCTCCTTTAATATAACTGGATAGAACCCATACACCCCAAGTGCTTTTTCTTATGTTTAATTTCAACAATTTCTCCTCCACTTTGCTCTCAGTTATTACAAAATCATTAAGTATCCTGCTACAATTTGATAACTTTCTGCCATTTTCAAACCTTAATAATTCCTCATGTGTGAATGTAGATGCAAAATACTCATTCAGTTTGTTTGCTATCTAAGCAGGATCATCAACAGTCGAACCATCGATGTCAAGTGGACCAATCAGATTCATCCCCTTCCTTTTAGAGTTTATATAAGTAAAGAAATCCTTGCTGTTTTTTTTAGCATCTTTTGCCAAGGATTTCTCGTAATCTGCCTTGGCCTGCCTAACCTCCTTTGTGACCTGATTACAGACTAGCTTATATCTGCCATAGGCTTATGAGTCACTTGATAATTTACATGCATCCCATGCATTTTTCTTCCCTGTTACGAGTCTCATTAGTTCATTAGATAACTATGAACAATATTTCTTAATAGGTATGAAACTTTTAGTAGCATCCACGATTAATTCCTTGAATGCTTCCCACTTAGAATTTACTGTTGGTAACATCGTCACCGTTAATATTAAAAACAAAAATTTTTACAGTTAAGTAAATTGAAAAGTTCAACTAAAAGATTCAGGCCCACCCAACTGAAATACTTTATACCATTGTGTGCATGAATTATTTATTAAACATGCTTACCGACTAAAATGCACAACTGAAATGGTAATGCATCTAAAAAAAACATTCATTGGTAACCTTTTATATGCTCTAATACAAAGTTTAATTTAGCAGACATTGCTTTGAATATACATTTTTGATATAAAAATGTCAAAACCGAGATTATTCTGATTGAAATTAATTCTTCCACTATTGCTTACAATTTTCACCTCTCAGAAAAAGCATTTGATGATTCTCTGCTTAGCAAGATCCTCTGCTATATTTCAGTCCCAGATGCATTCGACATTAGATTTTAATCTTACAATTAAAAATTTTAATTGTTATTAAAATAAACACATTAATTGCATCACTTAACATAATCAACAGCCCTAGTAACTACAGACTTGACTACTGTACTGGGGCAAATAATTTAGTCAGTAGTTAAAGAAGTGATTCAAGATTATCTCTATAGGAACTAATCTATAAGACAATCATGACAAAGATGTGTTATGGAAAGATCATGCATGGTCAGCGTGATTAGCAGCTATGGGGTCATCACAAAGGAACCAGATGGGAAGAATAATTTCACAGTTTTTGCAATTACAACCATAGTTAAAGCAACCTTTAAAAATTCCTCCAGTGTCCAATAGGATTTGAATCCAGAACTTCTAACATTGACAAGTAGCAAACCTACTGAATTGTCACAGAAGCACATGCTTATCAATCATGCTTCATATATATATATATATAAACAGTAATGAGCCAAAAAATTACAACCACTCCCCACTCCTGCCTCTGCGAGTGGTTGCATCCCACAATACCTGGCAGTGATATCACTGACTGGCACAGCATACATAATTATGGCACTGTTGGTGCCTGTCTGTTCATTATTATGAATCCCTTACAATGGGGAAAGGGGAGGATCTGACAGGGTTTGAATGAAGAATGATTTGTGATGCTATGATGGCATGGCCAGCATATCGGCAACCACAGGCATTGTCAGCTTTTCAAGGGGGGCACCATAGTGAAGGTGTGGCAGAAATGGTCATTCAACCATCCAGTGTGCCTGGGCAGGGTGACTATCACTGGTTAATAGTTGGGTGAATGGCAGTTGACATGTGCTGTCTGAGAAAACAGTTTGGTCATGATCCCTTAATTAATGGCAAACTACAACCATTGTGAACAGAGAAATGTTTCTGAGCACACCATCTAATGGACACTCTTGTGGATAAGCCTACTGTGTAGGCAACTTGTTCGTGTGCTCATCTGGCTGTCATTGACACTTCTGCCTTCACTGGGCACAGGAGCACCATTGGATGACTGAAAAAGAGATGCCTTGTCTGATGAATGAAGGTTCTAGCTCCATTACAGTGATGGATGGGTGTGTATTCAACAGCAAGCAGGTGAACAGCTGCAACCAGACTGCACAGTTTGGCAAGAACAGGCCTGTGGTGGTAGTATCATGGTTTGAGACATGTTTTCATGGACATCACTGGGTCCCCTCATCCCGTTAAATACACGCTCACCACCAGGCTTACCCTACATAATGATTGTGTATCCAGATTGCACTAGACTCTTTCAACAAGACAGTGCTCCATATCACAAGGTCTGCATTATGCAGGAATGGTTCAAGGATTATGTTCAAGCATTTTGTGTTCCTCTGGCCTTCAGTTTTTCCCAACGTCAGTCCCATTGAAAATATGTGGGCTGCAATGGAATGTAGCATTTGCCAGTCCACCAGTGCCTTGCTTCATTGCCAAATCTTGGATCCTGTCCAGCTAGTCTGCACAGGTCCAGGCCTAGCACTCGGGTCAGGTAACACAAAGGATGTTCGGGCTTGGGTCAGGTACCAATAATTGTAAATTGTTATTTCAAACATTTTGGACTTTTTCGGGCTATCTCTTATATAAATATTTTTTTGTGTATTAGTTGTCTGTTGAATGACAAATAAGGTACACTTTGCCAGCGTCTCCAGAATTCACTGAAATTTGTACTCTTTCGTAGAAATGACCTGGTGTATATTTTTGCTCACCCTTTAGCGGGTATTAAGTTGCAATTTACATTAAATCAAAAGTATGATATGAGTCATTATGCCCCACTGCCAGTGGGTCCCTTTTTAATTGTATGTGTACAGTATACAGTATTTCTTAAAAGTGTGATACCGTTAATCCCTAGTTCTACTACATCTGAGATTTTGGGTTGAACTACTCTCAATTCTAAGAACATTCGTTTATAACACTTTCTAACTGCTTCTTTGCTATATCCAATATTGACCAATAATTTAGAAATATGGGTAAGATGATTGCTTACATGTGTATATTCATACAGTGAGAATTGCCAGTGAAAGTCAGTTCTAATTTTTTAAATTTAAGTAGAGGTGGATATCAATATTCATTTTGGAATTATATTAAATATGGTAAATTGAAAATTTATTATATTTTCTTTTTTATATAATTAATATTGATAATTATTTTGGATAATTATTAATATTGAATGTTGAATCTGAAAGTAATTTTTTTTTATTATTATGTAACTTCAAAGTAATGCTGGTGATTTTATTTGTATAAAAAAAGTTTCCACCAAATACGGAGGATGCGGAAAGGTCAGGGAATGATCACCGCATATCCCGGAGCAATATGGCCTTAGTTGGTAATGCTCTTGAAAACTAAATAACAAAGATAAAAAGTTTCAATCGGGGTGGGATAAAAATTGGTTCGGGGGAATGAATTTGAAAAACAAATTCGGACTCAGGTCAGATCAGGCCATCTAGACTTTGAGGAAGAGCCAGGTAAAAATAAAAAATGTACGCTTGAGCCATGTGCAGTTATCATGGTGAAAGGCAGCTCAACACACTATTAGGTAGATGGTCATGTTTTGTCTCATGTTGATAGTAGATGTTTTGTCTCATGAGTGAGTATTGATACCGAAATTCTGTTTCTGGTTTGTACTTTCCTTTATGCACAGAGCAAAACTTAGAAACTAAATTAGCTAATAAAAAGAGAAATATTAACACCTTCACTGACAACATAGAATAGATCTCTTATCTGTAATAATACTTGATTTAGTTCCATATATAATGCTCATCACTGGCCATCTTTGTGATTAAATTTCCTTATTTTGATAAATTATATAATCATTAAGATTTAGGAATGAGGGTATGCTTATTGTGATAAAGGAGGTTGTTAAATAAAGAGAGGATAAATTTATTTAGATGAAAGCTCTATTTATGGGAAGTTGTCTACAGCATAAAAATAATTCCATGGAATCAAATGAAAACTTGTTTCTGAATGGTGAATTACATATGATCAAAAAAACTAGCAGAGGTTCTGAACTTCTACTAGTTTCAGAACCTTTACCAGTTCTGTAATTCTCTATCAAGCTATGTTGCAGAATTAAATTATTTATAATACATCCTGAATAGATCTGTTGCTAATTGCTTAAAAGATGAAAGTATTCATTTAATGAATTGGAATTTCCCAGAAAACAGAATTCATTTAAGAAATGTGTATGTGGTGGCACTTTTTTTTTTTGACAAATTTTTCCTGTTGTTTTTATAATGATGACTTATTATTACAGTTTATACTTTGAGTTTTATGTATTTTTAATTTTGATTAGAATAATCCACCAGTATCAAAAATGGAACACAAACCTGTCCTTGAACATTCCCTTCATCAGCTACTAAGGGAACTACATTATAATGCCCTTCATCATCCAATGCCACATCCTACAACTGCAACACTGGGCATTAGCAAATGCCGTCAGCTTGCTGGACCAGATGCATCTGACAGGCAGACTATTCTTGAATCTTCTAAAAGGTAAGGAAGGGGATGTGGGTTTAGAATAGATAACTAGAATCAGTGTATAGTAATCTTTAGTCTGGTTGTTATATCTGTGACAAGGATGGTTTTTAATAGTAATCTTAGGCACAAAACATTTAGTGGAATCTGTTACATTGTAGCCTGTGGTTACTTTGAATATGAACTTTGAATTTTCAGGAAATACATATGAAGAAAGATTGTTGAAAAGAATGAAGAAGAAAAGGCAAGTAAGTTTGGAGTTGAATCATAAATGGATAGTGTGTTTAGGGTCTAACGGCACTGGGGGTTTCCCCATCTCTGCCTCTAAATGGATAATGATGGGTTGCTATATACGGTCCAGCCGAATGGTTAGCAACCTACAGCCCGTGGGCCAGATCTAGCCCACCAAACGGGGCTGTTACATTGTAGCCTGTGGTTACTTTGAATATGAACTTCTAATTTTCAGAAAATACATGTGAAGAAAGATGGTTGAGAAGAATGAAGAAGAAAAGGCAAGTAAGTTTGGAGTTGAATCATAAATGGATGGTGTGTTTAGGGTCTTATGGCACTGGGGGGTTCCCCTATCTCTGCCTCATAAATGGATAATGATGGGTTGCTATATATGGTCTAGCCGAATGGTCAGCAACCTACGGCCCGTGGGCCAGATCTAGCCCACCAAACGAAGTCATCCGGCCCTTAGTCCCAAAAAGAAATATATCCACCCAGCCCATGGTGATCCTAAAAAAGATCTCAAGTTTGTAATTCTATCTCGGGCCTGATGTAGAACCGCAGTATCTCAATAAATTGTAATGATTTGGACAGGGTTAAGAGCCTGTATATAAATATACATATTTGTTCAAAAAAATAAATATCAAAAATAGAAATAAAAAAGAAGCATATAGAGTTTTGATTTTAGAAGATTCGGGGAACGGTGTTGCTTTCATACATATTTTTTATGATTGGTTTAGATCTCCCATAGCTCCCGTTTTCTGTCTGTGCTACAGCAGCTGACAGCACCACGGCTGTTGTTGCGTCGGCTATGCTTGGCATGGGAGGAGCTTGCATAGAGACATGTCTGTCACTCTTTCGTTTGCCATCTCCTTGTCACCTGTGTTTTGGCCTTCTCCTTAATTTCATATGTTGCTCTACTGCTCTTTCTACTTTGTGCCTTAATTTGGATTCATCTGAATTGGGTGAGTTTTGTTTGTCATAACAGTGTTTGTATTTCTTGTATTTTCTACTTGTGGCATGGTGGCGTAATTTATAGCTAAACTGTGAGGCATTATCTTCAATTATAATAGTTATAGGTATAGTAACATTTGAATTTCTTTTTTTTTTTCTTCAGCAAACCCCAATGGCAACAAAATGCAGGAAGGTGGATGCTAAATGCCACATATTCCAAGACACTTGGACAGAAAAATACTTTTTTACAAATCACTTTGGCATGCCCATATGCCTAATTTTCCATGCAAGTGTTGCTGTGAATAAGGAGTTCAACATTAAGTGGCACTATGAGACAAAACAAACACTATGTGCGGGCAAGGAAGGAAGGAAGGATGAATTTCATAAACTTAAATTGAGCCTAGAAAACAATTTGGTATTTAAGAAACAAAGTGCAGAATCAAAAAGAAATAAACTTGCCAGCTACATGATGTCAAAGTTGATAGCAGAAAATTTGAAGCCCTTCACTGACAGAGATTTTGTGAAAGAGTGTTTGATGACAGTTGTAGACATTCTATGTCCTGAGAAAATTTTAAAATGTCAGTCTCTCTGCAAGCACAGTTACACGATGAATAGAAGAAATGTCAGCAGATGTGAAAAATTGTTTAGACTATAATAAACAAAATTTTCCAGTTCTCAAAAGCACTCAATGAGAGTAGAGATACCAAAGACATCGCTTGGCTTGCAATATTTGTACATGGAGTAAATTCAACTTTTGACATTCGTGAGGAGTTTGTTCAAGGGTACTGCCACAGGAGCAGACATTCTTGAAGCATTGCTGAAATGTACTATAGACATGAAGCTGGATCTATCAAAGCTAGTATGTGTAACAATCGATGGATTGCCGGCAGTGGTTGGAGAAAAGAAAGGTGTTGTGGCTTTGCTCCAAAGACACATGGAAAGCCTTGGAATTAAACAAAGTCCAAAAAATGCACTGCATATATATATATATAAACTTATATGTGCATCACGTTCTTCAAATTTGAAGAACGTGATGGACCTATCACGTTCTTCAAATTTGAAGGCTGTAAACCTGAGCTTGTCTCCAGGTTTACTGCCCAGGATTAAATCATCATCAGTTTCAACAACGTTTGTTGGAAGCAGAGACTCAGTACGGGGATCTGCTCTACTTCTATGTTCACTGGCTCAGTCAAGGTGCAATGTTAGGAAGAGTATACACTCTGTGGCAAAGAAATAGCTACATTCCTTGAAAGTAAAAATGTGAATGCCTCAGAATTTCGTGATCCCAAACGGCTTTCATGTCTGGCATTTCTAGTGGATTTAATATCCCATTTAAACAACCTGAATTTGCAGCTTCAGGGAAGAAACCTGCTGATACATGAGATGCGTGAATACAGTGTCACCTTTGAAACAAAATTACGATAGTGGGAATGCCAGCTTGAGAAATCAAACTACACTCATTTCCTTAAACTCCAGGAGACCAAACCAGCAGATGCCCACATATTTGTGACTGTGATATGTAACTTGAGAACTGAGTTTTCTTCCCATTTTGCTGACATTCTTTCATGCACAGGTGATTTCAGGCTGTTTGCCACTCTGTTTGACGTGGAAGTGGATGCCGTACCAGAAAATGTTCAAATAGAACTTGTTGAGATGCAGTGCAGCAATCTATTAAGATCCAAATTTCATGCAGAAGGTGCATCTCTACTGGAGTTCTGCAGGAGCTATCTTATTGAGTCTGGGAAATATACCAATTTGGTAGATCACATGAAAAAAAATGGCATCGATGTATGTATTACTTATATGTGCGAGCAACTCTTCTCAAAAATGAAATACACAAAGAGCAAATTAAGAACTTAACTGATTGATGCTCATTTAGATGATGTCCTGCATCTGGCCTCATCCAGCCTGTTGCCTAATGTTGAGAGACTTTTGAGCAACCACCATCAACTCTCACACTAATAAAAAGTAAAGAAGTCTTTGTTTTCTTTGAATCTTTTGCCAAGGATTTCTCGTAATCAAACTTCGCTTGCCTAACCTTTGTGACTTGATTACAGACTAACTTATATCTGCCAATGGCTTCTGTGCCACTGGATACTTTATATGCATCCCACAGATTTTTCTTCTCTGCCACAAGCCTCATTATTTCATCTGATATCCATTTAGGTCTAAATCTTGAACAGTATTTCTTAATTGGTATGAAAAGCCTAGTAGCTTCCAAGATTAATTCCTTGAAGGTTTCCGATTTAGAATTTGCTGTTTTAAACATCATCAGCTGATCCCACTGTATGGAATTTAAAAACTGTCCAAGATCACTGTAGTCACCTTTACAAAAACCCTTCCCTTTACACCTGATGGTAGTAATATCTTTACGTAAATACCTTTTCAGTACTCTGTGATCACTGCCACCCAGTGGTTCCTTTATATGCAAATTCTTAATGCATGAATAATCACTGCTGATAACCAGATCAAGAGTATTACTCTCTCTGCTTGCTTGCTTCTGAAACATGCTGCTGCAAAAAACAATCATCCAATAAATCCACACAAGTCTTGCTAGTGTGTGTGTGACCAACCCACAAGTTCCAGTCACTATCTGGGAAGTTAAAATCCCATATTTGAGCTGTTCAGAGGTAAAGTGGTATAAGTCACTTTCTCTTAATTTCACAGGAGATTATTGCATTTCAGCTTATGAAAAATGAAACTTGTATTAAAAAACTCAAATAAGGATGGTTTTATATTCAAAATATAATACATTTTTAGTCTACATAAATGTTTTATTAATTTTTAGCCAGAAAAATACATAAAAACTTGGCTTTCGATCTTTTTAAACCATGTTAAAAAGTTAAACCATGAAGAATGTTCAATTCCTCCCACCCTCTTGTTTTTCTGCTTCATCATCATCATCTGGTATTGCTTCGTCTTGTCTTGCACCAGCAGTAGTGTCATTAGCAGTAACCAAATTGCAGAAAACACTGTGGTGGATTGGTGGGATGTGCCGAAGTAGACTCAGCATATCCTGTTTCTTTGCAACTGATAAAGGAATTGGTTACTTATATAACATTGGCTGTTCCACTTCTCCCAAGCTTCTCTCACTTTTGGGGGGGGGGGGGTCTACCTCTACGATATGAAAGAGATGGTTGAATGTTGATAGTCTTGAATTCTTCAATTTCATTTAAAGTTTCTTTATACTGGGTAACATAAGGAGTGGGGTTTTTGTAAGCCTTGATCCATTGAAATTTTAACCAGTTGACATTGTCGTTTTGGGTACTAATTTTCTTTTTGACTACATGGTTTAATAATGGCTCAGTGGATAGAAAATCTGGCCTATCCATTTTATGTACATGAAATGGATGTTTCTTCTTGGCACCTTTTATTGTTTCATACCAATCTGCTGCAGTGAAAACACACCTTGGGCTTTGATGAGGATTCAGTAATAGCAAAATCGCGATCATTCGCCAAAAAAGAATGACTACTTACCATAAATAGGTGGTCTAGAGTCTTGATAGAGTTATCTGTACTGTAGCTTCAGAAGACTAAGTGTCAGTTTCCAATTCTGATTTTGTCCTGTACACGAGTCACTAAACATGATGCAGTGATTTTTTCCATTGCCAAATTGTTTGATGTGCTTCACAAGACAGGCTGCAATTTCTTAGCTTCCTTTTTTGCCTTCGGTCTCATCCCATACATACATGTGGCCCTCCCCGTTACGTAAATTGTGACAACCAAGATTATATGCGTACATATTTCTCTTGTAATAGGCAACTGAAGTGGATAACTTAAGAAAGGCCAGTGCCTTTTCAAGATCAAATGTAAAAGCTAAGATTTATTATCATTCTTGCAATCATCGGTAGCCTTCTTCAACATTTTACATGCTTTTGTTTGCTTTGCGTAAATGAAATTCATGATGTGCTTGAAGTTTGCCTTTTTTCTTCATCATTTTCAGATGCATCAATCTTTATTTTCATGGCATCACACGTTTGACACGTATCATTCTTAGGAGCAATAAAAGATAAATTCAACTCATAGTTGAATATATGCCTATAAACATGTTCTTTTACTGCTACTTGTTGCCTGTCTTTACACTCTAAAACAAACAGTTCGTACATTTTTTTTATGTTGAAGTCTGCACTCAAATATTTTCTATTTGGGTTGTTGTGTCTAGTATAGTGGCTAACATAAGTTGGAAATTTTTGGATGTGTTCTCTAACTGTTTCTTTCAAGGCTTCTGAAATTTTATTAAAAGGTGGTCCTTTTCCCCTTAAATCTTCACCAGGTACCTTACCCTCTTTTTTTAACAAACGGGCCAAAGGTCCATAGGGTATTTGAAATGTCTAAGAAGAATCACTTACAAACTTGTATGGTCTTGTTTTTAATATTCAAATTATATTTGTAAGAAACTTGCTTAGGCCCTTTCTCTCCGGATCTAGGACGATGACTTCTGACTTGCATTCGGTGGGCTAGTCCACTTAAGTAAGCGTTCTATCTAGAATAATTGCCAGTCTGCCAAAAGTTGTTAAAATTTAGTTGCCTATCATCAAACGTTATTTTTTGGAGGCATTTTTGTTGACAGCCACAGCCTTTGTTGGTAAAAACCTGACCTTTCACAGTTCTGTTATTTCTGGTGACATACTCTTCACCCATATTTCTCTTCCTGTAGAATTATGACTCTCAGGATCTCTTCTACGTTTCTTTGTTTTTTTTGAATTATGGAGTACCACTGTCAAGGCTTTTTTTATCATTGTCTACATGTGAAAACAAACAAAAACAAACAAAAATTTCATGTAATGTCAACTTCATGTAGTTAATTTAGTTTTCAGGATACTAATCCTGACCAGAAAACATGTTTTTATAGGTTATGAAAACAAAACATAGTCTTAAGCTTATTATAATGTACTTACCTTGTACATGTAATATTTCTTCTTCACCAGCCATAATTCTTCAAGAAATGTCAATAAAAGACATTCAAACAAAGTTTGTTCATGGAACACAATCTGTAATCACACGTCTTGACAGCTAACACTGACGTCAGAGGTACCACTGTACCTCTGACAACGCTCTGTGATTCTGATCAGACTCTTTGACAAGTGCTGCTGCCACACGATCAGTGTAAAAGTTAGGCTTATACCACTTTGCCTGTGAACACATTTCACCTAGTAGTATCAAAATGTGGTATGAGTCAAAAATCGATTTTTCTTGACTTATACCACTTTACCTCTGAACAGCTCCTTTATTATACATTTACTGGCGCACTCAATTTCTCTGTACAATTGTTTGTTATACTCATTAGAGTCATTAGGTCTATAACACACTCCCACTCTCATTTTTGCTTTCTCAGTGCTTATATCGCACCAAACTGACTGAACATTGCAGTGTCCATCTATGTCAGCTGAATGCACTTAGATTTTATGTGTTTCTTATCTAACAGCATAACCCCTTCTCCCTTCCTATCCTCTCTATCCTTTCTCTACACATTGTACTCCCCAAATTCCAATTGTGCACTGCTTATATCTGTGTGACACCACGTCTCTGATATCCAACAATATCTGCCTTTGATGTTTTTACCAGCACTTCAAATTCATGAAATTTATTTACATTGGTGGGCATGCAAGTATGCAAAATGACAGAATGCTTCAAATATATTGAAGTAGTTGCAGTCTGATTGTGAGAAATCATTTGTTAAGATTTCCCATGCTCTTTTCTCACAGTGCTGTAATGAAATCAACATTGGTTAGAAGTTCATTTCATTAGTTAAAGTGTATGTTTATTGGTTATTTGCTCCAATAAAGCAGATAGCTTTGCCAATCGCAGATAATATTAGGATTTTGCAAACTGTAGATAAGGTGTGAATTCTAAAACTAACATTGCCTAAGAGTACTCTGTTCACTATTTTGAAAGATTGGAAAAAGATTGAAAGTTTGGAGAAATTTGCTGCACCAGGTAGAATCTGAGCATGAAAGGTGAAGTATTTGGATCTTGAAAAGGTACTTTTGGAATGGATAATAATGATGTTTGCAGAAAACGTTCCCATAGATGGTAATCTTTTAAAACAGGCCTGGGCAAACTTTTTGGCTGAAGGGCCACATTAGGAATTCAAAAAGAAGGCGGGCCGCACGTAAAATACTATTTTTAGATATATATTATCATGAAGAAATATAACATAAAAAAAATTATTCTCTAACAACCAAGAATTTAATGAGATGAATGGAACTGTTTTACACCTTTTAAAATTTTTTTAATTTCAGGTGTTAATTTTGTAGTTGAGATTCCTAAAACTGCTTGTAAATGTTCAGCAGTGATGCTTGATCGTAAAGAATTTTTATTTAGATTCATGATGGAAAATGTTTGTTCACATACGTAGATTGATCCAAAAATAACCAACATTTTTCGGGCAAAATCTTTTGTTAAGTTCGTCGAATTTGTCCGAATTAAGAGTATTGTAAAATTTACAGATTTCCTCATGACGGTGCAATTCCCTTAAATCAGTAGTTCACTCGGTGCACTATCAATTTCTATTGAAAACGGGTCGCGCACTATTGCCAAACTTGTCTCAATTTTTCGGAAGTCGCCAAATCTTTGTGGAAAGTCGTCATTCAGCGCGTTGATAATTTCACAATATTTTTCAAATTTATTTTCTGGAATCTTCAGCAACTTCATGGTTGGAAAGTGGTCTACCTTGTTAATCAATAAATGTCGAAAGAACAACTGGAGTTGAAATCCATTCAAACTTTTTACTATATCATGGGCGTATAAATTTTTCCCTTGTAACACGGTGTTGAAAGTATTTAAGTGTGTCACGATGTCCAGGGTAAATGCAAAATCACAAATCCAGTTATTATCAATTAATTTGGGAAAGTCCATAATATTTTTCAGTTTTAAAAATAGAATGATGTCATCTTTAAGATCAGTTTTAGAACGACTCGTCGAAGAACTTTTCCTAAGCTAAGCCATGAATTTGGCTATGATAAGGAATATCTGTGTACTTGGATTCAATATCTTGAAGAAAATTAATGAATTGTCGTTGTTTTGTATTACATTTACTAGTTTAATAATACAAGATGTGACATGTTCAACTTTTAACACATTTTTACATAATACTTGTTGTGTATAATACAATGAATTGTAATTAAATTATAATCAGGATAATTTTCACAAATGTTATCCTGAATTTTCTTTAACGCTCCAACATTTTTACCTGTCAAACTTGGTGCTCCGTCAGTTGTTACACTTACCATTTTGTTCCATTGTAAATTATATCTTGTTAAGCATTTTTCAACTTTTTCAAATATATCAGCCTGTTGTTTGGTCTTTAAGAGATTCCATTGAAAGAAGCTCTTCAATAATTTCAAAATTAGAGGTACACCCACGTATGAAAATTAATAACTGTGCAGTATTCTTTTGGTCGTTACTTTCGTCGAGAGCTATCGAGTACCATGTTATGGATTCTAATACTGATAATAATTGCTCATTCAAATTTGTATCGATACATTCAATTCTTCTTACTACAGTTCGCCGAGATAAATATATATTCTCAAATTTGTGTTTAATGTCAGGATATATAATTCCACAAGCTTCAGTCATACATTCTTTAATATAGTATCCATCAGAAAACGGCTTGTTGCTTTTTGCAATTATTCTCTAACAAAACTTGCTATACAGTAGCTTCTAGAGAAATAACAAAACTTGCCTCTACAGTAGCTTCTTGTTCCTTAGTTAGCCGCGTAAACACATTTTGTTGTCTAGATAAATTTTGAATCAATCCATCAGCAGTTTTCTTTCTCGCTTCCGGAGTTAAATTGGCACCATATTCGGAATGTTTAGTAGTGAAATGTCTTTTAATATTGTACTCTTTCAACACTGAGACACACTCTCCCGGCAGATGAGACAAATAGTCTCGTTATTTATGTTAGCAAAAAAATATTTTGTGTTCCAGTCTTCATTGAAGACATGATGCTCTTGTTGAATTTTTCGTTTTTTATTCATTTTTAAAAGGGCGTAAATATTATTTTTATCGTTACTGGCACCAAGATAATAACCGAAGATAACTAACTGCGGGATGACCGTCAGAGAAAACAGATTGGAACTGCAGCCGGTCAGCAGTCCTATCCTGTTACTCTGCCACCACAGCAAAGCTGTTGTCATCATCACCGGTTGTCTGTTACTGTAGTTTCGCGCAGTTAGTTTATAATCGCAAATTATACCGTTATAAAAGTGCCCGTTGGCTCGCTCCGGTTCGTGCACAATTTCAAATTCTATCTCAATTTGAACAATACAGAGATGATAAAACAATTTACAAGTCGACAAATTCTGTAATGTATTACATATACAAATTTATTTTTCAAAAAGGCATCGCAAAAGGCATAAAATAAATAAACTTTTTTCGAAAATACAATTAAAGCTCGCGGGCCGCACAAAAATGTGCGGCGGGCTGCATCTGGCCCGCATTCCATAGTTTGCCCGGGCCTGTTTTAAAAGCTAAGGCTGAATCATTTGCACATCGAATGGATATTGAAGAATTTAAACATTCAGATGGATCCAGAAATTTAAGACTTGTCATGGCCTGTTTTTCAAAAAAGTGTGGTGAAAATGCAGCCCTGGACATTGATGCTACAAAGCTACCGAAGAATGCTATTAAAGAAAATTGTGCTACTTCCTGAAAGCAAAAATCAATGTGAAATTGACATCCTGCAACCAGTGTGTTTCAGCATGGAATAAAGTTGATGAAAAAGTGAGTACCAACTGATTAAAACCTGCTGGAATTAGCTTCTTGAATGATGCAGTGTGTCAAGTTTTGCATGCTTCTTCCTCTATTAATTGTGAAGAACAGTCCGATAATAGAGAAGAAATATTTGAGGTGTGCATCATCACCTAAACTTATAGAAAAAATTAAGCTTCAAAGATTATGCAGAAGTGGATGTAGACTTTGAATGTTTCAGAATATGCACAAATGAAGAGGAACTCCTTCTAGATGTAAAGGAATCTTCTGAAATTTGTAGTTACGAAGATGAGGAACCTGCTGTGGTTGAACAAGAAGTTTGCAGTGAAAGATGCTCATCAAGGGTTAGTACTCGTATGTCGATTTGTGCAGCCTACTGCCAAAGTGAAATAACTGCTATTGCGGACCTTCATAATTCTTTTTTAAAAATACGCTCTACTATTGCAACAGTGTGTTTTGACAGATTATTTTCAAGTATGAAACAATTCTCTTGTTAGGTCTTGATAGGTATGTAGCCTATGTAGTGAAATTTGCAATTTATTTCAACTTTACTGCACTCTATAAGCATAATTTCCTTGTTTAATACTGTAGTACGTATAAATAAGATTATACTATATTGTATTAGTACAATTGCATTAAATGTTCAAGCTTTTACTTGTTTTTTGCTGATTTTATGAATGATCGATATAATGACTGTTTTTCTCATTCCCCTACAGGGTCATTATATAGAGATTTGACTGTATTAGCTTTAGGAAATACAACAAGAGCACCTATGAGCTCCGAAATTAACTTTTTTTTAATTATATTCAACAGTGAGGTGTATTGAGTTATGCTGATCATGATCTCTCTGGGCAGGAATCATACATCAGAAAAATTCAATAATTGAGCTGAATTTGTCAAATTTTTACAATATGTCTGTTAGGAATATCTGATCACTGCTAGTTGAAATCACCAACAGGAGAACTAAGTAGGAGTGACTAAGAATTTTTTTACAATTCTGGGATTAGTATTGGCAACATGATGCAAAACTTATGCAGCACAAGCCAAAAAAAAAAAAAAAAATACAAAATTAATTTACTCATTTGTTCTAATGATTTGTTCCAAAATAAGGCAAGGTGCCACATGTCTTATTTGTCTATATTGTGCGACAGCCTGTTTAGAGGTACATCTGATTATAAAATCTGGAAGCGTATATTTTTTTTAACACTTTTAACAGTAAAATATTTAATTTCTGTACCACTGTAATATAAATTTTATATAAAATGCATTCAAAAAGTCATGTGATTAAACCCATTTCTTTAAGGAATATTATACAAGGTGTTCATTTTAAAGTAAACTGCCCTGTTATTTGTATTAAGCACAGTGCTGCCAAGTAACGATCATTGTTGTAATTGTGTGAGGGCACCTGTGAAGGATGTTATGTAACTGGAGGAAGTGACAGTTTTGCATTTAAATTGTTCAGTTTGTTACCAACTGTCAGAGGTTGCATGTGAATTACTGGTGAAAAATGTCATGCTGTATATCATTAAGCAATGTGTTTTTTTAGTGGAATCTTACTTGGAAATGAAGTCTTATAATGAATGTCAACAAAACTTGTTTTTGAAAAATTTTAATTTATTGAAATTTTGGATAAAATTTATTTCACTGATGATGTACAGTTTTACCTTGTCTATTGACAATCTAAATTGGAGAATATGGAATGCTGAAAATCTGCACATTTTTGTGAACCCCTCCTCCCATACATGCCTGAAAATTGGTTTTTGGTGTGGTATATCTAAAAGAAGGATAGTTGGGACCATATTTTTTGAACAAAGTCACCTCTGATGTTTATTAAGGCATCATAATGTAGTTTATTACATTGCTAGAGGAAACTGAGACATCTGGCTCCAACAGGACTGGGGCAGCCTGCCACACCACACTCAACCACTGAAATGTTGCAAGAGTTTAGTGGGGATCAAGCATATCACAATAACTTTGGCCACCTATTTCTGATTTAACATACCCAGGCTTCTTTTTATGGGGGTTATTAAAGTAGAATTAAAGCTTATGAGAACATTTCACAAAGAATTCAGTAGCTCAAAGTGAGTGTTGAGAATATAATCATAAGTGTATCGACAAAAACTCTTTGTTGTGTCATTCCCAATATGATCAAAAGATGAATTTCTGTATTACTAACAATGGAAGACACTTCCACCATTTATTTGTTAATTATTCTGATAATAAATTGTATTTTCCTTTGGGCATTTTTGGGTTTACTTTTAAAACAAGCACCCTGTATATATTTGACAGTCTGGCAATATATTTTAAGAAATTTTGTGCTCTTGTTGGTGGGGGGGGGGAAGAGAGATGATGTGAATAATGCACAGTGGAGTCTCATGTAGTCACAAATATCGTTCACTCTGATTCCCGTAAAAACTACAGATGGTAAATTAATTTTTGCTTTGGTGCTAGAACTTGGTAAAATTTCTGAGTCCTGTATTTAAACTCTGTGTATGAGTATGTAAATGATGTAGTTATGTGGGTTTTGCCTGACTTTACACTTTTTGTTTCTGATTTCTGACAGTTTTATTATTAGTATTAGCAGAGGCATATGATGCAAGAAAGCAAGCTTATATAGCATCAGCCAAAAAAAAAAAAAAAAAAACCCTTCCTGTTTCACCTGTCCATTCCTCCAAAAGTTTGTCTAGTTCAACTTTGAATTTATTTAAGCTGTCAACTTCCCTAGTGACAGATGGAAGTTTAGTTTGTTTCAGCAATCAACCACCCTCTGGCTAAAGGCAAATTTCCCCACATCTATTCTACAACTTTTATATTAATTTATATTCATGAATGTCATATTTGAAATTATATATAATTGTATTCTCTAATTATATTTAATTCCTCTCCTTTTTTTTAGTGAAGCTCTCCTAGAACAAATTGTTCGGCAAACTCAGCATGTTGTTTTAAGGTTGAGGTAAGAAAGCAAAGTTAATATAAACAAAAATAGTTGAGAAAGGATGTTTTAATATAGTTTTTTTTTTTTTTTTTTTTAAATAAAATCTGTATTGTTTGTTTATGTATACAGTGTACTCCCAGTAAACCACAAATAAATTTCTGGGTTTAAGAAAAAGTTAATAAAAAATGCATACAAAGCAAATTCAGTTTAATTTTTATTAAGTATTGAGAGCAACATCCATCCATCCTTTGTCTCTCCTGTGCCGTTTGTTTTAGTTCTTCAAAATTTCGAAGTCTTGCTTCATCCAGTAATGCCCCGATGAATGTATTTTTTGGTCTTTCCCTAGGGCATTTCCCTCTACACTCCCCTCCATGGCATCCAGAAGCAAGCCACCATGTCGAATCATGTAACCAACCCATTTGAGTCTGGTTGATCTTATTCTACCTAGAATTTTTCTTTGTTCTTGGACACGTCTTAATACTTCCTCATTTGAACTTTTTCAGTCAATTTTATTTTTTTCCATTTTACGCCAGCACCACATCTTGAAGGCCTCAAGTCTCTCTTTGTAAGAATCCACGTCTCTACTGCAGATATATGTCATCTGGTCGGTGGTGCTATATTATCTTCTATAGCTAAATATTATCATTAACTTCTTCCCAATTTCCTGTGACATCTTCTGTGTAATCAGTGACAGTTTATTCTTGAAAGATTGTTTTGCCATTGCAATTCTGATTTGAATCTCTGACATAATGTTCTGTGTAAATAACTCCTCCAGATACCTAAAGCTGTTCTATTCTTTCTCCATCATTCTCAATTTGGAAGGAAATTGACCTTCTACCAATCATCATTGCCTTTGTTTTTCTTCACATTTATCTTCATTCCATACTTTAGCACTTTCTTATTTAGCCTTCTGATCATTTTTTGCAGTGTAGCAAGGCAAGCTGTTAGAATGGCCCGATATTCTGCAAACTTAATAGCCTGTATGTTCTTTTCTCCTATTTTAACTCTTCACTTCTTACTCTCAAGTGCCTCCTTTATTATCAGTTCGGCAAAAGCATTGAACAATCCAGGTGCAAGTAAGCATCCCTGTCTTACTCCCTTTTTAACTTTAGCTTTTTTCTGTCAGTTCTCTCACTCTTATCATTGCATTTTGTCTTCTATATAAGTCATAGATCAGTCCAATAATCTTCTTCTTGCATCCAATTTTTCTGAAGCAATGGGAATGGTTCTCTCCAGATTACTCAATCAAATGCCTTTTCATGATCCACAAAACACACACATAGGTTTCCTCCCATGTTACACATTTTCTCTCCCAACACTCTCAAGGTTCCGATACCATCTGTTGTCGATCTGCCTCTGCAACAGTTACACTGTGAGTCATCTAGAAATTGTTCATTATGTTTCTCCATAAGGACTTTGATAACTTTCAGCAGAATATTGGATGCATGGGTAATAAGACTTATAGTTCTGTAGCCTTGGCATACTGTTGGTGTCATCGTTTTGGATAATGATTGATGTGCAGAATTCTTCTTGCCACCATTCATCCCTGTACATCTTCTTTATCAGTTCAAATAAGGATTTCTTCAGATTTTCTCTACTATATTTTAAATGCTCTGTGGGTATGTTGTCAATTCCTGGTGCTTTGTTGTTGCTAAGAGACTTTAAGGCTGCATTGAATTCTTCTTTAGATATTTCCTCCTCCATGTTTTCTTGTTCTTCTATTGCTGTATTCCCCCCCCCATGTGTATGTGCTTGTATCTTTACCACCAAATACGGAGGATGCGGAAAAGTCAGGGAACGACCACCGCATATCCCCAGGGCAATATGGCCTTAGTTGCTAATGCTCCTAAAAACCAAATAATAACAACAAAAACAGCTTGTATCTTTATAAAGTTCTTCAACATATCTCCGCCAGCTTTCCTTTTGTTCTTCAAAATTCAGTACTGTTATTCCCTTTTCATCCCGCATTGCTCTTGTTTGAATTCCACTACCTCTTTCTTGTTAACTCTCTGACTTTTCTCTTTGTTAACTCTTTGATCTTCATTTTTTAGGCCTTTCAGTCTTCTCCTCTTATCCATTTTCTGCAATATAACATCTGTGATCCAAGGCTTCCTCCTAATTTTTTTCACTCTTCCCAGTGTCTCCAATGCAGCTTTACAAGTCATCTCCTTGATTAAAGACCAATTTTTCTCTCGATCATTCATTGTCTCCTCAGTAGCGATATCATTGGTCAGTTCTTCAAATGCATTTTTTGTTCTCTCCTCACTAAATTTCCCCATGTTCCATCTCACGAATGATTTTCTTTTATTTAGGCGTTTCAATTTTAGTTTCACTTTCATCTTCACAAATGAGTGGTCTGAATCTCCGTTGGCACCTGGAAAGGACATTGCTTTCTTCACTTGGTTTTGGTATCTCTGTTTAACTAAGGTGTAATCAATTTGATACCTTCATGAGTCGCCAGAATTCTTCCATATATATCTTCTGCATTGTGGCGCCTTAAACCACGTATTTGCTACCATTAGTCTCTCTTCTTTACAAAACTCCACTAAGCATTGACCTCTGGTGTTTCTCTCTCCTAGAACAAAAGTTCCCCAGTCTTTTCTTCCTCTCTCTCTCTCTCTCTCTCTCTCTCTCTCTCTCTCTCTCTCTCTCTCTCTCTCTCTCTCTCTCTCTCTCTCTCTCTCTCTCTCTCTCTCTCCTCCCTCCCCCAACCACTGCATTCCAATCCCCCCATAATTATCACATTGTCTCTTAATATAGTTTTCCATATTAATTCCTCCAACTGTTCATATGTCTCCTCAACTAATTCGTCAACACTATTTGAGATTATCATATATACTTGTATAATCACAGTGTCGACCAGTTTTGCCAAAAATCTGACCATGGTGGTTCTATGTCCCAACAATTCCACATCGACCAGTGCTCTCATAAATCTTCTTGTCATAATTATTGCCACTCCTTCTGTCCGCCATTACTTCCAGAGTGCACAACTTTATAGTCTCCACTTTCAAATTCACCCACTGCACTCCAAGCACATCAGTACCATTTCTCTTTTGACACTCTACAACATCTGTCTCGAAAGGCATCATTTGTCTCGAAAGCTACAGTATCTATTTGTAATCAGAAGGTAAGAAATAAGCTGAAGCCAAAAAAGGCAAAGGGAGGGAAGAAATAGAATATAAATAGTACTCCAATCCTCCTTGAATACTCTAATAATTCATAGAGCATAAAAATTCAGAATATGATAGCATAGAGACATAAAGAGAAGATCAAAGCATATAGCAGTGGTACTTGGACATACTGGAAGCATAACTGCCTAACCAATAACCCATGAGGTGGGGTCCTGGTATTTCAGTAAGTCATAGAGCAATCATTGAATATGAAATGAATCAATTAAAACAAACTTATGGTAAAATATAGAAAACTCTTTAAGCAAAAAGAAAACTGAGAAATGAAAGTGTTAAATATTAGAAAGCAAAAATAGACATCTATAATTTTTTTTATATATTATTTATTAAATGAGTTATGCCCCATAATAAAATTATATAGATGAAATTATAAGAGAATAAGTGAAAGACCAAGCCTAGCACATATTAGAATCCTGCTAGGTCCACTGCATTAGACCGAACACGATTCACACTGTTTTTACTGACAACCCACAAAAATGAAATAAATAGAAATAAAAAATGAAAATTAAAAATAATGACATATAAGAAAATTTGTATTAAATTTTCTACACATCATTAATAATACAATAGTTAGATTTAAATTAAAATATATCAATCGATACTAGCAATATTATATTATATATAATACATAAAAATAGCAGAAAATATAAAAATTAAAAAAAATAATGAAACATTCATAATATAATTTGCAAATTTTTAGTAAGTTGCTGTGTAGAAACAGGACATCAGCAGTTTCTGGGTTCAGCTGTACTCTTCTTCCTTGGATGAGAAATCCAGTTGCAGGAAACTCTTTTGCTTATTGCATTGGCACTGTTGGCAGAGATGCCAAGAATTAAATCTGAGTAAAAAATGAAAAATGTAGATGATTTTGTATGTATGATGATAAGCTGCTTAAATTATACAGTAATTTTGAATTTACCACAACAAATGCAATTTTAAGTTAGTATTCTTTATATCTGCAATTTTTGAGAAATTTTTAATGATGTTCTTTGTTTTGTGCTGAAAGATTTCATTTTTATTGTCAATTCAATTTCTAATTCTGAAGCACTCAGTGAGTTTATAATAAGCAGTACACAACAACAACATCTTATTCAGAGCCTTCATGTGCAGCGGGGTTGGTATAATCACCATCTTCCCCACACTTGATGGAAAAGACCCGAGTTCAAATCCTGTCAGTAACAAAAGGGATTTCTATGGATCTTTTTCACAACGTGGCTGAGTTAGTCTCAGGTTTGTTTTAGCATGGTCCCCCCCCCTCCCTAAACTCGGGTTTTTCATCCAGTAAATAGCAAATCAACCGCAGAACACACGCAATTTGCAAATATGTTATATACAGTATAATATGGCCTGAATTGCACCTAAAACCTTACAGCAACAGTCATAATCAAAGATATATCAGAAATCAAAAAAAAGGACACCTGCATGTCTTTGTGTTTTGATTTTATTTTCTGGCAAAGTGATGTTGGGGTGAGGATAAAAAATAATTTTAAATATAGAAAACTAATCATACCTTTTCGAATGTATGCAATTTCTAAAGATATCAGAGTAGAGTTGTGTTGCGTGTAATTAAAACCACAAACCAAACACACACTTCATATTTTAGTTAATAATGTTACTTAGAAAAACAAATAAAACAGTTACTTTATAAGTTAATATATTAATTTTTGTTATTATTGTATTAAATTTTATACATTTAGAAACTGGAACCACACCTGATCTGCAAACTGCAAAATTTCTGAAGACTCAACCTGCAACGCAGGTGCCTGATCCAATACAGGACTCTAACACTTATTATAAAAACAGTGGTAAAGCCTTGCCTAACAATACAATTATAACACTGATATGTAAATAATAAGAAAAGCTTTGCCTAAAATATTAAAGAATACTGCTCGAAATAATGTAATGCCCAAATACAAGAGTACTAAGCTTTTATAACATGGTGAAAAGGCAAGAACAGACATTAAAGCAAATGAAATCAATAAATGGCATATATGCAGAGATTTTTCCCTGCCGGAATGGCACTCCAGAAGTTAAAAAAAAATAAAAATAAAAAATCATATCTTTAAAACAAAAAAAATATATATTTTAAAACAAAAATTGCTTATTATTACTAAAGCCATTGGCATGTTGTGCATTGGTGGAGAGTTAAGCTAGTTGCACAGCTTGACTTTGGGACTCATCTGTTGAAGCATTTGCCAATTACAAAACTTGGTAATTAAAGGCTTAATAAAATCTGCCTTATTCAGGGCCATCATGCAGCCATAGTCATAAACAGTAAAAAAAGAAATCACAATAAGAAATATTCTAACATGCTTTTAAAATCTTTATAAAAACGATTTCAATCTTATCTTCCTTCATGGATTAGGCAATGTGCCTGTTCCAATCTCAAAGAGGTCTGCCCATCTTTTCTTTGGTCTTCCTCTGTCTCTTTTTCATTTTGCACTATAAGTATAAGCTAATTTAGGGAATCTATTATCTTCCATTCTTTCTACATGTTCTTTCCATCTTTGTCTATATTCTATAATTTTTCCATTAATTGAGTAAATCTTTAATTCCTTTCTAATATTTACGTTTGGTATTTTATCTAATTTTGTACATCCTTTAACATAGCTTAAAAATTTCATTTCTGCAGCTTGTATTCTATTGATGTCTCTTTGTTTCGGTATCCATGTTTCAGAACCATAAAGAAGTGTTGGTATTGCCATTACTTTGTAAAATTTCAATTGTGTTTCTTTCCTTGTTTTCTTAGCCAGAGTTCTTTCTTTTGTTCCGCATATATTCTGAAATTTCGCCAATTCCTGGTTCATATCTTCTTCGACATCATATGTTATATCACATCCTAGATATTTAAAATGTTTTACTTGTTCTAATACTTTATTGTCCATAACTATTTTTGTTCTCACCGTATTTTTCCCTTTAAAAGCAATTGTTCTAGTTTTCATCGTTGATATTTTAACCTTATATTCTTCTGTTATTTGGTTTAATTTAAATACTGCTCTTTGTAAATTATCTTCACTATCTTGAATAATTACTTGATCATCTGCAAATAACAGTGTATTAATCCTATTCTTTGTATTTAAATATATACCTGTATTAATTTCTTCTTTCCATTTACATATCATATCCTTGATATATATATGTTAAACAGTGTTGGTGACAAGCTACATCTCTGTCTAACTCTTTGATTTATTATACTTTCTTCTGTTAATTTATTACTTGTATCTATTACTATTTTTGTTCCTTGATATAAACTCTGTATTATTTTTGTAAGATGCTCTGGGTATCCTTTATTACTCAATATGTCCCATAGTTTTCGTCTGTTTTACTCGATCAAATGCTTTTTCATAATCTATAAATGCTAAATTTGTTTCTAAATTAAACTCTTTTCGTTTTTCTATTATTTTTTTTAATATAAATATATTATCTGTACATGATCTTCCTTTTCTGAATCCTGCCTGTTCTATTAATATTTAATCAGAGATAATTTTAATTCTATTATTTATTATTTTGCTATACATTTTATATACTGTATTTAGTATGCTAATCCCTCTATAATTCTTTGTATCATTTCTATTTCCTTTTTTAAATATTGAAATAATTTTTGCTATCTTCCATTCTTCTGGTATTTTATATTGTTCCCAACATTTATTAAATAAATTTAATATCCTGTCTTTTAAAAAACTTCCTCCATACTTGATCAGTTCTGCATTTATACCATCCATTCCTACTGCTTTCTTATTTTTTGTAGCTTTCAATGCCTTTTCCAATTCTTCCTTCATTATTGGATCTATGTCACTAACTGGGTCTAACTGTATCTCTTCTGTTTGATATGTTGGGTCTTTCCACAATTCTTCATAATGTTTTTTCCATTGTTCTTCCTTTATTATATTTATTCTTGAAGTGTCTTTCTCTGTGCTATTCAAGTGTTTCATCATTTTTTATGCCAAATTTTGTCTTCCATGAACATGCTCTATTGTGCTTATAAATCTATCCCATGACTCTGCTTTAGCCTTCCTTATTATATCTTTAGTTTTATTGTGTCCTTGTTTATATATTATTATTATTATTATTATTATTATTAGCAACCATATAGTACAAGGAAGCCTGAGGCTTATGCTGTACTAGGCAAGAGAGCGTCAGAAGTAAAAGGGAATCACCAAGAAAGAGAAGAATGATGATATCCAGCTCAGGACCCTGGGTGTGCTAAGCCCATACTCACCAGATGTGAGCCCCTGGGGTTATTTCTTCATTCTCACTTGTCCTGTTTTGTATATATATAATAAGATATTTATTATATATATACAAAATATATATCTAAATAATAAGATATATACAAAATAATAAGATATTTATCTTGTACTGTTTTAGCTATTTCTTCATTCTATATCTTTACCCTCCCCCGCTCTTCTTATAGTTTTTCCTGAATTGTCCTAGTGTCTCTTTTGCTATCTTTTGAATTATATTTCATATATTATTCCATTCTTCTTCTATTTGTTCTCTCTCCGATGTTTTACTTATTTCGTCTTTAATCCTCTTTTCATATAAATTTTGTATACTTTCTTCTTGAAGTAGATATACTTTATAACACAACTCCTCCTCCTTCCCCTGTTTATTAGCTTTTCTCTTCTTCCATTTAGCCCATAACTCTATTTTTGAAGCCACTAAAAAATTATCTGAATTAATATCATATCCTCTAAACACCCTAGTATCTCAACATTGTTTTGCTAATTTTTGATTTACTATTACGTAGTCTATTATTGATTGTGTACATCTTGCCGACCATGTATATTTATATATATCACGTTTTCTAAAAAATATATTTGTTATCTTTAAATTATTAAATGTTACAAAATCTCTTAATTTATATCCATTTCCATTTACTTTATTTTCTCCATAACATCCCATAATATTTTTTATTGGCTTATACCCTACACGAGCATTATAATCTCCCAAAATAACTACATGGTCCTTTTTTATATTCTTATCTAGTTCTTTTTGTAACTGCAAATAAAATTTATCTGTTTCTTCCACTTTTCCATCTTCTGGAGCATAAATTCCAATTATACATAAATAACCTCTGTCTAATTTAAATCTTACTGTTATTATTCTATTATTTATAAATGTGTAGCTCTGTATTTTGGTTTTCCATTTCCGATCTATTAATATTGCTACCCCACCACTAGCTCTTTCCTTTTGATCTATTCCACTGTATATCATTGTATAAGAATCATAATCTTTCATACAAGTAGTTCGACTTCTTTATATCCTAATCCTCCTCGTATGTTCCATGTTGCAATATTTAAAATGTCCGTTATTCCTTTTCGTTTCCTTTTTCCAGTCTGAGTCGCATCCCTTTGTCCTTCCGGTTTTCCTCTTTGAACTTTGAGTTTTTATTTTTTTTTACATGGGGAGGGAACCAGCCTCCTGCACAACCCCCAACCTGGAGGACCAGTATGTTACTCTTTGTCTGATCCCTACCCTTTGACCTGTCTGGCTAGGGTGGCCCTACTGGTAGTCTAGCTACCGCCAGCATAGCTCTCTGGGTCATCGGGATACTCAAGCCTCCTCGCTGTGACAAAGTGGTAACATTTCGGGGAGGATGATTTCAATAATAAATAAATAATACTTGTTAAATTAGTTTTATTAACTAGTTTCCAATTGACTATACTTTTGTAATTTGAAATGTCAACTTAGTGCTTACAATGCCATTCTTTAAAATCGTCACTGAGGAATGAGAATGCATTACTGTTTATTATGTAAGTGTGATATTATTTAAGCATCAAATAAAGGAAAGGTGACATTATTAAACACTCAACAAAGAATCTGTGAGAGTAAAGGGCCACCAGTAGCAAAAAAGTAACAAGTGGTCAAATGATAAAATAATTTTTTCTTAATCTCAGGGGGGGGGATGAAATCCCCTGAAAAACTAACTGTCCAAGATTCTGTAAACCCCCCCCCCCCCATTTGAAAATTTGGTGCTTGATTTTCTAAAAATTTTCTTGGGAGAGGACACAACTCCCACCCTCTTTCCTATGGAAATTTCCTTAGCATTCTGGAAGCTCCTCTTTCCTAGGGAAATTTCCTTAGCATTCTGGAAGCTTTATATTTTACAAAAAAAGCCTTGTATATATGCCTGTATTAGAACAAATAAAATACCTGAACAAAATAAATCCCACTTTAAGCAATAATATTAATAAGGCAAAAAAATACGTGGGGGGGGTAGAATAAGTCTGTCTGAAGATGGATGTGTAAATTACAATTTACACATTTTTGATACATGATCAAATGAGTTACATGATTTATGCAATGTTTGATACATGATCAGGTGTAGTACCCTGATGAAATACAGGGGGTATCAAAAAGTTCATACCCTGACCTAGGTAAAACATCAGTAGGAAGATGGCATTTTTAGTACAAGTTGTCTACATTCAATAACTAACATGTGAAATTTCATTCCCATAGGTGATTGCACACTGAGGTGAAACCCGGAATCTGAGGAAGGACGCTATAGTTGACAAAATGGAGTATCGAGCAGTGATCAAGTTCCTGCATTTGCAGGGCAAGAAAGCTCAGGAAATTTATGAAGAAATGAATGCTGTGTATGGGCAGAATCGTCCATCCTATTACTCTGTAAAAAAGTGGAACTGGGAATTCTATTGCAGTATCTATACAAGTATCTTTGATGAGCCAAGAGAAGGAAGGCCATCAACAACCACAGAGAGTGAGACTGTTGCAAAGGTTGAGCAGCTGGTGCTGAGTAACAGACGTGTGACAATTCATTTCGCAAATGCAGTGGGAATTAGTTATGGGTCTGCCCACAGCATTTTACATGACCATCTGCACATGTCAAAGTTTTTCGCATGATAGGTTCCAAAATTGCTGATGCCTTTGCAGAAGCAGTGTCGAAAGCAAAGTTCTTGCTAACTGTTGGATTTGTGTAATGCTGATTTTGAGAGCTTTTTTGATCGGTTGGTGACAAATGACGAATGCTGGGTGTACCAGTATGATCCAGAGACTAAAGACATGTCAAAGCAGTAGAAGCACACCTCTTCCCCACCTCCCAGGAAGACAAAGACCACTCCATCTGCAAAGAAGGTGATGTTGTCCACGTTTTGGGATAAAAAAGGGGTTATCCTGGCAGATTACTTACCTTGTGGTTCCACACTTATCAGAGAATACTACAGAAATCTTTTGAAGGTGAAAAGGCATGGAATGTTAACCAAAGGTGTCAGACAATGCACCGGCTCACACAGCTGTTGCCACCACCAACTTTGTTACCCAGTGCGGCTTTGAACTACTGCTACACCCACCCTATTCTCCTGACCTAGCACCATCAATCTTCTGGTGTCTAGGAATGAAGAAACTATTTCATGGACACTGCCTTGATTCATCTCAGGAAGTCATCAATGAAGTGGAATCATGGTTTGTGACACAAAGTGCAGACTTCTATGATCAAGGCATTAAACAACTGATCCATAGATGGGAGAAATGTGTTACCATACATGGAGAGTACATAGAAAAGGATTAAAGTTCCTGTGAAGTTTCACCTTTCTAGGGCTATTATTTCTAGGCAAGGATATAAACTTTTCGATACCCCCTCATACGTGATTATGTATCAATATTCATTTTTAGCTAATATCAGATTATAATCTTATAATTTCTCTACTGATTTTCTGGACTTATTACCAAAATTTCCCAACCTTACCTGATGCTTGCTATTACTCAATATATTTTAATCATTTTTTGCTTTACAGTTCTCTTCCTCTAATTGGCTATCCAATTCAGCCTATAATTTTTTTTAATTCATTATATCATATAGGATTTTCACATTCTTTCTCACGCATTCAACATCTCCAATTTCTGCTATCCTTCTCTTATTAGGCTTGGCATTTTGTGTAATTTTAAGCATCCATCTTCACACTTTTCAACAGACTTATTAATTCTACCACACATATAAACTTTTGTTTTGTATCCTTTGCTGCACTCACCCAGGTGCAAATGTCATATTTCTATTTTTATCTCCATTACCACTTAATTTTTTGCTTCGTTTTTAAACTTATTACACACGCGCGCGCGCGCACACACACACACACACACACACACACACTTATTAAGTAAAATAAAGGACAGGCAGACTGGAAAAGGTGCAGAAAAGAGTGAAGAATCAAATAAATAAACAAAGACAGAAGGTTTTTTATTTTATTTTTTTCCTTTTTGCTTTTACTTCTACTTCTGTCTTCATTTATATAAATGAAGCAAATTCAGAAAGGATTTTAATGTAATGAACTCGAAGTAGAGGGAGGGACAAAATAGATGTTCAGTTTCACTCATAAAAAGCAATCTAATGATCTACTTCAATTTTAAAGATAATTGTTTAGATTTTTCTGAGAAAATTAAAAATGATGCCGAAGTTCTTAAGGCTGCTTGAAGTAGTACAAAATATATTCAATGGGAATGATTTCTAGCTATTAAACCAGTACTTTTTTTTTACCTACTTAAAATTACTTTAGCTTGATGTCAATTAATGCACTAAACTGGCATTAAAATATTTGGATTAATTCACCCTTTTTATATCATCTGTATCGTTCATTATCCTTATACAGAGTGTCTCAAAAATACACGGCATAACTTAAGGAATGAGTTCCTCATATGCAGATAATAAAAATATTTTATATCAACGTATTTCCGGAAATGCTTGGTTCCCGAGTTATTAACCAGAATGGCTTATCTCCCGCAGGTGATTTCCTTCATCAAAAGGTACTGACAGAATCTGGTGGTTTTCCATTCTGACCATGTACTCAAATCAGGAGTCGAATACACCAATGACTTTAAATGGCCCCACAAGAAGAAATCTAGTGGGTTTAAATGAGTGAGTGTGGAGGCCAGGCAGTTTGTCCACCTCTACCTATCCACCGACCAGGAAACCTTCAATTCAGGTAATTGCGGGCTAGGTGGCTGAAATGTGCATGAAGTGTGCTTGTTGACGAATGATCAATGGCATGTCATCCAAGAAATCAGGCATGTTGTTTTCCAGAAATTTTCTGTACGCCTGCCCTGTGAGTTTGTTTGGAAGTACATGGGACCCAAATAACTTATCACCAAAAACACTTGCCCGGATGTTGAGGCTGAACCGCTGTTGGTGATGTGATGGAAGAATTGCATGTGGATTTTCCTCAGCTCATACATGCTGATTGTGAAAGTTTTGGATTCCGTCTCATGTGAACTGTGCTTCATCTGTGAATATCACTAAGGCAGGAAAGTGAGGAGTTGTACCACACTGCTGCAAGAACCACTGGCAGAACATTACTCGTGCAGGGTAATCTGCTGGTGACAAGGCCTGTACCCGTTGCAGATGGTAAGGGTAGAGTTAGTGTTCTCGCAACACTCTCCAAATAGTCGAACGTTGAACAGCCAGTTGCATTGCTTTTCTGCATGTGCTGATTCCAGGAGTGGCATGCAGAACATCCAAAATCTCCTCCTCTACTTCAGGAGTCATAGATGTTGGTCATCCTCTGTTGGCAGCACAAGGTGTAAAGGTCCCATGTTCACAAAGGCGGCGATGGATACCTTCAAACGTTTTCCTTTTTTTTTTTTTTTATGTGAACCCCAAACACGAGAGTTATTAGAACCTATAGTACTTAGTACCGTGCTTGGGTTGGAGACTGAGAAGACGAAAGAAGATATTTGTTGACATTGGACTTGAACTTCTGTAGATTGTAATTTTCAGGAAATACGTATGAAGGAAGGTTGTTCCAGAAAACGGCAGTTGAATGAATAAATGAGGAAGATGAAAAGTTGGTTCTGTGGGTTTGAAGTTGGACAGTAAATGGATGTTGGCTGGTGGCGGCACGTGTTCGGACTGTTTTGAAAGAGAGAGCGGGAATTATAGAAGCTAATTCAGAAGAACAGTGCCCATGGAAGTATCTGTAGAAGAGGCATGCAGCAGAAACAGTGCGTCTATGAGAAAGCGAGTGGAGAGACTCTGTTAGAGATGAATCATTAATTAACCTACCTGCCCTCTTCTGAATGGAATCAAGAAGACTGAGAGAGGTTTTGGGGGCACCACCCCAGTTGTGGGAACAATATTCCATGGCAGGGCGGATTTGCGATTTATACAGAGTGAGCAGCTGTTTGGAAGAAAAGTAACGCCGAGAGCGAAAGAGAAAACCAAGTTTTTTAGATGTAGAGGAAGCAATATTTGTAATGTGCTTGTGCCAAGAGAGATTAGAAGTCAGGGTAATCCCCAAAAGAGATATATCCTTTTGCCTAGAAATTGGAGTGTCACTAAAGATAAGCATAGGAGCAGAAGAATCCTTTTTGCGAGATATAAGACAAGACTGAGTTTTAGAAGGGTTGAAATCAACTAAGTTGTCTTTGCCCCACTGGAGAATTACCTGAAGATCGGCATTTAAGGAATTGGTAGCAGATTTTCGAGAAGTTGAAGCTGATTGAGCAGGACAAGGTTTCTCAAAATGGAAAGTTGAATGCAATGTGCTATCATCGGCAAAACTATGGAGAGGATTTCCAGTCAATGGAAGAAGGTCATTGATATACAAGAGGAAAAGAGTGGGGGAAAGAACTGAACCTTGGGGGACACTGGCATTAGTGGAGAAGTTAGAAGACAGAGAGCCATCAACCATCACCCTCAGTGAGCGATCAGAGAGAAAACTGGATAACCAAATACTAAAAACAGTTGGCAAACCATAAGATGGAAGCTTGTTTAGAAGACCTTTATGCCAAACACGATCAAAAGCCTTTGAGATGTCAAGAGCAACTACTTGTGTTTCACCGAACCTTTCCATTGAATTAGTCCATAAATGGGTAACATAAGCCAGAATATCACCAGTGGATCGACACTGACGGAATCCATACTGGTGATCGTTGATCAGACGGAAGGTTTCTAGGTAGTTTAAGAGTTGGCGGTTAATTGATTTCTCCATTACTTTAGAAAGAGTAGAAGTAATTGCAATGGGACGATAATTGGATGGGAGGGATTTGTCACCCTTTTTAGGAACTGGCTGGATATGAGCAAATTTCCAAGCAGAAGGAAAAACACCTTTAGAATAAGAAAGTGAAAAAAGGCGGCAAAGGATAGGAGTAAGTTCAGGAGCACAGGTTTTGAGAACAAGTGGAGAAATACCATCAGGACCTGGAGCTTTCTTAGCATCGAGATTCATCAAAATCCTTCTGATATCCTTTTGATGGAAGACCACAGGAGGCATTGAATGGAGTGTGTTGGGAATGGTGGGAGGTGTTTTACCAAGATCATTAATACATGAGCTGGAAGAAAAATGGGATGCTAGCAGGTCAGCTTTATCCTTGGCTGAAGTGACAACAGAACCATCTGGTTTGGGCAGAGGTGGGAGCAGAGATGGGCAAAAGTTGCGGCCAATAGCTTTGGCAAGAGACCAGAATGCTCGGCTACCATTAGGGCAAGAAGCAAGTTTTCTACTCTTAGCCTGTTCAAACTCTAGTTTCAACTGATTAATAACTGCTTTACAATTGTTGCGAGCTTTGGTGTAGGCAGAAAATGAAACTGAAGAATTAGAAACAAGCCAATTACGATATGCAACATTCTTCTCTTGGACAGCCTTAGCACATTTATTGGAAAACCAAGGTTTAGATAAAGGACGAGATTTTAAAGTGGAGTGTGGGATAAAGGATTCCATTCCTGCAAGAATAATTTCACTCACACGATCTGAGCAAACGTTGACATCAGAAGTTTTGAAACAGTAATCCGACCAAGGAAAAGAAGAAAAGAAGTCTCGCAGGTCATCCCATTTTGCATTCTTGTAATGCCAAACAACACGAGGTTGGGAATAGCCATGAGATAAAGGTTCCATTGGAGAAGAGACAATCACCAAGTTGTGATCTGAAGTGCCTAAAGGACCTCTCACTTCGACTGTGTACTTAGAAGGGTTGTTTGTGAGAAAAAGATCAAGCGTATTGGCTGTATGATTAGGATTGTCCGGTATTCTTGTAGGTAAATGAACAATCTGTGCTAGGTCATTAGTAATTGCAAAAGCCTCAGCATCTCGACCTGCTGGGTCGGTGTGACTAGAAAACGGAAGCCAGCTGGGGTTGTGAACATTAAAATCACCAAGGAAAATTACCTCACTGTTAGGAAAGTTGGACTGGAGAAAGTCAAGTTGCAACGAGAGGAAGTCAAAGAGCTCCAAGTGATTAGTGGAGTTGGGAGAACGGTAGAGACAACAGATGAATTTGACACAATGAGGTAGAGAGATTTTAAGCCAGAGAAGATCAAAGAGAGGAGATTCCAAATTGCCAAGTCTCTGACAGGGAATATCAGAACGGACATATGCACAAGTACCACCTTTGAGGCGAAAGGAATCATACAGCGAATAATTTGGGCATCTGAGATGAGCAGTAGTTGAATCAACCGATAACTGAGATTCTGTCAGAAAAAGTACATGAGGTTTGGCAGACTGCAAGTGGAAATGGACATCGTTGAGATTAGAATTGAGACCACGTATATTTGTGAAATGAAGTAGGAAGTCCTTGGGAGGTTTAGATCTTTTCGCAGATAAGCTTGCTCTATTAGTTTGACAATTCATGGTGTATTCAATAGTAAGAAAAAGTGGGTGGGACATGCTGTATGAAGTAATGAAATTTTTGGATATGGCGTACATGTGGTAAGAATATACCCAGATCCTTGACATAACGTGGCCTCGACAATGCTCCCCGCATACACACTACTCGGACTCCCTCCAGTCACTATCTGGCAGAGTAGAGGTAGCAAGATTATACACTAGCTGATCTGGAAGCCTCCTAGAGAGTTACCAATAGGTCAGGTCCGGTCCGGTCCGGTGTACTAACTAGCGGCTGGCCTGCGAAAACCGTTTTAGAGCTGTACCCTCGAAATGTAAGGAATATTGGATCTCGCCACGACGTTCATCATAACCTCAAAAGTCATCAATCATACTGCATGATGGAAGAGATAGGGAAGGGTTGACCGGAACTTAGCTCTAGAGACTAAACATGGCTTCCACCACTTCAAGCCTCCAATAAGCAAAGTGGTGGTATTTCACCGGTTGATGAGAGTCATCTTCCACCTAGTACTGCCTGGTAACATAGAGGGACGGCGTTCCTCCATGTGGTGTGGGCGCCACACCTCGACCCTTGCTTACGTTGGTTCACACCTGGGTGGTCACCCATCATGTACTTGTGCATGGGGGTTATACCCAGGATTACTAACAGTCCCACCATCTTGAAGGTGCAAGCAGAGGATTTGGCTGTCACAGACCGTCCGGACTTCGCCGAAATTGGGTCCACTTGACTTGAGTGTCACCCGAATATCAGTTCCATCTGCGTTTTAGACTCCCAGGTAGCAAGTACAGCTTGTCTGGCATATCTAAGAGAATGTCTGTGACAACCTCAAGGACCAAGGACGATGTGTTCTAGGCTGTCTGGACATCTTCATTCTGGGAACCTTTCGTGGTACAAACAACGAGCCTCCAGAGCATTGCAGTCCGCCAAACCGTACATAAAGTGCATATCCGCTTGCTGCTGATTTGAGTACATGGTCGGAATGGAAAACTACCAGATTCTGTCAGTACCTTGTGATGAAGGAAATCATCTGTGGGAGATAAGACATTCCGGTTAATAACTCGGGAACCAAGCATTTCTGGAACTGTGTTGATATAAAATATTTTTATTGTCTACATATGAGGAACTCATTCCTGAAGTTATGCCGTGTATTTTTGAGACACCCTGTATATCAATCCATATCCTTCCCCATAGAAAGCCATGGTTTACCGTGAAATATTTTAAATTCTAAAATTGCAAATATTTATAGTCAATATGAAAACTATAATTTTTAAACCAAAATCTAAAAAAATATAAACAAAATGTTTAATTATTAACTAAAAATCATTCAATTTTCTTTTTTTTTTGTTTGGGTTGGGAGGGAGTGGAGTGAGTGTTGGAGAGTGGTAGCATTAATTATTTTTGAGTGTCCTTTAATCCAGTCATAGAAATCTGGCATATCCTTTAATGCAGTCATAGAAACTGGCAATCCTAGCCCTAGACTTTGATGATATTTCTGGATTTTAAAATTAATTGTTTGGTAAAATATGCTGAATTTTAAAGAATTTCTTATAAAATGTCAGATTTTACATGATTTACTCTCTATCTTTGCCCGATCTAGCAATCCTCTCAGTCAAACACACACTGATTGAATGTCCAATTTACAGCAGAAAATAGGTTTCTTCTTGCAGTTCCCTTACTCACTTGGGAAACTTTTATCTCCCAATATGAAAGTATCAAATAAATTCAGATTTTTGTAGGCATTTAATTAATACCATTTGTTTTAATTACAACCTTGCACATCTGGCCTAATAGTATAAGCAGCATATACGTCTTGCGACTCTTCCCTCAGACCATAGCTGATCAAATCGCAACAGCCTTGAGAGATAAGGTGGCAACTTGATGTTGCAGTGGAAAAATTCTCAGCCAAGCACCAGAGCTATGCCTCTTTCACGCTCAAATGCTACTCCGAACGGTATCACAACATCAAAAGTCCATCTATATGGCCAGTAGGAACCATCATATGCCCCCTTTACAGGAGAGCAAAACGCCATAATGACACGCTGGAAAATGCCGAAGGCCCCCAGAAACAGACAGGTGACTCGACTATAGCCACAGTAGTGAACAATCTATCCAAATGTTAGATGCTTCAGTACACGCTCAGCTGCTACTTTAACCCGAGTTGCCTCCCGGTATGGCCTCTGGAAAGACAACCTCAAAACATAATCCGCCAAACTGAGATGCCTATCACTACCAGGATCACATTAAGGGAAATAGCCTGTCCTCGAAAAAACCAACCCAACTAGAGTCTGGACAATTAAAAGAATCTCTTTGACCCCCATGGTCACACTGCTGTATCAGAACATTCGCAATTTAAGGAATAAAATTGAAACCATGGACAAAATTCTGTTATCGAAAGAGTTTGATATGCTTTGCCTCACCGAGACTTGGCTATAACCCGTGAGCATTACATTGCAGCTACGACTCCAAGTGGCTATGGCTCTGTACTCACATCCAGAAATAAAAGGAGGGGAGGAGGACTGTCACTATTCTACAATCAAGCCATCTTCACCCTTGATTACAGCATCTCCAGTAACTCAGATGATTACGAGGCACATTGCTGAAAATGAGGTCCATTTCCATTGAAGTCATTGTTATTTACATACCTCCCAATCCTAAACCAGAAACAATGCAATAGGTGACCAGCTGGGTCCTTCACCACCTCCACACCTCATCAACGAAAATTGTTTGTGGGGATTTCAACCTCCCACCATGTCTGGAACACATGTAAATATTGCTCCTCTCACAACTTGGAGTGGCTGGCCTTACTATAAAAAATGAAGGCCCCACAAGGGGTACAAACCAACTGGATCTGATTTTCACTTCTGTTGCCTGTAGCTTGAGACTCCTCAAGATGGTTACTTTAACTCTGACCATGTCCCAATCCTAAAACAACTAGAACCACCAACCCCAAGTTACAACCCAAAAAGACAGGTGATACGAAGGACAATCTATAGTCCAAAATATCTGGATGTTTCCAGATGCATTACAGCAGCATCTCTCATCCCATGGTATGTCCCTGAATCCTGTGATACCTTACTAGCAGTCAACCTGTTAACTCAATGGATTATTACGGTAGCTCGATACACTGCCTCAAAGACAGTCACTATCACTCCCCCACTCTAGGGGCGCCTCCGTAGCCAGGTGGGAAGGAGCAGCAGTGCATAGCACACGCTTCTTGATTAGACCGGGGTTCGAGCCTGTCACCACCAAATATGGAGGATGTGGAAAGGTCAGGGAATGACCACCGCATATTCCCGGAGCAATATGGCCTTAGTTGCTAATGCTCCTAAAAAACCAAATAACAAATTAACATCCCCCACTCTAGAGCATGGTGGTCCCCACATCTAAACTCCAGCTTTCAACTAAAGCAGCAACTCCATAAGTAATGGAAGCAGTCTGGTGAAATTAATGACAGAATAGCCGTTTCAAGAGCAAGAACCATTTTCAATCCCAAAAATCCCAGGCCATCAAGAGCTATTTTGATTGTTTGCTAGCAATAGGTAAGATACCATACACAGAACAAACTACCAGTTTCCCAGAGCAACTCAATCCCCAAAGGTGGATTGACTTCATAACCAGATTTGAAGACATCGCGGGATCCAGCAGTAACCTCGACCACATATTCAATCATGACAAACCGAACTCTCTGACAACTATCACCATATCAAAGAAGCAAATCTTGACAGCCTTGAATTCAACCCCGTCCTCTACAGCTGTGAGTGCTGATGGAATACCACAGTTCATGTTGAGATGCCTGGGACCGTATATCATCAAGCTCCTTGTTAGCATCTTTAATGCAATGCTGACCAGCTGCATTTTCCCTCATCAATAGAATGTATATCTGGTGAGGCCACACCTGAAAATAAGAATGCCATCATTGGAAAAGCACTTCGGACCCATCTCCAATTCCTCATGTCTCCTGAAGCTACTAGAAAGAGCCCTCCTTCCAACTCTAATAACTCACATACTTCCAGATGCCCCACCACAAATTCATTCTTCATTACCAAATAGGTCCACCATTACCAATATCCTTGTCACCACCCATAGCATCCTTACAGCATTTGAGAGAAAAAAAGAACTCATAGCATACCTCGACATCAAAGCAGCTTTTGATGCTGTTCAGGTACCTGCCCTCCTACAACTGCTTGAAGACCACTACTCTATAGGCGGGGATGCATTGCACTTCCTCTCATCACTCCTTCTCAACCGCACTATTATACTCTCTCATTAAAAAAAAAAAACCTATATCAAGCAAATAGCTACAGGAGTACCACTGGGGGGAGTACTCTCAGGTCTTCTCTTTACTGCCATTATATCCCCTTTCATAAGCCAGGGACCAGATGTATTGTCTTACGTGAATGATTTAAAAATATTGACCACCATCCAAGCAAACACAGACCCCTCTAGGATCACAGAGGAAATTAAGTGTCCTCCTCGCACTAGCGGGCTACCTTAAACAATTTGGCCTTAAAATTAACCCAGTGAAGTCTAAGTGCATGCTCTACTCCCTGAAGAAAGAAACAACAATCATTTCGCCCAACATCAGTAGAGTTTCCATCCCGACTGTTCCTTATTATTTAGATCAAGCAAAAAAAAACCTATATCAAGCAAATAGCTACAGGAGTACCACTGGGGGGAGTACTCTCAGGTCTTCTCTTTACTGCCATTATATCCCCTTTCATAAGCCAGAGACCAGATGTATTGTCTTACGTGAATGATTTAAAAATATTGACCACCATCCAAGCAAACACAGACCCCTCTAGGATCACAGAGGAAATTAAGTGTCCTCCTCGCACTAGCGGGCTACCTTAAACAATTTGGCCTTAAAATTAACCCAGTGAAGTCTAAGTGCATGCTCTACTCCCTGAAGAAAGAAACAACAATCATTTCGCCCAACATCAGTAGAGTTTCCATCCCGACTGTTCCTTATTATTTAGATTTGGGGGTTGTCTTTGACACATAACTCAGATTCAACAAGCACATTGACAAACTCATCAGTTGTGTGGTGCACTTGAAATGGAGAGCGAAACAACACCTGCATTATGTCTCAGACAGGGTTACAGCAACAAAATATGTCAGGACCATTATATACTCCCCACTACTTTATACAGCTGAAATCTGGGTGTTAGCAGCACCCATGATCAGAAAACCCATCTGGGCAGCAGAATATTGCTCCTCAAATGGATAACCTATAAGCACGGGTTACCACCCCATGTTCATACAACTGAAATGGCCCAGACCCTGGGAATCCCCAGGCTGCCCTCTTTCATCGACGAAAAAAGACTGATAATCACAGTAAAGATGTTGACCGGTCTGATCACATCTTCTTCATTCTGGGATCTCTGTAGCTTGAGGATTCCGCCTGCCCAGCTCAGAGCCACCCCAACTATTTGCCCTCTTCATGCACACCTCCACCTATCAGATCGTTTCTTACCATATGAGATGCTCGGATGAATCCAGGACATCGACACTGACCCTAAGAAATTTTCCGACAATATAGACGTGGGATACTTGGCCCAACACACTCCGTAGACCGCAAACTGTCAGCTGCATCTGCCCATCCCCTTAACTAATACAGGGAATGGGACGCGCCACCATCTCTTGACAAAGCATTGAAACTCATCGAAGGAAGTGAAATTGCCCTCATTGGAGACCCCTGTGAATTAATTAGTGAGCATAACAGAAAATGAGCCTGACAGTGCTCTTGCTGCTCTCTCCCTTGGATGGTGAGGACAATAGTCACTACTGTAAATTGTATATGTATTTTTCATTTTGTTTTATCTCTATATAATTTGTCATCTGCTTTTGTTTTTTTAATGTCTTATAGTATTTAATGTTTTTGTAATACTTGATTTGTAAACCCCTGGCCTTTTGGCATGAAGGGAAAGTTGCAATACTTAACCTTGTAACCAGTTACAATCAAATGTTGCAATAAAGATTCTCTCTCTCTCTCTCTCTCTCTCTCTCTCTCTATATATATATATATATATATATTATTTTATCTTTCTATTGTGGTTTATTGTGTTTATTTTCTTAATTACGGGTGTTTTCTACTCATTACTGGTCTTTAAGCTAGCCTAAACTCGGTTATCTTAAATGCCCAGGGCCTATTCATTTTTTATTTTTCAACTTGTTACGTATTGCTAAAGAAATTGTCATATTAATTATAGATGAAAAACTGTAGCAATACTACTTTATGACAAAATGATAAAATATTAAACATTTTTATACATTTATTGTATTACATCTTTATACATATTTGTATTACATCACATGGTCGTCAATCCCCTACTTCATCGGGGGCTTTGAGCGGATTGACGGTCCATTCGATGTAATGCATTACTTACTTACCCGTTTCTGTTTGTATCTATCACAGCTTTGCTATTTTGTCCGATACTGAATTCTAAGTTTCTTTTAAATTCCCATTTTTGTCCCTTTCCCATTGCTATTAGTTAAATAGGTATTATTTATTATAAATTTATTATGAACCGAATTAATATCCCATAATTTCTACAGCAACTGTGATAGAATACACAAAGCCCCAACGGGTGAGTTTTTTAAAAAATTACAATAACTTTACTTACTTGATGTGTATAAGTGGAGGTCGTAGTGTCGAATCAGGAAAGTTTCCCATTCTACTTGATGTGTTTCGGTGGAGGTCGTCGAGTCGAAAAAGGAATGTTTCGCACCCTTAACTTGTTTTATAGATGGCTATTTTTATGGCTTTGTCGCTTTAGCGTTTCCCTGTGTTCCGATGGTGTTTTGGCGGAAGTCCCCGAACTTCAGGCCAAGGTCTATTATGGTGGTTTTGTGGCAGGTTAAATGAATTTATTTAGTTGTGTATTTACAATATTTTTACATTTATTTTATGTCTCACCTCCGAGGTGAGACATAAAATAAATGTAAAAATATTGTAAATACACAACTAAATAAATTCATTTAACCTGCCACAAAACCACCATAATAGACCTTGGCCTGAAGTTCGGGGACTTCCGCCAAAACACCATCGGAACACAGGGAAACGCTAAAGCGACAAAGCCATAAAAATAGCCATCTATAAAACAAGTTAAGGGTGCGAAACATTCCTTTTTCGACTCGACGACCTCCACCGAAACACATCAAGTAGAATGGGAAACTTTCCTGATTCGACACTACGACCTCCACTTATACACATCAAGTAAGTAAAGTTATTGTAATTTTTTAAAAAACTCACCCGTTGGGGCTTTGTGTATTCTATCACAGTTGCTGTAGAAATTATGGGATATTAATTCGGTTCATAATAAATTTATAATAAATAATACCTATTTAACTAATAGCAATGGGAAAGGGACAAAAATGGGAATTTAAAAGAAACTTAGAATTCAGTATCGGACAAAATAGCAAAGCTGTGATAGATACAAACAGAAACGGGTAAGTAAGTAATGCATTACATCGAATGGACCGTCAATCCGCTCAAAGCCCCCGATGAAGTAGGGGATTGACGACCATGTGATGTAATACAATAAATGTATAAAAATGTTTAATATTTTATCATTTTGTCATAAAGTAGTATTGCTACAGTTTTTCATCTATAATTAATATGACAATTTCTTTAGCAATACGTAACAAGTTGAAAAATAAAAAATGAATAGGCCCTGGGCATTTAAGATAACCGAGTTTAGGCTAGCTTAAAGACCAGTAATGTATTAACCATAATACCTATGAGTAGAAAACACCCGTAATTAAGAAAATAAACACAATAAACCACAATAGAAAGATAAAATAATAATATGTACTCTGTTCGTACCCGGGCATTGCTAAAACAGCTACCGGGACAACAGAAAAATCTAGAAATAATTTAAGGAAAACCACTATAAAAGTATATTAAAAGTAAAATACAACATAAATTATCATATTACTAAAGAATAATATATATATATATATATATATTAATGGTATTCTGCCACATTAGATGCTGTTTTGTTTCCTGTGTACGTTTAATGAAAATTTAATTACCAGTTTATCAAAAAGGAATTTATATTCAGATGCAATAAATTAAATTATTTTGTGCTTATGTTTCTTTTATCCTTATCCAGTTTTGCTGACTTTTTTTTTTGTTCTATTATTTATCTTAATTGTTGGATAGACAATTTTTTATGCATGCAACTAATTAAATGCCAATTATCCCATTCAATTATCAGAAATACACACGTACGCCCATGCCTACCCTTCCACCACCAGAATTGAATACATCTTCAAGAGGTTGCAACTTCAAAATCTTATGCAGAAAACTTATTCACCACCTTAAACACAGATGTGGTATATTATTGCCTTAGCAGAAGATGTGCGATAAAATCTTTACACCAAACTAAACCAAAGCCTCACCCGTATCAGTTTTCAATATCTTTGATATCAGTTTCCCCACTGATATCACAATTTCATTGCTATTCATTTATGTGTTCTTGTTTACCTCTCTTTTTTATAGAACAATGTACATGATTGATACATATGCCTGTGAAATAAAGGATCCACTTATTGTCGCCCACTGGATCTGCTTAAATAGTCCTTCCCAAAGCAGTGTGAAAATTAATATTATGACACATGGATATGAAACAATATGTAGGTAAGTATAATATTTTCATATTTTGCTAATTTGGAAGATTGTATCAAGATAAATTATATATTGCCACTAAATCTGATTTTTTATACATATGTATATACAGTCGAACTTGGTTATAACGAGCATGGAAATAATGAGATCACGGCTGCAATGATTTTAATTACATGTATTCCCATACAATCACTCACTGTTATAATGAGCATACTACACGAATATACCTTCAAATGTATAATCAATTTTAACTGCTCCCAGAGCAGTCATCACATACAGCTTCACTACCTTTGGTAGGCGCAATATGGCCAAAGTAGCTCTTGCGCCAGAAACTCCCATAACAACAACAACACGAATATACCCGTACAAATTTTGGTAACTATGCAAACATGCAAGCATTCTTAATTGCTCGGGTAGTCGAAAAACCCCAATTCTTGGAATAGACAAAAATGAAAGGGGCAACTTATCTTTTATAGCGACCTGCATCGGATTAGTGGCTGGTTTATGACCTTGTCCTTTTGGGGATGGGGGGGCTATACAATAGTGCACTGGCATTCTGCTTGTTGCATTACTCTATTTACAGATTGTCTTGTATTCACTGAACCATAATTTGATAAGTGTCTCTTGATTTGCAAAAAAGTCAAAATTATTCTAATATTTCTTTTGTTTTTTTTTAAAATCTATCTTTTTATAAAGTTATTGAGAATTAAAAAAACTAGGAGGTAGATTATATTTCTCATTCCACCCTAAACCCTCATCATTTATCTAAACTATAGCTCTCCCGAGTATGTGTAGAGGATGTATCGGATAAAAATTGAACATATTGCAACTATAAGTTGTAAACTTATAGTAATTAGGCTTAAAGTGGAGAACTTTCTTCTTATCCAAATGTTAGGCAGGCCTTCTGGTCTCTTACCAAAGAGAGGACCAAAAGGCTTGATTACTACTACTGTCCACCCATACTTTCACCTCTATTACATCATGATGTTTATATTGCAATAATGTCTGAAGGTAAAGTTGACATATTATCATCTTATTCTAACTCTTTCATCAATGATTTTGGTAAATCTTTTCCTATCTTTGTAAACATGTCCTGTTCAGTGCCTTAGCTTTCTGACAGAAACACATAAAATAACTATGTAAAAACTTTAATGCTGAGAAGTTTCCATGTCCAGATGGCATTTATTTTTTTCTCACACACATTCTTCCTCTTAGTCCTTGAGGCTGTCACAGGCGTTCTCTCAAGTATGCCAATCTAAAGGCTTTCTACATGGGAGTCTAAAACACTGATGGAACTGATATTCAGGTGACACTCAAGTGAAGTCGGCCTAATTTCAGTGAAGTCCGGTCAGTCTGTGACAATAAAAATCCTTTGCTTGCACCTTCACGGTGGCAGAACTGTTAGTAACTTTGGGTTTAACCACCATGTGCAAGTCCTGAAATACGGCACCCAGCATACTGGAAGTGACCAACCAGGTGCAAACCAAATTAAGCAGGGGTCAAGGTGTGGCACCCACACCACACAGAGGAATGCTGCCCCCTCTGTGTTACCAGGCAATACTAGGTGGTAAATACTCTCATTAATTGGTGCAATATCACCTTTGATTAGTGGAGGCTTGAAGTGATGGAACCCATGTTTAGTCTCCAGAGCAATACTCTGGCAACCCTCCCATCTCTTCCATCATGCAGTATGATTGAGGTCTTTTGAAGTTATGATGGACATCATGGTTAAATTCAGTCTTCCTTACATTTCAAGGGTACAACTCTAAAGTGGTGTTTGCAGGTCGGCTGCTACATAGTCCACCAGATGAACCTATTGGTAACTATCTAGGGAGCTTTTGGATCAGTTAATGCATAATCTCGCTGCTACTCTGCCAGGTATTGACTGGGGGAGTTCGAGTAGTTTGTTTATGGGGCATTGTCGAAGCCACATTATGTCAAGGAGCTGGGAGCATGGCAATTCTTGCCGTGTGTTGCCATATCCAAAAATTTCATTACTTCATACAGCACGTCCTCTCCACCTTTCTTTTTTTATTACTGGATACATTATGAATTGACAGATTAATAGAAAAACTTATTTGCGAAAAGATCTAAACCTCCCAAATACTTCCTCATTCATTTCACAGATATACGTGGTCTCAGTTCCAATCCCAATTATGTCCATTTCCACTTACAGTCTGCCAAACTATATGTACTTTTTTTTGGCAGAATCCATTATTGATTGATTCAACCACTACTCATCTTAATTGTCCAAATTATTCACTGTATAATTCCTTTCGCTTTAAAGGTGATGCTTGTGCATCCGTTCTGATATTCCCTTCCTGAGACTTTGTAATTTGTATTCTCTCTTTCGATACCATATACAAAGCAAATACAGAATATATAGATGACGGACTCTCAAGCCGTTCCCTTCTCACTGCAAGAGCGTGACTCTCCCTATCAAAAATAAACATCAAAAAATGTCCGGAGATGGATCATATAGAATACGCATTCATAATCAGATTCTGCAAAGTGAAGCCACATAATCTTTTGCTCCTATATAACAAATGTCTGGAAAATTCCCACTTCCCACAGGCTTGGAAAGTAGCCATGCTTCGTCTTATTCCAAAACCCAGCAGATTACTGACAGACCCCCGCTCATATAGACCAATTGCGCTACTAGCCAACCTCAGGAAAATGCTCGAGCGACTTATTACTGTTTGCATCACCCTCTGGTTTGAAATCAAAAACCTTATTTCACCAGCCCAATACAGATTCATGAAGGGGAGGTCTTGTGAAGATGCCCTCACTGATCTAGTTCTCCACCTGGAGATGCTCGGGCTAAGTGCGAGTTAGCACTATTTTTCGACTTCGAGGAGGCTTTCGGTGATGTCTGATATGATCTGTCACAAACAGATCAATTGTAATTAGATCGTAACACCTCCAAGTCCAAAAGACCATCCATCGGGGGTGACCCCAGGGCTCTGTGCTGGGGCCCCCCGATTTGGAACCTGGTTCTCCAAGACTGGCTGAGTTACACATTTCAAAAAACAAAGGTTATAGCATTCGCCGACAATCTGACCATTGTTGTTTCTAGAAAATCATGCACGGCATATATAGAACAAGCAGCCCAAACAGTCCTCACTAGTCTAATATCATGGACCACACTGAATAAACTCGAGATCAACCCAACAAAATCCAGCATGATGGTGTTTAAAACCAGATTAGATCTGAGAAGGCCCCCTCAGGTCAAAATTAACAGAATTCGACTCTCCTTACTCCCGCACCTGCAGCATGTCCACAGCAAAATGAATACATTCTCTGCATCTAAATATGCTTTCATGTTTTTGGGGAAGAGATAAAGAACTGTCAACCAAAGAATTCTCTTTCTTGCTGAGTGGAAAGGTTTAGAATAAAATAGGTTTAAAGAGGTCTTTTTCAAACTCAGTGCCAAATTGTCAAGGCCTTATACACCTCAATCCGATCCTCCTTAGAGATTTTGGTATTTTCCCTTTCAGATACCCCAGATTTTCATTTCACATTTTAGACCAGTCTTCTTTACATTTGGTACTGTACTGATGCATCATGACTTGATCTATCTTTAGGATAATCCTAAAGAGCCAAATGTAAATTATCTAAATAAACCTGTGAATTTTTTTTTTTAGAACTCCTCTAGTTATACATGTGGGAGAAAGAACATTGAAAGCAATATGTAGAGATGGAAGAGTAATGAATTTGTCTTATGAACCACAGGAACTACAGTACTTGCTTATGTGTCAAGTAGGTAAAAGTAAACATAAATTTTAATATTTGATTAAATAATAGTGCAGTTTATGTTAACGAAGTATTCCTTCTAATATACTATTTGATAATAATTATGAAATTGAAGTAGTTAAAACATAAAAAATACCACTGAGCTTGCTTATGACAGTTTCTCCTTCTTGGTACTCTTAATTTTTATGTACTAGTGGCATGTGATACAAGAAAGCAAGTGTATGAGCTTATGCAGCATCAGCAAAAAAAAAAAAAAAAATCACACCATTCCCTCCAAATGCCTGTCCAGTTCCTGCTTAAATTTATTCAAACTATCAACTTCCACAATGACAGATGGAAGTTTGTTCCAGCAATTAACCACCTGCTGGCTAAAGGTAAATTTCTGCACATCTATTCTACATCTGTCTTTTCTTAATTTGAATTTATGCCCCCCTTAGGTTCATAATTTGAACGAGTGGAAGGATCCCATCAGAATTCAGCATGCTCAACCCATTCAAGGCCTTATACACCTCAATGGGATCATCGTGCAGGTGCCTAGTCTCCAGCCGCTGCAATTTGCAAAACTTAAGCCTCTCTTGGTAAGAAGATCCCTTCATTCCCCTCACCAATCTTGCTGCTCTTCTCTGTGCACGCTCAAGCAAGTCTACATCCTTCCAAAAATGAGGCCTCCAGACCTGTACACAGTACTCAAGGCATAGCTTGACCATTGCCTTATACAGAGGGAAAATCCCCTCCTTTTCCCTGCTAGAAAAATTCCTATATATCATTGACAAAACCCCATGACCTGCACTGGCAGCCTGTCTGCATTGTTCAGAAAGCTTCATATCTGACTGCACAATTACTCCCAGGTCTTTTTTCATTTTCTACCACCTTAAGTGTAGTAACACACAGTTGGTACGTTTCTCTGGGGTTACTTCAACCCATATGCAGTAATTTGCATTTGTCAAGGTTAAACTTCAGTTGCCACTTCTTAGCCCACCTGCCCAAATTTTCTAGATCTTATTGCAGTAGCACAGTGCCATTAACAACCCTGCCAACCTTTGTATCATCTGCAAACTTCGACACTAAGCCTGATATACCTTCATCAATGTCATTGATAAATATACAAAACAACAGTGGACCCAACACCGAACCCTGTGCGACTCCACTAATAACATTAGTCCACTAAGAGCAGCACTCAATGATTACCACCCTCAGTCTTCTCCCACTCAACCAACCTTTTATCCATTGTAGCAACTTACCCTTAATACCATTATGCTTCAATTTATACAATAGTCTTCCATGTGCAACAGTGTCAAAAGCTTTCCTGAAATCCAAATATATGATATCAAAATTATTTTTTGCATCCAGTTCCTTTGTAACCACATCATAATATCCTATCAAATTTATTTGTCAGACAAGACTTTCCCTTAACAAACCAGTGACTCCATTATTTTACCCGGAACAGAAGTTAAACTAACTGGTTTGTAATTACTTGTGTCACCCTTCGATCCCCCTTTGTGAATTGGGGATACATTTGCACATCTCCAGTCCGTGGGGACCTCCCCTGAGTCCAAGGATGCTCTCATAATTATGGCTAAGGGTTTGCTTAGTTACTTTGCTGCCTCCTTTAATATAACTGGATAGATCCCATCCACCCCAGGTGCCTTTCTTATGTTTAACTTCAACAATTTCTCCTCCACTTTGCTCTCAGTTATTACAAAATCATTAAGCACACTGCTACAATTTGATAACCTTCTGCCATTTTCAAACCTTAATAACTCCTCATGTGTGAATGTAGATGCAAAATACTCATTCAGTTTGTTTGCTATCTGAGCAGGATCATCAACAGTCAAACCAGCAATATCAAGTGGATCAATCAGATTCATCCCCTTCCTTTTAGAGTTTATATAAGTAAAGAAATCATAGCTGTTTTTCTTAGCATCCTTTGCCAAAGATTTCTCGTAATCTGCCTTCGCCTGCCTAACCTCCTTTGTGACCTGATTACAGACTATCTTATATCTGCCATAGGCTTCTGAGTCACTTGATAATTTATATGCATCCCATGCCTTTTTCTTCTCTGTCACAAGTCTCATTAGTTCATTTGATAACCATTTAGGCCTAAACCTTGAACAATATTTCTTAATAGGTATGAAACTTTTAGTAGCTTCCACGATTAATTCCTTGAATGCTTCCCACTTAGAATTTACTGTTGGTAACATCGTCAGTTTATCCCACTGTACAGAATTTAAAAACTGTCTGAGACCACTGTACTCACCTTTACGGAAGCAAAAACCCTTTCCTTTACCCCTGATGGTAATTATATCTTTAAGTAAATCCCACATCAGTACACTGTGATCACTGCTACATAGTGGTTCCTTTATCTGCAAATTCTTAATACATGAATGATCACTGCTGATAACCAGATCAAGAATATTGTCCTCTCTGTTTCCTCTTGAACATAACATGTTGCTGCAGAAAATAGTCATCCAATAAATCCACAAGTCTGTGGATTTATTATTTTATTTTTGTTTTAGCAGTGCTTATGTCACACCAAACTGATTCAACAGTGCACCCATCTATAGTTCATCTATATCAACTGGATGCACTTCTTTTGATTTTGTTTTTCTTAATTAACAGCATGACACCACCTCCCTTCCTATCCTGTCTATCCTTTCTGTACACATTGTACTCCCCAAATTTCAATTCTGCATTCCTAATATCAGTGTGACATCACGTCTCTGATATCCCAACAATATCCGCCTTTGATGTCTTGACCAAAACTTCAAATTCATTAAATTTTTTTGCTATACTTCTAGCATTTGTATACATGCAAACATACATGCACTTATTCCTGTTCCTAGTTACCCTGACATATCCCATATACCCACCTGTTTCACGATGACTGCCATCAGTCCCTGAAACCCGCAGCATCCCTTGCTCTGGGTCGCTACTTATTCTAATAGAAGTTGTGCAAGAATCACCTTCACCTCTGCCTGCGGCTACCTTTAACCTTTTAGTCTGTGAATCCCCCCCCCAAGCTAGCAGTTTTCCGACCCACCTAACACTGCCTCGATAGCATCAGCAAATATTCTTGCACCCTTTCTATTTAAGTGTATCTCATCCCTGTAGAAGCAGTCTCTCCTGTTAACAAGCACAGACCATGCTGAAAAAAATTCTACCCTTTGAGCCTTGCACATTCCCTCCAGGGCCAAATTTATTGACAAGGCTCTCATCATGTACTCCTTCCTATCGTGTCTGGGCAGAATTGCAGACACTTTCAAATTTAACCCTAATTCACGACTTTTTTTGCAACATTGACCTGTACTTGTTAAGTACGGGTCAATGTTGTAAGTAAATCTGCAGATCTCCTACTCTTAATGTCATTGGTGCCAAAGTTTACAACAATATCACCTTTTGTGCCCTTAAAAGATGATATATGCTTTACAACGTCATCAACTCTTGCACCTGGCAGACATACCCTGGTCCTGTTCCATCTATCCGTTTTACACAATATATTCCCCGTCTTCCTGACAATAATGTCACCAACAATAACTAGTTCCTTTGGGACCAGTGCATTCTGCCTTGGAGATTGCTGCTGTGTTGCCTGATGCGCCCAGGAGTGAGCTCTGGCGTTGAGTTGGGCAGCTGAGAGCTTGACGGGCCCTCATATTAATTTCTTCGAGGGCATCTACCGTACACCTCAAGCTCTCATAAATGCCCAGTAGAACGCTGAGTTGATGCCTAATTTCTAGACACTCTCTGCACCTGGTACACACAAAGACATCCTCCTTGGCTAGATCATGTTCTGTTCCAGAGAGTTCGGCAGACATTTCACAAGTTGCACATTTTTTTAGGCTGTGATGCGTTGGAGAATCACCCCCCTCAGTTCTCCCCTGAGTCACAGCATTCCTGCCACTTTGTGCCCATTGCTTTGCTGCTCTAGTCTGAGGCATGATATTTTAAATTAATAAGATCAATAAATTTAATTAATCAATTGTCAATACTACGCTATATAATTATATGTTAGAGCTATCTAGTTACCGCAATTAAAAATTTGAATTCCCTACTACTCTATATAAAAACAATGGCTGCAAGATTCAAACGAAATAACGGTTTTACATGTATCAAGTAGTAATTTACAAAAACTCTTTTATCTAAATTAAAAATAAAAATAATCAGCATAACTATAACTATAAGACTACGTATAAAGTACAATATAAAATAAAAAGGCAAACACTTATTGCTTTTTTGGAGCCTGTAATTCACAGCTGTAATTTTTAAAGAGAGTCAGCGCCCTCTCAATGTAATTAAATGATACTCCATTTTATTTTACTAACATATTCCTTGAATCTCACTTCTCAGTCACCTCATACACCATTATTTCTCGTGCAGATATAATGCTTTTAGGCTGTAATAGCTGCAGAAAATAATCATCCAATCAGTCCACAAAAGTCTGTGGATTTATTATTTTATTTTTGTTTTAGCAGTGCTTATGTCACACCAAACTGATTCTACAGTGCACTGTTCATCTGTATCAACTGGATGCACTTCTTTTGATTTTATGTTTTTCTTAATTAACAGCATGACACCACCTCCCTTCCTATCCTGTCTATCCTTTCTGTACACATTGTACTCCTGATAGCATAGCTGTTACTATTGCATAGCCTTAATTAGAGTGCCATATTCAGTAGCAGATGAGGAGACCAGGGAAGAAGAGATATCTGGAAAGAGGTCACATTAAATAGATAAGCAGAAACTATTCCACTTGTTGTTTTTGATTGAGTATAAGCTTGTTAATTATATTTTTCCCTTACAGTTAACAAAGAGTGTACAAAACAATAGGTGGAATAGGATCGGGGTATGTCTCCAAGGGCAAAAGTTGATTACGTTGTAGAGCAGATATCATCTTTTAAGGGGACAAAAGGTGATATCGCTGTATATGTTAGCACTAATGACATTAAGTGTAAGTGATCTGCAGATTTACTAAGGAAATACAGGTCAATGTTGAAAACAAGTCGCAAGTTAGGTTAAGTTTGAAAATGTCTGCAATCCTGCCCCGACACGATAGGAGGGAGTATATGATGAGAGCCTTGTCAATCAATTCGGCCCTGGAGAGATTGTGCAGGGCTCATGGCGTAGAATTTTTCTCAGTGTGGTCTGTGCTTCTTAACAGGAGAGATTGCTTCTGCAGGTATGGGATACACTTAAATAGAAGGAGTGCAAGAAAATTTTCAGATGCTATTGAGGCAATGTTAGGTGGGTCGGAAAACTGCTATCTTTGGGGGATTTGCAAACTAATAGACTAACAGTAGCTGCAACAGAGGTGGAAATAATGCTTGCACTGCTTCTATTGGAATGAGCACAGCCTGGAAAGCTAGTTACTTGGGATTTCAGGAACTGCTAGGAGTCATGAAACAAGTAAATACATGGACTGTGTTAGAGTAACTAAGAGTAAAAACATGTGCATGTATACTTGCATGTACACCAATGCTAGGATCACAGGGTAAATAAATTTGACGAGTTTTAAGTGCTGGTAAAGACATCCAATGTGGATATTGTTGGGATATCAGAGACGTGGTGGCTCTCAGATATAAGGGATGTAGAATTGGAATTTGGGGATAGACAGGATAATATGGGAGGAGAAGTTATGCTATTAGTTAAGAAACATAAAATCTAAGGAAGTGCATACAGTTGACATAGATGGACAGTGCAATGTTGAGTTGGTTTGGTGTGACATAAGCACTGGGAAAGTAAAAATGAGGGTAGGCGTTTGTTATAGGCCTAATGACTCTGATGAGTACAATGAGCAATTATACAGAGAAATGGAGTTGGCATGTAAATCAGAATGTCTTATAATGGGGGATTTTAACTTCCCAAATTTGGGTTGGTCACGCGCACACTTTTGTGGATTTATTGGATGATTGTTTTCTACAGTAGCATGTTAGAGAGGCAACAAGAAGGAGTAACACTCTTGATCTGATTATCAGCAGTGATTATTCATGCATTAAGAATTTACAGGTATAGGAACCACTAGATGGCAGTGATCACAGTGTACTGATGTGGGATTTGTTTAAAGATATAACTGCCATCGGGGGTAAAGGGAAGGGTTTTTGCTTTCATAAAGGTGACTACAGTGGTCTCAGAGATTTTTTAAGTTCTATACAGTGGGACCAACAGCAAAGTCTAAATGGGAAGCATTCAAGGAAGTAATTTTGGAAGCTACTAGGCTTTTTGTTCCAACTAAAAAATATTGCTCTATGTTTAGGCCCAAATGCATGTCGGATGAACTAATGAGAATCGTGGAAGAGAAGAAAAATGCATGGTATGCACATAAATTGTTGGGCGATACAGAAGCTTATGGTAGATACAAGCTAGTCTGAAAATTCTTCGGCAGAGAATGCAAAGAAAAACAGCAAAGACTTTACTTATATAAACTCTGAAAGGAAGGGGATGAATCAGATTGGTCCACTTGATATCAGTGGTTTGACTGTAGGTGATCATTCTCAGGAATGAATATTTTGCAAATGCATTCACATGTGAGGAGTTACTCAAAGAGGAGAGGACCAGATGTGTATCAAATTCTAACAGGGAGTTAAATAATTTTGTAAAAACAGAGCAAAGTGGAGGAGAAACCGTTGAAGTTAAAAATAAGAAAGGCACTGGGGTGGATAAGATCTGTCCAGTTATATTCAAGACAGTAGTATATTAAAGGAAGTGGCAAAGGAAGTAAGCAAATCCTTAGCCACAATTATAGGAACACCCTTGGAGTCGGGGGAAGTCCCCACAGACTGAAGATGTGCAAATGTGTCTCCAATTCACAAAGGGGGATCAAAGGGTAGTAGTAGTAGTGGCATGTGATGCAAGAAAGCAAGTGTATGAGCTTATGCAGCATGAGCCAAAAAAAAAAAAAAAATCACACCAGTTCCTCCTTAAATTTATTCAACCTATCAACTTCCACAATGATAGATGGAAGTTTGTTCCAGCAATTAACCACCCACTGGCTAAAGGTAAATTTCCACACATCTGTTCTACATCTGTCTTTTCTTAATTTGAATTTATGCCCCCTTAGATTCGTAATCTTGAACAAGTGGTAGAATCCCATCAGAATTCAGTGTGCTCAACCCATTCAAGGCCATATACACCTCAGTCAGATCACCTCGCAGGTGCCTAGTCTCTAGCTGCTGCAATTTGTAGAACTGAAGCCTTTGTTGGTAAGAGGATCCCTTCATTCCCCTCATCAATCTTGCTACCTTTTTCTGTACACACTCAAGCAAATCTACATCCTTCTTAAAATGAGGCCTCCAGACCTGTATGCAGTACTCAAGGCATGCCCTGACCATTGCCTTATACAGCGGGACAGTCACCTCCTTTTCCCTGCTAGCGAAATTCCTGTATTTCATTGACAAAAACCCCATAACCTGCCCTGGCAGCCTGTCTGCATTGCTCAGAAAACTTCATATCTGACTGCACAATTACTCCCAGGTCCTTATTCATTTTCTACCACCTTAAGTGTAGTACCACACAGTTGGTACATTTCTCTGAGGTTACTTCTACCCATATGCAGTACTTTGCATTTGTCAATGTTAAACTTCAGTTGCCACTTCTCAGCCCATCTGCCCAAATTTTCTAGATGCTGTTGCAGTAGCACAGTGCCATTACTGTCATTAAAAACCCTGCCAACCTTTGTATCATCTGCAAACTTTGACACCAAGCCTGATATAACTTTATCAATATCATTGATAAATATACAAAACAACAGTGGACCCAACACCGAACTCTGTTGGACTCCACTAATAACATTAGTCCACGAAGAGCAGCACCCTTTGATTACCACTCTGTCTTCTCTCACTCAACCATCCTTTTATCCATTATAGCAACTTACCCTTAATACCATTCTGGTCCAATTTGTACAGTAGTCTTTCATGCGCAACAGTGTCAAAAGCTTTTCTGAAATCCAAATATATGATATCAAAATTATTTTTTGCATCCAGTTCCTTTGTAACCACATCATAATACCCAATCAAATTTGTCAGACAAGACTTTCCCTTAACAAACCCATGCTGTGTCTGAATTATTGCTGCAGTCTTATCTAGATGATCCTGTAATGCATCTTTAACCAGTGACTCCATTGTTTTACCCGGAACAGAAGTTAAACAAACTGGTCTGTAATTACTTGTGTCATCCTTCGATTCCCCCCCCTTTGTGAATTGGGGATACATTTGCACATCTCCAGTCTGTGGGGACCGCCCTTGAATCCAAGGATGCTCTCATAATTATGGCTAAGGGTTTGCTTACTTCCATTGCTGCCTCTTTTAATATAACTGTATAGATCCCATCCACCCCAGGTGCCTTTCTTATGTTTAACTTCAACAATTTCTCCTCCACTTTGTTCTCAGTTATTACAAAATCATTAAGCACCCCGCTACAATTTGATAAACTTCTGCCATTTTCAAACCTTAATAACTCCTCATGTGTGAATGTAGATGCAAAATACTCATTCAGTTTGTTTGCTATCTGAACAGGATCATCAACAGTCAAACCACCAATATCAAGTGGACCAATCAGATTCACCCCTTCCTTTTAGAGTTTATATAAGTAAAGAAATCCTTGCTGGTTTTCTTAGCATCCTTTGCCAAAGATTTCTCGTAATCTGTCTTCACCTGCCTAACCTCCTTTGACTTGATTACAGACTAGCTTATATCTACCATAGGTTTCTGTGTCGCCTGATAATTTATATGCATCCAATGCATTTTACTTCTCTGCCACGAGTCTCATTAGTTCATTTGAAAACCATTTAGGCCTAAACCTTGAACAATATTTCTTAATAGGTATGAAACTTTTAGTAGCTTCCACGATTAATTCCTTGAATGCTTCCCACTTAGAATTTACTGTTAGTAACATCATCAGTTGATCCCACTGTACAGAATTTAAAAACTCTCTGAGACCACTTTACTCAAATTTATGGTAGCAAAAACCATTTCCTTTACCATTGATGGTAATTATATCTTTAAGCAAATCCCACATCAGTACACTGTGATCACTGACACTTAGTGGTTCCTTTATCTGCAAATTCTTAATACACGAATGATCACTGCTGATTACCAGGTCAAGAGTATTACCCTCTCTGGTTGCCTCTCGAGCATGCTGCTGCAGAAAACAATCATCCAATAAATCCACAAATGTCTTACTAGTGTGCGAGTGACCAAACCACAAGTTCCAGTCAATATCTGGGAAGTTAAAATCCCCCATTATAAGACATTCTGATTTACTAGCCTACTGTATTTCTCTGTACAAATGTTCACTGTACTCATTCGAGTCATTATGCCTATAACACACTCCTACTCTTATTTTTGCTTTCGCAGTGTTTATGTCACACCAAACTGACTCAACGGTCCACTGTTCATCTATATCAACTGGATGCACTGCTTTTGATTTTATGTTTTTCTAAATTAACATAACACCTCCTCCCTTCCTATCCTGTCTATACTTTCTGTACACATTGTACTCCCCAAATTTCAATTCTGCTTTCCTAATATCTGTGTGACACCACGTCTCTGCTATCCCAACAATATTCGCCTTTGATGTCTTGACCAACACTTCAAAATCATCAAATTTATTTACTATACTTCTAGCATTGGTATTCATGCAAGTATACATGCACCTATTCTTATTCTTAGTTACCCAAACACATCCCATATACCCACCTGTTTCACGATGACTGCCATCAAGTAATTACAGACCTGTTAGTTTGACTTCTGTTCCAGGGAAAATAATGGAGTCACTGGTTAAAGATGCATTGCAGGATCATCTAGAGAAGAAAGCAGTAATAATTCAGACAAAAGCATATGTTTCTCAAGGGGAAGTCTTGTCTGACCAATTTGATTGGATACTATGAGGTCTCAAAGTAACTGGATGCAAAAAATAATTTAATAACATATACTTGATTTCAGGAAAGATTTTGATACCATTGCACATAGAAGACTACTGTACAAATTGTAGCAGCATGGCATTAAGGGCAAGTTGCAACAATGAATAAAAGGATGGTTGAGTGGGAGAAGACAGAGAGTGGTAATCAATGGATACTGTTTTACGTGGACTAATGTTATTAGTGGTGTCCCTCAGGGTTCGGTGTTGGGCCAACTGTTATTTTCTATATTTATCAATGATATTGATGAAGGTATATATCAAGCTTAATGTTAAAGTTTGCAGATGATTCAAATTTGGCAGGATTGTTAATAACAGTAATAACAGTATGCTGCTGCAACAGGATCTGGAAAAGTTGGATAGATGGGCTGAGAATGGCAACTGAAGTTTACCATTGACAAATGCAAAGTGCTGCATATGGGTAGCAGTAACCCCAGAGAAATGTACCAACTGTTTGTTATTACACTCAGGGAGGTGGAGAATGAAAAAGACTTCTGCTTAATTTTGTAGTCAGATATTAAGTTCTCTGAATGGTGCAGACAGACTGCCAGAGCAGGTCATGGAGTTTTGTCAACGTTATATAGGAATTTTGCTAGCAAAGACAAGGAGGTGATTATCCCTTTGTATAAGGCAATGGTTAGGCCACACCTTGAGTACTGCATACAGGTCTGGAACCCTCATTTTAGGAAGGATGTAGAGTTGCTAGAATGAGTACAGAGAAGGGCAACAAGACTGGTGAAGGGAACAAAGGGGTATTCTTATGAAGAAAGGCTTAAGTTCTGCAAATTCCAGAATCTGGAGACTTAGGCCTGCGAGGCAATCTGATTGAGGTGTATAAGGCCTTGAGTGGATTGAACAGGCTCAATGCTGATGGGATTCTTCCTATTGCTCAGATTACAAACCTGAGGGGACATTGATTCAAACTGAGGAAAGACAGTTGTAGAATAGATGGGCGAAAGTTTGTCTTTAGCTAGCGTGTAGTTGATTGCTGGACAAACTTCCATCTGTTGTTGTGGAAGTTGAGAGCTTAAATAAATTCAAGGCAGAACTCGACAAACATTAGGAATGAATGGATCAGTGAAATGGAAAGGGTTCTTTCTTTTTTTTGGCTGATGCTTATAAGCTTGCTTTCTTGCATTATGTGCTTCTACTAATGCTATACAATTAACACCTCAAAACAAGCAAAGTATATGGAATGGTCAAATCCAGGCTGCAGCCACTGCTGTTTGTTTCTTATTGTGTCAAGGCAGCTAAGGTGATGAAGTATCAGAATATTGTGTTTGTATTCTTTTGACAGTTTGCTATGCTGTGTTCAAGGCCAAGGAAAAGGTCTGATGTAAATAGAAAGAACCACTTGATACAATACATTATGCAACCCTACTCAACTTCAGGCAAAAGCAAATATCAGAAGTACCTGGAAGACATGAATAAAAATAGGTCTAGGCTCTGCTGAATTAATGTTTTCAGTCTTCACTACATTCCAGATTTTGGGAATTTGCTCAATTGTACTTGCAAAGTTTTCCACTTCTTCACTGTTATTCCTTTAGAATCTGCTATTCCACCACCTCAGCAGAAACTCTGAAAACAAGTTTATACAACTGTTGTTGGAAAAATGCACTATTTCTTCCCTCAGTGATCTTGGTTTACGTGCAATCTGTTCTCAAGTCTCAAAACCTGTCTTCTGTCTTAGGCCCATCACTAAGTCTGCTCTACTGAATAGTCCACACCGTCTTATTTTAACTAAATAGATACCTTAATAGAATCCAGCAAACCCATTATGGCCTAACTAGTAGATCCACAGTTCCCAGTCTATTATCCATCAGTATACTTATACAAGCTACTTTAAATGCTAAAAGTGAGTTTATCTTTATCTGTGCTTGTTGTGTAATCAGCATTACACAATCACATTGATTCTCATCTTCTTTCAGAGCATTATTGGGGCATTGGTGGAGTGCTCCTAGCTTTCCTAGCAATTTTACCATGAAATCTAGCCACAGCATTTCAAATCAAAAACAGTTTCACATTAAGCTTATTGATACTGGAATGTTTTCATAAGTTCAGTTTCCTGCCCAGCTTCAATTATTTCTTCATCAAAATTTAAGCATCATCTCATATACTACTGACATAAAAATCTGTATTAAATCTGGCAGACTATTTTGGCACATTGTTAATTTGAAAATAAACTCATCTAGCCTTTGAATTTCTAATAGGAAAAAGCATTTTCTTGATTAATCCTAAAGTTAATGGGGTTCCAACTTTATCTCCATCTAGCCAAAAAGATCTCTTAGGGTGATTTATGATACATCATTTTTTTCAACATCTACATTCAAAGCTTAATATGAAATTCAATAGAAAATTTTGGTTTTTAATCCATTTTGGGAATACATACACCGATGAGCCAAAACATTATGACCACCTACCTAATATGATGTTGGTCCTCCACATTCAGTCAAAACAGCTAGTACCCAGTGAGGCATGGATGCCACAAGATTTCTAAATGTGTCTCGGGTATCTGGTACCAACACGTACCAGCAGATCCTTTAACTCCTGTAAGGTCCGTGGTTGAGACACCGCAGATCGGAGTTGTTGTTCCAACACAAACCACAGATGCTCGATGGGATTGATGTCTAGGGAATTTGGAGGCCAGGGCAATACTTGGAAGTCTTCCTTGTGTTCTGCGAACCAGTCTTGAACAGTCCGGGCAGTGTGACATGGCACATTGTTCTGCTGAAAGACCTTTGCCACGAAAAGGTGTTCCTGGTCAGCAATGATGGTTAGGTATATGTATATGTATAGGGTTGTACCTAGAATGTCTGTTCAACTCTGCCTCATGTCTCTTGAAGAACAGTATCACTACAGATGGGCCAAATATGTGTGTGACATAGGTTTATGTGTGTTCTGTTGTTGTTGTTGTTGTTGTTGTATCTGGCCCCTTGGCTACCCAGAAGCATCAGTCACCTGGACAGATGATTCTGGGTATTCGTCCACACCACGGGTAGGTGGGCCAGTTCCAGTAGAGCATGTAATGTCTCAAAAGAAACTCTGCCCTATCTAGTGATGCCAAAAGGTGGGCCAGGATCCTCTGGGGGGCCCATTCCAGAGGAAAAGAAAGGAGCAAGGGGGGGGGGGAAGACACATTGGTGATAGTTTGGATAAAAAAATAAATAAATATTAATAATAATAAAAAACAGTAAATAATAATTTTTTAAAAAATAATTATTATAATAAAAAAAAGCTGGCAAAAAAACCGGATGCTGGTTGACAAAAATTGGGGGAAAAAAAAAAAGAACAGAAAAGTATTCTTCAATAAATACTCTTTATCCAAGATAATTCAGATGCGGAATTGGTGACCTTTAGGATAAGTGCAATGACAATTCTTGCATACATGAGCCATAGAAGAAAATATATCGAATTGTGATGCAATTGTGCTTAATTCATGAGTAGCCCAGCACTGCACAAAAATTTTTGAGTGTTCCCTGAAAGCACATGTTTTGTCATCCAGGATAGCAGAGAAGCAAACTATTGTCCTGCTTACACAAGTGTATTTGGTGGATTGTTTTGGTGTGCTACTCTGGCATTGATTCTCTTTTTGCAAGCAAACACCTTGGAGGCAAAGTTCTGAAGAGCTGAGAGATGGTTCTTATTCTGCAGAAGCAACCCACCCCCCGGAGAGAGAGACATGGAACGTCAGTTCGGAGCTTCGCCCTCAGATTGTTGTAGATTGCACAGTTAAAGAGCAGGTGACTCCAATCTTCTGTATGTCTGCAGCTGCAGAGATCAGTGTGTGTGATGCAAGCGAAACTGAAAAAGTTTTTGATTGAGAGAGCCATGTCCAGTTACCAGAAAGGAAGTTTCCATAGTTCAGGAGCACCAGGTTTTAACTTATTTCCCATCTGGTCTGCCAGATGCTAATTAGCTCGTTAAAGCATCTGGATTTCTCTTTTTTGGGATCTGCATTTAAATTTAGCTGGATACCAAGTAATTCTGAAGGTATTTGTTTTTTGTGTCGAAAGTAGAGGCCACAATAGATGACAAATAGATCCAACAGAAGGGACTCCTCAATAATTTGCACTGCAGCGGTGGAATACAGAGGAGCATGCTCTACTGGATGGAATTCAGTTTTAACCTCATTTTGGAATTGGTGGCCTGATGAAACCAAGCTCCTGCTGCATAGGTGACTATGGGCAGGAAAACAGCATTCTAGTAGAGAAAGGGTGACTACCTGGAGAGACTCCACTCCCCTCTGGAAATTCTAACAATTGACCCTGTGAATTTTTTGATTTTAGTACTTATGTGAATCAGATGAGGAATCGAGGACCACAATTGTCAGGTCATCGGCAAAAGCAAAAATTTTACAATTCTGGAGAGAGCGGCCCAGCCAGTCTTGAAGCACAATGTTCCACAGATAAGGGGCCCCAGGACTGAACCTTGGGGGCACCCTTGAAAGACCTTCCTGGAGACTTGGAGAAATTTTGACTTGACAATTATTGAGCGGTCAGAGAAATAGCTTTGAAATAATTTGTACATATGAATGGAGCATCTGGCAGACTGGAGTCGTTCAAGGGCGCAGCCCCGCCAGACAGTGTCGAAGTCGACCATAATAGTTAGTTCAAATTTGGATTTAGAATTTACAATGTGCCAGACAAAGTCAGACAAGGCCTTCTCGCAAAAATGACCTGGGGTGAAGCCATATTGACAGGCAGAAAAGAGATTTTGTTGTTGAAACAGAGCTGATGTATAGGTAGGTGGTAGACATCTGAGTACCCAGCACATGGATGACTGGACCCAGGGTATCCCAGCAGAATATCTCCCAAAGCATGACACTGCTGCCATCGACTTGTTTTTGTCCCACGGTGCATCCAGGCGCCATCACTTCCCAGGTAAACAACTCACACTTACCTGGCCGTCCACATGGTGCAACAGGAAACATGATTTATCGGACCAGACGACCTTCTTCCAATCACTCAAGGTTCAGTTTCGATATTTGCGTGCCCATTGTAGGTGCTGTCGCCGGTGAAGCATGGTTAACATGGGCACTTTGAACGGCCTGCAGCTATGCAGCCCCATTTTCAGCAGGGTTCGATGTACTGTGTATTGTGACACATTACTCCCGTCACCAGCATTGAAATTATCAGTGAGTTGCGCCACAGTTGCCCTTCTGTTGCACGTACCATCCAGGAGAGCCTTTGCTCACCTTGAGCATCGATGAGCCATGGTCATCCAACACATTGCCGGTGGTTCATGGGTTTCCCCTCCTTTGACCACTTCCTGTAGGTATTAACCATGGCTGACCGTGAGCACCCCACCAGCCATGCCGTTTCGGATATGCTCTGACCCAGTCGTCTGGCCATTATAATTTGTCCTTTGTCAAACTCGCTTAAGTCTGCTGCCTTTCCCATCCGAAGAACAAGAGTATCACTGATTAACAGAGCTCAGTATCAGGTGTTTTTTATATTATGTCCTGACCAATGCGCACACCGTAGTTCACCTGCAGGTGCTTCGATTTGCATAACGACTCGCTGGCCACAATGTTTTGGCTCATCGGTGTATATAAATTTAACTATTCATTCACTGAAATGTTCATTCACTCAAGGTTGTTTCAAATACATTTCGGTGAATGAATATATTAACATATAAATAAGAAATTATAAATTAAGGGCAAAGGCCTCATGCTATGAGGTAGAATGACTAACATGTAGGTTAGTGCAAAAGCATCATTTTAACGTAGCCATCTACCAAAATAGTTAAATTAATTAATTAAATTGGCATCATTTTGGTTATATCTCACATTGTGAATGCCTTCACAACAAGTTGGCATGGTATTGTACTACCTCGAATAAATAACACTTCACCAGTGGAGAAGACTACTGTTATTAATTCTCAGTGGATACCACCACCCAGACGGCATCATTTCAAAGCTTGTTGGCTTCTCTTCGGTGGGTGGGCAGGTACCCTGGTGTTGCAATAGGGACAACCTAGTTATGAAGTATAACTTCACAATATGAGAGATGCCTGATGGTGTGCAGTGATATAGACTATAAATTATTTAAAGGCAAATGCCTCATGCAAGAGGTAGAATGACTAACATGTAGGTTAGTGCAAAAGCATCATTTTAACATAGCCACCTACCAAAGTAGTTAAATTAATTAATTAAATTGGCATCGTTTTGGTTATATCTCATATTGTGAATGCCTTCATTTCAAAGCTTGTTGGCTTCTCTTCGGTGGGTGGGCAGATACCCTGGTGTTGCAATAGGGACAACCTAGTTATGAAGTATAACTTCACAATATGAGAGATGCCTGATGGTGCGCAGTGATATAGACTATAAATTATTTAAAGGCAAATGCCTCATGCAAGAGGTAGAATGACTAACGTGTAGGTTAGTGCAAAAGCATCATTTTAACATAGCCACCTACCAAAGTAGTTAAATTAATTAATTAAATTGGCATCGTTTTGGTTATATCTCATATTGTGAGATATAACCAAATTGAGTTGCCATGGTATTGTACTACCAAGCACAATATGAATAACCAAGCACAATATGAGATAAAACCAAAACGAGGCCAATTTAATTAATTAATTTAACTACTTTGGTAGATGGGTACGTTAAAATGATGCTTTTGCACTAACCTACATATTAGTCATTCTACCTCATACCATGAGGCCTTTGCCCCTTAAATAATTTATAGTCTATATCACTACACACCATCAGACATCTCTCATATTGTGAAGTTATAACTAAGTTGTTACTATTGCAACACCAGGATACCTGCCCACCCACTGAAGAGAAGCCAACAAGCTTTGAAACGGTGCCGTCTGGGTGATGGTATCCGCTGAGAATAAATAACAGTAGTCTTCTCCACTGGTGAAGTGTTATTTATTCGAGGTAGTACAATACCATGGCAACTTGTTGTGAAGGCATTCACAATATGAGAATAACCAAAACGAAGCCAATTTAATTAATTTAACTATTTTGATAGATGGCTACGTTAAAATAATGCTTTTGCACTAACCTACATGTTAGCCATTCTACCTAGTAGCATGAGGCCTTTGCCCTTAAATTATTTATAGTGTATATCACTGCACACCATCAGGCATCTCTCATATTGTGAAGTTATACTTCATAACTGGGTTGTCACTATTGCAACACCAGAGTACCTGCCCACCCACCAAAGAGAAACCAACAAGCTTTGAAATGGTGCCGCCTGGGTGGTGGTATCCACTGAGAATAAATAACAGTAGTCCTCCACTGGTGAAATGTTATTTATTCAAGGTAGTACAATACCATGGCAACTCGTGAAGGCATTCATAATATGAGATATAACCAAAATGATGCCAATTTAATTAATTAATTTAACTACTTTGGTAGATGGCTATGTTAAAATGATGCTTTTGCACTAACCTACAAATAAGAAATTAATAATGCCAATATTTATTAACCTCTTTGTTTCCAACTATGAAAATATCTTCGAAAATCAAAGGAAGACAAGATCATACCTGTCAACCATTATAGTTCAATTGGGTTTAAAAAAGCCAAAATTCTCTGGAATGCAGTACAGAAATTGTTGAAACTGGATTAAGTGATGAATAAAAAGATATAGAGGATCTTATTGTATTAAAAAATAAAATAAAAGTAACCATGAGTTTCCCCCCTCATTATGATTTCGATTTGGCAATAATTTCACTTTAGGCTTCCGATGATATGTCAAAAATATAATGCAAACGACCAGGTGGGATCATTAAGTGTCCCAGCAATGAATATTTTCTGGTTACTAAGTATATGAAATAAAACACAATACAAAGCTATATAAATATTTATTGGTAGAAATAACACACAAAAAATTAAATCGAACGCAGTTGCTAAGTTAAATACTGGTAACGACATAGTTCTGTAACATTAACTAGTTTCAGTAGATATGCATTCCACTGAATTGAAATTACTTGTTCTGGTTATTGCTTGATTGGCATATTGTTGACTTTATTACAGTGGCATGGTTCCTGCAAACAAACCAATTATACTTACTACATTTTTTCATGGTTTTCTTATCAAGATTCAGTGGGCACGCAATACAGCGACTGTGTTTTGCACCATTTCCAGGTGGTTTTTTTTTTTTTTTTTTTTTTTTTTTGCCCACATGGTTCTTGTTTTTTCTTGGCGTTCTCAGTTTCCAAAATCATATTAATAGCATTTTTAATGTATTTGGGTAGCCGTTCTTGAGAATGTGCAGCTATTAGCAGTTTTACCAAATTCATTCCTAATTCTTCAAGGAATGAGCATCTTCTAAAAGTTTTACCTCTTTCGTAATCTTCTTATTTCTTTGTGTACAGGACAAATCCATCTACTGATGCCAAATTCAGAATTTGGAAAAATATCACCAATGGCCAATGTTTAGCATTACTAGAGCATGTATATTCTCTTACTATGCGATCCAAAGTGTTTACAGCCCTTTTGCGCTTATTATAGTCTAGTATCACTTGGAGTTTGAAATCAGTTGTTTCATCTGATATATTCAAATCAAAGTGCTTAGTAAGACTATGCTCCTATTTTTCTTAGGAACATAGGAAATCATCATGGCATCCTTAGTAAATACAACATTAGTTGAGCGCACTGAACGGTTTCTATTTGGGATTGAAATTCTCGAGGAACCTCTGTTTGATTAAGCCGCATAGTTCTGTTTAGTGTTTTACCCTGCTTCAATAATTCTTATGCAAGAGCAAGAGATGTAAAGAGGTTATTGGTGGTAACTCCATGTTTCTTTTCATGTGCACCATCTATCATTCCAGTATAAATTTTCATATTCCAGCAATAAGGATCTTCTACATTACATAAGGTCCATATCTTTATCCCATACATGTCTGATTTGGATTTCATATAAACACGAAATGGACACCGGCCATGGAGTGGGACAAGCTGCTCGTTAGTGCATAAGTCGCCACCAGGAATATATCCTCAATCACTGCTAAATTATTCTCTTCTCGCTATTGTGGTCGAGTCTCTATATTGTCAAATCTAATGAACCTGAACAAATCCTTCATTCTAATGCGTGACACGGTTGCAGAAATCATGTCAGGAACCCATTCTAGAATGGGTTCCTGACATGATTTGAGTGAACCAGCAATAATCAACAGGCCTACAAATGCTCTCATTTCTACACAACTTACATCCTTCCATTCATCACCTTTAAGAGAGATAACTTTCCAATTGGTTTCTTGAATAAGTCAAATGCTTCTATGGGTGTCGTAATCTTCTCGCTATAACTTGTAAGTCCAGGTTTTTTGTTCAATATGTTTGTTGCAAGATGTCTTTTTGCAGATGGTTGATTTTTTGACCACCGAGTGCCATCTTTAGTCGGTTGTATTTGCAGAATTATTATTTTCACTGCCGTCATCAGATAATTCATTACAAGCATGTGCAAAATTATCTCTTTCACTGTCTTGGTCAGATGAATCGCTAATTTGTTGCCTTGGCTTTGGGAAATGTCTTCCAATAACACATCTTCATCTTCCCACAATTTCAGTTCATCAGGAATATCCTCAAACTCTTTGTTTACTAACTTTTCAAGTTCGGCTTTGGTGAGATAGTTACGCAACATCGTATAGCTATGGACTGCCGAAATCAAGCAAGCGAGAATATTACGCTGTGAGCAACAGAGCAAACAAAACTTGCACAAATGAATAATTGTACTCTATATTGGTTAACAATGTTATAACATTGACAACCACGTGGGGTCACTAAGTGACCCCAATCAAGAAATTATTTTTTCTAAGTTAGGTAGTGAAATTTTTTAAGCAATTACCCCATAGAGATCTGGACAAAGGTGAAAAACTCGAAAAAAAAATAACAAAGGCTCTAAGACGTTAATTGAGAAAAATATTGTAAAAAAAAAGTAGCATTGGGGTCACTATGTGACCCCTCCTAGTCATCAGAAGGTTAATGTTGAGCATTTGAGTCAAAATAAAATAAGTAATTAATATTTAAGTCCATTTTATTAAACTGAATAGAAATTTTTTATTTTTACAATTTTCTAAAAAAAAGTCAAAATTCTGGCAAAAAATGGCATCATAGAACCAACTATTAGCTGAAACTTACTATCATTAGTCCACACAGTTTAGCAAATTCATTTGTGAAAGGATTAATGTAGTATAATCCAACTTTATAACTCTAAATTAATTGTTCTTGTGTATATTTTTGCATCCAGTTATAACTTATGCCTTGGCACATATACAGTCATTGGATTATTGAATACTGATATGGGCCACTATTAAAGCATGCTTTTCTTTTAGACATTTCCAGAATTCAAATAATCCACAACTGCAATTAAGGAAAGATAACTATAGTTATAGAGGTAAGAAAATTTGTCTTCAGTCAAAACATAATCAGCTGTTGAAACAAGCCACCACAAAGTCAACATCATTGTCCGTGCCCTCTAATAATTGGTCTAACCCTTCCTTAAATTTATTCTGAATTACTCACTGGCTGAAATCAAATTGTCACACATCCATCCTACAATTATCCTTTTCAATTTAAATTTATGTTCCTTATGTGTGTTGTCTGAGAAAGAGTAAGGATGCTACCATAATCTAGTTTACCCAATCCATTTAAAGCCTTAAAACACTTAAAATAAGGCTTCCAGACCTGCATACTCAAGATACTGCCTAACCATTGCCTTATGCAATGGGAAAATCATCTCCTTTAGAAAATGAATATACAAGGGCCTACATTTCATAAAACATGGAGGTGCCAATACAAAAACAAAACACAAACAATAGTGCTTGGTATAAACTGTAGGAATACTTTGCACAAAAGATGAGCAGCAACATCTGACAATGGGTTTCAAGTCATATATTCAGTGGATTTTATTTAACACAACACAGATGTGACTAAAATTTGGCAGAATATAAACTTTCTCCAAAACTATAAAAGTCATGCAGTTTCATGGCAAATTTGAATAAGTTTAATGCAAAATAATATAATTGTGTATTTCTTTTTTTTTTTTTTTTTAAATTTAAAACCAAAATTGCAAGTTATAAATGTACTTTGATATAATTATATTTTTATAATAGTTATATTTTTATTTTTTACAATATATAAAATTTTTACACAAATTGATATAGCTGAATATTGTGTGTGTGTTATTTATTTTTTTATTTATTTATTTTCAAGGTTTCTCAGCATCAGGTTAATGCTGTGCAGGCTTTAGCAAAATTAATGGGTTGGAAAGTGTTGTCAACATGCAATCACATAGGTGTTGGTCAGGTTGAACCAATAGGTAATGCGTCATCTGTTTTGATGGCTTCACCTACAGGAGATAGGTACGTTGATATATACCATCCAGCATGTAAAGGTTTGAATTATGATATTTTTCAGCTAAATGTGAAATAAAAGCTCAATTTAAACAGGAGGAAGTTAAATTCTTAATTTTTTTACACCTTATAATTTATATTAATAAATAATTGTAAAATAATAAGAGAAGTTTACCTCAGTATGGTACATAGAACACTTCCGTATGATACTCTCCAGAAATTAAAACGAAAAAATCAAAAAACTTACATTAGAGTAACAAATAGTTTAAAAATAATTAAAAATCAATTTCCTAAAACTAACAATTTTCCAAACCCCTTAACACTGCCTGGATAAGATTAACAAATATTCTTGCATTGCTTCTATAGCAATAGTATTCATTATATAGTGCAAGGAAGCCGCAGGCTTTTTCTGCACTAGCAAAAAAAAAAAAAACCACCAACTAGATAAGAAAATACAAATTATATGCTTCCCTCCTCATACAGGTAATTATACAGCTGACCTTTGAATTTATTCAAACTATCAGCCTTTACTTGTGAGAGCAACTTGTTCCAGCAATCAATGGCTAAAAGAAAACTTCATACAATCCAATCTAAATCTCATCCCCTGTAATTTGAATTTATGGCCCCTAGTTCTGGAATTCTTTATAACAGTGAAAGGTTCCACCTTTGTCCATTTACTAATCCCTCTGAGTGCCTTATAAACCTCAATCAGGTCACCTCTGAGGTGCCTGGTTGCCAAGCTCTGTAACCCACATAATCGGAGTCTTTCTTCGTATAGTCATCCTTTTACTGATCTCACCATGAAAGTTGCCTGTCTTTGCATCTTTTCAAGGAGCTCAATGTCTCTTTTTCAGATGAGGTCTCCAATTCCAGCATATCCCATTGCCGTGAAAATAGTCCTTTCTATTAACAAGCATTGGTTATGCCCAGGAAAATTCTACCCCATGAGCTGTGCATAATCTCATCATGGACAAATTGATTGGCCAAACTCTCATCATAAATTCCCTCATATCATATCTTAACTTTTATCACAACTGTTACAGGATTTAAATTTGACTTGAAGGAGATTGCATGGAGTAATTGTTCTGTGCAATTTCATTTGTTATGATATTGCTTAGAACAGTTATGACAGTTTTTATATGGTCAGTTTTTCAAAAAAAAAAAAAGTAAAAAGATTACTTATCAGAAACCAGAAAAAAACTTATATCAATACTTGAAGTTGTAATAACAGCAAAGGCTGCACGTATTAAGGAGAATACCAGTTCCACATATGGTTGAAGGCATATCTTTTCAAGAGAAGTAACAAGAGAGAATTTTTTTCCATTGCTTCTCAGTCTTATGGCTTAGATCATAGTGTACTTGCCTTGGTATCAGCTGAGGTACAGTTTATACCATCAGTAAGAATTACTTCCAACAACTGAGTAAACTTTTTAAAGGCAGTTAAAAGCAATTAAGAATAGGTAAAACAATATGTTACAAGTGATAAAAAATATACAGAGTAAAATATGCTAAATTCACAGGTAAGAAGCTTTTGAGACAGAACACCTCTTTATCAATATGGCAGTGAGTGGCACAATACAGTGTAAATAGCAAAGCTGTCATGTAACAAAGGAAAAAGCCAGGACACGATAATGCACAAAAAAATGAATAAAATAAAAATGCTATCCTCCAACTTCTGTCAAACTCACAAACATAACACACCCTCATAATCCAGGCACTTTATAGGATAAGCAAAGAAACAGGAATTTTAATGTTGGTAATAATAGACTATAACATCCTGCCAGAAGTTGAACACATCTAATATGGTAACTCTGTAAGACCCTGCTAAGTCACTCAAACACCTGGGTAGTGGATAGTCTATTGACAGTTAATAAAAACTCAATGTCACAGATAAGGGGACTTTGCTGTAAAGCAACATCATGATCTTGCATCTCAAGCTTATCAAGAACATGGGAAGGAATCCACACTGTGCAAAATATTCCATTACCGCAGCAATCTCAGTATCCTTGTACAAAATAGAACTGGAATGGGACCATGCCTGACGAAACAGAGCATGAGCAGTGCTCCACAAGTGTATAGGGTTGTGATGTGCAGACCCATAGTTAGCAAATTGGCATACAAACATAGACTTCCTGAAAACAGAGGTTTTGAGACATGAGTCCACATGATGCACCATCACATATAGAAAGGGTAGGACATTATCTGCCTCCAAGTCCATAGTAAATTGTATATGACGAGAGTGGGAATTGAGATAATGAGTGAGCAGAGGTCCTGAATGATTATGAACACATCATCGGTATAATACCACCAGAGCCAGATTGGACCCAGCAGATTCAAAAATATATTAACTTCTAGTTCCTCTATAACAACATTGGCTATGATAGATCTGACAGGAACACCCATAGCTGAACCCTTGATCTGCCTATAAAAAGATGACTGAACATTATTGTAGCCTTGGATAAACACAAAGCCCCAGTTGTAAAGTGACACCTGATATATGTACCTTAGGTAAGTAGCCCATAAAATTGTGAATTCTCCAATGTAATGCTTTATTGACCTTATTCTGTAAATACTAGGAATAAATAAGCTGATTAACTTTAGATTCTTGGCTCTTCAATATTTTAATAGTTTAGGATATTTGCTGTGTATGGCAACAGTATGTCTTCACAGTACCAGGTGAATTTCTGGTCAAAACAATTCAAGTGGGGTAGAGAGTCCATCGAAGATGATCCACATCCAGGAAGGCCCGTGACAGTGACCACTCTGGAAATGTGCCAAGCTGTGGAAATCTTTGTGTTGAATAACAGATGTTTAAAGTTGTCCCAAATCTCTAGGGAATGTCACATATCTGACGGAACAGTTACAACCATCCTCCATGAACATTTGAAGATGATTAAGGTCAGTACAAGGTGGATCTCCAGATTTCTGACTCCTGTGTAGGAGCAATTCACAGTACAGTATTATGAGGAGAATTTAGAGCTTTATGGAAGGGATCCTGAAACTTTCATCTCCGGAATTGTTGTAGGTGATGAAACATGGGTTCATCACTGGGATCCTGAAACCAAGCAAGAATCAATGCAATGGAAGCACAAGGGTTCTCCCCAACCCAAAAAATTTCGAACACAACCTTCAGCTGGCTAAATTATGGCCACTAATTTTTGGGATGCTGAGGGGAATTTTGTACATTCACTACTTGGAACACAAGCAGACAGTCACTGAGGAGTCATATGCATCCTTACTGTACAACCTAAGGGATGTCAAAAATGAAAAATGCCATGGAAAACTTTCCAGAGGTGTGCTGCTTCTTCACAACATTGCACGGGTCACATACTGTTGATGCTGTTTTGAGAGACTGTGACTTTACAGAACTTACCCATCCACCTTACAGACCAGATCTGGCCCCCTATTTCCTGTTTTAACACCTGAAGAAAAACATACATGGATGTTGCTTTCCTGGTGATAATGAACTGCAGTCTGCTGTTTCTGCATTCTTTGATGGACAGCACAAAGAATTTTATTTACTCTGTATACTTCCTCATTGCCAACAAAATAGAACAAGTGTACTGAAGTTCAGGGGAGTTACGTTGAAAAATAAAAGCAGATTTTTTGTCTATCTCATTTCCTATGTAGGTAGGTAAATAATTTATTGAATGCTCCTCTTACCTGTTATTTTAGCATATTTTACTCTGTATATTTTTATCACTTTTTGTATATTGTTTTATCTATTCTTGATTGCATTTAACTGCTTTTAACATGTTCATTGCCTCAATGCATATACAGTATGTGTAAATCGGCACTAGGAGTGTTTTGCTGTAACACATACAAGCAGCATTCTTAAGTGGTCGACAAACAAGTGCCATAAATGTAAAGGCACATGAAATTAATAACTACTCAGTATTGGCACACAGTTTTATGTTTTTTGCTTGTGTTGATGTTAGTTTATGTACATGAATAAACTTTTTATAAAACTTTAAGATTTGTTCTTATTTACAGCTCAGCATAAAAGTTAAGTGTTTACTTTTAGCAATGAATTGAAAACTTTTAATTTTCAACTATTATATACAAATTTTTGGAATACTGGAGATGTAGGAATGTTTATTTTTTCAGGAATTCTGAAAATTATGGCATGTTGAACAAGTTCTCTCACATTTAGGTGGCAGTGAAAATATTAACTTATTTTTAACTAATCTCTGTACATCCTTATTTTAATAAAATTTAGTCCATACTGGTAAGATCCTGGTCCATACTGGTTTATACTGGAATATACTGTTCCATACTGTAAGTAAGTTCATACTGTAAGATCTTTGACGCACAAGGCCTTTTTTCCCAACAACAGCTTATACCATTTTTACTGAACATTTGGAGAATAAAAACATCTTGCTGGGTACCCCACCTTCAGTGTAAAGGTGGGGAAAAAAAAAAAAAAAAAAAAAACAGATATTTGTTTTTTGCATCTTTGTTGCTATCTAGATGGAAAAGCGGTGTTTTTGTTTTACATTGAATCATTGCAATTGATGAAATGTGATTATGGTGGTTTTGAACTTTAAATAAAATAAGTAAGACAGTCTGCAGAATGACTTGCACTCTTCATCACCCAAATGCAGGAAAGTTTAATGGGAACCAAGAAATGAAACAAATGGCCATTGGCACAGGACGGGATAGGGAAATGGGCAATTTTAAAAGCTGATTTTCAGTGTGTTGGGGAGGATTGCATCACCTGACATGCCCTTGTGCACATTCCATTAGTAACCATGGAACAGTGGATATGTGCCCAATCTGCCTTCACTATCAAGGCATTTTACAAACACAGCGACAGCTATGAGACCTTTCAATGTTTATTTCATGTTCACTTTAAACTTAAGTATCAAGCTCCTGTAAAATCTGCTCATTCTATCGATGTAATTTTCATGTAATTTTGAAGAAATTGGTTCTGCTCTTAAAAAGTGGTCTCCAGGTGGAAAAAGAAGCACTATACCAGAAAACATGGCAGCTGTCAGGACCACTCTCGTACACAGCCCAAAGCATTACTACACATTGACATGCACTGTCATTGAACTTACATTATATGTACAACAAATAATGTACTAGAACTTAAATTTTCATCCTTACAAGGTACAGGTACTAAAGAATTAAAACCTCACAATCTCCTTACACACAAAAATTTTTGTCAAGAAATGCTGACTCCAGTCTGGTGGATTATGATGAAGGCTTTATTTACAATATATGGATGTCTGATGAAGCTCAGTTTTATCTAAATGGTTTTGTGAATAAACAGAACTTTCATTATTGGTTGGAAGAAAACCCCCACCAAATTCCACCAGCAGTGATTGCATATCAGTGTCAAGTGCAATTTCATCTTGTTGCATTATTGTCCTGCTTCCCCCCCCCCTTTTTTTTTTTTTTTTTTTTTTTGAAGATGATAATGGATTAGGTACTGGGTTTCCTCAGGTTAATGAGGACATTTGGTTTCAACAAGATTGGCATGAAAAGTAATCAGTATGTGACCTTTTTTTTTTTTTTTTTTTTTATGGGGGCACTGAAAAGCAAGATGTACTCTCATTGTGCACACAGTATTGAAGAGCTGAAAGAAGAAAAAAATGGCTGAAATTCCTTTGGAAATGCTATGCTGCATCATGAGAAATGTGTGGAAGATAAGAATGCCTGCACAGAGATGACTTCCATCTCAAGGACATCTTCTAAAAAGATGATGTCCTTAAGATGACTTCCATCTCTGCATGTTATGTAGTTTAAGATAACATATTTGTTAACTTGACAAATACAAATTCTTTATTGATTATTGAGAAACTTGATTTTTGAAATCATCTGTTTCCCTGCTTTCCCTTTTTTTCCACCTATAGTTGTTCTTTAGATTTGAGTTCTTCCAGATTAGACAGTGAATAGAGAATATTATAGAGTGGATTCCGGTTATTTGGCCCACCGGTTAAATTGGGGCAGCCATTTATTTGGGGCAAATCTTAAAAAACAGAACCCAATAGAGAAAATATCCAGGGTTTACTTCGCTTAATTGGGACAACATGCCATTTAATCGGGGCAGGAGACGGCAGCATTGGAGATTACTCTGCGATCGTCTCCGACCATACCACGTTGTTCGGTCAGAGAGTTCGGGCTTTTCTGTTAGTGCAATCTATCATAAACGGATAGTAAACTTGATCTTATCGAATTTGTGATAATACCGACAGCTGGAATTCTGTGGGTTATTATGGTGAAATGTGTTTATACTTTCATGGAATCTTCAACCATATGAAAAAAAAATGGCACCTCCATAGCCAGGTGGGAAGGAGCAGCAGTGTGTAGCACATGCTTCTTGATTAGACCGGGGTTCGAGTCCGTGACCACCAAATACGGAGGATGCGGAAAGGTCAGGGAATGACCACCGCATATTCCCAGCAATATGGCCTTAGTTGCTAATGCTCCTAAAAACCAAAATAACTAACTATGAAAAAAAATTAATTTTCATAATCTTCTCTTCATTCCTTTTTTTAAAGTTTCATAACTTGTTACTCTGTTCTCACTTGCGTGTATCGTGTTACTTGCAATTTGTGTGTGCCGTGTTCTTTGTTATTGATTGCTTATCTTTTTACTTTTTTAAATTTTAACCCCCACCCACAAATGTCAGTGAACAGAAATGTCAACTAGTTAGTACTTAAAGCACAACGTGTTGTCGGTGCTAAGAGAATTATGACCAAACAAGATGGTGTCCTTACACCCACAAGAAATGTTATCCTTACCTTCAGCAGTCCGAATCTCCCAGAATCAGTAAAAGCTGGCTACCTTTCCTGTAAGATCCGACCTTATATTCCAAATTCACTTAGATGCTTTAAATGCCAGAAGTATGGTCATTCTCAAACAGCATGCCAAGGTAAGACAATCTGTCCCCTGTGTGGCTCATCAGAGCATTCCCAAACTGAATGTACAGCAGCAACGCCAAAGTGTCCCAATTGCCAGGGTACTCGCCCCGCATATTCTAGAACTTGCGAATTATGGAAAATGGGAAAGAAAATAATGAAGTACAAGGTAGAGAAAAATGTATCCTACCAAGAGGCACGGAAACAAATATTAAATGTGATGCCTGCCAAAACATATTCCAATGCAGTCAAAAACACTAAAGAATTTTCTACACAGACTTATATTACTATTCCTCCTAAATTATCTCTTAATCAATGGGCTAGATCCATCCTTGCAGATGGTGAGACACTGACAGCAACAAAGACAAAGAGTCCATCAAATTTTACTAATACAAAGCCATCCAAGCCACAACAAGACGTTCCCAACTCAGGCACATTATTAAAGGAGAAAGATGCTCATCGTACACAAAATAAACCAACTGAACGAACTATGGAAATCGATGAGAAGGTAGATAATGAGGATGCTGTTCTGCTTCATGCTGATGATGAGATATATATTACTCACCCAGTCTTTTCAAAACGAGAGAAATATAAACAGGATCGAGGGGAAAACAAACGATCAGATCAATCCACCTAACCTAAACCCAAGTAATGTAGAAAATTATTCAATGGAATTGTAGAGGACTAAGAAGCAATCTTGACGAATTAAAATACTTAATGCACCAGCATGATCCTGCATGTATTTGTCTACAGGAAACTTATTTATCACCAAATTATACCCCATACTTCTCACGGTATACACTATATAGACGTGACAGATGTTCTGAGTCTCCAGCAAGAGGAGGAGTAGCAATATTAGTTCGTAGTAATGTACCATCGAAACCCATTCAGCTTTCCACTAATCTAGAAGCAGTAGCCGTTCGTATTGTTCTTGGAATTAATCTCACTCTTATCTCCATTTATATTCCACCAAACGTTTTATGTTCCATTGCAGAACTTGACAATTTACTTAATCAACTGTCCCAACCTGTATGCTTTCTAGGTGATCTAAATGCTCATCATCCTTTGTGGGGTTCCCCGAACATAGATCGTAGAGGGAGGATGATCGAAAGTGTACTTGATAACCATCACTTAACACTACTGAATACCAGTGTGCATACTTACATCCACTTGCCTACAGGTTCTAGTTCTGCTCTGGATCTGTCCATATGTTCCTCGTCCATCTATCCTAGCTTTGATTGGACAGTATTAACTGACCTTCACAACAGTGATCACTTTCCTATAATTTGCAAAATACAGACGGATACAAACTATACATCTAACCAAAGAATTACCTGGAATTTTAATCGAACTAACTGGGATATGTTTTCGAAAACAGTGCAATTTAATAACCATTTTATTCTTACTGAATCTATTAATAATGCTACTAGACATATAGTAGAAGAACTACTCGGAGCTGCTGCCAGCACAATACCGAAAGTTAACCTTACGAAACAAAGGTATAATTGTTGGTGGGCAAGGGATTGCTATCTTGCCAAAAGAAAACAAAACAAAGCTTGGAACATTTTTCGCTGAAATGCTACAATGGATAACCTTATAAACTATAAACGGCTGAAAGCTGAAGCACGCCGAATTCGTAGAAAAGCTAAACAGGATGCGTGGATTCGATTCAGTTCTACCATCTGCAGAAACACTAACCCCAGAATAATTTAGAGAAAGATCCGTATCCTCAGTGGAAAGTGTCAACCAACCAAAGCCCCAATCCTGTCCTGGAAAGGAATGGATATTTCTTCTCCAACTGATATTGCAGAGGCTTTAGCAGAAACATTTGCAGTCACTTCATCGCTTCAATCTTATGAAGACTCATTTAGACGCAAAAAAATGTCCGTGGAAAAATATAAAATTAACTTTGTTACAAGACAATCTTATTCTTATAACCTTCCGTTCACTATGAATGAACTCAATGAAGCTCTCTAGAATTCTAGAAATAGTTCTGCTGGACCAGATGGCATTTTCTACATAATGCTTCGCCACCTCAACTCAAACTCAAAATCTGTACTACTGAAATTTTACAATCGAATCTTTGAGGAGAATGTTTACCCTGATACATGGCATCAGTCAGTTGTGGTAGCCATAGCGAAACCCGGTAAAGATGCTTCCTCCCCCAATAGTTATCGTCCTATATCTTTGACCAGCTGTTTAGGAAAGATGGTTCACAAGAGACTTGTCTGGATTGTTGAAGATCAAAATGCTATATCATGCCATCAATTTGGTTTCCGCCGTAACAGGAGTACAACTGATGTCCACATCAAGGTTGAAGCTCACATTCGAAATGCTTTTCTTAAAAAAACAGCACATGGTAATGATAACCTTCGATATTACCAAAGCATTCGATACAACCTGGAGATATGGAATTCTCCAAGACTTATACAAACTTGGACTGAGAGGTAACCTACCTAGATTCATTCAGAATTTTCTTCACCTCAGGACCTTTCAAGTAAGATTCCAGAATGAGCTGTCCAAAATTCACACACAAGAAGAAGGAGTACCTCAGGGATCAATTTTAAGTGCCACACTCTTTGCATTACGTACCAGCAACATTATAAGAGACATCCCAGCCACAGTAGAAGTTTATATGTATGCAGATGATCTTGCTATTTCCTGTCAATCATCGAACATGGCTACCATTGAAAGACAACTACAGATAGCAATAAACAAAATTGAAACTTGGACAGAAAGCAACGGCTATCAATTAACCGAGGGGAAAACAGCAGCAATACACTTCTGTAAATTACGATCGCTTCATCCGGAACCTGTATTAAAACTGAAAGGCAGAGAAATACCGATGACAGATTCCATAAGATTATTGGGTCTGAACTTAGACACCAAATTAAATTTCCGCAAACATGTAACCTATCTATGAACTACATGCCTCCAGAAACTAAACATCCTTCATGCAGTATCCTCAACATCTTGGGGTGCTGACAGACAGTCATTGCTGAATTTATATCATTCTCTAATCCGGTCACGATTAGACTGTGGAGCTGTAGTATATGCATCAGCTAAAAACAGCATCTTATGGTCTGTGAACACCATTCAACACAGTGTCCTTCGATCGGCACTAGGCGCCTACAGAACCTCGCCAGTACAAAGCTTGTATATAGAAGCACATGACCCTCCCCTTTATCTTAGAAGACAACGCCTACTCTGCCAATATGCTGCCAAAAAAAAAAAAGCTTTCCAACTCACCCCTGTTGGGTATACCTCAACCAACCCTTATGGCCAACACCTTATGAATCCAAGCCTAATGAATCCAGATCTGCTGGGATTCGTCTTCTAGAAGTAATAAAAAAGTGGAAACTCGATCTCAACAAAATTGCGGAAAGTGCAAATATGCCTTTACCTCCATGGAATAGACATCATATAAACATTGATCTTTACTTCGCTCAGTGGCCAAAAAATACCATTCCACTATGTAATATCTGACAGTTGCATGCCAACTAAACTTCACAACACACTGGGAAACTCATAATCTATACGGATGGATCTAAGACCCAGTCACATGTAGGTGCAGCAGCCGTGTTCCCTTCGCATGTAATTTCAAAATCTCTTCCAGTTGAGTGCAGCATTCTATCTGCAGAACTGTATGCTATACAGCTTGCATTAAGTGAAATATGTCAACAGTCGTCCCTCTCTGTCTTAATATACTCAGATTCACTCAGTGCTATTTCAGCCATACAGGGTAAACGACATTCTTGTCATCCTCTTCTACAAGAAATTAACTTTCTAATCAACTGTTGTCAAAAGAAACACCCTGAAATAACTCTTTGCTGGATCCCAGGACACTGCGGAATAGAAGGCAATGAAAAAGCAGACATTGCAGCTAAGTCAGCATCAGAACTGCCAAACAGAACAAGGATAGTCCCACACACTGATTTTAGTCCAATCATTATTAGAGAAAGTGAAAATGAATGGGCCCAAATATGGAAAAATTAAGTCAACAATAAACTACAGGAAATAAAACCTAATCGAGAAATATGGAACTCTAGCATCAGAGACAGTCGCAGAGAAGAAGTAATACTTGCCAGACTGAGAATTGGCCATACTCATCTTACTCATTTGCATATATTGAGAAACAAAAATCCCCCACTCTGTGTTCAATGCCAAGTTCAGCTTTCAGTAAAACACATTCTTTTGGTATGCCCTTGATTCAGAAATTCCAGATCCCTTTGTTTTCAGAGTTCATACAATAACCAGAAACCAGTTACCCTTCAACAGATCTTGGACAATTCTGCGAATATAGATGAATTGTTTAATTTTATTCGGCAAATCAGATTTGATAAACAAATCTGAAAAAAATGTTTGATTTACTTTAAAAACTTGGAAAGACACATCTTGGCCACTGATGCCCTTGTGTCTTAAAACCATTAAACAACAACGATGTCAGGATAGGGGTCTGGCATTGTCATATTCAAGGAGAAAGTTTCTTTTCTTCTCCAGTCTCATTCTTACAATTAGTGTCTTCTGCATCTCCAGTGTCTCCACATAGCAAACAGAATTGATTGTGTGTTCCCATTCCAGGAAATCCATAAGGAATAACCCCTTTCTTCATTCAAAAAAATGGAAGACATGATTTTTCCAGCAGATTACTGAACTTTGAATTCTTGTGTTGGCAGACTGCTGTTTTGACTCCAATGCATAGTGATGTACCTAGATCTCATTTTCAGTAGATGACTGAGCCTTGAATTCTTCTTTATTAGACTATCCTTGTGTTGCCACACCATAGACTGCTTTTTTGATTCTTGTTCATAGTGGTGTGCCCAGGTCTCGTCTTCAGTCATGGTGGATTCATCACCCATGGTCTTGTACTGCTTCAGAAGATGAGCACAAACCTACACTAACTACTTCTTGTTATCTGGAATTAGCTTTCATGGAACTTGCCTCTCACGCAATTTCCAGTATCCTAGATTATACAGAACTGTTTTCAGTGCATTAAAACCTATTACCACTTGCATATACATTTCCACAGTCTTAATTGTCAGCCTTCACAGATCATTTTATTCACTCTCCTAATTTTCTGCCATCACTGCAGTGCGAGGATGGCCCGGTGGGTTAGGCATATCACTGATATGCCTAACCCACCACATAGACAGTCATGTCCCCATAAACATTCTTCAAATATTAATGAATCTTGATGGATGAAACAACCTCAGTACTCGGGAATTATAACACATTGATACTTCATAAGCACATCAGTGTCATTCTCCACTCTCACAGACTACTACAGCTTCTTGCTACCTATTGTGCAGTATTGAAACATGCAGGATATTTCCAGTAATATTTACATTTTATGTGCAATATCACACCAGCAGGGAAAAAATTTGGAGAGGCATTAGTTTTGGAGGTGATCCTATATAGTTAGCAGTAGCATTAGTAGAGGCATATGCTACAAGAAAGCAAGCTTATACAGCATCAGCCAAAAAACCCTTCCCATTTCACCTCTCCATCATCTGCTCCAAATTTTTGTCCAGTTTTTTCTTGAATTTATTTAAGCTATCAACTTCCACAATGACAGAAGTTTGTTCCAGCAATTAGCCACCCATGACTAGGGGCAAATTTCTGCACATCTGTTCTGCAACTGTCTTTCTTCAATTTGAAATTATGCTGCTCAAGTACATAATCAGAGCAAGAAGTAAATCCCATCAGCATTGAGCTTGCTCAAACCATTCAAAGCCTTATACACCTCGATTAGCTCACCTTGTAGGTGCCTAGTCTTCAGACGCTGCAATTTGCAGAATTTAACCCTTTCTTGGCAGGGGCATCCCATTTGTATCCATATTCTGTATCCGTTCCAGAGCTCGACATCTTTCCTAAACTGAAGCCTCCAGATCTGTATGCAGTACTCAATAGGTAGAAACTGAATGTTAAACTTCAGTTGCCACCTATCAGCCCATTTGCCCAACTTTTCTAGAACCAATTGCAGCTGCATACTGTCATTAACAACAATGGTCCTAACACAAAACCCTGGGGAATGCCACTAATAACATTGGTCCATGACAAGCATTGTCCATTGATTACCGCTCTCTGTCCTCGCCCACTCAACCATCCTTTTATCCATAGCAGCAACTTTTCCTTAATGCCATACTGCTCCAATTTGTACAGCAGCCTTCTATGTGCAACAGTGTCAAAAGCTTTCCTGAAATCCAAGTATATGATATCAAAATTATTTTTTACATCCAGTTCCTTTGTGATCACATCGTAGTATCCATCAAAATTGGTCAGAAAGATATCCCCTTAAGGAACCCATGCTGTGTCTGAACTATAACTTCAGTCTTATCTAGATGATCCTGCAATGCTTCGTTAACCATTGTAACTCCATTATTTTCCCGGAGCAATATGGCCTTAGTTGCTAATGCCCCTTCAAAAAAAAAAAAAAAAACCCAAAACCCATTATTTTCCCCACAACAGAAGTTAAACTAACAGTTCTGTAATTACTCATGTCATTCTTTGATCCCCCTCTGTGAATTCGGGATACATTTGCATGTCTCCAGTCCATGGGGACCTCCCCTGAATCCAAGGATGGTATCATAATTATGTCTAAGAGTTTGCTTACTTCCTTTGCTGCCTCCCTTAATATAACTGGATAGATCCCATTCAATTTCAACAATTTTTCCTCCACTTTCCCCTCAGTTATTACAAAATCATTTAGCTCCCTATTAGAGTTGGATAAACTTCTGGCCTCCACTTCTCTACAGAAATCCTCATGTGTCTATGTAGATGCAAAATACTCATTCAGTTTGTCAGCTACCTGAGCAGAATCATCAACAGTCGAACCATTGGTATGAAGTGGACCAATCTGATTCATCCCCTTCCTTCTAAAGTTTACATAAGTAAAGAAGTCTTTGCTGTTTTTCTTTGCATCCTTTGCCAAAGATTTTTCATAATCAGCCTTCGCTTGCCAAACTTCCTTTGTGACTTGATTACACACTAGCTTGTATCTACCTTAGGCTTCTCTATTGCCTGACAATTTATGTGCATCCCATGCATTTTTCTTCTCTGCCACAAGTCTCATTAATTCATCTGACATCCATTTGGGCCTAAACCTAGAGCAGTATTTCTTAGCTGGAACGAAAACCCTAGTAGCTTCCAAAATTACTCCCTCGAATGCTTCCCATTTAGAATTTTCTGTTGGTAACATCATTAGTTGGTCTCTGTATAGAACCTAAAAAATCTATGAGACCACTGTAGTCACCTTTACGGAAGCAAAACCCTTCCTTTACCACTGTTGGTAGTTACGTCTTTGAGAAAATCCCAGCTCAGCACACTGTGATCACTGTCACCAAGTGGTTCCTTTAACTGCAGATTGATGATAGGCACCTCTGTAGCCAGGTAGGCAGGAGCAGCAGTGCGTAGCACACACACTTCTTGATTAGACTGGGGTTCGAGCCTGTGACCACCAAATACGGAGGGTAAGTAAGTAAGTAAGTGTTTTTAGGGTCAAGCGGCACCTGGGGTTCCCCCCATCTCCGCGTAGTTTACGTTGTGGTGTATTACAGTACACTGTAAATGCCAGAGATTTAAAAGTGTATGGATCTTGGATCGTGTAATGTCGTGTACCGTTGTTCTTCTGGCCATTTAGCCGCTGGACCCCTGTTGGGATCCAACGTTGCCCCACTTACGCCCCGTGGAGGCAGGCCAGGAACTCCGTAGACTTAGTTTACTCTGGCAGGTCCTGCCGCTTAGTTTCCTGAGATTTCGGCGGCTAGGACCAAAAAAAAAAAAAAAAAAACTTTGGGTGGCATATTCCAATGGTCATCAAGAAAATAAAATAAAGTGATTTTTATTATTTGCGTTGACGTGGGGATATTATCGCTTTAATTTTTTAGGCCGAATGCTGGGCGTATGGCGGTTTTGATGTATTAATTTTGATGTGTGGGACTTCGCTAGCGTGAAGATAGAGGGGAAGGAGGCAGAAGACTGGGGGGAAAAGGCAGAAGTATGGAGCCAATAGAGAAGGCGGCCCCAGTTTCAGTGGGGCATGCCCATGCCCCACCAGAAAGGAAACAGGGGATGGCGAGAAGGGGGGACCGTGTGGCCGTCCCCTCCTCCCGGGGAGTTAGGAATTATAGGTGAAGAGGGCTAGAGTGCCCTCTTCAGGTCTCCAATATGGCCTTTGTCTCACGTCTGTTTCTCTTCATTGTCACTCATGGGGCAAGCTGCATCCTTGTGTTCCTCTTTCATTGGTTCAGCATCCTTCTCTGATGCATATTCCAATGGTCATCGATCATTGGTTGATATCCCCGTCCTTAGTTTCCCGTATTCCTTGGTGTCCATATTTGGTTTCATTACTCCTGTTGGCCTTGGTGGATGGCTATTTGTAGTTTTCTTCTGGAGAAGACGTCCTGGGCAAAGCGACTAAAGGCCGCAAATTCTTCTGGTGTGTCCAGGAGATGATGTTCCTGGGTGTTAGGGATGTATTTAATTTTCGTGATCATTTGACATCTGATGTCTTCGTATATTTCACACTGATGCATAACGTGATGCCATGTTTCTAGTTCGCCGCAGAGACAGTGTGATTCCTCGATTATGCCCATGGCATTTAATTTGGCCTTGAAAGGCCCGTGGCCGGTGAGTAGAAAAGTAGTGTTTAGGCCTGGGTACAGCCATGCGGGAGCCTTGGGATACAGCTTGGTTACTTGGGGAATAAATTTTTTTGTTACCGCTCCTTTTTCTCCGTCTGTCCATCTTCTCTGCCAAATTTGTACAAGGTGGTCCACTATTTTTTGTTTCTCGTTTTTCCTGTTATTGGTGATATCAATGGTAAGACTGTTGTAGGTGGTTTGGGTTCCTTTGGCTAGTAGATACATAAGTCCGCAGCGGGTTACCTCTAAATCCAAGGGTAGGGTCCCCGCAAGGACCTGTAGGGCACTCGTACTAACCGTGTTACATGCTCTTGTTATTGTTAATAATATGTTGCGTTGGATCGTGCCCAGTATCCTTTTATTCACTGCTGTTTCTGCTTTCTTGTACCATATGGGAGATCCATATGTTATTATCGGGATGAAGATGGCTTTATAATACAGGGACAGGGTTCTCCTGTTTAGCCCCCAGTCCCTGCGTGTAACTCTGGCAACGAGCGCTGTGTATTTCCGCAGTTTCTCTTTTAGATAGATTAGGTACGGTTTAAATGATAAGTTCTGATCGATGATCAGTCCCAGATATTTAATTTGCGTTGACAGTTTGATTGTTTGTCCTGCCAGCTTGATTTAACCTAAGGTTTAACCTCCCTCTCAATAGTACTGAGTTCGTCTTCGTTGGCGAGATTGTTAAGGTGTGTAGTTTTGCCCAGTTCTGCAAGGTTTCAAGGGCTTGGTTTCCAAGCGTTTCAAGGTTCTGTCTGGAATCCGCCGCGACCGTCAGTACGAGGTCGTCTGCGAAGGCCTGGGCCTCCACCTCCCCCAGGTCCATGGTGAGGAACTCGTCAAACACTATATTCCACAGGAGCGGCCCCAGGACAGATCCCTGAGGGCAGCCCCTGCGGACCGGCCAGGTCAACTTCTTGTAGAGCGTTATTACTTGGACGTTTCTGTCCGAGAGATAAGTTTTGATGCTCCTGTACAAATTGCTTGGTGTTCTCGCTGCCCTGAGCCTGCAAAGGACGCTCGGCCACCAGAGGGTGTCGAACGCCCCAGCAAAGTCGACGGCTATGACAAGGAAATATTTCCTGGTACACTGCATCGCTTTGGTGATTAGGCCTTGGACGGCATCTATGGTCGAAGATCCCGATTTGAAGCCGTATTGCTTGGGTGAATTCAGGTTTGCCTCATTATAGTGGTTGTGGATCCTTTTATGTAATAATCTTTCGTAAAGCTTGCTTAGTGTCGACAATAAGGCTATGGGTCTATATGAATTGGGATTTTCCTGGTGTCTGTTTCGATTTTTGAGGATCAGTTTTAGATTGGCCGTCCTCCAGCTGGTGGGGAACTGGCCCTCTTTGATACAGGTGTTGTACAGTCGGAGCAGGAGGTCCGGCATAACCTCCGCTGCTTTCTTGACCATTTCCGGCTCGATGAGATCGGGGCCAGGGCACTTTTTGTTCCTGGTTTGTGATACCGCTTCTTGTAGTTCGTTGGCTGTGAAAGGGGGTTCTAGTTGTTGGGTCTCATATTCTTCGTTTGCTTGGCAGATGGCTTTCTGGTCCTCTGTTAGTATGCCTGGTGGCTCTTGGATTAGATTGCTGAGTATATTCTTTATTGAGTCCTGCCATGTTGCAGTGAGTGTTCCTTGCGCCGTCTTTGTTGCGGTCATCACTTCGCCTCTGGGGAGTTTGTTTGTGGCGATTTTATACACCACTCCCCAGGGTTCAGTATTTCCTCTTACTTGGACAAGTCGTTCCCAGGATGTTTTCTTGTTTTTCTTAATAGTTTCTGTATAAACGTTTCGGATCTGTCTATATTGTTGTCTCAGTTCTGCAACTTCCGCCTGGGGCCATGTTCTTCGTGCCCTTTGATACTGCTTTCTTTTATCCTGTACTTGTCTTCTCATTCTTTTCAGCTCCGGGGTCCACCATGGCATTGCTCCCGTCATCGGAGTTTTCCTTGTCATGGACGCTTCCGCTGCATTGATGATTATGCAGGTTATATCTTGTGCGAACTGGCTGGGGTCTATCCTTTCACCTTCGGTCTCCCGTCTGTCCAAGTCCTCCATGTACTGTCTCCCTTGGGTGGATAGGAAATTGCAGTAGGCGTCCCAATTTGCTTTCCCGATTGCGAATCTGTTTGACAGGTATTTAGTGGCGACTGTTCGAGCCTGATTCCTTTGTATGCTGTAAGTGATGGTTCGGTGGTCAGACGTAGTCCACGCGTTTTGTACAGTCCAGTGGGTTACGTTTGTATCTATATTTCTGGACGTTAAAGTTATGTCGATCGTTTCTTCCCATAGCATGTTACAATACGTTGGGAGGCAGAACGGCTGGTTTATGACTGTAAATATTGAATTTGCTAGGAAGTCTTCTAGTTTCCGTCCGTTTGAGGTTCCCCTGCGGTCCGGTTTGGCACTGTGCCAGACAGGTGATCGGCAGTTAACATCCGCTCCAATCAAGATTTTATGCCCTACCAGGGATGTCTGTACTGATTGTAGATATGTTGTGGCAAAGTCGATTTCTACTCCAGGCCTACAGTAGAGGGCTATTATGTAGTAGCTGCCTATGGAGCATATTATATGGGCACAGGCTGCCCAGGGCGTGCAAAGTTGTGGTATCTTTGTAACCGTTATCTCTGGATTTCTTACTAGTACTGCTGCCCAGGGGGTGTCTTCGTTGCTTTGAACAATTTTATAATTGAGCGGGTATCCCCTTACTTGTTTCTGATTGGTATACGGTTCTAAGACTATGATGATGTCGGCATTATCCTCATCTGCTTGGAGTCGTACCTGCTCAACAACCGCTCGAGCTCGCTGGGCGTTTAGTTGGTGTATCTTTAGTACGCCGCAATTGTATTTTTTATGTTGTACTACCATAATCGATTCTTTGTTGGTAGGTGCCTTTTACCTTGAGGTAAGTGGGACAGTTTGAGTCTCGGATGGAGTGGTTGTGATCCATTCTGAGGCTTTTGCAATTGGTGCAGATGGATTCCTTAATTTTGTTGGGGCAGGTCTTAAAATCATGTCCCCTCTCTGAGCAGTGGCCGCAGGTTGGTTCCTTTTGGGCACAGGTGTGAGTGGTGTGGCCATATTTGCAACATCTAAAGCATGTCGGTATGGCCACATGTTCTCTAAAACGGAGGCAGCTCCACTCGACAAAAATCCTGCTTTGGTTTTTTAGGACCTGCCAGGCGGGCGGAGTCAGCTCAACTGTCCAGTTATATCCTCCATTTATTTTGGACTGCGTTCTGTATTTTGGGGTCAGCAGTGTCGCCCCTTCTTGATTCGGTAGGTGGCTTTTTAGGTTTCTTCTATATATTTCTTCCGTGAGTTGTTGTGGTTGTAGATTTTGGTCCACATTGAAAATAACTATTGATGGGCCTTTCTTTTTTGGGGTCTCTGCCATGAGTCCCAGGGTATTTAGCTTGGGGTTCGTTATTATCTCCTCGGCTTCCTCCTTGCTTTCCGTCTCAATTACGATACCAGGACTTCTTGTTTTTCGGATAGACTTTATCCTAGTGTCTTCGAAGTCCTCTTTGAGATTGTTTATGACTTTTTGCTTTATTTGCTCACTGGTCGGTCTCTCTTCTCCGGTGGGTCTCAGTATGACGATGTTCGGGGTTTTCAATAATACTTTCTTTTGTTGGATTTCCACTTTGTTTGTTTTCTCTGCCTCGTTTGGTATATTCCTCAGCGTTTGAGCATATGTGGGGGCGCGCTGTGGCATTTTATTTGCCCCACATTCCATATAGGTTTGTAGCCGTGTAGCTATTCTCTCACTTTCTAAGTATGTACCATGGAGAATTGTCTCCATTTTGTGAAATATTGTCACAATTTGAGACCTCAGTCCGGAGGAGATCCTGTTAGGGTTCTCTTTGAATATATTTTCAAGGGCCGTTTTTAAAATAAATGTTTTCTCATAAACGGAGCCCTCTGGAAGAGTGGGGTTCAGGGGTGGTTCCTGTTGTTTGTCATCGTTGTTTGTTTCCCTTTGAGATGCTGTGTGGTCGTGCTGTTCTCTAGACTCGGTCTGGGAGCGGGTCACTCGCTTATTTTTTCGCTTGGCTTGAGATGCTCCTGATCGGGTGTCCTCGATATCTTCTGTCTCGTCAGTAATGTCGAGGTGGTCACTTTGTGACTGCATCAAGGATTCCATAATTTTTTCTGTTTTCCCTTCCATTTAGCGAATTCCGGATAACCGGGAGAGTTCGGTTTATCGGGCGTATGTTGGGATGATCTGGTAAGGCACTGAAAATGCTGTCGGACGATGTCCTTCACAAATCTGTGGTTGAATTTGGAGGCACACAGGTGGTTATTGAAGTTTTGTGCTATCCCCTTCGGTCACTAAGGGGGGGGGGGGAAATAGCCTAGTGTGAAAATGCTCCCAGAAGAGCAGGGTCACTTCTCATAGGGGCTTCGTGGGGCGCCGGAGGCGATAGTGTCATTAGTAATTCCGTGGAATGCATAGGTAAGGAGTTCACAGTCAGCCAGGCAAAGTTTATGGCAAGAGGGGGGGGAGTCACTGAATTCATTGCTTCTGGTTTAATGTACACATATGGCAGTTAATACACACACACATAATATAACATGCAGCAGTTATCAGCACAGTTTGATGGAGCAAACTTCCTGCTCGGTTTTAACACGGTTTGGGAACCTCCCCAGTCAAGTGCAAACTACCGACGTGGCCACTGCTTTATATCAGTGCCTCTCTATGGCCTTGCCGCCAGCCACATGGTGACCATTGTAGGTCTGGCAACAAAGGACACAGATAAAAACGCTGGTAGTTTACTAAATTCCCAGTAGAATATAAAAATAGTCTCACCTAGGGAATCCTCCGATTAAGTTCTTTCAGCTTGAACACTTTTTTGAACTATATGCACATTTTAAACTACTAAATTCCATTAAAAATCAGGAGCGCGATAAAACGTGTCCTAACACTAAGGAGGGTGCGGAAAGATCAGGGAATGACCACCGCATATCCCCGGAACAATATGGCCTTAGTTGCTAATGCTCCTAAAAACCAAATAACAAACAACAACATCTGCAGATTCCTAATGCATGAATAATCACTGCTGATAATCAGATCAAGAGTATTATTCCCTTTGGTTGTCTCTTGCACATACTGCTGTAGAAAACAGCCATCTAGTAAGTCCACAAAAGTCTTGCTAGTGTGCGAGTGACCAATCCACAAGTTCCAGTCAATATCTGAAGTTAAAATCCCCATTATAAGACATTCTGATTTACTAGCCCACTCTATTTCTCTGTACAGTGGTTTGTTGTACTCATCAACGTCATTAGGCCGCTAACACACTCCTACTCTCATTTTTGCTTTCACAGTGCTTATGTCACACCAAACTGACTCAGCATTGCACTGGCCACCCATATCAACTCAATGTACTGCCTTAGATTTTGTGTTTCTTAACTAACAGCATAACCCTTCCTCCCTTCCTATCCTGTCTGTACTTTCTGTACATATTGAAAATTAAAATTCAGCATTTCTTATATCCAAGTGGTATCACATCTCTGATATCCCAACAATATCCACCTTTGTTGTCTTGACCACACTTAAAATTCATCAAATTTATTTACTATACTCCTAACATTGGTGTACATGCAAATATACATACACCTGTTCTTACTCTTAGTTACCTGAACACAGCCCATGTATTTACTTGTTCCATGATGACTCCCAGCAGTTCTAGAAATTCCTAATGCCTTGCTTCCCAAGCTGCTGCTCATTCCAATAGAAGCAATGCAAGAATCACTTTTACCTCTGCCTACGGCCATTGTTAATCTATGTATAAGTATTTCCCCCAAGCTAGCAGCTTTTCAACCCACTTAGCACTGCCTCGATAGCGTCAGCAAATATTCTTTCAACCGTTCTATTTAAGTGTATCCCGTGCCTGTAGAAGCAGTCTCTCCTGTTAACAGGCACAGACCACGCTGAGAAAAATTCTACCCTATGATCCTTGCACAATCTCTCCAGGGCCAAATTGATTGACAGTGCTCTCATCATGTACTCGCTCCTATTGTGTCTGTGCAGAATTGCGGACACTTTCAGTTATGGACAACACTGTTTAAGTACTCACAATGAAACATATGATTACATTGAAGGTTTATAATTGGATTTCGTTCAGATTTAATAAACTATGTCATTTATGAAATCTCTGCAGAAGTTATTGACTGTCCCTCATATTAAATTTGACAGATTTTAAATATATGTTTTTATATTTTATTAGTTCTAATTTTCTTAATGATATTTTCTTATGCTACCTCTTTATAGAGTAATTGCTGTTCGATGTGGGCCACAGACTGGTGTGCAAGTTAGTGTTTCATATTCTCCACAACAACAGGACTTTTATCCCAGCACTTTAGTTAGAGATCGAAAATGGCAGAACCTAGGAGGAAATTTCCGAGAAGTTAGTTGGGAAAGGATGGAAGGACGAAACTTTCTAAATAAAATGGAACATTTAATGGCTAGTCTGACACCTTGTTAAGTACATACTAAGTTGTATACTGTGTACTCAAGCATGCACGCACACACAAACAATTCTAAACTCCTTAATGTAAAAATTAAAAGTCCTGGTGGTTTTTACAGCTTTCATTTGTCATTTATTTCATATATTTATTAATAAGTAGGCCTCCATAGCCAGCTGATCAGGAGCAGGCATGCAATAGCACGTGCTCTTTGAGTAGACCGAGATTCAAGCCACTGTCTGCTAAATACAGTTGATCTGCCAACCCACAATAGACCAGCATGGCAAATTATGGTCCATGTCTCAACATGACTTGTTGAGGAGACCTCCATTGTGCAGTGGATTGACAATGGCTGCAGATTTATTTATTTATTAAATAAAATAAGTTACCATTTAAGTAAAATTGTACAGTAGACCTGTAGTTTTATAATATAAGGCAACCAAAGGCCTAGCACCAATAACCAAATATTCTGTTAATAAGAGCTGAAGCCATTGTACCGTAGCATCAGCTGTTACTCATTCAAGTATAGGGTATTAAATTTTGTATAGTAATATGATGTAGAAAGCAACAGTAGATTGTATTATTTAATAACAAAGACAGTTGTTTCTTATCTTGCAGTGCACTGTATTATTTTTTTATTTGCTTTATTTTTTAATGCTTTTTTTTTCTTCAAATGTAAGGAAATCTTTTCAACTTCATATATCTCTTGTTAGCAGTGCAATAGCATTGAAGAACTGCTTTAATGAATTATTAGCTCATTTATATTTTGTTTAAAAAATTAAGACTTTAGACTTTGATGTGGATGAATGGGAAATCCTAAGTCAAGCAGGAATATCCAAAACACCTGTTGCCCTGCTGTAATATTAAATCTGTACAAACTTCGTTTAAAAAGTAAAATTATAGTAACCCTATAAAGTGCCATTTTTATACTTGCACTTGCTGACCAAAACATTAGAAAAATTTCTAATGTTTTGGTCAGCAAGATTATAAAAATACCTCTGTACTTACACTGACCACTTTGCTATGTCCTGGTCTCCCTTTTCCAAATGTTTTGCGTTTTCATTTTGGAAAACGAACAGTGGATGTTGTCATGTAAAACAGTGGCTGACAAACTTTTCCACTATATGAACTTTATAGTGGAAAAGTACAACAATAAATAAGTTATTAAGATTTACCTGTAATGATCTTTTTACAAGTATGTTATTGTCTTAAATATGTTGATTGTAGAATTATATATATTTTTAGCTATAAAAACACAGTTACAGATTATGGAAAAAAAAATTTGCAATTAACATGCATAAAAATTTTAAGTAAACTTAAAAACTAAATCAGGCATTGCCCCCAGACTTAAAAATTTTTTTATGAAAACCCCAAAAACGAGAGGTATTAGTATAGTATTTAAGTACTGACCGTCCATGGGCTGAAGGTTGAGAAGATGAAAGAAGATACTTGTTGACACCAGAATTGAACTTCTGTAGACTGTAATTTTCAGGAAATATGTATGAAGGAAAGTTGTTCCAGAAAACGGAAGTTGAATGAATAAATGAGGAAGAAGAAAAGTTGGGTCTGTGAGTTTGAAGTTGGACAGTAAAAGGATGTTGACTGGTTGTGGCACATGTTCTGACTGCTTTGGAAGAGAGAGAGAGAGCGAAAAATATAGAAGCCAATTCAGAAGAACAGTGCCCATGGAAGTATCTAGAGAAATTGAATGCAGCAGAAACAGAATGTCTGTGAGACAGAGAGTGCAGAGACTCTGTTAGTGATGAGTCATTAATAAACCTAACTGCCCTCTTTTGAATAGAATCTAGAAACCTGAGGGGTTTTGGGGGCACCACTCCAGATGTGGGAACAATATTCCATGGTAGAGCAGATTTGGGATTTGTACAGAGTAAACATCTGTTTGGAAGAAAAGTATCACCAGGAGCAAAAGAGAAACCCCAGTTTTCTAGATGCAGAGGAAGTGATATTTGCAATGTGCTTATGCCAAGAGAGATTAGAAGTCAGGGTAATCCCCAACAGAGATGTGTGATCTTGGCAGAAATCAGTGTCATCGAAGAGAAGCATAGGAGCAGAAGAATTATTTTTGCATGATAAAAGACAGGATGGAGTTTTCCTGTCTTTTATCATGCAACTTAGTTAATTTCCTGAAATTAACTAAGTTATCTTTTCCCTGCCAGAGAACAACAATTTAGAGAATTGGTAGTGGATATTCAAGAAGTTGAAGCTGTTTGTGCAGGAAAAGGTTTATCAGGCTGGAAGGTGGAATGCAATGTGTTATCATCAGCAAAGCTCAGAATAGGTTTTCCAGTTAATGGAAGAAGGTCATTAATATACAAGAGGGAAAGAGTGGGAGAAAGAAATGAGCCTTCTGGAACACCAGCATTATTGGAGAAGTTAGAAGATGGAGAGCCATCTACCATCATCTGCAGTGAGATGTCAGTTAGAAAACTGGATACCCAATTACAAAAACAGTTGGCAGACCATAAGATGGAAGCTTATTTAGAAGACCTTTATGCCAAACAGGATCTAAAGCCTCTGAAATGTCAAGAGCAACTGCTTGAGTCTCACCAAACATTTTCCATTAAATGTGTCCATGGGTGGGTAACATAAGCCAGAATATCACCAGTGGATCAATGCTGGCAATCGTTGATCAGATGGAAGGTTTCTAGATGGTTTTAGAGTTAGTAGTTAATTAATTTCTCAATTACTTTAAAAAGAGTAGAAGTAAGTTTAATGGGATAATTGAAATTGGAGAGATTTGTCACCCTTTTTAGGAACTGGTTGAATATGAACAAATTTCCAATCAGAAAAGTAGGATGCTAGTAGGTCAGCTTTATCTTTGGCCAAAGTAGCAATAGAACCATCTGGTTTTGACAGAGGTAGGAACAGAGATGGGCAAAAGTTGCAGCCAATAGCTTAAGCAAGAGACCAGAATGCTTTACCATTTGGATAAGAAGCAAGTTTTCTATTCTTAGCCTGGTCGAAATCTAGTTTGGACTCATTAATAACTGCTGTACAATTGTTGCAGGCTTTAGTGTAGATAGAAAATGAACCTGGAGATTTGGATACAAGCCAGTTATGATATGCAACGTTCTTTCTCTTGAACAGCCTTAGCACATTTATTGGAAAACCACAGTTTAGAGAAAGGATGAGATTTTAAGGTGCAGTGGAATAAAGGATTTCTTCCCCAAAAGAATAATTTCACTGACACGATCTGAGCAAACATTGATATCAGAAGATATGAAACAGTAATCTGACAAAAGAAAAAAAGAAAAGAAACCTTACGATCATCCCATTTTGCTTTTTTTTTTGTAATGCCAAACAACATGAGGTTGAAAATGGCGACGAAAGAAAGGCTTCATTGGAGAAGAGACCACCAAGTTGTGATCTGAGGTGCCTAGAGGACCACTGACCTCAACCATGTACTTAGAAAGATTGTTTGTGAGAAAAAGGTCAATCACGTTGATTGCATGGTTAGGATTGTCAGGTATTCTGGTAGGTAAATGAACAATCTCTGCAAGACCATTAGTAATTGCAAAAGTCTCAGCATATCGACCAGCTGGAGTTGTGAACATTAAAATCACCAAGGAAAATTACCTCACTATTAGGAAAGTTGGACTGGAGAAAGTCAAGTTTAAAAGAGAGGAAGTTAGAGTTCCAAGCATTAGTGGAGCTGGGAGAACAATAGAGGCAACAGATGAAATTGACAGAATGTGGTACAGAGATTTTAAGCCAGAGAAAATCGAAAAGATGAGATTCCAAATTACTAAGTCTCTGACAGGGAATATCAGAACAGACATATATGCCTAAGTACCACCTTTCAAGGGAAAGGAATGATACAGCAAATAATTCAGGCAACTGAAATGAGCAGTGATTGAATCACCCGCTAACTGGGATTCTGTCAGAAAAAGTACGTGGATGTTTGGCAGACTATAAGCAGAAATGGACATCACTGAGATTGGAACTGAGACCACATATATTTGGGAAATGAACAAGGAAGTGTTTGGGAGGTTTAGATCTTTTTGCAAATAAGTTTTTCTATTGTTTTTCTTTAACAATACATGATGTATTCAGTAGTAAGAAAAGGTGGGAGGATATGCTGTATGAAGTAATAAAATTTTTGGATATGGCATACAAATAACAAGAAATGGATATGGCATACAAATGGCAAGAATATACCCAGCTCCTTTACATATCATGGCCTCAACAATGCATCTCCCCCCCCCCAGCATACACACTACTTGGACTCCATCCAGTTACTATCTGGCAGAGTAGAGGCAGCAAGATTATACACCAGCTGATCCAGAAGCCTCCTAGAAAGTTACCAATCGGTTCAGTTTGTTGGACTATCTAGTGGCCTGCCTGTGAACACTGTTTTAGGGGCTGTACCCTCAAAGTGTAACGAAGTTTGTATCTTTGCATGATGGAAGAGACCAGGGTGGGGGGGGGGGGGTTGCCAGAGCTTTCCTCTGGAGACTAAACATGGATTCCACCACTACATAATATTGCCTGGTAATGCAGAGGGATGGTATTCTTCCGTACGATGTGGGTGCCACACCTTGACCCGTGCTTACGTTGGTTTGCACTTGGGTAGTCACCTCCAGTATGCTAGGTGCTGTATATCAGGACTTGCATATAACAACACTGTATTTACAATGGAGAATCTGTTTTTTTTTAAACTCAGTTTCACCGTTCTCCATTTCATCGCCATATAGTAGGTGAAAAAGAGTTTATCTGTCTTTTAATTTTAAAAAAAAAGTAATTATTTGATTTTTTTTAAATTTTTTTATTTTTATTTATTTTTTTTTTAAACCCTCAATTCAAACTCAATTCCTCAATTGGAAGGTTTTTCAAACCTTCCAATGAAAAAAATGCAAAATGTAAAAAGTGTGGTTCCATCTTACTGTGCTGAGGCTGGTCTACAAGTAGATTAATTTGACCTTTACAAAAAAGCACTCAACAGTAAATTGACTGAGCCAACAGGCAGTGGAATTTGTAGGCATAAAGCACTTCTACTGGTCAACAAAAGCAAATATTATTAACATATTTTGCTAAGAAGGAAAAAGACACCCTAGAAGAAATTGTTAGCGAACTTGTTCCTGTTCATGGATTCTCTCTAAATGCAATTACAAGAGTAATTTTATAAGGCAATACAAGATAAAGGGTATTTGCTTCCTGAAAACCCTAATGATGTAATGAATATCATATATAAACAATATGATACCATTAAGGCCAAAGTTAAAAATGAAATTTCTAACATGTAGGTTAGTGCAACAGCATCATTTTAATGTATGGCCATCTACCGAAGTAGTTAAATTAATTAATTAAATTGGCAGTTTTGGTTATATCTCATATTGTGAATGCCTTCACGAGGTGCCATGGTATTGTACGACCTCAAATAAATAACACTTCACCAGTGGAGAAGACTACTGTTATTTATTCTCAGCGGATACCACCACCCAGACGGCACAATTTCAAAGCTTGTTGGCTCCTCTTTGGTGGGTGGACAAGTACCATGGTGTTGCAATAGTGACAATGCAGTTATGAAGTATAACTTCACAATATGAGAGATGCCTGATGGTGTGCAGTGATATAGACTATAAAATATTTAAGGGCGGCAAAGGCTTCATGCTACAAGGTAGAATGGCTAACATGTGGGTTAGTGCAAAAGCATGATTTTTCACATAGCCATCTACTGAAGTAGTTAAATTAATTAATTAAATTGGCATCGTTTTATTTATATCTCATATTGTGAATGCCTTCACAACGAGTTTCCATGGTATTGTACTACCTCGAATAAATAACACTTCACCATATTCATGATAATTACACAATACCCCAACCGATGTTATAGTGTTATGTTTATTAAAATAATGGTGTAAATAAAATAAAATAAAATTCCAATAAAAACTGATAAAAACTGACTGCACAATATATGAGTTTAAACTGCAAAGAATTATTTACAATAAAACAATGTAGATGGAACACAGGATGATAAAAGCGCTAAAATACCATAGCTTTCAGAGGCCTCCGCCTCCTTTTTCAACAGTGAGGCTTATCGTACAGCACATCCTTAAATATCAGCAGGCTCACGATTCTCTGCACGTGGTTCCACAGGAGCATGAGCCGCAGCGCTCCCCGTGCGCACTGGAACCGGAAATGGCTCGGGAGCATGCCAGGCGAAACCGCTCATCCCATCCAAGAGCCATTGCCTGGAAGAAGGGATGAATGTGGATTTCCATCTCTATTAATGGTATTGCTTTCAGAGGAACAAATCCGCAAGCTCTCGAGCCACTTGCGTTCCAAAATCTATGTGCCCGGTCGACAATAACAGCTTTGTCTGGGCAGATTTGATGGTGCTCCTCCCAAAAATGTTCTGCCAAAGCAGATCTTCCATAATCTGCGGTCTTTAACGTGTTCATATGCTCCCCCAGACAATCTTTGAACCACCATTTCGTTTCACCAACATAACATTCCCCACAATTCGGGCATCTAATCTCATACACGATTCCACTTGTAAATTCCCTTGGTATGGGGTCTTTAACCTGTGACACAACTGTGTGCAACCTATGCCCTGGAAACTGCACACAGCATGTCTGGCAATCGCACAATACACGAGCTATGTGTTCAGTTAGGCCCGGATAGTAGGGAATGTATGCAGTGGCCACTGGTGTGAATGGTTCTCTTCGTTCATGCTCACCTTGGATGCATTTGTCTATGATCTTCTGGGGGTAGCTGCATTTTCTGAGATCCTTTACTATTATACTCTTCATTATCAAGAATCACCTTTGAGCTACCTTTATCTGCAGGCAAGACCACGATCCTGTCATCTTGTCTAAGCTCCTTAAGCACTTTCTTCTGGCTTAAGGAGCTTACACAAGATGATAGTATCACGGTTTTGCCTGCAGATAAAGGTAGGTCAACGGTAATTCTTGATAAAGAAGAGTATAATAGTAAAGCTTTAGAACTTTTGAATAATAGAGCAGCATACAAAGTTACTCGTAGGAATCCGCTGGTGGGTTTGGAACGTCAGGTAAACAAGATTCTACAAGTTTGGCTTAAGGCTGAAAAGATTTCAAAAGATGTATATTGGACATTACATGCAACAGGTTGCAGACTACCTAGGTTTTACGGCCTTCCAAAGACTCAATCCGCTTATGCCGATTGTGTCATTTATAGGCAGTCCTACACATGCTTTGTCCAGGTTTCTAGCCAAACTGATTTCCCCTATAGTTGGACGTTCCAATTTTACCATCAGGGATAGTGGAGACTTTGTGCGATTCATAAGGGATCAGGCTGTAGAAGAGGGCGAGGCCATGGTATCATTCGATGTGATATCCTTATTCACTTGTATTCCTGTTGACCCTGGGGTCCGATGTGCACGCATAGCATTAGAGAAGGATGACACTCTAAATAATAGGACTCCGTTAAGCATGGAGGACATTTGTAGTGGGGTAGAGCTATGTCTCTCAAGCACCACTATGGTGTTTCAAAACACAATGTACAAGCAGGTTCATGGCGCAGCAATGGGTTCCCCTATTAGTGCTATCACAGCAAATTTAGCCATGGAGGAGCTTGAAGCCAGAATTTTTGATAGGTTGGCTACGATGGAAATGATACATCGACGATACATTCACAATTATTCGAAAGGGGAGAGAAGATGAAGTGCTTAGTTTCCTTAATAGCTTCTCCCCGTTTATTCAGTTTACCTCGGAGGTGGAAATAGAGGGTACCCTCCCTTTCCTTGATGTGCATAGGGAAGGGCCTAGGCTAAAAACTAATGTATATAGAAAGCCCATGTGCCGGGGCCAATACATGCATTATAATACGGCACAAACCAACCACCACAAGAATAGTGTTATCAGGGCATTGTTGGATAGGGCAGGGTCCTATTGCAGCACCTCCGAGGATAGAAAAGAAGAAATCAAACGTGTCACAGTGGATCTCAGAAAATGCAGCTACCCCCAGAAGATCATAGACAAATACATCTGAGGTGAGTACGAACGAAGAGAACCATTCACACCAGTGGCCACCACATATATTCCCTACTATCCGTGCCTAACTGAACGCATAGCTTGTGTATTGTACGATTGCCAGACACGCTGTGTGCAGCTTCCAGGGGCGTAGGTTGCACACAGTCTTGTGTTACAGGTTAAAGACCCCGTACCAGGGGAATTTACAAGTGGGGTCATGTATGAGATTAGATGCCTGGATTGTGGGGAATGTTATGTTGGTGAAATGAAACGGCGGTTCAAAGATCGTCTGGGGGAGCATATGAACACGTTAAAGACCACGGATTATGGAAGATCTGCTGTGGCAGAACATTTTTGGGAGGGCACCATCAAATCTCCCCAGATGAAGCTGTTATCATCGATCGGCACATAGATTTTGGGATCGCAAGTGGCTCGAGAGCTTACGGATTTGTTCCTCTGAGAGCAATACCATTAATAGAGACAGGGGAATCCGCATTCGTCATGTCATCTCTTTGAGGCAGTGGGTCTTGGATGGGATAAGCGGTTCCAGTGCACATGGGGAGAGTGCTGCCCATGCTCCTGTGGAACCATGTGCTGAGAATCATGAGCCTGCTGATATTTAAGGATGTGCCGTACGATAAGCCTCACTATTGAAAAAGGAGGCGGATGCCTCTGAAAGCTACGGTATTTTAGCGCTTTTATCATTCTGTGTTTCATCTACATTGTTTTATTGTAAATAATTCTTTGCGGTTTAAATTCATATATTATACAGTTAGTTTTTATTGGAATTTTATTTTATTTACAACACTATTTTAATAAACATAACACTATTTATAACATTGGTTGGTGTATTGTGTAATTATTATGAATATTCCCAACCCCAGAGGCCTATTTGAAGAAACACTTCACCAGTGGAGAAGACTACTGTTATTTATTCTCAGCGGATACCACCACCCAGACGGCACCGTTTCAAAGCTTGTTGGCTCCTCTTCGGTTTGTGGACAGGTACCCTGGAAACGGTGCTGTCTGGGTGGTGGTATCCGCTGAGAATAAATAACAGTAGTCTTCTCCACTGGTGAAGTGTTATTTATTCAAGGTAGTACAATACCATGTCAACTCATTGTGAAAGGCATTCACAATATGAGATATAACCAAAACGATGCCAATTTAATTAATTAATTTAACTATTTCGGTAGACGGCTACATTAAAATGTTACTTTAGCACTAACTTACTTGTTAATCATTCTACCTCGTAGCATGAGGCCTTTGCCTTTAAATATTTTATAGTCTAAATGAAATTTCTGCAAAGAAAAAAGCTGGATCAAGGTTTAGTATATCTCCTGGCGAATATTCTTCTTTGAAAAATAGAAGATACTTAAATGTAAATGTTCATGTAGATGAAGGCAAATTTTGGAGCTTTGGAATGGTAAAAATTATTGGATTATTTTCTGCAGAAAATGCTGTAAGAACAGCAGAGGCTAAACTAGAAGAATTTGATCTCAGTATTCAGAAGCACATTACAAATTGTTGCTTGTTACAGATGGCCAGTATGATGATTAAATTTGGAAAACTAGTTGCAAATGATATTTATGTTATGCTCATGGCATATGTCTTGCTGTATGTGGCATACTTTATAAGAAAATCACCTTATCTGAATCCCTATCACCTGTAAGAAAAACGAATAACATATCAGACAGTAAGTAGTGCATTATAGCCTAAGCTGCTGATGCACCAACAAATCTATTAACAACAACATTATAAGAAAAAACAGGTAATTCTGATATAAATATTAGCATGAAAAACAGCAATTAAAATTGAGGAGTTAACTGCAACTGAGAAAATTAATAAAATTTATAAAATGTTCTATTTATAAAATTTTCTAAATTAATAAAATGTAGATGAAGAAGAATAAGGCATTAAATGGTCCACGATATTAGTGAAAAACTCCCAATAAGGTTAGAAGAATTGTAAGATTATTTAGGAAGTCGCCACTCATGAATGAAATTTTACAAAATTATATGAAAACAGAGCATGGTCATGAAAAGATGTTCATTTTAGATTCCAAAACTAGTTGGAACAGTTTACTGGCAATGCTTGAGTGATTTTTAGAAATAAGATAGGCAACTGCCAAAGCCTTGATTGATATTAAAGAAAAGAAACCTCTAACTAATGAAGAATTTAATACCCTTCACAATAATGTGCCACTCTTACAATCAGTATAAACTGTCACAGAAAAATTGTGTAACTTTGATAATTGCTGAGGGTGTATTTGCTTTTAATAATAATTGATGAGCTAAATCAACAAAAATCAGGATTTGCCAAGAAAATAAAAAAACTAATGCAGAGGGTTAATGAGAAGAAATTCTACTTTGGTTAGGCTGATTCAGTATTCAAACATTTGGGAAAAATGTGAAAATTGTGCAGCTATTCTCTGCTTGCCCACTTTACCACATAAGAAATTATTTGAATCTAAAGATGATATTGTTAAGGTTTTTCAATGAAGGTGAATCACAATCTTGGTCTTCACATTCAGTAGAAGAGGAAAGTCAGGAAATTACAAAATCCATGACACTAGCAGACAAATTAGCAGCAGCAATACAAAGACAAAAGCTATGCATCTTCAACAATTTCAAGTGAGGCTCAGTATTTAAACAAGCATTTGAAGCAAGAACTGTTATTATTATTCGAGACAATAATCTTTTTTGATTTGCAGATGTGCTTAATTATAAGGAATATAATATTTTAGCCTTTTATTTATAAATAATAAATAGCCACAGCTGGTGGTGAATACAATTCAAGTATTACAATGTATAAATGGCCATAAGTAAGTAATTTTCCCAATTTTAAAAGGGTATCTTATCACTGAACAATAAAAAAACCCTTAATATACTGCCATTTCCTGGATTACCCAGAAATTAGTTTCTTTTCCCAGGATGAAGAAAGCTGCATGCAAAGAGGGCGCCTCCGTAGCCAGGTGGGAAGGAGCAGCAGTGCGTAGCACACGCTTCTTGATTAGACCGGGGTTCGAGCCCATCACCACCAAATACGGAGGATGCGGAAAGGTCAGGGAATGACCACTGCATATTCCCGGAGCAATATGGCCTTAGTTGCTAATGCTCCTAAAAACCAAACAAACAAACAACAGCATGCAAAGAGAAACCCTAGTTCCGTATGCTTACACTGCATAAGGAACAACTATTCAGACAAAAACAGTGGATCAGTAAATTAGAATGTCTTATAATGGTGGATTTTTAACTTTATGCATATTTTGTGGAACTTGTGGGTTAGTCACTAACATAATAGCAAAACCTTTCTGGAATTCTTGGATAACCATTTTCTGCACCAGAATCTTAAGAGGCAATAAGAGAAAGTAATTCTCTTGATCTGATTATTAGCAGTGACTCTTTATGAATTAAGAATCTGCAAATAAAACAACCAGTAAGTGGTAGTGATCACCGTGTATTGATGTGGGATTTACTAAAAAATATTACTGTGATGGGCAAAGCAAATTATTTTGCATCTACGAGGGGTGATCATTTAATTTACGGATTATTGCAAGATTTTGTTTACTGCACAAACTTTCCATAACTGCCACTAGAGGTGCTCTCCTTGATCACTACTTAGCAGACTGTGTGCATGACAGTACTTGTCGAGCTAGTGTTGCGCAAAGAGTTTTTTTAGCCACGTGTCACTGATGATCGTTTTGAAGCAAGTATCATGTCAGACATACAAATTGAACAATGATATGTAATTTATTGTTGTGCCATATGGGACTTAAATGCATCAGAAACAGTTAAAGAAATGAAGTGTATGGTAATGAGTGTCTTGGTAGGATGGCCATATTCCAGTGTCATTTGTCAAATTCTATACTAATTAGTCCCTGGGCTCCCACCCATATGCTAATTGTTACTTCGCTGTGGTTGTTTCAGAACCTGTTATAGGTTAATTATCAACAGCAACAGTAACTTCAGTCAGACTTTTGACTAACAACAAAATAAAAACAGAACAACCTTTAGCCTTGCGGTGGGTAGGGGTGGCTCATCCATAGGCACTGCAGCACCCCCAGCTTTTTAAATCTAGATATACAGTGTGCGGAGTTATATGAAATTTTGTGAAGAACAACGCAATGCATTGAATATTATTTTATTAACATGACCCGCATAAAGTATGCGCATCCTCTATTTCCAGTAATCATTTCAATAAAAAGACGAAATCGTTTCCAACTTTGAAGTTTAATTAATCATAGGCCTCACAGTGTGCCAGGCAGACACATTTTGCATTCCAGTGAATATCTGGTAGTTGGTTGCCATTGGCAAATTGTCAGTATACATTTTTTATAAGGGAAATGAATCAGTCACTGCAAAGCATGCAGTGCAGATTTCATCGTTGACCATGATGGGTGTATAGCCACAATGTTGGTGTCTTTTTGTTATTCGCCCCAATTCCCATTAAGTAACTAAATAATACCAGTGTTAAGTCAATACCCAACATTCAACAGTGTAATTATGTGATTACAGCTTAATTACAAATTGAACTCGAATTTGGTAAGTTGAAGTTATATTAGTGAGGTGACGTGTAAGTAAAACATTATTTCTACGACACACGATTTTGTGAAATTGATTCGATCATGGCCTTCATGCTTCCCCATGAAGTAAATTGCGTGACAGTGAATAAACTTCAGTAACTTAGTTTTTCACAATTATCTCTCTAAGAAAAAAAATGCAATTAAAAAAGAAGGCCGCCCCACACCAAACATTCAAATTTCTCAGCGGGGAATAAGTAATAATAATAAATATATTTGCAGTTTTAAAACTGAATGGTACCAAAGGGAAGGTTGGTTTTGTGGTTGTGAAGTTAAAAATACATTGTTTTGTTTTCCATGTTTACTGTTCGGAGGTGACTTAACATGGACAAAAGGTGGCTTTACAAACATAAACAGAATGAAAGAAAAAACTCTAAAACATGAGAGTTCGAAGAAACATATTGATAATGTAATTTCACTATCGCTTTTAGAAAGCTTAAATATTAAAGAACAGCTTAGTGAGGCCTACAGACTCAATCTGCAAACATAACAGAAAAGTTACCAAGAATCATGAGGTATTATCTAAAATAGACTGCGATAAATTTTGTGGACAGTTTTAAATTCCTTTACATGGACAAGACAAAAAAGATGATTCTAAAAATCCAGGAGAATTCAGAGGATTAATAAATTTCCCTGTACATTAGATTCAAATTTAAAGAACCATTTAGAAAGTAATGCAAAATTTAAAGGCATTTCAAAAACTGTTCAGAATGATATTCTTTACTGTTTGCTGCAAATATACCGGGATGAAATAAAAAGAGAAATTAAAGAAGCTTCATTCGTAGCTGTCATGGCTGATGACACGACATGTTTCAGAACATTTACAAATGGTAATTGTTCTGAGATGTGAATGTTTTTTTAGCGTTTTTGGGGTTTTTTTCACTCCAGAAAACCAACCGGCAGACAGAATATCAAAGTGCATTCTAGATCAGTTAAATAAATAAATAAATAAATTTTCTGTTTATACTCTGGGACGACCAACCAGTCAGAGGAGTTCACAAGATAGACAGAATACAAGAAACAGAGGCGCCTCCGTAGCCAGGTGGGAAGGAGCAGCAGTGCATAGCACACGCTTCTTGATTAGACCGGGGTTCGAGCCTGTCACCACCAAATACGGAGAATGCGGAAAGGTCAGGGAATGACCACCGCATATCCCGGAGCAATATGGCCTTAGTTGCTAATGCTCCTAAAAACCAAATAACAACAACAACAAGAAACAGCACCGTATTCAGCAGTCACGGGCTTGAACCCGGGTCACTCAAGGCACGTGTACTTATGCACCCGCGCGCCTGACCACTAGGCTACGGCTGCACTTAATTAGGCATAATCCTTGAAGGAAATACTGAAAAACTGGTTGCTCATACATTTGATGGCACAAGTGTGATGAAACTCGTGACTCTGATGCAAACATCAGAGTCACGAGCCACCACTGGGGTCTCTGCCCCCACCAACTAGTTACTGTCCCCAATGAGGAGGTAGATCACCCTCTCCAGGAAACCATTGCTCCAGCAACCCACCAAGCAAAATAAAATATACAATTCAATGACTAAATTAAATCAAAATCAACAACTTTAAGCTCTAATCCACAAATCTTGTAGGAGGAGCATCCTTTAGCAATCAGAATATTTGCACTCAGTAATCTGTCTATTTGACATAAATCTATATCAAAAATCCCACGTCTGGTCCGGACTCCACCAGCCCCACTGCAAGCTACATCTTAGGCTTAGCAGAATCTATAGGCATCAGTGGATAATGCCAACTCCACTCAGAATTGCTCTTGGCAAAGGTCCTCCCTGCCCAGCACCACAGCCCTAATCTCTAAAATCCATCCTCCTCTTGAGAATATCCACAGCTAGGATATATAATCAGGGCAGGTCTTATCGACAGCTGCATGAGCAGAAGGGGATTTCTTCTGCCAACAATTTACACACTTCGGTGTATCAGTGTATTTTACCCAACTCTTAAGGGTATGACCCCATCTAGCACAATGCCCACAGAACTCATCATCTGCTTCACGATACCTGGCCACATGGCCGAATGCCATGCATTTATAACATTGAGTCTGGACTAGCAGCTCACAAACCCGGCACAAGCTCCAGTCAACATAAATTCAAGAAAGACTCACAAAGAACCTTCTCACACGTCCGGAAGCTTCTCAGATGTTGTTTAGGCCAGAAGAGCTTATAGCCTTGTTTTTTGTCAATATTGTTTTCTCAAATAACACTTGATCTTTAGTCAGTCCACTATCCACCAAACCAGGTTTCTCTGCCACAGTTCTTGAACAAAATGTTCTTTGATCAACATCTGGATTAATGTCAAAAACCACAAGCTTGGGGCTCCTCTGAAGGGTTCTCTCAACCTCCAAGCCCAGATCTTATATTGTTGACACTCTGTAATCCTTTCAATGTCTTTTCCAGATGCTTCAACCGCCACACATCTATTCCATATTGGTCTTGTGGATACAATCTTGACAGATGATAAAACTGGTGCTATATTACCACCAGCTTAGCCTTGACTTGGTCACTTGACTGAAATGTTTCATCTTTAGCCGTCAATATTATGGTCTGGGTTTTGAGACTCGCTCATCCAGCATAGCCTTCAGCTCCTTATTCTCAAGTGTGACCTTTTGGACAATTCTCTAATATTATCCCAATATGAAATGATAGTGTCTAGCTTGTGAGGTCCAATTTCACGGCAAACTGCCACAAAGACTCGGCTTCTCACGGTATTTGTTAAGTTCCTGAAACCCATCTGGGTCAGAGACTTCTTCATCACTTTTCTTTCGCACACCATGCCTGGTGGCAGAGGGCCCAGGACTCTCCCTGGGCCCTCTGAAGAATGTTCGAGAAGAAACTCTTCTTCTGATTCCTCCTCTTTCAAGATCTCCTGCACTTCCACCGGAGTTTCAGGAATCTTCGTTCTTCTTCTAACCATCAAAATAACACTTGTTAGTAAAATCTGAAGAACCACAGCAAAACTAGAATCTGACAAAATCAATGCGATGCCAAACAGAACTGTGGAATTTAGAACAGAATCAAAAATATAGTACATTCTGCCAGCAGATTGGTGCAAGATTTTATGTTTACTGCATAAACTTTCCATAACTCCACTACGGTCACTCTCCCTGATCACTACTTAGCAGACTGTGTGTGCATGGCAATACTTGTCGAGCTAGTGTTGTGTGAAGAGTTTTTTAGCCACATGTCACTGATGATCGTTTTGAAGCAAGTATCATGTCAGACACATAGATTGAACAATGATTTGTTATTGTGCCATACAGGTCTTAAATGCATCGGAAACAGTTAAAGAAATGAAATGTATGGTAATGAGTGTCTTGGTAGGACGGCAATATTCCTGTGTGACCAAACTACTCGATGTGAAGTGGTTTTCTTCATCAAGACAATGCCAGGCCCCGTGTGGCTAATATTATGCAGGCAATGATCACTGTCATAGGTGCTGAGGTTCTGTCGCATCTCCCTTATTCACCGGAATTAGCCCCATGTGATTTCTTTCTGTTTCCACATCTGAAGAAAGCTCTGAAAGGTAAGCATTTCACATCCAACACAATTGATGCTCACAAATCCACAGCACTTCACAGTCTTTTGAAAATGGCAAGAAGCATTTAATACATGGGTACAACAGTGTCAAAAGTGTGTAAAGTTCAAGGGAGAGTATTTTGAGAAGGAGAAATGAATCAGATGACGAAAATTAAGATAAGATCTTGCACCAGTCCACATATTAAATGATCACCCCTCGTGTATGCATGAGGAATTTTTTTAGGTATGGAGTGTCAAAAATGTATCAAATTCTAACAGGGAACTAGAGGATTTTGTGATAATTAGAGAAAAGTGGAAGGTAAACTGAAGCTAAACTTATATTCACCTGGGGTGGATGGGATCTAAATAATTATATTAAGGGAGGCAGCAAAGAAGGTAAGAAAACCTTTAGCCATAATTATGTGAGAATGTATCCCCAGTTCACAAAGAGGAATCAAAGGGTGATATAAGTAATTACAGACCTGTTATTTTGACTTCTATTCCAGGGAAAATGATGCTGTCACTGATTAAAGAAACAAGGCAGGATCATCAAGACAGAAATGCAGAAGTCATAGCATGGAATTGTTAAGGGGCAATCTTGTCTGACCAATTTGATCAGACACGATATCATCCTAGGATATTATGATGCAGTAACAAAGGAACTGGATGCAAAAAATTATTTTGACATCATATACTTAAATTTCAGAAAAGCTTTTGGTATTGTTGCACACAAAAGACTACTGTAAACATTAGAGTGGTGTGGCATTAGGGATAATGGATTCAAGGGATGGTCCGGTGGAAGAAAACAGGGTGGTTATCAATGGGCACTACTCTTATTAGTAGTCCCCAAGGGTTCAAATGCTGGGCTCATTGTTTTCAATATTTATTTATTCATGATACTGATGAAGGCATATCAGACTTAATGTCTAAGTTTGCAAATGATACAAAGGTTAACAGGGTGGTTATAGATAGTATCATGGTATGCTACTGCAACAAGAACAAAAAAAAAAATTGGCAGATGGGCTGAAAAAGGGGGATCAAATGAAGTTTAACAATGACAAATGCAAGCAGTTACATGTGGTTAGCAGTAACCCCAGAATAATATACTGACTATTTAGTATCACAGGACAGCAGAGACTGTAAAAGATCTGGGGGTAATTGTGCAGTCAGATATAACGTTCTCTGAGCCATACAGATGAGTTGCTAGGACAGTTCATTGGTTTTGTCAGCAGGGACATAGATGTGATTATCCCATTGTATTGGGCCAAATCGGGAGTACTGTACATGGGTGTGGAAGCCTCGGTTTAGGAAGGATCTATTGACACTAGTTCAGAGTTGGGCAACAAGATTAGCGAGGGGAACAAAATGCTTCTGCTATGCAAATTTCAACATCTGGGGCTTGGGCATCTGCAAGGCGATCTGATTGAAGTGCTTAAGGCCTTGAATGGATTACGTAAGCCAAACACTGATGGCATCCTTTCTCTTGCTCAGACACCACACAAGGTGGCATAATTTTAAATTGAGGGAGGATGTTTGCAGGATAGGTTCCATGGAGATTTGCCTTCAGTCATCAGATAATGTTTGTGGAAAAAAATTACATCTGGTGTGAAAGTAGGTAGCTTGAATAAATTCAAGGAAGAATTAGACAAATTATTAAAGTGGATGTTATGGGAAGTGTTATTTGTTGTTTATTGTATTTTTTTGTTACTGTATAAGCTTGCTTTCTTGCATCATTTGCCAGTACTCATTAGCATTAGTAGAGGCATATGATGCAAGAAAGCAAGCTTATGCAGCATCAGCCAAAAAAAAAAAAAAACACTTCCATTTCACCCCTCCGTTCGTCCGAAATACCTGTCCAGCTGAGCCTTAAATTTATTTAGGCTATCAACTTCCACAACAAGGGATGGAAGTCTGTTCCACCAACCAACTACCTGCTGGCTAAAGGCAAATTTCTGCACATCTGTCCTACATCTGTCTTTCCTCAATCTGAATTTATGCCCTCTCAGGTGAATATTCTGAGCAAGAGGAAGAATCCCATCAGCATTGAGCATGCTTAATAAAGAGAGGCACTGATCAAAACATTTATCTTCTTTAACCCTAACTTGGTGATAAGAATTGTTGAGCAAGTATTGTATTCTACTACAATACAATTTAAAACAATACAAAATTTTACAGAGAATGACAGCAAACGATATAAACACTCCTGGAATCTGAAATTACTAAAGATAAAATTTGTAGGGGTGCTTGATTGGAAGGAAGTATGCATGACTGATTTTTTGCTTTGGGCCCATTGTAAGATGCCAGAAAAACCATCCAAAGTTCAAAATTATTTTCATTAATTGCATTATCTTTTGAAATGAGACACATTTCATAAGTGGTTTGTACTATAGTCATTATAATTTTCTAAAAAAAAAAAAAAAAAAACCTATTTTCTTCTTCAAATGAGAAGAAAATCCTAAAATTAATGTTGCAGGCATCATAATTTGAAAATCCCCCTTCTCTTTCCCCCACAACATTCACTCCTTATGGGATCCATATACAGATGTATTTTTAGAGCCTATGTACTAATATTTTATGGCCCATCAATTTATAAATACACCCCTGATAGCATCAAGATTAGTCACCTACTTTGTGGTTTGTTAAACAGCAAATGCTATTCAAGCAATTGGTGATAAAGTATTGGAGTGAAAATAGCAACTGCAATGTAGGATATAGAGTTTTCATTTATTTGTTTAATTAATTTTGTGGCATAGGAGGTTTATGTGCTTTGTGTCATGTTTGTTGGATCTTTGTGAGCAGAATTAGATCTCTTTTCTAATTTTACTGTTTAACTATAGAGAAAAGTCACCAGGTCCTGTTATACCTAAATAAAGCAATGGGCTGATGCCATACATTGATTACCACTGTAAACTATAACAGTGGTCAAGAGTTTATTGCAAATTATTACTTGTTATTTTTATATAAAAAAAAAGTTTCCTCATGTTGTAGCTCTCTTCCAAACCATTCATATTTGACTAGAAAAAAATTGAATTAATTCAATGACTACAAGGTATGGAGACAGAACACTTCAGTCAATGCTAATGGCTTTAGAAATTGGAAAACTTTTAACCCAGTATACAGCTTTAAGTTACAGGACTTATTTTAATCCCTTCACTATCAAGAAATGGGAAAAGATACCATTAACTTAACTGTTGCACTTGTGTGAACTTTTTAGACAGCTTGTTTTGTAAGGTACAGGAAGTTCTGCTATAACGTGGCATTTTCACACTGCAAATTTTCTTCACCACGACGGATATATTAGGAAACAATGCAATTTTTGTGTTAGCTCATGCGCAATTTCGTCTGTGAGTAACACTAGGTAAATGCAAAACCTGGCACCAAGCTGAATGTAGTGCCCAGCGCAGCAATACATACAAGTTTACGAAGCTTAAAAAATGTCAAAAGTCAAATGTGTGAGAGCTGTAGTTGCATTAGTCGGAGACACTGTCATTCACTGTATTCACAAGGTAACAGGTGATGTAGGCTAAGGTTTTCAAGAGCTCGCATTTTTCTGTTTGAACAGAAATTTCATGAGGCGTGAGCAGAGGAGTACATTTCTGGAGGTCACTACCATAAAAAAAATAACAATTTGCAGTTTAATGGGCTTTTCTGTTAGTGAAATATATTATAAATGGGTAGTAAACTTGATCTTATTGCATTTGCGATAATACTGATAGCTGGAATTGTGTGGGTTTTTACATTATTACGGTGAAATGTATTTCCCCTTCCATGTAATCTTCAATCATATAAAAAACAAATTTTTGAAGAATCTTCTCTTCATTCCTATTTTTTAAACTTGGTAAATTTGTTACTCTATATCTCAATAGTGCATATTGTGTTAGTTGCAATTTGTGCATGCTGTGTTCTTTGTTATTGATTGCTTATCTTTTACTGTTTTAAATTTTACAATAAAAAAAAAGTTAGTGAACAGAAATATCAATTAGTATGTATATATTACAGTATTAATTAAGCTATGTACGTAAGTATACATATGTTTTATTATTATTATTAGTGGCATATGATGCACGAAAGCAAGCTTATAAAGCATCAGCCAAAAAAAAAAGCAAACCTTCCCACATCACCTGTCCATCATCCCATCCAATATTTATCTAGTTCTTCCTTGAATTTATTCAAACTACCACTTCCACAACAACAGATAGAAGCTTGTTCTAACAACCAACCAACCATCCAATGGGTGCAGGATAGATTTGTGAAGGCATACCTCCACAAATCTATCCTGCAACCATACTTCCTCAATTTATATTTATGCCCTGTGTGTGTAGCGTGAGAAAGAGGAAGGATGCCATCAGTATCGAGCTGTTCAATCCTTGTGAAAGCCTTAAACACTTCAATCAGATCACCCCAAAGGTACCTAGTCTCCAGATGCTGCAATTTGTAGAACTGAAGCCTGTCTTGGTAAGGCCACCCTTTCGTTCCCTTCATCAATCTTGTTACCCTTCTCTGCACCTGTTCCAACAGATCTGCATCCTTTCTAAATTGAGGCCTACATACCTTTATGCAGTACTCAAGATGTGGCTCACTCAGCCTGTCTGTATTGCCGGGAGAACTTCATATCTGATTGCATGATTACAGGGCCGGTGCTAGCATTTGTGGTACCTGAGGTGCCTAATAGAGTAAAGCATCTGCACTCTGCAGAATCATTAAAAGAAAGCACTTAACAAAATAGTTTATTAATAATTCCTAAATTTAGACATATATTCAAAATTTTGAGTTGTAAAATGTAATTTACTTAATGGGAATTCAGGCAAATCTTGTGAATAACAAAAAGACACTAACATTGTGGCGACACACCCTTCATGGTCAACGATCAAATCGGCACTGCTCACTCCTCAGTTCCTTTGACCCATTTTGTCACCTCTAAAAAATGCATATTGGCAACCCACCGATCAGACATTGACTGGGAGAAAAATGTGGAACTGTCTAGTGCACAGTTTCGCCTACGGTTAAACTTCAAAACGATTTTGTGTTTTTATTCATTTATTATTGAAATAATTATTGGAAATAGTTGTTTTCCCATGAACCAAAGGCCTTAGGCTATTAAATAAAGACTTAAAAGCAATTATTTTATTTTATTTTTTTTATTTATTTATTTTTTTTGATTATTGGAAGTAGATGAGTATACTATATGCAGGACCTGTTAATAAAAATATTCATTGCATTGTTCTTCACAAAATTTCATATAACTCCATTGACTGTATATTTAAATTTAAAAAGCTGGGAGTGCTGTAGTGCCTACCAACGAGCCACCCCTGATCATATGCTTGCCTGTGTAGATCACCCAAAGGAAAACTAAAACTTTCTAATTGTTTTAATATCACTCCCGCTAGTCCCAAACTGGTAGTATCAGATACTGGTATAAAACCCAAAAAATGCTCCCTAATTTCAAATGTATTGCTTTGTTTATTTAAAATAACAAATCTAATAATAGTAGTCATTTGTTCAGTAAGATTTATTGGGTGTGCAATCTAAAATAATTCAGTAATATTTGGCTTGTAATATCATTTTTAAGATTTTAATCTGCACTGATTTAGCCAATAAATTGATTAGTTCATTTTGTATGTCTTTACTAAGATACTGTCTTTTATTTTTAGTAAATGTTCCGACATCACACTGTCAAATTTTCCCAGTTTCCACTAATTTTAAAAAGTTTCTATTATCATGAGAGAATACAGGAACTCCCCGACTTGCATAATACTCGACTTATGGAAATTCGACTTTACGTAAGTTTTTGCCGGCCAATGCAAACTTTAAAAAATCGTGCAAACGTATTTTGCATCCCGTAGGAATAAATGATGTATCGTGAAAATATCATAATGTGAACCCAAAACACCTTTTTTTTTTTTTTGGTAATTCGTTCCAAGACCTTGGAAGTTGAAAATTTCCCAATATTATTAAGCTATTTATCTCTCTAAACTTATCTCTCTATTTATCTCTCTAAACTATCCTTTCATCGTTATCATATCTTTCCGTTATAAGAATCAATTTTGAACGCCTTTGTGATATTTTTCTAAAACACCAAAAACAATTTGGACTTTCTGTTTTATTGGGCTTTTCTGCTAGCACAATCTATTTATTATAAACGGGTAGTAAACTCGATCTTATTGCATTTGCGATGATACCGATAACTGTAATTCTGTGTGTTTTTATGTTATGGTATTATGGTGAAATGAGTTCCCCTTCACTGAAATCTTCAGTCGTATAAAAAACATAAATTATCAGAATCTTCTCTTCATTCCTATTTACATATTACAATGATGAAGGAAAAGTGACCAACGGAAAGTTCCCAAGAAACTAAACAAAATTGATTTAGAAATAAAGATGATAATGATTAAGAAGTACGAAGCAGGGCAAAGTTTGTCTTCTATTGTAAAGGAATTAGGTCTTGCTGCTTCAACAGTGAATATTTTAAGTGACTGCGTATATAAAAGAACATCTTAAAGGATCAACGCATTTAAGATCAACAGTGATCACAAAACAGCGTTCAGGTACTATATCGAAGATGGAACAGCTGTTAATAATATGGATGAAAAATCTGATTCAGAAGTCAGTGTCCCTAAGTCTAATGACCATTCAAGCAAAAGCAACAAGTATCTATGAAGATATTAAGAATAAGTACGGCGAACCCCAACCCAAGTTCGTGGCAAGCAACGGGTGTTTAATAGGTTCAAGCATCGCTCTGGTTTCCACACCGTTAAAGTATGCGGTGAAGTAGCCAGTGCCGATTCTGCAGCTGCAGAGAAATTTTGTGATGTGTTAGAAAAAATTATTGATGAAGGCAGCTATTCAATGCAGCAATTTTTTAACATTGACGAGACTGCTCTGTATTGGAAAAAAAAATGCTGGATTGAATGTACATTGCCAAAGAGGAAAATGCAATGTCGGGTTTCAAGGCATCAAAAGATAAGGCCACGCTCTTGCTTGGGGTGGGCTAATGCAGCAGGAGATTACAGATTAATACCACTGCTTTTTTACCATTCAGGAAATCCTCATGCATTGGGCATCAATAAAGCCACCCTACCTGTACATTTTCGATCGAAACAGAGAGCATGGATAACAATATCTCTCTTTGAGGATTGGTTTAAATGCTGCTACATTCCCGAGGTTGAAAAATATTGCAAAAGAGAATGTTCCTTTCAAGATTTTGCTTCTATTAGATAATGGTACTGGACATTCTACGCAACTAGATGATTTCAATTTGAACGTGAGAGTCATATTTCTACCGCCAAACACGACTTCACTCATCCAACCTATGGATCAGGGTGTTATTTCGAACTTAAAAGCATACTATTTACACACAACATTTGCTCAGGCATTGTCTGTGGTAGACGATGAGAAAAATTTTACGTTAAGAAACTTTTGGAAATCTTACAATATTTACCACGGCATCTTAAACAATAATAAGGCCTGGGCAGAAATTACTAAAAGTTGTTTAAATGGTGCATGGAAGAAAATCTACCCACGGCACATAAAAGGCTTTGAAGGATTTGAAAAAGATGAATCATATGAAGAGGTTACAGATAAGATTATAAAGGTTGCAGAGCTACTTCAGTTGGAGGTTGATGCCAAAGATATGGAGTAGAAGTATAAGAAGAGAAGGAATTTTCTAACGAAGAACTTATTGACTTGCAGGCAGTGATAGTGAAAGAAGAAAATGCTGACGAAGCTCAAGATGAACCAAATGAGGAGCTGAGACACTTCATCACCAGAGAGATGGCAGTGGCATTTTGTGAAATTGCATCAGCAATGGCAAGGTTTGAGAAGATGAATCCTGACAACGAACGATTCTTAAACAGAGGGGTGAATGATATGCTTGCTTGCTACAAAGAAATCTACGATGAAAAGGAAAAAGTCACTGTCCAGTCATCCATTAATATGTTCTTTCGTAAGGTTGAGCGGCCGACCCCTTCTAAATCTCCACAGTCCTCAACCTCCACAGAGCCGTACTTATCAGCTGAAGATGTCAATTCTGGCAACACTGTTCGAGAGGTAAAATTTACTGATGTTATGCCTGTATCCTCTCATTTTTTGTAATTTTATAATTTTTAAATTTTTTAAATTGCATGCTTTTTGTAGTTTTTCATGCACATGAGATAAAAAATTGAATAGATACAATAAATAATTCTATTTACATGTACGTCACGCATTTCTTTTTTGATTCAATCAATTCAGCAAGCACAGTTGTGAGTGTTGCACAAGCATGGGGGAAAATCCGACTTATGTAGCATTCCGCGGAACGCAACCCTTACGTAAGTTGGGGAGTTCCTGTAATTTATCCAAATTTCCTCAAAATGCTAGTGATTGACCTACCAAAAATTGTACAACACTAATTAGTCTCTCTGAAACACCACGCCAATGCCTTTTTTTCATCATTGATTAATCTTTGATTTTCACAATCTGTAGTTTTTTCATTTCTAATGTGTTACCTAGATTTTTCCACGTTAAAAAGCCTTCGCTTGGTCAAGTGCACCTGTCGGAGGAAAATAGTTTACAACAAAAACAATAAACTGCATCATTTTTCATGGAGTAAATCAGCCAAGATCTTTCAATCACTTCATTATTACTTAAGACTCTTATAAAAATTGGTTGAAAACTGCTAACCACCACTTTGAGGGAACTTAAAATCTGAATCGGACACTTTCACAGTACTTTTTTTTGCAATCAGTTGTCTAATATTATCATTTAAAACATTTGGCCACAAAAATAGATCATTAGATATTTGAGTAGTAACACTATTAATAATTACCAATACATCTTGTACACAGCATATTGGAGATTTGTTTTCTTTATACTCACAAGTATGCAACGGAGAAGATGAAGGGAGTATGTCAGTTTAACAGAATTTTTATTTGTTGTAGAAATTTTCCTCAATATAAAGTGATACATAGCTTTCAACCGTTTTTCATTCTGCCTGTTTTTGAATTTTTTTCTTTTTGATGTTCTCCCAGCTGCTCAGTTTTCTTTTCACACTTCCATCCATTATTTCATCAGGGTAGGTACTTTTTGAAAAGTTTCGATCAGCTAACAAAAACAGAGATGTATTGTAAAATGCATTTTGACAAAATTACACAAAAACAATATTGAAATTAATTAACTTAATTAATTAATGTATGACAATTTCAAATTTATAAAATAAATCCATGGAAAAATAAGTACAGTAAAAAAATAAAAGTTAATAAATTTAAATGAAGGTTCTTCAATAAACAAGCAAACTAAAACATAATATAATTTAGCACTTAATTTTTCAAACATACACAAATACTATATGTAAGTTTGTTTTGTTATTTGGTTTTTAGGAGCATTAGCAACTAAGGCCATATTGCTCCGGGATATGGGGTGGTCATTCCCTGACCTTTCCGCATCCTCCGTATTTGGTGGTGACGGGCTCGAACCCCGGTCTAATCAAGAAGCGTGTGCTGCGCACTGCTGCTCCTTCCCACCTGGCTACGGAGGCGCCTCTATATGTAAGTAAAATGCGGTAATCTAAAATGTCCTCTGAAACGTTTAAAATTCTTTAAAAATTTTCCCTGTTACGACATAGAAAAGTAAAGACCTTATCTTTAAATCAAAGAAGCCAGTTAATCACACTTTGCGTGGTGATAAAAATATATTCGCTTCTTTGCAGTTCAACAGACACACTTAAGTGAGATGAAAGGAATAAATAATTTTCTTTCTTAAGATTATTACTATAATTAATACCACCCATACCATGTGAAATTAATAATATAGTTTATCAAACTAATTGCCTAAACCACTATATATTTAAGGCAGGGGTTGGCAACCTGCTGCTGCTCTTTGAACATTAACTGCAGCTCTTTAACTTTTAGCCCACATGAAGCATAATTTGAAATGGACTTGGAGGACTTAAAAATCAAGGACGTGGAATGCAAGACTAAAATGCCTTAAAACTGAAATTGAGGATTTCGAAAGGCAAAAGGCTACTTTTCAATTCTACACAAATGGACGGTAGCAGATGAGTTGAAAAAGCAAGGCCAAATTGTGTTCAATTCATGGAGTAGCTTACTAGACAAGTATATAAATTTGAAAATATCTGCATTTTGGACTTCTCAGTTTTTTGTTCGACATATTTCTGCGGGCAAATATTTTCGAATGTGAAGTATATTAAAAATAAATCAACAAACCATCTGAACAATGCGAGTCTCTCAGCATGTTTAAAGATGAAAATTACGGCATACTCGCCTACGTTGAGAGACTCGCTCAAAAAGTTCAGCAGCAAAAGTCACATTAATTTGTACCTAATTGGATATTTGTTACGTTTTTTTCAGTATTAATAAATAATATTTCAAAAAATATATTTTTTTTAATAAAACACCTTCCCACTCTATTCCATTTCTTAAAAACTTTCCCCCTAGCTTGGGCTGAGGTGCAGCTCTTCGGATTCTCTCTCTTTTTTTTAATTAGATCAAAAATGGCTCTCACTCGAAAAAAGTTACCAACCCCTGATTTAAGGCGATGTTTCAGGCATCTTACTGATTCCATCGTCAGACCATACTGTTGGGAAGGAGAAAAATATAAGGGAGTTACAAATTGAATATAGTACAATAACAATTACTAATATTACAATTACATATAAGTTAATTAATTGTGAATTATAAGTCTAAAGCATTAAGTTGAATTACAGTTACAATAGAAAACAGATATTAAATTAAATGAAACCAGATATATAAAGAGTACATTCTTACCTGCTGACAGACTCCCTCTTGCCGATGCTCCCAGAAACCTGATGTGCATACATCACTGATGTGATTACTTTTGTTAATCATCCTGACAACAGTTAATTTATGGGTGAGGGATTAAGACCATTAGCCAATGGAAAAATGCCAAGTTTTCTGCCCTGGATCCGGGGTTCTTGTGTAGTGGAAGCCTGTTGTGACCCCTTGCTCTCATACTCTGAACATCAGGTTGGTGTGTGGGCGGGTTCTGGGGGTCTGGAGAGGGTTGTATGTGGGCCCCTCCTCTGGATATCTCGACTATTTTCTGCCCCCCAACAGCACGGTCTGATGATGGGTGCTGGTAAGATGCCTGAAATGTCACCTTAAATGTATAGTGGTTTAGACAATTAGCTTAATAAACTATATTATTAATTTCACGTGGTATATCAGTAGTATTAATTATAGTAATAATCTTAATGGAAAACAACCACATAGAGTCCTTCCCTATCCCCAGGGGCTCACATCTGGTGAGTATGGACTTGGCACACCTAGGGTCCTGAGCTGGATATCATCATTCTTCTCTTTCTTGGTGATTCCTTTCTACTTCAGGCTCCCCCCCCCCTCTCTCTCAGGGTAACTTGTGAATTTTTTTTGGCTGGTGTAGCATAAGCCTCAGGCTTCCTTGCACCATATGGCTAATGATAATAATAATAATAATAACTATATTTCTTTCTTAAATAATTATCCTTAAATGCAAGAGGGTGAGGTGTGAACATTTACTCTAATTAAATTTTAAGCCTTCATACCTACACTTTTGATTGAATAATCAACGCCTACACTCAGCATTACAAGGGCAATTACCAGAATTTTATGGTCCAACTACCAGTACACCAGCATCCATTTCCACACTCAATGTCATTAAGGGATTATGGATTACTGTACTTATTGCAGCCTAAAATACACAGCTCCTGTGGTAAGTGCCTCAATTGCACATCCCTAGAACCAGCCCTGCACAATTGCACCCTAGTTCTTTTTCATTTTCCACTACCTGAGCGTAGTACCACACATTTGGTATGTTACTCTTTGGAATTACTTCTACCCATATACAGTACCTTTCATTTGTCAGTGTTAAACTTCAACTGCCATTTCTCAGCTTATCTGGTTAATTTTTTTTAGATATTATTACTTTCATTAATTACCCTGCCAACCTTTGTATTATCTGCAAGCTTAGATATTATGATTGTACTTAGATATTAGATATTATACCTTCATCAGTATCATTAATAAATATAGAAAACAACAATGAACCCAGCACTGAACCCTTGGGACACTTGACTAGCTACATTAGTCCATGAAGAGCAGTGTCAATTAATAACCACAATCTGTCTTCTCCCACTCAACCATCTCTTTAACCAGAGCAGTAACTTGCCCTTAATGCCACACAGCTCTAATTTGTACAGCAGTCTTATGTGTATTATCAAAAGCTTGCCTGAAATCAAAGTGTATGATATCAAAATTATTTTTTGCATTCCTTTGTTACTGCATCACTGTATCCAATCAGAATGGTCAAACAAGATCACTCGATAAAAAATTCCATGCTGTGACTGCAGCATAAAAGCATTTCTGTCTATATGGTCCTGTAGCCAGACTTCATTATTTTTCCTGGAACAGAAGTTAAGCAAACAGGTCTGTAATTACTCATGTCACCTTTTGATCTGTTGTAAATTGATGATATTTTTGCATATATAATGATATTTTTGCATATATTTTGGATTAATTATAAATCCATAAGGATTTATACTGAATCCAAAGATGTTCCCATAATTATAGCTTACCTCCTTTGCTGCCTCCCTTGATATAAGTGGATATATCCCATCCAGTCCTTTTTTATGTTGTTTCAATAATTCTCTTCCACTTTCCTCTCGGTTATCCCAAAACTATTTAGCTCCCTGTTAGATTATGATGAACTTCTGGCATTCACCTCCCTAACGAACTCCTCATGTGAAAATGTAGATGCAGAATGCCTATTCAGTTTGTCGGCAACCTGAACTATCAGTATCAACTTTTGCCCCTGGCAGGACCAGGGTATGTCTGCCAGGGGCAAAAGTTGATGACGTTGTCGAGCAGATATCATCTTGTTGGAACTAATGACATTAAGAGTAAGAGATCTGCAGATTTATTCAAATACAGGTCAATGTTGAAAAAAAAGACACAAGTTACGGTTGAATATGAAAGTGTCTGCAATTCTGCCCAGACCACAATAGGAGGGAGTATATGATGAGAGCCTTGTTGATCAATTTGGCCCTGGAGACAGTGTGCAAGTCTCAAGGGGTAGAATTTTTCTCAGCCTGGTCTGTGCTTTTTAACAGGAGAGACTGCTTCTACAGGTTTGGGATACACTTAAATAGAAAGAGTGCAAGAATATTTGCTGATGCTATCGAGGCAGAGTCAGGCGAGTCGAAAAACTGCTAGCTTTGGGGGATACAAGGACTAATAGATTAACAGTAGCCGGTTGCAGAGATGAAAGTGATTCTTGCACTGCTTCTATTGAATTGCAATTGAGCAGCAGCCTGGAAAGCAAGGCAATTGGGATTTCCAGGACTGCTGGGAGTCATAGTGGAACAAATAAATACATGGGCTGTGTTAGGGTAACTAAGAGTAGAAACAGGTGCATGTATACAGTCAGTCCTCGTATAGCATGTGTTTACATTACACGAATTCGATCATACACGATTTATAAATAGGGGAACGATATCTTATATAACACAAACCGAATTCGCTTATGCACGATTTGCCTTTGTGTTTACAAGAAATGGCAGTCGAACTCGGAATCACCCCAACTGAATGCAACACGATAGGAATGAAGAGAAGATTCTGAAAATGTATTTGTTTTTTATATCAGTGAAGGAAAAACACATTTCACCATAATAACATAAAAACCAACACAATTCCAGCTATCGGAATAATCGCAAATGCAATTAGATCGAGTTTACTACCAGTTTATAAGAGATTCCATTAACAGAAAGGCAACTGGAAATTGTTTTTATTGTTTTATGGTAGTAACCCCTAGAAATGTGCTTTAGTAAAATGTGAGGTGTTAATAGTATATCTGGGCCTTTACGGTGTTGTTTATTCAGTTGCTACACGCGCACAGCTTTGTTTATGTGTATCAAGTGTGCCTCCTCGTTTTGTAATTGTGCTTTATTCCCTAAAAATGAGTAAAATACTTAAAAGGTGTGAAAAGAAAGCATCCTGGTGAAGACACTGCAGATTCAGAGAGGGAAAAAAAAAAAGCAATATCAATAAACAGAGGCGGACTGGATCAAAAATGCTTACCCGGAAAAATTTATAGTGGCCTCATACTACAGTTTATGGCCAAAATCACACTGGCCTCCGGCCCACCGGGGTTTCCCTGGTAAGGCTTATGGCCAGTCCGCCACTGTCGATAACGAAAAAATATGAAACTGAAACGCTTTGAGCGAAATGAAAGACCATGTGATATTGCACGTGCTACAGACCTAAATGAGGCAACGCCGAGTTACAAAGAATGCAGAGAAAATAAAAACAACTTTCATAGCAGGAACAACTCAAAGTGTAACTAAAATCCATTAGATTAAGACACAAAGAATTGGAAGAGATGCAACGGCTGTCAACTGTTTGAACAGAAAATCAAACAAAAAACAAGTTTGCTTACGATAGAAGCAAAAGCATTAGCAATATTTTATTACGTAATAGTCATAATAAAATATGTATTTTATTACGATTATTTATTGTGTTTGGTAATGTTTTGGTTACAAACGTGTGTTCAATCTTGGGTGGTCGGCACCTAACCCTATTTTTCCCATAGGGCCTGTTGTTTATATTGCACGATTTTGCATTGCACAAGGGTTTCTAGGAAAACAACTATCGTGCTATACGAGGACTGACTGTACTTGCATGTACACCAATGCTAGGAGTATAGTTAATAAATTTGATGAGCTTGAAGTGCTAGTCAAGACATCAAAGGCAGATATTGTTGGGATATCAGAGATGTGGTGTCACACAAACATAATCAGTGCAGAATTGGAATTTGGGGAGTGCAATGTGTACAGAAAGGATAGACAGGACAGGAAAAGAGGAGGGGTTATGCTGTTAATTAAGAAACACAAAATCTAAGGAAGTGCATCCAACTGATGTTGGTGGACAATGCAATGTTGAGTCTGTTTGGTGTGACATAAGCACTGGGAAAGGAAAAATGAGTAGGTGCGTGTGTGTAGATCTTAATGAGGTCCCCATGGACTGGAGGTGTCTATCACCAATTCACAAACGGAGTTCAAAAGGTGACACAACTAACTATAGTCCTGTTAGTTTAACTTGTGTTCCGGGGAAAATAATGGAATCACTTGTTAAAGAAGCATTGCAGGATCGTGTAGACAAGACTGCAGTAACGGTTAAGACACGGCATGGGTTTGTTAAAGGGAGGTCTTGTCTGACCAATTTGATTGAATACTATAATGTGGTCACAAATGAACTGAATGCCAAAAATAATTTTGATATCATATACTTGGATTTCTGGGGAAGCTTTTGATACTGTTGCACATGGAAGACTGCTGTAAATTGAAGAGATATGGCATTAAGGGTAAGTTGCGACAATATTTTGTATATTTATCAATGATATTGATAAATATCATTGATAAATATACAAAATATATATATTTTTTTATTCATATAAAAAATATATTTTATATGAAGGTATATCACGTTTAATGTCCAAGTTTGTAGATGATACAAAGGTTGGCAGGGTTGTTAATGACAGTAAAGACAGTATGCTACTCCAACTGGATCTAGATAAGTTGGGAAAATGGGCTTTGAAGTGGCAACAGAAGTTTAACATTAACAAATGCAAAGTACTGCATATGGGTAACAGAAACCCAAGAGAAACATACCAACTGTGCGGTACTACACTCAGGAAAGTGGAGAGTGAAAAAGACCTGGGGATAATTATGCAGTCAGATATGAAGTTCACTGAGCAGTGGAGACCGGATGCCAGAGCAGGTCATGGAGTCTTATCAATGATATATAGGAATTTTGCTAGCAGGGACAGGGAGGTGATTATCCCATTATAAAAGGCAATGGTCAGGCCACACCTAGAGTACTGTGTTTAGGTCTGGAGGCTTCATTTTAGGAAGGATGCAGAGTTGCTAGAACGAATACAAAAAAGGGCAAAGAGATTGGTGAGGGGAACAAAGGGGTACTGTTACCAAGAAAGGCTTAAGTTCTGCAAATTGCAACACCTGGAGAGTAGGCACCTGCAAGGTGATCTGATTGAGGTGTATAAGGCCTTGAATGGCTTGAGTAAGCTGAATGCTGATGGGATTCTTCCTCTTGTTCAGATTAAGAACCTGAGGGGACATGGATTCAAATTGAGGAAAGACAGTTGTAGAATAGATGTGCGGAAATTTGCCTTTAGCCAGCGGGTAGTTGATTGGTGGAACAGACTTGAATCTTTTGTTGTGGAAATTGATAGCCTAAATAAATTTAATGCTGAGCTGGACAGGTATTTGGAACGAATGGAGGGGTGAAATGAGAGTGTTTTTTTTTTTTTTTTTTTTTTTTTTTTTTTGGCTGATGCTGCATAAGCTTGCTTTCTTGCATCTTATGTCCCTGCTAATGCTAATGCTAATGCACACCAGTGTGAGCCAACCCTTACATCTACTGTTAATATAAGTAAAGAAGTTTTCACTACTTTTCTTGACATTCTCTGCCTAAGGCTTCTCGTAATGTACCTTAGTTTGCCTTATCTCCTCTATGACATGATTACTGACTAGTTTATATCTACCATAGGCTTTTGTGTCACCTGATAATTTATATGCTTGCAGTGCATTTTTCTTCTCTGCCGCAAATTTCATCAGTTCATCTTGCATCCATTTAGGTCTAATCCGACTAGTATTTGTTAGTTGGTATGAAAGGCCTAGTGGCATGTATGAGTTATGTCCCTGAATGCTTCCCGTTTAGAATCTGCTGTTAGTAACTTCAGCTAGTACCAATATATAAAATTTTAAAAAACTGTTCAGGACCACTACAGCCATGCTTACGAAAGCAAAGGGGCTTCCCTTGACAATAGTTGTCTTTAAGTAAATCCAAGATCAGCACACTGAGGTCACTGCCACCCAGGGGGTCTTTTACTTACAGATTCTTAATGCTTGAAGAATCACTGCTGATAATCAGATCAAGAGTATTGCTTCCTCTAGTTGCCTCTCTAACATTCTGCTATAGAAAACACTCATCCAATAAATCCACAAGTCTTGCTAGTGTGTGAATGACCAACCCAAAAGTTCCAGTCAATTTCTGGAAAGTTAAAATTCCCCATTATAAGACAATTTGATTTACTAGCCCACTATTTCTCTGTGTAGCTGTTTGTTATACTTATCACAGTCAGGCTTATAATACTACTTTCATTCTTGTTTTTCCAGACTAATTCAACATTACATTGGCCACCTATGTCTACTGGATGCACTGCCTTAGATTTAATATGCTTCTTAACTAAGATAATTTCATCCCCTCCTGTACTGTCTGTTCTTCCTGTACATATTGTACTCTCCATATTCAAATTCTGTATCCCCTTATGTCTGAGTGAAAACATGTCTCCGATATCTCCACAATGATCACTTAACCAGTACTTTGGATTAATCAAATTTATTTACTATGCTCCTAGCATTAGTGTACATGCAAGTATGCATTCACCTGTTCTTACCCTTCGTTACCCTAACACAGCCCATGTATTTATTTGTTCTAAGATCCACAGCCAGGCTTGAAATCCCCGACACTACTTTCCAGGCTGCTGCATGTTCTAATAGAAGCAGTGAAAGAATCACACCTCTGCCTGCAGCTTTAGTTAATCTATTATTGTGTATCCCAAAGGTCAGTTTTCCGACCCACCTAACACTGCTTTGAGACATCAGAAAATTTTCTTACATCTTCTATTTAAGTATATGCCATCCCTGTAAAAACAGTCACTTGTTAACAAGCACAGACCATGCTTTGAAAAATTCTACTTCATGTATGCCCTTCTATTGTGTCTGAGCAGGATTGCAGACACTTTCCTAAAATTAATGCTAACTGGCAACTTTTTCCTGTTGCCCTGTACTTGTTAATTAAGTCCTCATATCTACTCTTATAATAACTCTTAATATCATTAGTGTCTGCGTGTACAACAATAATATTACCTTCTTTGCCGTTAAAAGATATCTCTTCTGTTGTCATCTATTTTGTCCCTGGCAGACTTACCTTGGTTCTATTCCACCTATCCTTTTTGCAAAATATATTTCCCATTTGCCTGACAGTAGAGTCACTGATAATAACTACCTCCTGTGAAACCAGTGCATGTAATTCTGCCATGTAATATATGGCCAGTTTGCATTATAGATTTTTTTTTTTTTAACTGAATGAAAAATAATATTCAAATATCAAAGATAAAATATCATTCATGGCATAAGTGGTTTTTTAATTTGACCATCATGACATAAGTAGACACACATGATTGTTTTTTACCAAAAATTGAAGTTCTCATAAGTTTTTTTCAAATTTTTGTCATTAATGCAGTAGCCACCCTCAAAGATAATTTTCATATCTTTAATTTTTTTCTTCTGAACTCACATGATTTTTATGCCACAAACTTTAAAAGGCAATGGTCAGGCCACGGCTTGAGTACTGCGTACAGGTCTGGAGGCCTCATTTTAGGAAGGATGTAGATTTACTTGAGCGTGTACAGAGAAGCGCAACAAGATTGGTGAGGGGAATGAAGGGATCCTCTTACCAAGAGAGGCTTAAGTTCTGCAAATTGCAGTGGCTGGAGACTAGGCACCTGCGCGGTGATCTGATTGAGGTATATAAGGCCTTGAATGGGTTGAGCATGCTGAATTCTGATGGGATCCTTCCACTTGTTCAGATTACGAATCTAAGGGGGCATAAATTCAAATTAAGAAAAGACAGATGTAGAATAGATGTGCGGAAATTTTCCTTTAGCCAGCGGGTGGTTAATTGCTGGAACAAACTTCCATCTGTCGTTGTGGAAGTTGATAGGTTGAATAAATTTAAGGAGGAACTGGACAGGCATTTGGAGGGAATGGTGTGATTTTTTTTTTTTTTTTTTTTTTGGCTGATGCTGCATAAGCTCATACACTTGCTTTCTTGCATCACATGCCACTACTACTACTACTACCTATAACATGGCAACAATTAGTTAATTGTCTTGAAGTTTTACCTCTGGTCAGTTGTGCTATATACAGGGTATTCAAGTTACATTGCAAAATACAATTTATTATCAGAACAATTGGCAAGTAATAGTTTATAAACAGTTCTGGAACTTTCCTCCAAATTTAGCAATACATAAATTCACTCATTCTGTATGATGATGATGTTGTTGTGAGCAAAGTGATGCAACATGATCAAAAGAGTGTCAGTACACTCCTGACTGTATTTTCAATGCTTGCTTTGAGCTGCTGAATGCTTCATGGATTACTTTTATAATTGACATAATTAAATCAGACCTAGGTGGCCAAAGACTCTTGCAACATTTCAGTGGTTGATTGTGTAGCATGGCAGGTTACCCTGTCCTGTTGGAACCAAGTGTCTCATCTTCCTCTAGTAATGCAATAAACTGCATTATGGTGCCTTGATAAATATCAGGTGGTTTATTCAAAATATATTGTCCCAACTATCCTGAGATATGCCACACTAAACACCAATTTTTTGGGTATGCAAGGAGGTTCCACAAAAAAAAAACGTGTAGATTTTCAGCACTCCATATTCTCCAATTTTGCCTGTTGTCGCTAAAGTGAAGCATTGCTTTATCAGTGAAATAAATTTTACTCAAAATTTCAATACCTTCACATCTAAATAAACTTTTAACCAGTGACAGTACTATAATCTTCTAACGTTATCCTGAAACTGAAGCTCATGCATGTGTGGATTCAATATGGAAAAAAGTTCAGGAAGATGAACTGAACCAACTGATATCCCCTTTTGAATTCTGAATTTTTATAGAGATTTGTTTTGAGATTGTCTAATGTTGTCTAAAATGTCATGTTTAAGAATACCCTTTCTTTCATGTTCCCTATATTCAACTGATCCACACTCAACAAATATTATCTTAAAAATTGCAGGTTTACATGGACAGTTAATGTTAAGGAATTTTTCAAAAAAGTTTTGTTGAAAGTTACTATAAGACTTCATTTCCAAGTAAGATTCCACTAAAAAAAAAAATCTTGCTTGATGGTAGGTGGCATTACATTTATTCACCAGTAATGATTCATGCAACTTCAAATATGTATTCTGATAAACTGAACACTTGAAATGCAAAATTGTCACTTCCTCCAGTTATGTAACATCCTCCATTAGCACTCTCACACAATTACACTAATTATCCTTAATTGGCAGTGTTATACATAATACAAATAATATGTTTACTTTTAAAATGTACATCCTGTATGTGAAATATCAATATTCATGAAATCATAAATTGTTTTTTACAAAAATAAAATAAAAAATAGCTGCCATAATGCTTTTAGTAGTAGTGACAAATGATGCAAGAAAGCCAGCTTATGTAGCACCAGCTAAAAAAAAAAATGCACACACACTACACCCATCAGGCGCCTCCGTAGCCAGGTGAGAAGGAACAGCAGTGCATAGCACATGCTTCTTGATTAGACCCGGGTTCGAGCCTGTCACCACCAAATAGGGAGGATGGGGAGGATGCGGAAAGGTCAGGGAATGACCACCGCATATCCCGGAGTAATATGGCCTTAGTTGCTAAATGCTCCCAAATAACAAAACAAAAAAAAAAAAAAAAAACCTACACCCATCCATGTCCTCCAAGAATTTCCCTAGTTCTTGAATTTATTCAAACCATCCACTTCCCACAACAGATGGAATCCTGTTCCAACAATAAACCATCCACTGATGGTTGCTTTAATTTGAATGCTCCTGAATATTTACCAGTAATTTTTTTTTTCTGCTTGTCAACAGGGCTATTAATATGATTTTCACTAGTTTTTCTTAATTTTTTTTCAAGCATCATTCATTCCTCCCCGCCTTTTTTTTTGTCTCATACGTAACTTCCTCATGAAACTCCCTTAGCCTCCATTATAATGGAACAAATGAGAATAAGAAAGAAGTTTAAGTGAATGATTATCCAATAGTAGAAGCTGTGTTCCAAACATGAGAATCATGGATTGAATTTAATGTATACGTTAGTGGAAGAGTGTCACGTGACAAGACAAACAAAGCTGCCACTTGTTCCACATGCATTCAACCCAAAGTACACCGGTTGCAATAACAAAAAAAAACGTTTAAGATTCAGTGAATGTTTTGTGCATCACAGGTTGTCCTTAAAGTAAAATAAAAAAAACTGTCTAAAAGTAATCAAAACACAATTTTACATTTCCCCGTAAGTAAAAATATTTTACTACTGCAGTAGAAATTTTGAAATTTTCTTTGAAAGTACAGAAAGGCTCACAGAAAAAGTTTAAAGGTGCAAAAAAAAAAAAAAAAAAAAAAAAATTAGGTAAAAATCCGACCTGTTTATCATGTACGCTACAAAGTCGGAAAAAGCATGGCACAACTAGCGATTATAACCTGTTACTTCATACTGGTGACTATCAAAGTCTGTGGAGTACCATCATAACTTATGATGGTGGCAATCCTTAAACTGTTATGGATATTTCTGGCTTTACAATGTGTTAATTTAATAGTGTCTTATCCCCAAAGATACTGAGAAAGGGACTGAAATAGGCCCTGTAATATACAGCTGTATACTGTATGGTTAAATTTTTTCAAAATTCTAAGTCCGTCAGCACAGAACACTGCTGTTTCCTTTCCATACCTTTAGTTAAATTCTTGCGTTTGCAAAGTGTCCTTCAACAGCCAAAGTAAAATTTGTGGGAAATATTCATTTGCAGCTGCACTCTTCTAATGTCTGGGATGAAATGCACAAATATCAGAAACATTGCAACATTACAGCTCATTAGTTATTATGTATAAACAAATATCCATCATTAGATTTTTTCCCCTGTTGAATCTCTTGGCTATTCATAACTTGGTAAATAGAAAATTGTCAGATTTTGCACTTTACGTGTTTCAGTCAGTATATGCTCGTGAGTGCAAGGTCTGGAAAGCAGGGCTGGATTTACATATAAGCTAAACAAGCTACAACTTAGGTTCTCGCTCCATCTTAAAAAATCCTTTTTTAATATCATCACAAGTGAACAGTAAGAGAGAATGGCCTCTTACATGTTATAGCTTAGGGCCACAACAAGTTTAAATCCAGCCCTGCACCTGCTGGAAAGGCATTACCAGTTTCAAAAATAAACACCAAAACTGTAAGCCACCTACTCTTATATGGCTGCTCCAAAATATAAATTGGTGGCAATGGTAAATTGTTTTTCTTAGGAGTAGTTCTAACTTTGCCCCCTTATGACTTTAAAAGTACAACCCCTTCTTTCACGGTGCGGTACTTAAGTTTCTTTAGAAATTGTACATATTCTCTATTGATTCTCCAATGGAGAATATGTACTCATGGAACCCAGTGAATTCAAAGTACAGAAGACTTGATTTACCGAGACACCTCAAGACTGCAAATTAAAAAAAAAAGGAAAAAAAGGCCAACCAGAAATCATGACATTCAAGTAATAAAAAGAATAGGTATATAAACAGATGTTTTGCAAGTCATAAATAAGCGACAAGATTGTTGTTTGGTGTTTAGGAGCATTAGCAACTAAGCCATATTGCTCCGGGATATGCGGTGGTCATTCCCTGACCTTTCCGCATCCTCCATATTTGGTGGGGACGAGCTCGAACCCTGCGTCTAATCAAGAAGCGTGTACTACGCACTGCTGCTCCTTCCCACCTGGCTACGGAGGAGCCTAAGCAAAAAGAAGGGGCGTTATAAGTCATGACTGGGAGATTAATGTACCTATTATCCAGCAACCCCCAAATGTCTGGGGGTTGCTGGATAATAGGTACACCTGTAGCCAAGTGGTCAGGAGCGGGAGTGCAATAGCATACGCTCTTTGAGTAGACCGGGGTTCAAGCCCCTGACTGCTGAATACGGTCGATCTGCCAACCCGCACTGGACCAGCATGGCAGATTATGGTCCATTTCCCTCAGCATGAATTGTTGAGGAGGCTTCCATCCTGCAGTGGGTTGATAATGGCTGCACTTTACCTTTAGGTACACCTGCCGCTCAAAAAAAAAAAAAATTTTAGTTTGTTTTAGTGCATCGTGTGGATTTTGTGTTCCGTCGCACTGCAAAAAGACAAATTTTGTTTTATTATTTACATCGGGGGATGTCAATTTTTTTTATAGTAAATATTATAGATATATATATATTTTTTTTTATAAATCATGAAAATGATGGATAAATGCAAAAGAGTTGTGCTTTCAATTGAACAAAAACTTGAAATTATTCAAAAGTTGAAAATGGTGCATCCATTAAATCTTTAATGAGCCATTATAATGATGGTGACCAAACCATACAAGACACGTAAAAAATAAAGGGAAGCATCGTACGCACAAGTGGTGCGCAGTCAGTTTTTTCATCTATCACCATATTTTTTTTGTAAGTTGCTGAACATTTCTCGATATTTTTGGATTAACCGGGGAATCGATTATCTGGGAATTTTTTTTTTTACAGTCTATCCCGGAAAATTGAGAATCTACTGTATACCTAAGGAAGTATAAACAGAAAGGTAATAATTTTTATTAACCTTTAAAGCTTTATCAAATGAGAGAGAGAGAGATGCATTTGTTTTAAAGAAACAAAGGCCTTTATTTCAAAAACAGAATCGAACAAAAATATTCACTTTATTGATAAGCAGTCATCAAGCAAGAATGAGTGGCATAAATCTTCATCCCATTATAAAGGATCTGTGGTTTCAGTTTCTTCCGATCCTATACAGGCACTGAAAATTTAAAAGAATTAGCTGAGAGTAAGAATAACAGCTATAAAAAATTATGATTTTTAATTTAAAAATCTAGTTGAATAAATGGAACCTGATCTAGCTCTAACCATGTGATTCTGAAAAAAAATTTAAAAAACTGTCTTATACAAATTCAGTGAGAATTTGTGTATTGGTTTCAGTTGGACTGATAAAATCCAACTGAAACCATGGATCAGGTCAGATAATAAAATAAATAAATTTTCTGTTTATACTCTGGCACAACAACCAAGTCAGTAGAGTTTACAATAAATCGTCAATACAAATATTTATCGTATTTAGTAGTCACGGGCTTGAACCCCGGTCCACTCAAGGAACGCGTGCTATGCACTCTCGCTCCTGACCACTCGGCTACGTCAGGCCTATGTTGGGGTAGGTTACATTTCTTACCATTAATGGAGATTATTATTATTAGCCATATGGTGCAAGGAAGCCTGAGGCTTTTGCTGCAGCAGCCAAAAATGTTACCGTGTGAGAGAGAGAGAGAGAGAACAAGAGTCAGAAGTAGAAAGGAATCACCAAGAAAGAGAAGAATGATGCTATCCAGCTCAGGACATGCCAAGCCCATACTCACCAGATGTGAGCCCCTGAGATGTAGATCATTAGCAGAGCAAACTATAATTTGGGAACACATACTTTCTACTTATTTACAGAAATTCTCTTTGCTCTCATATCTTTTCCTGATACCTAATGTTTACACTGTACTGGCTGTGCCCTCATTTGACAATGCATTGGTTTCAACATAAAATACAAGAGTCAAAAAGTTCTGCATGGGTATTCATAAATAACAGTTATTTTTTTAAATTTGAATCAAAGCAGAGTTACAAACCTTCTGTAACTGTAACTGTACTTTACAAACTAATTTGTAACTGTACTTTACAAACCTATAATGGTTTGCCATTGTTGAAGAAGATAACTAATACTATTAAGTGCATAAGCACTGGGAAAGAAAAAATGAAGGTAGAAGTTTGTTATAGGCCTAATAACTGAGTACAATGAACAATTACACAGAGAAATAGAGTGGGCCAGTAAATCAGTGTCTTATAATGAGGATTATAACTTCCCAGATATTGATTAGAATTGGTGGGATGGTCACTCGCACACTAGCAAGGCTTTTGTGGATTTATTGGATGATTATTTTCTACGGCAGCATGTTAGAGAGGCAACCAGAGGGAGTAACACCCTTGATCTGATTATTCATGCATTAAGAATGTACAGATAAAGGAACCACTAAGTGGCAGTGATCACAGTGTACTGATGTGGGATTTACTTAAAGATGTAACTACCATCAGGGGTAAAGGGAAGGGTTTTTGCTTTCATAAAGGTGACTACAGTGGTCTCAGAGATTTTTTAAGTTCTATACAGTGGGACCAACTGATGATGTTACCAATAGCAAATTCAAAATGTGAAACATTCAAGGAAGTAATCTTGGAAGCTACTAGGCTTTGTTCCAACTAAGAACTACTGTTGTAGGTTTAGGCCCAAATGGATGTCAGATGGAACTAGTGAGACTTGTGGCAGGGAAGAAAAATGCACGGGATACATAAGTTATCAGGTGACACAGAAGGTTATGATAGATACAAGCCAATCTGTAATCAAGTCACAAAGGAGATTAGGCAAACAAAAGGCAGATTATGAGAAATCTTTGGCAAAGGATGCAAAGAAAAACAGCAAAAGACTTCTTTACTTATATAAACTCTAAAGGAAAGGGGATGAATCAGATTGGTATATTTAGGGGTGGGCAGAAGGGGCAATGCCCCTCCTTAACCCTAATTTGTTTTTTGAACTGCTTTCTAAAAAACTCAGTGGTTGCCATGCCCCATCCCCTAATGATGATACCTGGATATGGTCGCCATGCCCCCCGTTATGATGATACCTGGATACGCAACTGGGTCCATTTGATATCATTGGTTTTACTGGAGATAGCTGCCAATTTAATGAGTATTTTCCATCTACATTCACATATGAGGAGTTATTCAAGGAGGAGAAGGCCAGATGTTTTTAAAACTCAAACAGGGAGCTAAATAATTTTATAATAACTAAGCAGAGTGGAGGAGAAATTGATAAAGATAAACATAAGAAAGGCACCTGGGGTGGACGGGATCTATCCAGTTATATTAAAGTAGGTGGCAAAGGAAGTAAGGAAGTCTCATAATTATGGCTAAGAATACCCTTAGCCATAATTATGAAAGCATCTTTGGACTCAGGGGAAGTCCCCACAGACTGGAGATGTGCAAATGTATCTCCAATTCACAAAGGGGAATCAAAGGGTGATATGAGTAATTACAGACCTGTTAGTTTGACTTCTGTTCCAGGGAAAATAATGGAGTCACTGGTTAAAGAAGCATTGCTGGGTCATCTAGACTAGACAGCAGTAATAATTCAGACACAGCATGGATTTGTTAAGGAGAAGTCTTGTCTGACCAATCTGATTGGATACTATGATGTGGTAACAAAGGAAATGGATGCAAAAAATAATTTTGATATCATATACTTGAATTTCAGGAAAACTTTTCATACTGTTACACATGGAAGACTACTATACAAATTGGAGCAGTGTGGCATTAAGGGCAAGTTGCTATAATGGATAAAAGGATGGTTGAGTGGGAAGAGACAGAGAGTGGTAATTAATGGATACCGCTCTTCGTGGACTAAGGTTATTAGTGGTGTCCCCCAGAGTTCGGTGTTGGGCCCATTGTTGTTTTGTATATTGATGAATGTATATTGAGCGTAATGTCAAAGTTTTCAGATGATACAAAGGTTGGGAGGCTTGTTAATAACGGTAATGACAGTATGCTGCTGCTGCTGCAAAAGGATCTGGAAAAGATGGGCTGAGAAGTGGCAACTGAAGTTCAGGTTGACAAATGCAAAGTACTGCATATGGGTAGCAATAACCCCAGAGAAATGTACCAACTCGGTGGTGTTACACTCAGAGTAGTGGAGAATGAAAGAGACCTGGGGATAATTGTGCAGTCAAATATGAAGTTGACTGAACAGTGCAGACGGGCTGCCAGGATAGGTCATGGAGTCTTCTCAATGATATATAGGAATTTTGGTAGCAGAGACAGGGAGGTGATTGTCCCATTATACAAGGCAATGGTCAGGCCACACCTAGAATGCTGTGTACAGGTCTGGAGGCCTCATTATAGGAAGGATGTAGAGTTGCGAGAACGAGTACAAAGAAGGGCAACAAGATTGGTGAGGGGAACAAAGGAGTGATCTTACTAAGAAAGGCTTAAGTTCTGCAAATAGCAGCTCCTGGAGAGTAGGCACCTGCAAGGTGATCTGATTGAGGTGTACAAGGCCTTAAATGGGTTGAGCAAGCTGAATGCTGATGGGATTCTTCTTCTTGCTCAGATTATAAACCTGAGGGGGGGCATAGATTCAAACTGAGGAAAGACAGTTGCTGAATAGATGTGCAGAAATTTTCCTTTAGCTAGCAGGTAGTTGATAGCTTAAATGAATTATAGCAGAACTAGATAAACATTTGAAACAAATGAATGGGTGAAATGGGAAGTTTTTTTTTTTTTTTTTTGGCTGATGCTGTATAAGCTTGCTTTCTTGCATCATATGCCTCTACTAATGCTAAAATGTTCCTTTCATAGTGAATACTTGTGAAGTCTACAGCTATACTCAGTTTATCTAGGGTAGAAAACCTTATAATAGTCAGGGTTCCTTAAACTTAAAGCAGCTATCCATCTGGTGATCTTTACTTTTTTTTAAGCATGTCAGTGTATGTGCATAAGGTGCCTATTGTCTTCAACATATAACTTGACTCCTAATGGAATGAGTTGCAGAAATTTTATATTTAGTTCTTTTAGAAAGGTTTGTGCGTCAACATAAATTTCACTAAAATCAGACTAATAGAAACTGGGCAGTTATTATTTCTCTGTCTACCCATCATTCTGCATGTAATAACTGAACCCCCATCAGATGGATTTTCTATCAAATATAAAATAATCAAATTTTATATTTGATTATTTTAGCACAATTTATCAAACCTTCCAAAATTTCATTAAAAGGTGACCAGTAGAAATCGAGCAATTATTATTTGTTTCTATTCTATTTCATTTCTTTTCTATTTTATTTTTTCATACATTTCACATATACTGTATATTATAACTAAAGCACTGTATATTGCTTTTTGCCATGTGCTGACTGGAGCAATTAATGGACAATATAGAGGATACATAGAAATGAAATGTTCTGGGTTTACACACAAAAATTGTTGCTTTTATTTATTTATTTTTTTTTTGTTATAAATCATGAATTTTAACTATTTACTAATGTGATTGAAATGTAATGCACTGCATATTAACTGAATTGTTTTCTTGGATAATTTATTTAATCCCAATAATTTTTAAGGTTTCAATTACACCACTGTAGATCATTACATGTAGTTATCATGGTGTAGTGAGTGCTAGCCAAGCCTAATGGTTTGATTTTTCCTTTTTTTCTTTTTATTGAAGAAATAAAATCTGAATAGTAAGGCAAAAAATTTTAATTTTAATCATTTAAAAGTAAGACCTATTACCTAGTGAAAATGATGTAATAATTACATTAAATTATAACAAAGATGAGTACGTCTTCAATTGGCTTGTACCAATTACAAAATCAGTGTTATTTATATATATGTGTATATATACATATTAATCTTTTGTAATATGATAATTCATGTTGTATTTTATTTTTAATATGCTTTTATAGTAGTTTTACTTAATTTATTTCTATCTCTAGCTTTTTCTGTTGTCCCAGTAGCTGTTTTAGCAATGCATGGGTACGAACAGAGTACATATTGTTATTCTTTTTGTATTATCATTCTATTGTGGTTTATTCCGTCTTTGTTCATTTTCTTAATTACAGGTATTTTCTACACATAGGTATTATAGTTAATACATTACTGGTCTTTAAGCTAGCCTAATCTCAGTTATCTTAATTTCCCATGGCCTATACATTCAGGATTTTTCAACTTGTTACGTATTGCTAAAAAAAGTCATATCAATTATTGATGAAAAACTGTAGCAATGCTATTTTAAAACAATATGATATAATATTAAACATATTTATACGTTTTTGTATTACATCTTTATACATTTTTGTATTACATCACATGGACGTCAATCCCCTACTTCATCGGGGGCTTTGAGCGGATTGACGTAATTTATGACGTAATTTATTGACGTAATTCGATGTAATGCATTTCTTACTTACCCGTTTCTGTTTGCATCTATCACAGCTTTGCTATTTTATCCAATTACTAAATTCTAAGTTTCTATTTTTAATATATATAGGCAGAAATTGTGAAAGTTTTTTTTTTTCCTACTCTCCATCACAAGAAAAAATTTGAAATAAGTTTTTATTTATATATAACAAAGTTTTTATATAACAAAGCAGAAAGAATAAAAAAAAAAAAAAATATATATATATCTTTTAAAATATCTCTGCCTCTAAAAGTGTGAATATAGGGCGTTTCAATTAAAATGCACTGGAGGTCTGTCTCACTTATTTTTAAGTTTAGGCTATTTATTATGTGGATTTTTTTTGTCATATCTGATCTGAAATTTTTAAATTTGATGTTAAAATTGAATAAGTATTATCGTTTATTATTAACCTCATTTAGATTTTACAATGTTGAAATTTTAAAATTTTGCCTGATCAACTGCTTTTTTTTTTTTTTCTTAATGAGAAAGTTGCCATTAAGAAAGTTTTTCTTAATGAGAAAGTTGTCCTCTATTTTCAGCCTGGTCTGTACATTTTAACAGGAGAGACTGCTTCTACAGGGATGGGATACACTTAAATAGAAAGGGTGCAAGAATATTTGCTGATGCTATCGAGGCAGCGTGAGGTGGGTCAGAAAACTGCTAGCTTGGGGCGTTACAAGGACTAATAGATTAACAGTAGACACTGGAAGAGGTGAAAGTGATTCTTGCACACTGCTTCTATTGGAATGAGCAGCAGCCCGGAAAACAAAATGTAGGCTATTTCAGAGATTGCTAGGAGTCACTGCAGTACAAGTAAACACATGGGTTCTGTTAGGGTAGCTAAGAATAGGAACTGATGCATGTATACTTGCGTATACACCAATGCTAGCAGTTTGGTAAATAAATTTAATGAATTTGAGTTATTGCTCAAAACATCAAAGGCAGATATTGTTGGGATATCACAGACATGGTGTCACACAGATATAAGGAATGCAGAACTGGAATTTGGGGAGTACAATGTGTACAGGAAGGATAGACAGGATAGATAGGGAGGAGGGGTTATGCTATTAGTTAAGTAATACATAAAATCCAAGGAAGTGAAGCCAGTCGACATCGCTGGACAGCACAGTGTCGAGTCAGTTTGGTGTGACATAAGCATTGGGAGATCAAAATTGAGAGTAGTGGTGTGTTATAGGCCTAATGACTCTGATGAGTATAATAAGAAACTGTACAGGGAAATAGAGTGGGCCAGTAAATCAGTCTTATAATGGGGGATTTTAATTTCCCAGATATTGACTGGAATTTGTGGGTTGGTCACTCACACACTAGCAAGGCTTTAGTAGATGTATTGGATGATTGTTTTCTATATCAGCATATTCGGGAGGCAACTAGAGGGAGTGATACTCTTGATCTGATTATCAGTAGTGATTCTTCATACATTAAGAATCTGCAGATAAAGGAACCATTAGGCGGCAGTGATTACACTGTGCTAAAGTGAGATTTACTCAAAGAGATAACTACCACTAGGGGTAAAGGGAAGAGTTTTTGCTTTCGTAAAGGCGACTACAGAGGCCTCAGATAGTATTTAAATTCTATACAGTGGGACCAACTGATGATGTTACCAACAGCAAATTCAAAATAGGAGGCATTCAAAGAATTAATCTTGGAAGCTACTAGGCTTTACATACCAACTAAGAAATATTGTTCAAGGTTTAGGCCTAAATGGATGTCAGATGAACTAATGACACATTTTCCAAAAAATAAAAATGCATGGGATACATAAATTAATGGGTGACATGGAAGCCTATAATAGATATAAGCTGGTCCGTAACCAAGTCACAAAGGAGATCAGGCAGGCAAAGGCAGATTATGAGAAATCTTTGGCAAAGGATGCAAAGAAAAACAGCAAACAGTTCTTTACCTATATAAACTCTAGAAGGAAAGAGATGAATTAGATTGGTCCACTGGATATTGATGGTTCAACTGTTGATGATCATGCTCAGGTGGCTAACAAACTAAATTAGTATTTTTCATCTACATTCACACATGAGGAGTTATTCAGGGAGGGAAATGGCAGAGGTGAATTAAACTCTGGCAGTGAGCTAGATGATTTTGTAATAACTGAGAGGAAAGTGGAGGAGAAATTGTTGAAGATAAACATAAAAAAGGCACCCGGGGTGGATGCGATCTATCCAGTTATATGAAAGTAGGCAGCAAAGAAAGTAAGCAAACCCTTAGCCATAATTATGAGAGCTTCCTTGGACTCAGGGGAGGTACCCATGGACTGGAGATGTGACCTCAATTCCCAAAGGGAATTAAAGGGTGACAAGTAATTACAGACCTGTTAGTTTAACTTATATTCCAGGAAAATTAATGGAGGCACTGGTTAAAGAAGCACTGCAGGATCATCTAGACAAGACTTCAGTTATAGCACGGACACAGCACGGTTTTGTTAAGGGGAACTCTTGTCTGATCAATTTGATTGGATACTATGATGTGGTCCCAAAGGAACTGAATGCAGGGAATAACTTTGATATCATATATTTGGATCTTAGAAAGGAGAAAGGCTTTTGATACTGTTGCACATGGAAGTCTGCTGCACAAATTGGAGCAGTGTGGCATTGGAGGCAAATTGCTGCTATGGATAAAGGGATGGTTGAATGGAAAAGACAGAGAGTGGTAATCAATGGACACTGCTCTTCGTGGACTAATGTTATTAGTGGAGTCCCTCAGGGTTCAGTATTGGGTCCATTGTTGTTTTCTGTATTTATAAATGATATTGATGATGGTATATCAGGCCTAATGTCCTAGTTTGCAGATGATATGAAGTTTGGCAGGGTTGTTAAGGACACTAATGACAGTACGCTGCTGCAACAGGATCTAGAAAAGTTTAGCAGATGGGCTGAGAGATGGCAAATGAAGTTTAACATTGACAAATGTAAAGTACTATATATGGGAAGCAGTAACCCCAGAGTAACGTATCAACTCTGTGGTACTACACTGACAGTGGTAAAGAATGAAAAGGACTGACCGGGGGGTAACTGTGCAGGCAGATATGAAGTTTTCTGAGCAGTGCAGATGGTCTGCAAGAGTAGATCATGGTGTCTTGTCAATGATATACAGGAATTTTTCTAGCTGGGATAAGGAGGTGATTGTCCCCTTGTATAAGGCAATGGTCAGGCCACACCTTGAGTACTGTATACAGGTCTGGAGGCCTCATTTTAAGAAGGATGTAGAGCTGTTGGAATGAGTACAGAGAGGGGCAACAAGATTAGTGAATGGAATGAAAGGGTGCTCTTATGAAGAAAGGCTTAAGTTTTGCAATTACAGTGTCTGGAGACTAGGCACCTGTGAGGTCATCTGATTGAGGTGTATAAAGCTTTGAATGGTTTGAGCATGCTCAATGCTGATGGGATTCTTCCTCCTCTTGCTCAGAATATTCACCTGAGAGTGCATAAATTCAAATTGAGGAAAGACAGTTGTAGGAGAGATGTGCAGAAGTTTGCCTTTAGCCAGTAGGTAGTTGATTGCTGGAACAGACTTCCATCTTTTGTTGTGGAAGTTGATAACCTAAATAAATTTAAGGCTGAGCTGTTTTTTTTTTTTTTTTGGCTGATGCTGCATAAGCTTGCTTTCTTGCATTGTATGCCTATGCTAATTTAGTTCTAGAAACATCATCAGCATACTTCTGAAACAAACAATAGTAGTCACTTTTCAATAGGTATTTGGCTGTGCCTAACGGCTAGCTGCACAAGGGCAAGAGGAGACATTGACATAATATCTCCTCTTACAAATAATGACAAAAGAAATAACATTCAAAATAATTACTTTTAAAAGATATTCTGGGGATGCAAAGCAGCAATATCCTGAAATAGAAATTTAAGGGAAAAGGAAGGAGTGAAATAATAAATTCATTGTCAGGAAATAAAAAAATAAAAAAAAGTGTGACAAAAAATGTGAATGGATATTTTGATGTTTAATTTTAATGTTTTGGCTATTTGTTTTCAAAGATCAGTTATTAATAATGTTCAGCAAAGTTGTATGGCTGCTGTTATTATTTTCACAAATGAAAGGTAACATTGTTACCAATAATAACAACAGTAGATTCAATAATTTTGATCTTATGATAAAACAGTAGATACACACAAATAATTTACATTCTATGTTGTTTAATAGGAAGGAAGGAATGACGCATCAAGTAATGGTTTAAATGCTACAAGAAGTAAAGTTTGTTTTAGAATTAATTAAACCAGAGTACAAAACAAATAGCCAATGTCTGATTTAAATGTCCCATGAATTTCCGCATTCTTGCCAGTCCACTGGGGATGACAAATATCTTGCTATACAGAATTTTATGCAAATATGAACATGAATTGACCCTTTATTTGTGAAGCAAAATCCAGAATATGCACTGGCACGCAGCTGAAGCATGAAATTTACATATCATTGACAATGACTGAGCTATATCCACTTAATGACGAGTACAACTTCTCAGTGTTTATTCGCTTGCACATTTGTGAAAGCATATTTTCCAAAAATGATTTATGCAAGATGATATTACTGTATGCTGAATGCAGCCAAAATGCTAGAGCAACCGCAAGATTATTTAAGAAGGTTTAAAGTTTTTCTCTGCCAATTAAAATTTATTTTTTGTTTTTTGATATTGAGATTCATTTAGATTTTCTTTAATATTGGGATTCATTTAAAAATCATGGATTGCTTGCCATATGACATCATGATCATAAGTCCAGAAAAAAAAAAACACCTGTATATAAGTTTTTTAAAATTCCTTTTATTTATTCATTTTTCATTTATTCTGTAATGCTTTTGATAGTATATAACAGAGCTATGATGCTTAATACGTTCTACGTTGATATCAATATTTGTAGAAGAATAAGAGAAATTTACCTCAACATGACACGTAGAACACTTCTGTGTGATATGCTTCAGAAATTAAAATGAATTAACGCAAAATGATTACAGTAAAAAATCAATTGAAAACAATTCAAAAATTAATTTAAAATTCAAGAAGCAATTAAAACATTAAAGAAAATTAAGTTAAAAAAAGTGTAACGTAAATTTTGAAAAACAATTTTCCTTCCTGAAGCTGACAGTGCTCTTCGACTGTATGTCACGATCACGGGAATAGAAATTACCGGAATGCAAACTTTAATCTTAAATAGAGAGATAATTTGTCCTCGGCATGCACGTGAAAGGCCGTGATTTTTGTCTTCGTGCACGTGTGCAAAAAGACCACGAATCGGAGATTAGATATGGACACCAGTTGTTGTTATGTTGTTGTTTGGTTTTTAGGAGCATTAGCAACTAAGGCCATATTGCTCTGGGGATATGCAGTGGTCATTCTCTGACCTTTCCGTATCCTTCGTATTTAGTGGTTATGGGCTCGAACCCTGGTCTAATCAAGAAGCGTGTGCTACGCACTGCTGCTCCTGCCCACCTGGCTATGGAGGCGCATAGACAAACTGCGCATGATAGCAAACTAAATACGTTACAACAGAATAAAAATAAATGGCAAAAGCACTTACAGAGAAGTGGAAGTTCCACGATAAAAGAATGAAAAGATAGAGCACAAAAAATTTCAAGCAATGGGGAAACGAATATAAGTTATACAAATCTTAATAATAAATAAGACATTTTCCAATTCAACAAAAAAAAAAAAAAAAAAATGCTAAAAATTCTGTTTTATATAAAAGCAATGTCTACCAGACACTGCTCGGCAAGTTTTTTTTTTATTTAGTGATAGTGTCATTAATTTTTTTTTGTGATTGTCATTCATGTTTTTTTTTTGTTTGTTTTTTGGAAAGACAAAAATTAGGATAAAAATCATAAAAAAGGTACTTACCTTCTTATACTCATCAACACAACTGTCAATATCAGAAGCCTGAAAATAGCAAATATATTGAACTTATTTATAATCTTTATTTTGCTATAATGAATATATTAATTAAGAATGTAAATGAAAAACCAGCATGTAACGAATAAGCTTAAAATATAGCATATGCTATTAATCTTGAAGTAACAAAACATTTTATAGAAAAATGTGTAGCATTTGTAGCATTTTTTTCCTCCCATAAGCATTCATTTCCATAAAGTGCTGGGATATTCAGAAATGAAGTTTTTGTGACTTCAGAATAGCATTAAAAACCATCACACAATAACAGAGAACTGCCCCTATAAGCATGACAGTTCAGCAGGAACTATCATGCAGGCAGTGACCACACTGAATTTTATTATTCCAAAAACATTCATTGATGAATTCACTATCATATCATCCTATGATGCTGCTGCTTTGTGGCATGAAATCATGGGAGCCCACATGAAAAAATAGAAGCATTTGTGGGTCAACAAAGAAACATTGCAACAGGGTCTAACTGCATGATGATATGCTACTGAGTGAACGGCAAGACATGTCTACTGATCCTTATCATTTTAGCTCAGCAGAGCAACCAGTATACCAATCAACACACCACAAACTCTATAAAGTGATACTTTTGTAGCAAGTTTGTTTTTCAATGGGATTACATTCCATTCTACTGAAAAATACACACACCTGAACTCTCCTTAAGAGTTTGAATGAGGGGCTTCCAAAGACCAAGGATGAGCCACAGCTCCAAATATTTGTGGATGATCAACCCTCAGGAGGTTAGGCAAGTGAAGGCAGATTACAAGAAATCTTTGGCAAAAGGATGCAAAGAAAAACAGCAAAGACTTCTTTACTTATATAAACTGTAGAAGGAAAGGGATGAATTGGGTTCATCCACTTCACATCGATGGTTCAACTGTTGATGATCCTGCTCAGATAGCTGAAAACCTGAATGAATATTTTGCATCTACATTCACACATGATGAACTCTGTAGGGAAGTGGAGGCCAGAAGTTTTTCAAACTATAACAGGGAGCTAATTTTTCAATAACTGAGAAAAGTGAAGGAGAAATTATTGAGGTTAACATAAGAAAGGTACCTAGAGTGGATAGGATCTATCCAGTGATATTAAATGAGGTGGCAAAGGAAGTAAGTAAACCCTTAGCCATAATTATGAGAGCATCCTTGGACTCAGGACAGATCCCCACAGACCAGAGATGTGCAAATGTATCCCCAATTCACAAAGGGGGATCAAAGGATGATACGAGTAATTACAGACCTGATAGTTCTGTTCTGGGGGAAATAATGGAGTCACTGGTTAAAGAAGAACTGCAGAATCATCTAGACAAGACTGCAGTAATAGTTCAGACACAGCATCGGTTTTTAAGAGGAAGTCTTGTCTGACCAATTTGATTGGATACTATGATGTGGTCACAAAGCAACTGGATGCAAAAAATAATTTTGATATCATATACTTGGATTTCAGGAAAGCTTTCGATACTGTTGCACATGGAAGACTACTGTACAAATTAGAGTAGTATGGCATTAAGGGCAAGTTGCTACAATGGATAAAAGAGTGGTGGAGTGGGAGAAGACAGAGAGTGGTAATCAATATGCACTGCTCTTCGTGGACTAATGTTATTAGTGGAGTTCCACAGGGTTTGGTGTTGGGCCATTGTTGTTTTGTATATTTATCAATGATATTGATGAAGCTAAATGAGGCTTAATGTCCAAGTTTGCAGATGATACAAAGGTTGACAGGGTTGTTAATGATAGTATGCTACTGGAAGAGGATCTAGAAAAGTTGGGCATATGGGCTGAGAAGTGACAACTGAAGTTTTAACATTGACAAATGCAAAGTACTGCATATGGGTAGAAGTAACTCCAGAGAAATGTACAACTGGGTGGTGTCACACTCAGTGTAGTGGAGAATGAAAGAGACCTGGGGTAATTGTGTAGTCAGATATGAAGTTTTCTGAGCAGTGCGGACAGGTGTCAGAGCAGGCTATGGGGTATTGTCAATGATATACAGGAATTGTGCACGTAGGGAAAAGGAGGTTATTATCTCTTTGCATAAGGCAATGGTCAGGCCACACCTTTAGTACTGTGTACAGGTCTGCTGGCCTCATTTTAGGGAAGGATGTAGAGTTGCTTGAGCGAGTAGAGAGAAGGGCAACGAAGGGGTCCTCTTCCCAAGAAAGGCTTAAGTTCTACAAATTACAGCATCTGGAGACTAGGCACCTGCAAGGTGATCTGATTGAGGTGTATAAGGCCTTGAATGGATTGAGCAGGCTCAATGCTGATGGGATTCTTCCTCTTTCTCAGATTACAAACCTGAGGGGGCATAAAATCAAATTGAGGAAAGAGTTGCAGAATAGATGTGGGAAATTTGCTTTTAGCCAGCGGATAGTTGATTGCTGGAACAAACTTTTATCTGGTGTTGTGGAAGTTGATAGCTTAAATTAATGGACAAACTTTTAGAGAGAGAATGGATGTGTGAAATGTTTTTTTTTTTTTTTTTTTGTCTAATGCTATATAAACTTGCTTTGTTGCATCATATGGCCTCAATCCACTTCCTCGATACAAGGTAATGTACTAAGGAAGGATAATGGTTAAATTTGAGGTTTTTTTAATTATGTTTCTTATAGACTCCACTCCTTATCACACACACACTGTTTCTTCTCCATGACTTTTCTACAGATTCTCTCTCCCAAACCAATTAAACATATGCCTCAACATCCATTCACAGAACTAACTTTTCCTCATTTATTCTTTCTTCTTCTGTTCTTTGGTACAGCCTTCCTTCACATGAATTTCTGTAAACTGTAATTTTCATGAAATACAAGTCCAATGTCAACAAGTATCTTCTCTCCTCTAAACCACCAATCCATACATAGTACTAAAAATTCTAAAAAAAGATCATGTTCCAATTTGAACAATCGAGACAGCAGTGAGTCAGTGTGGAATACTCGGGCAATTAGTGGCAAAGGAAAGTGCCAAGTGGATGCATATGACATGCATAGTAGTGTGAGAGTATGATAGCAGTCTCTATACAACTTGAATGAGCAAGTAAGCTGTAGAGTACCCTGTTATGAGAGATTTTCAATTTACCCCTCATTAATAGAAATCTCAGACTGGTAACTAAACCTGTAGGATAAATTTTGAATCAACTTATGATTTATTTGTATCAGTATGTCAGGGAGAGTACAAGTTAATGAATGAAAGAAAAATTTTCACTGCTATAAAAGATTTCAGAACTAGGAGTAATACATTCAAATTATAGGGAAAGTGGTTTAGACTGGATTGCTGGAAGTTTTCTTTCAGTCAGCAAGCTGTTAAATACTGGAAGAAGTTACCTTTATGGGTAGTTGAAACTAAGAGCTTGGGGAATTTCAAAAATCAGCTGATAGTTACCTACACAAATGAGAAAATATGGGTAGTTCATTCTTTTTTAATATTTTTTCTTCTCGGCGGCACCTCTGTAGCCAGGTGTACAGGAGCAGCAGTGCATAGCACATGCTTCTTGATTAGACCGGGGTTTGAGCCTGTGACCACAAAATACAGAGGATGCGGATAGGTCAGGGAATGACCACTGCATATCCCCGGAGCAATATGGCCTTAGTTGCTAATGCTCCTAAAAACCAAATAACAAACAAACAACAACATATTTTCTTAATGTTTTTTCTATTTTTGTCTAATGCAACAAAAGTACGTGGCTTCCTTTGCACTATATGGCTAATACATTACCTGTCTCCTAGATGTTCAGTTTCTCTTGCTGCCTTTTCTGTAGGCATTTCCATTAGTATTGTTCTTCTGAATTGGCATTTTTAATACTTCTGCACTTTCTCAAAGCAGTCCAAACAAGTGCCTCAACCAACCAAGATCTATTTCACAATTCACCTCCAACTTTCATAGAACTGACTTTTCTTTTTCTTCCTCATTTTTTCTCTCTATTTCTCTTCTTTGGAAGAACTTCCTTTGTATTTCCCAAAAAGTACAATTTACAGAAAGTCAAGTCTAATATTAACAAATATATTTTGTTAATATTAGACTTTATTTTGTTGATTTTGTCTTCTCAGCTGTCAAAGGTATTGGTACCTATGGTTCTAAGTACCATATTTATTAATATATTTCCTGTTTAGGATTATCATGGTAAAAAATAAATAAAACTTGCCTACTGCATTAGACAAAAAATAATTGTATATGAGTCTGTACTGAAAATGGGAGTGGATTGGAAATTTTCCAAATAATAACTCAAAACACTAATTAGAATTTTTTTTCCCATTCAAAAATTATTTGTCTAGGTGTAAAGTCCATAGGAAGCATCATTGTTCAAAGCGTATAGTCGGAGCAATATGGCCTTAGTTGCTAATGCTCCTAAAAACCAAATAACTAAACTAAAGCATATAGCATCGTGAAGGGAAATTTTCATCTTGAAACTTTGGTTGTTAATGGCATGTTGGTTTCAGAGCTTATGTTCTAAAAGTTATTATTAGCCATATGGTGAAAGGAAGCCTGAGAGAGAGAGAGAGAGAGAGAGAGAGAGAGAGAGAGAGAGAGAGAGAGAGAGAGAGAGAGAGAGAGAGAGAGAGAAATAAAAAAAATAAAAATTCTACAGTGTGTTAATATAATAATTAAGCTTAATTTGAATGCTATTTGGGACGAAACAGTCATTTTGTTTGGGATTACTAATATATGTTTCTTAAATGATTTATAGGTAACTATTATAAGTGTTTTTCAAGACTTACTCCTGGGGTTCTGGTGTCACTCAGGTCCAGGCAGCTATTTAACTGGCTGCGACAATCCTCCTAAAATAAAAACATCAGAAGCATATATCATTTCAAAATGTCTTACAGTGTGAATAATTGTTTAAGAAGAAAAAGCCATTTTAAAAAAGTGAAGAATGGCATTTTGATACTTATTGGTGGTGGGTAGATCAAAAATAAATTACTCTCTACCAGAAAAACGTGGAGATGTGAGATAAATACCATAATGGTGCATATATTAAATCACCTATACGGATAAAAAAAAAAAAAAAAAAAAAAGTGATTTAAAGCTGATTATTCCTGGTTCATTATATGTAAAATTTATAAAATGGAAGCTACTGTTTACAGAAGATGAAATCAAGAATGGCCATTAAAATGTAAATAGTTTTATAATTTCATTTTAAGTGAAAACTGCTTCATGTTCATCATGGATTTCACTCTGTTCTGTCAGTGAATCATAGCATCCTGATTGATAATTTGAAAAATAGTAAATGCATTTCAATCCCTTGGTGAGTTACTATTATAAGTAAATGTTATATGGCTATTGTATATTTATATAAAATATACAAACTGTTCCATTTTTTCTTTTTAAGTGTTCTCAAGCAAATGAAAAAAAAAAAGTCATTTTATATGATTATAGAAATATAATCATATAAAATTACAAGTATCGAAGTCTTGAGTACTGATAACGTAATTGCATATACTCCACTTTTAAAATAAATAGTCCTCCTCAAAGAGGAGAATATTACTATTTATTTTAAACTGGCAGTTTTCAAACTCCCAATGGTCACTCTCCATCTCTTGGGTGACCAACTTTCTTTTTCATTTCTTTAAAAAGTTTTTGGTTTTTTCAATTCTGCTTGGGGTAAACTAGTGATTGACCTTATACTATTGGATTGTGCTTATTAAAAGATTTTAAGTCAGGAGATGAAAAGTGTCAACAGCTTAATTTTTCCATTTCATATGTTTACCAAAAATCAACAGTTGTTGCTTTCCAAGGTTGCTGCTGGCTCTGGATGCAGTATCACACAATGCACTGGCCCAGCTTTGTACATCTTTCTCTTTCCATTTAAAGTGTTATAGCTTACCTGCTAAGGCAGCAAAGGCATTCCATCTTGAAAACAGAAGTTAAAAAGATGGAGTCTGACACACAAGAACATGTTAAAATAGAAGCCAGATGATAAATGCATCTAGGCAGCAGCTCTCAGAGTTGAGATCAGTGGGATTGTTTCATGCAACAAAATGGATACAGTATTATTAAAACCTTTTCATATACTGGGGAGGGATAGCATTTTGTTTACATCTAGGTGCTTAGATTCCTTTCCACGACCCTGGTGACAAAATCAAATCACACTTCCACATGTGGAATTGCATTATACAAATAGCCAAGGAATATAGTGAAAGAATATAATTATCAATGATATGCAAATGGTTTTCCTGTAACTATGCTATCATTACTTTTTCTAAAGCCTTATAACTGTTCAATACAATCTGAAAGAAAGCCTTTTTTAAGGTTATATGGCTTTTATCCCCTGGAAATTCAAGTTTTTCATTAGAAAAGCAGAAACCACCCACAGAATATATACAATTTACAAGAAAAATACACTGACAACTCATTTCCCCATCAAATTTGTCTCTCAGATCAAATACCTTGGCATTATTACAGACACGAAGCGTTCGTTTTACCCCACCTGGTTCACCTCTACAAAAATTAGAAAATATGCATCAATGATCACTAGAATCTCAAGGTGTGACTGGGGATTCAGATGTACTCTAACTACTCTATACAAAGCAGTCTTCCTTCTGGCTACACACTACAGTGAGTTCCTCATTCAGAGGAACCAACACAAGCAGGAACCTACCCAGAGATACATTCTCCTTGATCCACACATGACCGTTAGTATGTTAGCCCTACAGGTCCTTGCTTGGAGCCTTGCCACTACATCTGGAAGTTATCGCTCAAGGGCTTAGCTACTGCCATTGGAAATCAATCCCTGCTACAATTCTCAATTATAACCTAGACCTCTCCAACCTTTTACAGGAGAAAATGAATATCTCGGGGCATCTTATCCAATACTGGCAAAATGAATGGAATCAATCAACTAAGAGCAGTTGTATTCCATATGTGACAATCACTTATCCTAAATCTCTCCCATGGGTCTTCCCGGGGCTCTATGCCATGTATATGATCACTCAACTCCAAACTTGCAGTACTTGGGCTTACAGAAAATCCACTCTGCAATTGTGGTGGTGTACCTAAGGACTAGGAACATATTCTTTACATTTGTAATCATTATCATCCTTTTCAAGAACTACATTCTCTTCCTCGTGGAGAAGAATTCTTTTTCGTTACAAACAAAGACCACTGCAAGGAACTTTCTGCATTTGCCCAGGCAGCATTTTCATACAGAAGAAAAAACCTCAGAAGAATTTAACTACCTTAACCATACAAAACTATAGTGGAAAGTGATGTCATTCTGCCGACTTAATACCACATGAAGACATTGCTGATGCCCTGGTTATTGGGCATGGGATCAATCATTGACCTTTTTGTTTGCATACTATAAAGTGGGTCCAGTACTGTTGACACCGGTCTTCAAGTGTGGGATGCCAAACTGGCATTCTACTTTGTAGGACACTAGTCCTGCTATATTTCTACTTTCCATTTATCTGGGTGGGCTTCCCAGCCCAGGGAGATCCAACTCTTTGGTTAATCCCTGCCTCTCTCTGCTGGAGGATGCTTTCTCTCCTCATCTTCCTACTTCTTACCCATTTTCACTTTAATTCCCACTCTTTTACTATTTCCCCCCTCACTTTTTTTTTTACACTTGGTCTCCATCCAGGAAGCTCTGCTCTGGCAACCCCGGCAGACACTAGCCAGAGAAAATGGACTGCCTGGCTCACCTCCCAGTGGTTTCTCATTTCCTTTATTGTCTTGGCAGTGGTGGTGGGCAATGCAGAGTTCCACCAGGTTCCAAGTAGTCAGAAACACAACAACAGAATATAACACAACACTAACATAAACCACACACTACATTCAATTCTGGCTTTAACTTACCACACAGATATTGGAAACTACCAGTGACACTTTACCCCCAACACTATGCCAACTCATTTCCTTTATTGCCTTGGCATAAAATTCTTTCCAAATGAGTGATAAGTGGTAAACCCACTAAATCATCATGTGCATTATATATGGCATTAGGCATTTAACCAAAGTTACTATATGGGCCAACAATATAAAGGTCAGCCTACCTAACACATATAAATGGAAGTGTCAAAAAATTCTTCATATACATACAAAATGACTACTGATACTTTGCATATGTTAAGCTTAATTCTGAAAGCCAGTTTAGTGTGTGCCACAGAGATAAGAGTATATACCAGCAATCACATGCATACCTATGAAAGAATACAAGGGCTGTTCAATAAAGAATGATAATTTTTCATGAACAACCATACTTCTTGCTGAGCTGTGGAATTTAAGACCAAACCAAGCTGCATCACCTAGCAACTGTGCAGTTGACCCGTGTGCACGGTGTAACCTTTGTAATCATCAAGTTTATGCCTGTTCAGTTTCATCTAAGTAACAATGGACACGGCACATGAGGAACGGTATGCTTCTCTCAAAGTTTTTTCCATCTCAAGAAAACAATAGCTGAAACATATGAAATGTTAAAAAGAGGCTTATGGTGAATCTACACTTCCATATAGCACAGCTTGCAGATAGTTTAGAATGTCTCAAGATGGATATAATTCAATCACAAAAATCAGTGGTTGTGGAGCTCCAACTACTACTGCCACCACAAAAACCATAAATAGTACTTCTGTAATCATGAGAGAAGACTGTCGTATAACAGTAAGGCAACTGGCAGTTGAGAATATCATTAGGAAGTACACACGGTATTTTCCATGAAATTTGCATATGACACATTTGTGCATGCTGGGCTTCAAGACTACTGACATCTGAGCAACAGCAAGTTCACATGGAGGTTTGTCAGGAGCTGCAACAGATGGTTACTGAAGATGGTAAAGTTCAGCACAAAGTGATAACAGAAGATGAAACATAACTTCATCATTTCAACCCAGAGAGTAAACAATGAAGCTCTGTTTTGTAGTCTACATCATTGCCAACACCGAAAAAAGCAAACGTTGTGGCTTCTGCATGAAAGGTTATGGTCATTTCTTTTTTTGACATTCAGGGAATGGTTTGCCAGCATGCTATGCCATGTCATATGACTGTTACAAAACCTGACCACAGAACTGTACTGCACACTTTGCAGGATCACATTCATTGTAAATTATGACAACTGTACGCAGGTTTGTGAATGCTGCATCATGACAGTGCAAGACCTCGCTCATAGTGTCAGAGTACTTAGCCAGCATTAATGTCAAATATGTCCTTCATCTGCTCTACAGCCCTGACCATGCACCCTGTGATTTTTTTTTTTTTTATTCCCAAAAGTTAAAGGAGCTGAAGGGTAAACATCTCCAGTCATCAGAAGTTGAAAGACATCTGAGGCTACTCTCAAATGCATGTCAAAAAATGGCTTCTACCTTGTTTTTGAAGAATGGCAGAAACAGAGCAAGTGCATTTCATCAAATGGGGACTACTTTGAAGAATACCGTCAAAATATGGATGATTAATAAAGGTATATATTGTGAAAAAAAATTATGATCATTCTTTATTGAACAGCCCTCATAAAATGTATGGAAAACATCTTTAACAGCAACACACGATGAAAACAAAAAAAAAAGTTTTTTTGTTTTCATCATGTCGGTCTGACAAATAGTCAGACCAGCTTATATGGCTTTATTACTCTGGACAATTTTTGAAATTAGTACTTTTATGAAGAACTGATAAGCTGTCAATGTTTCAGAATTTATAAAAAATATATGCACAAATCCATGGCCAATAAACTGGGTATTGGCTATGCAACACAATTTGGATAATGTCCGTGAGATGCCCAGCTATGAGGAAAGGAAAAGAAGGTAATTTTATGACCAGGATTTCCAGAAATCATTACATCTCAAAAACAAAAAAAACAAACAAATAAACTCCTTGGGTGTAAGGATATCTCCAGATGGGAGTAAAAGATGTTAGAAGCCTGTAAACCCTCTGACTATCACAAATAACATGTCATTTCATGGTCTTTCTAATTAATGTTATAAAAAACACAGTTGAAATTAATTAAATTGTAGTATTTCTAGCATATTAGAAAAAAAAAAGCAAGAAAGACTTACAGCAAGTCTGTCACGCACATCTGCTTCAGACCTCTTGTCACCATGATCAACATAGGCTAGAAGCAAAGAGAATTATTATTATTATTTTGGCTGGTACAACTTATGCTGCACCAGGCAAAAAAAAAAAAAAAATTCCCTGAGTTACCCTGAGAGAGAGAGAGAGAGAGAGAGAGAGAGAGAGAGAGAGAGAGAGAGAGTGTGTCAAAAGTAGAAGGGAATCACCAAGAAAGAGAAGAATGCTCAGGACCCTAGGTGTGCCAAGCCCATACTCACCAGATGTGAGCCACTGGGGTTCACTAAAGGTGTATGCAGTAAAAGATGTTAATTAAAATGTTGCTATGTTGTTATTTGGTTTTTAGGAGCATTAGCAACTAAGGCCATATTGCTCTGGGATATGCGGTGGTCATTCCCTGACCTTTCCGCATGCTCCGTATTTGGTGGTGACGGGCTCGAATCCCGGTCTAATCAAGAAGCGTGTGCTATGCACTGCTGCTCCTTCTCACCTGGCTATGGAGGTGTGTTAATTAAAATAACATGGCATTCCTCAAGTCGGAAAACTCAGATTAATGGATTTGAACTGTAATACATGAAGATGAGTGGAGTAACTACAGAAAATCAGTTTCAATGCAAAATTAAAACATCGATCCCAGGTCTCCATCCACAACTGAAAGTTTGAGCATTAATTATAGAAAATATGTTTACTGAATGAACTGACTGGTTAGGCACGAGGGTACATAAGTGCAAGTGCTTTGAGTAAACTTCAAGCCTGCATGACTACTAAATATAGTGCTGTTTCTTGTATTCTCTTTATCTTGTGAACTCCTCTGACCATGTGGTCGTGCCCGAGTATAAACAGAAAACTTGTTTTATTTAAATTTATTTATAATCAGAATACATATAACACAATGTACTGCATTCTACCAAAAGTATTTGGAAAAACATTAGTTTTAATGAACAAATTAATAATGTGTATACCGAACTGTGGCATATTCAGCGTGGCACATTCAGTGTTAGGTGGGTCAGAAAACTGCTAGCTTGGGGGATTCACAGACTATAACAATAGTCTGTGAATCCCCCAAGATTAACAATAGCCACAGGCAGAGGAAGAGCAGTGCAAGAAAGTGATTCTTGCACTGCTTCTATTGTAATGAGCAGCAGCCTAGAGAGCAAGTTGTTGGGGATTTCAAGAGCTGCTGGGAGTCATCATGAACAAGTAAATACATGGGTTGTGTTAGGGTAACTAAGGGTAAGAAAGATGTGCATGTATACTTGCATGTACACCAATGCTAGAAGTATAGTAAGTGTTTGAAGTGTTAATCAAGACATCAAAGGCAGATATTGTTGAGATATCAGAGATATGGTGTCACACAGATATAAGCAGTGCAGAATTTGAATTTGGGGGGGATACAATGTGTACAGAAAGAATATACAGGATAGGAAGGGATGGGGGTTGTGCTGCTGTTAGTTAAGAAACACATAAAATCTAAGGAACTGCATCCAGTTGATTTGTGCAAACTGTTGAGTCTGTTTGATAGGACAAACACTGGGAAAGGGAAAATGAAAGTAGGAGTGTGTTACAGGCCTAATGACCCTGATGAGTATAATGAATAATTGTGCAGAGAAAGAATGAGACAGTAAATCAGGATTTCTTGTAATGGGGGATTTTAACTTCCCAGATATTGACTGGAACTTGTGGATTGGTCACTAGCAAGATTTTTATGGATTTATTGGAGGATTGTTTTCTACAGCAACATGTTCGACGGGCAACTAGAGGGAGTAATACTCTTGATCTGATTATCAGCAGTGATTATTCATGCATTAAGAATTTGTAGATAAAGGAAGCATTAGGTAACAGTGATCACATTGTACTGATGTTGAATTTACTTAAAGATGTAACTACCATCAAGGGTAAAAGGAAGGGATTTTGTTTTCATAAAGTGACTACAGTGGTCTCAGACAGTTTTTAAATTCTATACAGTGGGACCAACTGATGATGTTACCAACAGCAAATTCTAAATGGGAAGCTTGAATCTACTTGAATCTTGGAAGCTACTAGGCTTTTCATCCCAACTAAGAAATACTGTCCAAGATTTAGACCTAAATGAATGTCAGATGAACTAATGTGGCTCATGGCAGAGAAGAAAAATGTGTGGGATGCATATAAATTATCAAGTGACACAGAAGCCTGTGGCAGATATAAGGTAGTCTGTAATCAAGTCACAAAGAAGGTTAGGCACAAAGACTTCTTTACTTATGTAAACTCTAAAAGGAAAGGGATGAATCAGATTGGTCCACTTGATATTGGTGGTTCTACTATTGATGATCCTGTTCAGATAGCTGACAAACAGAATGAGTATTTTGCATCTACATTCACACATGAGGACTTCTGTAAAGGGAGGACAGAAGTTTACCAAACTCTTAACAGGGAGCTAAATGATTTTGTAATATCTGCAGGATAAGTGGAGGAGAAATTGTTGAAATTAAACATAAAAAAGGCACCTAAGCAGATGGAATCTATCCAGTTATATTGAAGGTGGCAGCGAGGGAAGTAAGCAAAACCTTAGCCATAATTATGAGAGCATCCTTAGATTCAGAGAAAGTCCCCATTGACTGGAGATGTGGAAATATATCTCCAATTCACAAAAGGGGTTCAAAGGGTGACACAAATAATTATAGACCTGTTAGTTTAACTTCTGTTCTGGAGGAAATAATGGAGTCAAGTTAAAGAAGTGATACAAGATCACCTTGACAAGACTACAGTAATAGTTCAGACACAGCATCAGTTTGTTAAGGGGAAGTCTTGTCTGACCAGTTTGATTGGCTAGTACGATGTGGTCACACAGGAACTGGATGCAAAAAATAATTTTGATATCATATATCAGGAAAGCTTTTGATATTGTTGCACATTAGCATTAGTTGAGGCATATGATGCAAGAAAGCAAGCTTATACAGCATCAGCCAAAAAAAAAAAAAACCTTCCCATTTTGTCCATCCAGTCACTCCAAATGTTTGTCTAGTTTAGCCTTAAATTTATTTAAGCTAACAACTTCCACAACAACAGAAGGAAATCTGTTCCAGCAATCAACTATCTGCTGGCTAAAGGCAAACTTCCACACATCTATTCTACAACTGTCTTTCCTCAATTTGAATGTATGCCCCTCAGGTTCTTAGTCTGAGCAAGTGGAAGTATCCTGTCAGCGTTGGGCCTGCTCAAACCCTTCAAGGCCTTATGTACCTCAATCAGATCACCTCGCCGGTGCCTAGTCTCCAGATGCTGCAACTTGCAGAACTTTAGCCTCCCTTGGTAAGACCACCCATTTGTTCCTCTCACCAATCTTGCCCTTCTCTGTATTCATTCTAGCAACTCTACATCCTTCCAAAAATGAGGCCTCGAGATGTGTACGCAGTACTCAAGGTGTGGTCTGACCATTGCCTTATACAAAGGGATAATCACCTCCTTGCCTATGCTAGCAAAATTTCTGAATATAATTGACAAAACTCCATGACCTGCTATGGCAGCCCATCTGCACTGCGCAGACAACTTCATATCTGACTGCACAATTATCCCCCAGGTCTTTTTCATTCTCCACCTCCCTGAGTGTAGTACCACACAGTTGGTACATTTCTCTTGGGTTACTGCTACCCATATGCAATACTTTGCATTTGTCAATGTTAAACTTCAGTTGCCACTTCTCAGCCCATCTGCCTAACTTTTCTAGATCCTGTTGCAGTAGCATACTGTCTTTAGTGTCATTAACAACTCTGCCAACCTTTGTATCATCATCTGCAAACCTGAACATTAAGCCTAATATACCTTCATCAATAAATACACAAAACAACATGGAAGACTGCTGTACAAATTGGAGCAGTATGGCATTAAGGGCAAGTTGCTGCAATGGAAAGAATCCCTTCATTCTTCTTTCTTTCTTTCTCTCTCTCTCTCTCTCTCTCTCTCTCTCAGGGTGACTCAAAAATTTTTTTTTTTTTTTTTGGCTGGTGCAGCATAAGCCTCAGGCTTCCTTGCACCATATGGCTCACAATAATAATAATAATAATAATAATAAATGGACACTACTCTACGTGGAATAATGTTATTAGTGGAGTCCCCCAGGGTTCAGTGCTGGACTCGTTGTTTTGCACATTTATCAATGATATCGACGAAGGTATATCAGGCATAATATCCAAGTTTGCAGATGATAGAAAGGTTAAATATTCTTGTTTATACTCCAGCATAACTACTAGGTCAGTGGAGTTTACAATAAATGAATCAATAGAAATGTTAATCGTATTTAGTAGTCAGGGACTTGAACCCTGGTCTACTCAAAGAGCATGTGCTACTGCACTCATGCTGGCAGGGTTGTTAATGACAGTAAAGACAGTATGCTACTGCATACTGATTAGGATTTAGAAAAGTTAGGTAGATGGGCTGAGAAGTAGCAACTGAAGTTTAACATTGACAAATGCAAAAGTACTGCATATGCATAGCAGTAACCCAAGAGAAACATACCAACTGTGTAGTACTACACTCAGGGAGGTAGAAAATGAAAAAAACTTGGGGTAATTGTGCAGTCAGATATGAAGTTCTCTGAGCAGTGCAAACGAGCTGCAGAGCAGGTCATTTAGTTTTGTCAATGATATATAGGAATTTTGCCAGCAGAGACAAGGAGGTGATTATCCCTTTGTATAAGGCAATGGTCAGGCCACACCTTGAGTACAGTGTACAGGTCTGGAGGCCTCATTTTATGAAGGATGTAAGGTTGCTAGAATGAGTACGGCAACAAGATTGGTGAGAGGAACAAAGGAGTGCTCTTACCAAGAGAGGCTTAAGTTCTACAAGTTGCAGCATCTGGAGACTAGGTACTTGCGAGGTGATCTGATTGAGGTGCATAAGGCCTTGAATGGTTTGAGCAGGCTTAATGCTGATGGGATACTTCTGCTTGCTCAGATTAAGAACCAGAGGGGCATAGATTCAAATTGTGGAAAGACAGTTGTAGAATAGATGTGCAAAGTTTGCCTTTAGCCAGTGGATAGTTGATTGCTGGAACAGACTTCCATCTGTTATTGTAGAAGTTGATAGCTTCAATAAATTTAAAGCTGAACTAGAAAAGGTTTTCTTTTTTTTTTTTTTGGCTGATGTTGTTTGAGCTTGCTTTCTTGCACCCCAGGGGCTCACATCTGGTTAGTATGGGCTTGGCAAACCCAGGGTCCTGAGCTGGATATCATCATTTTTCTCTTTCTTGGTGATTCCTTTCTTTGGAAAGGGTAACTTTGGAATTTTTTTTTTTTTTTTGGCTGGTGCAGCATAAGCCTCAGGCTTCCTTGCACCATATGGCTAATAATAATAATCATATGCCTGAACCAATGCTAATGGCAGACAGCAACAATCTACATCCACGCCTCCAGTGCACTTGTCAGTTCAGCTGTAGCAGATGGACATATTATTATTATTAGCTATATGGTGTAAGGAAGCCTGAGGCTTATGCTGCACCAGCCAAAAAAAAAAAAAAAATTCAAGTTACCCTGAGAGAGAGAGAGAGAGAGAGAGAGAGAGGAAATCACCAAGAAATAGAAGATGTACTCACCAGATGTGAGCCCCTGGGGATATTAGCTACACATCATTTCAACCTTATCCTGAAGGTGTTCGATTGGATTTAGGGCCAGCCTGTGGCCCTAAATCCAAAACAGCTCACCTGGCCAGACTGTGGCCAGGTGAGCTGTTTTTTGTTCAACCATGGATATTTTCCTACTACAAGGGCTGTTCAATATAGAATGATCATAAAATTTTTCATAACCAACCATACTGCTTGCTATTTCTAGCTGAGCTGCAGAATTTAAGACCAAATCAAGCTGTATCACATAGCAACTACATAGTTGACGTGCACACAATGTGACTTAGGTGGTCAGTCAAGTTTATGCCTATGTAACAAAAAAAAAAAAAAAAAAATTTATGATCATTTTTTATTGAACAACTCCCTTTGCTGTATGGATGAAGCATTAACATGCTGAAACATGGACGAAATGAAATATGTGTATAAATTTTCCTGATCGTTTTTGGCACTCCATGTAGCTCCCTACAGACTGTGGATATGCTTACAGATACTTCTATGGCCATCTGAAACTCCAACATAACATTTTCCAAGGATGTGACTCAGTGGTCTTTCACTATTTTTTTTTCAGGGATCATTCATTCTAATCAATGTTTTTCATACCTACAAAGCCCTTGTTACATCTGTTCACTACACTGAATAAGGCTGACTTTATAATGTGCAAATGTGTGATGTGGCTGTGTCTTACAATCAAAAATTGCAGATGTGACATCTGACAATGAAGACTCTTTGAATCTGCCTTTGAAAGCACCTTGCCATGACTCATTCTGTATGTGATTTCATTGCTGTTGTCTGCGCAGTTTTTAGCCTATTCCTATTTTTAGATATCTTATTTACACTCTTTACTACGATGTAACCATTTGAGTTGACTGTGGTTCAAGCTAATATGACTGCTAAATATGGTTATCAATTCTATAATCGCCAAAATTATTAGGTATAAAATCCTCTGACCTATGTAGCCATGCCAGAGTATAAGCAGAATACTGTATTTATTTGGAGGAGTGTCCAAATAATTTAGTATGATAGTGTATATCTGCTACGTGCCATATGCTTTCAAACAGAATGTGAAACAGTACCGTAATCGTTGAAATAATAATAATATGGGAAAATAAATTGCAACTTTAACACACATATAATTATATCCATTTTGCAACCTTTTCTGCTGTGTTAAAGCTAATACTAGTAGTAGTCCATAAAAATCATTAATTTTGCTATATTCACAATAATGGGGGATTGTCAAAAATATATATATGAATAATGAACACACTGTTAATAAAGTCACTGCTCAAATCTGAATATCACAAGTTGAGAAAATATTGTTAAATAGTGTTAAAATTTTAAACTTAATATTTTAATGCAAAGTAAAAGTCAAATAAATTCCTGCAGTGGCATAGCAAAATGAATGGAGACAAACAAAAAAAATCAAGCACTTCACCCTGCATAGAGTAAAATTTCTCTTTATTATTATTATTATTTTAATAAAGTTTCAGTTATAGACAGCTGATGTGTTGCATTGTAGTTATTAGAAGTCAGAACTTTCCCAACCCCAGAGGCCCATTTGAAGAATTTCTCTTTATGTCTGAAAGAGATCACAGTGTATGAAGTAGGCAGTGTTACAAAAACAATAAATATCTGAAACAATAAAAAAAACATGTAAAAGCAATAAATATCTGAAAATTAGTAGCAGTAGAGGCATGTGATGCAAGAAAGCAAGCATATGAGCTTATGTCCAAAAAAAAAAAAAAAAAAACCCAATTTGTCCAGTTCCTCCTTGAATTTATTTAAACTATCAACTTCCATAATGACAGATGGAAGTTTGTTCCAGTAATTAACCACCCGCTGGCTAAAGGCAAATTTTTGCACATCTATTCTACAACTGTCTTTCCTCAATTTGAATTTATGTCTCCTCAAATTAATAATCTGAGCAATCGGAAGAATCCCATCATAATTCAGCATGCTCAACCCATTCAAGGCCTTATACACCTCAATCAGATCACCTCACAGAGGCCTAGTCTCCAGTGAGGTGATCTGCAATTTTCAAAACTTAAGCCTTTCTAGGTAAGAGGACCCCTTTGTTCCCCTCACTAATCATGTTGCCCTTCTCTCTACATGCTCAAGCAACTCTACATCCTTCCCTAAAATAAGGTCTACAGACCTGTACACAGTACTCAAGGTGTGGCCTGACCATTGCCTTATACAAAGGGATAATCACCTCTTTTTCCTACTTTCAAAATTCCTGTATATCATTGACAATACCCAGTAGCGTAGCTACCCTTTTTCGGGCCCGGAGGCAAAGACATGTTCGGACCCCTATTTAATTAATGAAAATTGCAAAAACAGGAGACAGCCAAAGATGCTGGGCACATAAAGGACCCGGGCCCAGAGGCAATTGCCTTGCCTGCCTGCATGATAGCTACGCCACTGATAATACCCCATAAACTGCTCTGGCAGCCTGTCTGCATTGCTTGCTCAGAAAACTTCATACCTATCTGTGATCCTTTTAAAAAAAAAATTAAAGGTTATACTGTATTCAGCATAAGTGCTTAATTTTCCATTTTACTCTAAATTAAAAGCCATTTTTTTTTTAAAAGGATACAATAAGATCATCTTGAATATTGTTTTTGTTCCATTGGGTGTGGGATTTTCGCCATCCCATATTATGTTCAGCCAAATTGCAAAAGTTAAAACCTTACTTTCTTTGTACCTTGGAATTAGTATTCATTTGGCTCATTACTATACCTCTTGTTTTACAGAAAAAAATGAAGTAAAAAAAATTAACTTTTTAAATTTTTGAGCCCTTGTAGAAACGACCTATTTTTAGGTGAATCGACACATAGAGTGCCGATTACCTGTACCATGTCCATCCGTTCTTCTGCATGCAATAATGCTACTACTAGTGGATGGATTTTCATAAAATTTTATATTTAGCTCTTTTAGAATAATTTGGTATTTGTAGTGGCAAATGACAAGAAAGCAAGCTTATATAGCATCAGCCAAAAAAAAAGGCCTACACTTCCCATTTCACCTCCCCCCCTAACGTGTTATCTCTTCAAAATTTATTCAAACCACGTAGCTACAAGAAAAGATGCAAGTTTTTTGCAATCAGCTACTCATTGGCTGAAGGCAATTTTCGCATTTCTATCCTGCAGCCATACTTTTTCAATTTGAATTTATGGATGTTCATGTAGATGAACGTGTAGAATATATTTTTTGGCGGGGGTGCGCTCGTACATTCGGCATTACTGCTTTTACAAGCGTCAACAAGTGACAGTACAACTACTCTATATAAAATATTCAAAAAATGTTCTTAGGGGAGCAACTTTAACCACCTCCTCTTTCCCAATGCAATTCCGGCATGTTGGCTTATTTTCATTAAAACAATATTAAAATTTCCAAACGATTTTAAATGTCCAATTACCAACCGAATTTTCACACATGTAATTTGAAATGCATTTCTTTCAGTCGCCAAGTTAGGTAGTGACGTTTGCACTAGGTGATTTCCCAACATTCTTTCTGCCTGTTCAAATTAATTCTTTAGCTTGATTCACAGAGTACATATCTACTATTCTGCAAGAGTATGAGAATCGGAAAGCACGCTTGAGCTTTTTTATTTCAGTAGAATGTCAATCCACCATGCAAAGTTGCACTTTTATGAGAGGAGGAGGAGAGTAAGTTTATAGTTTCCCACATTGATAAATAATAAAAAGATTATTATTTATTTATTTTTGTATATGCACCGATGGCTCAATTAAGATTGAATAAAAATAAGGTTAGGTTTACAACCTGGTGCCCCTTCCGATTAGTGTTGAATCCAGAGTTTTTGCACTATGGGGGGGGGGGGGAGGAGGAATGTAAACTTCGGTGGCTACATGTAGTATGTTATTATTTAATATTTACAACATGTTACAAACAAAATTTTATGAATATTTATTGATGAATGTTATAATAAGAGAATATGAAAAAACAAAATAGGAAACAAAACGAAATATTTATTACTTATTAACACCTAAATACTAATAGTCAGTTCACAAAAACCACATTACTGACATTAATCACAGCTTAACAATATGAAAATCACCAATTAAAATTCGCAAACAAATCATACAAATTATAACCAAATATGCAAGTATTATAATAAACTTATTCTTGTTTGCTTATGTATGAATCACTTCATTTATTAATTTTTCCAATAACTCATTCGGGCCTTCTGAGTGTATCTTCATGCAATATCACAGTATAGATACACATATTATAAAATGTAAAGGCTGCGACCAAACCATCTTGTTTGCGGTAGCCTGAGGCTTATGCTGCACCAGCCAAAAAAAAAAAAAAAAAAAAATTCCCACGTTACTCTGAGAGGGAAGTAGAAGGAATTCACCAAGAAAGAAAAGAATGATGATATCCTGCTCAGGACCCTGGGTTTGCCAAGCCCATACTCACCAGATGTGAGCCCCTGGGGTTAACCCTTTCCCTAAAAACCGCGGGACACTTTCTAATTACAGTACAATGACCAATTCAGGGCCGGCGATCCAGTCGATTTTGTTTGCTATATACAAACAAAGAATTAGTCGCAAGTAGACGGTTTGTGTGAAACACTATCAAGAGATAAATAAATTTTCTCTTTATACTCCGGGACGACCAAACGGTCAGAGGAGTTTGCATGATAGACAGAATACAAGAAACAGCACCGTATTCAGCAGTCACGGGTTTGAACCCCGGTCACTCAAGGCACGTGTACTTATGCACCGGCGCGTCTGACCACTAGGCTACGGTAGCCTTTGGTTTTGGTGAAAATAAAGAGAACCATAAAATGAACAGTGGCTTTTAGTTACGATTTGTGCAGCCAGAAATATTGCCTATTTAATTATTTTGAAAATTTCCTGTCCTTTGAATTTTAGTGATTTATTTTTGCCGTGCCACCTAATGAGTACTACAGTTAGTTGCTGTGATTTTTTTTTTGTGTTTATTTTACATAAAATTATTGAATTCGTGTTTTATAATTATAACATTGTATAAACTGGTAATATAACCCCTAAAGAGCATGGTAAGAAGAAATTTTAATTAAAATTAAACAAAAAAAATGTGACGAAAATTTCAGCATTCGAGATCTTTGAACGAATATTAAAATAAAAGTTACTATTTTTCACCGGGGAGGAATTTTATTCCACCGGAGGTCCAACTCATCCCCTGGATTCAACACTGCTTCCGATCGATCGTTGCGAGTAGCAGTGATTGACAGGCCTAGCTCCTCCCACCAGTTGCTTTTTACTCGCAATGATCGAAAGTTCCCACCACAGAGTAGTAAAATGCTACTCTGTGGCTCCCACCTCTTGGGTATACGGTACCGTTTTAGTTAGTGTGTTTATTCCCCCTCCCTTTGCCTCCGTTTTAAAATCGGAAGACGGGTTGCCGATTTTAAAACAGCGGCAAGGTGTATGTGGGGGAGGAGAATTCAGTTTTACGCTAAGTTATAGCACCTGCCTCCATAGAAAATTGTTAATTTTTTTTTTTCTGTGCAATTTTTTCAGAAATGCCAATTAAGAATTCTAAATGTTTGCCGCTTAAACGGGCAGGTATTATCGTGTCGTGTTATATTCTTTATTTTTATGTTAAGTTAATCGTGGTACTTCTTTCAGTGGCAATTCGTAATTACATATATAACTTCTAATTGTCGTACTGAATTCGATTTAGTAAAATGGTTTGGCTAAATATGATTTACATAACTCTTTCAGAGATTTTCAAAGGCGCCACTCGAAGCACGTGCGAGTGTTATTGGGTTCATTCCCAAAAAGTAGCGAAACTACCGTGCGTGCAGACAGAACTCTTTGGACTCTCCCACTGCAGAATCTTTAAAAGTCACAAGATCCGATGTATTACCCTCAGGGGCTCACATCTGGTGAGTATGGGCTTGGCACACCCAGGGTCCTGAGCTGGATATCATCATTCTTCTCTTTCTTGGTGATTCCCTTCTACTTCTCTCTAGGCGCCTCTGTAGCCAGGTGGGAAGGAGCAGCAGTGCGTAGTACACGCTTCTTGATTAGACCGCGGTTCGAGCCCGTCACCACCAAATATGGAGGATGCGGAAAGGTCAGAAAATGACCACCGCATATTCCCGGAGCAATATGGTCTTAGTTGCTGATGCTCCTAAAAACCAAAATAACAACAACTACTTATCTCTCTCTCTCAGGGTAATTCAGAATTTTTTTTTTTTTTTTTTTTTTTTGCCTGGTGCAGCATAAGCCTTAGGCTTCCTTGCACCATATGGCTAATTATAATAATTTAGTTAGTTGAAAAACAGGTGAAAACCGTTCGAATATCTTTTGTGGGGGGGTGGCATTTTAGCTTCCCCTCTGAGATAAAACTTGTGAAGCAGAATGAGGAAGTGCATATTTGATCTGTGGTGGGAAATCCAGAACTTTCTGGAATTTCAAAACCAGGAATGGATGAGTGCGTTCAATATTGACGATTTATTGAGACAAGTTTCAAAGATGTTCAAAAAAGGAAAACATCGTTCCCTTTTGAGTTCGGGCCTCTGTGATCAAATTAGAATTTTTTTTAATTCCTGGAATTTGAGCATCTCCTTGCTCTTCGCTGATTTCTTCTTCTTCCTCTGTCAGCTTTTCTTGAGTGCTTTCTAAACTTTCTCCCTATGTTTTCTGTTATCGGGGCCAACACTCCTTCCCCCCCCAAAAAAATAACTAACCACTGCGAAAACACATTTTTCAATAAAAGATACCACTTCTGGTTAAGTCTCTGCAATTACTACTAACAATTATCTATCTCGGACAGTACTCCCTTCAAAAATGTTCTTGAATCTTGCCCTCTAAAACTTTTATTATTTATTTTATTACTATTATCTTTTATTATATATATATATATATATATATATTTTTTTTTTTTTTTTTTTTTTTTTGAAAAAAGGGAAGAATGTAGAGAGAAGAAAACTTGGAGACTTATTCAAAAAATAAATATGCTTCCCCGAGAAAATAATACTCAAGGTAAAATACAAGAATATTTCATTAATGTTCCTATAATATTTGTATCTATCAAGAAAAAAAAAAGAGTGAATTTCAAAAAAATGATAACCGAGAAATGATAAAAAACTGATAATATGTTTATGAAAGTTGAGATAAAATACTTTTTTTTAAAAGAAACTGCTGCCAGTGCTGGATTTAGGCTCTGTGATTCCTGGCGCACATTTTTAGAAACCAGGAAATTAAGGTCGCTAGAGAAGGGCTGTTCTGAACCATCAGTAATTACATTGTTTCTAGGGCTGTCCAAGACCCTGGAGCTGTGCCGCCACTCTTCGGTAAATCATGCCTTGCTCTTTGACCCTTCATTCTAAAGACCCAACGTTTTTGATGTTATCGTCATGATTCCACCTAAACCAAGTATGTTAATCAAGTTCAATAATTCAGTACAGCTGAACTCGATTATGAAATTATATACTGCACGTTACAGAACATACTCTGGTTCTATTTGGGGTGGGTGAGTGATCCAGCTCGCGATGTATGCAAAACGGTGGTGTAACGTGCTGAATTATTTCGAGGATGCATAACTACACTGTTCGGAAAAATTTATAGGACATGTGTAACTCGTTCAACTTGCGACGAAGCGGCACAAAATTTGGTTTGGTAGTGTACCATAGAATAACGTTAAAATCAAAACTTCGGGCAGGTATAAGGGACATTTATAGGGGTTGTATAAGAATTACCAAAAAGATCGCATTACAGAAGTCGATACAAGATGCTCGAAAATATGGTCACGTGACATCCCTTCCAACTGCTGAACGTGCCTGACAGTGTGAACCATGTCGAATAAGGGTGTATTTAAGATTCTGTAGCAGAAAATCCCATCCTTCCACCAGCTCAGATTTTAGCTCACCAAGAAGTTTACTGTTGTCATACAATGCAACGACCAAGGGCGTTCCATATATGTTCGATCGTATTTACCGACCACGGCGGTCGTCGGATAACTTCACTTTCAAGATATTTCTCCAAAACTTGAGATCTGTGTGCAGCGGCGTTTTCGTGCTTGAAAAAAAAAGTCTGAGCCAACCGCATCCCTAATAAGGTGCACATAGGATTCGAGGATCTGTACCTCTGCACAGTTACAGTACCCCTATCAAAAACATGAAGAGGGATACAGCCGTTGATCATTATTCTGCCCCACGCGAGAGCACTGCCTCCACCATAAATGTCCGAAGTTGGAGGGATGGTACCGAATTCCTCGTTGTGTTCACGGCACCAGTTTCGACGAGCTCTGCGGTGGTTTGGCGTTAATCACACATACCACTGCATTCTTTGCGTATAGTCCATTTGAATTGAGCCTTCTTAACACAGTTCAGTTGGAAATGTTTTCACCTGCGGCCTCAGCAACCTCAAGATACAGTTGATGACAAGACATTGTACGGTTCCGTCTTGCTGTTAGAGCCAAATAATGATCTGTTCTTGTTGATGTAGCCCTCATTACAAGAAGAGATGATCTTGGCCATCTCTTCTTGTAATGGTTCTTGTCTTTTGAAACTGCTTCCATAGTGATGAGACGATACTTCATGACATTAAAGCCAACGTGCCACCTCTGCCTGCGGCTGTCTGGCTTCAAATTGTCCAACGGCCTGCCACCTTAAAGAATCATCTAAAGGACGATGGCTTGCCATCCTGAGTACTGAAGATGTGGCCATCACATTGAGCAAGCCAAAAAACAGGAATGAAGTGATGTGGCCACAACTCGTGTTTTTATAGACATGAATAATTTGCATAATGTGCGGCTCTGTAGGTTGGTACGGTAGATCAATTTATATTGATCTACCGTACCAACCTACAGAGCCCCCACCTACGATTAACATGATTCTAAACTTATAATTGGGTTGATTTCCCCACAGTTCCTGTGGTAACAGCTTTGTCTGGTTTTCTCCAAACAATAATGAAACAACAATTTTATGAAATCGATCTCCTACATTAGTTTTACTCAGTTTATATTTTATTTGGCTAATATGGTAAATATATAAGCAGATTATTGAAATCTAAATTAATGAAAAATGTTTGAAGAAAATACCTGAACCACTTGCAAATCCCTCGCAAAGTAGAAGAAAAGCTAGAATCAAAGCAACCTTCATTGTAGAGATCTGTAGACCTGGAGCGAGACGGCGTGTGTTAAGGATGAATTATCAGAGGTGTTTCCGTTGCATTTATATACCTTAAGGCGGCTTTCTCAACCGACATAATTATTTAATTATTCTATAGAGTAAAGACCTCGAAAAATAAGTACTTCTCTTAATTACTGTGTATCACATGCTGGTATGACATACAGATTCAATTTTGCGATGTTGCTTATTGGCATTAATTAACGAGTTTAATATTTGAAAAGTGGAGATAAATTATTTTAACCTCTTTATTCACGTTACTGATAAGATCATTTATGGTGGTGGATGTTCCTTGCGGGTATTCAACTACATCAGCTCTATGTCGAAGATAACTATATGGAAAATGAAAGGAAGCAGCAACTTCCCCCATTCGAGCACTGATCTCTTTTGTTGTAATTTTCTCGAGGTCGGGTCACTGAACCTTTTCTGACAAAGGGAGTGCAAGACCGCAGATTTATTTTAATTACGACCCCCATATTCAGAATCTCCCGAGAAAATCGAGGGAGAAATTTTGCTTTGCAAACACTCGTAATTGACTTATGGTAGTCAAGGGATTAAAAGTGAAAGCTTGCCATTCGGGCCTTCCTGGCAACCCAAAGGTCGCGGGTTCGAATCCCGCCTCGGGCTTGGATCAAAGTACTGCAAAAACCTTGGGAGGTGCATTATGGCCACAGAAGCCGATGTGCCAACAACTACCAAAAAAAAAAAAAAAAAAAAAATTGCCATTCGGCGGATTGCGTGTTGGATCCTCATCTATGCTTAAATATGTATTTCCTGTTTCTAATTTTCTATGTTTTTATTTAACTTTTCCCCCCCATTCGTCATAAAAACAAAATAATAGTGAAGTATATATTTTAATTATGCGTTTTTTTTTTTTTATTGGCTCCTATTCGGGCGCAAGCTAACTTAAAGTTAATTTCACGAAAAGTAACTAAGTTACTTTCAATTATTTATTATTATTTTAACATGCAGTGGACTTCAAAATCACCACCAAAGCCAAAAATTTTCATTTACAGAAGCCCAGAATCAATACGATACTGATCATGTCTTTTGGCAAACAGGATGTGATTCATAAGAAAGTTGTACGTAAGGGTAGAGAGTAAATCGCGGGTTTAGTATCAAACAACGTCAACTACAAAATCATTTTGTAGTTGATGTTTTGTAATTAACCAAAAAAAGTCATTTGGCATTTTCTTGGTTTACTGGAAATGTACTTACAGCCTAAGCTAACTTGTAAAGTACTAGAGAGGTACAGTTCTATGACATGATATGCATTGTTATTTATATGAAGTGCCGACCGGGCTGGCCAGGTGGGTGAAATGTCTGCCTGGTAACCCAAAAGTCGTGGGTTCGAATCCCGCCTCGGGATTGGATCAGAGTAAAATGCAAAACTTTGGGAGGTGCATTATGGCCACAGAAGCTGATGCGCCAACAACTAACAAAAAAAAAAAAAAAAAAAAAAAAAAAATTGTATAAAGTTATCGAAAAAAAAATGCAATTTTGTAGTTAACTTTGTTTGACACTAAACCTCAAAATGCTGGGGTGGGTCAAAGATTATTGAAACGCATTTTCCGTTTGAGGCCACAATTTCGAGAAAAATGCAGCTGGTTCTTGCTGCATGCCAATGCCCCTGCTCGTTCCGCACTTGCGAAGACATTTTAACACTGCATTGTAAAGATCAACAATCCACTCTACTCTTCCGATCTAGCACAAACGGACTTTTTTCCTTCTTTCCAAAGGTGAAAAAAAAACAACTTATTTTTAGGACACCCGAATAGTTCATCTGCCGTGCTATGTGTCTTATATGTGTTCTATGGTCGATTTGTCTGTTTTTGCTGGACGAAAAACCCCAGTTTCTTCGGGGGAACCTTGCTATCTACGCCTGAGACCGACTAACTCAGTCACGGAATTAAAAATCCCATTAAAGTTCCTCGCGTCATTGACGTGATTCGAACCCGGTCCTTTTCTACCCGGTGTAGGGAGGACGGTGACGATACCACTGTGTTACAGGCGCCTCCGTAGCCAGGTGGGAAGGAGCAGCAGTGCGTAGCACACGCTTCTTGATTAGACCGGGGTTCGAGCCCGTCACCACCAAATACGGAAAATGCGGAAAGGTCAGAGAATGACCACCGCATATCCCGGAGCAATATGGCCTTAGTTGCTAATGCTCCTAAAAACCAAACAACAACAACAACCACTGTGTTACCGGCGCATACTTCCCAAGGTGAAAACTGCCCTCAAAGGAATAAAAAAAAAAAAAAAAAAAAAAATTTCAGCATGTTCAGGACAAAGAAAAACGTAACCTCCGAAATGAACACCATTTCTTTCAACGCCTTCACTAACTCTTTTCAGAAATTTTTAGTTTAATAAGTGCGTTCAATCAGGTAGTAATTGAACTCACTTATTAAAAAAATTTTGATAACTTTGATAAAAATAAAACCATTTTTGAGTTCCTCCACTTTCTGTTCTGTTTATTGCACCAGTCTGGGAACTCTATTACCACACTTTGTATATAAAATAATGGAAAAGAAATTTTTTCAAAGTAAAAAGGTAATGTTCATTCTGCAAGATGTGTGACCTATGAGAAGAAAGGAAAGTGTAAGCGTAAGAAAAGTAAACTTCCGTTCTTCTTGGTTCTTATGTACCAAGGCCCTGCCTTAGTACACATACTCGTGTACCAATGCAGGGCCTCTATGCGTTGCTACACGAGTATAGCTAATGGGCTTTACAACCCCAGCCTACTCAAGTACAGAAGAGGACTTTGTTTACACCGGGGTTGGGTTCCTGGAGATGCTGGCATAAATAAAACCCGAATTATAATGTCCTTCAAGGGGCTACAAAAATTCAGACTCTCTGTCATAAAATAATACATAAGCTTTAATATTTAATTTAACATAAACATTACACCGATGAGCCAAAACATTATGACCAGCGAGTCGTTATGCAAATCGAAACAACTGCAGGTGAACTAAGGCGTGTGTGCGGGTCGGGACACGGTATAAAAAAACACCTGATACTGAGCTCCGTTAATCAGTGTTACTCTTGTGATGAGAGCCCTGTCAATCAATTCGGCTCTGGAGAGACTGTGCAAGGCTCATGGGGTAGAATTTTTCACAGCGTGGTCTGTGCTTGTTAACAGGAGAGACTGCTTCTACAGGGATAAAATACACTTAAATAGAAAGGGTGCAAGAATATTTGCTGTTGATATCGAGGCAGTGTTAGGTGGGTCGGAAAACTGCTCACTTGGGGGTTGGGTACACAGAGTAATAGATTTACAATAGTTGCAGGCAGGGATGAAAGCGATTCTTGCGCTGCTTCTATTGGAAGGAGCAGCAGCCTGGAAAGCAAGGCTGGGGATTTCAAGAACTGCTGGGAGTCATCATGAAAAATAAATATATGGGCTGTGTTGGGGGTACCTAAGAATAAGAACCGGTGCAATTATACTTGCATGTACACCAATGCTAGGAGTATAGTAAATAAATTTGATGAATTTGAAGTGCTGGTGAAGACATCAAAGGTGGATATTATTTGGATAACAGAGACGTGTCACACAGATATAAGGAATGCAGAATTTGAATATGGGGAGTAAAATGTGTACAGAAAGGACATCGTATAGCTATAGTGCTTATTGTCAAGCGGCACCGGGGATCTCCCCTAAAGCCGCGTAGTATTCTGTGTCGCAGTGCAAACACTGTAAATGCAAGAGGTAGTGTAAGTTTTGGTGTTGGTCTGTTGTTCCTCCTGCGTTTAGCCGTGGGGCACTAGTGGCACGCCATTTTGTCCGTACTTTGCCTCAAGGAGGCATCCAGGTATAGTAGGAGATAGGTGTGGTCTGTGCCTGAGCTTGCGAGGGAGGGTGCTAGGGAAAAAAAAGCTTTGGAAGGTGGAAAGAGTAAGGTAAGAGGGACGTGAGGATATGGTAGATGGAAAATAAGAAGACTATCCACCTGGAAATAGGAAGTTAGGGGATAGAAGGAACCTGTCCTCTACACAGCAAGGGACTGTCAAGAACAGGCGCCTCCGTAGCCAGGTGGGAAGGAGCAGCAGTGCGTAGCACACGCTTCTTGATTAGACCGGGGTTCGAGCCCGTCACCACCAAATACGGAGGATGCGGAAAGGTCAGGGAATGACGACCGCATATCCCGGAGCAATATGGCCCTAGTTGCTAATGCTCCTAAAAACCAAATAACAACAACTGTCACGAACAGTAAAAGTTTTGTGGTAATGGTGGTCCATCAGGTGAAACGTTTGGGTGGAGATGTGGGATTGGTTGGGGACAACGTCATAGGGCCAGGGTGCCCTATGGGGAATCGTGCTGTGGGTGCAAAGTGCCTCTCTGTAGAGGATCCCATACCACCTGGAGCCGATGTCAGTAGTTAACATGCCTGAAGGAAGAGGCATGACATCAGTATGGCAAGTGGTCCTAATAGGTTGTCCCCCCTGCAGTCTAATTTAGGGGCCTGTCACAACACACACTCCACATATTTGGCCAATCTATTTACCTGACACACATACATGTACACGGTTTCTTTTTTTTTTTTTTTTTTTTTTTTTACTTACTTAGGGGCAGACTGAATAGTAGGAAATAGGACGTATCTCTCATACACACATTTAACATCTTGCATTCATCATTTTGCCAGAGAGGATGCAGTTGCCACCTAAACAGCACATATCAGACAATCGCATTTATATTAATTTTATTTTATTATTTATTATTTTTTTTTTTTACTATTCACAAACATTCACTCAGTCACTGCATAGATTACACAGGTGGTGTCCTGACATTCATTCACACGCACATACATATATAAGTATCTACAGTGATGGACAAAAAAACCGCATCACTCGTGAATTTTGCAAATAATGTTTTGCACTGCATTGTGGGCTGCAGAAATGAGTTTGTTAGATGGGATATATATCTCTGTGAATGAAATTCAATAAAAAGACTCCACCTGATATACTTAATTGCCATAAATATCTTTCCGAAGGGTAAAATGCGTAATTAATGGAAATTGAGAAATCATGCAAATAGCAATCATGACAGCCAAATATACATTTTATTGCATTTACATATACGAACTGAAATGACATAAGTTAGAGTAATAGTATTATGTACTGTAAATCAGTAAAATAAGTCCTCAATATTTTGTTGTTCCTCCTCGAGCTGCAATGACAGCCTTGCAACGATCTGGCATAGAGTTAATCAACTTTTGGATATACGGTTGCCCAGTTTCGTGGTACTACACCCTTACAACGCTCTCCTGCAGCTGAATCTTACTTTTTCAATATGGTTCAAATCTGCACTGTTGTCCGGCCAGTCCAACACTGGAATGCCAACATTTCTGAGTTATGACTGCACCTTAAGGAAGAAAAACGAGGGAAAACATTGCTTAAGTATGTTTTAAGACTTCTAAGACAAGAAGACGAATTCATCATTAAATCTAAATAGCATAAAACTTGCCAATTTTGCTGTGTGGCAAGTTGCTGAAAAATGCAGATTTGGACGTCTGTGCGGGGTTTCCCTAATAAACGAGTTTCAGGCAGCCCTCCAAGATAGCAATGCATTCACGGTTCCGCTAATAAACTTAATTCGCTCCACCCCTTTTCTTGTTATGCATCCCCAGACCATCTGGCCGGCGGGGAACTTTACAGTCGGTGTTATGCAGTCAGGATGGTATGCCTCTGATTTTTGTCTTCTGACATATCGCTTCCCATTCGAGCCATGCAGGGCTCGAATGGGAAGTTCATGAAACATGCGTTTTAGCCCAAGCAAGTCGCTTCTTCCTCATTTGTTGGGTCAACAAAGACTTCTTGGACCGATAGGCAAGCAGACCTCATTCCGAAAGCCGTCTTTGGATAGTTCTTGCACTTATTTCCGACACCAGAGGCCATCTCAGTCCAGTTTTAGATCAGGAGCACTAGCATGGCGATTACGAAGGCATAGCCGTTTCAAATATCGACCTTGGGAAGGCGCACTCACTCTCTTACGGCTTGATCAGGTGTTCTCTTCACATCAACGGTGTCCCGTTTTAATTTCAGCACCCGGGATACTGTTGACTGGTGGCAGCCTATTTTATCAGCAACAGCACGCGTAGCTGTTGCTCTGTCCTTCCCGGGACAGAGCAACAGCTACACTTTTTTTTTTTTTTTTTTTTTTTCTGGTGTCAACTGAACATATGGAGCCATGCTTACACCTCCGCGAAGCAGGATACTAATGAGCGTGTATACCCTTCCAACGCCGTGTTTATAGAAACGGTTGATGCAATACCTTGCAGTTACTGTCTGATGCAATAGAAGCGTTATCTGACGCAATTCCTTTGCTTTGCGACAAACAAAATGTCTGTAATCAAACAATATCTTATTTCGCTACAAATGTTACTTTTTTAAGGTGATGCAGTTTTTTGTCCGCCACTGTATATATTAATACGGAAGCCATTTTCTTGAGACTGCTATTGTGAACGATATTCCTAACCGATAGGGCTGAAAGTGGTCTCACATTGAAGATATTTCTTCCTAGATGTCCAGAAAAATGGGAAAATATAAAAATTCCGATCTATATATTAATACGGAAGCCGTTTTCGGAGAATCGAAGTAAGCGATCATTAAACGAAGTAAAGTTTCTCACCAGTAGATGGCACCACCACGAATGTTAAAGGTGTCTCCTTAATGGTTATAGAGCACAAAACTATTATTTTTCTTTATCTTTAAAGTTTTAAAAGTGCTTTTGTAAACAATAAATACTAAAAATAAGTGTTGTCATCAAGGTAAATAATAAATAAGAGGTAATTAAAGACTTATGGTGAATGATGATTTGGGCATTCAAAGGAATGTACCGATATCTTTAGAAAATCTTCATTACTCTTCGCACCACCAAAACTTTACTTTCAGCTCAGCTAACTATTTGCAACTCTATGAAACCATGATAACACTGCTAAAGAAGACCAGTTAAATTGAAGGTATTTCTTCCTTGGCGTGCAGATAAATGAGAAAATATAAAATTCCGATCTATATATTAATACGGAAGCAGTTTTCTCATAGCCGTGCCGAGAGTGAGGCGAACGAGACTCTTGTCTCAGGTTAAAAGCTGAAAAGGGCGCCAAAAGAAAGAATAAATAATTGTCAACGTTGCCATCATTAACAATAGGGCGTAATTTTCCATTCTTGCCTCGGGTACTAAAATGGCTCGGAACGGCCATTCAGAATGATAGATATGCGAAAGAATATATATACGCGAGAGGCATTTATTGCGAATGCGCTCGCCATTTATTGGGAAAAAAAAATTAGTTACAAAATTTGTCACTGTATGGCGCGTAAATATCTTAATTACGATTATGGAAATAACGTAAGTTTTTGCTATAGCGCCACTACTCGGCTCTACTGTACTGTATAAAAGCAAAGCAGTCTCTTCAAAATCATACAGTAAATGCCAACGACGTTGCAGGAAAAGGCGCTATTGGTGAAGCTATATTCAGGGTACAACAGGCTACATATATAGGACATCAACGTTCAGCCATCGTTTCATTCACGTATTCCACTCATTGCAGTATCCTGAATATGACTACACTAACTTTTTTAGCAGGTTGAGCAGAAATTTCTCACCCAGTGCTTGAATAGAGATACACATATGAGATAATAACAATATTTATAATTACGTACTGACTTACACACATTATCACAAACACAAGCAAAAATTTAACCCCAGGGGCTCACATCTGGTGAGTATCGGCTTGGCACAACACCCAGGGTCATGAGCTGGATATCAACATTCTTCTCTTTCTTGGTGATCTCTCTCACTCTCAGGGTAACTCGGGAATTTTTTTTGGCTGATGCAGCATAAGCCTTAAGGTTCCTTGCACCATACGGCTAAAATAAAACATTCATTCTCCCAAACCTATACTTACACACACACAGTCAGTCATCTACTCATAGACTATCACAGGTATTACTTTATTTACATGATTAATTATTACATTTAATCCACAATATTTACTTAAAGCGCATTTGTTTCTACGCATTAGGGAGGAGAAGGGAATATATTTTGGCAAATCCATATCAATCAAGCGCAACAACGTGGACATGATTGAGCTGCTAGCAAGCACACACTGCCATACACATTTTCACTGCTTCTCATAGTACACCGAGAAGCAGAAACACAGACTAGAGCTCTGCAATGTGGACGCGACAGAGAACCCCAGTTAAGCAAAACTGCCATGCACACATAATTATACACAAAATTAATATTCACACAATACTTACAATCATGCTCTCAAGAATAAGTGCACCAATAGCACTTGAGCTAAGGACTATGAAATCCATTACATTTATATGGTTAATATAACACCTGAATTAGTTATAAAAACAAATAACATATATTTATGAAAATATGCACATAAAGTTATGCATAGAGGTCAAACATAAAATAATACAATTTCTAACAGGAACGTTTTTGCCGGGTAAGAAACACATTCTAACAGGCCAGTCGTATTTCGGTTTGTCACTATCAGTAAATTTCACAATTAGATAGGAGTGTCTGGCTAAGTAGCGGAGGGGGGGGGGGTCACTGTCTGGATTATAGCACGGTTGCTTCTCTTAGTCCAAAAGAAAATTTTGAGTAAATAAATCATGGAGATGAGCAAATTTATGGGTCCAATTTGGCCATAAGTCTACATCTGTGGGGATGGTAATTGGGGCAGTCATAAAGGTCATGAGCCCAATCCTCATCAGCTCCACAGGCTATTTTTTGTATATTTGGGATCCTGGGTAAGACCTGGTTGGGATAACTTTGCACTCAGGGAACCATGCCCTGTAGGCATATAGTCCTGGGCAAACCATGGTGTGTTTAGGGGGAACTACTGTTACTCGAGGCAGGAACCGCCTAGTGACTTCTTTAGCTGACTCTTCCCATCTGGTCTGCTACTGCCGGTAGTGTGGTTGTTATTTTCTTCTCTTTTTTGACATCAGCATCAGTACCTATTGTCATCCCTAGGATATTAGTTAGGATGTCTTTTAATTCTATAATTGAGACTTCTTATTACTTCTAGGTCTAGTGGCAGTGCCCCTACCAGGACCTGTAGTGCAGCCTGCCCTCGTGGTAGTTAGTAGCATATTCCGTTGTATAGAGTCCAGCTTCTTTTTGTTTTTATCCAAGATAGCCCTGTAAAACCATATGCCTGTGCCATAAGTAATGATTGGGAGGAAGATTGTTTTAGTGCAAGTGTTTTCCTCTTTAGGCCCCAGTCAGCACGGCTGTTTCTTGCTATCATTCCAATGTAATTTCTCACTTTTTTGGCAATATGCACTAGATGGGAATAGAATGTCAGTTTTACGTCAAAAATACTCTCAGATACTGGAGTTCTGTTACCAGGGCTATTGTTTCCCAGAAATTATTTGTGGCCACATGTGGAGCTGTCCTTTTGATTAGCTAGATTTGGTTTCGGTTTCAGAGATTTCTAGCTTATGGATTTTTGCCCAGTCCTGCAGGATATTTAGAGCATAGTTTGCCTAATGTTTCTAGGCTAGCTCTGGTGTCAGCTTTAACAAGCAAGGCAAGGTCGTCTGCAAAGAAGACCCTGTCAACATTGCCAATATTCATTGCCAGACCAGGTTCCAAAATATTGGTCCTAGAACTGAGCCCTGGGGGAATCCTTGGGTTACTGTATGGGTAGCACAAAGAGTGGACAGAATCATGGGATACCTACCTAGTAACGGATAGACCCACCTTTTGCCAGGATAAGGGCAGTCACACGGCAAGGCATTCCACAGGTATTTCCATCCCTGCTTGCTGCACTGCTGCCCATAATAATTCCGTCGAATTCCTGGGTCGAGAATCCAAAGCTCGAATGGACCTTTCCACAGCATCCCAAAGATGCTCCACTGGGTTCATGTCCGGGGAGGCTATTCCGTGGTGGTAAAATCTGCGGAATGCTCTTCGAACAATGTTCTAGTCCCCACTGCTCTGTGGGGAGGCGCATTGTCCTGCTGACAGTCCATTGCCCTTGGGTGCAAGATGACCATGAAGGGATATCCCAAAGATGTTCCACTGGCTTCATGTCCAGTGAATGGGGAGGCCATTCCATTGTGGTAAAATCTGCTAAATGCTCTTCAAATCATGTTCTAGTCCCCACTGCTCTGTGGGGAGGTGTATTATCCTGCTGGCAGTCCATTGCCCTGGGGATGTACGATGACCACGAAAGGATGCAGATGGTCTGCAAGGATGGAACATAACCTGGACCATTCAGAGATGCGTCTAGACATACCAGAGGTCCCAACGTGTGCCAGTTTAACATGCCCTGGACATTACCGATTGTCCACTTGCCTGAACAGTTCCTTGTTGACATGACGGGTGCATAGCTTCGTGTGGTTTCCGCCATATAATGTACCCTCCCGTCCGCTTGAAATAACTGGAAACGGGACTCATCGGGCCAGTAGCCGATATTCTTACACCCAGTTCAGGCGTAGCCTTGTGTCCTGGTGTTAGAATTGACTCTGGTGGGTCAGCGGCTCCCATAACTTATTGTGGCTAATGATCGCCTGATTTTGGTGGAAACGTTTCTGGCGCCTCCCACATTGAAGTCTGCGGTGATTTGCTCCCCTGTCGCTCTTCGGTTGGCTGAAACAATGCGAGACAGACGGCGATGGCCACGTTCATTCACCACCAACAGCGCTGTACACGATGAGATGATATTCTGGAAATGGCGTATTCCCAATACTCTTGATACTGTTCGAAGCGGACTGCCCTCCTGACCATGTCAAGAGCTTGTCGAATTACCTCCACTCTGGCTCTTCAGGTTTTGCTTGGAAAACTACCTGTCCACTTTGAAGTTCAGTACCGCTACCTCAAGTATCACCTAATGAAAAATATACCATTGACCTAGATGACCTAAGTCAATGGTAATTGACCTAGATGACATCCAAATAGATCTAAGTGCTCCCATTAAGACTGAGAAGACAAGATTAAGACGAATTTTTGTTGCAAAATGGCAGGAGTGGTCTTCATCTGATATTGGTGCAGTCACAAGGGACTTTCTGCCTGTAGCAAGGGAAATTAAAAAGGAATTAATGTGGTTTTTACCTGACTTATATGGTATGTTTATATTAACTGGACATATAATATCGGTGTAAATACACCATAGTTTCCCCATAAGTTTAACTACATAAGTAGTGTAATGACATCGTTTTATTTTATCTCATATTGTGAAGATATGGTGAAGATATTATCATTATCTTCACCATTTGACATCTCTCATATTGTGGAATTAACTTCACAACCGTGATGGCATGTTTGCATTATCAGAGTACCTGCCAGCCCACTGATGAGTGAGCCAACAACTCCGAAACGCGTCTGGGTGGTGGTGCCCACTGAGAATAAATAACAGTAGTCTCCTCTACTAGAGAAGCGTTATTTAATCGAAGTAGTGCAATACCTGGTATCTGGTTGTGAAGGTAGCCACAATATGAGATAAAATCAAACGATGCCGTTACACTACTTATGTAGTTAAACTTATGGGGAAAGTATTTACACCGATATTATATAGTTAATTTCACCCATAACATATTATGCCTTGTGCATTTAGTGCTCAAAATATTAACTGGACATGGAAGTATAAATACGAAACTTCACAAACTGGGACTTTCACCAACAACGTCTTGTTTGTGTGGCCAGGAAGAAACTGTTAATCATATTCTTCATCAATGTCATTATTATAACGATCTTCGACGTGACCTACTTAGTGTGGTTTCTAACTTAGATTCCAACAACAATAAAATTCTTGTTGAATCTCAGACAGCTTTTAATGATTTCAATGTGTTTGCTTCTCATGCGTTAAAAAGAAGAAACGATATTAGATCCTAGTTTTGTTGTGCCTCTGATTTCTTGGATCCTTTATTGAGTCCTCCTAAATATTGGAGGGTCCCTCCGTTGATCCTCCTCTATTCTATCCTTTTACCTACCCAGCTCCCAAACTTCTTCCTCTATATTCCTCCTTTTCCACTTCATTCTTTTTCGGGAACTCTCAGGTTTTATGCCCTGGGCTTTCCCAGCAGGAAATAGTAGATCCTGCCTACCTCCACATGGCGGGAATGGGGGGTGGGAGGTAGTAATCAGGTGTTACTGCTTCTCACCTGCTAAGAGGCAGGCACCAGCCGAAAACTCATCTTTGATTGGATTCTATAGTTGCAACTGATTAGCATCATTAAGGGCTACGCTTTTCTGGATTTTATAATAGATTTGTACTTGATGTGGAATTGTTTTCGGCAGAATAGGTATCTACTGCATAAAGAATTTTGCTTTACTCATTGAGATACTGTTTGACCTTTAAGTGTTTTAGAGATTTTGGAATTAATTTATCTTTGTGAGCGAATATCACTGTAACATTTCAATTAGAGACATTTCCTAGTAATTCCATTATTGAACACGCCCTTGTTCCATGATAATCTTAGATTTTTTGGGCTCTCTTAGAGCTCATATTTAAGCAAGAACTAATTTAAAACTTCATGGTTTAGAACCCTACTTAATGTGATCTCATCTAGGATTTGGACCTCTCTTGGACTTGTATATTACTTTTACATTATCCCTGAAACCTTTTATTTATTGGGCAAGGTTATTGGATTACCCTTGCATCACATTGGACGTATCTGTACATAGTGCATATTCTGCTGTGTTGTAAATGTCTTGTAGTATCTGGTACCAACGCGTAACCAGCAGATCCTTTAGCTCCTGTAAGGTCTGTGGTTGAGACGCCGCAGATCAGAGTTGCTGTTCCAACACAAACCACAGATGCTCAATGGGATTGATGTCTGATGAATTTGGAGGCCAGGGTAGACAGAAGGGGCATATTCCCCTCCTTAACCCTAAATTTTTTTTGAACGCTGCCTGCTTTCTAAAAAACTCAGCCCCGCCCCTCCCCTTACGATGATACCTGGACATGGTCCCCATGTCCTCTGTTATGATGATACCCGGATACGCCACTGGCCAAAGCAATACCTGGAATTCTTCATGTTCTACAAACCAGCTTTGAACAAACTGGGCAGTGTGGCATGGCACATTATTCTGCTGAAAGACGGCACCGCCAGAAGGGAAGACCATTGGCATGAAAGGGTGTACCTGGTCAACAATGATGTTTAGGTATGTGCTAAATGTCAGAGTGCCAGGCACATGGATGAGTGGGCCCAGGGTATCACAGCAGAATATCGCCCAAAGCATGACACCGCCGCAACTAGCTCATTTTCGTCACACGATGCATCCAACCGTCATCATTTCCCCAGGTAAACGACACACACGTACCCGGCCGTCCACATAGTGCAACAGGAAACTTGATTCATCGGACCAGACGACCTTCTTCCATTCACTCAGGGTCCAGTTTGGATGCTGGCATGCCCATTGTAGGTGCTGTCGCCAGTGAACTGTGGTTAGCATGAGCACTCAGAGCGGCCTGCTGCTACACAGCCCCATTTTCAACAGGGTTCGATGTACCGTGTGTTGTAACACATTACTCCCATCACCATCATTACAATTACCGGCTAGTTGCACCACAGTCGTCCTTCTGTTGCCATGTGCCCTCTGGGAGAGCCTTTGCTCACCTCGAGCATCGATGAGTCGTGGTTTGTGGGGTTTCCCTCCTCGGACCACTTTCGGTAGATACCAACCACGGCTGACTGTGAGCAGCCCACCAGCCATGCCGTTTTGGATATGCTCTGACCCAGTCATCTGTCCATTACAATTTGGTCTTTGTCAAACTTGCTTAAGTCCACTGCCTTTCCCATCTGAAGAACAAGAGTAACACTGATTAACGGAGGTCAGTATCAGGTGTTTTTTATACCGTGTCCCAACCCGCGAACGTGCCGTAGTTCACCTGCAGTTGTTTCGATTTGCATAACGACTAATGGTTTGGTCATAATGATTTGGCTCATCGGTGTAGTGTCTTTCTGTGGAGCTTTTCAGAATTCGTGAATTAGCATTCACTGCGTTTTTGTTAGAAGATCAATTATTTCTTCTACAACTGAAGTTCTGCTTACAAGAGGTTAGGCAAACTGTAAATTAAGAAATTTTTTGATCCTAGGAACTAGGATGGGATTTTCCATGGGATAGGTGTCCCGTGGTTAGACAAGTTAATCCACTTCCCCTACTTTATTCTTGCTTTACTACTTCTCACTTCTAATTATTAGAGGGTACCTCTGTTGATCCTCCTCTATTCTATCCTTTTACCTTCCTAGATGCAAAACTTCACTCTATATTCCTCCTTTTGCAGTTCATTCTTTTTTTGGGCACTCTTAGGTCTTATACCCTGGGCTTGCCCAGCAGGAGTTAGTAGATCCTGGCTGCCTCCACGTGATAGGGGTGGGATGTAGTAAGCAGGCGTTACTGCTTCTCGCCTGCTAAGAGCCAGCCAACCGGCTGAAAACGAAGAACACATAACACTTACATGCTCACTACACTACATCTAAATGGCCGGTTTTGGCATAAGTTTCAACACAAGAAGTACAATAGCGGCTAAGTGTAAAGTGTTCTATGTCTAACGGCCCCAGGGGTTTCCCCCATCTCCGCGTTGTGTGCTCTGTGTATCACAGAACTCTGAAGGTCAGAAGTTTAAAAAGTGTAATGTGTCTGTTAGCATTGTGTAGTGTCATGTTATGTTGTTCTTCTAACCATTTATCCGTTGGGCCCCAGTGGGACCCCCCATTTCCCACACTTAGCCCCGAGGAGATAGGTCAGGCAGTAGAGGGATCGCTTAAGTACTCTGGCATGCCCTGCCACCTAATTTCCGAAGATTTCAGAGGAAAGGGCCTAAAAAAAATTAAAAATAAATAGATAAAGTAAAAAAAAATGCGAGACAAGGCTAATTGGGGGGGGGAACCTGGGGTCTACCACAACAACAACACATCAATATCTCTGTCGAACGGAGATAGTGCAATTTCTGTATCACTTCCGCGATAGTGACCTATGCGTCGGGCAACCACTATCATCCCCGTCTTTCACTCGGTTAACTCACGACGTTTATCCATACTGACATCGAATTACCGCCTATGTGAATGCAGCATACCGATATACCTGCCAAGCGGTGGGTTCGTCCACTAGCGAGATGGATGACAGCGTCGCATTTCTGAGGAACCAGGTATCCCCTGAATTGTCCTTTCAGTGTACTCTGTTAGTGGATTTTAATTGTTATGAGTTAAATTAGTTGTTATATGAGTTAGTTTAGGTCTTTGGAGCTAAATTACAGTTTCAAGTGGAAACAGTCCCTCCATAAACAATGGAAACAGTCTGGTACAGCATATGACTGAACTTAGTACTCCAAAGCTAGAGCACTGTTTAACAGACTGAAATCTCAAGCCATTAAAAAATATATACTGACAAGACCTTATCCAAAGTGCCATATACCCGTAACTCTGAACCTGGTTCCAACTTCAATCCAGTTGAATGAATCAACTATGTAGCCAGATTCCAAGACAACACGACACAACCATATGATTACCAACCAGACCCCATTTCTCGTCCAGATGATGAGCTGTTTTCCATTCAAATCGATCGACAGCAGCTCTTTCAAGCTATCAACTCGCTGCGTCCGCCATGCACCGCTGGCGTGGATAAAGTCCCGCATTTCATCGTAAAGTGCCTCAGTCCATATATCCTTGATCCTCTGCTCTACTTGTTCAACTCCATCCTCTCTCATACTGTTTTCTGCATCCTGGAGCAAATACGCTCTCACCCCACTATCTAAAGTTCAACTACCAAGCCAGCCGAAGCACTATAGGCCGATATCCACTGCATCCACGCTCCTAAAGCTACTGGAAAAAGTCCTTCTTCCGCATATAACTTGCCATCTTCTTCCACAACCATAAAAGCAATTCCATTATGTTCTCCCTAATAGATCAACTGTCTCCAACCTTCTGGCAGTCCAAACGGCAATTCTAAATGCATTTGAGGCCAGATTAGAAATGGCGGTTGTTTATGCCGATATCGAAGTTGATTTTGATAGCGTCAACATCTCAGCCCTTCTGAATCTCCTAACCTATTTCTTTCGGATCAAAGGTGACGTTTTCGCTTTTCTGCACTCGCTCCTCTGGAATAGAACAGTACCTCACTCATCGCAACCTCTGCTATACCCGATCCATCAATGCAGGTGTGCCGCAAGGTGGCGTTTTATCGGGGTTACTTTTTACCGCTCTCCTTATTCCGTTTGTGTGTAACAGAGATAATGTTATTACCTACGCCGACGATATAAAGTTCCTAACGGAAATACCACCATCAGCCGACAGAGGAGTAATCACATCGGAAATCTGTAATAAGATCACAGCTTTCTCTAGCCATCTCAACCATTTCGGTCTTAAACTGAACCTCCAAAAATCCGTTATTATGGTTTTTTTCTCTGAAGAAGTGTCCCACATTCATACAACCCTCACTGGAGGGTGCAGTTATTCCAAGTGTAACCAAACACAAAGATCTCGGTGTAACTTTCGACCCAAACCTTAGGTTCAACTGTCACATCGAATGTGTTCTACGCAAGATCAGCCGAATGCGCTGGATTGCCCGTCCACATCTTCTTCATAACACAGACGCAAGAACCACAATCAGATATCTGGAAACCGTTGTGTGTCCTACCTTTCTGTATACCTCTGAAATATGGGCCTCTGCAGTAGCCTCTCTCTTGAAGCCCATCCTCGCCAGCGAATACTGAATACTGAAGTGGGCAACCCGCAAACATCGACTCCCCTCCCCCCCAACAGAGGACCACCAGCATGGCCGACCAACTTCAAATCCCGCGGCTGCCTCAAATTATCGGCATGAGGAGAACTGTGACCACCGTCAAAATGCTGGTTGGCAAAATCAACTCCCCTGACTTCTCGGATATATGCCAGTGGCATGTTCCACTTCCTTACGTAGGAGCCACCCCTCTTCTTCAGCTACAACGGAACAGGCTGAAGATCTGTGACAGATTCCTACCTGGCCAAGTACTTCCTACAATGCAAGCCCTGCTAATGATCGGAGTGGATCGCCAGAAATTCGCTTCGGATCGCAATTACAGGCGCTTGGTGGCCGAACTTGTTCCCCTTTTGTTTGGCCCCTGATGTCGACTCATACCGATATCTCCACCTGCTAACTGCTATGAGGTGCAGAACGGCACGTCGCAGACACATCGACGAACTGTTTCACAAGAAAATGCGAAACTGTATACAACTTAATTCACGCATGTGAAATATTCTGACTTCTGTGAATATTTTGAAATATGTGCCTTGTACATATGAACGCGTACATACCTTGGTGTGCTGTCTGCCTCAGAACTATGTATACACTCATATCTATTGAATGGTTGATGCTACGTTTTTAAGTTAATTTCATGTTATGTTATCTTTTTGTTATATGTACATATTTTTACATTACCCTATATCATTGTCAAGCTCCTGGGTGTGGCGGGCACATTATTGTATCTTTACTGCACAATAAAGATTTTCTCTTTCTCAGGTATTGGCCGAATACGCAGTCACCGACCATACCTGCCCCCACACATTTATTGCGAAGCGATGTTGTGCCGCATGGGGGCGCACACCGTGTGGGTTGTCGTGAGCCCATACATGAGCATTGTGCTGATTGAATAAGCTTTCCCGAGCGAAATAAGCCTCATCCCTGAACAAAACATAGGCTGGAAAATTCAAGTCTTGAACATTTTCTTGGATAAACCACTGCGCAAAAGCCACATGTGCAGGATGATCTTTGGGGAGCAGTAACTGAACCCTTTGGAGATGAAAGGGATGTAAGGAATCATCGTGCCAGACACGCTGTACACTGCAACGAGACACTCCTAAGGCAGAGGCAACGGCACGTGTGCTGGTAGTAGGATTATTCTGGACGGCATTTAACACACTTTCTTCCATGGCGGGAGTCCGCGTCGAACGTGGTCTGCCCGCACTACTCCTGTTACCTCTAAATGACCCATAATCGCACAAATTTTGATGCACACGCGCAAACAAACGGTGGTCCGGTACATGTCTCTCTGGGAAGCGTTCTCCATAAATTCGTTGAGCGGCTTGTCCATTGCCCTCTGGTAATCCATACACTAGGTGCATGTCTGCCAGCTCACAGTTCGTATATCAATGCATGCTCTTCGTGGGGCGACTACTGCTTGGATGAGTAAACCAGAAATTTTCCCTCTCGCGAACTGCGCCGTCTACCGACTTACGGTGACGTTTTCGATTATGGGTTCTTATGCGATTCATATTCCTTCAGATGTTACCTACCTCCCCTAAAAGTTTGTACCAATATTTTTGAGACACCCTGTATGATTCCATCTCCGTAGCCGAGTGGTCAGGAGAGTGCAGTAGCACACGCTCCTTGAGTAGACCGTGGTTCAAGCCCCTGACTGCTAAATACGGTTGATCCGCCAACCCGCACTGGACCAGCGTGGCAGATTATGGTCCATTTCCCTCAACATGAATTGCTGTGGAGGCTTCCATCCTGCATTGGGTTGATAATAGCTGCAGTTTACTTTTTACCTCTAATAGTAAACTCATGCATTTACTACAGTCATTAAATTGTGATTAACAAGAGTGTATTTAGAAATTAAGATCTAATTTTGGACTTGGTTAGAGCCATTTCTTATGTTGGCTAGAGTTATTCTAAGCCAATACTAAGTTTTTTGTATCTCTTGAGTTTCTAGATTTGTTATAGTGCCTATTGTACTGCTATCTGTACACACACACAAACATATATATTTATGGATGGTTTAGGTTAATATTTTCCTACCCGCTGGATGCAAATGTTTTAAAACTCTTGTATATATTGTAGCTATACCATTGAGTTAATGGTGACTTGTTTTCCTCTGAATTTAGTTATTTTTTATAAGCTCAGCTCTTTTAAACAAATTTAATTCTTTTGACCTATTGTATTTACAATATTTTATACTGTTTTTGGTGGCTTAGTTTTAAGTTTCAATTGTTTTATTACCCTTGTAACTGCCCATTGCATATTCATTCTTTGGGTTAATTGTCCTTATTTTATGACAAGTTGCTTGAAATTGGTTATCCCTGTAAATACTTGTATATATATTCGTGTAGCACCTTGGGTTGTTGGTGCTTGATATTTTTTTGTTGTTGTTTTTATTTACATTTTTAAACTTGATATGGCGTTTTTAATTGTAGGTTTAATGCATATATTGTTATTACTTGTGTATTTCACTCTATAGTAACCTAATTGTTAATATTCTGATACCTCTTAGGAATCTGTTTTTCTATATCTATTATTTTCTTCTGGATTAAACGTAAATCCTGATTTTTGGTGCCAGATATTAAATTTCAAAATTAAGGTTATAAATATTTTTACTTTTAGCACTGTATGGTTTACAGTGCTGTCATTTATAGAGTTTCTATTCATTATGTTTAACCACTAATTTTTGTAATGTACATTCTATTAATTGTTGTTTTATTATTACTTAGTTTTATTGAGTGCTGATTATTGTCTAAATTTGTTTTTGGTTTTCTCCTGTGTAACGGTTGTTGTCGCAGAGGGAATCTGCCTTACTTTATTAGGGCTCTTTGTTTAAAGTATTTCCTCTTTTCCTTCAGCACTTGGTAATACTGTACTTGTTTTCTTAATCTATGTCTTCTGAATTGTACAACGTAATTCTTGTTCCCACTAGTCGTCTTCTTTTCTTTCTCCCTTCTTCCTTCTGGGAAATCAGAATCTCCTGATTTCCCCTAAGTGGCTTCATTTTAGTAGATCCTGGCTGCCTCCTCGTGGCTAGGGATGGGAGCAGGGGGTTGGGGAGTTCTTTGCCCTCGGCTCCCTGCTACTAAATGCCAGCATACACACAACACATAACTCAACACTAAGTACACTACCTTTACTATCCTTGTGAATCTATCCTAAATTCTCTTTTTTTTTTTTTTTTTTCATGCCGGCGTTTGGCGCAAGGCCTAACATACGATGGTTATAGGGGAACCTCTGGGAGCCACCAAAAACTTACAATAATACTTTGAATACAGACCAGCTTACATGGGCTGCCCCCAGGGATCCGTCCTGTGGAACCTGGTGCTTGATGAGTTTTTAAATCTGAATATTCCAAATGTCACTACACAGGGATACGCTGATGATCTGATTATGATGCTTCAAGCAGACAGCAGGGGTCAAGAGGCCATAGGCAATCATGCCACACACATGCTACAGGATTGGGCCAAGAGGAATCTTCTAACCATCTCAACCTAAAAGATAAACTCAATACCCCTCAGGGGTGTTCTTGACCCTGGTAGACCCCCACTAATCGAAATAAATGGAGTGACCATCAAACTCAAACAGGAACTAAAATATTTAGGAATAATACTTGACCGAAACTTGAACTTCACATCTCATCTCATCTCATCTCATCTCTGCTACCTCAGAAACAAAACAAGGAGGTTCGTGGCCCTGATAACCAAAAACACCAGGAAGGACTGGCGACTAAAGCAAAGGGTCCTCTCCATATCCTGGCCTATGGCGCAGGCACTTGGTATTAGAAAGTAAACACAGCAGTCAACAAGAAAAATCTGGAGTCGATCCACACTATTGACAACTAGAGCCTGCTTTGTGTGTTATGCTGCTGGGGCCTGGGGATACAGAATCGGTAACTCCCTTGTTCAAAAATACCTTACCCAAGCACAACGATTCTTTCTTCTCGCTGTAAGTAGAGCTTGTCGAACTGTCTCTACAGCTGCTCTTCAGGTCCTCAGTCATCGACTGCCAATCCAATATGAAGTAACGTTACATTATCTTTTATATTGTAGAAGAAAAAATGTTCCTGCGATTGTAAATGGTATAACGTATAATACTGACTTGCAAGAAAAGGTAGACATTAAAAGAATGAGAAATGAATGTTGTAGAGCATGGCAAAATACCTGGTCTACCTCTACTTTGGGTAGGGAGACCTTTAAGTTTTTTCCCGAGGTTGTTGATTACGACAAGAAAATGGATTGGTTCAATCCTGGTTTATATGTTACGTTTTTATATACCGGTCATGGAAGTCTTAACTTTAAATTGTTCTCACTAGGATTAAGTAACACTCCTCTCTGTAGTTGTGGTGCTCAAGAAACTGTCGAGCACCTCGTGTTTCATTGTCCTCTGTACGATGATTTAAGACTGGACTTTCAACTTCTCACAAATGTATTTGACTGCTCCGAACTGCCAAGATTGGTTAACTGTTCCGAATATTATACTGCCTTCTCCACCTATGCAGAGAAATTGTTTAAACGGAGGAAAAGAATTCTTGCCCCCTGAGGTTCAGTAAAATGCTAGACTGTTTCTTTGAATTACTCTTACCTGATGTATTGATCAGTCTGCTGGACTCCGAAGCCCAGTATTTATTTACGTACCATCATTGTATATAGTCTTTTTATGTACCACCATTGTATATAGTCTTTTTATGTACCACAATTGTAAATAGTCTTTTTATGTATAATTAATCATTGTACTCTTTATGTATAACTAATCATTGTACTTTTATGTACAATTAATCATTATAAATTGTACCCAATGTATAGATTACTTTCAGCGGTGAATAGGGGAAACCCTGGAGCCCGCCAAAAAAAATAATAAAATACTTTGAACTTTGCACAGTGAGCACCCATGCATTCTAGGTCCTGGTAGGTTCCCTTCCCCTGGACCTGGAGATTATGGGCTGCTGCATCATCATTCGAAAGGAAGAACCAAAACTTATCTAGACTACACAACAGATCCTCAGAAAATAAGAGGTTAATGGAACATCTGAAATCTATCTGCCAAAATAGATGGGATCTTACCACAAAAGGGCAAGTCACAAAAAAATTTATACCTGATAGCCCATCTCCCCTTCCTGGTTTTCCCCCAGCCTTGCAAACCACCTTCCTTCTTATGGGAAACTCCACCAGCTGGGAATCTCCAACAACCTGACTTGTAACTGTGGGGAGGAGGAAACCTGGGAACACCTTATCCACGACTGTGACAACTATGAGGACCTCAGATTTCAGCTATATACACGCATCAACTCCTAAGGAACCGAGAAGACAATATTGCCACGAAGAAGACAATTACTGGGCTTTCACCGTCTTTGCTTGCAAACTCTTTGAAAGACAAAGATCCCTGCCACATCATCACTAACCTATGATCCAAATACCAAACACGAGCTGATATCCGAAACCTCTGAACCAAGAAGGTTCGGATATCAGCAATATATATATATATATATATATATATTCAAACTGGAAGTTATTTCTGTTGGGTATATTTAATAATGCATTTATTATTTGTTTTAAATGCTTTAATGTTCTTCTTTGAACATACATGAAATTGAAAAGAAAATACAGTATGTAAAAAAATTAACATAATTGTATAAAAACAAACAAATATACAATTATAACATTTTAATCAGTGAGACGGCTGGGTTTGATGGGAAGCACTGTTTTTTAATACGAGTATTTATTGTGAATAGGCTTATTTTCAGCTCATCTTCTACCGACTTCTCTCTCTCTTTTTTTTTTTTTTTTTTTTTTTGTTTAATCTCCTTTAAAGCGGAAAACCCTGTTTCGCACAAGTAGGAAGTGGAAAATGGCAATAAAATTCTAATTGCCTTTTTCGGAAATTCGTGGATATTTATTTTGAATTTTGATTCAAAATTTGCTAATAATTTGTATAATTACAAATAGTGTTATTAAAGTGAATTTCCAGCGACTGATCACTATGGATCTCAGCCAATTCTTCTTCCTCTTGCACATTCCGAAGTTCTAACGTCGGAAGGTTTCTTGTTGCAAATGGGTCTCTTACCCACAAATATTTTTTGATATCAAGGGATGGAAAGTAATGCTTAATGTTTGTCTTTAACAGCTTTAATGTTTCGCTTATTACATTAATTATTTTAGTATAATTCGTTTTGGCAGTCAAGGGAAACATTTTTTATAAATTTTTTTCATTACATATACTGAACTTTTCTTTAAAGGTGAACAGCTTGTCAGTAGAAGTGAGTAAATTTTCCTCTGGGCCTTGCATACTGATATTTAATTTATTAAGCTGCGCGAATAAATCTGCTAGAAAAGCTAATTTAGAGCACCAAATTTCATCACTTAAATAATCACAAAATTTTGATTACTCTAGTGAAAAAAATATGAGCATTCCCACACGCAATATCAAATGTCAAAAGGAAGTGTAACTTCCTTTTGATAGCCACCGAACCTCAGTAAGCATCATTAAAGGGTCCAGTTCCTCGCATAATTATCCGAAAATACGTATTTTTTGTGGTCTTGCTTTGATATAATTGACCATTTTAACCACTTGATCAAATACAAATTTTAAACCTGGTACGACTGTCTTCGCTACTGGGAGTTCGTGTCTAAAACAGTGTGTGTTGTAATAATATTTGAATTGCGTCGTTTTACTAAGTTTACAAATCCCGCTCCTGTCATCGCGGGAGCACCGTCGGTACAAATGCCGACACATGACTTCCACAAAATATACCACACTTTTGCAAATTATTCATTACTTCGAAAATATCTTGGCTGTTCCGGTTGTTCTCTCGGTTCTTTACAACAACAACAAAATAATAATACATAAATAAAAAATAATAATTGTGTCGTTTTCGATAAACCTGACATGCTATTAATTGGACTTTCCCGTTAATATCTGTAGAATTATCTACTTGCAATGCAAACAGTTGCCCAAAATTATTATTTCGAACAATTTATTCTTCAATATCATTTTTGAAGAACAAATTGTTTTTCATGGACATTTTTTTTAATACGCCTGCTAATTGTGCTGTTCGAAAGTGGTACTGTCATTTTTTTTTTTACAGCTTCCTCTCCCAAACCACTTTTCACGATTACCGGACGTGCTGGTAAAACCAAGCGTTCTGCAATCAGGTGAGATTTTTTTTCTTTTCTTTTTGCCCACCAAAATAGCTGGCTTCTTGAGCTTTATCAGATATTTTAGTCATGTTATGAAATTCTGTAACTTGTATTCTAGTAGAGGCCTGCAGTCTTTTAAAATATTCAATAGTTTTGGACGATAAATTCTCGTGTTTCGTAGAAAAATGATGTAACAATTTACTCGGCACCATTGATTCATTCGACAATTTTAAACCACATACCACACATAAAGGTAGCAGACAATCTTGGGTACCAATATATGAAAATCCTATCGCCAATCATCATCATATTTACTACAACATATTTTCTTCTTTTCTGATTGTTCCTTTTTGTTTTTGTCCAAGCTCGTTGTTATCAATTAGCTTCTTATTTCCTTTCGCTAAAAATGTATCCATTGCTAATAATTTCTAAAAAAAAAAATTAAAGTTATTTCTAGAATGTACTGTACTAATATCGTTAATTGAAAATACCTGTTCTATACGAATTAACTGAATATGACGTTTTAGAGATATAAAAACACAAAGGAAATTTCTTACTATGCTGCTAACTAGTTGTATTTATACAACTGCAGGGTGCCTGGGAGAGTTTCTTAAATGATAAGGATGGCTGATTAAAGGTGAACAAATCTACTACTAGGAATCAAAAGATGATTAAAGGTGAACAGATCTAGCACTAGGAATCAAAACGTGACGTCACATTTACCGCAGGAAGGGGCTGGGATCGGTGCAGTGTAAATAAACAAATTTTTTATATTTTAATTAATTTTTATTATAAAACTTGAATTTATTAATTTTTTTTTTATTTGCACTTTCCGTGGCACACAGGTTGGAAACACTGTCCTAGGGTATCCCTGAACCCTACCACCATGAGTGTAGGGCTCCTGGGCACTGTCAATCTGTTTTCCTTCCATTATTAGTTTATTGAAAATTCTTTGAAAAAACCGATATACTTTGATATTTTGAAGTCCATCTAGTTTCTGAAAGTAAAGGAATTGTTGGCACGTCTTCGTTTTGGACTTTCTCTAAAAAAATTTACTATAGATTTTATAATTCCTATTGTCTGGCAAACTTCTGGTACAATGTTTAGGTCATTCACAACTAGGTTTAATCTGTGAGAAGCACAATGTACGTAAGTAGCTTTTGGATATATATTTTTTTTTATCTAGGCTTTAACACCAGCTTCCTTTTCTGCCATACTTGCACAGCCATCGTATCCTTGTCCAATTAATTTGTTCATGTCCAAACCATATTCAGTACATTTATTTAAAATAGCAGAACTAATACTTTTCGCATCCATATCATAGTTTTGTAAATCCTAAAAATTCTTCCCTTATATTTTTATTGTCGTCAACAAACCTAATGCCAAGTGAAAGCTGCTCTATCCCAGCAATATCTGCGTTGTTGTTTGTTTTGTTGGTTTTTAGGAGCATTAGCAACTAAGGCCATATTGCTCCGGGATATGCGGTGGTCATTCCTTGACCTTTCCGTATTTGGTGGTGATGGGGCAATATCTGCGGTTTCGTCCACTAAGATTGAAAATCCAATAGATTTATTTGCAGCAGATATAATGCTTTCTCGTATTTCCATTTCACAAAGTTTTATTAGTTGATGTTCAGTTCTTACAGAAGTGTACTGGATATTTGCAGGAGCTTTCATCAAATGATCTTTTAAAATTAAGTCTCCCGCTTCGATCCGAAATTGAAATAAATCATGTAAATTTCCAGAATCACTTCTTTTTCCCCATAACGGCAAATCATGTGTGGCACAAAATACAATGGCTGATAAAATAGAACCTAATTTAATTCTGTTGGACTCTATAGTTTTTTGTATTGATTTATCAATTTGACATATTATATCCTTTTCTGGATGTTTGTGGATTGTTATAAAAATCTGTGCATCAATGGCGCAAGTGCCCCATTTGCTCCTCTCTGCGGACGCCCATGGGTACAACATAAAAAAAAAACGAGGCCACTTAAACCCTTTTGCATCTGGGTCCCCCAAGTACCTTTGCATGGCCCTGGCTGTAAAGGACCCACTAGGTGGCAGTGATCAGTGTACTGACATGAGATTTACTTAAACATGTATCTGCCATCAGGGAAGGATTTCTGTTTTCGTAAAATTGTCTATGGTGGTCAGAGTTTTTAAATTCTATACAGTGGGACAAATTGATGTTACCAACAGCAAATTCTAAATGGGCAGCATTCAAGGAATTAATCTTGGAAGCTACTAGGATTTTCATACCAACTAAGAAATACTGTTCAAGGTTTAGGGCCTAAATGGGTCAGATGAACTAATGACCCTTGTGGCAGAGAAGAAAAATGCATCTCATGCATATAAATTATCAGGCAACACAAAAGCCTATGGTAGATATAAGCAAGTCTGTAATCAAGCCATAAAGGAGGTTAGGCAAGCAAAGGCAGATTACAAGAAATCTTTGTCAAAGGATACAATGAAACAAACAACTTCATGTTAACTCTAGAAGGAAGGGAATGAATCAGATTGGTCCATTTGGTATCAATGGTTCGACTGTTGATCCTGGTCAGGTAGCTGACAAACTGAATGAGTATTTTGCATCTACATTTACACATGAGAAATTCTGTAGGGAAGCAGAGGCCAGAAATTTATCAAACTCTAACAGGGAGCTAAATGATTTTGTAATAACTGAGAGGAAAGTGGAAGAGAAAATGAAGTGAAACATACAAAAGGTTCTGGGCACTGGCAGGATAATTTGCAAGGTAGTGCACATGTGAGAATAAATTTTTTGTTCACCAAATTTTCGAATTCATGGAATATCTGTTTCAATAGATTAGTGAAAATATCAAAAGTTGTGTATTACTTTGAAATCCAAAGGTGGTGCACTTGCACCCACCTTGTTCCATGCTATCCAGTTATACAGGATGTTTATAAATGGTGGGAACACTTTCAGTGATTTATTGCACAGATATCAGTGTCATTACATACCTGGTGAAAAAGAAAATGCCAAAGATTTTTTGCATCACATCACCACAATTCAATGTGGGAACCACGTCTGATACAGCAAAAGTCCACAGTAATCAAACTCTTGCCATACCTTATCCAGAATATCCTGTGTAACCGTAGTGGTAGCTTCTTCAATTCTCTGCTTTAGTTCCTGGACGTCAGTCATGTGGCAATAACATGATCCTTTATGTAGCTCCACAAGAAGAAATCACACTTAGTTAAGTCCGGCCTTTTCAAGAAACATTCATCCCTTTCTCCAGCGCCTGTGTAGCTCGGTGTTAAGGTAGGCCTGAACGTCACCATAGAAGTGGGGAGGGCCCCCCCCGTCTTGCTGGTAAGTAAAGTCATCACTATCTTCCTGAACCTGAGGCATCAACCATTGAGGTAGGATTGCCCAGTTGCAGTGGTAGAGGTACGACAGGTAACATCAACTGGCGGTAAATGATGGAACTACACGCCTCAGCAGTAACAACTGGGAAACTCATGTTTTCTCTTTAACATGGTATAAATAAGTAAATGGTATCTCTCTTACTCCATGTGCAATAAATTATTGAAAGTGTTCCCACCATTTATAGACACCCTGTATTAAAGGAGGTAGCAAAAGTAGTAAGCAAACAGTTATCCATAAATATAAGAACATCTTTGGACTCAGGAGAGCTCCCCACCGACTGAAGATGTGAAAATGTATCCCCAATTCACAAAGGGAGACACGAGTAATTAGACCTATTAGTTTAACTTCTATTCCAGGGAATGTAATGGAGTCAGTGGTTAAAGAAGCATTGCAGGATCATCTAGACAAGACTGCATTAATTATAGTCCAGACACAGAATGGGTTTGTTGAGGGGAGGTCTTATCTGGCCAATTTGATTGATACTATGAGGAGTCACAAAAGAACTGGATGCAAAAAATAATTTTGATATCATATACTGTACTTGAATTTCTGGATACTGTTGCAAATAAGACTGCTGTACAAATTAGAACAGTATGACATTCAGGGAAAGTTGCTGCTATGGATAAAGGGATGGCTGAGTGGAAGAAGGCAGGGTGGTAATCAATGGATAACTTGAGTACTGTATACTGCTCTTCATGGATCAATGTTATTAGTGGAGTCTCCCAGGGTATGGTGTTGGGACCATTGTTTTCTATAGTTATCAATATTTACAGAAAACAATAATGAAGGTATATCTGGCTTAATGAGTCTGCAGATCATACAAAGGGTGGTTAACGACAGTATGCTGCTGCAACAGTATCTAGAAAATTTAGGCAGATGGCTGCAAAATGGTAATTGAATTTTAACATAGACAAATGCAAAGTACTGCATATGGGTAGCAGTAACCCCAGATAAATGTACCAACTGTGTGGTACTACACTCAGTGTAGTGGAAAAAGAAAGACCTTGGGGGTAGTTGTGCACTCAGATAACTTTCTGAGCAGTGCAGACAGGTTGCCAGGACAGCTCATGCGGTATTATTAATGATATACAGGAACTTAGATAGCAAGGATAAGGAGATGATTATCCCTTTGTATAAGGCAATGGTCACCTCGAGTACTGCATACAGGTCTGGATGCCTTATTTTTGGAAAGATGGAATGAGTACAGAGAAGGGTAACTAGATTGTTGGGGGAGGGGGGGGGAAACAAAGTGGTATTCTTACCAAGAAATAGTTAAGTTCTGAAAATTGCTGCATCTGGAGACTAGGGACCTGCAATGTGATCTGACTGAGGTGTATAAGTCTTTTAATGGTTTGAATAAGCTCAATGCTGATAGGATTATGTGCCCTTGCTCTGATTACACACTTGAGGAACAATGATTGCAGAATCGATGTGCAGAAATTCGCCTTTAGCCAGCATGTGGTTGTGGCTGGAACAAGCTGCCATCTGTTGTGGAAGTTGATAGTCTAAATCAATAAAAGGAAGAACTGGACAAACTTTTGGAGTGAACAGATAGGTGAAATGGGAAGGGTTTTTTTTTTTTTTTTTTTTTTGGCTGATGCTGCGTAAGCTTGCTTTCTTGTATCATATATCACTTCGAATGCTAATGGTGTCTCTGACAAGAGAGGAAGGAAGGGGAAATCACCACCAAATATCAGTGGTTTAACTACTGATGATCCTGCTTAGTATGCTGATAAACTGAATAGGTATTTTGCATCTACATTTGCACACAAAGACCTTAGCAAATGGTATGCCAAAAGTTTGTCAAAATCTAGCAGGGAACTAAATAATTTTGTGATGACTGAGATGAAAGTGGGAGAGAAATTGTAAAAGCCACCTGGAGTGAATGGGACCCTATCCAATTATAATATGGGACACAGCAGAAGAGGGAAGCAAACTTTTAACCATAGTATGAGAGCATTATTGAATTCAGTGGTGGCGCCTGTGGACTGGAGATGAATGCATATCCCCAGTTCACAAAAAAAAGGAGAGTAATGGCAGACTGATTAGCAATTATAAGCTCTTGCTAAAAAAAAAAAAAAAAAATAGATCTTATTAGCTTAACTTCTGTACATGAAAAAACATATATAGTCACTGTTGCTGCTCTGGTTGCAATAAGTACTATACTATCAAGTTTAAGCTATGTATTATGTTATTGAGTTTATGCTATACCATTATGCTTGTAAAGTTATAAATTAATTATAATAGCCATCCTACATGATTTGATCTTTTGAAATACCTATTTACTGCAATTAAGCCACTACGGTACAAAGTTAAGTGATACAAAGGTTCTTTGTATATTAAGCAGTGACTTACAAAATCTCTTAACAAAAAATAAAGTAATGAACGTGACTAAGCCTATCGAGTTATTTATAGAGCATATTTTAATGTACTAAATATGTCAATAAAATGGCAATTTTTTTTTTCAAAAACTTATCCTTTCCCAGCAGCTCCAAATTCTTCAACTAGTATATGTCTATCTTATGGTCTTCTTTTCAAAAGTATTTTTGCACTTTGTCCAACCCCAACAGTGTAAGTTACAGATGATATTTTTTGCCAATATTAGAGGGAAAGAGAGGATGGGATTTTAATGGAGTTGGTTGTAGTGAATCTTGTATATATCTTTCTTAGCTGTTTTCGTTACCTGTTCACTAATTTGGGAGGGGGTTGCAGATGGTAGTACATTGTTTTTCCTCAGTAGTGAAAAAATAAGAAACAAGTTTTTATCTGAAACAATTATTAGATGGCAAATACAGAACCTGATGAAAAACAAAGTACAAGTAAACAGTTATACTAATTATTACTATAATATAGAAAAGGAATTTTTCTAATAGTAATCTAAGTCACAGTTAATAAAATATGGCGGAAGGTGTTTTTTGTGAGAACCTAAAGAAAAAAAAAATTTAATATTTTCCAGTAAGAATCTGCAGTGTTTGGACAGGTTCTGGGGAAGGTGCATGCATGTACTAGTAGGAAATGAATCCACAACTTCCAAATCCATTTTTTTTAATATTTTTCTTATCACAAACAACTATAATCTCTCAGATACTCTGCTTGCAATTTGTTTTAGATTTCCATAAACTTTGGATGGTGGACTTCCTGAAAATAAAACACAATTGTTAAAATCTGTTCTGAAAAGTGTGTTTAATGAAAAGTCATAAAAACCTGTTTACTCTCAATAATGTGCAATAATTTAATATTGGACTTTGACTTATACAGTATATATATTTTTTAAACACATGTACGATATGGCATCGGTATGCTTGAAATCAACTGAAATGTCAAAAATAACATTTGAGCAAAAAAAAAAAAAAAAAAACCAAGTGGATATTAGAAAACATAATATAAACAGTTTACATTTAATTTCAGGTTCTTTTTTTAAAAAATCTTGTAAGTAAAGTCCATTCCTTCCAACTCTGAGTGACTTGCAAAATTGCAGATTTTTTTGAAATTACAATGTATACTTGTTCAAACTGGTGTAAGTTTTCATTAGTGGCTATTTTCTGTCATTTACTTACTTAAACTGTCTTCTCAGTACCCAGATTTATATATGAATCTTTAAAAAAAAAAAAAAAAATCCATAAATCAGCTGAAGTCTATATTAAATAGAATACAGGCAATCCTCAGCTTAAGGAAATTCAACTTTACGCAAGTTTTTGCTGGCCGGTGAAAACTTAAAAAAAATCGTGGAAACATATTTTGCATCCTGTAGAAATAAATGGAGGTATCGTGAAAATATTGTAATGTGAACCCAATAACACTTTTTTTTTTTTTTGTGATTTGTTCCAAGACCTCTGAAGTTGAAAATTTTGCTATATAATTAAGCCATTTATCTCTCTAAAAGGTAATTTTTATAATGGAAATTGCACTACACTTTCATTGTTATCATATGTTTCGTTATAAGAATCAATTTTGAACACCTCTGTGATAATTTTCTAAAACACGTTTCTGGAGGTCATGACCAAAAAACAATAAAAACAATTTGCACTTTCCAGTCTATTGGGCTTTTCTGTTAGTGCAATCTATTTAAACAGGTAGTAAACTCGATCTTACTGCATTTGCAATAATCAAGATAACTGGAATTCTGTGGGTTTTTACATTATGGTATTATGATGAAATGAGTTCCCTTTCACTGAAATCTTCAATCACATAAAAAACAAATTTTCAGAATCTTCTCTTCATTCCTATTCACTTATTACAATGATGAAGGGAAAGGGATCAACAGAAAGTGCAAGTGCTGACAATGCTAGGAAACGAAACAAAATTGATTTAGAAATGGAGATGATTAAGAAGTACGAAGCAGGACAAAGTTTGTCATCCACTGCACGGAATTAGGTTTCGCTGCTTCAAAAGTGAATACTATTTTAAAGGGCAGTGTGCTCATTGTTGAGACGATCATTTATTTTACAAATGAAATCCTGAATGCAATTATTGAGTATCCAGAGCCCAAACTACGTGGGACAACCGGGACATCATCCCCAGCATTCGATCAGTTATGTATTTTAAAATTGCTTCATTTTTGATTTTATTGCAGTCGGACCTCTGTTTAACCAACTTTTTTATAGCTAATTTTTTTTGAATTTCCCTTGGTAATTCATCATCATCAGCCATTTTCAATCCACTGCAAGATGAAGGCCTCTCCAGCAACTTTCCACTTCCTTCTATTTTGTGCAATGGCCATCCAGTTATTATCCACAAATTCATGAATTTCATCTGTCCATCTCTGTCATTGTCTTCCAGGTTTCCTCTTAGCCCCTCTTGGGTATCATTCTGTTATTTTCTTAGTCCATCTGTCATCATGTCTTCGAGCTATGTGTCCTGCCCAAGACCATTTTAGTTCTTTAGTTTTGATAAGAACGTCCTTTACTTGAGTTTGCTGCCTAATCCATGTGTTTCTCTTCTTATCTAACAGTCTGATTCCCAATATAATTTGTTCCATTCTTCGCTGTGTAGTTCTCAGCTTTTCTTCCATTCTTTTGGTGAGTGCCCAAGTTTCACTTCCATAAGTCATGGTGGGGAGTATACACTGGTTCATTATTTTACATTTCAGACAAATTGGGATATTGCTCCTCAGTATATGACTATATTTCCTGAATGCTACCATCCAAAATTTATTCTTCTCTTAACTTCCATCCATTTATCATTATTACAGCTAACAACTTGTCCCAGATAAGTATGACTCCACCTTTAAAATTACTGCTCCTTAAATCATTGTCCCTTTCTGTGGCATACTTGTTCATCATTACTTTTGTTTTAGCCATATTCATCTTTAGTCCAAAATCCTTGCTAACTCTGCATAACTGACTAAGATTTTCCTCTAATTCTTTGGGATCGTGGCTTATGACCACAATGTCATCTGCAAATTGTAACTGGTTTAGGTACTGTCCATTCACATTGACTCCTTTCTGTGACCAGTCTAATCTTCTGAAAGCTTCCTCAAGGGCAGCAGTAAACAATTTTGGAGATATTGTGTCTCCTTGTCGAACTCCTTTCTCAATTTTAAATTTATTACTGTCTTTGTCTAGTCTAATAAAAAAATATCTCGTATATTTTCTTCAAAATCATATATGGAGTATCTATGCCTTGTCTTTCCAGTGCCCGAAACATTGTCTTATGCTGTATGGAGTCAAATACCTTTTCATAATCCACAAATGCCAGGCATAATTGTCTTTTATATTCATTTGCCTTCTGCATTAGCTGTGACATTACGTGAAGATGATCCATAGTTGAGAATCCTATCCTAAAGCCAGCTTGCTCTTTCGGTTGATTCTCATCAAGTATTCTTTCTAATCTGTTAGTAATGACCCTTGTGAACAGCTTGTAGATGTGGGATAACAAGCTAATTGGTCTATAATTTCCAATTTCTGATTTATCAGTGCCTCCATAGGAAGCACCGATAAATCAGAAATTGTTCTGATTTATCGGAAGCACCGATAAATCACTGCTGCTCCTTCCCACCTGGAAAGAGCTTCTTCTGATAAATCAGAAGAAGCTCTTTCCAGGTGGGAAGGAGCAGCAGTGCGTAGCACAAGCTTCTTGATTAGACCGGGGTTCGAGCCTGTCACCACCAAATACGGAGGATGCGGAAAGGTCAGGGAATGACCACTGCATATCCCGGAGCAATATGGCCTTAGCTGCTAATGCTCCTAAAAACCAACTAACTAACAACTCTGATTTATCTCCTTTCTTATGCAGCAAAACTATGATTGCATTATTCCACTCCTTAGATACCACACCTTTTCTAATGTATTTTGTGAAGAGTCTTGCCAGTTTTTGTGTAGTGTCTCTTCCTCCCAATTTTAACAACTCTACAGTAACTTCATCTTTCCCCGGAGCTTTCTGATTCTTCATTTTCTTCAAAGCGTGTTCTATCTCATCAGGAAGGATATCAGGTATGTTGTATGTGTTACTAATTTGCAATCCATCTTCCCCACTGCTGGCATCATTCCCTCACTCCTTGTATAACTCTTTATAGTAGTCTTCTGCTATTTGAATTATGCCTTCTCTGCTATTAATAAGTACACCATCACTATTCTTCAGTTTCAGTATCATTTGTCTTTCTGTATTACTGCTCATGACTGCTGATTTAAATCATTTGTTTTCCCTTAATGCTTGTTCTACTTTTCTTATGTCCTCTCAGTCTCTTTCTAATGGCTTTGCATAACTCAGTATACTCAATTTTCTCCCTGTCGGTGTTTTTCTTGCTCTTCATTTGTCGTCTTCAGTTCATCGTGACAAGTGTTTCTTGACTGATTTTTTTTCTTCTTTGGATTTCTTTTTACCTATAGGTTTCTTGGGCTTTACAACTTTTAGAAAGTTGTAATATTCCTCGTCGATATTTTGGTCCTGAACAGTCTCTGCCAAAGCTCAAACTTGTTCTTAAGTTCCAATACATAACTGCTCTTTCTCCTCTTCTGTTATCTCAAAGACCTTTGTATTATTTACTCAAATCCGTTTTTTTCCTTTCTTTTCTTACATATATATCAAGTGTGTATCTTACCATTCTGTGATCACTTCCAACATTTACCTTGTTCAGGACAGTAACATCATTCACGATATATCTTCTGTTAGCGAGAATGAAGTAGATTCCATTAGTTGTTAATCTATTTGGGCTCTTCCATGTCCACTTTCTGTTCACCCTTTTCTTGAAAAAAGTGTTCATTACTGACATTCCTCTAGATTCTGCATATCATAAGTCTTTCACCAATTCCAAAATTTCCTATAGTTCCCCTTTCTGCGCTGTTTTGTCTCTTTCCAACCTTACCATTGAAGTCCCCCATAATGATAGTGTAGTGAGTTTTCTCTTCATCTAGAAGACTCAATTTCGGTGTACATTTCTTCAACCTCTTCATCACCATGGCTCTATGTTGGTGCATAAATCATTATAACTTTTAGCTTATACCTCTTAGAAATCCTGAGTAGTAGTCTTGACACCTTTGGTGATGTACTGTTGAATTCCAAAATGTTGTTTTTTATATCTTTATGGACCAGAAAGCCAACTCCACCTTCACCCCTTTCACTGTTTCCATTGGTGTACAGCAGATGTCCACTTGATAAACTGAAAAGTGATTCATTTCTTCTTCTTGTTTCAGCCAAACCGATGATATTCCAATTTACGTTTTCTAATTCCTTTTCCAGCTTTAGTATCCTGTCTTCACCGATGAGCGATCTTACATTGTAACAGGCCAAGTTCAGTTTCTGTGCATGGCAGCCTGATCATATCCAGAGATTCTTAGCACCCTCTGCTTCCACTCTGATCCTCTCACTGCCATAAGAGGAGAAGTGAAAGCCACTGGGTAATTACATTTAAAATAGTTTCCGTTGAACAAAGAATTTCCATGTAACAAACGGATTACGAGACACAACTTTGTATGCATTGTTCTCACCTCTGGCCTTTAGGCAATTACAAAGTGCAAATTAAGGGTGAAAGGGATTACCGTATGACAATGTTAGTGGTGTCCCTAAAACCTGCAGTCATATACTAAGAAGTTGCGCTCGTCAACCTGCTTTCCATAGCCAGTCAAATGATTAAGAAGATTCCCGACATGGATAATAGCCTCTGGTCAACCTGTGTTGTGGTTCCTCTTTACTCTGACAAACGGGCATATGTTTTTCATAGAAGTGAGAGATCTACACCTTCCAGTAAATTTCTCCTGTCTATGTTTACATGGTCACAGTAACTGAATATCCAAGTGATTCCAACATTTTGCACAATATTCAAAGAAGTAGTGACAGTAGCAAAGTAGGGGGAACTGAGGTAACTAAGACATATGAACTTTACAGAGATGAAATGTTGGCAGATTTTGAAACTTCGTTGAGGCTTTCACTCTGTAGAAAATGTTCCAAAATATAATGGCATACAGGCAATAATTAAAAAAATATATATATATCATCAATCTTCAAAAAACCAGCACGAATTAAGGATGACTGCCAAAGAACTTGATATGGAAACTATAAAGATCGGTCATGTGTTTAGGCCACGATGAGCAGTTGTAGCTTGCGGACGGCAATTACGGGTTGGAGAAATTATCCCGCTTTGCGCAAATATTTTGAATCGGAAGTTATATATTCCTGATTATTAAATCGACTTTTAAATCTGGAATTTCTTAACCATTTAGCACTAATGATTGACATCTTGAAGGAGCTCTATTACCTTTCAGAAGCTTTACAGAATCACTATGGTAAAAGAAGATAAATTAATTATTCGAACTATAAATGCTAACTTGAAAAATTCCGAAAGAAATTATGACACCAAAATTGAGAGTATGTTGAAGTGGAAAGAATTTGAAGGAATCAAATTCGAAAGTAAGAATACATTTAAAAAATTACCTGTAACAAGTTATTAATGCTACAGAGCAATTTTAAATTAAATAATGATTCCACTGACGACGAGGAATTGAAAGAAATTTTTAACATAGGTTACCCGAAAACGTGGAATATGAAAGAATTTTCGTCTCAGTGGTCTGAGAGTGAAAACTGAATAAGAAATTTAAGTTTTCTGATAAAATATGAAATAAAAATTAATGATTTTAGAGATTTTGTCAAAGACAATTTATCTTTAAAATCGAGTGAAATCCCTTTTTCGAATAAGAAAGACAGAAATATCTTTGCAACCATTGCGATTAGCAATGGTTTCAAAGATATTTCTTTCAGCGTAACAAATAATATTGAGTAAATGAATGAATAATGTTGACAATTAAACACATTGCAGATTATTATGATCTAAATGGAAAACCACTGCTTCAATTTGATCCGGATTGTTACGTCAAATCATTCCTTTGTAATCACTCAGCTATTGAGCAAAGCAGATCAACAACAAATATTAATAGAGTAATTGCATATGGCAATTTTTGGAATAACTTTTTCTTGAATATTTGTGTAATAATTTTTTTAAATGTAATATTTGTTTTTATATTGTGGAATGTTTTGTAATAGTTTTTGTTATTTGTAATATGGGAAATATTTCATGTTATTTTTTATTCGCAATATTAAAATTTTATCATAAAAAATCTATCCATTATATTTCCTGAATTTTTAAAAAAAAAAAGACTAATAAAAAAGTTGCGCATGTGCGAAGCATGCATGGTAGATGGTTTATGTGAAACATCCTTTGCATTTCTTTCAGTATTTTGATTTGTATATTGATTACGAAATAAGAGCTTTTGTATTGTAAATATTTTATTGAACATTTGCAAATTTTCTTAATTTCTGGAAGACAATGGATTTATGATAACTAAAGTAAGAGATGTATACTTCCGATTGCAACATATATAAATGTCTCTGAAAAGCAGCATTGATTCAAGTACAGAACTTGTAGTTGAAGCGACATACACAGCTGTTAGGGGCACATAACAATGGAATGTAACGAAAATGCAAGACGAAAAAAAGAATTGTTGACAAATATTTGTATTGTTACTGTCATATGACAAATACTTTTATTGTTGCAATCATACTTATTACAGTAGAAACTTCAGGAAGTATGATTGTGATGTCATACTATTCAAAAATTCAATGATACCTCCAGACACTATCATATTGAGATAACATTGCAAGGGGAGGCATGACAATGAGGTTTTTAGGTTTTTTTTTTTTAGATAGACCTCATATAGTGTTTGCAAGCCGGTCGCTAGTTAGACCGAACCTATTGGTAACTCTTTAGGAGGCTTCCGGATCAGCTAGTGTATAATCTTGCAACCTCTACTCTGCCAGACAGTGACTGGAGGAAGTCCGAGTAGTGTGTATGCGGGAGGCATTGTTGAGGCCACGTTATGTCAAGGATTATATTCTTACCATGCGTATGCCATATAAAAAAAATTTCATTACTTCATACAGCATGTCCCACCCACTTTTCCTTACTATTGAATACACCATGGATTGTCAAACTAATATAGTAAACTATCTGCAAAAAGATCTAAACCTCCCAAACACTTCCTGGTTCGTTTTACAAATATACGTGGTCTCAATTCTAATCTCAACAATGTCCATTTCCACTTGCAGTCTGCCAAACCCCATGTACTTTTTCTGACAGAATCTCAGTTCAGTTGATTCAACTGCTGCTCATCTCAGTTGCCCAAATTATTCGCTGTATGATTCCTTTTTCCTCAAAGGTGGTACACTTGTGCATATGTCCTTTCCGATATTCCCTATCAGAGACTTGGTAATCTGGAATCTCCTCTTTTCGATCTTCTATGGCTTAAAATCTCTCTCTCTCTCTACCTCATTGTGTCAAATTCATCCGTTGTCTCTACTGTTCTCCCAAATCCACTAATCACTTGGAGCTCTTTGACTTTCTCTCTTTGCAACTTGACTTTCTCCAGTCCAGCTTTCCTAACAGTGAGGTAATTTTCCTTGGTGATTTTAACGTTCACAACTCCAGCTGGCTTCCGTTTTCTAGTCACACCGACCCAACTGGCTGAGATGCTGAGGCTTTTGCAATTTCTAATGACTTTGCACAGATTGTTCATTTACCTACAAGAATACTGGACAATCCCAACCATACAGCCAATACGTTTGATCTTTTTCTCACAAACAACCCTTCTAAGTACACAGTCGAAGTGAGTGGTCCTTTAGATACCTCAGATCACAACTTGGTGATTGTCTCTTCTCCAATGGAGCCTTTATCTCATGCTATTCCCAAACTCGTATTGCTTGGTATTACAAGAATGCAAAATGGGATGACCTGCGAGATTTCTTTTCTTCTCTTCCTTGGTCGGATTACTGCTTCAAAACTTCTGATGTTAACGTCTTCTCAGATCATGTCAGTGAAATTATTCTTGTAGGAATGGAATCCTTTATTCCACACTCCACTTTAAAATCTAGTCCTTTATCTTAACCGTGGTTTTCCAATAAATGTGCTAAGGCTGTTCAAGAGAAGAATGTTGCATATCATAATTGGCTTGTTTCCATTTTTTCAATTTCATTTTCTGCCTACACCAAAGCTCCCAACAATTGTAAAGTGGTCATTAATCAGTCCAAACTAGATTTTGAACAGGCTAAGAGTAGAAAACTTGCTTCTTGCCCTAATGGTATCCGAGCATTCTGGTCTCTTGCCAAAGCTATTGGCTGCAATTTTTACCCATCTCTGCTCCCCCACCTCTGTCAAAACCAGATGGTTCTGTTGTCACTTCGGCCAAGGATTAAGCTGACCTACTAGCATCCCATTTTTCTTCCAACTCGTGTATTAATGATCTTGGTAGAACACCTCCCACCATTCCCAACAAGCTCCATTCGATGCCTTCTGTGGTCTTCTGTCAAAAGGATGTCAGAAGGATTTTGATGAATCTTGATGCTAAGAAAGCTCCAGGTACTGATGGTATTTCTCCACTTGTTCTCAAAACCTGTGCTCCTGAACTTACTCGTATTTTTGCGGCCTTTTTTCACTTTCTTATTCCAAAGGTGTTTTTCCTTCTGCTTGGAAATTTGCTCACATCCATCCAGTTCCTAAACAGGGTGACAAATCCCTCCCATCCAATTATCGTCCCATTGCAATTACTTCTACTCTTTCTAAAGTAATGGAGAAATCAATTAACTGCCAACTCTTAAACTACCTAGAAACCTTCCGTCTGATCAACTATCGCCAGTATGGATTCCATCAGTGTCGATCCACTGGTGATATTCTGGCTTATATTACCCATTTATGGACTAATTCAATGGAAAGGTTCGGTGAAACACAAGTAGTTGCTCTTGACATCTCAAAGGCTTTCGATCGTGTTTGGCATAAAGGTCTTCTAAACAAGCTTCCATCTTATGGTTTTCCAACTGTTTTTAGTAATTGGTTATCCAGTTTTCTCTCTGATTGCTCACTGAGGGTGATGGTAGATGGCTCCTCTGTCTTCTAACTTCTCCACTAATGCCGGTGTCCTCCAAGGTTCAGTTCTTTCTCCTACTCTTTTCCTCTTGTATATTAATGACCTTCTTCCATCGACTGGAAATCCTATCCATAGTTTTTCTGACGATAGCACATTGCATTCCACTTTCCATTTTGAGAAGCCTTGCCCTGTTCAATCAGCTTCAAACTTCTCGAATATCCGCTACAAATTCCTTAAATGCCAATCTCCAGTGGGGCAAAGACAACTTAGTTGATTTCAATCCTTCTAGAACTCAGTCTTGTTTTATATCTCGCAAAAAGAATTATTCTGCTCCTATGTTTATCTTTGGTGACACTCCGATTTCTAGGCAAAATGATATATCTCTTTTGGGGATTACCCTGACTTCTTATCTCTTGGCATAAGCAGATTACAAATATTGCTTCCTCTGCATCTAAAAAACTTGGTTTTCTTTTTAGCTTTTGGCATTACTTTTCTTCCAAACAGCTGTTCACTCCGTACAAATCGCAAATCTGCCCTGCCATGGAATATTGTTCCCACATCTGAGGTGGTGCCCCCAAAACCTTTCTCAGGCTTCTTGATTCCATTCAGAAGAGGGCAGTTAGATTAATTAATGATTCATCTCTAACAGAGTCTCTCCACTCGCTCTCTCATAGACGTTCTGTTTCTGCTGCATGCCTCTTCTACAGATACTTCCACAGGCACTATTCTTCTGAACTGGCTTCTATAATTCCCGCTCTCTCTTTCAAAACAGTCCGAACACATGCCACCAACATCCATTTACTGTCCAACTTGTCATCTTCCTCATTTATTCATTCAACTGCCATTTTCTGGAACAACCTTCCTTCACACGTATTTCCTGAAAATTAGTCTACAGAAGTTCAAGTCCAATGTCAACAAATATCTTCTTTCATCTTCTCAACTGCCAACCCAAGTACTATAGGTTCTAATACCTCTTGTGTTTGGAGTTTTCATAAAAAAAAATAAATAAATAAAAATACACATACATTTATATGCATGGTTAATGGCGTAACAAGCCCCATCTCTCCACCCCCTTGAATCCACTCCTGACTTGAGATATCATACCGGTCAGTCACGAAAAATGCCTTACGTGCACCAATGACACTACCAATAGTGGGAGCATGGGAAGTGCCTCTGGTGGAATCCATGGATGACGTCACTTCCGCAACTGATCAAATTACTCGGTAGAATTTGATCGGTCGATCAAAAAGCGAGCCCATTGTTAAAATATTCACAGCTCATCACTGGTTATCCGGAATAATTTGAAAGGCTGATTTTTCTTTTTTTTTTTTTTTATTAATGGTAGTATTTGAGACAGATGTTTATTATGCTACGAGAGTATTTCTGTCTCTATTTTTACGTCATATATCTGGTGAAATGTTGGATTAGGACTAATGGGTTTTTTCAGAAAAAGTTGAGTGATTAAGTCACTCTCTTACATGAACCTAATTTTCCATGATATATTTTATTCTCTTCTTTTCATATTATGTTTAATTTAGCTCCAGATTCGATTAGAATAATACCAGCCCAAAACCGTGTGATTTATTATTTTACTGTTTTTTTATGGTAAAATGTCAACAAGAAGAAACAGCACTGAAATGGACAGAAAACCGGGAAGAATGTGATATAATCAAATTGATATTAAGGAACTTGAGATCTTGGAGCAAAAAAAAAAAAAAAAAGGTTACAACAAACGAAAGAACATTACTTATTAAAAACGATTATAAAAGTGTGTTTTTTATGTATAAGTTATTATTATTTTTAATTAAAAAAATTTTTTTTTTCACTCTATTTCACTCTTTTTCTTTTACCTTAATACATTATAACGGAATTTATTTAATTTTATCTTATGTTCAATTATCCAGAAAATTTTGCTATCCAGAAGAGGTCTGACATTATTCTGGATAACTGACACTCTACTGTATATATAACATAATTTTATTTTTTTCTGGTATGCCATAGGACAGGGCCACCTAATTGGCAGCCTTCCAGTTTGTTCTATGCACCGTTAAAGAGTATTGTTCCCCCCCCCCCCCCCAAACTAGAATTTGGCAAAACACACACTACTGAAAACTAATTTTTCACTCAATCTCAGGTGACATCTAGCAAATAACTTTTGTCAGAATAAATTTTTATAATTTTAGTATGTCACATCATGACATTTTTAAATCAAAAAATATTTTTGTAGGTTTCACTTAAACCCACAATATTGTCATGAAACTGATATATGGATGGCCCCTGTAGATGAGGAAAATTATCAAAATAATGTAGACCAAAACAGCTACAATATGGATAGTATATTGTAGCTGTTTTGGTCTACATTATTTTGTGATAGAACGTGTTGTCAGTTTTTTTTTTTTTTTTTTTTTTTTTTCGGAAAGTTTTGGTCACATTCAAAGTATATTTCTAATAGCTGCTCAGAGGTTGATGTAAATGCCTATCTCCATTTCTATTGGATGTCTTGTTCTCCATCAAGCCAGGTCTGTCTTACAGTTCTACTACCCGAGAAACAGAAGCACCATTGGATAGGGTGTGATTGGAGTATTGCTGGTATCTAAGTGCCAAGTTATCAAAATTCTAGTAAAATGGTTAAATATATAAAACTTCCAAGTGGGATTTTCTCACTAAGTTCAAGCAGTTGATCACAATGTGATCATCAACAGAATAACATAACAAATAAAGTCCAAATTTTTGGAACTTATATATGAGGATAGTTAAAAAGTGGTTAATACATATGTGCAGTACTGCTGCTGCTGCTGCTACATTATGTCAAGGTGGTAGATGATTTTCATCAACCAGTGAAATACCACCACTTTGCTTAGGCTTGAAGTGGTGAAACCCAAGTTTAGTCTCTAGAGCAAAGTTTCCGGCATCCCCCTTCCCCCATACTTTTCCTTCAACCCATGCACGGTACTAAGTACTATAGGTTTTGATACCTTTCGTGTTTGGGGTTTTCATAAAAAAAAAAAATAGTAGTAGCCAAATTGGCATAATACATCATTCCACTCACATTTGGAGGGGAGTCTGGGTGACTGGAGGAATTTTTGAAGTCCTTTTCATTCAAGGCTGAGTTAGTCGATCTCAGACGCATGGTTTCTCCTGTGGTTATTTTGGCTTTTTTAGTCTGCGTAACACGAAAATTGGCCCACAAACACAAATATTTTTGTCTAAGGAGCTGGGCATACAAAGTGATCAGGGATGACTATCTTGAAATTGTAATGAGCTGCAACTTTTCAAAACATGTCTGGCAAATCATATAGACATAATAATGCAAATCACCTGTTTATTGGCAGTCAGCTTGCATCAAATAGTTTTTTCATTTACTCTATTTTAACATGAAATTTTATTTCAGATTAGGAGAAAATTGCAAAAGATATTCATGAAATGTATGTTAAAAAAGCTTTCCGAGAAGATGCTATATGTTGTTTGAAAATTTTTCAGTGATTTGCAAAGTATAAATACAGCCACTCTGTTTCCATAAATCTGAAATCCGCAGTCCTATAATGGTTTCTTCATTTTAGGAAAGAGGAAGAAGTCTGAAGGTTGGGAAGAATAAGGTAGGTGTTGCAGATTTTCAATGCATTTAAAGTCAACTAAGAGTAGCCTTCTGAGCAGGGGGCACTGTCGACTAGGAGATGCCTTATGAATAACTGCCCAAATGCTCCTCAGTGATGCTGTTGCCTTTTTGGAGGTAATCTGTGAAGATGATAGAGTTGTGGAGGACTGACCTGCCAACATGACTTTGTTGACAGACAATTGAACCATGTCTTTTTGGGGGGGGGGTTAAGATGACTGTGTTCACTGTTTATTCATCTGTTTTGTTTCTGGGTCATACTGTATCCTGCATCAATCCGTCATCATAATTCAGTCAAAAAAAATTTTTTTCTACAAAGCTCCAACAATCGTGTTGAACGATCTTTGCTGTGGAGCTTTTGAGCAGGTGTACTGAAAGATTGTTCTGAGTATGGATAAGTTGCCATCTTTTCTAATCATAATTTTTTTTGCTTGAGTGACATTTTGATCTTTTAGTTCATGGACTATTTTTTTTCTTTTAAAACTTTTAACAGATCCCATTCAGCAATCATTCCCTTGGAAGAATTCAGTGTGTTATGTGGGGTGACTTGAATTGGAATTCCACTTAAAGAACTGAGCACTAATAATAGCTTGGAGTGTCTTGAGTGAGAAATCTGATTGGAGACGTTCAAACATTTTCAAGGCATCACTGAATGATGAAGGGGGGAGGGGGGCTTCCTCACAGGTTGTGCTGATAGAGAATGCAATACCAGGAATGTTGCAAACTCCTTCCTTGTGTCCTTTGTTAGTCTCATTGACAGAAGTTATCACTGTCATGACTGCTGTGCTGAGAGCTCTTTGGCTCTAAATGTGGAAATACATTGGTTTCAGTTTCTGTTCCTTTTAGCCCCAAGGTTGGTTTTCCCCACAGTTACTGACCATCATGTGGATGCAGGAGCCATGTCACCAGTGACCAAGCAGTTGTTGAAGTTATTAGAGTTGGCTGGTATTTGATGGTATTAGAAACCAAAGTCCTATATATGCTTCTTTATAACTGAATCAAAATTAAATTTAATTATTTTATATATATATATATATATATAGAACTTACACATTTTCATGATATTCAAATCGTTATACAAGTGTCAACAAACATTTGTCGTTGTGATTGTTTAGAAACCATACCCTCCTTTAATTCTGTAAAATTGCTGTAAAAAGTTCCTCCTAGCCTGATGGGAAATGAATTCTGGCTTTTCTCAGTAGAAATAACACTGGTTGTAGTCATAACAATAGCCAAAAGGGTACTAACGGTTCATGAGCATTATATTAGTGAAGTGTGAGAACTATAATTTATATAACTTGGATACAACAGAAATTCTTGTTAATAAAATTTTAATATTTTAGATATTGCAAGAAAAAAAAAAAAAAAACCACAAGTAAATTGCATACATACCTAAAATAAGATTGCATATAGCTGTACGTGCAGCTCTGATGTTCTGGTAAGACCCCATAAGATGAATTTTACTAAAATAAAAATTAATATTAATTTAATATTTAAGACTGAAATCCTGTTTAACACAGGAAGTCCCCCCCCCCTGTTTAATGCCACACACAGGATGTTTTGAAGTATGTGCAAAAAATTCTGGAACATATATCAGGGTCCAAAACAAGATAATAAAAAATTAATTTATTACATTAAGCTTTCAAAAAATATATAAACATAACAACCATGTAGAGTCATGCCCCCACACATGAATGCAGACCTTGGCTCTTAGAATTTAATGATTACTATTAAAAGTGTTTGTACATTAATGTAGTTGTGTGGATTGTTTCATAGCCTCTCTTTCTATTGGTCACTGCAAATCTGCAATATCCAGAACTTACTGTTTTATACATCAAGCTCTTAAAATTACCCTACAGGAAGTAGTCAAGGGGTTTCATGTTGGGGTGACCATGCTGGACAAACAAGGCCTCTATCACCTCATTTAAAGGAATGGGTATTATTGAGGTGAGCCCTATCTTGTAGCTGGAATGGGAATATAGGTAGAAGAAACGGGAACATCACAGCCAAATGTATCCCCGTATTGTCATTAAACTTGGTTGGTCAGTTGCTGGGTAAGAACATGAGCCAATCACCAACAATACTGCACCAGCTGTTAATAGAGAATTACTCTTGAAGGGTCATTACCATTAACACCACATCAATTTTCTTCTGTTTCACACAAAGTTAATCAAGTACAGTAAAATCTCCCTTAACAGATACATGTTATGAACACTAAATGACTTCTACAAAATGGACACTTTTTGGATTTTCAGTCTTCCTGGATTGGACACTTACATTCTTTCAAGGGTAACAAATGGGATTAAACCAGTTCGTTTCCTGGTGGCCAGACACATTTTTGTAGGTCATTGAGCAAGTGCCAGTCATTAATAGTGGCACAAAGTACACTTCTGACTATAGATTACTAATGGATTATATTGCTCAATGTCATCAATGTGCTCACCACTATGGAAAGATAATGTTTACACACTACATCTGGACTGTTTGTTGCACTTCTGCATCACTTGGCAAGACAGCAAAATTTTCTGCGAGATGTGTCAGAATTGAGAAGGAGGAAGACTAGATCTTCATAATTTTGACCAGTAGCCCATACAAATTTTTAAAAACATCATTGTATACTTGAAATTACTTTCATTATTGCTTTAGTGACAGCAGTGTCCCAGCTTTTTACCTGAGGGAGGATGGCAGTTTTCTCATGCCCACATACCATTTTCAGTTGGCAGTAAGGACGAGACTAGTGGGAGCCAGATGTATTTACAAGCCACTAAGTGGATTTTTTTATTTATTCATTTGAAATTATTGTTTTTCTATAATTTTTGGTTTCAATTTAGTAGTATTGTATTTATTTGTGATTTTCTGATTAATTTAGTGTATTTATTCTTTAGTTGGCTTTGTAATTGCATAAAAAACCACAGTCAACTTCTGATGGCATTGTACCGATAGCAGCATTTGAATTCTGCTGCCTTGTTTTCGTATCGATATAGCAGATACTGGAGGTTTGTTTGTTATTTGGTTTTTAGGAGCATTAGCAACTAAGGTCACATTGCTCCGGGATATGCGGTGGTCATTCCCTGACCTTTCCGCATCCTCCGTATTTGGTGGTGACGGGTTCGAACCCCGGTCTAATCAAGAAGCGTGTGCTACGCACTGCTGCTCCTTCCCACCTGGCTACGGAGGCGCCGATACTGGAGGTTTCTACACAACTTGGAGCAGTGTGATGAGTATCAGCAGAGGATTATAAATTATAGCACTACTTATGTGTTTTAATAATTTAACTTGCGATGTAGACCGTAACGTATGACAGTAATATTCGCAGAGCTTTTAGAATCAGTGATTTGGCATAGATATAATATCACAGATAGTGCAAGAGTTTGAATCATGTAGTCGCAATAGATAGTTAAATTTATTATCTATTATAACTACTTAGATTTTACAAAATGTAACATTAAAATGCAATACTGATATATATAGTATTATTACTGCATTGGGATACAAGTTTAGTGTAATATTTTTAATTATATTGAAGTTGATTCAAAATCATGCCTCAGTGCAGCAAAGCAAAAGGTTGTACGGAGTGGGAGTGCTGTGGCGTGGGGGAAAACAGAGGGGTGGTTGTCCTCTGAATCACAGCCTTTTGAAATGTACTGCTTGTTTGATGTTTGTGGAGCTATCCAGACCGTGAAATGATATTGATAACGGGGATGTATTTGTGTGTGTTCGACGTAAGGAGTGTGAGGAAGTTAGGCGCCAACTGAGCTTTATGGAATTTATGAGAGCTTGAAGAACAGAGTAGATGCCCTCAAAGGAGTGAAATTGGGGGCCGCCATCAAGCTTTCAGCCGCCCATAACAATGCCAGAGCTTTCACTGGATTATCAGGCAACACAGGGGCAATCCCCATTGCAGAATACGTTGGTTCCACAGGAAGTAGTTGTTGGTGGTGACATGGGGAATATATTATGCAAAAAGGATAAGTGGAACAGGATCAGGGTGTCTGCCAAGGGCAGACACCCCTGATCCTGTTCCACCCAAAGTTGATGACACTGTTGTAGAGCAGATATCTTTTAAGGGCACAAAACGTGATACTGTAGTACATGTTAGCACTAATGATATTAAGAGTAGGAGAATGGCAGAATTAATTAACAAGTACAGATCAATATTGGAAAAAAAAAGGGGTGCGAATTAGGGTTGAATTTGAAAGTGTCTGCAATCCTGCCCAAACATGATAGGAGGGAGTATATGATGAGAGCCTTGTCAATCAATTTGGCCCTGAAGAAATGCGCAAGGCTCGTGGGGTAGATTTTTTTTCTGAGTGCGGTCTTTGCTTGTTAACAGGAGAGACTGCTTCTACAGGGATGGGATACACTTAAGTAGAAAGGGTGCAAGAATATTTGCTGATGCTATCGAGGCAGTGGTAGGTGGGTCTGAAAACTGCTAGCTTGGGGGTAGGGAGATACACAGACTAATAGATTAATAGTAGGCCCTAGCACAGGTGAAAGTGATTCTTGCACTGCTTCTATTGGAATGAGCAGCAGCTTGAAAAACAAGTTGCTGGCGATTTAAAGGACTAATGGGAGTCATTGCAGAACAAGTAAATAGCTTGTTAAATAGGTCTGTGTTAGGATAGCTAAGAATAAGAACAGGTGCATGTATACCTGTACCTGTTCTTATTCAGTGCACACCAACGCTAAAAGTAAATAAATGCAAATTTAGTAAAAAAATATTTGAATTTGGGGTGCTCGTCAAAACATCAAAGGCAGATATTGTTGGGATATCAGAGATGTGGTGTCACACAGACATAAGGAATGCAGAATTGAAATTTAGGGAGTACGATGTGTACAGAAAGCACAGACAGGATAGGAAGGGGTTATGATGTTATTTAAGAAACACAGACTCTAGGGAAGTGCATAAAGTTGACATGAGCGGACAGTGCAATATTAAGTCAGTTTGGTGTGACATTTGCACTGGGAAAGCAAAATTGAGAGTAGGAGTGTGTTATAGGCCTAATGACCCTGATAAGTACAATGAAAGAGTGGCCCAGTAAATCACATTGTCTTATAATAGGGGATTTTAACTTCCTAGCTATTGACTGGAACTTGTGGATTGGTCACTTGCACACTATCAAGGCTTTTGTGGATTTATTGGATGATTGTTTTCTACAGTAGCATGTTAGAGAGACAACCAGAGGGAGTAATACTCTTGATCTGATTATCAGTAGTGATTCTTCATGAATTAAGAATATGCAGATAAAGGAACCACTAGGTGGCAGTAATTACAGTGTGCTGATGTAGGATTTTCTCAAACCCTTCTCTTTACCCCTTGATGGTAGCAAGGGGTAAAGAGAAGGGTTTTTGCTTTCGTCAAGGTGACTACGGTGGTCTGAGACTGTTTTAAAATTCTATACAGTGGGACCGACTGATGTGTTACCAACAGCAAATTCTAAATGGGAAGCATTCAAAGAGAGAGGCGCCTCCGTAGCCAGGTGGGAAGGAGCAGCAGTGCGTAGCACACGCTTCTTGATTAGACCGGGGTTCGAGCCCGTCACCACCAAATACGGAGGATGCGGAAAGGTCAGGGAACGACCACCGCATATCCCGGAGTAATATGGCCTTAGTTGCTAATGCTCCTGAAAACCAAAATAACAAAATAACAACAGCATTCAAAGAATTAACCTTGAAAGCTACTAGGCCTAAATGGATGTTAGATGAACTAATGAAACTCATGGCACAGAAGAAAAATGCATATAAATTATCAGGTGATACAGAAGCCTAGGGAAAATATAAGCTGGTCTGTAATCAAGTCACAATGGAGGTTAGGCAGGCAAAGGCAGAGAAATCTTTGGCAAAAGATGCAAAGAATTCTTTATTTATGTAAACTTTTGAAGGAAGGGGATGAATCAGATTGGTCCACTTGATATTGATGGTTTGACTGTTGATGATCCTGCTCAGGTAGCTAACAAACTGAGTATTTTGTATCTACATTCACATATAGTGGGGTTATTCAGGGAAGGGAATGCCAGAATTTTTTCAAACTCTGTCAGGGGGCTGAACGATTTTGTAATAACAGAGCAAAGTGGAGGAGAAATTGTTGAAGTTAAACATAAGAAAGGCACCTGGGATGGATCAGATCTATCCAATTATATTAAAGGAGGCAGCAAAGGAAGTAAGCAAACCCTGAGCCGTAATTATGAGAGCTTCCTTGGACTCAGAGGGTGGTGCCCATGGACTGAAGATGTGTAAATGTGATCCCAATTCACAAAGGGGGATCAAAAGGTGACAAGTAATTACACACCTGTTGACTTCTGTTCCAGGGAAAATAATGGAGTCACTGGTTAAAGAAGCATTGCAGGATCATCTAGACAAGACAGCAGTAATAATTCAGACAGCATGGGTATGTCACGGGGTAGTCTTGGAAGCACCTGGTACCACCAGTTTTATGTGGCAATTGAATCAATTTATAACCTCAAGAAAGCATATTAACTCTGACATACTTGATCCTAACAAAAAGGAAACAAGAGCAGTTAAAGTAAAATATTTTGGATATTATTCATAGTGTTTTTATTGCTTAGTACAATACTGCATCAGGTGCAATAACATGTGCTTCAAAGCATGGGTTTGGTGAAAACTATTGAAAACAATGGTACAACAAATGAACATAACACTGAGGGATGGGGCTTTGTAGGATAACTGACAAGAGTTTGTGAAGATGGATGATGTTGCTACTACAGTAACACCAAATAAAATAAAGTTTTTCAGCAATGGTAAAAGTGAATTAAAAATAATGTCTGTTTTACTCAAGAATGCTTTAATAGTAGATTAATTTATTGAAGAGTTAATTGGTATCCTGTCTCTTTCAATATTAATACTTATTCTGCTTTTACTAGTTTGATGATATTAATTTATATTTCCTTTTCAATTCTGCTGTTCACTTTCTCATAGTTTGTCATAAATAGATCTTGAATATTCCTTTAGCAGCATGGTGCAAAGGTATATCAAGAATTGGAAATTGTTGAAATAATGGGCACATAAACCTGTGTGGATTGTAATCTGCCTTTAATTTCTTAAAGAATTACAGATTTTCAGATGTTTTGTGGTACTTCCTGTACCACTTCTTCAGTGACTGTAAAGAAAGCAGAACTGGTAAATTATTGACTTGATTTACATAAAGTTAATTTGATTACACATTTCTTTTTAAGGGTTAGTCTTGAATTAGCAAACAAATAGCTATTAGCAGGTAAAGATTAGATTTAAGTTTTAAATAGTTTTATATGTTATTAATTTAGTTAATAAGATTAATAATTAAAATTAAATAAATTAATATTAAGTAATATGTACACTCTTGTAATGCTGTTCTTACAACACCATCAGCCTCGCATACCAAGACAGCGGTTTACAGTTCATCATTATATTTATGTTCTGTATTGTAATTTCAAACTAATAAAGTTTTTAATTAAAACTTTGGTTAAGGCCTCCTGGAGCCAGTCATAAGTTAGTTTTCCTCTCAGGGCGAGTATATTTAGAACGAGAATTGGGATTTGGGTGTTGTAGAATTAGATATGTTTGGCAGCTAATCTTTGAGTGTCTTAATATTACATGCAGGTGCGTTGGAGATTATGTCAGAAGGTGGATAGGGGATTCTTTTTTCAAGATATAGTATTTGCTACACAGTGCAAAGCCACAGGCTTTTGTTGCACTACCAAAAAAAAAAAAAAAAAAAAAAATATATCACATGTGTACCCTTGTATGCACGAAAGATTTTTTTTGCATAAACATCTTTGACAACACCTACTAAATTTCGAACAGCTAGAAGCGAAATCATGAACAATAATTTATGCTCATGCCCATTACTTACTCTACTGAATCAACGTTTGGAAGAAGTTTGTAGCCATTTGTTGAATAGTATGATTGCAACAATACAAGTACAGTACACTCTCAATTTCCCGGGACAGATGGTAAAAAAAATTTCCTGGTTAATCCAAAAATACAGTATGTCCCAGACATATGTAAGATATAAGTTCCAGGACTTCTTACATAAGTTGAGTTTTACATAACTCGGAAATGACTAATAAAATATTACTACTATATCCCTGATATGCCAAAATTACAAAAACCACATAATATTCTCAAAAGAATGAAGAAAAATAGTTATATATTTTTAATTAGTTCAATTAAAAACTTTATCTGGGACAGTGGTGAAGTAGTCTGAGCGGGACATAAGAAAAGAAAACATAAGGAAGAAAAAACGCATGTTATTGTACTGAACCGCCTCCGTAGCCGAGTGGTCAGGAGCGGGAGTGCAGTAGCACACGCTCTTTGAGTAGACCGGGGTTAAAGCCCCTGAATGCTGAATACGGTTGATCCGCCAACCCGCACTGGACCAGCGTGGCAGATTATGGTCCATTTCCCTCAACATGAATTGCTGTGGAGGCTTTCATCCTGCATTGGGTTGATAATATCTGCACTTTTTTTTACTGTACTGTAAAAACTGATTTGTATTTCGTAACCTTGGTTATTATAGTTGACTTCATTGGTGCCGATCGCTTCACTGCTTCATGTATTCTGTCTTTCTCCTTTACAGTGTTCACTGTTGCCACTGACAAATCTGAATTCCGCGTGATACTTTTTAATGTTTGACCATTTTCATACATCCTTATTAATTTTCTGATCCAACTCAATCGTTTTCCTTTTCTTGGTAGATTTACCAGTACCACTGTCACTTATTCTCTTAGTTGACATCACGATAAAGGTCAAAAAGAACTTCACAAGGTGAAAACACACTATTATCACCCCATGGGAGCTCACATTTTACTAAAATATATTTCTGGAGGTTACTACCATAAAACAATTTGCACTTTCTGGGTTACTGGGCTTTTCTGTTAGTGCAATTCATTATAAACAGGTAGTAAACTCAATTTTATTTGAATAATACCAATAGCTGAAATTCTGGGGGTTTTTAAGTTATTATAGCGAAATGTGTCGCCCTTCCCTGAAATCTTCAGTCATATAAAAAAAATATAAACTTAAGTCTGAAGCTACAGAAGTTGGGGACTTACCATATCAAAAAATGTTAACCTACATAAAAAGTATGGGAATAGATAAAAAACTTACCACGCACTATTTGCATGTCCAATACGCGAGTAGTGCATATTGGACATGCATTTATTTTTTAAGATGTTGCATATAGTTTTGGTCACCAACATTATAATGGTTAATTAGAAATTTAACAGATGCACAGTTTTCAAACTTTTGAATAATTAAGTTTTTTTTTTAATTGAAATCACAACTCTTGCATTTGCCCATCATTTTTGAATTTTCTAAAAAAAAAAAAAAAAAAAAAATACTATAAAAAAAAAATTCCGAATTCCTGATATAATTATTGAAATAAAATTTTGTCCTTTTGCGGTGCAACGGAACTCAACAATCAATGTGAAGCACTAAAACAAATTAAACATTTGGTTTTTTTTTTTTTTTTTTGTGGCAGGTATGAAGACAGTGGGAGTTACAAGATAATAGACACACTAATCTCCCAATGATGACATATAACGCTGCTTTTTGTCGTTTATTTATGACTTGCAAAACATCTGTTTATACCTATTCTAGTTATTACTTGAATTTTATGATTTATGGTTGATTTCTTTTTTTATTTTAAAATTTTGAGTCTTGAAGTGTCCCGGTTAATCTGATCTCAGTAAATCAAGAGTCTACTGTATTTGTATTGTTACAATGCTTCGTCCCCGGACGAAGCAGTCATCACTGATCGGGCACATAGATTTTGGGACTGCAAGTGGCTCGAGAGCCTACGAATTAGTTCTATTGGAAATAATATAAATAGAGACGGGTACACACATTCATCCCCTCTTTGGGGCGGTAATCCTTGGAGGGGATGAATGTTTTCGCCTGGAATGCTCCCGAGTCGCTTCCGGTTCCAACGTGTACGGGAACAGTACACGTTTAAGTGAGATTTTTTTTTTATTTTAAAATTTTGAGTCTTGAAGTGTCCCGGTTAATCTGATCTCAGTAAATCAAGAGTCTACTGTATTTGTATTGTTACAATGCTTCGTCCCCGGACGAAGCAGTCATCACTGATCGGGCACATAGATTTTGGGACTGCAAGTGGCTCGAGAGCCTACGAATTAGTTCTATTGGAAATAATATAAATAGAGACGGGTACACACATTCATCCCCTCTTTGGGGCGGTAATCCTTGGAGGGGATGAATGTTTTCGCCTGGAATGCTCCCGAGTCGCTTCCGGTTCCAACGTGTACGGGAACAGTACACGTTTAAGTGAGATGCACCATGAACCTGCTGGTATATAATGAGGCACCGCAGAATAGAAGTGCACTGTTGAGAAAGAAGGCAGAAGCCTTTGAAAGCTTCAGTTATTTTAGCGCTTTTAATCTGGTATATTTTATTGCATTTTAATTCAGTATTTTATTATCATTTTATTTGTACATTCACTGTAAACTACATTTGTTTTATTCTATCTTAATTCAGTATTTTATTATCAGTAACATTTTATTTGTATAATCACATTTATTTTGTTTGATCTATTGTAAATTTAAATATAAAGCTTTTTAAGATTTTGGTTTTCGTTTTTACTTCAATGGTTGGTGAGAAACGCTAAAAATCATAGTACAATGCTTTATGTTTGCAACAATACAAGTATTTGTATTGCTCAATCATATTATCATGTTGGATCGTGTTACTCTGTCATGCTTTGTCACAAATTACAATTTGTTGTGCTAAGATCTGCAAGAAACAACAGTATCCACACATAATACACTATCAAAACTGTTACTTGGCTCAGGATCTCAATGAGTACAAGTGTGAGATGGTAACGCTGCGCATTCCATTTCACAATGAGGAAACAGAGATACTGTCAGAGATGAAATATGTCGAGATCTACGACAACAATGAAGAGCTCATATTAGCTCATAAATTGTATGAATCAGACTTGGACATCCGCAAAACGATTGAAATATATAAGACGACGTGTCAAGTCAACGACTTTGACCCTGACAAATCATGTGGTATTGACCTGCATAGCCTTGTAAAGAGATCGCAAGCAGAAGACCCCTTTTGAAACTTTAACAATCATCCAAACAGTGAGATGAATGACAATTTAAAGCTTGCCGTGCTCAGCAAATTCTAGTGGGGATTAAAGTGGTGGTAGAGAGAAGGGGGGGGGCAATAGAAGTGAAGGTGCCCACCTGGTTGAAAGTGGGACAGAAGAGGACTCCAGGTCAGGATGGGCATCCTGACCTGGGGATAGGAGTTGGCAGTGGGGGTCACCCAGCAGGCAAAGAGGGGGGGAAGTGAGAGAACAACCACCCCAGGTGGTAGAAATGAAAGATCATAGGGACAGGGTCCCTATGTTGGAGTTCCATTTTTGGACACTATCACACACTAGCCAGTGTCTGCACACCACGCCATGGTGTCTGCTGAGATAGGCATGGGGCCATAAATGGCCTGCCAGTCAATCGGGGGGGGGGGGGGGAGGGGATGATAGATTTTTGTTTTGCTCAAATCTCTCATTCACACTCTGCATTCATTCTGATTTTGTTTTTTTTCTTACATTTTATACTACACAACTTTGTTCCCCCCCCCATACATCCATCTTCTTTCTCACACAGGAGGAGGAGGAATGCAATGGTATGTAGAAAAGTTTAAGACAGAATACTATAAGGTTAACTTAAATTAATTAATTAAAAGTTTAAAAACAGCTAAAATAAGGGTTAGTATTATTAAAGCAGAATTAAAGTTTGTGTTCATTCTCACTCACACCCATACTTCCATTCATTCTCTCAAGTATTTGTTTCACTTATTCAATTCCATTTTTTGCACTGCATCCTCACACCCATCAACTTTTACTATTACTGTTCAGTTGGAGTGCAGTCCCTGGCAGCATAATTTTTATATACAAAGGGTACTAGGAAAGTTTTGCAATACAGCTTTATTTATTTAATTTTTTCAAAGTAATTTCCTCTACATTCAATACACCTCTCCATCCTCCGAAACCAATCTTTAAACCAGTTCTGCCAAGTTTCACTAGGGAGTAAAGCACACTCGTTTTCCCAAGCCCGTAGAAGGTCCTCATCACTGGAAAACCGCCTCCCTTTTAGCTTCATTTTCACATGCGGGAACAGTGCAAAGTCGCAGGGAGCAAGGTCTGGACTGTAGGGAGGGTGCTCGAGAAGTTTCAGTCCTGTCGTGGTCAAATATTCGGTGCAGGCTTTGGCGCGGTGAGCTGGAGCATTTTCGTGATGGAGGTACCAGGTGTCCATTCTTGACTTTGGCCACAGGTTCTTCATAGATCCAATGACTTTAGGCAGGCATTGTTCAGTATACCACTTAGCTGTGACTGTCTTCTGCGTGTCCAAAACGACACATTCCACAATTCCACTCGATTTGAAAAATACAGCTATCATTTTCTTCTTTACAGATTGGGATTTTCTGACAATTACGGGTGTGTCGTCATCATCAAAGACCCAAACTTTGTTTTGAGCCTTGGTCGGCAGATCGTAATAGTACAGCCAAGTCTCGTCACCTGTCACGATGTTGTTCACATACCGAGATTGTCCCTTATCAAACTTTCTTAACATCTCCCGGCACCAAGTCACACGTCGTGTCATCTGCTCTTCAGTCAGTTGATGCGGCACCCAGAGAGAACACAGTTTCTTCACGTGCAAATGATCTTGCAGAATCGAACGAATTGCTGGTGCATTTAGGCCCAAAGTATCCTCTATCTGTTGGTAGGTCACTCGCCTGTTTTCGTCGAGCATTTTCCTCACAGCAGTAACGTTTTCCTCCGTAACTGACGTTCGTGGCCTTCCCGGCCTCTCAGAATCCTCCAGAGTGAAATTTCCCCTTTGGAATTCTCTATACCACCTGAATATCGTTGTACGATGTGGACAATCATCATCTAGTGCAAGAGTCATTTCTTCTAAGCACTGGTCTATGGTTAAACCACGCACGAAATTATACCGCAAAACTGTCCTTATCTCATTTCGTGACCACGATGCCATCGCAAGCACTTTACACTCGCACTACTAATGAATAACTGAGCCCATCGACTTGGCGCGGCGGCTACTATGCACGTATGAACATGTCTCAACAAGCAGCTTCCTGTGATTCATTGTTGCGTCATATTGCAAAACTTTCCTAGTACCCTTTGTACAAAGGGTACTGCAAAGTATTTATGTAGGTTACTGGCGGTTTCCAGGGTGTCCCCTATGTCCGCCGTATGTTAAGCGTTTTTTGTTGCCAGCAGTGTTGTGAAATTCCACTAATAAGGTTAAGTTAAGGTTTAGATTAACGTTTAAGTTAGGTTCAAGCTAAGGTTTGAAGTAAGTTGAAGTTTAATTTATTGTTTTCGTTTAAATTAAAGTTCAAGTTTAAGTTTAGATTAAGGTTCAGTTTTAAGTTTAAGTTTTAGTTTATGTTGAAGTTAGGGTTAGAGTTGAGGTTAAGATTAATTTTAAGTTCAAGTTTAAGTCTAAGTTAAGATTGAGTTATAGATAAAGTTTAGATTTAGGTTTGAGTTCGAGTTTAAGTTTGAATTTATGTTTAATTGTTCTGATTTTAATTTATTGATTACTAGTTGGGTAGGTTAGTGTGAGTTGTGTGTTGTTTTATGTTGGTTGTGGCTGGCGCCTGGCATTTAGCAGCAGGGGGTCGAGGGCGAGGTGTGCCCCAACCCCCCCGCTCCCATCCCTAGCCACGAGGAGGCAGCCAGGTTCTACTATTTTAGCTAATAACAATGTGTAATAGAATAATAAAATCCCTAAACGTGCATTGTTCCTGCAGGGCCCAATCCTGTCCTGGAACTGGCACACCCAGCAGTTGGGTGAGGGAGGGAGGAGAAAGCTATTACAAGGTTTACCTGTACTGAGCCAGTTGCTTCAGTGCATGGCTTAGAATCCTGTCGCATGAGTCCAGTGTGTTGAGACTCGTCCCTCAGCTCGCAGGGCTCAGTCCTGTCCAGAGTGGGGCATAGTATATGGTTGTGTCCACCATTCTTGTCTCTGATTCTTCTAGTGGTTGTGGCTGTTTGACATGGCAGGCTTCAGCACAGTTCCCGCAGGGCGCATCCTGTCCTAGAGCTGGCAACCTGTGTTTGGTTGTTTGTGTTAGTTATTGTCTAGTACAAGGAAGAGTATCTGATCCACCAGTTTATGTGCATCAGAATCAGTTACCTAACAGTCAGTAGGTTGAGTGTTCAACCTCTTCTTGTAGTCAGTCTTTAAGTTGCTGTCAGTTTTTTAATGGTTTTTTGGATGTGGTTATGCTGGTCACAATCACTCACTTCACGCACTTGTCAACAACAGGTTTGAGTTTCCTATTCATGCATGTGCCCACATTGACTGAGTCTTCTACTTGGTAGGCAATGCGGCTGTACTCACCAGCTCCTTACAGTTTCATACAGATGTAGAGTGCAGACCTCCATCAAATTTCGACCTAGGTCTGTTCTCTTGCGTTCAGTAGTCTTGATCTGCGGGAGAAGACCTTTTCTGCAAATAGGGAGAGGGCAGAGAAATGGTCCGGGGAGGCCACCAATATTGGTAGCTCACTTGGCAAGTAAACATTAGTAACAAGTTGCAGCGGCATCCTCAGGTCCGTATATTGTGTGCAGTCGAATAGGATGTGTTGTACTGTCTCTGGGGAGCCACAGTGGCAGTTTGGGGACGCTGTCAAGTTGAAGGAGTAGAGCTTGAAGTTCAGGCTACCATGTCCTGATAGTAAGAACATCGTGTATAAGCTTGGGTTAAGCCAGGGTTTGCAGTTTTTACCGAATTCCATGACTTCAGGGAAGTATAGGAGCGTGGTTCTTCCTTTTGTGTTTGTGGCCCATTCTTCCTGCCATTGTTGCAGGAATTGGCATCTAAGACGGGTGCTGTCTTCCTTTCCTGATAGGTTTTGGTCTATGCTGTATTGCCCAATTTCCTTTGGTGTATCTAGTTTGCGTTGGTATTTTAGGAATGAGTTTGAGCTCAAATTTGATTGGGAGTTTCCCACATATGACTTCTAGGGCTGCTGATGATATTGTGCGGCAGGCTCTGGATGTGGCCAGGAGGAAGAAGCGTTGAGCCCTAGTAAGGATTTTGTTTACTTGGTCCCGGCAGACACTAGGGGCCCAGGCCCCTGCGGCGTAGCATATGGTAGGAAGGAAAAGCGTTTTGTAATATAACTGCAAGGTTGATGGCTTGATTTTCCATTTTTTCCTGGTGATTTTAAGTAGTTTCCCAGTTATGATTTTTGTTTTATTTAGTAGGTATCTAGAGTGGGGTACAAAGTTTAGCCTGTTATCTAGGATTACTCCCAGGTATTTGTGGGAGTCTACCAGTTTAATGCTTTGGTTATTTAGCTTGATATTGGGAGGTCTACGCGGATCCAGGCGGCCCTTGAAGAGAACTTGACAGGTTTTTTCCACTGAAATGCTTAGTTTATGTTGGTTGCACCAGTGGTTAAGGTCTTCTAATGCTTCAGTGGCTAAGGTTTCCAGTTGTAGTCTGGAGTTGCCATATAAGATCAAGGCCAGATCATCTGCATATGCTATTTAAGGGTACTAGGAAAGTTTTGCAATATGACGCAACAATGAATCACAGGAAGCTGCTTGTTGAGACATGTTCATACGTGCATAGTAGCCGCCGCGCCAAGTCGATGGGCTCAGTTATTCATTAGTAGTGCGAGTGTAAAGTGCTTGCGATGGCATCGTGGTCACGAAATGAGATAAGGACAGTTTTGCGGTATAATTTCGTGCGTGGTTTAACCATAGACCAGTGCTTAGAAGAAATGACTCTTGCACTAGATGATGATTGTCCACATCGTACAACGATATTCAGGTGGTATAGAGAATTCCAAAGGGGAAATTTCACTCTGGAGGATTCTGAGAGGCCGGGAAGGCCACGAACGTCAGTTACGGAGGAAAACGTTACTGCTGTGAGGAAAATGCTTGACGAAAACAGGCGAGTGACCTACCAACAGATAGAGGATACTTTGGGCCTAAATGCACCAGCAATTCGTTCGATTCTGCAAGATCATTTGCACGTGAAGAAACTTTGTTCTCTCTGGGTGCCGCATCAACTGACTGAAGAGCAGATGACACGACGTGTGACTTGGTGCCGGGAGATGTTAAAAAAGTTTGATAAGGGACAATCTCGGTATGTGAACAACATCGTGACAGGTAACGAGACTTGGCTGTACTATTACGATCTGCCGACCAAGGCTCAAAACAAAGTTTGGGTCTTTGATAATTGTCAGAAAATCCCGATCTGTAAAGAAGAAAATGATACCTGTATTTTTCAAATCGAGTGGAATTGTGGAACGTGTCGTTTTGGACACGCAGAAGACAGTCACAGCTAAGTGGTATACTGAACAATGCCTGCCTAAAGTCATTGGATCTATGAAGAACCTGCGGCCAAAGTCAAGAATGGACACCTGGTACCTCCATCACGATAATGCTCCAGCTCACCGCGCCAAAGCCTGCACCGAATATTTGACCACGACAGGACTGAAACTTCTCGAGCACCCTCCCTACAGTCCAGACCTTGCTCCCTGCGACTTTGCACTGTTCCCGCATGTGAAAATGAAGCTAAAAGGGAGGCGGTTTTCCAGTGATGAGGACCTTCTACGGGCTTGGGACAACGAGTGTGCTTTACTCCCTAGTGAAAACTTGGCAGAACTGGTTTAAAGATTGGTTTCGGAGGATGGAGAGGTGTATTGAATGTAGAGGAAATTACTTTGAAAAAATTAAATAAACAAAGCTGTACTGCAAAGCTTTCCTAGTACCCTTTGTATAACTTCACATTCTTTATCTTTCACCACAATTTCAATTTCACTCTATTACATTCATTCAGTACCCAACACTGTCACTCAATCCTTTTGCACTCATTCATTCATTCTTCATTCATTCCATCCCCTTGCAACAAGCTTACTAATATTATTCAGCTGAGTTGCATCCCTGGCTGCCTGTACATCTCTCTCCCCTTTATATTTACTCAGTGAGTGAGTGTGGGGGGGGCCCCAGTTCCCTACTCATGGCAGGGTAACCCTGGGAGTGGCCCACTCGTCAATTCAGTTTTGCCCAATCTAGGTATCTTTCAGGGTGCTAGCTACAGCTATCCTGTCAGATAAAAATGTTATCATCTGGGTGTGGTGGGAAACATGGGGAGTTTTAGTTACTGGTTGGCTGTAAGCCCTGTCTCTGCATGTTTCTTCTTACTTCAAATATTTATTGAGTAAAGTTGGTGAAGGCTTTATATATATTTTCTTCTATTATGAAAAGGTGTTCTTGTCCCCTGGAGAGGGGGCCAATCTTTATTATCAACTGTGTTCTTTGAAGGGCATACCCTTCCAAAATCAAGGCAATGTGGGTTTACAAAAGCCAAAAATTAGAGAAATTCTCTGTAATTTGATTCAGTAAATAATGATGATGGCAAGTTTTTTTTTTTTTTCTTTTTTTAAATGAAACTGATTTTATTTTTTTAATAATAATACTTCTCTAATGTTTGGCTGTAGAGTCAAAATAGGGGAAAAAAAAATAATAATATTTAAAAGCATTTTACCCACATATTTTTATATACTGGCAAATTTCTTAAAAAAATTCACTCCAGGTTGCATGCATATAGCCAAGAAACCTACCTCACAAAAGTGTCAAGGCAAATAACTACCAAAATACACTACAAACAGTATTACACTTCTCATAAGAAAATTGTGCATAAAGTGAATATTGGTTCCTATTTATAATAGAAAACAAACTGATATTAAACTAAAGATTTCAGCATGCTTTTTAAGTATTATTTTATATAATAAAATGAAACCTTACTTGTTACTCAGCACTATCCTCGTCTTTGTTGCATTCTCAATACTATATTTTGTTTTTCCCCCCTTTCCAGCTATCCGACCAATAGCTCGGGACAGATGGTCTCCTTTCAAAGGTTTAACTGTGAATAAATATTGTCCTTGGTCAATTTACAAACTTGTATTTACAAAACTTAATAAAAGTATCTAAAAACCAAAGGTAACATGTACTGTACAATGTGCATTCACATCATTAAAAATTTCAACAGGTCAAAATTCCTTTTATTCTAAACTTAAGTTTGGAATGGGGGTGGGAAAGGTAAAAGTCCACTTTTATATGTAAGTTTGGCTGTTCTGGACAGGTCAGCAGTGCATATTTCCTGTCCACTATACTTGTTCTATAAACACTTTATTTGTAGGATCAAAATTAAAGTCACAAGAAGAAAACCTCTACATCTTTGCCCTAGACTACCAAATCAGCAACTATAGTAAATTCCCAATTATCTTCGAGGATCATCTGCAAGTTTTGGTTATGTGTTTCACATTAAAATTTACCGAAGACTGAAATTGTGCATTGTCTTACATACCTGTGAATTAATTCTATTTAATTACGACCTCTTCTAGTCTCTCTATTATGTATTTCCACGAGTACAGTTTAAGTTATGGTTTTTCTGTCACATTTTATCAAATATATTGTTGGGATTTGGAAAGATTAGAGGCAGGGAAAAAAATACTAACACTACACTTTGATTAAGTTACAATCACAATAGCAACCTAGAATGGATCTTATGAAATTTGAACATTTCAGCACAAAAGTTTCTTATGCACACCTCAAAGAATTATGATCACCTACCTCAGCGTTTCTCAAACACTGTTCCGTGAAAAATCTTAATTAATAATTAAAAAAATAAAATAAATAAATTTTGCAAATTTATAGCGTACGCCACTTTTGTATCAATCTAATTTAATTGGTCAATGAAAACAAACACAATATTGTCACACTTCAAAGTGAGGATGAACAATCGCAGCTTTTTGTTCCCCAAAAATCAGAAGTGAAAAAACAGAAACCAACTAATAAAAGACAAAATGAAAGTTATTTGAATTTCGGGTTTGCACGTGTTGGAAATAAAAATGCTCATGATGCACAATGAGTCGTATGTAATAAAATATTAGCAAACAGTTCTTTGGCTGCTGATAAACTTGTGTTCCATAAATATATTGTAGGATTAAAAGTGTTCCATGGCTAAAAAAGTTTGGAAAAATGCTAACCTACCTAATAACATGTTGTGTCGCCATTTCTAGTCACACTGACCCAGCTGGTTGAGATGCTGAGGCTTTTCCAATTTCTAATGACCTTGCAAAAGTTCATTTACCTACAAGAATACCGGACAATCCCAACCATACAGCCAATACGTTTGATCTTTTTCTCACAAACAATCCTAAGTACACGGTCAAAGTGAGTGGTCCTTGAGGCATCTCAGATCACAACTTAGCGATTGTCTCTTCTCCAATGGAGCCTTTATCTCGTGATCAATCTCGTATTGTTTGGCATCACAAGAATGCAAAATGGGATGATGCCCGAGATTTCTTTTCTTCTCTTCCTTGGTCAGATTACCGATTCAAAACTTCTGATGTCAACGTTTGCTCAGATCATGTCAGTGAAATTATTCTTGCAAGAATGGAATCCTTTATCCCACACTCCACTTTAAAATCTTGTCCTTTATTAAACCTTGGTTTTCCAATAAATGTGCCAAGGCTGTTCAAGAGAAGAATGTTGCATATCGTAATTGGCTTGTTTCTAATTCTTCAGTTTCATTTTCTGCCTACACCAACGCTCGCAACAATTGTAAAGCAGTTATTAATAAGTCCAAACTAGAGTTTGAACAGGCTAAGAGTAGAAAACTTGCTTCTTGCCCTAATGGTTGCCAAAGCTATTGGACGCAACTTTTGCCCATACCTGCTCCCACCTCTGTCCAAACCAGATGGTTCTGTTGCTACTTCAGCCAAGGATAAAGCTGACCTGCTAGCATCCCATTTTTCTTCCAACTCATATATTAATGATCTTGGTAAAACACCTCCCACCATTCCCAACACGCTTCATTCAATGCCTCCTGTGGTCTTCCATCAAAAGCATTTTGACGAATCTTGATGATAAGAAAGCTCCAGGTCCCGATGGTATTTCTCCACTTGTTCTCAAAACCTGTGCTCCTGAACTTACTCCTGTTCTTTTCCCCCTTTTTTCACTTTCTTATTGCAAAGGTGTTTTTCCTTCTGTTTGGAAATTTTCTCATATCCAGCCAATTCCTAAAAAGGGTGACAAATCCCTCCCATCCAATTATTGTCCCATTGCAATTACTTCTACTCTTTCTAAAGTAATGGAGAAATCAATTAACCGCCAACTCTTACACTACCCAGAAACCTTCCGTCTGATCAACGATCGCCAGTATGGATTCCGTCACTGTCGATCCACTGGTGATATTCTTGCTTATGTTACCCATTTATGGACTAATTCAATGGAAAGGTTCGGGGAAACACAAGTACAGTCGGTCCTCGTAAAACACGTGTTTGCATTACACGTATTCGATCATACACGATTTATAAATAGGGGAAAGTTATCTTATATAACACGAACCAAATTCGCTTATACACGATTCGCCTTTGTGTTTACAAGAAATGGCAGTCGAATACGGAAACACCCCCAACTGAACGCAACACGATAGGAACGAAGAAGATTCTGAAAATGTATTTATGTGTTTTATATCAGTGAAGGGAAAACACATTTCACCATAATAACGTAAAAACCAACACAATTCCAGCTATAATCGCAAATGCAATTAGATCGAGTTTACTACCAGTTTATAACAGATTTCACTAGCAGAAACGCAACTGGATTTTTATTGTTTTATGGTAGTAACCCCTAGAAATGTGAGGTGTTAATAGTGTATCTCTGCCTTTATGGTGTTGTTTATTCAGTTGCTACATGCGCGCAGCTTTATGCGTATCAAGCGTGCCTCCTCGTTTTGTAATTGCGCTTTATTCCCTAAAAATGAGTAAAATACTTAATTAAAAGTTGTGAAAAGGAAGCGTCCTGGTGAAGACACTGCAGATTCAGAGAGAAAAAGAAAAGCAATTATCGATAAACAGAGGCGGACTGGGTCAAAAATTCTTACCCGGGAAAATTTATAGTGGCCTCATACTATGGTTTATGGCCAAAATCACACCGGCCACCGGGGTTTCCCCGGTAAGGCTTATGGCCAGTCCGCCTCTGTCGATAGAGAAAAAATATGAAATTGTGAAACGCTTTGAGCGAAATGAAAGACCATGTGATATTGCACGTGCTACAGGCCTAAATGAAGCAATGGCGAAAAGCACAACAATTGCAAACTTGACAGGTTGAAAATTGAAAAGGGCTCAATTGTAAAGGGCTTAAAAATTTTAGAAAACATAGACTCCAACGAAGAACTCGTTATAGCTACAAAGCAAGGAATAAAAAAATTATTAGCTTGCTACGAAGAAATTCTGCGTGAAAAAAAGAAGGCGCTGTGTCGTCAGACGAATTTGTTAGATTTTATGAAGCTATCGACATCGAAATAACTTTTTTACGTAAGTCATTTGTTTTTTTAATACATATTTTGTATTAATATGTATAAAGAACTGCAATTTTATTAATATTTTTCTTCTAAACTAGTGTTTTTGTTAGTCCTTGGTCCCAATTAAGCAAAATTTATATGTATTTATATGCAAAGTTGTACCCCGACTTACGCGATTTTCGTCCGACCCACCTATCGCGTAACTTCGGGGTATTACTGTATAATAAATTTTTTACGAATAAAATACGTATTTTTTCCGTAAAAAAGTATTTTTTAGTATTAAAAAATACTTTATTATAATATAATATTATTTTTATTACGTATTTTAATCGTTATAAAATACGTAAGAATTTTATAACGATTAAAATTACCCGATTATTTATTGTGTTTGGTACTGTTTTGGTTCGAAATGTGTGTTCAATCTTGGGTGGTCGGCACCTAACCCCACTTTTCCCATAGGGCCTGTTGTTTATATTGCATGATTTTGCATTGCACGAGGGTTTTTAGGAACGCAACTATCGTGCTATACAAGGACAGACTGTAGTTGCTCTTGACATCTCAAAGGCTTTCGATCGTGTTTGGCATAAAGGTCTTCTAAACAAGCTTCCATCTTATGGTTTGCCAACTGTTTTTAGTAATTGGTTATCCAGTTTTCTCTGTGATTGCTCACTGAGTGTGATGGCTCTCTGTCTTCTAACTTCTCCACTAATGCCGGTGTCCCCCAAGGTTCAGTTCTTTCCCCCACTCTTTTCCTCTTGTATATTAATGACCTTCTTCCATTGACTGGAAATCCCATCCATAGTTTTGCCGATGATAGCACATTGCACTTTCCATTTTGAGAAACCTTATCCTGCTCAATCAGCTTCAATTTCTTGAAAATCTGCTACCAATTCCTTAAATGCCGATCTTCAGGTAATTCTCCAGTGGGGCAAAGACAACTTAGTTGATTTCAACCCTTCTAAAACTCAGTTTTGTCTTATATCTCGCAAAAAGGATTCTTCTGCTCCTATACTTATTTTTGGTGACATTCTGATTTCTAGGAAAAATGATATCTCTTTAGGGTATTACCCTGACTTCTAATCTCTCTCTCTCTTGTCACAAGCACATTACAAATATTGCTTCCTCCGCATCTAAAAAAAACTTTTCTTCCAAACAGCTGCCCACTCTGTATAAATCGGAAATCTGCTCTGCCATGGAATATTGTTCCCACATCTGGGGTGGTGCCCCCAAAACCTCTCTCAGGCTTCTTGATTCCATTCAGAAGAGGGCAGTTAGGTTAATTAATGATTCATCTCTAACAGAGTCTCTCCACTCGCTCTCTCATGGACGTACTGTTTCTGCTGCATGCCTCTTCTACAGATACTTCCATGGGCACTGTTCTTCTGAATTGGGTTCTATAATTCCCACTCTCTCTTTCAAAATGGTCCAAACACGTGCCACCACCAACCAACATCCATTTACTGTCCAACTTCAAACTCACAGGACCAACTTTTCATCTTCCTCGTTTATTCATTCAACTGCCGTTTTCTGGAACAACCTTCCTTCATACGTATTTCCTGAAAATTACAGTCTACAGAAGTTCAAGTCCAATGTCAACAAATATTTTCTTTCGTCTTCTCAACCTCCAACCAAAGCACGGTACTAAGTACTATAGGTTCTAATACCTATCGTGTTTGGGGTTTACATAAAAAAAAAAAAAAAAAAAAAAAAAAAAAAATATATATATATATATATATATATATAAAAACTTGGACACAGCATGGGTTTGTTAAGAGGAAGTCTTGTGTGACTAATTTGATTGGATACTATGATGTAGTTACGAAGGAATTGGATGCAAAGAATAACTTTGGTATCATATATTTGGATCTTAGAAAGGCCTTTGATACTGTTGCACAAATTGGAGCAGTGTGGCATTAGAGGCAAATTGCTGCTATGGATAAAGGGATGGTTGAGTGGGAGAAGACAGAGAGTGGTAATCAATGGACACTGCTCTTCGTGGACTAATGTTATTAGTGGAGTCCCTTGGGGTTGAGTGTTGGGTCCATTGTTGTTTTCTGTATTTATAAATGATATTGATGATGGTATATCAGGCTTAATGTCCAAGTTTGCAGATGATATGAAGGTTGGCAGGGTTGTTAATGACACTAATGACAGAACACTGCTGCAACAGGATCTAGAAATTTTTTTTTTTTTTTTTTTGTTAGTTGTTGGCACATTGGCTTCCGTGGCCATAATGCACCTCCCAAGGCTTTTTTTTTACACTACTCTGATCCAAGCCAGAGGTGGGATTCGAACCCATGACTTTTGGGTTGCCAGGCAGGCACTTTACCCACCCGGCTAGCCCAGTCGGCACGGGACGCAGTAATCACAGAGTAACGTATCAACTCTGTGGTATCAAACTGACAGTGGTAGAGAATGAAAAGGACCTGGGGGTAATTGTGCAGGCAGATATGAAGTTGTCTGAGCAGTGCAGATTGTCTGCAAGAGTAGCTCATGGTGTCTTGTCAATGATATACAGGAATTTTTCTAGCAGGGATAAGGAGGTGATTATCCTCTTGTATAAAGCAATTGTCAGGCCACATCTTGAGTACTGTATACAGGTCTGGAGGCCTCATTTTAAGAGGGATGTAGAGCTGTTGGAATGATTACAGAGAAGGGCAACAAGATTAGTAGATTAGTGAACAGAACAAAGGGTTGCTCTTACGAAGAAAGACTTAAGTTTTGCAAATTAGTGTCTGGAGACTAGGCACCTGCGAGGTGATCTGATTGAGGTGTATAAAGCCTTGAATGGTTTGAGCATGCTCAATGCTGATGGGATTCTTCTTCCTCTTGCTCAGAATAATCGCCTGAGAGGGCATAAATTCAAATTGAGGAAAGACGGTTGTAGGATAGATGTGTGGAAGTGTGCCTTTAGCCAGTGGGTGGTTGGTTGCTGGAACAAACTTTCATCTGTCGCTGTAGAAGTTGATACCTTAAACAGATTCAAGGCAGAACTTGACAAATGTTTGGAGCGAGTGGATGGGTGAAATAAGGGGTTTTTTTTTTTTGGCTGATGCTATATAAGCTTGCTTTCTTGCATCATGTTCCCATGCTAATGAGCACAATTTCAAGCACCTACTTTGGACAGCCCAGTACCCAGATCAATACTCCATTGGAAGTTTAAGCTATGACTAGGAAAAATTTATTTTATTTTATTTATTTATTTTTTCAGTACAATATTCTATTTACTCACTCCAGGCAATTTTGTCAAAATGACAAAATATCTGAAAGGCTTAATATTGTTGGTGTCACTTTTCAACACCTCCAGTACTCCATGTTGTACTTGAGTAGCCATTTTGGACAACAATGGTCCAACATACTATTAGCTCACAGTCCTGATTAAGTGGCCAAGCAGTACATTATCTGTCCTTACTTTGGCAAGGCAAGTTCCAGTTGTCTCAAAATCTGTAGCCATGCATTTTTGCTTTTACATAAATCTGTGTTTGTTATTAAGATAGTTATACTTGTATAATTAAACCTATGAAATGAAAATAACACTTTCATCTTACATTTTTATCAGTTGTTTTATTAAAATTTCACTTGCATGTTCATTCTACAAGTTAAAATTAAATTATATCGAAAATTATTACATTTGTTGTTGATTAATAATGAAATTTGAACCTACCATCCTGAATTTCAAAAGATTCCAAGAACAGTTCATCTAATCTGATCAGTGCCAATGCATCCTGCCAAATGATAATCACATCAGTGAATAACCATTTTCTTTAATTCTACATTATATAAAATAACTACAAATTACAATAATACTATAACTAAAGACAAAATATGTTTGCTATTAGTTATTACTACACAGGTGTATTTGTTCCTATTTAAGTAGGAATAATACACTTGAATGTGTGAGGCTTTATGCTACGAAAAAGCAAGTTTATAATACCGATTAATTTAAAAAATATGTTTACCTAATTTTTTTTTTTTTTTTTTTTTTTTGATTTGGTAGTTGTTGGCGCATCGGCTTCTGTGGCCATATTGCACCTCCCAAGGTTTTTGCAGTACTTTGATCCAAGCCCGAGGCGGGAATCGAACCCGCGACCTTTGGGTTGCCGGGCAGGTACTTTACCCACTCGGCTATTTACCTAATTAAGAGAACTATAAAAAGAAGTGAATCAAGCAAGTATAGGAAAAACAGATTAAATAGCAAGCTGTAACAAAACTTAAGAAGTTTGCAACACAAGAACTACATTCATTTGTGTAAAATAGTAATGGGAAGGGGTGGGGGGACTTTATGGGCTCTCAGTCATATATATCAATTATTCGCCATTCAATTTTGCAACTAAGTGAAGGACTTTTGTATTCTAATAACATGTGCAACAAAAATCAAAAGACAGTATATCAACAGGCCACAAATTCTGAAACCTATGTAGTACATTTAATGTTTTTTTGCAAGAGCAAGTAATTTAATTCATTTAACTGCTAATTCTGTTCATTTCTAAGAGAAAGCATGTTTTACATTTCTTTGATACTTGCATCCTGTTTAAGCAATATTAATGATGCAATCAGGACTGCAAAATGAAATGCTTGATATGGTCTAGCACTAGATGGTGTTTGTGATCTGTAAAGTTTCTTCCACAGTAGTTTAATTTTTAAATATTTCATGATATACCATTGTTGAATTTTACACTTTCTCTTGAACTTTTTTGCCCAATTTTTTGGCGACAAAAACTGATAAGCCTCTGTGACTGCTGTAATGCTTTAGTAGTAATTTGCTCCTGGTTTTGCCAAGCCTTGGTAAAATGTATGTGCATTTATTATTTTATATTTTTAGCATGCTGGAACAGCAGGAACCAGGAATCATCAGACCAGGCAGCATTTTTCTAGTCCTCCAACATAATCTTACTGTCTTGTTTTCTGATGAGATTCTCTATGTGTGATAACAATAGAAGTTGTGTGTTCAAAAACAATGAATTAAACATTTATTTATTTCACTAAATATGTGAAATAAAAAAAAATGTTAAATTCATTGTTTTTGTAACAGACATTTTAATTATTCAAATTTGAATAACAGCCACATTTCAAAATTTGCATCAGATAATTTTCCTTTCCTGTCTTGAAATCCCTGCAGCTTTAAACACTGGTGCGAACACGTGCCGCCACCAGTCAACATCCTCTTACTGTTGTCCAACTTCAAACTCAGAACCAACTTTTCTGCTTCATTTATTCATTCAACTTACATTTTCTGGAACAACCTCCCTTCATTTATATTTCCTGAAAATTACAATCTACAGAAATTGAAGTTCAAATGTCAACAAGTACTTTCTTTCATCTTCTCAATCTTTAACCCATGTATGGTACTAAGTACTATAGGTTCTAATACTGTCTGTGCTTAGGGTTCTCATTAAAAAAAAAAAAAAATTACACTATACATGAAAACACAGGGTAAATTTTAAATATATCTAGGCAATTATCATCTTAATGGTGGACAAGGGTGTAATTAAGGGCTGCTTGTGGTGATGCTGGGGTAATGTGTGTGTACACAAATTCATAAATTGCCAGATCTAGCCCATATACTGTCACAAAAAGTGCAGATTGCCCAGCAGCAACATAACAGCAGCTGCCGTGCTGTTATGTTGCTACAAGTAAAACAGTTACAACGAAGTTGTAAACTTTCCTGGCCTTGGCCATCCAGAGTTAACAAACATTTATTTTCAATGATGGACAATCAGCATTATCTAGTATTGAAATTTATATATTTTTCAATGATCTATAGGAAATAGAAGAAAAAAAATGTCAATTGCAAAACTGATGATTTCAATTAGATGAAACAATTTCTGCCTAAAGAATATTTTATGTAATAGCAATGGTCTCAGAGTAAATATGGCTTAAAAGTGGCAGATCTTGTATTACCTCATTTATGATTGGAAAGCAATCATAAGTGAGGTAGTACGGTAAAAAAAGTACACTTACATATCAAATATGTTCAACAAACTGAAAATAAAGCTTATTTTGCGCACTTTTAATGTATACTGGTACAAAACTTTCATACAAAAACAATGACAGCCTTTCTGTCACTAGTGCATCTATACATGGTACTCCCCAAATGGCCATCTTCAACTGTAATGCAATTCAGTAGCCATGAAATGACAATATCACCAGAGTGTATCATCTCAGCATCTACTGTTGGTTGAACATATTTAATAAAGAGAAATGCTACATTTACTTTACTGTCCTGATTTTTGAGATCCAAACCAGTAAATTGCATTTGCTCAGAAACCATTGATTCCATGTCAAATATGCTTCCGACAACAAATGTTTGTCTGATTGAGATCAATACCTTTGAAATCAACATTTTTATTTTATCTTCCAAAAGATACTGATATTGGATATATGATTTCCATCATGGGAGATGGGGGTCTGACTGTTCATCACCAGAAAGAGCATATTCAACTTTAATAATGCTCATAACTAACATCATCCTAATTATTACCATTTATGAAATAAGATTTAAAATTTCCAACAGACAAAAGTTAGGATGCAAAATTTTATTACTGTATTCTGCAATCAAATCTTTGGAGGTGTACTTCTTCCTAGGTCAATAGGCAACTTTCCCAAAGATTGTGGAATATAACCAAATAAGTGCAACCTCACAAGTAAAGAGCAGACATCAGCGGTGCTGCACTAGAATTTACTCGCTTTTCAAGAAAAGTAGCCATATACTCACCAGATCTGAAATGACTTGACTACTCTCTGAATGAAACAATATTGGAATTTTGTCCACTTAGTGGATAAAATCCAATATTGTTTCATTCAGAAACTTGGTGGCATAAAACCAATCACTGTTAATGTCACAGAATCACCAGTGGCAGTTTACTGGACTGTTTTAAGGTAATGACCAATGAAAAATGCTATTATATTGAATTTTTATTAATATTTCTGCTTACGATATGTTAAAAGCTTGTACAAAGGCTCATTGAACTGCTTTACTCATTGCTAGGTTATGATTAAAAATATTTGCATCCGACTTTGTGCTACCCTGTGCACCTAAATAAAATAAAAAATTAATGAGAAACATTCATCAAGTCATTCTATGCAACTATCCCATGTCATTAGAGCTTTTATTTTTTAATTTTTAACAGCAGCCATTATATGGTACAGGTAGCCCTTGATTTATGCTGGGGTTAGATTCCTGTGGGGACAGGCACAAATGGAACTTTCATATAATGGAGTCAATGGGAAATCACAGAGTTAGATTCTGGGCGCAAAAATTTTACTTACCCTTTTCAAATACTGGAGTAATTAAAGCTCAGAAAAACACTTTTTTAATTAAAAAAATATATATACATATTTTATTTTTAACCTACATAAATAAAAAAATAATTTAATACAGTACGTAGTATACATAAAACATTTTGGCAGTAGAGCAATGGCGAAGTTTCAGTTGACTTTTGAAGTTCCCGGTTCAGGATCTTCTGTTGACGGCCCTGGTAGAGAAGGTTGCCTCTTTTTAGAAAGAAGCAAGTGCTGATTACCTGGATTTTTTTCTAATTTCTTTAAGAATTTCAAAATAAGGGTTCAGGGTTGATATGACACCCTTTTAACTGTGGCACTTCTCTTCCAGTCATGATCAATGTTACAGAGCTTATTAGTAAGGAACTCTACACTTGCAAGAATCCTGATCTTCATAATTTTTAGAGGAGGGTCTTCTTCTTTCTCTTCCTCCGGCTGTTGGCTAAGTTCTGCAGCTAACTCTTCAAGGTCTTCATTTGAAAGAGCCTCTGCATGACTTTTCAAGAGCTCAGTTACATCTTCAACTGTAACTTCTTCTAACCCTGCCCCTTGTGCCAGCCTGCTAATGTCTTCTACAACATTGTTGACTTTAGAAGTGTCATTCATGAAATCTTGGAGAAGTTTATGCACACTCCATTTAGACAATTGACAGTCACTTCTTGCCAGGCTGTGTTAATGTGATTGATGCCCATTAAGACATCAAACAACTGCCGATATTCTCTGATGGTAATGTTGGACATGTCTAAAGCTTTTACCATTTCTATAAATGTTTGTTGTAGGTAATAAGCTTTAAAGGTGACTATTACTCCCTGGTTTGTGGGTTTCAAAACTGATGTAGGGGGCATGTAAACAACATTAACTTTAAGAGGTGTTCTGACTTCACCCGATTTGTAGGATGTCCAGGGGCAAAAGAAGAATATCCTTGGTTGGTAAATCTTTGTCATTGCAGAATTTGAGAACAGTAGGGCAAAAATAGTTGGTGTACCAATCCAAGAAGACAGGCTGTGTCACCCTGGCCTTCTTTGTTTGACTTCCAGTACACAGGCAACGTGGCTTCATTTAAGCATTTCAAAACACATGGTGTTTCAGAGTGGTACACCAACATTGGCTTCAATTTTAAATTGCCTGACACTTTCTCCCAACAAAAGTGTCATTGTCTATTGATGCTTTAAACCAAGGGGCTGACTTTTCTTCATGGGCAATGAAGGCTATTGAGGGCAACTTTTTCCAATAAAGGCCAATTTCATCAACATTGAAGATGAGATCTGAAGGATATTCACCTCCTCTACTATGGCCTGAAACTCTGCAGGGAATGTAGCAGCCACCTCAGCATCTGCACTTGCTGCCTCGCTGGTAATTTTCACACTTCTGCATTTGGTTCTTACTTTAAATCTCATGAACTAGCAAAAATATTTCATTGCACTGACCTCTTTTCTTCTTTAAGTCTTCAAAAATTGACTTAGCCTTTTCAGTTATTACAGCTTGGGGTCAAGGGAATATTTTTTTGGTTCAAATCATTGTTAGCAATTGCTCCATTTTTTTCTAAAAGCTTACTTCTGCTGTAACTAACTTGTGCAGCACTTACTCTGGTATTATTTTATCAGCATTCTTTGTAATTGTAGTAATAGTTGATGGAGGCATATTCATAGACCTACACACACACACACATTAGGATGGCTTTCACCAGCTTCCACCCTCCGAATAATCTCCATCTTACCTTCCAATGTGAAAGATCAAAGTGCCCTTTCACGCTTTATTTTGCACTAGGATTCATTGAAATTATTTTACTAGACATGGCCTTTCTTTATTTTATTAAATTAAAAACTTTTTATTAATTTTGTAGTACACTGTCTAATGGATTTGCAAAAACTACACATGACTATCACTAATTGCACAATTAATAAAAAATGTTACTTAGCGTAATAAATTTCCAACTTGTGTAAATGGCGTAAACAACCAACTGAATGCTTCACTGCATGGACCTTCACCACCCGCATCCACATGTGGCTACTTTGAGAGTGGGAAACTTTCTCATCTCTGATTGGCTAAGATTGTGGGTGGGGATGTTCTCATCTCTGATTGGCTAAGATTGTGGGTGGGGATGTTCTCATCTCTGATTGGCTCAAATTGTCCTTGATCACGTGTACAGATCATGTGAACAGTGCATGATACATAGTAGAGTATGATGCTGATAAATTTTGTTTGATGATTTTAAACTTTCAATTTATAAAAATATTGCAAAAATAAATATTCATGGCCATGTGGTTAGTGACCGGTGCTATTGCAAATCGGGCAATTTTGGACCAGCACAAAACGAAGGCTACCTGTATTTTGTATTGCTTATGATATTAATAATCAGCAAAAATAGAAAAATAAACAAATATTCGCATGAGCAATTAAATTGACATTTCTAATGACTGGGGCACAAAAAATTTACTTTGAATAACAGCATAGATTTTGATTTATTTTTAGTCCTTTGGCTTTTCATTCAATTAAAAAAAAGTCAATGAGAAATATATTAAAGCCTTTAGGTCAAGAGTTGAATTCATAAAATAACAAACCTCCACTTCAAATCCTAGCATAAAAGCCTGAATGAAATCACATGCTTTTTGTAATGAACTAACATCTCTTGTAGTCTTTGCTGTCTTCATGAAAATAAATAAAAAACAAGTAAAACCATTACTTTTAAGTTATGCAGTATTTAAACTTCAAACTGATTTTAAAGGATATTTTAGCAAGAAAACTATTGTGATAAATTATACTCATCAACTAAGAAAATCTATCAAGTGAAATCTCCAGGGCAACAAAATTTCCATGGAATTATATATGTTGGGAGTTTAATGACAACATTACCTCATTGCTTATGACCATGATTTACTTCCAGTACTTCAAAGATCACCATGTTATTATAAGTAACATTCCTCTGGTTACAGCTTTGACATGACCGAAATTCTCATGCCACACAGCTCTACTGCTCAATTGAGTATATGTATTTTAGGTTCAGGCAGATTTCCCTATAAATCATCTTTCCTTCATTTTAGTCAGTAATACCTAATAATCAGAATTACCAAAACAGAAATAAATTTAAAAATGATTCCTTTTACATCATTCTTTTTCTTTCTCCTGATATTTTTTCCATTGTATATGTTAAATAAAAAGGATAGGAGAAAGTCTATTTCTTGTATAAGTCATTCATTGTAAAAATAAATGATCCATTATTATGTACTAAATAACAAAAGAAAACACAGGAACTAAGTACATAGTACCTGTCACAGCGAGATGTCAGGGGCTCACAGAAAAGAATATAAAAGATTTATTTACATGCAGTATGTTAATTAACAGAGAGCTACAGCTCTCTACAATTTAACTTGTTACAAATTGACCGTAACCTCAGTCACAGAGAAGTGTTATCAAGTGTTACCTTCAAACACCATGTGGCTAAATAGAATAGCATAAAGCTTGGTTGGAACCACAGAACTTGCCCAATGATGTAGAATATCATGAAGAATCAACTCACTCACAACAGTGACACCACCAAATCTGTCATCAAAAGCCTAACTACTGCTTTTTATTTTGCATGGAACACCAATTCTTTAAGAAGTCATTACTGAGTCTCTCTCTCCAAACAATGAAAGTAGGATAGGAGATGATATAACAAGTATGATAACCTACATACAAATTTACAACCTCCCGCTAAGTGCGGGTCTGTTGAATAATTCAGGAAATAAATTATTGGATTATGTCTGTCTTATATAAGCAGCTGATTACATTATTTATCTAGCTATATCCTGTTAAATTTTAATTATCCTCTATATTGCTAACTTTACCATATTATGGTGGGCTGGTGGGTTTAATATAATTTTTGGAGCATATATAATGGCTATTAGTGGCCAAATAATAGCCAGTATATGTTATTAGAACCACTATGATTCTTCAACTGTATTTTAAGTTCAGGATAAATCAAATAGTTTCAATGCAGTCCGACAAAAATGCAAGGAACCATAGGTTAGGATTGCTATAAGAGCCAGGTGAGACATAATATAATTTATTTTTAATTCATTGTTTTGTTTTTGAGTTATTTCCTGATTTTATTTCCTTGCCCACAAACAATACTAGTTTGTGGGCAAGGGAGCAGCCCCCACCCTCGAACCAACAGGAGAGTTTAAGCTATATACATAACATAGTCTGGGTAAGAGGAAAGATTCCATCAGCATTTAGTTTACACAATCCATTCAAGGCTGTAAGTGCTTATTCAGATCTTATCATAGGTGCATACAGGAACTGGGATTTAGACATTGATTTCCAAGAAACATGAACTGGTGAAATTTAATTATATTAACATTACTATCACTTCCTCTTTGACAATAAAGCTTCTTTGACAATAAAGCTGTAGGTCCCATTGTTGTGTTATTTTTTTGAAAAACTGCATATGGATACAGCCACAGCTTTTACTCTATTTAGATTAAAGGTCAAAGCTCTAAGTAAGCTGTACTTATTTTAAGATATAAGGGCTTTGTTTCCTAACCCCAGTATACCATAAATTTAAAATAAGATAACTCTTCAGCCTTTTAGAAAATTCATGTAATATAATACTTTTTTTTTATTTAATGAAACAGTATTACTGTAGTATTTAGGAGCAGGAAAGTTTGGTTTTTTTTTTGCTCCTAAATACTACAGTAATACTGTTTTCATTAAATAAAAAAAAGTATTATATTACAGAAGATATCTTTTCCGATTCTTTTTTCTATTATATATCCATTCATTAATGGGTTATATTTTACGCTGTTTCCTGATTTCTCAATTGTAACTTTATCTTTAATGATTTTAATAGTTATTTTCCTTAGTGTTCTCATTTTTTAAAATTTTTTGCTGTTGTACCTCTTGTCTCAGCTGCTTATTATTATTATTAGCAGTAGTAGTAGTAGCAGTAACAAATGATGCAAGAAAGCAAGCAAGCTTATACAGCATATCATCCAAAAAAAAAAAAAAAAAAACACCCAACTTCCTATATTACTTGTCCATTCTGACTAAGTTTATCTAGTTCTAACTTGAATTTCCCCCCCCCAATAACTGACCACCCTCAGGCTGAAGGCAAATTTCCACATATCTGACCTGCAACCATCCTTCAATTTGAGTTGAATTTAAGCGCGCTCTCTCTCTCTCTCTCTCTCTCTCTCTCTCTCTCTCTCGTGTGTGTGTGTGTGTGTGTGTGTGTGTGTGTGTGTGTGTGTGTGTGTGTGTGTGTGTGTGTGTGTGTGTGTGTGTAGTCTGGGTAAGAGGAAAGATTCCATCAGCATTTAGTTTACACAATCCATTCAAGGCTGTAAGTGCTTATTCAGATCTTATCATAGGTGCTTAGTGTCCAGATGATGCAATTTGCAAATCTTTCCTGGTAAGTGCACCCTTCTCCTCCCTTCCCCAATCTTGTTGCTCTTCTTTGCAGCCATATCAACAGATCCACGTTCTTCCTAAAGTGAGGTTTCCAGGCCTGTGTGCAGTATTCAAGCAGCAAAAGGAAAATTACTACTCAGGTGATTTTCCTTTTGCATCTGGAATACTGCACAGCACTGCTCAGGGAACTTGCTATTTGACTGCACAATTACCCCCAGATCTTTTTCATTCCCCACTACCATGAGTGTGGTACCTGGTACGTTAATCTAAGATTACGGCTCCCCATATGAAGTACCTTGCTTTTGCCAACATTAAACATCAATTATCACTTCTCAGCCCATCTGCCTAATTTGTCTAGATCTTGTTGCAATAGCATACCATCATTACTGTAGTCAACTACCCTGCTAACCCTCATATCAGGAAACTCAGAAGCCTGATATGCCTTCATCAATATCATAAATATATACAAAAAACAACAACAACAGGTCCAGCACTGAATCCCAGGGACTCCACTAAGAGTCAAAGCAGAGCAGAGCCCATTGATAACCACTATCTTCTCCCACCTACCCACCCAACCATTCCTTTATTCAGAGCAGTAACTTGCCCTTAATGCCACACTGCTCCAATTTGTACAGATGTCTGTCATGTGCAACAGTATCAAAAGCTTTCCTGAAATCCAGGTACATGATATTATTTTTTCATCCTGTTCCTTTGTTAATATGTCATAGTAACCAATCAGATTAGTCGGGCAAAATCACCCCTTAACAAATCCATATTGTGACTGCAATATAACAACATTCCTGTCTAGATGGTCCTGTATTACTTCTTTAACCAGAGCCGACCGGGCTAGCCGAGTGGGTAAAGTACCTGCCCGGCAACCCAAAGGTCGCGGGTTCGATTCCCGCCTCGGGCTTGGATCAAAGTACTGCAAAAACCTTGGGAGGTGCAATATGGCCACAGAAGCCGATGCGGCAACAACTACCAAATCAAAAAAAAAAAAAAAAAAAAAAAAATCTTTAACCAGTGACTCCATATTTTCCTTGGAACAGACACTCTAACAGGTCTATAATTCCTCATGTCATTCTTTGTGAATCAAGGATACATTTGTATATCTCCAGTCCATAGGGATCTGGGGATTCCCTGAATCCAGAGATGCTCTCATAATCATCGCCAAAGATTTGCTTCCCTGTTTTGCTGCCTCTTTTAATATAACTGGATAGATCCCATCCTTTTCCAGGTGCTTCTTTTTTTTTTTTACATTTAGCTTTAACAACTTCTTTTTTTTTCTTGTGACGATCTGATGCCATATTGTCTATTTTAATACTTTTTTGTTCATAGGTGCCTACAATAGTAAAACTACACTTGAAATAATATAGGTATTACTAACTTCAAGGTTATTATTAGCCATATGGTGCAAGGAAGCCTCTCTCTCAGGGTAACTCAGAAATTTTTTTTCTGAGTTACCAAAAAAGCCAAAAAAAAATTTCTGAGTTACCGAGAGAGAGAGAGAGAGAGAGATCTAAAATGATGCATTAGTAATAATTTAAATATGATAAGTTGGGTTACTCAAAGTTTAAAAGTTTTAAAATTGCCTGTGAAAAATAATTAGTAATTTCCTGAAAAAAAAAAAAAAAAAAAACAGAAACACATTTTCATGATGTAAACATTAGCTGACTTCTATTTTCATGAACCATTTCTATTTTCATTCAAAATGATAATGTGTTGTTCCCTGTGGCCACTCACAGTGAATTAATGATTTAATTCCCTTGCAAAATTAAAGGAAGCAATATTAAGGAACAAGTCGGTGGGAGAAAGTCATTTTTTAAAATTTGAAATTCTTTTGTTCAGTTGCAACCTTACGTAGTTATGGTAAGTTCCTTTCTTTATACCTATCAGACTTCATTTTTACAATTCTTTTTACTTGCTTCCGTAAGGTCATCCATGATCTGTATGTATTACATTTATTAGACTTTATTTGGCTTTATTCTTACCACAAAATTTCAAATTTCCTTCTTAACATGTGTATACTGCACACGGCTCCATAGCATACAGAACATGTCGGAAACAGAAGCAAGAGCATTGCAGTCATTCTCATAATTTCGATGGATGGCCTCTGACAAAGACACCTTTCTGGTCGCCTTTTCATTTTAATTTCTTACCAACTATCTGTTCCTTTTTCGTCTCTTACCTGGTTATCCTACCATATATTACTACACGCCTTATCCATTTAGTAGAATTCACTTCTGGTGTATACCGTAGATTCAATATGATTAAACAAAACCTTCTTTACACTTTCTTCATAATATATATATGTATACACATTATGGCTGTAGGGTACGTTTTGCTAATGCAGTGTCCCTGATCCATAATCAATACCATCTTCATTTTTGCACTCCCCAAACTCTATGATTACTTAGCTTCTTAATATTATTCTTTTATTACATATATATATATATATATATATATATAATAAAATTTGGGGTGTTACAGATCAATTATTTCCAAATATGTCCACCAGGTGGACATATTTGGAAATAATTGATCTGTAACACCCCAAAGCACCTCATCACAGTAAATGTTCAATGTGGCGGCCTTTGCTGTTGAGAACTGTCGATTGTTGATTTTAGCATTGGAAACGATGTTGGCAATGCCAAAATCAACAAACGGAACAAGTATACAAAAATTTGTATACCTGGGCTTCCTAATAACCGGAAACCTAAGTAATATTGACAAAATTAATCACAGACTGAACATCGGATGGACAAACACGAACAAACTCAAAAACATATGGAAGAGCAATAAAATATCATATAGTCTAAAAATTAAACTATATGAAACTGTCATCATATTCACAGCAACTTATGGATCAGAGAATTAGAGAATAAATAAGAAAGAAAGGCAAAAAAATAATGGCATTTGAAATGAGATGTCTAAGGAAAATCAATAAAACAAATTGGAGAGAACATAAAACTAATGAAAAGTAATGAGAGGTCTAAATTTTGAACACAGAATAATAGAGCAGATCTACAAAAAACAACTTCAGTGGTTTGGACATGTGAACTGGATGAAACAACACAGGCTGCCTAATGTAGTAGTGACAGGAAGAACTGGAGATAAGAGAATGGCTCCAGTGCCTAAAGGAAAACACAGTCTTTCAGAGCTATCAACAAATGATGCAAGATTCAAGAGATCGACAATAATGGAGGACAATATCTAAATAGGGACTCAACCCGTGCCAAATGGAAGAGTAGAATGATGATGTATTTTTGGCTTTTCTAAATTATTTTGGGGGTATTCTTTCTGCAATACTGTCTTAACCCCCCCCCCCCTTTTCTGTTTATTATGTATGGGTTTGTTTTTATTATTTTTCACTCTATGCTACTTACTGGTAATTGATTTATTTACTTTCCCATTAAATAAACTATTTTTAGCAGCATGTGGTAGATAGTGCATTTAATGCTGCCACTGATGTTTCTGGTATTAATTTTCTTTTTATTTCATTTTTTGGTTTATATTTATTCATAGTTGTTAATCTATGTTATATGGTTAGTATTCAGATGATATGCTAATGCTGCACTAATACTACCATCTACAGCTTAATTTTTTTTCTTGTATATATTTTAATTTAACAGAGACTTTGTCAGTGGTATGGTGTTGCCATGTGAGTGCTAAGATCTGTTCTATTATAATTTTTCACTGCATAAGAACCACCATTATTGAAATCAATTGCATCTGCAGTTCAATCTGTGTATTGGTTTGACAATGAACGGATTTGTATAATGTTCGAAATGCAGTGATTCCCTGACCATTATTGGCCTTGTGGTCCTCCATCAAGATGGGGCATAATGATCAGTCCATTCTGATTTATTTACTATTATTTTGTTGGTCAAGTGTTGTAGTTGGTCTTCGTCTGTTTCTAGTGATATTTCACATAATTTCAAGGATTTAGTGTCAAACGTTGACAACTTTTGTCATTTTACATTTTCTTTGTTTACTGGAAATATACTTACAGCCTAAGCTAAATTGTACAGTTTTATGACATGCATTGTTATTTATATAAAGCAAGCTAAAGTTATCACAAAAAGAAAATGCAATTTTGTAGTTAACGCTGTTTGACGTTAAACCCTTGATTCAGAACTGGTGCTATCTTCAGGGTGCCACTAAATTTTAATTTAGTTAGCATATTCTAAAATTGGAGTTATTTGGTATTGTACATTTGGCTTTAGGCACCTCCGTAGCCAGGTGGGAAGGAGCAGCAGTGCATAGCACACGGTTCTTGATTAGACCGGGGTTCGAGCCCGTCACCACCAAATACGGAAAGGTCAGGGAATGACCACCGCATATCCCGGAGCAATATGGCCTTAGTTGCTAATGCTCCTAAAAACCAAATAACAAACAAAAAAAACAAACAATAGATTTGGCTTTTCTAAATTATTTTAGGAGCATTCCTTCTGCAATACCCTGTGTTTTGATTCTGCTCCTCCTTATAAAAATGCTGCCACTGATATTTGTTTTCAGGAAAAGGCAAAAAATAGTGGTATAGATAAGAAATAGTTTCTCCTACGTCCTCGGATTGCCCTAATAATTTCGGAGAAATAAAAATAAAGAGTGTAGGACAGCTTAAAGACATTATAAGATATAAGTTGTGGCTCGGGTATTAATTAAATATAAATATTAATTGTAAATATTAGTTAGTCGTTATAATTATTAACTTTCTTTTTTATCACTTATATATATATATATATATATATATATTATGTGAGGTAAAAGTTAGGTAAGAGTAATAAAAATAAATAAATATGGCTATGTAGCTATCATTAGAGGCAGCAAATGCACATCCTCCACATGATGCCTAATTATATCTGATAATTAAAATAAATATGATATTTAAATAAAATCATCAGCCAGTAGGCATCATGTGGAGGATGTGCATTTGCTGCCTCTAATGATAGCTACATAGCCATATTTATTTATTTTTATTACTCTTACCTAACTTTTACCTCACATAATATAAATTAGTGGTAGTAGTGGGTTGTTATGCTAAATAAGCAGCACCTGTGCCGCCATCTATTCTTTTCCTTTCTATTATATAAGCTGGTTAAGCTTGCATTATGTCAGTGGTGTGGCTCTGATCAAGAGTGCTCTCTGTTCTATAGATTATTTTTCGCTGCATAAGGACCACCGCCATGCAAATCCTCTGCATTGGTTGATCTATCGGAGAATGGAGGGGTGGTTTGGTTCTTCGATATTTCTGCCTTTGCGATGATTTGTATGACGATTGAAATGCAGCGATTCCATGACCATTATTGGCCTCGTGGTCCTCTGTCGATATGGGGCATGATGGTCAGTCTATTATTTTGATATTTTAGTTTTTTGGTAGTTTCTTTAACCCTTTTTTGGTGATATTTCACGTCTTTTGGAACTGGTACCTTCAAGGGCGGTACCGCTAAATTATTTACAATTGGCATTATTTAAATTTATATCGTTTTTTATTAATTGGGTTTAATGACTTAATTGACTAAATTATACAGGGGATTATCGACTACCTTTTTGTCTTATTATCTCTACTTTCCCTTCCCTGTTTGTTTATTTTATATTATTTTGCGTTTCATTTCGCTCTGCATTATTGCCGTACTACTGGCTGATGATTTTATTTAAATATCATATTTATTTTAATTATCAGATATATATATATATATATATATATATATATATATATATATATATATATATATATATATTTCCCCCCCCCCCCAAATGTAACCATTTTAATAATGTTAAGAAAAAGTCCTTATTGAAAAATGGTTTAAATAATATGAAAATTTTTTTAAACCTGCAATTTCCACTGGGGATCAATTATTTTTTTTCCTGGAAAAAGTTTCTTTATTTTTTGGAATTCTACTTAAGTATACCAATGCTTTATATCTTCCAAAAATTGCAATACTTACCAAATGTAAAATTTAAAGTGTTTTTTTTAACCTATTTTCAACATAATAAAATTTTTCTCCTTTGTGTTGAGAGAGAGAGAGAGAGAGAGAGAGAGAGAGAGAGAGAGAGAGAGAGAGAGAGAGAGAGAGAGAATATATATTTATATACACAGCCAAACCCAGGCTTACATAATATTTGACTTACCTACATAAATTTTTGCCAGCCAATGCAAACTTTTAAAAAATTGTGAAAATGTATTTTCACAATTTTCATGTATTTATTTTCTGTAGGAAATAAATGGAGGATCTGCCCAGGGTGGCAAAAACATGTAGATGCTGTAACTCCATAAGCCAAGTGCCTTAAAAAAAGTACATACGACATTTGTTGTGTTTATATTGTAATTCATCTCTGTTTTAAATGAAATGCTGAATATGCTCCATATGATGCTCCTATCCCTGCAAACTCATATGATTGTAATTGCCTGATCATCTGCTGTTGTCAGCAGTTGGTGCTGATAATGAATTAGTTGAATGAATGCTTACTTTACTAATTTTGGATCAGAGATCTGCAGTCATGTCATCAGTGTTCTTTTCAACCCTGTTTCAGTTGTTGTCAATGTTCTTTTTATTCCCGTGTACTTATTAGAATGATGAAGGGAAAGCCACCAAAGGAAAAGGCAAGTGGTGGCAGTGCTAGGAAACAAAACAAAATTGATTTAGAAATGAAGATGAAATTGATTAAGTACAAAGAAGGGCAAAGGTTGTCGCCTATTTTGCATGGGAATTAGGTCTCGCTGCTTAAACAAAATACTATTTTAAAGGACAGTGTGCACATGGATATGTGATGTATTGGAAAAAGAATGCGTTAAAGGATCAATGCATTTAAGATCAACAGTGATCACAAAACAGTGTTCAGATGCTATATCGGAGATGGAAAACTATTAATAATATGGATGGAAAATCAGATTCAGAAGCAAGTGTCCCTGGGTCTAATGGCCATTCAAGCAAAAGCAAGAAGTATTTACGAATATATTAAGGATAAGTATGGGGAATCCAAGTCAAGTTTGTGGTAAGCAATGGTTGGTTTAAGAGGTTCAAGAATTGTGCTGGTTTCCATAACGTTAAAGTATGCGGTGAAGTCGCCAGTGCCAATTCTGCAGCTGCACAGAAATTTTGTGATGTGTTGGAAAAAATTATTGACGAAAGTGGCTATTCAATACAGCAAATTTTTAATGTTGACGAGACTGATCTATAAAGGAAAAAAAATGCCGGATTGCACATACATTTCCAAGGAGGAAAAGATGATGCCAGGTTTCAAGGCTTCAAAAGACAGGGCAAAGCCCTTGCTTGGGGCTAATGCAGCAGGATATTACAGATTGAAACCACTGCTTGTGTAACATTCTGGAAATCCTTGTGCATTTAAGGGCATCAATAAAGGTTGCATTTCCGATCGAACAAGAGAGGATGGAATCTTCAAGGATTCATCCAACCTATGGATCAGGGTTTTATTTCAAAGCATACTATTCACACATAACACTTACTCAGGCATTGTTTGCAGCAGACATGAGAAAAATTTAATGTTAAGAGCTTTTTGGAAATCTTACAATATTTACCATGCCATCTTAAACATTAATAAGGCCTGGCTGGAAATTATTAAAAGTTGTTTAAATGGCATATGGAAGAAAATATGCCCACAGCATGTAAAAGGCTTCGAAGGATTTGAAAAAGATGAATCATACGAACAGGTTACAGATAAGATTGTAAAGCTTGCAGAGCTACTTCAGTTGGAGGTTGATGCCAATGACTTGGAGGAGCTAATGGAAGAAGATAAGAAATTATCTAACAAAGAACTTATTGACTTGTAAGCAACGATGGCGAGAAAAGAAAATACTGAAGAGACTAAAGATGAAACAAATGAGGAGTGTGACGCTTCATCACCAGAGAGATGGCAATGGCAAGATTTCAGAAGATGGATCCTGACAGCTAATGATTCTTAAAAGTTAACAGAGGGGTGAATGCTTGCTACAAAGAAAGCTATGAAGAAAAGAAAAAAAGCCATCATCCAGTAATCTATTAATATGTTCATTCATAAGGTTGAGCGGCCAACCCCCTCTAAATCTCCACAGCTAGAGACACTGATTCTGGCAACGATGCCTGAGGGGTAAAACTTGCTGACATTATGCCCGTCCCCTCTCCTTCATCCAGCGAGTGAATCATCCACAAGCTGAGTGAAACGCTTTAGGCAATGTAAGTGTATTTTTCGTATCTATTTTATAATTTCTAATCAAATTAGATAGCAAGGGATATAAAGCATAATAAAGTATGTCTCTGATGAATTGGTGGCACCTGAAACGTCAGTTTAACTACGCCGTGTTTCGCCACGGTGATAGGGATATGCCTGTAGAGAGAAGAACAGAACTAAACATGAAAGAAACCATTTCAGGTTAAATTAGGGATTCAAACTGAAGGAAATTTCGTTTATAGTTAGATTTTCTTTAGAAATGGAGGAACCATTTAGAGATAGATAAGCTGAAATAGTTAACCACTCAACTGTTTGCAAGAAAGGAATTATACAGAAAATTGCACAATCTTAAACAAATAGTTATACAAACTGTTTTCATCAAAATAAATTATGCAGATGCAAAATATACAAAATTATACAAATACACAAAGAAATCATTACTTATTCACAAAAGGAAAAAGGGGGAGGGGGAGATAGCAAGGGATGTTTAATTATATATTCTCTTTAGAAAATAGTGAGGCATCTCAAGTATTAACATTGCTGATACTGCTACCACCGGTGGTCAGCACTGCCAGCAGCTGTAGTTCCACACCCCCTAAGCCATGATCAATGCTCTGCCAATGCCATTATGCCATCTATTTTGTGCTTCTCGTATTAATTTGATTATAAGGTGTTTGTATTGGCACTTGTCTTAATCATTTTATTGTACATTTCAAAGCACACTTTTGTAATTTTTCTTGTTTGTGAAATGTTTGTATTTCACACATACAAACATTTTATTTCCATAGTGTTTTCACCAGTGTTGATCTAACTAATTTGAAGTCAGTCTTAAACAAATTATACAATAAATATAAGCATATAATAAACTGCAAACTAGGATATTGGAATAATTTAATCACCCTGTGTATCTCCAATAATTTCATCTTTGATGGTAATACAGTTTACCCACAAACAATGGGAATTCCTATGGGCAGTCCTGCCAGCTGTGTCATAGCCAACCTCTATCTATACTGGTCAGAAACTTCACTACAACAGAACTCTGTATGTTTAGATTGATGATTTATTTGTAATAAACTGCCCCAATTTCCTACAAGATTTTGCTAATATATATCCTCTAGAGCTCACCCTGGAAACAACCAACTGCAATAACCTTACTGTCAATTACTTAGATCTGGACATTGATATTAATAGCTCACAAACTACAATCAATATATACAATAAACATGATGCTTTCAACTTTAATGTAGTTAACTTTATCCACTGGAACTAACATTTTGAAAAAGGTACAGTCTGACGTTATTCTTTTGCAATGCAGCAGGATAGCCACCATATGCAAGATCTTGGACAACCAGCCTACCTTTTATTACTATTTCAATAAAGCACTGCTTATCATTAAGGATAAAAATATTAACCACCTAACTAATATCCACAATATAATAGAAAGCTGATATTCTACTGCTTACAGGCTTGTACATATTGTACAGTTTATACTCCCAGCCTCCTTGGTGTCTTACAGTCTAGAAAACTTGTACCCACCAATTGGCTACCAAGGGGGTATTGGTTTTTTTATATATACTAATTTAAACTTTAACTTGATTTTTAATTAATTTTAATTTTTATTTAATTTTAGTTTGATTTACAAAACTGACCTAAACACATCAAGTATACTTCCAGAACTATGATCAGGATTCTACTAGGGGAATGGGAAATTCAACCACAGACTGCCCAAGCCCAATTATTTCACTCTTATTCTGAACTCTTTTCACTGTCTTACTACCCTATATTTTTATTTCTCGTGAGTCATTAGTTTACCAAACACAATATCGAGATGCTATTTCTCTACTATAGCACACTTTTTTCTTGCCTGCACAAAGTTTAGCGAATGTTTACCGCTACTTTGAAAGTTTATCATTTCTTTTCTATCCTAGGATATACTACATTTATTTAGTACTGATTTTCTAACCTACTCTTGTAATTTTAATTTTGCTTGACTTACTGTTTCTGATTTCTAATGCACGGAGTAGTCATGGTAAGCTATAAATACTTTGAATTGGCTATTAGTAATCTTTTGGCTTCACATCTCCGAAGTACGGAGACAAAAGAAAATCTAACTCTAAACAAAATTTCCTTCAATTTGAATCCCTAATTTAACCTGAAATGGTTTCTTTCATGTTTAGTTCTGTTTTTCTCTCTACAGGCATATACTGATGCAACTCCTGTTTGTTATTTCCTTTTTCTAGGCGCCTCCGTAGCCAGGTGGGAAGGAGCAGCAGTGTGTAGCACACGCATCTTGATTAGACCGGGGTTCAAGCCTGTCACCACCAAATACAGAGGATGCGGAAAGGTCAAGGAATGACCACCGCATATCCCCGGAGCAATATGGCCTTAGTTGCTAATGCTCCTGAAAACCAAATAACAAACGATCCTTTTTCTATCTATCTCTTTTTTTCCTGCCTCTCTTGGGTTAGTCGTGAAATATACGTATGCTTTTCTCTTATTTATTGCTACTTTTTGGGCCTTACTTCCACTACTGCTAAATTCAAAATGGCTTCACCATTCCGACCATGTGCTACGTATATTTCATGTTAGAAACAGAGGCCTTACTTCTTGCTGTCTTTCCCGAAGAAGACGTTAAAATCATGGGATCTTCATCATTAAGTATTTCTTTTTATTATTTTTTATTTCTTATTTTTATTTTCCTGTACTTTCTGGGTTTCTCTGTAGTTTCAATTCCCGTTTTGTTAGCATGTTACCCTTTCTCTTCCTCAGTTTCTACCAACTTATATTCCACTATGGTCATTGGGTTTATTCTGCTAAAATTTGCAGTGTCCCTTGTCCAAAACCCATTTAAATAAATTTATTGTAACTTTCCTCCACAACCTCTTATTGATACATTGTGCATATATATATATACAGTCTGTCCTCGTATAGCACGATAGTTGCGTTCCTAGAAACTCTCGTGCAATGCAAAATCGTGCAATATAAACAACAGGCCCTATGGGAAAAGTAGGGTTAGGTGCCGACCACCCAAGATTGAACACACATTTGGAACCAAAACATTAACAAACACAATAAATAATCGGGTAATTTTAATCGTTATAAAATACTTACGTATTTTATAATAATTTTATTTTACGTATTTTAATCATTATAAAATACTTACGTATTTTATAACGATTAAAATACGTAATAAAAATAATATTATATTATAATAAAGTATTTTTAGTATTTTTTGATACTAAAAAAGTATTTTTTACGGATAAAATACGTATTTTATTCATAAAAAAATTATTATATTAAATAAAATAGTCGTAATAAAATACTTACGTATTTTATAATACGTAAGTATAAATTATAATACGTAAGTCGTAATAAAATATTGCTAATGCTTTTGCTTCTATCGTAAGCAAACTTGCTTTTTGTTTGATTTTCTATCCAAAGAGATGACAGCCGTTCCATCTCTTCCAATTCTTTGTGTCTTAATCTAACGGATTTTAATTACACTTTGAGTTGTTCCCGCTATGAAAGTTGTTTTTATTTTCTCTGCATTCTTTGTAATTCTCCGCGTTGCCTCATTTAGGTCTGTAGCACGTGCAATATCACATGGTCTTTCATTTCGCTCAAAGCGTTTCACAATTTCATATTTTTTCTCTATCGACAGAAGCGGACTGGCCATAAGCCTTACGGGGGAAACCACGGTGGGCCGGAGGCTGGTGTGATTTTGGCCATAAACCGTAGTATGAGGCCACTACAAATTTTCCCAGGTAAGAATTTTTGACCCAGTCCGCCTCTGTTTATCGATATTGCTTCTATTTTTTTCTCTCTCTGAATCTGCAGTGTCTTAGCCAGGACGCTTCCTTTTCACACCTTTTAAATATTTTACTAATTTTTAGGGAATAAAGCACAATTACAAACGAGGCGGCACGCTTGATACACAGAAACAAAGCTGCGCGTGTGTAGCAACTGAATAAACAACACCGTAAAGGCCGAGATACACTATTAACACCTCACATTTTATTAAAGCACATTTCTGGGGGTTACTACCATAAAACAATAAAAACAATTTCCACTTGCGTTTCTGTTAGTGGAATCTGTTATAAACTGGTAGTAAACTCCATCTAATTGCATTTGCGATTATATCGATAGCTGGAATTGTGTTGGTTTTTACGTTATTATGGTGTATATCATAATACAATCCCTTTCACTGATATAAAACACATAAATACATTTTCAGAATCTTCTTCGTTCCTATCGTGTTGCGTTCAGTTGGGGTGATGCCGCATTCGACTGCCATTTCTTGTAAACACAAAGGCGAATCGTGTATAAGCGAATTCGGTTCGTGTTATATAAGATAACGTTCCCCTATTTATAAATCGTGTATGATCGAATTCGTGTAATGCAAACACGTGTTATACGAGGACCGACTGTATGCACAAACTAATGTATGTGCATATATTACTATGTTTTGTAAATTAAATAAATAGATAATGATCGAGACAATGAATTTTGTATATAAAAATTAGCAAAAAACAATGAGTACCTAATTTTATAGCAACAGCAGCAGCTGCCAATGAAAAACATTTGTTTATATTATGTTGAAACTGAAAATAGAAGCACAGAGCAGAAAGAAAAAATACAATATAGAGTGGCTGGTTTATCAGCATATTTCAGTTAATTCTATGTAAACAACAAGTATCGCTTTCAGAACTAATTGAACTAAAACTATTATCAGGGAGGTAAACAGAAGAAGATTCCCTAATATCAAAATGGCAATTAACATCTATAAATATTTCACAGATGAGCCTGCATGTGCCACCAATGTCTAGTTAAAGTTTTTCTTTCTTTTCAAGTAAAATATGATTAATAAAATATTTTACCTTGATTTCAACCATTCTTGTCTTCATATTAACACGAATTTGAAGATGAAGATTTTCTACTATGGGAGTGTAAATTTTCATCCAGTTTTCCTTTAGTGGAGTATAACGATGAGCTGGAATAGGTACTCTTCTAGTTTCTTCTTTGCCATCCTATATAAAACTATTTTGTTAATATTAGCTACATATAAACTAAAAGTACATCTCTCTCTCTCTCTATACGTATATTTTAAGGAAAAAGCAATTTGATTCTTGGAAACGGAGTTACAAAAAAAAAAAAAAAAAAAACCCTCCTAAATTTCATAAAAAATAAAGATTTATTCCATCAAAAATTAAAGAAAATCAAGGCATTATACTTAATTTTTGTTGAAAGATATCAACAAACAAGACAAATCACTAATGCTCCCAGTTCTAGAGTAAGCACATTTTTCTAATTAAAAATAGACAATTTTTCAAAAATATGAAGCAGCAATTATTAGCCTATTTTCGAAAATTGAAATTGGCTTATGAAGTCATATTTGTGCATCTGTTTATCTTCTAATTATTTTTGTTTAGAATGTGATTATAACTTATATATGATATAATCCAGTTGCGATATATCACAACAGGAAGTATTCCCCATTCTTCAGAATACGTGATATATCTGCATTTACAGTACAGAGTTGAGATTGTACATTATTCTGACAAGTATTTTTACTCCTACCATTTGAAAACAAAATAACTACCATTCAAATTATTGCTAAATACATTTAGAACTCTTGTATTTAGAATTAAATTACTCACCTTTTGCATAAAGTTCAGAATTACGTGATAGTATCCATTTACAAAACCATCAGTTGATTCTGGCCCGCCTCAGTGTAATTTAATTAGCAGAGATTAAGCTTATTTTACAGGGATCCACAGCTCTGTTGCACCCACCACCAGCACCGTAGGGCAACAAATTTTCCACAGCACCTTCGTTGCCCTACGGTGCTGCTGGTGTGTGAATGTAAATGGATACTACCACATAATTCTGAACTAGATACAAAAGGTGAGTAATGTCACTAAAATTTGTTTCTAAGTTGTGATGTATTCAGTAGATAAAGTAAAAGTGTGTGGGGAGATATGAATTAATGAAATTTTTGAATATTAGATACAAGAACAAAACAAGTTCCTTGACATAAAGTGCCTCAACAATGCCTCCAGTCAATAGCTGGCAGAGTAGAGACAGCATGATTACACACTAGCTGATCTGGATGTTTCCTACAGAGTTACAATACGTTCAGTCAGGTGGACTATCTAGCAGCTGACCTGGGAAAATGTTTTAGAGCTGTACACAGAAAACGTAAGGAATAATGTCTTGTCGCAATGACCTCAAAAGACATCACCATACCATGATACAAGAGAATGGAGTTGGGTTGCTGGACTAAACATGGGTTTGTCACTTCAAGTCTCCAATAAGAAAATGCATCATCTACCACCTAGTATGGCCTTATGACACATACATTCCTGTATGATGCCACATCCCAACCCCTGCTTAAGCTGTTCACACCTAGGTAGTCACCTCCAGTATATTAGATGTGGTATTTCAGACTGTGCACATATAGGTATATCATGGTCACTAACAGTCCCACCATTGTGAAGGCATAAGTACATTTCGTTGATACAGAACTTTTGGACTGCAACAAAATTCAGCCCACTTGACTCACAAGTGGGAATTTGATATCAATCCCCAGATAGAAAGTCCTAGCTACCAATAATAAGAGTCTGTGACAATCAACAGGTACCAATGGGTAACTTCAGCAATCTTTGGTAAATGCTTAACTAGACTGGTAGAACAGTGTCAAACTCTGAAAAGACCATTTAAAGAAGTTACATGTGATGAGAAAAGCCATATGAGTACTTCTTAAAGATGCCAAATAAAAATTACAACAAACAGTCACTAATAAGCGGCACCGACTCATGTCCAAACAAGTTCATGATCCAAAAAATGTAAAAGAAGACAAATTAATGAGCTCCTAAAAAAAAAAACTTAATCACAAAGTTCTGTGCATGTGATCAAAAGTTGATAATTTAGCCTTTTGAACAAAGCAGTTTTGTGCATTACTATGTTATTTCAATGTGTGAACATCTGGAACAGCTCTCCATTCAAATATACCTCTCATCCATTTACTGAGATCGTTACTCCTTGATAGTTGTTAAATTTTCCATTTCCAACTTGGAAACTGGTTATCAAAGTAGACTGAACCAAAAGGGTGATTCTGCTTTATCATAAACATTTATACTGCTAAAGTCACAAAGTCTAAAACAAGAGAAGATTCCATTCTCATTCAGCAAGTACCTCCTTTTTGTCACATGTGATTACATGGCACAAGTTCTTACTGAAAAATGTTCTTATAAATGCTGAATTAGCACAAAGTTTATCAATTGGCAGTGCATTATTTTCAAATTTGAAAATAATGTATTTCTCACTGAAGTTAAAGAAATAGCTGAATCAAACAATATTTTTCAGTGCAATTGCTGTCAGTTTCTGAGTGAGAACTTAAAGAACTATTATGGAAGAAAGAACTGATGTATTGTGGTCTTTGATTGAGGAATTGACAAGTGCAGAAATTTTGAAATAACAAATTTAACCAGTTCAGATTTTTTTTTCTTTCTGATGAAACTTTTGTAAATACCCTTGACAGCTAAGTCAGCAGAGCCATTGTTATAATCAAAACTTTCACTCAATAATCTAAAGATGGAAGTCTGTAACAGTATCTTTCTCATAGTCTGAAAACTGTGCATGTGTATTCACATTCATGTATTTTTATGGATTAAATTAAAATAATAATAACTAGAGGGCTTCACCCCCTGCTCACTTTGCTTGCTAACCCCTGTGTATGCCTTTCTATGTAAAATGTAGAGGTATGACAGAGTAAGTCAAATCTTTTCTATGTAAAAGGCACACCTGCACTGATCAATATCTAATCAGGAAATGACCTATGTAATTTTTTACCTGTGCATTTGTAGTGACATAATTGCTCCACCCACTTGTACCATGTGACCTCTTCTCCCATTGGCTACCCCACCCTCCACCACTCTCAAGGTTGAATAAATATCACTATGTAATTATTTTCCTGCATTTACATAGGTCACTTAGGAAAAGGCCTTTTGTTTCAAGTTCCATAATGCATAAGTAATACTGTTGCATCCGAAAGAGCAGGTCTAAAATATTTACAAACTATACAAATATTTAAAATATTTACAAAATACTAAACTATTTACAAATATACAAACTATATCGGGATGATTGGTCCCTTCATCAGCTGACATTAATATACAAAAAAGTTACAATGGAATATCAAATAATGCCAGGCGTGGTCTTCTATTAGACAGTGAAGCACATGCACAAGGTTGGTGAACGTTACGGAGGCAGTTGTCTTGCAATGCGCCGAACGTTTGTATGCATCCCACATACGCACTCTACATTATCAACAACAATGTGTCTGATTCTGCCCAGTAACCCATTTGTGTTCCACAATTATTCACTATGTAAATAGTGATTCATCTGTCAAAGAATTGCAATACCAAGACTTTTTTTTAAACAAATATTTACTTGACATTAATAAAAGCATTTTCAAGAAGGCAAGTCCTGAACATTTAGACTATCTTCAGTAATAAATCTCTTAGGTTTGGGAAACATTTCCAAGAAAAATATCTGAACAGTTGTGGTAACCTTTCATTCCACTGAATGAAAGACTTGTTTATAAGTCATGGCTCCAGCTGTAACCATGTTAGTTGACTTTCAGTTACAATATTATGCTAAACAGAAGTATAGTGTAACTTTGATATAATGCATCTCTTCATACCATGGTTTTGGATATATCACAGGTTTTATCGTGTAACCCAAAATGAATTATGAAAAAAAAAAAAAAAAGTATTGCGTTCAAAGAAGTAGCAATTTCATATTGGAAATTGGAAAGAGCTATCTATGGTGTATCTATACCTATATTTAATAGTATAATTTTAAGCTCTTATATTATTATGCCTTGTTGCATTTATATTTATTAGAGTAATTATTTAACTTAAATAAAATTGCACTGGTACAACCAGTTCACCACCCAAAAGCACTACTAGGAGAACAACTTTTACACTGCATGCAGGGAGAAGGAATATGATTTTTGTTTATGCAAACAATTCCAATATCCATGTGAAATGGCACACACCACACGATTTTATTATAAAACTAAGTATAACTTGCATAAACATTTTATTTTTTTGAAATAAAGATTACGTGACATTTATTTCATATGCATTAAATAAATGAATAAATAAGCTCATATCTTCTTACCAACAAGACGTCTTTTCTTAATGGAGGAAAATGTGGTCGGCCCATGTTTTCTTCCATTTGTTCATCATCATGTCTTCTTTTCCTGTTGGTTTTTTTTAAATACTGAAAACTGGTGTCTGAACTCTGGACTGCCATTTATCTAAAATAAATAAATGATATAAATAAAAAGACATATTTTGAAAGTACAGTAGTGCTAAATCTAATTTTTATTGACAATTTTTTTTTTATTATCTAGAAATTCAACCTGAATAATCAAATTGAGATATAAATTTAAGCAAACTATGATAGAAATTAATGTATAACCAGTAAACACTATCCACTTCATTTGGACATATCTTCTAATAATTTGTCCAATCCTCCAATAAATTTATTCAAAGACCCACTTCACAACACCTGGTGAAAGTTTGGTCCAACAATAACTTTTTGGTTGAAAGCAAATGAAGAGCACAGGAGATGAACAATCAGTCTAATTCGGGATGATTTTAAATTAATAGTACCATCTAATGGTACCACAAAAAAAAATTTCATCAGACCATTAGTAAAATTATAACAAAAACGTGTGGCACATCTCTTTTAAGTACTGAAATTCCCTAATAAGTATGCTTGTTGTATGCACAAATGTACTACCATCAATAAAAAAAATTTAGTGGATTGTAACAACTAAAACATGTAAAGCTGATCAGACTCGAGGAGCACTATTCCTGTCTTATAGCACCGTTTTCAAAAGTCATGCAAAAGAAGATTTGTGGAGAAGTATAACCTTTTTATTTTATAAAAAGGTAATTTTTTTGTGTGACAATATTGGAGATGAATTCTGATTGGGCACATAGAATCTTGGTGAAACTCCATATTCCTGTAAGTTGGTTAGGGGTACATAGATTAACTCTTCATTACTCATGGCCCTAAATGAAACATATACTTGTGTGGCATCTGTGAGATTCCTTTTGTTAGAATTATAAAAAAATTAATTTTTAGCTTTTTTTTTTTTATTTAATCAAAAATAGTGTTCTGTAAATTATGATTTGCTACTCTCAACTATAAAATGTGGAACAAAAATAAATGAGAGAAACCAATAATAATAATAAACTTTATATATACAGTATATATATTTTTAGAATTTCAAGTCATCCATTCCCCAAACTGAAACACAGATGCTCAGAAGGCAACTGGAATGCAACATGAATGTCTGCATTTTTGTCAGCTGATTGTAACAGTTCTTGCTGGCATCTCACAAATGCCATGTGGAAACGGGAGCATTGACTACATGACACTTGCTAAAAAGTGTCTTTTTAAAAAGGTGGCATCTATTAGATGGCATGTTAGTAGCAAAGGATTGAGAATATTAAAATTTTGATATTTAAAAAAATTTAAGACCAATCAAGAATGCAAAGCTTGAAGCGGTGATTGTTTTTTTTTTTTTTTTTTAGGAGCATTAGCAACTAGGGCCATATTGCTCCGGGGGAATATGCGGTGGTCATTCCCTGACCTTTCCGCATCCTCCGTATTTGGTGGTCACGGGCTCGAACCCGGTCTAATCAAGAAGCGTGTGCTACACACTGCTGCTTCTGCCCACCTGGCTACGGAGGCACCCTTGAAGTGGTGAAACCTACATTTAGTCTCCAGAGAAAATGTTCCAGTCAAGCCTCCCCCAACATTTCCATCATGTAGTATGATTGATGTACTTTGAGGTTATGATGAAGACTTGGGCAAGATCCAAACTTCTTTACATTTCGAGGGTACAGCTCAAAAACAGCGTTTGCAGGCCAATCACTAGTTAGTACACCGGAACGAGCCTATCGGTAACTCTCTAGGAGGCTTCCAAATCAGCTAGTGTATAATCTTGCTGCCTCTACTCTGCCAGATAATGACTGGAGGGAGTCCCAGTAGTGTGTATGCAGTGGGGGGGGGACATCGTCAAAGCCACATTATGTCAAGGATCTGGGTATATTCTTACCATGTGTACGCCATATCCAAAAATTTCATTACTGCATACAGCATGTCATGTTCCCCCCCACTTTTTCTTACTATTGAATACACCACGAATTGTCAAACTAAGAGAGCAAATTTATCTACCAAAAGATCTAAACCTCCTAAACACCTCCTTGTTCGTTTCACAAATATACATGGTCTCAGTTCCAACCTCAATGATGTCCATTTCCACTTGCAGTCTGCCAAACCCCATGCATTTTTTCTCACAGAATCTCAGTTATCAGTTGATTCAACCACTGCTCATCTCAGTTGCCTAAATTATTCACTGTATGATTCCTTTCGCATCAAAGGTGGTACTTATGCATATGTCCATTCCGATATTCCCCATCAGAGACTTGGTAATTTGTAATCTCCTCTTATCGATCTTCACTGGCTTAAAATCACTCTACCATATTCAGTCAAATTCATCTGTCGTCTCTACCATTCTCCCAACTCCACTAATCACTTGAAACTCTTGAAGATTTCCTCTCTTTGTAACTTTGGAAAAAGTTGGACTTTCTCCAGTCCAACTTTCCTAACACTGAGGTAATTTTCCTTGGTGATTTTAACATTCACAACTCCAGCTGGTTTCTGTTTTCTAGTCACACTGATCCAGGTGGTTGCAATGCTGAGGCTTTTGTAATTACTAATGACCTCGCACAGATTGTTCATTTAACTACCAAAATACCAGACAATCCTAACCAAACAGCCAACAAGCTCGATCTTCTTCTCACAAACGACCCTTCTAAATACACAGTTGAAGTGAGCGGTCCTTTATCACCTAAGATCACAACTGTGTGACTGTCTCTACTCCAATGGCACCTTTATCTCATGGCTATTCCCAACCTCGTGTTGTTTGGCATCACAAGAATGCAAAATGGGATGACCTGCGAGATTTCTTTTCTTCTTTTACTGTCAGACTATTGTTTCAAAACTCCTGATGTCAACGTTTTCTCAGGTCGTATCAGTGATATTATTCTTGTAGGAATGGAATACTTTATTCCACACTCCGCCTTACAATCTTGTCCTTTTCTGCAAATATAATTACTGTTACACACAATACATATTCTTCAGTTGTATGAAATAAAAGCACTCAAACAAGTTTCATATGCATGGAAAAATAAACACCACATCAACAGGATTTTTTATTGCCCATTTGCTTTAATGAAGTCAGAAAACCAAAGCTTGCTAAGAAAAAATTTTTGGTTTTCAACAATAATAATTGTCTCAGTATTTCATTGTGAATAATATTACATGTAGGAATAGAATTAATAATTATATATATATATATATATATATATATATATATATATATATATATATATATATATATATAGTATGGAAATGTTTTTCCTTATTAAAAAAAAAAAGTTTAAAACTAACAAAGGTACAGTGGAAAGATAGCTATAGTATAAGAAAAGTTCAATTATATTCCCAAATTTTGATAATTAACACTTTTTCATATGGGGCACTGATAGTTTAGTTTTGAAAATGGTTTCTCAACCTAAGAAACTATTTTGTTTACTTGCATAGAACCCCAGGAGCTCACATCTGTTATGGGCTTGGCACACCCAGGGTCCTGAGCTGGATATCATCATTCTTCTCTTTCTTGGTGATTCCCTTCTACTTTTGACTCTCTATCTCTCAGGGTTAACTCGGGAATTTTTTTTTTTTTTTTTTTTTCCCGGCTGGTGCAGCATAAGCCTTAGGCTTCCTTGCACCATATAGCTAATAATAAATCTTTTTTGAACTTCGCGAAACCCCAGGGGCTCACACCTGGTGAGTATGGGCTCGGCACACCCACGGCCAGCTGGATATCATCATTCTTCTCTTTCTTAGTGATTCCCTTTCCCTCCTGACTCTTGTTTTCTCTCTCAGGATAATTCGGAATTTTTTTTTTTTTTTTTTTGCTGGTGCAGCATAAGCCTCAGGTTTTCTTGCACCATATGGCTAATAATAATAATAATACGGGTGCCTCCACAATACGAGTTCAGTTCACACAGTCTGTTTTTGTAACGCTAGGTTAAAAAAAAAACGGTTGTGGCCACCACTTAATTAAAAATTGCCTTTTATAACAACAGTAGGATCAGCTTTCGCCAATCACTGAAATTACTTAAATAAAACCCAATCGAAGCACTATTAATACTTACTTTTCTGATCTCCTTAACTGTATTTAAAGAGATTGGGAAACCGTTAATCAGCACAATAACAACGAATTTAACCACTACATATACCTTCTTCAGAAAAACGTGTAACAATTTCGTAAACTGCTTTCTGGAACCAAATCATAAATATTGAAAGCGATACGCCACACAGCGGTTAAAATTTGAAGATATATATGAATTGGGAAAAAAAATGGTAATAAGTAAATGTATGCATAATAATGTGAAATACGGAATTGAATGATAATATTAAATATTTTCTTTTAGTATGAAATTCACTTAATATGAAAATATGTATTAAAGTTTACTTAACTACAATAATTTGAAAAAATATAAAAATGCTTTTTTTTTCTACTATGATACTATGATATGGTTACAAAGGAACTGGCTGCATAAAATAATTTTGATATCACATACTTGAATTTCAGGAAAGCTTTTGACACCGTTGTGCATGGAAGACTACTATACAAATTGGAGCAGTGTGGTGTTAAGGAAAAGTTGCTACAATGGATAAAAGGGTGGTTGAGTAGGAGAAGACAGAGAGTGGTAATCAATGGATGCTGCTTTTCGTGGATTATTGTTATTAGTGGAGTCCCACAGGGTTCGGTGTTGGGCCCACTGTTGTTTTGTTTATATATCAATAATATCGATGAAGGTATATAAGGCTTAATGTCCAGGTTTTTAGATGCAACAGGATCTAGAAATTTTGGGCAGATGGGCTGAGCAGTGTCAACTGAAGTTTAACATTGACAAATGCAAAGTACTGCATATGGGCAGAAGTAACTCCAGAGACTGTACCAACTGTGCGGTACTACACTTAGGGTGGTAAAAAATGAAAGAGACCTGGGAATAATTGTGCAGTCACATGAAGATTTCTAAGCAATTCAGAAGGGCTGCCACAGTAGGTCATGGGGTATTGTCAATGATTCCGAAAAAAGGAGGTGATTGTCCCTTTCTATAAAACAATTGTCAGGCCACACCTTGAGTACTGTGTATCGGTCTAGAGACCTCATTTTAGAAAGGATGTCGAGGTGCTTGAGTGTGTTCGGAGAAGGGCAACAATATTGGTGAGGGGTTGCAGGGGTTCTCTTACCAAGAAAGGATTAAGTTCTTCAAATTGCAGCGGCTTGAGACTAGGCATTAGACAGCAAGGTTCCCCCGAGTGGGGAACCTTGCTGTCTTCGCCTGATGGGATTCTTCCGCTTCCGCACAGTACGAACCTTCGGGGGCATAAATTCAAATTGAGGAAAGACAGTTGTAGAATAGATGTGCGGAAATTTGCCATTAGCCAGCAGGCAGTTAATTGCTGGAACAAACTTCCATCTGTCATTATGGGATTTGTGAATTTTTGACATTTGTGAATTTTTGACATTGGGTGGGACATTTGCTGGTATACAGACAGAGTAGGAAGGGAGAATGAAGACTTGGGGGAAAAGTCAGAAGTATTGGGACAATACAGTACGTGTCCCCAAAAGCTGTGGCACAGGTCCAAGCCCCACCAGGAGCAGAGAAGCGGGCAGTGGCAGGAGACGTAAGAAACAGGAAACCGTCTCCCACCTGCCAGGGAATTGGGAATTAAAGATGAATAGCGCTAGGGAGTCCTATTCAGACCGCCATGTGGCGTGCCGCAGGTAATTACTGCATTTATGTCCAGTCCAGGTTTTTTGTCAATTGTTTGCATGCACTCATCTTCGTCGGGTAAACCCTATGACTGTGTCTAACGAAGTTTTTTTGTCACTTTGCTATTTTCTTTGATCTTTGTTGAGTGATTTGATTCGTTTGTGACCTCGCTTCGGTCGGGATTGTCTTCTTCCATGCTCATCTTGATTTCCTCTTGCTCTTTGCAGCCTTGTGGGGTTCAGATTTTCTTCGAGTATGCAATTTCTTTTTATTCACTGTGAATGGCAATTCCATTTTTCTTCGGTTGAAGACTTCTCATGCAAACCGACTGTAAGTCGCGTAGTCGTCTTCTGTGTCCAAGAGATGGTAGGCTTAGTTTTTTGGTATGTATAGTATTTTAGTTATTAGCACGAATCTTGTGTTCCTCATAGCACTCACAGTCCTGCATAATATGATGCATGGTTCAGGCTCACCACAGGTGCAAGTTAGCTCCTCCGGGTGTTTCTTGACCTTTGGTGTTATTAAAAAAAAGGCAGAATAACACCAAAGCTAAAGAAATACCCAGAGGAAGCAAAATAACACCAAATGCCAGCGTCCTGAAAGTACTTCTTGTCTGGGATAATGGATCCATTACCTGACAGTGACTGTTGACATTGGCGACCTGATCGGAGGGCTCTTGCCCAGTTCATTTTTAATCTCCATCCCTTGGACAAGTGGGGACGGTTTTCTGTCCCTTCCCCTCCCTGCTCCCCTCTTTTCTCCTGGTGGGGCTTATCCTCACTGACCAGGTTCTCTTCCCTTTCATCCCCAAGTTTCAACCTGTCCCACCCCTCTTCAGACTCTACCCCTACTTTAACTTGTCTCGCATTTTTTTTTTAAATATTTTATCTATTTATTTTTATTTTTTTATTATATTATTTTACTTATTTTTTTTTAGGCCCTTGCCTCTGAAAACTTCGTCAATTAGCTGGCAGGGCCTGCCAGAGTACTTAAACGATCTTTTTACTGTCTCACCTACCTCCTCGGGGCAAAGTGTGGGCAATGGGGGAGTCCCACTAGGGGCCCAACTGCTGAATGGTTAGAAGAACAACATAATATGACAATACACACATTACACTTTTTAAACCTCTGGCCTTCAGAGAGTTCTGTGATACACAAACCGGAGATGGAGCAACCCCTGGAGCCGTTAAACATCGAACACTTTACACTTTACAATTTAATTCCGGTTGAATCCATGTTGTTTGGTGATTACATATTTCGTAGTTCGGTGATTCCAGGTTTCATAGTTTGGTGATTCCAGGTTTCGTAGTTCGGTTTGTAGTGCCTCAAAGTTCGTTTATGCAACAGCCTTTCGTATAGTTTACTCAGGGTAGTCAGGTAAAGCTATCGGTCGGTAGGAATCCGGTTGTTCTGGTGGCGTTTGAGGGATCTTTAGTATGAGTTTCAGATTTGCTGTTTTCCAGGAGGTTGGAAATTTCCACGCTTGCATGCAGCAGTTTAATCGTTTGAGCAGGAGGCCAGGTATGTGTTCTACAGCCAGTTTGAACAGCTTGGGCTCCAGCAGTGGTCCCGGGCATTCCCTATTTCGAATCTGTGCCGCAGCATTTTGTAGCTCCTGCATGGTGAAGGACGGCTCCACTTGTTGCGATGTGTATGCCTCGTTCGCATGGGAGATTTCTTCCTGCTTGTCACTGAGGATGTCTGGGGGTTCTAGAATGATTGTATTTAGAATGTTATTAATTTAATCATCGCATGTCGTAGTGAGGGATTTATTTCCCCCCTGGGAAGCTTATTTGTGGTTATTTTATAGACCATTCCCCAGGGATCCTCATTTCCGGTCGCTTAGGCTAGTCGCTCCCAGGAGGCTCTCTTATTTTTCTTTATTTTTTCAGTGTAGGCATTACGTAGTTGTTGGTATTGATCTCTCAGATATGCTACCTCTGTCGGTGGCCAGGTTCTCCGCGCCTTCTTGTATTCTTTTCTCTTTATTTGGACTTGCTTTCTAGGTCTTTATAATTCCGGGGTTCACCACGGCATGGCTCCTATGGAGGATGTCTTCCTTTTCATCGCCATTTCCGTTGCAGTGGTTATAATGTAGGTGACTTTCTCCTGCATCCTCTCCACGCTTTCCATCCCGTCACTCTCCCGTCCGGTCACTTCCTGCTGTGCTTTTTATAGATGTAATATTAAGTAATGTAATATTTATGGATGTAATATAGATGTAATATCAAGATCAATATTAAGAATGGTTAAGAGTTGGAAAGTGCATGAGCACCTAACGACCAGTGATCACATGCAAAATTGTCACAGATATGCCTTTGAGGTTTTGGAGTGATACCGGTAGGTACTCGACCCATGTCACGGATTGGGAGAGGTTTCTCGCTCTGTGGCATTCCAAAATAGAACAATGTAGTGATTGGTCTGGACTGATTACATCAGAGAAGATCAAATATGTTATTATTGTATTGCAAATTGTTAGTGTGTGTGTTTCCCGAAAACTCGCCGCCTGCAAAGGTCGGTTCCATGGTGAACTGTGGAACTGTCTCGATTGCGGCGTGATGTGCAACAAGCTCGTAAAAGGTATCAACCGGAAAGAAAAAGTTTTTCCCATAGTGCAAGTGAGTTTAAGAGAATATCAAGATAAGAGGAACTCATATACCAAGAAAATTATGTTATTAAAGAAGGCATCATGGCGAAATGTTGTTGAGGAGAGGGGCTCTGCCGACTCCTGGTTTCCGGTGTACAAACTCATCACAGAGAAAATCAGTGGTGGCGAGGTGATGTCCACGGTTATGGTCTCGGAAGACTTTGGGGAGGGTAGACTCCGTCTCTTGTTTGTTGGATTGCTTGTTTTTGGAGGATTCTCAGAAGAATTCTCAGCAGAGTGTAATTGTTACTGATCGGAGCAAGCCTCCCTTCGCTTCCCTTGAGCTCGAGTTTGCTTTACAGCGGACCAGAGACGGTCGTGCTCTGGGACTGGACCGAATTGAAATTGTTGTGGTTAAGCTGATTTGTCAGGCGGGTCCTGGAATTAACTTGGACTTGTTTAATTCCAGCCTTCGAGAGGGAGTTTTCCCATCGATCTGGAAGAGGGTGGGTTGAGAATTATTATCAAGAGCCCTGAGAGGCCCATTGGTGAGCCCCGTCCATATTGCCCTATTGCCCGTTGTTGGTAAGTTGTTGGAACGGCTGGTCCTTGAGCGGCTGATGGCCCACTATGCGGCTCAGTGGCTGGCGGCCGGCAACCAATGTGGATTTAAATTTGGCTACTCTTCGGAGGATGTCATTTATCATTTAATGAGGCACGTTACTGAACAGCCGGGTCGATATGTCCTGGGCTTGTTCATAAAATTTAGGGGGGGCGCTTGATGTTCTGGGGTGGAACAGTGTTCTCCGCAGGGTTAGAGCATCCCTTTGAGGAATCTTTACCGCCTTCTTGAGGATTATCTTCATGGAAGGCAGGTAATGATTAGAATTCCATTTGTTCAATGTGAGAAAGAAGTCCATAGAGGCTGTCCACAGGGTTCAGTCTTGGGGCTGACACTCTGGAATTCGGTTCTTGATGAGTTCCTATTGATTCAGCATGCGGACGGCACGCACATCGTGGATTATGCAGATGATGTAGTGATTTTGGTAAGTGGTGACTCATGCCGATCACTTGACGAGCGTACAACAGCTTTTCTGTCTCAGTTTATAAACTGGGCGAAGCTGCATAAGCTGCAAGTTTCTCAGGAAACATCTGTAGCGGTTGTTCTGAGGGGACGCTCAGTTGGACTCGACCACCTGTTTGCCGTTCTGGTGATTTCTCGCTTAGAGTGGTGAAAAAAGTTATGTGCCTGGGTGTTGTCGTGGGGGGGGGGACTGTCATTTGAGGCTCATGCCATATATGTGTGGGACAAAGTGAAACGGTTCTTTGCCAAGCTCCAGCGTGTAACACGTGTAGATTGAGTATTGTTCCACAGGCTTTCCCGTCATATTATGCGCTTGCCTATCAATGTACTCGTGAACCACTCGCTACAGCAAGACCGCACAATATCATGTGATTCCAGAAGCCCTAGGTTTTAAGTGATCTCTCTAGCAGTTTAAGTTAGGACAAATATATCTAGTGTTCTACATTTACTCTGCGAAGTAAAGAGCAAATGGCAACATCTAGACGCGTTGTGTTTTTCATCCCGGGACACCTCTTAGCTAAGGGCTGACCCGAAATGCCGCAATTAATGATTCTTAAAAAAAATGATAGTTAGTGATTTGCATGTATTTAAAAAGAATGATCACGACATAAATATTAACCAACGAAAAGGGTTTATTTAACATATATATATACAAATGAGTACAATATAATTGGTTGGCGCATTATGGCCACAGCTGCCAATGCGCCATAAAAAACCAAACCAATCAATCAATCAAACAATATAATTGGTACATAAGTTAGATTAATTGGTATGTAATTGTTAAGCAAACTAACTGGATACAAGCAGTATCTTGTTTTAGCAATATTATAATTTTGTAATGTTCTTCATGTGACTTTTACACTAATTCTCTATCAAGTACAAAATTCTTTGTGTTTGTCATAACATAACCTTGTTCAAACACTAGAACAGGGAATTATATTAACATAATAGTGTAACTAATATTTGACAATTAAATTAATAAGTGGCACTATCAATTAAACTGAGTTCTAAGAAAATAATACAATTGTCGGGGTATATTTATATATATTTATGTGAGGAAAGATGTCTTATAAATGCATTAAAACGTATGCAGGTAATAGGATCGGCTTTTGGGTGATTTAATACAGTTTGTTATTAAACAATAAGGGTTGTCTTACCCGAAAATATTCTGCAACGCCTCGTGGGCGGGGCGAAATCTGTATCAGACATCAATACGATTCTTTTCTCATCTTTTCCCTCGTATTATTAATTTACCTCTTCTTTACACAATGACAAAAATCGGCCAAAACTATCACCACTCTTTCCTCAGTCATGTCTTGCTCAAAGATAACTGTGTCTGTGTGTGTGTGTCCCCTTTCAAATATATCCCCTCCACTTCCCCTCAACTGCGCTCCCTAAGAATTGTGTTATTCTCACCAGTCAACTATGGGGGGGGAAGAATTAAATGGATACTGTACCATGCACGGAGTTACACAGGAGAACAGGTGACGTCACTGAGGTGTAGTATTACGGCGACCGCATCCCTGGGGGGTTTGAAAGCGAAAGTAAAGCTTATAGTCCCGTCGAAGTGACGCTATGTTTGTTGTACAGACCGTAAAAAAAAAATATCAGGCACTATTAGGCAAAATTACTTCTTGAAAGTAAGCGAAAGGGCTGAAAAGTGAAAATATTTTTCACAGTATAAAGGGGGCTTCCTCAACCTCCTTTATGATAACATCTTTACCCCAATCCTGACTTACGCGACTGGGGCTTGGAGAGGGTCGATTGATCATTCTCACGTCCGAAGGATCTTATCCTCTGCACAGACGTTTGCTTTCCTGGGGATCACCAGGTCATGAAGACTGTGGCCACTGATGCCTTATGCGTCATTATTGGGAAGATGCCAGCTGAGTTAGTGGTGGCGCAGTATGCAATGAGACGCCCTTAGGCGAAGGATTACCGGGATGATTTTTGGTGTCAGGTCGACCCGGTGGGGGAGGCTGCTGCTTTGCTTGATTTGCCAGTGGAGCGAGGGCGAATCAATGATGAATTGGGTGCCATTTGGAAATTGCAGTGGACCAAACCTGAGAAAGGTCGACATCTTTATGCCTTTATCCCTTGGTCCATGTTGTGAGTCCGGAACGACGTTCCTGGCTCCAATTCCGGCTGGTGCTGTTCTCACTGGACATGGCCTGGGGTCAAGGTTGTTCCGATTGGGGTTGTCCCCGATGGAATTCTGTGAACGCAGAGAATCTGAGACTGGCCTCTACATTCTAATGTTTTCTCCCTTTTATGAGGACTTGAGAGCGAGACTGGAGCGAGGGACACTCGCTCTTACAGAAAATAATTTGTGAAATTGTTTGAGAATTTTAACAATTTCAATTGTTTTGCAGAGTTTGCTAAATACGCTTGTCAAAGATGTAAGGCGATTTCCGGCTGGTAGTAGTCGACCTACTCCTCGTGGTGGGGACGGTAATTCGTGGTGAGAGTGTGATGGCCCGTCCCCGCCACGAGGCCAAATGGTCGATAAATATATTCTTTTGTAATTTTAGCTGACCAGTTGGTCTTGTATTTTATTTTGATTAATTAAAACCTACTGAATATAGATGAAATGAAATACGAATGAGAACCGAGTCTCATATGGGTGAGAATCCACGTGGCGACTTGGGATGGAAGCTCACTCAATTGACAAATGACAAAATGTGCTTGTGCTTTGTGGATCAATTGTTCTTGAACGAGCTCCCAGTTTGCCTTTTTGATGGCGAACCTGCTGCTCATGTATTTGCCATTTGTTGGTCTTGGCATCGTTCTCTTGATATTTAAGGTGATCCGATGTGGTCCAGGCGTTTTGCATTCTCCAATCGGTCACATGAAGTTCTATGTTTCTTGTGGTTAGCATAATGTCTATGGTTGATTCCCATAGGGTGTTACAGTATCGAAAGATTGAAGGTTTGATACTTTACAGTGAAAATAGAATTTGCTAGGAACTCCTCGAGCCTCTGTCCATTCCTGGTACCTCGTCGGTCTGGTATAGTGCTGTGCCAGACAGGAAAGCGGCAGTTTACATCGGAGCTGATTACCACTCTTTGTCTTGCTGAGTTTCTTCCACCGTTTGTGGGTAAGTGATAGCGAAATCTATTTCTATTCCGGGTCAGCGGTACAGCGAGATCACATACAGGCTTCCAACAGAGCCAATAATATGGGCACATGCTGCCCACGGAGTGCAGAGTTGTGGTATTTTTGTCGTGGTTTTCTCCGGGTTCTGTACTACCACTGCCACCCTCGGAGTGTCTTCGTTGCATTGCAGAATTTTATATCGGAGCGGGTAGCCCCTGACTTTCCCTGTGTGAGTGCTGAAATCAGCAAATTCAAATTGGACGGGACATGTTCCCATGTATGACCAAAAACCAACCTGACAAATCTTGGACGAGACTGCACTGTTCCAGGAACTGCAACCGGACTTGACCTACTTGATTTGACCATGACATCTGCAGATTTGCTGCCAGCGCCATTCTGGCGATCCGTACCGACTCACTTGCTCGGTACCTTTATTCCTTCCCCTTGACGGGCTTCTGTGTCCTCCTCCTCCGGTCTCCCTTCTTCCTCTGGTGGCATGTCCCCACCGATCTGGCTGGGATCACCTTCTCTATATTCTCCATATTTCCGAGTCTTCAGTCTCCCCCACTCTAAAACGACAGCGTATATCCCCTAAATTAACACAGCGAAATTACTAGCGTCAAAATTCCAATCTCACTCTCATTGAATCATTTTGGCCTAATCAAACTGTAGCGCTTATCCCCCTCCCTTTTTTTTTTTTTGCAATAGCCCCTTGCCACTGAAATTTTCGGAAACTAGGTGGCAGGGCTTGCCAGAGTACGGAATATAATCTACTGGGTACCTGACCTGCCTCCTCCTGGAAAGTGTGGGCAGCAGTGGTTCTATTAGAGGTGTGGGCTCAACGGCTAAGTGATCAGATGACACAGCGCAGCACGACATTACACAACAGAACTATATCCATATACTTTTTAATTCTCTGGCCGCCACAGAGTGCTGTGTTTCACAACCGATGTGGAGATGGGGGGAACCCCCCTCTGGTGCCGTTATACCCTAAATACTTTACACTTTATCCCCTCCGAGATAGCTTAACCCATGCGTCAGGCATCCACTATCTTTCCTCTTTCAAAGTCTGTTAACTCACGAGTTTATCCATACTGACATCGAATTATCGTTTACGTGAATGCAATGTACCTATATACCTGCCAGCGGTGGGTTTGTCCACCAGTGAGAGGTGTGACAACTTCGCGTTTCCCAGGAACCGGATATCCCATGAATCCTGGCCTTTGCGTGAACAAGGCGATGTCGAGAAAAAGTCGCGAGTTAAGATTAAATTTGACATTTGAAAGACACACTGGGAAGGTGTACATGTTGAGAGCCTTGTCAATTAAATTAGGCCCTAGAGAGACTGTGCAAGGCTAATGGTGTAGAACTTTTCTCTGGGTGATCTGTGTTTGTTAACAGGTTTACGGGGATGGAATACACTTAAGCAGAAAAGTGATAGCTTGAGGGGATACACAGAATAATAGATTAACTAGAGCCGCAACAGAAGTGCGAGTGACTTGCGCTGCTTCTATTGAAATATGCAGCAGCTTGGAAAACAAGGTGCTGGAGATTTCAACCCTTGCTATGTGTCATCATGGAACAAGTAAATATATATATATGCTGTGTTAGGATAACTAAGAATCAGAAGAGGTGAATATCTGCTTGCATATACACTAATGGCTAGGACCGCAGAAAATTAAAATGTCAAGAAGTTGACATTGGTGGCCAGTGCAATGTTGAGTCAATATGATGTAATATAAACAGCGGGAAAACAAAAATGAGGGTAGGAGTGTGTTATAGGCCCAAGGCTATGACGAGTACAGTGAACAACTCCACAGAGAAACAGAATGGGCCAATAAATCAAAACGTCTTCTAAGTGGGGATTTGAAATTTCCAGCTATTGAATAGAACTTGTGGTTGGTTGGTCACTCACACACACTAGATAGACAGACATTTGTGAATCTAGTGGATAACTCTTTTCTACAGCAGCATATTATAAAGGCAAAAAGAGAGAGACCAATACTCTTGATCTGACTATCAGCAGTGATTTTTTATGCATTAAGAGTCTGCAGAAAAAAGAGATGACAGGGTATTATTAATGTGAGAAAGGTGTAACTGCCATTAATGGTAAAGTAAGGGTTTTTGATCTCGTAAAGGAGACTACAGTGGCAACAACAGCAACAGTCTTTCTGAGGTTGTTGTTACATTAGGGTTTTAGACGCATTAGTGACTAAATATATATTGTCTTTAAATGACGTGTGGTAGATTTTCTGTTTGCTGGACGAAAAGGTCTCTTTCCGTGAGAAAAACCATGCTACCGTCGGTTGAGATCGACTACTCAGCCACGTTTTGAAAAAAAGGCCCATAAAAATTCCTCACGTCATGGACGGACTCAAACTCATGTCTTTTCAAGCTGGTATGGGAACGACAGCGATTCTTCCAACTGTGGTACTCATGAGGGCCCTATGCACGTGCAATAGAGTTCGTTCTGACGTACAAAAACGCTTCTTAGAACACAGCTAATCAATAATATGTTGGAAGATGATGGCATTATCTCTATGGATTGACCGGCCTCCTCCTCTACCTGGATCCTAACGAGGACCTTTGCAATACCGAGAAGTTGCATTGCAGTTCGTTCGAATTGTACAATGATATTTAATAAGCAGCAGATAACAAGAATGGAAACAGCAGATAACAAGAATGCTGATACAACAAATCAATGCACTGCAGGTGCAAAAAATGTCTGGTAGTTGCTACGGGCCATAATCATACTAAAGTCAGTTTCCATGCATATGCCGTCCACAGTGGCGAGGAAACTTTTTTCTGTAAGCTTACGGGCAGAATATGGCCCAAGAGGCCCTTGTGCCAAAAAACCCAAATACAACAACAACAACAACAAGCTTACGGTACTTTGCTTGTGATGTGACATGATCCGATAAAGATGCAGTTGTTCATTCTTGGAGTTGCTTTGACCTTTTCTCCCTGCAGTAATGGGAAATTGCTTGACAGTACATTATGAGGTGCTGATAATAGAGAGCTATTAAGTGCTCGATAATTCCTATATTCTATTATATTATGAAATCAACAGATGTTATCTTTATTTCTGATATAGGATTCTTCTTTTTCAACAAACTCTCCTAGTCCAACGCATTAACAATTCTTTGTAAAGGCGATATAAAATTTATAAAAAATTTAAACAACTTCCCCACTGTCAGAACAATAGTGCTCCAAAACCCACAGTCTCAATATTGAGTGCTCAACCCAACTCCGGTCTACAACCACCATACCTCTTTAAATTTTAATATCGATGACGTAATGTTTTCCTTGCTGGCAGAGGTATGGTGGTTGTAGACCGCAGTTGGGTTGAGCACTCAATATTAAGATTGTGGGGTTTGGAACACTATTTTTCTGACAGTGGGGAAGATGTTTAAAATTTTATATAAATTTTATATCGCCTTTACAAAGAATTGTTAATGCGTTGGACTAGGAGAGTTGGTTGAAAAAGTAGCATCCTATGTCAAAAATAAAGGTAATTCCTGTTGATTTCATAATTATGAGGTGCGTGCACCTAAAAATTTTGGAAGAGAAATTTTGAGTACTGCGTACTGCAGTACTCAAAAATTTTGAGTACTGCGTACTGGAGACCTCATTTTAGGAGGAATGTAGATTTGCTTGAGCGTGTACAGAGAACGACAACAAGATAGGTGATTTGAATGAAGCGATCCTCTTACCAAGAGAGGCTTAAGTTTTGCAAATTGCAGCGGCTGGAGACTAGGCGCCTGCGAGGTGATCTGATTGAGGTGTATCAGGCCTTGAAGAGGTTGGGCACGCTGAATTCTGATGGGATTCTTCCAATTGTTCAGATTACGAACCTATGGGGGCATAAATTCAATTTGAGGAAAGGCAGTTGTAGAATAGGTTTGCGGAAATTTGCCTTTGGCCAATGGGTGGTTAATTGCTGGAACAAACTTCCATCTGTCATTGTGGAAGTTGATAGGTTAGCATTAGCATTAGCATTAGTAGAGGCATTTGATGCAAGAAAGCAAGCTTATGCAGCATCAGCCAAAAAAAAAAAAACCCACTTCCACTTCACCCCTCTGTTCGTTCAAAATACCTGTCCAGCTGAGCCTTAAACGTATTTAGGCTATCAACCTCCACCACAAGGGATGGAAGTCTGTTCCACCAACCAACCACCCGCTGGCTAAAGGCAAATTTCCGCACGTCTATCCTATATCTGTCTTTCCTCAATTTGAATTTATGCCCTCTCAGGTGATTTTTCTGAGCTAGAGGAAGAATCCCATCAGCATTGAGCATGCTTAAACCATTCAAGGCTTTATACACCTCTATCAGATCACCTCGCTGGTGCCTAGTCTCCAGACACTGTAATTTGCAAAACTTAAGCCTTTCTTCGTAAGAGCACTCCTTTGTTCCATTCACTAATCTTGTTGCCCTTCTCTGTACTCGTTCCAGCAGCTCTACATCCTTCTTGAAATGAGGCCTCCAGACCTGTATACAGTACTCTAGGTGTGGCCTGACCATTGCCTTATACAATGGAATAATCACCTCCTTATCCCTGCTGGAAAAATTCCTGTATATCATTGACAATACTCCATGAGCTACTCTTGCAGCCCGTCTGCACTGCTCAGAGAACTTCATATCTGCCTGCACAACCACCCCCAAGTCCCTTTCATTCTCTACCACTGTCAGTGTAGTACCACAGAGTTGATACGTTGCTCTGGGGTTGCTGTTTCCCATGTGTAGTACTTTACATTTGTCAATGTTAAACTTCATTTGCCACCTCTCAGCCCATCTGCTCAACCTTCCCAGATCCTGTTGCAGCAGCATAGTGTCAGTAGTGTCCTTGACAACCCTGCCAACCTTTGTATCATCTGCAAACTTGGACATTAAGCTTGATATACCATCATCAATATCATTTATAAATACAGAAAACAATAATGGACCCAACACTGAGCCCTGAGGGACTCCACTAATAACATTAGTCCACGATGAGCAGTGTCCATTGATTAGCACTGGTTAAATCAATTCAAGGAGGAACTGGACAAAGTTTAAAGGGAATAGCTGTGTGAATTTTTTTTTTTTTTTGGCTGATGCTACATAGCTCATACGCTTGTTTTCTTGCATCACATGCCTCTATCACTATTACTGTTCCATATTTGCAGCTTCTTTTATAGTCTTCACGTTGGCACAGTGGTTATAATCATCACCCTCCCCACACGAGGCAACCAAAGCCTGTATGCGAATCCATCTTTTTTTATTTCGTGGCTGAGTAAGTTGGGTCCAGGTGAGGATAGAAAGCTTCTCTCATACCCATCGGAAACTCAGGTATTTCGTTTCTCCTGTACGCGCCTTTGAGTATATATATGTGCCTGCACGGGTAGCGCAGTGTTACGGTCACCGCCCTCTCCACACTGGGTGGAAAAGGCCCGGGTTCGAATCCGGTCGATGACGCTAGGAACTTTTATTGGCTTTTTTTTTTACAATCCGTGGTTAAGTTAGACGGTCATAAGTGTAGATAGCAAGGGTTTTCCCCCCTCCGGAAAAACTGGGGTATTTCTTCCAGCAAAACAAGAAAATCGACCACACGTGGGTTCACAAGCAGTTTACAGACACAACACACATGGATAGTTGAAAGTTACTTTCTAATTAATCCCAGGGGCGTATTCAAGGTTGGACAGAGGGAGCAAATGCCCCACCCTTAACTAAAAATTGGAAATTTAAGAAAATGGATGTAGCAGGATTAAAAAAAAAAAAAACTCAAACGCTTGGGAGCCATGCCCCCCCTTACGATAATACATGGATTTGGTCTCCAGTCCCCCCTTACGATGATACCCGGATATGCCACTGGGTGACCCTAATATAATAGTTTAGTTTATTGTTTTTTTTTATGGGTACGTATGTCATCATATTTATACAAACATCGTTTGCGTATGCTGTGATTGTCTAATTGTTTCTACCATTGTATGGTGTGCCAGTGCTCTTTAGTGATTATTTTTAATGTCCCTTTAAACGTCACTGACAAATGCGTAAATATTCAAGTATACGGTACATGTGACAACAGATGTGTATGTTGTGAGTTAAAAATTTCATGTGATCGTGCTAGTTTGTTTTCATTGTAGATTTTAAGAAAAGACACTATATAACGCCTAAGTATACTTGTAGTAATTCTTGCTGACCCAGCTAATTAGATGCAAATTGTCAGTTTCGTTTTATTAGTAATCATCATTACGGATAACAAGCCTTGACATTATAGTATCTCATACCATAAATAACAGGTTTTATACTTTTCTTAGGTATTTTCCGAGAGTTGCTAATTCTTTATAAGGAAAACCAAAAGTATGGCTTGTCGTGCTGATGATATTGAATATAATCCTTTTTATAAATGTTTGCAGGTAAGTTTTGTCGATTTTGGATGTTTTTAGTTAAAGGCCCGTACGTGTTTTCCCATTGGTAAACTGCTGTGTATCCAATATTAGAAAAAGTTCATAACTTGTCATAAAATGACTGTAAAAATTTGCGTGTGGAAATTTAATCTATATCAAGTAACTACCAGGTTACTTGATACAGATTAAAATTTAATTATTAAAAGTAAAGGGTATTTGTATTTCTTGTCCAACTCTAACCCAAATGAAATTGTCGGTTTTATTTATTGGAGTTTGGGGGGGGGGGATTTAAGACGTACATCAATAGCTTATGTGCTATTAAGCATGTACCATTGCATAAATTTTCGAGTCGTCAGCAGTCAGATGAAGATGAAAGATTACGTCAGGGGTTCTCAAGCCGTTGGTTGTGACTTCCGGGAGATTGCGAACAACTTAAGGGGGGGGATGCAAAATTTTATTAAAAATTGCCTTAGGTTTTCAATGTGGTATATACAGTACAATTATATGGTATAAAACAAAATATTCTTATTTGATTTACCCCCCCCCCACCATGCAATTTGGGGGCACACTATAATGTTCTTTCCATCCATTTCTTTTGTGACCACCTTATAGTAGCTAATCAGATTACCAGTTTGGTTATATTCCAGATTATGGGTACACCTCCGGAAGAAATGGCTTCTTTTGCTTGAATCCGACCCGAATTACTGGCGTAAACTAACCAGCCAAAAATGAAAGTCTATTAAAAAAAAACCCACACTTCTTTTGCTTGAATCCGTCGTGAATTTGAACTTTCTCACAACTTGGTGACAAGTTGTACCCATAATCAGGAATTCAGCCACCAGGTTGCTTGATATAGATTAAAATTTAATTATTAAAAGTAAAGGGTATTTGTATTTCTTGTCAAACTCTAACCCAAATGAAATTGTCGGTTTTATTTATGGGAGTTTGGGGGGATTTGCATAAATTCATTTATCATTTTAGAGGGTTGCAGTATAGCAAAGTTTGAGAAACTGGATTAGGTGATAAACCTGACAGCAATATTTTAAATCGGCAATATAACCTGGTTCATTTGAGTCTTATGATAGATTGTTCAGAAGTCTCATCTTGACCAGGGGTTGAAATGGAAAATGTTATGTCTTCATTATTAAAAATAAGATTTTTAATACGTTTGGGAAATTGTGCATATTACTCAAGCATGCAGTGAACTAGAATGGCATCCTGGTGGGCTCTAGTTCATTTGAGCTCTCCTCTGGATTGCTGTTCTTCATCTGGAATTTTCAGTTGTTGCTCATCTGACTTTAGTTTAAGGGTTTCACTTGTTCTTGCAGTAGTCATTTGTTCTACGTTTGATGGGCTTATCCAATTTCAAATTTTTGGACTTTGTCTTCATTCTTTGACTGGTTGTTTTTTAAATTTTATCAGGGGTCGATTCCTCTTCACTTGAGGTATATTGAAGTACCAATCATTTTATAAACCTTTTCAATAATTATCAACTTATGCTTTGAAATAAATTATATTGAAAAAAAAAAAAAATCATAAATGAACCATGGATGGACTGCATCTTCCTAGTAGAAATGTGCTTAAGAATTCCAGAATGTGAACAGTCATATACTAATATATATGTATAATAGTTGCTAATCCTTTGAAATAATTATATATTAGTAGTAGTACTACTACTACTCTGTGATTGGAACTATTGTATGACTAATGCTACATTCCATAATCAAGTGCTTCATGTATCTTGAGGTATGCTTTGAGTGTCATATACAATGACATCACAGCTTGACCTCATTTTTGCACTGTGATAGGCAAGTGCCACTGTAAGAGTAATAAGTTCTTATTGTTGGAGATAGTTTGGACCTGGTGTCACATGTGATATACATAAAAATTTGTGCTTTTATGCTGTGATATTTTATGTTAGATAGTCATTTTGTACTTATTTCATTTATCACATAGATAACTCATTTTAATAACAAAATAATTATAGATAATGTCACCTTTTATGATAGTGCTTTTGGTAACTAAAATTTTGGCGCCTCCGTAGCCAGGTGGGAAGGAGCAGCAGTGCGTAGCACACGCTTCTTGATTAGACCGGGGTTCGAGCCTGTCACCACCAAATATGGAGGATGCGGAAAGGTCAAGGAATGACCACCGCATATTCTCGGAGCAATATGGCCTTAGTTGCTAAGGCTCCTAAAAACAAAATAACAACAACTAAAATTTTTATTTAATTTATTAATTTCACAACAGTCTTGCCTCTAGACAACTAATACTAATGAGGTATACTTTTACAAGAGTTTAAAGAAATACAATCAGGGTTGGACATAGGAGAGAATGTGTGTGGAGGGAATCCCTCCTAGTTTCAGAGCTGTTGTGATGACTGCCTGTTTTTAATTCATATTATTATTTTATTATCATCAAAGATCATTGCTTGTATTTGAAGTGCACATTATAAATTCCCTCTAATGTCAATTAGAATTGAACCCAGACTTCTCTAAACAGTTGGCAGATGGCTATGTATTGTTCTGACTAAGCTACCATAAAGGACCCTATACTCTATTCTTATAAGTTGTGTTTGCCAAGTTCTGTAAAATTATTTTTCCAATGACTGCACTAAAACTATACAATTATAGAATTATGTACTATTACAACTCCATCCCAAAAATTTAGAATATTTCAGAAAATGTTTGAAATTCATGGTTTAACAGTGTATTTTTGTATAAAATACTGGAAATATTTTAATACTATTATGCAGATATGCCCCATATGAATTCACAAATAATATAAATAAAGTTTTTAATTTTTAATTAATTTTTAAGAAAATTAAAAACTAAATGTTATTTTTTAACTTTAGAAAATTTGAGCCAGTTATGATTACCTTTCATAAATTATTTATTTTTGAATAAATAATTAATTAGTATATGGTATTATTATTATTAACAGCTATATGGTGCAAGGAAGCCTGACGCTTATGCTGCACCAGCCAAAAAAAAAAAAAAAAAAAAATTCCGAACCACCGAGAGAGAGAGAGGGAGAGAGAGAGAGAGGTATCAGCAATAAAGACAAAAATGATGATACTCAGCTCAGATCCCTGGGTGCACCAAGCCCACACTCACCAGATGCGAGCCCCTGGTATGGTATCCACAACTCATAATAATTTCATTGCACTTTCATTTCATTCAAAAGGTGCTAGGTTTTCACACTGAAAATTTTATTCATCGAATGAAAAGAGGTTTAGGAATGCTTTCATATTATGCTGCATAACTTCAGTTAGATCTTTGTTGTTGTTGGTTGAGGTTGATAAGTCTGCAAGTGCATTTTAGGATCCACTACATTCTTAATGGTAGATTCTTAGATTTGGTAGTGGGAGGGGACGTTATTTAAAAGTCAAATTTTTTCTTTTAAGCATAGTTTAATTAATCATATAATATTAAAAAATTTGTAATTATTGTCAGCATAATAATAAAATTTTTGTTATATTATAAAGCATTTAGGACGTAGGCCTCAAGCTATGGAAAAGTCTAGACTTAAAACAATGCTGCTCTGCTAATATTCTGTTCATTCAGATTTGGCTATGTATTATTGATGCTCTCGCACTATACTTATACATAGTCTGGACTTTTCCATAGCTTGAGGCTTATGCCCTAAACACTTTATAGTCTAAGTACATCATACACCATCAGGCATCTCTCATATTGTGGAGTTATACTTCATAACTGTTTTGCCATCATTGCATCACTCAGGTACCTACCCACTCACCGAAGAAGGGGCCAAATAGCCCTGAAACGGCACCAGGGAGAGCCTGATGATGTCCGGAGTTTCCAAGAATAGGTAACAACAGCCTTCTCCACTGGGGAAGCATTGCCTATTCGAAGAGTTTGAGTTTTTGAGTGGTGTGAGTTGAAGGAGTTACTGTCCCTTTCATTCTTCTACACTGTTTCTTTTCCTTTTCCACTCCTACTATTACTTTCCCTCTACCTTTTTGCTTTTCTAAGTCTAATAGCGACAACTGGATAGTCGAGTTATTATCCCACACAAATACAAAATAGCCCTGAAACAGTGCCGTCTGGGTGGTGGTATCCATCTGAGAATAAGTAACATTAGTCTTCTCCTCAGGTGAAGCGTTACCTATTCGAAGTAGTGCAATATCATGGCAACTCGTGAAGGTATTCACAATATGAGATATAACTTAAAACGATGCCGCTTTGCTAATATTCTGTTCATTCAGATTTTGCTATGTATTATTGATGCTCTCGCACTATACTTATACGTAGTCTAAAATCTTAGTTATTAAAGAAACAAAACATCTGCATGTTAAGAAATATATAGTATCAGTATTGGCAAATGATGAAAGGAAGTAAGATATATAGCATCAGCCAAAAAAAAAAAAAAACTTCCCACATCACGTGCCCATCCCCTCTAATAATTTTTCTAATTCCTAAAATTTATTCCAACTACCCATTCCACAATATTAGGGGGGAAGTTTGTTCCAACGATCAACTACTTCAGTGGTTTTCAACTGGGATGCCGCAACAACATTCCCGGGGTGCCACGTAATTTGGGTTTAAGTTACTTAAACTTATTATTTTTTAATTTATATGTTTATTTCATTATAAAAAGGTGTACAATATCTTTTTAATTTTATGTTGATCTATAATTAATGTTTAATTAGTACCTCTATATAAAGAATAAAATTATATACTGTATATATATATATATATATAAGTTGTATTATGAAATGTAATTTTTATAATTATATTATTGTAATAAATATCATATAACACACACACACACACACACGATATATTGAGAAAATTGAAAAAGGTTGAAAACCACTGAATGTTATTAAAAAAAAAGGTTGAAAACCACTGAACTACTTGCTGGTTGAAAGCAACTTTCCACATGTCTGTCCTGCAACAATTCTTTCTAAATTTAAATTTAAGCTCCCTCTTGCATTGTCTGAGCAAGAGTAAGGATGCCATCAGCATTTAGCCTTCTCCATCCATTCAGAGGTAGACACCTAGTTTTGAGATGCTACAATTTGCAGAATTGAAACCGCTCTTGGTAAAAATAACATTTTGTTCTCCTCACCAGTCTCGTTGCTCTTCTCTTTACCTACTACAGCAGATCCATATACTTCCTAAAATGAAGCTTCCACACATGTATGCAGTACTAAAGATGTGGCCTTACCATTGCTTTACAAGTACAATAATTACAAATTGGAGCAGAATGGTATTAAGGGTAAGTTGCTACAATGGATAAAAGGATGGTTAAGTGGGAGAAGACAGAGGGTGATAATCAATGGGTGCTGCTCTTCGTGGACTAATGTTATTAGTGGAGTCCCACAGGGTTTGGTGTTGGGTCCACTGTTGTTTTGTATATTTATCAATGATATTGATGAAGGTATATCAGGCTTAATGTTGAAGTTTACAGATAGTACAAATTTTGGCAGGGTTGTTAATGACAGCAGTGGCAGTGTGCTACTGCAACAGGATCTAGATAATTTGGGCAGATGGGCTAAGAAGTGGCAACTGAAGTATAACCTTGACAAATGCTAGTACTGCATATGGGTAGAAGTAACCCCAGAGAAACGTACCAACTGTGTGGTACTACACTTAAGGTGGTAGAAAATGAAAAAGACCTAGGAGTAATTGTGCAGTCAGATATGAAGTTTTCTGAGCAGTGCAGACAGGCTGCCAGGGCAGTTCATGGGGTTTTGTCAATGATACAAATATATAGGAATTTTGCTAGCAGGGAAAAGGAGGTGATTGTCCCTCTGTATAAGGCAATGGCCTTGAGTACTGCGTACAGGTCTGCAGGCCTCATTTTAGGAAGGATGTAGATTTGCTTGAGCGTGTACAGAGAAGGGCAACAAGATTGGTGAGGGGGTTGAAGGGATCCTCTTACCAAGAGAGGCTTAAGTTCTGTAAATTGCAGTGGCTGGAGACTAGGCACCTGCGCAGTGATCTGATTGAGGTGTATAAGGCGCCTTGAATGGGTTGAGCACGCTGAATTCTGATGGGATCCTTCCACTTGTTCAGATTACGAACCTAAGGGGGCATAAATTCAAATTAAGAAAGGACAGATGTAGAATAGATGTGCGGTAATATGCCTTTAGCCAGCAGCCAGCAGGTGGTTAATTGCTGGAACAAACTTCCATCCGTCGTTGTGGAAGTTGATAGGTTGAATAAATTTAAGGAGAAACTGGACAGGTATTTGGAGGGAATGTTGTGGTTTTTTTTTTTTTTTTTTTGGCTGATGCTGCATAAGCTCATACATTTGCTTTCTTGCATCACATGCCACTACTACTACTACTTCCTTGTCTCTGGTGGCAAAATTTCTGTATATCATTGATAAAAACCCCATGAGCTGTCATAGCAACTCGTCTGTACTGCTTAGAGCATTTTGTGTCTGACTGCATGGTTAATCAAGGTCTTTTTTGGGATTACTGCTGCCATATGCAGTACTTGCATTTGTCAATATTGAACTTCAGCTGCCACTTCTCATTCCTTCTGCCTAATTTGTCCAGATCTTGTTGCAATAGCATACCCTGGTAACCATCCTACCAACATTTTTATTATCTGCAAATATTGGAGATTAACCTGATTGCAAATTACATTAATAAATTTTGGTATTCCCATCAATAGTTATGATCATCACTGGTTGGGCAGTGTTGTTTTCCTCTTTCCTTTTAGTGTTAACATAAGCAAAGAATTCTTCACTGCTTTTCTTTATATTCTCAGCCAAAGGCTCCTCATAATCTGCCTTAGCTTGCCTAACCCCTCTTAGTGATTTGATTTCAAACTAATTTGTACTTACTGTATGTTCTGTGTCCCTGCTAATTTCGAATCACCACATGCATTTTTATTTTCTGCCACTAGCCTAATCAGTTCAGCTGACATCCATTTTGGTCTTAACTTTCAAAGGTTGGCAGGGTTGTTAATGACAGCAATATTGTTGGCAGCATTTCAACAATATCTCTTGGTATAAAAAGCTTAGTAGCTTCTAAGATTACTTCCCCGAATGCCCCCATTTAGAATTTGCAGTTGTTAACATTATCAGTTGGTCTCACTAAAACAAATTTAAAAATTGTCTATGACTGCTATACTCTTCTTTACAAAAGAAAAGTACCTTCCCCTTGATAGTAGTGACATCTTTATGTAGCTCCCACATTAATAGATGCCTCCGTAGCCAGGTGGGCAAGAGCAGCAGTGCTTAGCACATGCTTCTTGATTAGACCAGGGTTTGAGCCCGTGCCCACCAAATACAGAATGCGGAAAGGTCAGAGAATGACCACCGCATATCACCGGAGCAGTATGGCCTTAGTTGCTAATGCTCCTAAAAACCAAATAACAAACAAACAAACCCACATTAGTAAATTATGATCACTGCTGCCTAGTAGTTCCTTTACCTGTATGTTTATGCAGGTTACAACAAGACTGTCTTTAGGTACAGACCCGTACAGACACAAAACAAAAAATATATATATAAAAATAGTTGCATGTTCCTTTTTCTCTGATGATTAAATTTTATTAAAAGAATGTCTATATTAACTGTGTTAATATAGACATTCTTTTGTGCTGTCTACAAATAGAAAGAAAGTAGAATGAAATTGGCCATTTGATGGTTAGCCACTAACAATCTTTGTGGTTGATTTATTCTAGTAAAAGTATTGAAGATGTGCTTTGTGTGTGTGTGTGTGTTTATTTAAACCCCAAACACGAGATGTATTAGAACCTACAGTACTTAGTACCGTGCTTGGTTTGGAGGTTGAGAAAATGAAAGAACATATTTGTTGACATTAGACTTGAACTTCTGTAGACTGTAATTTTCAGAAAATACGTATGAAGGAAGGTTATTCCAGAAAATGGCAGTTGAATGAATAAACAAAGCAGATGAAAAGTTGGTTCTGTGAGTTTGAAGTTAACAGTAAATGGATGTTGGCTGGTGGTGGCACGTGTTCGGACAGTTTTGAAAGAGAGAGCTAGAATTATAGAAGCCAATTCAGAAGAACAGTGCCGATGGAAGTATCTGTAGAAAAGGCATGCAGCAGAAACAGTATGTCTATGAGACAGGGAGTGGAGAGACTCTGTTAGAGAGGAGTCATTAATTAGCCTAACTCCCTCTTCTGAATGGAATCTAGAAGCCTGAGAGAGGTTATAGGGGCCAACTCCCCAGATGTGGGAACAATATTCCATGGTAGGGCAGATTTGTACAGAGTGAACAGCTGTTTGGAAGAAAAGTAACGCCAAGAGCGAAAGAGAAAACCAAGTTTTTTAGATACAGAGGAAACAATATTTGTAATGTGCTTGTGCCAAGAGAGATTAGAAGTCAGGTTAATCCACAAAAGAGATATATCATCTTGCTAGAAATTGGAGTGTAACCAAAGATAAGTATAAGAGCAGAAGAATCCTTTTTGTGAGATATAAAACAAGACTGAATTTTAGAAGGATTGAAATCAACTAAGTTGTTTTTGCCCCACTGGAGAATTACCTGGAGATTGGAATTGGTAGTGAATATTCGAGACATTGAACCTGATTGAGCAGGGCAAGGTTTCTCAAACTGGAATGCAATGTGCTGTCATCGGCAGAACTGTGGATAGAATTTCCAGTCAATGGAAGAAGGTCATTAGTATACAAGAGGAAAAGAGTGGGGGAAATAACTGAACCTTGAGGGACACCAGCATTAGTGGAGAAGTTAGAAGATAGAGAGCCATCTACCCTCAGTGACTGTTCAGAGAGAAAACTGGATAGCCAATCACAAAAAACAGTTGGCAAACCATAAGATGGAAGCTTGTTTAGAAGACCTTTATGCCAAACACTGTTGAAAGCCTTTGAGATGTCAAGAGCAACTGCTTGTGTTTCACCGAACTTTTCCATTGAATTTGTCCATAAATGGATAACATAAGCCAGAATACAACCCGTGGATCAACACTGACGGAATCCATACTGTTGATTGTTGATCAGACGGAAGGTTTCTAGGTAGTTTAAGAGTTGGCAGTTATTTGATTTCTCCATTACTTTAGAAATAGTAGAAGTAATTGCAATGGGACGATAATTGAATGAGAGGGATTTGTCTTTCTAGGAACTGGCTGGATATGAGCAAATTTCCAAGCAGAAGGAAAAACACCTTTGGAATAAGAAAGTGAAAAAAGGCCGCAAAAATACGAGTAAGTTCAGGAGCACAGGTTTTGAGAACAAGTGGAGAAATACCATCAGTACCTGGAGCTTTCTTAGCATCGAGATTTATCAAAATCCTTCTGACATCCTTTTGACGGAAGACCACAGAAGGTGTTGAATGGAGTGTGTTGGGAATGGTGGGAGGTGTTTTACCAAGATCATTAATACGTGAGTTGGAAGAAAAATGGGATGCTAGCAGGTCAGCTCAATCCTTGGCCAAAGTGACAACAGAACCATCTGGTTTTGACAGAGGTGGGAGCAGAGATGGGCAAAAGTTGCGGCCAATAGCTTTGGCAAGAGACCAGAATGCTCGGCTACCATTAGGGCAAGAAGCAAGTTTTCTACTCTTAGCCTGTTCAAACTCTAGTTTGGACTGATTAATAACTGCTTTACAATTGTTGCGAGCTTTTGTGTAGGCAGAAAATGAAACTGAACAATTAGAAACAAGCCAATTACGATATGCAACATTCTTCTCTTGAACAGCCTTAGCACATTTATTGGAAAACCAAGGTTTAGATAAGGGACGAGATTTTAAAGTGGAGTGTGGGATAAAGGATTCCATTCCTGCAAGAATAATTTCACTGACATGATCTGAGCAAACATTGACATCAGAAGTTTTGAAACAGTAATCTGACCAAGGAAAAGAAGAAAAGAAGTCTCGCAGGTCATCCCATTTTGCATTCTTGTAATGCCAAACAACACAAAGTTGGGAATAACCATGAGATAAAGGCTCCATTGGAGAAGAGACAATCACCAAGTTGTGATCTGAGGTGTTTAAAGGACCACTCACTTCGACCATGTACTTAGAAGGGTTGTTTTGAGAAATAGATCAAGCGTGTTGGCTGTGTGGTTAGGATTGTCCAGTATTCTGGTAGGTTAATGAACAATCTTGCGAGGTCATTAGTAATTGGAAAAGCCTCAGCATCTCAACCAGCTGGGTCGGTGTGACTATAAAACGGAAGTCAGCTGGTGTTGTGAATTAAAATCACCAAGGAAAATTATCTCACTGTTAGGAAAGTTACAAAGAGAGGAAATCAAAGGGCTCCAAGTGATTAGTGGAGTTGGGAGAATTGTAGAGACAACAGATGAATTTGACAGAATGAGGTAGAGAGATTTTAAGCCAGAGAAGATCTAAAAGAGGAGATTCCAAATTACCAAGTCTCTGATAGGGAATATCGAAATGGACATATGTACAGGTTCCACCTTTGAGGCAAAAGGAATCGTACAGTGAATATGGGCAACTGAAATGAGTAGTAGTTGAATCAGTCGATAACTGAGTTTCTGTCAGAAAAGTACATGGAGTTTGGCAGAGTGCAAGTGGAAATGGACATCGTTGAGATTAGAACTGAGACCACGTGTGTTTTTGTAACGAACTAGGAAGTGTTTGGGAAGTTTAGATATTTTTGCAGATAAGCGTACTGTATTAGTTTGACAATTCATGGTGTATTCAATGGTGTAGCAGTACTGCTGCCAATTTTTCTCAAGGTCATGAGTAATTTATTGCGTATAATAACCCCGTAGAAAATTCCAGAACTATTTATAACAGGTTCCTGTCTCCCCCCCCCCTTTTTTTTCTAGTGGAACTTATCCTCACTGGTATTTCTGAATGGACATCCTATTTTCCACCATACTTCTGTAACCATCACACTTGCCCTTAATCTGTATTAAACTTAACTTAGTGTCTAAATTTAACTCTACTATAATTTAAACTCCAATTTGCCCTCAACCTAATTTCCAGTGCCTCACACACACCTATATGGCGAAGGTAAAAAAAAGCCAACACAAGAACTATGGGAAACTTCGGATTACTTACTGGCCAAGCTGGTTTGACGCTACCGCACTAGTGCTGCTTGCTCGATAAACAGATGTTAGGTGTTATTGGTCTGGAATAGAAGTTGAGAACAATATAAAGTAAGTCCCCAACTTACGTAAATTTGAACTAATGTACTTTTTTTTTTTTTCACTTTTTTTTTGTTTTTTTTTGTTTTTTTAGGATTTTAAATTTAAAACAGAAAAAAAAAAAAAAAAAAATCAGTAATGACAAACACAGCACGCACAAATTGCACAAGTGAGATACGGAGTAACAAGCTTAAAAAATAAGAATGAAGAGAAGATTCTGAAAATTTATTTTTGTTTTCAAACTTCAATCATATAAAAAAAACTTTTTATATGATTGAAGATTTCAGTGAAGGGGACACACATTTCACCATAGTAACTTAAAAACCCACAGAATTCCAGCTATTGGTATTTTCACAAATGCGATAAGATTGAGTTTACTACCCATTTTTAAATGAATTGCACTAACCCAATAAACCAGAAACTGCAAATTGTCTTTATTGTTTTATGGTAGTGACCTCCACAAATGTGCTTTAATGTAAAGTTTAATGTAACGTAAAGTAAAATGTGAGCACGTGAGCTCGTGTGAGGTTGATAATAGTGTTTCTGCCTTAACCCTGTGAAGTTCTTTACAGAAAATTTCATTTTGACCGTTATCATTGTGCCGTCTAATTAAATAAGTGACAGCGGTACTAGTAAATCTACCAAGAAAAGGAAAACGATTGATTTGGATCAGAAAATTAAAATAATAAGGATTTATGAAAATGGTCAAACATTTAACAAGTATCATGCCAAATTTAGATTTGTCAATGTCATCAGTGAACACAATAATAAAGGACAAAGATAGACGAGAAGCGGTGAAGGGATTGGCACTAATGAAGTCAACTATAATAACCAAGGCTACGAAATACATATCAGTTTTTACAGTACAATAACATGAGTTTTTTCCTTTTATGTTTTCTTTCTTTATGTGCTGTCCCGAGATAAAGTTTTTAATTGAACTAATTAAAAATATATACAGTAAACTTTCAGAATAATGGCACCTTCGGGGATTGAAGGTGCCATTATTTCGATTTTTCCGTTATCTAGAAAGCTTTATTTTTAATATATTTAATGCAGAAATAATGAGGCTAAATAAGAAATAGAGAGATTAAGAATGCAATGTTATTAACTGCACGTAAAAAACATAAACAATTTGATGATCCAATGTTACAGTAGACTTCAGAATAACAGCACCTTCTGGGATTGAAAGTGCCATTATTTCGAATTTTCTTTTATCTAGAAAGTTTTATTTTTAATATATTTAATGCAGAAATAATGAGGCTAAATAAGAAATAGAGAGATTAACTGCATATAAAAAACATAAACATCTTGATGATCCAATTTATATTCTGTCATTAATACACTACTGCTTACGCTCCGTTCTATTTTCTTTATTATATGAAATTTAGTCTGCACACGTAGCACAGTGGTATCATCACCATTCTCCCCACACTGGGTGGAAAAGACCCAAGTTCGAATCCCCTCGATGATGCGAGGGAATTTTATGAGATTTTTTCATTCCATGGCAGAGTTTTTTTTTATTTATTTTATTATTATTATTATTATTATTATCCACATAGTGCAAGGAAACCCGAGGCTTATGCTGCACCAGCCAAAACAAAAATTTCCGAGTTACCCTGAGAGAGAGAGAGAGAGCGAGAGCGAGCGTGCCAAAAGTAGAAGGGAATCACCAAGAAAGAGAAGAATGATGATATCCAGCTCAGGACCCTGGGTGTGCCAAGCCCATACTCACCAGATGTGAGCCTCTGGGTATGTTAGTTGTCAGGCATAGATAGTCAGGTTTTTTCCTCAGGAAACTGGGGGTTTTTGTCCAGCAAAACAGAAAAATCGACCAGAGAACACACAATTTACAGACACAATACACATGGGTATATGTAAGAATTTGAGCATGCTCTGTGCTGATGGGATTCTTCCTCTTGCTCAGAATAATCGCCTAAGAGAGCATAAATTCAAATTGAGGAAAGACAGTTGTAGGATAGATGTGCGGAAGTTTGCCTTTAGCCAGCGGGTGGTTGATTGCTGGAACAAACTCCCATCTGTTGTAGAAGTTGATAGCTTAAATAGATTCAAGGCAGAACTAGACAAACATTTGGAGCGAGTGGATGGGTGAAATGAGCAGGGTGTGTGGTTTTTTTTTTTTTTTTGGCTGATGCTATGTAAGCTTGCTTTCTTGCATCATGTGCCTTTATTAATGCTAATGCTAATGTTAGCATAGTAATAACTGATTCCTAGTCCTTGTAGTTTTTTGTTTCAGATAAGAAACAAAAAAAAAAAAAAAAAAGTCCCTAAAACGACAACACTGGCCATAACTAGACTGTTATGTGATAAATTTGTGTATTGTGAAATAAAACATATTGCCCTCCGACAACAGAGTGCGCCTACACCCAAAAAATTTAAAATAAATTCCTCCACACTAGAATAAAATCGGACTGCTGTATACAGTGAAACTTCTCCTAACGGACACCTCTCTTTAACGGACATCTCTCTACAACGGACATTTTCAAATTTCCCAACTCACCTCTATTGGTTTTAACGTGTTTTCAGCTTCTGTCTAGCAGACATTCTCTGTAACGGATGCGGACAGGCAATCTGCACTGTTTCGTTTAGATTAGCACTTAATTTGATCTCCCCATAACAGACAGCGAGCGAGCTCACGGCCCTTTTTCTAGGAACGTTTCTCTACATATTGCCTCAATCGTGTGTTTATTTTCTATTTCCGATTCTCTGAACTTTATCAAGGTTTACGTTGTGGTTCTAAACCCTTTTTCAAGAATTTTAAGGCACGTGTAAAACTTCTGATGAATTCGGTGTGTGCAGGGGTAGGGGGGAATTTGGCGGCTTTTCGTCTTTTCAGTTTCAGTTTTCAGTTTTGTTCAGTGTCGTGTGAAGTGCACAATGTCTTCTCGTAAACATTTAACTTTAAAAGATAAAGTCGAACTCATTAATGTGTATGATTGGCAAAAAAATAGTGTTCGCAATCTCGCTGCAAAATTCAAAATCGGGAAGATGCAGGTAAGCGACATCCTAAACAAAAAAAAAAATGAACTTAACTGTTCAAACAATTTTGGCAACACATAAATGATCAGGTTCAAAAATCATTCCCGAAAACTGTTGGACTTCAAATTGTCGCGAACGTGCTAAAAAAATTCCCATTAATGGGCCTATTATTAGGGAAAAGGCTTTGGACGTTGCGAAATCTATGGGAGTAAATGAGTTCAAAGCTTCTGTGGGATGGGTAGACAAGTTCAAAACTCGATTTAAAATTTCTTGGAAAACCGTAAGTGGTGAAGGTGGATCTGTTGATACTGGGGTTGTAACAGAGTGGACCGTCAAATTGGAAGATTTATGTCGTGATTTTGAAGTTAAGGATATTTACAACTGTGACGAAACAGGGTTGTTTTTTAAAGCTCTTCCTGAAAAAACAGAGTCTAAAAAATGAAAAGTGCCGGGGCGGAAAAATTTCTAATGAATGCTTGACTGTACTATTGTGTACAAATATGCTGGGAGACTTTGAACAACCTCTTGTTATAGGAAAACCACAAAATCCTTGTTGTTTCAAGGGCATAAAGTTGAATCTTTTGAATGTTGACTGGAAGTCTAATAAAAAAGCGTGGATGACACGAGATATCATGAGCAAATGGATAAGTCACTTTAACCAAAACATGATTCGTCAAAACAGAAAAATTATTCTTTTCATGGAGAATGCTGCATCTCACCTGCACATTGAATTGTCCAACATTCAAATGCCACCAAACACATCTGCAGAGTGTCAGCCCTTGGATCAAGGGATAATAAAAAATTTTAAACTTCACTACAGAAAACGTGTTTTAAGACATCTCATTGCAAACATGAACGATGTAACGTGTAACGAGCGACCTTGCAAAGAAAATCAGCATCCTAGATGCGATTCAATGGATTTCCTTTTCAGTAAACGCAATTAGAAAACAAACTCGTGAACTGTTTTGTAAAGTCTGGCTTCTCAAACGCAAAAATTGAAGTTGTGAGCAGCAATGTGGAGCACCAAGAAGAACAAGAACTTCAACATCTAATAATAAATAATGTAAGATACTTCCGCTACAAGTGATCCTGGCTACAAAGATATAGACTCGAACCTCACTACAGAAGATGGTGCTCTAAATATCAACGACATTATCTTCGATATTTTTCAAGAAGTTCCTCATGAGGATGAAGAAATGGAAGGAGATCATTCTGTCGAAGAACATATTAACGACGAACCACCAATGAAAATAGAAGAAGCGCTCATACAAATCAATTGTTTAAAAATGTTTTTCACCGCTGAAGAAGATACTGAAGGACTTTCAATGGTTTCTTCACTCCAAACAAATGTTGAAAACAAAATTATCAGCCGGAAGAAGGTGCAGAAGAAAATAAGTGATTACTGTATGTATTTTTCTTAAGATAAAGTCATAATATGCATAGCACAATTGTATGTATATTATTTACAAAAATATTGTGCAAAATCTGTATATATTTTAATTTAATTTTACATTAAACGTTTAACGATTTTTCTTGCTTTCTTTTTTTTTTTTCTCCCTCAGACTTCTCTCTAATGGACAGATTTTCGTTCCCCATGGCTGTCCGTTAAAGGGAAGATTCACTGTATTTATATTTGACACTGGTTTTGCTGAATATTTCTTGACTATCTTTTATTTACTAATATTTCTATAAGCTTGGCATCAAACTAAACAATACTCAGGTGGCTAGTTGCCAGGTTGATAGAATGGGTTACATTTAATTTTAAAAAAAATTGCTCATATATTAATGAAATTCGTTAATGATTTTGAGAAATGAATTTTGTTTCCAAATTTCATGGGCCCTTTTCAAGCTGGGGCAGTAATGCAGTTACATTGACTTTGTTATGCTACTGACTGGTGCACTACACAATGTAGCCATGCTATCATTAGTACTCCTTTCCATATTTAGTGATTGAATATGAAATGACTCGGGTCCGGTGTTCATATTCTTAATGCTGGGTATGGCATCCGATTGTTAATAAAATAATTAATAACAAAAAATGTGACAAGGAATATTTCTAAAATTATTTTATTAATGTATAAAGGTCTGTGAAAGTTTTAATGAATTAAATTATTAAAAAATAGAAAAAAAAAAACATTTCAACTATTATTTTAAGGCACCAAAATGCTTATCAAGATTGTATTATTTTTTCTACTAAATTTTTTTTAAAAATTTCAATTTCTATGCTCCCTCAGTTGGGGCCACCTAGATCAGGGGCCCTGTTGCGGTGCATCCAGTGTACCCCCATCTGCACGGTCCTAGTTGCTGGGGACCCCGAGATTTCTTCATCATGCACTGAGATTCCACATTTGAATTGTTTATATCAATGTGCAAAAACACTGTAACCTGGGTAGTCTTCTCCATAAACAGCAACATTTCTTTGTAGATTGTTTTGGGTGTTTTCCCTTAAAGAAAGAGGAACTGAATCACATCTTATTCCACTTTATCCATTGATACTTCATTCATCGTGCAAATAAAAAAAACCCTTTCTGATAACCAAAATTTGTGTGTTCGCTGTAGAGATTTCAAGGTATCAAACAAAAAAAATTTCATCTTTCTATCACAACTATTTCTGAGTAATTACAAAACTTTTTTGAATCTTCTCCTCATGCCCTTGTACTTTTGGCAATGGAAAAACAAATACAACTGCATGACTACTTCTGACTACTCCCATAACAGTTAATAGTTAGAATTAGTAGAGGCATTTGATGCAAGAAAGCAAGCTTATGCGGCATCAGCCAAAAAAAAAAAATAAATAAATAAAAAAATAAAAATAAAAAATAACCACTTCCACTTCACCCCTCTGTTCGTTCGAAATACCTGTCCAGCTGAGCCTTAAACTTATTTAGGCTATCAACTTCCATGACAAGGGATGGAAGTCTATTCCACCAACCAACCACCCGGTGGCTAAAGGCAAATTTCCTCACGTCTATCCTACATCTGTCTTTCTTCAATTTGAATTTATGCCCTCTCAGGTGATTATTCTGAGCAAGAGGAAGAATCCCATCAGCATTGAGCATGCTCAAACCATTCAAGGCTTTATACACCTCTATCAGATCACCTCGCTGGTGCCTAGTCTCCAGACTAGAAAACTGTAATTTGCAAAACTTAAGCCTTTCTTCATAAGAGCACCCCTTTGGCGCCTCCGTAGCCAGGTGGGCAGGAGCAGTGCGTAGCACACGCTTCTTGATTTGGCCTGGGTTCGAGCCGGATACCCACACCACCAAATACGGAGAATGCGGAAAGGTCAGGGAATGATCACTGCACATCCCGGAGCAATATGGCCTTAGTTGCTAATGCTCCTAAAAACCAAACAACAACAGCACCCCTTTGTTCCATTCACTAATCTTGTTGCCCTTCTCTGTACTCGTTCCAGCATCTCTACATCCTTCTTGAAATGAGGCCTCCAGACCTGTATACAGTACTCTAGGTGTGGTCTGACCATTGCCTTATACAATGGAATAATCACCTCTTTATCTCTGCTAGAAAAATTCCTATATATCATCGACAATACCCCATGAGCTACTCTTGCAGCCCGTCTGCACTTCTCAGAAAACTTCATATCTGCCTGCACAACCACCCCGAATTCCCTTTCATTCTCTACCACTGTCAGTGTAGTACCACAGAGTTGATACGTTGCTCTGGGGTTGCTATTTCCCATATGTAGTACTTTACATTTGTTAATGTTAAACTTCATTTGCCACCTCTCAGCCCATCTGCTCAACCTTTCCAGATTCTGTTGCAGCATAGTGTCAGTAGTGTCCTTGATAACCCTGCCAACCTTTGTATCGTCTGCAAACTTGGACATTAAGCTTGATATACCATCATCAATATAATTTATAAATACAGAAAACAATAATGGACCCAATAATGAACCCTGAGGGACTCCACTAATAGCATTAGTCCACGATGAGCTGTGTCCATTGATTACTACTCTCTGTCTTCTCCCCCTCAACCACCCCTTTATCCATAGCAGCAATTTTCCTCCAGTGCCATACTGCTCCAATTTGTGCAGCAGTCTTCCATGTGCAACAATATCAAAAGCCTTTCTAAGATCCAAGTATATAATATCAAAGTTATTCCCTGCATCCAGTACTTTTGTGACTGCATCATAGTATCCAATCAAATTGGTCAGGCAAGACTTCCCCTTAACAAAACCCTGCTGTGTCTGAGCTATAACTGAAGTCTTGTCTAGATGATCCTGCAGTGCTTCTTTAACCAGTGCCTCCATTAATTTTCCAGAAACAGAAGTTAAACTAACAGGTCTATAATTACTTATGTCGCCCTTTGATCGATCCTCCTTTGTGAATTGGGGTCACATTTGCACATCTCCAGTCCATGGGTACTTCCCCTGAGTCCAAGGAAGCTCTCATAATTATGGCTAAGGGTTTGCTTACTTCCTTTGCTGCCTCCTTTAATATAACTGGATAGATCCCATCCACCCCAGGTGCCTTTTTTGTATTTATCTTCAACAATTTCTCCTCCACTTTACTCTCAGTTATTACAAGATTCTCTACCTTACTGCCAGAGTTGAATACACCTCTGGCATTACCCTCGCTGAATAACTCCTCATGTGTGAATGTCCTAGCAAAATATTCATTCAGTTTGTTAGCTACCTGAGCAGGATCATCAACAGTTGACCCATCGATATCAAGTGGACCAATCTGATTCATCCCCTTCCTTCTAGAGTTTACATAAGTAAAGAACTCTGCTGTTTTTCTTTGCATCCCTTGCCAAAGATTTCTCGTAATCTGCCTTCACCTGCCTAACCTCCTTTGTAACTTGGTTACAGATCAACTTGTATCTATCATTGGCTTCTGTGTTACGTGTTAATTTGTATGTATCCTATGCATTTTTCTTCTCTGCCATATGTCTGATTAGTTCATCTGACATCAACTTAGGCCTAAACCTTGAACAATATCTCTCAGTTGGTATGTAAAGCCTAGTAGCTTCCAAGATAAGTTCTTTGAATGCTTCCCATTTTGAATTTGCTCTTGGTAACATCATCAGTTGGTCCCACTGTATAGAATTTAAATACTGTCTCAGTCCATCGTAGTCGCCTTTACGAAAGCAATAACCCTTCCCTTTACCCCTAATGGTAATTACCTCTTTGAGTAAATCCCACTTAAGCACACTGTGATCACTGCCACCTAGTGGTTCATTTACCTGCAGATTCTTAATGCATGAAGAATCACTAATGATAATCAAATCAAGTTGCCTCCCGAACATGCTGATGTAGAAAACAATCATCCAATAAATCCACAAAAGCCTTGCTAGTGTGCGAGTGACCAACCCACAAATTCCAGTCAATATCTGAGAAATTAAAATCCCCCATTATAAGACTCTGATTTGCTGGCCCACTCTATTTCCCCGTACAGTTCCTTATATGGAGTCTGCTGACGAGGCTACTAGTGACGGTCGTGTTCCAAGCCGCTAAGTGGATTTTTCTTATTTATTGATTTGAAATTATTGTTTTTCTAAAACTTTTGATGTAAATTTAGTAGTATAACATTATTTTGTGATTTTTTGATTAATTTGGTGTATTTATTCTTTACTCGGCCTTGTAAAAGTATCGGTAAGGGTTTCCACGTGTTCGTAACTACCGCTACCGTTAGTAACTTTCCCGCCATTGTGATACCGTACTAGATATACCGTAGGTTATATACCGTACTAGATAGCGTTAGTTGAACTTCGTTAGCAGTTAAATTGTACGTTTAAATAAATACATATAACGACTTAGATTACAAACGTAATATAATTAATAACATAATTAATTAATAAATTAATAGAATCATGACTCACACCAGAGCAGCAAAGCAAAAGGCTCAAGCTAATGGAAGTGCTGTGGCTCAGAGCAGAACTGAGGGGGGCAGTTGTCGTCTGACTCACAGCCTTATAAATGCACTGTTTGCTTGATGTTTGCAGAGCAATCGGGTACGGGACATGATACTGCCAAGGGGGATGTCTTTGTGTGTGCGTGATGCAAGGAGTGTATCGATATCAGGCAACAACTCGGCTTTTTATGGGCCTATATGAGAGCTTGAAGGACAGGGTGGATGCCCTCGAAGAAACTAAATTGAGGGGCCCATCAAGTTCTCAGCTGCCCACATCAACGCCAGAGCTTGCACTTGGGCATCGCGTGACACAGAGACAACCCCCAAGGCAGAATGCGCTGGTCCCGAAGGAACTAGTAGTTGTTGGTGACTCTATTGTCAGGGAAACGGAGAACATGCTTTGTAAAAAAGATAGGTGGAACAGGACCAGGGTATGTCTGCCAGGAGCAAAGGTTGATGACTTTGTAGAGCGAATATCATCTTTTAAGGGCACAAAAGGTGATATAGTTGTACACGTTGGCACTAATAATATTAAGAGTAGGAGACCGGCAGAATTACTTAACAAGTACAGGTCACTGTTGAACAAAAGCCGAGAATTAGGGTTGAATTTGAAAGTGTCTGCAATTCTGCCCAGACACGATAGGAGGGAGTATATGATGAGAGCCTTGTCGATCAATTCGGCCCTGGAAAGATTGTGCAAGGCTCAAGGGGTAGAATTTTTTTCAGCTTGGACTGTACTTGTTAACAGGAGAGATTGCTTCTACAGGGATGGGATACACTTAAATAGAAAGGGTGCAAGAATATTTGCTGATGCTATCGAGGCAGTGTTAGGTGGGTCGGAAAACTGCTAGCTTGGGGGGAGACAAAGACCAATAGATTGACAGTAGCCACTGGCAGAGGTGAAAGAGATTCTTGCACTGCTTCCATTAGAATGAGCAGAAGCCTGAAAAACAAGATGCATGGTATTTCAGAGACTGCTGGGAGCCATTGCGGTACAAGTAAACACATGGGTTGTGTTAGGGTAGCTAAGAATAGAAACAGGTGCAGGTATACTTGCGTGTACACCAATGCTAGGAGTTTAGTAAATAAATTTGATGAATTTGAGGTATTGCTCAAAACATCGAAGGCAGATATTGTTGGGATATCAGAGACGTGGTGTCACACAGATATAAGGGATGCGGAACTGCAATTTGGGGAGTACAACGTCTACAGAAAGGATAGACAGGATAGGAAGGGGGGAGGTGTTATGCTATTAGTTAAGAAACACATAAAAACCAAGGAAGTGAAGCCAGTCGACATCGCTGGACAGTGCAGTGTGGAGTCAGTTTGGTGTGACATAAACATTGGGAGATCAAAATTGAGAGTAGGAGTGTGCTATAGGCCTAATGACTCTGATGAGTATAATAAGGAACTGTACAGGGAAATAGAGTGGGCCAGTAAATCAGAGTGTCTTATAGTGGGAGATTTTAATTTCCCAGATATTGACTGGATTTTGGGGGCTGGTTACTCAAACACTAGCAGGGCTTTTGTGGATTTATTGGATGATTGTTTTCTACATCAGCATGTTCGGGAGGCAAATAGAGGGAGTAATGCTCTTGATTTGATTATCAGCAGTGATTCTTAATGCATTAAGAATCTGCAGATAAATGAACCACTAGGTGGCAGTGATCACAGTGTGCTGAAGTGGGATTTACTCAAAGAGGTAACTACCATTAGGGGTAAAGGGAAGGGTTATTGCTTCCGTAAAGGCTACTACGATGGACTGAGACAGTATTTAAATTCTATACAGTGGGACCAACTGATGATGTTACCAACAGCAAATTCAAAATGGGAAGCATTCAAAGAACTTATCTTGGAAGCTACTAGGCTTTACATACCAACTAAGAAATATTGTTCAAGGTTTAGGCCAAAATGGATGTCAGATGAACTAATGAGGCATATGGCAGAGAAGAAAAATGCATGGGATACATACAAATTAACACATGACACAGAAGCCTATGATAGATACAAGTTGATATGCAACCAAGTTACAAAGGAGGTTAGGCAGGCGAAGGCAGATTACGAGAAATCCTTTGCAAGGGATGCAAAGAAAAACAGCAAAGAGTTCTTTACTTATGTAAACTCTAGAAGGAAAGGGATGAATCAGATTGGTCCACTTGATATTGATGGGTCAAGTGTTGATGATCCTGCTCAGGTAGCTAACAAACTAAATGAATATTTTGCATCGACATTCACACATGAGGAGTTATTCAGCGAGGGGAATGCCAGAGGTGTATTCAACTCTAGCAGTAAACTACAGAATCTTGAAATAACTGGGAGTAAAGTGGAGGAGAAACTGTTGAAGATAAACACAAGAAAGGCACCCGGGGTGGATGGGAACTATCCAGTTATATTAAAGTAGGCAGCAAAGGAAGTAAGCAAACCCTTAGCCATAATTATGAGAGCTTCCTTGGACTCAGGGGAGGTACCCATAGACTGGAAATGTGCAAATGTGACCCAATTCACAAAGGAGGATCAAAGGCTGACACAAGTAATTATAGACCTGTGAGCTTAACTTCTGTTCCAGGAAAATTAATGGAGGCACTGGTTAAAGAAGCACTGCAGGATCATTTAGACAAGACTTCAGTTATAGCTCAGACACAGCATGGTTTTGTTAAGGGGAAGTCTTGCCTGACCAACTTGATTGGATACTATGATGCAGTCACAAAAGAATTGGATGCAGGGAATAACTTTGATATTATATACTTGGATCTTAGAAAGGCTTTTGATACTGTTGCACATGGAAGACTGCTACACAAATTGGAGCAGTGTGACATTGGAGGCAAATTGCTGCTATGGATAAAGGGGTGGTTGAGGGGGAGAAGACAGAGAGTGGTAATCAATGGACACTGCTCATCGTGGACTGATGTTATTAGTGGAGTCCCTCAGGGCTCAGTGTTGGGTCCATTATTGTTTTCTGTATTTATAAATGATATTGATGATGGTATATCGGGCTTAATGTCCAAGTTTGCAGACGATACAAAGGTTGGCAGGGTTGTCAAGGACACTACTGACACTATGCTGCTGCAACAGGATCTGGAAAGGTTGAGCAGATGGGCTGAGAGGTGGCAAATGAAGTTTAACATTGACAAATGTAAAGTACTACACATGGGAAACAGCAACCCCAGAGCAACGTATCAACTCTGTGGTACAACACTGACAGTGGTAGAGAATGAAAGGGACTTGGGGGTGGTTGTGCAGGCAGATATGAAATTCTCTGAGCAGTGCAGAAGGGCTGCAAGAGTAGCTCATGGAGTATTGTCAATGATATACAGGAATTTTTCCAGCAGGGATAAGGAGGTGATTATTCCATTGTATAAGGCGATGGTCAGGCCACACCTACAGTACTGTATACAGGTCTGGAGGCCTCATTTCAAGAAGGATGTAGAGCTGCTGGAACGAGTACAGAGAAGGGCAACAAGATTAGTGAATGGAACAAAGGGGTGCTCTTACGAAGAAAGGCTTAAGTTTTGCAAATTACAGTGTCTGGAGACTAGGCACCAGCGAGGTGATCTGATAGAGGTGTATAAAGCCTTGAATGGTTTAAGCATGCTCAATGCTGATGGGATTCTTCCTCTAGCTCAGAAAAATCACCTGAGAGGGCATAAATTCAAATTGAGGAAAGACAGATGTAGGCTAGACGTGCGGAAATTTGCCTTTAGCCAGCGGGTGGTTGGTTGGTGGGACAGACCTCCATCCCTTGTGGTGGAGGTTGATAGCCTAAATAAGTTTAAGGCTCAGCTGGACAGGTATTTTGAACGAACAGAGGGGTGAAGTGGAAGTGGTTTTTTTTTTTTTTTTTTTTGGCTGATGCTGCATAAGCTTGCTTTCTTGCATCAAATGCCTCTACTAATGCTAATTATACTCATCAGAATCATTAGGCCTATAGCACACTCCTACCCTCAATTTTGATCTCCCAATGCTTATGTCACACCAGACTGACTCGACACTGCACTGTCCAGCGATGTTGTCTGGCTTCAGTTCCTTGGATTTTATGTATTTCTTAACTAATAGCATAACCCCTTCTCCCTTCCTACCCTGTCTATCCTTTCTCTAGACATCGTACTCCCCAAATTCCAGTTCCGCATTCCTTATATCTGTGTGACACGACGCCTCTGAAATCCCCACAATATCTGCCTTTGATGTTTTGAGCAATACCTCAAATTCATCAAATTTATTTACTAAACTCCTAGCATTGGTGTACACGCAAGTATACATGCACCTGTTCCTTTTCTTAGCTACCCTAACACAACCTATGTGTTTATTTGTACCCCAATGATTCCCAGCAGTCTCTGAAATATCCTGCATCTTATTTTCCAGGCTGCGGCTCATTCCAATAGAAGCAGTGCAAGAATCACTTTCCTATGCGAGTGGCTACTGTTAATCTATTAGTCCTTGTATCCCCCCCAATCTAGCAGTTTTCCGACCCACCTAACACTGCCTCGATAGCATCAGCAAACATTCTTGCACCCTTTCTATTTAAGTGTATCACATCCCTGTAGAAGCAGTCTCGCCTGTTAACAAGTACAGACCAGGCTGAAAAAAATTCTACCCCTTGAGCCGTGCACAATCTTTCCAGGGCCGAATTGATTGACAGGGCTCTCGTCATATACTCCCTCCTATCGTGTCTGGGCAGAATTGCAGACACTTTCAAATTCAACCCTAATTCACGGCTTTTTTTCAACAGTGACCTGTACTTGTTAAGTAATTCCGCCGGTCTCCTACTCTTAATATCATTAGTGCCAACGTGTACAACTATATCACCTTTTGTACCCTTAAAAGATGATATCCCCTCTACAACGTCATTAACCTTAGTTGCAAAACAGCTTAAGTAGCCCCCTGCACGAGAAGCTCCTGTAACAACTGTAATCTGAATAACTCCTTGGGGGAGGACTACTCACTCCACCTGAAATCAGCTAAACACTGACTTCATTAAAGACGAATTTAGAAATTCCTCCAGTTGTCAACAGGAGTTGAGTCCAAACACCCAACTGAGTGGCAGACAACAGTGTTGATGTATTGACTATTGTTGGATTAACCCATTTATGTGATCTACAAGGAAATGGGAGCTACAGCTGTTTTGTGATTTCTTGTTTAACATTTTCAGCTACATTTTTATCTTCCTGGTTTCTAGACGTGATTTTAAATAATTTTGTTCCCTTCATTTTCTTTAATTTCATTATGTTTGTGAGGAGCTGGTGATCTGATTTATAGTCTGTGCTGGAACAGGTTTGGATTTTCAGTCATTTTATTTTTGTTTAGTACTGATAAGTATGTAACTAGTGTGGTTCCTAATAATTGTTCTGAGGTCATCTTCTAATGATTTCCAGGTATATAATCCTCTAGATCAGAAGTTCTTTAACTTTCGTACCTTGTATTCCCTCCATTTTCCAGAAAAAGTGCAAATAAACAGATTTGACAAACTTTAGTTATGAGTATACATATGTAAGAACCCATTCTTACACTCATCCTAGGGAAATAAATTTTATAACGTAACAAGAAAATATATATATATATTAAACAATACTATTTACATAGGACGATTTTCAGCCTTGATTGCGCTCGCTCTGTACCATACAGTTAAGTAGGGGGAAGATTATTGTAACAATGGGGAAGAGCTGGACAGAGCACTAAAGTACAATGGGAGCACCATAAAGAGCAGCTCGAGTCACGATAAACAGAAAGTGGGCAACCTTTGGAAGAAAATAACAAGGGGGACCGACCTCCCCCCCCTTGTGGAGAGGAAGAATTTTAAAGACCAAGAGGGAGGAGGAGACCCGTGATGTAGCATATACCGTGTGGAAATGGCTAGCCACTGGATGAAACAGACCGACTCCTTGAGCATTTAATAATTTCAAGGAGCGGAAGGAAAAAAAAACAGAGTGGACTAAAAGGGGTAAGTGCATTGGAATGATCACATAGAGATATCTAGAAATTTCTAGGCGTCCAGAAGTTCCTCGCAGCTTCTAGAAATTTCAAGAAGCCAGAGGTTCCCTCAGGAAAGGAAGGGGCATGAAAACGGAAGAAGTGGGTGAGGGCGAATGAGGATGAATCGGATGATGTAGAGCGAACTATAATTGGACCAGAATAGTAGGGGTGGCAAGAACAAAAAGTAGAGGCAACAGGAGAAAGAGTTTTTTTTTTTTTTTTTGGAGCATTGTGGAAAAGTTTTGAAGAAGGCGAGAGTTCTCGAATACGAGAGAGTTGGGTGAACTGCTGGAATGTAGTAGTGGGAATTGAAGCAAGGACTAATGAATTGTCCTTGCGACAAATCAGCCACAATGAGGAAGTGGGAAGGAGATACCCAATGAAAGATGGAAACATATGCCAGAGATAAGTGAAAAGGATCAAAAAAGTCTCTGTACAGAAAGATAAGGAAGAGATGCCCCTGGAGAAATAGAGTTAGGGAGAGAAAGAGACTGAGGAGAACCCTGTATGGTCTGGCTTCTTTATAAAGCAGTAATGAGAGACTTGATGGTTCTATTATGCACCCCAGTATCGCCGAGCTGATCAGACGCCCAAAGCTGGCCGGAGCAACTCATTAATACCCCGAATAGGAATCATAGTGCTGTGTGGAGAGATGAGCGAGTTCCTGAAGGAAAGCGAATTCCTGTGGATGAGCAGCAGTTCCCTAGCCGATGACTAATTCTAGTAGGAGCCTGATGATGCCCTATGCTGATGATGATGGCCGCCCCTGAGCTGAGAAAAGGGTCGTGTAGAGAGTGATCCCCTAAGCTGTTTTATAAGTACTAGATAATAGCTTTAAGCTAGATTAGAAGGAAAGGACTCTAGGAAATGTTTTAATTAGTTGATAGATGATTTGCTATTGTTTTAGCATAAAGGGAATGAGAAAGTCCGTAAAATAAATTGAACTCATCATACAGATGCTTAATAAGCAAGGTAGACATAGATATATGTACTCGTGAATGGTATGTTTTATGTCGAGACTAAAGAGTGTTCTATGCACATGTAAATTTTGGAAGGGATAGTTAAAGAAAGAATTTAGCGGGGGACTTATAAACCTATAGAAAGACCTATATATAGAAAGAATTAAGCGGGTATTCACTACTGTAATCCTATTTGGGAAGTCTAATTGTTAGAAGGCAAAAGAATGTTGTGAGATGTAAACCTGAACCAGAAGGAGAAAAGGCTGAAGGACATGAAGAGACACAATGAAATATGAGTTTTGATTGTCTTTACATCTTAACACAACACACATATAATGCTAGTAGTTAACATTATACCCAATTAATAATGTATGTTATATTCTTCTAATGTATATACTATGAATAAACAATATTGCATATGTTTACCAAGTATAGTATGAGTCATTCTGAATACTCAGCCAGTCCAGAGGAGACATACACGAACTACTACCTCCCCCCCAGAATCTGTAATCTTCTGTGCCGTACACCAGTCAGGTGAACTTTTCACGTATGACCGGTATTTGGCGCATTATAGCCTCAGTTGCTGATGCGCCAATAAAACCCAAACCAAACCAAACCAAACCAGTCAGGTGCTAATGTGGAAGGGGGTGAATTGGGGGGAGATAATTGAGTAATACAAAGTTGAGAGGTGGGTCAGAATGTTAATGAGATTTATTAATTGATCAATTACCCAAATAAATAGAAAAAAAAAAGAAATACCCCCCCAACACATACTTTTATAAATTAATATATACTTCAATACATTCAATCTCCAAGACTGAAATATAATACACTTTATTACCTGGTTTAGTAGAATAGTTTGTCCATACTTTGTTAAAAAATTGTTCATAAAAATAACATTGATCCCTTTCCACAAAAACCAAGTCTGCCTCCAGGGAGGCATGCCCACACTTTGGTAACCTCTGATCTAGGTGACTGATTAAGCTATGTATTTGCTAAAGTTAGTATTTTTTATGTAGAACTCATTCTGTATCCTCTGCCATTTATTTTATTTTTCTCAGTAACATTTTGACTCCATTTCTTTGGACCTATTTTTATCAAGTACCATTTTATCAAGTACCACTTCATCTGGTGTTGTGGAATTCAATGGACAAATGAAGTAATAGTTTTTTTTTTTTTGTCTTTTGATGCTGTGTAAGCTTGCTTCCTTGCATTTGCATCACTACTAATACTAAAATGTACTACACTGCTGCAACAAAACCTGGAAAAGTAAGGCAGATGGGCTGCGAAATGACAGTCAAAGTTTAACACTGATAAATGCAGGGTACCTATGGGTGGTGGTAATCCAAGAATAACATACCAGATGAAGGGTGGTACCACACTTAAGGTGGTAGAGAACAAAAAATACCTAGAGGTAATTGTATAGTCCAACATTAAAGTCCCAAAGCAGTATAAAGAGGCTGCTGGGACAGCTAAGAGTCTCTCAATGATATACAAGAATTTTGTCAGCAAGGATTAGCAGGTAATTATCCTGTTGTATAAGGCAATAGTTAGGCCATACTCTTGAATATTACATACAGGTTTGAAAGCTCATTTTAAGAAGGATATGGATCTCTTGAAACATGTACAGAGAAGAGAAAAATATTAGTCAGGGACACAGAAGAGTAGTTACCAAGAAAGAATCAGTTCTCAAAATTGCAGCATCACCTGGAAATTAGACCTGATTGAAGTGCTTAAGTCTTTAAATGGATTGAGTAAATTAAATTCAGTGGTACCTTTACTCTGCCTTGGGCAATACATATACAGGGGCATAAATTTAAATTGAAAAAAAGTGTGTTAGAAGGGATTTACAGATGAGCTTCTTTTCTTTCTTTTTTTTTGGCTAATACTGTATAAGATTTTGGCCTCATTTGCCAAATAGAATGTTTTAATGCTAATTATAAAATATTGAAACATTCTTTTTCGAATCTGGTTACTTAGTGTCTTCATTATTCAGTACTCCAACAGTACTCAAACATTTTTTGCCAAATGTTTGCTACTGCAAACATTTGGCAAAAAATGTGATAGCAGTAATTGTCATCCATTGTATTTATGTTAAACTTCCTTTGACTTTTTATTGGAATAAAATCTCTATTAAAAGGATGCGGGTTGGAAGGTATTAAAATCATGCAAAACAAAAGTAACAAGACAGTTACAAGAAATAATAACTGTTCATAATATGCTACAGTTCATAATATGACTGAGTTCATAATATGACTGTTCATAATATGACATTTCATAATATGACTGTTCATAATATGACTGAGATCCCTTCAAAAGGAGATTATTTTAAACAATATATACTAGTTAAATGACACAAGATTATCTCTGTCCTATTTATAATTTAATTTTCATAGTCCGTAGAGTAGGTGCTTGAAAGTTTGATAAAATTTTCCTTATAAAATGTTGCATTCAAATTAGTTAATTAGCAAGAGTATTATGTTAAAATTACAAAAAAATAAAATTAATTTGTAAAAGTTTTGTTTACTTTTTGTTAGAAATTTTGTTTTGGAGTTCAGCATTTAATTTATTGTTTTAGGCTACGTATCGCAATAAACTAAAGAAAGCCCAGCAGAAATGTTGGTTTATTTGTATTCCTTGTGAAAGTACAATAAATGGATCAAAATTTACAGAGCAGTTTGTTGGTAAGTCATTTACTTTAAATTTATTAGCTCAGATAAATGTGTGACACACACACACACACACACACACACACACACACACACACACACACACACACACACACACACACACACACACACAGAGGAGTTATTTACAGAGCTTGAAACTTATCTTTTTTCACTAATAGAGAGCCCATTGCTGTCTATTAGTAATGAGAGAGAGAATTTATATGCATGTGAAAACTTAAATTTAGACATGTCTATGCCCTAAAAATAAGTTAAATTCGCATTAATAATGGCAAACTGTACTTTAATAAAGAACTTTTGACATCAACGGTTTTGACTGAACACTATTCATAGTATGATGCCAGTGAAGACACACATCAGAAGAAAGAATTGAACTGGGTGCCATCCAACTACTTGCTGTTTGATAACACTTCTCCGCCTTTTCTTTAAATGGTATTTTTAAAGAAAATTTTCTGAAAACCCCAATAAACTGGGAACTGCAAATTGTTTTTATTGTTTTATGGTAGTGACCTCCAGAAATGTACTCCTCTGCTCACGCTATCACACCTCACAAAAGCCGACTGGGCTAGCCGGGTGGGTAAAGTGCCTGCCTGGCAACCCAAAGGTCGCGGGTTCGAATCCCCGCCTCAGGCCTGGATCAAAGTACTGCAAAAAACCTTGGGAGGTGCACTATGGCCACAGAAGCCGATGTGCCAATAATTACCAAAAAAAAAAAAAAAAACTCACAAAATTTCTGTTTGAACAGCAAAATGTGAGCTCCTGAAAACATTAGTCAGTCTACAATATCACATGGTATCTTGTGAATACAGCGAATGACAGTGTGTCTCTGACCAATACAACTACAGTAAATGGGAAATATAGCTCTCACACATTTGAGACATTTTTTAAGCTTTGTAAACTTGCATGTATTGCTGTGCAGGTCACCACGTTCAGCTTGGTGCCAGGTTTTGCGTTCACCTAGGGCGCCTCCGTAGCCAAGTGCGAAGGAGCAGCAGTGCTTAACACACGCTTCTTGATTAGACCGGGGTTCGATCCCGTCACCACCAAATATGGAGAATGCGGAAAGGTCAGGGAATGACCACCGCATATTCCTGGAGCAATATGGCCTTCGTTGCTAATGCTCCTAAAAACCAAATAACAAACAAGCGTTCACCTAGTGTTTACTTGCAGATGAAATCGTGCATGATCCAATGCGAAAATTGCATTATACTTGCATTGTTCCCTAATATATTTCTCGCATTGTTCCCTAATATATTACTTGCATTGGAGCAAATTTGCGAAAACCTTAAAATAAAATATATAAATTTTCTGCCTTAAAATAAAATATTATATATTCCTTTAAAATTTCCAAAAATAGCCTATACTACCCTATTAAAAAAAAAAAAAAATCCACAAAGTTTATTTTAAATCCATAATGAGATCGCAGATCCTCTACAAGGGAAAAATTATAATAAATTATTAGCATTTGTCCGATTTTACGAAAATTAGTGGGTCTCGACTACTCAAGTTGTCTGTCCAACTGTCTAATAAAGTTTCGAGACTTTAGGACCTCCACACATTTTTTTATTCTGTGTCACCTCTAATGCTGTCTGACAGTGTCTGCTTCTTAGGCCTAAGTATAGACAGTAAGATCAACTTTCTGAAACACATAATGAAGATCGAAACTGTCTGCCAGAAAAAGATGAATATCCTTAAAGTAATATTAGCTATGACCTGGGGTGCCAGTAGATGCACCCTACTTCATTTGTACCATACACTTAGATTTAAACTGGACTACAATGCTCCTGTGTATGATTCTACTGGAAAAAGTGCCCTTGAGCAGCTTAACCCACTTCATTGTTGTGCCTTATGGATAGTCCTTGGAGCGTTTTGGTCATCTGTTCAAAGTTTATATGTGGAAGCAAACGAACCACCTCTTCATCTTAGGAGAAAATTACTACTCCTAATTTATGCAGCAAAAATAAGGAGCCAACCAACTCATATCATTTGGCCATATCTCTTTCATCCACAGTTAAAAACGAACTCTAGTAATAAGCCTAGAGAAAATAAATGTGCAGGAATAAGATTGCAATAGTTAATAAAACACTGGAGTGTTCAGCTGGATAATGTATTCAAAGAAATTTCTGAACTAGATCCTCCATGGACTGTATACTGACCATCTTGTTATAACTATTTTGTAAATGGGGAAAGCATTCCATAGCTTATGTGAATTCAAAACACTTCACATGGCATGTGTAACATCAAACTCATATTGCTTACAGACATATACTGATGGATTCAAAACAGAAATGGCTGTAGCAGTCTTTCCTACTTTCATCATATCTACAGTAGAATGCAATGTGCATACTGCTAAACTGCACACAATTATATTAGCTCTTAATCATATAAGTGCTTTTCTTACTCTACAGATAATTTATACAGACTCCCTGAGTGCAGTGACTGCACTACAGTGCAGATCTACATCTTCCCATTCTGTTATGAAACAAATCTGATCTTGGTAGATTCAGCATAATGCAGCTTTACAGTCGATAAAATTCTGTTTGATTCAAGGATATACTTGAATTCCTGGAAACAAAAATGCAAACGAAGCTGCTAAACACCCAGTCAGCCAATATTATACACAAGCACAGTTTTGTATTCAGATTATAAACCTCTCATCCAACAAGCATGCCATAATCAGTGGAAGGAGTTGTGGCAATCTCAGACAAACAGTAAACTGTTACAACTTAAACATGGGCCACACACACAGAGAGAGAGAGAGAGAGAGAGAGAGAGAGAAGTAGAAAGGAATCACCAAGAAAGAGAAGAATGATGATTTCTTGGTGATTCCTTTCTACTTCTCTCTCTCTCTCTCAGGGTAACTCAGGGAATTTGTTTAGGCTGGTACAGCATAAGCTTCAGGCTTCATTGCACCATATGGCTAATAATAATAATAAGAACAATTTCTTCATGTTAATTTTTCCAAAAACTGGAGTTCCATAGGTGTGGCCCATGTTTAAGTTGTAACAGTTTACTGTTTGTCTGAGATTGCCATAACTTCTTCCATTGATTGTGGCATGCTTGTTGGATGAGAGGTTTATAATCTGAATACAAGACCTGTGCTTGTGTATAATATTGGCTGACTGGGTGTTTAGCAGCTTCATTTGCATTTTTTTGTGCTAGAACATGGATTAGCCACACTCACCTGGCACATCTCGTTCTGCTTGCAGGGGAAAACCCTTCACAATATGCGCACTGCCATACTTTGTAAATGGTAAAACACATCCTTGTAGACTGCAGTATTCAAAAATGATGACATGGAGTAAGCATCAAAGTGACTAAGCCTATGAAGCATCTCAGTATATTGTGTCTGTAATAGTATGATAATATGTACTCTTTGATTAGTTTGCCTGTTTTCTGGACAAAAAATCTGAGTTTCCTGGGAGATGAAATCATGAAACCCTTGCCAGAGACCCACTAACTCAGCCACATTGTGAAAAAAGGTGATAAAAAGTTTTCTGTTGAGACAGATTTGAACCCAGGTCATTTATAATCTTCAGAAGATCTGTGCCAATCCCTTTTTTTTTTCTTTTTGTGTTTCCTTAACATTGTGCTATTCTGGAAAGTTATTTTCTGTTAACATATACCTCACAGAAGAGCTAAATCACATAGCAGTTTCTACACTCAAAGTGATTTTGCAAATAGCAACTGATTACAAATCAACTTGTTTGGAATTTTTAATTTTGTTATACGGAGGATCGATTCAGCCTTTTGATAACAATTTTGACGGTCCTTTAAAACTATGAAATCCCGTGCCGCCGCCACTGGTTGTGTTCTACTTGTTTTCCCCACTCATTGACTATCTCACGGCATCGCAATTTCCATTGAAGTAAAGCACGCTACAAAACTGCCAAGTCGATCTTGTCCCATTCCTGCTGGCAGACTTTCACAAACCTTCAACAGTTTTGAGGCAGCGGTTTCCGAGAGCTCTTTTCAAAAGTCCGAATGCACAAAAATCCATGAGTGCATCGTCAGGTGATTTAAAGGTATATCTTCAAATGGGATCGAATGAATACCTTTTGCTGCTTCCATTCTCTGCAAAAAAAGTGTGGGTGGAATGTGATGCGTGGCTGGCTGCCTTATCCTGGTGCACCCAGACCTTTTCAGCATCAGAATTGTACAATGTGGGTATTTCATGTTCAAACAATGGCTGTAGAACTTCAGTCTGGTAATACACAGTTGACTTTCACATTTTTAGCGACTCTACGCAACTCAAATTTGCTGTTATAACAAAACTTTCCTTGCCCATGTTGGAAAGGCCTTGTTGGAAAGGCTTTCCAACGCTAGAAGTCGCTAAAAATGTGAAAGTTGACTTTCACATTTTTAGCGACTCTACGCAACTCAAATTTGCTGTTATAACAAAAACCGGCTGTTATAACAAAACTTTCCGTGCCCATGTTGGAAAGGCCTTGTCACCCTGTGGACAGTAATAAATTGCCCGAATTTTGTTGCAGTCGGAGAGGTATACCCACGCTTCATCCAATGTTGCTACGAATTTCCACCTTTCAGCTGCCAGATACTTTTCGTAGAGTTTTTGAGCATTGACCTGCCGCTCTGCAATGTGCCTTGCTCCTAGGTGGTGTACGCAGGCCTTGTGCTTCTTCTCCAATTGCAAATTTTCATTGATTATGCGAAAAACGGTTGACTGGGAGGTTCCCACATATGACGCTATAGCTCTTTGGGTTTTTGGATTTGCACTTTTCGTACTACCTCTCTTGTTCGACTTGGACCAAGTTTCAGTTTCTTCAGTGTTTTCTACCCACTTGCAGCAGCTTTGCAGAATTTTCCTTTGCCATTCAAAACCTTATGGATACCAAACTTCAATACACTAAAATTTTTTGACTTGCACCTATCAATAATTTTTGCCTAACTGTACCCTTCTTTGGAAAGTGTGGTTATGTAACCTTCCAATGAGGGGGTCCAATTTCTGAGGCATGTCGGCATTAAAACAACTTCTACAACTGATGCACCTATTGATAAGGTTTGGGACTGTGCCTGCATGAAAAAAATTTACATTGCTGCCATACGTCACAAGCAGGATTAATGGCAAAATCATTATCAAAAGGCTGAATCAACCCTCCATAAAACAGAAAATCTTCTGAACAAAATAGGATTCTAGTGACCAACATGACTAGTAATGAATAGGATAATCTGGTATTTTTTTTAATATAAAATGTATTTTGATTTTTTAGGTTTCTGTAGTTAACATTTTCATATATGAAATTGATAATTTTGCCTGAATTAGGATTTTTGTATTCCTACAGTTAACTGATTATATTTTTGGTTGAAGTGAAATTATCAATTATAGATTTTTTTGGTACACTATGTTATGAAATAATATTAGCATTGGTAATATTAGGGTGTCCTAAAAAGAGTCAGGCAGTAAAAATTACATTTTCCTGGCTTTTATAGAAGGGTACTGGAAATGGCTTGATTCTTATTCTTCAGAGTGTGTTTTATTCCAAATTTTTCATCTGAAGAATTTGTTTTGCTTAAATTTTCACTTCTGAATCTACACATGCCCAGTAATTTTGAAGATGGTGGTGAAAGTGCATTAAACGTTAAGATTAATTATGCAGGTATAATTGGACTTGGAAGAGATTCCTCTGGATTGGAAAAGTGACAGGATATCACCATGGATTGATGCCTTATTGTGTCGGGAGTGTTTTTGTGTGTCAGTGAAGCAGATAACTATGTCATTGGGAGTGTATACTCTTATCAGGGTCGCCCATGATTGACAGATCAAAGCTAAGACACCAGACAAAATTGATCCAAAATCTGCCAACCTGCAGTGGACCAACATGGCAGATTATGGTCCATTCCCTTAACATGGCTTCGCAACAAAATAAACAGCCCTCATTTTCCAGAGGCCTGCGAGCTACTTTACTAAGTTTAAGAATTTTATGAAGATGTATTGCACCCTTAGAAGCAGGATGACTACCACTATAAACTTGTAATGATAGATTCCAGTATGAGAATTGGGAAAGATCTGTTAGCTGATCAGGTGCATCCAGTTGATATAGATGAGCAGTGCACTGTTGAATCAGTTTGGTGTGACATAAGCACTGCGAAAGCAAAAATAAGAGTAGGAGTGTGTTATAGGCTTAATAACTCGAATGAGTACAATGAACAATTGTACAGAGAAATAGAGTGGGCTAGTAAATCAGAATGTCTTATAATGGGGGATTTTAACTTCCCAGATATTGACTGGAATTTGTGGATTGGTCAACTTACACACTAGTAAGACTTTTGTGGATTTATTGGATGATTGTTTTCTACAGCAGCATGTTCGAGAGGAAACCAGAGAAGGTAATACTCTTGATCTGGTTATCAGCAGTGATCATTCGTGTATTAAGAATTTGCTGATAAAGGAACCACTAGGTGGCAGTGATCACAGTGTACTGATGTGGGATTTACTTAAAGATATAATTACCATCAGGGGTAAAGGAAAGAGTTTTTACTTCCGTAAAGGTGAGTACAGTGGTCTCCGACAGTTCTTAAATTCTGTACAGTGGGATCAACTGACGATGTTACCAACAGTAAATTCTAAGTGGGAAGCATTCAAGGAATTAATCGTGGAAGCTACTAAAAGTTTCATACCTATTAAGAAATATTGTTCAAGGTTTAGGCCTAAATGGTTATCAAATGAACTAATGAGACTCGTGACAGAGAAGAAAAATCGACTCAGAAGCCTATGGCAGATATAAGCTGGTTTGTAATCAGGAAGGAAGGGGATGAATCTGATTGGTCCACTTGATATCGATAGTTAGACTGTTGATGATACGGCTCAGATAGCAAACAAACTGAATGAGTATTTTGTATCTACATTCACACACGAGGAGTTAAGGTTTGAAAATGCCACAAGGTTATCAAATTGTAGCAGGGTGCTTAATGATTTTGTAATAACTGAGAGCAAAGTGGAGGAGAAATTGTTGAAGTTAAAAATAAGAAAGGCAGTTGGGATGGATGGGATCTATCTAGTTATATTTAAGGAGGTGGCAAAGCAACTAAGCAAACCCTTAGCCATAATTATGAGAGCATCCTTGGACTCAGGGGAGGTCTGCATGAACTGGAGATGTGCAAATGTATCCCCAATTTACAAAGGGGGATTGAAGGGTGACATGAGTAATTACAGACCAGTTAGTTTAACTTCTGTTCCGGGTAAAATAATGGAGTCACTGGTTAAAGATGCATTGCAGGATCATCTAGACAAGACTGCAGCAATAATTCAGACACAGCATGGGTTTGTTAAGGGAAAGTCTTATATAACAAATTTGATTGTATGCTATGATGTGGTTACAAAGGAACTGGATGCAAAGAATAATTTTGATATCATATACTTGGATTTCACGAAAGCTTTTGACACTTTTGCACATGGAAGACTATTGTACAAATTGGAGCAGAATGGTATTAAGGGTAAGTTGCTACAATGAATAAAAGGGTGGTTGAGTGAGAGAAGATAGAGGGTGGTAATCGATGGGCGCTGCTCTTCATGGACTAATGTTATTAGTGGAGTTCCACAGTGGGCCCAACAGTGTTGGGCCCACTGTTGTTTTATATATTTATCAATGATATTGATAAATAGTGTTGAAGTTTGCAGACGATACAAAGATTGGTGTCAACTGGGTAAAGTGCTTGTCTGGCAACCCAAAGGTCATGGGTTCAAATCCTGCCTCGGGCTTGGATCAGAGTAAAATGCAAAAACTTTGGGAGGTGCATTATGTATAGCCACAGAAGCTGATGCACCAACAACTAACAAAAAAAAAAAAAAAAAATTGGCAGGGTTTTTAATGATCCTGTTGCAGTGGCCGTGTGCTACTGCAACAGGATCTAGATAAGTTGGGCAAATGGGCTGAGAAGTGGCAACTGAAGTTTAACATTGACAAATGCAAAGTACTTCATATGGGTAGAAGTAACCCCAGAAGAACGTACCAACTGTGTGGTACTATACTTAGGGTGGTAGAAAATGAAAAAGATCTGGGAGTAATTGTGCAGTCAGGTATGAAGTTTTCTGAGCAATGCAGACAGGCTACAAGAGCAGGTCATGGGGTTTTGTCAATGATATACAGGAATTTTGCTAGCAGGGAAAAGGAGGTGATTATCCTTCTGTATAAGGCAGTGGTCAGGCCGTGCCTTGAGTACTGCGTACAGGTCTGGAGGCCTCATTTTAGGAAGGATGTAGATTTACTTGAGCGTGTACAGAGAAGGGCAACAAGATTGGTGAGGGGCATGAAGGGATCCTCTTACCAAGAGAGGCTTAAGTGCTGCAAATTGCAGCTGCTGGAGCACCTGCAATGTGATCTGATTGAGGTTTATAAGGCTTGAATGAGTTGAGCACGCTGAATTCTGATGGGATTCTTCCGCTTGCTCAGATTACAAACCTAAGAGGGCATAAATTCAAATTGAGGAAAGGCAGTTGTAGAATAAATGTGCGGAAATTTGCTTTTAGCCAGCGGGTGGTTAATTGCTGGAACAAACTTCCATTTGTTGTTGTGGAAGTTGATAGTTTAAATAAATTCAAGGAGGAACTGGACAAACATTTAGATGGAATGGTTGTGTGAATTTCTTTTTTTTTTTTTTTTTTTTGGCTGATGCTACATAAGCTCATATGCTTGCTTTCTTGCATAACATGCCTCTATTACTATTCAACTGACAATGACAAAATCATTGAGATTATTGTAGACACTGCCTATGCCCTTGCATAGGCAGTGTCTACAATAGTCTCAACGATTGCACCTACCATAAAACAAGAAAAAACAACCAGAATATCAAAATAAACAATTCACATGTTGAAAAAGAGATGAGAAATGAAGTGGTAATAAAGAAACAAGGTTGAATATACAGAAATGTGCAAGACCATAAGAAAGTGCATAAAAAAAAAAGAAATATGCAATTTCAGCATTGATCTTGTCAGAACACTAGAAGAAAATCAAAGGCTTAAAAATGCAAAACAAAGAATGGTTACACACAAGAGCCAAATATTTGCTTTGAAGCTTGAGGATGGCACAACAACAAATACTAAAACAAGCGGAAGAATTTTATTCAAATCTTTATAAGGATAAAGGACAACAACTGGATCCAACACCAGATTCAGAAGCTGTACCAGTAATTTTGGTAGAAGAAGTTGAAGATGCTATAAAATCAATGAAAAATAACAAAGCAGCAGGACCCGATAAAGTCTGTTGAAATATTGAAAGCTGGATGCCTGCCAGTATGTAAAGCTCTAGCCAAACTATTTTCAAAATGCCTTCTACTTAACAAAGTACCTGTAGCATGGAAAAATAGAAGCCATCCTGCTACATAAAAAAAGTGTTAGGGCAGATTTAAAAAACTACTGACCTTTAAGTAGGCTGACCATACGTCCCGTTTTCAATGGGACATGCCGTTTTTTTTGCTATGTCCCGCCCGTCATGTCATTTTAGTAAAAATACAATTTTTGTCCCATGTTTTAAAAAAAAGGCTTAAATATTTGCGCAACGTAACCTATGATCGTGATTATATCGTAGGATAGCTGCCATCATAGGTAGTAGTCATTCGTGTAACAGCAGGCGGAGGCATGTCAATCGAATGCAGAGAATTCCATCTGCCGGTGGTAACCACCGGCAGATGGAATTGAAGGAGACTGACAATTTTTGTTATAGGCCTTTAACATCAGTTCAACAATGTGTTGTGTGTCAGTAGTTGATCACTAGTCTGTAGTTGACATTTGTACTGTGTGCTTGTCACATACACAAGCTCGAAAGTTTTAATTTTATAATTTTAAAAGTTTTAAGCCTCAAACTTTAAAATGTCGAAAAGGAGAAATTGCACATTTAACGAAGACCTTCAAAAAGAATTCATATTTATTAAACTGGATAATTGGTATAGAGATAAAACAAAAGTAGTTTTTCAACATTCTCTAATGTTAATTTTTCTGTTGTTCATGGAGGTAGAAGCGACATTAACCAACATCTATGTAGCCAGAAACATGAGGATGCTGAGAAAACTTTGAATTCGGTTCAAAGCATCAGCTCATTCATCATAAGACGTGATGATCGAGAAAGTGATAAAATCGTAGCATTAAAGTCAGATGCTGCTATTCATCACAATCCGAGTTTTTGTACAAATGACTGCTTGTCAAAATTGATAAAAAAAAAAAAAAAAAAAAAAAGGTTTATCAACCAAAATTTCTTTTGCACGTACAAAATCAAAAGCAATAATTACCAATGTTTTATCACCATGTATACTGGATGAAATAATAATGGATTTGAATGAAACTAAAAGCATTACAATAAATTTAGATGATTCAAACAAAAAATACATGAAACTGTTTCCGATTACTATCCAGTACTTTTTGCCTTTAGAAAGAATACTTGATGAGAATCAACTGAAAGAGCAAGCTGGCTTTAGGACATGATTCTCAACTATGGATCATCTTCATGTAATATCACAGCTAATGGAGAAAGCAAATGAATATAAAACACCATTATGCCTGGCATTTGTGGATTAGGAAAAGGCATTTGACTCCTTACAGCATAAGGCAATGTTTCGGGCACTGGAAAGACAAGGCATAGATACCCCATATATTATGATTTTGAAGAAAATATATGAGAATGCTACCTCCTTTATTAGACTAGACAAAGACAGTAGGAAATTTAAAATTGAGAAAGGAGTTCGACAAGGAGACACAATATCTCCGAAGCTGTTTGCTGTTGCCCTTGAGGAAGCTTTCAGAAGAGTAGACTGGTCGCAGAAAGGAGTCAATGTGAACGGAGAGTACCTAAACCATTTACAATTTGCAGATGACATTGTGGTCATAAGCCACAATCCCAAAGAATTAGAGGAAAATCTTAATCAGTTATGCGCAGTTAGTAAAGATTTTGGACTAAAGATGAATGTGGCTAAAACAAAAGTAATGATGAACAAGTATGCCACAGAAAGGGACATAATGATTGAAGCAGCAGTGATTGAAAAGGTGGAGTCATATACTTATCTGGGACAAGTTATTAGCTGTAATAATGATAAATGGCTGGAAGTCAAGAGAAGAATAAATTTTGGATGGATAGCATTCAGGAAATATAGTCACATACTGAAGAGCAATATCCCAGTTTGTCTGAAACTGGGATATTGCTCTTCCCAAGAAACTGGGAATTTACATTGGTAAAATAATGAACCAATGTATACTCCCCACCATGACTTATGGAAGTGAAACTTGGGCACTCACCTAAAGAATGGAAGAGAAGCTGAGAACTACACAGCGAAGAATGGAACAAATTATATTGAGAATCAGACTGTTAGATAAGAAGAGAAACACATGGATTAGGCAGCAAACTCAAGAAAAGGACATTCTTATCAGAACTAAAGAACTAAAATGGTCTTGGTCAGGACACATAGCTCGAAGATATGATGACAGAATGACTAAGAAAATAACAGAATGGTACCCAAGAGGAGCTAGAAGAAAACTTGGAAGACAACGGCAGAGATGGATAGATGAAATTCACGAGTTTGTGGGTAGTAAATGGATGGCCATTGCACAAAACAGAAGGAACTGGAAAGTTGCTGGGGAGGCCTTCATCCTGCAGTGGATTGAAAATGGCTGATGATGATGACGACGAATTTTTGCCAAACTGTGGTATTAAAGTTTAAATTATAGATTTTACTTCTTTACCTGGTGAAACATCCGAACTGTGTGCTGTTGACTGTCTACCAATCGATAACGATTGTTTTGCACTTAAAATATACAAATACTTTTTATATACACAGTCACAGTCAAAGAACTTATAAACGTTTGTGAATTTGCAGGAGAGAATTATGCAAAATTATTAGAACATGGAAATACAAGATTTTTGTCCTTAGCCCCATCAATTGGCAGAATTTTAAGCATATTTGATGGACTTTGTTCATATTTTCTTTGTCAAGAGAAAAATGTCCTGTTATATTGAAAAAAAATTTGAAGATCCCTGTTTGAAATTATGGTTGTCATTCGCAAGAGATCAAGTTTCAACATTCCAAACATATATTAGTTTTATTGAAAAGATATTTCAGCTACAGAAGTAGCTATGAATATTAAAAATTTTAAACATATTAGAAGCCAGAAAAAACGGACTTTTTATAACAACAGCTGTTAAAAATAAACTAAAAATGTTAATGGAGGTGAAATTAGTGAGGTCAAGTTTTTTGAAATAGTTAAGAACTTTTATGAAACCAGCTTAGCAAACAAGTGGAAATGCAGCTTGGGAAATACTGAAAAATTTAAATGGGTATTACTGAGAAAGGTACCTGAATGGAAAGAAATAAGGACAGTTTCAATGAGGAGCTTATTACATGAACACACGAAACTCACATATTTGATAAGTGGGCACTTTTAAAAGCAATAGTTGTCAGTCAGTTGGACACATGGAATAAAGAAAACATTTTGGCGAAGGTAAAGAAAGCCAACACTAGAATGATGAGAAACGTCAGATAACTTACACGGAAAATTAGTTTCCCGATACGGCACTCTAGCACTGCTTGCTCGGTAAACAGACGGTAGGTGTTATCGGTCTGGAGCAGAAGTCGAGAACAATATATTGATTGACAGGTAGGCGTGGAAAACGATGTGCTGATTGGTGCGTGAACATAACACACGATAACATTGGTTTAGTATCACTCAGAATTACTAATGGTAACTTGCTCTAATTGCACATGCCCTAATGAACACTTTCCATAATGGTAAAAAAAGATCACGTTACCTCCACTTGAATCCCATGGGAGTTTGAACCCCTAAAGAAGTGGAGGGGGTAACCTAACCTTTTTTCTCTAGAATCACAGTCATATTTAGAAATACATTAATAAAAAAAAAATTTTTTTATGACTGCATTTTTATTTTCTTTAATAATATGTCCTAATGGTGAAAAAAGTCAGGTTACCTTCACTTGAATCCCATGAGAGCTTGAACCCCTCCTGAAATGGAGGGGGTAACCTAACCTTTTTTCTTTACAATCATGGGTGGACTAGCCCATAAATTGTTTATTAACAAAATATTAATTTTGTATTACTGTACTTTTATTTTTAAAGACACTCATACGGATACACACATATCATAACGTCAATCAACGCCTCAATAGCTATTCACTATATATATATATATATAAAGAATCTTTCTTTTAGCATTAGTAGAGGCATATGATGCAAGAAAGCAAGTTTATGCAGCATCAGCCAAAAAAAAAAAAAAAAAACCACTCCCATTTCACCCCTCCGTTCGTTCGAAATACCTGTCCAGCTGAGCCTTAAATTTATTTAGGCTATCAACTTCCACACCAAAGGATGGAAGTCTGTTCCATCCTTTGTTGTGGAAGTTAAACTCACAGGTGTATGATTACTTGTGTCCGCCTTTGATCCTCCTCTGTGAATTGGGGTCAGATTTGCATATCTCCAGTCTAGGGGTACCTCCTCTGAGTCCAAAGAAGCTCTCATAATTATGGCTAAGGGTTTGCTTACTTCCTTTGCTGCCTCCTTTAATATAACTGGATAGATCTCATCCACCCCGGGTGCCTTTTTTATGTTTATCCTCAACAATTTCTCCTCCACTTTCCTCTCAGTTATTACAAAATTATCTAGCTCACTGCCAGAGTTTACTTCACCTCTGGCGTTCCCCTTCCTGAATCACTCCTCATGTGTGAATGTAGATGCAAAATACTCGTTTAGTTTGTTAGCCACCTGAGCAGGATCCTCAAATGTTGAACCATCAATATCCAGTGGGACCAATCTGATTCATCCCTTTCCTTCTAGAGTTTACATAGGTAAAGAACTCTTTAATGTTATTTATTTTATTTTTTTTTTTGCATCCTTTGCCAAGGATTTCTCCTCATCTGCCTTTGCCTGCCTAATCTCCGTTTTGACTTGGTTACAGACCAGCTTATATCTATCATAGGCTTCTATGTCACATTAATTTATATGTATCCCATGCATTTTTCTTCTCTGGCATATGTCTCATTAGTTCATCTGACATCCATTTAGGCCTAAATCTTGAACAACATTTCTTAGTTGGTATGTAAAGCCTAGTAGCTTCGAAGATAAGTTCTTTGAATGCTTTCCATTTTGAATTTGCTGTTGGTAACATCATCAGTTGGTCCCACTGTATAGAATTTAAATACTGTCTCAGACCATCACTAGTTGCAACTAGTGGTTCCTTTATCTGCAGATTCTTAATGCATGAAGAATCACTACTGATAATTATATCAAGAGTATTACTCCCGAACATGCTGATGTAGAAAACAATCATCCAATAAATCCACAAAAGCCTTGCTAGTGTGTGAGTGACCAAACCCACAAATTCCAGTCAATATCTGGGAAATTAAAATCCCCCATTATAAGACTCTCTGATTTAGTGGCCCGCTCTATTTCCCCATACCAACTAAGAAAAATATTTCTTAGTTGGTATGTAAAAACTAGTAGCTTCCAAGATAAGTTCTTTGAATGCTTCCCATTTTGAATTTGCTCCTGGTAACATCATCAGTTGGTCCCATTGTATAGAATTTAAATACTGTCTCAGTCCATTGTAGGCGCCCTTACGAAAGCAATACCCCTTCCCTTTACCCCTAATGGTAGTTACCTCTTTGAGTAAATCCCACATCAGCACACTGTGATCACTTCCACCTAGTGGTTCATTTATCTGCAGATTCTTAATGCATGAAGAATCACTACTGATAATCAGATCAAGAGTATTACTCTCTCTAGTTGCCTCCCGAACATGCTGATGTAGAAAACAATCATCCAACAAATCCACAAAAGCCTTGCTAGTGTGTGAGTGATCAGCCCCCAAATTCCACTCAGTATCTGGGAAATTAAAATCCCCCATTAGAAGACTCTCTGATTTACTGGCCCGCTCTATTTCCCTGTACAGTTTCTTATTATACTCATCAGAGTCATTAGGCCTACACACTTCTACTCCCAATTTTTGATCTTCCAATGTTTATGTCACACCAAACTGACTCGACACTGCACTGTCCAGCGATGTCGACTGACTTCACTTCCTTGGATTTTATGGGTTTCTTAACTAATAGCATAACCCCTCCTCCCTTCCTGTCCTGTTTATCCTTTCTGTACACATTGTACTCCCCAAATTTCAGTTCTGCATTCCCTTATATCTGTGTGACACCACATCTCTGATATCCCAACAATATCTGCTTTTGATGTTTTGAGCAATACCTCAAATTCATCAAATTTATTTATCAAACTCCTAGCATTAAGGTTAATTTTCCTAACCTAATGTTTAAGTTTAGGTCGCGAAACATAAGGAAACCTTTTATATTATTTCCTAACCTACCATTTAAGGTCAGGTTACGAAATATAACAAAAAATAGAGAAACCTTTTTCTTTTTTTGGAACCAAACCTAAATCAACAATATAGTAAAAACACTCATGAACTCCAAAAATCTGCTTTTAATAATGAGAAAAAAAACATAATGAAGAACATAAAAATGAACGGAACAAAACTTTTATTAATTTAGTTTTCATCAAAAAATCAACCAACATTTTATTTTCCTTACAAATTTCTTCCATATTTAAAAGATTCATCGCTACTATTACCTGTTTACTGTTCATCACAAAACTGTTATGCACCTTTCTTTACTCATAAATACACATTATAATGCCAACCGATGATTGCACAGTAGCTTTTCATCTGTTGCGCTCACCACCAATCATTTCATCATTTTCCACGCCTACCTGTCAATCAATATATCCTTCTCGATTTCGGCTCCAGACCGTTGACACCTACCGTCTGTTTAATGAGCGAGCAGCGCTAGAGTCTGGTGTCGGGAAACCAATTTTCTGCCTAAGTTATCAGACGTTTCTCGTCGTTCTCATGTTGGCTTTCTTTATCTTAGCCAACATTTCTATATCTGATGGCCGGGTTCAAATATTTTCTGAAATGAGTGAAAAATGTCTGGCTTTCCATGATTTTAGTAATGTTGTGCAATTTGTTCTTTGCCTACCTGGAAGTATATTTTCCATAAGGAATATCATGTGGTCAAAAAATAAATCCAGATTGTTGAAAACCATGTTAATTAAAAAAGCAAAATTGTAGTATGGAGTGTTATAAGTTTTATGACAAGGCCTTAAAAGACCAAAATTTGTTACACAAAATATTATTGTAAATATTCTTGGTATGAACTTCATAATGTGAAGTCCACGTCGGCCTAAAAACATTTTGTTGAATATTTTTTTTTGATTTTTCTGAACAATATTTCTTCTCTCCGTCCCGTTTTGGCTTCAAGGAATTATGGTCAGCTTGCCTATAAGCCTATTGTCAGTTGTCTGCAAAGTTTTCACAAAGATACTTTCAAGAAGAATAGGTGCAATATTTGATGTGACACAAACCAAATAACAAGCAGGTTTCAGAAGCAGCTTTAGTACAATGGATCACATCCAAACAGTGTAGCAAGTTATGGAACAGCACAGCACAGTGAATGCAATCTTCTATTATGTATAGCCTTCATTGACTATGAAAAAAGCATTGAAAAACTTAGTCATAAAACAAGCAATAATCAGTGCCCTAATCAACCACAGTTTAGACAGAGCTTACATCTATATTATCCAATTATATATCTCCTTTGAGGATTACCCTGACTTCTAATCTCTCTTGGCACAAGCACATTACAAATAATTCTTCCTCTACATCTAAAGAACTTGGTTTTCTCTTTTTCTCTTGGCATTACTTTTATTCCAAACTGTTGTTGACTCCGTAGAAATTGCAAATCCGGCCTACCATGGAATATTGTTCCCACATTTGGGTTGGTGCCCCCAAAACCTCTCTCAGGCTTCTTGATTCCATTCAGAAGAGGGCAGTTAGGTTAATTAATGACTCATCTCTAACAGAGTCTCTGCACTCGTTGTCATAGACGTACTGTTTCTGCTGCATGCCTCTTCTACAGATACTTCCATGGGCACTGTTCTTCTGAATTAGCTTCTATAATTCCTCCTCTCTCTTTCAAAACAGTCTGAACACGTGCCGCCACCAGCCAACATCCATTTACTGTCCAACTTCAAACTCACAGAACCAACTTTTCATCGTCCTCCTTTATTCATTCAACTGCCGTTTTCTGGAACAACCTTCCTTCATACGTATTTCCTGAAAATTACAGTCTACAGAAGTTCAAGTCCAATGTTAACAAATATCTTCTTTCGTCTTCTCAACCTCCAACCCAAGCACGGTACTAAGTACTATAGGTTCTAACACCTCTCGTGTTTGGGGTTTAACAAATTATTAACAAATTAACAAATATCTTCTTTCGTCTTCTCAACCTCCAACCCAAGCACGGTACTAAGTACTATAGGTTCTAACACCTCTCGTGTTTGGGGTTTACATAAAAAAAAAAAACAAAAAAAAAAAAAATCAATTTATGAAAAGGCAACTGCATCAGTATGGGTCAACAATTGATGAACTTCAGATCAACATAGAAAAAGGCATCTGTGTGAGACAATCTTCCCAAAACTATTTTCTGCCTGTTTATAAGAAATTTTTTGCAAGCTAAATTAGGAATAATAAAGGATTCAAGATAAATGGAGATTACCTGAATCATGTACAATTTGCAGATGATATTATTCTCTTTGCCAATGATTTGGAAGAAAATCATTTTCATTTTGTAGCAAAACATTGAAGAAATGCAACATGAAAGCAAGAAGTTTGGTTTGAAGATGAATATCAAGAAAACACAAGTTATATTAAACAAATTTACAAGACCAAAGAAAATCATGGCCAATGGACAAGAACTGGAAGTAGTGGAAATGTATATTTACCTTGGATAAGAAATTTCAACATACTGAAACATCATATGGAAATTGAATGGCACATAAAATTGGGATATCAAGCATTTGGAAAGTATATAGCCTTCAAGACAAAATTTTCCACTGTCTCAAATTAAAAGTTTTTGATCTTTGTATCCTTCCTCTCCTAATATATGGTTGTGAAACATGGACATTGAACTCCAAAACTTTACAAAGACTGAGGGTCACACAAAGAAGTATGGAGTGCTGAATTTTGAATGTAACCAAAAGAGACAGAAAAACATGTGCATGGATTCACCAAGAAACCAAGGTCTGTGACATCCTTGAAAGAACTAAGCGCTTAAAATGGAAATGGGCAGGTCACATATCAAGAACTGATGATAGATGGACCATATAAATTTTGGAATGGGTGTTGTTTGCCCTAAACACCCAAGAAAAAGACCAAAAATGAGTGGATTGATGAAATTTGCTGGCATACAATGGCAACAGAAAGCATGAGACCACCTTTGCTGGAAACGTGTTGAGGAGTCCTTCATGCTGCAGTGGATCAACAATGGCTGAAGATGATAATTATCACCAGTACATAAAGACAGTTCTAAGAGTGAAGTGGATAACTACAGACCAGTCAGTCTGACTTCAATGGTAGGGAAAATTATTTAGTAGGCAATGATAAAAAGTGCAATCAATACAGATACAGGAATATCAGAGATAGAGTTCTGAAGGACACAACACAGTTTTGTTAAGGGAAAATCATGTTTCACTAACATAGTTAACTATTTTGACAATTATTATAATTAGCCATATGGTGCAAAGAAGCCTGAGCCTCTCGCTGCACCAGCCAAAAAAAAAAAAAAAAAAAATTCTGAGTTACCCCTGAGAGAGAGAGAGAGAGAGAGAGAGAGAGAGAGAGAGAGAGAGAGAGAGAGAGAGAGAGAGAGAGTGTCAGAGAGAGAGAGAGAGAGTGTCAGAAATAGAAGGGAATCACCAAGAAAGAGAAGGATGATGATATCCAGCTCAGGACCCTGGGTATGCCAATCCCATACTCACCAGATGTGAGCCCCTTTACTCAGTCCCTCATGAAAGGTTACTTTTTTATGAGCTGGAACATGGGATAAGGGGTACATTCTATGAATTTCAGGGCAGGATGCAGATGGTTCTGACTAATGGCAACTCTTTGGATTTGTCTGATATTAGAAGCCCTAGGATTGGTTCTTGAACCACTATTGTTTATGATTTTCATAAATGATATTGATGAAGGGCTAGAGAGTTTGTTATAATTTGTGCAATTGAAAATTGGGTGTGCTCCTTGAGGAATATTTAAAATTTAGGGATGGTCAGAAAAGTGGCAGTGTATTTTAATGCAGCAAAATGCAAGGTCTTGTTACACTTGGGGAATAGCACACTAAAATAACTTATCCATTTGGTGGGGTTGAACTAAAAATAGTAGGGGAAAGAAGGGATTTAGGAGTTATGACAAACTTGAACATGAAGATCTCCAAGCGGTGCAGATAGGTTGTATGGAAGGCCTGTATTGTCCTAAGGGACCGACAGTGGACAGTTTGCTTGGTAAGATCTGCTAAAGGGCACTTGTATGAGGAAAGAATCAGAATATGTACACTACAGAGAGCTTGGCAACCACCAAACACCCAAGCACCTTAAAGAGGACCTGATTGAAGTCTGTAAGCTTCCGAGAGGCAATAGTAAAATTAGTAAAGGTGAAATTTTCAATGTTATAAATGATTCAAGAACTAGGGGCCATAAATTCAAATTATGAGTAAACAGATTTAGACTGGATTGTAGCAAGCCAGAGAGTTGTTATGCTGGAATAAGTTACTTCTGCAAGTAAGTTGACAGTTTGGGGAAATAAAGGTCAGCTGCATAGTTCCTGTGTTAGGAGGGAAACATATAGGTGTTTATTTTCTTTTTTATTATTTATTTTTATATATGTTTGTTATTTTTATATAATAATTATTTATTTTATTTTATTATTATTTTTTTTTTGGCTAGTGCAACAAAAGCACGTGGCTTCCTTTCACTGCTAATACTATCCTCATGGCTAATTTTGATTGTTCTGTCCATGATAGCCATTATTTGAAAGAGCAAGAGTGGCAAAATTGTAAATTCTACTTCCCCCACCAAATTACCAAATGGCCCAATGTGATTTTTAGCAACCATACCAAATCAGTATTGGGCTTCTGACTGTTTCCTCTTGCACACAGTGGCAAACCTGCTAGTATAGTAGTTCACTGGTGAGCAGCACAGTCCTAACCCCCCTCCCCCCTGCTGGGATGTTGAGGTTGACTGCTCACATTTTCTGCTACCACTCATAGGCTTGAATCTAAAGGTACCACAGCTTTGAACAATAGTTGGCCTAACCAGGAGTACAAATTCAGCCATTTTATTGACAACACGATTAAACATTGATGTAGACACAGTTAAGACTAAGTAATCTTCTATAGATTACTACCCTGATACACCCCCTTGAAGTTATTTAGTTTTGTATCCCAAGCTTTATTCTCCCCTCATATAAAATGCTGCTACCCTTGAACATCAGCTGTTGTGGCAACAAACAAGAATTCTTGGGGCAGGTTCACGCATTACTTTGACCCATATCATCAGATAAACATGGATCTAAATTATGGTAAGGGCATAACATTTTATCGCTTAACATATAGCTTTCGTAAAGGCGACTACGATGGACTGAGACAGTATTTAAATTCTATACAGTGGAACCAACTGATGATGTTACCAACAGCAAATTCAAAATTGGAAGCATTCAAAGAACTTATCTTCGAAGCTACTAGGCTTTACATACCAACTAAGAAATATTGTTCAAGGTTTAGGCCTAAGTGGATGTCAGATGAACTAATCAGACATATGGCAGAGAAGAAAAATGCATGGGATACATACAAATTAACACGTGACACAGAAGCCAATGATAGATACAAGTTGATCTGTAACCAAGTTACAAAGGAGGTTAGGCAGGTGAAGGCAGATTACGAGAAATCTTTGGCAAGGGATGCAAAGAAAAACAGCAGAGTTCTTTACTTATGTAAACTCTAGAAGGAAGGGGATGAATCAGATTGGTCCACTTGATATCGATGGGTCAACTGTTGATGATCCTGCTCAGGTAGCTAACAAACTGAATGAATATTTTGCCTCGACATTCACACATGAGGAGTTATTCAGTGAGGGGAATGCCAGAGGTGTATTCAACTCTGGCAGTAAGCTAGAGAATCTTGTAATAACTGAGAGTAAAGTGGAGGAGAAATTGTTCTGAAGATAAATGCAAGAAAGGCACCTGGGGTGGATGGGATCTATCCAGTTATATTAAAGGAGGCAGCAAAGGAAGTAAGCAAACCCTTAGACATAATTATGAGAGCTTCCTTGGACTCAGGGGAAGTACCCATGGACTGGAGATGTGCAAATGTGACCCCAATTCACAAAGGAGAATCAAAGGACGACACAAGTAATTATAGACCTGTTAGTTTAACTTCTGTTCCTGGAAAATTAATGGAGGCACTGGTTAAAGAAGCACTGCAGGATCATCTAGACAAGACTTCAGTCATAGCTCAGACACAGCATGGTTTTGTTAAGGGGAAGTCTTGCCTGACCAATTTGATTGGATACTATGATGCAGTCACAAAAGAACTGGATGCAGGGAATAACTTTGATATTATATACTTGGATCTTAGAAAGGCTTTTGATACTGTTGCACATGGAAGACTGCTGCACAAATTGGAGCAGTGTGGCACTGGAGGCAAATTGCTGCTATGGATAAAGGGGTGGTTGAGGGGGAGAAGACAGAGAGTAGTAATCAATGGACACTGCTCAAAGTGGACTAATGTTATTAGTGGAGTCCCTCAGGGTTCAGTATTGGGTCCATTATTGTTTTCTGTATTTATAAATTATATTGATGATGGTATATCAAGCTTAATGTCCAAGTTTGCAGACGATACGAAGGTTGGCAGGGTTGTCAAGGACACTACTGACACTATGCTGCTGCAACAGGATCTGGAAAGGTTGAGCAGATGGGCTGAGAGGTGGCAAATGAAGTTTAACATTGACAAATGTAAAGTACTACCTATGGGAAACAGCAACCCCAGAGCAACGTATCAACTCTGTGGTACTACACTGACAGTGGTAGAGAATGAAAGGGACTTGGGGGTGGTTGTGCAGGCAGAAGTTTTCTGAGAAGTGCAGACGGGCTGCAAGAGTAGCTCATGGTGTCTTCTCAATGATATACAAGAATTTTTTTTAGCAGGGATAAGGAGGTGATTATCCTCTTGTATAAGGCAATGGTCAGGCCACACCTTGAGTACTGTACACAGGTCTGGAGGCCTCATTTTAAAAAGAATATAGAGCTGTTGTAACGAGTACAGAGAAGGGCAGCAAGGTTAGTGAATGGAACAAAGGGTTGCTCTTACGAAGAAAGGCTTAAGTTTTGCAAATTACAGTGTCTGGAGACTAAGCACCGGCGAGGTGGTCTGATAGAGGTGTATAAAGCCTTGAATGGTTTGAGCATGCTCAGTGCTGATGGGATTCTTCCTCTTGCTCAGAATAATCACCTGAGAGGGCATAAATTCAAATTGAGAAAAGACAGATGTAGGATAGACGTGAGGAAATTTGCCTTTAGCCAGAGGGTGGTTGGTTGGTGGAATAGACTTCCATCCCTTGTCGTGGAAGTTGATAGCCTAAATAAGTTTAAGGCTCAGCTGGACAGGTATTTTGAACGAACAGAGGGGTTAAGTGGAAGTGGTTATTTTTTATTTATTTATTATTATTTTTTTTTTGTTGAAGCTGCATAAGCTTGCTTTCTTGCATCAAATACCTCTACTAATGCTAAATGCTAATGCTATCACTGCACCTCCAAGCTTAGAAATTTTAAACCTTTGCTGAGCCTTGTTGAATGGATTTTCAAAAAGGCAAAAATTGATATATCCTTACCACAGTTGTTAGTTACAAAGCATAGAATAAATGAGTTTACATCACAATATGCAAATAGTTTAGTGAAGTGAAATGAAATTAATAAGTACCAGAGATAAACAAAAACCTTTTATGGCTGTGTATATTAAGCATCGAAAATGAAATTAGGATAGTTTATTATTATTATTATTAGCCATATGGAAAGCCTCAGGCTTATGCTGCACCAAAAAAAAAAAAAAAATTCTGAATTACGCAGAGAGATAGAAAGAGAAACAAGAGTCAGAAGTAGAAAGGAATTACCAAGAAAGAGAAGAATGATGATATCCAGCTCAGGACCCTGGGTGTGCCAAGTCCATACTCACCAGATGTGAGCCCCTGGGATTTATTATGAAAATTAAGGTAGGAGAACTGAATCTAGCACTAACAATAGCTAAGGAGGTAGAATCAGCCAAGTAGATTAAAGTATATTTTTAAAGAATGCACAAAAAAATGTTGGTTAAGTATTTTCTGGCCAAAATCTACTAACTATTTCCCTGAACTAAATTAGAATGAATATTTCTAACCAGGAAAATAAAAAATTTGAAATGGTAGGATATTTTCACACTGCAGAATTGGCAATAGTATTACTAAATTGCCTACTACAACAAAATGTTGCTACCATAGACCTGTGTAATAACAGGCAATATCAATCTCCACAAACATACAGTTCAGACAAAACAGAAGTTTTTGTATTTGAAGAATCCATTATTGTCATGTTCAGAAATGAGTAGTATAATTCACAGGGTTTAGAGTAGATGCTATAAACTTATATTGAAAGGAAGGTCACAGCTGCCAACTTTTATAGTTCCTCAGACAGGAGAAAATAACAGAATTGGTATTGTCATTACTGTGTTTTGTTTGCGAAGAGAAAATCTAAAGGGGCAAGTTCCCCCTTGAAGAGACTTTCTTTAGTATATATAAATACAGGCAGTCCTCATATAACACGTGTTTACACTACACAAATTCGATCATACATGATTTATAAATAGGGGACGATATCGTGTATAACACAAACCGAATTCGCTTATGCACGATTTGCATGTGTTTACAAGAAATAGCAGTCGTACGTAGAATCACCCCAACTGATCGCAACACAATAGGAATTAAGAGAAGATTCTGAAAATGTATTTGTTTTTTATAACAATGAAGGGGAAACACACTTCACCATAATAACGTGAAAACCCACACAATTCCAGCTATCGGTATTAACGCAAATGCAATTAGATTGAGTTTACTACCCATTTAGAAGATTCCACCAGCAAGAACGCAACTGGAAATTGTTTTTATTGTTTTATGGTAATGACCTCCAGAAATGTGTTGTAGTAAAATGTGAGCTATTGAGGTGTCAATAGGGTGTCTCTGCCTTTACGGTGTTGTTTATTCAGTTGCTACACACGCATGCAGCTTTGTTTGTGTGTATCAAGCGTGCCTCATTTTGTAATTGTGCTTTATTCCCTAAAAATGAGTAAAATACTTAAAAGGTGTGAAAAGGAAACGTCCTGGTGAAGACACTACAGATTCAGAAAGAAAAAGAAAAGCAATAGCGATAGATTGGGTCAAAAATGCTTACCCAGGAAAATTTGTAGCGGCCTCATACTAGCATTTATGGCCAAAATCACACTGGCCTCCATCGTCTTCTGGCCTCCGGCCCACCGGGGTTTCCCTGGTAAGGCTTATGACCAGTCCGCCTCTGTCAATAGGGAAAAAATATGAAATTGTGAAACACTTTGAGTGAAATGAAAGACCATGTGATATTGCACGTGCTACAGGCCTAAATGAGGCAACGCTGAGAATTAGAAAGAATGCAGAGAAATAAAAACAACTTTCATAGCAGGAACAACTCAAAGTGTAATAAAATCCATTAGATCAAGATAAAAAGAATTGAAAGAGATGGAACTGCTGTCATCTGTTTGGATAGAAAATCAAACAAAGAACAAGTTTGCTTACGATAGAAGCAAAAGCATTAGCAATATTTTATTTTATTACGATTATTTATTGTGTTTGGTAATGTTTTGGTTAGAATTTTGTGTGTTCAGTCTTGGGTGGTCAGCACCTAACCCTATTTTTCCCATAGGGCCTGTTATTTATATTGCACGATTTTGCATTGCACGAGGGTTTCTAGGAACACAACTATCATGCTATACGAGAACTGACTGTATATCATATATTTTGTTAATAAAACACAGCAATATGATTCACCCCCCTCTCCCAATGATGGATGCATTTAATTTCACCTGGTTTTGAATAGATGTGCTATGCAAAACATGGATTGGACCCTCACTCAGGTTGAAATTACATCTATGCATCAGACCAGCCTACCAAAGATCAAGAGGCAACCATGAGATCCTTTTGTACTCTAACTCACCCCAAGCACCACACTCAGTTAGATGCAGAAAAGTGTGAATTATGCATCATCCTGCGCGCAGAATGTCTGCAATATCTGCTCAACTTTAAAATAGATAGTTAACCATTCCAGCCTGCTGTTACCATTGTAATGCTTTTTTTTTTTTTTTTTTTTTTTTTGTTTTGAGGCATCTACCAACATGAATACAAAAACTAGTTCCAACCTGAATAGCAGTCATAGTCACCGACTAAACTGACTTAAACGGGGGAATCACGGAATGACAACTATGACAAGCAATCGTGGCCAGAAGATGCCCAAACTTTGGATGCATAGATAGTCCAAGCAAGTTGTGTATCCATAGTGACTAACAAGTGCATAACACTGATAACATACTAGTCATAAAAGAACCAAGCAGCACACCTATTCTGATCTGATTAGTGTAACATCAGGAGTGGGTTCTCACAAGGATTGGTTCTTGGACCACTATTGTTTCTCATTTTCATAAATGACATCGAAGAAAGGACAGAAATAGAAGGTACGTTGTCAAAATTTGCAAATGACGTAAAGAATGGTAGAGTCGTTAATGATCAGTGCCAAGCAGCGCATCTTCAGGATGACTTGAACAGGCTTCAGGAATGTTTAGGAAAGTGGCCGCTGAGTTTTAATGCAGCAAAATGCAAGGCCTTACATTTGGGGTTGAGCAACCACAAAATAAATTATACACTGGTTGGAGTTGAATTAAAAACAGTAGGGAAAGGGATCTGGGAGTTATGATATGGCAGATATGAAGTTTTCTGAACATATCTGCCATATCATGCCATATCGATGATGGATCTAAAATAACCTGTAGAGATAGGGAGGTCATAATCCCATTGTATAAGGCAATTGTAAGACCACATTTGGAATACTGCATTCAAGCATGGAGATGTCATCTGAAAAAAGACGTTGAACTTCTTCAAAAGCTGCAAAGACACATAACGTGAATGGTGATATTTCCAAAAGGACAACTGAATGAGAAAAGACCCCAGTTATGTGGGCCACAGAGCTTGGCAACCAAGCACCTCAGAGTTGACCCTATTGAGGTCTATAAGGCACTAGGAGGGATTAGTAAAATGAATGGTGGAATTTTCACTGTTATAAAGAATTACAGAATTAGGAACCATAAACTAAAATTATAGGGGTTGAGGTTTAGGTTAAATTAGCATTAGCATTAATAGAGGCATTTGATGCAAGAAACCGAGCTTATGCAGCATCAGCCAAAAAAAAAAAAACAAAAAAAAAAACCACTTCCACTTCACCCCTCTGTTCTTTCGAAATACCTGTCCAGCTGAGCCTTAAACTTATTTAGGCTATCAACTTCCACGACAAGAGATGGAAGTCTGTACCACCAACCAACCACCCTCTGGCTAAAGGCAAATTTCCACACGTCTATCCTACATCTGTCTTTCCTCAATTTGAATTTATGCCCTCTCAGGTGAATATTCTGAGCAAGAGGAAGAATGCCATCAGCATTGAGCATGCTCAAACCATTCAAGGCTTTATACACCTCTATCAGATCACCTCGCTGGTGCCTAGTCTCCAGACACTGTAATTTATAAAACTTAAGCCTTTCTTCGTAAGAGCACCCCTTTGTTCCATTCACTAATCTTGTTGCCCTTCTCTGTCCTCGTTCCAGCACCTCTACATCCTTCTTGAAATGTGGCCTGACCATTGCCTTATACCAGGGAATAATCACCTCCTTATCCCTGCTAGAAAAATTCCTATATATCACTGACAATACACCATGAGCTACTCTTGCAGCCCGTCTGCACTGCTCAGAAAACTTCATATCTGCCTGCACAACCACCCCCAGGTCCCTTTCATTCTCTACCACTGTCAGTGTAGTACCACAGAGTTGATATGTTGCTCTAGGGTTGCTGTTTCCCATATGTAGTACTTTACATTTGTCAATGTTAAACTTCATTTGCCACCTCTCAGCCCATCTGCTCAACCTTTCCAGGTCCTGTTGCAGCAGCATAGTGAGTCGCCTCCGTAGCCAGGTGGGAAGGAGCAGCAGTGCGTACCACACGCTTCTTGATTAGACCGGGGTTCGACCCTGTCACCACCAAATACGGAGGATGCGGAAAGGTCGGGGAATGACCACCGCATATTCCCGGAGCAATATGGCCTTAGTTGGTAATTCTCCTAAAAACCAAATGAGGCCTCCAGACATGTATAGTAGTAGTGTCCTTGACAACCCTGCCAACCTTCATATCGCCTGCAAACTTGGACATTAAGCTTGATATACCATCATCAATATCATTTATAAATACAGAAAACAATAATGGACCCAAAACTGAACCCTGAGGGACCCCACTGATAACATTAGTCAACGATGAGCAGTGTCCATTGATTACTACTCTCTGTCTTCTCCCCCTCAACCACCCCTTTATCCATAGCAGCAATTTGCCTCCAATGCCATACTGCTCCAATTTGTGCAGCAGTCTTCCATGTGCAACAGTATCAGAAGCCTTTCTAAGATCCAAGTATATAATATCAAAGTTATTCCCTACATCCAGTTCTTTTGTGACTGCATCATAGTATCCAATCAAATTGTTCAGGCAACACTTCCCCTTAACAAAACCATGCTGTATCTGAGCTATAACTGAAGTCTTATCTAGATGATCCTGCAGTGGTTCTTTAACCAGTGCCTCCATTAATTTTCCTGGAACAGAAGTTAAACTCACAGTCTATAATTACTTGTGTCAGCCTTTGATCCTCCTTTGTGAATTGGGGTCACATTTGCACATCTCCAGTCTGTGGGTACCTCCCCTGAGTCCAAAGAAGTTCTCATAATTATGGCTAAGGGTTTGCTTACTTCTTTTGCTGCCTCCTTTAATATAACTGGATAGATCCCATCCATCCCAGGTGCCTTTCTTGTCTTTTCTTCAACAATTTCTCCTCCACTTTACTCTCAGTTATTAGAAGATTCTCTAGCTTACTGCCAGAGTTGAATACACCTCTGGCATTCCTCTCGCTGAATAACTCCTCATGTGTGAATGTCGATGCAAAATATTCATTTAGTTTGTTAGCTACCTGAGCAGGATCATCAACAGTTGACCCATCGATATCAAGTGGACTAATCTGATTCATCCCCGTCATTCTAGAGTTTACATAAGTAAAGAACTCTTTGCTGTTTTTCTTTGCATCCCTTGCCAAAGATCTCTCATAATCTGCCTTTGCCTGCCTAACCTCCTTTGTAACTTAGTTACAGATCAACTTGTATCTATTATAGGCTTCTGTGTCATGTGTTAATTTCTTTGTATCCCATGCATTTTTCTTCTCTGTCATATGTCTCATTAGTTCGTTTGACATCCATTTAGGCCTAAACCTTGAAAAGTATTTCTTAGTTGGTATGTAAAAACTAGTAGCTTCCAAGATAAGTTCTTTGAATGCTTCCCATTTTGAATTTGCTCCTGGTAACATCATCAGTTGGTCCCATTGTATAGAATTTAAATACTGTCTCAGTCCATTGTAGGCGCCCTTACGAAAGCAATACCCCTTCCCTTTACCCCTAATGGTAGTTACCTCTTTGAGTAAATCCCACATCAGCACACTGTGATCACTTCCACCTAGTGGTTCATTTATCTGCAGATTCTTAATGCATGAAGAATCACTACTGATAATCAGATCAAGAGTATTACTCTCTCTAGTTGCCTCCCGAACATGCTGATGTAGAAAACAATCATCCAACAAATCCACAAAAGCCTTGCTAGTGTGTGAGTGATCAGCCCCCAAATTCCACTCAGTATCTGGGAAATTAAAATCCCCCATTAGAAGACTCTCTGATTTACTGGCCCACTCTATTTCCCTGTACAGTTTCTTATTATACTCATCAGAGTCATTAGGCCTATAGCACACTCCTACTCTCAATTTTGATATCCCAATGCTTATGTCACACCCAACTGACTCGACACTGCACTGTCTAGCGATGTCGACTGGCTTCACTTCCTTCGATTTTATGTGTTTCTTAACTAATAGCATAACCCCTCCTCCCTTCCTATCCTGTCTATCCTTCGTTTACACATTGTACTCCCCAAATTCCAGTTCTGCATTCCTTATATCTGTGTGACACCACATCTCTGATATCCCAACAATATCTGCCTTTGATATTTTGAGCAGTACCTCAAATTCATCAAATTTATTTACCAAACTCCTAGCATTGGTGTACATGCAAGTATACATGCACCTGTTAGCTACCCTAACACAACCCATGTGTTTACTTGTACCGCAATGACTCCCAGCAGTCTCTGAAATATCCTGCATCTTGTTTTTCAGGCTTCTGTTCATTCCAGTAGAATTGTAGGAAGTTTTCTTTTAGCCAGTGAGTTGTTGATTACTGGAACAAGTTGCCCTTGCAGGTAATTGAGGCTGACAGTTTGTATATATTCAGAGGTCAACTGGATAGTTAACCTTTGAATATATACAAACCTTTGAATATATAGCATATAATGCAAGGAAGCCTGTGGCTTCCTTTGCCACTATATGCTATTACTATCTCAGGGCAGAGAAGACAAGCCTCCCCCATTATGGGCAAACAGAAGAACCAACTCATTTCTCATTCGCATTAAGAGAAACATTCCTATCTAAATACTTTTTAAAATACCACATCCAAATGAAATAAAATTGAGGAATTTAAAAGCAGCCATGCTAGCCAACATCGTTGATATATTCTGCATTGCAAAAATCTGGTTAAGTGAATATCAGGATGCCCTTCTTAGTGCCACCAACAAGATACCAACTGCTGGTTCAAGGTTGTCTCGGCGATGTTGTGGTCTACAGGAGTCTGTGAGCAGCTTCAAAGTTTTGCAGTCAAATCCAGTTTAGTTCACTGGCAAGGGAAGTTATATGGAGAAGAAAGCTGTTGTATCAAGTTCAGACCCTGGAATGTGAAAACCCGGATATTATCGTGCCAGTGGCAAGAATGTAGAAAGGAAGATGTTGAAGGAGGTCTAGTGCCAGAATCCATCCTATGAAATTTCAATTCAATGCAGTTCTTCATGAATAGGGAAGGTATCAGATGCTATGCTAATGACATTAAAGTATTTATGATGATAGAACCAGGGGCGGACCTTAATGGTGGTCATAATAACTGTTAACAATCACTAGCAAAAGTGTACAAAGGGTCTCTGTAAGAAGCTTCAGGAAACTTTATTGTTGATCATTTATGTGATAGTCATCACACTGCAATGTTCAGTATGACTTATAGCAACTGTCAACCAAATTTCATTTCATATGAACAAACCTAGAATAATTTAAATTCCTGGAATAAATTATTTCTTCCAGACAACTTCAGAAAGGTTCTTGATTGCATGTTTATGAAATGCATCATATTTATAAGGTTAGCAAAATTTGAATTCTCAAGAAAGAAATATAGATGGCATTTCTAAATTGTTACCAAAGTTAAGAAATGTATGCAGAAGTTAATATGCTGACTGGGCTAGCCAAGTGGGTAAAGTGCCTGCCTGGCAACCCAAAGGTAAAAGTAAAGTGTAAAGTGTGTTCGTGTCGAATGGCACCAGGGGTTTCCCCCATCTCCGCGTGGTTTTCTTTGTGGGTGTAACAGATCACTGTTAAGGCCAGAGATTTAAAAGTGTATGGGATTTGGAAGTATTGTGTTGTGATTCGTTGTTCCTCTGGCCATTTAGCCGCTAGACCCCTGCTGGGGCCCAACGTTGCCCACACTCAGCCCCGTGGAGGTAGACCAGGTACACCCAGCATAATTATTTACTCTGGCAGGCCCTGCCACCTAATTTCCTGAGATTTCAGTGGCTAGGGCCTTAAAAAAAAAAAAAAAAAAAAAAAAAGTAATAATAAATAAAATAAAATAATAATAATAACGCGATTTTAAGGGGTGGTTCGCTAATGAGGTTAAGTTTCGGAATTGATGCACGATTTGGCTGTTATAATTTGGAAGTTTAAGTTTTTGTTGTGTGGGGCGTACACTGTGATGTATAGAGAGAGAGTGTGGGGGGAAAGACTGAAGACTGGAGGGGAAAGACAGAAGTATGAGGTCAATAGGGTAGACGACCCCAGATATCAGTGTGGCATGCCCATGCTGCACCAGGAGAAGTAAACGGGGGAGACGGGGGAGGGGACGGTCCCAGCCCCTCCCACCGCCAGGATATGGAGAGAAAGTGGGCCAGACTAGGTGTCCAACCCAGATCGCCAAAAGGCAACAGCGTAGCTGCGGTCACAGTCATGGTTTTTGGATGTTCAGTTCAGTGTCACTTCAGGTAGGTCACAGTCTTGGTTCAGTCTCACTTGTCTCGTATTCATCTTATGGGATCAGGAAGAGGAGTGATGACTCTGATCAGTTTGTAGTACTGCTTTGATGTCAATTCAGGTAGTCATATTCGTTGAGAGCATCAGTCCTGGCCATTTGCACCAGGTCATGAATGGAGCGTTATCTTTGTTGGTAATTTCTTCTGACCGGTTGTAGTCATGCGGTATGTTCATGCTGTAGTCTCCTCCTTGGTTAGTTTCAATGGAGTTCTTCTATTCAGATGTTTCCATATTGTTGCGGATAGCAATTTCTGTTAAAGATGTCCTGGGCATAGCGGCTGAACGCGATGTACTCGTCTTCCGAATCCAGGAGGTGATGCTCATTGTCTTTTGGTACAAATTTTATACTGGTGATGAGTACTGATCTTTGTTCCTCATAGCATTCACATTTGTGCATGATATGTTGCCACGTTTCCATATTGCCACAGGTGCAAGTTGGGTCCTCGGTCAGTCCGAATGCATTCAGTTTTGCGTTAAAGGGCCCATGGCCCGTCAGGAGGAAGGTGGTGTTCAGTCCTGGGTAGAACCATTTGGGGCCTTTTGGATAGGTCTTGTCTACGTAGGGTATAAATTTCCGCGTGACTTCACCCTTGGTCGTCTCTTGCCATCTCCTCTGCCAAGTTTCTTTCAGGTGTTCCATGATTTTCTGTTTTTCCATTCGGTGGTTGTTTGTAGGGTCCAGTGTAAAAGTGTCAAATGTGGTCGGTGTTCCTTTGCCAGGTAGTACATCAACCCACATCTCGCCACCTCCAGATTCAGAGGGAGAGTTCCCGCCAGGACCTGCAGCGCACAGGTACTCACTGTGTTACACGCCCTGGTGATGGTGAGGAGTATTTTTCGCTGTATTGTATCGAGGATTCTTTTATTTACTGCAGTTCTTGCTTTGGCGTATCATATTGGGGCTCCATAAGTAATTGCTGGGACGAAAATTGCTTTATAGTAGAGGGATAATGTTCTTTTGTTTAATCCCCAGTCTCTGCGTGTTACTCTGACTACTAGTGCTGCGTATTTTCTCAGCTTCTCCTTCAGATATAAGAGGTGTTGTTTAAAGGACAGGTTGGAATCTAGGATAATGCCTAGGTATTTCATCTGTTTTGCCAGTTTGATTGTGCTTCCCCTTACTTTTATCTGGGGCGGCCGTCTGATGTTGAGTGTTCCTCTCAGTAGAATTGAGTTCGTTTTGGTCGGGGAAATCTCCAGTGTATGCAGGTTTGCCCAGTCCTGGAGCACTTGCAGTGCATGGTTTGCACGGGCTTCTAACTGTGATCTAGAGCTCGCTGCCACCGTTAGGACGAGATCATCCGCGAAAGCTTGTGCGTTGACATCACCCAAGTCGAGTGCCAGGAATTCATCAAAAACAATGTTCCACAGGAGCGGCCCCAGGACAGATCCCTGCGGGCAGCCCCTGCGGACCGATCTTGTCAGGCTCCGGAACGGTGCCATTACCCTGATTTTTCTATCTGAGAGGTAGGATCTAATGCAATTATATAAATTCATGGGGATTTTTGCCTTGCGGAGTCTGCCCAGGATGCTCGGCCACCAGAGGGTGTCGAACGCCCCGGCGAAGTCGACCGCAATTACCAGGAAGTACTTTTCATTACATTGTGCTGTGCTTTCTAGGAGGTTCCGAATTGCTTCAATCGTGAAGAGTCCGGGTTTGAACCCATATTGTCTGGGTGACTCTAGGTTAGCTTCTTTGTAGTGGCTGAGTATTCTTCGATGTAGTATTCTCTCCAGGAGTTTACTTAGTGTTGATAGCAACGCTATGGGACGGTAAGAGTTTGGTTGTTCAGGTGGTTTAGTTGGGTTTTTCAGGATGAGCTTGAGATGTGCTGTTTTCCAGCTAGTTGGGAAATGGCCCACTCTGAGGCAGCAGTTGAAGAGGTGCAGCAGGGGTTCCGGTATGTGCTCCACCGCCCTCTTAACAAGTTCTGGGTCCAAGAGGTCAGGGCCAGGGCATTTCTTGTTGCACATTTGTGTTGCAGCTTCCTGTAGCTCATCCATGGTAATTGGCGGCTCCATTTGTTGCAACCCAAAGGTTGTGGGTTCGAATCCCGCCTCGGGCTTAGATCAGAGTAAAATGCAAAAACTTTGGGAGATACATTATGGCCACAGAAGCCGATGCCCCAACAACTAACAAAAAAAAAAAAGAAAAAAAAAAAGATGTTAATATTTCTTATATTTTTGTTTGTTTGCATGATACACAGGTTGCATAATTGACCATTCATACTCCATCATTGGCAAAGTTTTATGAAGTAGCTTATGGAAACCATTTTTACCTATAAGCTAGACACAAACAGGCCCAGTACTAGGGATGCACAAGTGAGGCACTTGCCACAGGCACCTGCCTAAAAAAATTTTGCCCCACAAAATTCCAAACCAAACCAAAGCTGCCTAAAATAGGTGCTGCTAGATGTGTTACTGCATATATATGCGTGTTAAGATATGATATGAATTAGGTGCCGTTACAAGGTTTTGCTCAGGTGCCACAAATGCCTGGGCACAAGCATGGATTTTTGTTCCATTAAAGCCCTCCATACTGGAACCTCTGAGGGAAGTGTTTTTAGAATTTGAAGGTGCAAAGTGTTAAAAATGTTGTCAGTAATGTCATAGTAAGAATTGTTAAAACAAAGAGCATTCCAGTATTCTAATGCATCCCAAGTTGAAACAAGTATCAAATTCACATCATGCTTCTGACATGATGAGTGTATCAGTATGCGAATTTAACTGTGAATGTTACAAGTATTATTTTAGACTTTGACTCCCTATATCCAGGCGTATAGGGATGATATTTGTTTATGCAGAATCAACATTTCAGACCTAGCAGACCACAGCTGATCCAAGGATCAGGTTGACCAACGAAATGGAACACAGTTAAGTTTGCTGCTAAAAAGAAGGATAGTTTTAAAGAAGTGTATCTCGTCAATATGTTGCCAAACAAGTCATTAAAAAAAAAAATGTTTTCATTAATCCAAACTGGATTTCCATAGACAAAGATTAATAATTGATGAAATTCTCAAAGTTAATGTTTGCAAATATTCTTGAGAATATTAACTATTCATATCACTACTCAGAAGGGGCACAAATATGCAGCAGGATTCTCCTTCCTATACTAGCATTCCTACCCATTCAAGCACCGAGCTCCTGTTGGAAACCTATTTGACATCGCAGGTGAGCAGTCAAGATTCACTCTGCTAGAATAGTGACATATCACCAAGCAACTTTGACTTGTTCGATATAGCTGCTTATGCAGTTTATTTGCTAAAAATACTGTGAAGATGGCCGTTTGTCTTTTTTGTTTTACCTGTCTCTTTGATTCTTTAACATGGGTGAAACGCAGTATAGTTGCCATCCTGTTTAAACTATATTGTGTACTCTCTTGTATATAATATTAAATTAAATTTAGTAATTTCTTGGTAATTTTTTCTTATTTTATTATTATTATTATTACTAGCCACATAGTGCAAGGAAGCCTGAGGCTTATGCTGCACCAGCTAAAATAAATTTCCAAGTTACCCTGAGAGAGAAGGGGGGGGTAAGAGGGGAAATCACCAAGAAAAAGAAGAATGATGATATCCAGCTCAGGGCCCTGGGTGTGCCAAGCTCATACTCACCAGATGTGAGCCCCTAGGGATATTTGCCTTTGCTGTCTAAGAAGAGTTAATGACATCAATAGTGGATGTTATTGACATTTTAATGACGTGTGGTGCTCACAGACTCCAATAAGTATAAAACTCCAAATATTGAATTACTTTAGCAAATGATATTCATTTAAAGAAAGACACCATATGTAAATGCTAGGTATGTTTATTGGAATAATTACAAGAAAAATAGATAACCACCCACTATAGTACATAATAATGAAGTGATGTTTCAAAACTCAACTGAGTAATATCATCAGGCTGGAAGAATGAAAGATTTGTCTGGAACAAAATTAGTGCTGTGAGAGTGGTCAGAGCCTTTTGCTTTCTTGGCTTGACAGGGAATGCTTCAAAAATCATTTGATTTTTGAAGCATTCCCTTATTGTTAAGTACCTGTATTGTAGTAGTTATCTTGTTCTCTTGTAATCATACCTAATAAATGTACTTGGCCTGCACTTGTACATGGTTTAATAGTGTCTTTACATGAATATAATTTGCTATAAAATATCATGTACAGTATCATTCTCTTTTAAAATAATCAAATCACTTCAATGTTTTCTCCTTAGATTAAGCTTCTTATTAAAGGTAAATAGATATACTGTACATGTTCTGTTATTATTATATTGAACATTGTGTATAGGAACAAACCTTTTCTTTTTTTCATTATTTTTTACTTTTTCTCAGATTAATTTTTTCTTTTTAGATTATCATATTTTAAAGCCTTCTCCATTTTTTAAAGGGTAAGTATTAAAAAAAATTAAATTTAAAATTTTTAGTATTGCTGAGACAGATTCCTTGATTTTTTTTGGGGCATTGCTTGGACAGTGGTGTCCAACCTAAGGTCCACAGATAATTTTTATAAGGCCCATGCGGAAAGTGAACTAAAACAGCATTTTATAGAGTTGCACCATGGCATGTACAGGCATTCAAGCTTTGAGCTTGACTGTATCAAACATGTACATGTAGTCCAGTGCAGTCATATGTACACTAAATACAGTTATGTATGTATCAATCTTTTCATATTGTGAAATTCTCCTATTTTGATATAACTTGTTCATTGTATTGAATTATACGTATCGTGCTTTTAATCAAAGGTGGTTGAAGACTGTCTTCATTGAGTACAACAAAAAAGTATTAGCATTAGTAGAGGCATATGATGCAAGAAAGCAAGCTTATGCAGCATCAGCCAAAAAAAAAAAAAAAAAAAAAAACTCCCTCAATTCACTCCTCCATTCGTTCCAAATACCTGTCCAGATCCGCCTTAAATTTATTTAGGCTATCAACTTCCACGACAAGGGATAGAAGTCTGTTCCACCAACCAACTACCCGCTGGCTAAAGGCAAACTTCCGCACATCTATCCTACATCTGTCTTTCCTCAATTTGAATTTATGCCCTCTCAGGTGATTATTCTGAGCAAAAGGAAGAATCCCATCGGCATTGAGCATGCTGAAACCATTCAAGGCAAAACTTTAATTTGCAAAACTTAAGAAGAAAAACTTCATAAGAGCAACCCTTTGTTCTATTCACTAATCTTGTTGCCCTTCTCTGTACTCGTTCCAACAGCTCTACATCCTTCTTAAAATGAGGCCTCCAAACCTGTATACAATACTCAAGGTATGGCCTGATCATTGCCTTATACAAGGGGATAATCACCTCCTTATTCCTTCTAGAAAAATTCCTGTATATCATTGACAAGACACTATGAGCTACTCTTGCAAACCATCTACACTGCTCAGAAAACTTCTTATCTACCTGCACAAATACCCCCAGGTTCTTTTCATTCACTACCACTGTCAGTGTAGTAACAAAGAGTTGATACGTCACTCTGGGGTTACTGCTTCTCATATGTAGTACTTTACATTTGTGAATGTTAAACTTCATTTGCCACCTCTCAGCCCTTCTGCTCAACTTTTCTAGACACTAATGACACTAATGATTTACTATCATTAGTGTCATTAACAACCCTGCCAACTTTTGTATCATCTGCAAACTTGGACATTAAGCCTAATATACCATCATCAATATTATTTATAAATACAGAAAACAACAATGGACCAAACACAGAACCCTGAGGGACTCCACTAATAACATTAGTCCACGATGAGCAGTGTCCATTGATTACCACTCTCTGTCTTCTCCCACTCAACCATCCCTTTATCCATAGCAGCAATTTGCCTCCAATGCCACACTGCTCAAAATTTGTTCAGCAGTCTTCCATGTGCAACAGTATCAAAAGCATTTCCAAGATCCAAATATATGATATCAAGGTTACTCCCTGGATCCAGTTCCTTTGTGACCACATCATAGTATCCAGTCAAATTGGTCAGGCAAGACTTTCCCTTAACAAAACCATGCTGTGTCCGAGCTATAACTGAAATCTTGTTTAGATGATCCTGCAGTGCTTCTTTAACCAGTGCCTCCATTAATTTTCCAGGAACAGAAGTTAAACTAACAGGTCTATAATTACCTGTGTCACCAGTTGATCTTCCTTTGTGAATCGGGGTCACATTTGCACATCTCCAGTCCATGGGTACTTCCCCTGACTTCAAAGAAGCTCTCATAATTATGGCTAAGGGTTTGCTTACTTCCTTTGCTGCCTCCTTTAATATAACTGGATAGATCCCATCCACCCTGGATGCCTTTTTTATGTTTATCTTCAACAATTTCTCCTCCACTCTCCTCTCAGTTATTACAAAATCATCTAGCTCACTGCCAGAGTTTAACTCACCTCTGGCATTCCCCTCCCTGAATAACTCCTTATGGGTGAATGTAGATGTAAAATACTCATTTAGTTTGTTGGCCACCTGAGCAGGATCATCAACAGTTGATTCATCGATATCCAGTGGACCAATCTGATTCATCCCTTTCCTTCTAGAGTTTACATAGATAAAGAATTCTTTGTTGTTTTTCTTTGCATCCTTTGGCAAAGATTTCTCATAATCTGCCTTTACTTGCCTAATCTCCTTTGTGACTTGGTTAGAGACCAGCTTATATCTATTGTAGGCTTCCATATCACTGATTAATTTATATATATATCCCATGCATTTTTCTTCTTTGCCATATGTCTCATTAGTTCATCTGAGGTGAAGGTGATTCTTGCACAACTTCTATTAGAATAAGTAGCGACCTGGAGCGAGGGGTGTTGGGGGTTTCAGGGACGGATGTCAATCATCATGAAACAGGTGGGTATATGGGATGTGTTAGAGTGGCTGGGAATAGGAATAGGTGCATGTATACTTGCATGTATACCAATGCTAGAAGTATAGTAAATAAATTTGATGAATTTGAAGTGTTGGTCAAGACATCAAAGGCGGATATTGTTGGAATATCAGAGACGTGGTGTCACACAGATATAAGGAATGCTGAACTGGAATTTGGGGAGTACAATGTGTACAGAAAGGATAGGAAGGGAGGAGGTGTTATGCTGTTAATAAAGAAAAACATAAAATCAAAAGAAGTGCATCCAGTTGATATAGATGAACAGTGCACTATTGAGTGAGTTTGGTGTGACATAAGCACTGCGAAAGCAAAAATTAGAGTAGGAGTGTGTTATAGGCCTAATGACTCGAATGAGTACAATGAACAATTGTACAGAGAAGTAGAGTGGGCTTGTAAATCGGAATGTCTTATAATGGGGGATTTTAACTTCCCAGATATTGACTGGAACTTGTGGGTTGGGCACTCACACACTAGTCAGACTTTTGTGGATTTATTGGATGATTGTTTTCTGCAGCAGCATGTTTGAGAGGCAACCAGAGAAAGTAATACTCTTGATCTGGTTATCAGCAGTGATCATTCATGTATTAGGAATTTGCAGATAAAAGAACCACTAGTTGGCAGTGATCAGTGTACTGACGTGGGATTTACTTAAAGATTTAATTACCATCAGGGATAAAGGAAAGGGTTTTTGCTTCCATAAAGGCAAGTACAGTGGTCTCCGACAGTTTTTAAATTCTGTACAGTGGGTCAACTGACAATGTTACCAACAGTAAATTCTAAGTGGGAAGCATTCAAGGAATTAATCGTGGAAGCTACTAAAAGTTTCATACCTATTAAGAAATATTGTTCAAGGTTTAGGCCTAAATGGTTGTCAAATGAACTAATGAGACTCGTAACAGAGAAGAAAAATGCATGGGATGCATATAAATTATCAAGCGACTCAGAAGCCTATGGCAGATATAAGCTAGTCTGTAATCAGGTCACAAAGGAGGTTCGGCAGGCGAAGGAAGATTACGAGAAATCCTTGGCAAAAGATGCTAAGAAAAACAGCAAGGATTTCTTTACTTATATAAACTCTAAAAGGAAGGGGATGAATCTGATTAGTCCACTTGACATTGATGGTTCGACTGTTGATGATCCTGCTCAGATAGCAAACAAACTGAATGAGTATTTTGCATCTACATTCACACATGAGGAATTATTAAGGTTTGAAAATGGCAGAAGGTTATCAAATTGTAGCAGGGTGCTTAATGATCTTGTAATAACTGAGAGCAAAGTGGAAGAGAAATTGTTGAAGTTAAACGTAAGAAAAGCACCTGGGGTGGATGGGATCTATCCAGTTATATTAAAGGAGGGTTATATTAAAGCAAAGCAACTAAGCAAACCCTTAGCCATAATTATGAGAGCGTCCTTGGACTCAGGGGAGTTTCCCACGGACTGGAGATGTGCAAATGTATCCCCAATTCACAAAGGGGGTATCGAAGGGTGACACGAGTAATTACAGACCAGTTAGTTTAACTTCTGTTTCGGGTATAATAATGGAGTCGCTGGTTAAAGATGCATTGCAGGATCATCTAGACAAGACTGCAGCAATAATTCAGACACAGCATAGGTTTGTTAAGGGAAAGTCTTGTTTGATAAATTTGATTGGATATTATGATGTGGTTACAAAGGAACTGGATGCAAAAAATAATTTTGATATCATATATTTGGATTTCAGGAAAGCTTTTGACACTGTTGCGCATGGAAGACTATTGTACAAATTGGAGCAGAATGGTATTAAGGGTAAGATGCTACAATGGATAAAAGGATGGTTAAGTGTGAGAAGACAGAGGGTGGTAATCAATGGGTGCTGCTCTTCTTGGACTAATGTTATTAGTGGAGTCCCACAGAGTTCGGTGTTAGGTCCACTGTTGTTTTGTATGTTTATCAATGATATTGATGAAGGTATATCAGGCTTAATGTCGAAGTTTGCAGATGATACAAAAGTTGGCAGGGTTGTTAATGACAGTAATGGCAGTGTGCTACTGCAACAGGATCTAGATATTCAGGATCTTCCATTGATTGGAAATCCTATCCATAGTTTTGCCGATGATAGCACATTGCATTCAACTTTACATTTTGAGAAACTCTGTCCTGCTCAACCAGCCTCAACTTCTCGAAAATCTGCTACCAATTCCTTAAATGCCGATCTTCAGGTAATTCTCCAGTGGGGCAAAGACAACTTAGTTGATTTCAACCCTCCTAAAACTCGGTCTTGTCTTATACATCGCAAATAGGATTCTTCTGCTCCTATGCTTATCTTTAGTGACACTCCAATTTCTAGGCAAAAGGATATATCTCTTTTGGGGATTACCCTGACTTCTAATCTCTCTTGGCACAAGCACATTACAAATATTGCTTCCTCTGCATCTAAAAAACTTGGTTTTCTCTTTCGCTCTCGGCGTTACTTTTCTTCCAAACAGCTGCTCACTCTGTATAAATCGCAAATCCGCCCTCCCATGGAATATTGTTCCCACATCTGGGGTGGTGCCGACAAAACTTCTCTCAGGCTTCTTGATTCCATTCAGAAGAGGGCAGTTTGGTTAATTAATGATTCATCTCTAACAGAGTCTCTCCACTCACTGTCTCATAGACGCACTGTTTCTGCTGCATGCCTCTTCTACATATACTTCCATGGGCACTGTTCTTCTGAATTAGCTTCTATAATTCCCGCTCTCTCTTTCAAAACAGTCCGAACACGTGCCGCCACCAGCCAACATCCATTTACTGTCCAACTTCAAACCCACAGAACCAACTTTTCATCTTCCTCATTTATTCATTCAACTGCCGTTTTCTGGAACAACCTTCCTTCATACGTATTTCCTGAAAATTACAATCTACAGAAGTTCAAGTCCAATGTCAACAAATATCTTCTTTTGTCTTCTCAATCTCCAACCCAAGCACAGTACTAAGTACTGTAGGTTCTAATACCTCTTGTGTTTGGGGTTCACATAAAAAAAAAAAAAAAAAAAAGATAATTTGGGCAGATGGGCTAAGAAGTGGCAACTGAATTTTAACCTTGACAAATGCAAAGTACTGCATATGGGTAGAAGTAACCCCAGAGAAACGTACCAACTGTGTGGTACTACACTTAAGGTGGTAGAAAATGAAAAAGACCTGGGAGTATTTGTGCAGTCAGATATGAAGTTCTCTGAGCAGTGCAGACAGGCTGCCAGGGCAGGTCGTGGGGTTTGTCAATGATATATAGGAATTTTGCTAGCAGGGAAAAGGAGGTGATTATCCCTCTGTATAAGGCAATGGTCAGGCCACGCCTTGAGTACTGCGTACAGGTCTGTAGACCTCATTTTAGGAAGGATGTAGATTTACTTGAGCGTGTACAGAGAAGGGCAACAAGATTGGTGAGGGGAATGAAGGGATCCTCTTACCAAGAGAGGCTTAAGTTCTGCAAATTGCAGTGGCTGGCGACTAGGCACCTGCGCGGTGATCTGATTGAGGTATATAAGGCCTTGAATGGGTTGAGCACGCTGAATTCTGATGGGATCCCTCCACTTGTTCAGATTATGAACCTAAGGGGGCATAAATTCAAATTAAGAAAAGACAGATGTAGAACAGATGTGTGGAAATTTGCCTTTAGCCAGCGGGTGGTTAATTGCTGGAACAAACTTCCATCTGTCATTGTGGAAGTTGATAGGTTGAATAAATTTAAGGAGGAACTGGACAGGCATTTGGAGGGAATGGTGTGATTTTTTTTTTTTTTTTTTTTGCCTGATGCTGCATAAGCTCATACATTTGCTTTCTTGCATCAGATGCCACTACTACATCCATTTAGGCCTAAACATTGAACCATATTTCTTAGTTGGTATGTAAAGCCTAGTAGCTTCCAAGATAAATTCTTTGAATGCTTCCCAATTTGAATTTGCTGTTGGTAACATCATCCATATAGAATTTAAATATTGTTTCAGACCAGCGTAGTTGCCTTTACGAAAGCAAAAACTCTTCCCTTTAACCCCTGATGGTAGTTACCTCTTGAATAAATCCCACCTCAGCACACTATGATCACTGCCACCTAATGGTTCCTTTATCTGCAGATTTTTAATGCATGAAGAATCACTACTGATAATCAGATCAAGAGTATTACTCCCTCTAATTGCCTCCCGAACATGCTGATGTAGAAAACAATCATCCAATAAATCCACAAAAGCCTTGCTAGTGTGTTAGTGACCAACCCACAAATTCCAGTCAATATCTGGGAAATTAAAATCCCCCATTATAAGACTCTCTGATTTAGTGGCCTACTCTATTTCCCTGTACAGTTTCTTATTATACTCATCAGAGTCATTAGGCCTATAGCACACTCCTACCCTGAATTTTGATCTCCCAATGCTTATGTCACACCAAACTGACTCGACACTGCACTGTCCCATGATGTCGACTGGCTTCATTCGTTGGATTTTATGTGTTTCTTAACTAATAGCATAACCCCTCCTCCCTTCCTATCCTGTCTATCTTTCATGTACACATTGTACTCCCCAAATTTCAGTTCTGCATTCCTTATATCTGTGTGACACCACGTCTCTGATATCCCAAAAATATCTGCCTTTGATGTTTTGAGCAATACCTCAAATTCATCAAATTTATTTTCCAAACTCCTAGCATTGGTGTACATCCAAGTATACATCACCTGTTCCTATTTTTAGCTACCCTAACACAACCCATGTGTTTACTTGTACTGCAATGACTCCAAGCAGTCCCTGAAATATCCTGCATCTTGTTTTCCAGGCTGCTGCTCATTCCAATAGAAGCAGTGCAAGAATCACTTTCACCTCTGCCAGTGGCTACTCTATTAATCTATTAGTCCTTGTATCCCCCCCAAGCTAGCAGTTTTCTGACCTACCTAACACTGCCTCGATAGCATCAGTAAATTCTTGCACCCTTTCTATTTAAGTGTATCCCATCCCTCTAGAAGCAGTCTCTCCTGTTAACAAGTACAGACCAGGTTGAGAAAATTCTACCCCTTGAGCCTTGGACAATCTCTCCAGGGCAAATTGATCGACAAGTCTCTCATCATATACTCCCTCCTATCGTGTCTGGGCAGAATTGCAGACACTTTCAAATTCAACCCTAGTTCACGACTTTTTTTTCAACAGTGACTTGTACTTGTTAAGTAATTCCACCGGTCTCCTACTCTTAATATCATTAGTGCCAACGTGTACAACTATATATAAAAATAGTTTCGGACTATATATAAAAATTGCATTTTTATATATAGTCTGAAAATAAAAAACAGTAGCATGAAAATAGAAACTTCCTTTTACACATAACAAAATTGTATACAACAATATCAAGTTTTGTGCCCTTAAAAGATGATATCCGCTCTACAACGTCATCAACCTTTGCCTCTGGCAGACATACTCAGGTCCTGTTCCACCTATCCTTTTTACATTGCATGTTCCCCGTTTTCCTGACCATAGAGTCACCAACAACTACTAGTTCCTGTGGGACCAGTGCATTCTGCCTCGGGGGTTTCCACTGTGTTGTGTGATCATCAAGTTCAAGCTCTGGTGTTGCTCTCAGTTGCCCACATCAACACCAGTGCAAGCTCTGCTGTTGATGTGGGCAGCTGAGAGCTTGATGAGCCCTCAGTTTAGATCCTTCGAGGGCATCCACCCTGTCCTTCAAGCTTTCATATAGGCCCATAAGAATGCTGAGTTGTCACCTGATTTCCTCACGCTCCTTACATCGCGCGCACACACACACACACAGAGATATCCCCCTTGGCAATATCCTGTCCCATACCTGATTGCTGCACAAACATCAAGCAAGCAGTGCATTTTAAAAGGCTGTGATTCAGAGGGCAACTGCCCTCTGAATTACAGCTCCCATCAGTTCTCCCCTGAGCCACAGCACTCCATTTAGCGTGAGCCTTTTGCTTTGCTGCTCTGGTCTGAGTCATGATTTCAATTCAGTTTCAATAAAATTTCAATTTCAGTACAAAATTATAACCCTAAACTTGTATCTGAATGCAGTTGTAACACTTTATAACTACATATATTTTTTCAATATCGAGTATTATCTTCGAGTTTCGTTATATAACTTCCATATCAAGTTATGTATTAATTAATTATGTTACGTTTGTAAATCTAAGTCGTTATATGTATTTAGTTAAAAAGTACAATTTAATTGACAATGAAGTTTAACAAGATTAATAAATTTTACTGGTTAATTGATAATATTATATACTATACTGTACTAAGCTAACGCTATCTAGTTTGGGATATAACGTATCGTATAACAATGGCGGCAAGTTACAAATGGTAAATCTACGGACACTTAAGTATTAATTAACTTCCAAAATCTCGCTGTCTCAATTCAGAATAAACCAAGGATCTTGACTAGGTCTATAAGCTACTTATAGAAAATAATTTAATATAACAATTAGTCAATAAAGCGGCTAAATATAGCTAAAAAACTTCCTGTTTGCTGGCTCTGCAAAATTTGTAAAACATGTGGATTGGATACCCTTACCGATACTAAGTAATAACCTACAAAATCTCTATCTAAGTTAAAATTTAAACTAAGTATCATAACTAGGAATATAAAGCCACTCTAGAAAATAAGTTAATGTGCCAATTTAAGTTAATAAAACAGAAAAAACTTCTCTATTTTCGGGAGCTGTAAAAACTTTACTTGCAAAAGGCTACTCTCATTCCCTGCTGTTCGTTTGGTGCATAAAAGCAGTGTGTTTGGTGTGTAAGGAGATTGTGTCAGTTTTTAAAGAATGTTATTTAAAACTATACTGATTCCAAGCATAAATCTTATGATCAATATAAAGGAGCGTTAACAAAACAAATTAAAAAAACACAGGAAACATATCAGTCAAGAAATTTACCTGTGTAAGTGCCAGTTATCAAGTTGCACATTTGATCGCCTTTGAAAATAAACCTTTCAGTGATGGTGAATTTGTTAAATGTTGTTTGTATAAGACAGTTTGTCTCGACAAACAATTATGCGAAGAGTAGAAGATAATGGAAAGAATTTTTTCGAACAACTTTTGGAAAACATAAAACAAATGAAATATTTTAGTGTGACACTGGATGACGGTACTGATGTAAATAACGTAGCCCAACTTCTTATCTTCATATGAGGAATTGATAATTTTGTACCAGTTTGAAGGTTTAGCTGAGCTATAGAGTATTCATGGAAAAACTGGGTTAAAATCTCTGAAAATTTTGGCCAATCTATTGAAAAGTTAGGTTTAAATATTAAAAACTGGTAGGAGTCACAACTGATATGCAAAATATATGATTGGTAAAAATATTGGGCCTATAGGTAGAATAACCAAGAAAATGATAGTTAATGGAGCTGGACCTCCGATTGGAATTCACTGCATTGTGCATCAAGAAGCTTTCTGTGGGAAAGTATTGAATGTCCAATGTTGTGAATGTAGTTATTTCAACTGTAAATTTTATAAGATCACGTGGCCTTAATTGCTGGATGTTTCAACAGCTTCTTTCAGAAAATGAAGCTGAACATAAAGATGTAATTTTACATAGTGCAGTGAGATGGCCCAGTCATGGCAAAGTATTATATCGTTTCTTTAAAGTGTGTCACGAGATTGATGTTTTTATGACAGAAAAAGGGAAACCAATAAACTACTATCAAATATGGAGTGGTTGTTGGATTTTGCAATTCTTACTGATATTTCTAATAATTTAAATGCTCTTAATTTAAAACTACAGTGGAAAGGAAAATTGGTCAATGATTTGTATGGTGACGTCAAATCATTTTGGAATAAGTTATTTAAATCCCAAATTGAACAAGACAATTTAGTTCACTTTGATTGTTGTACCGAGATAAAAGAGAAACGCATATTTCCAAAGAATTGTTGCTTCTCGTTATGACAATTACGTTTTTGATGAGTTTGAAAGTCTATTTGCTGATATAAGATCCCATGAAAAAAGATATAAGCTTGTTTGAGAATCCATTTACTTCTATGGCTGAAAACTACAATCCTTTCTTGCAACTTGAAGTTATTGATCTTCTTCAAGCCAAAACTTGGTTCAAAAATAAGTATATAGACTACGAAAATAAACTACTTGAATTCTACAAAGCTCTCCTATCTGAAGATTTTCTGCTAATAAAAGAAAATTCCATTAAAATGGCTACTTTTTTCGGATTAACGTATGTTTCTGAGCAAATTTTTTCACGCATGAAATGAAATAAATATTTAAAAAGAAACAATAACAGATGAGCATCTTCATTCTGTACTGAGAATTGGCATCACAAATTTTCAACCAAAGTTTGAACAATTATCAAAAAATATACAGCATCAGTCATCTCATTAAATGTTATTTATTGTACTTAATAAAATTTTAAAATATTTTCAAATTTAGGTGTATCATATTTATTTATTCAGCTTAATATTGAAAAGCAGCGATCCTTTTCAGGTTAATTTTCTAAAGTGAGCATTTAAAAATAAATGCCCAAAAGTAAAGTATTTTTTTAAAAAACAAAAGTAAGTCATATTTTAATAAAATCTAAAAAATAAATCACTGACATAGATTTTCTGCACCTAAACGTGTTGGGAATTTGCATTTTTATATATAGTCTGAAAATAAAAAACAGTAGCATGAAAATAGAAACTTCCTTTTACATGTAACAAGATATGGGAAATGTAACACACTAATTTTTCTCAAATCATTCAGTGTGGCCTGTGAAACAAATCTAACTTTGAATATGGCCCATGTATGGGAAAAGGTTGGACACCACTGCTCCATTTAACATAATTATCATTTATTGTAAAGTTTTGACTCAATTTGACAATTAAGTTCCAGGGTCAATTCATTGCATGTTTGTGAACAATAATGCAATACGCAGTGACAGCTGATCTACCTGTTTGATTCCCTCTGCGAGGTTATTTGCATATAGTAATTCATTAAGTCATTTGCATGTAGTTGTGCAGAGCTGTTGTGTTGTTCAAGACATTTTCATTGTGTGAAAGTGGTGGAAGCAAGAGTGAACATTAAGTATTGTTTCCTGTTCTGATAAAGCATGATGAAAACTTATAAATCGGTGAAGCAAGAGTATGGTAACAATTCTTTTTTTCATGTTTTTTTGCTGTTTTGAATGATTTGGGATGGCTGTGAGGAATTAGAATATGATGAGTTGTGGGCATACTACAACTTCAAACCCTAGAAACACTGTCGGAATCTTCATCAGTAAATATTTTATTTATTTTAATTTATCTTATCTGCTTGGTTAAGTGTTGTTATATATCTTAGTATAGCCACGTCTCACCTTTTAAATAAATTGAAGAAATGGCTTTGTTTTTGTTATATCTCATATTGTGACTTCACAACGAGTTGCCCTATCACAATGTTATTGCACTACCTCAAATAAGCAATGTTTCGCCAGTGAAGAAGATTAATGTTACTTATTCTCGGTGGATACTGCCACCCAGATGACACTATTTGTAAATGAGTATGAGATAATAAACTCTGTTATCCATATCTCTGTCCCTATTACCATATTGAAAAGCAAAAAAAGTAGAGGAAAGTGATAGTAGGAGAGGAAGAAGAAGAAGAAATGCCATTGAAAAAGGAAAGGGGCAGTTACCCATCAAACTCACACTCATTCAACTAGCTACTCATAAATCCCTCAAATAGGCAATGTTTCCCCAGGGGGGAAGACTGTTGTTGCCTATTCTCAGTAACAAAGGTTAACTTCAGACTCCTCCAGACTGTCGTTTCAAGGCTTTTTGGCCTCTCATCAGTGGGTGTGGTTATCCTGCAGTTATAATAAGTGACAACCCAGTTATGAAGTATAACTCCACAATATGAGAGATTCCAGATGGTGTGCAACAGTAAAGACTTAAAAAGGTTTTAGAACTGAAAGCCTCAGACTATGGAAAATTCACTAATCGAACCAGTTAGTGCATATCATCGTTAGTTAGTAGTAAATCACCGAAGTTGGTGAAATGGCATCATTTTTGTTATATCTCATATTGTGAATGCCTTTGCAACGATTTGCCCTGATATTGCACTACCTCAAATAAGGAATTCTTCGCTATTGGAGAAGACTAATGTTACTTATTCTCGGCGGTTACTACCATCCAGACAGCACTGTTTCAAGGCTTTTTGGCATCTCATTAGTTGGTGGGTGTGGCAACCAACCCACTAATGAGATGTGTAACTACAATAAGTGGCAACCCAGTTAAGAAGTATAACTCCACAATATGAGAAATGCCAGATGCTGTGTAACAGTAAAGACTTAAAAAGGTTTTAGAGCTGAAAGCCCCAAACTATGGTGGGAAATTCATTAATCGACAAGTTAGTGCATAGCATCATGTTAGTTCTCTCATGTTATCTCATGTTGGGAATGCCTTCACAATATGCCTTTTTGTAACACCAGGGTACCTACCCATTCACCGACGAGAGGTCAAAAAGCCTTGATACAGTGCTGTCTGGGTAGTGGTATCCACCAAGAAATAAGTAACATTAGTCTTCTCCACTGGCGAAGCATTGCTTATTCAAGGTAGTGCTTATTCAAGGTATCAGGGCAACTCGTTGTGAAGGCATTCACAATATGAGATATAACAACTTTGGCGATTTTCTATGAACTAACACTATGCTCAAAATGAATTTTCCTAGTCTGAGGCTTTCAGCCCTAAAACCTTTTTAAGTCTTTACTGTTGCATACCATCTGGCATATCTCATATTGTGGAATTACTTCATAACTGGGTTGTCACTTATTGTAGCACCAGGGTACTCGCCCGCCCACCGATGAGAGGCCAAAAAGCCTTGAAACGGTGTCGTATGGAGGAGCCCGATGTTATCCTTTGTTACTGAGAATAGGTAACAAGGTCATCCCTACTCAATTATAGCAGATGCTCCCAATACACTTTCAAATAGTGTTTTTCTGTAACAAAAGAAGTGAACACGGTGATGGCCAACCATAATGGTAAGGTAGGACAATACTGCAAACTTTATAACAAGATCTGTATTCATTGCTGTATGCTGAACTGATGTGACCTGTTAATGTGCACTACATTTCTGAAAATTCCACAAATTTTCATTAGTCATCATGCAAACAAGAATAATGCAGGACTAAGTATAAAATGTTACTATCCTTTTTTCTTTGCATGCAAAAAAAAAAACCGTGTATGCAACTCAAAATGAATTTTAAAAAAAGATAAATATATATATATTTGCACAATTTCACTAAAATTTTATATGTCATTAATTGCCCAAGTGTTATCAATCAATAACTAATGCTGTACTGTGTAAAATCTAACTGTGAAATGATATTAATTAAGCCAAGATATGAGGCTAAAGGCATTAAATAAAAACATGAAATAAAATATTACATAAGTAATAATTACTATATGCAATGATAAGCACTCGACGGGGTCCAACACCTATCACTGCACAAGTAAAAGTGATTAGCATTACCATCTGTTTCTATGAACTCCATACCAGTTTTACATGATGGTAAAATATAGAGGATAGCATCTAAAGAAGAGGGGGAATATACCATGTACATTAAAATAAAATATTAATATATTATTAACATTAGGAAGGCATAAAAGTTGCTGCAAACTGGTATAAAGAGACCGTTGGTCTGACAGATAGTAACCCAATTATGATAAAGATATGATATTTACACCAGTGTTATCATTTCGTAGCTAAACCAAAAAAGGCCAAGAATGGCTTTCGAAGTTACCGCTATGCAGATACTAGTGTATCCCCATACCATTTTAATCCAGGTAGGTGAAATTTAAAGCATAAGTTGATAATATATTAAAAGAGTTATTTTTATGTGTATAAATTTTTAAGAACATTAAGAATGTGACCCACAAATTAATAAAAGTAAGAAAGTAAAATTAAAATTGAGAAAGTAAAATATAGACATGACCTTAGCCATATGGGTACAGTGTTTCTACAACTGTAAGACATATAATTGTTAAGTTTATGACTGTCTGTACATATATACAAGCCCCTTTATGTAGCTAGCTATTGACCCTGAAAGATATTATCAAAAATAAGCTAACCTATAAAATAATTAAATAATATGTATATAGACACGCAAAACGTATGTCATATTGAAAACACCACTTTGTGAACTAGATTAAAAAAAATAGCAAAAAAACAAAACAGTTCTTGTTACTCACATAGAATGATTTTTTGAAAATGATACTATAGCACCTTTCCTTTTTGCAACCACCTTAAGTTTCCAGCCTCCTCCCACACCCAATTTTCAATCCATGCAGAGACTACTAGAACTAATATTAGTACTAATGCTAATATAACTTAACATTAATAATCTAATACTTAAATATAATAGTAAAATAATACTAATACAGTACTAGGGTGGTAGATGTCTCTCATCGACCAGTGCAATACCACACTTTGCTTATTGGAGGCTTGAAGTGGTGAAACCCATGTTTAGTCTCCAGGGAAAAGTTTCCTCATCGACTCCATCTCCTTCAACCTATGCATTGGTACTAAGTACTATAGGTTTCAATACCTTTCGTGTTTGGGGTTTTCATTTAAAAAAAAAAGTAATTGTAGAGACCATTATCAAATATTATTATATATGATAATACTACTATAGTACTACTGTTAACATATAATATAATAATATTTGATGTGATGTATAGTATTATTAAATATTATTATATTTTTATATAGGAATGTAAATATTGTTTTGGAATTTATTTTTTGAGTTGTACATATTTGGCATTTTTTGAGCCTTTATTAATTTATGGTATATAATGATATATTTTATTTCATTTAATCACCTTTTTTAAAATTTCAAAATTAGAACTGCTCTTTGTGATAAAATGCAAATAAAAATAATAAAAAAATGATTTTAATTTTATTAAACTTTTTGCAGCCATTTTATTACTACTGATACAGGAGAAAGTAGAACATTTGAAATAGATGGGAATGCAATCCAAACAAGAGGAGGTGAGGCTGTTTTTCTAAATGAAGTTCATTCATGTCACTGCTTACAACTTACATCCTGTTTATATAGGATGTGGGAGAGAATATTAATATTTTAAGGACTTTTCCTGGAACTTTTGTAATTCAGTATAAATATATTGTTTGTTTTGTTCATTAAAATAACAGATCACAGGTTATCTATATAGCTTCAGTGGGAGACCGGTATGTTTTAAAATTCTAGTAGAAGTTTATTTTCTTAGTATACATATAAACAGGTTCATAGTATATCATAGTGGTTGTGTGAAGAAATTTATGGCACCTTAGCCAAGCTACAAGTACAAAATGTCACTATTGAATGTATTTATAACTTTACATAATCAAGATGCTAAATAAATTGGTCAAAGAATTTTTTTTCATATATTACAACAAAATTAGTTTTAAAATTATATATTATTGTATAAAAGAACAATCCTTTAATGTGTCAATTGCCATGAGACCAGCATTTGTGTATCACTTTTTTCTGATCATTAAGCTGAGTTGAATGACATTTAAATCCCAGGGGCTCACATCTGGTGAGTATGGGCTTGGCAAACTCAGGGTCCTGAGCTGGATATCATCATTCTTCTCCTCTTTCTTGGTGATTTCCTTATACTTCTCTCTCTCTCAGGGTAACACAGAAATTTTTTTTTTGGCTGGTGCAGCATAAGCCCCGGGCTTCCTTGCACCATATGGCTAATAATAATAATAATGTCACAGTTCAGTTTGCTGTCTAAGTTACGTGACTATGGAGCATTACAGACGAGCATATTAGTATTAGTTGTGGCAAATGATGCAAGAAAGAAAGCTCATAAAGCATCGGCAAAAAAAAACAAAAAAAACTACACACTTCACTCATCCATACTATTCGAGAATTTGTCTCGTTCTGGTGGTTGATTGTTGATTCTTTAATGTAAAATTGTATTCTTTAATTATTCTCTAATGTAAAATGAAACTAGATGGCTTGGCACACTTAAATATGATTTCAGTTTTTTTTTTTTTTTTTTTTGTTGGATAATTCATGGTATATTTGGCACACTATATTTTGATCAATCATGGAATATTTATATTTTTGAAAAAAAAAAAAAAACTTTTTAAATAAACATATTCAAGATCAGATATTCTATATGAAAGGCATTACATTGGATGAATCCACAAAAATTTATAAAAATCATACACTTGATTCCATGTTATTTATGCAATTTTAAGTGGTTTATTGAGTTCCTGAAGGAGAAATTGAACAAAAACTTATTTCCTACCAAAAGGCAAGGTCAGCAACTCAGGGATTGAGAAGTTCTGGATTTAAGAGAAGCCTCCGTAGCTGAGTGGTCAGGAGCGCAAGTGCAGTAGCATGCACTCTTTGAGTAGACCGGGGTTCAAGCCCCTGACTGCTGAATACGGTCGATCTGCCAACCCACACTGGACCAGCGTGGCAGATTATGGTCTATTTCCTTCAGCATGAATTGTTGAGGAGGCTTCCATCCTGCAGTGGGTTGATAATGGCTGCACTTTACTTACCTACTATTGGAGCAGTTTTAGAGAAGTACATTTTAGTGAATATTGATGCTAACAGCCAAACATACTTGCATCTGTAAATATTTTATTGACTGAAAGACTGTACTGGTATTAAATTGAAAACAATGTAAACCAGAGGTTCCCAAACTTTCTCGGTTCACGGCACCCCTAGGCCAAATGAAATACCTAACTGTTAGGTATTTTCTTTTAGTACTTACAGTGGCGGACAAAAAAACTGCATCACCTTAAAAGTATTGTTTGATTACAGTTTGACATTGTTTGATTACAGTCATTTTGTTTGTCGCAAAGCAAAGGTATTGCATCAGATAATGCTTCTATTACATCAGACAGTAATTGCAAGGTATTGCATCAGCCATTTCTATAAATATGCTGTTGGAAGGGTATACACGCTCATTAGTATCCTGTTTTGTGGAGGTGCAAACATGGCTCCATATGTTCAGTTGACACCAAGAAAAAAAATTGTAGCTGTTGCTGATAAAATAGGCTGCCACCAGTCAACAGTATCCCAGGTACTGAAATTAAAGCGTGAAACTGGTAATGTGAAGAGAAGACCTGGATCAGGCCGTAAGAGAGTGATTATGCCCTCCCAAGATCAATATTTGAAATGGCTATGGCTCGTAATTGTCATGCTAATGCTCCTGATCTAAAACTGTACTCTGAGATGGCCTCTGGTGTTAAAACAAGTGCAAGAACTATCCAAAGACTGCTTTTGGAATGTGGTCTGCTTGCCTATCGGTCCAAGAAGTCTTTGTTGACCCAACAAATGAGGAAGAAGCGACTCGCTTGGGCTAAAATGCATGTTTCATAGACAAAAGAGCAATGGAACACCATCATCTTTTCTCACGAATTGAAATTCAACTTGCATGACTCGGATGGGAAGTGATATGTCAGAAGACAAAAATCGGATGCATAACACTGACTGTAAAGTTCCCTGCTTGTCAGATGATCTGGGGATCCATAACATGCAAAGGGGTGGGGCGAATTAAGTTTATTAACAGAACAGTGAATACAGAAACCTACACTGCTATCTTGGAGGTGCCTGAAACCTGTTATTAGGGATCACCACACAAACGTCCAAAACTGCATTTTTCAACAGGACTCAGCACCTTGCCACATAGCAAAATTGGTAAGTTTTATTCTATTTAGATTTAATTTTAATAAGGAATTTGTCTTCTTGTCTCAGAAGGCTTAAAACAACCAATGTTTTCCCTCATTTTTCTCCCTTAAGGTGCAGTCACACCTCAGAAATGAGGTGTGACTTACATTACAGTGTTGGACTGGCCCGGCAACAGTCTAGATTTGAACCCTATTGAAAATTGCTGGTACATAATGTCATCTAAAATTGTTCAGAAGAAGCCATCAAGTAAAATTCAACTGCAGGAGAGCATTGTAAGAGTGTGGTACCACGAAATGGGGCAACTATATATCCAGAAGTTAACTCTATGCCAGATCGTTGCAAGGCTGTAATTGCAGCTCAAGGAGGAACAACAAAATATTGAGGACTTATTTTGCTGATTTACAGTACGTAATACTATTATGTTAACTTGTCATTTCGGTTTGTACACGTAAGTGCAATAAAATGTATGTTTGGTTGTCAATTGCCATTTGCATTATTTCTCATATTTCCATTAATTACCCTTTGAGAAGATATTTATGGTAATTATGTATATCAAGTGGAGTCTTTTTATTAGATTTTATTCACAGAGATATATATCCCATCTAACAAATGCATTTCAAACATTTTTGCAACTCACAATGCAGTGCAAAACACATTATTTGCAAAATTCACAAGTGATGCAGTTTTTTTGTCTGCCACTGTATTTTTCTTAGGTACTACTTGATAAACGGAACGGTTAGGTCTTAACAGTTCCATTTATCAAGTAGTTAGGTCCGAACAACTTTTAAGAAGTATTTATGTCCTAACAACTTAGTAGCTGTTTGAAAAAATAACACACATAAAAATTGAAAGAAAAGGTAATATTTTTATTTCATTCTTAAATAATCATAATTACTTACTAATGAGATGTGTATGCCTGTTGGGCACTGCACAACTTTTCAAACCTTGGAATCAGATTGGACACTGCCACCCTCATTTCCTGTTCCACATTGACTTTCGTGCGGTACTTGCTTTTTATCACAGCAACCACAGAAATGAAGTCGCAAATGGAATTAGGATTCGCTGAGCTTTAGCACTTAGCAGTGGATATTCATCTTTTATTGATATCCAAAACTCAGTTAGTCCCATGCTATCAGATATTGTTTTTAAAGTCTTGTCACAATACAGCTCAATAAGATTTTCTTCTTCTGCAGAGGTAAATTTAGATGGGGCCTTAGCCTTGAATGGGTCTTGAATCCATGTAAACTTCTCCATATCTTCCGGAAAGTATTTTTCAAACCAGTCACTGAGCTGTGTTAGGTGCTCTTCAAAAACAGATTTAAATTCGTGGGTCAAATAAACATCATTGGATGTAACAAACTGCTGCAAATGAGGAAACAGTCTTTGCAACCATCTTCATATAATTTTATTCTCCACAGTAGTAACTGTTTTCTGAAGGCTGAAACCTCTGCGAGTTTCAGAATGTGCATGTTGCTACCCTGCAGTGAGAGATTCAGTGCATTCAGTTTTTCGAAGAGATTGCATAGGTATGATAATTTTGACAAAAAATCCGTATCCAAGAAGTTTTTGGCACACTCGTGTTCTTCTTCTTTGAGATAAGAGAAGAGCTCCTGTCGTAATTCGAACACACCAGACAGTACATTGCCATGGAAGAGCCATTGTGAGCTACAGTAGTAGTATAACAAAGTTGTGTGCTCAGATCCCATATCCTCACACAGTTTTTAAAAAACTTTGCCTTCTGTGGCTGAGTTTTTATAAAGTTCACCACTTTCAACACACTTTCTATGACTACGTTCAGTGTATGACTCAGTTGCTTTGATGCAACAGCTTTCCTGTGGATTATGCAGTGGGTCCATGGTGCATCAACAGCTTTGCTTCATATGAGTTCCTGCAGTCCTCCATAACAGCCAGACATAGAGCGACCACCATCGGTACAGATTCAAATGCACCAGCCCAAGTTGTTTTCACACATAAAAGTGTCAGCAACTTCAAACAAGTCTTGTGCCTTTATACCTGCAGTAATACTTTTACAAAAGAGAAGGTCTTCCACAATTTTGTCACTATCTACGAACCCTGGGTAGCAAACCAAACGAGCATCGTTGTTACTGTCCATTGCCTCATCTAGCTGTAATCTGAATTCCTTCCCATTCATTTTTTCAATTAGCTGATCGTTAAAGTCTTCTAACAATACAATCAGTTGAGGTCAACTGATAGTGTTGTTGGATAAAGGTACCTTTAAAAGCAGCCTTTCTGCAGATTCACTAACCATAATGTTGACCATATCCACTGCAGCCAGTAAAGTCAGTTCTTCTGCAATGGTCCGAGGCTTTTTACACTTCGCGACTCTATGTGCCACCTTGTAGGATGTTAGCAAAGCATTGCTTGGTATTGATGCTTGTTTAAAAAAGTTTCCTTTTTTTGCTCTTTCAATTCTTTTAACTTTCTGGTAAAATAATCACAGGATTTACTTACTAGCCATATTAGGATGGTTAGTCTCTGAGTGGCGTTTTAGTTTACTTGGAAGCATGCTCTCTGGAGCCAAAACTTTCATACATAATACAATACATACTGCAGATGCTCTTCTTGATTGACATCTACCGAAGTAAAACCAAAGTCTAAATAAGTATTGCAATATTTCTGTTTCTTCACAACTTTTCTACTGGTATGCAGTTCTTCATCCTTTTCTTTACTCCCACACTTCTTATTAATGTTCAGAAACCTTTCCATTTTTTGCACAAGAACTAGAAATCAACAAAATAATTCACTGAATTTTGCTAGACCTCGCAGACACTTGATCAAAACACCCTTCAGTTATTTCGATTACTAAAGGACTCAGAGAGTTGACAGGTATTTATATACAATGCGCCTCCGTGGCCAGGTGGGAAGGAGCAGCAGTGCGTAGCACAAGCTTCTTGATTAGACCGAGGTTCGAACCCGTCACCACCAAATACGGAGGATGCGGAAAGGTCAGGGATGACCACCGCATATCCTCGGAGCAATATGGCCTTAGTTGCTAATGCTCCTAAAAAAAAAAAAAAACCAAAAAAAAAAAAAAAAAATTATATACAATATCTAAGAGACCCGAAAGTACGAGAAGTTGCTGGCATAGCCAAAAGTACAAGTAAACAAAAAACATATCTCAAACATTCAAAAATGCCATCGAATGGAATGTAGCATGGTCTAATGTTGAAACTGTGAACTACCTCGAGCTAGTAGTTCTCATGGTGTCTAATGGATGTTGAGTATCGCTATATTTCCCTTGAAAATTTAAAATATCCCATGGCACCCCTGTGAGTTTGTTGTAGCGCCACGGCACAGTTTGGGAACTGCTGGTATAAACAACAAAATGTAAACAATTCAGTTTGTTAAATGTGAATAAACAGTCAGAGCAAATGTTGTCAAAACTTCAGTGGATATGCTTCAGAGAGAAAAAAAAAATACTTTTTCAATAGAGAATAATAAAAAAATTAACTATTTTTAATTAAGAAATAATTATAATGAGGCAATCTTTATAATTTTACATGACATTTACACTATATGGCCTGAGAGAAATAAGATATTTGTAGAGATTTCCTTGCCCTTTCATCTGTTTTTTTATGACTAGTAGGATTTAAACTTCACTGGTAATGCAGTGATCTTAAATCTCACAGCAGAGCAAACTGGACTTTGTAAAAGTTGCCTGGTGTTGCACTGCTTTCAAACAGATGGCCTATCCAAAAGGTTAATTGGTTATTTAATTAAAAGATGAGACTATTATGTCAGCCTATTTCAGGAGTAATTGGCCTCCCCTCTTCAGATATGAAATAGTCTCTTGTGACAACACTCATTTACTCCAGCATTCTCTTTCACAGGAAAACAGATAGCTTTAGCTATATTACAACTTTAAAAACTCTGATTTCGTTTACCACATGGCAGCTCACATCACTGCTTCTTTATGACTAATTTGTCTTCCTGTTGTCACTCAAGACCACCTGCTATCTGATGAGGGGCCAGTTAGTCCCAAAACAGACTCCACAATGGTCTCATCTTTTAATCAAATAACAGATTAACCTTTTGGTAAGGCCATATGTTTGATAGTGATGTAATACCAGCCAACTCATTGTAAAGTTAAGATTCTCCTGTTGTAAGAATTTTTAATTCTTGTTCTATTAAGACCATTGCATTATCTGTGCAATTTTGAATCTTGCTGGCTGCAAAAAAAAAAAAAGAAAAGAAAAAAAAGAAAACCAGTTGAAAGAACAAGATAGTCCAGCCAACATCTTATAAAGAGAGAAATGCCATCTTTTTTGAATGAATTCTTAAATATAAATGCAATTGTTGATACAAGTGCTGAATTGTTTTCTTAATATTTCCAGATTTTAAAATGTTGATTTTTTTTTTTTTTTTTTTTCTAAAATATGCAGGATTTTAAAGAATTCTTCTAGATTGTAAAGTGCAGATTTAATAGAGTTTACTATAATATTGCAATCTTGTTGATGTTTGAGATTCAAATTTGGGGTATACATTATCAAAACAAAACTTTATCAAGTAAAAGGGCTCCAAATTTGCTAGTAAACATTGAGAATATTGAAATATTATTTAGTATAGCGTAAAGTGTAAAGCGTGTTAGTTATCTGACGGCACCAGGGGTTCCCCCATCTCCGCATTTCATACTCTGTTTGTATGACACAGAACTCTGTGGAAGCCAGAGATTTAAAAAGTGTGTGGGGAGTGGTTTGTTGTATAGTGTTATGTTCTGTTGTTTTTCTGACCATTTAGCTTTGGGCCCCTATTGGGACCACACTGTTGCCCACACTTCTGTCTGTAAGGTAGCTGTTTATTACCTTATATAGGTTTTGTGGGGCATTTGTCTGGTGGAGTCTCATAAGGACACTAGACCACCAGAGTGAGTCAAGTGCCCCAGCAAAGTCAATAGAGATTGCCAGCATATATTTCTCCCCTGAGTTTTTAACTGTTGTCAGTAGGTGGTGCATGGCATCCTCCATAGAGTTGCCCTGCTTAAAACCATACTGATTGTTGCAATGTAAATCTGCTTCTGCATAGTATTGAGCTAATCTGCTGTATATTAGTCTTTCATATATTTTCTGTAGTACAAGGAGTAGGGCTATTGGTCTGTATGATTTGGGATCAGTAGGGGGTTTTCTCAGGTTTTTTGAGAATTAAACTTTACACAGCTTTTTTCCATATTTTTGGGAATATATCTTCTGTCATACAGTTGTTATATAGTGCTATTAATTTGTCTGGTGCTATTTCCACTAATTTTTTGATAATCTCAAACTCTAAGAGGTCAAAACCTGGGCATTTATTGTTTTTGGTTTTAGATAGTAACATTTCTAAGTCTTGTATAGTAAATACAAGATTCAGTATTGGCACTGTAATATTCAGTGTTTTAGTTTATGAGGTCTAGCTGAGTGGGTGAATGATCCCCAGTTTCAGTCTGAATAATACTGTCTAGGATGTTATTTACAGATTCCACCCAACACAGTTGGAGTTCCATCTGGTTTGACAATACTTTCTAAAACACCTCCTCTTGACAGCTTGGTCACTATTCTATAGACAACTCCTCAAGGGTTATTGTTTCCAATAGTTCTCACCAAGTGCCTCCAGCATTCTTTTTCTTGTCTCTTATGAGGGCTGTATACTGATTCCTGAGAGTTCAGTAAGAATCTCTCAGTGTATCCACCTCATTTTGTGGCCAAGATGTTCTGGCTCTGAAAATTTCTCCTCACCTGGTGAACCCTTTTCCTGACTACAGTCAGTTCAGGGCACCACCTGAACTGAACTGCTTCCTCGGTTTTTTCCGTGGGATAGACAGGTCTGCTGTTTTTGTTAATGTTTGTCAGTGCTTGCTCATCCAGGCTACAGTTGCCTGATCTAGACCACTCATTTTCCTGTTTTTGCAGTTGAGCTGCTGCATGTTCTGCGAAAATCTGTCAGTTTTCCTTTTTGAGGTTATACCTTTTGATATCCAACAAGAAGTGTTTGGATGTCTGTAATTGCCTGTTTAGTTTGAATGTGATGGCCGCTGATGTAGTTCAGACCGGCTGGACACACCAGTCTAATTTTATAAGCTATTGAATTGGTAGGAAATTTAATGTCACTCTCCCACATGGTACTGCTAAAAGTAGAGAGGTTATTTGGTTGGTTTAGCACTTGAAAGGGTGAGGTGGCTATATAGTCTAAAAGTGTGTGTGCCTGCTCTGTCTTCCATACGGCTATACCATAAGGCTGACTGGGAGTTGACATCAGTACACACACTGATATCTTAAGTAGGTAGCAAGTCTATGACTGCTTGTAGATATTTAGTAGCTGGATTTATATCTTCACCTGGTCTGGAATATAGTGAAATAATGTTAAACTGTCCTACAGCAATGGTGATATGGGAACACTGCCACTGGAGAACAGAGGTGATCCACCTTTGTGACTGTAAGGTCACAAAGGTGGATCATCAGGCTGAGGTAAAGAAAGCCAACATGAGAACCACAGGAAACTTTGGGAAGCTTTTGCTGGTCAAAAGCATTTCCCGGTACTGCAGCTTCTCCCTGCATTCTCGGTAAACAGATGGTGCGTGTAGTGGCAGTATCAGTCAATAATGATATATTGATTAATTTTTTCTTATTATTAAAAGCAGATTATTGGAGTTCACGAGTGGGCTGGAATTTACTTATGGGTACACCCTCCAGACTGTCTCAGTCTGGAGGGTATTTATCCACCCTACCCACTGTTTTAACCCGATATGAAAACGACTTCTACAGACAGTGCATGTTATCAGTAGTTGCAGTAGAAGTCGTTTTCCTGTTGAGTTAAAACAGCGAGAAGGGGGGGATAAACACCCTAAGACTGAGGCTTGTTTGTTTGTTTGTTTGTTATTTGGTTTTTAGGAGCATTAGCAACTAAGGCCACATTGCTCTGGGGATATGCGGTGGTCATTCCCTGACCTTTCCACATCCTCCGTATTTGGTGGTCACGGGCTTGAACCCCTGTCTAAGACTGAGGCAGTCTGAAGGGTGTACCTGTAAGTAAATTTCAGCCACGAAGGCATTAATTAGTTTTTTTCTTATTATTAAAAGCAGATTATATTGATTAAAAAATAGTCAATACATCGTTATTGTCTTCTAACATGCACCATCTGTTTACTGAGAATGCAGAGAGAAGCTGCGCTACCGGGAAACGCATTTGACCACTAAAAGTTTCCGGTGGCTCTCATGTTGGCTTTCTTTACCTTCACCAGAATGGGTTTATTTGGTTAAATTTCCTTGCTAAAATCTTCAGTGTGGAGTAGTATACGTCATAAAAGTATTGTTTTGTTGAAAGAAGATGAAAGAGTTTCTGTTTCCAATGAGACACGGCTACCTGCTGTATGGACAATTCAAGTATGAATTTTAGTCAGTGCTTTGTTTCAAAAGAATTATGCCCACCATGTTTCTTTGACTTGTCATCCTATGGATTTTCTATCCTCTCCAATAATTTCTCTAGTTCTTTCTTGAATTTATTCAGACTACCCATCTCCACAACAACAGATGAAAGTTTGTTCCAACAATCGACCACCCTCTGGTTGGAGGCAAAAATTTGAATTTCTGTCCCGTCACATGTGTAGGCAAAAGGAGAATGCCATCAGCATTGAGCTTGCTCGGTCCATTCAAAGCCTTAAATATCTCAATCAGATCACCTTTCAGGTGCCTAGTCTCCAGATGCTGCAATTTGCAGCATTCTTTCTTTATGAGGTGCACCAGAAATGGAGTGCCCCAGGTGCACTCCATTTCTGGTCCCTGATCCCACTGGTCACACTGATCCCTGGGCACTCCATTAATAATATTAGTCCATGAAGAGAAGCGCCTCCATAGCCAGGTGGGCAGGAGCGGCAGTGCGTAGCACACGCTTCTTGATTAGATCGGGGTTCCAGCCTGTGATCACCAAATACGGATAATGTGGAAAGGTCAGGGAATGACCATCACATATCCCCGGAGCAATATGGCCTTAGTTGCTAATGCTCCTAAAAAAAAAAAAAATAACAACCACCATGAAGAGAAGTGTCCATTAATAACCAACTCTGTCTTCTCCCACCCATGCATCCTTTTATCCAGAGCAGTAGCTTGCCTTTAATCTGTGCAACAGTATCAAAAGATTTTCTGATATCTGATTTTCAGAAAATCTTTTATTTTTAGTTTTGATAAGATGTCAGAACTAAAGGTTCTTATCTTTAGTTTTGATAAGAATGTCCTTTACTTGTGTTTGCTGCCTAATCCATGTGTTTCTCTTATCTAGCAGTCTGATTCCTAATATAATTCATGTCATCAAAATTATTTTTTTGCATCCATTTCCAATTTTTTTTTGTTGATGAAAACCCCCAAGTATGAGAGGTATTAGAACCTACTCAACTATGTACCATGGATTGAAGGTTGAGAAGGTGAAAGAAGATATTCGTTGACATTAGATTTGAATTTCTGTAAATTATAATTTTCAGGAAATACGTTTGAAAGGTTCCAGAAAACAGAGTTTCTGGAAAATGGAGTTGCCAGAAAATGGAGATTGAAGGAATAAATGAGGAAGAAGAAAAGTTGGTTCTGTGAGTTTAAAGTTGGATGTTTTAAGTAAAAGGATGCTGAATGGTGGTGGTGGTGGCACATGTTTGGATTGGTTTGAAAGAGAGAGAAAGCAGGATTTATAGGAGCAAATTCAGAAGAACAGTGCCCATGGAAATATCTATGGAAAAGGCATGCAGCAGAAACAGAATGTCTATGAGACAGGGAGTGGAGAGATTTTATTAGAGATGGATCATAAAATAACCTAACTGCATTCTTTTGAATGGAACATAGAAGCCTTAGAGAAGTTTTGGGGGCACTGCCCCAGACTTGGGAACAATATTCCGTGGTCGGGCGATTTGTGATTTTTAGTCTGAGCAGCTCTTTGGAAGAAAAGTAATGCTGAGTGTGATGGAAAACCCATTTTTTTAGATGCAGAGGGAGCAATATTTGCGATGTGCTTATGCCAAGAGAGATTAGAAGTCAGGGTATTCCCCAATAGAGATATGTGATCTTGTCTAGAAATCTGTGTCATCGAAGATAAGCATAGGAACAGAAGAATCCCTTTAGAGATATAAGACAGTACTGAGATATAAGATAGTAGTGAGTTTTAGAAGGATTGAAATCAACTAAATTATCATTGCCTCACTGGAGAATTACCTGGCAATCAGCATTTAAGGAAGTTGTGGTGGATGTTCGAGAAGATGACTGTTTCTGCAGTTAAAAGTTTCTCAAACTTGAAGGTGAATGCAATGTGCTGTCATCAGCAAAGCTATAGATAGGATTTACAGTCAAAGGAAAAAGGTCATTAATATACAACAGAAAAAGAGTGAGAGAAAGAACTGAACCTTGGGGAACACCGGCATTAGTGGAGAAGTTAGAAGACAGCCATCTGCCATCACCTAACACACACTGAGGGGTCATAGAGAAAACTTGACACCCTTACAAAAACAGTTGACAAGTCTAAGAGCTAATTTAGAAGACCTTTATGCTGAACATGATTAAAAGCATCTGAAATATTCAGTAACAACTGCTTGAGTTTCATCAAACTTTTCCGTAGATGGGTTTATAATCCAGTATATTACCAGTGGATCGATTCTGACAGAATACATACTGGTGATTATCGAACATATGGAAAGTTTATAAATTCAGGAGTTGGCAGTTAATAGATTTCTCCATTACTTTAGAAAGAGTAGAAGTAAGTGCAATGGGATGATAATTGGATTGGAAGGATTTGTCACTCTTTTTAGGAACAGGCTGGTTACTACATCATAGTATCCAATCAGATTGGTCAGATAAGATCGACCCTTAACAAATCCATTCCGTTACTGCAGTATATTTGCATTCCTGTCTAGATGTTCCTGTCTTACTTTTTTAACCCAGTGATGCCATTGTTTTCTTGAAAAGGAACGCAACAGGTCTGTAGTTATTAATTTTGCCTTTGAATCCTTTGTGAATTGGAGATACATTTGCATATCCAGCCCATAGGAATGCCCCTGTATCCAAATATACTCCCATAATTATAGGTAAGGATTTGCTTACCTCCTTTGCTGCCTCCCTTAATATAAAGGTGCCTCTATAGCCAGGAGCAGCAGTGCATAGCACACGCTTCTTGATTAGACCAGGGTTTGAGCACGTGACCACCAAATACAGAGGATGCGGAAAGGTCAGGGAATGACCACTGCATATCTCCGGAGCAATATGGCCTTAGTTGCTAATGCTCCTAAAAACCAAAATAACAAACAAACAACCCTTAATATAATTGGATAGATCACGTCCACCTGGGAACCTTTTAATTTTAGGCTTCAACAATTTTTCTTCCACTTTATTCTCACAAAATCAATCAATTAGTGCTCTGTTAAGTTTTTGACAAACCTGGCATTACCCTCCCTAAAGAATTCCTCATGCATGAATGTAGATGTAAAATACCTATTCAGTTTTTCAGTAGCCCAAGCAAGATCATCATCATCAGCCATTTTCAATCCATTGCAGGATGAAGGCCTCTCCACCAACTTTCCAGTTCCTTCTGTTTTGTGAGGTGCCTCCATAGCCAGGTGGGAAGGAGAGCAGCAGTGCGTAGCACACGCTTCTTGATTAGACCGTGGTTCGAGCCTGTCACCACCAAATACGGAGGATGCAGAAAGGTCAGGGAATGACCACTGCATATCCCGGAGCAATATGGCCTTAGTTGTTAATGCTCCTAAAAACCAAACAACAACAAACAACAAACCTTCTGTTTTGTGCAGTGGCCATCCATTTACTACCCACAAACTTGTGAATTTCATCTGTCCATCTCCGTTTTTGTTGTTTATTAGTCCATCTGTCATCATGTCTTCGAGCTATGTGTTCTGCCCAAGTTCATTTCGGTTCTTTAGTTTTGATAAGAATGTCCTTTACTTGTGTTTGCTACCTAATCCATGTGTTTCTCTTATCTAGCAGTCTGATTCCTAATATAATTCATTTCATTCTTTGCTGTATAGTTTTCAGCTTCTCTTCCATTCTTTTGGTGAGTTCCCAAGTTTCACTTCCATAAGACATGGTGGGGAATATACATTGATTCATTATTTACGTTTCAGACAAACTGGGACATTGCTCCTCAGTATATGACTATATTTCCTGAATGCTATCCATCCAAAATTTATTCTTCTCTTGACTTCCAGCCATTTATCATTATTACAGCTAATAACTTTTTCCAGATAAGTATATGAATCCACCTTTTCAATTACTGCTCCTTCAATGATTATGTCCCTTCCTGTGGCATACTTGTTCATCATTACTTTTGTTTTAGCCATATTCATCTTTAGTCTGAAAACCTTACTAACTCTGCATAACTGAATAAGATTTTCCTCCAATTCTTTGTGATCATGGCTTATGATCACAATGTCATCTGCAAATTGTAAATGGTTTTAGGTACTCTCCATTCACATTGACTCCTTTCTGCGACCAGTATAATCTTCTGAAAGCTTCTTCAAGAGCAGCAGTAAACAACTTTAAAGAGTGTCTCCTTGTTGAACCCCTTTTTAAATTTGCTACTGTCTTTGTCTAGTCTAGAAGTTCCCAAACTTTCTTGGTTCATGGTACCCTTTATCTCAGTAATTTTTTCATGGCATTGCTAGGGCAAAAGAAAACCTAACAGTTTCGTTTATTAAGTAGTTAGGTCCAAACAACTTAATAAGTAATGTTGAAATTGTGAACTATCTCAAGCTAGTAGTTTGCACCGTGTCCGACAGATGTCAAGTATCACTGCTTAACTCAAAAATTTAAAATATCCTGTGCCACCCTGGGGTGCCACGGCACACAGTTTGGTCTGGTATAGGCTAACTGCTGGTCTAGTCTAATAAAGGAGGTAGCGTTCTCATATATTTTCTTCAAATTTGTAATGTATGGGGTATCTATGCCTTGTCTTTGCAGTGCCTGAAACATTGGCTTCTGCTGTATGGAGTCAAATGCCTTTTCATAATCCACAAATACCAGGCATAATGGATTTTATATTCATTTTCTTTCTCCATTAGCATGATATTATATGACGGAGATCCATAGTTGAGAATCCTGTCCAAAAGCCAGCTTCCTGTTTCGGTTGATTCTTATAAAGTATTCTTTCTAATCTGTTAGTGATGACCCTTGTAAACAACTTGTAGATCTGGAACAGCAAGCTAATTGGCCTATAATTTCCAATTTCTGATTTGTCTCATTTCTTATGCAGCAAAATTATGATTGCATTATTCCACTTAGGGGTCATTGCCCTTTCTAATGTATTTTGTGAAGAGTCTTGCCAATTTCTGTGTCATGTCTCTTTCTCCCAATGCTGTATGGAGTCAAATGCCTTTTCATAATCCACAAATGCCAGGCATAATGGATTTTATATTCGTTTTCTTTCTCCATTAGCATGATATTATATGAAAGTGATCCATAGTTGAGAATCCTGTCCAAAAGCCAGCTTGCTGTTTTGGTTGATTCTTAAAATATTCTTTCTAATCTGTTAGTGATGACCCTTGTAAACAACTTGTAGATGTGGGACAACAAGCTAATTGGCCTATAATTTCCAATTTAATGATATTTTAAATTAATAAGATCAATAAATTTAATTAATCAATTGTCAATACTACACTATCTAATAGAATTCTAAATGCAGTGATTCGTATTACGCTATATAATTTTACGTTAGAGCTACCTAGTTACCACAATTAAAAAATTTGAATTCCCCACCACTCTATACAAAACCAATTGGCTGCAAGATTCGAACGAAACAACGGTTTTACGTATATTAAGTAGTATCTAAAATAAAAATAACCAGCGTAACTAGAATTATAAGGCTACTTATAAAGTACAGTATAAAATATAAAACGGCAAACACATCACTTTTTCGGAACCTGTAATTCACAGCTGTAATTTTTAAAGAGTCAGCGCCCTCCCATTTTATATTGATCACATCATAGATCTCCATTCACGGATAACTTTTTCTCAAACACTTTGAAAGATAATTTAGGTAACTTGAACATCAAATCACTCACTGAGAGACTAACAACTTAGTTAGAATCATTCAGAGTATTCAACAACAGATGATGAGTTTCATCTCCCAATGACAGCATAATGTTCATGCCTTAAGCCTTCAGCTGTTGATAATGTTAGTCTTCAACTCTTCTAATTGTGATATAATACTTCTCTAATTCTAGTACATATTTTTCAAAAGCATAAGCAGTCAAGCTTTGTCATTTTTTCCCTGCTCTGAGCATAGCCATATTTCAAGAAACTTTATGTAAAAAGTAATTACAACAAACAAATTGATTTAAACATAGTGGTAATGGTAATAGGATGAATCAGTTGAAAACTAGCTTCCTACAACTTTGTTTAATGCCACCACCTAGTCAAATTGACATGAGCCAAGCTTAAGGTTTAAAGCTACCTTGCTTAAAATTTTTCCTCCAGATAATAGGGATTCACATATTTTTCAGTCACTATGACTGTCAGTGGTGTTGAGTTCAAAGGATTTAGATGTGGAGCATTCTTCCACTTGCTTGTTCATATGTTATATTCTGATAAATTTACAGCTTTGTTGGACCCAGGGACAAGATGCCATTAATTAGTGAGGAGAAGTCAAAAGCCATCACTAGGGTAGTGTCTTCAGTTATTAACAGAAGATATATCATCTCATTGTTGTATGTCACTGTAATTATGGGGAAGGGCAGAAATTCTTAAGCTCTTCCACTTGTTGACCAAACTTTTCTATAGATGACAATGTTTGGCCAATAGAGGTATTACTAATCACTTGTATATTCTGTTTTAGCTTGAAACTCATCTTGGGTCAAGATTGTCTACTAAATATCTGAACACTTTCAATTATAGAAAAATCTGTGATCGAATTGGGAGGATTCTCATTGCCTGTGAGAAGCTTGAAACAGCAAAGCTAAAATTTGTAGCAGTCATTTAAGCTGTTAGTGGCAGCACCTCTTCCAAGGTTGACAGATTCAAAGTTGTTTGATAAACTATAGCTGTATACAACAAGATCTAAAAAGTTTACAATTGATGGTATTTATGGAAGGGCATCAATTTTTCCAGAATGCTTCATGGAAGGCATTGTTGATCTGTAGGTAACTGTGGTGGTTGAGTATGCTATCGACATTGTTTCAAAAGCCTATTTATATAAAACAGTATACAATCCTTTTAATATTTAGTAATCTGCCCCCCAACTGTAGGTATGCCAAGCAGAGCTGAGATAACACGCTATTCGTATATTTGGTATATTTCTATACCAAAATTGTAGAATTATAGAAACTGCTTTTTTTTTTTTTTTATGTATGTGTGTGTGATTCAGTCCAGTCTCTTTAAACAAAAGCAACAACTGACATGTTATGGGGCTGGGATTTGTTTATGCTGTACCCTAATGGTTTCCAAATTTTTGTCACTTTAGTCACACTTGAAGTTAAAAGATGCTATAATATAGTGTACACCTAAAAAGTGATTACCATTGACCTTAAATGAAGACTTTTTCCTAATCTTGTGTCACCAACTGCTGGGACACACACAGTTTGGGAACCACTGTAGTCTATCCTCTCAGTTACACAATCATGAGTACCATATATATATATATATATATATATATATTGTGTGTGTGTGTGTGTGGCTCAGGTTTGTAATCTGAGCAAGAGGAAGAATCCCGTCAGCATTAAGCCTGCTCAATCCATTCAAGGTCTTATACACCTCACGGGTGCCTACTCTCCAGGTGCTGCAATTTGCAGAACTTTAGCCTTCCTTGGTAAGAGCACCCCTTTGTTCCCCTCACCAATCTTGTTGCCCTTCTTTGTACTCTTTCTAGCAACTCTACATCCTTCCTAAAATAAGGCTTGTACGCAGACCTGTGCGCAGTACTCAAGGTGTGGCATGACCATTACCTCATACAGCGGTGATAATCACCTCCTTGTCTCTTCTAGCAAAATTCCTATATATCATTGACAAAACTCCACAACCTGCTCTGGCAGCCCATCTGCATTGCTCAGAGAACTTCATATCTGACTGCACAATTACCCCAGGTCCCTTTCACTCTCCATTTCCCTGAGTGTAGTACCACACAGTTGGTATGTTTTTCTTGGGTTACTGCTACCCATATGCAGTACTTTGCATTTGTCAATGTTAAACTTCAGTTGCCACTACTCAGCCCATCAACCTAACATTTCTAGATCCTGTTTCAGTAGCATACTGTCTTAACTGTCATTAACAACCCTGCCAACCTTTGTATCATTGTTAAATACACAAAATAGCAATGGGCCCAGCACTGAACCCTGGGGGACTCCACTAATAATATTAGTTCACATAGAGCAATGTCCATTTATTACCACTCTCTACCATTTCTCACTCAACCATCCCTTTATCTATTGCAGCAACTTGCCCTTAATGGCATACTGCTCCAATTTGTACAACAGTCTTCCATGTGCAACTGTATCAAAAGCTTTCCTGAAATCCAAGTATATGATATCAAAATTATTTTTTGCATCAGCTTCCTTTGTAATCACATCATAGTATCCAATCAAACTGGTCAGACAAGACTTCCCCTTAACAAACCCATGCTCTGTCAGAACTATTACTGCAGTCTTGTCTAGATGATCCTGTATCACCTCTTTAACCAGTGACTCCATTATTAACCCCACAGAAGTTAAACTTAACAGGCCTGTAATTATGTGTCACCCTTTGTGTATCCCCTTTGTGAATTGGGGACCCATTTGCACATCTCCAGTCTATGGGAAACTCCCCTGAATCTAAGGATGCACTCATAATTATGGCTAAGGGTTTGCTAACTTCCCTCTCTGCCTCCTTCAATATAACTGGATAGATTCCATCCACCCCAGGTGCCTTTTTTATGTTTAATGTCAACAATTTTTCCTCCACTTTGCTGTCCGTTATTACAGAATCATTTGGCTGTATATTTCGTTCCATAACCTTGTTCTTATCTTTTTTTTTTTTTTTGTTATAAGTATGCTTTGTTGAAGAGTGATGAAACTTAATCAGCATAATTTACAGTTTGTAATACTGTTACACTGTATTTTCTTTATTATTTTAGGGCCAGTCAGAATTCTAACAGAAGAATCAGGATATAATCAAGTAAGGATGAAAACACATCATTAAATTAAATCATAATAGAAAAGATTTGTTTGTTGTTAATAAAAAAGGAGTTGAAGTAAAATTTGTTTTGTTGGAGCCCCTGCCGCATAGTATTGAGTTGGTTGAATTGACGTTTTCTGGTGATATTGGAAGCTTTCTTTTCTCTCCAAAACTACATTTGCATGCATGCAGGAATGCATACATATGAACATAATATTTAGTTCTTTCAAGTTCACAGAACTAGAATTCAGATAGTCTGCAGCTTTCTATCTGGTATTTGGCAGGAGACCTCAAACTCAGATTAGTCATTATTGGCAGACTTCAGACTCCAAAAGAATTGGATAGCAGCAATCTATTATTTCTTACAAATACATACCAATAAATTATATAACAGAGCACCAACATTTAACAAGAATTTACAGTGTTTAACTTGTCAGCCGTGTTTCTTTTTAATGATATTAGCTACTTACTGTTATTTTGAACATCAAAATTAGAAGCTTATAGCATGAGCATTTCTGAATATTTCTTATAAATTTTTTTATCTCTATTTTTAATATTATATATACTGTAAAATTTAAAATTAAAATGAGAGTAGTCATAGCAAAATAAGAATCACTATAACCTAAAAAGTTTCTTTTTAATGATATTAGCTACTTACTGTTATTTTGAACATCAAAATTAGAAGCTTATAGCATGAGCATTTCTGAATATTTCTTATAAATTTTTTTATCTCTATTTCTAATATTATATACACTGTAAAATTTAAAATTAAAATGACAGTAGTTATAGCAAAATAAGAATCACTATAACCTAAATGATTGCATGGGTTGATTTTCATTCTTAACGTTTAAAAGTTTGTGATTAAAAGGCGGACTCTGTAGTACAATGCAGGAATGAAATCAAAGAATTGAATAGTTCACTGCGTTACTGAGTAATTTAATTGTAGTTTAGTTCTGCAAGTTTTCTTCACAGATGATAATATCAAATCAAAAATGGAAAGAATTCACATCACTTTAAAGAATTTGCATCACATTACTTTCATGTGATGTAAAATATAGTAATATTTAGAAACTTGTATTTCCTTTGATTTATTTATTTATATTTATTTATTATTATCCCTCCTCCTCCTTCTTGGGGGAGGTCAAATGCAGTTGGAATAAAGAGCTATACATTGTTTTTGAAGCTTTGTTTAATCTGTTTGAAGCAGCTTTTTTATAACATTAGTAATTGCCCATAATACTTATATATCTTTGATCCCATTGCAAAACCATGAATCTGCAAAAATGCATTGAGAAAAATGCCTTTAAAGATTCTTTGACTTTAGAAAAATCTAGATTTTAAGTTATTTAACTAAATGTTGTTTTATAAGTACCTTCCAAAGTTTGTAATCTATATTGTTAATTTAAGATTGCCATTATGTAGGGGCTTAAAAAACACTTTCATAGTTTTGGCATTGTGAAGTTAGAAAGTTTGTCAGATTTGTAAACAATTGAAAAGGTGAAAAAAAAATTTTTAACACATTTTTGTTGGTCAGAAATGAATAATTTATTAAAAAAATGAGGTTAGATAAATAAATGAAAAATATATTAATAATACAGGTTTAATTACAATAACATACAAGTTGGTATAAATTAATTCTCAATATCTTCTTCATATTCAGGTTCTTCACTTAAATCATGTGCTGGTAATATCCCTTATTTCTAGTGATGCTTTTAGAATTTGTGATACTCCTTCGGTATTGTCAAATTTTGGCACATTTTCATTAAATCTTTAGTCTTTGCTTGAGATATACAAAGTTCATCATTATAGACTTTGGGAAGGTTAGGTTGCTCATTGCTGGATCTTCCTTTAGGTCTTTTTAGGTTTACTGTTATAAATTCATCTTTGTAGTTTGTTTTGGAAAACATTGTGACATGCCCATCCTGTCCTTATTGGAATTCGAATCAGCTAACTTTTATCCAAGGAACAGCGCCTTTAAGTAGTTTGGCCAGAAAAGTAAAATCACCAAAGTCATTGCATTGCATGATATGCTCCTGCTCAGGTAGCTAACAAACTAAATGAATATTTTGCATCGACATTCACACATGAGGAGTTATTCAGCAAGGGGAATGCCAGAGGTGTATTCAACTCTGGCAGTAAGCTAGAGAATCTTGTAATAACTGAGAGTAAAGTGGAGGAGAAATTGTTGAAGATAAACACAAGAAAGGCACCTGGGGTGGATGGGATCTATCCAGTTATATTAAAAGAGGCACCAAAGGAAGTAAGCAAAGTTTGCACTGGAGATGTGCAAATGTGACCCCAATTCACAAAGGAGGATCAAAGGCTGAAACAAGTAATTATAGACCTGGGAGTTTAACCTGTTCCCGGAAAATTAATGGAGGCACTGGTTAAAGAAGCACTGCAGGATCATCTAGACAAGACTTCAGTTATAGCTTGGACACAGCATGGTTTTGTTAAGGGGAAGTCTTGCCTGACCAATTTGATTGGATATTATGATGCAGTCACAAAAGAACTGGATGCAGGGAATAACTTTGATATTATATACTTGGATCTTAGAAAGGCTTTTGATACTGTTGCACATGGAAGACTGCTGCACAAATTGGAGCAGTGTGGCATTGGAGGCAAATTGCTGCTATGGATAAAGGGGTGGTTGAGGGGGAGAAGACAGAGAGTGGTAATCAATGGACACTGCTCATCGTGGACTAATGTTATTAGTGGAGTCCCTCAGGGTTCAGTATTGGGTCCATTATTGTTTTCTGTATTTATAAATGATATTGATGATGGTATATCAAGCTTAACGTCCAAGTTTGCAGACGATACGAATGTTGGAAGGGTTGCCAAGGACACTACTGACACTATGCTGCTGCAACAGGATCTGGAAAGGTTGAGCAGATGGGCTGAGAGGTGGCAAATGAAGTTTAACATTGACAAATGTAAAGTACTACATATGGGAAACAGCAACCCCAGAGCAATGTATCAACTCTGTGGTACTACACTGACATGGTAGAGAATGAAAAGGACCTGGGGGTAATTGTGCAGGCAGATATGAAGTTCTCTGAGCAGTGCAGACAGTCTGCAAGAGTAGCTCATGGTGTCTTCTCAATGATATACAAGAATTTTTTTTAGCAGGGATAAGGAGGTGATTATCCCCTTGTATAAGGCAATGGTCAGGCCACACCTTGAGTACTGTACACAGGTCTAGAGGCCTCATTTTAAAAAGAATATAGAGCTGTTGTAACGAGTACAGAGAAGGGCAACAAGGTTAGTGAATGGAACAAAGGGTTGCTCTTACAAAGAAAGAACCAAGTTTTGCAAATTACAGTGTCTGGAGACTAGGCACCAGCGAGGTAATTTTATAGAGGTGTATAAAGCCTTGAATGGTTTGAGCATGCTCAATGCTGATGGGATTCTTCCTCTTGCTCAGAATAATTATCTGAGAGGGCATAAATTCAAATTGAGGAAAGACAGATGTAGGATTGACGTGCGGAAATTTGCCTTTAGCTAGCGGGTGGTTGGTTGGTGGAACAGACTTCCATCCCTTGTCGTGGAAGTTGATAGCCTAAACAAGTTTAAGGCTCAGCTGGATAGGTATTTCGAATGAACAGAGGGGTGAAGTGGAAGTGGTTATTTTTTATTTATTTATTTATTTATTTATTTTTTGGCTGATGCTGCATAAGCTTGCTTTCTTGCATCAAATGCCTCTACTAATGCTAATATAACACAGAATGGTGTAGGTTTTAATTTTGCACCCTAATTATTTTGGGCCCATCCCTCAGGGACATACATGAGTACATACTTGGCTTTTCTCTCAACTTTAAGAGTGCATTGAAAGTTGCACTCCATTTCTGAATGTTCTGGCTCAAAAAATGTGTGTCTAATGGTTGTTAAACTGAGGATAATTTTTACAAAGTACATGTACATTAAAGCCATAAGTGATGAGTCACTATTGTCATCGGAGGGTACATAATTTTTATCATCATCTGAAACTTAAAAGTCATTCAAGGGATTGCAATCTTCATCTTCCAAATCAGATTCCATTTGAAGTGAGGAAATGGTGCAAGAATTTTTTGTGTTCTTGTACTCATTATTTCAAATTTTACTTTTGATCACAAAAATGAGATGTTACAAAGGACAACTAAATGATAATACTGATTAGCAAACAGGGACAAACAAAACCATACACGTAACACATGCATGACCTGGCCTACCCCCCCCCCCACTCACCAAAAACCCGAAAGTGGTACTTTTGCAAATTGCTCTGTCAGTATTTACCACGCCAAACTAACAGAAGTGTCAGTATTTACCACGCCAAACTAACAGAAGTGTCAGTATTTACCAAACTAACAGAAGTGTCAGTATTTACCATGCCACACTAACAGAAGTAAATCTGCATGGTGAGAAGTGTGTTTTTCACAGATAAGTGAAAATGTATGTAACATTTTCAACCACTTGGCATTGAAATACACATATTAGTCTTTGGCATGGTGTAGTTGACCAAGAAACAGCTTCAAGAATTCATTTAGATAAAAAGTGAGAAATTTGCACATTTGTGGTTTTGCCTGGTGCCAACGATATCATCAGGACTACCTACATTGCATGGATAAACTTAGGTTTCACTGTCTCCTATGGAGTTTAAATGCATAAAAGAAGGGAGAGAAGCAGTGTTTCTTATTTTAGCTTTATTTTTTTTATTTCTAATTTCACTCCCAGAGATATAAGATAAATAATTAGTATGCAACAAACAAAGATGAAATAGTAGTAGTAGTGGCATGTGATGCAAGAAAGCAAGTGTATGAGCTTATGCAGCATCATCCAAAAAAAACAAAAAAAACAAAAATTACAAAACAATTCCCTCTAAATGTTTGTCCATTTCCTCCTTGAAATACTGGGCCTTTCTCTTGGATTCCTTTGTTTTTGCAGGTGGAACTGTAGATGTGCTCTCTAAGTCATAATCAAAATTATCTTCGTACCACCCAAAGGTGGATCACAGTGATGGATACTCAGAATTATTTTCTGAAAAATTTCACAAATTGAAACTTGCTTGTATTTAAAAGTATTAAACATACAGTAGGAATGGAAATATTTGGAGAACTCAAAATGCATAATGAGTTTAATGCATCACCTACTGATTTAGCAAAAGGATTATCAAATAAGGATTATCAAAATGTATAATGAGTTTAATGCATCACCTACTGCTGATTTAGCAAAAGGATTATCAAATAAGGTACCTCAGGGGTTAGAAATGTTGGTTGAATGGATTCCTGCCAGGAATCCATTCAACTGACAGCATTGCTGATCCAACCCACAGCCCTTAGTAGCTGCATAAGAGAAGCCATAGAAAAAATGGTTAATGCCCACCTCATCTGGATATTAACCATAGGAAATCTTATTCTTCCATCACAATATGGCTTTTACACTAGTAGGTCTATTATAGACCTCATGTTAAAAATAGAAGCTAATTCAGAGATGCTTTTATCAGAAAAGAACACCTAACTGCAGTCTGTTTAGACATAAAAGAATACATTGCATACAGCTTGGTACTATGTGTGACTATGATGACTATGATCTAGACGTGAGACTCCCAAACTTTTATACCTTCAGCTCCCTTATAATTTTTCATAGATTTCACATGCCCCCACCCCAAGTTGTTGTTGTTATTATTATTATTAGCCTTATGGTGCAAAGAAGCCAATTGCCAAGAAAGAGAAGAATGATGATATCCAGCTCAGGACCCTGGGTGTGCTAAGCCCGTACTCACCAGATGTGAGCCCCTGGGTCCAGAACTAGTGCAAAAAAAAAAATGTGACATAACGTTTAGTTATTAGTATTAGTATTAGTATTAGTAACGGCCGCATGGTGCAAGAAAGCCTATGGCTTATGCTGCACCAGCCAAAAAAAAAAATAAAAAATAAATAAAAAAAAATAAATCCGAACAAAACAATGATAAAAACAAAAAAATAAAAATAAATAACTAAATAATAATAATTAATAAAATAAAAAAATAAATAAAAAGGAAATTAAACCTATCATCCTATGTGCTTCCCTTACCCGAAAGTACTATCCAGATGACCTTTGAATTTCCCCAAACTCTCGGCCTCTACCACCCATGAAGGCAACTTATTCCAGTAATTTATAACTCGCTGGCTAAAATAGAACTTCCTGCAATCCAATCTAAACATTTCCCCCCGTAACTTGAATTTATGTCCCCTAGTTCTAGCATCATTTATAATCTTGAAAATTTTGTCCTCATTCATTTTACTGATGCCTCTCAGAGCCTTAAACACCTCAATCAAATCTCCTCTAAGGTGTCTAGTTTCCAAACTCTGCAACCCACATATTCGAAGTCTTTCTTCATAAGGACGCCCTTTTGCCGATCTCACCAGGCGAGTTACCCTTCTTTGCACCCTTTCAAGAAGCTCGATGTCTTTCTTCAGGTGCGGTCTCCATACTTGAACACAGTATTCCAAGTGTGGTCTAACATAAGCCTTATATAATGGGATTATCACGTCCCTATCTCTACTTGCAAAAGTTCGATAGATCATTGATAGGACACCATGGGCCTTCCTTGCAACCTGTTTACAATGCTCAGAGAATTTCATGTCTGACCGTATCGTAACACCCAAGTCCCTTTCCTCCAGTACTGGCTTTAGTTGAACTCCAACAAGTGAATAAGTTTTTTTGGGATTACTGTTTCCCAGGTGTAATACCTTACACTTTGTTGGATTAAAGCACAGCTGCCATTTTTCTGACCATTCCTGAAGTCTATCTAGGTCTCTCTGAAGAAGCTCAGCTTGACAGTGATCATTAACTACTCTCCCAATTTTAACATCATCTGCAAATTTAGACATCACGCCCTCTATCCCTTCATCAGTGTCGTTTATGAAAATTAAAAACAACAGTGGTCCTAATACTGATCCTTGGGGAACCCCACTTCTTACATCAACCCAATCTGAGGAATAGCCATTTATCACAACCCTCTGCCTCCTGCCCTGAAGCCATCCTTCTATCCATCTAAGGATTTTCCCAGTGATTCCAACCTGTTCCAGCTTATAAAGCAACCGCTCATGTGGGACTGAGTCAGAAGCTTTGCTGAAATCTAAATAAACAATGTCGAAATTATTCCCTAAATCCAGCTCGTGAGTGACCCTTTCGAAATAGCGAACCAGATTTGTTAAACATGATTTTCCCTTTACGAAACCATGCTGAGTATCCTTGAGAATTTCAATTCGATCCAAATGATCCTGAATTCCACCCTTGATCATTGCCTCCATGATTTTCCCTACTACTGAAGTCAGACTGACAGGTCGATAATTTCCAACTTCACTTTTAGAGCCACCCTTATGTATGGGAGATACATTTGCACTTTTCCAATCCAAGGGAATCTCCCCAGAGTCTAATGATGCTCGCATAATTAGACTCTGGGGAGTCTAATTATGAGAGTCTAATTATTATGAATATACATACTTTTGTAAATTAATATATGCTACAATATTTAGCCTTAAAGAAATGAATAAAAAATGCTTTGTACCTGGATTAATGATGGTTTGTCCATATTTTGTTAAAGTGTTTTATGAAATCAAGAAGCATTCTCCCTGGGGGCACATCCCACACTTTGAGAACCTCTGATCTAGACAAATTAGGCAGATGGGCTGAGAAATGGCAGTAGAAGTTCAATATTGACAAATGCAAGGTATTGCATGTAGCAGTAATCCCAAATTAATGTACCAACTGTGTGGAACAGTAATTTGAGATTATTGCAAATTTGTTAATTTGGGATTATGGGTAGTGGAAAATGACAAAGACCTGGGATAATTGTGCAGCCAGATATGAAGTTCTCTGAGCAGTGCAGACACGTGCCAGGATAGTTCATGGGTTTTCTCAATGATATACAGGAACTTTGCTATGTGAATAAGGATATAATTATCACATCGTATAAGGCAATGGTTAGACTAAATCTTGAGTACTGCATACAGGTCTGGTGGCCTCATTTTAGGAAGGATGTAGAACTGCTGGAATGGGTGCCGAGAAAGGGTAACGAGATTGGGGAAGGGAACAAAAGGGTGGTCTTATGAAGAAAGGTTTCAGTTCTGCAAATTTGCAGTATCCGGAAGTTTAAGGTTTTGAATGGATTGAGCAAGCTCAATGTTAATGCCATTCTTCCTCCTCTTGTTCAGACTACTACGAGGGGACACAAATTTGAATTGAGGAAGGATGGTTGCAGGATAGATGTGCAGAGGTTTGCCTTCAGCCAGCAGGTGGTTGATTGTTGAAACAAACTTCCATCTGTTGTTGTGGAAGTGGGTAGTTTAAATAAATTCAAGGAAGAACTAGACAAATTATTGGAGGGAATGGCGGCTGGAAAAATATTTTTTTTTTTTTTTTTTTTTGGCTGATGCTTTATAAGCCTGCTTTCTTGAAATATATGCCATACTACTACTAATACTAATTCATCCAAAACTGTCTGTAGCCTTTCAGGTTCTTTCAAGTTCAACTTCCATACAAGAAGGGATCCCATATGGATGGAATTCATATTGGATCCCTTAGTTCAAATAATTCAAAATCTCCATCCTCAGCTTCTACCACTGCTTATTCAGATGACTGTAGAATTTCATGCCATTTCCCTAACACGAGAATGGTAGTGACAGTTGCAAGGAGCCATCAATAAAGTTTGTTGATAGGTGGATACCTATCTTATTCTTCAGGTTCCGTGTTCAATTTGAATGTTGGAAACCAACATTTTCCAGCCAACTCTATCCCTTGCTTTGTGAAATAGTTATTGTGTCGAAAGACCCTCCTGTCTATTCTTTGATGTTATCAAGCCATTTTTTCTTTGTCTTATTTTTGCTCTTTTGTCCTTAATCTTCCCTTGCAGGATTAGTCTCTGCAAGTCATATTCTTCCCCCTTATAATATGCCTGAGGTAGGCAGTCTTCCCCTTGCAATTGTAGTTAGTGTTCTTGTGGTCCTTGCCCTTTTAAGGACCTGCTCGTTGGTGATCTGATCTGTCCATGGAATTTTGAGCATTTTTCTGAGCGTCCATATCTCAAAGGCTTCCAGTTTCCTGATTTCAGCTTTCTGCATGACCCAGGTCGTGCATCCATATAGGAGGGTGCTCCATGTGTATCATTTGACCATTCAATATCTTTTCTGAAAATCCAGTTTAGTGTCGCAGTGGAAGTTCTTAAGATTCTTAAATACCTCTCTGGCTAAACCAGTTCTGCTTCTAATTTCTGTGCCTTAGTCATTATTATTTGTGAAGATATTCCCTAGATATTTAAAGCTGTTCGCTTGTTTGATGGGGGAGTTGCACAGCATATTTGGATTCTAGGCAAGGTGTTTTTGTTTATGACCATAGTTTTGTTCTTTTTGGCATTAATTCTTAAGCCTATCTGTTTGCTGACTGTTACAACTTTGTTGAGGAGTATTTGTAACTTTTCCTCTGATGTTGCAATGAGGGTAGTATTGTCTGCATATCACAGGCAATAATACTTCTTTGTGGACTAGTTGTTTCTTAACTGAAACATTAACATTAATTTCTTCTTTAGGCTCTTGTATTATATCTATAATGGTTTTGGCATAGAGATTGTATGGCACAGGAGACAACACACAACCTTGCCTCACTCCCTTCTGGATTTGTACCCAGTCTGTGTTTTCTCCCTCTACAGTGATTGCCACTTCTTGCTCAAGATATAGTAGCCATAGTATCCTTAGTTCCTTGGGGTCAATGTTTAGTTCGTTCAAGAGTTGGAATAGAATATCATGTCTCAAGCAGTCGGATGCTTTGTTAAAGTCAATGAAGCAGACAAAAATGGGTTCTGCTGGTGTTCAGTTGCTCTTTCTGCCAGTATATTTAGTGAAAATATTGCTTCTCTTGTGCCACCCCCCCCTTTAAAACCCATCTGGTCTTTTCCAATTTGTTTTTGTATCTTGCCTTCAATTCTGCATAGACTCATCTTCAAGAGAATTTCATGGTATGGCTTATGAGGCTTATTGTACTGGTTTGCACATTTTGCTGCTCCTGTCTTTTTTGATATGGGAATAAAGATGAATCTCAAAGTCAAGCAGAAGGTTTCCTCCATTGAGGATATCATTGAAAATATTGAGGAGCTGTTGTTTTCCTCTTGTTATGAGGTACTTGAGCATTTTGGCTGGGATGTTATAAATGCCAGTAGCTTTGTTATTGTTCATTGACTTAATCACTTGCTTCAGTTCTTCCATCAGAAAGAGTTGATGTTCACCATCTGTTTGGGTGTTGTTGTTTCTTAGTTCTCTGTCCTCATACAGTATAGTTCCCTCAGATATTCTTGCCATCTGTCCTTTTTTTGTTGTTTTCTCACCAGTTCCCTGTTGTTTTTATCTAGAATATGACCTCTTGCATGGTTTTTCCAGATGTTGTATAGTTCCATCTCTTCTTTGTGGATTAGATGTTATGCTCATTTTGCAGATATTCAATTCTTTTGCATCTCTCCTCCATCCATATCTGTTTTGCCTTCCTTATTTCTGTTCTAATCAAACTGTCATATGTCTTATATTTTTCCTCATCTTTGTTCTTAAAGTTTTCCCTGCACTCCATTAACTATAGTATCTCACTTTTCATCCATTGCTGCTTGGCTTTCCTTTGGGCCCATCCAAAAGTTGCATTTATAGCATCTGTCATTATTAATTAGTCCACTCCGATTCTGGGTCTCTATCTTGCAGATCAAAATTACTATTCTCCATTTGCTCTTCTGTTATACTTGTGAAATTTCATCCATATGCAGACAGGAGAAGTTTTTATTTGTCCCAGCCTTTCTTTAGTCCTGTACCCTTGATTGTCTTTAATTTTATAACCAGCTTCCCTATTAGTGGGCAGTGATCTGAACCGATATCAGCTCCAGGATAGGTTTGATGCTTTTGATGGTGTTTTGGAATCTGATTGGTAATGATGTAGTCGATCTGATTTTGATTAATCTTTGATTGGGTGCCATTGGGAGCCTTCCATGTGTGGTAGTAGTGGTGGTAGCTTTAACCAGGTGTTCATGATGACCATTTTATTCTCTTGGCAAAAGTCAACCAGTGCATCTCCCCTTTCATTTCTTGTTCCCAGTCCAAAAAAGCCAACAGGCGTTGTCATCCCTGCCTGCTCCAACTTTGGCATTGTAATCTCCCATAATTACATTGATTCCTTTTATTTTGACCCAGTTTAGGATTTGAGGTTTTCTAGAAAATTTTGGTATTTTTCATTGATGTATGATGTCATTGGTGCATAGACCTGTATGATGTTGAGTGGTATTCAAAGAGCATTAGCATTAGTAGAGGCATTTGATGCAAGAAAGCAAGCTTATGCAGCATCAGCCAAAAAAAAAAAAAATAATAAAATAAAATAAATAAATAAATAAAAAAAAACCACTCCCATTTCACCCCTCTGTTCATTTGAAATACCTGTCCATCTGAGCCTTAAATTTGTTTAGTTCAGCCTTGAATATATTTAAGCTACCAACTTCCACAATGACAGATGGAAGTTTGTTCCAGCAATCAACCACCCCCGGCTAAAGGCAAATTTCTGCACATCTATTCGACGTCTTTCCTCAATTTGAATTTATGCCCCCTCATTTGTGGAATGCAATCAAGAGGAAGAATCCTATCAGCATTGAATCTAATTTCCATTGAATTTAATCTCCATTGCATGATATCAGTTTAAAACAAAACTAAACTCTCTTAAATTTTCTGCATGATAGTCTTTTAAATTGGCTTTTAATGTGTTTTTAGGTAATATAAAACAGAACTTTAAACAACTGGTGGAAGAACTGTTGTTTAACTTTGTAATTTAATTTTCTGGATGTTTTTTAAAATATACCTTTTACATTCATATCTGGATATTTTTGCTGATAACTTGGGTGGTGTTGTTGTTGATAATGAAAAAATTGAAGGAGTACCCCAGGATAAGTGTAATGGAACAATGTCAACAAAAGTGAAATCCAACTTTTGTATGATTAATGTCACCCACCATAACTGAATTATTATACAAACTTTTTTTATTGAATTTTTAGCCACTATTATATATATTTTTTTGTTTTAATATTTCTACTTAATGAAGATTATGATGTTTTATAAGTAAAAGAAGTTTTTTTATCTTTTAAGTAACATTATTATTTCAGATTCCATAATATACATGTACGAAATGTGGCAATATAAAGTTCCCAGACTGGTGCAATAAAAAGAACACTAAGTGAAGGAGCTAAAAAATTTTGTAATAACTTGGAGCAAAGTGGAGGAGAAATTTCTGAAGATAAACATAAGGAAGACACCTGGAGTGGATGGGATCTATCCAGTTATATTAAAGGAGGCAGCAAAGGAAGTAAGCAAACCCTTAGCGATAATTATGAGAGCTTCCTTGGACTCAGGAGAGGTACCCATGGACTGGAGATGTAAAAATTATCCCCAATTCACAAAGTGGGTTCAGAAGATAACACAAATAATTATAGACCTGTTAGTTTAACTTCTGTTACAAGGAAAATAATGGAGTCACTGGTTAAAGGGAGGTACAGGATCACCTAGACAAGAGTGCAATAATGGTTCAGACACAGCATGGGTTTGTTAAGGGGAAGTTTTGTGTGACCAGTTTGATTGGATATTACGATGTGGTCACAAAGGAACTGGATGCAAAAAAATAATTTTGATATCATATACTTGGATCTTAGGAAGGCTTTTGATACTGTTGCACATGGAAGACTGCTGCACAAATTGGAGCAGTGTGGCATTGGAGACAAATTGCTACTATGGATAAAGGGATGGTTGAGTGGGAGAAGACAGAGTGGTAATCAATAGCCACTACTCTTCTTGGAGTAATTATTAGTGGAATCTCCCAGGGTTCAGTGTTGGGCGCATTGTTGTTTTCTGTATTTATTAATGATACTGATGATGGCTTATATATCAGGCTTATTGTCGTAGTTTGAAGGTTGGCTGGGGTTGTTAATGACACTACTGCAATAGGATCTATAAAAGTTGAACAGATGGGCTGAGAGGTGGCAGCTGAAGTTTAACATTGACAAATGTAAAGTACTGCATATGGGTAGCAGTAACCCCAGAGTAATGTATCAACTGTGCTGTTCTACACTGAGGGTGGTAGAAAATGTAAAAGACTTGGGGGTAATTGTGCAGCGAGATATGAAATTTTCTGACAGTGCAGATGGACTGCATGAGTAGCTCATGGTGTCTTGTCAATGATATACAGGAATTTTTCTTGCATAGAAAAGGAGGTGATTATCCCCTTGTATAAGGCAATGGACAGACCACACCTTGAGTACCATATACAGGTCTGGAAGCCTCATTTTAGGAAGGATGTAGAGCTGCTGGAATGAGTACAGAGAAGGGCAACAAGATTAGTGAATGGAACAAAGGGTTGCTCTTGTGAAGAAAGGCCTAAGTTTTGTAAATTGCAGTGTCTGGAGACTAGGCATCTTCAAGGTGATCTGATTGAAGTGTATAAGGCCTTGAATGAGTTGTGCATGCTCAATGCTTATGGGATTCTTCCTGTTGCCCAGATTATAATTGCCTCAGGGGATATGAATCCAAATTATGGAAAGACAGTTGGAGAATAGATCTGCGGAAGTTTGCCTTTAGCAGCAGGCGGTTGATTGCTGGAACAAACTTACATCTGTTGTTGAAGTTGACAGCTTAAATAAATTCAAGGCAGAACTAGACAAACATTTGGAGCAAATGGATGGTTGAAATGGGAAGGGTTTTTTTTTTGGCTGTTGCTGTATAAGCTTGCTTTCTTGCATCATATTCCTTTGCTAATGCTAAAATGGTTTTATTTTTATTCCAAGTAATCGCCACCTCATTGAATGCACTTATTGCTCCATTCTAAAAGTTTAAGAAGAGTCAATAATGCCACATTTCATAAGAGATATGTTCACAAGTGCAGAATGGCAGGGGTATTGTCGTGCAACAAGAACCAGCTGCTTTTCTCTTGAAATTGTTGACACCTGGGAAATGCACTTCAGCAGTCTTTGAAGCACCTGTACGTAGAATGCAGCATTGACCTCTCCCCTTCAGATACAAATTCTGAATCACATCCTGTTTGTCAAAAAACATGATCAGCATCATCTTGAATCTGGACTTCTGTAAATAAAACCTTTTGGGCCTTGGTGATAATTTTTAAGTCCACTGCATGCTCTGATCCTAAATTTCTGGGTTGTATTGAAACACTCAATGCTCATCTCCAGTGACAATATAGTCAAGGAAATCGAATTGCCTTGATAAGTTTGGATGAAGTCTTCACAAATTACGACGTTCTTCATTGCTTCTGCTCATCTGTGAGGCAAATTTTGCATAGACCTTCCTTTTCCCTAAATATTTGTGGAAAATTTGACTGTAGTCTCCTTATTCCATATCCAGCTCATCAGCCATCATTCTGAGGGTCAAACAGGGATCTCTTGCCACAATTTCCAAAACTTTTGGCAACTCTCTCTCTCTCTCTCTCTCTCTCTCTCTCTCTCTCTCTCTCTCTCTCTCTCCCCTCATTTCAAGAGGTTGACAGACACTCACTTCTTGGGTGATAATGAACCATCCTCAAATCAATATTTGAACTGCTTACACCATTCAAATACATTGGTATGACTTAACATTTTATTACCATAAACAGTTTTAATATTTTGTATGTTTCTTTTACAGATTTTTCCAATTTTCAGCAAAATTTGATATTTGTTCATTGCATCTTTGCAAAATTTGTGACATGGAATGTTAATGCTACTAAAAAAACTGGTTTTTACCTGCAACCTGTCAGCCTAGCAGACAATCTTTGTACCACCATCTGTTGGACGAAGTTTGAACTAAGGCATACCACTTCTGTTTATTTTCATACACATTGTATATGACTGCAACAGCACCAGTTTAGGAACTTAATTGCCACACCGCATGCACACACACACGCACATATGTGTGCACTCACATCTTGTATTAAAAGTAAAACTAGCAATGTCCCAATGTATGTATACATTCACTGCAACCTTTTTTCATGCTATTCTCATGATCAGCATAGCAGTTTTAGTTGAAAGTAGCTTATTTTGTGTGTTGCCAAAAAAAAAAAGTTAATGTATTAGTTTATGGAATTAATTTTTTTTTCACTCTGTTTCAGAACTATAAACCTTATAAAATTCTTCTAGTGGAAAGGCCATTAGATCCTATGTTTTATCAAAAGGCAAGTACCTCCATACATACTATGCATTACTTGATTCTATGTATTTCATCTATTTGAAAATGTAATTGTTTTGTTATCAAGCAAGCCAAATTATATATAACTGTTCTATCCAAACTGCTAAGACTGGTATGCACAACTTGTGGTGGGGAAGGGCATTGAAAATCAACATGAGAAAACTTTCAAGTTTTGAGCAACAATGTTTTATTTGTTAAATAATGAAATATATCTGAACACTAAAAATATTTTTAAAGTATAATAAAACTTATTTTTATAAAATTACTGTGTAAAATCTGATTGTGAATTTTATCTGCTAGTTTGCAGTGGTATGTATATCATCAAAGCTGGCTCACACTATTATCCAAATGTTTATCACAAACACATTTAATCTTAATTTAATAGTTTATATAGGATGCTCACTTCTCAGTGGGCATTCTTTAAAAGACCCACTAGGTGGTAGTGATCACTGTGATCATCTATTGATGTGGGAATTACTTAAAGATGTAACTACTGTCAAGAGCAAAGGGAAGGGCTTTTGCATTCATAAAGGTGACTGCTATGATCTCAGACAGTTTTTTAAATTGTATACAGTGGAACCAACTGATTATGTTACCAACAGAAAATTCTAAATGGGAAGTAATCATAGAAGCTACTAGGCTTTTCATACAAACTAAGGGATACTCCTCAAGGCTTAGACCAAGGATGTTTAACGATCTCAAATTACTAACAAGAATTGTGGCAAAGAATAAAAATGAATGGAATGCATATAAATTATCAGGTGATGCAGAAGCCAGTGGTAGATGTAAATTAGTTTGCAATCAGGTCACAAAGGAGGTTAGCAAGCTGAGATAGATTATGAGAAGTCTTTGGCAAAGATGCAAAGGAAAACCAGGAAGACGTCTTTACATATGTAAACATTAGAAGAAAGGGGATGAATCACAGTGACCTATTTAATTTTGATTGTTTAACTGTTAAGGATCCTGCTCTGGTTGCTGACAAACTGAACAAGCATTTTGCATCTACATTCACACATGAGGAATTTAAGGATGTGGATGTCAGAAGTGTGTCAAATTCTAACAAGGAGCTTGAATGATTTTGAGAAAATTGAGAGAAAAGTAGAAGATAAATAGTTGAAGCTAAATGTAAAAGAAAGAACAGTTTTCCTTCATCCTACTCCCTCCCCACTCTGAAATATTACATGTACTGTATCTTGGCCAAATTTAGCTAAAGCTCCTCTTTTCCATACTCTTGCTCCATTTGTTTACTCTCCATCCTAAAATGCTTTTAGGGCATAAGCCTAAGGCTGTGTGAAAGTTTAACAATGTACACTAACATGATGCTATTACACAAACTTGTACATTGTTACTCTCCATCCTTATTCCTCTCTATTCCTATCCATAAAGACTGTTATCTGCATATTTCATAGCCCAATGATGTTTGAAATCTTGAAATCAATGAAATCACATTTCTGTTGTTCCCTCACCTAACACCAAAAGGCACAGGTAAAGGCTTAGCACCGATCCTTGATATAGTGTAACTGCAATATCAGAGTAGCAGGCTTTCCCTGCAGTTATTCTGATCTGATTACTGCCCATTACCACTGTAACATAATTCTCTTATTTGTCATTGCCCACCAGATAATTTCTCTTTGGACTCTGTTATATGCTTTTTGTATCAAGGAGAAAAGTGGAGATCCATTGTACATCATCCTGGGATAAATCCAAGTTGATTTTCTGGTACTGTGCTCTGCCTTCTGATCCTCATGTCTTTTCTTAACTGTCCTGAACTTCAATACATTTGTTTCATTTTGTTGACAGTGAGGTAATACCAGACAAATAAAATTCTTTGTCCTAATCCAACAAAGAACACAAAAACAGCAGACTTGAGTTCATTATCATCAGCAAAGTGACATCCACATACTTTTTCTTGAGGTGTCGAAACAGGAAATACTTTTGAGAGTCAGATCTAGTCTGTGTTTTTCCTTTATGATATCCATTAGGTTATACAGTAGAGATGCATATGACTCTGCAGTGACTGTCTGCTTGTGTTCTAAATATTAAATGTACAAAATTCCCACAGCATCCCAAAAAATGGTAGCCATAATCTTGTCAGCTGAAGGTTGTGCCTGATTTTTGGGTGGGGGAGAACCCTTGTGTTTCCATTGCATTGATTCTTGCTTGGTGATGGACCAAGGTGATGGTCCTTGACCTGGTGATGAACCCATGTTTCATCACCCATAACAATTCTGGAGATGAAAGTTTGAGGATCGCTTCCATAAAGCTCTAAATTCTCCTCACAGCAGCATACTCTGAATTGCTTCAGCACAGGGGTCAGAAATCTGGGGACCCACCTTGCACTGGTCTTAGTCATCACCAAATGTTCATGGAGGATGGTTATAACTGTTCTCTCAGATATGTCATATTCTCTAGAGATTTGGCACACACTTCTTGATTAGACCGGGGTTCGAGCCCGTGACCACCAAATACGGAGGATGTGGAAAAGTCAGGTAATGACCACCGCATATCCCCGGAGCAATATGGCCTTAGTTGCTAATGCTCCTAAAAACAAAATAACAACAACAACAACTAGAGATTTGGGACACCTTTAAGTGTCTGTCATTCAGCACAAGGGTTTCCACAGCTTGGCACATTTCTGGAGTGGATCACCTTTGATGGACTCTCTGCCCCACTTGAATTGTTTTGACCAGAATTTCACCTGGTACTCTGAAGGTGCACTATTGCCATAGACAGCCAATATCCTTTCATGAATGGCATTTGGCTCATTTCCTTCTTTGGTAAGAAAGTTTACGATTGAACGATGCTCCAATTTCAACAAATCTATAATTTTATACAGGTGTCTTCTTTCTTTCTGTTACAGCAGCACAACCTAAAAACATAGTGGGATCAAAATTAGTATGATTCAAGTTGAGATATGTAGGAACATGACAAATCATGAATCATTGAAATACAGTGGGACCCCCCACTTTACGATTGGTTCACTGTACGATCAAATCACTTTATGATGGACTCTCCATAATAAAATACTGTTCACTATACGATATGTACACTGAAAGGAAAGAATTCATGGGATACCTGGTTTCTGGACAAAGCAATGCTGTCACCCCTCTTGCTGGTGGACAAACCCACTGCTTAGTGGGTATATAGGTAAACTGCACATGAGTAGACGGTAATTCAATGTCAGTATAGATAAAGTTGTGAGTTAACCAACTTTGAAAGAAGATTGATAGTGGGTGCCCGACACATGGGTCACTCTGTTGTGGAAGTGGTACAGAAATTGCGCTATTCCTGTTCGACAGTATCAAGAGTGTATCGGGAATATGCCATTTCCAGAATAATATCTCATCATGGACATCGCTGTGGGCAGATAAAGGTGGCAGATGAATGTGGCCATTGACGTCTGTCTCGCATTGTTTCGGCCAATCAGAGTGAGACAGTGGCAAAAATCACCACCAACTTCAAGGGAGGTGCCAAAAACGTCTCCATCAAGACCATCAGGCGATCATTAGCAGCAGTAGGTTATGGGAGCTGCCGAACCCCAGAGTTCCATTGTTAACACCATAACACAGGACTCTACATCTCAACTGGGCAAAAGAACATTGGAACTAGACCTTGGATGATTGGAGCTGGTCCGATGAGTCCCATTTCCAGTTATTTCGAGTGGACAGGAGGGTGCATATCTGGTGGAAACCGCATGAAGCTATACACCCATCATGTCAACAAGCAACTGTTCAATCAGGTGGATGGTCGGTAATGGTCTGGGACATGTTCAACTGGCACACATTGGGACCTTTATGGCTAAACGCATCTCTGAATGGTCCAGGTTACACTTCATGGTCATCACACACCCACAGGGAAGGGACTCTTCCAGAAGGACAATGCCCCTCTCCAAAGTGCCGTGGTGACTAGAACATGGTTCGACGAGCATTTTGCAGATTTTATCACCATGGAATGGCCTCCCTGTTCACCAGACATGAACCCTGTGGAGCATCTTTGGGATGCTGTGAAAAGGTGCATTTGAGCTTTGGATCCTCTGCCTAGGAATGTGACAGAATTATGGAGTGTGGTGCAGCAAGCATGAATGGAAATACCTGTGGAACGCTTTTGTGAACTAGTGGACTTAATGCCTCACCATGTGACTGCCCTTATCCAGGTGAAAGGTGGTCAACTGTGGTCAAAGGTGGTCAAAGGTGGTCCCAATGTGTTGGGACCTTTATGGCGTTTAGCCATAAAGGTCCCAACACATTGGGACCTTTATGGCTAAACGCATCTCTGAATGGTCCAGGTTACACTTCATGGTCATCACACACCCACAGGGAAGGGACTCTTCCAGAAGGACAATGCCCCTCTCCAAAGTGCCGTGGTGACTAGAACATGGTTCGACGAGCATTTTGCAGATTTTATCACCATGGAATGGCCTCCCTGTTCACCAGACATGAACCCTGTGGAGCATCTTTGGGATGCTGTGAAAAGGTGCATTTGAGCTTTGGATCCTCTGCCTAGGAATGTGACAGAATTATGGAGTGTGGTGCAGCAAGCATGAATGGAAATACCTGTGGAACGCTTTTGTGAACTAGTGGACTTAATGCCTCACCATGTGACTGCCCTTATCCAGGTGAAAGGTGGTCTACCCATTACTAGGTAGGTATCCCATGATTTCTGTCCACTCAGTGTAGTAAGCATGTTCACATGTGTGAATTGAATTTTAATTCTATTAAATGATGATTCTAATAAGTGAAAATAGGAGGAATATTATCCACTGTCTATAAAAGTAAAGGTATACAGCACAAATTTTTACACTTTATTACATTACCAATTAACAAAATTAATAATACATGAAAATCGGAAGAATATTTTCCACAGGTTAGCAAAATAAAATAAATTTATGCTTATGTATATAGCTTAATTAATACTGTAATATGTACATACCAACTAATTGATATTTCTATTCACTGGCATTTTTTTTTTTTTTTTTGGTTGTAAAATTTAAAACAATAAAAAAGATAGGCAATTGATAACAAAGAACATGGCATGCAAAAATTGCAAATGACACGATACGCACAAGTAAGAGACAGAGTCACAAGTTTACAAAGCTTAAAAAATAGAAATGAAGAGAAGATTCTGAAAATTTATTTGTTTTTTATATGATTAAAGAGTTCAGTAAAGGGGAAACATGTTTCACCATAATAAAGTAAAAACCCACAGAATTCCAGCTATTGGTGTTATCGCAAATGCAATGAGCTTGAGTTTTCCACCCGTTTATAATAGATTGCACTAACAGAAAAGCCCAGTAAACCAGAAACTGCAAATTGTTTTTATTGTTTTATGGTAGTGACCTCCAGAATTGTGCTTTAGAAAAATATTACAAAGGCATTCAAAATTGATTCTTATAACCGAATATATAAGGAAAATGTAGTGCATTTTAATGACCTAAATTGATTTTTTGAAATAAAGTGGCTTATTCCACTAACCAGTGATCATGTTAACCAGTGCCTACTTATTTCACTTTATGATTGTCTCTGACCAGACCACATGGTCCTTCCTCTGAGCCAATATTAGCATTTGTAAACATGGCTGCGTGTTTTGTTCCCCTCGACGTGGGCACCTGTACGTGGTGAGGGGACCTCCCAGTGACGCTGCTGGACTTCCAGACTAGCATCACTGGGATCCAACACCCACAGCCCAGGTTCCAGGCTTACATCAATGGAATCCGGCGTGTTTGCCGTGCGCTGCGACCAATGGAAATTTGGAAAGGGGGATCCTGGTGGTTGAGGGGCGCAGCTTCAATACACCACTTTGGCCCCTGCTTCGACAAGACGGGTGGTCCTGGAAGGCCCGGCTAGGATCAATCGGCTAGTAGGCTCGCCTGCGGGGGTCAACCGTGTCAATGCCACGCCCCTACCCACATGGTCCGAGGGACAGGATTCAGGCTGGCAGCGGTGCAGGTATGGTGTCTGGGTAGCCCTGGCGTTCCACTCCCGAGTGCATTTATTGCATGCCGGGTAGTGGGCATCCCTTTGGGCTCCGTGGTGGGTGGGGAGCCCGGGCACTGAACCATATAAAAAACTTCATGAATCCTGATAAATTAACTTCTTCAGGGGCCCCAACCCGGTCCCTATCTGAAAACATAGATAAAGATCCAGAGAGCATTATTGCTACAAAGAGGCAGCGAACAGAAATATCATCAGGGCCTGTTCCAAGATTTCTAATTATACATTCCACCACTGAAAAACCGATTGGCAAAATGTCGCCCTTCTTCATACAGAAAGGGTTAGATGGGTTAGCAGGGTCACCCAAATCAGTTAAGTGGCTCCGTTCTGGAGACCTCTTAATTGAAACCAAAACTGACAGGCAGTCTGAGCAGCTACTCCGTGCAACATCAATCGGAGGAGTACCCATAACAGTGACACCACATAAAACACTCAATTCATCGAGAGGTGTCATTTCGGAATGGGACCTTCTCGACGTAACCGAGGAGGAAATCTGCTTAGAATTGAAACCACAGGGTGCCGTTAAGAGAATAAATGTGCGTAGGGATGGGAAACTTGTTAAAACCAGGAGCATTATCCTGACTTTTAACTCGCCCAAACCTCCTGATGAGATTAAAGCTGGCTACATCAACTGCTCAGTGCGTCCATATGTTCCGCACCCTTTACGGTGTTTTAAATGCCAGAAGTATGGACATTCTCAAATGGTCTGCCTTGGAGTTCTTGCATGGTGACTCCATGTGGTGCAAAGGACCACGAAACAACAGCATGTTCAGCTGCAAAACCCACCTGCATTAACTGTGAGGGAGAACATCCAGCCTATTCATGAGCATGCCAGAGGTGGAAAGAAGAAAAAGAAATTCAACGGCTGAAGGCAGAGCTAAACATATCGTACCAGGAGGCAAGGAAAGCGGTGAAACCTCTCAACATCAACAAACCTACCTACGCCCAGAAGGTAGCAGGGAGATGTTCCACCGGAACTCAGACGGACATGACCATTCCTCCAAAAGAATCATTCACTCCCATCGCACGCTATCTCTTAAGTCCTCAAAAACCTGCACAGAAAGACCAGTCAGCTGCCACTCCTATATCGGTACCTCCTAATGCTCCACAATTAACATAAGTAATTACGAAAGAAAAGAATAAGAAAGGTGAAGTACCCCCTAGTACCCAAGAAAAGATGGATGTCGAGCAGAAGGAGGTACCCGAAGATTCAGTTTTGGAGCTCTTTGCCGAGGAGGAAATGGACACTGGTCAGCGTCCGTACTTCCCCAGAAAGGATAAAGCCAAAACTGAAAAAGGTAAGCCCTCAGTACCTCGGAAGCCACCTGATGGACCCACCAAGCCAAAATAATGGCTAAATTCCTACAGTGGAACTGTCGTGGATTCCACCGAAACAATGATGACATCAAGGCCCTTCTGCAAAAGCATGAGCCAGTCTGCTTTTGCTTACAAGAGACATACCTGAAGCAAATGAAAACCCTTCGCTTCGGAACACTACTATCATTCGGAAGGACAGAATTGGGGATGGACCTGCTCATGGGGGTGTTGCTGTAATTCTAGGCAACCATACCCCATATCAAACTATTGTGCTCACAACTAATATAGAAGCGGTAGCGGTTCGCCTTACGGTAGGGTTCTTAATAACAGTCTGCTCAGTTTATTTGCCACCTGGGGCGGATATCTCCCAGAGAGACCTTGATGATCTCATTGTGCAGCTGCCTACTCCTGTCTTACTCCTGGGCGATTTCAATGGACATAACACCCTGTGGGGTAGTGCAAACGTTAATGGAAGGGGACGTGTCATAGAGCATATGCTCAATGACAATGACCTATCCCTTCTAAATGTGGGAACTAACACCTTTTTTCACATGCCTACCCGTACGTTCTCTGCTATTGACCTCTCTATATGCTCCCCATCTCTCCTTCCTTCAATCACTTGGGAGGCAGAGGAGAATCTTTATGGAAGTGATCACTTCCCTGTGATAACCAGCCTACTTAAAGTGACGCCATGTTCACCTTTTAGGTTACCATGATGAAAGATTGATCAGGCTGACTGGAACACCTTTCAACACCTGGTAGACTTTAACATCAGTACAGTCAGTCGGGAGCCTATCAACGACGCAGTGGCGTACATCACAGAAAGCATTGTCCATGCAGCTGCAGCTACAATTCCGAAAACATCTACCCGGTTTCCTCCATTTCCAAAACCTTGGTGGAATACTGAATGCACAGCAGCAAAAAAGGCACAAAATAAAGCTTGGGGGATATTCCGACTATATCCTACCACAGCCAATCTCTTAGCCTTCAAACGTGCATGTGCAAAAGCGCGATATATTCGTCGTCAGAGCCAAAAGGAATCGTGGGTCCGCTTTACATCCACCATTACCCAGTCAACCAGCAGTAAAGCTATATGGGACAAAATCCGGAAAATGAGGGGTAAATATACATCGCACCCTTCATCGGTCCTGGAGTATAATGGATGCGTTATTGCAGACCCAACTGCAATAGCCAATGTACTTGGGGAGACCTTCTCTTCCATCTCATCAACATCTGCTTACTCCCCAGAATTTCTGGTCTGGAAAGAGAAATTTGAAAAGCAGCCAATTAACTTTAAATCTAAAAGGTCACATCCCTATAACGGGCCTTTTACCACGGAAGAGTTAGAAACAGCTCTAACTCTTACCAAGGCAAGTGCTGCTGGACCAGATCTTATCCATTATGATATGATCAAACATCTGTCTGCAAAATCCATGGACCAACTGGTTTTTCTATATAACAGAATATTTCAAGAAGAGCAGTTTCCAGATTCCCGGCATAAGGCAATCGTGCTTGCCTTTCCTAAGCCAGGAAAAGATCCTAAAATCTCAACGAACTACCGTCCTATTGCTCTGACTAGCTGTCTGTGCAAAATTCTGGAGAGAATGGTCAATGCCCGTCTTATATGATATTTGGAGTCTAATGGGTTCCTCTCCAGATTTCAGTGCGGCTTCCGTAGGAATAGGTCAACTTTGGACCATTTAATCAGGCTCGAAACTTCCATTCGAGATGCCTTTTTAAAACGAGAACACCTGGTGTCAGTGTTCTTCGATATGGGAAAAGTGTATGACACAACTTGGAGATTTGGAATTTTAAAAGACCTCTACAGTATCGGCCTTAGAGGTAATAATCTCCCAAATTTTATTAAAAACTTTATGTCACCGTTCTTTCCAAGTCCGTGTAGGATCTACTCTCTCTCTCGCTCTTTTAGACAAGAGGAGGGAGTACCTCAAGGATCCGTTTTAAGTGTTACGCTTTTTGCCATTAAAGTGAATTCCATCACAGAACAACTTCCTCCAACTGTAAACTGTGCCCTCTATGTTGACGATTTTAGCATATTCTGTCATTCCTGCAACATGAGGGTAATTGAGAGGCAACTGCAATTCAAATTGACCATTTGAACTCGTGGGCAACGAATAACGGGTTCAGGTTTTCTGCACAAAAGACTGTTTGCATGCATTTTTGCAGAAAACGCAATCTTCACCCTGAACCTGAACTGAGGCTTGGACAAAATGCTATCCCAGTAGTACCTGAGACTAGATTTTTGGGGCTTATATTTGATAAAAAGCTGACCTTTCTAGAACACATCCGTCAACTACATGCGAAGTGCACGAGAGGTTTGAATATCCTACGTGCAATCTCCTCACATTCTTGGGGCGCTGACCAATGTACCCTTTTGCGCCTCTATCGTGCACTCGTACGATCTAAGTTAGATTACGGGTGCCAGGTACACGCATCCGCTAGACTCAGCGTACTCCGATGGCTGGATCCCATCCACCATCAGGCGATCCGTACTGCCACTGGAGCATTTCGAACTTCTCCTGTCCATAGCCTCTATGTCGAAGCGAATGAGCCCTCGTTATCGCTTCGCAGGAAACAGTTGTCTCTGCAGTATGCTTTGAAACTGAAATCCCTGCCAGACCATCCGACGTGGACACCCGTTTTTGAGCCACGTTGGGAAAATCTGTACAACGTTCGCCAGACTGCCAATCAACCATTCGGTATTCGTATCCAAAGGCTACTGAACGATTTGAACATCACATTAGACAATGTTGCCCCATCACCAGGGCAACCTTTTCCACCCTGGCATGCTCGTGTCCCAAACTGCAACTTCTCCATTAACAATTGGAGAAAGGACAATACTTCGTCCACCGTCTACCTGCAGCTCTTTTTAGCTGATCGCTCTGAACATGCTGACTTCTTGCCCATCTACACAGATGGCTCGAGGTCAGAAATGTCTGTCAGATTTGCAGCTGTTTTCCCAGATACCACGGTATCTGAGCAGATCTCCAACGAATGCAGTGTGTTCACTGCAGAGCTGCATGCGGTTGAGCTAGCCTTAGATCGCATACGAACCACCCACCACAAAAAATATATTATATATACCGATTCTCTGAGTTCATTGCAGGCTTTATCATCGATGAGGTTCAACCCTCATCCTGTCCTGACCCGGATACAGCAGAAGCTACATTTTCTTGCACAATTCAAATTTGATGTTCGTTTCTGCTGGATCCCAGGCCCCATTGGGATCTCAGGAAATGATTTGGCAGACACTGCAGCCAAATCAGCAAACCTATTTAACTCTTGCCTGTTAGTCCCCTATACAGACTACAGGCCGGTAATTCGAAAGAAACTGGTATCCCAATGGCAACACTCATGGCATGGACAGATTACAAAAAAGTTATATGAGATTAAGCCTGTAATTGAACATTGGCAGTCTAGTCTGTGCAGGAACCAAAAAGAGGAAGTTGTTCTATCTCAACTCCGCATAGGACATTGTCACTTGACACACTGCTTTTTGCTGAGGGCAGACGATCATCCTATGTGCAGAAATTGTGACACCATTTTAACAGTCCGTCATATTTTAATTGAATGTCCGTCCTTTTATAATGACCGCCGTTTATGTTTTAGCCATCTGTCTGAACCTTATACACTCAGGTTTTATCGGACAATGACAACCTGTCAGCTATTTTTAAGTTTTTACAACTTATTAATCTAAATAATTCTATCTAAAATATTTTTATCGTTTTATGCTATATGAACGTTTTATATCGAATATTATTTTACAATAATATACAAATAATTTCAATATTATAGTTTTATATTCTACATCCTTTTGATTTGGCGCATTATAGCCTTAGATGCTAATGCACCATAAAACCCTAAAACAAACAAAGCGTGTTTTGTTTTTGCATCTTTTAGTTGAAGTGATTTTTTGTGTTGTGCTTTAATCAATATATTAGTTTTAATCAATTTTTTTAATCAATATGTACAATTTTCATTATAAATATCACCTTTTAGAGAGATAAATAGCTTAGTTATATAATGAAAATTTCAACTTCCGAGGTCTTGGAATGAATTACCAAAAAAACAATGTGTTATTGGGTTCCTATTATGATATTTTCGCAATACGATGATATCTCTAGAACAGATTAATATCATAAAGTGGGGGTCCACTATTATAACATGGGAAGTACCTTAGGTAGATAACTTATTGAATGCCCCTCATATGTCCTGTGCCGCCTCCGTAGCCAGGTGGGCAGGAGCAGCAGTGCGTAGCACACACTTCTTGCTTAGACCGGGGTTCAAGCCCGTGATCACCAAATAAGGAGGATGTGGAAAGGTCAGGGAATGACCGCCGCATATCACCGGAGCAATATGGCTTTACTTGCTAATGCTCCTAAAAACCAAATAACAAATAGCAAAAAAAAAATAACATATGTCCTGTATAGGAGTGCTACACTGTCAAACACTCACCTTCATACAATCCTTGATTTTTCTCTAAACTCCCCCAGTTCACTACAAAATAAATATATGAAGGAGTGAACATTTGATTCACAGATTTACCGCATGAACTTTCCATACTGCTACTAGATCTCTCTGATCGCTACAGGGCAGACTGTATGCATGCCAGTACTTCCCAAGCTAGTGTTGCGTGAAGAGTGTTTTTTAGCCACATGTCACTGACAATCATTTTGAAGCAAGTATCATGTCATATACAGATTGAACAGTGATATATGATTCATTGTTGTGTCAGATGGAACTTAAATGCATCCAAAACAGTTAAAGAGATGAATGAAGCATATGGTAATGAGAGTTTTGGTAGGACAGACATATTCCCATGTGACTGAACTTTCCGGTGTGAAGTGATTTCTCCATCAAGACAATGCCAGGTCCCATACGGCTAATATTGTGCAGGCAGTGATCACTGCCGTAGGTGGCGAGGTTCTGCCACATCCCCCTTATTCACTGAACTTAGCCCTGTGTGATTTCTTCCCGTTTCCATGTCTGAAGAAAGCTCCGAAAGGCAAGCATTTTGCATCCAACAAAGATGCTCACAGAGCCACGACAAAAGCACTTTGCAGTCCTTCAAAAAATGGCTTGCAAGAAGCATTTAATGCTTGGGTACAACGGTGGTGAAAGTGTGTAAAGTTCAAGGGAGAGTATTTTGAGAAGGAGAAATCCACAAAAGATTCAGATGATGATAATTAAGATAAGATCTTGCACTAGCCCACGAATTAAATGATCACCCACTCATACAATAGATTTTATGTTATTTCTTTTTCTGTAAGAAGGTGCTCATTGCTTCCAGTCCCATATCCTTGTCCTCCACATTTGGGTCCTTACCTGTCCCTTCCTAAATGCCCATTTAAGATTCCTTTCACTTTCACTACTTTTCATTAAAATAGATAACATTAATCATATATGTTATGTTTAAGTAGTTGAAGTTTTAATTTCACAAACTTTTTGCACCTGCCAAGATATTCTGCTTATAAAATTAAAACTACAAAAAAGGATATTAACCAATCACTTAAATATTATAATTTTAGCAAGTGCCAGTTACCTACAGGTTAAAATCACTTTTTTCTTTTTGTATTTCAGAAAAATAGCAAAACAGATTTTTCTTGTCACAGAATCGAAGAAGTGTCATTTTCAGAGTATGTTTATGTGGTACCTATTTAGTTTATTTTAGAGTGTATAAGATATCTTTTAGTAATGTAGGGTGACTGATAAATAATTATTTATTTGTCCCTATATATGCTGTTCTTTTTTTTATCTACAAAAGAACAGCATATATAGGGACAATTTATGAATTGGCTTATGAGGTGTTTAATGACCTCTATCACACCTCAGATTTCAACATATGCTCCTCAGTTATCCAGGCAGAGGACAAAGCAGGAAGTTACTGAATTTTTGAGAAATTTTTTTCATACAGTTTGCTGGAACATTGTTGAAAACTGTCTACTCCCCCACCCTCCACCACCACCACTTCATTAACAGGCTTTTAGGAGAAATTTGCAAATGTGTTTTTGTCTGGTTACCTTACCTGTTAGTTAAAATCACTTTTTTTTTTTTTCTATATTTCAGAAAATTAGAAAAACAGTTTTTATATCGTAGGTTTTTAAAATTTTTTTTTTTTTATTCATCCTAAATGAGGATGGCAGCATGAGCTAGATCTGAACAACTAGTAGTGCCATTGGATAGGTCCACACGATATTGGCTACCTTCTAGAAAAATGATTATCAAGCCATTTATTGTTTTTCCCAGTTTGAATATTGGCCACCTTCTACCAGAAGCTTTCACCATTCATGATACCTATATAATAGATACACACTAACAAAGTGTGTTGCAATCATATCAAACTAAGCAGTGACTTTTGTCACTGATTGTCATAGATTGCATTTTCTTGCTATTATTCCTGGATTGTAATCTGCCTGATAATGGACATTGTTGCAATTTGATAAGCCCTGTTTTCAATCATGGCCACAAGCTAGATTTCTTGTACACTAAATTAGGTTAAACTTTCTCCTTTTTGACTTCCTCGGGCAGCCTTGGAGCATCCAGCAGTATTAGCCATCATATTGACACTCCATCCCCTGGGTATTTTTGGAATCTTTCTTCCCTTTTCTTCACTTAAACTACCTAAAAGAAGCTGAGAGTGCAAAAAAATCTACCATAACACACTCATACTGCAGCCTAATTTTCTGAACTTCTCCAGCAAACTCATGTTCATCTCATAATCTGAGTATTGTTTCCCAAAAAATTGCATATTACAATTTTAAAGACAAGCATGTCTTTCAGTTTAGTTCATGGATTCTTCAAATACAGAGTCTAGCAGCAGCTTGCAGATTTAAAAATTCTCCACCAAAAATTCCTACTTTAATTTTTTTTGCATGTAAGTGATTGCAATTTAGTGCAAATATATTAGAAATAATTTCTCCTTTATTGAGGGTTTGGATGAACAACCTAACTTTGTATGCAGAGGAGGTAACAGTACTTTGTTTCAGTCAACTAGTGGCTTGGTTTTAATTGTTCTTTGTCTCTGCTTGTTCTTTGTTCTTTTCATTATAATCTGCTAGCTACATTTACAGAACAAAAGTAGCAGTCATTAATATGAACCCGCATTTCCCCTCCACACCATAGGAATGGTGGATGTTATGGCTTTCGTTTTACATTTCCACAATTGCAAACCCCACATTTTATGGGGGTACAACTTTTATCTTGGCCATGTAATTTAATTCCAAAATATGGTATATACATTTTTCACAGATGATGCTATATCTTGCCTTTGTTTTGGCACAACTTAGTTATCAGAAATGAGCAAAATATGTCTGGATTGTTCACACAACCATGAATTTCCATGCTGAAAAACGGAATATGAAAATTACTTTAAAAGCAGATACTAGTTAAAGTGACAGCACCAGAACAAAACTAAATATGGAAGAAAACCTTTGCAGGTTTATATAGCTACCTTACTTGCAGCTTGACATATCTAAACACATCTGGTCACATCTATACCTATCAGTCACAAAGGAAGTAGTATGATGCATATTACGTATACATGGATTGTGTATCTAAGAAAACAGTTCTTATTGTTTGTAAAAAAGCTATACGTGATAGGTAAAAATTACATGGATTTTTAGAATTGGCAACAAAAGTGCACCCAGAAATGCCACAAATTTTGGAAACATCAAAATTTATACTAGACCACTGTTATTATAGAATACCTTCCTCGGAGCTCTGATAATTGTAGAGGAATGTTTCCTGACAGAAAATAGCAAAAAAAACACCATGGATTTAGAAAAAAAAAAAACCATGGAAAACCAAAAATAGCAATCCATTCCAGCCCAATTTTGGGCTGGAATGGATTGCTATTTTTGATTGCTGCTGATGGTCATGTTAAACAGTGATTCGAAGCTGTATGCTATTGTGGTGACCCTAACAGGAAAAAAAAATGTATCAAATTGAAAGCATGTTTACTTTCACTGCCAGTTTTGGAAAGCAACCCTACAGGCTACAATATTGGCTATCTCTCTCTCTCTCTCTCTCTCTCTCTCTCTCTCTCTCTCTCTCTCTCTCTCTCTCTCTCTCTCTCTCTCTCTCTCTCTCTCTCTGTGTGTGTGTGTGCGGTGGCATCTTTAGGTAAATGTTTAACTATAACTGGTAGAACTGTGGCAACCTCTGGCAAGCCTATTTAAAGAAGGGGCTAAAAGTAGTGGGAAAAATATCAGCACTTTTCAAAGTTACCAAATTGAAAACTGCAAGAAATCAATGCTAACTCATATCCAAATCCAGTTTGTGATCTTAAAGATATTTTTTTAAAAGAAGACATTAATGACCTCTTCAATAAAAAGAACTGAATCATAAGCTTCTGCTGCAAACAATCCAAAAGCTCCAAGCAAAATGATAACTGTATGTAGATTATTCTCACATGTGCAGAATGTTTGCTCATGTTCTTCTTTTTTGAGTTGAATAAAGCATTTTGTTTATTTCCTTCAAGTGCTATACCAGTCGGCGCCTCCGTAGCCAGGTGAACAGGAGCAGTAGTGCGTAGCACACGCTTCTTGATTAGACCAGGGTTCGAGCCTGTGACCACCAAATACGGAGGATGCGGAAAGGTCAGGGAATGACCACCACATATCCACGGAGCAATATGGCCTTAGTTGCTAATGCTCCTAAAAACCAAATAACAAACAATAACAGCTATACCAATCAACCATGCCTATCATCCATTTAGTGAGGTCATTACTCCTTGATATTTTGAAGAATGTTGATGTGTTAATTTGTTAGACCAACATTTGTTAAAATCTTCCACTTTAATTTTGGAAGAGTCTAAAACAAGAGCGAATTCCACTCTTTTGTTAGTAGCACAAGTTTCATCAGTTTAATTTGAACTTCCAGAAAGAAATAGATGAACCAGTAATGTTTTGCTGTATCAGTTTTGTCAGTTTCACTTTGTGAAACTGCTAGAAGTTATTATGAAAGAAGAAAGAGTTAATGTATAGTAGTCCTTGGTTAGGGAACTGACATGTGCAAAAGGAAACTTCAAATATAATCAGTTATCTTAAGTCATGTATGGCATTTTAACAGTTTCATGGCAGTACAGGATAAGTCAGCGAGGGAAAAAAAAAAATCAAAAACTCATGTCTAGTCATCAGGGCCATTTTTATAAACAAAACCTCAATGTAAAATTTCTGAATCAGAGAATGTTTACAAAAGAAAGGCCCTTAATGATAAGGAGAAACTGTGCAAGTGAAGCTGGAAAACACATAATCAACTTTTGAGCCTAAAGGCAAGTAAGGCACCTGGAGTTGATGGCATATACTCAGTAATTTGAGAGAGGTACAAGAGACTGCATTGAACTGTTAAGGTTCAATGCAGGACACCATTGGACTCAGGAGTGATTACCTTAGATTGGAGAAGCCAGTGTATCACCACTACATCAAAGTGGTTCTAAGATCAAAGTGATAATTACTGAAAGTCTGTCTGGCTTCAGTGCTAGGCAAAACCAAGGTTGCAGTGACCAAGAGTGCAATACAGAATCATTTAAATTGAAGTGGAATTCTGAAGGAAAAACATCATGGTTTTGTAAAGGGAAAATCATGTCTAACTAATCTGATTAGCTGTTTTTACAGAGTCACTCATGAGCTGATTTGGATATACGAAGTAATTTCATCAGTGTTTACTTGGATTTCAGAAAAACATTCAACTCAGTCCTGCATGTACTAAGCTAACAAATTCCTAATACAGTGCTAAGTATTAAGTTATCTAGTTTTACATTATACATTACGCTATAAAGTTTGAGATATGTATTATGCTTTTCTGTATCGATCTAATATACTAAAACAATGATGGAAAGTTTCGAATGGTACATAGTTCTATGGATACTAAGTAGTAACCTACAAAATCTCTATCTACATTCAAAATAAACTAAGGAGCATGACTAGGACTATAAAGCTGTGTCTAGAAAATAAATTTATGACAATTAAGGAAATAAAACTGCAAAAATTTATCAAAAACTAATGTTTGGTTGGAGCTGAAAAATTTTTTTCTCACACTTGGTTATTAGCATTAACAAAGGCACATGATACAAGAAAACAAGCTTATATAGCATCAGCCAAAAAAAAAAAAAAAAAAACCCCACAAACACCCTTCTCATTTCACCCATACACGCGCTCAAAACGTTTGTCTAGCTCTACCTTGAATCTATTTAAGCTATCAACTTCTACAACTACAGATGGAAATTTGTTCCAACAATTAACCACCTGCCGGCTACAGGCAAATTTCCGCACATCTATTCTACAACTGTTTTTCCTCGTTTTGAATTTATGCCCTCTCAGGCAATTATTCTGAGCAAGAGGAAGAATCCCATCAGCATTAAGCATGCTCAAACCATTCAAGGCTTTATACACCTCAATCTGATCACCTCGCAGGTGCCTAGACTCCAATCACTGTAATTTGCAAAACTTGGTTCTTTCTTTGTAAGAGCAACCCTTTGTTATATTCACTAACCTTGTTGCCCTTCTCTGTACTCGTTACAACAGCTCTATATTCTTTTTAAAATGAGGCCTCCAGACCTGTGTACAGTACTCAAGGTGTGGCCTGACCATTGCCTTATACAAGGAGATAATCACCTCCTTATCCCTGCTAAAAAAAATTCTTGTATATCATTGAGAAGACACCATGAGCTACTCTTGCAGACTGTCTGCACTGCTCAGAAAACTTCGTATCTGCCTGTACAATTACCCGCAGGTCCTTTTCACTCTCTGCCACTGTCAGTGTAGCACCACACAGTTGATACATTACTTTGGGGTTACTGCTTCCTATATGCAGTACTTTGTATTTGTCAATGTTAAACTTCAGTTGCCATCTCTCAGCCCATCTGTTCAACTTTTCTAGATCCTGTTGCAGCAGCGTACTTTAGTGTCATTAACAACCCTGCTGACCTTCATATTGTCTGCAAACTTGAACATTAAGCCTGATATACCATCATCAATATCATTAATAAATATAGAAAACAACAATGGACCCAACACTCAACCCTGGAGGACTCCACTAATATCATTAGTCCATGAAGAGCAGTGTCCATTGATTACCACTCTGTCTTCTCCTACTCAACCATCCCTTTATCCATAGCAGCAATTTGCCTCCAATGCCACACTGCTCCAATTTGTGCACAGTCTTCCACGTGCAACGGTATCAAAAGCCTTTCTAAGATCCAAATATATGATATCAAAATTATTCTTTGCATCCAGTTCCTTTGTGACTACATAATAGTGTCCAATCAAATTGGTCAGTCAAGACTTCCCCTTAACAAACCCATGCTGTGTCTGAGCTATAACTGAAGTCTTGTCTAGATGATCCTGCAGTGCTTCCATTAATTTCCCTGGAACAGAAGTTAAATTAACAGATCTGTAATTACCTGTGTCACCCTTTCAACCTACTTTGTGAATTGGGGATACATTTTTACATCTCCAGTCCATGGGTACCTCTCCTGAGTCCAAGGAAGCTGGTGCCTCCATAGCCAGGTGCGCAGGAGCAGCAGTGCGTAGCACACACTTCTTGATTAGACCGGGGTTTGAACCCATGACCACCAAATACGGAGGAAGTGGAAAGGTCAGCGAATGACCACTGCATATCCCCGGAGCAATATGGCCTTTGTTGCTAATGCTCCTTAAAAAAAAAAAAAAAAACCAAAAACCAAACCAAGGAAGTTCTCATAATTATGGCTAAGGGTTTGCTTACTACCTTTGCTGCCTCCTTTAATATAACTGGATAGATTCCATCCACGCCAGGTGCCTTTCTTATGTTTATCTTCAACAATTTCTCCTCCACTTTACTGTCAGTTATTACAAGATTATCTAGCTTACTGCCAGAGTTTAATACACCTTTGGAATTCCCCTCCCTGAATAACTCCTCATGTGTGAATATAGATGCAAAATATTCATTTAGTTTGTTAGCTACCTGAGCAGGATTATCAACAGTTGAACCATCAATATCCAGTGGACCAATCTGGTTCATCCCTTTCCTTCTAGAGTTTACATAGGTAGAGAACTCTTTGTTGTTTTTCTTTGCATCCTTTGCCAAAGATTTCTCGTAATCAGCCTTTGCTGCCTAACCTCCTTTGTGGCGTGGTTACAGACCAGCTTATATTTATCATAGGCTTCTGTGTCACCTGTTAATTTATATGTATCCCATGCATTTTTCTTCTCTGCCAGTTCATCTGACAGCCATTTAGGCCTAAATCTTGAACAATATTTCTTAGTTGGTATGAAAAGCCTGGTAGCTTCCAAGATTAATTCTTTGAATGCTTCCCATTTTGAATCTGCTGTTGGTAATATCATCAGTTTGTCCCGCATATAGAATTTAAATACTGTTTCAGACCACCGTAGTCACCTTTATGAAAGCAAAAACCCTTCCCTTTACCTCTGATGGTAGTTACCTCTTTGAGTAAATCCCACTTCAGCACACTGTGATCACTGCCACCTAGTGGTTCCTTTATCTGCAGATTTTTAACGCATGATGAATTACTACTAATAATCAGATCAAGGGTATTATTGCTCTCTCTAATTGCCTCCTGAACATGCTGCAGTAGAAAACAATCATCCAATAAATCCACAAAAGCCATGCTAGTGAGTGAGTGAGTGACCAACCCACAAATAACAGTGAATATCTGGGAAATTAAAATCCCAAATGTCCAGTTATCCACATGTCCATTGATTACCACTGTCTTTTCTAACTCAATCATGCCTTTATTCATAGCAGCATGAAGGATACCATATTCATATGGTATCCTTCATGTGCCTATTATGAGTGTGCAAGTTTGGGAAACACTATCCTGTGTTAGTCGGTTTTTCATCCTGCACTAAATAATTCGGTACGATTGCCTTATGAGTAGAGGGACCTTAGGTGTTCCTAATGTTTTTCACCATCAGTGTAGTTATGACGTTTTAGGCACAGTCATCTCTGACTCCCCTTAATATGTTCATCTAGTGGTAAAATAGGACTACCATCTCTATACCCTCAGTACAAAAGAAGGAACTTACCCTTTTATACTGCAGTTTGGATGATTGGCGTGATTTTCATCAAAGACATTTGATAGTTTAATCTTAGAAGCTGCAAAAACCTTCTAAGAATATCTTGTTTCTAACTCTAATGCTTAGCAAAGAGGCAATTGTCCAATGTAACAAACATTTATTATATAAGAATACATTCGTACATTGTTCTTGCATCTGTTAAAATATCATAATTAAAAAACAAGATATTTATTGGTATAAGAAAGTTGATATCAGGTAGCACAGTAATTCATACTAATATTATGGTATCCTTTATACTGGTTACTCGCGTGTACCGTTAACATGGTAATCACACATAAGTAGCTATCACTACTACTTTGACTCCGCCATTAACGTTTAACATAATGCATAAAAATGGGTTATTCCAAATATCTACTTATTGCCCGTAACTTACAATAGCAGTTTTAAAATCATAACATCTCAAAATCTTAATATAACATATTAAGAAATAAGAATCACAAAGTATGGTAAACAAATGCGTACACTAGGAAGGCACACAAAATACCAGGAAGGAACCATTTTCTTTTAATCGTAGTTATTCCATTATTATTCCACTAAGATTTGCATTTCATACTCCTCATACACATAGTAAAGCTTTCTCATTTACCACGTTCTGTTCTTCTCTTCTCGCTGAGTTGGGGTGTTGGCATCTCTCTCGGCAACAACACAAACACAAAACCACTATGAAAATCATTACTACATTTTGCGTACTTCAGTCTAACTGCTCCCAATGACACCCCTCTCTCTGTGTCTTCCATCAGTCTGTTTTTATGTGCGAAATTTCTCCCAAAGTTTAGTTAATCATAGTGTCTCATTGGGCATTGAAGTGAGGACTCATATCCCAAGCATTTGGACAACACGTCCAGCACATCCAATGACTACCCAAAAGTATGCGTGGAAATGCTCCACATTTCCATTTTTGGCATGAACTGCTGATATCTTATACTTGTGAATGCTTGCTAAAGGTATTTGCTTGTTCATGTGTGAGACATGGTTTTTACCCTATGCTGCCCTTGCGTTGGCATCATTTTATTTGTGGATGTTTATGCATGAGCTAACTTTCCTGACCCCATCTGACCTTGCCAACAGAAATTACCACAACTTAGGCTCTTAGTCACAAGTTTATGTAGATTTTTCTGCTGGCAGTTACGAGTGGAGAATTTTGGTTTCTTAAAATCATTGATATCTTTAAACCATGTTTTTCAATAATATTCACTTAATTAAGCTGGTTTTCCCTTTTAGATGGTGGGTTTTACAGACTATTGATAAATAGTATAGATATTAAAAAAAAGGAAAACAAGCAACATAATGATTTTAACAAATAATAAGGGTTAATTCACAATGGAAATTAGGGGGGAATGAAGTGAAATTCACTTCACTCGCAACATTCTATCCTTCTCCATTTCAGAATTGATAATGGGGAAGGAATCCCCCCTTCTCAATCCTGCATGCATTTTAAAGGGATAATGCATGATTCTGGAAAATTATTTCTTCCTTCACATCTCTATCTTATATAATTAAATCTTCTTTTATAATTAAACTATTTAAAGAAACTCAAATACTATTTATTCAAATATTAAGCAATATTGTTCAGTCATTTATGATAAACCAAATACATGAAAAAAACAATGCAATATGTCAAATTACAATATAATAAAAAGTAGCAATATTATCATCATTATGCTATCATTATCACCCTACAATCATGACTATTCCTAGTCTCAATACAAACTCTTTTTTTTTTTTTTTTTTCCCCATTGATTTCTCTGTCCTTGATATAGCCCTTATTCTTCTGAGATAATATTAAGTAAAAGTTGACTGAAGAAGCACTATGAATTTAAGAGGCACGAGTAATAATTAGGTATAAGAATAGTTTTTTCGGCTTTTTTTTTTTTTTTTCTCTCAAAAACAAAGATTCCACATAATCTCAATAATATCAACACAACTCAGTCTATCAGTACATTTGCTTGGGGCACTATAGTGTCTTGGTTCTGTGTTAATGCTTCTTTAAGGATCCGTTCCACGTCAGACCTGGTCATACATCTTTGGTTCACCCCTTTCACTGTCCTCCAATTGACTCAATTCACAGTTCATGCAACAACAAAAAAAAACAAAAAAAAAAAAAAAAACAAGCATTAATATATGTTCTCTTTGGCACATATGTATAGTACATACAAAACATTTTAAAATGGTTATAATGAACTCACAGGTGTCAACTTACAAGCAATCAATTCTTTAACTTATATTTGTTATTCACTAATTTATATTAATAAGGATTCTATTAATACCATGTTTTCATACATGTCAATACTACATATGTTTTAACATTGCTTCTAATAGTACTATATCACCTAAAGTCCTATTCCATTTGTAATCTTCTTCCTTCCCTGGAAAATAATCATTCCAGACAATGGTTCTAAATTACCTCCATGCCTGAAGTTGATGAATGTAATATCTGTCGGAACACCACACGAATCTTCTGATTATAAAAGTTGATGCACTGCACAAATCTGTTTGTCAGAATTGTAGCACTGCATGCCACATGAATGGCACTAATAGAGTCGTCCAAAATGATGACATTTGCTTGGAGTGAGAACCAAATCCAGATTGTTCTGAAGTAGTCAACTTCTTAAAGTAGATAAATCTTGTAATTCACAATTTGTATTGATTGACACTTTTCATTCTAGTTTTGAATTTCTTGCTGCACATTCCCATTGGTTAAAGTAAACTATCAGAATTTTTTTTTTTTTTTTTATTACCTCTTATGGCTTTAGACCTTAACTGTTATAGATGTTTGAAGATTCTGTTCTTCCCTTTTCTTGGCGTCATTTGATATTTCTCCTTTTCTCTCTTCTTCTGAGACAATATTAAGTAAAAGTTGACTAAAGAAGCACTATGAATTTAAGAGGCACGAGTAATAATTAGGTATAAGAATAGTTTTTTGGCTTTTTTCTCTCAAAAACAAAGATTCAACATAATCTCACACCCTATAACCTCAATATTACTTCTTTTCACTTAAATCTTTTTTCTTAAAAAGTGAAAGAGAAAAAAACAAGTAACTAGGAGGAGCCTGCCATACCCTAGACTAATTGCCTCTTTCCTCTTCTATCGACCTTGCATAATTAAGAGAAAAGAAAGTAATAGTATTATTTTACTGGTTTTGGTACTGTTTCCTTCCCATCCTCAATTTTCTTATGATCAGCGTGCCTTTTGTGACATAGTGAAAGGTGCCTCTGTAGCCAGGTGGGCAGGAGCAGCAGTGCATAGCACATGTTTCTTGATTAGGCCGGGGTTCGACCACGTGACCACCAAATACGGAGAATGCGGAAAAGTCAGGGAATGACCACCGCATATCCCCGGAGCAGTATGGCCTTAGTTGCTAATGCTCCTAAAAACCAAATAACAACAACAATGACATAGTGAAAATTGAATCAACAAAAATTACTTTGAAACCTTGATCCTCAAAATGGGCTAGTTCATCCAACAATAAATGTCTCTCATATCTCCTGTGGTGCGAGACTCTCGCAGATGGTATCAAACTCACCTTATAAGAGATAGTAATAGAGGCATGTGATGCAAGAAAGCAACCGTATGAGCTTGTGTAGTATTAGCCAAAAAAAAAAAAAAAATTCGCACAACCATTCCTTCTAAAAGTTTGTCCAGTTCCTCCTTGAATTTATTTAAGCTATCAACTTCCACAACGACAGATGGAAGTTTGTACCAGCAATTAACCACCTGTTGGCTAAAGGCAAATTTCCACACATCTATTCTACAACTGTCTTTCCTCAATTTGAATTTATGCCTCCTTAGGTTCGTAATCTGAGCAAGTGGAAGAATCCCATCAGAAAACCCATTCAATGCCTTATACACCTCAATCAGATCACCTCACAGGTGCCTAGTCTCCAGCTGCTGCTGCAATTTGCAGAACTTAAGCCTCTCTTGGTAAGAGGACCCCTTCATTCCCCTCACCAATCTTGTTGCCGCTCTCTGTACACGCTCAAGCAAATCTACATCCCTCCTAAAATGAGGCCTAAAAATGTTTCGTTTCTGTTTGAAACAAATAAAAATGTATGACCGTTTCTAACTGCTCACCATGCAGTTATCATAAGTGACTCAATCAATTTGGCAGGTTCCATATGGCCTAAGTTGCCCTTGTGCCAGAAAACACCAGAACAACAACAACGAGTTTCGTCATGGCCATGAGAAAAAGGCTCCATTGGAAAAGACAACATCAAGTTGTGATCTGAGATGCCTAGAGGAGAACTCACCTCGATCATGTAGTTGGAAGGTTTTTTTGTGAGAAAAAGATCATGAGTGCTGGCTGTGTAATCAGTCTGGTTTTCCAGTAAGTAAATGAACAGTCTGTGTGAGGTTATTAGTACAGGTCGACCACCACTAATCCGGCAGTGTTGGGACCTGTGGGGTGCCGGATTAGTGAGTTTGCCGGATCACCGGCGGTTATTTTAGCACATAACAGTTTACCCAACAGCTAACCACCTCCTCCTACTTTTAACACGTTGACTGCTAAGCCGGTTTAAGAAAAAAATTCCCAGGGGCCAAAAAATATTTAGTAAATAATTTGATTAGTAATTCTAAAAGAAATATTGTAATGTCGGTGTTGTCGTTTTTTCGCTTAAAATATAAAAAAAAAAAAAAAAGACTTTTTGTATGTCACATATATGTGGCCGACATGACCCAGTAGGTTACTTTATTTCTTGAGAAGCTGTGTTGGGCACATACATGTGACGCTATTATGACATTCATATGAAAGTCGTTTGTGACTAGTTTATTGCACGCGCGGCAAGTGCTGCAATAAAACTAATTGCTATAAAATAAACTCTCAAACGTCGCAATAAGTTTGTCAGTATTGTTAGAGATTTTTTGAAAATAAGTTCGTTAGCGCGCTGTATTATCCATGATATTGTGTTATGTTTTCTGCAAGTTTGTACAAGTGTGTTGTAAAAAAAAAAAAAAAAAAAAAATCTAAAAAGGAATGGCTAAAAGAAAATTACTAAAATAAGAGGAACTGAGAGAAATTGCTGGACTTTACAATTAAGCAGAGTTAAACTTCTCACAGAATACACCGCTGTTGAGTTTTTTCAGAAGTTCAACTTTATCTGTTATGGACAACGTACAGTGTTTGTGCTTTACACCATGAGCAGGCACTTCCATTATGCATGGGAACCATGGCTGGGGCTAAATATGAGCAGGTTATAATAATAATAAAAATGCAGAAAAACAAGTGGGAATGGCTTGCCAGTGTTTACACATTCGTGCCAACAGCTGATGCTGCAACCAACGCCACGAAAATAGTAGCGGCAGATCGGTGTGCCAACCCTGGAAATTTGAAATTACATTCGCGGAAATTATGTCCAAATTAACGGTGGAACCGGATTATCGGTGGCTTAGTGATGGTCAACCTGTAATTGCAAAAGCCTCAGTATCTAAACAAGCTGTGTCTGTATGACTATAAAACAGACAGAAGCCATCTGGAGTTTTGAACATTAAAGTCACCAAAGAAAATTGTTTCACAGACTGGAGAAAGTCAAATTTCAAAGAGAAGTCAAAGAGTTAGTATTTGCAATGGCCACATGATGCAAGGAAGCCTGTGGCTTATGCTTCACCACCAAAAATAAAGAATAAAATAATAATAAGAAGAAAATTTTTAAAAATAAATAATTAATAAAAGAAAAGAAATAGACAACCTTTGAATTTCCCCAAAGTGTCAGTCTCAATTACTGGAATAAGTTATCATGTAGATAACTGAGGAATTTTTGCCAGGAATTTTGCATAATGTGCCTTTGCCAGATTAACCTTTGCTGTGGAACTATTACAGATCAATTTGTAGCTGTTATAGGCTTCAGTACTTTTTATTGCTTTGTAACTTTTCCATGCCTTCTTTTTCTGCTCAAGTAATCTGGCAACTTCATTATTCATCCAACTTGGAACCCTCCTTGTAGAGTATTTTTTTAATGGTATATATGCATTCAAAGCTTCTCTGATCATTTTAAAAGTATACCATATTCAATTGTATTCTCTCTGTGCGATATCTACCCAGTTAATACAGGCCATGTAGTACCTTAAAGTATCATAATTTCCTTTTCTGAAATTTATAACATATTCCTTTGCCTTTAACTACCTCTGTCTTCATCGTCCACCACCATAGAACTCCCTGATCACTTCCTGCTTCTGGTTCCTGTACTGTTAGCCCTATTATGTTATCTGTTCCAAGTGATTAGCGGGGTTGGGAGAATGATAACGACAACACATGAATTTGACAGAATTGGGGTAGATTGATTTTAATTAAAAGAACATTGAAAAGGATAGATAACAAATTATTAAGTCTCTGACAGGGAATATCAGAGTGGATATAGGCACAAGGTACCACCTATGAAGTAAAAGGGATCATACAGCAAATAATTAGGACAGAAATGGGCAGTGGTTAATTGGAATTCTCTCAGAAAAAGTTAGTTGTGCTTGGTGGACTATAAGTGGAAATGGACATCATTGATATTGAAACTAGACCACATATTATTATTATTATTATTATTATTATTATTATTAATAATATGTGGTCTAGTTATATATATATATTTGTGTTATGAGTGAAGAAGTGTTTGAGAGGATTAGATCCTTTCATACATCAGTTTGTTCCATTACTTTGACTATTGGAATTTGAATATAATTTTCATCTTTGAATATTTGACTATTCTCAGTGTGGGCTTGTTAACAGGAGAGACTGCTTCTGCATGAATGGGGTACAATAGTATTTGCTGATTCTATCAAGGCAGTGTTAGGTGGGTCAGAAACTACTATCTTTGGGGGATACACAGACTAATAGATTTACTATAGTTGCAGGCAGAGGTGAAAGTGGTTCTTGCACTGCTATTGGAATCAGCAACCAGCAGGGGATTTCAAGCACTGCTGGGAGTCATTGTGAAATAAATAAATACATGGGTTGTGTTAGGGTGACTAAGAGTAAGAACAGGTGCATGTATACTTGCATGTACACAAAAAAGGTTTGGAGTAATTCAGAAGCAATTTAGAATACGGTGTTGTGAGGAGAATTTAGAGCTTTATAGAAGGGATCCTGCTGAAACTTTCATCTCCAGAATTGTTATGGGAGATGAAACATAGGTTCATCATGAGGATTCTGAGACCAATCAATGCAATGGAAGTACAAGAGTTCTCCCCCACCCAAAAATCGGGCACAACCAATGGTTACCATTTTTGGGGTGCTGTTGGAATTTTGTACATTCACTGCTTGGAACATAAGCAGTGAATCACTGGGAATTCATATGCATCCATACTGTACAATCAAAGGAAGTCATAAATGAAAAATTCCGTGGAAAACTTTCCAGAGGTACATACATCACATGCTGTTGCTGCTGCTTTGAGAGATTGTGACTTTACAGAACTTACCCATCCACCTTACCGGTCCGGTTCTGGCCCCAATGACTATTTCCTGTTTCGACACCTCAAAAAAAACTTAAGTGGACATTGCTTTGCTGATGATACTGAACTGAAGTCTGCTGTTTCTGCATCCTTTGATGGACAGGACAAAGAATTTTGTCTGGTATTTCCTCACTGCCAACAAAATGAAACAAGTGTATTGAAGTTCACCAGAGTTACATTGAAAAATAAAATGGATTTTTGCCTCTATCTTATTTCCTTCATAGATTCAATAAAGTAGATACTTTATTGAATGCCCCTAGTAAGAAAGACACCTGGGATGGATATGATATTTCTAATTATATTAAAGGAGGCAACAAAGGAAGTAAGCCAGCCCTTAGCCATAATTATTAGAGCATCCTTGGATTCAAGGGAGGTCCCCACAGACTGGAGATGAGCAAATGTATCCCTAATTCATAATGTGGTATCAAAGGGTGACATGAGTAATTACAGACCTGTTAGTTTAACTTCTGTTCTGGAGGAAAATACACTGGTTAAAGAAGCATTGCAGAATGATCTAGTCAGTGCTGCAGTTATAGTTGAGACACAGCATGGGTTTGTTAAGGGGAAGTCTTGTCTGACCAGTTTGATTGGATACTACGATGTGGTCAAAAGGAATTGGATACAAAAAATAAATTTGATATCATATACTTTTGATATCGTGGCACATGGAAGACTGCTGTACAAATTGGAGCAGTATGGCATTAAGGGCAAGTTGGATAAAGCGATGGTTGTGTGAGAGAAGACACAGAGTGGTAATCAATGAACACTGCTCTTCGTGAACTAATGCTAATAGTGGAGTCTCCCAGGGATCAGTGTCGGGCCCATTATTGTTTTCTATATTTATCAATAATATTCCAGTTTTTTAGTCATATAGTAAGAAGGGAAGAATTCCTGTTGAAGAATGTAATGGAAGGAAAAACCGAGGGGAAGAGGTGCAGAGGAAGATCTGCAACTAGGTGGAAGGATGGTATCAGTGAGCTTCTGGGCATGACTCTTTGCGATGCTGCTCATAGAGCACACAATCGATGCAGTTGGAGGAATTTGTTGGTGGCCACAACAGCTCCTTAGGGAGCTATGTGACTGGAAGAAGAAGAAGAAGATATTTATCCATGATATGGATGAAGATATATCAGGCTATATCCAAATTTGCAGACGATATGAACATTGGCAAGTTGTTAATGACAGTACGTAGAAAAGTTGGGCAGATGGGCTGAGAGGTGGCAAATGAAGTTTAACATTGACAAAGGCAAAGTACTCCATATGGGTAACAGTAACACCAGAGTGACGTCCAAACTGTGTGGTATTACACTCAGGGTAGGGGAGAATGAAAAAGACCTGGGGGTAGTTGTGCAGTTAGATATGAAGTTTTCTGAGCAGTGCAGACAGGCTACCAGAGCAACTCATGGGGTCTTGTTAATGATATACAAGAATTTTGAATTTTGAATAAGGAGGTGATTATCTCTTTCTCTAAGGCAATGGTCAGGGCACACTTTGAGTATTGCATACAGATTTTGAAGAATGTAGAGCTGCTGTAATGAGTACAGAAAAGGGTAGCAAGATTGGTGAAGGGAACAAAGGATTGCTCTTACCAAGAAAGGCTTAAGTTTACAAATTGCAGCACCTGAAGACTAGGCACCTGCAAGGTGATCTGATTGAGGTGTACTTGGACTTGAATAGTTTGAGCGAGCTCAATGCTGATGGGATTCCCCCTCTTGCTCAGATTGAATCTGGGTATGAGGTTATTACCATGTTGGCCAAGATTTTTGCAGCTCTGGTTAAACATAAGGAAGGTACCTAGGGTGGATGGGATCTATCCAATCATATTAAATGAGACAACAAAGGATGTAAGCAGGGGAGGTCCCCATGGACTGCAGATGTGAAAATATATCCCCAGTTCACAAAGGGGGGAATCAAAAGCTGACACGAAGAATTACAGGCCTGTTAGTTTAACTTCTGTTCCAGGGAAAATAATGGAGTCATTATTTATGGAAAAATAATGTAAAAATACTGGTTAAAAAGGCACTGCAGGCATCTAGACAAGGCTGCAGTTATGGTTCAGACACAGCATGGGTTTATTGATGGGAAGTCTTGTCTGACCAATTTGATTAGATACTAGGAAGTAATCACAAAGAAAATGGATGCAAAAAATAATTTTTAATCATATACTTCGATTTTAAGAAGTCTTTTAATGCTGCACATAGGTTTTTGATGTTGCACATAGGTTTTTGAATGGAGGGTATTACCGTGTTGGCCAAGATTTTTGCAGCTCCGGCAAACACTAAGTATTTTTATGTTTAGTCGTTTTATTGATTTAATTGTTATGCTAAATTATTTTCTATAAGTAGCTTTATAGTCCTAGTAAAGCCTAGTTTTATAGTCCTAGTTTGGTCCTTGAGGTTGTCACAGACATTCTCTCAGATATGCCAGACAAGCTGTTCTTGCTACCTGGGAGTCTAAAACGCTGATGGAACTGATATTCGGGTGACACTCAAGTCAAGTGGACCCAATTTCGACGAAGTCCGGACGGTCTATGACAGCCAAATCCTCTGCTTGCACCTTCACGATGGTGGGACTGTTAGTAATCCTGGGTATAACCTCCATGCACAAGTACATGGTGGGTGACCACCCAGGTGTGAACCAACGTAAGCAGGGGTCGAGGTGTGGCGCCCACACCACATGGAGGAACGCCGCCCCTCTATGTTACCAGGCAGTACTAGGTGGTAGACGACTCTCATCAACCGATGAAATACCACCACTTTGCTTATTGGAGGCTTGAAGTGGTGGAACCCATGTTTAGTCTCTAGAGCTAAGTTCCGGCCAACCCTTCCCTATCTCTTCCATCATGCAGTATGATTGATGATTTTTGAGGTTATGATGAATGTCGTGGCGAGATCCAATATTCCTTACATTTCGAGGGTACAGCTCTAAAAGGTGTTCGCAGGCCGGCCGCTAGATAGTACACCGGACCGAACCTATTGGTTCGATCTAGGAGGCTTCCGGATCAGCTAGTGTATAATCTTGCTACCTCTACTCTGCCAGATAGTGACTGGAGGGAGTCCGAGTAGTGTGTATGCGGGGAGCATTGTCGAGGCCACGTTATGTCAAGCATCTGGGTATATTCTTACCACATGTACGCCATATCCAAAAATTTCATTACTTCATACAGCATGTCCCACCCACTTTTTCTTACTATTGAATACACCATGAATTGTCAAAATAATAGAGCAAGCTTATCTGCGAAAAGATCTAAACCTCCCAAGGACTTCCTAATTCATTTCACAAATATACGTGGTCTCAATTCCAATCTCAACGATGTCCATTTCCACTTGCAGTCTTCCAAACCCCATGTACTATTTCTGACTGAATCTCAGTTATCAGTTGATTCAACTACTGCTCATCTCAGATGTCCAAATTATTTGCTGTATGATTCCTTTCACCTCAAAGGTGGTACATGTGCATATGTCCGTTCTGATATTCCCTGCCAGAGACTTGGCAATTTGGAATCTCCTTTCTTTGATCTTCTCTGGCTTAAAATCTCTCTACCTCATTGTGTCAAATTCATCTGTTGTCTCTACCGTTCTCCCAACTCCATTAATCACTTGGAGCTCTTTGACTTCCTCTCTTTTCAACTTGACTTTGTCCAGTCCAACTTTCCTAACAGTGAGGTAATTTTCCTTGGTGATTTTAACGTTCACAACTCCAGCTGGCTTCCGTTTTCTAGTCACACCGATCCAGCAGGTCGAGATGCTGAGGCTTTTGCAATTACTAATGACCTAGCACAGATTGTACATTTACCTACAAGAATACCGGACAATCCTAATCATACAGCCAATACGCTTGATCTTTTTCTCACAAACAACCCTTCTAAGCACAAGGTCGAAGTGAGAGGTCCTTTAGGCACTTAAGATCACAACTTGGTGATTGTCTCTTCTCCAATGGAACCTTTATCTCATGGCTATTCCCAACCTCGTATTGTTTGGCATTACAAGAATGCAAAATGGGATGACCTGCGAGTCTTCTTTTCCTTGGTCTGATTACTGTTTCAAAACTTCTGATGTCAACGTTTGCTCAGATCGTGTCAGTGAAATTATTCTTGCAGGAATGGAATCCTTTATCCCACACTCCACTTTAAAATCTCGTCCTTTAACTAAACCTTGGTTTTCCAATAAATGTGCTAAGACTGTCCAAGAGAAGAATGTTGCATATCGTAATTGGCTTGTTTCTAATTCTTCAGTTTCATTTTCTGCCTACACCAAAGCTCGCAACAATTGTAAAGCAGTTATTAATCAGTCCAAACTAGAGTTCGAACAGGCTAAGAGTAGAAAACTTGCTTCTTGCCCTAATGGTAGCCGAGCATTCTGGTCTGTTGCCAAAGCTATTGGCCGCAACTTTTGCCCATCTCTGCTCCCACCTCTGTCCAAACCAGATGGTTCTGTTGTCACTTCAGCCAAGGATAAAGCTGACCTGCTAGCATCCCATTTTTCTTCCAGCACATGTATTAATGATCTTCGTAAAACACCTCCCACCATTCCTAACACGCTCCATTCAATGCCTCCTGTGGTCTTCCGTCAAAAGGATATCAGAAGGATTTTGATGAATCTTGATGCTAAGAAAGCTCCAGGTCCTGATAGTATTTCTTCGCTTGTTCTCAAAACCTGTGCTCCTGAACTTACTCCTATTCTTTGCCGCCTTTTTTCACTTTCTTATTCCAAAGGTGTTTTTCCTTCTGCTTGGAAATTTGCTCATATCCAGCCAGTTCCTAAAAAGGGTGACAAATCCCTCCCATCCAATTATCGTCCCATTGCAATTACTTCTACTCTTTCTAAAGTAATGGAGAAATCAATTAACCGCCAACTCTTAAACTACCTAGAAACCTTCTGTCTGATCAATGATCGCCAGTATGGATTCCGTCAGTGTCGATCCACTGGTGATATTCTGGCTTATGTTACCCATTTATGGACTAATTCAATGGAAAGGTTCGGTGAAACACAAGTAGTTGCTCTTGATATCTCAAAGGCTTTTGATCGTGTTTGACATAAAGGTCTTCTAAACAAGCTTCCAGCTTATGGTTTCCCAACTGTTTTTAGTAATTGGTTATCCAGTTTTCTCTCTGATCGCTCACTGAGGGTGATGGTAGATGGCTCTCTGTCTTCTAACTTCTCCATTAATGCCGGTGTCCCCCAAGGTTCAGTTCTTTCCCCCACTCTTTTCCTCTTGTATATCAATGACCTTCTTCCATTGACTGGAAATCCTATCCATAGTTTTGCTGATGATATCACATTGCATTCAACTTTCCATTTTGAGAAACCTTGTCCTGCTCAATCAGCTTCAAGTTCTCGAAAATCTGCTGCCAATTCCTTAAATGCCGATCTTCAGGTAATTCTCCAGTGGGGCAAAGACAACTTAGTTGATTTCAACCCTTCTAAAACTCAGTCTTGTCTTATATCTCGCAAAAAGGATTCTTCTGCTCCTATGCTTATCTTTAGTGACACTCCAGTTTCTAGGCAAAATGATATATCTCTTTTGGGGATTACCCTGACTTCTAATCTCTCTTGGCACAAGCACATTACAAATATTGCTTCCTCTGCATCAAAAAAACTTGGTTTTCTCTTTCACTCTCGGTGTTACTTTTCTTCCAAACAGCTGCTCACTCTGTATAAATCGCAAATCCGCCCTGCCATGGAATATTGTTCCCACATCTGGGGTGGTGCCCCAAAACCTCTCTCAGGCTTCTTGATTCCATTCAGAAGAGGGCAGTTAGGTTAATTAATGATTCATCTCTAACAGAGTCTCTCCACTCGCTTTCTCATAGACGCACTGTTTCTGCTGCATGCGTCTTCTACAGATACTTCCATGGGCACTGTTCTTCTGAATTGGCTTCTATAATTCCCGCTCTCTCTTTCAAAACAGTCCGAACACGTGCCGCCACCAGCCAACATCCATTTACAGTCCAACTTCAAACCCACAGAACCAACTTTTCATCTTCCTCATTTATTCATTCAACTGCTGCTTTCTGGAACAACCTTCCTTCATACGTATTTCCTGAAAATTACAATCTGCAGAAGTTCAAGTCCAATGTCAACAAATATCTTCTTTCGTCTTCTCAACCTGCAACCCAAGCACGGTACTAAGTACTATAGGTTCTAATACCTCTCGTGTTTGGGGTTCTCATAAAAAAAAAAAAAAAAAAAAGCTCCTCGGTTTATTTGAATTTAGATAGCGATTTTGAAAGTTAATACTTAACATCCATAGACCTTGAGGTTCGTAACTTTCCACCATTGTTATACGATATGGAATAGTGTAATATAAATCACGAACTTCATAGCGTAAGGTTTAACGTAAAACTAAATAGCGAAATATGTAGCACTGTATTGCAAATCTGTTAGATTAGTATAGTATAATATCAATTAATCAGTAAAATTTATTAATCTTATTAAATTTCCTTCTTAATTAAATTATACTTAAACGGAATCATGACCCAGACTAGAGCAGCAAAGCAGTGAGCACAAAGTAGTAGTAGTAGTGGCACATGATGCAAGAAAGCAAGTGTAGGAGCTTATGCAGCATCAGCCAAAAAAAAAAAAAAAAAAAAAATCACACCATTCCCTCCAAATGCCTGTCCAGTTCCTCCTTAAATTTATTTAACCTATCAACTTCCACAACGACAGATGGAAGTTTGTTCCAGCAATTAACCACCCACTGGCTAAAGGCAAATTTCCGCACATCTATTCTACATCTGTCTTTTCTTAATTTGAACTTATGTCCCCGTAGGTTCGTAATCTGAACAAGTGGAAGGATCCCATCAGAATTCAGCGTGCTCAACCCATTCAAGGCCTTATAGACCTCAATCAGATCACCGCGCAGGTGCCTAGTCTCCAGCCACTGCAATTTGCAGAACTTAAGCCTCTCTTGGTAAGAGAATCCCTTCATTCCCCTCACCAATCGTGTTGCTCTTCTCTGTACATGCTCAAGCAAATCTACATCCTTCCTAAAATGAGGCCTCCAGACCTGTATGCAGTACTCAAGGCGTGGCCTGACCATTGCCTTATACAGAGGGACAATCACCTCCTTTTCCCTGCTAGCAAAATTCCTATATATCATTGACAAAACCCCATGACCTGCCCTAGCAGCCTGTCTGCATTGCTCAGAAAACTTCATATCTGACTGCACAATTACTCCCAGGTCTTTTTCATTTTCTACCACCTTAAGTGTAGCACCACACAGTTGGTACGTTTCTCTGGGGTTACTTCTACCCATATGCAGTACTTTGCATTTGTCAAGGTTGAACTTCAGTTGCCACTTCTTAGCCCATCTGCCCAAATTATCTAGATCCTGTTGCAGTAGCACACTGCCATTACTGTCATTAACAACCCTGCCAACCTTTGTGTCATCTGCAAACTTCGACATTAAGCCTGATATACCTTCATCAATGTCATTGATAAATACACAAAACAACAGTGGACCCAACACCGAACCCTGTGCGACTCCACTAATAACATTAGTCCACGAAGAGCAGCACCCATTGATTACCACCCTCTGTCTTCTCCCACTTAACCATCCTTTTATCCATTGTAGCAACTTACCCTTAATACCATTCTGCTCCAATTTGTACAGTAGTCTTCCATGCGCAACAGTGTCAAAAGCTTTCCTGAAATCCAAGTATATGATATCAAAATTATTTTTTGCATCCAGTTCCTTTGTGACCACATCATAATAACCAATCAAATTTGTCAGACAAGACTTTCCCTTAACAAACCCATGCTGTGTTTGAATTATTGCTGCAGTCTTGTCTAGATGATCCTGCAATGCATCTTTAACCAGTGACTCCATTATTTTACCCGGAACAGAAGTTAAACTAACTGGTCTGTAATTACTCGTGTCACCCTTCGATCCACCTTTGTGAATTGGGGATACATTTGCACATCTCCAGTCCGTGGGAACCTCCCCTGAGTCCAAGGATGCTCTCATAATTATGGCTAAGGGTTTGCTTAGTTGCTTTGCCGCCTCCTTACGATTCTCCAATGCATCACAGTCTAAAAAAATGTGCAAAATGTGAAAGGTTTGCAGACCTGTCTGGAACAGGACATGATCTTGCCAATGAGGATGTCTTTGTGTGTGCTAGGTGCAGAGACTGTGAAGAAATTAGGTGCCAACTCAGCAAGAATATTTTCTTTTGCTATTGAGGCAATGTTAGGTGGGTCAGAAAACTTCCAGCTTTGGGGGGATTCACAGACTAAAAGATTAACAGTAGCCACAGGCAGAGGCGAAATGCTTCTGTTGTAATGAGCAGCAGCAGCAGCAGCCTAAAGAGCAAGTTGCTGGGGATTTCAAGAGTTGCTGGGAGTCATCATGGAACAAGTGAATACACATGCTGTGTTAGGGTAACTAAGAGTAAGAACAGGTGCATGTATACTTCCATGTACACTAATGCTTTGAAGTATAGTAAATAAATTTGATGAATTTGAAGTGCTTATCAAGACATCAAAGGCAGATATTTTTGGAATACCAGAGACATATGGTGTCACACAGATATAAGCAGTGCAGAATTGGAATTTAGGGAGTACAATGTGTACAGAAAGGATAGACAGGGTAGGAAGGGAGGAGGGGTTATGCATTAGTTAAGAAACACACAAAATCTAAGGAAGTGCATCCAGTTAACATGAGTGGACAGTGCAATGTTGAGTCTGTTTGTTGTGACATAAACACCGGGAAAGGGACAATGAGAGTAGGAGTGTGTTTTAGGCCTAATGAGTCTGATGAGTACAATGAACAATTGTGCAGAGAAATAGTGGGCCAATAAATCAGAATGTCTTGTAATGAGGGATTTTAACTTTCCAGATATTGACTGAAACTTGTGGGTTGGTCACTCACATGCTAGCAAGACTTTTGTGGATTTATTGGAGGATTGTTTTCTCAGTTCAAGGGGCAATCAGAGGGGGTAATACTCTTTATCTGATTATCAGCAGTAATGATGCATGCATTAGGAATTTGCAGATAAAGGAACCACTAAGTGACAGTGATCACAGTGTACTCACGTGGGATTTACTTAAAGATGTAACTACCATCCAGGGTAAAAGGAAGGTTTTTTGTTTTCGTAAATGTGACTACAGTGGTCTCAGGCAGTTTTTGAATTCTATATAATGGGAAAAACTGATGATGTTAAAAACAGTGAATTCTAAATGGGTGGCGTTCAGGGAATTAATCCTGGCAGCAGTCAGTAATCAAGTCACAAAGGAGGGTTACGCAGGCAAAGGCAGATTATGAGACATTTTTGGCAAAGGATACAACTCTAGAAGGAAGGGGATTGGTCTACTTAACGTAGATGGTTCAACTATTGATGATCCTGCTCAAGTAGCTGATAAACTGAGTGAGTATTTTGCACTACATTCACACATAAAGAGTTATTCAAGGAGAGGAATGCCAGAAGGTTATCAAACTCTAACAGGGAGCTAAGTGATTTTGTAATAACTGAAAGGAGAAATTGTTGGAGTTAAACATAAAAAAGGCACCTGGGGTGGATGGAATCTATCCAGTTATATTGAAGGAGGCAGCAAAGGAAGTTAGCAAACCCTTAGCCATAATTATGAGTGCATCCTTAGATTCAGGGGAGGTTCCTATAGACTGGAGATGTGCAAATGGGTCCCCAATTCACAAAGGGGGTTCAAATGGTGACAAATAGTTATAGACCTGTAGTTTAATTTCTCTTCCAGGGAAAATAATGGAGTCACTGGCTAAAGAAGTGGTATAGGGTCATGTAGAGAAGACCGCAGTTATAGTTCAGACACAGCTTGGGTTTGTTAAACGGAAGTCTTGTACGACTAATTTGAGTGGATACTATGATGTGGTCACAAAGGAACTGAATGGCAAAAATAATTTTGATATCACATACTTGGATTTCAGGAAAGCTTTTGGCACTGTTGCACATGGAAGACTGCTGTACAAATTGGAGTGGTATGGCATTAAGGGCAAGTTGCTGCAATGAATAAAGGGATGGTTGAGCAAGAGATGGCAGAGAGTGGTAATAAATGAATACTGTTCTATATGGACTAATTATTATTAACGAACCCCCCCCGAGGGTTTGGTGCCGGGCCCATTATTGTTTTATCTATTTATCAGTGATGTTGATGAAGGTATATCGGGCTTAATGTTGAAGTTTACACATGATACAAAGGTTGGCAGGGTTGTTAATGACACTAAAGACAGTATGCTATTGCAACAGGGTCTAGAAAAGTTGGGCTGAGAAGTGGCAACTGAAGTTTAATATTGACAATTGCAAAGTACTGCATATTGGTAGCAGTAACCCAAGAGAAACATACCAACTGTGTCATACTACACTCGGGGAGGTGGAGAAAGAAAAAGACCTGTGGGTAATTGTGCAGTCAGATATGAAGTTCTTTAAGCAGACAGGCTGCCAGAGCAGGCCATGGAGTTTTGTCAATGATATATAGGAATTGTGCTAACAGAGACAAGGAAGTGATTATCCCATTGTATAAAGCAATGGTCAGGCCACACCTTGAGTACTGTCTACAGGCATGGAGGACTCATTTTAGGAAGGATATAGAGTTGCTAGAATGAGTACAGAGAAGGGCAACAAGATTGGTGAGAGGAACAAAGGAGTGCACTTACGAAGAATGACTTAAGTTCTGCAAGTTGCAGCATCTGGAGACTAGGTACCTGCGAGATGATCTGATTGAGGCATATAAGGCTTTGAATGGTTTGAGCAGGCTCAATGCTGACGGGATATTTCCTCTTGCTCAGACTAAGAACCTGATGGGGGCATAAATTCAAATTGAGGAAAGACTGTTGTTGAATAGATGTGCAGAACTTTGCCTTTAGCCAGTGGTAATTGATTGCTGAAGAGACTTGTATCTGTTGTGGAAGTTGATAGCTTAAAGAAATTTAAGGCTGAAATAGAGAAACATTTGGAATGACTGGAATGGCGAAATGGGACGGGCAGTTTTTTTTTTCTTGGCTGATGCTTTATAAATTTGCTTTCTTGCATCATATGCATCAAGTGATGCTAATTACGCACCTGAGGGGACATAAATTCAAATTGACGAAAGACAGTTGCAGAATTGATGTGCAGAAATTTGCCTTTAGAAAGCAGGTTGTTGATTTCTGGAACATTCTTCTGTCTGTTGCTGGGGAAGTTGATAGCTTAAATGAATTCAAGGAAGAACTGGACAAACTTTTGGAGCCTGTGGATGTGTGAAATAGACCCCCCCCCCCCGGCTGATGCCGTATACATTTGCTTTCTTGCAATATATGCCCGTACTAATGCTACTGCAACAGGATCTGGAAAAGTTAGGAGATGGGGTGAATAATGGGAATTGAATTTTAATATTGATAAATTGAAATTGGCAATTAAGAGTACTGCATATTGGTAGCAGTAACCCCAGAGTAATGTATTTAATGTGCGATGCTACACTCAGGTTAGTGGAAATGGTAAAGTCCTTAGGGATAATTGTGCAGTTAGATATGAAGTACTCTGAGCAGTGCAGAGACAGGCTGCCAGGGCAGCTTATGGGATTTTGTCAATGATATACTCGAATATTGCTAGCAGGGATAAGGAGGTGATTATTCCATTGTATAAGACAGTGGTCATGCCACATTTTGAGTACTGCATACAGGTCTGGAGGTCTCATTTTAGGAAGGATGTGAAGCTGCTGGAACAAGTACAGAGAACAGTGAGATTGGTATGGGTAAAAATTTGGTGCTGTTACCAAGAAAGTCTTCAATTCTGCAAACTGGAGAGTGTCTCCAGAGGCACTTGCAAGGTGTTCTGATTGAGGTGCTTAAGGCTTTTAATGTATTGAGCAAACTCAATGCTGATGTGATTCTTCCTCATGCTTAGACTACACACACATCATAGGCCACAAATTCAAATTAAGCAAGAACAGTTGCAGAATAGATGTCTGGAAGTTTCCCTTTAGTCAGTGGTGGTTGATTGCTGAAACAAACTTCCATCTATTGTTGTAGAGTAGAAGCTGATAGCTTAAATAAACTCATGCCAGAAGAACAAGACAAACTGTTGGAATGAATAGTTGAAATGGGAGTTGTCGTGTTTTTTTTTTTTTTTTTTGGCTGATGCTATTATAAGCTTGCTTTCTTGCTTGATATACTAATACTATTGGTGATGTATTCAGTAGTAAGAAAAGTAGAGAACAGGTATAAATTAATGAAATTTTTGGATATGGCATGTGCATGGCAAAAATATACCAAGCTCCTTAACAATGCATCCCCCCCTTCCGCATATACTTACTTGAACCCTCTCCTTTCACTCTCGCAGAGTAGAGACAGAAAGATTATACACTAGCTGATCCAGAACCCTCCTAGAGAGTTACCACTAGGTTCAGTTTGGTGGACTATCTAGTGGCTGGCCTGTGAACCTTGCTCTACAGCTATACCCACAGCTATACCCACGAAATGTAAGGAATATTGGATCTCGCCATGTATCATAACCTCAAAAGACATCAGTCATACTGTGTAATGGAGGAAATGTGGAGATTGCCAGAGCTTTGCTGTGTAGACTAAACATTTGTTTCACCACTTCATACTTTCAGTATGTAAAGTGAGAGTATTGCACCAGTTGATGAGAGTAATCTACCACCAAGTATTGCCTGGTTACTGAGGGGTGGCTTTCCTCTGTGTTTTGACACTGCATAATTGAAGAGATGGAGGTGAGTGGTTACCAGAGCTTTGCTCTGGAGACTAAACATGGGTTTCACCACTTCAAGTCTTCAATAAGTAAAGTAATGGTACTGCACTGGTTGATGAGCATCATCTACCATCCGGTATTGTCTGGTAACACAGAGGAATGGCATTCCTCCATGTGGTGTGGATGCCACACCTCGACCTCTGTTGCATTGGTTCTTACCTGGATGTCACCTCCATTATTAGGTGCCGTATTTCAGGACTTGCACTTGAGGGTTGTACTCAGGCTTACTAGCAGTCCCACCATTGAAGGTGTGAAGGTGCAAGCAGAGGATTTGGTCGTTGCAGAACGACAATAATTTGCCAAATTGGTCCATTTGACTCTAGTGTCATCTGAATATCAATTCTATCAGTAGTAGTAGTAATAGCGGCATGTGATGCAAGAAACCAAGCGTATGAGCTTATGCAGCATCGGCCAAAAAAAAATTCACACAACCATTCCCTCTAAATGTTTGTCCAGTTCCTCCTTAAATTTATTTAACCTATTAACTTCCACAACCACAGATGGAAGTTTGTTCCAGCAATTAACCACCGCTGGCTAAAGGCAAATTTCCGCACATCTATTCTACCTCTATGTTTCCTCAGTTTGAATTTATGCCCACTTAGGTTCGTAATCTGAACAAATGGAAGAATCCCATCAGAATTCAGCGTGGTTAAACCATTCAAGGCCTTATACACCTCAATCAGATCATCTCGCAGTTGCCTAGTCTCCAGCCACTGCAATTTGCAGAATTTAAGCCTCCCTTGGTAAGAGGATCCCTTCATTCCCCTCACCAATCTTGTTGCCCTTCTCTGTACACGCTCAAGCAAATCTACATCCTTCCTAAAATGAGGCCTCCAGACCTGTACGCAGTACTCAAGGCGTGGCCTGACCATTGCCTTATACAAAGGGATAATCACCTCCTTTTCCCTGCTAGCAAAATTCCTGTATATTATTGACAAAACCCCGTGATCTGCTCTGGCAGCCTGTGTGCATTGCTCAGGAAACTTCATATCTGACTGCACAATTACTCCAAGGTCTTTTTGATTTTCTACCACCTTAAGTGTAGTACCACACAGTTGGTGCATTCCTCTGGGGTTACTTCTACCCATATGCAGTACTTTGCATTTGTCAATGTTAAACTTCAGCTGCCACTTCTCAGCCCATCTTCCCAAATTTTTTAGATCCTGTTGCAGTAGCACACTGCCATTACTGTCATTAACAACCCTGTCAACCTTTGTATCATCTGTAAACTTTGATACTAAGCCTGATATATACCTTCATCAATATCATTGACAAATAAACAAAACAACACCACCCAACACCGAACCCTGTGGGACTCCACTAATAACATTAGTCCACGAAGAGCAGCGCCCATTGATTATCACCCTCTGTCTTCTCCCACTCAACCATCCTTTTATCCATTGTAGCAACTTACCCTTAATACCATTCTGCTCTAATTTGTACAGTACTCTTCCATGTGCAACAGTAACAAAAACTTTCCTGAAATCCAAGTATATGATATCAAAATTTTTTTGCATCTAGTTCCTTTGTAACCACATCATAATATCCAATCACATTTTTCAGGCAAGACTTTCCCTTAACAAACCCATAACCATTCTGTGTCTGAATTATTGCTGCAGTCTTGTCTAGATGATCCTGCAATGCATCTTTAACCAGTGACTCCATTACTTTGCCCGGAACAGCAGTTAAACTAACTGGTCTGTAATTACTCGTGTCACCCTTCAATTCTCCTTTGTGAATTGGGGATACATTTGCACATACATTTGCTCCATGGTCCCCAGTCTGTGGGGACCATGGAGACGTGCAAATGTGAGCTGTGAGAGCATCCTTGGACCTCCCCTGAGTCCAAGGATGCTCTCATAATTATGGCTAAGGGTTTGCGTAGTTCCTTTGCTGCCTCCTTTAATATAACTGGATAGATCCCATCCACCCCAGGTGCCTTTCTTATGTTTAACTTCAACAATTTCTCTTCCACTTTGTTCTCAGTTATTAGAAAATCATTAAGCACCCTGCTACAATTTGACAACCTTCTGGCCTTTTCAATCCTTAATAACTCCTCATGTGTGAATGTAGAAGCAAAATACTCATTCAGTTTGTTAGCTATCTCAGCAGGATCATAAACCGTCAAACCATTGATATCAAGTGGACCGATCAGATTCATCCCCTTCCTTTTAGAGTTTATATAAGTAAAGAAATCCTTGCTGTTTTTCTGAGCATCCTTTGCCAAAGAGTTCTCGTAATCTGCCTTTGTCTGCCTAACCTCCTTTGTGACTTGATTACAGACTAGCTTATATCTGCCATAGGCTTCTGTGTCACCTGATAATTTATATGCATCCCATGCATTTTTATCTTTTGCCACAAGTCCCATTGGCACCTCTGTAGCCAGGTGGGCAGGAGCAGTAGTGCGTAGCACATGCTTCTTGATTAGACCGGGGTTCAATCCCGTGACCACCAAATACGGAGGATGCGGAAAGATCAGAGAATGACCACTGCACATCCCTGGAGCAATATGGCCTTAGTTGCTAATGCTCCTAAAAACCAAATAACAAAAACAAACAAACAGAGTCTCATTAGTTCATTTGACAACCATTTAGGCCTAAACCTTGAACAGTATTTCTTAATAGGTATGAAAGTTTTAGTAGCTTCCATGATTAATTCCTTGAATGCTTCCCACTTAGAATTTACTGTTGGTAACATTGTCAGTTTATCCCGCTGTACAGAATTTAAAATCTGTCTGAGACCACTGTACTCACCTTTACGGAAGCAAAATCCCTTTCCTTTACCCCTGATGGTAATTATATCTTTAAGTAAATCCCACATCAGTACACTGTGATCACTCCCACCTAGTGGTTCCTTTATCTGCAAATTCTTAATACACGAATGATCACTGCTGATAACCAGATCAAGAGTATTAACCTCTCTGGTTGCCTCTCGAACATGCAGCTGCAGAAAACAGTCATCCAATAAATCCACAAAAGTCTTACTAGTGTTGCAAGTGACCAACCTACAAGTTCCAGTCAATATCTGGGAAGTTAAAATCTCCCATTATAAGACATTCTGATTTACTAGCCCACTCTATTTCTCTGTACAATTGTTTATTGTACTTATTCGAGTCATTAGGCCTATAACACACTCCTACTCTTATTTTTGCTTTCGCAGTCCTTATGGCACCCCAAACTGTCTCAACAGTGCACTGTCCATCTATATCAACTGGATGCACTTCTTTTGATATTATGTTTTTCTTAATTAACAGCATAACCCCCTCCTCCCTTCCTATCCTATCTATCCTTTCTGTACACATTGTGCTCCCCAAATTCCAATTTTGCATTCCTAATATCTGTGTGGCATCACGTCTCTGATATCTCAACAATATCTGCCTTTGATGTCTTGACCAACACTTCAAATTCATCAAATTTATTTACTGTATTTCTAGCATTGATATACATACAAATATACATGCACCTATTCTTATTCTTAGTCACCTGTTTCACGATGACTCCATCAGTCCCTGAAACCCCCAGCACCCCTCGCTCCAGGCCGCTGCTTATTCTAATTGAAGTAGTGCAAGAATCACCTTCACCTCTGCCTGCGGCTACTTTTAACCTTTTAGTCTGTGAATCCCCCCCCCCAAGCTAGCAGTTTTCCGACCCATCTAACATTGCCTCGATAGCATTAGCAAATATTCTTGCACCCTTTCTATTTAAGTGTATCCCATCCCTGTAGAAGCAGTCTCTCCTGTTAACATGCACAGACCAACCTGAAAAAAATTCTACCCTTTGAGCCTTGCACATTCCCTCCAGGGCCAAATTGATTGACAAGGCTCTCATCATGTACTCCCTCCTATCTTGTCTGGGCAGAATTGCAGACACTTTCCAATTTAACATTAACTCACAACTTTTTTGCAACATTAACTTGTACTTGTTAAGTAAATCTGTAGATCTCCTACTCTTAATGTCATTGGTGCCAACATGTACAACAATATCACCCTTTGTGCCCTTAAATGATGATATATGCTTCACAATGTCATCAACGTTTGCTCCTGGCAGACATACCCTTGTCCTATTCCATCTATCCTTTTTACACAATATATTCCCTGTCTCCCTGACAATAGAGTCACCAACAATAACTAGTTCCTTTGGGACTATCACATTCTGCCTTGGAAATTGCCGCTGTGTTGCCTGATGCCCAGGAGTGGCTCTGTCATTGTGTTGGGCAGCTGAGAGCTTGACGGGCCTCTCATATTAATTTCTTCCAGGGCATCTACCCTACACCTCAAGCTCTCATAGATATCCATTAGAACGCTGAGTTGACACCTAATTTCTAGACACTCTCTGCACCTGGCACACACAAAGACATCCTCCTTGGCTAAATCATGTTCTGTTCCAGAGCAGAATCCCAGTCAGAGAGTTCGGCAAACATTTCACAAGTTACACATTTTTTTAGGCTGTGATGTGTTGGAGAATCGTCCCCCTCGGTTCTCCCCTGAGTCACAGCACTGATGGTGTAATCACGTCTTCATGAACATGAATTGCCTTTGGCATTAGTTTCTTTTTTTTCTAAATATTGGATGACTGCACAGTGACTCATTTTTGTCCACCTTTCCTTATTCACACAACTTTGTTGACTTCAGGACCTGTAGTTAAAAAAATGTTATTGAAACTGAATGAAGCTTAGTATGTTACTGTTCGAAGTGTTGTGCATTAAGTACAGAAATTTTTAACACTATACCAATTATCCAATTATCCTTTCATAATCTGACCATTACATTTTCAAATGCCTCTTGAATTTTTTTATATTTATTGTATTATACATGTATTTTGCTTTATTTTTTTATTTATTTATTATGTTTTGGCCAAGGGTTCCTTGCAATATGTGGCAAATAGTATTATTTTGGGCAAATGATGCAAGAAAGAAAGATTGCACAGCATCGGCCAAAAAAAAAAAAAAAAAAAAAAAAAAAAAGTATAAATTTTTCAGACATTTGGAATTTAAACTAAGTACATTTTTATAATTGCCAGATATTATTAATATATAATATAGTTTGCTGGAGAGAAAAGTGAGTTTTTTCATTTGACCAATTTTAAACTTTAATTGTACTAAGTCGGTGCATTGTTTTGGTAACGTTTTATCTAGATGGTAAGGGAAGTGGTACTGGTAAGTACAAAATCAGTCACTTATTATCTCGGTTTATCATAAATGCTTGAATGATAAAAATCCCAGTCAGTGATATAATATTAATTTTGATCAAACATGAAACAGCATTTCAAGAATTACCATACACTTTTGGTTTCTTCTTGTGTGTTTGTGCATACATGCACATGTGGGGGGAAGGGGTTATGAACGTTTTTGTGTGCATTATTATTATTATTAGCTATATGGTGCAAGGAAGCCTGAGCCTTATGCTGCACCAGCCAAAAAAAAAAATTCCTGAGTTGCCCTGAGAGGGGGAGAGAGAGAGAGAGAGAGAGAGAGAGAGAGAGAGAGAGAGAGAGAGAGAGAGAGAGAGAGAGAGAGAGAGAGAGAGAGAGAGTCAAAAGTAGAAGGGAATCACCAAGAAAGAGAAGAATGATGATATCCAGCTCAGGACCCTGGGTGTGCCAAGCCCATACTCACCAGATGTGAGCCCCTGGGGTTAATGAACTGTATTTGTTATGTCTTTACAAATTGCATCCTATTTTACTGCAACAGTTTGTTTTATTTCAATTGTAAGGCTGGTTGAAGTACTGATAACTGCATACGCTTATAAAACTTTATTATAGGAAGTACATATGTGGGGAAAAAAAAAAGAAAAGAAAAAGTCTGATAATGTGATCCAGAAGAATGTAACCCATCCTTGTAACATTACATTCTATTTCACAGAATAGAAATAATTGTCCCACAGATTCTGTGGAACAATTATTTCTGGTTACTCATTTTGACCCTGCACAGTGATTTCTATGGATGCATTAATGGGGTAACTTGAGGAAACCTAAATTGTATTTTCTGTGTCACTAATGCATTAATTTGTCCATTGTATCATATGGGAGTGATTTAGTGATGTCTTTTAAGATTATGATATGCATCATGGCAAGATCTGATATTCATTACATTCTTATGGTACAACTGGAAAACAGTTTTTGCAGTCTGGCTGCTAGATAGTCCACTGAACTGAACCTATTGGTAATTCTCTAGGAGGCATCCAGATCAGCTAATGTATTATCTTGCTGGCTCTACTCTGTAGCATTCTACTTCTTATGAACTGGTGACTGGAGTCATTGTCAATGCCATGTTGTTTCAAGGAGCTGGGTATTTTCTTGTTTTGTGTATGCTATAACCAAAAATTTCATTAATTCATACATCACACTCCCCATCTACTTTTATTTTATCCATGTATAGAATATTCCATATGTATAATTTATATATAATAATTCATATATTTATTATACTTTATATATATAATAAATATATAAATCAGTAGTATTTATAAATCATATAATATAATAATAAATAAATAGTAATAAATATATATAAATAGCAAAAAGATGTAAACCTCTCAAAACATTTCTCATTCATTTTATGAAATATACATGATCTCACTTCCAATCTCAGTGATGTCTATTTTCCACCTATAATCTGTCAAGCCTTACTTAACTTTATTGAACAGTGTCAGTTATTATTTGCTCTCTGGTTCCTTTTGCTTCAAATGTGCAACTTGTTCATTCATCTGCTCTGATATTTCTTGCCAGAGACTTCCTAATTTAATCTCCTCCTTTTAATTTCTTTTTGCTTAAAATCTCTCGAGCCCACAACCACCAAATATGGAGGATGCGGAAAGGTTAGGGGATGACCACTGCATGTCCCCGGGGCAATATGGCCTTAGTTGTAAATGCTCCTAAAAACCAAATAACAACAACATAACTTTCATAACAGTGAATTAATTTTTCTTGGTGATGCAATTTTAATGTTCACAACTCCAGTTGTCTTCAGTTTTCTAGTTACACAGATCCAGCTGGCCATGTAACCAACACACCTGCAATTACTAATGACTTCACTCAGCTTGTTCATTTACTGACCAGAATACTAGATAATCCTAACCACATTAATTTATTTTATCCATGTATAGAATATTCCATATATATATAATTTATATATAGCCTCCTCAACAATTCATGTTGAGGGAAATGGACCATAATCTGCCATGCTGGTCCAGTGCGAGTTGGCAGATTGACCGTATTTAGCAGTCAGGGACTTGAACCCCAGTCTACTTAAGGAACGTGTGCTACTGCACTCCCATTCCTGACCACTCAACTACTGGACTCCAAAGTAAACTGTCTATGTTAGTGGTCTGGGCACACTTCAAATCACAACATTATAACGTCTGTTCTCCAACAAAACTCCCTCCTCTCTCTCTCTCATGGCTATTCTCAGCATTGTGTTGTTTGACATTACAAGAGTGTGAACTTGAATGATCTGCATGATTTCTTTTTCTCTTTTCCTTAATTTGATTATTATTTTAAATTTTCAGATCCCAGGGTTTGCTTGGATTGTGTAAGTGAAATTATTGTTGTTGGGATGAAATTTTTTATTCCATATTCCAAAACCTTGGTTTTCCAATAAACCTGTTGATGCTGTTCAGGATGTAGAATATTGCAAATAACTTGATTCCAAATTTTCAGCTTCATTTTCTGCTTACACTAAAGCTCACAACAATTGTAAAACAGTTGTTAATCAATCTAAGCTCAATTTTGAACTTGCTAATATTACAAATGAATGTACTTTATATAATAATTATGTCTTATTTAAATGTAACTAAACTTAAGCATAATGATTAAAATAAAAATAATAAAAATAAATAAAAATTCCAGCAGCATGGCAAGATAGAAGAGCGAAATTTGTGAAATTATACGTATAATTTCACAATTTTTGCTCTTCTGTCTTGCCATGCTGCTGCCATTTTTATTTATTTTTATTATTTTTATTTTAATCATTATTCTTAAGTTTACATCAAGCGTCATGTAGAGGAAAATGCTTTTTGCTGCCTCTGATGTATGCTTTCCCCCCCTTTTTATGTAAGGTTCAGTTTTCAATTATTTCAAACATTATTCAAATATAAGTATATATATGTATTTTTCTCTTTCAGATGCAAGGGATTTTTGCAGAGCATTCCTCATTGTCAAGGGGTTTTAGTAGAACTGGACAAAAAAATCAAACTGTTTAATTGTAGTTATATTGTTCTTCCACAGTATTTGCATGATGCAGCAAATAAACTTCAAGATATGATAAACTGGGGATTACAGGTATTTTTTATATACATCCTGGAAAATTATATATTGGGTTGTTTTTTTTTTAATCTAGTAATAATGGTAATGTAATAGTATTACGTTCAGTTTTATTTAACAGTGCACTTGTTGATTCTCTTTCACTTCACCAATCAGTGTCCGTGGCTAGTTACATAACTTACAAGCTGTTCTGTGGTTCAGTGCTGTATTCTTTTTTCATTCAAATTACAGGCCCTGTTCACTCCTTCATAAACATGAGTGTAAATTATGTCTATATGTACTGCTACAAATATATTTAAATCTTGAAAGGAGGAGTTATGTAGAAGTATATAACTTCTTGAAAGAAGGTAAGTGCATCACTGCATTCATTCCCGAAATAGATTCAGTGAAAATATAGGTGCTAAAAATTAAAATAAAGTTAGTATGTCTGCCAACCTCTTGCTGTTGGAAAGCAGATTTCATAATTTTTGTTGGAAAAAAAGGAAGATGGCAGGAGATTTTCTAAAATCCTTTGGGACTTGAATTAAATTTCACTGGCAACATACACATTTCATGCTTTCAAACATTGGTATTACTAATGGCCATATGGTGCAAGGAAGCCTAAGGCTTATGCTGCACCAGCCAAAAAAAAAAATTAAATTATTCCAGTAATTTATAACTCGCTGGCTAAAATAAAACTTCCTTCTTGCATCCAGTCTAAACTCTCCCCCCCCCACTAAATTTAATTTAAGCTCCTAGTTCTAGAATCATTTGTGACCCTGAAAATTTCATCCTCATTCATTTTACATTTGCTGCTCAGTCTTAAACACCGCAATCAAGTTTCCTCTGAGGTGCCTAGTTTCTAAGCTTTGCAACCCACATATTCGAAGTCTTGCAACCTGTCTACAAGAAGGGATAGAAGTTCTATCCCTTCATCGATGTCATTTAATAAAATCAAAAAAAAAAAACACAAAGGTCTCAATACTGATCCTTGGGGAACCTCCACTTCTTGTATCAACCCAATCTTAGGAATAATCATTTACCACAACTTCTGCCTCCTTCCCTGAAGCAATCCTGCTATCTATCTAATGATTTTTCCTGTGATTCCAACCTTTTTTTTTTTTTTTTTTTCAACTTATAAAGTAACTGCTCATGTGGGACTGCATCAAATGCTTTGCTGAAATCCAAACAAAAAGTGTCGAACTTATTCCCTAAATCCAGCTCATGAGTGACCCTGTCAAAATAGCTAATCATTTGGTATTTTATTACATTTTCATTTTTTCAGGAAATTTTCTTATAGTTTTATGTAGATATATTTCAAATAAGTTGTTCGCGGACCGGTATTTTCTTTTTGCGGACCAGTACCAGGCTGCAGACCACACTTTGGGAAACCCTGTTCTAGACTGTTTATCATTTAAATATTAATGATACTCTTTAGTGTGGTCAGTTTTCTTTGAACCATCTCTAGAAGCTCTACACCTGTTTTTCAGATGTGGTCTCTAGACCTGAGTTCAGTAATCCAGTGATCTTACTATCATGTTATGACAATAATGACATCCTTCTTCTTACTTGCAAAAGTTTGAATAAGTCTGGACAGCATATTGTGCTTTCATAACCACTTCTTTACATTGCATGATAAATTTAATATTTGGTTGAATCATAACTTCTAAGGCATTTTAATCCTGAACCCTTTTGACTTCTCTTCCCCAGTTTAGAAGTAACTTTCCATTTAGGTGCAAAACTTTACATTTAGCATTAGCAGTAGTAATGGTAAATGATGCAAGAAAGCAAGCTAATACAGCATCAGCCAAAAAAAAAAAAAAAAAAAACCCCTTTCCATTCCCCCTATCCATTCCCTCCAATAATTTGTCTAGATCTTCATCGAATTTATTTAAGCTATCAACTTCCACAACAACAGATAGTTTGTTCCAACAATTACCCACCTGCTGGCTAATGGCAAACTTCTACACATCTATTCTGAAACCTTCCTTCTACAGTTTGAATTTATGCCTTCTCGTGTGTATTCTGAGAAAGAAGTAGAATCCCATCAGCATTGAGCTTGCTCAATCCATTCGAAACATTAAACACCTTAATCAGATCACCTTGCAGGTGCCTAGTCTCCAGATGCTGCAATTTACAGAACTGAAGCCTTTCCTAGTAAATGCACCTGGTTGTTTCCTGACCAATCTCATTGCCCTTCTCTATACTCATTCCAGTAACTCTGTATCCTTCATAAAACGAGGCCTCCAGATCTGTATGCAGCCTGACCATTGCCTTATACAATGGGATGATCATATCCTTATTCTTGCTAGCAAAATTCCTGTATATCATTGTAAAAAACCCATGAACTGTCCTGGCAACCTGTCTGCACTGCTCAGAGAACTTCATATTTCACTGAACAATTACCTCAAAGTCATTTTTTTAATTTTTACACCGTGCTGAGTGTAGTACCACATAGTTGGTACATCACTCTGTGGTTACTACTAATCATATATATATAGTACTTTGCATTTTATCAATGTGTTAAACTAAAATTGCTATTTCTCATCCCATCTGCCTAACTTTTCTAGATTCTGTTGTAGTATCATACCATTATTACTGTCAATAACCACCCTGCCAACTTTTGTATCATCTGATCTGCAAACTTGGTCATTAAGCCTGATATGTCTTCATTAATATCATTGATAAATATAGAAAACAACAATGAGTCTAAAACTGAACCCTGGTGAACTCCACTAATAACATTAGTCCATGAAGAGTAGTGCCATTGAACCACTTTTGTCTTCTACCACTCAACCATCCCTTTATCCATAGCAGCAACTTGCCCTTAATGCCACACTGCTTCAGTTTGTTCAGCAGTATTTTATATATAACAGTATCAAAAGCTTTCCTGAAATTCAAGTATGTGATATCAAAATTATTTTTTGCATCCAGTTCTTTTGTGATCATATTGTAGTACCCAATCAAATTGTTCAGACAAGGTTTCCCCTTAACAAATCCATGCTTTGTCTGAATTATAATTGCAGCCTTGCTTATATGATACTGCATTACTTCTTTAACCAGTGATTCCATTATTTTTCCTGGAAGACAAGCTAAACTAACAGGTTTGTAATTACTCATCTCACTTTTTGATCTCCCTTTGTGGATTGGGAATCATTCACACGTCTACAGTCCATAGGGACCTCCCCTGAATCCAAGGATGCTCTCATTAAAAATGGGTACAGGTTTTCTTACTTCCTTCACTGCCCTCCCTTAATATAAGTGGATAGATTCCATCCACCCCAGATCCTTGTCTTATGTTTAACTTCAACAATTTTTCTTTCACTTTCTTCTCAGTTAATACAAAATCATTTAGCTCCCAGTTCGTTTGATAAATTTCCAGCATCCCCTTCCCTAAAGAATTCCCCATGTGTGAATGTAGATGCAAAATGCTCATTCAGTTTGTCAGCAACCTGAGCAGGATCATCATTAGTTGAACCATCGATATGAAGTGGACCAATCTGATTCTTCCCATTCCATTCTAGTGTTTATATAAGTAAAGAGGTCTTTGCAGTTTTTTTCTACATCCTTTGCCACAGGTTTCTTGTAATCTGCCTTCGCTTGCCTAACCTCCTCTGTGACTTGATTACAGACTTATTTATATCCACCATAGCCCTGTGTCATCTGATAATTTATATGCATCCCATGCATTTTTCTTCTCTGCCACGAGTCTCTTTAGTTTGTCTGATATCCATTTAGGCCTAAACCTTGAACAGTATTTCTTAGTAGGTATGAAAATCCTAGTAGTTTCTATGATTAATGCCTTGAATGCTTCCCATTTAGAATTTGCCAATAGTAATATCATCAGTTGGTCTCACTGTATTAGAATTCAAAAATTGTCTGAGACTACTGTTCATCTTTGTGGAAGCATTACCCTTCCCTTTATCCTTGATGGTAGTTACATCTTTAAATAAATCCCACATCAATACACTGTGATCACTGCCCCCTAGTCATTCTTTTATCTGCAGATTCTTAATGCATGAATAATCATTGCTGATAATCAGATCAAGGGTATTGCTCCCTCACGTTGCGGCTCCGGGTGCCAAGCATTATAGTGATCAAGCGATTTCCTGAGAGTGATTTCTAGAGCATTTTTCTCAAAGCTACAGTTTTATTCATTTGTAAGGTTTCTTACGTTCCCATTAATTAATTGTTAATTTAGTATAATGAACTGTAACTAAGTTACAGAAAGGAAAACCATCTTTCTGTTTTCCATTAAACTAACTTTTACACCGCTTGGTCACTCTAGGGGCTGCTCCTGCCTCCCCGTGGTGGGCCTGTAACCTGGGAGAAGGAATCCACTCTCCCAGAGCTGAAAGGAGCAAAGATAGAAAACAGTTCATTTTCACCTTTAGAGCCATCGAGCTCAAGACTAGAAAATGACTATTCTCAATCCTTAAGAGGAATTACCAGCATTTCTCATACTGCACTCTCTATCAGAGCTGCCTCTGAGTAAACTATCCACATTCCTCATGCAAAAATGAGTGCATCTGCTGCAGGTTCACCAAAAACAGTAAAGCTCCAATCTGGGGATCTTTTGGTAGAGACCATGGAATCCCAGCATTCTGAAAAGTTATTAAACATGACTACTTTTAGCGGGCAACCAATAAATGTTACTCCCCATGCCACCCTAAACTCCTTGAAGGGAGTAATCGCAGAATGGGACTTATTAACTGTATCAGAGGAGGAGATAGTTCAAGAGCTATGTGAACAAAAAGTCATCCAGGCAAGGAGAATTATGACTCTAAAAGATATTGTTCTTGTTTCCACTAGGAGCATAATTCTCACTTTCAGCTCTCCCATTCTACCATCATCTGCTAAAGCAGGCTATCTCCATTGTCATGTCCATCCTTATATCCGGAACATAGGTGCTACAAGTGCCAAAAATATGGACACTCCCAAACTGCATGTTGAGGTGAGGCAATATGTCCAAATTGTGGATTGAAGGAGCACAATCAAACTGAATGCACTGCTACCACTTCTCTTTGCCCAAACTGTAAGGGTAATCACCCAGCTTTCTCCAAAATATGCAAACTATGGAAGCAACAAAAAAAAATCCAGAAATATAAAGTTGAGAATAAAGTGACATATTCAGAGGTGAGAAGGAAAATACTGAAAACAGATCCAAAAGGTACATATGCAATGGCTGCTAAACAATTCCAGTCAATAGGCATACCAATAGATGTTACCGTTCCCCCAAATATGTCTATCGCTAATTGGGCATGTTCAAACAGTGTCCTTTACAACAAAAAACTGAACAAGCCTGTAATACCCCAATTTTCATTCCAGCCAATGTACCCCCAACAGCAAAACCAAAAGTGAAAGAAACCATGGTACTGAAACCACCAAATTCAACCAGAATGGATATTGACCAGCACAATGATTCAGATGATGCCATATTAGAACTTCATGTAATTGATGAGCTGGACATAACATGTCCCTACTTTCCAAAGAAAGACAAAGCAAAATTGGATCAATGCAAACAGTCGCAACAAAAAAACAGTCAGAAACAACAACAACCAACAAAACCGCTTAATGGAAAGAATCCTTCAATGGATTGTAGAGGCTTTTGCAGTATAAAAGACGATTTACATGATCTCATCCACCGCTACAATCCAGCAGGCATATCCTTATAGGAAACTTATTTAAATTCACAAGTGTGTCCTACCATAAAAAATTACACTATCTTTATAGAAATATTGGCTCGCCAGCCCGTAGAGGAGTGGCAATCCTTATAAGAAATGTGAGCATTGAAATTGACATCACTCTTACAATAGCATCTATATATATTCCTCCTAATTTCTCATTTTCTTCAGATGACCTGGAACATCAAAAACAGCTACCATCTTTTTTCTGCTTACTTGGAGACTTTAATGCTCATCACCCGATGTGGAGATTTCCAACAATTGACAAGAGAGGCAAGTTAATAGAATCCTTTCTTGATTCTTATCAACTTACCCTTTTGAACACTGGTGAACCTACATATATTAATTTTTTGACAGGATCCACAAGTGCACTAGACCTGCAATCTGTTATTCCTCCATATATAGTTTTATGGAATGGTCTGTTCTTGAAAATCCACTAAACAGTGATCACCTTCCGATTCTCTGCAAGTACGGGCAAACTCACTTTCAAATTTTGTAGGGCATACTGGAATGAATATGCTTGGAAATTTTGTAGGGCATACTGCAATGAATATGCATCTCGTGTCCAGGTAGATAATAAATTAATCCAATCCCAATCCATAGACAATGTCACAGAACATGTAACTAATTAAATATTACAAGCTGCTACCTCTGCAATACAAAATCTTTACTGGGGAAACAGAAACAGCAATAACTGGTGAAATCAAGATTGTATACACACACACACACACACACACACACACACACACACACACACACACACACACTAAACAGGATAAAAATAGAGCTTGGAATTTATTTCGTAAATATCCCACAACTTTTTTTTTTTTTTTATGAAAACCCCAAACACAAGAGATATTAGAACCTATAGTACTTGGTACTGTGCTTGGGTTGGAGGTTAAGAAGATGAAAGAAGATATTTGTTGATATTAGACTTGAACTTCTGTAGAATATAATTTTCAGGAAATACGTATGAAGGAAGGTTGTTCCAGAAAGCAGCAGTTGAATGAATAAACGAGGAAGATGAAAAGTTGGTTCTGTGAGTTTGAAGTTGAACAGTAAATGAATGTTGGCTGGTCGCAGCACGTGTTCGGACTGTTTTGAAAGAGAGAGCGGGAATAATAGAAGCCAATTCAGAATAACAGTGCCCATGGAAGTATCTGTAGAAAAGGCATGCAGAAGAAACAGTACGTCTATGAGACAGCGAGTGGAGAGAGAGAGACAGTTAGAGAGGAGTCATTAATTAACCTAACTCAATCTTCTGAATGGAATCTAGAAGCCTAAGAGAGATTTTGGGGGCACCACCCCAGATGTGGGAACAATATTCCATGGTAGGGCGGATTTGCGGTTTGAAAGAAAAGTAAGGCCTAGAGCGAAAGAAAACCAAGTTTTTTAGATGTAGAGGAAGCAGTATTTGTAATGTGCTTGTGCCAAGAGAGATTAGAAGTCAGGGTAATCCCCAAAAGAGATATATCATTTTGCCTAGAAATCGGAGTGTCACCAAAGATAAGCATAGGAGCAGAAGAATCCTTTTTGCGAGATATAAGACAAGACATTTAGAAGGGTTGAAATCAACTAAGTTGTCTTTGCCCCACTGGAGAATTACCTGGAGATTGGCATTTAAGGAACTGGTAGCAGATATTCAAGAAATTGAAGCTGATTGAGCAGGGCAAGGTTTCTCAAAGTGGAAAGTGGAATGCAATGTGCTATCATTGGCAAAACTATGGATAGGATTTCAGTCAATGGAAGAAGGTCATTAATATACAAGAGGAAAAGAGTGGGGGGAAAAACTGAACCTTCGGGGACACCAGCATTAATGGAGAAGTTAGAAGACAGAGAGCCATCTACCATTACCCTCAGTAAGCGATCAGAGAGAAAACTGGATAATAAATTACAAAAAACAGTTGCACAACCATAAGATGGAAGAAGCTTGTTTAGAAGACTTTTATGCCAAATAATCGAAAGCCTTTGAGATGTCAAGAGTAACTGCTTGTGTTTTACCGAACTTTTCCTTGGTGCCTCCCTAGCCAGGTGGGCAGGAACAGCAGTGCACACACTTCTTGATTAGACCGGGGTTTGAGTCCATGACCACCAAATATGGAGAATGCAGAAATTTCAGGGAATGACCACTGCATATCCCCGGAGCAATATGGCCTTAATTGCTAATGCTCCTAAATAACAAATAAACAACACAGAACTTTTCCATTGAATTTGTCCATAAATGGGTAACATAAGCCAGAATATCACCAGTGGATCGACACTGACGGAACCCATACTGGCGATTGTTGATCAGACGGAAGGTTTCTAGGTAGTTTAAGAGTTGGCAGTTAATTGATTTCTCCATTACTTTAGAAAGAGTAGAAGTAATTGAAATGGGATAATAATTGGATGGGAGGGATTTGTCACCCTTTTTAGGAACTGTCTGGATATGAGCAAATTTAGAAGCAGAAGGAAAAACACCTTTGGAATAAGAAAGTGCAAAAAGGCAGCAAAGAGCAGGAGTAAGTTCTGGAGCACAGGTTTTGAGAACAAGCGGAGAAATATCATCAGGACCTTGAGCTCTCGTAGCATCAAGATTCGTCAAAATATTCTTCTGACATCCTTTTGACAGAAGACCACAGGAGGCATTGAATGGAGTGTGTTGGGAATGGTGGGAGGTGTTTTACCAAGATCATTAGTACATGAGTTGGAAGAAAAATGGGATGCTAACAGGTTAGCTTTATCCTTGGCTGAAGTGACAACAGAACCATCTGGTTTTGACAGAGGTGGGAGTAAAGATGGGCAAAAGTTGCGTCCAATAGCTTTGGCAACAGACCAGAATGCTCGGCTACCATTAGGGCAAGAAGCAAGTTTTCTACTCTTAGCCTGTTCAAACTCTAGTTTGGACTGATTAATAACTGCTTTACAATTGTTGCGAGCTTTGGTGTAGGCAGAAAATGAAACTGAAGAATTAGAAAGAAGCCAATTACGATATGCAACATTCTTCTCTTGAACAACCTTAGTACATTTGTTGGAAAACCAAGGTTTAGATAAAGGACGAGATTTTAAAGTGGAGTGTGGAATAAAGGATTGCATTTCTTAAAGGATAATTTTACTGACACAATCTGAGCAAACATTGACATTAGAAGTTTTGAAACAGTAATCCGACCAAGAAAAGAAGAAAAGAAATCTTGCAGGTCATCCCATTTTGCATTCTTGTAATGCCAAGAAACCCAAGGCTCCATTGGAGAAGAGACAATCACAAGTTGTGATCTGAGGTGCCTAAAGGACCTCTCATTTCGACTGTGTACTTAGAAGGGTTGTTTGTCAGAAAAAGATCAAGCGTATTGGCTGTAAGGTTAGGATTGTCCGGTATTCTTGTAGGTAAATGAACAATTTGTGCAAAGGCATTAGTAATTGGAAAAGCCTCAGCATCTCGACCTGCTGGGTCAGTGTGAATAGAAAACGGAAGCCAGCTGGAGTTGTGAACATTAAAATCACCAAGGAAAACTACCTCACTGTTAGGAAAGTTGGACTGGAGAAAGTCAAGTTGCAAAGAGAGGAAGTCAAAGAACTCCAAGTGATTAGTGGAGTTGGGAGAACAGTAGAGACAACAGATGAATTTGACACACTGAGGTAGAGAGATTTTAAGCCAGAGAAGATCGAAGAGAGGAGATTCCAAATTACCAAGTCTCTGATAGGGAATATCGGAATGGACATATGCACAAGTACCACCTTTGAGGCGAAAGGAATCATACAGCGAATAATTTGTGCAACTGAGATTAGCAGTAGTTGAATCAACCGATAACTGAGATTCTGTCATAAAAAGCACATGGGGTTTGGCAGACTGAAAGTGGAAATGGACATCGTTGAGATTAGATTTGAGACCACGTATATTTGTGAAATGAACTAGGAAGTGTTTGGGAGGTTTAGATCTTTTCGCAGATTAGCTTATTCTATTAGTTTGACAATTCGTGGTGTAAAAAAAAAAAAAAAAAGTAAATTGCAGCCATTATCAACCCACTGCAGGATGGAAGCCTCCTCAACAATTCATGCTGAGGGAAATGGACCATAATCTGCCACGCTGGTCCAGTGCGGGTTGGCAGATCGACCGTATTTAGCAGTCAGGGGCTTGAACCCGGTTTACTCAAAGAGCGTGTGCCACTGCACTCCCGCTCCTGACCACTTGGCTACGGAGGCGTATTCAATAGTAAGAAAAAGTGTGGGGGGGGGACATGCTGTATGAAGTAATATAATTTTTGGATATGGCATACACACGGTAAGAATATACCCAGATCCTTGACATAACATGGCCTCGACAATGCCCCCCACATGCACACTACTCGGACTCCCTCCAGTCACTATCTGGCAGAGTAGAGGTAGCAATATGATCTGGAAGCCTCCTAAAGAGTTACGAATAGGTTCGATCTAGCGGCCGGCCTGCAAACACTGTTTTAGAGCTGTATCCTCAAAATGTAAGGAAGATTGGATCTCACTATGATGTTCATCATAACCTCAAAAGTGGCACCTCCGTAGCCAGGTGGAAGGAACAGCAGTGCGAAGCACACGCTTCTTGATTAGACCGGGGTTCAAGCCCGTCACCACCAAATACGGAGGATGTGGGAAGGTCAGGGAATGACCACCGCATATCCTGGAGCAATATGGCCTTAGTTGCTAATGCTCCTAAAAATCAAATAACAAACAACAACAACATAACCTCAAAAGTCATCAGTCATACTGCATGATGGAAGAGATGGGGAAGGGTTCTAATTAACTTTAAAAGACTGAAAGTCAAGTTCCACCAAATAAGAAAAAAAGCAAAGAAAGATGCCTTGATTAGCTTTTCCACAAGTATAAATAAAGACATGGACAGCAGAATTATCTGGAGGAAAATACAAATGCTTACTGGCAAATATGTTCAGTCCCCATCTACAATACTAAACTGGGAAGGGAAGGAGTTGTCATCACCGGGAGAAATAGTAAATGCCTTAGCGGAATCATTTTCCAGTATACAGCAATTAGCCACCTACAAACCAGCCTTTCAATGAATTAAAGAAACTGCATTGCAGCATAAGATTAATTTTTTCCAAGATAATTTCACACCCATATAATCAGCTATTCACATTAACAGAACTATAGAAATGCTCAATAAAACATCCAATAGTGCTGCTGGTCCAGTTGGGAAATGCTATATAATGTTAGAACAACTGAACAACAGAGCAAAAAGAATATTGCAACCGAATATTCTTAGAAAAGGCATACCCGATCTGCTGGTGTCACTCAATAGTTCTAGCCTTCCCAAAGCCCGGAAAGGATTATACCTTTCCACATAACTATAGGCCAATTTCACTGACTAATTGTTTAGGCAAAGTACTGGAAAAAAAAATGGTTCACAGGCAGTCAAGTGTGGTTCCTGAAAACTAACAACTTGCTAAATAACATAATGCCAAACAGCAGAAAAGATGCAAGCAGATGAGCAAAGGATACAAGGAGCAATTAACTGTAGATGCTGCAGTTATAGAGCAAGCCTACAAGAAGTGCCGCACCTGTACACAGCCTCATTCGATTACCACAAGGCCTTTGACTCTGTGCCTCATAGCTGGCTAATACAGACACTGAAGAGTTAAAAAATCAGACAGTGACAAACTTCCTAGAAGCAACTATGGTGAATTGTAGTACCACCATTAAAGTAGAGAACATCATAACAAGACTGATCCCCATCAGGAGAGGAATCATTCTGGGAGATACCCTGAGCCCACTGTGTCTCTGTCTAGCACTCAACCTGCTATCCACCATGCTCAACAGCAACAAGTATGGATATAACCTCAAAGAAAGAAGGAAAAACCTGTACACCCTCACCTGACTGATGTACATGGATGACATCAAGCTCTACATGGCAACCGAGAAGCAACTCCAGCTCACCAAAGATTTCAGCAATGATATCAGGATGGAATTTGGTCTAGACAGATGCAAGACCCACTGATTGGATCAGGAGAAATTTATCCGAAACTACCAACTGCATACTGGTAAAGAGATCGAAGCCATGAGAGAGGGAGAGACTTGCAAATACCTGGGGATGATGCAGGCTCAGCAGTTTAGGCACAAGGAAATCGAAGCCTGCCTGACCAAAAAATGGCATCATAGACTCAGAAGCCTGCTGAAAGCAAAGCTGAATGGAGGGAACACAGTTAAAGCCATAAACACCTATGCAGTCCCAGTACTAACATACTCTTTCGGGATCATAGATCGGACAAACACTGAGCTGGAGGATATCGTGAGAAAGACAAGGACAATGATGATCAAGAGCCTTCAACAACCAAAGTCAGCCGTGGAGAGACTGATAATGGTTCAGAAATAGAGAGGGAGGAAGGAAACTGATAGGCCTTATCAAGAAACAGAAAACAGCAATAGCTAATCCTAAGGATTACTTCCAGAAAAATGCAGCAGCACTCTACCAGAACATAAGGAAGATAAGGAAGCAGTACACCCCACTCAACATAAGCGAGGAGTTCCCTCCCACCCAGACATCACAAACAAAGCTAGAAAAATGTGCAAAGAAGACACTCCATGGGAGACACTACAATGACCTCCATCAAGGTCACATAGATAAAATGGCTTCCAACACATGGCTCATGAGTCGGATGCTCTTCCCTGAGACTGAAGAATTCATGCTCACCATCCAAGACCAGTTAATCAACACCAGAAACTATAGAAAATAGAAAAAAAAAAGGAGCCAGGAGTGTCAGATGATACATGTCGATGATGCCATCTGGCCTGAGAAATTATCCAACACATCACTGCAGGATGCAAGGTGATCACCCAGACTGGTTACACTTGTAGACATGATCAGGTAGCGAGGATAGTACATCAGCAACTCCGATCAACTGGTATTTGTCTGGGAAGCAAATACCAGTTGATCGAAGAAAGTGTACCGTATTACAAGTATGAACCCCAGGCAGTTCTTGAGACCCCTCCACAAGCTGTACTGGGATTGTGCCATAATAACAGACAAGACAAGAGAATCCCACATAACAGACCAGACATAATCCTTGTTGACAAGAAGGGAAAAGGCTACCTATCTGATTGACAAAGCGGTGCCCAACACCGGCAATCTCCAGAAAAGCCATGATGAAAAGATCAGGAAGTACATGAACCAAGGCAGGAGATGTAGCATGTGCAAGTAATGACCATCCTGATCATCATGTCAACCACTGGCATGACAAAGACCCTACATAACAGCCTAGCAGCAATAGGTCTCCCAGAGGACATCTACAAGGAACTCCAGAAAGTCGCAATCCGGAACACCTGTAGGGTAGTAAGAAAGTACCTTGGCCAACAGTAACACCAGACATAACAACCACCCTGTGTAATTGGTAGCAATACCTGTCACAGGGTGGAACTCCCCCAATCAGGGAAAATAATATAATAATAATAAAAATGAAATGCTGAGTATCATTATTTTCTCAAACTATTTCTGTTTAGAATTTTACGTGCATTTATAGTGATTTAGCGTTCATGTTATGAGATATACAAAACACATTAGAAAAAAATGCACATTTTTCTTGTGATGCTGATGTAGGTTGATCTAATGATAGTGACCTTTAGTTACCTTTCAGATCTTAAGATATTTTCTTATTATAGGCGTTTTTGGAGTCTTTTAATCCTCCTCTAGATCCATATGAACCATTTGCAATTCAGATATCCCTTTGTCTGGAATGGTAAGTTGACTGTTTAATTTTATGCTAATGTTAAATGTATTTTGATGTGATTATTAACCTTTTATACCAATTATACAATATATTTATTGATATTTAGTGGTTCCCTTTTTTCAGTTATATAATGAACTGTGTGCATCAGAAAATATATCCTCCAGTAAAAGAAAAGTGTTCTTTTGAGGATAAAGCTCTAACTGATAGACTGCAGGATTTGTACAATCTAGGGTTAACACCTGATCAACTAGGTCTTAGAAGCCACTTCTGTTGTCCTATGCCTAATGCAGTAAGTAATAATAAAATCCTCTCCTTTCTATTCCAAGACTCATCCAGTTTTCCACATATTTGATTGATCTTGATTGCACAATTTTTTGAGATAAAATAAAAAAAAATTTTAAATGTTATATGAACATGTACCCCATTCATTAAGCAACACAAAACTAAGAGAATTTAATGTTATGCTTGGTGTTGCTGAAATGTGGCTAAATGAAATTGCAGGAATTCAGCAAAAACCACAAACAGCAGAATTTTTGTGTTAAAATGTGGTTATTGCTACTTACCTACATTGAAATGCTTAATGTATTTGAAAGGCAACAAAGTATTTTTTTGGAAATGTGCAGTGCACTTTACAGCAGCAGCAACCATGTATTTAACTTTAAATTCTCATACCTCTGTAACGTATCTAAAGAGAATAAGATACGTGTTCATATAATATTTTTGACTCAAAATCACCCAATTATCAACCTTCTATTGGCTATTTCTCGGAACATCCTATATACATAGTGCAGAGAAATGTTAATAGAAACTCCAAGGTATCTAAATTCTCTCACTTTGTAATTATGTGGTTTGTGAAATGAACATGTCAAAATCAGCCTTAATTTGCCATTTTACAAACATTTTAATAGAATTAGAATTAATATATTCATGAATATAAAAATAAAAGAAAAACAACCAATTCTAAAAGAATTAAAATCATTTGAATTTATAATTAACAAGAACTACACCAAAAAATAAAAATTTAAAGGTAATTATTATTTAAAGTTTTCTACAATAAATGTTAAAGATTCATGTGAAATAGAGGATTAAGCAAAGAGTAAAAGGTACTCTTATAATTTTGAATTGTAAAAAATAAAAATTAGAAATTAATTTTGTTATGAAGGGAAAAAAAGTAGAAGCAGCACAAATGAGATTTTTAAGACTATTAGGCTTTACAGGACTAGACCACCAAAGAAATTTAGATATTCGTAAGAAATTAAAAGTAGATAACATAGTAAATGACATAAAACGGTATCAGAAAAAATGGATCAGCCACATAGAAAGAATTGAACCCAGACCGGATCCCAAAATTAGCCTTTAATTACAAGCCTACAGGCAAGAGAGATGTGGGTCAACCTAGACAACGATGGCGAGATCAAGACCACCTCCAAGAGCTACAATGGAACAGGCCTTAAAAGACCTAAGCCAGACCAAGTTCATGATGACGAGATCAAGACCACCTCCAAGAGCTACAATGGAACAGGTCTTAAAAGACCTAAGCCAGACCAAGTTCATGATGACGATGATGAATGGCAAAAAAAAAAATAAAATAAAATACATCACTACATTTTCATCAGTTAATACACTGGCCAACTTATATGTTTCAACATTAAAAACTTAACTCAAGAGCTTTACATTGTCTTAAAAAACAATCCAACTTCTGAACACTTTTTTTTATTTTAACTAACTGTTCTTAACAGTTACAAATCTGATCAAACTAGCATCATTGAAACCCATGCATTTCATTCATATTCAGTGCATTTTGGGCATTGGATTTTTTAGGTAATATGTGCACAGCTTCTTCATCATCATCTTCATTTATAACTTCATTATTATAATCTTCACTTTTGTCAAAATACTGAGTGATTTGTAGTCTTCTGATGATGTAGCCGTGTTGACAACAGTCATCCATGTGAACAGTCTTAATTCTTCCTGGAGGTCCATGTGTTTCTTTAATTCCTCACATTCATTCAGATGATGGCCAGATTCATCTTCTGGAAAAGGATCTACATCTTTGTGCCTTTGGCAAAGCAGTTTATTATGGCATTAGAAGAAATGCCATCCCGCACAATCACAGTGTTTGAAGGACATCTAACACATTCCATTTTTGGGGCAATGCTGTTTTACCTTCAAGGTGGTGGATGAAATAATGCATGAGGTGGGATCTCTAGGCTCTCTTAGAGTTATGAATAATAGCCTGATACAGTGGTCGCATGAGACTTTGTGGTATTTGGAGGTAGAAAGAGCAATCTAATATTTGACAGTGTTAGCACTCCAATAACATGTGCAGCACAGTGATCTAGTCATCGTAATTTTCCTTTCTTGCATGAGCATTTGTCTATCCAATTTTATAATACATGATTAAAAAATTTTATTGATTTTCAATCATATAATACATGATTGAAAAATATTATAAATGGCCAAAGATTAATTGATTTCTCAATCTATAATAATTTTAAAATAATGAATACAATATTTAAACATAAAAATGCACACAAATATACATTGTCTGCAAGAGGAACAAAATCTATTTTAGATTATACCTTGGCAAACAGCAAAGTAGGAAAATTCATACTCGACATGAGTTTTTAGAGGACATGAAATTGAATCAGACCATTTCTTAACTGTGACTACCCTGAGATTCCCTCCACCATGGCTGAGGCATAAAAAGGAACAACCATCTCAAGAATGTGTATATTAAGTAAGCTCCCTAAATTATCCCGAAACTCAGAAGAAATACCAACAAAAAATAGATAAAAAATTAACAAATCATCTTGCAGGAGTAATATAGAAGATAACTGGAGCCACCTTGGCAAAGCCTTAGAAGAATCAGCAGAGGCAGTACTGGGTGTGAGAAAATGAGCTACAACAATCAGCACTATAATTCAGGAGATAAGGAATGCATATAAAAAATGGATAACCACAAAAAAAAAAAAAGTAGAGGATGAAGTGGCATATAAATGAGAAAGAGCCACAGCCAAAAGAGAAACACGAAAAAGACAGAGATCAATGGAACAATTTTGTCACCAACTTAGAAAAAGACATTAATAAGCCACGTAGTAGAGTATACAAAGTGATAAGACAAATGAACAATAACCTCAAAATTAACACAATACCATTAGAAGATTGGCTCAAACTATTATAAGAATCTATGGACCACAGTTGATCCTCCCCTGACTAAAAAAACATCTAACAATAATATAATAGAAGCCTTCACAAACAAAGAACTGGAAACAGTGCTTAAAAACAGTAAAAATCAAAAATGTCCAGGCAATGATGGAATTAGCATAGAGCTCATCAAATACTCAGGAAAAAATTTTGAAATTAAGCTACTTGAACTGATGAATATCATTTTTGTGGGCACCAGACAGCTGGCGAAATGCTCTGGTAGTCCCAATTTCCAAAAAGGCAATATAAATGACTGCAATAACTACTGAGGAATCAGGCTCCTAAACTCAGGATATAAAATATACTCAAGCCTCTTAAAACTGAAACTTAGTAAATACTACAAAAACATCCTTGGAGAAGGACAAAACGGGTTCAGGAAGGAAAGATCATGTGCTGACGCTTATTCACACTCAAGTTCCTGATAGAAAAAAGAAGGGTTTAATTTGGAAACCCATCTCTTATTCATAGATTACAAAAAAGCCTTTGACAAGATGAATCGAACAAAATTATTTGAAATCTTAGAAGAAGAGAGTATACCAAACCACTTGATTGAGGCCATCCCCAATATCTATAAAAATAATAGAATAAAAATTAAGATTGAATCACAAACAACTGAATTGGAGACAATAAATACAGTGGTGACAAGGATGTGGACTGTCCCTGCTTCTATTCGACATATATATAAATCATATTATAAGAGAATGCAGGAAAATCTCCAAGGCAGGTATCAAAATTAGCTGCAAAGCAAGAATAGACAAGAATAGAAGTTTTGCTGACGACCAGGTCCTAATAGAAGACAATGAGAACTCATTGCAGAAAGCCATCTTCTCATTAAACAAAATAGCAAAATCATTTAATATGGAAATCTCATCTTCAAAGACAAAAGTGATGGCATTTAAAGAAGGGATCCAATAAGAAGCAAGATCTGTATTGACAATAATATCGAATAAGTTAACACTTTCAAATACCTAGGATACCACCTGTCATAAGAAAAAGATATTGAACAAAAAATAAATAATTACATAGGAATTACTAAAACTATAAATCATATTTTCAAATCTAATCTGGTGCATAAGAAAACAAGGACACGGATACATAACACCCTCGCTAGATCTATCCTAATCTATGGCTCTGAGGCATGGACAATGACAAAGGGGACAGGAGGAGGTTGACTAGTGCAGAAATGCATTTCATGAGCAGAATCGCAGGCTATACCAGACTTGACAGGAAAAGAAATCAACATCCTGTCAGAACTGCAGACAACCTCAGTACTGAATTATATAGACTCATACAGAAACAGATGGATACAACATGTAAAGAGAATGGAGAATGGATGTTATCCAAAAGAGATACTAAACTACAACTCCTTCCCTGGGATTTGCAGACCCCTGCAAAGATGGAGAGAGACCGTAACAGGCCACTAGGCCTAATACTGGACAGGAAGAAGAAAAATTTTACCAGTAATTCAAGCTGTTTTATTTGACTCTTACTCACTGGGTAGAGTGAAAAACATCTTAGCTGAGAAGATATGGTGACTTGACTAGGCAGTGAAGTGTTTTAGTGCCATCTGCCTTAGTACACAGCAGCACAGTCAGCCACTGTTTGCTCAATTTTTCCCATGCCATGCCAGATTTCACTACAGATCAAGTCTTTTATTAGGAAGCAAATTGTAAAACACTCCTGTTTCATCCTTGTTGAAAATGTCTTTTGTTTCATATGCACAAAGAATTAGTTGCACAGAGTAGTTGCTTCAGCCAGCCATATTGCTGCAATTATAACCATACCATGGCTCAGTGCGAAACATTCTTTTCTTGCAGTAGAGGGATCCTACTGCAATAAAATATTGGCAAACAGCAACATCCTACTGCAACGGGATATTGGCAAAGTTTATGCCACATCTGGTGAAACCATTCCAGTAGTTTTCTTCAAGATCATTATGCTTTGCATCATGTACATGTTTTCTTCATTTTAGTGCCATTCCAGTTTCAGAAATATCTATTTTTTTCCAGTTTTTAGCACCATTGATAACATTGGTAAAGGAATATTAAATTGCTTTGAAATTCTGTTTTTTGTGCTCCATCTTAACTTTTTTAATGAGTTTGAGTTTGTAACTCATTTTCACTTTGTATCTAGGTTGATTAGCAGTAATTTTCACCTTTGGCTGAAACCTGAATGTTTATTTCACTAAAAAATAAAAGTAGTTCAAATCATGAAACTCTCACTTGCACAGAATAACTCAATGTCAGAAGTACATGTGCTTGAATGGCCATGGTGTGATACAAACAGAAAACTTATTTATTTTATTATGCCAATGCTCACAGCTGCAACCTTGACAGTTAGGTATTGTGGCATGATCAGCATACTTTGTACTAATTGTACTGAAAAGTATAGTTACTTTTGTTACTTTTCAGTACAAATTAATGTTTGCATCAGTACCATGATGCAAACATTAAATTTGTAATATATATTAATCGTATTTTGTATTAAACAAATTTTTTAACATAAGAATACTTATTCTTTTCAAAAGGGAATGAGATCTACTTTGTATAAACCAATATTGTATTAACAAGGTTTTCCTGTATATATTCAAAAAAATTCCTGGAATAATATTTAATTCCTCTTTTTGATTCCATAAACTGAGCAAATATGCTCACATTTAGGAAATATTTTCTTTATAATTACTGCCTTTGTTCGGTATTAGTTTTGCCAGAGATTACGAAGTTGTTTTTGTAACTTGATACAACCTGGAAGGTTTAAGTGGTCAGGATCAATGAAAGACTTAGTTGTGTTTCATTGGCCCTCACTGTATATTTTCTCTGGCAATTTTATGTAGCATTACATAATTAAAAATCCTAAATAACTGTTTTAATTATTTAATGTAGCATTAATAATTAAAAACATAGTCAAAACCCGCCAATGAAAAGTGGTACTGTAATTTATTCCAGCAGTCAGTCACTCTGACTAAAGGAAAATTTTTAAACATCTATTCTACAGTTATCCTCTCTGTTTAAATTTATGTCTCCTTGTATGCAAATGACTAATTGTAAAGCTGAGTTTGTATGGGTGTGAACCCATAATTGTGACTCATGAGTCATAGCTCACCAACCAAGTAAATGGAGAATTCATAGACCATAATTATGAATGCCCCTTCCATGAAATTCTCACAACTGGCTTGTCCTCTGTGAAACCATGTTTGATATTTTCACCTTTGAAATGGAGTAAGTGTGCACTGAATTTTTAGTTTCAGCAATTAACAAAAACAGGCATGTTTAAACATGAGTGATGATCCACAACAGAATTAAATATTAAAGCTTTTGAACCAGAACAATTTAGCAGAGCTCATACACAGGCTACGATTGCTCAGATTTTTGAGCAGTCATGGCCTGTGGATGAGAAAAATTTTGGATCCTTAGATTATTTGGAATTATTTTAACTTTGGAATTTATTGTGGAGTAGAAGAAGAAGAACTCTTTTATTGCATACAAAATGCACATGCCGTACACATACCCTTCACGGCTACAAGCCAGGGGTTTACAGTAAAGTCTAATACAAGGTTACAAAGGCTAATACAATATTACAGTAAAGGCTAATACAATGTAATAAACAAGGATGAGATAGGAGAAAAAAAATATTATTACTAATTATACAAGTGTAGGAAAGCAAATGAAAAATTTACATATGAACATATATACACACGACAGCATGTTATCATGTTTAATTATTCTACAGGGAGCAGTTCTTTTACAGTGCTGGAGTCATCTGAGCAGACGCAGAAAGTTGAAACAATGTAGTGGGAGATCCATGTGAGTGATGGACAGGTCCTTGGGAGCAGGTTCTAATGTCCTGTGACGTGGACCTGAGAAGGAAGTGGATGGAGTGAGTTCTGCCTGTATTTTTTATCCAATGCGAACTTGTAGAGGTCACCATCCAAGGAGTATATGCACTGCAGCATTTGCACAGGTAAGAACCGATCGGATAACATTAACCGGTTTGGGGTGGCCTGAAGGACTGGATTGGCCCGAAGGCTTGGGACTGGGATCCTCCAACCGCAGTTAGCCCAGAAGTCTGGCTCCAAAATAATGCCAACCATCATTTTTACAGCAAAGACAAGTCTTCTCTCATGGATAATGGCAGGAAGACATCTAATGTTTAGAGATGCTGCCATCTGGGTGGTCCTTGGTGCAGGGGGAAGCCGGAATTTCCATATGGCCCACTTCAATAGCCAAAATTCGCCTGCAAAAATCCGTCTTAGATGCATTGTGGCAGTGCTCCATAAAGAATGACCGGATAGACATATCTTAATATACCTGCACCCATCAGCCTGGTCATGGACATGCATAAGTTGTTGCTTAAGCATCCACTGGCGTCGACAGAATTTTTTTTGCAGGTGGTCTATGTATGGTAGAAAGGAGAGCTTCTGCCCAAAAATAACGGCCAGATCGGTGTGTTGCTGAACAGCAGAAATCGTGGATCCTCTTATATTGGGTTGCACCATTGTTGGGTTCCGTTTGAGTGAGAAAGTCAACTGTTTCAACTTCTCAGGATTGATGTGAAGGCTGAAACTGGAGAGGAAGGCCTTGAGGTTCTGGATTTTCTGTACGATTAAGACATTTGTGTAGTCAGCAGTGTCTCCAGGGTTGATAGCAGTGAACAGCTTTATATCATCAGCGAAGGTGATAATATCAGTTCGGCCCATCACGAAAGGCAGAAGAACAAAATACCAGAGAGGACCCCACCTTGTGGGACTCCAGTTGTAATAGTTCTGGTGTAGCGCCGATTGGCATCGCAAACAATAATAGTCCTGTTCTCAAGCATTGTCTGAATGAAACAGAGCACGTTTCTGCCAATGAGGTAATACTCGCGTAATAGCCTTACCAAAGCGTGAATGGATACGGAATCAAATGCTGCCTGGACGTCGATATAAGTAACAGTGATTTCCGAACCATTCTCAAATACCTCGGGATCTTGCTAGTGGTGGTGACTAGATTTGTAGCGGTGGATCTTGACCAGGTGGCATAGTGGATCTGCAGTGGCTGATGTGGCATTATTTGGGTGGTTAACATTTTCAGAAGAGATTTCTCAAATATCTTTAATAGGCTTGATGCAGAAGTGACTGGGCTGAGAAGCAGAGCATATTTTTGGCAGCGGTCTTACTAGATAAACATGCCACATAGGAGAGAAGAACTTTTGATGAAAGATTTTGTTGAATAACGACAGAATGGGATCAACAATAAATGTACTCAGGCATTTCAGCATAAATTGTGGAATCCAGTCAGTGCTGGATGCGGCCGTACGTTCTAAACTATTTATTGCATCAATCAGTTGATATTTGGTGAGTTGAAATGAATTTAAGGGGTCGGTTGAAATTGGATTGATTGGTAATTCCATTGGTGTAGTGAATTCTGGCTGAGCCACAAACCTAGTTATGTAGTAGTAGTAGTAGTGGCATGTGATGCAAGAAAGCAAGTGTATGAGCTTATGCAGCATCAGCCAAAAAAAAAAAAAATCATACCATTCCCTCCAAATGCCTGTCCAGTTCCTCCTTAAATGTATTCAACCTATCAACTTCCACAACGACAGATGGAAGTTTGTTCCAGCAATTAACCACCCGCTGGCTAAAGGCAAATTTCCGCACATCTATTCTACATCTGTCCTTTCTTAATTTGAATTTATGTCCCCTTAGGTTCATAATCTGAACAAGTGGAAGGATCCCCATCAGAATTCAGCGTGCTCAACCCATTCAAGGCCTTATACACCTCAATCAGATCACCGCGCAGGTGCCTAGTCTCCAGCCACTGCAATTTGCAGAACTTAAGCCTCTCTTGGTAAGAGGATCCCTTCATTCCCCTCACCAATCTTGTTGGCCTTCACTGTACACGCTCAAGTAAATCTACATCCTTCCTAAAATGAGGCCTCCAGACCTGTACGCAGTACTCAAGGCGTGGCCTGAAAATCACCTCCTTCTCCCTGGTAGCAAAATTCCTATATTTCATTGAAAAAACCCCATGATCTGCCCTGGCAGCATGTGTGCATTGCTCAGGAAACTTCATATCTGACTGCACAATTACTCCCAGGTCTTTTTTCATTTTCTACCACCTTAAGTGTAGTACCACACAGTTGGTGCATTCCTCTGGGGTTACTTCTACCCATATGCAGTACTTTGCATTTGTCAAGGTTAAACTTCAGTGCCGACCGGGCTAGCCAGGTGGGTAAAGTGCCTGCCTGGCAACCCAAAGGTCGCGGGTTTGAATCCCGCCTCAGGCTTGGATCGAAGTACTGCAAAAACCTTGGGAGGTGCACTATGGCCACAGAAGCCGATGCGCCAACAACTACCAAAAAAAAAAAAAAAAAAGTTGAACTTCAGTTGCCACTTCTTAGCCCATCTGCCCAAATTATCTAGATCCTGTTGTAGTAGCACACTGCCATTACTGTTATTAATTTGTATCATCTGCAAACTTCGACATTAAGCCTGAAATATCATTGATAAATATACAAAACAACAGTGGACCCAACACCGACCCTGTGGGACTCCACTAATAACATTAGTCCACGAAGAGTAGCACCCATTGATTACCATCCTCTGTCTTCTCCCACTTAACCATCCTTTTATCCATTGTAGCAACTTACCCTTAATACCATTCTGCTCCAATTTGTACAATAGTCTTCCATGCGCAACAGTTTCAAAATCTTTCCTAAAATCCAAATATATGATATCAAAATTATTTTTTGTATCCAGTTCCTTTGTAACCACATCATAATATCCTATCAACTTTGTCAGACAAGACTTTCCTTTAACAAACCCATGCTGTGTCTGATTTATTGCTGCAGTCTTGTCTAGATGATTCTGCAATGCATCTTTAACCAGTGACTCCATTATTTTACCTGGAACAGAAGTTAAACTAACTGGTCTGTAATTACTCGTGTCACTCTTCAATCCTCCTTTGTGAATTGGGGATACATTTGCACATCTCCAGTCCGTGGGAACCTCCCCTGAGTCCAATGATGTGGTGGAGCCAACTGCTCAGATTGAGTGAGCGGATGGCGTCCTCTGATTTGCTTCTATGGAAGGGCTTCACTTTGTTTATGGTAGCCTCTAGGTGAAGTTTTATTGCCTACCTCTTATTCCTAATAAAAAGAGCCCTAGCTTAGGAGATTGCAGTTCTGTCCGAGGGTGAGCTGGAGTTTTTCCACCACTTGTGCATGTTCTGTTTGACGTGGAAGCTTTCAGAGACTTTTGGACTCCACCAGGCCCTTGAATGCTCTGTAGTGGTTAGCTTCTTTGTTGCAGCATAGAGAGAGAGATAGTGGCTATCCATCTATCGAGGTATTTGGACGCTGTAATTGTTTTGGCTGTGACTTTCCTTCTGCCAGAAGTGATGGGCATTTCTGTTTGCACAGAGAGTATGATGGGGTTATGATCAGACTGTATGTTGCTTGTCGGGTTTTGATTAGCTACACAATTTGCTGATGCGGACGCGAGGTCCAATCTGCTTTCACCCCTCATGGGTGGTGTGCTCACCAGTTTAAGACCTAATATGTCTAGATGCTGACTCAGTCTTCTCTTGAGGCTCCCCAGCGTATTTGGGAGATTGAAATCCCCACACACGATATGCTTCAGTGATGAATGGAGATGGTTAATCAGCCAATTGAGGAGTTCATCAACTACTTGTGCGTCTGGAACTGGTGGGATATACACTGCGACAATGTCAAGAGAAAAATTCTGGCTGTTATTGTTTTTAGGTTTTAGTGTGACTAGAACTGCCTTGAAAGAATCTGACTGGCTTGATACTGAGTGGAGGATAGAAAATACCTGCTCATTGAACAAAATTTCTACTCCTCCTCCCCTGCGGTTTTCTCTAGACGTACACACCATCTGATATCTTGCAGGCCAAGTAGAAGAAAGTGTTTCTTCACTGGGATCAAGCCATGTTTCTGCGAAGCAAACCACATCCATCGAACTGGACAGCAAGAGCTCTTCAACTTTATTCAATTTGTTCCTCATGGATTGCACATTTTGAAATAGGAGTTGGAATGAAGCTGGTCTCCTGACCTTTTTTTTTTTTTTTTTTTTTATGAAAACCCCAAACACGAAAGGTATCAAAACCTATAGTACTTAGTACCGTGCATGGGTTGAAGGAGAAGTATAGGGTGAGGGGGGGGGGGTGTGCTGGAAACTGCTCTAGAGACTAAACATGGGTTTCACCACTTCAAGCCCCCAATAAGCAAAGTGGTGGTATTTCACCAGTTGATGAGAGTCATCTACCATGACGAGGGATGTAAACTGTCTGGTCTATCTGTGATGCGTTGCTGGTTTTCGATATGTTGAAACCATGACAGGGATCGTAAAAGTTTGAGATAGAGATGACGGAGATTTTGACTAGTTTTCAATCACCGTTGAGAGTCCCTTTTCCGTAGGTATGTTAAGGGCAAAATATGGAATTATCTTTTTGCTATGGCCAATCCCATGTAGAGCAGTTCGGTTGTTAGTTGGGAATAGAAATACATTGTCTAGTCAGAGTCTGAACTGTTGTGGACACCTCTCAGGGGTATTTGAGGGTATTGCTTCTTTTCTGCTTCGTGTTTCATAAAATGGCCTGATGATGGTGCCGAGGGGCCATTTGATACATGTTCCAATCCTTTCAAACTGTCTTCTGTCATGGAATCATACTTCTGTCAAGTATGATGCCCTGTAGCCGAGTGGTCAGTAGTGGGTGTGCAGTAGCACATGCTCTTTGAGTAGACTGGGGTTCAAACCCCTGACTGCTAAATATGGTCGATCTGCCAACTCGCACTGGACAACATGGCAGATTATGGTCCATTTCCCTCGACATGAATTGTCGAGGAGGCTTCCATTCTGTAGTGGGTTGATAATGGCTGCAGTTGATAATGGTTTACCTTTATAACACAGGTGTTGAATCATTTTGATTCATTGATTTTTTTGATTCTTGATTTTTTTATAATACAGTCCATTACGGTTATTTGGGACACATTGGGACTAGTGCATTTTGGCCGGGACTAGCGGCTGCCCCAATTATCCGAAGTTTCACCTAAATAGTTAAAAATACAATGTAATTCCCCCCCATTACAATTGGTTCATTGTACAATCAAATCACGTTACGACGAACTCAACATAGTAAAGTACTGTTTACTATACGATGTGCAGTAAGTGCTGGTCATTGTGATCACGTTTGTGAATTGAATTTTAATTCTATTAAACAGGGATTCTAATTAGCAAAAATAAGAGGAATATTATCCACAGGCTATAAAAGCAAAGATATATTAAGCACAAATTTATCCTTTATTACCTTACCAATTAAAAAATTAAATGATACGTGAAAATTGGAAGAATGTACGTGATAATCGGAATAATTAATACGTACTGTAATATGTACATTCGAACTAGTTGACATTTCTGTTCACTGACATTTGTGGGTGGGGGTTAAAATTTAAAATAGTAAAAAGATAAGCAATCAATAACAACGAACATGGCACACACAAATTGCAAGTAACACGATATGTCAAGTGAGAACGGAGTAACGAGTTACAAAGCTTTAAAAATAGGAATGAAGAGAAGATTCTGAAAATATAATTTTTTTATATGATTGAAGATTTCATGGAAATGTAAACACATTTTACCATAATAACCCACAGAATTCCAGTTGTCGGTATTATCGCAAATTCAGTAAGATCGAATTTACTGTCTGTTTATGATAGATTTCACTAACAGAAAAGCCCAATAAACAGGTGACTGCTAATTGTTTTTATTGTTTTATGGTTGTGACCTCCAGAATTTTGACTGAACCACGTGGTACTGTTGGAGACAATCGTAGAGTAATCTCCAGTGCTTCGGTCTCCTGCCCCGATTAAACAGCATGCTGTCCCAATTAAGCGAAGTAAACCCTGGCTATTTTCTTGATTGGTTTCTGTTTTTTAAGATTTGCCCCAAATAAACGGCTGCCCCGATTAACCGGTGGCCCAAATAACCGGAATCCACTGTATAAGCAAATTTGGAGCCCCTACTCTAACTGGGGCCCAGGGCCGCATTGAGAGAGAGAGAGAGAGAGAGAGAGAGAGAGAGAGAGAGAGAGAGAGAGAGAGAGAGAGAGAGAGAGAGAGAGAGATTATTCATATTGCAATGACCATGATATCTAAACACATCTGATAATTTTATTCATACTGAATGCAAAACTTTAAATATATTGTTTCCTTCATATAAATTATAATCTCATCAAAAACCTAAATTGCTATTGCTTTTTCTAATTCACCTCAGAAGCTGCAGAATTTATACAAACTGTATTATCTGGCATAGTCGCACCACCTTATTTCACCACTCCCATACTTCGTTAATGTAATAAATTTGTTTTGTAAAGCTTGAATTCATTTGAACTAAAAAAAAAAAAAAAAAAAATCGTGAAGCAATGAACTTTGGGTTACTTTTTGTCCCTTGGGTGTTCCTGTATAACACTTGACCTACTCTACTTTATTAAATGCAGCAGTCCCAACATGATCAGCCAACTGCAGAGAGAATCAGTAACTGCTTATGTGCAGTTTGTAGTTTTTAAAGAACTACAACTTTGTTAATCTTGTTTTGTAAATAAAATAGGTATGCTTATGCATACTTATTTTATTAAACGAAGCAGTGGTCAAGCACAGGGTACATTAAAACATATGCTTGAGTGACTATGGTTCAAGTCTACATGACTACTAAATATGGTGCTGTTCTCGTATTCTCTCTGCTTCATGATCTCATCTGATCCTGTGTGCTCATTCCAGAGTATAAAGAGAAAATTTATTTATTTTATTTTTTCAACAACAGTTTCTGTCCACATAACCATGCATTGATATGTATTTCATGTTTTTTTTTTTTTTTTTAATATTTTATCATCTGAACAGATGGTAGAATTGGCTTCCCTTGATTCAAGATCCAGTCCTACAGAAAAATTAACCTGTTTGAAGACTACTCTTGTAAGTATTATTCATAAATAATTTATTGGGCACTGATTTTTTTTGTGCATCCATTTCAAGAGTCCCTTATATTTTCATTATTTATTAGGAACTCCTCTCAGATGATATTCGACAGTCACTCCAAGAATCTGGAGATCTGTTTCACCAAAAGTCAGGTAAATCTTTTATATACTGTTAAGTTTTATGACTAATTTTTTTAAATAACACATTTATTTTATTTTCTGTGTAATCATATACAGTGCAACATCATTATAATGTACCTCTTCATACCGCAATTTCAGATATAACGCAGGTATGATCATGTGTCCCAAAACAAATTATGAAAAAAGATGGTATGTTCAGAGAACTAGCAATTTCATATTGGAAACTGGAAAAAGTGAATACTATATATATTCGTATCTGATGATACGAATATATATTCGTATCTGTCCAAAAATTGGCTAATTAGCCACACATTCAGTCTTTCCTCATATGGCCAACTTTTTTTTTCAATTTCATCAAGCACACTCCCATCTCTGGATCTTTTCAAGAAGCTTGAAGTTTGTCTTCAGGTGCAGTCTCTATACTTGGACACAGTACTCCAAGTGCAATCTCACTATTACCTCATATGCTGGGACTGTGATCCCCCCAATCTCTACAAGTAAATGTTCTTCAAGTCATTAACATGAAACCATGGGTCCTCCTTGCCACCTGGAGAACCATGTCTGCCTGGATAGCAACAGCCAAATCTCTCTCTTTCTCTCTGCTGTCTTTAACTCAACCCCTCCTAATGTATATGATGGGAGTATATGATGAGAGCCTTGTCGATCAATTTGGCCCTGGAAAGATTGTGCAAGGCTCAAGGGGTAGAATTTTTTTCAGCCAGGACTGTACTTGTTAACAGGAGAGATTGCTTCTACAGGGATGGGATGCACTTAAATAGAAAGGGTGCAAGAATATTTGCTGATGCTATCGAGGCAGTGTTAGGTGGGTCAGAAAACTGCTAGCTTGGGGGGAGACAAAGACGAATAGATTAACAGTAGCCACTGGCAGAGGTGAAAGAGGTTCTTCCACTGCTTCTATTGGAATGAGCAGAAGCCTGAAAAACAAGATGCAGGATATTTCAGAGACTGCCGGGAGTCATTGCAGTACAAGTAAACACATGGGTTGTGTTAGGGTAGCTAAGAAAAGAAATAGGTGCATGTATACTTGCGTGTACACCAATGCTAGGAGTTTAGTAAATAAATTTGATGAATTTGAGGTATTGCTCAAAACATCAAAGGCAGATATTGTTGGGATATCAGAAACGTGGTGTCACACAGATATAAGGAATGCAGAACTGGAATTTGGGGAGTACAACATCTACAGAAAGGATAGACTGGATAGGAAGGGAGGAGGGGTTATGCTATTAGTTAAGAAATACATAAAATCCAAGGAAGTGAAGCCAGTAGACATCGCTGGACAGTGCAGTGTCAAGTCAGTTTGGTGTGACATAAGCATTGAGAGATCAAAATTGAGAGTAGAAGTGTGCTATAGACCTAATGACTCTGATGAGTATAATAAGAAACTGTACAGGGAAATAGAGTGGGCCAGTAAATCAGAGAGTCTTATAATAGGAGATTTTAATTTCCCAGATATTGACTGGAATTTGGGGGCTGGTCACTCACACACTAGCAAGGCTTTTTGTGGATTTATTGGATGATTATTTTCTACATCAGCATGTTCGGGAGGCAACTAGAGGGAGGAATACTCTTGATTTGATTATCAGCAGTGATTCTTCATGCATTAAGAATCTGCAGATAAATGAACCACTAGGTGGCAGTGATCACAGTGTGCTGAAGTGGGATTTACTCAAAGAGGTAACTACCATTAGGGGTAAAGGGAAGGGTTATTGCTTTCGTAAAGGTGATTATGATGGACTGAGACAGTATTTAAATTCTATACAGTGGGACCAACTGATGATGTTACCAACAGCAAATGCAAAATGGGAAGCATTCAAAGAACTTATCTTGGAAGCTACTAGGCTTTACATACCAACTAAGAAATATTGTTCAAGGTTTCGGCCTAAATGGATGTCAGATGAACTGATGAGACATATGGCAGAGAAGAAACATGCATGGGATACATACAAATTAGCACATGACACAGAAGCCTATGATAGATACAAGTTGATCTGTAACCAAGTTACAGAGGAGGTTAGGCAGGCGAAGGCAGATTACGAGAAATCTTTGGCAAGGGATGCAAAGAAAAACAGCAAAGAGTTCTTTACTTATGTAAACTCTAGAAGGAAGGGGATGAATCAGATTGGTCCACTTGATATTGATGGGGCAAGTGTTGATGATCCTGCTCAGGTAGCTAACAAACTAAATGAATATTTTGCATCGACATTCACGCATGAGGAGTTATTTAGCGAGGGGAAAGCCAGAGGTGTATTCAACTCTAGCAGTAAGCTAGAGAATCTTGTAATAACTGAGAGTGAAGTGGAGGAGAAATTGTTGAAGATAAACACAAGAAAGGCACCCGGGGTGGATGGGATCTATCCAGTTATATTAAAGGAGGCAGCAAAGGAAGTAAGCAAACCCTTAGCCATAATTATGAGAGCTTCCTTGGACTAAGGGGAGGTACCCACAGACTGGAATGTGCAAATGTGACCCCAATTCACAAAGGAGGATCAAAGGCTGACACAAGTAATTATAGACCTGTGAGTTTAACTTCTGTTCCAGGAAAATTAATGGAGGCACTAGTTAAAGAAGCACTGCAGGATCATTTAGACAAGACTTCAGCTATAGCTCGGACACAGCATGGTTTTGTTAAGGGGAAGTGATGCCTGACAAATTTGATTGTATACTATGATGCAGTCACAAAGGAACTGGATGCAGGGAATAACTTTGATATTATATACTTGGATCTTAGAAAGGCTTTTGATACTGTCGCACATGGAAGACCGCTGCACAAATTGGAGCAGTGTGGCATTGGAGGCAAATTGCTGCTGTGGATAAAGGGGTGGCTGAGGGGGAGAAGACAGAGAGTGGTAATCAATGGACACTGCTCATCGTGGACTAATGCTCAGTGTTGAGTCCATTATTGTTTTCTGTATTCATAAATGATATTGATGAGGGTATATCAAGCTTAATGTCGAAACTTGCAGACGATACAAAGGTAGGCAGGGTTGTCAAGGACACTACTGACACTATGCTGCTGCAACAGGATCTGGAAAAGTTGAGCAGATGGGCTGAGAGGTGGCAAATGAAGTTTAACATTGACAAATGTAAAGTACTACACATGGGAAACAGCAACCCCAGAGCAACGTATCAACTCTGTGGTGCTACACTGACAGTGGTAGAGAATGAAAGGGACCTGGGGGTGGTTGTGCAGGCAGATATGAAGTTCTCTGAGCAGTGCAGATGGGCTGCAAGAGTAGCTCATGGTGTATTGTCAATGATATATAGGAATTTTTCTAGCAGGAATAAGGAGATGATTATTCCCTGGTATAAGGCAATGGTCAGGCCACACCTAGAGTACTGTATACAAGTCTGGAGGCCTCATTTCAAGAAGGATGTAGAGCTGCTGGAACGAGTACAGAGAAGGGCAACAAGATTAGTAAATGGAACAAAGGGGTGCTCTGACGAAGAAAGGCTTAAGTTTTGCAAATTACAGTGTCTGGAGACTAGGCACCAGCGAGGTGATCTGATAGAGGTGTATAAAGCCTTGAATGGTTTGAGCATGCTCAATGCTGATGGGATTCTTCCTCTCCCTCAGAAAAAATTCTTCCTCTCACTCAGAGAGGGCATAAACTCAAATTGAGGAAAGACAAATGTAGGATAGACGTGCGGAAATTTGCCTTTAGCCAGCGGGTGGTTGGTTGGTGGAACAGACTTCCATCACTTGTCGTGGAAGTTGATAGCCTAAATAAGTTTAAGGCTCAGCTGGACAGATATTTTGAACGAACAGAGGGGTGAAGTGGAAGTGGTTTTTTTTTTTTTGGCTGATGCTGCATAAGCTTGCTTTCTTGCATCAAATGCCTCTACTAATGCTAATGTATAAATTATTTTGAGATTGTTATTTCTCAAGTGTAAAAACTTTCACTTTCACTTTGGAGCATTAAGGCATAGCTGCCACTTTTCTAATCATCCATGAAGCCTACTCAAGTTATTCAGAAGGAATGCTGCTTGACATTATTCACTGCCGCTCTTCTTATCTTGATATCATCTGGAAATTTAGGTGTCATTCCCTGTATCATTTTGTCAGTGGCATGTAAAAAAATAAATCAGAAACAACAGCAGTCCTGACAGCTCCTTGAGGGACCTGACTTCACTAACCCATTCTGAAGAGTAACCATTAATCACAACTCCTTTGGCCTGGAGCCATCACACAATCCATCTAAGGATCTTACCCCTGATACTGCCAGTTAAATTCTGTCAGTCAGCTAGATGATTTTGTAATAACTGAGAGGAAAGTGGAGGAGAAATTGTTGAAGATAAACAAAAAAAAGCACCCGGTGTGGATGGGATCTATCTAGTTATATTAAAGGAGGCAGCAAAGGAAGTAAGCAAACCGTTAGCCATAATTATGAGAGCTTGTTTGGACTCAGGGTAGGTACCCATGGACTGGAGATGTGCAAATGTGACTCCAATTCACAAAGGAGGATCAAAGGGTGACACAATTAATTATTGACCTGTTACTTTAACTTCCGTTCCAGGAAAATTAATGGAGGCACTGGTTCAAGAGCCACTGCAGGATCATCTACACAAGACTTCAGTTATAGCTAGGACACAGCATGGTTTCATTAAGGAAGTCTTGCCTGATAAATTTGATTGGATACTATATCTGGTCACAAAGAAACTGGATGCAGGGAATAACTTTGATATCATATATTTTGATTTTAGAAAGGCTTTTGATACTATTGCACATGGAAGACTGCTGAAAAAATTGGAGCAGTGTGGCATTGGAGGCAAATTGCTGCTATGGATAAAGGGATGGTTGAGTGGTAGAAGACAGAGAGTGGTAATCAATGGACACTGCTCATCGTGGACTAATGCTATTAGTGGAGTCCCTCAGGGTTCAGTGTTGGGTCCATTGTTGTTTTCTGTATTTATAAATAATATTGATGATGGTATATCAAGCTTAATGTCCAAGTTTGCAGACGATACAAAGGTTGGCAGGGCTGTTAAGGACACTACTGACACTATTCTGCTGCAATAGGATCTGGAAAGGTTGAGCAGATGGGCTGAGAGGTGGCAAATGAAGTTTAACCCTGACAAATGTAAAGTACTGCATATGGGTAGCAGTAACCCCAGAGTAATGTATCAAATCTGTGGTACTACACTGACAGTGGTAGAGGATGAAAAGGTCCTGGGAGTAATTTTGCAGGCAGATATGAAGTTTTCTGAGCAGTGCAAACAGTCTGCAAGAGTAGCTCATAGTGTCTTGTCAATGATATACAGGAATTTTTCTAGCAGGGATAAGGAGGTGATTATCCCCGTGTATAAGGCAGTGGTCAGGCCACACCTTGAGTACTGTATACAGGTCTGGAGGCCTCATTTTAAGAAGGATGTAGAGCTGTTGTAACAAGTAAAGAGAAGGGCAACAAGATTAGTGAATGGAACAAAGGGTTACTCTTACGAAGAAAGGCTTAAATTTTGCAAATTACAGTGTCTGTAGATGAGGCACCTGCGAGGTGATCTGATTGAGGTGTATAAAGTCTCAAATGGTTTGAGCATGCTCAATGCTGATGGTATTCTTCCTCTTGTTCAGAATAATCATCTGAGACGGCATAAATTAAAATTGAGGAAAGACAGATGTAGGATAGATGTGTGGAAGTTTGCCTTTAACCAGGGGGTAGTTAGTTGGTGGAACAGACTTCCATCCTTTGTTGTCAAAGTCAATAGCCTAAATAAATTTAAGGCTGAGCTGGACAGGTATTTGGAATGAATGGAGGGGTGAAATGGGAGCGGTTTTTTTTTTTTTTTTTTTTTGGCTGATGCTGCATAAGCTTGCTTTCTTGCATCATATGCCTCTAGCTAATGTTAATGCTATTGAACCATAATCTAGATGTGACCTGGTTAGCGAATGATATACAAATGCAGGAGAATGTATCTATCTGCATCCCCATGCTGTGGCAGAGATGGCTGTGAGTATATTGAGTTTTTTCAAGCAGCGAGTTCTGAGAAAAGTTATGTGCAGGGCAAAATTTAGTTTAGTATCTAATATTAAACCTAAAAAGCAGATATTGCTGGCAAGAGGGATTGGTTGGTTTTTGTAATTTAAGTTCAGGCTCTGCATGTAATCTGTGCTTTTTACAGAAATGAACTGCAGATGTCTTTTGCTTTGGACAGGCAATAACCATTTTGTACAGTCCATGTTTCTAACTTATTTATGGAAAGTGATCACTGTCTCTCTATGCTGTTAATGGTTGGTGAATGGCAGGATATAGCAAGATCGTCGGCATACATATATATATTTCTAAAGTTTTGGGAAGCAACTGCATGAAGGACATGCTGCTAGCAGTGCGCACAGCTGTTTAATATATCTGATGGCTCAAAATCAGATGCTGCTGTAGGTGTTGCAGCAGTCTTTCCCTCATTTACAGTATCTGTATCTCTCCCAGCCGAATAACTGAATGTAGCAGTTATACTGCAGAACTTTTTGCAATCCATCTACCTATAGACAATATCAATATCTGTCTCAGCACTAATAGTTTAATATATACAGACTCTATGAGTGTGCTTTCTGCAGTAAATAACAATTTCTCAACCCCACATCCCATAATAAAATAAATCCGGTCTCATCTAAATCATTTGAGGAATCTGAATCATACTGTAAGTTCCTGTTGGATTCCAGGGCATGCTGGCATCACAGGTAACAAAATAGCAGACCAGGCAGCCAAGCACCCAAAGAGCAGCACACCTCCATCTTACCAAGTACCCTATATAGATTTCCCAAAACATATCCGACATATCTGTAGGGGCGAGTGGTTAAATATTTGGAAGACACATGCGAACAATAAATTCTTTGAAATTAAACATGAACCACAAATATGGAGCTCCAGTTTGACGAAAAACAGGCATGAAGAAGTAATACTGGCAATATTGTGCATAGGGCACGCGTGCACACACACACACACACCTGATTCACTTGTTCCTGCTCATGGGTGATGACCCTCCTATATGCGTGCATTGTTCATCACAACTTACAGTTCAACATATTCTGTTAGACTGTTCGTATTATTCCCATATCAGAAATACTACCTTCCTCTCTCTGACTCAAATGCAAGAACCTTTATCACTAACCCGCCTATTGGGAAACAATGCCAATTTGGATGAGCTTTTCACTTATTTCAAACAAATTAAACTTTATGAATATATCTAATATCAAATATGGCAAACTCCGGTACCGTTCGAAATATTTGAATAGATACATTTTGGCCTCAGTTGCCCTTGTGCCGCTAAACCTCTACACCACCATAATCAGCTAGCAAAGGCTGATTATGAGAAGCTATGGCTGCTAGGACAACTTGTGGGGTTTTGTCTATGCTGTACAGGAAGTTTGTCGGTAGGGATAAGGAGATAATTATTCACTGATAAGGCCACATCTGGAAGCCTCATTTTAAGAAGGATGTGAATCTGTTGGAGTAGGTGCAGAGAAGGGCAATGAGATTAGTGAGCAGAAACAAAAGGGTACTTACCGTTACTAAGAAAGATTTTTGTTCCACAAATTGCATCTGGAAATTAGGCATCTGGGAGGAGACCTGATTGAGGTGTTTAAGGCTCTGAATGGACTGAGTAAGCTAAACGTTGATAGCATCCTTACTCTAGTTCAGCAACACACATTAGGGGACACATAATTTAAATTGAGAAAAAATGGTTGAGAAATTTGCTTTCAGCCAAAGGGTAGTTGATTGTTATGGTACAAACTTCCATCTGGTGTTGTGGGAGTGGTAGTTTGAATAAATTTGAGGAAGAATGAGGCAAATTATTAGAGGGGATAGATGTGTGATGTGGGAGGTTTTTTTTTTTTTTTTTGTTACATCAATTGCTAATACTAATACTCCCATGTAATCAAACTGTTTTAAAGCAATATTATATTCACTTTTATCATAAGAAGTATGCTGCCGTTGACAAATGTAAAGATAACTTGGTAATTTTCCACTCACCTGTTAGGTGATCTAATAAGCTTTTATGTCAAAAACTAATTCAACTGTTGCTGGAACCTTTTGTTGTCATGTTTTCTAGAAGCATTAATTGCTTTGACAACCACAATGAATTTCTAGCATCAGTATTAATTTCAGAAATACACTGAATACCCACTTTACTATGGGTTCACTGTATGATTAAATCACTTTACGATGGACTCTCCATAATAAAATACCTTTCGCTATATGATATGTCATAAGCGTGGGACATTGTGATCACGTTTGCGAATTTAATTTTAATTCTATTTAATTTTAATTTTGTTAAACGAAGCTTAAAAAATAGGAAGTAAGAGAAGATTCTGAAAATTTATATATGTTTTTTTTTATGAGTTCAGTGAAGGGGAAACACATTTTTACCATAATAACGTAAAAACTCACAGCATTCCAGCTATCGGTATTATCACAAATGCAATAAGGTAGAGTTTACTACCCATTTATAATAGATTTTACTAACAGAAAAGCCCAATCAAACGTAAACTGCAAATTGGTTTTTATTGTTTTATGGTAGTGATATCCAGAAATGTGCTTCAGAAAAATATCACAAATGCTTTAAAAATTGATTCTTATAACAAAACATGGCAATAAATGGTTCATGTGGTGAAGGTGTAATGCATTTTAATGATTTGAATTTGTTTTTTGAAATTTATCTCTATAAAGTGGCTGATTCTATTAACCAGTGATCACTGGCACCTACTCATTTCATTTTAGTATGACTTATGATTATCTCTGACCGACAACGTGGTCCTTTCACTCAGCCAATAGCAGCATTTGTAAACATGTTTGGCACGTGTTTTGTTTTTGTATCCTTTAGTTGAAGTGATTTTTTGTGTTGTGCTTGCTTTCCATAAATTTGCTGTATTAAATCCTTGAATGTACAACATTGTGTAAACTGATAATATGGTCCCTAAAGAGCACAGTAAAAAGAAAATGTCAATTAAAATGAAACAAGAAATAGTGCAAAAACATGATGATGGTGCTAAAATTAGTTCATTGGTGCATGAATGTGGTTTTTCCCAGTCAACCATTTCAACCATAAGGTATGTTCGTATCAGAAGGCATCTGGGATTTCTCCCATATCCGCTCCATTTCAACCATAATGAAACAAAAAGAAAACCTTAAAAAAGTTAAAGTGATGAATCTAACACAGTCCAAAAAAGGTAGAGAACTCATTGTAGAAACAGAAAGGCTTTTGTTGTTGTGGATAAAAGAAAAACAAGTGAAGGGTGATACAGTTCCTGGACAATACATATGCAAACATGCAAAGCAGATTTTTGAGGACTTAAAGGTTAAAACATCTTCAACTAGTGATATGCTATATGGGGACTTTAAAGCCAGCAAAGGTTGGTTCAACTGTTTTAGAAAAAGGTCCAATATTAAAAGTGTCATAAGGCATGGAGAGGCATGCAGTAATGATCAGGAAACAGCTGAAAACTTTAAGGTGGAGTTTCAAGAGCTCGTTGTGAAGGAGGGTTACCTTCCTCAATGTCTTTAATACAGACAGAACGGCCCTCTTTTAGAAAAGAATGTGCAGATGAACATACATCACAAAAGAAGAGGCCTCGTTACGTAGGCACATGCCTATGAAGGATAGACTTAGTCTGTTATTGGGGTCTGATGCCTCTGCTAATTTTAAACTTAAGCCAATGTTGGTTTACGACTCAGAAACTCCAAGAGTGTCTAAACAGCAAAAGACATCAAAAGCAGGTTGGTTGTCTTCTGGCGGTGTAACAAGAAGGCCTGGGTGACAAGACACGTCTTCAATGAATGGGTATTTGAAGTGTTTTGTCCTTCAGTCAAAAGTTACTCAGAAAATAACAAACTTCCTTTAAAGGCACTGTTAATTTTGGATGATGCTTCAGGCCATGATCCCAAACTTTCCCGATCTCTGGAGAGCAATTTGACTTTGTTATGCTCAAATTTCTCTCACCCAATACCACCCCTCTGCTTCAGCCAAGGGATCAGCAAGTAATTGCCAACTTTAAAAAAAAAATTACACAAAGAAGATGCTTGCCAAGTGCTTTGAAGAAACTTTAGGAGAAAGAGTCATCACCTTAAAGGAATTCTCGAAGACCAGGTTTAACATCTTAGACTGTGTAAAAGTGATTGTCAGTTCTTGAAATGAAGTTTCAGCTCAGTGCCTCAATGCAGCCTTGAAGAACTTGTAGCCTTCAGTTGTCCATGATTTTGAAGGATTTGAAGCTTTAATATAGATGAAACAGGGTTGTACTACAGGGCTATCCCAGACCACTGCATGATTTTTAAAAATTCCTCTGCATCTGCAGGAAAGAAGATCAAGGACAGGATTACAGTTCTTTTAACATGCAATATGACAGGAACAATCAAGATGAAGCCATTAGTTATCAGCAAGATTAAATCACCCAGATGTTTTAAAGGAGTAAAACGGCTGCATGTTGAATATGCTAATAATACCAATGCTTGGATGACAGCTTCTTTATTTGAAGATTATCTTCATAAATGGGATTTGAAATTGGATAAGAAAAACAAAAAAAATTGCATTTGTTTTGGACAACTGCCCAGCTCATCCAAAGTTGACTTTCAAAAACATTGAATTAGTTTTTCTACCTTCAAATACCACATCACTGATTCACCTCTTGACCAGGGAATAATAAAAACCTTTAAGACCTTTTATAGATCGGATATGAGGTGAAGAATCATCCAGTCTATAGATGAAGGTTTGGGAACATCATTCGATATTGCAAAGCAGATAAATGTTCTAGATGCACTTCATATGATAATGAGTGCCTGGAATGAAGTTTCCGAAACCTGCATTAGCAACTGCTTCAAAAAATGTGGATTAATTATTCATGATGGACAACTAAGTCACAATGCCGATCATGTTGAAAAACCCAAAGACATGGGTGAACAGGAGTTTAATGATCGGGTGGACATAGATGGTGATCTACAAGTTACTACAGCTTAACAGATGAAGAAATTGCCCAGTCTGGTACTGATAATTTCGTTGAGGAGGAGGAAAATGAAGATGAACCTGAACGAATTCCAGTTACAAGACGGCAAACTCGTGAAGCTATAGCCATCCTGAGGAGAGCGTTGGAAGAAACTGGTGCAAGTGATCATGAATATATATAGGCACCTCCGTAGCCAGGTGGGAAGGAGCAGCAGTGCGTAGCACACACACTTCTTGATTAGACCGGGGTTCGAGCCCGTCACCACCAAATACGGAGGATGCAGAAAGGTCAGGGAATGACCACCGCATATCCCCGAGCAATATGGTCTTAGTTGCTAATGCTCCTAAAAACCAAATAACAAACAAAAACAACAACAGATCATGAATATAGACTTTTATACAATATTGAAAAATCTATAAATAGGCTTTGTAGTGATAATTTAAAGCAATCTAAAATAAGTGACTATTTTAAATTATAATCATATTACAAATTGTTTAATTAATATGTATATTAATTAAGCTATGTACGTAAGTATAAATTTATTTTTATTTTGCTAACTTGTGGATAAATTTATTTTGTTCGGCACGTAAAAATCAGAATATTCTTTTGATTTTTACATATCATTTAATTGGTAATAAACCTTTGGTTATAAAGTGTAAATTTATGCTTTATATTTTTATTTTTATAGCCTCTGGATAATATTTGTCGATTTTCGCTTATTAGAATCGCCGCTTGTTAGAATCAAAATTCAATTTGCAAACTTAATCGCTATAACCAGCGCTTACTGTACTTATAAGTATATACTTATGTACTTACAAGATATAAAAATATACTTATATAAGTATATTTTTTATAAATTACCATATTATATTTATTTCTCTTTCTACATCTTTAGCCTCACAGACGTCATTAACAAAGACAGAAGTCGGAAGAAATGGTATAATTTTTTTCAATCTTTTCTTGTACAAGTTTATTTAATATACTAAACTTAAATATTATGATAATGGCTAAAAAACCTAATATTTATAAATAACTTTCTTATAAAATTTAAAGGACTTTCCTTCTTGCCTTTTTTTTTTTTTTTATAAGTTTATGTGCAAAAAATTATATACTGTGAAATTAACTAAAATGGGATGAATTGTCTCATGGGTTATGTTAACCTTATTCATTGTAGATTGAATCTATCAAACCAAACAATCATGTATTAATGATATGTGATTGTTCCAAACTTGACAATGCACAGACTTCTTGATATGCAGCATAAATTTTATAAGCAAGTAATGGCAAATGTAGTTCAGGCAGTAGAATTTTTATGTGTTCTAACAATAATACTAGTAATATAACCATTTGTTATTACATAGAAAAGTTAACTGGGGAGTATTATGTGTAGAAAAATGCCTTTTAGATGAGGAACTCAGATTTGCATATATGAATAGTGTAGACCTATTTTGAGTGGAATTCAAACTAACAGTTATAATGAAGCACTAAATTAACCTTTCAACAGTGATTTCACTGAATGTCTTGTCTGCTCAGGGCAGTCAGTTTTTACCAGAAGTCAGTTCATCAAATTTTAAGTTTTGTGAGAATGGAAAGTTTGTATGTAAATCTTTTTGAATACTATAGGATATTGCAGATGTACATTTCAGTGCAGTAGTTAAAGCAAATAAATTTCATATGTTTTGCTGCATTTGATTTTGATCTTAGGGAGACCTTTTTCTCCTGCTAAAACCAATGGCTGAGTTTAAGGTTTTTAACACTTAAGGTTTTCTTTTTGAATACTATAGGGAAAATAATAATATTGTCAAATTGAACTTAAAGACAAATACCATTATCCATGGTTCTGCTTAAGTAACTAATTTTTTTTTTTTTTTTTTTAATTGTATCCCCTCACCAGGAAAGTTGGAGCTGCTCTACATTTAAAAAATCCATGACACCACTTGGACAACTGTTTTAAAGCTTCTCATTAGCTAGTGGATGGTCTCTGTTAGCAAATCCATACCCCTGCAATCCTCCATCATTATAGTGTAGTGAAAGCAAAGATAGCTTAGTAGGCAGAATCTGTTAGCAAATCCATAGCTCTACAATCCTCCATTATGATGTAGCATAAACAAACGTGGCCTGGTTTCAGTTATTAAAGTTATTTGTTATGTGTTTAAATGAAAATTTTCCTTCTGTATGCTGCTTGGCTGCTCACTTGGACAAAATATATTATTGACAGTTTGACATACGTTTGCTAACAAAACATTCATTTGCTAGTCAGCAGTGGAGGTGATGCTGCAGTCACAGAGATGAATAGCAGGTGAAGTTTGAGGCTCCTGCAAACGATAAGTGTTTTACAAAGATATTAAATAGGCTTAGTATCGTTCATTAGCTTTATTTAAAATTTAACTGGTGATTATTGTAAGTTATGACTCACTGCTCGTACCACTATTGTATCGGTATTTGGCACAAAGATCGTAGAATGTGACCAGTAATGCAGAAGAATACTAGGGTCTTAATTGTGATAAATAAGTAGCTTGAAGGTTTTAATCACTTTTTGCACATATATCTTTTGTATTTAGCTAAGAATATAACTAATTTAACATTGTGATCATACGGTATAGTGTAACTTGAAAGCATGTATCTCATACTTGATAGCGTAAGGTATAACATAAGAACCAGATAGCATAATACATATTGCTGCATTAGTTTAGTGCAGTATTGTAAATTAAATTTATCAACCTTATTAATTTTCATTGTTAATCAATTAAATAATATTTACGGAAATCATGCCCCAGACTAGATCAGCAAAGTAGAAAGCACAGAGTAGCAGGAGTACTGTGGCTTGGGGAGAACCGAAGGGGGCGATTCTCGAGCATATCACAGCCTAAAAAAATGTTCAACTTGTGGAACGTTGTGGACCTTTATGGAACAGGACACGATCTAGCCATGGAGGATGTCTTTGTGTGTGCCAGGTGCAGAGTTTCAAGAAATTAGTTGTCAACTCAGTGTTCTGATGGGTGTTTATGAGAATGAAGAGTAGGGTAGATGCCCTCAAAGGAATTAAAATGAGGGACCCTTCAAGCTATCAGCTGTCCAACTCATCGCCAAAGCTCACTCTTGTGCATTGGACAACAGAGCAGCAACCTTCAGGGCAGAATGCACTGGTCCCATAAGAGCTAATTATTATTGGTGACTATTGTCAAGGAAATATATTATGCAAAAAGGATAGGTGGAATAGGACCAGGGTATATCTTCCAGGGGCAAAAGTTGATGAAGTTGTAGAGCAGATATCATCATTTAAGGGCACCAAGGGTGATATTGTTGTACACGTTGGCACTAATGACATTAAGAGTAGGAGATCTGCAGACTTACTTAACAAGTACAGGTCAATGTTGAGAAAATGTTGCAAGTTATGGTTAAATTTAAAATTGTCTGCAATTCTGTCCAGATACAATAGGAGGGAGTGTATGATGAGAGCCTTGTCAATCAATTTGGACCTGGAGAGATTGTGCAAGGCTCATGCAGTAAAATTTTTCTCAGTGTGGTCTATGCTTATTAACAGGAGAGACTGCTTCTACAGGGATGGGATACACTTAAATTGAAAGGGTGCAAGAATATTTGCTGATGCTATCGAGGTCATGTTAGGTGGGTCAGAAAACTATTAGCTTGGTGGGATTCGCAGATTATTATATTAACAGTAGCCATGGCAGAGGTGAAAGTGATTCTTGGGCTGCTTCTATTGAAATGAGTAGCAACCTGGAAAGCAAGGTGCTGGAGATTTCCAGCACTGCTGGGCATTATCATGGAACTAGTAAATAAAAGGGCTGTGTTAGGATAACTAAGAGTAAGAACAGGTGCATGCATACTTGCATGTACACCAATGCTAGGAGTTAGTAAATAAATATGAAGCAAAGGCTGATATTTTTGGGATATCAGAGACCTTAATATCACACAGGTATAAGGAATGCAGAATTGAAATTCAGGGAGTACAATGTTTACAGATAGGATAGCGAGAGTTATGTTGTTAGTTTAGATTTTTCCAGCTGGCATGGGTGGACAGTGTAATATTGAGTCAGTCTGGTGTGACATAAGCACTGGGAAAGTAAAATTGTGGAATGTTCATTGTACACATTAGAGTCTAATGACTGAGTACAATGAACAACTGTACAGAAAAATAGAATATTCTAATAAATCAGATCTCATAAAATGTTTGGATTTTAACTTCCAAGATATTGACCGGAACTTGTGGGTTGGTCACATGCACGCTAGCAAGGGTTTTGCTGATTTTTTGGATGATTGTTTTCTACAGCAGCATGTTCAAGAGGCAACTAGAGGGAGTAATACTCTTGATCTGATTATCAGCAGTGATTCTTCATGCATTAAGAATCTGTAGATAAAGGAATCACTAGGTGGCAGTGATCACAGTGTGCTGATGTGGGATTTACTTAAAGATGTAACTACAGGTAGTTCTCGACTTTACGAGTTAATTCGTTCCTAGTGCACACTCATAAAGCAAAAACTCATAAAACGGGAATTTATTTCACATAGACATAAGGTTAAAAATAGTGGTTACATTCTCGACAATGAAATTAGTTAGATAATTAGTTTGTTTAAACAATGATTGAGTTATCCAAAGAAATGAAAACGTAGCCTGTAAAATCAAGCAAATTATAATAATAAAGAAATTATTTACAACTTACAAATGTTAAAGAATGTTTATTCTTCATCATCATCAACTAAATGCACACTCGTTGATCACTCATTATTGGCTCAGCACTCGTTGGTTTGTTGCTTAAGGAGTCATCTTCTTCAGAAATGTTTCAAGAGGCATTTGTTTCCAAGATAATCTCTTTTAATTATAAATTTCACGATTGCATGCGGCACACACAAATTGCAACTAACACGATTTGCATGGAGTAACAAGTTTACGAAAAAAGGAATGAAGAGAATATTCTGAAAATTTATTTATGTTTTTTATACGATTTGAAGATTTCAGTAAAGGGGAAACACATTTCACCATAATAACGTAAAAAACCACACAATTCCATCTATTGGTATTTTGGCAAATGCAAGAAGATCGAGTTTACTACCTGTTTATAATTGCTTGCAGTAACAGAAAAGCTGAATAAACTGGAGAGTGCAAATTGTTTTTATTGTTTTATGGTCGTGACCTCTAGAAATGTGCTTTAAAAAAATATCACAAAGCCGTTTAAAATTAATTCTTATAAGGGAATATATGATAACGATGAAAGTGTAGTGCATTTTAATGATTTGAATTGGTAACTAATACAATTTACAAACCATGCTCACGACCTTTTATGTGGCCTTAAGGTCGCACTTGACCTTAAAAATGGCATTTTAGAGAGATAAATAGCTTAGTTATACAGCGAAAATTTCAACTTCTGAGATCTTGAAACAAATTACCAAAAAATTATGTGTTATTGTGTTCAGATTACGATATTCTAACGATACGATCGTGTCTCTGGAAGGGATTAATATCGTAAAGCGGGGTACACTGTATTGTATAGCTATGCTCGTGGTTTGAAATGCGGAATTTATGAATATCTAACATTCATTTTTTTGCAATTAATGTTCATATTTTTGATTTTGTTGATACTTGATACTTGGGGGAAAAAAACTCATAAACCCGAGAACTGCCTGTACCATCAAGGGTAAAAAAGGCAAGGGTTTTTGCTTTTGTAAAGGTGACTATGGTGGCCTCAGACAGTTTTTTTAAATTCTATAATCTGGGACCAACTGATGATGTTACCAATAGTAAATTCTAAATTGGAAGCATTCAAGGAAAGTAATCTTGGAAGCTGCTAGGCTTTTCATACCAACTAAGAAATGCTGTTCAAGGTTTAGGCCTAAATGGATGGCAGATAAACTAATGAGACTCATGGCAGAGAAGAAAAATGCATAGGATGCATATAAATTATCAGCTGACACAGAAGACTATGGTCAGGTCACAAAGGAGGTTAGGCAAGTGAAGGCAGATTATGAGGAATTTTTGGTAAAGGATGCAAAGAAAAACAGCAAAGACTTCTTTACGTATGTAAACTCTAGAAGGAAGGGGATGAATCAGATTGGTCCACTTGACATTGTCCGAAGGTTTGATTGTTAATGAACCTGCTGAGGTAGCTGACAAACTGAATGACTGTTTTTCAGCTACATTTGCACATGAGGAAGTCTGTAGGGAAGTCGAGGCCAGTAGTTTATCAAACTCTGGCAGGCAGCTAAATGATCTTGTAATAACTGAGAGCAACGTGGAGGAGAAATTGTTGAAACTGAACATGAGAAAGGCACCTGGGGTGGATGGAATCTATCCAGTTATTATTATTAGCCTTATAGTGCAAGAAAACCTGAGGCTTATGCTGTGCCAGCCAAAAAAATTTCTGAGTTACCTAGAGAAACACACACAGAGAGAGAGAGAGAGAGAGAGAGAGAGAACCTGAGGCTTATGCTGTGCCATCCAAAAAAATTTCTGAGTTACCTAGAGAAACACAGAGAGAGAGAGAGAGAGAGAGAGAGAGAGAGAGTGTGTTGTTATTTTTGTTTTTAGGAGCATTAGCAACTAAGGCCATATTGCTCCGGGCATATGCGGTGGTCATTCCCTGACCTTTCCGCATCCTCCGTATTTGGTGGTCACGGGCTCGAACCCCAGTTTAATCAAGAAGCGTGTTCTGCGCACTGCTGTTCCTGCCCACCTGGCTATGGAGGCGCCAGAGAGAGAGAGAGAGAGAGAGAGAGAGAGAGAGAGAGAGAGAGAGAGAGAGAGAGAACAAGAGTTAGAAGTAGCAGGGAATCACTAAGAAAGTGAAGAATGATGATATCCAGCTCAGGACCTTGGGTGTGCCAAACCCCATACTCACTAGATGCGAGTCCCTGGGGGGTTAAAGGAGGCAGCAAAGCAAGTAAGCAAATCCTTAGCCATAATTATGAAAGCTTCCTTGGACTTAGGGGAATCCCCATGGACTGAAGATGTGCAAATGTGTCCCTAATTCTTGGGTAATTACAGATCTGTTAGTTTACCTTCTGTTCCAGGGAAAATAATGGAGTCATTGGTTAAAGAAGCAATGCAGTATCATCTTGACAAGACTGCAGGGGAAGTCTTTGTTAAGGGGAAGGTACTCTGACAAATTTGATTGGATACTGTGATGTGGTCACAAAGGAACTGGATGCAAAATATTATTTTGATATTAGGTACTTGGATATCAGGAAAGCTTTTGATACTGTTGCAAATGGAAGACTACTGTACAAATTTGAGCAGCATGGCATTAAAGGCAAGTTGCTGCAATTGATAAAAGGATGGTTGAGTGGGAGAAGACAGAGTAGTAATCGATGGATATTGCTCTTCATGAACTAATGTTTTTAGTGGAGTCTCCCAAGGTTTGGTATTGGGTCCATTGTTGTTTTCTCTATTTATCAATGATATTGATGGAGGTATATCAGGGTTAATGTCTAAGTTTGCAGACGATACTAAGGTTGGCAGGTTTCTTAATGACAGTAATGATAGTATACTACTGCAACAGGATATAGAAAATTGAGCAGATGGGCTGAAAGGTGGCAACTGAATTAAACATTGACAAATTTGAAGGCCTCACTATGGGTAACAGTAACCCCAGAGTAACATACCAACAGGGTTGTACTACACTCTGTTGGTATGAAAAGTACCAATGCAGTGTAATACAATCAGTGATATACAGGAATTTTGCTAACAGGGATAAGGCAGTGATTGTTCTCTTGTATAAAGGAATGGTCAGGCTACACATTGAATATTGCTTACAGGTCTGTAGGCCTCATTTTAGAAGGATGTAGGGATTCTGAAACAAGTACAGAGAAGGGCAATGAGATTGATAAGTGGAATAAAGGGTTGCTGTTACCAAGAAAGGCTTAAGTTCAGCAAATTGCAACAACTGGATACTAGGCACTTGCGAGGTGATCTAAATGTTTTCTCAAACCATTAGTAATGGTTTGAGAAAACTCAATGCTGATGGGATTCTTCGTTTTGCTCAGATTACTCACCTAAGGAGACATAAATTCGAATTGCGAAAGACAATTGTATAATAGATGTGTGGAAATTTGTCTTAAGTGGTTGATAGTTGGAGTAAACCTCCATCTGTTGTAGTGAAGGTCAGCAACCTTCACTACAACAGATGGAAGATAAGTTCAAGGCAGAACTAGACAAACATTTGGATTGAATGGATAGGTGAAATGGGAATTTTTTCATAAGCCTGCTTTCTTGCAATGAATGCCTCTACTAATAGAGACTACTTGCTGGCTGATGAGAAGCTGGTAACCTTGGAAACAACTTTCCTTGTGATGTTCACATTTTTATTGTATAGCAGATGCACATTTTCTGGTGATGCTATAAAATTTAACGATATTAGAAACTTAGGCAGGGCCATGGGTAACTGTATTTAGAAGTCTGCATTGTTGAAGCCTTAAGATTGAATACTCAGTCCTCAATTGTCTGTGGGAGTAAAATTCTCCCTGTGACTGAAATTAAATGTAGCAAAGCAGTATAGGAATTTTATTTAATCAAATGCTTTTGAATATGATTGTTTAACATTTGAGTGAAATTATTAGCAAAATCAAATATTTATTGTTTTTTTTTTTAATGCAGTAATATCATGAACATCCGTTTATTCATTTTTTGATTCAATATCACCAACTACTAGATCACAATTCCACAGGAATTTCTTCAATTTTTGGCTCAAATAAGACAATAAGGCTGATAGTGTATACAGTTGTTAACAGGAGAAATTGTTGCTGTATGGATGGGATATACTTAAATAGAAAGGGTGCAGCAATATTTTCTGATGCTAGCGAGACAGTGTTAGTTTGGTCAGAAAACTGCAAGCTTGGGGGAGGATTCACAGACTAATAGATTAACAGTAGCCATAGACAGAGGTGAAAGTGATTCTTGCACTGTTCCTATTGGAATGAGCAGCAGCCTGGAATGTGAGGTCTTGGGGATTTCATTGATTGCTGGGAGTTATATGGAACAAGTAAATACATGGGTTGTGTTAGGGTAACTAAGAGTAAGAATAGGTGCATGCATGTATGTGCATGTACACCAATGCTAGGTTGGTTGGCTGGTTGGTTATTTGGTTTTTAGGAGCATTAGTAACTAAGGCCATATTGCTCCGGGAATATGTGGTGGTCATTCCCTGACCTTTCCACATTCTCCGTATTTGGTGGTGACGGGCTCGAACTCCGGTCTAATCAAGAAGCGTGTGCTACGCACTGTTGCTCCTTCCCACCTGACTATGGAGGTGCCACCAATGCTAGGAGTATAGTAAAGAAATTTGATAAATTTGAGGTTCTGATGAAGACATTGAGGGAGAAATTGTTGGGATATCTGAGACGTGGTATCACACAAAGATAAGGAATGCAGAATTGGCATTTGAGGAGTACAATGTGTACAGAAAGGATAGACAGGATAGAAAGGAAGGAGGGGGGTCATGCTGTTAGTTAAGAAACACATGAAATCTAAGGAACTGCATCCAGTTGATATGGGTGGACAGTGCAGTATTGAGTCAGTTTGGTGTGAAATAAGCACTGAAAAAGCAAAGGTCCTGGCATTTTCCGCTTATTACAGTAATTAAGAATCTAGAACGAACCAGGCACACAGCAACACACAAAAAGAAGTTGAGAGTAAGAGTGTTTTATAGACCTAATGACTTTGATAAGTACAGTGAACAGCTGTGCAGAGAAATAGTGGACCAGTAAATCAGATTATCTTATAATGGGGAATTTTAATTTCCCAAATATAGACTGGAACTTGTAGGTTGATCACTCACAGAACTTTTTGTAGATTTATTAACAAGACTTTTGTAGATTTATTGGATAATTGTTTTCTACAAAAGCATGTTTGAGAGATAAACATGCATTCATGCATTACGAATCTGCAGATAAAGGAACCACTAGGTGACAGTGATCAGAGTGTACTGATGTGACATTTACTCAAAGATGTAACTACCATCACGAGTATAGGGAAGGGTTTTTGCTTTTGTAAAGGTGACTACAGTGGCCTCAGACAGTTTTTAAATTCTGTACAGTGGGAACAACTGATGATCTTACCAACAGCAAATTCTAAATGGGAAGCATTCAAGGAATTAATCTTGGAAGTTACTAGGCTTTTTTTACCAATAAGAAATACTGTTTCTTATTGGTAAAGACTGAGACTTTTATCAAACTCTGGCAGGGAGCTAAATGATTTTGCAATAACTGAGAGAAAAGTGGAAGAGAAATTGCTGAAGGTAAACATAAGGAATACACCTGGAGTGGATGGAGTCTATCCAGTAGCAAAGGAAGTAAGGAGGCTTTACCATGATTATGAGGGCATCCTTGGACTCACCGGTCCCCACACACCCTTCGACGTGGGCACCTGTACGTGGTGAGGGGACCTCCCAGTGATGCTGCTGGTTTTCCAGATTAGCATCGCTGGGATCTAACGCCCATACCTTGGTTCCAGGGTTACATCATTGGAATCCAGTGTGTGCAGCCGTGCACCGCAACCCATGGATTTCGGAAAGGGGGATCCTGGTGGTTGAGGGGCCCAGCCTTAATACACCACTTTGGCCCCTGCTTCGACAAGACGGGAGGTCCCGGAACGGCCCAACTGGGATCAATCGACGGGTGGTTTTTTACTGCTAGGGTCAACTGCGTTCCAATAAGTCTCCCTCCCTTTGGTCCTGGGACGGGATAAAGACTTATTGGTAACGTGGGTATGGTGCTCCTAAGCTAACTCAGCGTCCCATTCGTGTATGCAGTACCTGCTAGTTCACGAGTGGGCGTCCCCTCGTAGGGCTCCGTGGTGGGTGAGGTACTTAGGCATCAGACACTTTTTCTTTACTCTTATGAGTAATTTAAATTCTATTTCTTCTGGGGCCCCAACAAGGCCCCTACCTAACCGATTAGATGAGAATGACACCAATTCTGCCAAAAGAGTCACAACTGAGGATAAACTACCATCTATAACACTGCTTTTCCTCATTCTCCATTCCACCGGAGAGCAGTCAATTGGGAAGATGTCACCCTTCTTCATCCAGAAAGGATTGGAAGGGTTGGCAGGATCACCAAAATCCGTAAAACGGCTGCGTTCTGGCGATCTTTTACTCGAAGCCTTAAATACAAAGCAAGCAGAAAGAATATTAAATGCGACATCCATAGGGGGAATACCAATCAATGTAACACCCCACAAAACTTTGAATTCTTCACGCGGTGTCATTTCAGAGTGGGATCTTCTTCATGTCTCTGAAGAAGAGATCTGCTCTGAACTAAAAGACCAAGGAGTGACAGTTCTCAAGAGAATATCAATGCGGAAGTAAGGGAATCTCGTCCCTACCCGAGTTCTCATCCTAACATTTAACACCCCACGGCCTCCTAATTCCATCAAGGCAGGGTATTTAAACTGCCCAGTGAGGATCTATATTCCAAACCCACTGAGGTGTTTTAAATGCCAAAAATATGGCCACTCACAAACGGCTTGTCGTGGTAACCCTGCCTGTGCTCAATGTGGTGCGAAAGATCACAAGAGCAAGGAATGTTCAGCTTCTAAACCGGTCTGTGTAAATTACCAACAAGATCATCCTGCCTACTCCAGAGCATGCCAGCGGTGGAAGGATGAAAAAGAGATCAAAAAATTGAAAACAGAGCTGAATATCTCCTACCCAGAGGCCAGAAAACACATTCAACCAATAAATAGCGGGAAGCCTTCATATGCCCAGAAGGTTTCTGCAAAGTGCACTATCAGTACACAAACTGAGATGACTGTACCACCAAGAGAGTCATTCACACCGATTGCCCGCTATTTATTGAGTTCACAAAAGCCCACTAAAAAAACGCAGTCAGCTGCCACTCCTATATCCGTACTTCCTAATGCTCCACCACTACCAAAACCAAGTGGTAAAGAGCCAACAGTAATAACAGAAGAAATGGATGTCCAGGACAAGGAGGTACTGGATGAATCAGTCTTGGAACTCTTTGCGGAGGAAGAAATGGACACGGGACAGCGTCCATTCTTCCCCAAAAAAGATAAATCCAAGACTGACAAAATAAAGCCCTCAGCACCTCGGAAGCCGCCTGATGGACCCACCAAGCCAAAATAATGGCTAAATTCCTACAATGGAATTGTCGTGGATTCCGGTGAAATACTGATGACATCAAGGCCCTCCTGCAAAAGCCCGAGCCAGTTTGCTTTTGCTTACAGGAGACTTATCTAAAGGCAAATGATGATCCCACCATGCATAACATCACATTTTTTCGAAAGGATAGAATTGCAGATGGTCCTGCTCATGGAGGAGTGGCTATCCTTGTGGGCAACCAGACCCCAGTTCAGCCCTTGCTAGTTACAACCAGCATAGAGGCTGTTGCCATTCGCCTTTCAGTGGGATTTTTATTAACTGTGTGCTCTATTTATTTGCCACCTGGGACTGACACCCCCCCAGGAAGACCTTGATGATCTTGTAACGCAGTTGCCTCCCCCTTTCTTACTTCTTGGGGATTTTAATGGACATAACACCCTGTGGGATAGTGCTAACATCAATGGAAGGGGATGAGTCGTAGAGCGTATGCTAAATGACAATGACCTTTCCCTTCTAAATATTGGAACAAACACCTTCTTCCACATGCCTACCCGTACTTTTTCTGCCATTGATCTCTCTATCTGCTCCCCTTCTCTACTTCCTTCACTCACTTGGAAAGTGGAGGAGAATCCTTACGGAAGTGATCACTTCCCTGTGATAACCTTGTTATACAGTGGGAGACCGTGTCTTCCTTCCAGGTTACCACGGTGGAAGATTGATCAGTCTGACTGGTCTGCCTTCCAACATCAGGCAAATTTTGATCTCAGCACCGTCAGTCAAGAGCCCATCAATGATGCAGTAACATACATCACAGAAATTATTGTCCAAGCAGCTGCGAATGCTGTTCCAAAAACATCTGCCCGGTTTCCACCATTTCCCAAACCTTGGTGGAATTCACAATGCATAGCAGTAAAAAAGGCTCAAAACAAAGCGTGGGGGATATTCCACCGATATCCTACCACGACCAACCTTATAGCCTTTAAACGCCTACGAGCCAAAGCACGCTATATCTGCCGTCAGATTCAAAAGGAATCGTGGATCCATTTTACATCATCCATTAACCAGTCTACCAACTCTAAGGTAGTTTGGGATAAAATCCGGAAAATGAAGGGAAAATATACATCCCACCCTTCTTCAATCCTAGATTATAATGGATGCACTATTGCAGATCCAACTGCAGTAGCCAATTCTCTTGGGGAAATATTCTCTAACATCTCTGCAACATCATCGTATTCCCCAGAGTTCCTGGTCCTGAAACATAAACTCGAAAAACAGGCACTTAATTTTAAGTCGAAGAGCGTCTATCCCTACAACGGGGCATTCACTATGCAGGAACTGAAAAGAGCCCTTACTCTTTCCAAAGCAAGTGCTGTTGGACCAGATGGCATGCATTATGAAATGATTAAACATCTTTCACTAAAATCTATGGATTATCTGCTCTTTCTATATAACAGAATCTTTATTGAAGGGCAGTTTCTGGATTCCTGGCGCAAGGCAATTATTCTTGCCTTTGCTAAGCCAGGAAAGGATCCAAAGTCACTACCAATTATCGTCCTATTGCTCTGACTAGCTGGCTGTGCAAAATCCTGGAGAGAATGGTTAATTCTCGTTTAATATGGTACTTAGAATCAAATTACCTTCTCTCCAACATCCAACATCCAGTGCGGCTTCCGAAGGAACCGGTCCACTTTGGACCATCTTATTAGACTGGAAACATCCTTCCGGGATGCTTTCCTAAAACGCGAACACTTGGTGTCAGTGTTCTTTGACATGGAGAAAGCGTATGACACAACTTGGAGATTTGGCATCTTAAACAATGCATAGCCTTGGTCTTAGGGGTCAACTCCCCATTTTTATTAAAAACTTTTTAGCCAATCGATCTTTCCAAGTTTGTGTGGGATCCTCACTCTCTCGTTCCTTCATCCAAGAGGAGGGAGTACCACAAGGATCAGTATTAAGTGTCACGCTTTTTGCCATCAAAGTAAATTCCATCACAGAACAACTTCCTCCAACTGTAAACAGTGCCCTTTATGTTGATGACTTTAGCATATTTTGTCAGTCATGCAACATGAGGGTTATTGAAAGACAACTGCAGAAAGCCATTGATCGCCTTAACTCCTGGGCTCTTGCTAATGGCTTCAGGTTCTCGCTGGAGAAGACCGCTTGCGTACACTTTTGTCGTAAGCGTAATCTTCATCCTGAACCTGAATTAAGGCTCGGACAAAATGCTATTCCAGTAGCAGCGGACACAAAATTCTTGGGACTCGTATTCGATAAAAAGCTGACCTTTCTGGATCATATCCGTCAACTCCGCACAAAGTGCACAAGAGGGCTGAATAGTCTGCGCTCTCTTTCCTCAACATCTTGGGATGTGGATCGATGCACCCTACTACGCATCTATCGTGCACTTGTACGATCCAAACTAGATTACGGATCCCTGGTATACAATTTGGCCAGAGACAGTGTACTTCGATGGCTGGATCCTGTCCATCATCAGGCTCTCTGTATCGCTATTGGAGCATTTTGAACGTCTCCTGTCCAGAGCTTATACATCGAAGCAAACGAACCACCGTTATCACTTCGACGTAAGCAGTTGTCTCTAAAGTACGCCTTAAAACTGAAATCCCTGCCAGACCATCCTACGTGGCCATTCGTTTTTGAGCCACGATGGGAAAATTTGTACAACACCTGTAAGACTGCCAATCGTCCTTTTGGTATTCATCTCCAAGAGCTACTCAAAGAACTTAATATCAAGGTAGACAAGGTTGTCCAAACACCAAAGCAACCCCTTCCACCCTGGCATGCTCATGTTCCAACATGTGACTTCTCCCTTAGAAATTGGGGAAAGTCGGACACTCCATCATCTGTCTACCTGCAGCTTTATTCAGCACACCGAGCTTAACATTCTGATTTCGCGCCAGTTTACACAGACGGTTCGAAGCCGGAATCATATGTGGGATCTGCCGCTGTCTTTACAGACAGCACTACATCGGAGCAGATTCCTTCTGAATGTAGCATATTTACTGCAGAGCTGCACGCTATAGAGTTAGCCTTGGATCACATTAGTAAATGCCAATACCAACGGTTCATTTTGTATTCTGATTCTCTAAGCGTTTTACAGGCTTTAATAACTGTGAGATATAATTCTCATCCAGTTCTGTTTAGCATTCAGCAGAAGATTCACTTCCAACGTGAATATGATATCCGCTTCTGCTGGAGTCCTAGCCATGTTGGGATTAGTGGAAATGATTTGGCTGACACTGCAGCCAAATCAGCAATTCCCAGTAATAATCGCTGCCTATTAGTCCCCTATACAGACTACAGGCAAATAATACACATGAAGATACACTCCCAATGGCAGGATTCGTGGAATAGACAGACTGCAAATAAATTATTTCTTATAAAGCTTGTAATTGAACCGTGGCAGTCTAGTCTGCGCAGGAATCGTAAGGAGGAAGTTGTTCTTGCCCGGACCCGCATAGGACATAGTCATTTGACTCATTCGTTTTTGCTGAGGGCTGATGACCCTCCTATGTGTGAGTCCTGTGGCACAATTTTATCCTTGAGACACATTTTAATTGATTGTCCAGATTTTAGTAATATCCGTTTTACCGCTTTTAATCATCTGACTGAGCCGTATACACTCAGTCAGATTTTATTCGACAATGACAATGTGTCTGCTGTTTTTAGATTTTTAAAATCAATAAATATTTTTGCTCGTATATAAAATTTACATTTTTCTTTTATATATTTGTTATACCATTTGACATAGTGACCTAACTAATTAGGTCACTGAAAGTTTAAATTTTTTTATAAATGACATGGTCTTGGCACATTATAGCCTTAGTAGCTAATGCGCCAATAAAATCAAAACCAATCAACCAACCAACCAACCAACCGGTCCCCACAGACTGGAGATGTGCAAATGTTTCCCCAATTCACAAAGGGGAATCGAAAGGTGTCACGTTACATGGGGAAAGTAATGGAGTCACTGGTTAAAGAAGCACTGCAGGATCATCTAGACAAGACTGCAGTTATAGTTCAGACACAGTATGGGTTTGTTAAGGGGAAGCCTTGTCTGACTGGTTTGATTAGATACTATGATATGGTCACGAAGGAACTGGATGCAAAAAATAATTTTGATATCATATACTTGGATTTTAGGAAAGCTTTTGATACTGTTCCACATGGAAGACTACTGTACAAGTTGGAGCAGTATGGCATTAAGGGCAAGTTGCTACAATAGATAAAAGGATGGTTGAGTGAGAGAAGATAGAGTGGTGATCAATAGATACTGCTGTTCATGGACTAATGTTATTAGTGAAGTTTGCCAGGGTCCATGTTGGCCCCCATTGTTGTTTTCTATATTTATCAGTGATATTGTTCTGGGTATATCAGGCTTAATGTCCATGTTTGCAGATGATATGAAGGTTGGTAGGGTTGTTAATGACAGTAAGGACAGTACGCTACTGCAACGGGATCTAGAAAAGTTGAGCAGATGGGCTGAGAGGTGGCAGCTGAAGTTTAACATTGATAAATGCAAAGTACTGCATATGGGTAGCAGTAACCCCAGAGTAACATAACAACTGTGTGGTACTACACTCAGGGAGGTGGAGAATGAAAAATACCTGGGGTTAATTGTGCAGTCAAATATGAAGTTTTCTGAGAAGTGCAGACAGGCTGCAAGAGTAGCTCATGGGGTCTTGTCAAAGATATGTAGGAATTTTGCTAGGAACTGGCTTCCCAATGTTTTTTTGGAATGGAAAAGAACTGACTTCTCCTTTTGCTGCTGTAGAGTCCTAGGGAATGCATATTCCCAAGAACTTCTAAAGTATGAAAATGCTAAATTAACACTGTAAGATTAACTTGAGAAGATATTTTGCGAAGCTCATAATAGTGCTCCTTTGAGGGGATTTTTTAATTAATGTTACAACATTCTGATGAGAAATTCTTACATCTTTTACTGATTTTTTTTTTTTTTTTTTTTTTTTTTTTACAAATGTATATTTCAAGAAAATTTCTATCCTAGTTTTTTTGGTGTCACTCAATTGTGCTAACTTTTCCAAAACTTGGAGAAGGTTATAGACTGATAGACTTTAGAAAAACTATAGAATGAGCTTTCTCTTTCCAGCTGTCTTGATAAAGTTTTTGAGAAAACGATTCTGACTAATATGACTTAGCTTCTTGAATTGAAGAATTTTACGAGCAGTTCTTGTTATGGTTTCCATTCTCCTTGGATCTCGTGGTTAAGGCTGAATCAGCTATATGCAGTTCCTTGGTTAAAAATTAATGTCTGGTAATGGTCTTCTTAGATCTTGGTAAATTATCTTGGTAAATAAGTACGTGGGATTCTCATTGGGGATTCTCAAAGATCTTCATAATCTTAGAATGTGTGGTAATGCATCCTGATATTATAAAGAATATTAACCTTCCTGAATTTGTTCAAAACAATGTATCATAACATTTTTATTCAAGAAAGGATACTACCTTATTTGCCCAATTACAGGGCTTGCAGTTTAGATTAAACTGTAGGAAGTTTTCTTTTAGCCAATGAGTTGCTGATTGCTGGAACAAGTTGCTTTTGCAGTTAGTCGAGGCTGACAGTTTGATAAATTTAAAGGTCAACTGGATACTTACCTGTGTCCTCACACAGGGAAGCATATAATTCGTGTTTTCTTATCTATTTGGTGGTGTTTTTATTTGCCAGTGCAGCAAATAAAAATTATTCATCATTATTCATTCATTGTTATTGGTGATGAATCGTGGTATTAACATTACGAACTAGACTCAGTGCTGAAGTTTCCAGTGAAAATACTTTGGTTTTTAACTATCAGAGTTGATTAAGTCTACAGATACTTTTGAAAAGTCTTTCTAATGTTATTTTTGTATTTTGGCCAATTGTATTTTTGATGGGCAACCTTAGCCCCTTTACTGATGTGAAAATACCTTTGGTGACACCTACTAAATTTCGGACTTAAGTAAAACCAATTTGTCATGAAAACGTGAAGCAGAAATGACACAAATTGTGTCACTTCCTAAATGACACTAATACAGTTACTAACATTGATTATTGATTTGAAAACATCTTTGGCAGTGCCTATTAAATTTTGGTCTGATGTTTGGTTCAACAGGCAGTGTTTGGCCCCTTGGCAAAAATGTGAAACGGAAATGACGCATTTTACCTCACTTCTTAAATGATGCTAATGCATTTGTTAGCATTGATTTGGTAGAATAAGTAGCAGGCATGAGTAAAATGTTTCATCGTTATTTCAGACTGAAGTAAATGGGATTGGTAATGAAAATGCGAGACAGAAATGACGTAAAATATTACATTGTTCATACGAAATATTTCAGACTAATGTAAAACTGATTGGTACCAAAAATGCGAGACGATATTTACAGAGTATGTGAGACATCATTTAGTAAGTAGTGGCCGTGAGCTTATGCTGATGCTTACTACTTCTGAAATGATGCTAATGACACTAACTCAGTCATTAACATTGATTCGGTAGAGTAAGTAGCGGGCATGAGTGTAGAATGTTATATTGTTCATAACTTTGGTTCTAACTGTTTGATTTTTAAAATGGTTCTGATTTTTGTCAAAGATGTTTTCATATAAAACATCTTTCATACATACAGGGTACACATGCGCTTTATTTTTAATGGCTTGAAGAGTTCTGCTAAGAATGTCCTCCACAAATGGAATTAGAAATTCTGAACATTCAGAATCACTCAGGATTTAGAATAAAATTTTGCCAAATTTGTGAATGTACTTCCTCTGATTTAATTATTTTTTTTTTTTTTTTCGAAATTTGCTGTCATAGGTGATACTCAAAAATGCAGTGTTGTTCTGCATTTTATATGCAGCGTTGGAGTTATTTACATTTATGAGCATTTTCTACCATGAACTGTGTTAAAACTAGTATAGATTTGCATTAAAAAATAATCATTTTTGCAGCTTGATTTTTCTTCCAATATCAAAAATTAACCCAAATGTTGATAGTTAAATGATGAGAGGAAAGTGCCTGAAAATAATACTTAATTACAGTAAACCTCATAAATATAGCTTCTTCAAGTTGCTGGATTTATGGGGACATAGTACATGCCTCATTTTTGAAAAGTTAGCTTTTTTTTCTTTTTTTTTTTACTAATAAAAGTTCTGTACATAACCTAAGGATTCAGGAGTAATTCATATTATGTATTGTATTTCATACTTTTTCATGTGAGCCACTAGCATAATTTAATGTAGTTGCATAATCAGAGACAAAATTTAAATTTTACAGATTTACTTTTGACTGCACAATAAAATAAGTATGCTTTTTGCTAGTTAAATAATCCAAAAATATTGTCTGAAATCACATTTGAATATTTTTATTAGATAACACGGCTGGGATTCCTATAATGTCTATGGAACAATAGCTACTGTTATTAGGCCAGAATGTGAATCTGTGCTGCCAGCATGGTCTTGTGGGTAGTGTATAATAGTTGTAGGTTCATATCCCACCTCTAATTTGTGTGTTGTGCAATTGTCTGATATTTTTTAATATGAAGTATAATTGGGGGCCTCCGTAGCCGAGTGGGCAGGAGCGGGAGTGCAGTAGCACATGCTCTTTGAGTAGACCCGGGGTTCAAGCTCCTGACTGCTGAATATGGTCGATCTGCCAACCCGCACTGGACCAGCGTGGCAGATTATGGTCCATTTCCCTCAGCATGAATTGTTGAGGAGGCTTCCATCCTGCAGTGGGTTGATAATGGCTGCACTTTACTTTTTTACTTTTTTATAATTGGTGTGATATGAATTCAGCAATTGAATTGCCTTAAAATAAATACATACTACTAAGTATTATACTCTGAACTAGTATTATATATTGCAACTACATAGCCTCTGTAGCCAGGTGGGCAGGAGCAGCAGTGTGTAGCATACGCTTCTTGATTAGACCGGGATTAGAGCCCATGACCACCAAATACGGAGGATGCGGAAAGGTCAGGGAATGACCACCGCATAGCCTTAGTTGCTAATGCTCCTAAAAACCAAATAACAACAACATCAACTACATAGTAACAATGATGTATGGAAAGAAATGTGTAAAACAGAAAAATGGAATATAATGCATAAATCGGGCACTTGCTTTGCTTTTTCTTAAGTCTGGCTAATCGATTTCTTCTCTGCCCTTGTATGGAGGTCAGAGATATAATCATTTTTGAATGCTAGATTTATGATAATACAGTAAACCCCTGCATATAGAGGGGGTTACGTTCCTGAGAAATGTCGCGAATACCGAAAATGCGAATACATGTACTCAGTTATGGCTCCCATAGTAATAAAGGGGTTCCGTTCCAAAGTATAAAATATATAAGAAAAACTATTCTAAAATTTTGTTTACGTATGTATTATATGTACCTTCATAATATGACTATGTACATAGACAGTACATAAGGTATAAGGTATGTTAGTGTCTAACGGCTCCTGGGATTTCTCCCATCTCCGCGGGTGTACATTGTATCGGGGCCAGAGATTTGAAGTGTGTGGGGGTCATGTGCTGTATATTGTGTTGTGCCCTTTGTTCCTCCGGTCTATTAGCCGCCGAGCCCCTAGTGGGACCTGACGTTACCACACCATGCCACGGGGAGGCTGACCGGGTGTACCACTGTAGCTAGAGTACTCTGGCGGGTCCTGCCACCTACTTTCCTGGGATTTCAGTGGCTAGGACCAGATTTGAGAATGAGATGATCGCTGTTTCTTGAGCAATGGTTGTAATTTTAACAGAGCGTAGGGTTGTTCGCTGATAACTTGTTCTAGGGCCAAATAGGTCGGGCAGTAATTTTGATGTTTTTAGATTTAGACCTGTGGGGAATGCGTGTGTGTGTATATATAAATATATGTATATACACACACACACGCGCACACACACACACACATATATATATATATATATATATAAACTAAATAAAAAAATAAAAAAAACGTTGTGCAAGAGAAAAGTAAGGGAGGAAGGCAGAAGACTGGAGGGTAGGAAACAGAAGAAAGGGGCCAATAGGGAAGATGGCCCCTGATGACAGTGTGGCTTGCCCAGTCCCTCACCAGAGAGAGGAGTGGGGTGGCGGGTGGACAAAAACCACCACCCCACAAAAAAAAAAAAAAAAAATCATTCTGTAAGAGAAAAATAGGGGGGGGAGTAAAAGAACGGATGGCAGGAAACAGAAGAAAGAAGCCGAAAAAAAAAAAAAAAAAAATGAGAGAGAGATATACTCCGCAAGTTCAGGGTAGGTACAGCTAGCACGGCCAGTCAGTTGGAGCCGACAACTTGCTGGAAATCCAGCAGTGTGAGTGCTGCTATGGTGGATCGGTCATGTTCAGTAAGGTCTAGTTCAGGTGCCGTCATTGGGACTCCATTTGGTGAGTCTGTGTCGCATCCAGACTAAAGGCTGGTCCAGTAGTCCATCAGAACGAACAGTGGGGGTGGTCAAAACCGGGAGTCCAAGATTGATGGTCAAGTCCAGGGATCGATGCTAGGCCTCTTCTTGATGAGATGTGTCACATCTGGTCGAGAGAAGTTTGTCCAGAAATCAATGATGAGGAATTTGTCAAGGTATGTGTGGACCCTGTCTTTTATTGCACTGCTGGTCAAGTCTTGTGCAAGTTGGTCCAAGGCGTTAGCATCCATGGCTCAATGATGTGTAGCAACAATTGGCAGTCATGGTTGTTATGACCTATTGATTCGGATACTAAGGTGGTGGTAGCGCTTTCTGCCTGGTAAATAAGTCCATTGCAAATTGAGTCAGAGCTCGGTAAGTTTCTTCATTCTGTAGGGTGAGGTGTTCTTGATTTTGGTAGTTGAAGCGTAGTTTTGTTATTAGGATCCCCCTGAAGTCCTCGTAGATTTCACAGCTGTGGGCAAGGTGCTCCCACGTCTGATCCTCTCCACAGTGGCAGCGGGGTGAGTCTGAAATTCTGAAGTCATGTAGTTTTTTCTGGAAGGAGCCATGTCCAGTGAGGAGGTAGGTAGCATAGAGTCCTGGTGAAAACCAGACAGGTGTGAGGGGGTTAGGAGGCCCTGACATCAGGGAGGAATCTTTTGGTGACAGCGCCTTTAGTTGATGTCTGCCATCTTTCTTGCCAGGTGTCTGTTAGATGTTCATTAAGTCTCTTCTTTTCAGCGTTTCTATTATTTGCTGGGTCAGTGATGAAACCTGCACAAGTAACTGCTCTTCCTTTGGCTATTTGGTAGAGCAACCCATGACGAACAATCTCCAGGTCCAGTGGAAGAGATCCAGTGAGGACCTGGAGCGCATGGGTGCTGACAGTGCGACAGGCACGCGAGGGAAGGAGAAGAGAGCGCTGGATAGTTCCTAGGCGCGATCTGTTTACTACGGTATTGGCCTTCTTGTACCAGACTCCAGAAGCATAGGTGATAACCGGGATGAAAACTGCCTTATAGAAGAGTGACAGCGTTCTCTTCTTTAAGCCCCAGTCTTTCCGGGCAACTCTTGAGACTTGGGCAGCATACTTCCTGATCTTAATCCTGAGTTGGTCTAGATAAGGAGTGAAGGAGAGGTTTTTGTCTAAGATCAAACTGAGATATTTAAGCTCTGTTTTTAGTTTTACTGTAACACCATTGACCTTGATTTGGGGTGGTCTTCTCAAATCAAGGGTGCCTTTTAGTAGGATCGAATTGGTTTTCTCTGGAGAGATCTTTAGGTTGTTATGCTCTGCCCAAGCTTGAAGGGTGGAGATGGCCTGGTTGGCAGTTGCTTCTAGTTGGGTTCTGTTATTGGCAGAAAAGAGCATGACCAGGTCATCTGCATAGGCCTGGGTTTGTACATTGTTGAGTTTGGTGTTCAGGAAATCATCCAGCACCAGATTCCAGAGGAGAGGCCCCAGGACAGATCCCTGAGGGCATCCCCTGAAGACTGGTCTGGAGACACTGCAGTGGGGAGCAGACACGACAACTCGCCGGTCCTCGAGACAGGTCTTGATGCATCTATATAAGTTTTCTGGGACATGCGCTCTTCGGAGCCTGCCCAGGATGCTGGGCCACCAGAGGGAATCGAAGGCACCAGCAAAGTCAAAGGAGATTAGTAGAAAGTATTTGGAGTTGCAGTTGGTAGCAGCTTCAATGATTGTTTCCAGTGCATCAATCATGGAGCGTCCTTTCCGGAAACCGTACTGCTTAGGTGAGGAGAGACCAGCGTCATTGTAGTGGGCTTCTATTCTATGGGAGATCATCAGTACATAGTGAAATGCAAGCATATGGCATCGAAATGAAAATAAGAAACAATTTAATATTAAATGTAATATTTATTAGAAATTTCAAACTAGTGCCTTTGCTAGCAAAAAAACTTATCCTGCCAGTGCACCAGTTTTGCTAAAGTGTTGGTACAGGAGTTTTGCATTTTAACGAATGATGAGTGAATTTAATGGAATTTTATTTTGAGTTCGGTATTCTATCCACAGATTTAAAGCTTTTTCCATTTTTTCTAATTTAACATCACGAGTTACAGAGCAAATTTTTGAAGCAAATTAGCGCGTTTTCACGGACACTACAACGGATTTTTTCTTCCGATTTTTTGATTGATCGTACCTCATTGATTTTATAATGTTTTGCCACTGAGGAGACACTTTCACCATTAGAAATTTTGTCTAATAACTCAATTTTATTTGCTAATGTCATCACCTTCTTTGATATTTTCACATTTCCCTTGTTATTCGTAGCCATATTTTTGTATGGCTTAGAAAGAACTTGTGCACAATAAAGTCACTTTCTTCCGTTAACACACTCGAAAAAGTCTGTTTTATACTGCAGAACGGTAGATTTATCACTTTTGTAAGCATATCAATTTATAAATTGATAAATTTATTCAATTTATAAGCATATAAATTAAAAGCAAACGACGAAACCTTCCATGGCAAGCGCATAACACATACTGAACAAGGATTAGCGAGAAACACCCATGTTTGCGATTTTGTCACCCCTCTCCCCCCACCCACTGAGCGCTGTTTTGACCGGGAAAGATAATTTTAGCTACGCCCATGTTTTTTTATGGCGGAAAATGTTCACGGCGCTTTAAAATTCAAATTTTTTTAGGTTTCATTTTATATTAAATCAGCGATTGCGAAACCGTGAATAGCGGGGGTTTACTGTACATATTAAATTTTTGATTAATACTATTGAAATATATATTATACAATTAGCATGATATGAGATAAAAATTTTTTATCATGCTAATGTCAGTTCTTTTCTAATTTGTAGATTTACCTCACATCACATCAGATGATTTAATTCCTATATTAGTAACTGTTCTTGTTCAAGCAAAGCCTCAACATTTGGAAAGCAATTTGTATTATATACAGAATTTTTCTTGGAAACAGGCCGAAGACAAACTTAGGTAATTATAATTATTTTTAAAGTTATTTATGAAAGTCAGATGCTCTAAGACAGGGTTCCCAAAAATTTTAGAGATGTAGGCCACTTATGAATTTTTGGAATATTTGGCGGGCCGGAGAAAATTCATAATTACTGAAAACTACATTCTCTGCATAGCTTTAATGTTATAATTTATTGTACTAATCACAGAAATACAGTTAGTAATACAACAATCACAAAAATACAGTTAGTAATACAACAAAATTATGATTAATGCGATGAATGTGGTTGTAGAGTGCGACTAAGTTTTGTAATCTCGGGTTTGAAGTACTAGTTCCAATTCTTAAAAAGTCATGTAAATGCTGGTCAGTTAGATGTGATTGTATTTTTGATTTTACATATTTCATTAGGTTTGCTCACGTATATATCTACTCCCAAAAATTGATGTAACCTTTCTTGCAAAATTTTTAATTTTTGGATAATCGTACTCAGATAATGTTGAATAAAATTGAATTAGATTTTCATTTTTAAATATTGCATTCTGTATTGTATTTTAAATATTGAGTACTGTATACAGGTCTGGAGGCCTCATTTCAAGAAGGATGTAGAGCTGCTGGAACGAGTACAGAGAAGGGCAACAAGATTAGTGAATGGAACAAAGGGGTGCTCTTACAAAGAAAGGCTTAAGTTCTGCAAATTACAGTCTGGAGACTAGGCACCAGCGAGGTGATCTGATAGAGGTGTATAAAGCCTTGAATGGTTTGAGCATGCTCAATGCTGATGGGATTCTTCCTCTAGCTCAGAATAATCACCTGAGAGGGCATAAATTCAAATTGAGGAAAGACAGATGTAGGATAGACGTGCGGAAATTTGCCTTTAGCCAGCGGGTGGTTGGTTGGTGGAACAGACTTCCATCCCTTGTAGTGGAAGTTGATAGCCTAAATAAGTTTAAGGCTCAGCTGGACAGGTATTTTGAACGAACAGAGGGGTGAAGTGGAAGTGGGGTTTTTTTTTTTGGCTGATGCTGCATAAGCTTGCTTTCTTGCATCAAATGCCTCTGCTAATGCTAATTCAGTGCATCATTAGGTTGAAGATCTACCGACTCTAATTGGAAATTCTCATCACCATTGTTGACGGGTATGTCAAATGGTACTGTAGGCACTGATGGTTCTTAAAATTTTATGAAATATTTTCACAAAAAGGTTATTATTATATTCATATCACTCTTATATCATGCAAAATTAATAAGATAGTTTATTAGACTGTTTGCCTAATAAACTACAATGTTATAATATAAAACTTATAGTTTTATAAGGCCTACAATTCTAAAGCAAAATTTAAACTGCCTCTGTAGGGAAGAAAATTTAATCGATTGCCAATATTGAATTGGGATGTAGATTTTATACAAGTCGACCATCACTAATCTGGCAGTGTCGGGACCTGTGGGGTGCCGGATTAGTGAGTTTGCCGGATCACCGGTAGTTATTTTAGCACATAACAGTTTACCCAACAGCTAACCACCTCCTTCTACCTTTAACACATTGACTGCCAAGCTAGTTTAAGAAAAAACTTCCCCAGGGGCCAAAAAATATTTAGGAAATAATTTGATTAGTAATTCTAAAATAAATATTGTAATGTCAGTGTTGTCATTTTTTTCGCTTAAAATATAAAAAAATAATAAAAAAGTATTTTTTTATGTCACATATATGTGGCCAACTTGGCCACATATGTTGGTTGCTTTATTTCTTGAGAAGCCGTGTTGGCCACATGTGTGTGACGCTATTACGGCATACATATGAAGGTTGTTTGTGATTAGTTTATTGCACGTGTGGCGAGCGCTGCAATAAAACTAATTACGATAAAATAAACTCTCAAACATCGTAATAAGTTTGTCAATATTGTTAGAGATTTTGTGAAAACAAGTTTGGTATCACGCTGTATTAATCCATCATATTGTGTTGTGTTTTTCCGTAAGTTTCTATAAGTGTGTTGTAAAAAAAAAAAAAAAAAAATCTAAAAAGGAATGGCTAAAAGAAAATTACTAAGATAAGAGAAACTGTGAGAAATTGCTGGAATTTACAATTAAGCAGAGTTAACTTCTCACAGACACACCACTGTCAAGTTTTTTCAGAAGTTCAACTTTATCTGTTATGGACAATGTATGTTTGTGAATAAGGTAAATGTTGGAAGTGATCACAGAATGGTAAGATGTACACTTGATATAGATGTAGGAAAGGAAAGGAAAAAACTGACTCGAGTAAATAATACAAAGGTTTTTGAGATAAGAGGAGGAGAAAAAGCATTATGTACTGGAACTAAAGAACAAGTTTGAGCTTCTGCAAACTGCTCAGGACCAAGATATCGACGAGGAATATTACAACTTTCTGAAAGTGATAAAGCCCAAGAAACCTATAGGGAAAAAGAAATCCAAAGAAGAAAAAATTAGTCAAGAAACACTTGTCATGATGAACTGAAGACGACAAATGAAGAGTAAAAAAAAACACTGACAGGGAGAAAATTGAGTATACTAAGTTATGCAAAGCCATTAGAAAGAGACTCAGAAAGGAAATAAGAAGATTTAACACAAGAAAAGTAGAACAAGCATTAAGGGAAAACAAAGGATTTAAATCAGCAGCTGTGAGCAGTAATACAGAAAGACAAATGATACTGAAACTGAAGAATAGCGATGGTGTACTTATAAACAGCAGAGAAGGCATAATTCAAATAGCAGAAGACTACTATAGAGAATTATACAAGGAGGGAGGAAATGATGCCAGCAGTGGGGAAGATGGATTGCAAAGTAGCAACACATATGACATACCCGATATTCTTCCTGATGAGGTAGAACATGCATTCAAGAAAATGAAGAATCGTAAAGCCCCGGGGGAAGATGAAGTTACTGTAGAGTTGTTAAAATTGGGAGGAAGAGACATAACACAAAAACTGGCAAGGCTCTTCACAAAGTGCATTAGAAAAGGTGTGACGCCTAAGCAGTGGAATAATGCAATCATAGTTTTGCTGCATAAGAAAGAAGATAAATCAGAAATTGGAAATTATAGACTAATTAGCTTGTTATCCCACATTTACAAGTTGTTCACAAGGGTCGTTACTAAGAGATTAGAAAGAATACTTGATGAGAAGCAACCGAAAGAGCAAGCTGGCTTTAGGACAGGATTCTCAACTATGGATCACCTTCACGTAATATCACAGCTAATGGAGAAAGCAAATGAATATAAAACACCATTATGCCTGGCATTTGTGGATTATGAAAAGGCATTTGACTCCATACAGTATAAGGCAATGTTTTGGGCACTGGAAAGACAAGGCATAGATACCCCATATATTATGATTTTGAAGAAAATATGTGAGAGTGCTACCTCCTTTATTAGACTAGACAAAGACAGTAGCAAATTTAAAATCAAGAAAGAAGTTCGACAAGGAGACACAATGTCTCCGAAGCTATTTACTGCTGCCCTTGAGGAAGCTTTCAGAAGATTAGACTGGTTGCAGAAAGGAGTCAATGTAAACGGAGAGTACTTAAACCATTTACGATTTGCAGATGACATTGTGGTCATAAGCCACGATCCCAAAGAATTAGAGGAAAATCTTAATCAGTTATGCACAGTTAGTAAGGATTTTGGACTAAAGATGAATATGGCTAAAAAAAAAGTAATGATGAACAAGTATGCCACGGAAAGGGAAATAATGATTGAAGGAGCAGTAATTGAAAAGGTGGAGTCATATACTTATGTGGGACAAGTTATTAGCTGTAATAATGATAAATGGCTGGAAGTCAAGAGAAGAATAAATTTTGGATGGATAGCATTCAGGAAATATAGTTACATACTGAAGAGCAATATCCCAGTTTGTCTGAAACGTAAAATAATGAATCAATGTATACTCCCCACCATGACTTATGGAAGTGAAACTTGGGCACTCACCAAACGAATGGAAGAGAAGCTGAGAACTACACAGCGAAAAATGAAACGAATTATATTGGGAATCAGACTGTTAGATAAGAAGAGAAACACATGGATTAGGCAGCAAACTCAAGTAAAGGACATTCTTATCAAAACTAAAGAACTAAAATGGTCTTGGGCAGGACACATAGCTCGAAGACATGATGACAGATGGACTAAGAAAATAACAGAATGGTATCCAAGAGGAGATAGAAGAAAACCTGGAAGACAAAGGCGAAGATGGATAGATGAAATTCATGAGTTTTTGGGTAGTAAATGGATGGTCGGTGCTTAAAACAGAAGGAACTGGAAAGTTGCTGGAGAGGCCTTCATCCTGCAGTGGATTGAAAATGGCTGATGATGATGATGGTGGTGTAAAGCACAAACGTAGATAAGAATGTTTGTTGGTTGCAGCATCAGATGTTGGCTTGCCAGTGTTTTCGCGCCAACATCTGATGCTGCAACCAACGGCACCAAAACAGTAGCGACAGATCGGTGCGCTGACCCCGGAAATTTAAAATTAAATTGGCGGAAATTATGTCCGAATTAGCTGTGGATCCAGATTACTGTGGCCAGATTAGTGATGGTTGACCTGTACATACGCCTCCTTAGCCAGGTGGGAAGGAGCAGCAGTGCGTAGCACACGCTTCTTGATTAGACCGGGGTTCGAGCCCGTCACCACCAAATATGGAGGATGCGGAAAGGTCATTCAGGGAATGACCACCGCATATCCCGGAGCAATATGGCCTTAGTTGCTAATGCTCCTAAAAAAAACCAAACAACAAAACAACCTGTACATATCTTGTACCAACAAATATTTAAATTTATTTATACTTTATAAGGCATGTAGTTTTTTTTCTGAATAACTTATAAGTACTTAAATACAATAATTTTACTTTGCAATCTGAGACATATAACAATACAGATGCTTGTAAATCATTTCAGTTCATAGAGCAAGTAACTTCATAAAAATGTCAGCAAAAAGTACAAACCGTCCTTGTCTTGAAATAGCATTTAGGTGAACTTCAAGGTAGAGGAAGAGGATCAGGGGCAGAGATTTACAACTTGAGGGCAGTGTCTGTACCTCTCTGTTATAAGAAAACTTACTAAGGTCAACATAATATGATTGAGCATCTGGAAGAGCAGAAACTGATCAGACAAATGAAAATGGCTGAGATACAAGCACAAAGTTGGGGTCACTCAGAGGGAAGGCTGGAATCTCCAAGATCACCAATCCCAAAATGATGGTGAAGAGATCTGGCCAACAATCATTTTAACAGTCATGGTAAGATGCTCCACCCTAAACAGTGTGTCTGTACCTCTCTGTTATAAGAAAACTTACTAAGGTCAACATAATATGATTGAGCATCTGGAAGAGCAGAAACTGATCAGACAAATGAAAATGGCTGAGATACAAGCACAAAGTTGGGGTCACTCAGAGGGAAGGCTGGAATCTCCAAGATCACCAATCCCAAAATGATGGTGAAGAGATCTGGCCAACAATCATTTTAACAGTCATGGTAAGATGCTCCACCCTAAACAGTGTGGGGAGTCTTTGAATTTGTAATCAACTGCTATTGCAGTTATCCTTAACTGTGGAGGAAGTTATGCTTGTTTATGGCCCATTTTAAGAGCCAAAACTCAGCAGCAAAAATTGGCGTAATTGTGGTAGAAGCAGCAGATGCCCACATCTCTGCAGCATATAAAAATGGAGAGAATACCATGATTTTTATGTAGTTTCTGGTAGTTGTGATATCGGAAATATACTGCAAATGGCATTTGGCAATCTGTTGAAGATGTGCTGCATCACATTTGACCAGCTTATCAACATGGTTACTGAATTACAGCTTAGGGTCAAACACAACCTGAAGATCTGTTTGTTTGTTAACAGTGAAGATCAAGTTTGTTAACAGTGAAGGAAAAGGAGCATTACACAGTGTTGGCAGAAATTCCAGGAGAGTTTTTATAAATTGATATTATCATAGCAAAATTATCATGTGCAGAATTTAGTGTGAGGAGTGTCATATCATCTCAGCATAACACAAAGTACCATGTATGGACTCAACAAGTGGGGAAATAAGCACTGCAAACAAAAGCCCAGATAAGATACCATCCTGTGGAATCTCTCCAGAGATACATTGCATGTATGTGTGTGTGTGTGTCCATAGACTGTAAGCTGGATTATTCTGTTTTGAAGGGATGATGTGAGAAACTGCAGAGTAATTCCTTTGATTTGGTAATGGTCTAAAAGTATCTGAGGTTGCTTTAAGGTATATCTACTTACAGGTGACTTCAAACTCAGTTTGAAATTTGGATGGCAAGAGGATAGAGGTGGTAGTGGCTGTTAAGACATTGATCACAGTGGGTCTATGAAGAAGGGAGTAATGAATTTGAGGAGGCTGATGAAGAACAAGTTTAGTTAGAACAGGGAGGAGTACCTCCTTAAACAGTTTCAGGAGACTTGAGGCATTGGAGATTGGCTGGTAATGCTTAATGAGAGTAGAAGATTGAATTTTGGGTATTGTCAGTGGGTGGAACTTCTACCTTATGGTAGAAGTTTCGCTGCTTGGAAAAAAATGCGTTGAAAGAAAAGCATTGCAAATAATTAGAAAGTGAACCAAAATGTATGGGCTAAGGCATTTTATAATAACTTGAAAGATTCTATCTGCACCTGCAGTAGCAGAAGTTGGTGTGGAATTAATGGCAACAATAAGCCATTCCCTGGTGATTAGAACTGCAGTTAGTGTGTCAAGCTGGATTGCAGTAGTTGTTGTGTGAAGATCAGGAGATTGTTCTGGGTTCAAGGCAAACCTGGATATAAATCAAGCCACTTCTCTGATTCAAGATATTGGGCACTTACCTATACCAAGAATCTTGTCCATAAATGTTGCACAGGTACTAGGGTAAACTCTCCTACCTTGAACAGTTTTCATCAACCAATGAAATACCACCACTTTGCTTATTGGAGGCTTGAAGTGGTGAAACCCATGTTTAGTCTCTAGAGCAGGGGTGGGCAACAGTCGGCCCGCGACGATGTTGAATCCGGCCCCCTCGGTAAATTCATAAATATAGAAAATCCATACCTGACTACACTCGCCGTAAACGTTTGGCTTAATTCGGTTCAATCGGGAATTGCGGCCAGTACAACAGTAACCAAGTGATTCTACGCAGCGTCAAAGAGTTATTTCCTAATTATTATTGTAGCATCGATCGAACGAAGTTCCTTTGGGTTTGACTTCTTATTGAAAAAAATAATATTGGTGCGAGATATTTTATGTTTTATGCCTTTTCTAATTATTACAATTTTTAATTTAATATAATTTATAGCCCATAAAATGAGCCAATTAAAAGAAAAATTGATGCCGAATGCCGCATTTTCAATGATAATTGGACATTCAGATATGTTTTTTTTAAAAATACATTAATAATTTGGTAATTCAAGTAATATAACATTTTTTAGGGTCTGATTTTTTTTTGTTAAATTGTTCAATCTATTCTGGCCCGCATCACGATGCAAAAATTTCATTTGGCCCGCATCACGATATGAAAATTTCATTCGGCCCGCTGACGAAAAAAGTAGCCCACCCCTGCTCTAGAGCAAAGTTTCTGGCATCCCCCTTTCCCCATACTTCTCCTTCAACCCATGCGTGGTACTAAGTACTGTAGGTTTTGATTCCTTTCGTGTTTGGGGTTTTCCATTAAAAAAAAAAAAAAAAAAAAAATTTAGTTCAGATGCTGTTTTAGCCTATAGCTCATATTAAGATGGAGAGTCCACCATGCTCTAGACTGAAGCATGATGGGAATTCATGATAGTGCAAAGATGGCAACTATCTTAAGCCAGCTGGTGAGCAGATTCACTAAAAGTTCAAGATCACACTTTTTTAAGACTGACCATGGGACAGCAGAGAGCCTTAACACATTTAGCAATATCCAAGAATCTGGGACTAACTATCACTCTGGTATTAATTCATAATATTGAAGTTTGGGGTATCTATATATAAAAGAACAATGATTGGCTTGTAGTCCAAATTGAAATAAATCTCTGGCAGGTAGTCAGGTTTGCAGGGAAAGGAAGTGAGGATGAGATCCAGTTGGTTGTTTTTATATCTGGTGGAGAGATTGTTGATCAGTTGTAAATCTGTGCAAGCTAAGTTTGATAGGAGCATATGCTGAAGGTTAGCTATCTGTGGAGGAAGTTTCCACAGATGGTGAAAGGCTGAAAGATGAAGCTGGTTAATGATCCAGTTTGATATCTCATGGATGGTTTATTATTATTATTATTATTATTATTATTATTATTATTAATAGCCATATAGTGCAAGGAAGCCTGAGGCGTATGCTGCACCAGCCAAAAAACAAAAATTTCTGAATTACCCTGAGAGAGAGAGAGAGAATGATAGTCAGAAGTAGAAGGGAACGGAATCACCAAGAAAGAGAAGAATGATGATATCCAGCTCAGGACCCTGGGTATGCCAAGCCCATACTCACCAGATGAGAGCCCCTGGGGTTTCAAATAAAGATACTGGGGGTAGATATATTTAATAATGGGCATGATCAAGAGATCATAATCAATTATTTTGATTATAGCAAATTGTTCGATAATATCATTCAAATGATATAATTAAATTATATCATTTGAATTCTATCAATCAGTTATCATTTAATTATTTAAATTATTTAAATCTCTCAATTACTAATCACTACATTATGTCCATCACTAGATATATTACAGTGATATTCATTGATGAGCTCTGAATATTTTAACAATGGGCTCACAGTTTTTCCAACTTTTTCTTCTTTTTTTTACAACTAGGGAAATATAATATATATATTTTTTTCACAATAAAATTTTACATTGCAAATAAAAAATAACATGAAATATTTTCCATATCACAAATAACATAAAAGAACTATCACAAAACATTTTAGAATTTAAAAACGAATATTAGGGAAAAAAAAAACTATTCTAGAAAAGGAACACAAAATCACAGAGTACAAGACATGAAAAAAATTATTACACAAATATTCAAGAAAAATTTATTCTTAAAATTGCCATATAGATTTTACTTCTTTTTTAATTTTTGTTTTCAATCTTTTTCTTTGCTTAATAGCTAAGCGATGATTACAGAGGAAAGATTTGACATAATAATCTGGATCAAATTGAAGCAATGGTTTTTCATTTAGGTTTATCGTCATCATATTGCAACATGTTTAATTGTCAAAGATGTTCTTTTTATTGTTACAATATTATTCATTACACTGAAAACTCACTGAGCTTCAGCATTGCTAATCACAGTGGTTTCAAGGCTATTTCTGACTTGTTTAATTGAAAAGGGAATTTCACTTGATTTTAAAGATAGTAATCATTCAACGACTATCTTCGACAAAATCTCTAAAATTGTTCATTTTTATTTCATATTTTATTAGAAAACTTAAATTTCTTATTCGTTTTTCACCCTCTTGCTTTAGGGATGAAAGTTCTTCCATATTCCACGTTTCCAGGTAGCATGTGTTTAAAATTTCTTTCAGTTCCTCATTGTCAATGATATCATTATTTTATTTATTTAATTTAAAATGACTCTGTTGCATTAATAACCTGTCCTTTAAGGATAAAACAGTGCAGTTTAATAATTTGTCATGAGATAATTTTTTAAATATGTTCTTACTTTCGATTCCTTCAAATTCTTTCAACTTCACATGCTCTCAAATTTAGCTTCATAATTTCATTCAGAATTTTTCAAATTATCAATAGCATTGATAGTTTGAATAATTAATATATCTGCTTTTACTACAATGATGCTGTGACTTTGTGAAGCTTCTGAAAGGTAAGAGAGTTCCTGCAGAATGTCAATCATTAGTGCTAAATCATTAAGAAATTCCAGATTATAAAGTATTTAAGGGCAAAGGCCTCATGCTACGAGCTAGAATGACTAACATGTAGGTTAGTGCAAATGCATCATTTTAACATAGCTATCTACCAAAGTAGTTAAATTAATTAATTAAATTGGCATCATTTTGGTTATATCTTATATTGTGACTGCTTTCACTATTGCAACACCAGGGTACCTGCCCACCCACCCACCGAAGAGAAGCCAACAAGCTTTGAAACGGTGCCATCTGGGTGGTGGTATCCGCTGAGAATAAATAACAATAGTCTTCACTGGTGAAGGCAATATGAGATATAACCAAAATGATGCCAATTTAATTAATTAATTTAACTACTTTAGTAGATAGCTATGTTAAAATGATGCAGTTTAATAATCCCCAAATATTTAACTTCTGATTCAAAATGTTGGACAAAGTGGGATAATTCCTCCAAACTGCAATTGCCGTCTGCAAATTACAAGCTGCCCATCATGGCCCGAACATATGATTGATCTTTATAATTTCCACATCAAATTCTTTAGCAATCATCCTTAAATCACACTGGTTTTTTGTACTAGTAGATTGTTCTGTCACTATGTTCTGTTGACTGAGCATAACTTCATTCACAAGCTAGGGCACTTGCATCATTTGACAGCTGTTCGGTTCGGCAGGACAAAAGTTTGTTTGGATAGTGTTCTTCTGCTTGCTGAAAAATCGGCGAATTCTGTAAAATCTGTATACTAAACAAAGGTAGCTGACAAATATTAGACAATTATGATTACACTGCACATAATCATAATAATTGAATTCAGGATTTAATTTGTGAAATAAATGATTGTTTCAACAATGGGCTTGCAAATTTAAAAAAAAAATAATAACAGTGGGTCTCATGAGCTTACTATAGCTCACCACTGGTGACGTCTATGAAGACACTTGGCAACTGAGAATAACAGGTAGCACTTAATATGGTGGTGTTTGGCAACATGATGAACAGGTGAAGTTTTTGTGCCCTTAAAGAAAATTGCAGTATCACCTTCCCTTCACCCAAATCTAGAAGTAAAAACAGAAATATAGCCTGCTGGAGCAGAGGATATGAAAAATTCCTGGTCATTATTGAGACTAACCACAGTGATACAGAGGATATCAATAACACTAGTAAGGAGAATTTTGTTAAGAGTGTTGCAAAGGCTTCTAAGATTATAGTATGAGACTCCAACAATGTAACCTTAGCTCTTTTTAAGGGATGTACCCCTATTAATCCTATTCTAAGCAGGGTTTCAGGTTTGTTGATTAATGGCTCATGTTGGAATGAGCATCCCAGAGCTGATTATCACTGGTGATTGCAGGTTAATGGTATCTGTAAGTAATTATGCTGATAGAGGTCTCTAGTGACATAATTGTAGACCATGCTATGCACATTTTGAGAGAATACCTGGAACATTGGGCTGCATGCTTGTTTCCTCAAAATCTACCATTCTTGATTAATATCAAGGATGGTAGATTAGTGAGGTTTGTGATGGGATTTTCTTTTTTCCTCAGAATATAATTTTCTTCTGTGACATCAACATTGCAGTACTCTGAAACACCAATACAGAGAGGATACTTAACTTAATGATAGCCAAGGAGTTAAAGAACACGTGATAAAAGTTGCACACACCAATGCATATGTAATCACATTTAATGACACAAAATTATACTCAATGGATAGATCAATATGATATAAATCCACCACTGTTGCAGATACATAGAGTTATATGTTGAATAACTTCCGGTGATATTTCCCACCAAATTTCTTACACCCGGTCAAACAGAACATCTGTGGTCTGCTGGCTGTGGGTAGCTCTGTAAATGGTGGCATCCAGGTCATGGCCAGCACATGCTCAATGGGCTGCAAAGCAAAGAAAAATCAGTAATTTATGGATACAGCACTGCACGATAAAATTTTGGAATTCTTTTAGTAAGTCTGAGTAGCATGACTGCACACTCCACTTTAAAATCTTGTCCTTTATCTAAACCTTGGTTTTCCAATAAATGCGCTAAGGCTGTTCAAGAGAAGAACGTTGCATGTCGTAATTGACTTGTTTCTAATTGCTCACTTTCATTTTCTGCCTACTTTATAAGTAAGTATTGTAAAGCAGTTATTAATCAGTCCAAACTAGAATTTGAACAGGCTAAGAGTAGAAAACTTGCTTCTTTCATTGAAATTGCTTTCGATCGTGTTTGGCATAAAGGTCTTCTAAACAAGCTTCCATCTTATGGTTTGCCAACTGTTTTTAGTAATTGGTTATCCAGTTTTCTCTCTGATCACTCACTGGGGGTGATGGTCTCTCTGTCTTCTAACTTCTCCACTAATGCCAGTGTGAAAGGTTCAGTTCTTTCCCCCACTCTTTTACTCTTGTATATTAATGATCTTCTTCCATTGACTGGAAATCTTATCCATAGTTTTGCTGATGAAAGCACATTGCATTCCACTTTCCATTTTGAGAAATCTTGTCCTGCTCAATCAGCTACAACTTCTTGAATATCCAGTACCAATTCCTTAAATGCCGATCTCCAGGTAATTCTCCAGTGGGGCAGAAGACAAGTTAGTTGATTTCAATTCTTCTAAAACTCAGTCTTGTCTTATATCTTGCAAAAAGGATTCTTCTGCTCCTATGCTTATCTTTGGTGACACTCTGATTTCTAGGAAAAATGATATATCTCTATTGGGGATTACCCTGACTTCTAATCTCTGGTGGCACAATCACATTACAAATATTGCTTCCTCTGCACCTAAAAAACTTGGTTTTCTCTTTCGCTCTTGGTGTTACTTTTCTTCCAAACAGCTGTTCACTCTTTTCAAATCGCAAATCTGCCCTACCATGGAATATTGTTCCCACATCTGGGGTGGTGCCCCCAAAACCTCTCTCTGCTTCTTGATTCCGTTCAGATGAGGGCAGTTAGGTTAATTAATGATTCATCTCTAACAGAGTGTCTCCACTCACTGTCTCATAGACATACTGTTTCTGCTGCATGCCTCTTCCACAGATACTTCCATGGGCTCTGTTCTTCTGAATTGGCTTCTATAATTCCTGCTCTCTCTTTCAAAACAGTCTGAACATGTGCTGCCACCATCCAACATCCATTTACTGTCCAACTTCAAACTCACAGAACCAACTTTTCATCTTCCTTGTTTATTCATTCAACTGCTGTTTTCTGGAACAACCTTCCTTCATACGTATTTCCTGAAAATTACAGTCTACAGAAGTTCAAGTCCAGTGTCAACAAATATCTTCTTTCGTCTTCTCAACCTCCAACTCAAGCACAGTACTAAATACTATACGTTCTAATACCTCTCGTGTTTGGGGTTTACATGAAAAAAAAAAATATATATATCACACTTCCATTTGCATTGCTTATGCATAATAATAAGTCCAATAGTTGCAGGAAACCATTTTGATCTCAACAGAAGCTTTGTTTTAAAATTTGTTTCCTTTATGTTACTATGCTTGGGATTGTATTTAATATAATTAAACATTTATGATTGCTTTTTGTTAGGTTTTTTAATATTCTCTTTTACAACAGTTTCAGTTTGGCAACATTCCAAGCTGCTAAGGAATTTTTGAAGACTTATGACTTTACCCATTTGCAGCCATCGCAAAACAAAGTGAAAAAAGAGGTATCTGTTAATATATAATCACAAGGTTTTTATTTTGACATTATTATAAAAAATAGTATTTATCCAAGAGTAATTTCTGTAGATGTGTTCCCTTCTATCTTGCCTCAATTAAGCTACACATTTTCCTCTTAAGAGGGGAACTATCTACGTACCTAAATTTGTTAGTTGTAGTATATTGTTATAAATTTTTGCAAAAACAATAGATACTTTTCAAAGATTAAATCATATTCAGAATGGTAAAAACTGCCATTGGCATAATACAAAGTGTATGTAAATTGACAACAGTTTATATACTTTTTATAAGTTGCTGCTGCTGATTGCGGTTCTCTGTAATTGTATTGCAATAACCTAAACCTAAAATATTATATCTTTGGGGGGAGGGTGCGACACATAATCACTATTTTCTATTGAAAATGATTTCAGTTGCTGGTTTTCAGCTACACAATGATTTCCAGGAATACCTTAACTGCATAAATCGGGGGATATTTTTTAGGGGGACAAAAACAGCTTTTTTTTGTACCCTCCATATGACCACTCAGCTATAGTAACGATCAAATTATGTGGCTCAGTTGTTCCTTATTTCCTATTTATGCACTATATGGTAAATTGTATTCCCTGTAAATATGTCCCATTTGGAAGCCTGAGATTGTTTTAAAAAATTGAAATTTTGAATTTTTTTTTTTATTTTTTAAATATATGAAGTATTGCTGTTTAATATTTTTATTTTAAAGTACTGTTTTATTTAAAAAAACTATGATAATGGTGCATTTGTCGTTTAAAATATTTACCTGTTTTGTCTACTGCCGGCAAAATAGTAAAATAAAAATAAATAAAAAAATGTGTGCAAAATGATATTTATTAATTTTAATGGTTAAATTTTAATGATTAAATTTTATTATCAGCTTTAACACACTGCTTACAATGTAGGTGTCCAAGTTATCTACAAACATATCATATTGAAGTTGTGTTGTAGAAAAAAAAAAATAGTGTTTGTCAGCTAAGGTGCTGCCGAACATACCATTATTAAATTAAAGGTTATTTACATGTATGAGGTGTGGAAATAAAGTTCCTGAACTTGTGCTGTTGCAGTCATGTTTGATAAATTTGAAAATAAATTGAAGTGGTATGTTGTAGTTCAAACTTCCTCAAACAGATAATGGTACAGAGATTGCCAATAGGTTGACAGGTTGCAAGTAACAACCGGTTTCATTAGTAGCATTAACGTTCAGTGTCATGATTTTGCAATGGAAAAACAAACAAATATTAAATTTTGCTTTAAACTGGGAAAATTTGCGACGGAAACATATGAGGTGTTGAAAAGTTAAGTTGTACCATGTTATAAGTGTTTGAATGTTATAAGCACTTCAAAGATGGATGTGAGGATGTTTGTGATGATCCAAGAAATGGATGTCCATCAGCCTCTCGAAATGAGGACAGAGTTACAAAAGTTCATGAAATTGTGGCAAGAGATCATTGTTTAATCTTCATAATGATGGCTGATGAGCTGGATATGAAAAGGGAGACAATTCGTCAAATTCTGTATGAAGATTTAGGGGAAAATGTCTGTGCAAAACTTGTGCTACACATCCTCATGGATGAGCAGAAGCAATGAAAAGTGTCACCATGCAAAGACTTGTCAAGGCAATCCTAATTTCCCTTGCTGTATTGTCACTGGGATGAGTGTTGGGTTTTTTTTGGTTTTTTTTAGTACAACCCAGGGACATAGCATCATAGTATGCAGGGACATCAAAATTATCACCAAGGCCCAAAACGTTTTGTTTACAGAAGTCCAGGATCAAGACAATGCTGATAATGTTTTTCAACAAAGGTGTGATTCACAAGGAATTTGTACCTGAGGGAGGGGAGGGGAGGGAGAGAGAGTCAATGTTGCAATTCTGACAAAACGTGGCATTGTACAGATCAATCTTCCACCCTACCCTCTCAGTCTAGAACCGGCAGACTTCTTTCTCTTTCCCAAGGTGAAAACTGCCCTCAAAGAAAAGAGATTTCAGGATGTTAAAGACATAAAAAAAAAAACAATTGTTGAACTGAACATTATCTCTTTGTATGCCTTTTGCTGACCCTTTTCAGAAACTTTTAGAATGGTGTAATAAGTGCATTCAGTCGGGTAGTAGTTACTTTGAATTAAAATAAAATAATTTTTGAGCTTTGCATTCTTTTTATTGCACTAGCCCGGGAACTTTATTGCCATATTTAATGTGACACTTTAGCAAAAAGTACACTGCTTGTGTCCATACTTAAATGTTTTCATTTATTGGTAGTACTAACCATCATACACTAGCTGACAATAGCTACTGCAGCTTATAAAACTGATGAAATATTATTACTACATTGTTTCTTTATAACAATAATGATTATTAGCTAAGAATGCATATGCAGCAGATGATAACAATGTGTAGACTCCCGCGTTGGTCATTCAGAGGGCTGATTGTGGTTTTCAAATGATACAGACAACTAACAAAAACTTTATTTTTATGTTTGCATTATTTATTTTTTGTTTTTTCTTTATTTATTGTACTTTATTTTTATTTACATATAATTCATATAGCAAAGTACAGTTAGTCCCAGACTTATGTAAGCCCGAGTTACGTAACTTCAGACTTACATAAATTTTTTTGGTAAAATCATAAATATACTTTCTGTATAATTTTTAAGAGTGAAATTGAATGAAAGAACAATAAGTATAAGTTTTTATTTTTGTTCCCATACAAACTATGTTGGATAATAACCTGCAGTATAACTAGAATCTAAGTAAATAACTAGAGTTAACATTTCATTTGCTGCTTTAAATTCTGAAAAAATATTCAACAACATGTGTTTGAGACAGGTGTACTATGTCGAAGCACTTCAGAGGAAACCCCCCACAACATTCAAGCCATGTGAACTGTGTCCCATCAGCTATTTCTTTGGAGAATTACTCTAGCCCTTCTTTTCTACATCCTTTCCTTCCTTTCTTTCTAGGTTGTAGAGTCAGTTCAGTTTTGTTTGAGAGCAAAGTGGGAACTTTTGTTTGCATTTTGTATGTAATAATTGTTACACATGGCAGGTTATTGTGGTGAAGTTGAAATTCACGTTGTCCTACCATTTTCAACGACTTCGCGTAAAACTATTATCATGTCGTGTGCACTTCATTCGCATGTTGTAAGGTGTGACAGCATCTGTTGTAACTTAACCCTGTGAAGTTCTCTACAGAAAATTTCATTTTGACCGTTATCATGGTGCCACCTAAGAGAATAAGGGACAATGGTACTAGTAAATCTACCAAGAAAAGGAAAGCGATTGATTTGGATCAGAAAATTAAAACAATAAGGATATTTGAAAATGGTCAAACATTAACAAGTATCGCGTAGAATTTAGATTTGTCAGTGCCAGCAGTGAACACAATAATAAAGGACAAAGACAGAATATGTGAAGTGGTGAAGGAATCGGCACCAATGAAGTAAACTATAATAACCAAGGCTAGAACGGGACTAATAAGCAAGATGGAAAAGTTACTTATTGTGTGGATGGAAGACCAGATCCAAAAATACATCCCCTTAAGCCTCCACCTCATCAAAGCAAAGCCTCTTGCCATTTTTTGAGGACCTTACAAATAACAAAGAAGACCTTTGTTGCAAGTCACGGTTGGGTTGATAGGTTCTGTAAGAAAAGGGAATATCATAATGGTGCCATAAGTGGTAAAGCAGCAAGTGCAGATGGTGAGGCTACTGAAAAATTCAAGGACGAATTGGATGAGATTATAAGAACTGATGGTTATTTGCCACAACAAATATTTAATGTGGATGAGACTAGCCTTTCTTGGGAAAAAAAAATGCTTAGTAGGACATATTTCTATTAAAGAAAAGTTGATGTCCGGGTTTAAAGCTACCAAAGACAGGGTACCACTCTTAGTCGGGGGAGGCAACATAGCGGGTTATAAACTTAAACCTTTAGTGGTTTATCACTCAGAAAACTCACAGGCTTTTAAGGGCATTGACAAGAAATCCCTGAAGTTGAAAAATATTGCTTACAAATGTCAATGCCTTTTAAGATATGCTCCTTGACAATGCTCTGGATCATCCTCAATATCTAGATGATCTTTCTGCACAACAACAACGTCAAGCCGGTATACTTCCCTCCAAATACAACGGCTTTGATTCGACCAATAGATCAGGAGTTATCCAGGCATTCAAAGCTCATTACATATGTACATTCATAGCTCATTACATACAGACAACATTTTCCGAGGCTGTAAATGCAACAGAGCAAGGAAAGATGGATCTGCAGAAATTTTGGAAGATGTTTAACATCCTTGATGGAATAAGCAACATTTCAAGAGCCTGGAATGATGTGACAACAACTTGTATGAACAGAGTTTGGAAAAAACTTCTAAAACATTCTGAGCTTAATAATGAAGGTTTCAACAAAGATGAGCTGATGTCTTCTGTTACCAAATAAATTGTAAACTTACCCCAGGAGTTGCAGCTGGTCCTGGAGGACAAAGATGTTGACCAGTTTGTGGATGAATGAGGTGAAGATTTAACAACAGAAGACCTAGCCCAGTTGAACATGCAAAGAGTTGAGGAGCAAGGGAGAGCTGAATCTGTTGAGGAATTGGAGCAACCCAAGAAGCAGTTCAAATTAAAGGAAATGGCAGAAGCGTTTCATAAAATTCAGGAAGGTCTCTCTATGTTTGATGGAATGGATGAAAACACCGAACATTTCTTGAAAATAGAAAGAGAAGTTCAAGATTGCATATCAGCTTATTGTGAAATTTATGAAGAGAAAAAAAAAAAAAAAAGCATACGAAACAGATGAAGATTGAAGAGTTCATATCATGTACTATTGCCCTGACCTCTACTCATCATACAACACCCTGTGATTAATGTGTCTTATTAGTGCTTCAGGTTCATTTTAAGTTACCTTCAGTTCATCACCTAAAGTGTATTTGATTCATTGTGTGGTTTAGATCAATTTTCTTAAATGTGTAAATTTTGGTTTTGATTCCCTTAGTAGCCCTTATAAAACTTACACAGTGTACAAAATACATATCAGTTTTTGCAGTACAATAACATGCGTGTTTTTTCTTTCTTTTATGTTTTCTTTTCTTATGTGCCACTCTGGCTACTTCACCAGTGTCCCCTGATAAAGTTTTTAATTGTTATGATATATAATTATATTTTTTCATTCTTCTGAGAATATTATGTAGTTTTTGTAATTTTGACATATCAGGGATATAGTAGCATAAAATATCAGGGATATTTTATTAGTCATTCTCAGATTACGTAAAAATTGACTTACGTAAGAAGTTCTGGAATGTATCTCTTACGTATTTTGGGGACTGATTGTATTTTAAATATTACATTTATATTTCTGAATATATAGGTAAAAATATTTGGTCATCATCACTTCAGAGAGAGATATATATTATGTTCCTCTCTCTCTCTCTCTCTCTCTCTCTCTCTCTCTCTCTCTATATATATATATATATATATATATATATATATATAAAAGATATTAAATATAGTGTTAGTAAGTTAAAAAGTTAAAAACATTCGGCAAACATTGGAAATAAAGGGAAAATAAAAATGGACTGATATAAACTAAATATAAACTATTAATTGAATAATAGTTTGTGTTGTGTGTTGATTTATTCTGCCCAGTTGGGCCATGTCAATGAATCCTTAGCCCCACATACACAAAATTACATATGTTGCCTTCCCCTGCTTTCTTTGTGATATAAAAAATTAGGGATTCAGGATTTCCTGGAACCATGGTATCATAGCCTATTTCCAGACCACTATGGTAGCATAAGAATTAGAATTAGTATTAGTAGTGATAAATGATGCAAGGAAACACGCTTATACTGCATGAGCCAAAAACAGAGAAAGGAAAATGAAGAAACTAACCACCTCATATGACATTGACAAATGTAAGGTACTGCACATGGGTAGCAGTAATCTCAGATTAATATATCAGCTGTTGATATTATGCTTGGGGTAGTGGAAAACGAAAAGATTTGTGAATAATTATGAAACTCCGTAAATTGATTGAAACTACTCACTTCCACAATACCTGAAGGAAACTTGTTCCAACAATCAGATACTATCTAGTGGCCGAAAGCAAATTTTCACACAACCATCCTTTTTTAAGTTTAAATTTATATCCCCTTATGTGTTTTTCCTGAGAGAGAGTAAGGATGCAGTCAGAATTTAGTTTACTCAGTTCACTTAAATCTTAATCTTCAGTTAAGTCTTCTTGCAGGTGCCTAATTTCCAGGTGTTGCAGTTTGCAGAACTAAAGTCCTTTTGGTAGGAATACCCTTTTGTTTCCCTCACTAATCTCATTACTCTTCTCTGCACCTTTTCCAATACATCACCATACTTCCAAAAATGATGCTTTCAGATATTCAGTACTAGGATGCAGCCTAACCTCGAACAATGAGGTGGGATAACCACCTCATTGTTCTTGCTGCCAAAATTCCTGAATATCATTGACAGAACCCCGTGAGCTGTTGAACATCCTGTCTGCGCTGTCCAGAGAATGTCATATTAGACTGTACTATTATATTAGACCCCTAGGTCTTTTTTGTTTTCCACCACCTTGTGTGATATGTTATTCAGTGTTAAACCCCAATTACCACTTCTTAGCCAATCTTCATAATTTCTTTAGGTCAGGTTGCAGTAGCATATCCAAATTCCTGTCATTAACCACCCTGCTAACCTCTGTGTCACCAGCAAACTTCGACATTAACTTGATATGTCTTCATCAATATTGATAACAGTAAGAATCTCAGAACTGAGCCCTGAAGGACTCCACTATTAACACTAGTTGATGGAAATCATTTGCTATTTATAATTACTCTCTGTCTTATGCCACAAAGCTGTCTCTTTATCCATAGCAGTAACCTGCCACAAATCCAGTTTGTATAGTAGTCTTTCATGAAGAACAGTATCAAAAGCATTACTGAAATCTAAGTATGATGTCAAAATTATTTTTTGCATCATAATAGCTGATCAGATTGGTCAGACAAAATTATGTAAGCAGGCTATTCTTTGGCTAAGCTGACTGACTGTTTATAAATTTGTTGACTTGCCAAAAACATGGATCTTGAAACTTTAATTTACCTCTTATAATTGGCACAGCATATTTCTAGGGGAGCTGGTAGTAATTTTGAGAAACAAAATTGGCATGAAGAAAAATTGCTAGATCTTTTTTCTTGATCTTTAAATTTTTTCTTGATGTTTAAATTTTTCTTTGGCATTTACAAAAATTATTTGTGAATTCTTTTACAAGTTTGTAAAATTTATTATTATTATTATTAATAGTAGCAGTATTGCTTACAAGTGATGCAGGGAAGCAAATTTATACAGCATAGACCAAAAAAAAAAAAAAAAAAACTCCCTGCCCCATCTAGTAATAATCTATACAGGGTGTCTCAAAAATATTGGTACAAACGTTTAGGGGAGGTAGGTAACATCTAAAGGAATGTGAATCACATAGGAACCCATAACCGGAAACGTCGCGGGAAAGTGGTAGCAGAGTCACAAGAAGCAGAAATGACACAAGACAGTAATTAGTGGCAAACATTTATTTGACATAATATTAACAATGGAGTACGAGATGGATGCATTTCATGATGTTACAACAGATGCTCGAAGGTTCCACCATGAGACGTGATGCATGCGTGACACCAAAGCAGCATGGATTGGCGGACATGGTTGAACACACCTGGAGTTTCTTTGACAGTAGCAGCATAGCAGCAGCACAGACGAGTCTCGCCGCGAGATCCATTTCTATCTCCAGAGGCGATTCATACACGATAGATTTGAGGGTCCCCACAGAAAGAAATCAAGGCTCAATAAATCAGGTGAGTGTGGGGGCCAGGCAGCGAGTCCACCACGGCCAATCCATTGATGCCCAAAACGCCTGTTCAAATGGTCACGAACACACCTTCCATAATAGGTAGGCGCCCCATCATGTTGAAACCAAATGTTGCGTCTCACATTTGCTGGAACATTGTCAAGTAACCCTGGTAGAACTTGTTCAAGAAAGATCCGATATTTAGTGGAGTTCATGCGGGATGGTAACAGGTATGAGCCGACTAAGCAGTCACCGACCATACCTGCCCACACATTTATTGCGAAGTGATGTTGTGCCGCATGGGGGCGCACACCGTGTGGGTTGTTGTGAGCCCACACATGAGCATTGTGCTGATAGAATAAGCCTTCCAGAGTGAAATAAGCCACATCCGTGAACAAAACATAGGCTGGAAAATTCAAGTCTTGAACACTTTCTTGGAGAAACCACTGCGCAAAAGCCACATGTGCAGGATGATCTTGGGGGAGCAGTAACTGAACCCTTTGGAGATGAAAAGGGTGTAAGGAATCGTCGTGCCAGACACTCCTAAGACAAATGGTGGTCCGGTACATGTCTGTCTGGGAAGCGTTCTCCATAAATTCGTTGAGCGGCTCGTCCATTGCCCTCTGCTAATCCATACACTAGGTGCGTGTCTGCCAACTCACAGTTCATATATCGGTGCATGCTCTTCGTGCAGCGACTACTGCTTGAATGAGTAAACCAGAAATTTTCTCTTTTGCAAACTGATGAACAACGCTGTGTACCTACTTACGGTGATGTTTCCGGTTATGGGTTCCTATGCGATTCACATTCCTTTGGATGTTACCTACCTCCCCTAAACATTTGTACCAATATTTTTGAGACACCCTGTATAATGATTTGCTTATGTCTGGAACAGTCTTTGAACTTGAATAACTCAAAGACTAAACAAGATTTTCATCTGATTCCATTTGCAGCAGGTTTTATTTAGCAGTAAAATTGAGAAAAAAAATAATAATAAAAATTCCAAAAAAGTTTCCAACTGATTTTCAAATCCTGAGAATTGATTTAGCTCCCAGTGAAACTAACTTGCCATTTACTTTAAACAAAAGACAATTTCTTAGCTTTTGTCATCACAATCAACAAATCTCGGGGTCAGACTTTCGACAAAGTTGGCATTTTTGCTTATGGACAACTTTATATAGCAATTTCCAGGTCCATCTAATTTTTGTGAAATAATTGTAATTTTTTAAAAGGATGATATAGTCATGTAAAAAATTATCAAATTGCATTTTTACCCAAGTCCATCCCACTGACACCTTACCTAGCAGTGAAGGATAATGTTTTTGGGTAAATGTTTTTGTAATTACTTTGATTAATGTTTTTGTAATTACTTTGATTTACTTGGATAGTAAGCTTTACTTCCTCTCTGAAACTTACTTCCTCTCATGGTAAAATATTCACCATGGATATTCTAGTATATCTAATAATTCTTCCTTAAATTCAAACTACTCACTTTCACAACACCAGATAGTAGTTTGCTTCAACAACCAATTAATCTCTGGCTGAAAGTGAATTTTCACACATCTATCCTTCAGCCATCCTTTTTCTGTTTGACTTCATTGCTCTTCAGTTGTGTGCATTGTCTGAGAAAGGTTTAGAATACCATCATCATTAAGTTTACTCAATCCATTGATTGATGCTGAAATTTGCAGAACTGAAGTCTTTTGTTGTAAGAGTACTCCTCTGTGTTCTTGACTAATCTGGTTTCTCTTCTCCGCACCCATTCCAGAGATCCACATCCTTCAATGAGGCTTCCAACCTGTATGAAGTACTCAAGATGTTGCCTAACCATTTCCTTATACAGTAGGACAGTTAACTCTGTTCTTGCTGGAAAAGTTTCTGTATATCATTGACAGAACCCCATAAGCTGTTCTTACAGCCTGCCTGCGCTGCTTAGAGAGCTTTGTGTCATACTGTACAATTACCCCTAAGGGCTATACTAGACGGGCCTTGAAGCGTGGCATCGGTGATGCCTTCCAATGCCCAGTTTTACAGGAAGCAGAGGGTAAAGGCAAGCAAACGAGACAGGCACTTTGAACGCCAGGTAGGATGACGTAAGCTGGCGCAAAACACCTGCCAATGCCTTCGGATGCATTACAAGCATGCACACCTTGGCGTTTGCAAACCTTCTCCCCGTGCATGGGGTGGTTGGCCTTAATTGATTTGTTTATTATACTTCGAGAAAGACGATGTTTGACACAGAGGAGTTTATTTGTGAGATGGAATAGAGGCCTCCCTTGTACAACATGTCATTAAAAGACTACTCCAACAAAGAAATAAAGGCAGTGTTGTATTAAAAAATAAATTTTCCCGAACTGGGATTAGCTATGTAATGATGAGAAGAATCAGAAAGCTCAGTTCTGAACCTTATATTCATTGTAAATATTACTTCTATTTTAGTATTAGTTAACAAAATACAAGTTTATTCACTTGCAGAGGCAATTTATTGGTAGAGTCCTCTGGTTATCTGTGTACGGAATCACAAATGTACATAATTTAAGTTAATAAAGAACCTTATTATTATAAAATAAGATGAAAACAGTAATTGGAAAACTGCTGAAGAATATCCACTGCAACAGTACAACTAATGTTGCCGTTAACAAATGAGAATCAATGCAGTCTCTGTCTTCTTCCAAAACGAATTTTGAAAACCTTTCATTTCAAACATAACTTTGGTGTCTTTCTTTTTTTGAAAAGTATTGTGAAAGCACGCAGTAAGCCGCAAAGTACAGAGTTGTTGCCAGCGTGATACAAGAAAAAAAATATATATAATAATAATAAAATAATGCATACAACTGTTTTTTTGGCATAAAAAACATATTTATGGATTGTTTTTGAAAAACAAAAAGATTGTACTTCCTTTCTTCAATGTGTATTGCATACTAACACAAAATTGAGGAAATTCATCTTGGAAGCCACACTGAAAACTGGAAAAACTGATAAAACTGCAATGTGCATTTGATTTTAAAAAAAAAAAGGTTTGCTTTATTGTAATTGTTTTTGGGGATCAATATCAGTACAACACCTTTTCTGGATGTATATTTGATCATCTAACAAAATTTCAAGAAAATATTTCTCATTGATAGCTGCGTTACAAACTTCAAAAATTGGTGTCTTCTCATGAACGTTCGTAAAATCTAACAATCTTTTATTGCACGAAAAGTACACCATTACAGTGTGGGTAGTTGAGAATGTTTTCTGCTTCAAATGGATGGAAAGTACTTGTCAATATTCCATCTGGAAATAATGTCAAATGGTGGAAAGACAGGAACATAGGTGTTTTATTCTGAGAAGTCCTGTACAGTAAAATAAAACAGGAAGTTACCATTTATGTTACTGAAAGTAATTCTTTAAGACACTGAGTCTTACAAATACCTCAGTCTGTGAATAAGAATAGTGGGTAGAAACAAAATAATTTCACAAACAAAGAAAACAATGTTTCAGAAACATTTCAATTAGTGGGAGTTGGCCTGTCGGTACAGCATGTAAAGCATAGATGGAAACATCGGTATTGATTTTTGCATCATGGTATCAAATTTTGTGGTTTTTTTTTTTTTTTTTTCTCCACTAATTAACATTAGAAGTTCATCAAAACTCTGTAACGACATTCTGTAAAATAAAAAATAAAATTCTCGGAAGACTTCCTGTATGTTTTAAACATAATATAAATCTTTTTTTAAATTTTTTATTAGCCTATTTGAATAAGCTGGATGAATCCACCATCGTCATTTTCTCTTTCTACTCGCAATCAACACTATACATAAATGCGCAATGCATCCATCTTGCAATAGGGAATAGAAAAAGTGAGTCATTGGTGATATCCAATGAAATGTTAGAAGCACCTGCGTCTAGTTTGAAACAATCTGACGTTAGGAGCGCTATGTGTAGTTTGCTGTTTTGGAAGCGTTCACGATGCCAGCTTATGCTCGTGCTTCAAGCACGCGTCTGGTATAGCCCTAAGTGTCAATCATTCTCCACTACCTTCAGTGCTGCACCAAGATAGTGAAGAGAAGTTAAAAGAACATCAGCAGACGATATGGCTAAACGATAATAGTATTATTTCTTTTATTTTCTTCTTTATAATTTTACTTTTTTCTATCTTGACATTTTTATTTGTTTCTCTCAAAAAAAAAAATTCTTATTTTTTGTGAAGCTTGGACTCTTGAAATGGTTGGGTTCAAATATAGTTTTACTTCTTGCACCCCATTTGTGGGTGGGATATAGGTCTAATGAATTAATCCAGACATATAGCCTGGTTTCAGTGCCCATTGCACAGACAGTGATTGATGTGCAAACTATTAAAAACATATGTAGGTAAAATTTTGATTATGCTAATGTCAAAAATTAACATCTTTGGATAGGAAATACACTTAACCACTTAGAAATGGCACACAGCATGCACCAGATAAAAAGAAAAAACAATGACTTGAATATTAAAATGGTTATCAGAGTGATGTAAATATGAATTTTAATATTAGTTCAGGATGTTTTTGACTTTTGATGTGCACTCCTGATTTTGTTGGAATTTCAGAAGTATGTAAAAAAAAATTAGATCTGACTATTAGGTTCCTGTTTACCAGTTCATGTAATAGGCTTAAGCATTTATTGAAAATGCGACGTTTGTAGAAAAAATGAACATCATGGGAACATCAATTACTTCTAGAGGGACGTTGATATCTAATATTAATTTATTTTTGTTTTGATTTCATCTCTTTCAGTCATTGTTTGAATGTGTGTGTGTTTGTTGTTATTTGGTTTTTAGGAGCATTAGCAACTAAGGCCATATTGCTCCGGGAATATGCGGTGGTCATTCCCTGACCTTTCTGCATCCTCCGTATTTGGTGGTCACGGGCTCGAACCCCAGTCTAATCAAGAAGCGTGTGCTACGCACTGCTGCTCCTGCCCACCTGGCTACGGAAGCACCGTGTGTTAGTTGGATTATAATTTTCTGGTGGATAACGTAATTTGTATTAAGAGTTTTTAATCAATGTTGTTTGGTCAATTATTGTTTAGCTGTTGTTAGTAGGCTTTACATTCTAAACTGCTGGACATGTAAGTAGAATTCTTATTTTAATTTTTATAAGTCTTCTTGACATTTTTATAGTGTTAGTGTTCAGCTAGCACAACTTGGCAAGGCTCCTCCGTAGCCAGGTGGGCAGGAGCAGTAGTGCGTAGCACACGCTTCTTGATTAGACCGGGGTTCGAGCCCGTGACCACCAAATACGGAGGATGCAGAAAGGTCAGGGAATGACCACCGCATATTCCCGGAGCAATATGGCCTTGGTAAAGTACCTGCCCGGCAACCCAAAGGTCGCGGGTTCGATTCCCGCCTCGGGCTTGGATCAAAGTACTACAAAAAAAAAAAAACCTTGGGAGGTGCAATATGGCCACAGATGCCGATGCGCCAACAACTACCAAATCAAAAAAAAAAAAAAAAAATATGGCCTTAGTTGCTAATGCTCCTAAAAAAAAAACCAAACAACAACTTGGCATGCAAGCAGCCACTAATGGGCTGCTGATATAACATGAAATTTACAAACACATTGTTACATCAATTCTGCATGCAGCTGTTGCATCCACAATACTAAAAAATAAAATAGCAAACCTTTATAATTAGTGCAGCATACAATATTATTGATTTTATTTGTAGCTTTATTATTATATAAAGCTTTTAATCAGATTATATATAATCTGATTTTTAATCAGATTTACATATATTATATGTTTGCAGAAATTCAAACAAGCATGGGAAAGTGGTGCAAGCAAATTTGGCTGGCTCTCAAATTCTTCAATTTTTTTTTTAATTTTTAAACCAAAGAATATATTGAAAAGTTATTATAATACTTTTATTTTAAAATTGTATTTAAAAACTTTTATTTTATTTTATTTTTATTAAAGCTTAATTTAAACTTATTTTCAAACTTTTGAAAACATATTTTTACCACATTCTTAATGATCAAGATGATGTTAGGACAGAAAGGATCAACGTTCTACAGATGTATGCACCCCAAACAGGATGTGAAAGTAAGGAAAAGGTTATGTTTGAGAAAGAGATGGAGGGGTATTTAAAGGAAAATCAAATTGTTATGGGGCATTTTAATGCACAAGTTGGCATAGATAGAAGAGGATATGAAAAGATTGTTTTGGGAAAGTTTGGAAAAGGGGAAAGAAATGAAGAGGATGAAAGAATATTGGACCTTACTTGAAAAATGGACTAAGAATTGGGAATGGATGGTTCCAGAAGCAGGATAGTCACAGTTAAATATTGGTATAACTGGGATGAGAAACAAAGTCAATAACTAACTACATATTTTATTAGTAATGAACCATGGGCAAGAGTGAAGGATATTAAGGTACTACCAGGAAGAAAAATGGACAGTGGTCATAGACTGCATATAAGGGGGAAGGGGGGGGTGCCAGCATTAATGAAAGAGAGAAATAAAAGAAGACAAGAGAGGAGTATTAAGGTATGGAGGCCGAAAAATAAGGATATAGGAAGGTTGTATAGAGAAACTAAGTGCTGAGAATGAAGTACGAGGAGGAATGGGAAGGATTTAGAAAGTCTTTGGTTGTGACTGTAAAGGAAGTGCAAGGAACTGTGGGAGGACAATTGATGTGAGGAGATGGAAAGAGACACAGTGGTGGAGTAAGAGAGTAAAAAGTGGCTACTCTAAGGAAGGAGAGGGCTTTAGAAAGAGATGTAAAAACCCAACGGATGAGTCAGAGAGAGAGAATATAAAGAAGCAAAAAGGAGTACAAAAAAAAGAAAAGAAGAAATGGTTGGAGAGTTGGTCGCAAGATCCCCAAGGTTAATGGGAAAAGGATGTCATCCTAAAAAGGGTGACAAATCCTTCCCATCCAATCATCGTCCCATTGCAATAACTTCTACTCTTTCTAAAGTAATGGAGAAATCAATTAACTGCCAACTCTTAAACTACCTAGAAACCTTCCTTCTGATCAACGATCGCCAGTATGGATTCCGTCAGTGTTGATCCACTGGTGATATTCTGGCTCATGTTACCCATTTATGGACAAATTCAATGGAAAAGTTCGGTGAAACACAAGCATTTGCTCTTGACATCTCAAAGGCTTTCAATCGTGTTTAGCATAAAGGTCTTCTAAACAAGCTTCCATCTTTTGGTTTGCCAACTGTTTTTTGTAATTGGCTATCCAGTTTTCTCTCTGATTTCTCACTGAGGGTGATGGTAGATGGCTCTCTGCCTTCTAACTTCTCCACTAATGCTGGTGTCCCCCAGGGTTCAGTTCTTTCTCCCACTCTTTTCCTCTTGTATATTAATGACCTTCTTCCATTGACTGGAAATCCTATCCATAGTTTTGCTGATGATAGCACATTGCATTCCACTTTCCATTTTGAGAAACCTTGCCCTGCTCAATCAGCTTCAAATTCTCGAATATCAGCTACCAATTCCTTAAATGCTGATCTCCAGTGAGGCAAAGACAACTTAGTTGATTTCAATCCTTCAAAAACTCACTCTTGTCTTATATCTTGCAAAAAGGATTCTTCTGCTCCTATGCTTATATTTGGTGACACTCCAATTTCTAGGCAAAATGATATATCTCTTTTGGGGATTACCCTGACTTCTAATCTCTCATGGCACAAGCACATTACAAGCATTGCTTCCTCTGCATCTAAAAAACTTGGTTTTCTCTTTTGCTCTCGGAGTTACTTTTCTTCCAAACAGCTGTTCACTTTGTACAAATCGCAAATCCGCTCTACCTTGGAATATTGTTCCCACATATGGGGCAGTGCTCCCAAAACCTCTCTCAGGCTTCTGGATTCAATTCAGAAGAGAGCAGTTAGGTTAATTAATGACTCATCTCTAACAGAGTCTCTCCACCCTGTCTCATAGACATACTGTTTCTGCTGCATGCCTTTTCTACAGATACTTCCATGGGTACTGTTCTGAATTGGCTTCTATAATTCCCACTCTCTCTTTCAAAACAGTCCGAACACGTGCCACCAACATCCATTTACTGTCCAACTTCAAACTCACAGAACCAACTTTTCATCTTCGTCATTTGTTCATTTAACTGCCATTTTCTGGAACAACCTTCCTTCATACGTATTTCCTGAAAATTAGTCTACAGAAGTTCAAGTCTAATGTCAACAAATATCTTCTTTCATCTTCTCAACCTCCAACCCAAGCACGGTACTAAGTAATATAGGTTCTAATACCTCTCGTTTGGGATTTTCATTTAAAAAAAAAAAAAAAAAAAAAGGATTATTGAACAATAAAAGAAGGGGAAAAGAAGGAACAATATTACCTATATAATGAGATGGGAAGAATAATTACAAGTGAAGAAGAAATAAGGAGGAGGTGGAAGAAGAGGTAGAGGAAGGAGAGAGAGGGATATCAAAAAGTGATGGGAGCAGTGGAAAAGATAAAAGGTAAATTGCCTGGGTGTGATGAAGTGAGTATAGAAATGGAAAGTGTGCTGGCCAAGCAGGGCTGCAATGGAGGCACAGAGTAATGAAAGTAGTAGGGGAGGAGAAAAGGATATTGAGAGACTGGAAAATAGTATTGATTGTGCTTATATATAAAAAAAATGGGACAAGAAAAAGTATCTCTTGAAAGGTGTCTCTTGAAAATAGAAGGATCACTCTGACTAGTCACATAGGGAAAAAAAATTGTATGAAAGAATATTGGAGAGGAGAGTATGAGAAAAGGTTGAATGTAGGATGAGGGAAGAGCAGAAGAATGGCTTCAGAAAAGGCAGCCTGATCAAGTGGTTTGTATTTGCTGTGAGACAAATGATGGAAACACAATACGTGTAGGGAAGGGATCTGTGCATGGCTTTTTGGATGTTGAAAAGATGTATGATAGCTTAGAGAGAGAGAACAGAAAGGTAAGGGAAGTGTTAAGGAAAAGTAGTAGGGAAAGTTGTTGATAAAGAGTATTAAAAGTCTGTATAGAGGGACTGAAAGCTGTGTGAAAATAATGGTTAAATTAATAATGGACTGAGACAGTGTAGTGCATCTTTCACCTCTACTGTTCATACTGGTAATGGATGATAATGGAAAAAAGGGTTGGAACAGAAAAAATAAAGTGATAATGTTTGCTGATCACTTATTGATTTATAGGAATGGGAAGCAGGTGGAAAGCTGTGTGGAGGAGGCAAAGAAATACAATTTAAAGTTTAGTTATGTTAAGAGTAATGCAATGAGAATGGAGGGAAGGAGAGGAGGAGATTAACATCTTTATTGAGGGATAGAAGAATTGGATAGTTTCAGATATTTAGGGAGTATAGTAGATAAAGAAGGGAGAATTGATAAGGAGAAATCTAAAATAGAGACCAATGATGAACATTTTGTAACTGTGTAAATGATGAACATTTTGTAACTGTGTAAAAGATCTAGTTTGAGAAAGGAGGTACCTGAGAAGTGCAAGATGGTACTCTATAGAGCTCACCGTATACGAATAATAACCTATAGATTGGAATCATGGGTAATGCAGGAGAATGATATCAGAATGCAAGCAATGGAGATAAAGGTTCTGAGAGGTGTGTGTGAAAAGACCAGGAGATAGAGTAAGAAATGTGGCCATTCTGGAGAAATTGGGAGAAAATGATTACAAGAAATCGTTGCAAGGAAAAGACTGAAATGGTTTGGTCATGTAAAGAGAATGGAGGATAGCATAGTGTCAAAGAGGATGTTAGAAATTAAAATGAAGAGTAAAGTATCAAGACGAAGACAGAGAAGAAGGTGTGAAGAGCAATGTGGAGAGAAGAGATGTTTGCTGGGAGGAGCTAGAGAGAGAGAGAGAGAGAATGAATGAATGCTGAAACGATAAAAGAAAAGTAAGTAATTAAAGGATATTTTGCAGGATATCTACTAACTGTTGTGATGATGATTTTAATCCTGGTTTAATGTTAATTTATAAAAAAATTTAATCAAAATAATTGAAAATTATATATTATTTCTTCTTATATCCACTATACTGTCAAAGATAATGAATACTTTAAGAAGTCCTAAGTTTAAATTAATTATTGCCTTTATTCCAAACATTTCCATGGTATGGTGGACTCACATGCATGAGCTAGTGGGTTAAATAATTAAAGAATATATGTTTTAAAAAATTAGATGTGTAAGCTTAATTATATAATAAAATTACTATGAAAGAATTTAGAGAATTTCAATATTGTTATTAAGTGAACAGACCATGAAGTAAGTGCAAATGAAAAAAAAAAAAAAAAAAATATATATATATATATATATATATATATAAAATGATTATAAAAATTATGAAAATCACCACATAGATGTCTTTGGAAGAACTTATGGAAGTAACTGTAGAACTGCAGAAGAATGTTCAGAAGAACAAAGATTCTAGAAACCTAGCTCATTCCAGTATATTTGATCGCCAACTTGAGAAAATTACAAGAATGATAGAAGCTTCTACTGAGGAACTCAGAGAACAGATACAACTAAGAAGTAAGTTGATTGTTTGTTAATCACTTATAATTTATCTTTTATAATTAAAGACTAAAGCTTGACATCTGTTTGGAGGTAGCGTCCAAATTCACTTAGCCTGGTGGCCATCACATTGTGCCACAGGTGTCTCTTGAAAATAATCATTACATCAACAGTTAATTAGTGATTAAAAATTTGATTTTTTTTTATACTTTCCTAAATATAGTAAACCTTTTGTTTCAGATGTTTTGTAAGTGAAAAATTATTGTTTATTGGGAATTATTCATGTAAAGAACCTGTCAGGTACAGGTTCTTATTAACTGTTTATTTTTGCTTTCACTTTTAGCATCTCATAAATAACATGTTACTTACACATAGGCACATTTGCCGACATGTTGACAGAGGTGTCTGCTACTGTAGAAAGTAGTCTCTCTCTTTGTCTTATGTTTAATTGTTATACAAAATTGTTTTTATCTGGATTATTATTATTAATATAAAATGTTTTTTTAATTTTCACAAGAATTAATATTTTACTTATAGGGACCTGCAAATTCCTGCTGTTTTATAAGGCTAAGTTTGGTAAGGCGCAGTTCTGCACCAATGTACTAAACTAACATAAAATGAAATAAATTAGATAAGGAAAGCAAAATAAAGCAACAATCACTTCTACCACTGCCAATGTAATGACTCCCAGCTCTAGGAGATGCACACCCACCAAAGATTGAGTACCAATTTTTATAAATGAATAATATGAAAAATAGAAAGCATTGGGAATTCACAAGCACCACCTCTCCATGGGAACATCAGCACCTGTGAACTCTTGCTTGACCAATTTGCTTGGATACTATGACGCAGTCACAAAAGAACTGGATGCAGGGAATAACTTTGATATTATATACTTGGATCTTAGAAAGGCTTTTGATACTATTGCACATGGAAGACTGCTGCACAAATTGGAGCAGTGTGGCATTGGAGGCAAATTGCTGCTATGGATGAGGGGGAGAAGACAGAGAGTGGTAATCAATGGACACTGCTCATCGTGGACTAATGTTATCAGTGGAGTCCCTCAGGGTTCAGTGTTGAGTCCATTATTGTTTTTTGTATTTATAAATGATATTGATGATGGTATATCAAGCTTAATGTCCAAGTTTGCAGACGATATGAAGTTTGGCAGGGTTGTCAAGGACACTACTGACACTATGCTGCTGCAACAGGATCTGGAAAGGTTGAGCAGATGGGCTGAGAGGTGGCAAATGAAGTTTAATATTAACAAATGTAAAGTATTACATATGGAAAACAGCAACCCCAGAGCAACGTATCAACTCTGTGGTACTACACTGACAGTGGTAGAGAATGAAAAGGACCTGGAGGTAATTGTGCAGGCAGATATGAAGTTCTCTGAGCAGTGCAGACGAGCTGCAAGAGTAGCTCATGGTGTCTTGTCAATAATATACAGGAATTTTTCTAGCAGGGATAAGGAGGTGATTATTCCCTTGTATAAGGCAATGGTCAGGCCACACCTTAAGTACTGTATACAGGTCTGGAGGCCTCATTTCAGGAAGGATGTGGAGCTGCTGGAACGAGTACAGAGAAGGGCAACAAGATTAGTGAATGGAACAAAGGGTTGCTCTTTCGAAGAAAGGCTTAAGTTCTGCAAATTACAGTGTCTGGAGACTAGGCACCGGCAAGGTGATCTGATAGAGGTGTATAAAGCCTTGAATGGTTTGAGCATGCTCAATGCCGATTGGATTCTTCTTCTTGCTCAGAATAATCACCTAAGAGGGCATAAATTCAAATTGAGGAAAGACAGATGTAGGATGGATGTGTGGAAATGTGCCTTTAGCCAGTGGGTAGTTCGTTGGTGGGACAGATTTCCATCCCTTGTTGTGGAAGTTGATAGCCTAAATAAATTTAAGGATCAGCTGGACAGGTATTTTGAACGAACGGACAGGTGAAATGGGAGTGTTTTTTTTTTTTTTTGGCTGATGCTGCATAAGCTTGCTTTCTTGCATCATATGCCTCTACTAATGCTAATGCTGACAGAGCAGACAGACTGCCAGAGCAGGTTGTGGAGTTTTGTCAATGATATATAGAAATTTTGCTAGCAGAGACAAGGAGGTGATTATCCCTTTGTTTAAGGCAATCGTCAGGCAACACCTTGAATATTGCATACAGGTGTGGAGGCCTCATTTTAGGATGGTCTAGAGTTGCTAGAATCATTACAAAGAATGGCAACAAGATTGGTGAGAGGAATAAAGGTATGCACTTATGAAGAAAGGCTTAAGTTCTGCAAGTTGCAGCATTTGGAGACTAGGCACCTGCGAGGTGATCTGATTGAGGTGTATAAGGCCTTGAATGGTTTGAGCAGGCTCAATGCTGACGGGATACTTCTGCTTGCTCAGACTAAGAACCTGAGGGTGCATAGATTCAAATTGAGGAAAGACAGTTGTAGAATAGATGTGCGGAAATTTCTCTTTAGCTAGCAGGTAGTTGATTGCTGGAACAGACTTCCATCTGTTGTTGTGGAAGTTGATAGCTTAAATAAATTTAAGGCTGAACTAGACAAGCATTTGGAGTGACCGAATTGGCGAAATGGGAAAGTTTTTTTTTTTTTTTTTGGCTGATGCTGTTTAAGCTTTCTTTCTTGCATCATATGCCTCAACTAATGTCAAACTCTGTAAAGACCATATATCATTTATCACTATCCAGCAAAGTGACAATGAATGTCCCCTTCTGACCATGATGTAATGCACTTTGTGTCTTGTACTACTTTTTTACATTTATGCCATTTATTTCTCCAGTTTATATGTTTGTAAGTTGTGTAATGCAATATAAATAGTAAATAATTAAACTCAAGAAGTAAAAACATTATCTTGCCACTCTATATAAGTTAAATAAGCAAACATAACAAACCAAAATGCAAATTTAAACATCAATTCGGTCAATACACAGGTCTAAACCAAATGCACGTATGCAAATTAACATTGAACTAAATTATAATGAAGGAAGAAAGTGGTAGTCTTGAACATTCAAATAAAAGTTCTTTCTGTTTATTATTCATTTATGAAAAGTGATAATCGTTCTTTGGTGGGTGTGGGTGGACACATTCTTGGGCCAGGAGGTGTGTGTGTGTTCACTCTGCTGAAGTTGGGTATTGTTTTTTGTTTTGTCTTCTGTATCTTATTTTATTTCATAGAATATAAGTACTGCGATTCATTAAGAAAATAAGAAATATTGATATACCACAAGCAGAATTAACAAAAACCCAAAACATTTCCCAGAAATGGAAAAACAAAGTGAGACACTTAGTATTAGCAAAATGGTATAATTAATCAAAAGCTACAGTTTTTGATGCACTGGCCAAAAAAAAAAAAAAACAGAGTGAGATAAGAATCAACAAATTATATACTTCCCATCTTGCAAAGGTAACTATTCAGTTGACCTTTTGAAATTCTTCAAACAGTCAGCCTCAACTTCCTGTAGTCAATGACTCGCTGGCTAAAAGAAAACTTTCTGCAATCTAGTCTACACCTCTTCACCTGATCCTGAATTGAAAATAAACTGTACTCCAATACTGCTTGTTACCACTGTTAGATTTCTTGGACTGATATTAGATAACAAGCTTAATTTCCACGCTCACATCACTCATTTACAAAATATTTGTCTAAAGCATTTGAACATACTTTGGTCCATATCATTGGGAGCTGATTGGTATACTTTACTGCATCTTTACAGAACTTTAACCTGTTCATGCCTAGACTATGGTTGTCCAGTTTGACTCTGCCAGAAGCACTACTTTACAGTGGCTGAATATCATCCAGCACAGTGCTCTGAGAGCTGTGCTTGGAGCTTTCGGGACTTCTTTGATCCGAAGACTTTATATTGAAGTGTATGATCCCGCATTACATCTTCATAGAAAAACACTACTGTTCCACTATGCTGCTAAGGTCCAGAGTCCTCCATTGCCCAGTTGGGAATATTTTTTATAATACTAGGTGGGTTTCCTTCTATGAGAGTAAGCCAAATAAGAATCAACCGGCCTCACTCAGGATTAGAGCTTGCCCAGAGTTATCGACTTAAATGATATTTTTCAGGACTCAAGTGCACCTGTTTCTCCTTGGACGTACGTTTCTGCCTCTTACGATGTACATCTTCAATGGGGAAAGAATGTCATACCTCCCTGCAATATCAGGCAATTGCACTCAGTTCACACTACTTTAAACTCACATGCCTGTAAAATCTACACTGACTGATCAAAAATTGCAACTACAGTAGGTGCTGCAGCAGTTTTTCTTTCACTTACAGTTACAGCCTCACTACCACTAGCCTGCAGTGTTTTCACTGCTGAATTATATGCCATCAAGTTAGCACTTAGTAAGATTATTGAGCTTTCCATCTCACCTGCTTTAATTTACACTGACTCCCTCAGTGCTGTCTCTGCTATAAGAAAGAATTTCTCCTCCTCTCATCCTACATTAAAACACATTCATTCTCAGCTATTCTCTTGCAGTGTATCCAATCAGTTTTTGCTGGATCCCTGGCATTTCGGGAAATGAAAGTGCTGACTTTGCTGCTAAACATCCTCAACTCTCTCTCACAACATCCTCAGGTTCCTTACACTGACTACAAGTCTGTCATCAGCAAAGCGTGCTATGATATATGGTTACAGATCTGGAAAAGTAATACCAACAATAAACTTGACCAGACAAAACAAGATCCAAAGCTATGGCTGTCTGGCTTCCAACGAAACAGATAGAGGAAGTGATATTGGCAAGACTCAGAATTGGACACACTCATCATACTCATTTCTTCCTATCGAGAGAAAATCCACAGCAGTGCTCATACTGTCAAAGACAACTTACGTCATTTTCTGGTTGATTGTCTCTTACATTCAACCATCCAGTCAAACACCTTTCAGTCACTTTTCACGTTGAATATTTCACATGATCTGTCTCATTTTATAGGAAATGAAGCAAATATAGACTTTTGATATATTTAAAATGTATTGGCCCATACAGGAGGATGTAATTTAACATCTAAAATGATATGTTGCCTCTACATAAACTATGAACAGACACAATTTGGTCACAGCAGCCCTTGTCATTAAATCCAATACCAACAACAACCACACAGATTTCATGCAGGCAGATGTAACTTCTGATGGGTGGTGAGGTGTCACACTTAGGCTGCTGCTGATAACAAGCATGTCCTCACTACCCCTCCATCTTCCCCAGCTTTCCCAAACATCCCGCATATCACAGTGGAACTCATCATCCCTAATTTCTGGACGGCACCATGTCCCCACTAGCTCTATTACACTTGTTCGATTCCACACAGTTCTTTTTTTTCTTTTCTTTTTTTGTTAAAAACTGGGGTGTGACTGTTCCAGAGTTAAAGGCTAGTACATAAAAAGTGAAAGCTTTTAAAATGCATTTAATGAGATTCTCATTAAGAAGTGTCATATTAAAACACACAACTACTGCTGTCTCTGAAACAGTTAATTTTGAGTGTCATATATAACCTAGCCCTGTTAGTGTTTTGTTAAACTAGTAATGAAAATTATATTGAATTTTTTTTTTTTTTTTTTGTTATTAGCATTAGTAGACATGATGCAAGAATGCAAGCTTATATAGCATCAGCCAAAAAACCTCCCGTTTCACATATCCATTCACTCTAAAAGTTTGTGAATTTATTTGAATTTATTTGAGCTGTCAATTTCCACAATGACAAATGGAATTTTGTTCCAGCAATCAACCACCCACTGGCTAAAGGCAAATTTCTGCACACCTATTCTACAACTGTCTTTCCTCACTGAATTTTTGCCACCTCAAGCATGAAATCTCAGCAAGAGGAAGAATCCCATCAGCATTGAGCTTTCTCAAACCATTCAAGGCATTATGCACATCAGTAAGATCACCTTGCAGGTGCCTAGTCTCCATAACTTTAGCCTATCTTGGTAACAGCAACTTTTGTTCCACTCAATAATCTCTTTGCCTTTCTCTATACTCATTCCAGCAGCTCTACATCATTTCTTATAATGAGGCTTCCAAACCTGTATGCAGTACTCAACACATGGCCTGACCATTGCCTTATACAAGGGGACAAAAAAAAAAAAAGTAAACTGCAGCCATTATCCACCCACTACACGACGGACGCCTCCTCAACAATTCATCCTGAGGGAAATAGACCATAAAGGGGATAATCACCTCCTTATTTATCCCTGCTAGCAAAATTCCTATATATATCATTGACAAGGCCCCATGAGCTACTCTTGCAGTCCATCTACACTGCTCAGAATACTGAAGGAGCAGCAGTGCATAGCACACGCTTCTTGATTAAACCGGGGTTCGAGCCCGTCACCTCCAAATACGGAGGATGCGGAAAGGTCAGGGAATGACCACCGCATATCCCGGAGCAATATGGCCTTAGTTGCTAATGATCCTAAAAACCAAATAACAACAACTCTCCCTCTTCTTAGAAGTAATTATGTATATAACATCCATGTTACAGTTAGCTAACCTTAAGCAGAGAGAGTTTAGTTTTTTCTTATGAGTTATTCCAACTTTTTTTTTTTTTTTTTTTTTTTTTGGTTCACGCAACATTCAAATCAACCAGTGAACACACATTTGTGCACACATGATACACAATTTAAAATAAAAAAATTTAAATTTAAAATAAAAGGACTAATAGATTAACAGTAGCCACTGTCAGGTGAAAGTGATTCTTGCACTGCTTCTATTGGAATGAGCAGCAGCCTGGAAAACAAGATGCAGGGTATTTCAGAGACTGCTGGGAGTTATTGCGGTAAAAGTAAACACATGGGTTGTGTTAGGGTAGTTAAAAATAGGAACAGGTGCATGTATACTTGAATGTACACCAATGCTAGGAGTTTGGTAAATAAATTTAATGAATTTGAAGTATTGCTCAAAACAAGGCAGATATTATTGGGATATCAGAGATGTGGTGTCACACAGATATAAGGAATGCAGAACTGGAATTTGGGGGGTACAATGTGTACAGGAAGGATAGACATAATAGGAAGGGAGGAGGGGTTATGCTATTATTTAAGAAACACACAAATCCAAGGAAGTGAAGCCAGTCGACATCGCTGGACAGTGCAGTGTCGAGTCAGTTTGGTGTAACATAAGCACTGGGAGATCAAAATTGAGAGTAGTAGTGTTTTTTGGCCTAATGACTCTGATGAGTATAATAAGAAACTGTACAGGGAAATAGTGAGCCAGTAAATCAGAGAGTCTTATAATGGGAGATTTTAATTTCCTTGATACTGACTGGAATTTGTGGGTTGGTCACTCACACACTAGCAAGGCTTTTGTGGATTTATTGGATGATTGTTTTCTACATCAGCATGTTCGGGAGGCAACTAGAGGGAGTAATACTCTTGATCTGATTATCAGTAGTGATTCTTCATGCATTAAGAATCTGCAGATAAAGGAACCACTAAGTGTCAGTGATCACAGTGTGCTGAGGTGGGATTTACTCAGAGGTAACTACCATCAGGGGTAAAGGGAAGGGTTTTTGCTTTTGTAAAGGTAACTAAGGTGGTCTCAGACAGTATTTAAATTCTATAAGGTGGGACCAACTGATGATATTACCAACAGCAAACTCAAAATGGGAAGCATTCAAAGAATTTACATGGAAGCTAGTAGGGTTTACATACCAACTAAGAAATATTGTTCAAGGTTTTGGCCTAAATGGATGTCAGATGAACTAATGAGACATATGGCAGAGAAGTAAAATGCATGGGATAAATATAAATTAATGGGTGACATGGAAGCCTGTGATAGATATAAGCTGCTCTGTAACCAAGTCACAAAGGAGATTAGGCAGGCAAAGGCAGATTATGAGAGATATTTGGCAACGGATGCAAAGAAAAACAGAAAGAGTTCTTTACCTATGCAAACTCTAGAAGGAAAGGTATGAATCAGATTGGTCCACTGGATATTGATGGTTCAACTGTTGATGATCCTGCTCAGGTGGCTAACAAACTAAATGAGTATTTTGCATCTACATTCACCTCTGGCATTCAGAGAGGGGAATGCCAGAGTGAGTTAAACTCTGGCAGTAAGCTAGATGATTTTGTAATAACTGAGAGGTGGAGGAGAAATTGTTGAAGATAAACATAAAAAATGCACCCTGGGTGGATGGGATCTATCCAGTTATATTAAAGGAGGCAGCAAAGGAAGTAAGCAAACCCTTAGTCATAATTTGTATATTATGAAAGCTTCTTTGGACTCAGGGGAGGTACCCATGGACTGGATAGGCGCCTCTGTAGCCAGGTGGGAAGGAGCAGCAGTGCATAGCACACGCTTCTTGATTAGACCAGGGTTCGAGCCCGTCACCACCAAATACGGAGGATGCGGAAAGGTCAGGAATGACCACCGCATATTCACAGAGCAATATGGCCTTAGTTGCTAATGCTCCTAAAAACCAAATAACAAACAAACAAACAAACCATGGACTGGAGAATTGCAAATGCGACCCCAATTCAGAAAGGAGGATCAAATGGCAACACAAGTAATTATAGACCTATTAGTTTAACTTCTGTTCCAGGAAAATTAATGGAGGCACTGGTTAAAGAACCACTGCAGGATCATCTAGACAAGACTTCAGTTATAGCTCGGACACAGCATGGTTTTGTTAAGGGAAAGTCTTGCCTGACCAATTTGATTGGATACTATGATGTGGTCACAAAGGAACTGGATGCAGGGAATAACTTTGATATCATATATTTGGATCTTAGAAAGCCTTTTGATACTTGGAACATGGAAGACTGCTGAACAAATTGGAGCAGTGTGGCATTGGAGGAAAATTGCTGCTATAGATAAAGGGATGGTTGAGTGGGAGAAGACAGAGAGTGGTAATGAATGGACACTGCTCATCATGGAATAATGCTATTAGTGGAGTTTCACAGAGTTCGGTGTTGGGCTCACTGTTTTGTATATTTATCAATGATATTGATGATGGCATATCAAGCGTAATGTCCGACTTTGCAGACGATACGAAGGTTGGCAGGGTTGTTAAGAACACTAATGACAGTATGCTGCTGCAACAGGATCTAGAAAAGTTGAGCAGATGGGCTGAGAGGTGGCAAATGAAGTTTAACATTGACAAATGTAAAGTACTACATATGGGAAGCAGTAACCCCAGAGTAACGTATGAACTGTGTGGTACTACACTGAGATTGTTAGAGAACAAAAAGGACCTGGGGGTAATTGTGCAGGCAGATATGAAGTTTTCTAAGCAGTGCAGACTGTTTGCAAGAGTAGCTCATGGTGTCTTGTCAATGATATACAGAAATTTTTCTAGCAGGGATAAGGAGGTGATTATCTCCTTGTATAAGGCAGTGGTCAGACCATACCTTGAGTACTGTATACATGTCTGGACCTCATTTTTAGAAGGATGTAGAGCTGTTGGAAAGAGTAACGTGAAGGGCAACAAGATTAGTGAATGGAACAAAGTGTTGCTCTTATGAAGAAAGGCTTAAGTTTTGCAAATTACAGTATCTGGAGACTAGGCACCTGCGAGGTGATCTGATTGAGGTGTATAAAGCCTTGAATGGTTTGAGCTTGCTCAGTGCTGAAGGGATTCTTGCTCTTGCTCAGAATAATCACCTGAGAGGGCATAAATTCTAATTGAGGAAAGACAGATGTAGGATAGATGTGTGGAAATTTGCCTTTAGCCAGCAGGTAATTGGTTGGTGGAAAAGGCTTCCATCCTTTGTTGTGGAAGTTGATAGCCTAAATAAATTTAAGGCTGAGCTGGACAGGTATTTTGGAACAAATGAGGGGGTGAAATGGGAGTGTTTTTTTTTTTTTTTTTTTTTTTGGTTGATGCTGCATAAGCTTGCTTTCTTGCATCATATGCCTCTGCTAATGATCTTGATACAAATTTATGCTAAACTATGTTTATGTTATATGCAGTTATGAACTAAACTGTTGCTATTAATACCCGGATTATATATATGTATAATATAAATAAATCCATGAATACAAGAGTAAATAAATTTGTTTCTCATCCTTTTTGTTGAGGAGACACCCCTGGAACAGCCATTAGCTAGAAGGGTGTGAGTTACATTCTAAGGTGTGAAGCAGACCCCATGAGCAAAATGTTACATCCATGGGACATTCACCCTGAAAGGTTGAATACAAAATTTTGAAATACATGTGTAATTATGATTTTATTTTAGAATATTTCAGATTTTAACATCTTAGGTTGACATTTATAATAATTAGAAGATATAGTTAAAAGGGATCAAAATTAAATGCAGTTTTGAGCTGAGTGGTTGTGCACTAAAGTTGCATGAGATGATAGGAGTTGGCAAAGACCTGCAACCTGTAGGAGTTGTCTTTACAGAGATTTTCCAGTTCAATTCTTTTTGGTTGATTGAAGAGTTCTATTGTGTTTGCTAGAAAAAAGCGACTTAGGTTGTTCAGGTTTTTTAAGTTGCTTTGAAGAGGGTGTCTTGTTTCGGCATTCTTGGGGACTTCGTGAAACAAGCCATCAATACTGGGAGTTCCTAATCTTCCTGTTAGCAGTTGGGCTAATGTGAAAATGTTTCTTGTGTTAATTGTCTGTTTCCAGGTAGGAATACTGAGATTGGAAAGTAAGATGTCTCTAGAGGTAGTAAATGGGTAATTCGAGATCCTGTACAGCCGTCTAAAGATACAGTATTCAGTATTGAGGAAAGCTTTCAGGTTGCTCGGTGGGGCAGAGGACCAAATCTGTGAAACATACAGTGGGATGGGAAGTATAAATTTAAAGATATACTTTTTAACAAGGTCTGGGTTTCTAATGCCAGTTAACTCCTGTTTGGCAGCCCAGAGTGCCGCATATGTTTTTGCTTTGATGTAATCAAAGTGTTCGGAGAATGTTAGTCCTTCATCCCATTTTAGGCCAAGGTCTATGTATGATTTAACCTTTTGAACTTTGCATCTACTTACCAGCATAGAAATATTGTTCCTGCTCTTTTTCTTTGTAATTTTCATCTGGGCAGATTTTATTGGGTTTAAATGTAGTCCAGTACAGTCAAGGTAATGCTCCAGTTCATTTATTGTGTTATTGGCTTGTTGATTTGTTTACTTAACTTGTTGTAGATCTTTAGATTTGACGAAGAATTTCAGGTCATCAGCATATGTAATAAAGTTGTCTTTATGGGATTCAAAAAATGGTTCCAGAGCTGCAGCAAATAAGTGAGGAGAGAATGCCTCCCTGCGGAACTCCCTGAGAAATGAAGAAATGGGTAATAAAGTCGTCATGAGAGATTGAGGCATCTGTTCTTCAGAATGTTACATAAAACCTTCAGGAGACTGCCTTGTATTTTAAAGTAGTAAGATAGAATTTGTTCCAGAACCATTATCGAGATTTTGTCAAGAGCTGCAGATATATCAAGGAAGATAATATCAGGCTGTTCTTTTTAGTTGATAGCTTTCTGCACCCAGAATAGTGTCTCAAGATTTGTGACAGTTGATCTTCCAGATAAAACAGAGTACATTTGCAGAGGACAATGCCCGAAGCAGTGGGTCTGAGAGAAGGGTCTTCTCAAAAATCTTCAAGAGTGTGCAACTTATGGCTATGGGTCTGTAGTCTTTGGCATTTTTTGGTTTCTTTATTTTGGGAATGGGCCTGACTATGTAGCTGTTCCATATACAGGGGATAGTATCTTTTTGAATGATTTCATTGAAGGTGTGGGGGCCCCCGGTAGCCATGTTAGCAAGAGCGCAAGGCTGTACTGAGTGGAGTATGCGGAGTTTGAGACCAGCTATTGGTAGTCATGGATTTCCTCCTCAGTATCTTGAGTTAGTCAGTCTTAAGGCCGAATGCTATTAGCAAGTCAAATCCAATGATCCTGACTAGGAATGCATTAAAAATAAATAAAAAAATTGAAGGCATGATTACCTCAATAATGTAAGGGCTGCTGAATTTTGCCATGAGAAGAGGGAAGTTATCAGGATCAACAGTTGCTTTATTAGGAAGTTCATTTATGGCTTTCATGAGGTTTTCTTTGGTAATTGTGATGATTGTTAGAGGTGTCTTTCTTAGTAAGTTTGAGATGGGTTCTTTTTCTGCAATTCGGTGAAGGATGACAGTTATTCTCTTCCTGTTTTCTTCAGTTACTAATTGGTTGGGCATGGGAGGTTGTCCAAGACTCCAAATGCATTCTTAGACCATTCACTAAAGATTTTAGCAGTCATGAAACCCTTTTTTCTCTTATCACCATTGATCCTTTTTTCCTGTTTGAGCTTTCCAGCATGGTTAACATTCAGATATTGTTTAATATGTATGATTTTGACTAAATATGATACACATCCAAAGTAAAACTAATTCTTAGCTTAATAATAAAATAATTTCCACAATATCATTGGTCTCATTATCTTCTAAGTATTTTGTTTTCAATCCTTTAAAGATGGTTTTTATCCTGTTTTGTAATCCAAATTTCAGTGCTGCATAACAGTGTGTATGCCTCTTGTTCCTCATTGTTTTAGAGATTACTTTGGCTTGTCTGGACAGGACTTTAAGATATTCTGTACTGCAAAATAGACCTATTTCCATGCTGTATTCAGTTCTAATTTCCACCTTCATTTATTCATTCTAAAGATATTGGAATTCTCTCTCTCTGTCTCTCATTGATTTCCAAGCATGCGTGCGCACGCGCACACACACACACACACACACACACGAAGGTGAAAGAAGCATTACTTTGAGGAAGGAAGGATGGTTGCAGAATAGATGTGTGGAAATTTGCCTTCAGCCAGATAGTATTGATTGCTGGAATAAACTTACACCTGGTGTTGTGTAAGTGAGCAATTTGAATAAATTTTAAAAAGGTTTGGGCAACCTGTTAGAAGGAATGGGCAAATGAACTGGATTTTTTTTTTTTTTTTTTTGTTGTTGATGATGTATAAGATTTGCTTCTTTGCATCATTTTACTAATACTGTTAGCAGCACTCATAGCAAGAATAAGAAAACAGTAAACTCTGTTAATTAAACCAAAAGCTGCACAATGAAGTTCCAACCTATGCGAAAAATACAAGAACTTATTTAGTATGGCTCTATATAGGTTTGAGTTACTACATTTTGTATTTAATGATTTTTCTTACATATTAAGGGCTGAAGAACCATCTCAATATAACCAGACATTGATACAAAGCCGTAATACATCCAAAACAATATGATATAATTTTCTTATATTGCCTATTGTATAACAATGAACACCAAAAACATTTTGGTGTTTGTCATTAAGCAAAATCTATGAATAAATGCAATTAGAGATTTAGCTGATCTCTTTTGAGATTCAAGTGATCAGCTTACTTAAATTTCATTAAGGTTCAAATTTTAAATATTCATTCACAATCATTTCTAATAATGAAAATTTGGATACTTTGGAAAGCTAATCCTTCAGAAGTCCTCTTTTTATTTTAAGGTACTATGTGTGGCATGCATTGAGACAATAGTAATTGTTTTGCTGTTAAAATCCAAAAGAACCAACCAATCTAGAGATAGGTTTTAATGAGAGGTAGAGATATGCCATAAGAGCCTGTAATTTTCTTGGTATCAAGATTGTTCGGGATACTTCTAATCTCTGATTTGCAGGCAATACTGATTATTCAAGGTGATAATGAGTCCTGGCTATTTAATTCTAATATAGGAGAATTCCCACCTGCTTATATGCTAGTTAGGAATTAACACATTCATTGCCTTGAATGCAATGCATCCAAGCACTGTGCTGTAATGCACATGAGTGGCCATTCTTATACATTCAACAACGAGCACATAAACCTCAAGGCACATGAAATTAACAATTGCTGGTATTGGCTCAGTATTTGTTCTGATATACAGCTTAGCACAAAAGTAAGCATTTACTTTTAGCAATGAATTTCCAGCCATTATGTATGAATTTTTGGAATGCTGCATATGTAATGTTGATCTGTTTCAGCATTCTGAAAATTATGACACATTGATTCTCTCACATTTAGGTGGCAGCAACTGTGTTTACATAGATAGCAGTTGAGATGTAGTGCCCAAACTAATTGGAGGAAGGGGATTAGCTTTTGGCTTCAGTGATATCAGATGACAATTCACAGTTAATTTTCAAACTTGCTAGACTGGTGTTTTTCCTTCACTCACCCTTTCTACTTAAATTCTTTGAGTGAAAAAAAACTTTTGATATATATTTCCTGAAAATTAAAAATTCAATATCAGTGTTAAAAATTTATTCTGGCTTTCTAATCCTTATTATCACACAACAGGTACTGGTACTATAGAGTTGTTTTTTCAGATTCAAATAGTGATTGTACATGGTCTTTGAAGTGGGCTGAGTGGAATGCTGTTTCAATTGATAAGTTTGTTTTTTTTAGTGAAGCAAAGTTCCCCAGTTTTTTAAACTTTCCAAAATGTTAGGCTAATCATTACCAGTTAAAAGTTCAAGCACATCTGTATTTCATTATGGAATCCAAACAGAGCCAACAAGAATGAATGTATAATATTTAAAAAAAAATTATTTAATCTTGTTTTTGCTGCCAAATATTAGTGTTCTGATAGTTGATATTTTCCAATTCATTCACTGATTGAATTGGAATATTTCAGATCCTTTAAAAACGAAACAGTTTTTAAAGGATCTGAAATACTCCAGAGGATTTAAAAAAAAAAAAAAAAAATCAATAAACCCACCTCTTTAAATCAATGAAAAACAGCTATTTTTTGTCATTAACATGTCTTTTTTATTGATATGTAATATGTAAATAAGTTTAGAATTTTTTTTAAATTACAGCTTTTTTTTTTTTTCTCTACAACTTTAATTTATGAAAATATTATATTTTTAGGACCTGCAGAAAAACTACAAAATACAGTTTATAGATAATATCAGGTGAGGATTTTCTCATATTGACTGCTAATTCTTTTTCTGAACCCCCCATTTTGGAAAATTATTAATTGATGTTAAATTAATCTGGCTACCACACAGATTAATTTAACAGCTGCTTTATGTGAGCAACAACATATTTACCAAAAATGTGTAGGTCAGGGATAAGCAGTCTTTTGGAGATGGTACTGCTGCTGGTTCACTTCGGAATGAGATATCAGTTACTGCTGATGAAATTTTGAAACCTGTAGGGTCTATATTTAGAGAAATTATGAATGCATACCATTATTTTGATAAAATAAATGTATGCAGGGTGGGTTATTGAAACAGCGTTTTAACCCTAGCATACTACACCAATGAGCCAAAACATTATGACCAGCGAGTCATAATGTTTTGGCTCATTGGTGTAAAAACATTATGACCAGCGAGTCGTTATGCAAATCGACGAAGGTGAACTATGGCGTGTGCGTGGGACACTGTATAAAAAACACCTGATACTGAGCTCTGTTAATCAGTGTTACTCTTGTTCTTCAGATGGAAAAGGCAGAGGACTTAAGCGAATTTGACAAAGGCCAAATTGTAACGGCCAGACAACTGGGTCAGAGCATATCCAAAGTGGCACAGCTGGTGAGGTGCACCTGGTTAGTACCTACCAAAAGTGGTGCAAGGAGGGAAACCCCACGAACTGCTGGCGAGGTGTTGGACAACCACGGCTCATCGATGCTCGAGGTAAGCGAAGGCTCTACCGGATGGTACGTGGCAACAGTGCCTACAATGGGCATGCGAGCGTTGAAACTGGACCTTGAGTGATTGGAAGAAGGTCATCTGGTCCGATGAATCACATTTCCTGTTGCCCTATGTGGATGGCTGGGTACGTGTGCATTGTTTACCTGGGGAAGTGATAGTGCCTGGATGCACTGTGGAACAAAAACAAGCTGGTGGCGGCAACTAAGTTGTCATTGCCCCACTGGAGAATTACCTGAAGATCGGCATTTAAAGAATTGGTAGCAGATTTTCGAGAAGTTGAAGCTGATTGAGCAGGACAAGGTTTCTCAAAATGGAAAGTTGAATGCAATGTGCTATCATCGACAAAACTATGGATAGGATTTCCAGTCAATGGAAGAAGGTCGTTGATATACAAGAGGAAAAGAGTGAGGGAAAGAACTGAACCTTGGGGGACACTGGCATTAGTGGAGAAGTTAGAAGACAGAGAGCCATCTACCATCACCCTCAATGAGCGATCAGAGAGAAAACTGGATGACCAATTACTAAAAACAGTTGGCAAACCATAAGATGGAAGCTTGTTTAGAAGACCTTTATGCCAAACACGATCAAAAGCCTTTGAGATGTCAAGAGCAACTACTTGTGTAACCTTTCCATTGAATTAGTCCATAAATGGGTAACATAAGCCAGAATATCACCAGTGGATCGACACTGAAGGGAACCCATACTGGCGATTGTTGATCAGAAGGTTTCTAGGTAGTTTAAGAGTTGGCGGTTAATTGATTTCTCCATTACTTTAGAAAGAGTAGAAGTAATTGCAATGGGACGATAATTGGATGGGAGAGATTTGTCACCCTTTTTAGGAACTGGCTGGATATGAGCAAATTTCCAAGCAGAAGGAAAAACACCTTTGGAATAAGAAAGTGAAAAAAGGCGGCAAAGAATAGGAGTAAGTTCAGGAGCACAGGTTTTGAGAACAAGTGGAGAAATACCATCAGGACCTGGAGCTTTCTTAGCATCAAGATTCATCAAAATCCTTCTGATATCCTTTTGACGGAAGACCACAGGAGGCATTGAATGGAGCGTGTTGGGAATGGTGGGAGGTGTTTTACCAAGATCATTAATACATGAGCTGGAAGAAAAATGGGATGCTAGCAGGTCAGCTTTATCCTTGGCTGAAGTGGCAACAGAACCATCTGGTTTGGACAGAGGTGGGAGCAAAGATGGGCAAAAGTTGCGGCCAATAGCTTTGGCAACAGACGAGAATGATCGGCTACCGTTAGGGCAAGAAGCAAGTTTTCTATTCTTAGCCTGTTCAAACTCTAGTTTGGACTGATTAATAACTGCTTTTCAATTGTTGCGAGCTTTGGTGTAGGCAGAAAATGAAACTGGAGAATTAGAAACAAGCCAATTACGATATGCAACATTCTTATCTTGAACAGCCTTAGCACATTTATTGGAAAACCTAGGTTTAGTTAAAGGACGAGATTTTAAAGTGGAGTGTGGGATAAAGGATTCCATTCCTGCAAGAATATTTTCACTGACACGATCTGAGCAAACGTTGACATCAGAAGTTTTGAAACAGTAATCTGACCAAGGAAAAGAAGAAAAGAAGTCATGCAGGTCATCCCATTTTGCATTCTTGTAATGCCAAACAACACGAGGTTGGGAATAGCCATGAAATAAAGGTTCCATTGGAGAAGAGATAATCACCAAGTTGTGATCTGAAGTGCCTAAAGGACTTCTCACTTCGACCGTGTACTTGGGAGGGTTGTTTGTGAGAAAAAGATTGAGCGTATTGGCTGTATGATTAGGATTATCCGGTATTCTTGTAGGTAAATGAACAATCTGTTCAAAGTCATTAGTAATTGCAAAAGCCTCAGCATCTCGAACAGCTGGGTCGGTGTGACTAGAAAACGGAAGCCAGCTGGAGTTCTGAATATTAAAATCACCAAGGAAAATTACCTCACTGTTAGGAAAGTTGGACTGGTGAAAGTCAAGTTGAAAAGAGAGGAAGTCAAAGAGCTCCAAGTGATTAGTGGAGTTGGGAGAACGGTAGAGACAACAGATGAATTTTACACAATGAGGTAGAGAGATTGTAAGCCAGAGAAGATCAAAGAGAGGAGATTCCAAATTGCCAAGTCTCTGACAGGGAATATCAGAACGGACATATGCACAAGTACCACCTTTGAGGCGAAAGGAATCATACAGCGAATAATTTGGGCATCTGAGATGAGCAGTAGATGAATCAACTGATAACTGAGATTCTGTCAGAAAAAGTACATGGGGTCTGGCAGACTGCAAGTGGAAATGGACATGGTTGAGATTAGAATTGAGACCACGTATATTTGTGAAATGAATTAGGAAGTCTTTGGGAGGTTTAGATCTTTTCGCAGATAAGCTTGCTTTATTAGTTTGACAATTCATGGTGTATTCAATAGTAAGAAAAAGTAGGTGGGACATGCTGTATGAAGTAATGAAATTTTTGGATATGGCATACATGTGGTAAGAATATACCCAGATCCTTGACATAACGTGGCCTCGACAATGCTCCCCGCATACACACTACTCGGACTCCCTCCAGTCACTATCTGGCAGAGTAGAGGTAGCAAGATTATACACTAGCTGATCCGGAAGCTTCCTAGAGAGTTACCAATAGGTTCAGTCCGGTGTACTAACTAGCAGCCGGCCTGCAATAACCGTTTTAGAGCTGTACCCTCGAAATGTAAGTAATATTGGATCTCGCCACGACGTTCATCATAACCGCAAAAGTCATCAATCATACTGCATGATGCAAGAGATAGGGAAGGGTTGACCAGAACTTAGCTCTAGAGACTAAACATGGGTTCCACCACTTCAAGCCTCCAATAAGCAAAGTGGTGGTATTTCACCGGTTGATGAGAGTCATCTACCACCTAGTACTGCCTGGTAACATAGAGGGGCGGCATTCCTCCATGTGGTGTGGGCGCCACACCTCGACCTCTGCTTACGTTGGTTCACACCTGGGTGGTCACCCACCATGTACTTGTGCATGGAGGTTATACCCAGGATTACTAACAGTCCCACCATCTTGAAGGTGCAAGCAGAGGATTTGGCTATCACAGACTGTCCGAACTTCGCCGAAATTGGGTCCACTTGACTTTGAGTGTCACCCAAATATCAGTTCCATCAGCGTTTTAGACTCCCAGGTAGCAAGTACAGCTTGTCTGGCATATCTGAGAGAATGTCTGTGACAACCTCAAGGACCTGCAATTTGTTACTTGCAATTTGTGTGTGTGTGTGTGCGGTGTTCTTTGTTATTGATTGCTTAGCTTTTTACTGTTTTAAATATTAACCCCCACCACAAATAACATTGAACAGAAATGTCAACTAGTTCGATGTACATATTAATTATTTTGATTATCACGTATATTCTTCCGAATTTCACGTATCATTTAATTTTTTAATTGGTAAGGTAATAAAGGGTAAATTTGTACTTAATATATCTTTACTTTTATAGCCTATGGATAATATTCCTCCTATTTTCGCTAATTACAATCGCTGTTTAATAGAATTAAAATTCAATTCACAAACGTGATCACAATGACCGGCGCTTATTACACATGGTATAGTGATCGGTACTTCAAATGGTGACTCCATCGTAACGTGATTGAACAGTGAACCAATTGTAAAGGGTGGGGAGGGTACATTGTATTTTTAACTATTTACGTGAAACTTCGGATAATTGGGGCAGCCGCTTAATCGGGCCAAAATGCACTAGTCCCGATGTGTCCCAAATAACCGGAATCGACTGTATATGCATTCTGTCCATCAGCACTGTGAAGTATGGCTTCCACTTACTTGTAAACATTCCAAGAAGCCAATATATGGAAAATATTGAGCAAAATGCTACCTTCATATAATCACAAGGTGTTTAATAGCCTTTGATATGTGCACATATGCAACCTTTAATATTCTTTGTAAATAAAGTTATCCCCTCAAATGGTGTTTTTTCCCTCCCATTGACAGAGTTGTAAATTTTACAAGCAGCAATGTTAATGCCTGTTCATTTATCAATAGTGTTCTTGAGTTAAGTGGCTTCATTTTAAAGTTAAATTGATATGCTTGTCTTTTTGTAACAGCATCTTGTTGGGATGATTAAAAGAAATCATCTTGTGGTTACCATTCTGGTTAGTTTCAGTTGTAATGGGTTACTAACACCAACATGGATTATATTGGTGTATAAGTAAATTATAGATGTTCTTTTGTGTATATTTATGTTTTATATGGGTTATGTGTTTGTTTTTTAGTTTAAAAATCAGATGTTTCTCCCGCTTCAAAAGACTTTTATAGGTTAAAAGTAAATATGGTTTTTTTATGTGTGTTTTGTGTGTGCTTGTTTTTTTAGTTTTTTAAAAAGCAAATGTTCCTGATTTTAAACTAAATCTTGAATCAAATGAAACTACCTACAAATCAATAATTTATTTGTAATAACACGTTACAAGCTGTTCGGAAGATTTTAAGTAAAAAAATAGTAATAGTATTCAACATATAGGCAAGAAAGCTAAAGGCTTTTCCTGCACATGCAAAAAAAAAAAAAAAAAAAAATATATATATATATATATATATATATATAAAGCATATAAGAAAAGGCAAATTATATGCTTCCCTCCTCATATAGGTAACTGTCCAATTAATCTTTGAATTTATTCAAACTGCAAGGGCAACTGGCAACATCTTCCAGCAACCTGTGACTCGCTGGCTAAAAGAAAACTTCCTACAACCTAGTCTAAACCTCTTCCCTGTAATTATAATTTGTGGCTCCTAGTTCTGGAATTCTTTATAACAGTGAAAATTCCACATTCATTTTTACTAACCCCTCTCAGAGCCTTACGAACCTCAATCAGGTCACCTCTGAGGTGTCTGGTTGCCAAGCTCTGCAGCCTACATAATCAGAATCTTTCCTTATGGTCGCTGTTTTGCCAATCTCATAATTCTGGTTGCCTGTCTTTGAACCTGTCAAGAAGCTCAATGTGTTTTTTTCAGATGAGGTCTCTGTACTTGAATGCAGTATTCCAAATGTGGTCTTACAATTGCCCTATACAGTGGGATTATTATCTCCCTGTCTCTACAGGATAACAAAATCATGATAGAATACCATGGTCTTGCCTGTCTACGCTGCACAGAAAACTTCATGTGCCCATATTGTAACTCCCAGATCCCTTTCTTCCTCCACTGTTTTTAATTCAACTCCACCAAGTGTATACAATAATTTCTTTTAGGATTGCTATTCTTCAAGTGCAAGACCTTGCATTTTGCTGCATTTAAACATAGCTGCCACTTCTCTAACCATCTTTGAAGTCTGTTCAAGTTATCATTCAGGATGATCAGTGCCAAGCACTGATCACTAATGATTCCACCAATGTTTGTTTCTGCAAATTTTGATATCACGGCTTCTATCCCTTCATCGATGTCATTTATAAAAATGAGAAACAACAGTGATCCAAGAACTGATCCTTGGGAGAACCTCTCCTGATGTCACACCAATCTGAAAAATATCCATTAATCACAGCCCTCTGCCACCTACCAATCCATCTTAGAATCTTTCCCGTAATCCCAACATATTCCAGCTTATACAGTAACCTCTCATGAAGGACTGAGTAAATGCCTTGCTAAAATCCAAATAAACTATGCAACTAGGAAAAGTGGGCCCCAATGCAAAGTTTTGTGTGGGCTCCCTGAAAATATTTGTTTTGGTAAAAATAAAAAATTAATAATACAGTGATAAACGTGATACTCAGTAATACTCTGAAATATTATAGATGCAATAGTAATAATTACCCCCTAAATGGGGCCCTATTTGTCTTTGGCCCCTGCAGTCACAAATTCTTAAAAATTGCCCTGGAAGCAGCAGCTATCTAATACCATTTCACTTCTATTCACTGCAGTTTTGCTTGTGCTGTGCAGCTAGTTAACAATAAACATGCTTCATGTGAAAAAAATTATTATTTGTAGACATAGTAAATTTTATCATAAACATAATAAAAAACTTACATTTTTACTCAATTAAATTTTTTTCTGTTTCAGGCAGGGCAGTGGGCCCCCTTTCAGTCATGGACCCCCCATGCACCACATTGGCATAGTTATGCCACTGAAACTATGCCAATTGTTCCCTACGTCCTGCTCATGTGTAACTTATATAAAAATAGCCTACTAAGTTAGTTAAACATGATTTTCCTTTAACAAAACCATGTTGTGTCCTTCAAAATTCCTTATCTATATAAATGTCCCCATCATCATCATCAGCAATTTTCAATCCACTGCAGGATGAAGGCCTCTCCAGCAACTTTCCAGTTCCTTCTGTTTTAAGCACTGGCCATCCATTTACTACCCACAAACTCATGAATTTCATCTGTCCATCTCCGCCTTTGTCTTCCAGGTTTTCTTCTATCTCCTCTTGGATACCATTCTGTTATTTTTTTAGTCCATCTGTCATCATGTCTTCGAGCTATGTGTCCTGCCCAAGACCATTTTAGTTCTTTTGTTTTGATAAGAATGTCCTTTACTTGAGTTTGCTGCCTAATCCATGTGTTTCTCTTCTTATCTAACAGTCTGATTCCCAATATAATTTGTTCCATTCTTTGCTGTGTAGTTCTCAGCTTCTCTTCCATTCTTTTGGTGAGTGCCCAGGTTTCACTTCCATAAGTCATGGTGGGGAGTATACATTGGTTCATTATTTTACGTTTCAGACAAACTGGGATATTGCTCTTCAGTATGTGACTATATTTCCTGAATGCTATCCATCCAAAATTTATTCTTCTCTTGACTTCCAGCCATTTATCATTATTACAGCTAATAACTTGTCCCAGATAAGTATATGACTCCACCTTTTCAATTACTGCTCCTTCAATCATTATTTCCCTTTCCGTGGCATACTTGTTCATCATTACTTTTGTTTTAGCCATATTCATCTTTAGTCCAAATCCTTACTAACTGTGCATAACTGATTAAGATTTTCCTCTAATTCTTTGGGATTGTGGCTTATGACCACAATGTCATCTGCAAATCGTAAATGGTTTAGGTACTCTCTGTTCACATTGACTCCTTTCTGCGACCAGTCTAATCTTCTGAAAGCTTCCTCAAGGGCAACAGCAAACAGCTTCGGAGATAGTGTCTCCTTGTCGAACTCCTTTCTCAATTTTAAATTTCCTACCGTCTTTGTCTTGTCTAATAAAGGAGGTAGCACTCTCATATATTTTCTTCAAAATCATAATATATGGGGTATCTATGCCTTGTCTTTCCAGTGCCCGAAACATTGCCTTATGCTGTATGGAGTCAAATGCCTTTTCCTAATCCACAAATGCCAGGCATAATGGTGTTTTATATTCATTTGCTTTCTCCATTAGCTGTGATGTTACGTGAAGGTGATCATAGTTGAGAATCCTGTCCTAAAGCCAGCTTGCTCTTTTGGTTGATTCTCATCAAGTATTGTTTCTAATCTGTTAGTAATGACCTTTGTGAACAACTTGTAGATGTGGGATAACAAGCTAATTAGTCTATAATTTCCAATTTCTGATTTATCTCCTTTCTTATGCAGCAAAACTATGATTGCATTATTCCACTGCTTAGGCATCACACCTTTTCTAATGTCCCTGTATTGCACTCTTAATCATTGCCTTTAAGATTTTCCCTACCACTGAAGTCAGACCAACAGATCTGTTGGTCTGACTTCAGTGGTAGGGAAACTTCACTCTTAGAACTTCTTTTATGTACTGGTGATACATTGGCACTTCTCCAATCCAAAGGAATCTCCCCAGAGTCCAAAGATGCTTTCATAATTAACCTCAATGATTCAATACACTCCCTGGCAGTTTCCCTCAAAATTACTGCATATATATACCAACAACTCTTGGGAGCCTTACCTGCATTTATGCTCAAACATTTTTTTCTAATAAGCAGTAATCAGCAATTATGAAATGACTAAATATGTAACAGCTCTGCCTCATTCACACAGCCTCTTCTCAGCATGAATGGTCTTTCGTCATGCTAAATATGATGCAAAGTGTCTATTCAGTTCATTTGCAACATCAGCTGGGTTATCTAAGACTTTCCCACACTGAGTGCACAAAGATTGTGCACTCAGATTAAGATCAGCTTAAGTTTCTTCTTTGTATTCACATACACTAGAAATTCCTTGTCCCTATTCTTTCCCTTTCAGCCAGTGCTTTCTCATATATAGCCTTAATCTCCATAATCTTATTTATGGTATTATTACAGATCACTTGTTCCTGTTGGAGGCTTCAGTACTTTTTTCTGCCCTATCTGACCAGCCAGCTCTGCGGTCATCCATTTTAGCATCCTCCTGCAATATTTTCTTAATGGTACATATGCGTTCGTGGCTTCTATGATTTTTACTCTAAAAGTAGCATTAACAGGCATATGATGCAAGAAAGCAAGCTTATATAGCATCAGCCAAAAAAAAACCACCTCTTCCTGTTTCACCAATACATTCACCACACTTTGTCTAGTTCAGTCTTGAATTTATTTAAGCTGTCAACTTCCATGACAGATGGAAGTTTGTTCCAGCAATCAACCACCCACTGGCAAATTTCCACACATCTATTCTACAACTGTCTTTGCTCAATTTGAATTTATGCCCCCTCAGGTGCAGAATCTGAACAAGAGGAAGAATCCCATCAGAGTTGAGCTTGCTCAAACCATTCAAGGCCTTATATACCTCAGTCGGATCACCTTGCAGATGCGTCTTCAGACTCTGCAATTTGCAGAACTTAAGCCTTTATTGGTAGCAGCAACCCCTTTGTTCCACTTACTAATCTCACTGCCTTTCTCTGCACCCTTTCCAGCACTTCTACATCTTTCCTAAAATGAAGCCTCCAGACCTGTATGCAGTACTCAAGGTGTGGCCTGACCATTGCCTTATACAAGGGGATAATCACCTCCTTATCCCTGCTAGCAAAATTCCTATATATCATTGACAAGAATCCATGAGCTACTCTTACAGCCTTTTTGCACTGCTCAGAAAACTTCATATCTGACTGCACAATTACCCCTGATTGTAGTACTACACAGTTGGTATGTTACTCTGAGGTTACTGCTATATGCAGCACATATGGGTTTAACATATGTCAATGTTAAACTTCGGTTACCACCTCTCAGCCAATCTACTCAACTTTTCCAGATCCTGTTGCAGTAGCATACTGTCATTAACAATCCTACCACCTTTGTATCTTCTGCAAATTTGGACATTAACCGTGATATACCTTTATTAATATCATTGATAAATACAGAAAATAACAATGGGCCCAACACAGAGGGCTCCAGTGGAGGACTCCATTAATAACATTAGTCCACGAAGAGCAGTGTCCAACTTACCCTTAATGCCATACTGCTCCAACTTGTAAAGTAGTCTTCAATGTTCAACACTACCAAAAGATGCAATATTTTTTGCATCCAGTTCCTTTGTGACCACATCATAGTATCCAATCAAATTAATCAGACAAGACTCCCTCAACAAACCCATACTGTGTCTGAACTGTAACTGGAGTCTTGTCTAGATGATCCTGCAGCGACTCCATTATTTTCCCCGGAGAAGAACTAACAGGCCTGTAATTACTCGTGTCACCTTTCAATCCCCATTTGTGAATTGGGGATACATTTGCACATCTCTGGTCCATGGGGACCTCCCATGTCCTCTCATAATCATGCCTAAGGGCCTGCTTACTTCCTTTGCTGCCTCCTTTAATATAACTGGATAGATCCCATCCACTCCAGGTGTTTCTTATGTTTAACTTCAACAATTTCTCCTCCACTTTGCTCTCAGTTATTACAAAATCATTTAGCTCAGAGGTTCTGAAACTTTCTCAGTTCAAGGTGCCCTCTGTGTCTCATATTTTTTCTTTTGGCCTAGGGGCCAAAAGAAAAAAGATAAAATATCTGAGACACAAAGAAAAAAACAGTTTAGCTCCCTGTTACAGTTTGATGAACTTATGGCATTCTCCTCCCTTAATCAGTCCTCATGTGTGAATGTAGATGCAAAATACTCATTCAGTTTGTCAGCTACCTCAGCAGGACAATAGAACCATCGATATCAAGTCGACTAATCTGATTCACCCCCTTTCTTCTAGAGTTCATAAAAATAAAGTAGTCTTTACTGTTTTTCTTTGTATCCTTTGCCAAATATTTCTGGTAATCTTCTGTGGCTTGCCTACCTCCTTCGTGATTTGATTACAGACTATCTTATATCAGGAGGCAGATGCCTCCTGATAATTTATATGCATCCCTTGCATTTTTTTTTCTCTGCCACAAGTCCCATCAGTTCATCTGACATCCATTTAGGCCTAAAACTATTTCTTGGTTGGTATGAAAAGCCTAGTATCTTCCAAGATTAATTCCTTGAATGCATCCCATTTAGAATTTGCTGTTGGCCCCACTGTATAGAATTTAAAAACTGTTTGAGAACACAGTAGTCATCTTTACAAAAGCAAACACCCTTCCCTTTATCCCTGATGGTAGCTACATCTTTGAGTAAATCCCACATCGGTACACTGTGATCACTGCCACCAAGTATTTCATAATTCAAATATATTCACCATCACTTAGCAATCCACCCAATTAATAGATGCCATATAGTGCCTTAAAACTGTGAAAGTCCTCTCTTCTGAAGATAAAACCAGTGCTTTTACCTTTAACTACTGCAACATCTTTCTTCATATTCCAACTGATGATTCCAGCTGGACTGACAATAGTTCCTGGACTTCAAAGTTCTGTGATGTTGTCTGATTTATTAATTATGATGAAGTCAAGAATATTCTCACCCCTAGTACTTTCTCTAACATACTGGTACAAATAAATCTAATTTATTTTAAAAAATTTTCCCAGGTGAGTTTCCCCTCTCACTTATTCCAATCAGTCTGGTGCAGATTGAAGTCACCCAATCATGTTTGCTTGCTCAGTCCATTTGCATGTAGACATTCTCATTGTACTCTTCACAATCTTCTGGTTTGTTGATTACTCCCACTCTCTTTATACCTTTGCTTCCAGCTAACTTATACCACACAGATTCTATGCTGGCAGATGTAACTTCAGGCTCAGCAAATGCTCTTTTTGTGTTCAGATTGCTTTTGATAAGAAGCATGACCCCCACCACCACCCCTTCTATCTTCCCTAATTACATTATACATGCTGTAGTGAAACTTGTCATCTCTCTCTCTCACACACACACAGGGTAACTCAGAATTTTTTTTTTTGGCTGGTGCAGCATAAGCCTCAGGCTTCCTTGCACCATATGGCTAATAATAATAATAATCCCCAATTTACAGGTGGTACCACATTTCTGTTAGCCCTACTATGTCATCATTAGGTTTCCTAACCACGATTTGAAATTCAGCCACTTTGACAACACACCTGACACTACTGTAGATACAGTAATGTCTCTGTAATATTTATAGTTTTATTTAAAATGTTACTACCATCAGAACATTTTATCAACATTGGCTGATGTGGCAACAAACAAGAATTCTTGAGGTGAGTTCAAGCAGTACTATGACCTGTATCATGAGATAAATGCAGATCTAAATTACCTTTCTTCCTCCTCCCTAACTATGATGATACTGGCAAAAATCTTTGCACCACTTTTGTTCAAATGAATACCTTCTTTACAAAATAAATTCCTTCTACTTACAAATGCAGGCCACGTGGATAAAATCTGCAAGGCCCCCTTATCACCTTGCAGATTCCCTCAAGTCTTGAGTTAATCCACAGGCTTTCAGCATATTATTCCTCCTGTCATGTCAGGGCAGAATTGCAGACACATACACATTCTGGTCTAACTCGTGGCATTTTTGCAACATAGTCATATATCCAACAGTCATGTTGTGTACATTTAATATCATTAGTCCCCACATGAATAATAATGTTCTCTTTACCTCCCTTAAAACCTAAAAACTTGTTGGTAACATCAATTGTTGTTAATCTGGGCAAACACACTCTGGTTTTGAATCACTTCTTTATTACAAAAAATGTTACCCATTTCTCTGACAATAGTCTCCCAATAAAACTAGATCACCTTTAACCAGAGCAATCTCCACTTGACTATTCTTTTCTGATGCCCAAATTAGGGTACACATCATTTGGTAGATCATGAGATACTTAAGTCCCTGACAAGCTACTAGTTACATTTGTTTCTAGGGCAAGCACTCGTTTCTTCAGTTATTCGAGTTCTCATAACACACCCAGTTCTAATTTGAGATCAGTAATTCTCCAGTGGGGCAAAGACAACTTAGTTGATTTCAACCCTTCTAAAATTCAGTCTTGTCTTATATCTCGCAAAAAGGATTCTTCTGCTCCTATGGTTATCTTTAGTGACACTCCGATTTCTAGGCAAAATGATATATCTCTTTTGGGGATTACCCTGACTTCTAATCTCTCTTGGCACAAGCACATTACAAATATTGCTTCTTCTGCATCTAAAAAACTTGGTTTTCTCTTTCACTCTCGGCATTACTTTTCTTCCAAATAGCTGCTCGCTCTGTATAAATCGCAAATCCGCCCTGCCATGGAATATTGTTCCCACATCTGGGGTGGTGCCCCCAAAACCTCTCTCAGGCTTCTTGATTCCATTCAGATGAGGGCAGTTAGGTTAATTAATGATTCATCTCTAACAGAGTCTCTCCACTCGCTTTCTTATAGATGCACTGTTTCTGCTGCATGCCTCTTCTACAGATATTTCCATGGGCACTGTTCTTCTGAATTGGCTTCTATAATTCCCACTCTCTCTTTCAAAACAGTCCGAACACGTGCCGCCAACATCCATTTACTGTCCAACTTCAAACCCACAGAACCAACTTTTCATCTTCCTCATTTATTCATTCAACTGCCATTTTCTGAAACAACCTTCCTTCATACGTATTTCCTGAAAATTACAATCTACAGAAGTTCAAGTCCAATATCAACAAATATCTTCTTTCGTCTTCTCAACCTCCAACCCAAGCACGGTACTAAGTACTATAGGTTCTAATACCACTCGTGTTTGGGGTTCACATAAAAAAAAAAAAAAAAATTCCTTATATTGGGTGCAAAGAAAAGAACCATCAGTTGAGCTAGGTCTTGTCTACTAGACCAGCCTTAGAATATGTGCCAGAGGCTATACAAATGGTGAAGTCACGACTCACAACTGAAATTCCCACAGGTATTTCTGTTTGAGCCCCGATGTCCTTGGACTTTGTTATCATTAGTGGATCTTGTGGCAACCATTTGAACTTTAGAAAGATTACAAAATTTTAAATTTAAACTTTAGAAAGATTGTGAAATTTAAATTTACAATATACTACAGAATTTCAGTTGACAAAATGTTACAGAAATTCAACTGTTGACAAAACTACCGCTAAAGAAGTTAAATTTAAACTACTGAATGAAAATTACAAAGTTCCCATCAAAATATTTGATAACAAAGGCTATCTGAATATTAAGCTTTCCAAATACTTTACTTTAAACTTACGATATACTATAGAATTTAAATTAACAAAGTATTATAGAAATTATGCTGCTGACAAAACTTTTAACCACTAGTGAAATTAAATTTAATCTACCCAACAAAAGTTACGAAGTTCCCACCAAAATATCGATAGCAAAGGTTATCTGAATATAATTAAGCTGTAGTTTTACAAATACTTATCTAAATACAAAAATAAACTAACCTAGACTATAGGAATTCAAACTATATATTAACTACATTTTAGTATATTAAAATAAAAAAAAAATCCTCAAAATTATTTCAAAAACTAATCTGGTATGAAGAGCTTTAGAAATACATAGCCACAAACTAATTTAATTTACACTAAAAATAATTTACACACACACACATTGTATATTTTGAAATGTAGATTTTTATATTCATTAATAGATATATATCCTATACTGTATTCTAAACAAATTGTTTCATGAACATTATTATTTATATATAAATATTATTTAAAAAAATAATTTTTTAAATATTATTTTTTAGGTATTTTTAACCAGTCACACAAGAAGACCTTCAAATGAAAAGTAAATGAAGAATATACACACGTCTATAATGTTATTTTACTAAAATACTATATAATTTCATTATAATTCTTAAAGTTATATAAATTTCTGTATATAATTTTTGTGTACTATTTAATTATTTAAGTGCGGAATAACTAATTTATAGGTGTTATCATTCTGATTAGAAGAAAAAGTGTTTGTAACAATTTTTTTTTTAAGAAGTTTGTGACATAAGGTTAGACTTGTCTCAAACAGTATATGCTCTGTTCGAGATAAGTTGTTAAAAATAATTTACTGTTTTTACCATTTCTTGTATCTTCTTCTGTCTTTGAGTAGGATATAATTTTAGTGTCACCGAAATACATAACATGGTGTAGCATATGTAAAATTATTTTAACTTAAAATGAGGCTTTATAACTAATCTGCAGCTCCTGTATACCCCACCTGTGTTTATAGAATAATTTAATAAAAGTCAAACAGGCAGAGTTACTGGAACATTGGACAAGGGCTAATAAATAAATAGTCAAACTTTTTGGAGTGTGAAAATAGTTATAATCATTCCATTTTATCTTATAACAGAGCAAGTTTATAAACCAAAGGGAATCAAGGTATATATCCCATAAAGACCAAATATTCCATGAAAATAAAATTTTATAATCAGGTTCAAATGCAGTGACTATGCCACCAGAAAGTCTATTTTAATACAAAGGCAGCTTAAGGAATATACTGGCATGGGGGATATTAAATTGGGATTTTAATCAAAGAAAAAAAAAAATCAATCCATTAAATCAGAAATTCCTGTTTTTTTTTTTTTTGATTAGTGGCCAAAACATAAAATGCTGGAGGTTGTGGGCCACATGAGTTCTCACAGGAAGCAGGCTGCAAGAACATTTCATTACCACTAATTATATACTTTTTAAACCTGAATTTAATTTTTTCATCAACATTTATATTTATAGTTTTTAATTATTTTACATATAATAATTAAATATGAAACCCAACGATTATTATGTAACACTGATATTCTTATTACGTGTTTATAAGACTTTTGCTAAGTACTGAGGATTGCTAAATATTAATAAAAATAGATATTTCAAAAGTCAATTGAAAGTATAACTTGTGACACGCTAGTTTTAAAACTCATGGGACACAACACTTAGAGCTGCTACGTGGCAGCACAATATGAATGAATGGGCTATATGCTAGCCATGGTTTGGACACCTCTGCGTTAAATATTAAGTGATCAGATGAAAAGGATTACACTCATACCAAGTTCAGCAAGATTATCATGTGTCATCTTAATGACAGTAATAATGAAACCAGGATTGCAAGCACTCAGACAACATGGATGTTAATAAAGAAGCCAATTTTATTCTACTCACAAAGAAAACTGTTACAAGAAACATATTTTCTTCCTTTAAAAAAAAGTGTCATAATTCTCTGAAAACTGCCCTTTAGACCATATAAATGAAACCACTGAACTCTTTTAGTAAAATTTTTTCATTAAAACATTTTGATGAAAAGTTGTTTGAAACTAAAAAGAATTGTACCATCTTAAACCAGAAATTATATAAAATATTTGATTAAACACACTCAAATTTAAAAATATACATATTTAATATTTATATTATATTTATTATATGTATAAAATATAATGCTGTTAATTTTACCAGTAATTTAGGAACAATTAAAGAATATTTGCAATACTCAAACAAGTACTAATCAGAGGATTACGTACAGGGTTGTTAAAATTAAAGTATCCCTATGTAGAGGGTTCTGGAGAGAGTTTTAAGGCTCGTACTGAAGAGAAATTTGGACAACAGGCACAATAAAGAATGCGCTCGCCGTTTATTGGAAGAAAAAAAAAATGTTACAAAATTTGTCACTATATGGCACTGTGACAATACAAATCACTTGAACAGTGCTACAATTGTTCAGTGTGTCCTCCATTTTGGTCAACAACAGTTTCCATTCGAAGAACAGCATTTTCTACAGCAAAACGTAACATGTTAACTGTAATAGCCAGCACATGACATCTAATGCTGTCCTTTAAATCTGCCAGAGTTCGACATCCTTCCCACTACACCTGGTTCCTCAAAAAACCTCACACAACCAGACGTCGCGTGGGGGTGAGGTTCGGTGATCGGGATGGCCAAGATGTCTGGAAACAATGGTCGATGACCCATTCATCTGTAAAGTGTTGCCTTAGCAATCTTTGGACACAACGTTGGATGTGGGATGACACACCATCTTGCATGAATATGGTATCCGGAAAAACCACGACATAGTAAAGGTTAAGTGAATTAGGATATAAATTTCTATACATTTTAATAGTAATGTAATATTAAACCTATATAAAGATAAACTAGGAGGATCAAAGGCTGACACAAGTAATTATAGACCTGTGAGTTTAACTTCTGTTCCAGGAAAATTAATGGAAGCACCGGTTAAAGAAGCACTGCTGGATCATCTTGACAAGAATTCAGTTATAGCTCAGACACAGCATGGTTTTGTTAAGGGAATGTCTTACCTGACCAATTTGATTGTATACTATGATGTAATCACAAAAGAATAGATCTTAGAAAGGCTTTTGATACTGTTGCACATGGAAGACTGCTGCACAAATTGGAGCAGTGTGGCAAATTATTGCTATGGATAAAGGGATGGTTGAGAGTCAGAAGACAGAGAGTGGTAATTAATGGACACTGCTCATCGTGGACTAATGTTATTAGTGGAGTCCCTCAGGGTTCAGTGTTGGGTCCATTGTTGTTTTCTGTATTTATAAATAATATTGATGATGGTATATCAAGCTTAATGTCCAAGTTTGCAGACGATACAAATGTTGGCAGGGTTGTTAAGGACACTACTGACGCTATGCTGCTGCAACAGGATCTGGAAAGGTTGAGCAGATGGGCTGAGAGGTGGCAAATGAAGTTTAATATTAACAAATGTAAAGTACTACATATGGAAAACAGCAACCCCAGAGCAACGTATCAACTCTGTGGTACTACACTGACAGTGGTAGAGAATGAAAAGGACCTGGGGGTAATTGTGCAGGCAGATATGAAGTTCTCTGAGCAGTGCAGACAAGCTGCAAGAGTAGCGCATGGTGTCTTGTCAATAATATACAGGAATTTTTCTAGCAGGGATAAGGAGGTGATTATTCCCTTGTATAAGGCAATGGTCAGGCCACACCTTGAGTACTGTATACAGGTCTGGAGACCTCATTTCAAGAAGGATGTAGAGCTGCTGGAACGAGTACAGAGAAGGGCAACAAGGTTAGTGAACGGAATGAAGGGTTGCTCTTACAAAGAAAGGCTTAAGTTTTGCAAATTACAGTGTCTGGAGACTAGGCACCGGCAAGGTGATCTGATAGAGGTGTACAAAGCCTTGAATGGTTTGAGCATGCTGAATGCTGATTCTGCCTCTTGCTCAGAATAATCACCTGAGAGGGCATAAATTCAAATTGAGGAAAGACAGATGTAGGATAGATGTGCGAAAATTTGCCTTTAGCCAGTGGGTAGTTGGTTGGTGGAACAGACGTCCATCCCTTGTTGTGGAAGTTGATAGCCTAAATAAATTTAAGGCTCAGCTGGACAGGTATTTCGAACGAACAGAGGGGTGAAGTGGAAGGGTTTTTTTTTTTTTTGTGTTTTTTTGGCTGATGCTGCATAAGCTTGCTTTCTTGCATCATATGCCTCTACTAATGCTAACTATTACGCATCCTATCTCATCAGAAGCCACAGATGTGGCAATAGTTTATGGACTCACAATGTATTTTGATGGCCACATAATTCGGCGCATATACCAGATATTTTTATCTATTTGCTAATTAATTAGCCTTGGACTGTGGCTGTTTGGTAGCTATTCATTCAGTTGAAAATCATTGAAATGGTGGAGGAAGTTGTGTTTTGGCTTTTAGACATTTCAGTTTGGAAGTTTCATCTTGATGAAGGTTGTAGGTCCATTTCAAAAAACTCTTCATTACATACAGTTTCAAAAGAAGTTGTTTGTTCAGCTAATAGGAGATGTCCGAAATAAGAGCATTTTTCTATAAGAAGGATTAAATTCAGCTGCAGAAGACAAATGGAATGCCCATCCTCATTTTACGATGGAGGATGAAAATTCAAATAAGAAAATTTGTGTGGTATGTGACAAGTTTTCAGTTTAAAAGGAATTTTGAAAAATTGACTTTAGATTTTAGGAATTTTAAATGTTAAAATTCCTAAAGTTTATAAAATTTTTGCCATGCAAATAAAATAAAAAAATCATTTCTGAACATCACATTTCAAGTATTTTTTTATTATTTTATTTTTTTTTTCATATTTTAGAGCAGGACTGCATGCGGTATACAGTGAAAATAATTCTGGACTTAAAAAGTATCAAAAAAAGCTATAACATTTTCAGTGGTAAAAAATAAGCAAACATATGAATAAGCAGCTAACATTACTAGGTATGTGTATGCTTATTTATTTTTTGCCACTGGAAAAAAAAATACATAAGATATTTTTAAAATTAAAATGGCCATAGGTTTATAACCATTCAGAATCGGACACACACTTTTGTGTATCCGATTCTGAATGGTTATAAACACACACATTTTGTGTACTTACTTTGTTTTCAAGTCTGGAATTTATTTTGAGAGAACACCCAATCACAAAATACTTTGCTATCAGTTCAATAAGCATAAAAAACTTTATTCCTGTCTTCACTTCAGTGTTCCAAAAATAAATAAATATATATGAAAAAGCCTTACTTCCAAGCAGCTCTGAATTTTCATAGTTCACTGTAGCTAGAGACTGAAGAAAAGTGATCCAACAAACTTCAGCCCTGGCACATCTTTTTCGTCTCAAACTCAGTGAAAGGGGAAAGTTCAGCTGAAACCACTTAAGGCAAAAATGCTAGCAATGGCAGGAGTCGACAGAAAATGTCTTCAGAAGATACCAAGCTTCACTTGGTATCTTCTGTTTCTCGTTTCTTGGCTGACTGATAAGCAGGTAATCTGCTGATACCAAGATCTTATCTTCACACCAAATTTAACATACCATTTGAACAAGAGAGAAAACACCTGCCACACTTTCTCTCTTGTTCAAATCATTCATCTTAAATCCAGTATTCTCAAATTCCGTCCAGGGAAGATGTCAACATATTTGGATGTCTAAGCGTAATGCAATTGATGGCCATTTATCCAAAGATAATTCCTAAAAGTAAAGAAATGGAGCCAAGTCACAATGCATAACTTGTGGAGGGGAGGATTTGAATTCAAGCACATTGTATTTCGTTACTGGTGTAATAAAGAAAGAAAATAAATCAAAGTTAGATATGAAAAATAAATAACACTTTTCATATTCTTAGTTTAATCTAAATACCATTTTTAATTATATTTAAGTTATTTTTTTAACCAGTTCACAGCATAATAAAATAAACAACAGTGAATGCTTTTTATTTTCTATCCAACAGTTTTTGGTGTATTTTTACAGACATCTTTAACACAAGAAGACCTTCAGGAACAATGGAACAGTGAAATTTGTTTATTCCCAAACAATGAAAAATAAAGCAAATGAAGTACATTTCATTTGCTTTATTTTTTGTGTGTGCAAAATTTAAGGACCAGTCAGGTTTTCACCTGTAGCTTCTCCTAGGAGTGGCCTGGATATGGCAAAAGCATACCGAAGGAGGAACCTTGTGAGGTACAGAAATGATGACGGAAACAACACCAACACAACAATGGAAACAAAATGGTACAGAGGAGCTTTATTCAAAAATGGAAACATAGCACTGGCTGCCATGATACAGATGCATCACTGCCAAAGATGGAATAAAGGGAAGAAGTGGTCCTCCATAGGAGATATGGCCACCCCTAATGTCGATGCAGGCTTTGGGCTGCCTGTCCATACTTAGAACAATGTTGTTGATAAGTTCTTGCTGTAACATTGTCCATTCCTCTGTCAGTGCCATCTTCAGCTGGTGAACATTTTCTGGTGAGTGTGGACGTGACGCTAGGCATCTCCCCAGGGCATCCCATATGTGTTCAATGGGATTTAGATTTGTGGAACGGGCAGGCCAATCCATACAAACAATGTCCCCACTTTCCAAAAGCAGTGTGATTGGGTGTGGCGTCCATAAAATCATCCATAAACACGAACTCGGGGCCAATGGCACCTCGGAACAGACGCACATGGGGAAGGATTACCTCAGTACAGTAGCATGCACTGGTTACAGTACCGCCTTCCAGTATCTGGAGTTAGCATTAGTAGAGGCATTTGATGCAAGAAAGCAAGCTTATGCAGCATCAGCCAAAAAAATTAAAGTAAAATAAATAAATAAAAAATAACCACTTCCACTTCACCCCTCTGTTCATTCGAAATACCTGTCCAGCCGAGCCTTAAACTTATTTAGGCTATCAACTTCCACGACAAGGGATGGAAGTCTGTTCCACCTACCAACCACCCGCTGGCTAAAGGCAAATTTCCGCACATCTATCCTACATCTGTCTTTCCTCAATTTCGATTTATGCCCTCTCAGGTGATTATTCTGAGCAAGAGGAAGAATCCCATCAGCATTGAGCATGCTCAAACCATTCAAGGCTTTGTACACCTCTATCAGATCATCTCGCTGGTGCCTAGTCTCCAGACACTGTAATTCGCAAAATTTAAACCTTTCTTCGTAAGAGCACCACTTTGTTCCATTTGCTAAATTTGTTGCCCTTCTCTGTACTCGTTCCAGCAGCTCTACATCCTTCTTGAAATGAGGCCTCCAGGCCTGTACTCTAGGTGTGGCCTGACCATTGCCTTATACAATGGAATAATCACCTCCTTGACAACCCTGCCAACCTTCATATCGTCTGCAAACTTGGACATTAAGCTTGATATACCATCATCAATATCATTTATAAATACAGAAAACAATAAAGGACCCAATACTGAACCTTGAGGGACTCCACTAATAACATTAGCCCACGATGAGCAGTGTCCATTGATTACCACTCTGTCTTCTCCCCCTCAACCACCCCTTTATCCATAGCAGCAATTTGCCTCCAATGCCACACTGCTCCAATTTGTGCAGCAGTCTTCCATGTGCAACAGTATCAAAAGCCTTTCTAAGATCCAAGTATATAATATCAAAGTTATTCCCTGCATCCAGTTCTTTTGTGACTGCATCATAGTATCCAATCAAATTGGTCAGGCAAGACTTCCCCTTAACAAAACCATGCTGTGTCTGAGCTATAACTGAAGACTTGTCTTGATGATCCTGCAGTGCTTCTTTAACCAGTGCCTCCATTAATTTTCCGGGAACAGAAGTTAAACTCACAGGTCTATAATTACTTGTCAGCCTTTGATCCTCCTTTGTGAATTGGGGTCACATTTGCACATCTCCAGTCCATGGGTACCTCCCCTGAGTCCAAGGAAGCTCTCATAATTATGGCTAACGGTTTGCTTACTTCCTTTGCTGCCTCCTTTAATATAATATAATAACTGGATAGATTCCATCCACCCCAGGTGCCTTTCTTGTGTTTATCTATAACAATTTCTCCTCCACTTTACTCTCAGTTATTACAAGATTCTCTAGCTTACTGCCAGAGTTGAATACACCTCTGGCATTCCCCTCGCTGAATAACTCCTCATGTGTGAATGTCGATGCAAAATATTCATTTAGTTTGTTAGCTACCTGAGCAGGATCATCAACAGTTGACCCATCGATATCAAGTGGACCAATCTGATTCATCCCCTTCCTTCTAGAGTTTACATAAGTAAAGAACTCTTTGCTGTTTTTCTTCGCATCCCTTGCCAAGGATTTCTCGTAATCTGCCTTCGCCTGCCTAACCTCCTTTGTAACTTGGTTACAGATCAACTTGTATCTATCATAGGCTTCTGTGTCACGTGTTAATTTGTATGTATCCCATGCATTTTTCTTCTCTGCCATATGCCTCATTAGTTCATCTGACATCCATTTAGGCCTAAACCTTGAACAATATTTCTTAGTTGGTATGTAAAGCCTAGTAGCTTCCAAGACAAGTTCTTTGAATGCTTCCCATTTTGAATTTGCTGTTTGTAACATCATCAGTTGATCCCACTGTATAGAATTTAAATACTGTCTCAGTTGTGTACATCCATCAAATATAACACCTCCCCAGACGAGAACACCTTGACTGCCATATTGATCCCTTTCAGTGATGTTTGCAGGGTGATAGTGTGTGCCAACCTCTGGCCAGATTAGCTGACGTCCAGAATCGCTGCTGAGACTGAATCTACTCTCATCAGTAAAGATTTGTGGTTATAACCACAAATAGTTGATCCTTAAGTTTTGCATACCAGTGTATGTATACCGATGTCTATAATGCTTTTTGACTTATTGGAACATTATTTTACTAAAATAATTTTTAGCAGACCCATCTTTAACTGAATATTTTTTATTTGAGACAAGTCTAATGTGATTCCATCCCATTTTATGTAATTAGTGTGAATATGTACACATGTTTGCATATGTGTGTATTTTTTTTTGAAATTTTAATTTTACTTTTATGTATAAAAAAAATAAAGGTATCATGAATTTAAATTTACCAATCATTATATTATGTTCATTTTCTTTCATCACCAAAAAATATCTTATAATATGTTTAATTTTACAAAGGTATTACTGTTGTCACTAGAAAACAAAGAATGAAATTTCTTGATTTTCTTCATGATTTGAGTTTTAATAGCTATTATTATTCAATGTTCATGCTCAATTGAATGATCAATTGCACTATAAGGCAAACTGCATAATTATACAAAGTAATTAAGAGAGGACCTATTCCTTACTCAAACAATTACAACAGGTGAATGCTGTTCCTTCACTTTGTTACTGAGATACATCTGCATCAAGTTTGGCATCAGATGCCACAGTGCAGGTTCACTGATTTACTATCGCCCTTACTTTTATATTTTTGACTTTATTGTTCAACAAAATGGTAAAAACAATCAAAAAGAAATTTAAAATAATAACTAACATCACAAAGTTGTTTTTTGTTGCTAACCAACCAAGCTAACTTCTTTTTAAGTTCTGATTACTGTGAAATCATTCTCACCTTGACTTTCAGGATTGATAAACCTTAAAAGGAAATATACTCCCTCAGACTGAAAGAGCAAGTTAAGCAACTCAAATCTTGTTTCTTCAGGGTGTTCTACTAAGACCAAACCTAAATGTCAAACAAAATACATAGAATCTAGCTCACCAAAAGAAACAGAGGCAACAAATAGTACTATTCACTCGTTTTGAGTGGAGATAATGTCCACACTCTTCTGAAGAGTGAATGTCTCATCCTGTGCTCTTCACAAATCCATTTTTGAGCACACATACAGCTAGGTGTTCTGGTTTTAATTATTGTGTAATTTAATGTAAATATTGTAACATGAGGCAATAGTAGAGGCTTACGATGAAAGAAAGCAAGCTTATGCAGCATCAGCCAAAAAAACAACCTTCCCATTTCAACCTACATTTGTTCCAAATCCCTGTCCAGCTCAGCCTTAAATTTATTTAGGCTACCAACTTATGTTTTTTTTGTGCACAATATCACTGACAAGACTCCATGACCTGCCCCGGCAGCCCATCTGCACTGCTCAGCGAACTTCCATAACAAAAGATGGAAGTCTGTTCCACCAATCAACTATCCACTGGCTAAAAGCAAATTTCCACACATCTATTCTGCAACTGTCTTTCCTCAATTTCAAACTGTCCCCCCCCCTCAGGTTCTTAATCTGACCAAGAGGAAGAATCTCATCAGCATTCAAGGCCTTATACACCTCAATCAGATCACCTCGCAGGTGCCTACTCTCACGCGCTGCAATTTGCAGAACTTTCATCAAATATTCCTTTCTTGGTAAGAGCACCCCTTTGTTCCCCTCACCAATCTTATTGCTCTTCTTTGTACTCGTCCTAGCAACTCTACATCCTAAAATGAGGAAGGATGTAGAGTTGCTAGTTGACATGTACACAGTACTCTAGGTGTGGCCTCACCATTGCTTTGCATAACGGGATAATCTGTCCCTGCTAGCAAAATTCCTATATGTCACTGACAAGACTCCATGACCTGCCCTGGTAGTCCGTCTGCACTGTTCAACAAACTTCATATTTGGCTGCACAATTACCCCCAGGTCTTTTTCACTTTCCACATCCCATAGTTGGTACATTACTCTTCAGTTATTGCTACCCATATGCAGTATTTTGCATTTGTCAATGTTAGACTTCAGTTGCCACTTCTCAACCCATTTCCCCAACTTATCAAGGTCCAGTTGGAGTAGTATACTGTCTTCACTACCGTTAACAACCCTGCCAACCTTTGTATCATCTGCAAACTTGGACATTAAACCTGATATACTTTCATCAATATCATTGATAAATATACAAAACAATGGGCTCAACACTGAACCCTGGGGAACTCCAATAATAACATTTGTCCAAGAAGAGCAGTGTCCATTGATTACATTCTCTGTTGTCTCACACTCAACCATCCCTTTATCCATTGCAATTACCCTTAATGCCATACCTCTCCATTTGTACAGCAGTCTTCCATGCGCAACAGTATCAAAAGCTTTCCTGAAATCCAAGTATATGATATCAAAAAATTATTTTTGGCATTCAATTCCTTTGTGACTATATCATAGTATCCGATCAGATTGGTCAGACAAGCCCCCTCCCACCCTTTAACAAACCCATGCTGTGTCTTAACTGTTACTGCAGTCTTGTCTAGATGATCCTGCAATGTTTCTTTAACTAATGATTTCATGATTTTCCTCGGAACACAAACTAACAGGTATATACTTACTTGTGTCACCTTTTGAGCCCCCCTTTGTGAATTATTGATAAATTTACACACCTCCAGTCCATGGGGACCTCCCCCAAGTCCAAGGGAGCTCTCATAATTATGGCTAAGGGTTTGCTTGCTTCCTTTGCTGCCTCCTTTAATATAACTGGATAGATCCCGTCCACCCCTGGTCCCTTTTTATGTTTGACTTCAATTTCTTCTCCACTTTGCTCTGTTATTACAAAATCACTTAGCTCCCTGTTAGAGTTTGATAAACTTCTGGCACTCCCCTCATTAAATAACTCGTGTGAATGTAGATGCAAAATACTTTCTTTTTTTTTTTTTTTTGGTTAGTTGTTGGCGCGTCAGCTTCTGTGGCCATAATGCACCTCCCAAAGTTTTTGCATTTTACTCTGATCCAAGCCCGAGGCGGGATTCGAACCAGCGACCTTTGGGTTGCCTGGCAAGCACTTTACCCACCTGGCTAGTCCGGTCAGCTGAAAAATACTCATTATCAGCTACCTGAGCATGATCATCAATAGTCCAATCTGATTCATCCCTTTCCTTCTAGAGTTTACATAAGTAAAGAACTCTTTGCTGTTTTTCTTTACATCCTTTGCCAAAGATTTCTCGTAATCTGCCTTCGCCTGCCTAACCTCCTTTGTGACTTGATTACAGACTGGTTTATATCTGCTATAGGCTTCTGTATCACCTGATACTTTATATGCATTCCATACATTTTTATTCTCTGCCACGAGCCTCATTAATCCATCTGACATCCATTTAGGCCTAAACCTTGAACAGTATTTCTTAGTGGAATAAAAAGCCTAGTAGCCTCCAAAATTAAGTCCCTGAAGGCTTCCCATTTAGAATTCAACATTGGTAACATCATCAGTTGATCCCACTGTACAGAATTTAAAAACTGTCTGAGACCCCTGTAGTCACCTTGATGAAAGCAAAAGCCCTTCCCTTTAGCCTTGAAGGTAGTTACATCTTTAAGTAATTCCCACACCAGTACATTGTGATCATTGTCATCCAGTGGTTCCTTTATCTGCAAATTCTTAATGCATGAATAATCACTGCTGATAATCAGATCAAAAGTATTACTCCCTCTGGTTGCCTCTCGAAGAGGCGCCTCCGTAGCTGGGTGGGCAGGAGCATCAGTGCATAGCACACGCTTCTTGATTAGACTGGGGTTCGAGCTCATGACCACCAAATACGGAGGATGTGGAAAGGTCAGGGAATGACCACCGTATATCCCAGAGCAATATGGCCTTAGTTGCTAATGCTCCTAAAAACCAAATAACAAACAGCCTCTCGAACATGTTGCTGTAGAAAACAGTCATCCAATAAATCCACAAAAGTGTTCTAGTGTGTGAGTGACCAACCACAAGTTCCAGTTGTTACAAGTAGTTCTCGACTTTACAAGTTAATTCGTTCCTAGTGCGTGCTCATAAAGTGAAAACTCGTAAAGCAGGAATTTATTTCCCATAGACAATGTTAATAATAGGGGTTACATTATGAACAATGAAATTTGTTAGCTAATTTATGTTTAAACAATGATTGATTTATCCAAATAAATGCAAAACGTAGCCTGTGAAATCAAGCAAATTATAATAGAGAAATTATTTATGACTTACAAATGTTAAAGAATGTTTATTCTTCATCATCATCATTGACTAAATGCATACTCGTTGATCACTCTTTATTGGCTTGGCACTCGTTGGTTTGTTGCACAAGGAGTCGGCTTCTTCAGAAATGCTTCAAGAGGCATTTATTTCCAAGATAATCTTCTCTTTTCTTTTATAAATTTCAATAGCGTGCAATAGCGTTCAATAGCGTTTTTTAACAGAACGTACAAATTGCAATTAACACAATTTTCGTGAAGTAACAAGTTTATGAAGCTTTAAAAAAAAAAAAAAAAGGAATGAAGAGAAGATGCTGAAAATTTGTTTTTTTTATACGATTGCAGATTCAGTAAACGGCAAACACATTTCACCATAATAACGTAAAAACCCACACAATTCCAGCTATCAGTATTTTCACAAATGCATTAACATCCAGTTTGCTACCCATTTATAATTGCTTACAGTAACAGAAAAGCCCAATAAACCGAAAGTGCAAATTGTTTTTATTGTTTTATGGTCGTAACTTGCTGAAATGTGCTTTAGAAAAATATCACAAAGCCATTGAAAATTGGTTCTTATAACAATGAAAGTGTAGTAAGTTTAATAATTTGAATTGGTAACTAATATAATTTACACTATAAAAACGACCTTTTAAGGAGTTATATAGCGAAAATTTTTAATGACTTTGAAAAGCTTTCGAAGTCATGGAATGAATTGCCAAAAAATAATGTGTTATTGAATTCACATTATATTTTTGCAATATGATGGTAACGGATTAATATCTTAAAGCGGGATGCACTGTATTGTATAGCTAGGCACGTGGTTTGAAATGCAGTATTCATGAATGTTTGACATTCATTTTTTTGCAATTAATGTTCATATTTTCAATTTTGTTGATACTTTGGGGGGGGGGATGCAAAGTGAGAACTGCCTATATCTGGAAAGTTAAAATCCCCCATTATAAGACATTCTGATTTACTGGCCCCCACTATTTCTCTGAACAATTTCTCACTATACTCATCAGTTCATTAGGCCTATAACCAAATCATTTTTACTTTCCTGGTGCTTATGTCACACCAAACAGACTGAACATTGCATTGTCCACCAATTGGATGCACTTCCTTAGATTTTGTTTCTTAACTAACAGCATAACCCCCCTCCTCCCTTCCCATCCTGTATCTTTCCTGTACACATTGTACTCCCCAAATTCCAATTTTTCACTGCTTATATCTGTGTGACACCATGTCTCTGATATCCCAACAATATCTGCCTTTGATGTCTTGACTAGCACTTCAAGCTCATTAAATTTATTAACTATACTCCTAGCATTGGTGTACATGCACCTGTTCCTACTCTTAGTTACCCTAACACAGCCCATGTATTTACTTGTTCCACTATTATTCCCAGCAAATCCTGGAAATCTCCATTACCTTGCTTTCCAGGCTGCTGCTCATTCTAATAGAAGTAGTGCAAGAATCACTTTTGCCTCTGGCTGCAGACACTGTTAATATATGGGGTATCTATGCCTTGTCTTTGCAGTGCCCGAAACATTGCCTTATGCTGTATGGAGTCAAATGCCTTTTCATAATCCACAAATGCCAGGCATAATGGTGTTTTATATTCAATTGCTTTCTCCATTAGCTGTGATATTACATGAAGGTGATCCATAGTTGAGAATACTGTGATTTTTTAGTGTTTTCCACCAACCATGGAATAAAACGAAAGAAGAAACCAAAATTTTTTAAAATATTTAATATTTACAATAAATTATTTACAAACAATATTACTAATAGTAATTTTAAAATAAAATAAAACAACTGTGATATACAGGATAATAATAAAATGCCGAATTTAAAATGCAATAAAATATACTGGTTAAAATCGCTAAAATACTAACTGAAGCTTTCAAAGGCTTCTGCCTTCTTTCTCAACAGTGTAATTTCTGTTCTGCGGTGCATCATTAAATACCAGCAGGTTCACGGTGCATCTCACGTGGACGTGTACTGTTCCCGTCAGAACCGGAAGTGGCTCGGGAGCGTTTCAGGCAAAAACGTTCATCCCCTCCAAGGATTACCGCCTCAAAGAGGGGATGAATGCGTGTGCCCCTATCTCTATTTATATTTTTCTCGGTAGAACTAATTCGCAAGCTCTCGAGCCACTTGCGGTCCCAAAATCTATGCGCCCGATCAGTGATGACCGCTTCATCTGGGGAGATTTGATGTTGCTTCTCCCAGAAGCAACATCAAATCTTCATTGTTTTATTCCATGGTTGGTGGAAAACACTAAAAAATCACAGTATGAGTATACCCAACCCCAGAGGCCTATTTGAAGAACCATAGTTGAGAATCCTGTCCTAAAGCCAGCTTGCTCCTTCGGTTGATTCTCATCAAGTATTCTTTCTAATCTGTTAGTAATGACCCTTGTGAACAACTTGTAGATGTGGGATAACAAGCTAATTGGTCTATAATTTCCAATTTCTGATTCTTATGCAGCAAAACTATGATTGCATTATTCCACTGCTTATGCGTCACACCTTTTCTAATGCACTTTGTGAAGAGCCTTGCCAGTTTTTGTGTTATGTCTCTTCCTCCCAATTTTAACAACTCTGCAGTAACTTCATCTTCCCCTGGGGCTTTCCGATTCTTCATTTTCTTCAAGGCATGTTCTACCTCATCACGAAGAATATCGGGTATGTCGTATATGTTGCTACTTTGCAATCCATCTTCCCCACTGCTGGTGTCATTCCCTCGCTCCTTGTATAATTCTCTATAGTAGTCCTGCTATTTGAATTATGCTTTCTCTGCTGTTTATAAGTACACCATCGCTATTCTTCAGTTTCAGTATCATTTGTCTTTCTGTATTACTGCTCATGGCTGCTGATTTAAATCCTTTGTTTTCCCTTAATGCTTGTTCTACTTTTCTTGTGTTAAATCTTCTTATGTCCTCTCTGAGTCTCTTTCTAATGGCTTTGCATAACTCAGTATACTCAAGATAGGGTGGATGCCCTCGAAGGATTACAAGTGAGGGGCCCATCAAGCTCTCAGCTGCCCACACCAATGCCAGAGCTTGCACTTGGTCATCGCGGAACACAGCGGCAACCCCCAAGGCAGAATGCGCTGGTCCCAAAGGAACTAGTAGTTGTTGGTGACTCTATTGTCAGGGAAACGGGAAACATGCTTTGTAAAAAGGATAGGTGGAATAGGACCAGGGTATGTCTGCCAGGGGCAAAAGTTGATGACGTTGTAGAGCGGATATCATCTTTTAAGGGCACAAAAGGTGATATAGTTGTACACGTTGGCACTAATGACATTAAGAGTAGAAGACCGGCGGAATTACTTGACAAGTACAGGTCACTGATGAAAAAAAGCCGTGAATTAGGGTTGAAATTGAAAGTGTCTGCAATTCTGCCCAGACACGATAGGAGGGAGTATATGATGAGAGCCCTGTCAATCAATTCGGCCCTGGAAAGATTGTGCAGGGCTCAAGGGGTAGAATTTTTTTCAGCCTGGTCTGTACTTGTTAACAGGAGAGACTGCTTCTACAGGGATGGGATACACTTAAATAGAAAGGGTGCAAGAATGTTTGCTGATGCTATCGAGGCAATGTTAGGTGGGTCGGAAAACTGCTAGATTGGGGGGATACAAGGACTAATAGATTAACAGTAGCCACTGGCAGAGGTGAAAGTGATTCTTGCACTGCTTCTATTGGAATGAGCCGCAGCCTGGAAAATAAGATGCAGGATATTTCAGAGACTGCTGGGAATCATTGGGGTACAAGTAAACACATGGGTTGTGTTAGGGTAGCTAAGAAAAAGAACAGGTGCATGTATACTTGTGTGTACACCAATGCTAGGAGTTTAGTAAATAAATTTGATGAATTTGAGGTATTGCTCAAAACATCAAAGGCAGATATTGTGGGGATTTCAGAGACGTGGTGTCACACAGATATAAGAAATGCAGAACTGGAATTTGGGGAGTACAATGTCTACAGAAAGGATAGACAGGATAGGAAGGGAGGAGGGGTTATGCTATTAGTTAAAAAACACATAAAATCCAAGGAAGTGAAGCCAGTCGACATCGCTGGACAGTGCAGTGTCGAGTCAGTTTGGTGTGACATAAGCATTGGGAGATCAAAATTGAGAGTAGGAGTGTGCTATAGGCCTAATGACTCTGATGAGTATAATAAGAAACTGTTCGGAGAAATAGAGTGGGCCAGTAAATCAGAGAGTCTTATAATGGGGGATTTTAATTTCCCAGATATTGACTGGAATTTGGGGGCTGGTCACTCACACAGTAGCAAGGCTTTTGTGGATTTATTGGATGATTGTTTTCTACATCAGCATGTTCGGGAGGCAACTAGAGGGAGTAATACTCTTGATTTGATTATCAGTAGTGATTCTTCATGCATTAAGAATCTGCAGATAAATGAACCACTTGGTGGCAGTGATCACAGTGTGCTGAAGTGGGAGTTACTCAAAGAGGTAACTACCATTAGGGGTAAAGGGAAGGGGTATTGCTTTCGTAAAGGCAACTACAATGGACTGAGACAATATTTAAATTCTATACAGTGGGATCAACTGATGATATTGCCAACAGCAAATTCAAAATGGGAAGCATTCAAAGAACTTATCGTGGAAGCTACTAGGCTTTACATATCAACTAAGAAATATTGTTCAAGGTTTAGGCCTAAATGGTTGTCAAATGAACTAATGAGGCATATGGCAGATAAGAAAAATGCATGGGATACATACAAATTAACACGTGACACGGACGCCTATGATAGATACAAGTTGATCTGTAACCAAGTTACAAAGGAGGTTAGGCAGGCGAAGGCAGATTACGAGAGATCCTTGGCAAGGGATGCGAAGAAAAACAGCAAAGAGTTCTTTACTTATGTAAACTCTAGAAGGAAGGGGATGAATCAGATTGGTCCACTTGAGATCGATGGGTCAACTGTTGATGACCCTGCTCGGGTAGCTAACAAACTAAATTAATATTTTGCATCGACATTCACACATGAGGAGTTATTCAGCGAGGGGAATGCCAGAGGTGTATTCAACTCTAGCAGTAATCTAGAGAATCTTGTAATAACTGAGAGCAAAGTGGAGGAGAAATTGTTGAAGATAAACACAAGAAAGGCACCTGGGGTGGATGGGATCTATCCAGTTATATTAAAGGAGGCAGCAAAGGAGGTAAGCAAACCCTTAGCCATAATTATGAGAGCTTCCTTGGACTCAGGGGAGGTACCCATTGACTGGAGATGTGCAAATGTGACCCCAATTCACAAAGGGGGATCAAAGGCTGACACAAGTAATTATAGACCTGTGAGTTTAACTTCTGTTCCCGGAAAATTAATGGAGGCACTGGTGAAAGAAGCACTGCAGGATCATCTAGACAAGACTTCAGTTATAGCTAGGACACAGCATGGTTTTGTTAAGGGGAAGTCTTGCCTGACCAATTTGATTGGATACTATGATGCAGTCACAAAAGAACTGGATGCAGGGAATAACTTTGATATTATATACTTGGATCTTAGAAAGGCTTTTGATACTGTTGCACATGGAAGACTGCTGCACAAATTGGAGCAGTGTGGCATTGGAGGCAAGTTGCTGCTATGGATAAAGGGGTGGTTGAGGGGGAGAAGACAGAGAGTGGTAATCAATGGACACTGCTCATCGTGGACTAATGTTATTAGTGGAGTCCCTCAGGGTTCAGTATTGGGGCCTTTATTGTTTTCTGTATTTATAAATGATATTGATGATGGTATATCAGGCTTAATGTCCAAGTTTTCAGACGATACGAAGGTTGGCAGGGTTGTCAAGGACACTACTGACACTATGCTGCTGCAACAGGATTTGGAAAGGTTGAGCAGATGGGCTTCGAGGTGGCAAATGAAGTTTAACATTGACAAATGTAAAGTACTACATATGGGAAACAGCAACCCCAGAGCAACGTATCAACTCTGTGGTACTACACTGACAGTGGTAGAGAATGAAAGGGACCTGGGGGTGGTGGTGCAGGCAGATATGAAGTTCTCTGAGCAGTGCAGACGAGCTGCAAGAGTAGCTCATGGTGTATTGTCAATGATATATAGGAATTTTTCTAGCAGGGATAAGGAGGTGATTATTCCCTTGTATAAGGCAATGGTCAGGCCACACCTAGAGTACTGTATACAGGCCTGGAGGCCTCATTTCAGGAAGGATGTAGAGCTGCTGGAACGAGTACAGAGAAGGGCAACTAGATTGGTGAATGGGACAAAGGGGTTCTCTTACGAAGAAAGGCTTAAGTTTTGCAAATTACAGTGTCTGGAAACTAGGCACCAGCGGGGTGATCTGATAGAGGTGTACAAAGCCTTGAATGGTTTGAGCATGCTCAATGCTGATGGGATTCTTCCTCTAGCTCAGAAAAATCACCTGAGAGGGCATAAATTCAAATTGAGGAAAGACAGATGTAGGATAGATGTGCGGAAATTTGCCTTTAGCCAGCGGGTGGTTGGTGGGTGGAACAGACTTCCATCCCTTGTCGTGGAAGTTGATAGCCTAAATAAGTTTAAGGCTCAGCTGGACAGGTATTTCGAACGAACAGAGGGGTGAAGTGGAAGTGGTTATTTTGATTTATTTGTGTTACTTTTTTTTTTTTTTTTTTGGCTGATGCTGCATAAGCTTGCTTTCTTGCATCAAATGCCTCTACTAATGCTAATGCTAATTACCTATTTTATTGTAACCATCTGTTAAATGATATGATTGCAACAATACAAGTATTTGCCATATATTTCTTTTTTTGTCTTGCATTTCCATTACATTCCATTGTTAGGTGTGGCTATAGAATTCACATCAATAATTTTGGAAAAAGTGTTACGATGCTGAAATCAAGCACAGAGCAGTCTCGAGATTATCGAGCAAAAATGAAAGCAACAAGACCTAAGAAAATAAAGATGAAGGTAGCAATGTGTGCACAAGAATGAAAAAGACTGTCGAAATTGTTTAAAAGACAAATAGAAAATCGAGCTTTGGATTTAGCAGTGCCTTCAACCAGCAATGCTGCTCCATTTAACAATGATGTACCCGAAGTGAGTATTAATTATGTACAACAGAACATTCCTCAAATTGCAGAGCAGATGAGTTAATTGCTCAAGCTCTTTTTCCTTATGCCGACTATTTACATAAGAATGTGCATTGAGAGTTTGAAAGATTTTATGAACAATATGAGATTTATAATTTCTGTTCTGTATGCTACATTTGCGATCATCTGTAGTTCAAAAATGACACAAAGAAAATATCTGCTAAAGATACACCATTGATGCACACTGCACTTCCAAAAGTTGACGTCAACAGGATAATTTTAACAGCTGTAGAGGATCACTTAGGAACACCGAATGCTATCTAATTCAAGCAGAATTCTCTACCTAGAAATTCCATTGCAATTACCGAAGTTGGATTTAGTGACAGAGAGGCTCCTTTCTCCTCACTTACCATTATGCAGGTAAGGCTCATGAAACATGCATACGGACAATACGGCATTCTGGGCCAAGTGATCAATGTGCCTTTCCAGGGAGATTAATGGGAATCATTGTATAAATGTGCATATAAAATGCAGGAAAATACACAAGTACAGCTATTTGATCAGGTTAGTAAGAAAGTGAGTGATTAAAGCATGGCTTTAGTATTTGGTCAACACTCCTCTATTGATTGTATCAAATCAAGATAGATCAGTCAGAGTCACATGGAAATTAATTTGGCTAAAGACAAGTGAAGCGGTTCCAGTCGAGGAAAGTCTCATTGCCCAACAGCAAGTGTTGATGTGGAGCAATGACAAATATCTTACAATCACCCCAGGAGAAGCTAACACGTACTGCAGAGCTTACTGTTTGATGAGCATGCAGAGGTACTGTCCTCTTTCGGCATTTATCTTGGACAATTCAGAACATTCAGAGGGAATTTACGTGCGACTCTGTTCATGATGGCAACGAGCAAGCTCAGGTGATCTGACCAATGCGGTATTACTCTATATCATCTTTACATAGCAATGAAGATAATGAAATTGAGAATGACTCTTTGACAGTGGCTTTCGAATATATAGGTAAAGCTACTAAACTGACCCACAAGCAAGTTCAATGCAAAGAATACATTAACAGCTGCATCGAAAACAATTTGCCCTTCCTGAGGACAATTCTAAACTCCTGGGCTCAATGTAAACAATCTTTTCGCTATGATTGGACAGCTCAGTAATCCAAGTGTTCTTGACTCTGAGTTGTGTGGGACTTTGTTTTTCTGTGCTAAGCCTCGTGCGGGACAGTTTTTTTTCTCTGACACTTGCTCATAGTAAGTTATGGGGGAATCAGTTGCCTTAATGAATCGTTATTTCTGCTGATTTCTTGATGAAAATGTGTTTAATTACAAACAGTTAAGCTACTGTGATTAGAGCACATGACACATTTTTGTGACTGGTACAATATCTCAAGTTCTAGTGAACCAATTTACAAAATTCAAATACCATTCATTTGAATTTCATAGAACCGCATTAGAAAAACAATAAAACAAAAAAAAAAAGCACATTTCCCTTGCAAGCATGAAAGATGTTTTATGTGAAAACATGCTTGCTTGGAAGACGTTAGCGAAATTCAAGCCAATAGCCTAATTACCCATTTAATTGCAACCATTTGTTGAATGATGTCATAATCATACTTCCTGCAGTTACTACTGGAGGAAGTATGATTGCAACAATACAAGTATTAGTCATATGACTGCAACAATACAAGTCAATTTCTTTTTTCATCTCACATTTTTTTGTTACATCCCATTGTTAATCAATGGAATGTAATCAATAATTTTGGAAAAGGAGTTCAATGATACCGAAGTCAAGTGCATGGCATTCTCGAGAGTATTGAGCAAGAATGAAAGCAAGACCTAAGAAAATAAAGACAAAGGTCGCAATGAGTGCATGAAAACAAAAAAGACTATCGAGATTGCTTAAAAGACAAACAGAAAAGCGTTGGATTTAGCGGTGTCTTCAACCAGAAGGGTCGCTCCATCTAACAATGATGAACCCGGAGTGAGTATTAATTATGTACAATGGAACATCTCTCCAATTGCACAGCAGATGTGTTTAAATGACCAGCCTCCTTTTCCTTACACCGACTACTATTTACATAACATGCATCAAGAGTTTGAAAGATTTAATGAAAAATAATTTCTATTCAGTATGCTACATTTGTGGTCATCCATGGTTCAAAAACTACACAAACCATCTGCTAAAGGTACACCATTGCTATGCACTGCATTTCTCAATGTTAATGTGGACAGAATCATTGTGTGTAATAGCTGTAGAGGATCATTAAGAACAACACCATTCGAGTGCTAAATTGAACAGCTTTGACTACCCAGGAATTCCATCACATTTATCCAAATGCAATTTAGCGACAGAGGCTCATTTTTCCTTGCCTGCCATTCCTGCAGATGAAATATGCATACGGACAATGCAGCATTATGGGCCAAGTGAGCAAGGTGACTGTGTCAGTCAACGATGGTCCCTCTCTTGCCAAGGGAGATTGATAACGATCATTATATAAAATGCAGGAAAATACTCAAGTCCAGCAAGAAAGCAAGCGGTTAAAGGGTGGCTTCAGTATTTGGTCAACGTCTCCCTATTGATTGTATCAGATCATGATAGATCAGTCATTTTTTGATGACAGTTACATGGAAATCAATTTGGCTAAAGACCACACAAGAGAAGCAGATCTGATCGAGGGAAGTCTCATCGCCTGACAGCAAACATGCAGTGACGATAAATATCTTAATCGCCTCAGAAGAAACTAATGTACCACAGAGCTGAAAGATGAGAATGGAGAGGAACTATCCTTTCCCAGTATTTATCTTGGACAATTCAGAATGTTCAGAGAGAATTTACGTGACTCCGTGATGATAATGAACGAGCTCAGACATTCTGACCAATGTGGTGTTACTTCCATATCATCTCCTTTACGTGGCAATGACGATGACGAGACTTTGATGGTGGCTTTCAAATACATAGGTAAAGATATTAAACTGATCCATGAGCAAGTTCGATCCAAAGAATACATTAACAGCTGCATTGAAAACAATTTGGCCTTCCTAAGGTCAATTCCAAACTCAACCTACTACAGGTAACCCTCGTATAACATGGTAGTTAGTTCCTATAAAATCTTGTGTAGTGCAAAACCGTATTATACAGGATTAAGAACCAGTACAAAGGGGGGGGATTTCGTTCCAAAAGCTAACAAAAATACACAATATTTTTATAACTATTGGAAAGTTAATTTTTATTAAAAATAGTAATAATGGAACAAACATCTTACAAACTGTAATACATACAGTATATGTCAGATAATGACATTCATTGCTGCTAAGCACAATCAAACGAGAACATTTTCTCCGTTGCAGAATATCTTCACCTTCTGAACTTTCTTCTGCTCTCTAAAAAATCATCTGGGTTTGCTTTTGCTTGATAGATCTTTGCAAATTTCATGGTATGGAGCTAAGCATTTTTGAAACCCACTTTTGAACTTGTTTCCTTTAGTCAAGGGATCTGCATTCAAAAAATAAGATTCTAATTGCTCAGCTAAGTTTATGCCTCCCCATATACTTTTTAATATAAAATTTGGAACTTCAGAAATTTTATCTGCGCTATTATCTTCTGAATTGATTTGATTTTACCTCCGATGCCATTTCCACTAAATCCGCTTCGTCAGCTTCTTTTTCTACCAGTAATTATTGAACGTCTTCAGTAGTCATATCATCAAACCTTTTTTTTTTTGTTAATTTTTGGCGCATCGGCTTCTGTGGCCATATTGCACCTCCCAAGGTTTTTGCATATTCTACTCTGATCCAAGCCCAAGGCAGGATTTGACCTTTGGGTTGCCAGGCAGGCACTTTACCCACCCGGCTAGCCTAGTCAGCCATCAAACCTTCCCCTCCTACCACCTTAGCAAGTTCTGCTATTGCACCGATTCCGTTTTCTGCCAGTTTGACCATACAGTATTTCCTGAATTAACTGACTCTGGCCATACATTTTTCCAACACGCAGTTAATGTTGACGGTGTTGGTTTTACTCCTTTGAGCGATAAAGCTACGATTCCGACACAGTCCACAATTGAAAAATGTTTTACAAGTTCAACTTTTTTCAAGAACACAGAATTTCAAGGCTTCTTGACTTGTGATCATGAGTCAAGAAGCCACCTGGTACTTGCTGTCAGCCCATGTTGGAGAGGTCCACTGAGGTAGTTTACAATCCCACTGTTTGGGCAATCGAGCGAGAGAATAAGTACTGAGGACTTTTGTAACTTAATGAGAATGGCCAATGACAAGCAAAAAATTCTATTTGTGCATGTAGTTTGAGATCTGTTATCTCCCAATCACAAATTAATTCAAATTTTCGCTGGCCCAGATGGTTGCGGCAAAATTTTTGCTATTCACCTCTTAATGGAAATAGACAACCACTTCAGCAATACATGGGTGTTGTAATGTCTACATTACAAGCAACTCAACTGGTAAGGATGCTGTTGCGATACACAGAACCACTACACACTGCCTGTCAGCAGAAGTCGCACAATACACATCACTGTCGAGTACATCAGATTGCTATGTTATGTTAGTTTTTAGGAGCATTAGAAACTGAGGCCATATTACTCTGGGGATATGCGATGGTCATTCCCTGACCTTTCCGCATCCTCCATATTTGGTGGTCATGGGCTCGAACTCCGGTCTAATCAAGAAGCGTGTGCTACGCACTGCTGCTCCTGCCCACCTGGCTCCTCACATCAGAGTTGCTAATAATTGATGAAGTTGTTATGATCAGTGCAGAGCTGTTATTGCAAATGGACACAAGGCTAAAACAGATAACTGGAAATGTCGAAACGAGCTCCAGCAGGCAGCATGTTCTTAATTGGGGAATTGTCTATAAACAGATAAAGCTGCATATCAGTGGCCCCACTCTCTGACATGGTCTCAAACTTGATACATTTGATCAAGTTATTAGCATTAGTAGAGGCATATGATGCAAGAAAGCAAGCTTATACAGCATCAGCCAAAAAAAAAAAAAAAACTTCCCATTTCACCCATCCATTCCTCCAAAAGTTTGTCCACTACTTCCTTCAATTTATTTAAGCTATCAACTTCCATGACAGATGAAGTTTGTTCCAGTAATCAACTAGCTAAAGACAAATTTCCACACATCTATTCAATAATTCTTTCCTCAATTTCAGTTTAAGTCCCTTCAGGTTTGTAATCTGAGCAAGAACAAGAATCCCATTAGCAGTGAGCCTGCTCAATCCATTCAAGGCCTTATACATCTCAGTCAGATCACCTCACAGGTGCCTAGTCTCCAGATGCTGCAATTTTCAGGTTAAGCCTTTCTTTTTAAGAGCACCCCTTTGTTCCCCCCACCAAACTTGTTACCCTTCTCTGTACTCATTCTAGCAACTCCACATCATTCCTAAAATGAGGCCTCCAGACCTGTATGCAGTACTCAAGGTGTAGCTTGACCATTGCCTTTTACAAGGGGATAATCACCTCATCCCTGCTAGCAAAATTCCTGTCTATCATTGGCAAGACCCCATGACCTGCTCAGAAAACTATATCTGACTGCACAAGTACTCCAAGGTCTCTTTCATTCTCCACTACCAGAGTGTGACACCACACAGTTGGTACATTTCTTTCGGGTTACTGCTACCCATATGCCGTACTTTGCATATGGGTAGCAATAACAGTATTTATCAATGTTAAACTTCAGTTGCCACTTCTCAGCCCAGCTTTTCTTGATCCTGTTGCAGTAGCATACTGTCATTAATGACCCTACCAACCCTTGTATCATGTGCAAATTTCGAGATTAAGCCTGATATACCTTCATTAATATCATTGATAAATATACAAAACAACAATGGGCCAACACCAAACTAATGTTATTAGTGGAGAGTCCACTAATAACATTATGTGACATTCTATGTCAAATGTCACATTCTCAGCCAAATGTCAAATTCTCAGCTGTGTTAACTAGAATCGGTAATAGAGCTAAATTAGATCAAATTAGCAGGAACTTTCGAGTCGCGTTTATTCGCTTTGAAGAAAGCCAACCGCCTCTGCACAAATGGTATACAACTGTACTTGCAAAATAATTCCATCAATGAGTACAACCGCACATTCCTCAGTGCCGCAGAGGAGAAACTGGAGGAGAAAAGTATGAAAAGGGACACGAACAGCAGCTGATTCGTGTCACTCTGTCGCGCATAACTTGACACAATGCACTTTACATCATCTTGCCAACCAGCAACAAGAGATTTTACCAGTCTTAGAAATGCTACTTCCACCATCGATTTACAAAATGAGTTTGCTCGGAATGAATTGGCTACAAAGAAGACAGAGGACAGCTTGCTTGAATTCATCCACGAACTCTTGTTCTCTCACTCAACTGCCAAAACGTATAGGCCTCCTCACTGAGTTACACACGGCAATGCCAAATCTTGCTGCTGAGACTTTTGAATGCCACACTGCTTCAATTTGTACAGCTTCAATGTGCAACAGTATCAAAAGCATTCCTGAAATCCAAGTACAGTAAGTGCCGGTTATAGTGACTGGTTATTAGAATCAGCCGCTTTATAGTATCAAATTTTGAAGAACTGATTCAAATCAATAAAATGCACTACACTTGCACTGTTTATCAGAATCACATCTTCTGTTATAAGAATCAATTGTGAATGACTGTGATATTTTTCTAAAGCACATTTCTGGAGGTCACAACCATAAAACAAAAACAATTTGCAGTTTCCGGTTTATTGGGCTTTTCTGTTAATGCAATTCTGTTAGTACAATAAATGAGTAGTAAACTCGATCTTAATGCATTTGCGATAATACCGCAAATGCATTAAGATTCTGTGTTGCATGTTATTGAAATCTGCTCTTCATTTCTATATCTAAACTTCGTCTCACCTGCGTGTGTCGTGTTCTGAGCTTTGGATGCTCTGCATGAAGCATTTCACAAGTTTATCGTTGGAGAACTTAATCTGGATTAGGTTTTTTGGGTTCCTTTCCCTGAGAAGGGTAGATGATGTGAGGTGGATTCCCCTTGAGCAGGGTCTGAAGCTGGGACTTGATCTCCTTGTAGTGTGCACTTGAATCTGGCTATCTGAATTGGTTAAATTTCTGGGCTCAGTCAGAGTGGCAGCCGCTCTTCTTTCAGATGGTTGAAAAGAACTGCCTGGTTACGATGAGAGGCACACTGCCCCCATTTGGTAGATGGGGAACCTCCAGTGCCGTCAGACAAACACATTTGCCCCCATTTAATTTGAGCTGTGAATCCAGTTCTTCCTTATGGTCACCAAAAGATAGCAACTCCAGGAGACCTGCAGGCCAGACAGCTGTGTTTAAATACTCGTTGATCTTGGAACCCTCGATCTTGATCTGGAAAGAGGCAAATGATGGATGCCTGGTTTGGACCTTGAGAGGGGTACCAGGTATGTAGAGTTGCTTGAGAAGGGTTGCGATTTGTTCCACTGTTGTTTCCAGGCTTAATCTGCTTTAAAAAAATGCTGGAGGGCCTTGGCCTCCTCTATGCTGTACGATTTTGATACCCTGTGTTAGGGTTGGAGCCAATGACCATATTGTGGTTCTTCTGCCCTCGGATGAAAGAGGTCTCTTTTCTGGGACTAGTCTTGCCTGTCTTGGGAGTCAGGTCTCTAGATGGGACGTAGGTATTACCAGGAGGGCTGTTGATAAGTATACCAGCATATGAGGTTGGCAGAACATGGTGGACATTAGCTGAATTACTGTTTAGTTCTTGGGCTTGTAGGGAGTTTATTTCCTGGTGGGTTCTCTGGTTGGGATACTTCAAGAGAGTGCAGCTTTTGGTGACTAGTGACTAAGTATGTTTTTCTGCTGGAATGTGGCTGGGCCCTGCTAACATGCTCATTCAAAGTGTCTGCAGATCTATCTACTAACTGTCATGAATAGATTTGAGCGTAGGATCTAAGCTTTATAAGGCTAGGAGGTTTGACAGAATGAGTAGTTTTTGTCCGTTTAGGTATGATTGGTGGCTGGGATATCAGCTTACCATTTTGACTGGCCAAAGAACAGAGGTCAGAGCATATGGGTGATATGCTTATTTTGGTTCCTAAGCAAGTAGACCTCATTCTTGAGATCCTCAAATTTGGGACCTCAACTTGTAAATTAGATGGATCAAGAAGTCTGCACTGTTTGGCTGTAGAGAGGTCGACACTGTAGTTTTGGCATTAATTATTGGAGAATCAACTTCATCTTTGAAAAGTATCTGTTGTGACTGGTGACAGATTTCAGGTGGAGAACATGCTAATGTTCGAGGCACAATTTTGATCATTTGTTTCTGATGGGAAGTTGGGCAGAATAGCACTGCGTATAACATGATTGGCCGTGCTATCAGGCGATGCTTTGTTTCCCACATGCAATGGTCAAGAGTGAAGGTTCAGGCAAACCAGTATTTGACTGAGAATATTTATTTGAATACGTGAACATCCGGTCAATAGTACTAGTTTCAGCCTGGGAAAGAAGAGGAAGTTCGGATGTTTCATTAATCTCCAAGGCATGTCACATGCGAACCTTCTCCAATGTTGTTTGAAAAGATGCACGATGTCTGTTTTAACCGAGTGGACACAAAAGGTTATTTTACATACATGACATTGAATAGTTGGTCCGTTCACATTGCGGCAGGCTATGCAAACTTGTTGCAGGTTATTCTGTTCCTGTGACATGCCTGATTTCGGGTGTTTAAATTACTTGGACGGGAATGGTGATAAACAATGCTTACCCTTAAGAGTTAATCTTTAATTCCGAGTTGTTTGTTTGCACTATTAAGCTTTCAGCTTTTATATTCGTGTTTCCATAGAGATGACAGAGAACACAAGAAAGCATTAATGGTTGGGACAGGTACTTAAGACAAAAGATAGAAGAGAGGGAGGATTTCCCTAGGAAACTTAGTAATGCCAAGTTTTGTGCCTCGGTCAAGGTTGAGGCAGTGTCACCTTATGCCTTTAGGGTAATGGGGCGTTTCCTGGATTCATGAAGGCTAAAGCATTGTGCATACATCATAATGGAGGAATACAAGTGTAACAGGAATATTTAAAATTAGAAATACCTGTTTATCATATTACAAAGATATCACATCAGGCATCAGAAAAAGAGGAATCCACTGGTGGGCGAATCATTCTACAAAGGTAAGTATAACTAAAACTAAATTAATATCAGGAGCATAAACAGACATGGTATGCCACAACTCACGCACTACTGGCACATTATATGTAAAATAAAGTTTTTTTGTGATCAAATCATTTTGAAAAGGAGCTTTTTCAAAATGGCCTGATCACAAAAAACTAATCACTTCCCCGTGTGAAGAATAAATCCCTGGAATTGAAGATCAAAAACTTGAAGAATATCAAAGTAAATTATGTGAATTTATTGGCAATTTCAAAATTAGGTCTGATCATGTATTGCCATTCTTGTAAACCCATTCAAGACAAGTGATGGCTTTACAATTCTCAACACCCCGCTTCCTGAAACATCTGATGAAGAAATGGAATTATGAGAAATTCAGGAGGATCAGGGTCTAAAAATGCACCATAATCTACAATCAAATTCAGGAAACTTGTTCCAGAACTTAAGTATTCCAATCTCAAAAATACTGATTTTTGACTAATTAAAATTTTTAGCATAATGTACTACAGTGAATTGCTGTACTCGATAATCATAAAATCAAATCATTGTGTGCATAAAAACCAACCAAGTGCAAACACATGAAGCCTCTGCCAGAAATTATTTCAATTATTATTGTGTTAATTAAAAAGAAAAATGAAAGATAAGATTAATATATGAATATAAATAAAAGTAATATGTAAAATTTTTAATAAAGAAATCATCCATAAAAAATATATTTTAAAATTATAAATTATGGTTACCCAGATCACATCTGATCATGACTCTCCAACCTCTGAAGTTATGATGTACAGTCCCATAAAGTTTGCCCATCCCTGATGATATATAAACTTGTTAGAGACACATAACATAAAAGAAAAAAACTTAAATTTGGGGTTAATTTTCATAGACTGAATTTAGTATGGCTGAATATGGTCCCTTATTATATTTCTTAATTCATTTACATTTCTTTAAGTTCCATGTATTGTAAAAAAGATTTTAAAGTGTCCCTACATCATTTTAGGCAGCAAGTACTTATACTGGCATCTTGCCTATTTTTAAAATTAACTCAGCAGCTGATGGTACCCCAAAATTACATTTATAATTACATCTTATTTTTTATTTATTCACTTATTTTTTGGATGGCAGATGCTACATAAGCTTTGTTTCCCTGTATTGAGCTATATTCTGATTTATTTTCTGGCCACTACTACCCTAAACACTGAGATGTACCATATTTATTCTTCGTGGCAGTTATTTTTTCCCCCATTTCATAATCTGAAGTAATGGCACAGTGTGTTTTAAAAGACCTTAGGTTTAAAAACTACAATAGTGTTATATGTGATTAAATCTGAATGAATGAATTTTTTTTTTCCCAGTCAAATTTCTAAAATAAGCAATTTTTGGTCCTAATATCCTTAGGTTTATTTATTTCATTCCACTAGTATTGAATTACAAATGTAATTCAATACTATTGGAATGAAAGACTCTTTACATCCTTCATAGCAGAGGTTCCCAAACTTTCTCGGTTCACAGCGCAGTTAGTGTCCCAGTAATTTTTTCACGGCACCCCTAAGCCAAAAGAAATACCTAACACACTTTTAATATATACCTATGTAAGAATTTTATTCTTTATATAGAGGTACTAAATAAAGATCAATTATGGATCACCACAAATTAAAAAGATACGATACAATGGATACCATACACCTTTTTATAATGAAATAAATGTATAAATTTCAAAAAATAAAATAATAATAATAACTTTAAGTAACTCAAACTGAAATTACATGGCACCCCAAGAATGTTGTTGCGGCACCCTGGTTGAAAACCACTGCTTTATAGGATGTAACAAGTTTGGATCTTAAAATTTATATGCAGTAACATTACTGAACTGCTAGTTTTCTGAAAGAAATAGAAAATTATGCCAAAAAACAATACAGACATTTTCACAGCCTGTAAATTAATTAAGGCAGAAAATCGGCTTAATATGAATGTTTCGAAAGGGGTTCACACGAAGTATTCTAGTCATGTGACAGTTCTTGTATGAAAGATAACTAAAGTGAATATACTTCAATACTCCATTTTGTCCTGGGAAAGGAGTTTATACGAATAGGTAGTGTCCAGAACTATGGGGGCATAATGCAGAGTTTACCATTGATTAAACCAAAGAGTAAATCATTGATTAACATTATACACAGGCAAAACACAAATAGTTCAAAACATAAGTAACACCAGTAATAAATATGTAATAAGTCTTTAATGTGACTTATGCATGCAATTCAGTTCATCCACTACATTCCTTATTTTGCTTCCTAATTATATTTTTCATGAAGGGCATTCTACATTCTACATGTGATGGCTTCCAAGTTTGTTGTAAGCTTCAAGTCATTAACTATAGTTATCCTTAATATCTTTCCACTGTTTCTGAAAGAATTAAGAGGAAAAGGATTAGGCATTCGAAATGAATTTTTTTTTTTTTTAACTAATAATAAATTTTTTGTTTAATAGGATAATAAAAATAATGATAAAGGTAACTAGAGAAGGGATAATAAAAAGAGGTAAACTTTTTTTGGGGTTATGAACTCAATTATTTTTAAATACAAGCTAGATTAAATTTTGGTTTATCCAACCTCTTGGATTTTTCTAATAACTAGCTATTAATCTCTACTGACCATGCTGCAAAAAAACTTTAAATGCATAGGCACGTAACATTTTTATTTTACATAGGCAAGAAATAGTTTAAAATCACGCATATTGAAACATCACTCTATTTTAACATTATAACGGAAAAAACTGAAATTTTTTTTTTTAAATTGCAGGCATATATTTTTAAAAAAATTAAATTGTAAAATAAAAATGTGTACTGATGTACTTTCAGTGATAGCATGTACTGAAATAAAACTGGCAAAATGTGTTGCCAAAAAAGGTTTAAGTGAGTGGCACACTTCATCTGGATTGCTATGTTTTTCAACTTAAATTTCATTTATACACTGCGGTCATTAGATACAGAATAAATCAACAATGATCATACTTGTTAGCCAATTTTTCTATGGCCATACTTCAATTCTAATAAAATAGATGATGCAAATCAAAGGCCAAAATTATACTGGAGGAATACTGAAAAGACCAACTAATAAATGGTCAATTTTGGTCTTTCAGCATTTTTTGTAATGTTTTAATATCAAGTTTACAATCACTGAAGAATCAGTGGAGAAAATGTCCACAATTTTCAGACTATTAATAATAAATACATTAAATGATCAAGTATAGCAAGGCTTTATTTTTCATAAATTCCTCCTTTACGGAAAATAAAGGATAAAAACAAATTCTTTATGTTTGCTTGATTATATAAGTGCATGGTTGAAAGAAGTTGATTATAAATAAAGAATATTTAAATTAACACATCATCCATTAAGGAGGTAGTGGTAGTAGTAATAGAGGCACATGATGCAAGAAAGCAAGCATATAAACTTATGTAGCATCAGCAAAAAAAAAAAAAAAAAAAAATCACACAACCATTCTCTAAAAGTTGGTCCAGTTCCTCCTTGAATTTATTTAAGCTATCAACTTCCACAATGACAGTGAGGTCACCTCTCAAAAGGATCATCATATAGAAACACTGATGTATGGTAACAATCCATGACGCAAGTTTAAAAATAAAATGGCATTACCAAAAACTATAGTAAATATAGACAACAAAATGCTGCCTGACTTTTCAGTGATTACACCAACCTCAATTATCATTAAAATGCATAGACAAAAAAAAAAAAAAAACAGGAGGAAGCACATGTCACTGAGAGGCTTAACTGAACTGAGGGGAAAAAACAATACATTATTCGAATTCCACATTTGAAATTAACTGTATCTTAACATTGAAATGCATTATGTGAGTGGCACACTTTTGTGCTGCCATAGTATATAATTTATAATCATTAGGATATTTAATTAATATTTAGATATAGTAGTAGTAGTGGTATGTGATGCAAGAAAGCAAGTGTATGAGCTTATGCAGCATCAGCTATTAAAAAAAAAACAAAAAAAAAAACACACCATTTCCTCCAAATGCCTGTCCAGTTCCTCCTTAAATTTATTCAACCTATCAACTTCCACGACAGATGGAAGTTTGTTCCAGCAATTAACTACCCGCTGGCTAAAGGCAAATTTCCGCACATCTATTCTACATCTCTTTTCTTAATTTGAATTTATGCCCCATTAGGTTCGTAATCTGAACAAGTGGAAGGATCCTATCAGAATTCAGCGTGCTCAACCCATTCAAGGCCTTATACACCTCAATCAGATCACCGCGCAGGTGCCTAGTCTCCAGCCACTGCAATTTGCAGAACTTAAGCCTCTCTTGGCAAGAGGATCCCTTCAGTCCCCTCACCAATCTTGTTGCCCTTCTCTGTACAGGCTCAAGTAAATCTACATCCTTCCTAAAATGAGGCCTCCGGACCTGTACGCAGTACTCAAGGTGTGGCCTGACCATTGCCTTATCAGAGGGACAATCACCTCCTTCTCCCTGCTAACAAAATTCCTATATATCATTGACAAAACTCCATGACCTGCCCTGGCAACCTGTCTGCACTGCTCAGAAAACTTCATATCTGACTGCACAATTACCCCAGGTCTTTTTCATTTTCTACCACCTTAAGTGTAGTACCACACAATTGGTACGTTTCTCTGGGTTTACTTCTACCCATATGCAGTACTTTGCATGTCAAGGTTAAACTTCAGTTGCCACTTCTTAGACCATCTGCCCAAATTATCTAGATCCTGTTGCAGTAGCACACTGCCATTACTGTCATTAACAACCCTGCCAACCTTTGTATCATCTGCAAACTTCGACATTAAGCCTGATATACCTTCATCAATATCATTGACAAATATACAAAACAACAGTGGACCTAACACCGAACCCTGTGGGACACCACTAATAACATTAGTCCACGAAGAGCAGCATCCATTGATTACCACCCTCTGTCTTCTCCCACTTAACCATCCTTTTATTCATTGTAGCAACTTACCCTTAATACCATCCTGCTCCAATTTGTACAATAGTCTTCCATGCACAACAGTGTCAAATGCTTTCCTGAAATCCAAATATATGATATCAAAATTATTTTTTGCATCCAGTTCCTTTGTAACCACATCATAACATCCTATCAAATTTGTCAGACAAGACTTTCCCTTAACAAACCCATGCTGTGTCTGAATTATTGCTGCAGTCTTGTCTAGATGATCCTGCAATGCATCTTTAACCAGTGATTCCATTATTTTACCCAGAACAGAAGTTAAACTAACTGGTCTGTAATTACTCGTGTCACCCTTTGATTCCCCCCTTTGTGAATTGGGGATACATTTGCACATCTCCAGTCCGTGGGAACCTCCCCTGAGTCCAAGGATGCTCTCATAATTATGGCTAAGGGTTTGCTTACTTCCTTTGCCGGCTCCTTTAATATAACTGGATAGATCCCATCCACCCCAGGTGCCTTTCTTATGTTTAACTTCAACAATTTCTCCTCCACTTTGCTTTCAGTTATTACAAAATCATTAAGTATCCTGCTACAATTTGATAACCTTCTGCCATTTTCAAACCTTAATAATTCCTCATGTGTGAATGTAGATGCAAAATACTCATTCAGTTTGTTTGCTATCTGAGCAGGATCATCAACAGTCAAACCATCAATGTCAAGTGGACTAATCAGATTCATCCCCTTCCTTTTAGAGTTTATATAAGTAAAGAAATCCTTGCTGTTTTTCTTAGCATCTTTTGCCAAGGATTTCTCACAATCTGCCTTCGCCTGCCTAACCTCCTTTGTGACCTGATTACAGACTAGCTTATATCTGCCATAGGCTTCTGAGTCGCTTGATAATTTATATGCATCCCAAGCATTTTTCTTCTCTGTTAGGAGTCTCATTAGTTCATTAGATAACCATTTAGGACTAAACCTTGAAAAATATTTCTTAATAGGTATGAAACTTTTAGTAGCATCCACGATTAATTCCTTGAATGCTTCCCACTTAGAATTTACTGTTGGTAACATCGTCAGTTTATCCCACTGTACAATATTTACAGCAACACAACCCTGTTTGTTTATTGTGCTGTGGCTACTGTTCCTCGTAGGTTACAAAGTGGTTGCAGATAGAGAGCACAACAGAAAATACAATGAGAGGTCAATAATAAGAGGGCTGTTCAATAAAGAATGATCATAATTTTTTTTCACAACATACCTTTATTAATCATCCATATTTTGATGGTCCTTTTCAAAGTAGTTCCCATTTGACGTAATATCCATATTCCCAAAATTTCTGCCATTCTTCAAAAACATGGTGGAATTTAAAAAAAAAATCACAGGGCTATAGAGTGGATGAGGAACACGTTTGACATCAATGTTGGCTAAGTACTTGACGGTAAGAGCAATGCAGCATCCACCCTCCTGCATGCAGTTGTGGTTGTTTGCGATGAATGTGATCCCATATGCAGTACAGGTCTGTAGTAAGGTCCTGTAACAGACGAATGACATGGCATAACATGGCGTTAAATCATTCCTCAAATGTCAAAAAAAAAAAAAAAAAAAAAAAAGTTGACCATAACCCTTTCCTAGAAGCTACAATTTTTGCTTTTTTTTTAGTGTTGGCAATGATGTAGACTTCCAAACACAGCTTTGTTGCTTACTCTCTGGGTCAGAATGATGAAGCCAAGTCTCATTCATCATTATAACCTTGTACAGAACCTTCCCATCTTCAGTAACCATCCATTGTGGCTTCTGGCAAATCTCCATGCAAACTTAAAATAAAACTTACGCGGTTAACACTATGAAGAGTAATTAAAATATTAGTATAATGTAAAAGGTGGGGGATATAAAAACTGTACATTGTTGCTAGGCTGCTACTGGACTTCAACAGCACAAGATGGGAGAATAATAAAACAAGTAAGAAAACAACTGTGGATCGATCTGATTTTATAATTTTAAAAAAAATCAGCTTTGTAGAATATAAGCAGAGTACTTAAGCTTCCAAAATCATCTCATATCCATCTTTAATCTTCTGCATATTTCCCCCTTCAGGCTATTTGCTATGATTCAATATTGACAGTGGTGTTGGTTCTGACAAGAAGTTGGTTCTGTGAATTTGAATTTATGCAGTAAAATGATGCTGACTGACTGAGGCAAGTGTTTGAACTGGTTTGGAAGAGAAAGTGAGAATTATAGAGCCAACCCAGAACACTTCCTATGGAAATATCAACAGAAAATGTATGCCGCAGAAACAGGACATCTATAAGACAGAGAGTAGGGAGACTTTGTAAGAGATGGGTCATTAATTAACCGAACTGTTCTCTTTTGAATGGAGTCTAGAAGCCAGAAAGAGGTTAAGATGTGTGCTGCCTCAGATGTGGAAATAATATTCCATGGTAGGGTGCATTTGAAATTTGTAGAGTGAGTAGCTGTCTAAAAGAAAAGTAATGCCAAGAGTAAAAGAAAAAAACTCAACTTTTAAGATACAGAGAAAGCAATATTTGTGATGTGCTTATGCCAAAGATTAGAAGTTAGGGTAATCCCTAATACTAACATGTGATCGCGTCTAGAAATAGAAGAATCTTTTTTGCAAGATATAAGACAGGACTGAGTTTTAGAAGGATTAAAATTAAGTAAGTTATCTTTGCCCCATTGAAGAATTACTTGGAGAGCAGCATTTAAGGAATTGGTAGTGTATATCTGAGAAGTTGAAGCTGTTTCCACATGACAATGTTTCTCAAACTGGAAGGTGGAATGCAATTTTGCTATCAGCAAAACTATGGATAGGATTTACAGTTAATGGAAGGTCATTAATATACAAGAGGAAAAGAGTGGGAGAAAGAACTGAATTTTACACAGCACCAGGATTAGTGTAGAAGTTAGAAGAAACAGAGCCATCTACCATCATCTACAGTGAGCGGTCAGAAAGAAAACTAGATACCCAATTACAAAAAACACTTGGCAAACCATAAGATGGAAGCTTACTTAGATCTTTATGCAAAACACAATCAAAAGTCTCTAAAATTTAATAGCAACTGCTTGCATTTCATCAGACTTTTCAATGAATTTGTCCATTGAGGTAATGTAAGCCAGTATATCATCAGCAGATTGATACTGATGGAATTCACATTGGCAATCATTGATTGGATGGAAAATTTCTGGATAGTTTAGGAGAGTTGGTGGTTAATAGCTTTCTCCATTACTTTAGAATGAGTAGAAGTAAGTGCAATGGGATGATAACTGGATGGGAGGTATAGGTCACCCTTTTTAAGAACTGGCTGTATATAAGCAAATTTACAAGCAGAAGAAAATACACCAGTGGAATAAGAAAATGTAAAAAGGCAACACAGAACAGGAGTAAGCTGAGAAGCACAAGTTTTGAGAACAAGTGGAGAAATATCATCAGGACCTGGTGCTTTCCTGGAATTAAGACTATTCAAAATTCTTCTGACATCCTTTTTATGGAAGATCACAGGAGGCATTAAATGGAGTGTACTGGCAATGGTAGGTGGTGGGTTACCAAGACTATCAATACAAGAGTTAGAAGCAAAGTAGGATGCTAGTAGCTGGCTTTATATTTAACTGAGGTGGCAGTAGAGCCAATGGATTTTAAAAGAGGTGGGATCACAGATGGGCAACCCTTCCAAGTACATGGTCAAGCACTTGTCTCAACAATGTACATGGTGGGGCAGTAGGATTAGTTGTCTTTTAGTGAACTATTACTAAAAGATGAGATGTAATTTGAGAATCTTTATTTAAAGAAATAATAGCATTAACAAATGCAGTTTAGTATTCAAATGTTAAATTTTAAAAATGAAATATTCCAAATAACCTCCAGAGCAGTCAATACACTGTTGCAGACTTTGATGTAATAAATTTAAATAAATTCTTCCAATTTCTTCTTAATCCAGTCCTTTAGTTGTTGAATTGAGTGGTCTTGTTTTGTAAACTTTTGCCTTTAGATATCTCCAAAGAAAATAATCAAGGGTGGTCAAGTCAAGAGAACTTGATGGCCAGTGGATGTCACCAAACCTTGAAACCAAGCACACAGGAAACATTCTCCTCGACAGGGTCATACTTTGTCTTTTGAAGTAAGCGGTGTTGCTTCGTTTTGTTGAAACGAGACAATATTTCATTTAAACCTGTGTAGCTCTTCAACCAAAAATGTTTCCAACATCATACTGTATCAATCAGCAGTCACTGTTACAGCCTGATTATTCTCTTCAAAAAAGTATGGTCCGATTACTCCAAATGCAGAGACACACCAAATGGTTACCTTCGGCCGCCGTAGCCTAGTGGTAAGGCGTGCGGGTGCATAAGTACATGTGCCTTGAGTGACCGGGATTCAGCCCGTGACTGCTGAATACGGTGCTGTTTCTAGTCTGTGTATCTTGTAAACTCCTCTGACCGTTTGGTCGTCCCGGAGTATAAACAGAAAATTTATTTATTTATTTATTTAAAATACCATAAGCTGTTCTTGCCTCTATGCAGGCTGTTTCTGAGTATCTGTTTTCCATGTTTAGTAGTAACAGTGACTGATCTCGTATCTTGTGTAAACTTGGGTTTTTTCCCCTGTTATAAAAATAACCAACATGTAACAATTTGATATTGCTGTTTGTTTGTTTCTTTAATAATAATAATAATAAAGTGAATAATAAGGTGGCAGCCCTACCACTAGACTTACCCCGCAAAAGGCTGGTAACCTATCTGGGGGACATTCTAAATACTCGAAATAAGCTCAAGGGAAAAAAACTGGACAGATCTCAAGGGTAACAGCCTAGGCAATGGATATAGGACTCTGATTAAGGAACTTAAAGCAGCAACTTGGAACATTAGGGGAATAAATCACAAATTAGATGAATTGACCATGGAACTAGAAAATAGAAATATTGACGTAGCAGTCATTACCGAAACAAAAAAGAAGAACAAAGGATCCAAAGAAATAGGTAACTTCATAATGATATACTCCGGCATATCAAGTGAAATGTGGGCATCATCGGGAGTTGCTGTTATAATAAAGAAAGAATGGGAAAACAAAATATTAGACTACTCTTGGATATCACCGAGAATATTGAAATTAAGAATAAAAATTCTATCTTACACAATAAAAATCATTAGCATCTACGCACCAGTAGAAGGCAACATTAATGAAACCACAGAATTTTATGACGAATTACAACAGATCATAGACCAAACTAACAAAAACGAGTATCTCATACTAGCAGATTTTAATGCAAGGGTTGGTGCTCAATCAGTAGACAAATGTATAGGTTCAGAAGGCGAACCCGTGGTCAACAATAATGGAAGATGCCTGATAGACTTCTGCATTTTTAATAAACTTAAAATTATAAATACCTTTTTCAGACACAAGAATATCCATAAATTCACATGGGAAGCAAGAAACACAAAGTCTATAATAGACTTAGTGTTTATATTATATTATTAATTATCATTATATTATATTATCATTAATGAAAATTTAAATGACAAAATTAGAGACACTAGAGTATATAAATGATATTGATGATGGTATATCGGGCTTAATGTCCAAGTTTGCAGACGATACAAAGGTTGGCAGGGTTGTCAAGGACACTACTGACACTATGCTGCTGCAACAGGATCTGGAAAGGTTGAGCAGATGGGCTGAGAGGTGGCAAATGAAGTTCAACATTGACAAATGTAAAGTACTACACATGGGAAACAGCAACCCCAGAGCAACGTATCAACTCTGTGGTACTACACTGAAAGTGGTAGAGAATGAAAGGGACTTGGGGGTGGTTGTGCAGGCAGATATGAAGTTCTCTGAGCAGTGCAGACAGAGTATTGTCAATGATATACAGGAATTTTTCCAGCAGGGATAAGGAGGTGATTATTCCATTGTATAAGGCGATGGTCAGGCCACACCTAGAGTACTGTATACAGGTCTGGAGGCCTCATTTCAAGAAGGATGTAGAGCTGCTGGAACGAGTACAGAGAAGGGCAACAAGATTAGTGAATGGAACAAAGGGGTGCTCTTACGAAGAAAGGCTTAAGTTTTGCAAATTACAGTGTCTGGAGACTAGGCACCAGCGAGGTGATCTGATAGAGGTGTATAAAGCCTTGAATGGTTTAAGCATGCTCAATGCTGATGGGATTCTTCCTCTAGCTCAGAAAAATCACCTGAGAGGGCATAAATTCAAATTGAGGAAAGACAGATGTAGGATAGACGTGCGGAAATTTGCCTTTAGCCAGCGGGTGGTTGGTTGGTGGAACAGACTTCCATCCCTTGTGGTGGAGGTTGATAGCCTAAATAAGTTTAAGGCTCAGCTGGACAGGTATTTTGAACGAACAGAGGGGTGAAGTGGAAGTGGGTTTTTTTTTTTTTTTTTTTTTGGCTGATGCTGCATAAGCTTGCTTTCTTGCATCAAATGCCTCTACTAATGCTAATGCTATTCAGAGGCAGTGAAATTGACAGTGATCACTACCTAGTAGAAAGCACTTTCAAAATAAAAAGAAATTAGCTTAATAAAAAGAAGAAAATACCAACAAAAACTACTAAGAAATTAAAAATACATTTGTTGGAAGACGAAAGCACTAAATTCCTGTATGAAAGTCGATTGAAAGAAACTCAAATCAGATGATAGGGATAATGTTGAGGAAATCTGGTCAAACATGAAAAAATCAATTCTTGGAGCTGCTGAATATAAACCTATAAAAACTCGCTAAGAACTTGGAATGAAGAATTGAAACACACAATCAATGAGAAAAAAAAAGACCTATAAACTGTTCCTACAAACTAAAGACCTACATCTACACAAAGTATAAAAAGCTTAGAGCAGAAGTCAGAAAACTAACCAGAAGAATCCAACGAGATGACTTGGATAAATTTGTTAAATCTTTAGAACGCGATATCACAGGCCCACAGAGAAGAGGTTTTAATTTTTAAGAAATTACAACTAGACACAATTGATCAAATAAAAACCAACTCCATCTCCCAAGCAGAATGGAAGCAACACTATTCCAAATTGCAATAATTAAAGACAACACCAGCCAAGGAATAAAAAAAAAATTTTTTTTTTTACTATAAAAATAATGCGATACACTATCAGAAGACTAAAATATTACAATAAATTACGATAAAACGTTAAAAATATACTGAAGCAATAAAATTATCTAAAATAAACTGGATTAAAAGCGATAAAACCTGAAGCTTTTGGAGACTGCTGTCTCCTTCTTCAACAGTATACTATTACTGCAATGACACATCCCTAAGTAGCAGACCCATGGCACTCATGCACGTGGTCCAACAGACACATGGTCGGCATTCCCCACGTGCGCATCAGAAACGGAAGTGGCTCGGGAGCGTGTCAAACAGAACCAGTCATCCCGTCTGAGGACAACCGCCTCAAACAGGGGGCGTAAACGTGTCCCCCTGTCCCTGTTAATAGTATTACGACTGGATGAACCGATTCGCAAGCTCTCGAACCACTTGCGTTCCCAAAATCCATGGGCACGGTCCGTAATGGCCGCGTCTTCAGGGGAGATCCGATGATGCTTCTCCCAGAAGCAGCATCGCTTTATCGCTTTTAATCCAGTTTATTTCAGATAATTTTATTGCTTCGGTATATTTTTAACGTTTTATCGTAATTTATTGTAATATTTTAGTCTTCCGATAGTGTATCACATTATTTTTATAGTAAAAAAAAATTTTTTTTAATTTTTTTTATTCTTTGGCTGGTGTTTGTCTTTAATTATTGCATTATGGAATTTCCCAGCCTGTTTGAAGACTATTCCAAACTATGGTATAACCCAGGCACTATGGAACTGGAAGATGAATCTGTGATAACCAAAGATGAAGAAAATATAACAATGGAAGAACTAGAGTTAATATTACAAAAATCAAAAAACCGAAAAAGCCCAGGCATAGACAATTTGAATGTAGAACTATTTAAATATGGGGGCATCTTACTAAAAAATGCACTACTAAAATTATTTAACATCATATGGCATAAGCAATAGATACCCAAAGATTGGGAAACAGGAATAGTAATCAATTTACACAAAAAGGGCTCCAGAAATAACCCTAACAACTACAGAGGAATAACACTACTGTCAACTGCTGCAAACCTATACTCTAATATACTAAAGAATAAACTTAATAAATACAGTGAACAATTCTTAGAAGAACAATGTGGGTTCAGAAAAGGGAGAAGCACAATAGATGCCATTTTCTCAATACGACAAATTTTGGAGAAAAGAAGAGAATTCAATCTACCAACATTTCTGCTCTTTATTGATTATGAAAAAGCATATGACAATGTAAACCGGGAAAAACTTTGGCAGATTCTAAGTGAAGAAAATATCCCAACCCAACTCCAGAAAGCGATCCAAAAACTCAAGTCTGTATAAAATATTCTAATGGCCAACTATCAGACCCAATTAACACCAATAAAGGAGTGAAACAAGGATGTGGACTATCACCAAATTTATTTAATATCTACATCAATAAAATTCTTAAAGAATGGAAACAAACAATTAACAACAGAATACAGTTGAACAACAGGAATAAACTCCAAACTATATTATATGCTGATGATCAAGTAATAATTGCAAAATCTGAAGATGAACTACAGATAGCAGCAAATGAACTTAATAAAATAGGTAAAAAGTACGAGGTGAAAATCAATGGGATTATGTGGAAAAAACATACAAAAGTCAAAATTGTTATTGATGATAAAATAATAGAACAAATATCTGACTTCACCTATTTGGGAAATTTAATATCAAATGAAGGGAAAGACATCCACACTAAACTACAAAAATATAATAAAATGAATGGAACGATTAAACGCCACTTCGGAAAACGACAATTGAAACAAAATTACAACTGCACAACATCACTTCAAAACCAACCGTCTCCTACAGCTGTGAGACTTGGGTCATAAATAAGAAAGATGCACACAAACTAAAAGCAGCACAAATGAGATTTTTAAGACCATTATTAGGCTTTACAAGACTGGACCACCAAAGAAATTTAGATATCTGCGAGAAATTAAAAGTAGATAACATAGTAAATGACATAAAACGGTATCAGGAAAAATGGATCAGCCACATAGAAAGAATGAACCCAGACCGGATCCCAAAATTAGCCTTTAACTGCAAACCTACAGGCAAGAGAGATGTTGGTCGACCAAGACAAAGATGGCAAGATCAAGACCACCTCCAAGAGCTACAATGGAACAGGTCTTAAAAGACCTAAGCCGGACCAAGTTCATGATGAAGTGAATAACATTATATTATAAGTTTCAGGCTTCCTGCACTAAAATTTTGTTAGTAGAAAGGGCCATTAAAGAGATGGGAAAATAGAGCGGGCAACAAGGAGGCTCTGTTAGAATAACAGGTGAGAGCTGAAGCATTCTGATGCTAAAGTAAAGGATTGCCTATTATTATTATTACAAACATATAAGTTATGTGCAAATGCATCAATGTCTATATGCAGTAAATTAACCAAAGTTATTATAGTGGCATTGCTTCTTTACAACTCATATTGTGAATACCTTTACAACAAGTTGCCTATTTGGTTACACTTTGAGTAAGTAATGCTTCCCCAATAGAGAAGACTTCTGTTACTTATTCTCAGTGGATACCATCACACCCAGAGAGCTGTTTCGGGGCTATTTGGCCCTTCATCAGGGTAAGTAGGTACCCTGATGGTATAACAGCTGATAACCTAGTTGTGAAAGTAATTCCATAATATGGGAGATGCTAAGTTATGATCAACATATGCAGCAAGAACATGGCAAGATATAGGAAGATATTTCAAAATTACATAAATTTGAGTTTAATTTTTATATTGGCTATATATATCTGTATGATTATAATTAATTAATAAGCATCTTCAAGTTAGTGTGAATGACATACATATGCATATGTGCATATTTTGTTATACTATAATAGAAAATTATACTGAGTTTAGTGTTGTTTAAATGTAAAAAAAATCTAGGCACATGGTTTTTGTTTGTAATTTTGCATTCTTCCATGACAAACTGTTACTTGCTGATGTGGTACAGAACCAGGAGATACAAAATAGTCTTCAAATGAGTTTTGAACTTAGAAAGCTTCACGTGTAACATTTCTTCGAAGGAGACCTAAATTCTGTAGGGAGGTAACGGTGGTAAAGGTTCTATTTCAGCAGGCATTTCACTTTCCTTGCATAACATATTGTGAAGGCAGCAAGCACAACTTTGTCAACTATTTGGCGGCTATATCTCTAAAGCCCTACAAAATACTCTCCATGGAGCAGTTAGAATGCCAAAAGCATTTTCTACTACTTGTCTAGCTCTGGACAATTGATAATTAAACATTTTCTTAGACTTATCTCCTCCTGAATGATTTCAGTTACAGAGCCAAAGCAAGTAAGTTTTTAATGAAAATGCTTCATCTCCTACAATAACATGTGGCTGTAGCTCACCATTTTCAAATAAGGGAGTGGCAGCAGGAATACAGAGTTGATTGGTCACAAGTTTTTTTTACCAAAGTTTGAGTTTGAAAAAACACTTCCATCACTATTTCTGCCATATGAACCAACATCAATTGCAGTAAATTTATATTTAGGATCTACTAACATAGAATGAGCTCCCTTATAATTGTAAAAGGATGAGCCTGCATTAATTAGGCACTGAATATTTATTTTTTCTGTCTATAGCTGTAATGTAGTTTGTGAAATTCCATAGTTCCTTCTATTTAGCTTCTGACTTTTCCAAAGCTCTTCACTTGATTCTAGCATTACAATGGGCCCCAACTTATGCCAAATGCTGTCTCACACATCAATCACTATTTTTTGGACTGTACTGAAACATAAGCGGAAACAAACTTTTCTAAATGTTCTTCAAAATCTGAAGAAGAACTGTGGCAATTCATTTTGCTTGAGCTTTTCCCAAAAAGAACAACACATAAGTAAAGTAATGTGATAATAATATGTCTCCTTTAACTGATTTTACATTTTCATTAAACAATGAAATCACACGAATTCACTTAACATGATAAGTGTGTTTCTACCTTTAGTTACAAAGTAAACTTTTGCAAACAACAGCATGACTAGAGGTTACATTTAGGACAGCAAAAATATACAAGTGACAAATGATTTATGGAGAATTCAAGTGACCTCACTTTGGCACTATGATAGGCCAGATAGTTTAGTTTTGATTTAGTTTCTGCAAAACATGATAAATTCTAGGGTATCATAAATAAATACAAGGTAAAATCACTAAAATTTTGAAATTAGCTGATAAATATTTTATTAAAAACTATGCACATGAAAATCAGCCATTCTGGATGCAATGCCTGAAGTACTCCTTGATCCTGCTTGAGGTACTGCCAGGAGTACGTATACCCCCCCCAGTGGAGAACCATGGAGCTACCTATCCTTTGTGCAAAAAGGATAGGTGGAATAGGATTGGGGAATGTCTGCCAGGGGAAAAGGTTGACGAGGTTGTAGAGCAGATATCATCTTTTAAGGGCACAAAGGATGATATGGTTGTACACATTGGCACTGACATTAAGAATAGAAGATCTGCAGAGTTACTTAAAAAGTACAGGTCAATGTTGAAAAAAAGTTGCAAGTTAGGATTAAATTTGAAAGCATCTGCAATTCTACCCAGACACGATAGGAGGAAGTATATGTTGAGAGCCTTGTCAATCAATTTGGCACTGGAGAGATTTGCACAGACTCATGGGGTAGAATTTTTCTCAGCATGGTCTTTGCTGCTTGTTAACAGGAGAGACTGCTTCTACAGGGATGGGATACACTTAAATAGAAGGGGTGCAAGAGTGTTTGCTGATGCTATTGAGACTGATAGGTGGGTCGGAAAACTGCTAGTTTGAGGAGATTCATAGACAAAAAGATCAATAGTAGGTCTATTGATTTTTTGTCTCAGGCAGAGGTGAGTGATTCTTGCACTGCTTCTATTAGAATTAGCCGCTGCCTGGAAGGTGGGGTGCTGGGGATTTCAGGGACTGGTGGGAGTCATCAGGAACAAATAAATATATGGGCTGTGTTAGGGTAACAAAGAGTAACATAAATAGGTAACATAAGTAAGAGTAACAAAAAGTAACATAACAAAGATATAGCATTGGTGTATATGCATTGTAACATAGCATTGGTGTATATGCATGTATACTTGCATATACACCAATGCTAGAAGTGTAGTAAATAAATTTGATGAATTTGAGGTGATGGTCAAGACATCAAAGGAGGATACTGTTGGGATATCAGAGACATGGTGTCAAACAGATATAAGCAGAATTGGAATTTGGGGAGTACAATGTGTACAGAAAGGATAGAAAGAAAGGAGAAGTTATATTGTTAGTTATGAAACAAAATCTAAGGATGTGCATCCAGTTGACATATGGGGGGGGGGGGGGTAGGAACATTAGCAACTAAGGCCATATTGCTCTGGGATATGCGGTGGTCATTCCCTGACCTTTCTGCATCCTCCGTATTTGGTGGTGACGGGCTCGAACCCCGGTCTAATCAAGAAGCATGTGCTACACACTGCTGCTGCTTCACACCTGGCTATGGAGGTGCCAGTTGACATAGATGGACAGTGAAATGTTGAGTCAGTTCAGTGTGACATAAGCACTGGGAAAGCTTTGAATTGGTAAAAGGTCCATCCCAGTGCTAACATTCCGATGGACATTTTCTCAATCCAGAATGATATTTCCTCGTTATTCAATATGGTCCATAAACCTACGTCAACGTCTCTGAAATCATTAGTAGCATGAACAGTTGATATTTTTGTGTCTGTAATGTTGGGGTTTTCACTGAGATCATTTGCTTTGTTTTCCAAGTCTTTAAGACGGTAATGAGCTTGAACTGCTTCTTTTGGTGTAACTGTCTCATGGCACGTTCCTTCAGCGCCTTGTGTTAATTCTTTGGCTGTAGGTCTTGTCACTTCATTGTTACTTTCTCCAGAAGTTTCTGTACTTGTAGTGGGAGTTACTGACAACAGTTCTCATTGAGGAAAGAGATACTGCAGTCAGTATGACTGCAACAATACAAGTATTTGTCATATGACTGCAACAATGTAAATGTTTGTCAACAATTTATTTTTTCATCTCTCATTTTTGCAACATTCCAGTGTTAGGTGCCCCTAACAGCTGCTTATGTTGTTTCAACTACAAGATTGGTAGTTCAATCGATGCCGTTTTCTAGAGACATTTAGATACGTTGCAATCACAAGTATACATCTCTTACTTTGGTTATTGTAAATCCATTGTATCTTTTCTTCCAGAAATTATGAAAATTTGCGAATGATCAATAAAATATTTACAATACAGAAGCTCTTTTTTTTCGTAATCAGTATACAAACCTTAATACCTAAAAGAAACGCGAAGGATTCACATAAAACCATCTACCACACATGCTCAGCACACGCACCACTTTTATTCATCTTTCTTCTTTTATTTTTTTAACAACTAGGGAAATATAATGGATACATTTTTTTTTTGTGATAAAATTTTAATATTGCAATAAAAAATAACATGAAATGTTTTCCCTTTTCACAAATAACAGAAACTATCACAAAACATTCTACAATATAAAATCAAAAATTACATAAAAGGCAAACTCTTCTAGAAAAGGTACACAAAAATCACAGATTACATGAAAAAAATTATACAAATATTCAAGAAAAATTTATTCTAAAAATTGCCATATACAATTTACTTCTTTATTAATATTTGTTGTTGATCTTCTGCTTTGCTCAATAAATCAACCCAGGGGCTCACACTTGGTGAGTACAGACTTCACACACCCAGGGTTCTGAACTGGATATCATCTTTCTTCTCTTCCTTGGTGATTCCCTTCTACTTCTGACTCTCTCTTTCACAGGGTAACTCAGAATTTTTTTTTTTTTTTTTTAGCTGGTGCAGCAAACGCGTCAGGCTTCCTTGCACCTTATGGCTAATGATGATGATGATGATAAAAGCAAAAATCAGAGTAGGAGTTCGTTATAGGCCTAATAACTCTAATGAGTACAACGAACAATTGCAGGAGAAATGGAGTGGGCCAGTCAATCAGAATGTATTATTATAGGCGATTTTAACTTCCCAGATATTGACTGGAACTTATGGGTTGGTCACTTGCACACTAGCAAGAATTTTGGGAATTTATTGGATGACTGTTTTTTGCAGCAGCATGTTCAGGAGGCAACCAGAGAGAATAACACTTGATATGGTTATCAGCGGTGATTATTCTTGCATTAAGAATTTGCAGATAAAGGAGCCACTAGGTGGCAGCGATCACAGTGTACTGATGTGGGATTTACTTAAAGATATAACTACCATCAGGGGTAAAGGGAGGGTTTTTGCTTTCATAAAGGGTGATTACAGTGGTCTCAGATCAACTGATGATGTTACCAACAGCAAATTCTAAGTGGGAAGCATTCAAGGAATTAATCTAGGAGGCAAGTAGGCTTTTCATAGTGATTAAGAAATACTGTGCAAGGTTCAGGCCTAAATGGGTGTCAGATGAACTAATGACACTCGTAGCAGAGAAGAAAAATGCATGGGATGCATATAAATTATCAGGCGACACAGCAGCCTATGGTAGATATAAGCTAATCTGTAATCAAGTCATAAAGGAGGTTAGTCAAGTGAGGTAGTTCATGAGAAATCTTTAGCAAAGGATAAGCAAGGACTTCTTTACCACTTGATATCGATGATTTGACTCTTGATGAACCTGCTGAGATAGCTGACAAACTGAAAGAGTAAAAAAAAAAAGAAGTAAACTGCAGCCATTACCAATCCACTGCAGAATGGAAGCCTCCTCAACAATTCATGCTGAGGGATATGGACCATAATCTGCCACGCTGGTCTAGTGCTGGTTGGCAGATCGACCGTATTTAGCAGTCACGGGCTTGAACCCCGGTCTACTCAAAGAGCATGTGCTACTGCAGTCATGCTCCTGACCACACAGCTACGGAAATGAAAGAGTATTTTGCATCTACATTCAAACATGAGGAATTCTGTAGGGAAGTGGAGGGCAGCAGCTTATTAAACTCTAACACGGGGCAGTGTTCTCCCCAGGACCTATTGTATGGGCAGACCGCCCGGTGAATTTATCTGACCACCCAGCTAAAATTTAAGCGATTCTCGCAGTACCGTATGGTACTGCTCACTCATCTCAATCAATATTAATTCAAACATTCTATACAATCAAGGTCAATGCAACAGGAGCATATAATGTTAAATTCTGCAATAAATTTTGCTCTGGATCGCTTAAAGTCACATTTATAAATAACAGAATATTTTATAATATTGAGAAGTATTACACTTCCACACCCGGCTGTCAAAATTTTCTGGGGAGAACACTGAGGAAGTTTAATGATTTTGTAATAACTGAGACTAAAATGAGGTAGAAATTTTTGAATTTAAACTTAAGAAAGGCACCAGGGGTGAATGGGATCTATCCAGTTATATTAAAGGAGATGGCGAAGGAAGTAAGCAAACCCTTAGCCATAATTATGAGAGGATCCTTGGACTCAAAGGAAGTCCTATGGACCGGAGATGTGCAAATGTATTCCCAATTCACAAACGGAGATCAAAGGGTGACACAAGTAAATACAGACCTGTTAGAATTGGAAATTATAGACCAATTAGCTTGTTATCCCACATCTACAAGTTGTTCACAAGGGTCATTACTAACAGATTAGAAAGAATACTTGATGAGAATCAACCGAAAGAGCAAGCTGGCTTTAGGACAGGATTCTCAACTATGGATCACCTTCATGTAATATCACAGCTAATGGAGAAAGCAAATGAATAAAAAACACCATTTTGCCTGGCATTTGTGGATTATGAAAAGGCATTTGACTCCATACAGCATACGGCAATGTTTCAGGGACTGGAAAGACAAGGCATAGATATTTAATATATTATGATTTTAAAGAAAATATATGAGAACACTACCTCCTTTATTAGACTAGACAAAGACAGTAGTAAATTTAAAATCGAGAAAGGAGTTCGACAAGAAGACTATCTCCAAAGCTGTTTACTGAGGAAGCTTTCAGAAGATTAGACTGGTCGCAGAAAGGAGTTAATGTGAATGGAGAGTACCTAAACCATTTACGATTTGCAGATGACATTGTGGTCATAAGCCACGATCCCAAAGAATTAGAGGAAAATCTTAATCAGTTATGCATAGTTAGTAAGATTTTGGACTAAAGACGAATATGGCTAAAGCAAAAGTAATGATGAACAAGTATGCCAGAGAAAGGGACAATGATTGAAGGAGCAGTAATTGAAAAGGTGGAGTCATATACTTATCTGGGACAAGTTATTAGCTATAATAATGATAAATGACTGGAAGTCAAGAGAAGAATAAATTTTGGATGGATAGCATTCAGGAAATATAGTCACATACTAAAGAGCAATATTCCAGTTTGTCTGAAACGTAAAATAATGAACCAATGTATACTCCCCACTATGACTTATGGAAGTGAAACTTGGGCACTCACCAAAAGAATCGAAGAGAAGCTGAGAACTACACAGCAAAGAATGGAATGAATTATATTGGGAATCAGACTGTTAGATAAGAAGAGAAACACAAGGATTAGGCAGCAAACTCAAGTAGTAGTGGCATGTGATGCAAGAAAGCAAGTGTATGAGCTTATGCAGCATCAGCCATTAAAAAAAAAAAAAAAAAAAAAACACACCATTCCCTCCAAATGCCTGTCCAGTTCCTCCTTAAATTTATTTAACCTATCAACTTCCACAATGACAGATGAAAGTTTGTTCCAGCAATTAACAACCCGCTGACTAAAGGCAAATTTCTGCACATCTATTCTACATCTGTCTTTTCTTAATTTGAATTTATGACCCCTTAGGTTCGTAATCTGAACAAGTGGAAGGATCCCATCAGAATTCAGCGTGCTCAACCCATTCAAGGCCTTATACACCTCAATCAGATCACCGCACAGGTGCCTAGTCTCCAGCCACTGCAATTTGCAGAACTTAAGCCTCTGTTCGTAAGAGGTTCCCTTCATTCCCCTCACTAATCTTGTTGCCCTTCTCTGTACATGCTCAAGCAAATCTACATCCTTCCTAAAATGAGACCTCAAGACCTGTATGCGGTACTCAAGGCGTGGCCTGACCATTGCCTTATACAGAGGGACAATCACCTGCTTTTCCCTGTTAGCAAAATTTCTATATATCATTGACAAAACCCCATGACCTGCCCCCCTGGCAGCCTGTCTGCATTGTTCAGAAAACTTCATATCTGACAGCACAATTACTCCCAGGTCTTTTTCATTTTCTACCACCTTAAGTATAGTACCACACAGTTGGTACGTTTCTCTGGGGTTACTTCTACCCATATGCAGTACTTTGCATTTGTCAAGGTTAAACTTCAGTTGCCACTTCTTAGCCCATCTGCCCAAATTATCTAGATCCTGTTGCAGTAGCACACTGCCATTACTGTCATTAACAACCCTGCCAACATTTGTATCATCTGCAAACTTCGACACTAAGCCTGATATACCTTCATCAATATCATTAATAAATATACAAAACAGTGGACCCAACACCGAACCCTGTGGGACTCCACTAATAACATTAGTCCACGAAGAGCAGCACCCATTGATTACCACCCTCTGTCTTCTCCCACTCAACCATCCTTTTATCCATTGTAGCAACTCACCCTTAATACCATTCTTCTCCAATTTGTACAGCGCAACAGTATCAAAAGCTTTCCTAAAATCCAAATATATGATATCAAAATTATTTTTTGCATCCAGTTCCTTTGTAACCACATCTTAATATCCTATCAAATTTGTCAGACAAGACTTTCCCTTAACAAACCCATGCTGTGTCTGAATTATTGCTGCAGTCTTGTCTAGATGATCCTGCAATGCATC